>NC_056686.1:0-2492500 GCF_018350215.1 Panthera leo | reverse complement strand
TGCAGCGTCTTGTTTCAGAGCCTGTCCCCTTGGCTGGCTAATAATGCAAAGAGATTCCGTTCTTAAGCCTTCCCGCTTTGACGGTTTGTGTTGGATGAAATCTTCAAGCTGTGTACAAATAATTCATATTAAAATATGACTGTCATCCAGCCGCTAAATATGGGCTGGGCATACACCACGAGCGCTCCCTTTTGCCTGGATGGCAAGGTAATCATTTGATGAGAGTAAACTATTTTAGTGTTTATTAAGCCGTGATTGCGTGTTTGATTTGTGTTACTGGGGGTGCATAGTGTGTGGTTGATGACAAAAGGAGACCCCAGCATGAAGCAGAGGTCCCTGGTTTCAGGACGATACCAGTTTGCTCCGCCTGCTGAAAAAGCTGTTGGGACACATTCTGCCCTCTGTGGATCTGCTGCGGTCTTGTCTCTGCGAACCTGGCTGGTCCAGACCACACAGTGGTTTTCACCTGGGGGCAGGGTCTGGAGATGGTTTGACTGTCATGCTGGGGAGAGGGTATTGGCATCTCGTGGGGAGAGGCCAGGGATGCTTCTGAACTTCCTACTATGCCCGGGATGGCCCCAAGATGAAGGGCTACCGCATTCCCAATGCCAATAGCTGAGGCTGAGAAGCAAGGCAGCCAGGAGAAGATTCCCAGGTCCCCAGGCAACAGCCCATTCATCCAAGGAGGTGGGCACATGGCCAGCAGCTGGCACCCCATGATGCCCCCAGCCTCCCGTGCCTCCCCATCCCATCCTTGTCCAGAGCCTGTCCAGGTGAGTGAGGAGGGGCATTCTCCAAACATTACCATTTCTGTCTTCCCACACTATCTTCTTTTAAAAAGGGGAGCTCAATGGGGCACCTGAGTGGCTCAGTCGATTAAGCGTCTGACTTCAGCTCAGGTCATGATCTTAATGGTTTATGAGTTCGAGCCCCGCGATGGGTTCTATGCTGACAGCTCAGAGCTAGGAGCCTGTTTTGGATTCTGTGTCTCCTTCTCTCTCTGCCCCTGTCTGCTCACACTCTGTCTCTCTCTCTCTCCTCTCTCTCTCTCTCAAAAATAAATATTTAAAAAAATTTTTAGAGGGGAGCTTGAGTTGGAATAATAAACAGACGCCATCACTTGGGGGAGCGTTCTGGCAGCACCTGCTGAAGCCAAGGGTGAAGGTGACTGACCTGAGGTCCCGCCTCTGCCCCAAAGAGCACCTGGTGAAATGCACGCAACACAGAACACACGGCCTGGGTCTCAGAACGTTGATCTCCCGAGGCCCAGGGAGAAAGGGGGCGTTGTGCAGGCCAGTCCACTTCCAGCGCCCCCGACATGGGAGCACCTGCCTCAACGGCCTCAGTGCCCCGGGCTGCGTGCTAGGCTTCTCCGTGCTCTAACCTCTGACTTCATGGAATCAGTTGCCCAGTGTGCATCATCAGCTCCCACCCCAGAACCCCAGACTCTGAAATCCAGCTGCCCAACTGAGCATTCGGCCTGCTGGTCTGGTGAACATCTCGAACGGAACATTATCAAAACTAAAGTTGATTTCCCCCTGCTAGGGACGGAATTGTGTCCCCTCCAAAATTCCTATGTTGAAGCTCTAACCACCAGTGTGGCCATGTTTGGAGGTGGGTCCTTTAACAAGGCAATTAAGGTTAAATGAGGTCCTGTGGGTGGAGCCCTGATGCGACAGGACTGGGTGTCTTTCTAACAGTGAGGGACCCCAGCGTCTGTCCCTCCTTGCACGCGCAGAGGAAAGGCAGTGTGAGCGCACAAGAGCCCATCTGCAAGCTGGGAGGCAGGCTCTCCCTGGGCCCCGGATCCCCTGGCACCTTGATCCAGGACGTGCAGCCTCAAGACCGTGAGAAACACATGCCCGTTGTTCAAGCCACACCTACGGTGTTTGTGATGGCGGCCGAGCTGACTGACGCGCCCCCCCCCAAACCCGTCAATATCCCCTTCTTCATGTCATTCAAATACACCCCTACCCACCAAGTGGCATGTCAGACTTTCTGGTCCCCTGCCTTTCCCTCTCTCCCTTTATCTCTGTCTCTTATTCACTTTCCATATATCTATCAGCAGTCTGTCTTCTGTCTATCATCTCTCTGTGTATTCATCTATCCATTCATCTGTCTATCCATCCTTCCTTCCACGCATCTATCCATCTATCTGTCCATCCATGTGTCACACACACACACACACACACACACACACACACACAATCTCAGCAAATCCTGTTGGCTCTACCTTCAAAACAGATGCCAATTCAATCACTTCTCATGACTTCTACTGCTTCCCTCCTGGTCTACCACCTGCCTCCTGGTTCCACCGGAAACTTCTAACTGGTTTTCCCCACATCTGCCCAGTCCCTAAAAGATTAGGGGGCTCAACACAACAGCCACAAGGGACCTCCTAAGACAAAAGCCAGTGTTGCCCCATCCTGGCTCCAAGGTCGCTGACGGCTTCCTGCCTCACTCAGAATCACATCCAGTGTCTGCACAGAGACCCCCAGGCCCCCGCCCAACTGCTCCCACCAACTCCTCAAACTCACCCTTCCTCTTCCTCTCTTTGCTCCAGCCACCCTCCTGCCCCAGGGCCTTTGTGTTTGCTGCTTCCTTTCTGAAATGCTCCCCCCAGATATCTGCATGGTCCTCTCCATCACCCCCACAGACAACTCTCAAAACACTTTCCAAACTAGGACCGCTGCCTCTCTCTCTGTCTCCTCTTACCCTGCTTTCTTCCTCTGCATGGTCATTATCGCCGTAGAGCAAACAACACTAACAATAAGATGTCTGTTTGTAGTTGGAGGGAAGCAAATTCACTCACCCATCATTGGTGAGAGTGTGAGCTGACGTGTCTGGAAAACTTTGGCCGTACTTTTCAAATTAAACACGGAGGCACCACTTAACCCACCCCCATTTCTAGCGCAGAGAAGCTCCCAGAATGCACAGGTGGACGTGTACAAAGTTTTACTGCATCGTCGTTCATAGTACTGAAAACTTGGAAAAATACAGAAGTGCATCAACAGAAACACAAAGTGGGCCAGCGCATGGCAAGACTACTCAGCACCTAGAACAGTGAGGTGTTTCAGGCGTGCAGAAACCCTCCTGCTGGGATTCCTCGAGATGATGGGCAAAATTTGCAGCCAGACCTCAGATATGCAGCTGAGCTCTCCAGAGGTGAAGCAAAGCCCAGGGACGAAGCAGAATGAGACACTGACAACCAGAACTGGGAGCACCTGGGCTGAGGCCATGGCTCCCAGCGTGTGTGTGTGTGTGTGTGTGTGTGTGTGTGTGTGTACATGTGCACCTGTGTGCTGGGGAAGGAACACTTGTGGGTCTCCCTAAGCAACACAGGACAGGGGTGAGGCCACAGACCCCGAAGGCAGGGGGATGGACGTGTAAGCCCACCTGGAGGGGCCTCTGGAGAAAAGCAGGCTGAGAGACAGCAGCCCCCCAATGCTGGGTCTTCTGCATTGTCTGTCTTCAATGCAGGGTGTTGAGGGACCTTGTGTGCCGGCCTGGGCTCAGCGGGGGTGGCATCTCTGCACATTCACAATCACAGTTGCCCACAACGACCCTGCGGGTAGAGCCACACACACCTGAGCCATCCAGGAGCATCCGGGCTGAGGCAGCAACACGAAAGACAGACCCCTACATGAAACAGAGGCGCCATGGGCCTCACTGGCCGTGTGGCATTCCTGCAGATGACCGGCCGTGACAGCCTGCTCTGCTCCAAGAGCCCTTCAGAAGTGAACGTCCACGACGGCTGTATGAAGCAGCCACCATCGTTCTTGTTCTATAGATGAGCAAACTGGGACACAGAGAGGGTAAGTCATTTCCCCAAGGTCACACAGCTAGAGAGTGGCAGAGCCAGAACTTAAACCCAGCCATCTGGCTCCAGAGCATAGCTCTGCCTCACTGGGGAGGGGCTTTGTTAAAGAGAAGCATGAGCCACAATCGGAATACACGAGGAAGCGATCCACCACGGGCGATAGCCCAGAGGTAAGGCAAGAGCGGAGCCATGCAAGTGAGTCTGGGGGACCTAGGACAGGATGGCAAGCGTGTTCCACACTCGGGCATCCGGCTGCTTCATTAGAGACGCACGGCGCTCCAGAGCTATCACAGGGCGTGAAGTGGAATGCCGCTCTCCTGGGGCTCTTCCTCCAGTGAGGGGCTCACACTGTAGGTCTTGGGCGTCTATGTCTGCAGTGTGCTGGCAGTATGAAACACAAAGAAGAAACAGCAAGGGGGGCCAGGAGCTGAGACAGTCCCGCGGGAGGGCTGCAGCTGGGAAAGAAAAGGAAGTCCACCTGCCAGACAACGCTTGTCCAGCGAGGGGAGGGAAGGAAGCAAGGCACTGAGCAGGGCCGCATCTGGAGGGAGAATGCTGGGGAGGAGGGCACGACAGTGACAGCGACAGACACGAAAGAGGGGACGTGAACTGGAGGGAAGGTAGGGCACCATTCAAAAATCACAGGGGCATTTCAACACAAACCAACCAAATCACTGAAAATTGAATGAATGAGTTCTAAAAACTTTTTAAAAGTAGTTAAGAGACACGGGATGGCAGGAAAAGGATGTCTACGCTTTCCAGGAAAGGAGCAGAAAAAGGACGAGGGAGAGAACTAGCGAAAGTCACAGTGGTGAATTTTTCGGAGTAAATGGGACTGTCACCCTCTCAGATTTGGTGAGCGTGCGTGCCTAGAAGAACAAATAAACAGCCTGTCTGAATGCCCGGTAATGATATTGTGGAATTCCAAAGACGAGACACCGTTGAAATCGATGAGCAAGAAAGGACAGGTCATCTGGAGATGTAATGATGCCCAGACCTACGGCCAGCTTCTCAATGCGACAGTAGAGTCCAGAAGCTGGCCCTGCCTCTGAATTATTAAACAGGTTTGTGCAAAAGTAGGAAAGTAAACCCAAAAGGAGGTCTCAGATGCACAAAGGAAAGCAAGCAGAGACAGAGGCAAAAATGAGGGTGGGTCTAAACAAGTCCCAGTTATATAAAATAATAATCGTGGCTGCAAATGAGGAACGCCCCTCGCCAGATGCTTCCTTCCTGTGAAAGAAATGTAAGCAGTGTGACTGCAGGCTTCTCGCAAAGCTTCTTCCTCCTCACCTGTCTGATCAGTCAATTTGGGAAGAAAAACAGCTCTGTTTTGCCTTCCCCATGCTTCTTGAGACAAGCCTGCTACTCAGAGAGTACCTGAGCTCTCCTCTGCTCCCTGCTGCACTAAATCTTACCTGGGCAGGTGTCTACATAGAAAGCCTTCCATGTTGGGGTGCCTGGGGGGCTCAATCGGTTGAGCATCCGACTTCGGCTCAGGTCATGATCTTGAGGTTCGTGGGTTCAAGCCCCGCATCGGGCTCTGTGCTGACAGCTCAGAGCCTGGAGCCTCCTTCAGATTCTGTGTCCCGCTCTCTCTCTCTCTCTCTCTCTCTCTCTGTCCCTCCATTGCTCGTGCTCTGTCTCTCTCTCTCTCATGAATAAATAAAACATTCTTAACAAATGTCTAGTGCTGCCTATGACCAGGTAAATCTGCCTATTTCTGGGATTTGAGTTACATGCTACAATGGACTAAATGTCTGTGTCCCCCAAATCCATATGCTGAATCCCTAACACTATTGTGATGCTATCTACAGATGATGCCTTTGGGAGGTGGCCAGGGTTAGTTGAGGTCATGGGAGTGGGACCCCCACAACAGGGTTAGTGCCCTTCTATGAAGGTGATGAGACCAGAGCACACTCTCTCCTTGTGCAGACACCAAGGAAAAGCCATATGACAACACAGTAAGAAGACAGCCCCCAGATGGAGGGTCCTCACCGACAACCAAATCCAACAGCACCTTGATCTTGGACTTCTCACTCCAGAGCTGTAAGAGACAGATGTGTGCCGTGTAAGCCACCTGTCTGTGCCATCTTGCTATGGAAGCCTGAGCTAACTGACACACTGTGCCCATTTGGCTCACCCCCTAAGCTGCTCTTCTGGGTGGGCCTCTAGCAGAAAAAAAGGCCAAAATATTTTGACCTCAGTCCTTATACTGGTTTTATTCCAGAAACTGTTCAGAGCCTGAGTGAAAAGGAGAAAGGCCAGACATTGGGAGCCCCCTCCTCTAATGGGTATCTTTGTTCAGGAGGAACCAAAATATTGTACAACAGTTGCATGGGAGGCAAGAAAGGGTAGTCAAAGACAGGGTGCTGGCTCACCCTGGTGTTGTGTAGGGGCCAGTAGAGATTCTGAGTCACTTTGGGCCTTTGGAGGCAAGCGTCAATACCCAAAAGTGATGCTTAAGAACAGTTAGCTACAGTCTTCACTCAAATGTCACCTTCTCAATGACATCAGTCCCTTATTGGATTCTGTGATCACCCCATCCTCATACCATTTGTTCTCCACATTATATATACATATATAATTCCCTCATTTATCACATTGGTGTTTCTATACCCCCTAGAACCTAAGACTATAGGGCTTGGATCTCTGCCTTGTTCGTTAATGGATCCCATAATCCCAGAACTGGGACCCATCAAATATCACAACCATCTGTTGAACAAAGTGATGAAGGGACATGAAATATATACATGCAACCCAGTGAGGGGTGGGGAGCCCATCAAAACCATAAAACATCAAAGACAAAGATCTTAAAAGCAGTCAGAGAGAAAAGACAACTCACTTAGAGGAACAACTACGCGGACAACAAACGTCTCAACCACACACCAGCCGGCGCTGGAAGACAGCACAGCAGCCACAACACAGAGTGGTAGAGAGGAAGCCACTGCCATGCTGGAAGAACTCAGTGACATGAAGATACTTCTAAACAAACAAAGTCTGAGAAGGCTTACCATGAAAAGTCCCTCAGTAAAGGAATAGATAAAAAATACACTTCAGGGATTAAGACAATGATCCCAGAAGGAATGTCTGAGACACAGTAGCTCTTTTGTTTTACCAGCTATGGGTAAATTGACTTAACCAGCTCCCAATTCTTTCCAAGCCTAGTTTTCAACCTCTGGCAGCCCTGACTTTTTAAAAGAAACTTTAACTCCAACCTCTGTGCTTTTTCTCTGCCATAACATTGAAAATCATTTTATTTGCTCAACTAAATTGTTAAGAGCTCATTGTTAAGAGCTCAATAGACATTAAGGAATGATGTTGATGATGACAACACTGATGGTGATGGCGATGATGATGATGGTGGGATTATGATGGTGATGATGGTGATGGTGGTGATGATGGTGATGATGATGGTGATGGTGATGATGATGGTGATGATGGTAACAACGGTGATGGGGGTGGTGCTGGTGGTGATGATGATGATGATAATAACAACCGTAACAATAGTGCTGAGTACCTTATAATCACCACACCATTTAATCCTACGCCCGTTCTAGGAGTAAACAGAGTTTTAACAAATTAAACCCCTTGCCCAAGTTGACACTAGCTTAAAGCTAGTCCTGTGTGACAGGAACGTTAGGAGTTAGCCAGTAAAGTCTATTACCAACCAATCCACTTAAAGTTGTAAGAAATGCTCCCAGACAGTCTTGCCCTGCAACATCTTCCACACCAGCTTAATCTATAATGGGAATCACAAGCATCACTCCAGTGATGATTGGCCAGGCATTTTCTCTCTAGAGAACTTAACCAGGAGAGTGGCCATGAGTCTAATCGAATACAATCTTGAAAATCCTGGTCTGAGTTCTTTGCTGACAAGCATCTCCTTCCACAGGGCTGCCAAAAGCCTTTGTGCACTGGAGTTTCCGACAAGAAATCAGTCTGTTTACACAATTTTCTCTCAAAACCTACTCAGCCCCCTCCCACAGAGCTGGCTGCCAACAGTAGTAGATGTCAAGACCCAAGGTTCCTATGGGCCCATCTGCTTGGACCCCTGAGTTTCCCTGCGCCTGCTCTGTGGTTCCAATATTCTGAAATCCATGTTTGGAACATTTTGCTTCCCTCCAATGCCTGAGCTAAGAACCCTTTCAATGTAATGTCAAATATTTGTACTTTCATTGACTCCTGGCTATGATTGCTTCTGCTTTAGGCCACCCCAGGGAAACCTTTCCCATCACACCCCCAGTCTTAGAGCTGCTCCCCACCACCCACCTTCTTGGCCAGAACCCCATGGGGCTTGAAGCCAACTCATCCAAACTATGTAATCCCCTGTCCCCGAAACCCCCAAATCTCGTAAGAAAGCTCAACGGATTCCTACCAAGGGTGAAAGTTTAGCCATTGGGGCTGGCAGGTAATTCATTTTGATCAGACTTGCAATGAGAGAAACACCTGATCCCCACCCTCAAAAAGCCTGACACCTAAGCATGAGTATATAGATTCATGTATGGTGGATGGCAATACACAGGTAAAATAGCAACATGGGAGTTTGGGCAGGCTCGTGGGCTCACTACCCTTTTTAGTGTCAAGGTCCATTCACGGTGACAGGTAAGAACATCAAGGTCATAAGCAAGACTCAGGAAGATGCCTTAAGGTAAGAAGGACCCAAGGTGGCCCTTGATGTGGAGTCAGTTTTGGAAAAGCAGATGGGGACGAGTCATAGAGTCAACAGTACAGAAGGACGATGACAGTACCAGTGGCCCTCTTGTGGACCAAAACTACCAAAGCGCAGTTTCCAGAAATGCAGTCTGTAAGATACTGCCCTGAGAAATGTCAAAAATGGTTCTCCAGTGAAACAGGTTTTGGAAATTCTTCACACTGCCTCTCCCTCTTGGAACTCTATGGCACATTGTACCGTAACTGTGTACATTACAGGATACATGCGCACTGCAGACTCTGTGCAACCTTTCAGGAAGAAGAATGTCTCAGCTTTGCTGCATCCAGTGCTTGTGAAACTGTCTCCAGCAGGTACCTCCTGGGTGCTGTGTACTGACCACTGTTGCAGGACCAGGGGCAACCACAGTGAACAAAGCAAATTCTTTCCTCCTGGAACTTGTTTGCTAGGAGGGAGGCATGCAGTCGGTGGTAAGGCTTGCTTCAGAAAAACAAAGGAGAGCAAGGAGTGATGGATCTTCTCTTTCAGCCAGGGTGTGCGGGCCAGCTCTCGAGGAGCAGAGCCTGGGTAAAGTGAGAAAAAGGCCATGTGACAGCTAGGAGAACCTGTCCCAGACAAAGGGATCCTGAGGTGGGAGGCAACTGTGAGCTTTGCATGTCAAGAAACCGGTCGGAGACTGGTGCAGCTGGAGTCGGGAGCCAGGGAACATGATAAGACCAGGAGGTAGGCAGGGTGTGGAGTGTGGGGACCTTCAGCGTTGGCAGGGGCCTTCATTCACTCAATTCACGAGTTCACTGCACAAACATTTATTGACAGTTTGCTCCAAGCTTGACACCATTGGAGCCACTGGGAATCTTGTAGTGAATAAAACAAGCAAAACTTCCTGCATTAACAGAACATTCACACTGCGGATGGTGCGTCCTTGCTCTGGAATCTGAGGGACTTCTCTACTGGGGCCGCTGCCAACTCCCCATGGTATTTTCCACCATAGATACCTCCACCTTCGTAGGCTCTTCCATGTTATGTGGCCCATGTGGCAAGCTGCTGGCACTTCAGTCTGGACCTGCTCACAGCCCTTTCCTACCCCAGGCCCCACTCAGAGCTGGCAGCTTTCCATGTCACTCACTGAAAGGGAATACGAGAAGCCTTTCCAAGTGGGGACTGTGCCCCCTTCGTAACCCAAGAGGTCTACAAAGCATTGAGCTTTCTCCTTACTTGTGGGAGGCGTGAGCTGCAATGATCTGCCTTTTATCTTGCAGAGACTATCTTGGCATGGCTCGGGCCCTAAGACACCACTGACGTGATGGGTCCCTGAAACTCTGGAGGGTTTTCTCTCACCTTCTGGAGTGTACACACTGCATTGGGACCACCAATATACGTGTCACTAATTACTCATGTAGTCTGAGTGACATGATACCATTGATAGGGTGGGCCAGTGGGATGTTTTTCAGACGGTGCAGATTGTCCATAGGCCTTTGGGCTATATTACACCGGGGTAGGAAATACGAGGCCCTGAGAAGAGACCGAAGGGTGTACCGTGGCCCGCCCATATGGGTACAAACGGTTTCTCATGTCTCCCGGTAAGGAACGAAAAGACCAGGTTCAGCAGATCAGTGACTGCACCCAGCTGCCTGGGACTGTGCCCACCTTCCCCAGCAAAGACGCCAAACTCAGCACAGTGACACGATCAGGTCCATTGCTCTGCTAAGTCTACAGCTATCCACACATGTCCCCCAGACCCTATCTGGCTTTGTGCGCTGGATTGTTGAATGAGGTGTGCATCTGAGGGGGGGGGGGCTGTCCCTGTATCCGCTAGGTTTTAAAGGATGACTGTCATCCCCTAGGATATGGCACTGTTTTTGATTCATTATCTTGACCAGCATTCCAGAGACTTCTACTCTGTCTTCCCTGCTATAATAGCTCTTACCCTGAAACCACGGAGCAAATTGGGGATTTAACCAATCCGAATATGTCTACTCCAATTTCAAGCTGGGAAATCAGAGCAGTGACCTCCAAGTAAGTCTATGAACCAAGTGAAGGGGTGTCATTAAGACGTGCTTCTGTAAGGGACTGGGGGAACAGAATTGAAGCAAACAGGCATAACATTAACCACCTTATATTATTTCTGATTGAAACATCCTATTTTTAGCTTCCTTAACAATAGGGTTGGGTGACAGTCGAGCCTTGCTGGCCTGGGGACAATTGCATCACCTTGGTGACTTTGCATATCCCCACCATGATCCAGGACTTGATAGACGTCCTCTCAGATAACAGCCTCATATCTGTTCTCTCCCAGTTTCAGAGGTCACCTTTCCCAGAACCTCCCCGTCCTCCTCATTTGCTGACTGCAGCAGAAAGGAGAAGGAAGGTCACCCAGAGGAGCCAGTGCTATCAATAAAAGCAGGGTGGCTGGTACTGAACAGCATGCTTGGGGCACAGAGACCAGCCTGCTTACCCAGGCCTCCTTCAGAATGTTCCTTGACGTCCATCTGCTTGTTCTCTGGGGCTCCCCAGCTGCAGTGACTGCCTCGGCCAAATCCAGATCAGAGCAATTAACTGGATAATTGCTCTAATGAGAGCACAGAATGAATCACCAGGGCCAATCTCACCCTGGAAAAATTAAATGGATAAACTGGCTGTCTATGGCTCTTTGGGACTTCAGCAGCTTCCTCTGTGATCTCCATGGGCCTTCTGGGGAAGATTTGATCCTCTGACACTGGAAGAATTAACAGACAAATGTGATGATAGGCTTTCATTATTTGGGTATGAGTTTGGGGAATGGCGATAATCAGGACAGCACTGGAGGAGAAACCATGGCATACAGTGTATGAGCACAGATTTCAGGGTCAGACTGCCCAAAATAGAATCCTGGACCCTCCGTGGTGGAGTGAGAACTTCCAAAACTCCACTCTTGCATAAAAGCAGTGAGAATGTGGGGAAAAATTGTCAAAGTCAAGTTTTTTTTTTTTTAACTATGGAGATTACCAAAGTTTTGTAACAACATGAGGAGAATTTATTCAAGAAAAATGGTTAAATATTGGTAAGTACAGTAAGCTTTGTGGCATTTTAACCTGTGTTCTCCCCAGCTACATAGTAGGCTTCAAAATCTACAGCCTCCCCATCACAGAAGCTGTGGAAAACCAGGAGCCAAGAATCCACCAGAAAGCAGAGCTCCCTAAAAAGTCCCCACCCAGGGGCGCCTGGGTGGCGCAGTCGGTTAAGCGTCCGACTTCAGCCAGGTCACGATCTCGCGGTCCGTGAGTTCGAGCCCCGCGTCAGGCTCTGGGCCGATGGCTCGGAGCCTGGAGCCTGTTTCCGATTCTGTGTCTCCCTCTCTCTCTGACCCTCCCCCGTTCATGCTCTGTCTCTCTCTGTCCCAAAAATAAAATAAAAAACGTTGAAAAAAAAAAAAAAAAAAAAAAGTCCCCACCCAAAGGATGGTCACCAACTGACCTATGAGCTGCCTGGAGAGCTGGACACCCCCTGTCTCTATCTGACCTGATACAGACATCACTCAGTGAGAACAGCCTTATACCCAGGGGCTGCTGCTGGAGACAGTGTTACCAAGGGATCTGATGCGAAGTCAATGAGAAAACTTACAAGAAAAAAAATTGGGAAATGAGAACTTGGAGGTTTTTGAAAAGCTTTGACATAGTGCTAGGAATCTAAAAGGCCACACACATGTGCAGGGCTGTGTGGTGCCTGGGGAGCAATGAGAAGGTCTTCATCTTTCACCGACAGCCAGTGCCCAGAGTCTGCACAAGGAGGTGAAGGGCTAAGGCAGTTTTGCAAACTTCCTGCCCAGGCATTGCCGACATGCCCTGCACACACACAAAGCCCCACGGCAATGGCTGGGAGAGCTAGTGATTCAGGTGATGTAAGAGAACCTCCGTCAAGTCATTAGGTGACCATGCAGCTACTCCAGTAGAGACTTTGCTGGCCACACGCAACAAAGAATACAGATTTGGTCCCCAAAAAGTCAGTAAACAAACAGCACCAGAAATAAAACTGGGAGTGGTCTGATTGCCAGGGTTGTCATGTTAATTACTTCAAATACCAAGTATTCAACAAAAGGTTACAAGACATGCAGAGTAGGAGGAAAGTATGGCCAATACACAAGGACAAAATCAGCCAGTAGAACCTTTACTTAAGGGAAGCCAGAGAGGAATTCATAAGCAAAGACTTTATTGTTTTTTTTAATATTTATTTTTGGGAGACAGAGAGACAGAGTGCAAGTAGAGGAGGGGCAGAAGAGACAGAGAGGGAGACACAGAAACTGAAGCAGGCTCCAGGCTCCTAGCTGTCAGCACAGAGCTCCACGGGGAGCTCGAACTCACGGACTGCGAGATCATGACCTGAACCGAAGTCAGACACTTAACCAACTGAGCCACCTAGACGCCTCTATTTTTTTTAATTTTTTTAAATGTTTTTATTTATTTTTGAAGGAGAGAGAGACAGAGCACAAGCGGGGGAGGAGCAGAGAGAGGAGACATAGAATTTGAAGCAGGCTCCAGGTTCTAAGCTGTCAGCACAGAGCCCGAGGCGGGGCTCAAACTCACAAACTGTGAGATCCTGACCTGAGCCGAAGTCGGAAGCTCAATTGACTGAGCCACCCAGGCGCCCCCCCTATTTTTTTAAATATTTATTTATTTTTGGGAGAGCACAAGTGGGTGGGGGGCAGACAGAGGAGGACATAGGATCAGAAGCAGGCTCTGTGCTGACAGGCTGACAGCAGTGAGACTGCCGTGGGGCTAAAACTCATGAAGAGTGAGATCATGACCTGAGTTGAAGTTGGACGCTCAACCAACAGAGCCACTCAAGTGCCCCAGACTTTATTATTATTACAAACATTATTAAAGGTTATTATCAATATTTTCACAGGTCTAAAGGCAACCCTGCCTAAAGAATTAAAGGAAAGTAAGAGAACAACATCTCACTAAACAGACAACATCAATGAAGAGATAGAAATTATTTGATGAAAGAACCGAACAGAAATTCTGGAATTACAAATAATAGTGACCAACATAAAAAAATTCACGAAAGGGTTTCAACATCAGATTTGAACTAGCAGAAGAAAGAATCGACAAACTTGAAGATGGCTTGATTGGGATCATCCTGTCCAGGGAACATGGATGGAAGGAATGGAGAAAAGCTAGCAGAACCTCAGAGAACCATGGCACGCCACCAAGCACACCAACACGTGCATAATGGAAGTCTCAGAAAGAAAGCAGAGGCACAAAAGGGTTGAAAAACAAACATCTAAAAAAAATGAACACAAAGAAAAACAATCTACACACCAAGAAACTCAGCAAACTCCCAAGTAGACAAAATCAAAGAGAGCCACATGTGGACACATCATGGCCCAACTGATGAAAACCAAGTACAGGGAATCTTGAAAAGAGTGAGCACAGGGTCCCATGTCACACACGAGGCATCTTCACAGCTGGCTTCTGTCAAAACCAACGAAGCTAGAAGGCAAGGGGGTGACATACTCCAAGGCCCGAAAGAAAGAAGCTGTCACATGAGAATTCTGTATCAGGCCGAACTAACCTTCAGAAAAGGAGAAATTAAGACACTCCAAGATAAACAAAACAGGAGTGAATTTATTGCTAGCAGGCCTTCTCTATAAGATATATTAAGGGAGTTTTCCAGGCCAAAATGGAGAGTAATACAAATCTATCCAGAGACAAGGAACACCAATAAATGTGAGTACAAAAAGGTGAATTTAAAGACGGTGATAAAAAATAAGGACAGTGTTTGTTGTAACTGTTTTCTTCTCCTATCTGATTTAAAAGGACTGCATAGCACAACAATTGCAAAACCTTGTTGACTGGCTTGTAATGTCAAGATGTAATTTGTATGATAATATTGGCACGAAGGAAGGGGGAGGAAATTGAGCTGTATTGAGAAAAGCTTTTGTGTACTATTGAGGTGAAGCAGCATTCATTGGAGCGAGATTGTTTTAAGTTAAGATGTTGGTTGTAATCCCCAGGGCAGTGGCTAAAAGGATTATGCACCCCACATATTCATTTCGATAAACATAGAAAAGTATTTGACGAAGTAGAACACCCTTTCCTGATTGAAAGCACTCGAGAAAATAGAAGGAAATTGCCTCAAACAAAGAGAACCTTAAAAAAAAATAAAACACGTAACATACTTAACAGTGAAAACTGAATGCTTTCTCCTTAAGTTCAGAAACAAGCAACAGGTGCATTTTTACCCCATCCATTCAACATACTAACTGGAGATGCTACCCGTGGCATTTATGCAAGAAAAAGAATTAAAAGACATCCGAATGGTAAAGGAGAAGTAAAACTCTCCCTATTTGCAAATCTTATGCTCTTGTATATAGAAAATCCTAAGGAATATACAAAAATATATCCAAGTGAGCTGAGCAAGATTGGAGGATATAGGATCAATATACAAGGTGTCTAGCCAGGCTAAGAGAGAGGGGGAAAGAGAGAGAGAGGAGACACAAAGAGCTAATGCCATGGACATTAAAAGGATAGTAAAGGAATCTTACAAACAACTCAGGCAATCTAGCAAAACTTACATAAGGCTTGAGGTGACTTTTTAGACACAACCTCAAAAACACGATCTGTGAAAGAGAATTTTGATAATTTGGACATCATTGAAACTAAAATCTTCTGCTCTGCAAGAGATTGTTGACAACAAAGACAAGCACAAGTGAAAAACAATTACCTCCGAAAGATTTATCTGATGAGGAATGTTATCCAGAATATACAAATAACTCTTTAAACTCAACAATAAGGACATGAACAAACCAGTTTAAAAATGGACAAAAGATTTGGGGCACCTGGTGGCTCCGTTGGTTGAGCCTCCAACTTTGGCTCAGGTCATGATCTCGCGGTTTGTGAGTTCCAGCCCCGCGTCGGGCTCTGTGCTGACAGCTCAGAACCTGGAGCCTGCTTCGGATTCTGTGTCTCCCTCTCTCTCTGCCCCTCCCGTGCTCATGCTCTGTCTCTCCCTGTTTCTCAAAAATAAATAAATGTTAAAACAATTTTTAAATGGACAAAAGATTTGAACATATATCTTCCCAAAGAAGACACACAGATGACAAATAAGCACATGCAAAGATGCCCAATGTTATAAGTCACCAGGGAATCACAGACAAGACAACAATGTGTTATCACTGCACACCTGTTACAATGGCTGATGTCCAACAATCTGACAATAGCAGATACTGATGAGGATATGCATTAAGTCGACATGGGTCCAAAACTCAGTGTAAAGCTACAACTGTAAAACCTTTAGAAGAAAACTTAGAAGAAAATCCTCATCACCTTGAGGTAGACAAAGATTTTTTCCATGAAATGTAAAAAACAAAGCATGGCAGATAAAAATGACCAATTGGGGTTTTCCAAATCCAAATTCTGCTCTTTAAAAAACACTATTAAGAAAAAGAAAGGACTACCAGAATTTAGGGGTGGGGAGGGGAGATCACAATACATATTTTTAATAAAACACTTGATTCCCTTCCCTTATGTTCATCTGTTTTGTAACTTAAATTCTTCATATGAGTGAATTCATATGATATTTGTCTTTCTCTGACTAATTTCTCTTAGCGTAACACCCTCTAGTTCCATCCACGTAGTTGCAAATGGCAAGATTTCATTCTTTTTGATTGCCGAGTAATACTCCATTGTATCTATATACCACATCTTCTTTATCCATTCATCCAAGGAGGGGGACAAAACATAAGAGACTCTTAAATACAAAGAACAAACTGAGGGTTGCTGGAGGGGTTGTTGGGGGGGGGATGGGCTAAATGGGTGGGGAGAATTGGGAAGGACATTGTTGGGATGAGCACTGGGTGTTATATGCAGGGGGTGAATCTCTGGAATCTACTCCTGAAATCATCATAGCACTATATGCTATCCAACTTGGATGTAAATAAATAAATAAATAGAAATATCTCAAACAAACAAAAGAAAAACCTTGAATCCCGAATATCCAAATATATACATATACATATACATATATATATATGTATATGTATATATATATATATTTAAGCCCTCACAATTCAGTATGAGAAGGCACCACCATTTTTTTAATGTGGCAAAAAAAAAAATGTGAACAGAGACTTCAGAAAAAAGGATGTGCAAGTGTCATACAAGCACATAAAAAGAAGCTCAGTTTTGTTTGTCATCAGAGACACACAAATGTAAGCCATGGTTGAAACACTGCCATGGGTTTACAATGGCTAAGCTGAAAGCCTTCCCATCTTGAGTGTTGGCAGGAATCTGAAGCTGTCCAGACACTCCCCTGCAGAAACAGGAATGTGAAATGATGGGACAGGGCTTGCCCAGTTCTTCAAACCCTGACTATACACTTACAATGCATCCCAGATCCCGCTCCCAGGGATTCTCGCAAAAGAAGTAAGTCTACGCCCTCGCAAGAACTTGACCTGAGTGCTTACAATACCTTCATTCATCATAGCCAAATGCCAAAAAGCAACCCAAAGACCCACGAAAAAGTGAATGAGCAAGCCCACTGCATTAGTCACACAATGGAATGCACCCCACAGTAAAATGGCAGCACCATAATCACACCGACGGACGGCAAATGCCGTACTGGAGGAAAGAAAAACGAGCCGGATACTAAAAATCATATTCTGTGTGAGCCCTACTCACACATCTTCCCATCACCCTACCTTGCAGCCGCGCTACCTGGAATATATGAACTGGCCGTGAGGCCGCCGACGCACAGAGGAGGACGGGGTGGTGTTAGCTGTCCAGGGCTCCGCCCAAGGGCCAGACGGACCAGGGATGGGGACCCCGGAGTAGCCACCCAGAGGAAAACAAAAAATTAGACCCCACCTCATGTATTCCACTAAAGTAAATTCAAATGAATCAAAGACGTACGCATAAAAATAACGAAAACAGGAAGTCATTGTTTGTACATTATTCGGTGATGTAAAAATAAAATGATTCTGCAAGGCAAAACAAAAGCTTCAGAAGCAAAGTGAAAGTGTCGACTGCAAATACCATAAAGGAAGCAAAGGAGGGGAGGGAGTGAAGGAGGGAAAAGGCTTCATTTCTATTACAGATAAGAGCTAATTTCTTTAATGCATGAGAAGCGCATAAAAATCTATAACAAAACAACCAACCACCCACAGGAACAGGAGATGAAATCTCATTGAAAAGGCAGCACAAGTAGTTCTTAAACGAAGTCGAGATTTTTAACCTCACTCCTAATCAGAGAAATGCGTTCTCAGTATGAGGTAGACAATGGCCCAAAACAAGGGAACTGGGGGCAGAGACACAGCCCTCCCCACCCCTGCAGGCACGCTGGGCAGAGTGTGCTCGATCCAGTGAGAAGCTCTCTGCAGGTTCGGTTGAAGGATTATGATACATCCGTATAAAGGAGTGTGATGTGACTGTGTGTGTTTCGCTGCAGAGGGATCCCCGAGGCCATGTGAGCACAGTGAGGCAGAAGGCTGTGGCCCAATGCCAGCTCGTGAAAGAGGGAAGGGTAGACCATGAAGGTCGGCGTGCCTGCCAGCCTCTCCACCCCCGACTGCCTTGGATGTTTTCAGCCAAGACAACATCTGGGAAGACAACCCTGAGACACCTGGGAGCCTGCAGGACACAGACAGAAGACGGACCCTGTCCTGTGTGCCCTTTGTATGATCTGGGTTTGTACTGTGTGCGTAAAACAAAGCGAAGCCACCTCTCTGGAAGTCACGGACCATGGCAGGGGTTCTTGGCTGCTGGTTCCACGTCAGGGGCCAGGGGCCAGCACACCATTCTTTATCAGATCTCTAATAGAGACAAGCCCCAGGGGCTGCTGGGACAGAGGCCGCGCCCATCTCAGTGCTACCCTGCCACTCTCAGACCTCCCTCCCTGGCATCAGGCTTATTTTTTCCCTCTTCCTGCCGACAAACACAGCTGAGCAGGAAAACATCACCCTCCTTTCCTGTGGCTGTTCTCCAAACAACAGAGCTTCTGAAACACGTGGAGTCCCTCCTGTATCTGAGACCCCCAGTGAACACAGGTGGGTACCGTGATGCCACGATTCGATGCGATCCCTGGAGCAGAGGACTCCATTCACTCTACCACAGACATAGGACGCCGGCGTGAAGAAGTCTGAGTGTCTCTCCAAAGTAAGCATTTCTCCCAAAGTTGCTCGACCCAACAAGGATTACATTTTGATGAAAAAGATCATCTGTTTTTATTCCGAGAGACTTCCGTGAATACCATCACAATTCATCAGCTCTTGGTAATATCTTAGGAGAGCCGAGAATACATCCCTGCTCTGTAAGTTTGTATAATAACACACTCAAGTGTTCATACTTTGGAAGCTCCGAGGAAAACTTGTGCAATTACGGCGAAAACAATTGTCGCGACTTCTACAGAGAGCACAGCTGTCAGGTACAAGAGAACATTTCAAAACATCTCTTCCAACACCTGTGTTTATTTTGAAGTGTCCGTATGTTTTCACCGGGGAATAAAGGAACAGAGGAAAACACATCAGACGGAGCTGACTTACGCGGGACTTGAATCGAGTTGTTTGACAGTCACCCACCACACCAACCACTGGAAGCCAATGCCAGTTAGGAAGTCATGATTTATCAGATCAAACTCTGGTCATTGACAGGAGCGAAAGGATCACAGACACTGCGGGTCCAGAACAGTAAAGGGGGATTGGTGTTTTTCAGCTGGCCCAGGCGGGTACAACGACGAGAGGACTCTGGGCAAACATGACGACTGCGGACCCATCTGGCCATTTGACGGACGTCCCAGTAGGGAAGCCACAATCATTCTCTCCAGGAGAATGCAAAGCTCCTTCCGGCTAATTCCAGTATCACTGGAAGAGGGGCTTCCAACAGTCCAGGCACAGAGACTGCAATCTGCGGGCAGTGCGGGCCTGATCTTGGAACAACTCATCCTTGTGATCGGATGTAACTTTTGAATTTAAATTAATTTGGGGGATAGCCATCCTGGAGCCCCTTTGGTCAACCTCAGAAAAGTGCCAGAGACCACAGGATAGGGTGTCACGGTCCTCCTAAGCCCGTTAAAGGGCCTGACTGTAGACACCCGGGGTCCCTGGAAGGGGAGATGGGAGAGAGAAAGAATCCCCTCGCAAGCCTGGTTCCCTCCTCTTCCGTCTTGAGGAAGAGGGTTTCCTGTTCCTCCTCTTCCATCTTGACTTGGGCTCTTTCCTATGGTGCAAGAGACAGTGCAGGCTGTGTAGCCACTAGAATCAGGTTCAAATCCAGCCCTGTCACATTTCTAAACTCCACTGAGCTTAAGTTTCCTTACCTGTTAAAAAAAAAATCCAGGGGAGAGGATGGTATCTTGACATTTGTTTATTCCTGTTGTTTTTTAATGTGTTATGAAATGTCATACATTCAGGAGTCGATACAACATGTCCCTACGACTTAAGGCAAACCCTGGAGACACCTCACCAGGGTTGCCGTGGGCTCGTGCCCTGTTCAGCAGCTTCCCCATCCCCCAAAGCCCGCGCCCCCCTGCATTCTGTGTGCCTCTCCATCCCCCTTCTCCTTATATTCCAATAAATGCACGAACCCCTACACAACACGCAGTTCACCTGTGCAGGTGTCTAGATCTTACGTAAGTGGACTCCGGTCCTATTCTGCTGTAATTTTCCTTTTTGCTGAACATTATGAAATTCTTGGCAAACTTACAGAACGATTGCAAGAATTATTTCAAAGTAAGGTGCACACGTTATGTCCCTTTGCCCTTTACAATTTCCGTGTGAATTTCCTAAAGGAAGGGATATGCCCTCCCATAACCACAGTCTAGTTAGTTATTAAATCCGGAGAATTCATTCTGGGTGCCATGCTTTTCCCAAGTCTACGGGCCATAATCCAGCACTGCTGGTGGTTTTCCCAGAGACGGGCTTTACAGCGTCTTCCTCTCCGTGCGCGACGCAGTCCCAGCTGCACACTGCCTTTGGTGACTGTGTCTCTCCAGACTCCGTCGTTGGAACAGCTCATCGGTCCTGCTCTGGTTCTCACAACACTGACACCTTTGAAGACCAGCCAGCGATGCCACAGGATGGCCCCACCTGGGCCTGTCTGCTGTCTCTCTGTGCTCAGATTCAGGACACCGCCCACATGACGCGTGACTCGCGGGCTTCATGCCACAGGTGCCCGAGGTCTGTCTGCTCTGTCGTTGGCACCGCCAACTTGGATCACCCTACAAAGGGTTGTCCGCCTTCTCTGCTGCATGGGTACTGTTTCCCTCCACTCTGTACAGCACCTTGAGACCACACAAATGCCCTGCCTCCCCACCAACCCACCACCTTAGCAGCATCCACCAATGACTGTCCTTGAAACCAGTCTTCACCAAGGTTGTTGTTGGGTTGTTGGGCAGCGATGATGGTCTCCTTCCTCCACACTTCTCCTCCAGCTTCTCCCTGTGAGTGAGACCCCCCCCCCTTTCCCTCACTGATTCACATATTTGTTCAACTATTCGTTATCTACTTATCACCCGTATGGACTTGTAACCCATTGCCTGTGATGCTGTTATCAATCCCAGGATGCCCATGAAATTGCCCTACAATCACTGTACTCTCACCGCCCAAACCAAACCTCCTGAGACAAGTTCCGGGTCAGTCTCCTCTTTTTTCCCTGGGCTGAGGGTATGGCATCAGAGTCCTGTGTCTAGTCTCCGGTGTTAGCTTTTCCCCCTTCAACTGGGCTATCTTGTTCAGCTGAAATAGACTTGCATCCGTTTGTTCCTTTTGGGGTTCAGTTTTAGAGCCTCTTCATCCTTGCTGGTTTCCCATCTCAATTTCATGTCCTGCTGCCTTCCCATTATGGGTTCAGTTGTGTCCGCTGAAAATTCTTATGTGGAAGTCCTAACCCACAGGACCTCAGAGCGTGACCTTTTTTGCAGGTAGCTTTGTTGCAGATGCCGCTAGTCAAGATGAGGTTATACAGGGTGAGGAAGGTGAGCCAATCCAGTAGACTGTGTCCATATAAAAAGGGGAAATTTGGACACAGACACACGCACAGGGAGAGTGCCATGGGTTCATTAAGCCAGATGTTGGGCCACGCGTAAAAGCCAAGGGCACCAAAGATGGAAGTAGACCGTGAGGCTGGGCAAGACACGTGGAGAAGACTCTGCCTCGAGGCCGCAGGAGGACCAGCCTGCCCGCGCCTTGATGTGGGATTTCCCAGAGCTGTGTGAGGTTAAACCCCTGCTGTGTAAGCCGCCTGGTCTGTGGTACTGGCTTATGGCAGCCCAGGGAAAGTAACACACTTCCTGAATTCTTTCACTGCACCAACTTGCTTCTATCACAACCCTCCCAGGTATTTGGGGAAGCTGTCGTAACATCTGATAATTCAGACAGTTGTGCTTTCTTCTGCAGTTCAGCTCTCCTGCCCAGCTGCCAGGGCACATTCCCGCAGTGAAAGGTGAGAGGGTGGTAGGGGTGTGGCAGATGTCTCCTTTTGCACGGGCTTTGATTCCTGCACACGTGTGTGCTCCTTCGGGCGGGCGAGGGCATTACCACGTGTCTTTCTGGTTTGCACGGTGTTGCACTGAAGATCCCCGGCCCGTCTCGGGCACGTTCCTGGAGAGACAAGGCCCCAGGATATCCACAGCTTCTCTGCCCACACGCCAGAAGATGCCAGTTGCATTTTTAAAGGTAGTGTCACGACTTACTTGCCTTGTGAGTAACATATTCACGTACCCATGGCTCTGTACCCTCGCTACGGCTACTGCTGTCCGTATAGGAAGCTTGTCGGCGTGGAGGGCACGGCTTCTTCCCCATCCCCCGTGAGGTGGACTGTGGGGTGTCTGTCCAGAAGCACAGACTGTGTGCCCCCTTCTAGAAAACGCTGGTTCAGATCTTTCTTCCCATGGCTTCTTTTTATACGTTCTTAATACTATTTCTTTGTTAGTTTTTTTTCATGACAGGTATTTTCCTCCAGACACAGGCTCCGCTTGGGTCTGAATCTTCACTTTATGGCATTTTCTGTTGAACAGGTGTCCTTAATTTTAATGTACCCAAATTGATCGGTATTCTCTTTTATAGCTACAGTCAATTTTTATACCTTGTTTAAGAAATTCTTCCCCACCCTGAGGTCATGAAGATATTTTCTCTTATTATCCTTCTAAAAGCTTTATTGGCTTTCCAATAAATTTGGGTAACTTTCAGTAAAAAAGAAATTTTTAAGAAAGTTGGCTAAAGATTGTTAGAAAATCGGAATCAGTCAACGTCCAGCAAAGAAATGACTATATTATCAGAAATCTCTCTCCCTCCCTCAAAAGGCTCTGAGGAGAGATGTTTTAGAGGCAATTTCTAACAAAGAAAAGAATATATTGGGCTTAGATTTTTTAAATAACAGTAAAGTTGTTACAGAGACTGTCAGAGGAGGGAAAACTACTCAAATCATTGGGTAAAACTGGTAAACCTGATGGCAAAACTCACAAAAAGTAAAACCATAGATCAATTTCAAGTTCAAATATATATGTAAACCATCTTTTCAATACATCAGCTGATCAAGGACAGCAGTGTGTTTAAAAGAGATTATGTTTCGGGGCGCCTGGGTGACTCCGTCGGTTAAGTGTCCGACTTCGGCTCAGGTCATGATCTTGTGGTTTGTGGGTTCGAGCCCCACGTCGGGCTCTGTGCTGACAGCTCAGAACCTGGAGCCTGCTTCGGATTCTATGTCTCCCTCTCTCTGACCCTTCCCCGCTCATGCCCCATCTCTCTCTCTCTCTCTCTCTCTCTCTCTCTCAAAACTAAATAAACATTTTTTAAAATTTTAAAGAGATTATGTTTCACGACAAAGAAGGATGTCCCTGGGAGATCAGAGCATTTCCACACCCAAAAATCCTGTCATAGAATGAATGTTTGCAATTAAAAAAGAAACACCCACAGGCGTCTCAGTGGATGTAGATGTCTGACCCCCTCGGTAATCAAGAAATCATATATGGAAACGAGAATGAAGTTTCTCCTACTTAATGGATTAGCAAAAACTATAAATTGTGACATTTTACAAAGTGACGTGCTTTGGCGTAGCAGGAATGAATGAAGTAAGACTGTAAAAACCTAGGGTTGAGTAAAACATTGAGTTGTAGGGTGACAGGATACCACTTTGTTAAAGGCTGAAACATCCCCCAAAATATATTTAACGGCTGCAGAACCAGAAGGCGTGGAGATCCGCTGGCAAGCAGAACGCAGGCCACTGAAACCTGCTCTTTTTACTCATTTGTGTGCGCAAATGTTTTACAACAGGGGACGGTTTGGGTTTTACGGGATGAACGTTCTGGAAGTGGGGGCGACACAGGATTTGACCGCCCCCCGACCTGCACACTTGCGACCTTAGGATGGCGAATGTTATAGCGTGTGCATTTTACCACAGTTGCAAACAAGCGTTTGACGATAATAAACGTTGTTTAGACGTAGTCAGTGCCCGAGAACGCTGCATGTCTGTCATGGGGTTTTTCCTCTGCATTAGAAAACCCCGCCAGCGGAGCACCTACGGCACCTGAGCTGAGAAGGATGTCAGTCTGTGGTGGGACCCCTGCCAGGGCAGCCGCATACACCCCCTGTCCTGGCTCACTGCTCTGAGCAAGGGCCCTTTCTGGCGACGGACACGCCTGGCCACACTCCAGCCACCGGCTGAGGCCACACATGCTTTGTTCACACCGTTTTATGTTGTCCGTCATCAGTGACTGCCCCTCAGTCTTGTAGCAGAGTTTTGATGCAGTTATATGGAACAGCCTAAGCGCCGGGTCTAACCACATCCCACGTCCGCTAGAATTGCCAATAGACCCAAACCTCCTGTCCCCGGGGGGCACACCAGCAGGGCCACCCTGCCCACCAGCCATTCAGCTCGTAAGCGAAGCACATCTGTGTTTCTATTTAAATTCTCAGACCGGGGGTGCCTGGGTGGCTCAGTAAGTTGGGCGTCCAACTTCGGCTCAAGTCATGATCTCACGGTTCGTGAGTTCGAGCCCCGTGTAGGGCTCTGTGCTGACAGCTTGGAGCCTGGAGCCTGCTTCGGATTCTGTGTCTCCCCCTCTCTCTGCCCCTCCCCTGCTTGTGTTCTGTCTGTCTCTGAAAAATAAATAAGTGTAAAAAAAAATTTAAATTCCAGCTGGGCCCTCTTGCTTCCCTCATGGTGACTTTGGGTGGCCTCCCGGTGGCCCGGCATCTGTCACCGCAGAGAGTGTAGTACACCCGCCAGCAGCATCTCACCGTCAGACCTGCT
Source organism: Panthera leo (assembly GCF_018350215.1). Classification (NCBI taxonomy): domain Eukaryota; kingdom Metazoa; phylum Chordata; class Mammalia; order Carnivora; family Felidae; genus Panthera; species Panthera leo. The sequence goes on along the minus strand of NC_056686.1, from coordinate 2,467,791 downwards.
TCTCAGGGAGGAAAGGGCTCTTGCCTTTAATTAAAAGATGCCGACTCACGAGTTCAGTTTCATAAACTCGCATAATCCCAGCGCGGGCGTCTGGGAAAAACGTGTGCATCTCAAACTCTGTCTGTCCTTTACTACACACGCTTGCAACTTGAAACGAGATGAGCAAGAGAGAGGATGCCAAAATTCAGGGCAGACGTTGCCTGTCAGACTTGATAATCCTGCAGGACGCGGGAGCCGCCGTGCACTTGGCAGGGGCCCTGACAGGGTGACCCGAGGTTCCACCGCGCTGGCCCTGAGTCCTCCATGGCCCCTGTGCAGCTTCATTCATTAACTTCCAACCTCCAGGCCGGATCTGCCCTCGATCTCCGTGCTGGCCCTTCGTGTCTCTCGTTGTGGAGGCCAGAGACACAGAGACGTCACCTCAAGGAAAGCCAGGGAGGGGCGGCTCCAAGGACGGACGGCAGGAATGGAATTAAAAGTGTTCTCCGGTGCATTTTCTGACGCTGCGGTTTGGGCGGACATGAGAACAGGGGTTTCTGCTCCTGGGTGCCTTCCACGGTGTTCATTAAGGGAGGCAAGGGTCCGTGTTTTCTCAAATTCTAGCAACCCCCAGACACCAGGTGCCCTGGTGACAATGTGCCATCAGATCGATTCCTGAATAAGCCAGAGTGTAGCTCCCTCCAATCAAAGAATGTGTGTGTGTTATAATATGATTAGCACGGTTTTGTTACATCCATCCTGGATGTAACAAGTAAAGATGAGGTCACACTGGAGTCGGGGACCCGTGTCAGCAGGACGGCTGTCCGTACAGGAAGGCCAGCAGAAAGCAGCGACGCACAGGGGCAATACCATGTGACCACGGAGGACTGGGGGATACATCTGGAAGCCGGGGACTCTGACGTCACCCACCAGCAGTCGATTGTACTAACAGGTGCAAGTGTGGAGTCAGCTGACCTCGGTTCCAGAGAGGTTTCGGCCTTGGGTGTGCCCTGCCATGCTTCCCCAGGGTTGCACTTGCACAATCGAATGCGCTAAATCAGACCCCGCTGGGTTCACACGCACTTTCCCAGTCTGAGAAAAGTGGACAGGGAAGGACACCCGTTTCCTGTCGTCGCCACAACAAGTCACCACCGGCCGAGTGGCTTGAAACAACACACGTGTGTTCTCCGACAATTCCGGAAGTCAGAAGCTGGAAATGGGTCTTACGAGGATAAAATTAAAGCGCCTTGAGGGGTGCGTTCCTTCTGGAATCTGGGGGAGAGAATCTGTTTCCTTTCCTTTTCCGGATTCCAGAGGCCGCCTGCCCTCCTCGGCGTGTGGCCCCTCCTCCATCTTCAGAACGCGTCATCCCAACCTCTGCTTTCCGTGGTGACGTCTGCTTCTTGGACTCTGACCCTCCCTCCTCCCTCTTATAAACGCCCTTGTGACGATTGGGCCACCGAGATAACCCAGGATAATCCCCTCATCGCAAGATCCTTGACTTAACCCCATCGGCAAAGTCCCTCGTGGGGGGTAAGGTCACGTATCCGTGTCTAAGGACTGGGATCCGGACATCTTTGGGGCCTCACTATTCAGCCCACCACAGGTGAGACAGCGGCCGTGCCCTGGTGAGATCAGAACTAGGATTTGGGTTTCCTGAACTCTGACGGGTCTCTTCGCTTACCTGCCTTCTGGGGGGAAAAACTACATAAAAGCAGTGTCTTTACCCAGATGGGCTCGCATATCTGCAATCACCACCAGCCCCAATCTGTCAGCGAGGTGACACAAGTTTATTTCTTGCTCCTGTCAAATCAGCTGCACGTCTCCAGAGATGCCCTCCCCCGGGCTGGCTCGGCAACTCGGGGTGACGTCCACACCCATAGATGCCCCCGGATCATGGGAAGGAGGGCTGGGGCTGTGAGAACCGGCCAGTCGTGCTTCTAGCAGAAGCTTCACTTCCTCCCCCGGTGACCTTGGCCAGAGCACGTCGCCAAGCCGCTCCTCAACTCTGGGGCCCAGGAAGTGAAATCTCCCTGTCGGACGGAAGTAGAGAGGAGTGATTTCACTGAAAGGTACAAATGCCAAGCAGGCTTGGTCTTGATGGCCTGCCGTGGACAACAGGCTTACGGCACGAGTCAGGCACGTGGCTGCTTCTGCAGCAAGAGCGGCGACAACAAAGAATTTGGAAAATAAAACCAAAGCTCTTTTCCAGTCCTAATGGAGATAAAAGGGAACTTTAATCTGTTTTGCTCGCACCTGCAAGAAACAGAAGTCTCTTTGTCCTTTGTTATCCGCAGAATAAACAAACCCACAGGCGCTTCTTGGGCCTTCCTCACAAGGGCACCTTGATGTGTCGGGTTCTCGGTGGAGTCTGAGAGCCGACTAGACCCAATTCATCTCTGAGACTGTCAAACACTGAGCGTGGCAAGAACAGTGGCAGCCTGGCTCTTGGAGGACGAGTGTCCACACCCCGGCCGGTACTTGTCAGGATCTCTGCATTTGTACCCAGCCAGGGGCTGGGGGTGGGGGCAGGATTGCCAGCCTGGGAACCACTGAGAAGTTTGCAGCCTTCATTGCCCTCCACTGACTCCAGGCACTAGAAGATAATCCACACACACACACACATCACATGTATTTAAAAGATTAGCACGTTTCCCCTTGTTTTGCTCATCAAAGGTATGTGATGGGTTAGCAACGCCTTTGCTCAGCGGGAAAGTTCAGCTCCCATCCTGCTTCCAAGCACCTGCTACTCCTTGTTCACGGCGGGGGAAATTTTCCATTAAGCAGCTTGAAACAGAACTTGTGTAGCCCTTCCCTCCCCATGCTGCTGCCCTTGACTCCGGGGGTCCCTGGACAGCCGGCTCGGAGAGGCTGGTAACAGCCGAGTCCTCTACAACACTCACCACATAACACGTGCATCGATCTAGGCTTTTATTCCTAAAACAGTCCGGTGAGGTGGGTAGAGCCAGGAACTCCATTCACACGGGAGGAAATGGGGGCCCAGAGAGGTTAAGGGACTTGTCCATGGTGACGTCACAGGGAGGACTGTGTCCCCCCGCCCCGCTCCAAAAACTAAGTTGGAGTTCGGGGCCTCAGACAGGACCTCAGGTGGAGATGGGGCCATCCTGGATGTAACAGGTCAAGATGAGGTCTCACTGGAGTCGGGGACCTGTGTCAGCAGGACGGCTATCCTTACGCGAAGGCCACAGAAAGCAGAGACTCACAGAGAGAGCACCATGGGACCATGGAGGACTGGGGATACATCTGGAAGCCGGGGACTCCAGCTGGCAAACCACCGGGAAGCCGAAAGAGGGAGGAGGGACCCTCCCCAGTAGGTCTGGAGGGACCCCGGCCCTACAGACACCTTGGTCTGGAACATCTGGCCCCCAGGCTATGGGAGGATAGATTCCTGTTGTGGTAAACGCCCCAGTTTGTGGGGCTTTGTCACAGCCGCCCAGGAAGCGAATGCAGTGCCCCTTCCGGTAAGGGGCCGAGCCAGGACTCGAACCACCCGGCCCGTTCTGGCACCGCGGGGGCTCCGCACGGCCGTCTGAACTGTCAGGAGATCCAGGGATGAGGTTTGAGTGGGTCCACGCAAAATAGGAAATGACTCATTATTTACGGGTCTGTGTCCAGGGTACCCAGGGTCACCCCAGCGGACATTGATTACTTCACGTGGGATAAAACCCGAGGCTTGTTCTCGACCGCTGTGAGGGGCACAGGCCACCGTGAGGATGTGTGGAAAACACAGCTGCACCCAGGGGGACACCTGGCCTGCCGCCTCTGCTGAGCCCTTTCTCTGCAGACGGCTGTCCCCAAACGAACGAAGCAGGAGCAGCCCCCAGCGCTCCCAGGGGAGGGACGAGGGCAGCCAGAGGGGGCTGCAGCTCCAAGAAACAGTATTCATCCTGCGCTTCTGGCTCAAATGTCGTCCAGCGCCCTGGGCTGGCATTAAGGAAAACGAGGACTCAGGACAGGCTCTGCACAAAGACTTAACCCGTGGCGCTCTGCCTTCCAAAGTGTGACCACAGCCTCAGAGACCAAACGCCCAGGGAAGCAAAGCCGCCTTCCCACCCCAATCTCGCCAGTCTTCCCAGGAGCACAGGGCTCACCCCCCACCTTCTGTACAAGCGGGACTCGAGGCACCTGCCACACGGGGTTTCAGGGAGGAGGAACCGGGCGATGGGTCTGCGTGGAGTGCAGGCCAGGGGGTCCCAGGCACAAGCTGGAGCTCAGTGGTCAGACCAGAGATGAGCTGGGGGCCCCCCAAGCTCTGGATACAGACAGAAGGGAGGGAAATGTCAGGAAAAGGGAAGGGAGAGCCGTCCAGGGCCCGGGGAGGGAAGGCCAGCCCTCCTCTGCTCTGCTGTCCCCGCCTGGGGCATCCAGGGAGGGAGCCGTGCTCGGGGAGCCGCCTGAGGGCACAGGATGGTTGGAGGACACGGGGTCACAACATGCTGCACGTTTTGCCTGCATTATCCCCCTGGGACTTCTAAACGACCCCACGAGGGGTTCTGCTGCGGGAAAAACCCTGTCCCCTAGAAAACTATATTCACGTCACAACCTTCGGAACCTGTGAACGTGGCCTGATTTGGAAATAGGGTCTCTGCAGATGTCCTCAAGTTAGAAGGAGGTCATTAGGGTGGGCCCTGACCCAATGTGACTGATGGCTTTAGAGGGAAAGCCAGAGACATACAGGGCAAGGACAGCCATGTGGAGATGGGGGCAGAGATCAGGGGGACAGGGCCACAGGCCAAGGAAGGCCAAGAACAGCCAGCAGCCCCCAGAAGCTGGGGTGGGGGGGCCAGAGCAGAGGTCCTCCTGAGAGCCCAGAGGACTCAGCCCTGCCCACCCCTGGATTTTGGACCCCTGGCCTCCAGAGCTGTGGAAGAATAGATTTCTGTGGTTCTAAGCTCCCCAGCTTGTGACAAGTTGCTGTGGCAACCCCAGGACACTGATTCAGGCTCCCATCAGCACCCACCCTTTAAGAAGGGAAGCAGGGCTCAGAAGGGATAAGATATAAGAAACGGGGTCTAGAATTCATGGCTCTGCATGTGCCAAAGCCACTGAGCTCCGACCCCTGACCCACTAGCCCCCATTAGTCTCCATTTAGAGAAAGGCCCTGTGCTAATGTCCTGGGGTCACCATAGCAAAGTCCCACAAACTGCAAGGCTGAGAACAACAGAAGTGGATTCTCTCATGGGCTGGAGGTCAGAGGTCTGAGGCCAAGGTGTCAGCAGACCTGTTCTACCCCTGGAGGCTCTAGGAAATGATCCTTCCCATCTCTTTCCCTCTCGGTGGTTTCTGGCAATCCTTGGTGTCCCTCCACTTGTAGACCCTTCACTCCAGTCACACGGCCATCTCCTCCCTTCTCCTTCCTGCCATCTTCCCTCTGTGCGCCCCTGTCTCCATGCCCTTGGGCCACCTTTCTCCCATCCAAGTACTAACCAGGCCCAGCCTTGCTTAGCTTCCAAGATCAGACGAGATCGGGCGCGTTCAGGGTGGTATGGCTGTAGACTTGGGCCACCTTTCTATAAGGACACTTGTCGTATTGGATTAGGACCCACTCTCGTGACCCCATTTTAACTTAAAGACCCGTGTAGAGACCTGACATCCACCCCAAGTCACTCTGTGAGGTCCCAGGGGTTAGTACTTCAGCATATCTTGGGGGATCCCGGGACCCAATTCAACCCTTACCACAGACACTGGATTTAGTGCCCACCCAAATGATCCAAGATGATCTCTTCTCAAGATCCTTACCTTAATTGTACCTCAGAGACTTCTTTCCGAATAAGGTCACTCACAGGTTTTTGGAGGCATGGGGTGCCCGGGTGACTCTTGATTTTGGCTCATGTCATGATCTCACGGTCATGGGATCGAGCCCCGTGTCAGGCTCTGTGCTACGCGTGGAGCCTGTTTGGGATTCTCCCCCTCTCTCTCTACCCCTCCCCCACTGGTGCTCTCTCTCTCTCTCTCTCTCTCTCTCTCTCTCAACTGGAGTTGGGAGGCAAACATATCTTTGCAGGGGGCCACTGTTCAGCCCCCTACAGGTATCTGGGGCCAGGTTTCTTCTTCTGCGTATCTTCTGTCCCCAGCTGCACCAACCCCAGGCCCTTTGCAGGCCGAGCCCCTTTGGTGTTTACAGGATATTGAACAACAACTTCCATGTGGCTGCCTGCGGCTTTGGGGTTTGCAGCCTCTCTCAGCCTTGGAGACTTATTGGAACTGCCTGGGATTCCTTCCATCAGTGTTGCGGGCAGACGTGGACCAGGCGGGCCCATGTGAGGCCAGATCATCCCCCCAACCTCCCTCCAGGCTGGGAACTCTCCATCTGTAGGGTCATCTGGGAAAACCCTTCGTTTTCACAGCAGCCCTGAGAGGTCGGACCAAGTGTCTGGGATTGTTTCCCCAAATAAGGAAATCAAGGCGGGGTTGAAGACTCCCCAGTTCCGTGCTAGGAAGTGGCAGATGTAGAATCAGGACCCCAGCCTCCCGAATCGTCCCCCTGGAACTCTGGCTCCACCCACCCTGCCCTAGCCCTCCCCCCTCCCCCACCTGAGCAGCCCGGTCTCCACACTCACCCCAAACCGCAAGCCACACAGCATCACGCCAAGCGTGGCTGCCCCTCCCTGAGGAACTGCTCCATGCGGGAGTTTCGGGGGTGGCGGGCGTGTGGATAGGGAGGGGGCAGAGACTGAGGAAGGCGGAAGGGGGGCAGGTGGCAAGGCAGGTGCCAGAGACAACAGCCGCATCCTGGAAGCAGTGAAGGCGGTCCTCAGGAGCATATTTTTGGAGGCGGGTCCTTCCCACGAGCCACATGTCAGTGCACTGAGGCCAGCGTGAGCCCAGGGCAAATCTAGAGCCCACAGCCCGTTAGCGGGGCAGGACCTGAATCTCTTCCAGGAGGACACCTTCTCTTGGCTCCTTGTCACCGGTCCACAAGTTGACACAACGTGTCCTTCAAAACTCACAGCCACATGTTGATAAAATGTGTCCTTCGAAACACAAGGCAACAGCCAACACCTGCACTACTCATGCCTGACATTCACGGGTGCATGTGGGCCCGTCCTGTTCACAGTGGTGCAAGCAGAGAAGTTTCTGGATGAGCGGTAGAAGAAATCAAAAGCCCGCCACTGCCCGGGGCTTCTACCTTTATTCCAATGCGGCCAATGCTTTGCGAATAAACTTCCCTCCCAGGGGGAAGTGTGGTGGAAACATTAAACAGTGTTGTGGATTGAATCACTCCCTAAAACTTTCATTGAAATCGCAATTCCTGGTCCCTGTGAAGGAGACCTTGTTTGAAAAGAGTCTCTGAGGATATAATCTGGTTACGGAGAGGTTATACTGGACTCGGATGGGCCCTAAATCCAATGACTGGTGTCCTTGCAATGAGGGAGAAATTCGGACACAGAGACAAAGCAGGGCAAGGTGGCCACGTGGCAACAGAAACAGAGATGGGCGGGCTATGGCTGCATGCCAAGGCAGACCCCAGCGTTACCGGCAAATCAAGCCCGAGGCTGGAATTGGCGGGGAGGGATTCTTCCGTAGATCCTTCAGAGGGAGCGTGGCCCTGCCCACACCTGAATCTCACACTTCTGGCTTCCTGGACCGTGAGAGAATCAATCTGTGTTGTATTGAGTCCAGTTTGTGGTAATTTGTTCCAACAGACCCAGGAAACAAATACAAACTGCATTAAGGTTTAGACGCAGACAGACCCAGAGGCAAACCCTCGCTCCATCACGCTCCGGCAGTGTGACCTTGCACAGGAGACCGTGGTGTGGGGGCCAAGCGCCCACGCTCGTCTGTGCGGCGAGGAGCGTCCCAGAACCTACATATACGAGGACGGGAAGGTGTGACCGTGCAACGCCTCACCGAACGAGCTTTGCCCGGCACGGGCCCTGTGCAGCACCCGTGCTCCGAAAATTCACCAGCTGCTATTATTTCTGACTCTTGATTATTTGGAGGCAGATTCTCCAGACGGCTGATGTTCTGTGTCTTGAGATTCCCTCTCCCCTCATTAAAAAATAAAAAGGCTCTTTTTCACTGGTGTATCAGTGTTTTCAGCAAAGCCCACATCCGAGGGTGAGTGGAGCTGTCCCAGGGGCCAGAAGCAGACCGCTGGCTGTTCTTGATGTGCCTTGATGGCTGTCGCTCCCAGGTCATGCTGGCCACCTGCTCATCTGCCCGACTGTGAGTAAGACCAGCCCTCAGAAAACAGGGGCACTGGAAGGTGTCCAGAGGTCATTCCCCCAGGGTGGCCTGAGGGCCATAGTCTCGACACAGGATGGGTCCCGCATGACGGGACAGGGGCTTGAGCGGCTGAGCCCTCACAATAGCATGATGGTCCGGCATGATCGTACGGAAAAGTAGTCTGCTTGGCCTTTCCTGGCTCCTCTAAGTGCAGTCGACCAGAACACAGAGCAGTTTCTGTGGACTCCCAGCTCCGTGTTTGATCGCCATCCCCTTTGCCTACTCACCATCTTCAACTCAAAGTACCACAGAGCAGCCAAAGCAGGCTTGAACTTTAAATGGCATTCATCAGAAGCTCGATTTCCTGAATTACATTATCGCATCCCGGGAAATATGCAAATGGACGGTATTTTCACTGCTGAATGTTCTCATTAGGCTTTCTGAGCACTGTAAACCCAGCGATGGGTTTAGAGAATTCTCCCTCACACAAGCTTTCTGTAAACACGCTGGCTCATAATTAGCGCAAGGATACGGCTCCCTCTGTTCAGTACCTTGTCTTTGATTTGGCATTTCCTAACAATCACAGGGAGAAAAATATCCAGCAGTCGGTGGAGAAACTCAGACCCCTTTGCCTCTGAGGGATAACTGGCCAGGCGTGATGTGTGGACCCAGGCCGGATGGCTTCTAAGGGGCCATGTTGTAAGGGGCACCAGCTGGACCCCTGCCCTGCTCTGTCCCCACGGCACACCCACACTGCTGGAACCGCTCCTCCTTAAAGGGTAGGCTTGAATTTAACGCCTCCAAAGATGCTAAGTAAGGGACAATCAAAAGAGAGTAAATACAATTGCAAACGAGTAGCCCATGAAAAAGAGTCATAGCAAAGAACCACAACCAGAGTGGCTTAAACAACAGAAATTTATTATCTCTTAGTTCTAGAGGCTGGAAATATGAGGTCAAGGTGTCCAGAGCCGGCTCCTTCTGAAGGCTCCAGGGAAGGGTATTCCACCCCCTTTCCAGGCTTCCCATAACATTCCGTGTGTGTGTGTATGTGTGTGTGTGTGCGTGTCCAAATTTCCTCTTTTCATGTGGACAGCAGGGATTTGGATCAGGGCCCACCCTACTCCAGTGTGACCTCATCTTGACTAATTACACCTGCAGCGACCTGACTTCCAAATAAGATCACATTTGAGGTCCTGGGGGTTAGGACTTAACATCTGAATTTGGGTGGGACATAATTCAGCCCACAGCCCGGGTGGAGGGACTGTTCTACATCTTACCCGATACTCCACCACCCACAGGGAGACAATCACTTCTCTCTGCCCCTTGCAAGTAATGTACACAACCCAAGAGTCTGGCTACGCAAAATCGGTTCAGCTGCTGACTTGAATTAATGAGGCCATCAAACTGAGGAGTCCATTCCTGGGTGTGTGAATGGCAGGCCGGGCCAGTTGTCAGGCAGCCCGGCATCAGGGCAGGACGAGGGAAGGCCAAGATTACACCTCACTGTTTAGGAGGCACCTGCTCAGACCCGAGAGTGAGCGCATCCTTCAAAGGCCTCCCGGGTGCCTCACTTGCCTTCCCTCATCCGTATCCCTACGCCAGCAGTTCTGGGAACAGGAACCGGTTCCATTTCTAAGATCGGCATCACACCCAAACTCAAATCTCCGTCTCAAGTAAACAAACGACACCCATGATTCAGCTCTGAAGGACTGTTCAAACATCTCTGCGAAATGAGAAAAAGGAAAGCCACATTGTTAATGCAGAAGGCCCAATAAAGGCGCTTGAATATTGTGGGATTATTTCATTTCTTTCTAATTTGCTGCAAGCCACCCTCAGCAAAGAGGTCACAAAGCTTTTCTTCTCTCTTGTACAGGCTTTGACTTAAATCCAGCCCTAAAAAGACCCGAGGCAAAGAAAACAACCTATGGGGTGAACAAAAGTTACTTTCCGTGTATAATTGGAGAAGATTGAATGGGTCTTGCTCTGTGGGCCCTTTATTAAAAAGTTTTCCCCAGAAACTCCTTGCAAACAAGTTTTAGAGAGAGCCAGCTTCTAAGCGCTGGGATGCACGTGTCCCTGGGGGTCAGCTTAACGTAGCAAATAAAAATGTTCCCAGGACCGTTTTCCCCCTTGGCTTATATAAAGCAACAGCGCTGATTTAGGGAAAGAATAATAAGGCTTCCTGCAACTCTTCTCTTGAATCACATGGAGGAAAACAAGAGGGAAAGCCTTGCATCGCCATAAAGGAGAATCAATAGGAGATTTGCAGCCTCGACATACTGTCCGCGGTCAGCCTAAATGGTGACTTAACTATGTTTACCAGAGCGCACAGCTGGGCTGCTCCGAGACAGTTATCAAGTCGTGGGGTGTTCGTGGAAAGCCGCCCCGTCCAAAAAGCTCGGGCAGAAATCCTGCACACGGCCTGGGAACACACCCAGGCCAGCTTCACAGCACGGCAAGTCCCGATGCAAACAGTCCACCTCCGCCCCGGCCCCAGAGAGATCTACCCTTAAAAATGGCCAGTGCGACACAGTGACCCATGGGAAGGGCCTCGCAATAACTGAATAGCCTCCCAGCAGGCCTTCTCGCAGCCAGGACCCTCACAGAATCACCAAATCCCAGAGCTGGAAGGGCCCAGAGACTTCAGATCCATTCCCCTGATGATGTGAGGCTGTGGGTTGCACACTGGTGGGGTCCAGAGATGTGAAGGATCACGTCCCTCTTCATAGGAGTTTTCATCTTGGCAGGGGAAAGCCCAACAATCAAAGATGTCCGGAAATGCCACAGAAAACATGGTGGGGGAGAAGGCTTTCACAGTAGGCTTTAAACTTCAGAGAAGGTGAGAATTTCAAACAACTCTCCAGGCAGGAAGAACTGAGGGGAAAGTGCAGCCAAGGTTTGCAAAAGATGGGCCATTTACTCATCCAACCAGTATTTATTCAGCAACTACTATAGCCCCGACAATATAGGATTTAAAATATACCAGCCCCTGAATTCCAGCACCTCGTGTCCTGTCCACTGGGGGAGACAGTCAAATGAGCAGTCAGCCATAATGCCGCATGATTCCAGTCCCCGGGAGAAGGCTTGACACCCAGTAGGGCTCAATAAATATTTGCAGAATGAATACTAATCCCATGAAAGTGGATCACCAAGGGTACATGGGAGATAAAGAGGAATTTCACTAGGACCGAATGTTCTGTGGCTAGATGGGCACCATGAATTCCAAGCAAGGTTATCATGGAGTTGATGGGGGTCTGCCAAGCCCCCATGACAGTCACCAGGACCTTGGTGAAGGGTGCAGCTTGGAGAGGTGAGGGTGGATGAAAAGGGCCACCATGAGCAAGGGTCTGAAGCCAGAAACGTTGTAGTATATTTAGGACCATGAACAGAATAAGACCAGGACTCAGGTAAGGGTCATGCGGGGTGAAGTTCAAGGTCACATCTAGGAGCCAACATAAGCAGGTTTTATTTCATCTTGCAGAAAGCAGAGAGCCACCAAAAACACCCCGTCTAAGCTCAAACACCTGTAGGCTCTGACTTTGGAATATGGTTGAACACAGACCCAAGGTTCTCAACTGGGGGCAATTTTGTCCCCACTTCCCCAAGGGACATTTTTTTGGATACAATGGCAGGGTCCTCCCCTCCCGGGCTGTGAGGGCACAAGACTAATAAATTGTTATCTACCTCATTCGTCCAGTGTTGGGCATGATGAGTCAACTATCCCTTCCCATTTGGGCAGAGGGTCCCTCCGTCACCAAAAGGGTGAACAGCTGGTGATCAAACACCCCTTTCGGACAACAGACTGAGGCAGCACAAAGTGTCAGTAGTGAACAGTGCCAGCTACAACGTGAGCCGTCAGAGACCTCGCTGGCCGAAAATCTCCCTCCCCACAAGTCTCAGGACCGGACACCTCCTCACTAGATTCATTTATCTGGGTTGTTCTTCCATCGACCTCTCAAAAAAATATTTAAATCTCTTAGAAGCAGAAAACACTAGCAAAACCCTTTCCCCTGAGAGAGGGGGATTCTGGGCACCTGCCCGGGTGAGAGAATGTATAAGACACATGAGGGTGTGAGCAGCACCAGACCCGGGGGCCACACTCTGCCCAGGTTCCCAGATCCCAGCCACCGGCCACAGAAAGGACATTTTCAGCCGGTGAGACATTCGCATCATGGTGCTAACTGGCTTGCTGGGTGTTTGCTCTGTCTCGGAGCCTGAGTGATAGGACCGGGGAGGTTAAAGGGATAGGAACAAGGTGTGCATGGAAGCTGGTCCAACTCCCCCCCAGCACAGATTGGTCTCTGCGAGCACTGGCCCCCAGGGCTGTGGCTACCTACTCAGAAAAGCCTTCACCAGTTGCCCTCAGGAACCATCTCTCCTGGACAGTTTCCTGACAGTCTCTGTCATACTGTTTATTCCCCTCCCGGCCCCGGCCCAGCTCACATGACCTCCTCTACATATCAACCCACTTGTGCGTCACCTGTCTCTCTCTGAGGACAGGGAACTCGTCTGCCAATGCGTTGGCTCAATGCCTGGAGAAGGGGTGGACTGTGGCTGACCCCTCCCCACAGTCTCCGTGGAAACCACCCCCCTTCCCCCGGGTCCCAGCGGTGAAGCTCCTCCTTCTTCCGACAAAACACGGAGGTGAGCGCAGAAAGCAGTGAAGCTTCCTGAGGAAGACGAGGCCCACGGTGAACCCCCAGAGGGCTGGTAGAAGCCACGGTCCCTAGGGATGTCCATCTCCTGGCACCCACCTCTGTGTGAGCCCTCTCTGTGCTGTGGGCAGGCGTGTGAGTTGCTTCCAGCAGTAGAGTGCAGGAGCAGTGAAGGAGTGTCCCTCTGCGGCTGGGACACTCCATCTTGGCAGACGGAGCTAGAGATTCTCCTCGGCAGCCACTGTGTCAAGGATGCCCAGACACGCTCACACACCACTCCCAGGCCAAACACCGTGGGGCAGGACAAGTAGTCGAAACCATGGAACAAGTGCTCATAGAGTGAATTTTATGCACGGTGTGCATGGGAGGGGGTCTCACACACCTTGTCATCCATGGTCGTCCGGGCCGTGTCCTCATCTGGAAGCTCGGTGGGGAGGAGTCCGTACCCAAGCTTCTGCAAGCTGTTGCCAGAACCTGTTTCCTTGCAGCTGTCAGACTGGGTTGTTCTGGGTTTTCTCCAGCCAAAGCCCGGAGGCCGGCCTGCTTCAGCCCCATGTGGGGCTCAGGAGTCCTCTCCCTGGAGGAAGCCCTGCTCCAACAGCAACCGGCTTGAAGAACCCCGGTTAAGTCATGTGACCTCCTTATGCCTAAGTTTCCTCATCTGCAAAACAGGAGACCAGGGAGAATGTCTGGTCTGTCTGGTCTTCTCAGGAGGGTTGAAATGATTGAATGAGTCGATAAATGAGAACAAATGAACGTGCCTGGCACATTCACTCTGTAAAAGTTAGCTAGCATTCCTGGTTTTGTCACTGTCGTGCCTTCAAACCCCGTCCATCCACTGGTGGCTCCCACACTAACACTGGGTCTTGCCCTCGTTCCTGAACTCAGACCCATGCCTCCCACTGCCTACAGGGCACCTCCCCTGGGGATTTCTAAAAAGCACCCCAAATCTCTGCTGCATCCCAAATGGCTCACCGTGCAGTCTGTATCATCCCGGGAAGCAGCATCTCCGTTCCTCCCGGTGTTGGAGCCAAAGGCCAGCAAGTTCTTTTGGCTCTACTTTCAAAATATATCCGGTAGCCACCCACCGCCCAGCACCTGTACTGCTGCCCTGTGACCCAAGCCTCATCACCTGTCCCCTGAGTTACTTGGACAGCCTCCTCCAAGTATACACCCCTGCCCTCTGCAGTTTCCACTCAACAGAGCAGCCAGGAAGAGCCTCACAGAAGGCAGGTCCCACGCTGTCACTCTGTCCAAACGCCCTCTGTGGCGTCTTCCCATCTCCCTCAGGCACCTGCGTGGATGGCCCTATGCCGTCTGCCCTATGACCTCCCTGACCTCAGCTCCCGCAACTCCCGTGGCCACCACCCCTCCTAGTCTTCCTGACCTCTCTTTACTCTGTGGGGCCTCTGCCTTTACACTCCCAGTGCCCAGACACCCCCTCCCATGTACCCCCCTGCCGCCCTCCCTCCAATATATTACGTCTTATTCAACTACCACCTTCTCAGGCAGCACTCTTTCTAAAACCGGACCCTCTCCTCTCACACTTCCCATACCCCTTCCCTGCCCTATTTCTGTCCTTAGCACTTATCACCATAGAATGTTCACGCATTTTATTTTGTTGAACTGGTTTATCGTCTGTCTTCTCCAGCAGAAATCAATCTCCTTGTGGGCCAGGATTCCTGTCTCCTTTGATGCATCTTCAGTGGCTGGAGTATAGCAGGTGTTCAGGACACATCTGCCAGGCGGAGTGAGAGGGACTCACGGACCCCTGCTGCTTTTGCCAAAGCTGTTAGCTGGGGCTGCTTCTTCTCCACCGTCTTCTGCTTCCTGTGGCTTCTCCTCGACCATGAAAGACAGTGGAAGGGAAGAAAGAGAGGGAAGAGGCAGGAACAGTCCTGGGGGTGCTGCAGTTCCCGTGACAAGTGTCTCCAAGAAGCTGCTTGTTCCCCAGCAGAACAGATAACTTTCTGATTATCTGTCCCATCCCAGAGATCTCTTTGGAACATTAGGTCGAGGCTGTTCTGCACTTGCACGCAAATCCACTGATTAGGAGAATATTCTGGAGACCCAGTATGCGATGGTTATGATTTACTGACGTGGACGACGTCAAGGAAGGACTTCTACCACTCAACGTTGAGAAAGTTTCCCCAGGAGAACCCTCTTGCACTGTTGGTGGGAATGCAAACTGGTGCGGCCACTCTGGAAAACAGTGTGGAGGTTCCTCAGAAAATTAAAAATAGACCTACCCTATGACCCAGCAATGGCACTGCTAGGAATTTACCCAAGGGATACAGGAGTGCTGATGCAGAGGGGCACTTGTACCCCAATGTTTATAGCAGCACTCTCAACAATAGCCAAATTATGGAAAGAGCCTAAATGTCCATCAACTGATGAGTGGATAAAGAAATTGTGGTTTATATACACAATGGAGTACTACATGGCAATGAGAAAGAATGAAATATGGTCCTTTGTAGCAACGTGGATGGAACTGGAGAGTGTGATGCTAAGTGAAATAAGCCATACAGAGAAAGACAGATACCATATGGTTTCACTCTTATGTGGATCCTGAGAGACTTAACAGAAACCCATGGGGGAGGGGAAGGAAAAAAAAAAAAAAAGAGGTTAGAGTGGGAGAGAGCCAAAGCATAAGAGACTCTTAAAAACTGAGAACAAACTGAGGGTTGATGGGGGGTGGGAGGGAGGGGAGGGTGGGTGATGGGTATTGAGGAGGGCACCTTTTGGGATGAGCACTGGGTGTTGTATGGAAACCAATTTGACAATAAATTTCATATATTGAAAAAAAAAAGAAAAAAAGTGTGTATATATATATATATATATATATATATATATATGCAAATTCAGATAAAAATGATACTACCCAGAGAACAAAAAAAGAATAAACATTAAAAAAAGAATTAGTAAAATTTTATGAAGAACCAAAAGACCCTTCTTTTTTCACAGACCCAAAATGATACCATATCTTAGGCTGAAGTAGTTGATCTTATTTTCTCAGTGGAACAGCCACCAAAAGGGGTGTGTGTGTGTGTGTGTGTGTGTGTGTGTGTGTGTGTGAAAGAGAGAGAGAAAGAGAGGTTAAAAGTTACTGATGAAGTTTCTTGTTTACAAGTTTACTTTCATCACATCTTAATGAATCAAGAGACTCAAATGACTCAGAGTCTCCATGGTCAGTTTGCTTTTCCACTGCTCTAACTTGTTTCACATTTCAGCAATCATTTAATGCTTAGTAAAAACATTTACACCTTTTGCTTGCAATTGTTGATTTAAAGTGTATAGGCTTGAGAAACCATCTACTTCATAAACCAATTCTGCAAGGTTCTCTTGATTATTAAACTGAAAAAAATTAAAAAAAAAAAAAAAAAGAAAGTTTCCCCAGGAGAAGAAGAGTGCCGAGTGGGGAGAGAAGAGGTTGGAGGAACGAGATCAGTACCGTCACAGCTGTGAGCGAAGTTCAGGCGTCCAGGGCGCCTCTGGAGGCTCCTTCTGATGCAGGCAGACTCTGCTGATGCCGACCCGGAAGGTGAAAAGCAGGTGGCTGGGGTTCGAGAGGCCCCACTAATTCTGCACCAACGCCCCCCAGTCCAGTGTGCCCTTCCTGCCCCGGGTGGTGGGACAACCCAGTGAAGGCAAGCAAATCTATCTAAATCTCCCCAGCGTCAACCCAGACCCCACATGGCCGCTGGAGGACAGCGTCCCCAGCAGAAAACCTTCCGGGTGTGTTCCTCCAAAAGGACGAGTCTGCGCGGTATCTCTGGGACTACGAGGCCCTTTCCAGAGAAGTCTGCAGGAGCACGCTTCCTGGGAGCTCGCTCCAACCCTGGACCTGGGGGTCCTGGCCAGTGCTGTGTTCAACGCCTGGAGGGAACACAGCAGGGAGGGCAGAACCCTGATCCCCCACGAGCTCCTTCCCAAGCCTCCAGAGCGGAGAGCCTCCTCCTCCAAGCCGCCAGTGCCCAGCCAAGCGCTCACCTGCCTCGAGAACGTCACCTGCTACTCCGCCAACCGAGTGATATGTTGAAGTTGTTTAAAGGAGAAGCTACAAGTAGGAGCAAATTGGGCCTCTTGACTCCCGTGAGAGATTGCTACTTTCTGCAATTATTTATGTGAAACTCAAGATCATTTGCCAGCTCTTTTCCCAGCGGATGGCTGACAGCCAAGTGAGAGGAGAATTTTGCAGCCTTCTCGCTCCTCACCCCACCCCCCACGCTCTCTCTCTTTCTCTTCTGCTTGCTAGTTTGCTTGCTCTGAATAGCCGAGTCTCATTAGGATGAGACCTGAGACTTTCCAAATGGGAAGGACAAGTTCTCTTCATAGTTTAGTATAAAACAATGGATAAAGAGCAGGGGTGTCGTCCTCAGAATATGTGGGGGAGCTGCCGGCTGCTAACGAGCCCACCTCCCCGCCTCTCGTCAGCCTTTTGCCGCCCAAAGCACATCCTCGGCCTGTTGGGGGCGCCCTCCAGCATCCGGGGTCCTCGCACCTGCCACTTCACTCACGTGCATGGCTTTCCCTGCCGGGCTGGGCTGGGGACCACAGGCACCTTCACCTCCAGACCATCAGCTCAAAGATAGATACCAAAAGCACAAGTAACGTAAGAGAAAAATCAGCAAAATTAGAGTTTTGTGCTTCAAAGGACACCCTTGGGGATGTTGAAAGACAGCCCGCAGCAAGGGAGAAAATATCCCCAAATCCTCTATCTGATAAGGGACTTTTATCCGGATAAGTAAAGAACCCTCATAACTCAACAATAAAGATAAATATTCCAATTAACAATGGTCAAAGGAGTAGATCTTTCTTGGAAGGAGACAGGCAAATGGCCGATAAGCATGTGACAAGACTGGTGAAAATGGAAATGGAAACCACGAAGATACTACTCCCCACCCACACGGGTACCCCAGAAAGACTTGTGGGTTCAGGTGACTCCATCCCCAAATCATTGCTGTTGGCCCAGGGAAGGGTACCCAGGGAAGGGTAGCGGGGCAAGCAGAAGGCAGAGGGGGCATCGGTCTCTGCCCCTGATACTGATGGGGACCATCATCTTCTGTGGGCCTTCAAGGAAGGAAGGAATGACCCATCTGAGTGCCCCTCTGTTCTTGAGGACAGGCAGCAGACATTTCAGGACACGGCCCTGGAAGGGTTCAGGAGTCTGTTTCTGCCATTCGTTCCTTGCGTGACCTTGGCCAGTCCTGTCTCCTCCTGAGGGAGGCCAGTTACGTGTGAAAGATGGTCTTGAATGAGGTGACCCATTGCGGTTACCGGCTCTCCTACACTCGCCAGTGAGCACACTTGGCTCCCACTTCCGGTCACTCAGAACCATCCCCTGCAGCCTGCAGACTGGTGGTCCCGAATTCCCCAGCTATGGCTAATTAAGGGCTGGCACGGCCATGACACTTTGCCAACCAGAGCCACACCATGGGTTACTTTCGAAAGACTCCATCTCTGGTGAGGAGTGTGAGGGAAGCTAGCACAACATCACACCTCAGAGCCCCACGTGGGGCAAGATCCCCCTGCCGGGCTCCAGCTGCCATCCCGGCCACACCTTGGAGCCAGGCTTTGGAGCAAGCGAACTGCCTGAGAAGACGGAGATGGATGGCACCAGCCCAGTCCCAGGAAACAAGCCATCCTCGGACATTTCACACCTGGACACTAAGCTACATGTCCATTACCCCGCGAGTCGAAAGCCCTTCCCAGCACAGAAATACTTGATATTGATTTTATCCACCGTGCCAAACATCCCAGAACATCCGGGCGAAGGGACACGGTGCGCCCAACTGACCGTCACCCGATGCACCCTCCCTGCAAAGGTTTCGATCACTATGAATGGAAAGATCAAAGCCATTGCCATGTCACCTCGGTGCATGGAAAGGGGCTTTTCTATCAGCCCCGTCCGCCTGTTCGAGTTAATTCATATTCTGCAGGTGTCACACAGAGAGCCCAGTGGAAGAATTATACCGGCCAGTTGACTCCCTTCTGAGTGGGGCACCATCGATCTTGCTTTCAGCTTGTTGGCAAGATAAATTCTTTGACTGGGATTGTTTGCTGCCTCCAGCAAGACCACACTCCATTTTATGGTGACACTCCGCATTGATCCTGCTCTCTTCCGCCCCACTGTTCCACCAGAGGACACCTAAAACTAATAGCTCGTCCAGCGTGAAACCGCAACCTCCAGAAGGTCCCCAGACTCCCCAGGAGGTGAGAACCCCGATCGATGGAAAAGGAAGGAGTTTCTTACAAACACAACACCTCAAGCCCCGCTGTGGGTAACAGTTTAAGAGCACCGCGTGACCAATCTCCTCCTGCTTAGCTGAAGACGGGCAGTTGCTGAGTGCACAAGCCGTGTCACAGGCACGGAGATGTGCTAATCCCACTGGGCTCTGGGACGGGCCTGAAGTTCGGGATCATATCCACGTTAGTGGCCACAGGAAAGCGACGATTCTGAAGGGATCCACTCATAGCTGCTGGAATCAAGCTGCAGCTTGACCAACACCTCTGACATTGGCCATGCCCCCAAGCAGGGGACCACTTTGTCCCAAACCAGGGAAGGGACATGTCCTGGAGGGAGTTGGACCAGCAGGCTCAGCAGAGCAGGATACTTGGGGGAGGAGGAGGAGGAGTCAAATGCGGGAGACCTTCAGCTCCATCCTGACACCTCCAGGCTCAGTCATTGGAAGAGCTTCTTCATGCCTCAGTTTGCTCATCTGTGACATGGGAATGGCAGTACCTCTTAGATCACTGCCCTGCACCTCAGCGGAACCATGGGCAGCTAGAAATACAGACAAATCGTACGTTACCCCCATCCAACCACTCCTCACCACCCACAACACTACACCCCATCCAAGTCACCCCAGGACACCTCTGGACACTGAGAAGAGCCTCCCCTGAGGCCTCCTTGCTCATACTGCTGCTCCTTTCCAGTCCTCCCCTCAGTCCTACCATGCCACAGTGCCTTCCCACCACATGTGCTAACCCTAAACTCCCCTGGACCCCACAGCTGTGGATCCCACCTGCCTCATCTCCAGCCACCTCCCCCCGTCCTGGGCCCTTCGCCTTGCTGTCCTCGCTGCCCCCGTGCGCCCCCCCCCCACCATTTCTCTCACTACTTTTTCATCTCCCCCATTGCCCCAACTTATTTCCCCAAAGAAGGGCCACCACTCAGCACTGCATTTTGTGTTATTTGCCAGAGCATCTGTCATTGTTACCCCGGAAGATGAAGTCAGGAGGACATTTCTCAGTCTCGTTCACCTTTGTATCCACAGCTTTGAACTACATCTGGAACACAAGGAGACTCTAAATACCAGTTGCCTAAAATAACACCAGGCAGGAGGTGGGGGCAGAGATTTGGGCAAACATGGTGAAGCATGAAGGTCCAGGGAGCAGGTGGAGAGGGAGAGGGAGTCAGATGTGGAGGAAGTAGACTGGGAACAGGGACTAAGGAAAAGGAGAGCAGAATTGACAGCTGGCCAGTTCCCAGGAGGAGCGCCGGTGTGGAGGGCACCTGTTGTGGGTTGCACTGTGTCCCTAAACAGATATGATGAACCTTCATACTTGTGAATGCGGCCTTATGTGGAGATAGAGTCCTTAACCAAATTAAGATGAGGTCACAGTTAGGGTGGGCACTAATCCACCATGTCTGATGTCCTTATGAGAAGTGAAAATAGACCCAGAGAAGGCCGTGTGGCCACGGAGCAAAGATCGGAGTGATGCAGCTACAAGCCAGAATTGACAGCCACCAGAAAGAGCTGGAAGAAGCAAGGAAGGATCCTCCAGTAGAGCTTTTGAGGCAAGCATGGCCCTGTCGACACCTTTTGTTGGACTCAGCCTCCAGAACTGGGAATGAATCAACTGGGACCACTGGTTTGCAGCCCTTTGTTTTGGCACCACAGGACACGAATACAGGTCCCCCTCCACTGAGATCAGAAAAGAAAAAACAAAGCTGGTTCGTAGGGATGGGGAGGAGGGAAGAGAGAGGATGTACCCTTGACTGAGTTTGGGTCAGGTCCTTTTAAAGAGCACAGAGCATCCCAGGAAGTGCTAGGAAGGCTGCTGACCACAGGATCTGGGCTCAGGCTGGGCTCTCAGGCGGAGGACTGGGTCCAAGAGACCAGCCTCGTACAAAGCTCCTCAGCCCAAAGCAGCATGAGACATGGCGGCCAAGCGGAGGCAGCCCAACCCTGAGGGAAGCGACTGCCCCATCAGTGTTAGCTATCCTTGTCATTGTCATCATCAAGTTACCAAACTGAGATGCCCCTGAATAAAAACAATCTGTGATAAAATTTCACAGCATCCTCCTTTTGGAAATTCATAACATAAATGTGCACACTGAAAGTTCTGGGAAGCCACTGCAATAAAGAACATGCTGGAACCTAGAGCGTCCCAAACAGGTTTCTTGAGTTCATACTTCACCTGAGCCTTTGCTGCACTAATGCCAATCAATGGTGGGTCTCCAAGAAGGGGACACAGAGAGGGGAAGTACCTTGCCCCAGACCACACAGCTAACGAGTCTCTCACTAGGACAGGGTGTCAGGCTATCTTAACCTGACCCTTTGCTGCTGTTCTGGATGTCACTTATTGTATGGAATAAGTGCCCCATCTGGGATGGAGCTCAGTGTTGCTATGAATTGGGAAGAGAAACTCAAAAGAAGCAAGGAGAGGCATCCTGCATCATCCCATTTCCCTTGGTTCTATTTCCAATGACCAAGAAGTGACTCCATTGTCCAGGGCAATACAGACGTTGTTTTGGCTTTACCGGGACATTTGCCACTAAGTCATCGCTCTTGGACCACATGTGTCACACATCACCAATGTTCTTTAGTCCTTACCTTAAAATGTGGGCACACTGGCTTTGCAACATTCATTCGCTTATTCTCTGAGCATTCGTTGAGAGCCTTGCACCTGCCAGGAACCATGCCAACTGGCTAGGGAGGGAGACAGAGCACTAGGAGGGCTTACCTGAAGATACCGCTTCAGGAAGCAGTGTCTTCAAGGCCTTCGGGGCCCCCACTTGGAAGCCATTATGGAGCAACTTCCTAAGGGTCATGTGAAGGAGAGAAGAGGCAAAACTCAGTGTTCCTCCTGGGAAAGTCAGGAAAGCCTTGCAGGTGCCCTGTGAGCTGTACCTCACAGACGCGTAGGAGTTTGATAAGTGAAGGGCAGAGGCAGCTCCAAGAGAAGCCCTCATCATGTGAAATTTCCAGCAGCCTGAGGGAGCCAGCCCCAGCAGAGAGAAGCAGTCACCTGGGGGGAGGCTGGGGGGAGGCTGCCCTGCCTCAGGGGTGATGTGGGAGCCGTGAGGAGATGAGACTAGCCAGGCAGATCTGAGCCAGGCTGTAAAGACCTGGGCTTCCAGATGGAGGTGGCCCCATGATGGCGAGGGGCCCCTTAGGTGGAGACTCCTTCAGATTTATATGATGGGGAGGACCCAGTGTCTGCCAGCATGGGCTTTGGGGTTAGCACAGACACAATCTGTGTGCCTTGAGACAAGTTACTTCACCTCTCTGTAAAGTGGACAACATGGCACCCATCACCAAGGGCTATGGCTGGAAGGACGTGTGTGGAGTGCCTGGTCCAGCCGGGGCTCAGAAGAGTCACTGCTGTGCTAGTTGCAAAAGCAGTCGTTGCTTCGGTCTAGAAAGAACCAAAGGATTGGTGGGTGGGGGGAGGGTAGAGGTGCAGAGATGGGTCACATCATCATCCATTTATCCACAACTATTGTTCGTGTCCTGAGAGTGGGCCGTGTGCCAGGCACCATGACAGGTGTTGGAGAAATGGTGACAAACACAAGCAGCCCTGACTCCTCCCACCATGGAGCCCATGACCCAAGTGTGGAGAAAGAAACTACACAAGCACACACGCCAACGTTGGTGGGGGGGGACAAAATCTTCCTCACCCACCTCAGGTTCCTTGCTGGGGACCCACAAATTAACCTGCAAAGACAGACTAAGCAGAGAAACAAACAGAAGTTGAATAACACGTGCATCCCACACGCACACGGGAACTTTCAGAGAGAGTATCACAGAGGCGTGGTTAGAACTCAGGCTTATAGAGCATGTTAACAAAGAACAACAGACTTGTTGAGCAGTGACAAGAAAAATCAAGAGGGCTTTCAGTCTCTAGCGTGGCAAATTGTGGGAAGGCCAGTGCATGGGGGATAATGGTGGACAAGGGGTGGTAGTCAGGTTGGTTGCGTAGCTGTCTCTGGTGCTGATCAGGGTCTGGCATTGTCTCCAGTGATTAACTTCTGCCCTTCCTGGTAGAGAGGGGAGGGGGACGCCTTCACAAATTTATGTCCTGGTTCTGGGCAGACAGAGAGGGCAGGGAGCTTCTCTTGTACCTGCTTCTTCTCAATTGTCTTCAGCTCAGAATAATCCTTATGCCAAAGTGGCATATTTTTGGGTCGCCTGCTCTGCTGCCCTTCACCAACAACCAGTAAAGGATAGACTCCATAGTCCAGGTGAGGATCACAAAGGACCCCCACCACAGCAGCAAGAGTGGAGTGGAGGAAGAGGAGGTGTACTGGGAGACAGTGGAGGGGACTGGATATGGACTGAGGGGGGACACGGAGAAGAGAATGCAGGTGTACAGTGGCTGAATAATGACTTGGCAACGAGGACCAGGGGTAGCATGGACAATGGGTTTGGAGAAGGTAAGATAGGGTCTGGGTCCATTGAGTTTAAGGAGCTGCAGACCGTCGGTGGGTGATGCATACAAAGACACACTGGCATTTGATAAAGAAAAGAAACTCTCCCCACCTACCCAGCCCCACACCAAACCCTTCCCCATTCAGGCATGTGAGTATGGTTGTTATGAGATGCATGCATAGCACTTACAAGTACTGCACTGCTGTCCTGAGTTTCTCCTCTGTGGAGGCGCGGGGCTCAGGAGCACACAGTGCCACGTCATGCACCTGCCAAAGGATGAACTCCATTTCCCATGGTGCCTTGCCATGCATCCAGTCTTTCCCGTGGATCTCCTACTGGCTCAGGGAAAGTTTGCCAGGGCCTGAGAGCCTTCATTTCAGGACTCAGTAGATGATCAGGGATAGGATACAGGAAAGAGGGGCTGGAGGAGGAGGACGAGGAAGGCTCAGGAGGTCTCATCTGCCTTCTTTGGCTTCTTTCCATTCTGAAAAGGTAAGAGACCAGCTCCCCAAATGCAAACTCTTGCTCTAAATGAGGAGAAGAGAAGAGGATGAGGGTTCATTTACATGTAGGGTTACACAACTTGGAAAAAACAGCAACTTGTCTCAACCCTGACTACCGGTTCCCAATCCACATTGCCACCACTGCAGAGCCAATGGTCTGGGGACAGAGAAGCACAGGTTCTTGGGGCTTGCTGTCATCAGCACCCCTGCCCCAAATCAAGCCCCTCCACCATCCACAATCCCCATCTCCACTGTTGGTGACTCTACCCATGGCAGTTCCCTGTTGGCAAATGACTAAAAATTGGGCCAAATTATCACTGATATGAGGTGCATCAAGAAAACAAATTAAGTCTAACATTTGTGAGGTGACAGCTGACCTTTGCATGATTAAAATGAATGGCTGCAAAATGAGGCAGATTAAAGATGTTTAACTTAATGGAACAATCTCTGAAGCCTGGAGAAGTTTCTGGAGAAACTTACTCCGGCAAACCTGAAGGAGAGATAAATCATGCCCCCAATCTATTTGCCACCTGCCGGCCAGGAAAGTTTGAGGGATGGGCTTCCGGACCAGGGGATATATAATAACCTCTCAGTGGTCACTGAAGAGACCCAAGCTCAGCCCATAAACACCAGCCTCCTCTCCTACATGCTCATTTGGAATGGGGAGGGACAGGGCGCTTAGCTCAGTTCCCCTGAGGCGGTCCCTTAATTGTGTGGGACAGCTGAAATCCCAGTCCTTGGAGCTCCGGGGACAGAAGCAACCTGGCTCCAGCAATGGTGGTGAATAATAATGTTATCTGATATCTGTGCTGCTCCCTCCAGGAGCACAGAGCACTCTGTAGACAAATATGTTCATCTTCAGCAAGCCACCCCTCCCCAGGATGCCTTTCGCTGGCACTTGGGTTTGAAAAGACAGAAAAACACGATGGCTCCTTCCAAGAAGCCACTTCTGACCCTCAGGTGCTTGGAGCCATGAGTAGCTCTGCTCTTTATAAAGATGCACCAAAAGTGTGCAGTCATAATAAGCTCCTGAACACCTTTGCTGGGCACTCAGGGAAAAACCTGGATCCAGGTGGTCCCTGACGATGGGTAGGAGGTTCCTGGAATGACATCTCCATGGGCTTGGCCAATCAGGTGCTGATTTTTGCTTGTGCAATTAAAAGATTTTTGATCCTTTATCAAACCTTGGCGACTTCAAGTTTTGTTTTGTGTTGGGTTGTGTTGTGTTTTTCCTTAGGTTGTTATTTACTTATTTTGAGAGAGAGAGAATGCAAGCAGGGGAGAGGCAGAGAGAGAGGGAGAGAGAGAATCCCAAGCAGGCTCCACACTGTCAGCACAGAGCCTGACGTGGGGCTTGAACTCACGAACCGTGAGATCATGACCTGAGCCAAGATCAAGAGTGGGACGTCCAACCGACTGAGCCACCCTACCTGCTGGGCTATGGACGCAGCATGGGAAGCAGCAGCTCTCGCCTGTGAGTGTAGCTCTGGACGGTGAGGCACCCCATGCAATGAGGCGGCAATATACTTAGTCCATATGGACGGAGGACAACTTGACTAATTACCCCAAGTGGGGCATACCGTATATTTATAATCATCATGATTTGAAGACAAAACACATGACACCAAACTAAACTCTGAGAAAACCCTATCTGTGCCCTTATTTATTTCTGCAATTTGAGGAAAGACTGCCCCAAATGAGTTTTTCTAGCCAATCTGATGTCTGTCAAAGCTTTGACTCTCATGGTCCACTTTTTTTTTTTCTTTTTTCCTTTTTTGGGCTTTACTATTTACTTATTTATATTTAATTAATTGCCCAAGGTCACAGAGCTAGTAGGTTACAGTACAAAGACAGAAATACACATAGGTATGTACCTACCACTCCTTGAATTGTCTGTCATGCCTCAGGTCCCCAAACTTTGTCTTATGTGGGTGGAAACTATTCTAAAATAAATGATGCGCTTCCTTGCCTCCCTAACCCAAGAAAATAATTGGACTTTTTTTAAATGAGTAAAGTTCTCCGTGCACATGCACTGATTTGGTTACAGACAGTGCACCGTGGAGGCTGCCGTTAAATCAGTTTTGTTTCCCTCTACAGTGTCAGCCTGTCGCCCATCATGTCTCACGGTGTCTGCCACTAACAGGCTCTTTGATGATTCATTCTCAGGTCTATGACAGACCAAAAACCAGCTCACAGGGATTTTTTGGTAATTATGTGCTTTAAAAAAATCATTATAATAAGAAAAGTGATAACAGTTAAGATTTATATGACATTGACTCCTGCACTTTACATCTATTAACTCCTTTAAGCCTCACAGCAACTACTGGGCAGGTACCATCATCACCACCATCATCTCCATCATCGCCATCATCACCATCATTATTATCATCACCATCACCATCACCATCATCATCATCATCATCCTCATCCTCATCATCCCCAACACCATCATCATCACCATCACCGTCATCATTATCATTACCATCATCATCATCATCATTTTCATCACCACCATCACCATCATCACCACCCCCATCTTCATCATCACCATCATCACCACCGTCAACAACATCACCATTACCACCACCATCATTATCATCATCGTCCCCATATTACTGATGAACAAACTGAAGTCCAGGGAGGTGAGGTGCCTCATTCAGGGAGGCCACTAAGGGCTGAATTGTGCTCCCACAAAATCCATATGTGGAATCCTAATCCCCACACTTCAGAATGTATCTGTATTTGGATGTAGGGTCTTTAAAGGGGTGATTAGCATTAAATGAGGTTGTATGGGAGGGTCCTAATCCAACCTGACTGGCCCTATGAGAAGAGGAAATTTGGACACACAAAGAGAGACCAAGAATGCATGTGCTCAGAGGAAAGACCACGTGAGGACACGGCAGGCAGGTGGCCGTCTGCAAGCCAAGAAGACAAGTCTCAGGAGAAGCCAACTTTGCCGACACGTTTTCCAGCCTCCGGAGCTGTGAGACAATACATTTCTGTTGGTTAAGCCGCCCACTTGGTGATATTTTGTTACATGGGAAATGAGCACAAGGATCCAGCCAGCCAGAGGCAAACAATACATAGCTGTGTAGAAGCTTTGACATAGAAGTCACTGTCACTCCTGAACACCACCGTGAAGAAAGAAAGGGCTCTCTCACCAGAAAGCTGGCCAGGCACCGTGCACCCTGGAAGAGGTAGATTGACCTAGCCCACTGCCCAAGGCCCCAGGAAGTAATGACCCCTTCAAGGGCTACAATCTCTCTTCCCACCCTGCTTCTGGAGGCTCTGCTCTGAGGCACTGCTTCAGTTAACCCACTAAACCCTGAATGGTAAGTAGCATTGCCCACGGTTTGACCTCCCTGAGATGTTGAGGTTCTGGGAAGTGATTTGCCCACGTTCAGTCACAGCAGCGGGGCTGGACCCAGAGGCCCCTAACTTCTGACCAGAAGAAAAGCCCCTGGATGACAGCAACCCCAGTAGATCCACTGGGAGGGCAGAAAAGTGGGAAGAATGAGAGCAGATGAGCTCTGAGAGCGTAACAACAGAGCTGGTGGGAGGCCGGGGGGGAGGGGGGTAAAGGGGTGCTTTTCCTAGACCAGGAGAGGAAAGCAAACACCTGGCCCCCACCCCAGTCTCCTGGCAACCCTCCAGCCCCGGAGCGCCTCCGTCACTGAGACGGGAAGCTAACGTCCTCTCCAGTCTTCACCCTGCCACCTGCCCTTGCAGGCATGCCCACCAGGTGCACCCTTGACACCCACAGCACCCATGAGGGCTCCCTCATGGGCTGGAAGCTGGCAAAGAGAAGGGTTGTGACACCAGGGTGGAAGGCAGGGCTGTGTTGGCCGGGCATTGCTGCCACGACCCGTGAACACACAGAAGGCAGAGGGCCCTGTGTCTGCCGAGCCAAGAGGAGCATCACCCAGAAGGCAGCTGGATCACCCAGAAGGCAGCTGGAGGAAACTCCAGGCTGGGACGAGGGAAGAGGGAGCCTTATGAAGAAAGAGGAACCCCAGTGGGAGGCAGGAAATGCAGTCAGGGCCA
This sequence comes from Panthera leo, assembly GCF_018350215.1. NCBI lineage: Eukaryota > Metazoa > Chordata > Mammalia > Carnivora > Felidae > Panthera > Panthera leo. The sequence continues at coordinate 2,439,762 of NC_056686.1, read as the reverse complement.
GCCCAGACAGGCCCAGTGCAGGATGGCCACCAAGGCAGCAGCAAAGATGGACAGACACCAGGGGTAAGAGTACAACTGGGCTGCCGGGCAGGTGACATTGGGCCATCCACCACCAAACTGGACACTTTGGACATTTTAGGGGGTGAAGAGGGCCTTTTCCAGACACAGCTTCTGCCAGAGCTCAGAGCTGAGCAAGGGAAGTGAGGGCTAGATCCTTCCAACCCAGTGCAGTGCACAACATGTGCAACACCCTGAGCTGGGGACTCTCACCAGGCAAAGGCAGAGTCTTTAAAATTTTTTTTCAACGTTTTTTATTTATTTTTGGGACAGAGAGAGACAGAGCATGAACAGGGGAGGGGCAGAGAGAGAGGGAGACACAGAATCGGAAACAGGCTCCAGGCTCCGAGCCATCAGCCCAGAGCCTGACGCGGGCGGGGCTCGAACTCAGGACCGCGAGATCGTGACCTGGCTGAAGTCGGACGCTTAACCGACTGCACCACCCAGGCGCCCCAGGCAGAGTCTTTAAAGGACTAGACCCAGAGGGCATGTGAATGGGCCCAGGGCTTAAGAAATCCTCAGAAAGTTCGGAAAGCCGGCTGGGGTTTGCTGCATAGAGAGATGGCCCAGAGAGGAATGAAGCGATTCAAAGTCCCTGAGGAGGAGAGCCACAGAAACGGGGGTGGGGTGGGGCAGCTAGGAGGCTGTAAAGTGTGCCAACAGATAAAGGTTTGAAGTCTCAGCTGTGCTGCCAGCTCTTGGCTGATTCCCTTCCAGCCTCTGTCCCAGGAGGGCAGGCTCCTTGCGGGGGAGGGGGACATCACCCCTTCACTACAGCCCCTACAGACGTCAAGGTGCAGAGACGAAGGAGGCTCGTCCGTGTGTCATTCCTCAGGGATCCGAAGGGCAGGAGTGTCTACTGCTCCCCTCTCCTTACCCTTGGGGGCCCAAGGCCCCTGCTGGAGCGTCCCTCCCACTTCCTGGTTTTTTCGTGCACTTCCCTGTGTGAGAGGCACCAAGGGTGACAAGGTTCGCCTCTCCTTCCACCCCAGACACGCTCCACAGAGCGGGCACTGCCATCCTGGGAGGACTCCGCCATCCTGGGGAGGACTCCGATGGGGAAACCCCCAAGACCCCGTGTGTTGACAAAGCCACCTGCTTTCAGAAGGAGTTTTTGGCTATGAATCATTCAGCTGGAAATTCCAGGTAGAGACAAACTTTCGCTGATTCTCTCTTAAGCTGGTGCTACCCAGTCTTGAAGCTTTATTAAAGATAAAACATCGACACCTGCAGAAACTTAGAGGGCTCTTGGTGCCCCGGCCCCCCAGGAGCTGGCAGGCGTGACCACTGCTCAGGGCAGTGTACCTTCCAGCCCCCCAGGGATCTTGTCCCCTCAACAGCTGGTGGGGAAGCAGGGCCACATGCATGTAGCTCCACAAACATATCATTTGTCAGGAACATGGGACATACCCAAAGGTAACCGCCAGGAAGACCCGAAAGTCACAGTGAGAAGAGGGAAGGGTGTTGCATTTGTTCCTGTGCTGAAAGGTCGTTTTGTTGGTTGGTGGGCGGGTGGGTTTTTTTTTTCCTCAAGGAAATGTAGTGACTGAATGAGTCGAGGTTTCGTCTCATGCACAAACTTTCGGCAAGTTCCTAGACTCGGGAAATTAATGGATACCCCAGCTGAATTAATGGATAGTCCAGAGATGTGACCAGGGCAGTGGTGGGAGAGGCCCTGGGGGCGGGGAGGGGGGAGAGGGGCGGGAAAGCACAGAGGGCAGCTTGGACAGGCCACCGCCAAGGCTCCTGGGCATCCCTGAGTAGAGGTGGCTATAGGGAACAAGGAAAGTTGGCAAGAGGAAGGGCTGGTAGGAGGAGATAGTTTGGGCCGGAACGTTTGTGGCAGGAACTCCCTCACTGCGTGATGTTTCTAAGAAACAGCAGGTGGGCAGAGGCAGGGCTCACATGCTCCCAAGCGGGACATCAGGGACATCAGCCTTCTTACCAACGCTGGGAAGGACGTGAAGCCCGGAGGAGTAAGCGGGGGCAGGATGCCAGAGGCCACCTGGGCACCGAAAACCTTTTATTCTCCTGCAGAAACTGGTGACAGCCTGTCATGTCTTGGCGTTCTCTGTAGAAATTTGGGAGTGCATCTACACCCACCCCCCCCCCCACACACACACACACGCTCTCTGCCTGCCTGGAGATGCTGAAGGGGAAACAGTGGAGACGGAAGGACAAGTCACGGTTTCGTGTCTCTCTGGCTTCAAGAAAAGTGACAGAAGGAGCCTCCTTCAGTGTCCGGCACTCCCCTTCTCCACCCGCGCACCTCCAGACACACCCCTGGCTCCAAAGGGACGCCTTTTGCTTTGTTTTTATGGGGGCTGTCTTGGGGAGCCATATGGGAGACCCCCGAGAAGTTGTGATCCCACAGCCTGCCTGTGACCGCAGCCTCGTCCCCTGAGTCAAGGCACAGGACCTCTAGGGACCCCCCACTGCCTTTGGAAGGAGTGACACTTTGAGCCTTAATGATCATAATGTGTGCCCCAAAATGTGTCTGAAAATACAAAGCCCAAATCTTAGTTTGTCCCGTTAGTGGTGACAGAGTAGGATTCGGGGGAGGGGTACAGAGGGGGCATCTGGGCTGGCCAGGGGGCCACGAGCCTGCGGACAGCGCCTGGAGAGCCGCCCTCGTGGTCAACCTCACCCCTTCTGTGGTTTTCCTTCAGCCCCATCTGTGCCCGCTGTTCTGCCCCCGACGCCGGAGGGGAGCAGAGGTCCTACTGCCCTGCTCACACACACACACTCCAGACGACTGGTCTACCAGCCTCTACCAGGACACCGTAGTGACAAGCCTCAGGCTTCCCAGAACAGTTGTCCACTTTCAACGGCTCTAAGTGTTAGAAAACTCATCCTGTGATAAGCTGAATAAATGAATGAAATTACCGGTCACCAGTGTTGGTTATGAAGCATGGTGTTTAGTCTCTTCTCACATGGCCCACCTGGGTAGTTGTTATGTCCATTTAACAGCTGAGAACGCTGAGGCTGACAGACGACCATAGATGGCACGCTGAGCTTGTCCTCAGCACTTAGCTGAAGGCTTGAGGTGTGTCCTCCCCTTGAACACTCACAACTCGGTGACATCATCCCCATTTTATAGATGAGGAAGCTGAGGCTTTAGAAGCAAGCAGAGGTGAACACGCTCTCAGCCCTCAAGCGCACGGATGGGATTCCAACTCAGATCGGTGAGCTTTGGGGCTGCTTTGCAGGCTGTCTCAACATTCCCAGCCACGGCATCGGCCCGTGCCTCTCCCAACCTGCCGAGCTCTTGGAGAAGGTGACTGTGCTTCTCTACCTCTGCTCTTTGCTGGGCACATGTCCCGGGGCCACCCGACTCCTGATTCTACAGCAGGTCCTGGGGCTCAAGGACATGAGGCACGAGGAGGGAAAGACAGGGGGAGGGATGAGGGCAGCTGGTGCCTGATCCCCACCCAGATTGCTCGAGAAGCCGGGAGTCCAGAACTAAGAGGCAACCCTGACGTAGAGGCTCCTTCGCCTCCATCATGCCCTCCCCCTCCACGCAACCCTGCGTGGACTCTTCTGGAAAGACTGTCTAGACAGACCCAAGGAGGTCAGGAGGCAGCTCCACCCACGAAAACGGAACCGAGTTAATGAGCCAAACTCTGCCACCAGAATGAAGTTCACGGTCATTAGGCATGATCTCGGGTGTGCCTGAAATATACGTGTGTATGAGTGTGTACAAATATGCATATAATTTAGGGCCCGCTTTGCAAAATAATGGGGAGAAATATAGATCTGGATGTGATATGGCTGTGGATTTGGCCAGAGGAACACACAGACCCAGATGCAGAGATAAATCACAGACCCTCCCTGCGGCCCACTTGTCCCAGAACCTCCTGGAAGGCTGGGGATGGGGAACCCTCCCTCCTCCTCTGCGGCTCACCGTCCCCACCTGTGCCCCCATGGGGTGGCAGACAGAGCCCCTTGGTGCTGACAGACAGGGACCCTAGCGGCCCGGACCCGGGGCTTCCTCTGAGCCACGACCATCCTTCCCCCACCTCCTTCCCACGTGCATCTCTCCAGCTGTGTTGTTCCATTTTACAGATGGGGAAACAAAGTCCAGCCTGCTTCCAGCCTGCTCCAGGCAGAAATCCAGCCCTTCTGCCTGTTCCCCAAAAGTTCCTGGCCAGTGACAGGTGAGGAAAACCCTGCATGGGTCTTGGCTCCCATGGTTTACCGTCACTGAGGGGCAGCTGAAGCTCCAGGACCTTAATTCTGGTCCCAGCCCGCCCCAGATCCAGACACAACACTGCCCAGGGCAGTGGAGGACGGAGGTCCCCTGTGCCAGCAGCAGCCTCCCTTAGCGGGATTTAATCACGCTCCTTAGAGGGCTGTGATGGCTAATTTTATGATCCACTTGCCTACGCCGTGGTGCCCAGTTTTTCGTCAAATACCAGTCCAGATGTTACTGTGAAGGTATTTTTTTAGATGGAATTAACATTTAAATCCACAGGCTCTGAGTAAAGGAGATAACGCCCACCCCCCTCCCCCCCCCCCCCACACACACGTGGTGGGCCTCACCCAATCAGTTGAAGGTCATCAGAGGAAAAACCTGAGGTCCTTCCTGGAGGAAGGAATTCTACCTCCAGACATCAGATTTCAGACTTAAGACGGCATCATCAACTCTTCTCTGGGTCTCCAGCCTGCCCTGCCCTTGCCCACCCCCCAAGTATGTGAATCAATTCTTTAACGTGAATCTCTCTTTCTGCTTCTTTCTGTGACTGTGTGCATACACATATACGTATATATGCGTGTATCTTCCACTGGTTCTGTTTCCCTGGAGAACGCTGACAGGGGCCGTGATGTCGGTTTCATCTTCTTAATTTTTTTTTTTTTTTTTAATGTTTACTCATTTTTGAGAGACAGAGAGACAGAGTGTGAGCAGGGGAGGGGCAGAGAAAGAGAGAGAGAGAGGGAGACACAGAATTGGAAGCAGACTCCAGGCTCTGAGCTGTCAGCCAGCCCAGAGTCCGACACGGGGCTCAAACCCACAAACCGTGAGATCGTGACCTGAGCCGAAGTCGGACGCTCACCCGACTGAGCCCCCCAGGCACCCCTGTCGATTTCATTTTCTTATCACTCCTGGTTCCAGCCCCCCCCCCCCCAAGCCTTTCCTTTTCACCTGAACTCTGGAGACTGAGATCAGTAGTCAGAGAGGAAAAAACATCCCCTTTATGAATACGTTACCATAAGGAGGACAACCCCCACCTGAAACATCTCTAAGTTGGCCCCACCTGGCTGCAGCGAAAGCCACATGGCCCTCCATGGTGCCCCCTACAGTCTGCCGCAGGAAAAGCACCCCCTCTCCTGGGAACCCCACCCTGTGGGCTCCCGGCACTGTCACACAGAATGAAATCTGGCTTAAAACAAGCGAAGCACAGAACACAGTGTGGGCAGGACCCTAACTGAAATGGGCCGGCACTCACGCTCTCACGGGAAATGTTCAAATGTCCACTTTCCTCTGGCTGCTCAGTGTGAGTATGTCGTGTGATTTCCCTCTGGTCCCTTTCACCACCGAATGTCCTGTTCTGTTTGTTCTGTCTTCTGGCAGAGTTACCTGCACTCACGTTAGTGCCCACAGCCCCCTCCAGGTGCCCACCGTGCCGGGGTCCCTGGCAGTAGCCCCCAGCCACCGGGCCATGGCAGTGACGCCCCTGAGGCTCCTTGAAAGGTCTTTGTCAAGAGCAATGACCCCGCTCCCCAAACCCACTCTGCAAAAACCTTGCTAAGGGAGACCTTGTGAAGGGAAAGCAGGCCACCCGGGCACCTTGCGTTGTCACGTCGCTCACCCCCTGGCTTCCCTTTGTACCTTCCCAGAAGCCTTGTGATGACACTGGGCCGCCCAGATACCCCAAGACTCTCCCCTGTCTCAAGGTTCTTCATTTCATCTCATCGGCACAGTGCCTTTGCCATAGAAGCTCACACATCCACAGGCTCCAGGGACGGGGACGCAGACACCTTTGGGGCACGTGGTTCTGCCGACCACGGGACCAGATGACGTCACCTGGAGAGGGAGAGAGAAAGAGAGGTCAGAGAAGGGGCCTGGGTGGCACGGGTGAGCCAAGGGGCAGAACCCACAGAGGAGCCGGGGAGCCAGGGAGGGGCTGCCTCCCTCGGGAGGGCTGCATCCTGGAGGCCACCTGAGCGCTCCAAGAATGGGGGTGTCTGCATGACATCAGCAGAGAGCCTGTGTCCAGGGAGCCTAGCAGCCTGATGGTAACCCCACAAGTCCTGGTGAGTGGGCGAGGAGGGGCAGGGTGCAGGGGTAGGCACGGGGAGGGGGGGGCATGAAAGGGGCAAAAGTACGAGGGCCTTCAATGTAATCAGAGACTCCTGTAATCAGTCACCCTGATGCCAAAGGCCATTGTCAGGTGTCAAGCTTCATGCAAGGACCCTAACAGCCCCCAGCCCGCTCCCCCCACCCCCAGCTGGCACCCACGAGACGAGCTGCCTCTCAGGGTGATGAAGGCACCCTGTGAGTGAAGCCATCTCACTCGTCCCCTCACAGACCTGGGACCACAGTGACACTGAGGCCTGGGCAGAGTCGGGGGCGGGTTCTCCCTCCTCCTACCGCACCCTGGAGGTCCCCGTGCAGGTGCTGCCTCCATCGCACCCACTGTCAGGGACACGTTTCAACACTGGGGGCTCGTGTGCGGGTTGCTTGCACAGCTGCATGCTGGGAGGCTCTCACTGCTGCTCTGGTTCCCCAAACCTCCTTTTCCACAGAGTCATGCGGTCAAGGCACTTCTGGGGTCCCCGGACAGAGACCTGCTCCCAGAAAGCGCCTGCCCGGTTCTCCTGGGGCTGACGCGTGTCACGGTCTGTGGTTCCCGGGACTTGCGGGCAATTTGTCTCCGCAAATTCCAAAGACGTCATTCAATGTGCGAGGGGGAAAAGGACACAGCTTCATGGATAATCATCACTTTAAATATAAGTTCTTTGACCACAGAGTTGGTGCCATACGTCAATGCTATGCAGTCAGCGTGATTTCGTGCCGTCTAAGCTCTTAGTTTGTCGATTCCAATATTGGGTTTGATTGAGCGTAAAGTTTAACCCATGACTCAAAGGTCAGACAGTCATAGCAAACGAAATTGGGAGACAAGACCACACAGAGTGCCCGCTGTGTTTGCCCCATGGCTTTTCCCAAATGTCGACGGCTCAGCCATCCAGCATCACTGGAGAAGGTCTGTGGCCTGGACAGCACATCGCAGGGACGTCTCCAGACTTTGGGCAGAACATCCCGTAAACTGACGTGAGGTTTCTAAGGCGATGTGACAGGACCGTGGGGTGGGGCGGGTCAGGCCATGTGTAAAGGCGTTTACAACGAAAATCACAGAGGACTTTAGGCAGAACCTGCCAGCCCCAGGCTCTGAAGGAAAAAGGATTCGGGTCTTAAGGGGTGACAGTGTGGGTGGGCACGGCGTGTCCTCTCAGTGACAAGAAAGGTTTGGAGCTGGAGAGACCTGGACGCTCCACGGTGGTGAGTTGTAGGGTGTGTGATTTCACTTCTGCAAAAGGAGGTTGAGGAAAGTTAAGGCTGCAGCCCCCTGGGAATGAGTGACCCCCCTCCCTGTCCTCCTGAGAGGGTCTCATGTTTGCAGAGCACCAGAGACCAGCTCAGTCCGAACACCCGTGAGGGCTGGCCAGCCCCATCACTGGATTCTTCTCTGGCGGTCTCTCAGCTCCCTCCCCCGGCCCCACTCCCCTCCCCCACCATCCCGCTTGGGGGGCTCTGGGGAGGGGGAAGGAGAGGAAAGAGATCAGAGAGCACTCCCTCCCTGGTCCTCCTGCTCACTAGCCACAACGCCGCGACCCTAACGGCAGAGATCCTGGGGGGGGGGGGGGAAGGGGGGCGGGAGGCCATGACGCATCTCAAACGCCCCGGACCCCATTCCTGCCCACATGGACAGGCACCACGGTAAGCCACAGACAGAGCCGGCGTGGGGCACAGAGGGGACAACTTGCTGAGGAGGGTTTTCACCCAGCACTGGAGAATGTCCCCCAGGGCCCTGGCAGTAGGGGCGAGGAGTGGGGGGGCTCCCCTGACCTGTGGGGCCGTGGGAGGGAGCCCTCCCCTCCCGTCTGCAGGCTCAGCTCAACTTCCATTCTGCTCTCGGGCCACTGCTCCGGGGTTGAACCCTCGCCTCTCTCCCCAGAGGGTAATTATCGTTTAAAATAAAGAAGATTTAAAACAGATTCCCAGTTTTTATTCCCAATCAGCCCTTGTGGGCAGGGCAGCCCGTGAAAGCCTCCCCCAGCCCCGTGGGTCTCTGAGCCCGTTGCAAAGGCCCTGTAGGAAATACTTCACAGGCCGTGTGTGTGTGTGTGTGTGTGTGTGTGTGTGAGCTTCGGTGTGTGTGAATCTGAGCTTCGGTCCCTGGCGTGGGCGTCTATGGAGCTTTCTGGGTAAATACCCACACCCGCACTCAGACGCACATACACCCAGCACAGAGACACAGGCAGGGCACTCACAGCTACTCACACCCCCCGTCTCTCTCTCTCTCTCTCTCTCCCTCTCGCACACACACGCACGCCCGTTCTAATCTCTCCGAAGGCCACCTCCTGTCGCTGCCGCGCTGTAATATTTCATGAAAAGCAAACAAATTGCCTCTCCCTGATTGCATTTCCTGATTTCTTAGAAAGCGGAATTGTAGTAATTGGTTTACATTAAGCACATGCTATTTGAGCGAGGGAATTAAACAGGGTACCGTTAGACTTGATTCGTAGGCAAACACAGTTAAGTAAAAGCAGAAGCAGACGTTTGGAAACCCTTCTAAACAACATCATCGCAGGCAAATTGCAGTTTCGATAACTGGTGACTTTGGGACACCATTCTGCCTGGGCCCCGGGGGAGGGCGCTGGGACGCTCCAGGCCCCGCGGTCTGGGGACGCTCCCGGGCTGTCCCGTGAGGCCAGACTTCCTCCCGCTTTACAGGGCACAGCCGACCGGTAGGTTCTGGAAGTGGGTTCCGCGGAGGACTCTCCCTCAGCTCCCGCCAGGCCACCGGTCAGCAGCGACGGCTCTGGAATGTGGGTTGTGCACGGTGCTGAGTTTGACGTGCACGGCCTTCAAAGTCACCTTCCCGTGTGCCACCAGGGCCAGACCCCAGGGTCAGGAGAGCCCTCGGCCTTGCCTTGGGGGAGCATTGAGAAGATCCCCCCTCACAGAGCCTCCAGGTTGGGTCTTTACCTGGCCGAGTCCCCACCATCCCTCCCTGCCACTGGTTGGGTCTGTGCACGCCAGCCTCTCCTCATCCAGCACAGATTGGGACCCTTAAGGGGACAAATGTCACACCAGGCCTCCCACTGGCAGAAGCCCTCACTCCAGAGTGAGGGTTGAACGTGGAACCCCAGGGGCCGACCCCAGGCTCCATTGACCCCAGGCCATTAGCTCCGCAGCACTGGGGGCAGGGAGAGGACAGGGCTGTGTGGCACAGGGGCTAGAGGTGCGTCTGGTCCTCGGGCCTCGCCCTAAACAAACAGACGAACATACCCCCATTTAGAGAGCGTTAGGTCCCTGCACGCCAGGGCCTCTGCCCGTCACCAAGCTCTCTCAGATTATTTATCTGATTCTCCCCAACCTGGGGACTACATGGGGCGCACGGTGGCTTCTTTCCTGGGAAATGGGGAGGACAAATCCTGGCTCCACCCCTTTGGAGGTACACGACCTCGGGTACGTCCCTAATCGTCTCTGAGGAGATGTGGGTTGGGTCTGATCCAGATTTGTTGCTCTCTCTCCTTTTCACGTCCAGGCCACGTCAAACACCATCATAGCCGGGGATGAGCTATGGTACCTGTTACAGGGCAGAGGGTAGTGGGGGGGAGGACATGGTGGCAGCAACCTCTCCCTGCGGGAGAAATGCGCAAGAGAGAAGCAATTTTTAAGAAGATTTGCGTGTTATGAGGGGTCTGCCAGCCTCTGAGACACCTCAGCAGTCACTCGTGGGGTCCAGACTGGTGCTTCTGTGAACGGGACGTTAGCTTTATGGTGAGACGGGCTGGCCCGGCTTTTGTGGTTACAACAGACCAGCTTCCCCAGGGCCCCTCGTACCCACCTCCTGTCCTCCATCCACACGGGACGGGCCAGCGCCTTCCTCTGTCTCACGCGACCACAGGCTGAGCTCGGGGTCCTTGCCCTCCGCACTCCTCCCCTGTGATGACCGACTCCTCTCAACTTGCCCGGGATTTTCCCAGTTTTAACACCAAAAGCCCCATGTCCCCAAAGCCCCCTTGTTCCAGGTGAACCGAGAGACTTTGTTGATGTCTTCACCACGTTAGTGGAGGGGCAGCACTGTCCCGGTCAAGGGATGCCTTGGAGGTGACAGGGGCCACCCCAGGGCAGAGGCAGAGCCGTCCCGATAAGCCCAGCTCAGTCTGCAGGTGCATCCAGCTGGCCTGTGGCGAGCGTCCCAGCACAGTGTCCCGCTCCTGCCACCCCTGGCCGGTGGGCCTTGTGCATGTCCTCTGTCTGGGACCGATGGCCCAGACTCCATTCGGATTTGTTACCAGACAGCACACGGCCGGTTTGTGGAGAAGGAGGGATGTCGCAGTGTGTCTGACACATGATACCCTACGGCGGGAGGGGGGCTGCCCTACAGCAGGACAAACCACTTTCCGGGGAAAGGACCCCAGCTGTCAGGAGAGATCCCCCTCCCGGCTCACCCCCCACCCACCCTCTCGCGCGAGGGCACCCAATGCGACAGGAGGGCAGGTGAGGGCCCCGCCCTCCTCAGCTCCAGCCCGGTGACACCGAGGGCTGACCCCACCGGTCTGCCCCCGGTTCATCCCGTCTCTTCCTCTGCGCGTCACCCAAAGTTCTAATTATCTCCTTGTATCTCGTGTGAAACGAGAGCTTTAGAGACTGTAAGCCCCCCTCCCTCGCTCCCTCCCGGCCTGACAGCTGGAACAGAAGCCTCCGGAATGATAAATCTTCTTTCTTAAGAGTCCTTTGTCTGAGAGCATCAGCCCCGCCTCCCGTGTCAGGACGCTGCAGACACACAGGGGAGAAAGGGGGCAGGTCGTGTCACAGAGTAAAAACGTCTTAAACAGCCATCCTCTCTCTTTTTTAAGTTCTTTCCAAAATGTCAGCCGAACAAAAGGAGTTCTCCACTGCGTTTCTTTCTTCAAATTGTTTAACCCAATACAAGTGGGCTTCTGTTTAAACTCTGGCATAGAGTCCTGGGAACAGAACTGGGGGGCACGTGGAGAATTCCAGGGATCCATTATCCCCACCCACCCCCCACCCGCCGACATCACTCACCCAGCACCTGGGACAGGTATCAGGTGGCAGGTGCTGGGCTGGGCACCGGGACCCAGGGTGTCCTTGTCCCTGCAGGAAGCCAAGTTCACAGCAGAGCCCAGGGAAGAACTCGGAGAAAACCCATACGTCCCAAGCCCAGACACCGGTCCCCAACGGGTGAGGCCCCTCTGGTCACGACAGAAACAAGTGCTCCGAGACCAAACCAAAAAGAAAACTCCAGAGGAAAACTCCCAGAATTCGGAGCTTATAAGGTTCCCGTAGAATCCACAATTTCTGCTCTAACTGAATTTATAGTTCAAAAAAAATGAAAAATCATGTTACCAATAGAAACTCGGGCTCTAAATTTGTCAGAGGAACAAGCTTAGAGCTTCAAATTTCCAGTTACCCTGGCCCCCTTATGTGGGCGTCGATGAGCGTCTCCCCGGAGGGCCGAGGTCCACGTCTCCCAGTCGCTGGCCCTGTGGCCTCTCTCCCTATGGTGCTCCGCGTGAGGGTCAGAGCCCCAGCCCCCCCCCTCAGGCCGTTTGTCCTTGAGTGAATATCACAGCCCAGGACTCTAGTCTCCAGCCCTCTTTTCCAGACTCCCCGGCTCCTGAAGTCACTACAACTCACAGCTCCTGTTCTGTGTTAATTTCTGGCCCCAGGGCATTTCCTGTTTCTTCTTGCAAAAGCTTCTGTTTATTCTTTCCAGTGTTCTGCTTCATCTGGCTTTTCCTTATGCTTTTAGAGGGAGGAGCTCCGTGTTATCTCGAACCCCCATTTTCCTGGAGCCAGGCATTTGTTTACTGATTCCAAATGTTTTCACACAGCTGATGCATTTTTTTTCCATTTATAAAATATAATGTGCTCTCATAATGTGCGGAGAATGTAAAGCCCTCAGATGGAGACCAGAGGAGTCACTGGAGACCAAGCTTTAGACACTGAGAGGGCGGCTGTCACTGGTAACAATGTTTCTTTCAGACTGATCACGGGGAAGGAAGTTGCTACACTGGGTCAGAGGACACTAAAGGCGCTTCCCGTGGCCAAACTCGGGATGGCAAAGGTCTCCCCGGTTCCGGGCTTGGTGGCCAGAACGGCAGCCGATCCTTCTGCCAAGGGCGTGGGGCAGACAAGCAGCAGAATTCTAAGCCGTACCCCACCTTGGCTATTAATTATCCAATGACTTTAAATACGGACCAAGCAGAAAAAGAATTTTCACGCGTCAAAAAACATCCCCACAAGCATTAGCCAAATGACAACTTCCGATCACACCTTCCCTTCTCTCTTGGAAAAGGATGCATAAGTGTCAGGGTGAGATTTCTTACCTGGATGACGTCTCCAGTCCTTAAAGACCGCTCCTCCCAGGTGAGGGGACCAGGCATTTTGATAAACTGCAGTTTTGAGTTGCAAAATTATTAGCAAGACGGTAGGCTTCCACTGAAAAAGGAGTTTTTATTTTAATTTATACCATAATGAAAGCTTGTAACAGTACTCTACCATAAACACAAACAGCACAATCTTATAAAAATTTCATCTTTATCTATTTTGGGGAGAAATAGTCCTGTCTGCCTAATTGAAGCATCTGTCATTCTGACATTAAATAGTGCATCTCTGGTCCTTTTATTATATTGTGGTACATTGCTCATACACTGTTAAGTTGAAATAACGCTGCTCACTTGGAGATAAAGGGAGATAATAGGGATTTTCTAATGAAGGGGAAGGAGGATTCGTCTTGAATCAAGGCTGAGAATTGCTTTATCTTTTTCCTGGGGTTTGCTGCCCTAAAGGGAGTTTCAGCTCGTGCCATCTCTCAACACTCCAATAAGAAAAGGATCAAATGAGAAACATTTAGACAAGCCTTAGAAATGCGTGTGCCGACCGTCAGTCATGTGTGCGTCCTGGGAACTGCTTTATGAGCAGCTCACATAGGCGGGCCCTTGGCCCAGTCAACCACAGCGTTTCGGCGTTGGAAATTGAATCCCACTTACTATTTTTAATCGTCAAATAACTCTCCCCCCTGAGCTCCTGGTTTTTGTTTACTAATCTATGAACATGTTTCAAAATATTTGACCCAACACACTCTCCGTTTTGGAATTGGTTACTAGATAAACAGCTTCCATAAGACCACAGAATTTCAGTGGTTGAAATGACTTAGAGCCCCTTATCTGAAGCATCTCACTGGTGCTGGAGTCCCCTCTGTAGTTGTCCTACAAAGCCATCCTCCTTCCAGGACTTAAACGTTTCCAGGGTTAAGAGCTTGACTGAGATTTCCTAACTCTTCTGTGTGATGCTGGGCAGGGGGGCAGTCTCTCTGTACTCCAGCTTTCTTGTCTACGAAATAGGGGTGATAATAGCAGCAAATAGCAGTCCTAATATTTCTTTTACTTACTAGGGCATCTATGCCTTCCTTAACTTCCCATAATTACAGCTGATTAAGCCTCTTTTTGCCAGGTGACAAATCATGAAAATCATGGCAATGATGGTGATGATGATGGTGATGGTGATGGTGATGATGATGGTGACGGTGGTGATGATGGTGGTGAGGAGGGTGATGGTGATGGTGATGATGGTGAGGAGGGTGATGGTGATGGTGATGATGGTGATGACGGTGCTGGTGATGGTGGTGACAGTTGTGAGGAGGGTGGCGATGATGGTGGTCATGAGAGCAAACCATCATTGACTGGACATTTGCTAAGTGCTGGACTATTTAAGTGCTTCCATATATTCACTCATTTTATCCCAACAATCTCAGGAGGTAGGGACAGTTGTTACACGTGAGGAAACTGAGGCTTTCATTTACTAATAACTGGCCTCAGGGCCGCCACCTGGCTAGTGGCCTGACTGGGATTCAGGCTTGGGCCGGACTTCCATCGATCAGCCCTACACAGTTCTTCTGGCAAGGATTGCACCAACCGGCCCTCTCTCCCCTGAGTGCCCAAGGGCAGTGGCCTGAATGCTGGGTGGGAGCCTCCGCTTGGCATCCCAAGGTGAGGAGGCCAGATCGGAGGATAGCCTGACTGCCAGCACCCTCACTCAACACAGTGAGTTCCTCCAATAAGGCGGCAAAGCCAACGGCCATGAATTCTCCACCCTATGCTTAGTATATTTTGAGAAGGAAATGCTCTCGTAAAAGAAGAGTTATATTATATTGTTGATACCAAATCCTGAGTGGATGATGCCTCACCTTAGTACCCACAGACATTTGAGGAAAGACAGCAGCTCCGACAGCCGCTGATTTGTGGATTGGGACCGCTAAGGCACTGAGATGCCCTCCGCTGAAGCATTCTGCTACGCGGTTCCCAGCAGCTCGTTCAGCCCCACTCACTGACCTGTGAGACAGCGGGTGGATGTCGTGAGCCCGAAGTATTTAGTTTAAGTTTTTAAATTATGGTTTTAAATGCTTAAATTACACCAACACCTCCCCCAGTTCAACACACTGTTACATAATAGCTGCCTTTACATTCTCTAAAGGGACTCAGATGTAAATTTCCCTGAACCGTGACCTGTGGAACCAGCATGGGTGCCTCTCGGGTCTTATGGAGAGCGAGAGATGAATCTGGCTCGTTCCTCCGGGAGCCTGTGGGTAGCAGGGGTTTCGACAAGATGAGTCGCTCGACTCCGTATTTCAGAATAATCACGTTAAGAGGGTGACCCGACAGACTCTGTTGCTGGAGGTGAAGACTATGAAACAGAGAGTAATGATGACAGCTTCCACCCGGTGCCACAGCCAGTAGGAGCCGGGCCTGGCTGATGCATCAGGAAGCCTCAATCCCAGAAGGCAGAATTCTGCGTGACAACCAGGTGTGCTCCGAGACGGCAGGAGGAACCTGTAAGGAGAGTGTCCCCACCCTCCCCGCTGAAGGCATTAGACACGCAGACACTCGCACACGTGCTCACGCATATGTGGATACCCAGTCACGTATACAAATATGTGAGGGCACACTCATGAGCACACTCACAGACCAGGGGGGTGGAACCTTGACCCCACAATTTCCTTTGACTCCCTCTCAGCCCGGCCTCCAAAATGCAGCTCAGGGCATCGGTGGGACGTAGGAACGCCCCTCTGGAACCTAACGTGTCCTTCATGAGACATGATGTTGATGGCGCCGTGGGGACAGACTGCGGTGGGGAGAGGGCCTGGCTCATCTCATCACCATGTCAAACTGGGAGGAGTCAGCCCTTGGAGACAGAGCCAGGACGGTTGGAGGAGGGGACCTCAGCCTTAAAGAGGCTCTTGGGTCCTCTGTCCTCACCTGGGCATGGGCACATCCAGCCCCTGCCTCCCGTCCTGGAGCTCTAGGAATCCCGGGGCTGGGCAGGAGGCGGGGGTGGGGCTGAATGACACCCAGAAGCCCTCACTACAGCCCAGTCGGCCACAGGTTGGGTTCTGTCTGAGTGAGAATTTCACAAGAAACCCTGTGCTCACTAGCGTGTACACAGGAGTGAAAGCTGCCCTCACAGCTCCCAGAAAAGCCTTCAGTGTTCCAATTTCCATGGGAGTTTCTTTCCTCTACCCGATTCTAAGCCCAGTGCCCCGTACAGCCTGGCAACTGGGTGCGGGGTGCCTCTTGCCTGAGCTCTGAGTGGACAATCACTAGGACTTTGCCAGAGAGAGGCTGCAGGCTCAATCGGCATGAGGTATGGGTTCCAGCACTCAGGTCTGATTGTGCAAGTCGTGAGCCGGGGTCTCGGTCAGGGACATCCTGGGAGCACTCACAGAAGGCCTGGGGATGAAATGGAACACCATCCACTAATGGGCAAAACCAAGGCCCCGGGATTCAGAAAACTTGGATCCCTAGCCTCCTCTCGAGAGACTGAATCTATGGCCAATCCATACCTAGAAACAGAACCCCAACCCACAACCTGCCAGCAAGCCAGCCCCTGGTGAGCGGTAACCTGCCCAGGACGCCGGCCTGGATCAGACCCGTGGGAAGCCAGACTGCTGTTTCCAGCAGCAACACAGGGAGCAAAATAACCCCTGGAACGATGAGCCCAAAGGGGCCAGGACTCGATCTGTCACTGGCAGCTTCCCTGACTTTTGTCCCAACTTCTAACTCGAGACCAACCAGAGAAAGCCAAATGTGCCCCCGACCAGTCATGCGGAGCACCTCTACTCTGGTTAGTGCCTCCAGCTCCCCCAGGCCCCCAGCCCCCTCTCGGGGCTTCCACCATGAAGCTCCCCCACGCCCCCGCCTGCCTTTGAGTCTCCGCCAAAATACAGGTGACGCAGCGCGATCTGAAGAAGCAGACGCGGGTGGTCCTCGCCTGGTGGACGCACCGCACCGAACGCGTCGGCTGAGGCCAAGCACAGCAGCGACAGCCTGTCCCTCAGCGTCCCCTCCGCGACGTGGGACAAGCCCGTGGGAGGAGGAAGACCACAGGTGGGATGCTTGCAGCAGGCGGGGAGCTCCCGGGGTGCGGGGTCCCCCTGAGGTCACTGTGTCCATTTGCTGAAGGCCGAGAGGTGAACGCGGGGGAACAGAGTGAGCAGGTTCAGGGGCAGGGAAACGGGAAGAAAGACACCTTCTTCCCCGGATGGAGGGGGTGTCCGTGGCGAGTGGGCCGGAGTGAGGCCTGGCGTTGAAGCATCGTTCAGGACACGCACTGTGGGAATGGGAAGAGGGCATTTCCCAGCTTTTTCACTAACTTGCAGATGGACAGCCTCACTCACATTTCAGCCACAGTTAAATTTCACTCCTGCTGCCTTGTTCCAACCACAGCTTGGTTCATTACCTCTCCCACAGCACAGCCAGAGTCAGCCCCAGTGGGAACGTCAGAGTCGAGGAATTTCTGAGACCTCAGCGATGGGAGGGGACATTCAGCCTGGAAAACAAGGGGGTTTCGGGCTCCTCGGCCTCAGGTCTTGAGGAGAAGGCTGACCCAGCAGGAGCGAGAAGGGAGGGGAGGCTGGCTGAGGTTCCAGGAATGTTCCCTGTGCAAGTCCGGATGTCCAGCCTGGAGGTGGGAGTGTGGCTCTGAGGTCAGACCAGACACGCAGCCGGGGACTCAGGAGCAGGACGGGGGACAAGCTGGGCCATGAGAGCATCCGCCTCTGTCCACACGGGCTGTGGGACCACCAAGCGGGTGGTTTAAATAACACACAATTACTTCTCACTGCTCTGGAGGCTGGGAGCCCAGGGTCAAGGTGCCAGCAGACCTGGTGTCTGGTGAAGGCCTGTTTTGGGGCTTGTACTTGGGGATCTTTCCACTGTGTCCTCACGTGGAGGAAGGAGTCATTTCTGGGGTCCGTTTATGAGGGCACTAATCACCTCTCAGAGCTCCCCCTCCCCAAAACCATGACCTTGGGGGTCAGGATTTCTCCACAAATGTGTGGGAGACACAAACATTCAGTCCCAATCAGTGTGCCCACATGGGCAATGATTGGACAGGCCCCCTATCAGCTCCAGGGAGGCTGAGTCAGGTGCCCATGCCAGGCCAAGCCCAGGAGATACTGGTCACCCTGCGACCAGGCTCCAGAAATGCTGGCAGGAAGGCGACAGCAGCCGGCCCTACGAAGAGAGGACGTGTGGGGCGGGGAGGGCCAAGGACCAGGAGGCATCAGTGGGAGAGGCAGGAAGGGGGAGGTGACAGCAGGGCCGCAAGACCCAGGGAGGAGTGGGCGCCTTGACTGGTCAGAAGGGAGGCCAGACTGGATGTGTGAGCACAAATTTCTGGAGAGGGGTATATGCAGACCCAGGTGCAGCGGGGCTGGGCGGGAGGCAGAGAGGACGGTGGGGCAGCCAGCCGGGATGTCAAGACGGGGAGGAGGAGGGAAGACAGGGCTGAGGTCAGTGGGTGAGCGGGACAGCTCCGGCCAGAGTCGGGGAGACAGGGAGGGCATCTCTCGGGGCTGAAACACATCCGTCCCTCTCATGTCTGTCTGACCCCTGTTCCCTCCTGGGCTACCTACACTCAGAGCCTAAACCCAAAGGTCCCCCTTGGGGGTCGTCACACCAGCCCTGGAGCACAGCCTGCTTTGGTCTACACACGCCTCTAACAGCGACAGCGAGCTGGGGAACTGCCCGTGGTTAGCACTACTCACGTCGACAACAGCAATGACTAGAGATTTTCCGGAGTTTCAAATTAGTCAGGTTGCTTCCTAGATTACAAAAACCAGACGGCGAAGTTCAAGTTAAACAGGGTCGGGCAGAAGGCTCCGAACTCCAGCGACAATCAGCCCCCAGCTGGGTGAACAGAGCAGAAAGTAGCTGCAGAACCACAACCCGTCGTAGTGCCGTGACTGAGCACAGCATCTGGCAGGCCACCCAGCCCACCCTGAGTACGTGACGAATCCTAGTAACCGGAGTCTCTTAAACTGGGGTAAGTTGTCATCTCCCACCCGCTTCGATGTGTGTGAGGAGAGCTGGTTGCAGATAAACATCCAAGGACCCAAATCCAAGCCCCCCACTAGGGGACCCTGAGCCACTGGGGGGTTTAGGAAGGCGATGGGCAGAGGGCAGCAGTCATCCTTGATACTTTGGAAAGTATCACCCTTTTCACTCACCCTTCTATGCCCTGAACACGTATCTGTGGAATGACCACGTGTGGCGGGCACGGCACTTGATGTCCATGGGGTGTGGAGACTTGGGGTGCCAGGGTCTGCTGACATGTTAGAGAACGAGCCTGCTTACAATTCCCAGCAGCAGCTCAAGATGGTCAAGCAGCTCAAGATGGTCAAGCAGGTCAAGACAATGACGCAATCTCTTCCATGTCCACTCTGCTGCGGACACGAAATTCAAGGACGGAGGGACCAGCAAGATGCCGTGGGCTGTGCCTACCTGGCCACACTACCTCCTCTTGGCAGAAGAGGCAGAAGGAGCAGGGGATGAGCCCTTGTGGCCAGACTTCGACAGGCTCTAAGCCCCCTGACCACCCCGTCCCTCTTCTCCACACTGAGGACATAAAGTCAAGAGTGATAACCTGGTTACTATTTGTGGTTGCTATAAAGGAGTATTTTAGGTTAAGAAGGAGACATTTGTCAGCCGTTTGGAACCTGCAATTCCTACTAGGGACTGATCTCACACGACAGGGGAGTTCTGGGATTCGAGAGGCCAGGGATCTCGGATGTTCAAGGACAAGTCCCCATCCCCTGTCTCCAGGCTTTAAAAGAAAGCAATCGATCACACACGTGACTGAAATTTGGACCCTTGCAAGACTGTGTGTATACATAAATGTAAACATCAGAGGAAATGTTGTCAGAAGGCGCACAGGCTCTCACGCTTGGTTTTAAAAGGATGATCTCTGCGTCCCGTTGGTGGACATTGCTTTCCAAAGGAGGAGTCCTCAAGTAAACGTCGTTTGGATAATTTCACAATCGCTGGATGTGACTGGAAAGCCACAGGGGCAGCAGAATATTGGGCTCAGGAATCACCTTCATGGAGAGCGGGCTTCTTGGCAAACTCGAGGGGTCTTGCCTGGAAGTCTGTGGGCGCCGGCAAGGGGTGACGAGAGCTCTCCATTTTCAGGGCAACCAAGTGAAGACACAACGTCCCACAAACAGGGAGGAAATAGGCTTCTCCATCTCACAGTCACGGCAGAGCCTGATGGATGCCTCCCTTCAGAATCAACGGAAAAGTTTATTTAGAGAGTTGGAGGGGAGTTTGGGGGGAGGGTTTGCAAACAAATATTCCCCCAGCTGTCTTTCCCTCACACTGAGATCTGTAAATAATACTCTGCAATAACCAAAGTTATGAACCAACAGTTCATATGGAGAGGAGAAAATATTGGCAAATAAAAACGCTCATTGCCCAGAACATAAACC
This sequence comes from Panthera leo, assembly GCF_018350215.1. Lineage (NCBI taxonomy): Eukaryota > Metazoa > Chordata > Mammalia > Carnivora > Felidae > Panthera > Panthera leo. Next base: position 2,419,684 of record NC_056686.1, on the reverse strand, counting down.
ATCATTTCTCCTGAGACTGACAAATGGAAACACTTACCTCGTCCACCAAGGGGCGGGGTGACTGGGGACGGTGGGGTGGGGGGCGTGGAACCAGGGAGCCCAGCTCGGCCCCGGGGCCAGGGCATCAATCTATTTGTCAGCTGGCCCTCCCTGTACACACGAGATGGGCACTTAATTGCTCATAAAAATGATTTGCTAGGCATTTTGTTTTTTTAATAAACTATGGGGTGGGTGGGGGAGGGGACAGGAAGATAAGAATGCACAGAACATCGGCTTTTTACCTTTCGAATCAATAAAAAGAAGCCGGTGGTAAGGGAGGAGAGCCAGGGAAGGAGTCTGGAGGGTGGGCTGGATGGAGAAAGAGGACGGACACAGGGATGGCTAGGTTGGCTTGTGGCGCTGCCCAGTGCCGGCCAAGGCTCGTCCCAGCTTCCAACAGCCACACCTGCCCTTCTACCAGGCTCTGAGCTCATGAACAAGTCCATTCATGTGCTTGTCACCCAGCATCATCCCCACTGAGGGAAGAGAAGACTGATCGCCCACACACAACACAAGGGGGCAGGAAGGGGAGCTACAGAGGCTCCTTGTGCCCTCCCTCCTCACCCCTGCCCTGGACACATCTGGAAATAGTAAGGCGGGATGCCAGGGGCTGCGGAAGGAATCCGCCGGCACGAGTCCCACGTGTCTTGCGCATGACTTCTCCCAGGACGACCGTGGTACACAGTAGGTGCTCAGTAAAATAATGTGTCCAGGGCAGTGGACCCTCATGAAGGACCCAGGTCCCTTTTAGGGAAATCACACCAGGGATTTTTTTTTTTTTTTCAACGTTTATTTATTTTTGGGACAGAGAGAGACAGAGCATGAACGGGGGAGGGGCAGAGAGAGAGGGAGACACAGAATCTGAAACAGGCTCCAGGCTCTGAGCCATCAGCCCAGAGCCTGATGCGGGGCTCGAACTCACGGACCGTGAGATCGTGACCTGGCTGAAGTCGGACGCTTAACCGACTGCGCCACCCAGGCGCCCCGGGGATTTTTAATAAACTGCAGAATTCTGGGATCACAAGGGATGATTGGCCAGCATCCCGTCCATCACCTCCCAACAGTGCACCAAGTGCCCACAGACGTGCCCCGGCTTCCTGGCACCCCTGCTTACCGCAGGCTCCCCCAAAAGGCCACCAGCCCAAACACATCGCGGTAAACAACCAGAGACCTCACCGCCCTCTCAGCGCAATTACCCTTCTCCCCGGTCCGTTCCTGGGGCTGCACGGCCCGGGCTAAGCAGCCACCGGGCAGAAATGTCAGCTCCTAAATCAAAGACATACATCACCGGCCGCCCAAATTAACACATTTTATGGAGCTGTAAACGATCTTATGATAGAAATAGGAGCTGAGGGTTATGAATCGGGTTACGCAATCACTTTCTTCCCCTCGGCCCAGATCCCCGTTGCTTTCAATTGAGAGGCGATACGGGGGGCGTGGAATGACATTTAGTTACATTAAATTGCAAACACGCCTCTTTTCCTAGATGTTTTCCCCAAATAAAATAAGGATTAATGCCCCTTCAGCAACTTGGAGGTCTTGCTCAGCTGAGGTAAAAGACTCAGGTGCCCCCGGGTTGCTGTTAGTTAATTCATGAGGCTCTGCTTCATCTCAGGGAAGCCTGAAGGCCACATCTGGACAGAGCTGGGCCAAACAGGCTGCTGTTAGCCAAGCCGCTGACAAAATAGAGGAAAAGGATGCCTCAAAATGTGGACGTGCTCCCAAGCGTTCTCGGGGAACTGGTAGACCCCACAGCACACTCTGTCACTCAGATACTCCCTCAAGAGCAGGCTCTTACGGATGCTGTGGTTTTCAGGAGATACCAGCAGGCCAATCATAGAACATTCTCTCCAAACTCTAGGGCAAAGTAGCACGGGGCGGGGCACCATCAGGACACCAAGGTTCATGAAGGACTATTATCCCAGAAAGAGAGGAGGAGAGGGCAGGGGGACAAGGGAGGGAAGGGAAGAAATAACTAAGGAGACTGTGGTCCCTGGCTTGATGGGGCCAGCACCTGTCACATCAGGAGGAAGTCTCAATCTGGAGGCTCCCAGAAAACCGATGGGCATCTTGGATGCTCTGCTTTCCTGCGATCTGGAGAAGTCATCCCTGCGAAAACATGTAAAGACTCAGTCCCGCAGCCAGAGCAGGTGTACCTCGGAGAAACTACGGGTTCGGTTCCAGACCACCACAATAAAGTGAGTCAAATGAATCTTTTGGTTTCCCAGTGCGTATAAAAGTGATGTTTACGCTATACCGCAGTCTAAGAAGTGTGCAATAGCATTAGGTCTTAAACAATGATGCATATGCCTTATTCAAAAATACTCTGTTGCTAAAAGTGCTAACATCATCTGAGCTTTCAAGGAGTCATAATCTTTTTGCTGGTGGAGGGTCTTGCCTGGGTTCGACGGCTGCTGCATAATCAGGGTGGCAGTTGCTGACGGTTGGGGTAGTGGCGATTTCTTACAGCAAGACAACAATGAAGCTTGCGGCATCGACTGATTTTTCTTTTCAAACAATTTCTGTGTAGCGTGCGATGCTGTTTGATAGCATTTTACCCACCATAGAACTTCTTTCAAGGTTGGAGTCAATCCTCTCAAACCTGCTGCTGCTTTATCAACTAGGTGCAAGGAATGTTCTAGATTCTTTGTTGTCATTTCAACATCTTCATGGCATCTTCAACCAGGAGTAGGTTCCAGCTCAGGCAGCCACTTTCTTTGCTCATCCTTTAACTTCTTAGTTGAAGATTTATCCTGAGATGGCAGCCGTTCGGTCCCACCTTCAGGCTCCATTTCTGATTCCTGTTCTGTTGTTTCCACCACATCTGCAGTGACTTCCTGCGCGGAGTTTTTAACACTTCAAAGCCATCCACAAGGGTAGGAATCGGCTTCTTCCAAACCCCTGTTCATGTAGATATTTTGACCGCTTCCCATAAATCACGAATGCTTTTAATGGCATCCGAAATGGCGAATCTTTTCTAGAGTTTCAATTTACTTTGCCCAGATCCATCAGAGGAATCACCCTCCATGGCAGCTATAACCTTATGAAATGTATTTCGTAAATAATAAGACTTGAAAGTCAAAATGACTCCTCGATCCATGGGCTGCAGGATGGATGTTGTGTTAGCAGGCGTGGAAACAACATTAATCTCGTCGTACGTCTCCCTCAGAGCTCTGGGGTGAGCAGGTGCTCTGTCAGTGAGCAGTGAGATTTAGAAAGGAATCTTTTTTTCCTGAACAGTTGCTCTCAACAGTGGGCTTAAAATATTCAGCAAACCATGTTGTAAACAGATGTACTGTCACCCAGGCTTTGTTGTTCCATTTATAGGGCACAGGCAGAGTAAATTTAGCAGAGTTCTTCGGGGCCCTGGAATTTTCACAATGGTAAATGAGCATTGGCTTCAACTTAAAATCACTGGCTGCGTTAGCCCTTAACAAGGGAGTCAGCCTGTCCTTTGAAGCTTTGAAGCCAGGCATTGACTTCTCCTCTCTAGCTATGAAAGCCCTTGACGACAGCCACTGTTGCGTGTGGCCGCCTTCGTGAATTCTACATCAGCTCCTGTGGCTTCACCTTGTGTTTTCACGTCACGGAGACAGCTTTCCTTAAACTTCACGAACTAATCTCTGCCGGCCTCAGACTCTGCTTCTGCGGCTTCCTGGTGTCTCTCAGCCTTCAAGAATTGAAGAGAGTTGGGCTTGCTCCAGATTAGGCTTGGCTTAAGGGAATGTCGAGGCTGGTTTGATCTTCTATCCAGACCACTCAGACTTTCTCCATGTCGGCAAGAAGGCTGTCTGGCTCTCTTATCAGTCCTATGTTCACTGGAGAAGCACTTTTAATTTCCTTCGAGAACTCTCCTTTGAACTCACCACTTGGCTGTTTGGCGCAAGAGGCCTGGCTTTCGACCTGTCTCGGTTTCCAATGCGCTTTCCTCACTGAGCTTGGTCGTTTCTGGCTTTTGATTTAAAGTGAGGGGTGTAGGACTCTTCCTGTCACTTGCACACTTAGAGGCCACCGTAGGGTTATTAATTGGCCTCATTTCAATCCTGTCAGGTCTCCGGGGCCAGGGAAGCCTGAGGAGAGGGAGAGAGACAGGGCAGCGGCCGGTCAGTGGAGCAGTCAGGACACGCGTGACATTTATCAGTTAAGTGTGCCGTCTTACGTGGATGTGGTTCCTGGCGTCCCAAAGTAATGACAACCGTAACATCAAAGATCGCTGACCACAGATCACTATGAAAATATGCTAAGGGAAAAGTTGGAAATACGGTGAGAATGACCCAGATGTGACCCAGAGGCCTGAAGTGAGCAAATGGTGTTGGTGCCAACGGGCATGCTCGGCACAGGGTGGCCACAGACCTCCAGTTTGTAAAAACTCAGGTCCCGTGAATCACGGTAAAACGAGGTGAGCCTTCGCTTTAACTTGGAGGGAGAGGGAGGGGAACGCTTTTAAAAGGGGAAGTCCAAAAGAAATTAAATAAAAGTTAAGTCTCTTCCGCGAACGGATGGGTTGTTAAGCATCTTGAATAAAGTGGGAAGAAAGAGAAAACATCTCTCCAGTCTGTGAATTTCCCCACTAAGTGAAAATGTGATTCCCTCCTGCAGATTCTAGAACCATAAACAAGTCAGATCTCACTCTTCACGCCTGCCTCGTGCCCCAAAGGCATCTGGAAAAACAGCTTCACGGCCAACCAGTCTTGAAATAATTCTTGGCTCTTTGGCAGAAACTCTTGCCTTTGCTAACAACATTCTGCGCCCTGAGTCGACCCTGGACAACGGAGCAGCTGCAGCCTGTTTGGTAGGGAAGGCTGGCAGGGAGACCCCAGGGGAAGGCGGGGGCGCCCCGAGCTCTGGGAGGGAGACCCCAGGCAGTGGACCTCAGGCACCTGGTGTAGTCTCTACCATCCACCATATATTCCGGAAACAGAAACAGTAAGTGAGAACTCCGGAAGTAATGGGTCAGCCCTTAGCCTTGGAAACAAAACCAAATCCGCCTTTTTGGAACTGAATTTAGGTCTCAGGTCTCCAAAGAGACATCTTGAGCCTCCCCTCTTTCTAGGTAGCAGGGAAGTGTTACACTCAGCTTGACATGCTCAGAAGTGAGTGAAAGAAAGGACAGCGACGAATGTGGGCGATATTGAAACAAAGCAAAAGTTCTCAATAAGGGCACCCAACACACATCCCGCTGTTGATGGGAACAGAGCCCCTTATCCGACCATCAATGCCAGACCCGGTTGACATTTGCTGCTTGAGTCATAATGTGCCTACTTGAAAGCTTGGGGTTCCTTCTTCATCACCAGTAGACATTTATGAACATGGCTACTCTGTGCTTGTCGATGTAACTGATGGGGAAAAGGAGAGAGCAGGGAGTTTCTGAAGATCTAAGTCTTAAGGAGCTCACTGGGAAATCTGGGGTGGGCACATACACCCCTTCTCGCCGGCTCTCCTGAGCAGAGTTAGAAACTTGAGATACAAATGAACATCCATATTCTAGACAGTGCCTCCCCGCCCCTCCTGCCTCACCCCAAATCTGCAGGAAAAACAGAATGCAAAACTTCTGAGGAGGCCAGTGTGTAGACAGAAGCCACACACTGTTGCTGCAATCCCTACCACAAAGTTGCCAGGGTTGGGGGGGGGGCAGCTGGAAGCCAAAAAGGCCCCTGGGGACACAGTGGGGTTTCCCTGCATGGCGCCACTCCTGCTCCAGGACCATCTGGACAACCTGCAGAAGTGAAAATTCCCCAGGGGCACCTGGGTGGCTCAGTCGGCTGAGCGTCCCACTTTGGCTCAGGTCATGATCTCACGGTTTGTGAGTTCGAGCCCCATGTCGGGCTCTGTGCTGACAGCTCAGAGCCTGGAGCTGCTTCGGATTCTGTGTCTCCTTCTCTCTCTCCCCTCCCCTGCTCGTGTTCTGTCTCTCTCTCCTTCAAAAATTAACATTAAAAAAAAGTTCTTAAAAAAAAGTGAAAATTCCCCGGGCCCAACCCAGCCCTTCAGGATCAGGACCTCTGGACAAGAGTCCCAGAAACTTGCATTTAAGGTTCCCAGATGCGTCTTCTGTACAATCGAGTTTGAAACGCTGCCTCCCAGTCCTGTCACTTCTTTAAAGGGTCTACACCCTCACTAGACACACATGCCCTAACATCACAGCCACACTACACCTCTGGGCATTTCCTCTGCTCTCATCTGTCTGCACATCCCAGAAGCCGTGTGTAGGGAAGGGAGGATTGAGGAGGGATTGGCCCCTGTCTCCCTCCAGCTCCTCTGGGGATGCTCCTGAGCTCTCTGGTGTCCATCACCGTGTAATGGTTCATTTAGGGCTGTCACCACCCCCCCCCCCGCCCGCCAACAGCTCTGCTCAGATAAGGACAAGCCTGGTTCATTCACCACCAGATCTCCGGTGCCCAGGGACATGCCTGGCACCAAGGAGGAGAAAGAGGAGAGAGTGGTGTGTAGGTGAATGAATGAAAGCTCGACCAGCCTACTCTCCTATGATTCACTCTTCTTTTCCCCCAGTCTTTCACAGTGGCAATAACAGTGTCCCCACATCTGCAACAGGCTTTATAGATTATAAAGTGCTTTGCTGCACTTAACCCCACGACCCACGACAGCTAAAGCTCAGGCAATCAGTGGGGAGCCCAAGGAGCATGCTGACCTGGAGCCCGCAGAGCTGGTAAGTTGAGAACGGTGCTGAGGATGGGCTGGGCAGACCTCTGGGGGCGAGTCAAACCCACACAGCGAATCTGGATCAAGGCCTGTGCTCAGCAGAACAGGGTTCCACCTTGAACCTGCACAGGAACGGTCTTTACAGTACTTGCACGAGGAGACCCTCCCTCCAGGCGCAAAGGTCAATCCCCCACTCCCAGCATCAGTATCCCCAGGAGCCCCCTCCTGAGCTTTGCAGCAGGGAAATCCCATTCAACATCAGGGCAGAGGGCAGGGTGAATAGACACAGAAGAACAGGTCAAAACCCACCATGGCCTCCAACGGCCAAGCTGACCACCTGCCACTCTTCTTTGGAAATAAATGCCTCATGGAGGGGAGGTGGGGGAGGGCACAAGTGCTGACTCCAGGGAGCCACACGCTGGCCAAGGGGCCACGAGCAGAAGTGACATGTGTCCCTGAAAGGTGTGTCCAGTTTCCCATATGAGACCCTCCAGCAAGAACCATCTAGAAGGCCACTTGTCCCAGACAGTGTAGCCACAGCTGGAAGAGCCTCCCCAGCCTGGATCCCCATGCGACCGTGTGGAGTAGAGCCCCTGCCACTCTGCCAGGCCCGTGGGCCGGGAGCCGTGACTGAGCAGGGCTTCGATACAAGTGATCGATTTTATGAAATCTCAACCCTGGGTTCACGTCTGTTTAATATTCTCTGTGATCGAATATGAACTGCACTTAAAGAAACCCTGCTCAAACCAAAGTGGGTCATTTGTCTCAGGGAAAAGCACTTCAGTCATGAGCTGAACTAGCCACTTTGGTTACAGAACAACATTTTTACTGGAAAGACAAACTATGGTCGTTTAGACTTGGGTATTTGGCCGACGTTCTCTCAGAAGATATAAAGTGAGCCTGTCACCCCAGCAGAAACAGCTGGCAGCCTTGGCTGCCAATGATGGAATTCAGGCTTTCGAGCAAGACTTACAATTTTGGAAAACTTGTCTCCACCACCGTGAGCTTGACAATGTCCCAGTTCTTAGAGACTCTTCGGGTGAAGTAGGTGGTGATATCAATGAAGGCAGTTTCTTGAATAACGAGATGTGTGGACCTTTGGAAGACGTGCAAAACGCAGTGAAACGAGACTTTCCAGATGACCAGCGTGCGATGTTACAGAATCACACGTGGGCAACATAAGCACTGGAAGAATGGATTCTGATGTCACAAGAAAGAAAAGGTTGTTGATATGGTTTCTGAGTCCACACTGCAACCAGCCTCAAAAACTACCACTTGGATGGGGCGCCTGGGTGGCCCAGTCGGTTAAGCGTCCGACTTCAGCTCAGGTCATGATCTCTCAATCTGTCAGTTCGAGCCCCGCGTCGGGCTCTGTGCTGACAGCTCAGAGCCTGGAGCCTGCTTCGGATTCTGTGTCTCCCTCTCTCTCTGCCCCTCCCCCACTCGCATTCTGCCTCTCTCTGTCTCTCAAAAAATGAACAAAAACGTTAAAAAAAATTAAAAAAGAAAGTTGTAGGATTCAGGGGTGCCTGGGTGACTCAGTAGGTTAAGCACCAGACTTCAGCTCAGGTGATGATCTCCTGGTTCATGAGTTTGAGCCCCGCCTCAGGCTCTGTACTGACAGCTCAGAGCCTGCAACCCGTGTCTCCCTTTCTCTCTGTCCCTTCCCTGCTCATGCTCTGTCTCTCTCTCTTTCTCTCTCTCTCTCTCTCAAAAATAAACATTTAAAAATTTTTGGAAAAAAAAGGTTATCTACAATTATTTGTAGGCATCTACAGAATATCTGAAAACAAGCTTTTCAAACACCTCTCTGTTTTCCAACTACATACCTGTGCGAGGCCGTATTTTCTTCATATATTTCAAACAAAACAACAGATTGAACACAGAAGTCGTTCTGAGAATCCAGCTGTCTTCCATTAAAGCCAAACATTAGAGACATTTGCTGAGAGGTAAAACCATGCCACATTTTTCACTATCGGTGGGAGGGGGGAGGGCGGGGGTGCACAATCACTTTTCCTAAAACATGTTATTTGTGTTAACATGTAATTGGGTTTGTTATTGTCATTTTTTATGAACTAATAAATACAAAAATTTTAATGCCTCCATCTACAACTTTAATGAAGTAAATGTCAGTAGGTAAAGTACCCACAAACGGAAGCTCTCTGGGAACCTCCATAACTTTTGCAAATGCAAAGTGTTTCTTGATTAACCTTCCATCCAGGTCCCTACATCCAGCACTGAGCAACCTGAGGTCTTGGGAGGGAGAGAGGCATACTTCATCTGGGTGTCTGTGTGGGGTCTGGCCCTGGGGCACGGCTATGGTAGATGAGTGGACAAAGGAACAAAAGAATGGAGCTTCCTGTCCCACATGCCTTCCCCTTGGATGGGGCAGTCACAGATCGGCAAACCACAGCCTCCAGTGAGATCCGTGGGAGCTCTTTAGTGTTCCTTCTGAATCCATGTGGGAGAAGCAGCCACAGCCATCCAGACCACCGCATTCAGGGTCCCCCAGGGTCTCCCGGAGCTCCCAAGACAGATGACCCAGGGGCCATCTGTCTCCCAATGCCTCGGCAGCTCATCGAGATTTCACCAAAAATCAATAGGAGATAAACAATATGCCTTTTACAGTATGAAAAACAACTAAGAGCTACATTAAGGTGTGTGTGGCCCTTAACTGCTCTGGCAGAGTCACCGTTCGGTATGACCAACCAGCAAGCAGCAGATTAAAGGTTTCCCAGTCCGAGCTGCTCCAGAGAAAGTCCTCCCGGGTCCCCCTGGACTGAGGTGCTGGATGGCACCAGCCCCCACCTGTGCCTGACACCCAGTCCAGCAGCAGGAGAGAACTGTTGCCCTCAACAATTCTCCTAGGTACTTACCTGATGCCTGCTCTTTTCCCCAAATGATTTGGGGGCTTTTTTTACTCTGCCCTTAGCATTTTTCTATTAACTTCTTTCAGATGTAACTTAAAGGCCACAAGGTAGATACACCCCATCTTTAACTGGGGCCATGGAGGCTCAGAGAACACGTGACCTGGTTCAGAAATGGAGCAGCCAAAGTTAAAGGTCCCCTTCAGACCCATAAGCACAGTGGAGCCAGGGCTCTTGTCTGGTCTTCCAGGGATAGTGACACCGGCCACTGAGTCCTCCTTGACTCCCTTTGCCATTTCTGAGGGGCAGGATCGAGAGATGTATTAGTCAGAGCAATACTCAACAGCCTCTGTAACAAACAGTGTCAGAGTCTCTGTGGCTTAGCAGTGAAATGCATTTCTCGGTCACCAAAGCATGATTTGCAACAGGTGGTGATGCCGATGGCCCTTCCAGACACTGTCTCATGTATCTGGGCTCTGGCAGCCTAGGACCGTCACAGGACCCTCCCCTTCATCTACATGTACATCCCATCTGCACACTCGGCCATGGGGTCCCGAGCTACTGCCAGGGAGGCTGGTCAGTGTCTTCCTGTGGAAGTGGACCGAGGTTCTCCCACACCCCACCCTCTGGCCTCCAATAATCTCTTTGTCCTTTCTCCCACACAGAGGACTCCCAAGAGCCCCACTGGGCAGGGCATGCAGCACTAGTGTGGGCTCTCCAGGGAGGCCCAGGGTCTCCTCCAGCAGGTCTGCATGGCAATTTATGAATGAAAAGGACAGCTATCAAACCCCTTGTGCACACACTCCCATACGTACCCAGTAGCTGACAATGGGGCAGGACCGAGGCTACAGCATCCAGAGCAGAGGAGCTGGGGAAATGAGCGACACAGCCCAGCATCCAAGAATCTTTAACCAGAAATCAGATCACATTCTTACCCTGCTCAACACCCTGCAGTGGTTCCTGACACACCTACAATACAACCCCAGCCCCTAAGAGCCCCTAAGCAGGCTCTAAAAATGTGTCTGGCCTCGACTCCTACCTCACTCCACCTCCTAAGTCCTGAAAGGCCACCTTCGCCTCCCCTTCCCACCTCAGAATTTTTATGCTTATCAATCCCTCCCCCGGAGCACCCCACCCCACCTGTTTGCACAACTTCCCAAACTTAGGTCCCTACCTTGGTGTCTAGTCTTTAGAGAGGATGTGTCCCTTCCCTGAGTTTGTTGTCCATACATCTCCTACCACAACTTGACGCTGGGTTACGTGTGCATGCACTGCTGGTCTACTGTCCCCTCATGAAGAGGGACAGGATCACATCTACCTGCATCGCGGCTGTGCCCCTAGGACATATACCTGACACTCAGCGGGGACTCGATGAATCTTTGCTGAATGGACAAACGAGCAAGAGAAGGGACTTTGCTAGACCAGCATTTCTCAATCTGTTGGTTGTACTGACATCTTCTAAAAGTAGATTCTTCAGAATTATAAACTTTTGTGCATGAAAGGACACTACCAAAGCAATGGAAAGACAGCCCACAGAATGGGAGAAAATACGTGCAAGTCATATCTTTGATAAAGAATTAAGGGGCGCCTGGGTGGCTCAGTCGGTTGAGCGGCCGACTTCGGCTCAGGTCATGATCTTGCGGTCCGTGAGTTCGAGCCCCACGTTGGGCTCTGTGCTGACAGCTTAGAGCCTGAAGCCTGTTTCGGATTCTACGTCTCCCTCTCTCTCTGACCCTCCCCTGTTCATGCTCTGTCTCTCTCTGTCTCAAAAATAAATAAACGTCAAAAAAAAAATTAAAAAAATAAATAAATAAATAAATAAATAAACGTTAAAAAAAAAATTAAAAAAAAAAAAAGAATTAATACCCAGCAGATACATGAAAAGACCTGTAATTCATCAAAAGAGCAAACAACCCAACTCACAAATGGACAAAGAACACAGGTAGACATTTCTCCAAAGGTGACGTACGGATGGCCAATAAGCACATGAAAACATGCCCAACATCATTTGTCATTAGGGAATGTGAATCAACCCACCATAGGAGTCCACCTTGCACCCGTTAGGAAGGCTGCTATCAAAGACCAGGAAACAACAGGTGCTGGTGAGGATGTGCAGAAATGGGGACCCTCATGGGACCTTCATATACTGTTGGTGGGCATGAAAACTGGTGCAGCCGCTGTGGGGAAAACAGTGTGGAGGTTCCTCGGAAAACTAAAAACAGAGCTGCCACATGATCTAGTAATCCCCCTTCCAAGTATACACCCCAAAACAGTCGAAAGCAGGGACTCAGACAGACATTTGCACACCCGTGTCTGTAGCAACTTTACTCACAACAGCCAGAGGGAGACACAACCCAAATTCCCATCAACAAATGAATGGATAGACAAAACATGGTCGATCCATACAGAGGAATATGATTCAGCCTCAAAAAGGACCGATGTCCTGACTCACGATCCAACATGGGTCCACCTTAACAAGACGCCAAGTGAGATAAACAAGATGTGGAAGGACAAACGCTGGCTGGCGCCACTTCTCAGCGGTCCCTAGAGCAAGCAAATTCGTAGAGGCAGAAAGTGGATGGGATGTCACCAGGGGCTGGGGACTGGGTGCGGCGGCGGGGGGGTGGGGGATCAGTGTCTCAGGGGACAGAGTTTCGGTTTGGGAAGAGAGTTCTGGAGACGGATGTGGTGGTAGCACAGCAGTAGGGACATATTTAGAGCCACCAAACTGTCACCCACAAGTAGTAAAGTTGGCAAATTGTATGTTAGGTGTATTTTACATCAGTGACAAAAAGAAGGGAAAACAGTCAATTCAGTTGGGCCGAGGAAGGGCTGTGTTATTCTCCACAGAAAATACTGGGGAAGAAAAGTGCTCTGCTGTGCACTGTCCAGTGTTTCCTGAACCGACCCGACCAGAGCACATGTTAGCCGCTATGCACTAACAGCCACACTGGGGACACTTCCACCTTTGACAGTCTCCTCAGAGCCGGGCACAGGGCAGGGAATGGCTGAATGCGTCAGACCCGGCCTTGCCTCCATGGGCTTTGCGAGCTAGCAAGGGACATGGTGACTCAGAAAGCCCATTAAATTCCTGGCATGATGTAGGGTCATTATTCTCAATTGCATGGAGGCTTGAACAGGGGTGGCTCCTGCGTAGGGCACCCCAGACTCTCAGAACATCGGCAGCCCACGGACCCCCAACCTACATGGAGGCAAGCAGGGACAGAAGGATAAGTCGGTCTCCATTTCTTCTGCCAAAGTCACCTTCACAGGGCTCTGGGCCCAGCCCCTGGTCAACAGCGGCCCAGCCAGGACCTTCAAGATCTTCACCTTCAAGATCTGCTCAAGAGCAGCTGCATCAGACCCACAGGACTCTGTCAAGTTCACAGCAGATCCCGTATCTTGGGAACAAGTCGGCAGTGATATCTCACAGCCTGCTTTGAGGGCCGGGACAAGGGGCCTACACAGAGGCTCGCCATCCTCCGGCACCTGCCCAGCTCCCCCGAGGCTCCAGCAGCTGCTGAGAGTGCTGATCCAGCCCACACGGCCGGCCAGTGCCAGCGCCCAGGGCCAGATGGAGTCTTAACCACACCAGAAGAAACAGCAGACTGCCTCTGGCTTCCCCCTTCCATGTGCCCTTTCCCAGACAGAGTCTGAAGGAACAGCCACACTGTGCCCTCATCGGAAGCCTCTTGGCTCAGAGGGAGCAGGGAGAGGTCCTCGGCCACAGCAAGTTTCACCGGGCCCGGAAAGGCTACCAAAAGCCAGCTTGGGCTGCTCCAGGCTGACCCCACACTGCCCTTCTGGAGCTCTGATTCTTCAGCATCCTGGCTTTGACCAGAGACGTGTGATGCAACTCACCAGCAGTATCTGCTTAAAAGAGTCCTCTGATGACTGCCTGGGGCCACCCATGCTTGGTACACAGTAGGCGCTTTGTCTGTGTGCATTGAGTGTCGAGATCCATGAGGTCAGGCTGTGTGTCCGTCCTGTGGATTGCACGAAGAGGTCCTTTTGTAAATGTTTCCTAAGTGGAACTCATGCATCTATAGCTCCTGATTTTTCTTTTAATGTTTATTTTATTTTGAGAGAGAGAGAGAGAAGGATGGAGGGGCAGAGATCAAGGTGCTCCTCCTTGTCAGGGAGGAGACACAGAAAACTCCTGAACTTACCAGCTGATTTTGCCGGCCGCCGCCTCTGAGCACTTGGGGCCAGGGGAGCAGCTGGTGTCGCTGCCCACATTTTACAGATGATGAATCTGGGTGTCGGAAAGGTTAAGTGATTCGCCCGTGGTCACCCAGCTAATTAGGGAGAGCAGAGCGGGATTGTGCAGCCGGCTCCCCTCGCCCGGGTCTCTTCTGTGCAATGATGCACTCAAAAAACACTTCCACCTGGGAAATTGATGTGAAGTTCTCGGAGTCACCATCGGGACGGGAAGCTGGAGTCGCCTTCCAAAAAATTACGAGGGAGGTCACCCACTCCGGGAAAAGAATAATTCATGGCGTCTAAGCTCAAACATGTGCTGGGCTGGATACGCATTCCATGAGGAATGCCAAGGGCGACTCAGAGTGCTGGTGTTTCTCCAAGTCAGGGGCTGAGGCCAGCTGCTCGGCCTGGCTCACGCCCCGTTCATTTCCACTTTCCCGGCTCGTTCCACACTCCCGAGTCGTCCCAAGTGCGAGCGCAAAGCAGCCCGAGGTTCGTGTCCAATGAGCCAACAGCCTCGTTAACGTCCCTCCACATTCTGCTCCCGTTCACCCCCCTGCCTTTGCGGATGCTCAAAAAAAGCTTGGTGGCTTCCTCGGCGTTCGCAAAGGAGCATGCTGATGTTCTGGTCTCAGAGCTCCTGCCTTTGAACTCACACCCCTCTGCTCCATGCAAACAAGTGAGCGTCCTCAGAGTGTTGGCCCCTCGCCTCATGGAGAAGCGCACCTCCCTGGCAAAATGGAAAGTCGGCCACCTGCGAAGCTTGTGCGTCTGGACACCTTCTCAATTAAAAGTGGAAGACAGCTCCTGTCGTGCTGTGCCTGCTTTCAGTCCCCCGTCAGCCCGCCTCCCGCCTCACCCAGGGCCCCCTGCCCCCATACTTCAAGTGCCTACAATAATGAGTGCTCCCTGAAAGGCTCCTCGGTGTAGGGTCCCCTGTAGGGCCACGCTGCCCTGAGAGGTATTGATTTGTACTCCACAGCTGAAGAAGACCAATCTGGGTCACGGACGCTCAGAGTGATGCTCGACGAGGGCCTGTCTCGTTGGAGAGCTAGTCACTGGTCTTCCTGGAGATGTGTCAGAGAAGAGGCTTCAGTGAGACGATCCAAACTCATTCTGCGCACGAGGACTTGGCCAGCAGGCTGTCACCCTTCTTGGTGGACAGAAGAGTTTCATCCCTCACCCCACCTGAGCCACCTCGAGGTCTAAGTATTTCGTCTGGGAGAGAGGAGAGGGGCCTAAAAGGCAGTTTCTGACTCCAGGCCCCGCACCCAGGCCCCAGGGTCACATCAGGTGACAGACTATTACCTGACCAAACCTGTGTTTCTTGCCGCCCCCCGTACCGGGTTCACAACCACCCATAACCTCAGAATATGACCTTGCCTGGGGAACCAGGCCTCTGCGGCTATCATCAAGTTATCACTGAGGTCCCATTGGATGAGGGTGGGTGTCCTCAGAGGGCAAGGGAGGGTCGGACACAGACACACGGATCCACGCAGAAAGGAGGTGAGGTGGCAATGGCCGTGTCTACTAGGCAAGGGTCACCCGTGGCCCCCAGGAAAGAGCTGGGGGGAGACCAAGGACAGACTGTCTCCCGCAGCCTCCAGGAGGATGCAGCCCTGCCCACACCTGGACCTCGGACTTGTGGCCTCCAGAACTGGGAGAGGGTACACTTCTGTTGTTTCACCCCCGCCAGTCTGTGCTGCTCTGTTCCGGCAACTCTGGGGAACTAAGGTGGCCCCCAAGCCTCCACGGCTCTCCTGCGCCCTCCTCCCCAGCACAGCTGAGCAGGACCCCTAAGCTGAAAGCGGCTGCCGAACTCGCAGGTTTCATTTTCTGCTTTGCTTTTCTTTAGGGAGGGGGAGGGGCTTGCATTTTCTGGGTTCCTTGACACGGAAGGCTTTGGAGCCCCGTGTGCCTTCAGAAGTCAGTTCAGAACCCGGCTCGCCCGCCGGACAGGGTCCTTCGTCTCCACACGTAACCCCACGTCTGTCCTTCCCGGTGGACGGAGAGCTCCCGGGACAGGGAACAAAGCCAGGCGAGGGGACACAGATGCCACTCCTACCAACCCTCCACCGCCGCCAGGAGACGCTTCTCATAGGTCACCCCGAGAGCCACAGCATGGAGATCAAGGGCAGGCACCAGGGGAATAGCCCTAATTTGCAAGGCCCAGAAGCATCCTGACAAACAGGCCCAGAGGGAGACGTTTCTCTTAAAACCCCTGGCTCAGTGGTGGCTCCTCTCTGGTCAGGTAAAGCGGCCTGGTCCCTCCACTTAATTAACTATTCATCCCCCCAAGGCTGGGGCCTAATTTGACTGTTTTGATCAGCAATTTCAAGACCATCTGGAGACCAGAGACACTGGAAACTCCCGCCAGCTCTTGAAATAACTCAGCCGGGGTCTGTTCAGCAGTGAGTGCCGCCAGCCCCAGAGCCTCTGGGTCCAGGACACCGGGTGGGGCTCGCAGAATAAGCCTTGGACGCAGCCAGTGTGAACCTCCCTCATGTGGAACGGGGGTCGGGGTCCAGACGCCGCACACGGCCGTCCACCTCCCCCGACCACCTTCCTTGGAGGCAGAGTCCCCATCACCCTGAGAACAGTCACTGGTTTCCAGCCGGCCTCTGTCCTGGCTCTCTCCTTCCCTGGCACAAAAGTGTTGCCCTTCGCAGCCTGAGGCGTCCCACCCGCAAGCCCCGCTCAGCCCCCTCCCTCCTCTGGGGCCAGGCTTCTTTCCTCTCCCAACCCCACAATGAGCCCTCGTGTTCTCTGTCCACACAGAACCCAGAGCAGAACTCCATCCCTCTGGAGGGAAGCCCCACTACCGAGCCTCCCCCGTCCTCATCCAGAGGCCCCCCCTGTGCCCCACCCTAGCGTCTCAGGGTGGCGGCCATTCTGCAGTCAAGTGCACGCACTCTCCTAAAATGTAAATGCATAGCAAAGACAGAGTGGGGACCCCCACTCAGGCCATTCACTCAGGGAGGGAGCTATGTGAGGATTTGTGTCTGTGGACTCAGTACCCTAAAAAATCACACCATCTGTTCGTTCACATGCAACGGTCAGAACAGCTTCAGAGTCAAACAGACTCCGATCAAACAGAGCAGGTCCTGGTGTCCCAACTACATGGCCACACGGCCTCATTCACCTCCTCTGTTGCCTCCACTATGAGTGGAGAGCCTGGTGCCTTATTCACAGGTGTGATGTTTTGGAAAGTATCACGTGCTGTCTTCTGTGCTTCATAAACCCAAGTGCACTACACAGACCTAAGAGGCACTTTTATTCATTGACCAAACCTTTATGGCGTCCCCCTGAGGGGATGAGGAAAAAGTAACTCCAATCATTAGAGGTACGACTGGGACCCAGCAGGGGAAGCCATCTTGTCTGTTGCCACGGTCCAGATAAAGACCCTGCGTGGTTCTCCCCACTGGGAGTCAAAGGCCTGGCTTCCCAAGGCAATCTTGGAGGCAAAGAGCTGGAATCACCCCAGAGCTAACCTGCCCTGGCAGTTAGGAAGAACAAGGACAGCCCCAGAGAAGCGGCAGGCAGGAGAAGGACACGGGTAGACAGAGTCACAGCTCAGGATCCTGAACAAAACCAAGGGTGGTTTGGCCTGCCTCATGTCCAGAATGCCTATCGAAATCCTGACTGAAATTCCTTGGGAATTGCAGGCAAGCCCAGCCTGTGGCAGGCACTTTGCAGAACACGTTGTCCCCATCCTCCTACATCTTGCAACAGAAACTTCTCTGAATAATTCAGAGGCATTAGTTAAATCAGGTCTCACACGCCTAAATCCATGTGGGTCTCTAATCAAATTATGGCGAAGTCAATGTTGTTAAGCTCTTATTAGCAGTAATAGTATTTTAAAATAACTGAATTTTTTCATGGTATGTGATGGAGTTTTTAAGTACATTTGTCATGTCAGCTACCAGCTAGCATCTGTGGCTCACCCAGCCATTAATTTTGCTGAGAATTAATGTAATAGTCAGCTTCCATTGCTGCAACAAACAGTCCCAGTATCTCAGGGGCTTCCAACAATTGGAGTTACTTTTTCCTCATTTTCCTCAAGGTCTATATATTGACTATAGCTCTACTGGGCTCTGCTGAGAGTAGAGGAAATGTCCCATTTTTTTTCTTTCCTCCATTTTCATACCCCAAACTCTAAGAATTCCCACTGCATGCAACACCAGCATCAATGAAAGCCCAAAGGAACCTAAAATCCTGCAAGACAATTTTCTTCTCCAGTTACAGACGCTGTAGTCTTAAGAGAGTGGAGTAGGGGCACCCGGGTGGTTCAGTCAGCTGAGAGTCCAACTTTGGCTCAGGTCATGATCTCTTTATCTGTGAGTTTGAGCCCCACTTTGGGCTCTGTGCTGACAGCTCAGAGCCTGGACCCTGCTTTGGATTTTGTGTCTCCCTCTCTCTCTCTGTCCCTCCCCTGCTCATTCTCTCCTTCTCTCTCTCTCTCTGTCTCAAAATTAAATAGAAAACATTTTTAAAAATTAAAAGAGTGGAGTAGATCCCACTGCTTTTATCGTTTCTCTGTCCTCCTACAATCTTCGGCCAAGCAAAATTTGTTGTAGGAAGTACATGCCAGAACAAGATAAATAAAGCCCTCAATTTATGGCTCCAAAACCATAAAGGGGACTCTCCCCAGAAAATCATAAAAAATCATGGATATTACAGAGAGGGAGGAGCTTGGAAAACTTCTGGGATTTTTCCCAAGTTGTGCATATGTGGATATGATCTAAACAGCAAGGCAGCAAGACAGGACAGATCCAAACAGCAATTAAAGGACTTTAAAAATGAAACTTCATTTCAACCCCCACAACCTTTAGTGGGTTGGTCATAACTTGTGGCCTGAACATAACTAAGTTGATGGTCTGATAAAGCAACAAAAATATCAGCATTCTATCTAAGATTTAATTAAGATACAGAGACCCATAGCATAATATTCAAAGTGTTCAGAATGCAATCCAAAAGTACTCAGCATACAAAGAAGCAGGAAAATCTCAACACTGGTAAGAAAGACAATTAACAGACACTAACATCAGGGCAACACAGATGTTGAAATTATTCAACAGACTCTAAAGCATCTTCTATAAAAATTCTCCAGCAAGCAAGGGGACACTCTTGAAACTCATGAAAGATAGATTGTTTCAGCCAAAAAAATAAAAGATACAAACTAAAGAATATAATCAATATAATTTTTAAAGCCATTGAATGGGCTTCATAGCAGAATGATGATGATAGAGGAAAGAGTCAATGGACATGAAGATATCTCAATAGAAAGGATCCAATCTGAACAGAAGAGAGAAAGAAAAATAGAAAGAAATTAACAAGAACTCCAGGATCTGTGGAGCATTACCAAATGAAGCTCTAACATTTTACCAGCTGCATGTCCTTGGAAAGGTTCTGAACTGAAAGTAGAAAGGACTTTTGTCTTCCCACTAAGTGTCAACATACATCATCTTAGTAAATCCTCAGGACAACCATCTGACACAAGTATAGGCAACAATGACTACATTTTACATCTACAAAAATTGAGGATGAAAGGAGTCTAAAATTTTCCTCAACCTGGTGTCAAGGATGGGCTTTTAACTTGACACACCATCACCAGAGCCCACATCGCTACTCTTGACAGCTATCTTGTTTCTTTCAATTAACAGTTGTGCTAGTAATTGTGCTAGTGATTATAAAATGCATGGATGGATAGATGCATGGGTGGGTAGAAGGATGGATAAATGGATGAATGGATAAATGAACGGATGGAAGGAAGGAAGGAAGGATAAATGAATGGATACATGCATGCATGCATGGGTGGATGCATGGATAAGTGGATGGACAGACGGATAAGTGTATGGATGTATGGATAGATAGATGGGTACATGGATGAATGCATGGGTAAATGGATGGATGGATTCATGCATGGATGGAAGAGGTCTTAAATATCCATGAACGGTGAGGGTCCTCTCACCAGGGAGGAGCGGATGATGGATGGATCTATGAATGGGTGGATGCATGGATGGATAAATGGATGGATGGACAGATGGACGGACGGATGGATGGATGGATGGATGGACAGACAGATGGACGAACCATTCAGTTTGGCAAAATGAGACAGGGGCTTCAGGGAAAATGTGGAAACCTGAATTCTGGTCTATCTCACCATGAACTAATAGCATGACCCAGAGCAAGTTACTCCCCCATCTCAGCTAAGCTTCCTCATCTATAAAATTAAAAATTATATTATACTATCATTAGGGCCATTGTCAACCCTGACAGTTAAGGATCTCAATCATCTTCCTGCAGTGACACCCAGCTATTGCCTGAGTACATCTTAGGTTCGCTCCCATTCGCCAGAGGGAATGGCGCTGTCCTGGGTGCTGAAGGACAGGCTTGCAAGCCGTGGGAGCTGGGGATTTTTCTGAGCAATGTCTTTCCCTGGGGCTTCCTCCAACCTTTCTGCATGAGTTCCACTGAATGCTGACTCGGTTTATGAGAATATTTCATGCTGGAGGGAGCTGTTCAGGTTAATCCATTTTCTCTCCCAGGCTCCTGTCTCTTGCAAGTGTGTTTAAGACTTCTCTGCCCAGTCTTGAAAATGTTTCCTCCCAGGCAGTTTGTGTTTGCAATCATTGCCCTTCCTGCCTCTGTCCAGCTGCAATTCTCAAAGTTCTCTTACTTCCAATTCATCTGTCCTTTGAAGACTTAACCTGTGGGGCTCTATAACAGGTCCAAGCCTGCCAGTCTGAGGGGCTGTTGGATTTGTCGGTGGCAGAAGGAACCTATCCAGAGTCGGGGAAAGCAAGGGTTCTGTGTGTTCAGCTCTAAATTCAAGGGTACAGCATCTAGTTTCCCACAGCACAAAATTGCTGAGATTTCCAACCCTGGTCACTGGACCACATGTGAAACCAAAGAGGAATTGAGTGTGGAGCCAGGAAAGCATCACGTTAGGCAGGAGAGTGGGAGATTGTGAGTCAGCTGGATAGCTGTGTGCCACAAAGAGATTTCCATCTCTCCACCTTTCCTCCCATTCTGAATTGGTCACTGGAAGAAACCCAACTCCAACCCACTGAAGTTTTGTGCATTGAAAGGATATAGGGGAACCTCACAGAATTCAAAGATGAGTGGGCGGGAAGAGCAGGAATAGAGACAGACCTCAGGAACGGCTCGATCCTGGGACCAGAGTGCTTCAACCATCCCTCAAAATATAACATGTTCCTCTGGGCACATTTTTTCACTCTCCTTTCCTACTGAAGACTGCTGTTTTTTGCTTCCCAGTCCTCCCAGAAAAAAAAAAAAAACTGGACTCCAGCAGCTCTAAAGTTTGACATGCTACTGCTTCACCCACCCAAATAGAGATGGTCCCAATTTCTATCTTTCCCAGATCCAGAGCTCCAGAAAAGGATTTAATGACCCAGCATAGGTTGGGCACCCACCCTTAGACCAATTGACTATGGCGAAGGGCTGGGGTCAGGGTCATTCTTGGAGTCCCCTGCGTGCCACTGAAGTGTGGGCAGGGCAGGGTCAAGATGGGAGGGAGAGGGTCAGGCTCTCAGGAGCCCCTTCCATTCACAAAAACATATCCTCCTTGTCCCTAGCTGTCAGAATGGCCTCGGAAATGGGTGCTGGTGATTAGCTGTCTGTCCTGGACACTCTTGAAGAGGACCAGGTCTTCTTCTCTCCACCCTCTGTGGCTTCCTTGTCACTCATTCATACCCAGAATTACCCACAACCTGAAGTGAGTCATATCCTATTCACACAGGAGATTGCAGCATAGCTCTTGACTATTTCTTCTTAGCCTATTGAGTCACTATATTCCTATAGCCTCTTCATCCATCCTGTGGCTGACCCACACAGGAAGCCCCAGAAAGCTGGACCAGAAGTCACCTTTGACCCCCCTTGTCAACCAGACTCACCCTTGTTAGATGCCACCCAAGCCCCCTGTCCTTCCACTTTTTATAAATCCATTGCCCCATGCCAGGGCAGTTTTCCTGGGAGTCCCCTCCTCCCTGAGGGCTCTGTCAACAAGCTCCCTCCTCCACCAGGGTCCTTCTCTGATGCATTTGGACTTCCATATACACAACACTTCCTTGTCAACTTCTTTTCCACTTTTATAGAATTGTTTTCCCTTTGGCTTGCCTTTAAAGCTCTGCCTTCTCTTCTCCCTGACCTTTAACTTGATGTATTTAATATTACCGCTGTAAGGTTCTTAGTCTGTCCATTCCATCTGTCACAGACATGCCCACGCACCCAAGGAATTCACAGTCTACAGGATGGAATCTTTGGACAAATGATCTTTCATTATGTGCACTTCTGCTCACGTTGTTTTTGTGGGTTCTGGACGTTGTCAACCTCAGTGGCAGGTGTTGCCCTCCCAGAATACCATCATGTTAACATCATATTAACGGACGACCTGTCTAAAGCACAGTCATAGTCTTAGAGGAGGGCAGACGGCTTCCAGCAAGTCTCTGAGAAAGAGGTATGATTGCCTCCAATTTGGTCACACTGTTTTTCCCAAAGGTCCCCCTGCCTGAGGATATGCTGAAAAGGCATCTGCTCTGTATCTGAGGGTTTAACATGTTTTTGATGCCTGGAGGGCAGGCTAGTCTCTGAGTAGCACAAACATATCCAATGTTTAGACCCCATCAACCCACCGAGGACCCTCCTGGTCACCTGCTGCTCTGACCCACATATCCCCCAGGTGCCTGGGATAAGATTTTGAATATTAAGCCACTGTGACTCTCTCTTACTTTGCACTGATATCAATAAATGTCAGAACTTGCCCCCCACAAGCTCCTATGCCATCAGATGCAGGTCAAACATGCAGACATTTTACATCATTCAGCTGAATGTCTGGCAGGAATTCCGAAGGGGAGAACCCGGTCCTAGAAGAGGTCAAAGAAGGCTTCACAAGAGCATTGTTTTTTCAATTGGCTCTGCTGGGGGAAAAAAAAAAAATGTTGAAAGATATAAAGAGAGAGAAAATGTTGTTCCTCCTAAGATGGTCTAGAAACACTTCTCTCCTGCTGTCCAACTCTGATGAGTGTTCATTTGAAAAATACTGGCACCAAGAATTAAACGGGGTTATCTGGGTATGCTGGGAGATTGAAAGACTCACGTCCACTCCTGCGTGTGAAGTCTCTTTGGAGTTTCGAACACAATAGAGAATTTGACCCCATCCAGGTATGATCCCATCCGGAAAGCCTTCCTTGGCTGCTCTAAACTCCCAGTCTCTCCTTTCTTGGAACGCCTGAGGGTCTCCACTTGGGTTTTAGAATTTCTCACCAGGAGCAGTAACTATTTCTTTGCCATGGCTACATTGAGTCTACCTTACCAGATTATACATTCCAAGGACAAGGCCAGGGTCTGACTCCTTTCTAATATATGTGTGTACATGCGTGTGCATTAGCAGACATGGGTCCTAGCATTAATCTGGCCTTGAATTAATGGACACCTTCCCAAAGGCAAGTGATTAAAAAAAGCCACCATTGGCTGAAAAGGGAATTCATTTACATGCTTAACAGAGAAACCTGAGGCGGTCTTGCTTCGGGTATGGCTTACCCTAATCGGGCTCCACAAGGTGACAGGTGGCATCTCCAGCTTCAGGGCACCCCAATATTCCAGGTTCCACACATGCCCCTTCCCAAGAGTCTGCACCTAGGCCTCAGCACATCTGATTGACGCTGACCAGAACACATGCAAATTCTGAACTGTTCATTGTGGCCATGGGATATGAGGCTCTGGTTGCCCAGACCTGGGTCCTGTGTCTACTCCTGGACTAGAATTAGAGGCAACTCTCCCCAAAGCATAAGCACTGATAATGGGAACTAGGTGGACGAGGAGGGTCCTCTCACCAGGGCAGAGTGGATGATGCAGAGAAACAACTTTATTACATGGCCCTGGAAACTAGCACAGCCACAAACGAGGACTCGTCCAAAAGAGAGGATGGACCCCAAAACCCTCTGCTTGGGTGCTGGAGCGAGGGCACCCAAGGTACGCCTTGTCCTACTGACAGCCACCCTTCTGGCCAAGTGGGAGGCATGGGGAGGAAGTAACCAAGGGGCCCTGAAGCCAGAAGAAGGAGCAGGAGGCCCAAACAGGGACACCCAGGAAGGTCAGACCTGAACCTGCTGCAGGGCAGCTAGTGAGCCTGGGATGCCCAACACCGAGCCCTTCTCCATTTGCAAACACCCAGTTCCTTCCCATCGCTCCCGGGCTGTGCTCACCGCAGCCTCTCTCTCCTCATAGACCCCAAGTAACTTAGGAGC
This sequence comes from Panthera leo, assembly GCF_018350215.1. Lineage (NCBI taxonomy): Eukaryota > Metazoa > Chordata > Mammalia > Carnivora > Felidae > Panthera > Panthera leo. Next base: position 2,395,647 of record NC_056686.1, on the reverse strand, counting down.
CGTGAGTTCCCGCTCCTTCCTCTTCAAATCGTGTATCAGTGAGGACCCCACATCCTCCGCTGGGCGACATGACCATTTCAGCCAGTGGTGCCGGGTCTCTGAGCCCCAGGAGACAGTGTTGATTTGCTGGACAGCACTTCCCAGACCACTGGCCAGTTTTCACTTCCTGCCCGTTACCCCTCCCGGTATGTTTGTCCCCCCGCCCCTTACTGCCGCCACAGGAGACCAGACCCGCGTTTATGTGGCTCAGAACCAGAGACTGGCAGCTGCCTCCCAAGACAGGGGAGGCCACCCAGGACTTGAACCCACATAGAGCAGGCAGGCCTGCCAGGTGAGCACACTCACCGCCCCAGGGAAGGGGGGGGGGGGGGGGAAGGTGGGCCTCCCCCAGCCCTGATGCAGCAGGAGATGGCCACGTGCTGCTGGAAAAACCGAAGCCACCGCATGAAGTCACAGCCCACGAGGCCTTCCGTGGGCACTCAGAGCCTCTCCAATCACATCTTTTCTGTGGACGGCGTTCCCTCCCCCCGCCGCCGTCGGGTCCAACACAGGCAGCCCTGCTCCTCTCTGCCCTGCTCCAGAACGGCCGGAGTTCAGGGGAGACCTGATTTGGGGGGGGGGGGTTCCGAGGAGAAAGGGCACTGTCCTGATGACCAGGTGTGTGACCGTGTGCCCAGCCGGCACTGACAGCAGAGGGCTCGGGTCAGGCTCCAGTGCGGGTGTGGCCTGGGGCAAAGCCCTTGCCTCTCTGATCCTTGGTGTCCTCTGTCGAAAACCCCTCATACACGTGCTGTGTGCACATTGAGAATTAAATGAGATATTCTCCATGTGGCTGACGTTCCTAGGAGTCTACTCAAGACCTGTTCTCACCTTCTTCCTTAGAAACATAATCCCCCTTTATGTGGGACAGCACTTAGCCCCCGAATAACATTTCCCATCTGACCAGTGGGACATGAGCAGGACTAACGTGTGGCCACTTCTCTTAAAGGACATGCGTGTGACTCCATCCGCCCCTGTTCCCTTTCTTTCCTCACCTGCAGCTGTGATAGTTGAAGAGTTCGCAGGACTTCCAGGAAAGTCTCACAAAGGGAGCTGAGTCAGGTAGAAGTCGCACCTCTTTTGTCCTCCCCCACCCACTTTCTCTGTATCTTTGGCTAGAATGAGAATGTGATGGCTGGAGCTCCAGCATCCATGTTGGCTCATGAGGTGACTTTAAGAATGGAAGTCTTGTGTGGCGTAGAAGAAATACAGAAGAATCCCGCATCCCTGACAGCATGAAACACTCCGTGGCAGCTTTTTATTTCCTGTCCCTTAAGCTTTTATGTACTTGAGCCAGTGCTAGTTGGGGTTTTTACGATACAAGCAGCCAAGCTTTAGCTTGACTATTACAGTATATAAAGCCATGTGCACGGGGCGCAGCACATAGTAAGCTCTCAATAAATGAACGTGGCTATTATCAGGTTGGTCCCAGGACTCCGTTCTGCCTCTGACTTAGAAATTTGGAATGATTTCTCCCTCAAGTAAGTGCTATACACATGCCCGTCGTCATTTCAAAATTAACCGAAGTTCAATTAATAAGCAGATTTTTCTGGTGTTGTTTGTCTAAACATCCTTGCACAGTTTAAAACCTATGCCATCTGACTCTTTTTTTTTAATGTTCATTTGTTTACTTTGAGAGAGTGAATGTGTGTGAGCAGGGAAGGGACAGAGAAAGAGGGAGAGAGAGAATCCCAAGCAGGGTCCGCACCCAGTGCATAGCCCAACACGGGGCTCGATCTCACGACCCTGGGATCATGACCCGAGCCGGAATTAAGAGTCAGACGCTCAACCAGTTGGACTGAGCCACCCAGGTGCCCCGTCACCTGATTCTTAAGTCATCCAGACCTCAGGGTCCTCATCCCCGCTTGCCAGTGGAGGAAACTGAGGCCCAGAGAGGCTAATCTGCTCGTCTAAGCACCCGGCCAGCTCACGGCAAATCCGGGTTCCGGTGCTCCGACTCCTTGCCCAGGGCCCCCTGGACAGCACTGCTGTCAATGGCATCCTGCCCTCTGGGAGCCGGTAAACAGCAAGAGCTCAATGTGCCCAAGCAGAGCGAACTGCCAGGAGCAAAGGGAGGGGGCCCAAGGGCCACTGGAGAGCGGAGAGGTGCGGGGGACACGGCAGGAGAAGCTGAGAGACACCCCAGGGGCCAGACAGGCTGGAGGCGGGGCATCCGGGAGGGGCTCCCGCGGGAGCTCGGGGCCGCGAGCGCTCCCCGTGAAACAGCCATCAACCCCCTCGGGTGCGCGGCCACATCTGAATCCTCGGCCGCTCACTGGAGCGTCCACAGCATCAGCTTATTTTCACTCCCTCCCCCCAGCCCGGTACGTGTCTCTAATTGCACTCAGAGTCTGCAGAGAACCCACTTCAGCCGGAACACATGGCTGTGCACAGCCCCGCACGCGAGTCAGCCCGTCCAGGCGCTGGCCGTGCAGACCCTGCCCACTCTGCCCTCTGCCTCCCGTGCCAGCTTCTTGGGCGTTTTTCTTGCAGGAAAAGCCTTTCCGACAGAAAGCACGGGCAGGACGTGTGCGTGAGGAAACATCGCCAGGCCCCTCTCTAAAGGGCATTCTGGGAGCAAAGGACGGTCTGGAGGGAGCAGTGCTGAGCCACTGTGCTCTTCCCGAATTAGCAAGAAGAACCCAGGCCAGGCCCTGCCGCCCAGGAAGGACCCGGCAGCTGCTGGCTCCGCACCCCACATCCCCAGCATCATCCGTAAGCGACTCATGCGGTTCCACAAAAACCAGGGAGGCGAGGCCACGGAAGCCCTCATCCCTGTGCGTGTGACTGCGAGCGTACCTGTTGCCGGGTTCCCTGGCTCTGGGGCTTTTGAAAACTCCATTCTGCATCTTTCCCAAGAGCACCGAGAGGTCCCAGGCTGCCCGCACCTCCAGCGTGGGGCGGGAGTGGCTTGGGCTGTGTCTTTGCAAACAGACATCCCAGCAGGAGTGGGGCTCCTATTCCTAAGAGCTCCCCCTCTGGCGCCCGTGGGTTCACAGCGAAGGAGAAGGTTAGCCCAGTAGCCTTAGCATCGCGGCCGCCCGCCCCTCTGCTCACCGAAGGGAAACAATGATTCATTCCTGACCCCGGCTGACCCAGCACTGGGCTCGTGAAGACACTCATTCCGGCCTGATTTTGTTTGCTTTCATCGGTCTGTTCCTGCCTCTGACCTTTGACACAGGCCAAACTTCAATCAGATCTTTAGAAACCGGCTTCTCCTCTGCACATCAAAAGCACAGACAGGCTGGTGGGAGCTCGGCATCTAAGAAATGCCCTTGGTCACGCCTCCCGTCATCTGCAAAGCCACGGGGAGACTAGATTCCACACTGGCGGCTGTCAGATTATGGAGTTAGAAGTCCACGCCGTGGAACAGAAGTACAGGAGATCATCAAAGCCTTGCTGGGCAAACAGCAAGATGAAGCCAGGCTCTTACAAAAGCCTGACATCACCTCCCACGCGTCTGACAACGCAGCAGCCTTTTGGGGGAAATCCATGAAGAATTAGCTTAGTGGCGAATACTGGCCACGCACGGGGAAAGACCCCTGAAGGGACTGAGTAGTGCCTGTTCCAGCCAAGCCTGGAGAACCCCAGAATCCAGGGGGCAGAGGGCAACCTCTCAGGGTGAGCGGGTCGTGCCCCCACGGTGGGCAAGGCCGGTCCTGGAGCAGACACTGACCCGTACTAGAACACCGGAGCCTAACAGGAAGACCAAGGGGTCAGACTGTCCAGCCGAGAGGGGCTTCCACACCCGGTGGTCCCTGCTGCCCCAGGAAGGGGTGAATGGGGTCCCCCTCACCCTCCCCTGTCTCAGCTGTGAGGAGCAAAGGAGGAGCCCGAGAGAGAAAGTTTTGGGGGGATAGGCACAGAGACAGGCAGGTAAAGAGAGAAAGAAGGAGAGGGAGGGAGACAAGCAGATAGATGGACAAAGGGTAAGAGAGACAGACAGAGACAGGGAGGGAAGGAGACAGACAGAGAGACGGGGGGTGGGGGAGGGAGGTTTTGTCTCATTCTGCTCTGCTTTGCTGGTTTCACAACAGCAGCAGGTCTCAGGATAGATCTGCCTCCGCGGTCGTTAGTGCTTTCCTCCGGACCTCTCTCCGGGAGCAAACGGGCAGGATGGCCCTGGAGGCGACCGAGTGTCAGTTAGAGGCAAATTATAACTTGTAAGCTCCCACTCGTGCTCCAAGGTTTGAGATGTCTGCTATAACCTGTCAAAGGCCAACTTCTCTCCACCAGAACAGTCTATTGTGTTCCGTCTCTCAATATAGATTTATGGATGTGTTTTCAATGCTAAGAATAGAATCCTTCAAGGGTTTTTTATTCTTTTTTCTTAAGCATGCTAAACAGGCCCTGGAAGGAGAAAAGGAGTGAATCTGCCAGGCTGTCGCCACACATCAGGAAGACGACTGCTCACAGAGTTTCAGGCTCGGGGGAAGGGGCGGCACCTGCTGCAGAGACGGGAAACCAAGGAGCCGCCTAGCCCTTGGCTTTGGATTCACGGCTCAAGGTCCCCCTGCGCCTGGGGGCCCGGCTCTGGGCCTTGTGGGGATCCAGAGGCTGGGCCAGCTCATCTGCTCACCAATAGCTGGTGTTCATTGGGTGCGTCCTGTGTGACAGTCTCCCACGGATCCCCCCCCTGCCCAACGCCATGCGGCAGCGTCTGAATCCCCATTTCACAGATGGGGAGCTGAGGCTCAGAGAGGCCGTGGGAGAGGTTTGGACATGGACTCAGGCCTGAGAGTGGACAAGTGCTACAATCAGGGGACTCGGGTAAACCTGAAACGGAGCAGACCCGCCCACTGTGGCTGTGGGTGTGCACCTGTGCACCTGTGCCCATCTGTGCCATGGGCACAGTCATACCCGCCACGCCGGGCTGCTCTGGGCACGACAGGCCACACGTGCTGGGACCTGAAACACACACAGCGCCCGCTTAAGAAACCAGAGGACCACGGACGGCGGCCCTGGCATGCTGCGGGAGGGCCAGAGGGCAGGGCTTTGAAAGAAAGGAGGGGGCACTTCTGAGGGTCCTGGACTGGGGGCTGCTCAGGCCTGGTCGGTCTCAGAGCATCACTCCTAGAGGCAGCACGCGGACTCCGCTGTCCCAAGGCCACCCCTTCGTGGGCCACTAAGAGGGCAGACTCTGGAATCTGGAGCATCCAGGACCAGCCGGGAGACGCTAGGCGTGTTACTCACACCTCCAGACACCTGCTCTCCTGTCTGTGCAGTGGGGTTCTTGGGAGCGGAGAGGCACTGCCCCGGGGGGGGGAGGCCCAGCCGAGCCCTGCTGGGCCGCAGTCTCCACCTGTCGCCTGACCTGAGCAGCGCCCCACGTGGAAGGTGGGACCTGCCCCCTCCGTCATGCAGAATTCCCCTGCCAAACACTGGCATTTACAAAATGTTCTCGTCCACCCTTTGTACTCTTCCTACAAGGCTGGGAAGAGGGCCCCGTCCTTCCCAGCAAGCTGGCAGTAAGACATTGGGACCCTTTTAATGAGACTGAACAAACAGGGGAGAGATGGACCCCACATACCCGCAGAAGGCCCTTCATATTCTGGTCATTAATGACTGGCTTTCATTTTACGGGCAAACCCCAGGCCCTGGGCCACGGCCTTTCCCAAGAGAAGAGAGTGCAACTCCCGAGAGAGCTATCTGGTCCGGACGGCATCATCCGAGCATTCGGGAGGCCGGAGAGATTCGCCGGGCATCTTTCTACCATTAGAACCTGAAGAGTGAGCCGTCGGCATGGAGCGGGGCAGGGAGGAGACAGGAGCTACTTGGTGGTAGGGGGGGTGTCATCTGTTCCCCACCTGTTTCCTGATTGTCCTTCCCGTCCCCAGCCCCCAGCTCACGAATATCCACAAACTTGGTCTTGTCTCTGCTAGGTTCCCCAGGCCCCAGGTGGCTCAGGTCACATCAGAAACAGTGGCGGGGCCCTGGGCACTAGAGAGGACGCCAGACCCACTGATGAAGGGCAGAGACGACGTTCATCTGACGGGGGTCTGCCAGCTGCTGCCCTGGGGCCACATGCAGGTGCTGGGTCATCGGGGGGCAGAGCTGCACTCCCAGGCCTCTCACAGGCAGAGACCTGGACAGCTCAGCACCGTCCCGAGGACCTCAGGTGAGCCTGTGCAGGAAACCACCTGAGCTGCCCGGCAGTGGAGTCGGGGTCCACGCTGGGCCGTGGGGTGTGGGGCTTATGTCCACGGCCGCCGCATGACAGACACAGGCCGGGCCGCCCTCTGGGGAGCCATCCAGTCCCCATCCGGGCTCCTGGGGACTGGCCCTACCTGCTCCTGCACCTGCCACATGGGACCAGGGCGTGTGATCAAGGTGAGGGGACCCCGCTGGGTGAGAGGAAAGCTTCTGGGCAGAAAGAAGGGCCCTTGGGAGCCGCCAGATGCCCCAGAGGGACAGCTGCCCGCCTGCCTCCTGCCCCTTCCCTTACACTCAACCGGCACTTTTATTTTGGTGTTTTTTCCCACCTTTTAAAAAATGTTTTTGCATTTTTCCTTCACATCTGGTTCCCCAGTGCACTGGACAGAAGCTGGGCTCAGCTGTGACTAATCTAAAATGCCATTAATATAAATTGGGGCTAATTACTCAGTCCCTCTCGGCCATCCAGCCCTGGGCTTCTCGAGACAGAACCTTCTAGAAAAAGTCTGGGAGGACGCTTTCACAGGACGGGGCCAAGACTCCCCGTGGACTGCTCACCAATCCCCAGCTCCTACAGCTCAATTTTCTGTGGAACAGCTTGTTTTGAGGGTTCCTTTCCCCTCTGGCTGCTCAGCCTATGCCAGAGAACGAATCAGGAGCCCATTAAAGATACATGTCCCGGCTTCTCGGTGGCAGAACGGCCAACACAGGAGCCGAGCGCCCCAGCCGACCACAGCCAGCTCTCTGATGGCCGCAGCTGCTCTGCTCCTCAGAGCCTTCCTGTCGGCAGACTTTCCTGATCCCATATTTGTCAGGTCAGGTTTGAAGTGAGCCGTGAGTACAGGGAGAACACTTAGCACAGAGGCAGGATGGAAACACTGGTTCTCCAGATCTTTCCAGCTAAAGTGAGCTGGCATGTGAGCAGCGGCCTGGAGCCACTCCCCAAGCACAGGAGTGGCGGGGCGGGGGGGGGGGGGGGGGGGGGGGGGGGGGGGGAGGGTCCTGCTGGAGCTGGGGGCAGCTCCCGGGGCTGCAGCCTGCCACGCCCACTGTGCCCCTGATCCAGCACCAGCCCTGGTGGGAAGTGTCTGAGCAGAGGGACCAAGACGTGTGTGCGGCTCAGGGATGCAGGACGGAGTGTGGAGCTCAACACCCTGTACAGTGAGGAGGGGGCCAGCAGGGCGGTAACTGGTGGCAAAGGTTTCTGTTCCTCAGGAAGGGGTGGCTTCATGGCCCTAACGTTGTCCCGCGTCGGGGAGGAGGGCTTGGGAATTGGTGGCTTCAGACTGGGCCACCTATCAGCCCTACCTGACGGTCCAGGTCACCTCCTTGGATCTGGTGTCCCCACCAGAAAATGGAGATGCTGCCACTCGGCTCAGGACCGTACTGTGAGGTTACACTGGATGTGGAAGGCCTGGCACACAGCCGGCACCAAATAAACGCTCCTTCTGCCCGCCGTGACATCAGTCCCATAGACACCGGCCTCAGTTTCCCTGAGCAGGGATTTCTGGACCCACAGGTGGGCATCGGGCTTGCACACCAACCGGAACCTCTCGGCAAACTTTTTAAATAAAAACAAAACATAGCATTTAAAGACTATCCGCGGTGGCAACAGCTGAAACAGACAGCGTCTGCACCTGTGGGCACCCACCTAGAGCTCCTCTGGGGAAGACGAGTTGACCCCTGGGACGGCCACAGACGAACTCTGTTCTCACTCTCTCCTCCCACCGTGACGGCGAGTCCTGGCTCGCCACTCGGGATCGCTGGGGGTGGAGGCAAGTCCGGCGGGGCGCCCACGGCGGCGAAGACCAGAGCTGAGGAGCTGCTCACTGCAGACCGGCAGCTGTGCCTGACGGCAGGCCGGTCCGAAGCCGGGAATGGAGGTGTCCCTCCCTGGGGGGACGTGAGAGGCGGCTGTGCGGCTGGCTGGACTGGGAACGCTCCGTCCCAGTTTCACGCAGCTTTGGATGGAACTTCTGGACGTTTCCAGGACAGGCCCTCCACTTCCTGCCCCAGCCGGGGGAGAAAATCATCACGAGCTGGGGGAGAGTGAAATCCAGGGCATGGGGGCTTTGTACCGTGGAACGGTCCTCTTCGACACCCCCGGTGTCTTATCCTCAGCCTTGGCCGTGGAGTGACAGCCCTTTCATGGAGTGATGAGTGTTGTAAGGGCTGTTTCAACCCCTCACTTCAAATGCCTGCATGAGCCCCGGCCCCTCAGCTTGCACGTGGGAGAGCAGAATGTTGCAGCCTTGGCCCTTTCTAGCACCCTGGCCAGAGAAGCATCCTGGCCTCTGCCTCACTATTTCCTGCATACGCTGCCCTCCTTCCCCGAGCACAGAGCCTACTGGCCCCCGGGGGCTGCCTGGACCCCAGGACCCCGTCAGGGCCCACGCACGGAGCTCCACCCGGCTGTCCCAGTGTTCCCCACAGCTCCCCAGCACATCGCTGGCTACGCAAAAACTCTCTTCACCTGTACACGGACCCACGAGCCCACACACTGTTCTCCCTCCGTGCGAAGTGCCCACACGCGCCAGCCGCCGTTCACGCCGGGCCCACCCGCGGTCCCACCCCACCCTGCCGTGGCAGGTGTGCGGGCGTGCGCACGCATTAGGAACACCATTTACACACACTACGCGTCCCACCGTGTCGTGGGATAGACGGATGTTGCCAAATTGTCACCCTGTCCTCTCTGAGCCTAACAGGTGCCTTTCACTGGTCGTTTGGACTTCACGACATTTCTTGAGGCTCCAGTGGCCCAGTCTTGGGTGACGCCTTCATTGCTTTGCTCTCCTCTCTGTCCACAGTGACAGAACTGGTCGCTCATCAGTTTTGTGCCGGGAAGCATAATGTCACGTTTGTGAAGATCAGCTCCCTTGGTGACCAGAGCACCACTGGGCTCTTCTGAAAATGGACCGAAAGCTTCTCTGATGTTGTGTCACCGCCTGAGAGTCTCTCAAGAGATCACACGCTGAGGGCCACGGGCAATCAGACCGCCTTTCCAGCAAGTTCCGGCACACAGGATTCACACACTCAGCCTCGCTCGCCCGGGACACACAGATTTGCAGGCTGCGTCTGCACCGGAGTCGGGCACGCTCATGATTTATGCTGTTTCAGCTGTTCTGAGCTTCTGTTTCCATTCGTATCACTACTTTTCTGCTTTAATAACTACTTTTAAATGTCGATCTGCCTTCGGGAACCGGAAATAGAATTCACCACCCCAAAAACAGTAAGGAGAAGCACAGATGTTTACAAACAAAAACGATAGCACGCCAGGGATCAGAAAACGCAATAACCTCCTGATAATTCCTGCCCAAGCGAACCAGCCCCGACTTGTGGTTCGCGGCCACCCTTACACGCATAGCAGTTACTAAAACCGTATGTGATTTCTGTAAAACACACGCAAACGAAATTGTTTCACTGCTTTGTTCCCCTAAAACAACCAGTTCGCTGTGGACCCAGCATGGTTGCCGGGATCGGCCCAGGGGCGGCCGCCGAAGCCTGGGGAAACTTTACCCATCCTCCCTGAGGCAGCAGGTGGCTTCCAGACTGGGCCAGGCGGTGTTCCATCCGGAGGGCCAGCCTGCCCCCTGGTAAGACAGCCGCCCAGCTGAGGAGTCAGAGACCCGGGTTCGAGTCCTCACGCCCCGCGAGTGAGCCATCTGGGTAGCATCCCTCCACTCCGTGACCTCAGGTGAAAACAGGAATGATACCTGCTGTGTACCTGCGGCTGTAATGAGATCACAGGTACGTATTTTCCCACACAGAGTACGTATTCTGGGCTGGCTGCTGTCACGCATTACGTAACGATCATATTAATCACTCAGCGACTCGTCTTGGGAGGAAAATACCTGCTTGGGGAAAATCGATTGTGCTGTTCTGAGCCGGCTAGTTCCCTGCTCACTAAGAAACCACCAGCTGGGAGGTCAGACAGCAGAGTGGGGATGACGTCTGCCCCTGTGAGCGGCGACGGCCTCCACCAACCAGGCATTTCCACTCGAAATCTGGGCGGAAAGGCAGTTCTCCGGATGCAGCAGATGAAACCCATTGACACTTTACTTTTGGCTTCGAGCATGTCTGTCCCTCGTTACATATTTATGGTGTGTCTTTATTTATGATTTACGAGGCGCTGGGGAAGCACAGAGTCTGCGTCAGGCTTCGTGGATGGGATCCCTTTCGCTACGGGAGGCTGGCTCCAGGTCAGTGACAGGGGAGGCTCGGGCCTCGGACCGCAGACCGTCTCCCTCCAGCCCCCCGCTCGCTGCGACTCCCCTCTGCACTTCCTGCTGATGCCGCCACCTTCCCAGGAGGTGAGGGAGCTGGGCCTCCCTGTCCTCAATGCTGTTTGCCGCTCAGGCCGCCTCCGCTCTGGCTCTGCCTGACCCCGTCCTTCCCAAGTCAGAAAAAAAGAGCAAAGCCATCCCCCCAAAAGTGTCAGTGATATAACTTTAGTCTCTGGCGTATTTGGACCCCCATCCTGCACCCCTCCATTTAAGTTGATTAATTGACCTTTAAAATGTACCCAGAAAATAAATTGCCTAATAAAATAAATTATCTCATATTCAGTGATGCCTGAAACCCACTGAAACTTGAGAAGAAACTAACGAAGCAGCGAAGAAATGACTGATGAAGGAACTATGCTTCACAAAGAATAATTGATCAGCGATCGCAGGGGCGTTCTGGAAGGGGGGGGTCTGGTGGCAGCCTGGAGCAGCGACCCCAAGTAGGGGCGATGAGACACCCCTCTAATGCCACCATCCAACACCATCCCTCCACGGTGACAAAGGACAATTATTTGTGACTGCTCAGGAAGCCAACCGTGAAGACAGCCATCAAGCACGTCTTTCACCAACGTGTGCACCTCCTGACCGCAGCAGGTCTGACACTGACCCCAGAAGGCAGCTGGGGGTTTAAAACAAGTGGGGCACCTCCAACCCCACAGGTGTTTCAGTGCCACAAAAGGATCACTGGACAAGGGTTTGTGTGCAGAGCCCAAAGGGGTCAAGGGGAGGGTGCCGGACGTTTCTCCCTCCAGGACAAACAGATCCTTCAGGGACAGCTACAGTAGGGCCCACCCGGAACCCTGCATCAGGGCCAGGCCCAGATCCATCAGTCCCCCAACACTGAGCAATGAAGATCCAAGAAGAAAGGGCATCTGGGCTGATCTGGGCTGCATAACTGGGACACCATCTTGAGGATGGTCGTGTCTGGTCCACAGCCACAGAGAATAGTTCCAATGTTTGCAGGAGGGGATGGGGCCGAATGAATGAGGGACCTGAGGCCAACACAGATACAGCATCTGTATGCAGGAGGTCAAAACACCGCAGCTACAAGACAGAGTGTTTGGGGAGGGGACTCACTCCCCCACACTCCGCCCACAATGGGATACATCTATTAGACACAGGCCAAACTGTGGGACATAACAGAGCCCAGTGGAACTTGTGGGCACTGGGAACACAGACCCGTGGTCACGTGGGCACTGAGTACCAGCAGGGAAAAGAGGAGAAAGGAAACTACTTCTCACTGAGAGCTTAGACTGCACCAGAAGCTGTGCTAGACATTACACCTGCATTTTTCATTTTATCCTCATACAAACCTTGGCCAGCCACAACTGGCCTCACAGCATGGGCTTCTCCCCCAGTGTTTGTATTCCACACATCATGCTGCTCCCACACCACATCACTCATCCATTCATGCATGCATCCATCCATCAATTCTATCTTCCATCCACCCGTCTGTCATCCATCCAGCCACTCATCCATCCATCCATGCATCCATCCACCCATCTATGCATTCATCCACCCATCCTTCCATCTATCCATCCATCCATCCATCCATTCTACCATCCATCCTTCCATCTATCCATCCATCCATCCATCCACCCATCCATCCATCTATCCATCCAATGAACCATCCATCCATTCATTGTCTACTCACTGAACAATGTTCACAGACTGAGTATCTGCCAATAGGACCCTGCCTCTGTCCTTGTCTCCCAGAAAGTGAGCTTCACATCACATTAGCTCAGAGCTGTGCTAAAGAAGAGCCTGCATCGAGCTCTGGTTGGTAACCCATCACCCCAAGAGTTGTAGTGCCAACCCTTTGGGCATCTTCAGCCTTTCTGTTGGTTATTTGAGTCTAGAAGTGGACACACCCATACTCACCACCCCAGCACTCTAAACCATGTATTCAAATTAGGCTCTTGTCAGGAAGTCAAGCCTTGACCAGTGGTCTGTGACCAGGGTGAGAAAAGCCAACGTGCCTTGGAGAAGGGCAGGGAACTCTTCAAGGTTCAGAGGAGGACAGCTCTTCTATGCAAAGCTATCAGGTGGGAATTTTATCCTGACTCGGGCTCACCCACCTCCTGTAAACACATGTCTCTATGGATATGTAAGGACCACTTTGAGTTTGTTCAGACCTCGGCCCTCTTGGCCAAGAGAAAGACACAGTGTGTAGTAAAGAGTCTAACTTTTCCAAAGAGAGGTTGTTTGTGCTTAGCCCCTGGAAGGTGATCTCTAAGCCATTGAAATGTCCTGCCTGTTAAAAATGTCCTTTACCTGGGGACCATGGGCCATTCTGGACAGTATAATAATTTAATTTAGAGTGGGGGCTTTGGGTCAGGTATTATCAGCTCACCTTCAGAAGGACTGGAGACTAAGGTCAACCACGTGGGTGGCCAACCACATCTATGTGATGGATCCCCAGGAAAGACTCTGGACACCAAGACTGGAGGTGCCTCCCTGGTGGGCAGTACTCCATGTGAGTGGAAGGAGTCAGCACCATCCACACCTCCAAGGTAGAGAGGACTGCAGAAGCTCCACACATGGAACTTTCCTGAACCCCGTCCCATGAGCCTCTTCCTTTCCCTGATTTTAATCTGTAATAAACCATAACTGTAAGTATAACAGATTTCAGCTCTGGGAGTCCTTCTAGTGAATAATAATTCACTGAATTATATAAAACAGAGGGTGGTCCAGGGGACCACCAAAAGCTGTGGTTAGTGTCAGAAGTGAGGGTGGTCTCAGGAACATTCTCCTGGCCTTAAAGGCAGATTTGCATCTCTGTGTCCCTGGGACTTGGTGCTGGGAGACACGGGCTGAGCACCCACAGACAACTGTTGGGAGGAACTCTAGCATCCGTGCGCGTGGCTGTGATAAATCCCCAAGGCATGTGGGCGGAAGCCGTTTGCATGGCCCTGATCCCTGCACGGCCCCGCTCCTCCTTCAGCCATTATTACTGTCATGTTTTATAGGCCAAGCTCAGATGGAGTGGACAGAAAGCTTGAGTCCCATCAAAGGAAGTAATGAGAAATCCATAAGTCTTGTAAATAGGTGATAAGAAAAGTCTTTAAAATAAATGGGGGAATAACTTAATCACATGTAAGACAGAGGCATGAGGACAGCTGGCCAAGATCAAGGCCACTTGCCAGGATGTGGGAACCCAGCCCCTCCCAGAAGGAGCCCTTAATGTACAGCTCCCCCAAGAAAGGAAGTGGGGTTCCCTATTTATCACACCCTACCTGGAGGCTTAATGCCTCACTTCACCAGACCATAGCAGTAACCCCACAAGGGCAGTGATCTTCCCCATGAGAGAGGTAGCCCCCTGCTGAGAGCTACAGCTGGTGGGCAGCGGGGCTGGGTCTGGCTGCCTCCTCGGCCAGAGATCTCTTCCACTTCCCAACTGCTCCCAAAGACTAAGTCCAGCATCCAGGGTCATAGTGACACTGTGAGATCCACGGACAGGCCAGCAAGATGAAGGTCTTGGCTACCCCCCTGCCGCCCCCCTCTGACTCTTTAGCTCCACTCTCCCACAATCCGGGTTCCCCATCTTCTCTCCAACCCCACAGGGGTGGAGTCCAATTTCCTCAGACAGTCATTGTACTACGGGGATTAAAACATACCCTACCCCCTTCTATGGAATGAACATTTGTGTGCCTCTCAAAGTCCCTACGTCGAAGCCCTAATCCCCAGCGTGATGGCATCTGGAGATGGGGCCTTTGGGGAGTGATTGGCATGGGGCAGGGGGGATGTCCTGCATCAGTCAGGGTTCTCTGGAGAATCAGAACCAATAGGATGTATGCTGATGTACAGAAAGAGATTTACTGTAGGGTATCGGCTCACGTGATTACAGAGACTGAGAAGTCCCGTGAGCTGCCGTGCGCAAGCTGGAGACTCTGGAGAGCAGTGGTGTCATTCAGTCTACACCCCAAAGCCTGAGGACCAGCAGGGCCAATGGTTTAAATCCCGGCCGGAATCTGAAGGCCCGGCAACCAGAAGTGCTGATGTCTGGGGGCAGAGAGGGTGGACAGTCCGGCTCAGGCAGAGACAGAAGGTTTGTCCTCCCTCCACCCTTTTGTTCTATCCAGGCCTGTGATGGCTTGGGTGATGCCACCCATGCTGGGGGGCGCCTTCTGCTCCCCTCAGCCTCCTGATTCCCAATCTCTTCCAGAAACACCTTCACAGACACACCCTCGTGAATAGGATTAGTGCCCTTATAAGATGGTCTCTCTCTGCCCTGTGAAGACACAGCAGGAAGGCGGCTGTTCGTAAACCGGGAAGAGGGCTGTCTCCAGGCCCTGACCTTGCTGGCACCCTGACCTCAGAAGCCCAGCCTCCAGGACCCAGAAATACGTGTCTGTGGATGAAGCCCCTCACTCTGTGGTACTCAGTTACAGCAGTGCTAGCCAATGAACACACGCCCCAGCTCCTAATTCGTTCTTCCAGGGGAAGGCATTGCTGCTCCCTTTTAGAGATGAACAACAGAGGCAAAAAATCCGACCTGGCCAGAACCTCAGATAGAAGCCAGTGCTGCCTGGATCTGTGGGAAACCAGGTCGCCTGGGCTCAGGAGTGGCCTCAGATGTTCCATCAGGTACACACGGTGGTCTGGAGGGAAGGTGCTCAGACCCAACCCTGAGCTCAGGCTGGTGAGCCCCCCCCCCCCCCAGGGCACACACCCGGTCCCGCCCAGAGCGGCCCAGGCAAGAGAGGTCGGGAGCCTGCAGGATGCATGGCCTCACCCCCTTTGCCGGTCAGGCTGGGAGACCAGACCCAACTGGACTACCTCCTCCCCCGGCATGGCTATTTCCAGAGCACCTGAGCCTACAGTGACGACAACCCTCGGGGATGCCTCCCCATGGGATGTAGTGACGGGAAAAGGGCCGGCATCTCCACTTTGTGACACGAATGTTTTAGTCCTTTGTTTTCCGCATCGTTGGGATGGCGTACTGGCCTGCTCCGGCCGCCATAACAAAGAACCACAGACTGGGCAGTTTAAAGCACTGAGATTTATCCCTCCTGGGCCTGGAGGCTGGAGGTCTGAGATCCGGCGTGAGCAGGGCTGGTTCCTCCGAGCCCTCTCTCCCTGGCCTGCAGACCACTGTCCTCTCCCTGTGTCTTCACGTGGTCATCCCTTCATGCATAGCTGTGTCCCGATCTCCTCTTCTTATAAGGACACCAGTCACATCAGATTAGAGCCCCCCCAGTGGCCTCATGTTACTTTAATTGCCTCCTTAAAGCCCCTATCTCCATATATGGTCACATTCTGGGGTCCCCCTGGAGGTTGGTACCTCAACATATGAACTTGGTGGGGAGGGGAACAATTCAGCCCATAACAAATGTGTTGGAGAAAAGGCCAAAATAGGATCCCAGAAGTTTTTTAAGGAACCACTTTTTTGCCTGATTGTCCCCAACGCCCCCCCCCCCACCTCCGCCTTCAGCGTGCAGGCTTATCACCACCTGGGACCTGGAGAAGTTCTCAATTACTCCCAAGCAGCATCCGAATTGTTCTGGAAGGAGCATGGAAGCAGGAAGAGTCAGCATCTCTGGGACTTGGGAAGCTGCGTCACCTGGGACCCGGCTGTGTTCTGAACAAAGGACACCTTCGGATGTCCGCTCCCCTCTGGCATTTCTCAGCCAGCCCCCCAGAATAAGGGTGATTGTACTCAGAGACCCCGAGGAGCTGCCCTCCCCCTGACACATGCCCCCACTCCACAGGTGAGGACACGGAGGGGCCGGCACCCGAAGCCGAGTCAAGCCAGCTCCACCCAGCTTCCCTACAGGAGGTAGAGTGCTTCTCAGCTGCCGGACGTCCCTCCAAACCCAGCTGAGGAGTGGAGGGATCCACCCACCTTCCCTGGCCACCTTCCCTGGCCCATCTCCCACTCACAGTGCTGCGGGCAGAGGAGGGCATCCCCCGCTCCCAGAGCCTCTGTGCCACCTTGCCACCCCAGGGCATAGGGCTCTCCCTCCCTTCAGGGTGCCCCCTGCACCTGCCGCTGACGGTCACAGGGGAGTGTCATGGAGCCACCATAACAAATGACCGCAGACAGGGGGCCTTTAAACGACAGAAATCTATTCTCTCTGGAGACCAGGATCTGAAGTCAAGGGGTTGACAGGGCCATAGTCTCTCTGAAGATTCCAAGGGAGGACCCTTCCTGCCTCTTCCAGCTTCTGGTTTCCAGCAACCCTTGGGGTCCCTTGGCTTATAGATGCACCCCCCCAATCTCCCTCCCCATCTTTGCATGACCATCTTCCTGTAGGTCTGTGTCTCACGTGTGTGTGTGTGCCCCAATTCCCCTCTCCTCATGAGGACGCCAGTCAAACTGTATTAGGGCCCATCCTCATTCGTATAACTTCATCTTAACACGATGACATCTACAAGGTCACATTTGCAGATAGCAGGGGTTAGGACTCCAACAGATCTTTTTGGAGAACATAGCTGAAGTATCCGCAGTCCCAGAGCTGGCCAAGGCTTAGGTGAGCCACGCCCCATGCCTTATGATGCAGACCAAGCCCCGGCAGGGAAGAGTGATGTTCCCAAAGTGGCACCGGGAGGTTGAGCCAGCATTCTCATTGGACTCCATGCTCTGACAGCCCTCCCAGCTACCGTTCCCCGAGGAATCCACATCTGTGTGAATATGTCCCCTGCCTCCTCCGTGCTCTGTCCTGATGTGCAAAGATTCCAGGACCAGCCCCCATTAAAGCCAGGAGCCCACCTTTTGAAACATTTGCAAAACCCATCAATGATACCAAGGAGAAAAGGAGAGAGACGTATGGACCAAGAGAAGCAGAGGGGCAGAGCAAGTCCAAAGGCTTGTGATGGAAAGAACTCTTGGCTTCCTAGCACAGGACTCAGAGCTCACCCCTGCCCATCCACCCTGCACAGGGAACCTTTACCCCAAGGTCCATTGTCTTTTCTAGGCACTTCCACTAGATTTATTCCAAGGGTAGTGGTTTGAGCAACGAGATCTTCTCCAAAAACACTGCGAGTTCACGTCTTGGGTTCAATCCAAAAAGCTGTAGTGTCTCCACGTGGTGATTGTGCCCCGAGGTCAGAGTCCCGGCGGGAGCAGGCAGAGTTGGCACCTCTCTAGGGGTGGGGGCCTCTGGAAAGATCCCCACCTGCTCCTGCTTGATACTCTCCAGGCAGAGCCCGAGGTCTTTGGGGGTGCCAATGGGAGGGAGCCTCAATGCAGGCCAGAAGGTTCATACCAGGAGGGATTGACAACAGGGTCCTTCCACGGGGCATGGTTCTGGATGAACCGTGGGCAAGGGGGTTTCCATGAAGAAAGAAAAAGGAGTCCTTGCATTAGTCAGGGTTCTCCCGAGAGACATTACCAGTAGCAGGCTGAGAAGTGCCACAACCTTCCATCTGGAAGACCCGGGAAGGTTGGTGGCGTGGCTCAGTCCAAGTGCAAAGACCTGAGATTCAGACATACTGATGCTGAAAGTCCCAGGCTGAGGGCAGAAGACGAGTGGAGATGTCCGGGCTCGGCAGGCAGACAAAAAGGAGTCAGTTTCTCCTTCCCTCATCCTTGTTCTGTTCAGGCTCCCCATGGATGGCGTGGTGCCCACCTGCCACTGGGGAGGGCCACCTTCTCTACTGATGCCACCAATTCAAATACCAGTCTTGCTCAGAAGCACCCTTAATGTTTAATCTGGGGATCCCCTGGTCAGTCAAACTGACATGTAAAATTAATCATCACAGTCCCTAAAGGGGAGTCTCGAGGTCCTGGGATGAATTCCAGACCTTCCCAGGGATTTTCAGATGAGTCTTGGAATATGAAGTCACCAGGAAAGAGGGCCACAGTTTTGAGGGCTTAGAGACCTCTGGGCTCAGGACTCTAAACACATAACATTCTGTCCAAAGAATTCTATACAATTGGCATTATCAGCCCTCTCATATCACAGGTGAGGAAACCGAGCTGTGGAGCTCACCTGTGGCAGGCAGCTCTGAGGTGGCCCCAATGACCTGCCACCTGGTGTTCACGCCCTGGTGTGGTCCCTTCTCCTGGAGTCTGGCCTGGACCTAAGGACCTGTTCCTGGCAAATAGAATATGACCTGCCATGTCATCGCACTTGCGGGATTGGCTCACAAAGGACTCTCGCTTCTGTCTTGCCGGTTCTCTGTCTCCTGCCCTTCTGCTTGCTTTGCCTCAAGGACGCAAGTTGCTCTGTTGTGAACCATGCAGAGGGAGCCTCTGGCCCATGGCCAGCGAGGAATATGAGCCTTCGGTGCAACAGCCTCAAGAAACTAACCACTGCCACCACCTGCCAAGCAGGCTTGGAAGTGGGTCTTTCCCCAGTCAAGCCTTCAGATCAGACCCCAGCCCTGACTGACATCTCAATCTCAGCCTGAAAGGGACCCTGAACCGGAGGAGCCAGCTGACCCATGCCTGGACGTCTGACCTCAATATCTGCTGTCATGTGTGTTCAGTTCAGGGTGATTTATTACACAGCAGTGGAGAATGGACACATTCCTGTGTCCACACAACAGCAGGCACTTCAGTCCCCTTACACTGTACTGCCTTCCTCCTCACCCTCAGAAACCACCAGATAAATCCACGGAGGTGGCTTATTAAGGGAAGGCTACATGCACTTAGCCGTAACCTCAGACAGGGCTGGGACCAGGCCTGACTGCTTCTCCAGCCAGGGCCTGGCTTGTGCTAAGTGCTTGGTGGCGACTGAAGGTGGAGGGCGTCAGGACCTCACCTTTCGGAACTCTCCCGTGCAATGCTACAGTGTGTTCATGGAGACTCCCCAGCCACCCCAAAGTCCAGTACGAAGGGTAATGCATTAAAAATCCCTCACCCATTCATTTCCTCTTTTACTCACTTAAAATTTTTATGTGGGGGTGCCTGGGTGGCTCAGTCGGTTAAGCGTCCAACTTCGGCTGGTGTCATGATCTCCCGGTCTGTGAGTTCGAGCCCCGCGTCGGGCTCTGTGCTGACAGCTCGGAGCCTGGAGCCTGCTTCAGATTCCGTGTCTCCCTCTCTCTCTGCCCCTCCCTAGTTCACGCTCGCTCTCTCTCTGTGTCAAAAAAAAATAAACTTAAAAAATAAAAAATACATTGAAAACATATTTATTGGGCCCCTACTATCTGCTTGTTACACTTGCTGGCCACGAATAATTTCAGGCTTCTCAGGAAAAGGAATATGAATTTGGAACAGTCCTAGAATGGTCACATGTCCGTCCCAGCCATTCCCGTGTCCAAGCCCAGGGACTCAGCGTCCAGAGGAGCCGACCCGCTGGGATTGCCCACAGGAAGCTCGGACACAAGGGACACTTCGGAACAACAGGGGAGCAGGTGTTCGCTGTTAGCGGCCACCTCTGCTCAGCACGCGGGAGCCCCGCCCTGAGACCCGTCCGCAGATTTGTGTGGGAAGATGTCAGCTCTGAGCCCATAACTCATGTTCAGTAACCAAATTACTTTTCTTTGGAGGCATTAAGGGTAAATAAAGGCTTAATGAATCAAGCCTTCTGAATCACCATTGCTCCTTTAATTTGTAGTTTACAAGGTTCTTGTAAATTAAAAATGGGAAAAGAAATCCCTTCCCAGCCCGCATGCACCTCCTCCGGGCAGGAACAATTTGGCTGGTTTGATTTTCATGTCCCTGTAGCCCTTATCTCTTTGAAAAATTATTCCTTAATTTTTATGAGGTGGCTGGTAAGACGGGTGACGTCGGACGATTGTCCTATATCTTGTTCCCCTTCCCCTTGGAGTTCACTGCGAATGGTTATTGTTCCCCGGGTGGGGAAGAAAGGTGGAAATGCTCACTTTAATTTACTGTTTGCAATAAGCAAGGCTTTATCAACATCCCTCCAATAAATTATTTTTATTGCCAGCCTCACATCGCCTGGAGCGGTGGCCATGAAAACACTGGTAAAATAAAGATGCAATCATGTCGGCCTCTAAGCAAGCTGGGACCCGCCAGGTGGGTGCGGGGGGAGGTGCCGGGTCTGGGGGCCACAAGAGCGAGGGAGGCCTGGGTCTCCCCACTTTGGCTCAGCAAGAGGACGGGGCTCAGCCAAGGGGGTCACCCACCTGTTCTGGGCTCACACCAGCCCTGGGGCAACCAGCCTTCTGTCCCCTCGGTGTAAGTGGGGGTAAGTGTGGCCGGCACTGGGAATCGGGATGCTCTGAAGCCAGGAGGACTTCATCGTGTCCCTTAACTCAGGTGTGAATGCTCAGCCCTCCGGCAAGCCTGTGAGTGCACAGTGGCGACCATCTCCATCTCCTGCCAAGCGGTTAGCGCCTTTCTCTCTCCCTTTCTCTCTCCCTCCCTCTCTCTCTCCCTTTTTCTCCTCCCTTTCCCTCTCTCTCTCTCTCTCTCTCTCTCAGCATGGCATATCAAGCATCTGAGAACCTGACATAGGGTGAATGACCCAAGACAGCAACCCCACAATCTGAGCCTCTGAACGATTCCATCCAAAGTCAAGTGGGGAGACCCACTCTCTCCCCAGGAAGGGCGGACAGGAACTCTGTCCTGTCCTTCTGGCTTTGGGGTATTTGCAGGACAATTAGGGAAGTGCCTTCTGCTCCTTCCATCCTTCCAGCGCTGTATAGGGCCTTAGCCGGCTGAGAACTTGCCACCTGTCGGTACATCAAGACCCAACCCTTGCCCGAAACCACACTGCACACCTCTGCCGTCCTCGACAGTCTTTGCTTGAAAAACGCGCCTCGGAAGTAATGGGCTAGAATGCACTACTTAGACAAGTGTTCACTTACCTTGACACCTCCCCGTGTTCAACAATAGCGTGCAATTTGAGAACAAATCCATGAAGATTTTGCTTTCCTTCAGTGGAGAGATTTTCATTTACGCGTTGGAGTCACGGGGGCCACATGAGGTGACTGCTCACCCAGCTGACGTCCCCCAGAGCAGCCGTCACCACCGGATGCGCCCTGCCCGGAAAGAGGACCTCGTAAAGAGACTTCAGGCAGCCCCGCAGGCTGACGCTGCAACCCCGCTCACCTGGTTGTGTTCTGGCACAAAAGTAGACACCCACCTACACGCGCGTGGCGACGGGATATGTAGTCCCCACGTGGTCCCCAGACTGCCTTTGTTTCTCAAAGGCAAGGATCTGCCCAGCCCCACAGAGTTGCCACAAGGAGCGAGCACACAGTAGGTGCACGGCTGGCTCTCCCTGGACGCCTAGAAGCTCTCCAGCACGCTTACCCCCCGGAGAGCAGCCGCCCCTGTTGTGCAGAGAGCATGTTGTCATCTGTGAGCAGGTGGGGCAGGAAATGGGTGTGTGTGTGTGTGTGTGTGTGTGTAACACAGGATGTTCAGAGAGCCCACCCCTGCCCAATCCTCTGTTCACCGTGCACATGAGGAGCAGAGTCACCCTTGTCTGTCCTCCTTCTGTCCCTTGAGATGACAAACGTGATGGGAGCTGGAATCGTAAACCAGGGTGCACACAGCCCCGGCCCCGACCGGCAGGTGACAGCAGGGACGCCCAGGGACGCCCCGGGCAGAAGGGACAGGGCTGGGCCTTCCCCCCTCCTCACCCCACCCCCCAACCCCCGCCCCGGGGGAAGCAATCGCACTGACACTGTGATCGCCCTCTGGGGGAGGGCCTGCGTGGCCCCATTTTACAGACGAGCAACCCGAGGTCAGACAGATCCATCCGCCCACGTCCACGAACGGGAACGAATCCCGGGAAGCCCCTCACAGCGTGCCCTGCTTCCGTTCCACCTTCCACACTGTGCCTCACGGCACCATTTTCCTGCCGGTGACACCACTTTCTTGGCAGGGACAGGGACGTACCAACCATGGGGGAAACCTCTGCTCACCCTTGACCTTCGGGCCTCAGCAGCAGCCCCCAGTGTCCCGTGAAATCCTCCCCTGCATTCTGCCAGGAGCTCCCACACGCGGAAATGGAGCGGCCACCGCTGGTGAGCGCCTAGTGCGACTGCACGACCCGAGGGGCTCCCGCATCCCTAGCACCCTGGCTAGGCCTGGGCGGGGGCACTTACACTGTCACACACACGTGTGCGGGTCCCCTGGAGCAGGTTAGAATGCCGGCCCCACAGGTGACTAGCTGTAGGCTCTGGGCACGCACACACCCCCCCCCCCCGCACCCCCGAGCCTCAGTCTCCCCCTAGCGACGGACTGTGGCGAGCCGGCCGTGGGATCCACCAAGCACCCGGCAGGGCTCAACAGCATTAGCTCCTATATTTTATTCATCAGATCAGCACCAAGAGGAAACCCCCGTCTGTGCTCTCAAGTAGGAAAAAACTCCAATGAGATCACTGCTCTGGAAACACACCGACATCCCCAGGGGGCGCCCCCTCTCCTGAGGGAGACGGCCAGCGTCACTGCAGGGAACAGGGCCCTCGGTGCGCAGCACACACGGGCCCTGCTGCAGGGGAGGGGCGGGAAGAGGGCCGGGCCGCCTGCTCGCCCGCGGGATCCGCGGGGCCTTCTTGCCATCACGGCATTTGCTGGCTCAGCTCCCGACCCTCGCGGAGCCAGCTGGTTGGCGCGGCGGCATCCGCGTGTGGCTGATGGCGGTGCAGCGGTGACGCAGTGCTCCCCGAGAGGACCAGCGGCCGCCCTGCGACACCGTCCCAACAGGAGGAATGCTGGGAGTCCCGGAAAAACAAAATCGCAATCTGAAGAGGCAGTAGGGAAGGGACAAAATGTCAAGCAAAGAAGACAAGATGCAAAGCAAAATGTCACCAAAGGGCCAGAGTGAGTCAAACTCATGTCGCGGGGCCACCGCCGGGCTGCCCTGCCAAGTGGACACTGCCAGAAGAAGCGATTGACAAAGGGACAGTTGGACGCATAGTAGAGGCCGCCATATAAATAAAATAACCAACTAACTCCACAGGGTAACGTCCGGCAGGGGAGGCCGTCTGACCGACAGGACCACGGCCAGTGTCAAGGTCACATCCGCGGTGGTGACTCACACTGACAGCAGCCCGCTGACGTGACGTGAGGGGAAGGTCACCGCCCCTCCTCCTAAGAGCCGCCCCCCAGTCTAACCACGAGGAAAACACCAGACAAATCCCGATGAGGGACAGCCTTTGAAATATCTGACCAGTCCTCCAGAGAATTATCAAGGTCACCAAAAATAAGGGAAGTCTGAGAAACTGTCACTGCCATGAGAAGCCTAACGGGACGGAGTGACGAAATGTCATGTGGCACCTTGGATGGAGTCCTGGAAGAGAGAAAAAGAACATTAGGTAAAAACGAAGGAAATCTGGGGGAGGGGGGTGGCGGGGGGAAGTATGCACTTTTGTTTAAAATAATATATCTCTGCCAGTTCATTAGTTGTGACAAACATACCACACTGATTGACGTTAGTGATACGGGAAGTAGGTGCCAGGTACATGGGAACTCTGGGTACCATGTTCATGACCTGCCTGTACATCTAAATCCAATTTAAAATTGAAAGTTTGGTCGGGGCACCTGGGTGGCTCAGTCGGTTAAGCGGCTGACTTCCGCTCAGGTCAGGATCTCGAGGTCCGTGAGTTCGAGCCCTGCATCGGGCTCTGTGCTGACAGCTCAGAGCCTGGAGCCTGTTTCGGATTCTGTGTCTCCCTCTCTCTGACCCTCCCCTGTTCATTCTCTGTCTCTGTCTCAAAAATAAATAAACATTAAAAAAAATTTAAATTGAAAGTTTGGGGCACCTGGGTGGCTCAGTCGGTTAAGTGTCCAACTCTTGATTTCGGCTCAGGTCATGATCTTACGGTTCGTGAGTTCGAGCCCCATGTCGGGCTCTGAGCTGACGGTGTGGAGCCTGCTTGGGATTCTCTGTCTCTCCCTCTGTCTCTGCCCCACCTCTTCCTCTCTCAAAATAAGTAAAATAAAATAATTTTTTAACAAAAGCTTACTAATAAAAAAGGTACTTGAGGCTGTGGTCTACAGGAGGTCTCTCTATGGGGAGAAAAGACTAGAAGGAGGATCGATGGTCCACGCTGACACAGGCGATATGGCCCTAGGATGCCATCAAGCCCACCTCGAGATTCCCAAAGAAGGAACTTCGAAGGAGTTTCTTTTCTTTTTTAGTGAAATTCCAGAAACTTATTAATATTACAGAGAGATGACAGAAAGCAAGGTTATGCTAATGACAAATCATGCAAGAAAAAAA
This sequence comes from Panthera leo, assembly GCF_018350215.1. Lineage (NCBI taxonomy): Eukaryota > Metazoa > Chordata > Mammalia > Carnivora > Felidae > Panthera > Panthera leo. The sequence continues at coordinate 2,371,079 of NC_056686.1, read as the reverse complement.
GAAAGAAAACTGGAATTTCCAGGAGAAAGAAATATGTACGGAAAAGAAACTGTGATCATAGTACACCACGTGGCTGTGCAGCCAATATTTACATGGTTACAAAACTGCAAGCACAATCTATCGACTCTTAACTTCCGGAGGGGACGCTCGGACATGCCTTGAAGACTCTGTTGTGGCTTCGGCAGGGAACGTGTTGTGAAGGCTAGGTCACACAAGACTCTCCCCTGGGCCGGAAGAAACCCAAAGGGAGAGGGGAGCCTGGTCATTTTTGTGCTGGCCGCTGCCTCAGTTGCCCTGCAGGTGGTATAATGAGCCAGCCAGCTCAGAGCACGGGCTTTGGAGCCACCCCTGGCTTTGATGCCCACTGGTGTTGGGAGATTGACAGAATCATGCAGCTCCTCTCCGCCCGATGTCGCTATCAGGGCATCGCCCAGCACCAAGCGCACGAGGCCCCGACACAGCAAACGCCTAACGTAGATTAGCTGCTCTCGTCAACGTGTCAATTTGAAAAATGGAGACAACTTAGTTCTGTTTTGTTAGGAGGCGAAGGGAAAGAAGGAATCCTCCCGGAGTATAATTGCCCAACCCATGCCCACAGGTGGGAAAAAAACAACCCAATAATACCTCTGGGCTTTGGCCACATTCAGAGGCAGGGGAAGAGGAGCTTCCGGTTGCACGAACGTGGCTCCGAGGACCTGCCCCGTCCCCATCCTCAAACTCCGTGTGCTAGTTACAGAGGGGAGCCACAGACACTGTACCCACGCGGCACCCCCACGAAGCTCGGCCAAGGTCACCGCTGCAAACGAGAAGGAGTGGGGGCTTCCGCCAGTGGCCTTCACAACATCCAGAGTCGGCACATCCAGCCCGGGCGCCATCAACAAGCAGACGCCCAAGAGGCCCGGAGATTCCTCCTGCACCTGCCGTTGGCAGAGCGCCCCTGGGGTACACGCTGATGACTGATGGATACAGAATCGTGAAATTAAGTGATTATCTGCGCCTGGCAAAACGTGCAGGAATGAGGCTTCATTAATTATCCTAATGGCGGGGGCGGGGGGGCGGCGGGGGGCTGGGGCTCCGCGAAAGTGGGGGCGCACACGCGTCCCTGCAGTCCCAATCCGACACACTAGGGTAACGAGCTCATCCACAACTGAACACTTCTGGGCACACGAGGCTTGCGCTCATTAGTCAAAATCCCATCCCCATGACTCTACAGGTTGTTGTAAACAAATTGGGTTTTCGCTCAAAGCCTTGTTTTCATTAAAAAAAAAAAAAAAGCACGCCCTTACACATGTCGTGAAGAGGGACACTTTCAGCAAGATAAATGGAGACTGCCCACACTCTTCTCTTTAATGATTTTGTGGCGTTTTGGAGGGGCGCACCGCACTGGCACAACGCGACCATGTGTCAGCAGCGGCATCCGTCCTCGGCAGACAGAAGATCGAGGGGCCCCCGCACCCCAACCTGGTTTGTCTGGGTCCCTCCCCTGCCGGGAGGCATCCGTGGGCTCCCTGTGCCCAGCCAGCCACACGCAGCCCCAGCCACGCCCTCAGCTCCACACGGGGCTGACCCTCGGGGCCCCAGCGAAGGGTGAGTGCCCCCTCCCTGCCTCTAGCCCCGGTTTTGGACACGCGGCTTCTCTAAAGGTTCAGAAAGGGCGTTTTTGCGGCCTCTCTTGGGGCTGCATAACGAAATGGCACAGCCTGGGGGGCTTACGCCAGAGCCCCGGGAGGGCAGTGTGAGGTCCAGGTGCCCGAGAGCTGGGATCAGCCAAGCCCCCGGGGGCCTGGTTTGCAGCGACCACCCTCCTGGACTCGCGTGGCCGTTCCTGGGCGCACGCACACGGAGAGAGGGAGAGAGCCCTCGCGCCTCTTCCTCCTCTTAGAAGGGCTCTGATCCCACCCGTGAAGGCCCTGCCCTCGTGACATCACCAATCAAAGGCCCCGCCTCCTAACACCGGCACATTGGTCCCTGTGGCCGCAACATAGGAATCCAGGTTGGGGATCCCAGTCCAGCACAGGCCACCTTCATACTGTACCTTACGACCTAACACTCCATAACCGGGAAGACTTCTTGGGGTCTACCTATGTTCTTCTCGCTCTGCATTTAAATTTTTCCCGCTGTGCACAGACCTCCAGGTGGTCCGTTTGGGCTCACGTGAGCCTGTCTTCTGGCCCAGCAGCCACTGGGCAGAGACGCCCCTCAGCTCCTGCGGCCCCTGAGCCCTTGGCATCGTCACTTACCACCCTGAAGACCACCAGGGCCCCCGCCACCTGCCCAGAAGCGAACACATGAGCGGAACGCCTCCTACGAGGCCCCAGGACACCCCACTCCGCACTCAAAGCAGACGTGCCCCGGGGTGGCCATCCCGCAGCCCCTCTCCCCGGGCTCCCAGCAGACTCTTCCCCGACCACCTGTCACCACCCGAGGACGGTCGGCTCCCTGCCCCTCTGCCGAACACGTGGATGACGACTGAACGCGGGACCGAGCGAGGAGTCCTTGAGTTCCACAGAGACCAATGGCCTCCGTGACCTTTTGCCTGTGGCACCCAAACCCCTCCTCAGGTAACAGCACCTCGACTTTCCTTTGGGGGAACCTCCCTCTGCCCGTTTCATGCAGATGTCAGCCCAGCGGCGAGGACGGGGGCCTGGGCCAGGCGTGGCCACCCGACCCCCACCCAGGAGCACCCGGAGCCTGGAGCCCATGCCCCAGAGTCTGCTGCCCAACCACAGAGTCCTGGGCCCGTCCTCACCCAGAGCCACCTTCTCCGTCACTGACCTCTCCACCCTCACTCGTCCTTCCACAAGAATGTTGTGGTCTATGCCTGGGAAGACTCTTCACTCAGTCACTGGCTAACCGTGTGGCTCTGGGCCACGGTGGGCCTCTGTTTCCTGAAAGGCCGCCTGCCCAGCATTTCCCAGGACCTGCCTGGAGGAGGCCAGAACTCTGACAAATGCCGGGTGTCGAGGCTGTTGGTCCACTGCAGCCACGGAAGGCTCCAGGGCCGGTCCAGGGCTGTGTGCAGAGTCAGCCGCTCCCTCTGGGGTTGGCAGATGCAGGGACTCCACAGGCCCGGGCCGTGGGACAGCAATGGCCAGAGCCCTCTCCTGCACCGTGGCCTGTACCACCAGCTGACCACAGACAGGCCACAGGGGTCAGGCGCCGAGCCCTGGGCCCAGCGCCTCTGCAAGGAACGAAGGACAGCAGAAGGGAAGATCGGCTGATCAGAGGCGAGAACCACAGCCAGTAAGAGTCGCTGGGGCCCCGTGGTCACGGGGCGTCGCTGGGCAGGCTGGTGCTGCCCCCACACTTCAGTCTCACCAGGCTCCAGGGGACCCTCCAAACAAGGCCCCGAGGCTTCGCAAGGTCACCCCAAGGCTCAGAGCCAAGGCCCAGGCCCAGGTGGGCGGCCGGGGCCCCTCACAGGAGAGAGCTCGCCAGACCCCCACGCCCAGGTGGAAACACCCCCGAGGTCCGTCGTCCTCACGCTTTAGACAGAGAAACAAAGAGAGACAGAGAGACAGAGACAGAAAGACAGACCAAGAGGCCAGCAAGAGGGCTTCTCGGTATGAACTGCCCCAGGAACGCATTCAGAGGCCACCCAGCTCAGTGTCCGGGTGACAGGACCCTCTTTCCGGGTGACAGGCCTGCACCCCTAGGACGGCAGCTCCTCCTCACAACCCCCCCGCCCCCACAAGGCCATGTGGATTCGTTCTGTGCCTGTCTCCTGTCCCACGGGCCCCAAGTTCACTTCCCAATCAGCCTCAGAGCCGGGCCCGGGGCGCTCTGAAAGCCCCACGGGGCTGCGGGACGTCACCTGCTCCCCAGCCCGGGCTTCCACTCAGTTCTCTAGGGAACGAGCTTGTTGTCATAAGTGAGGGCCTGAGCCCAGCACGCAGGCAGGAGGGGCCCGCGAGGCCCCCCCACCCCACTCCCGTCTCGTCCAGGGTCAGGTCGCTGCTCCCAGCCCTGCCCAGAAGCCCCATCTGCCGGGTCCCGCATCTGCCAAGGCCCCCGTGGCCACATCCCGTCAGGTCCCACCCCGCAGGTGCCGTGGCATCAGCAAAGGCGTCCGTGAACACGGTGCACTCGTCTCCCGCGGCCACCGTAACCAGTTACCGCAGGTCTCACGGCTTGTTCCCTTCCAGGTTCAGAGGTCATAGGTCAGGGTGATTCTGGAAGAGTCCTTGGCCTCCCACGCCCCGGTTCCCACGGCACGACACAGAAAGTGTGCCCACACCGTGGCTCGCAACGTGCAGGGCTTTTCGAACAGGCAGAGTTGCCCAAATGCAGACTGGCCTCCAGTCCCCAGGGGCGGTGACACGAGGCCATCTGCAGAGGCCAGAGACTCTGACTTCTAGAGGCCACACTGGGGTCCTGCGAGCCCCTCGGAGCTCTAGCCTCTCACCCTGGTGTGGCAGCTCCCTTGCCGTCCAAGCGTCTGTGGTTCTGGGGTCAGGGGCACGTGTCCAGGTGTCCCCAGAGCCCTATGGGCCACACTCCATTACCACCCCAGCCTCCTGTTTGCTCAGCGTCTCCAACCTCAAGGCTAACGGGGCACCTATCAGCCCAGCACCGTCCCCATCCTGGAACAGAACCCCAACAGCAGAGCCCGGGGGGGGCGGCCTGGGACCGGCCACAACAGCCGACCCGTCCCCACCTTCGGGTCCTGCTCCCCAGGCCCTGTCATCCTCGGCCCCGTCCGCTGAGAAGAGGCCTCAAGGGGTTCCAAATGTGCGAAGCCCCTGTACAGGAGAAAAATAGCCCTGCGACGGGCGTTTGGGTTCTAATAAGAAAGGATGATGTGAAACGAGCACTTTCGTTCCCACCGTCCCCCGGGTGATTTATAGGGACAGGCCCCATAATCAGAAACAAAATGTCTATTTTCGGCTCTGGGTTCTAACAAGTGAATATATTACAATAACTTTATTAAAAAAAATCAATGCACATCAATTCAATTTTCAAGTTAATTGCCTTGATCACGCTGCAGCCTGAGGAGTCTGGCAGCAACATTATGCCTCTGATTTATGCAGAGCAGGCAGCCAATAGCTCACCCAGTGTCGTATTTGTTCCCACCAGGAAGTGATGAACGTTGACAGCGAGAGCCGCCCCGCCCCACGCACCTCCCCTGGCAACAGGTGAGGCAGGTGAGGGCAGCCTCCGGCCAGGCTGGGGGGGTGCGGGGGGTGGTCCTCAGGGTCCCCGGGCGCTGGAACGCTCATCAAGGCCAGGACGGACGGAGGGTGCCCACCGGGCCGGAGGGGCAGAAACGGGCCCCGGGGCAGCACCTCCACTCCAAAGCCTCGGTCTCCTCACCTCTGAGGTGACGGGCGATGATCCCAGGCAGCCGTGTGGACCGGAAGATGTCACACACCATCACTTCGTGGCTGTTACCCCCTTACCGCTGTTATGACAACAACATTATTACAATTCCTAAATCGTTACACTTGTCCCTCTGCCAGGGAGTCGTGAAATTCAAACGAGCTAATGTATGTGAAATTACTGTTGAATTTACATATGCAAATTACCATCATCCCCGAAAGAGCTGCCAGGTGAGAGCCAAGTGTTCCGACAGACGTATCCCTGCAAATCAGGTTTTCCCAGCCGGACACGGGTGCCACTTCTGCTGTCCTGGGGACAGGGCGGCCTCTCCCTTAAAGAGATATCTGCCGGCCGCCACCAGTACCCCAGGGCTTGTGGTCTGCGGGTCCAGAAACAGGACAGAGACGCCCTGACTGGCACAAGCCCGGCCCTACCTTGGGCCTCCTCCACACACCTGTCCAGACCCCGAGCCCCCACCCCCAGCTAATGGCGCTGTTCACACAAAGCGGGGACCGGGGGGCAAGAGAGAAGACAGGGCCTGGGACATCTTCCCCCCGGTCCCTAGAGGAGTCGCCTGGAGAAGCGGGCTTACCTGGCCCGGGGCAGCCGTTTCTGGGAACCCCAGCAACCTCTCCCCGAGTGAGCAGAGGGGAGGCCCCAGCCAGGTGTGCATGTGTTTGTCGTGAGCCTAGAGCAGCGTAGACGCTCCTCCTTGAACTGCCACCCACCTGCCATGTCACCCATGGTGACACAGACTCGCGGGAGCCAGGTGGCAAGCAAGCTGAAGACCTGGGCTTTGGTGCCAGACCCATCTGCCTCCCAGGCCGCCGTCTGAACCGTGACATCGGACAGCCAGCCCTCAGGACAGTGGCCAGCGTGGGTCACCCGCAAACCGAAATCCCACCTCTGGGCTGGTTTGTCATCTGGGTGATCCTGAGCAGAGCCCCGGGGGCCGGCATCACTGAGGTATGAGAACCCAGAGCTCTCATCAGCAGGGGAGGGGACACGCCCTGGGGCAATGCTGAGCCCTCACCTCTGCCCTCTGCCCTCTGCCCTCCGTCCTCTGCCTCCAGGCCACAGAGAACCAGGAGCTGGACCACAGACTGGGCCCGTGCAGTCTGGGTACATGATACGCTGATGGGAAAAGGGCCTCCTACTTCCGGAGATCTGCTGGCCATGACCCTGGGGTCTCCCTCCCCTCCGCCCCGCGGACCCTTGGCCCGGAAAACAGCAGCCCCAGCTGCCAGCACACATCCTGTCTCCACACAGCCAAACCGATCTGAATTTAATTGGCCGTTTGGAAGGAGCTCGGAACCCCAGTGGCAGACCTTTGTCCCGAGCACATTCAGTCTGAGCAGCACGGCTTTTTCATAAGCGTCTTACATCTGACAGGTTAGTTATTTATTAAGGGTAATGGGTTCAATCTAAACAGTTACTTCCAGCTGGATTCATCTCCAAGTCACTTGAGCTGGTGAAGAAGCCTCGCGCCCTGCCGGGCTCAGCGCCAAACCTGCCGGCGCGCCCCGACCTTCCCGCAGGCCGGAATTGACAATGGCATCAAAGAGGAGAGAGAAAGCAATGCAGGAGGGTCACCTGTGAGGGTGCACAGCACAGCGTGTGGGACACAGAGGTGGGGGAGGGGAGGGTAAAGGGGACGCAGGAGGGCAGAAGACGAGGAGGCGGTGACAAACAGAAAGCCGCCTAAGAAATTTGGGTTACACCCTGAAAGCACTGGGATTTCAAACTGGAAGTGATGTTATTACAATGGGGGACATTTGGAAAAGGTTTTGAAGGATGGGTAGGAGATCCCAGAAAGAAACATACGAAGGTCGGCGTCCAGGAAGGAGAGGCAGAATGCACAAATATGGGGGTTCGTTCATGAAAGAACCTGAAAGCCTCAGAGGGGACAGGACCATGGGGAAGCTGCCAGAGGAATGGCTGGAAAGGAGGCCGGACAGTGAGGGACACTGAATACCAGGTTCTGGAGCTCGGCTTCCCGCCCTGCAGGCAGTGGGAAAGAACAGAGGTGTGCATGGTGTGAGCTTTTCAGCTGGAGTTACACACTCATCTTCGTGTGTTAAAAAAAAATGAAGCTAGTGGCCTCATGGGAAGTAAACTTGGCTTTGGAGTCTGGGGGTCACACGTTGGTCTGGAAGAGACAAAAAGGGCCTGAGAACAAACTCTTTTTAATGTGTATCTTTCTATTCGATTTTTTTTCCCTTAATCACCAAAGGAACACAGAAAGAAACACAGAAGGAAATCAAAACCCCCCACAGTTCCTGCACCAGCAGTAACCGCCTTGGTGTTGATCGTTTTTCCTTCCAGTCTTCCGTCTGCTGAATAAAAGACACGGCGTTTACAAAACGGGATCACACCGAACCCGAATGTATCGTAACCTATTTGTGCACTATTCTGGCCCTCAAATCTTGGCGCACATCTCTGATGGGTTTTCAGACTAAAACAATCCCCACGGTGGAGTAGCCGCATCCTGGCGTGAGGACGTGGGGCAGCCATTGAAATGGCTGCTAAGCCACCTGGGGTTGGTTGAGGACCACTGCTCCTAAGTTTGTGAGGAATCCCTCCGTGTCTCAAGTCTCGGGGCCCCTCGCACCTGCTGTTCCCTGCCTGGAACGCTGCTCCCTGCCCCTTCACAGGGCTGGCTCCCCACTCTTCAAGTTTTGGCGACACTATGCCCAGCCATTCTAACTGCGTGGGTGCCCCCCTCCCCGCAAGCCCACCGCTGTCGTCTGCCCCCCGCCCCCCACCTCTCGCCCAGTATGTGAGCTGCAGGAAGTCTCATGCTTAGGGCTGAAACACAGCCCAGCACATAGTAGGGGCTCAGGCAAGATTTGGGAGGAGAATGATGGAGACAGTGGACAAGTGAGATGGGCATTTATCTTTTGTTCCTCCTGATTTTAAAGACATCTCTATATTATTGACTCCTTGCGTTTTTAAGAAAAAGGCTTGCTTTCCTGGAGCAATATTTCAGCCGCTCCGTCCCTGCCGAGGCTGGTGGCCAACCTGTGACAGTCGCCACGCACCCGGGGCGCCTCCACCCCATGTCCTCTCCCCGCCGCCCTCCCTGTCCTCCTCCAAGAAAGCCTAACCCCTCTCCCAAGGCTCTGCCCCAAGCCCACCCTGTGAGCAGGGTCCGGGCCCCCGGGTCAGCCGAGGCTGCACAGCCCAGCAGGGTACCCCCACTCCGTCGGGCCACTGCCCTGGCCACTTCCCTGCAAGCCGACCCCTGCACGTCTCTTCTGGAAGAGTCTGCACGGCCAGACGCTGGGGAGGCTCCTCCGAGAAACTGATTTCGTCCAAACTCCGCAGGATGCTGTCCGTCTACAGCAGGTGCAATTCTGCGATGATACAGCACATGTGAGCAGTTAACTTTAGGAACTGACTTTAAAGCGAAGGAGACAGAAGTCCCTCCTTGTGAGATAGTCCCCCAAAAGACAAGCCTCCAGGGCACAGTAGAGGCCTGCGGGGGGCGGCGGGGGGGTCCTGCCAAGCAGGGCCTGGGGCTCTGAGCTGCTAGAACAGGGAAGAAACGCTGGGGATGCGACCACATGCAGGGACAGGCTCCTTGTGTTCACAGCAAACGTCCGTGACCGGAAAGGCCATTCCAATCCCCTGGCCGCACTGGGGGCAACTGGGCCAGACAGACGGGGCAGTGTGGGGGCCTCGCACCTCTGTCCGCGGAAACACAGCCCCTGGCCTGGAAGCCGGGGCTTGCACGTCGATTATTACCGCCCCGAACGGCACCACTGACCACCTTCTCCACCCGATCCCTGGCCCTGACTGCGGTGAAGCTGCCCGGGCCCCACCCCCACGCCCACGGAGGAGGATGAAGAAGCCCGGGACGGTTTTCTCCCCTTTCCCTGGAAAAGTGGGAAGTCACCCTCTGATGACGAGGCCCTTTGTGCTGCGCCCCTGCCGGCAGCTGTTCCAGAACACGCCATGACGGTCGCTGGAAGGCAAGCGAGTGCTGGAGGCCGGACAGGAGGGGACATCTGTGTCTCTCCCCCACCGAGGCCCAGGGACTGCCTCCGAAACCCCCTGAGCGTCAGCAGAGGCTGGCTGCTGTCCCCAGTGTGCGCAGCCCACGAGAGACAAGAGACAATGCCACGAGCCCTCTCTGTCCCTCTCCCAAGACGCCTGGTGTGAAGTCACAGAGGAAACTCAGATGTGAGCTAGCAAGCGGAGGCCACACGTGGGCGGGCACCTGCAGAGGGACACACAGTACCTGCCTCCAAAGAGAGCTTGTAAAGTGCGCAACCCAGCAGCCTGTACCTCGCTGGGCTCAGGAGGGGCCCCCTGGGGCCGCAGTTCATTTGCAGCTACTAGAACACAACTTCCTGGTTTGGAGGCTGGAGCCCCGCGTCCTGGGCGCCTCAGGAGGCTGTGGGCGGCTGAGCTGAGCTGAGCTGACTGCCTGCCAGAGGGGCTGGAGCAGCCGTCCTGGGAAGGGAGGGGAGGGGGGAGCCGGCTGGGCCTCCTTCCCACAGGGAGCAGAGGGACCCCGGCTTCGGGGGCGGGGCAGCAGCTGGGGCCTGCTCGGAGTGGAGCTCGGGAGATGCGCACCAGCCCCTCAGTGCCTGCCACCCGCTGGGGACGCCTCCCAGGCCGGCTCCCTGCTCAGCCCTCCCCCCTGTGCCCCCGGTGGCCCTCGGGGAAGGTAAATCAAACCTGGCATTAGCCTAATTAATCCTAATTAGGGGGGCCGCCCTGCTGCAAATGTAATCAGGCGATTCATTTCAAATCCAGATATAATTGACTCTTGGATTACCCACGGTTTGGGATTATCCAAGCTAATGCTTCTTCCCTCCGTGTAGACGGTTCAGGTCCTAAAGTGAGGCCCATCTCCTGGTGCCCTGGCCTTCCCGCTGCAGAGGCCCAGCCCCCCTCTTCTACCAGAGGCCCCCTTCTCGTTCTGCCTCCCCCACCTCACCCTCCTCCCTCCCCTCCTCCTTTCCTCCCCTCCCCTCCTCCCTTCATCCCCTCCTTTCCTCCTCCCCTTCCTCCCTCCCCCTCCTCCTTTCTGCTTCCCTCCTCCCCCTCCGCTTTTCCTCCCTTCCCTCTGCCCCTGTCCCTCCTCCGTTCCTCCCCCCTCTTCCCTCCTCCCCCTTCCCTCTCCCCCTTTCCTCCCTTCCCCTCCTCCCTTCTCGCCCACCTTCTTTCCTCTCCTCTCCTCCTCCCTTCTCCCCTCCCTTCCTTCCTTCTCCCCTCCTCCCTTCCTCCCCTTCCTCCCCCTCCCCCTTTCCTCTTCTCTCCTCCCCCTCCCCCTTTCCTCCCTCCCCTCCTCCCTTCTCCCTCCCCCTTTCCTCCCCTCCCCCTACCCCTCTCCTTTGCCCTCCCCCTTCCCATCCATCCCCCTCCCCGTCTCACAGTCGCCCTCTCCCAGCACCTGCCTGGTCTAGATCCGGGATCGGGAAACACCCGCGTTAAAATCTTCCCACTCTGGCCCCACCCTGAACCCAGGCTCTGAGCGGGAACCTGGCAGGGGCCTCCCAGCACCTCCCGGCCAGAAGGAGAATTGTTGAGGCCCATCCAGCCGGGAGGAGCTGAGGCATATCCACCCTGAATCGGTTTGCCATAAAATATTATTAAATCCTGCGCTGTGGGGGGTTATAAACCCCGCGAGGGTGGAGTGCCACGCCCAGGGAGGAGCAAGTCTCCCGGCAGCTGGCAGAGGACATCACCCGTGTTGGAAAGATGACGGGTCGGACCTCCAGGGTCCAAAGACGACCTGCCCGGGACAGGAAGAAGCAGCTGCCCGCGGTCCTAAAACCCGGGTCCCCAAAGCAGGTGAGGAAGGAAGCCCCACGGGCCACTCGGCCCCTCGGGAACCTCTGCCTCCTGCTGGAACTGGCCGCGGAGGCACATGGCTGGAAGTCAGAGGCCCCCGGGGTCTTCCTGCCCTTTCGGGTGCAGACAGACAGACCCTAGTCTTTCTCCCGAAGAAGCCCGGTGCCCTGCGTGTTTCTGCAGATTCCCGCGAGGTCCCAACCTCTCGCACCTTGTTGCCACGGGAGAATCCTTGACGCCTGGAGGGCGCCCCCACCCCCGTGCAGCGCCCCCAGCCTACACCTGCAGGCGCCCTCTCTCCCCGTGGGTGGCAGTCTCCCCTCAGCAGGTCACATCAGGCCTGTGTGTGCAGAACACCGAGCTGGCGTGTGGGGAGATGGGTGGCCAGGACGCGAACGCGGACGACTCAGAGTCACCCATGAGGCCGCCAGCCCCTCCCGACCCTCCGTCCCCTTCTCCCGTCTCTGCTCCACCCCACCCTGAGCCCGCGTTCTTTTCCCTTCTCTCGCTGGGCCTCAGAAACCCACCTTCCACCTTCAGCCACTCGGCAAGGCATTTTCCCAGAGGAAGACGGTTCCCTCCCCAGAGGAGCTCTGTTGCCAACGGGGAACAGGATAGTTGCACGATACTCGCTGCCGGTTCAAGGTAGAAACTAGGTCCACGGTCAGAGCCTGGAGCGTAAGCGTTTCTCCAGGCTGGCTCCTCAGAGGGTGGAGCACTGCGGTCCTCCATGGCCCTCACTGCAAGGCTCCGTGCGGGTCCGGGGGGCACAAGTTCAGCCGTAACCCCCGTACACCAGCTGCCCAGCTGCCCTCCTGCAAGCCTTCCTCCCCCCCCTTCCCCGGTCAACCTCTCCACCCCTACAAGACATGGCTCAGGGGCACCTCCTGTGGAGGCCCCCCCCCCAGTGGTCTCCAAGTGACTCGTCACGCTCCACAGCGTCCCCTTCTGCTCTTCTGGTCTCCAAGCCCCTCGGGGAAAGGCGAGCCCATCCGTCCACGCGTGGGGCCTGGATTTGTCAGCTGCTTGGACGTCCTCAAACAGGTGGATAGAGTAGCACGGTTACATCGGCTTCTCAGAAAACAAGCAGACCGATGCTCGTGTGTCCTGTTGGGAGAGTTTGCAGAGATGAGGGGTGGCTCTCCAAGAGGGCCAGAGGTCAGACGGCACAGCTCATCACCAGCCTGGGTCCAGCATCCCCCACACTCAGTCCCACATCTGGAACCACGCCTTCCACTCAGACGCCACGCTGAAGGAGGCTCTCTCACCCACGGTGAGGCAAAGGCATCTACTCCTCCCGGAAACCCTGTGTCCCCTGCACTTCTCAGGGCCCTGCTGTTTGAGGCCGCAGCCCCTCTAGCCGGCGGGCTCTGAGCAGAAGTGATACCGCGTCTAGGCTAGAGCATTTGAAAGCCGGCACACAGCCCTCCGCTCTCTCTGCCCCTGACGTAGACACGTGGGGCACCCTTGCGTTCAGATGAACCGGGCACAGAGGACGCCTGGCCCCCGAGTCACCCCGAGGAGGAGAACTGCTCTGGGGACCTGCCTGCGTCTGTGGCCAACTTACGTGAATCAGAAACAAACTTCCACGGTGCTAAAGCCTTGGGATTTGGGGGCTGTTTGTTACTGCAGAGTAGCTAGCTGATGCAGGCTGAAACACGTGAGTTAGGTCTCCAGGGAACAGCTAGCTTTCCAGTCCCTCCGGCGTACGACAGGATCTGCTTCTCGCCGAGTCCCAGACAGAGCGGCAGTGAGCAAAGGGACAGCCCAGAGGAGGGTGAGATGGGCCGGAGGCGAGGGGCACTTCCAAGGTGCCAGCGGCCCTCCCCTTGATGACAGGCATAGGCAGTCATCTCAGTTTGGAAAGAGATATCCAGGGCCTTGGGCCTTGGTAAGTTTTACATCAATAAAATTTACTTGGCCTGCTCCGTTGAGGTCACCCACCCCAAGAACCAGGCTCTGCCATCAAATCCAGATTCTAGAACCTGCCGCCCGTGGGTGAGGCGCCTCCTCCTGAGATGCCCTCTCATGGGCAGGCTCAGCCTGAGATGCTCCCCCACTTACACGCTGCAGGACCTGAGCCAAGGAGCTTAACGTCTAGGGGCCCGGTTTCCCAGTCTCAAAGGGAAAACATGCTTTCTCCTCAAGGCAGGATGAGGAAGAAACCAGGTATCGATGGAAGCACATAATAGGTGCTCAACACAGGATCGTGTGCAAGGGACAGCAGGTGTGTGTGCACACGCCCACACACATGGATGCACACACACGCACTCACACCTTAAGAATCTGCCCTTCCTTCCCGGTAGAGGTCACCCTATTCACCACGTGGTCCACCAGCCCTCCAGCCGATTATCCTGGGAGGGGACACACAACCCAGGCTGGGCCATCGGGGTCTCTCTCACATATTAGGACTTTGGACACAGGGAGCTGGCATTAGCCAGTGGGGCCACATGGCCTGGGGCTAGAGGAAGCTGAGATTAGAGGCGGTGTTGCTGCAGGGAGCGAGGGGGTACGTTCCCGGCCCCACCTCAGAAAACTTGAGCCACCGCATCCTGACCACGGAAGGTTCTGGCTCTGCTGGACCGAGTGCCATCTGCTCACTGCCACAAATATACTCTGACCAAGATGAACGGGCTCTGCTCCCAGCATCCTGGATCTCCCTTTCCAGGGAGACCCCATTCCAGGCAGCTTTCCAGGAGGGCCAGATTTGCTGTGTGTATTTTATGGTTTTTATTTTATTTTATTTTATTTCATTTCATTTCATTTCATTTCATTTCATTTCATTTCATTTCATTGTATTTACATCCAAGTTAGTTCGCAGATAGTACAATAATGATTTCAGGAGTAGGTTCCAATAATTCATCCTCTATGTATAACACCCAGTGATCATCCCAGGTATCCTCTGTAATGCCCCTTGCCCATTTAGCCCATCCGCCCCACCCACAACCCCTCCAGCAACCCTCAGTTTGTTCTCCGTATTTAAGAGTCTCTTGTGGTTTGTCCCCCTCCCTGTTTTTATATTATTTTTATTTCTCTTCCCTTATGTTCATCTGTTTTGTCTCCTGAAGTCCTCAGATGAGTGAAGTCATATGATTTTTGTCTTTCTCTGACTAATTTCACTTAACATAATACCCTCCAGTTCCATCCACATTGTTGCAAATGGCAAGACTTCATTCTTTTTCGTCGCTGAGTAGTATTCCATTGTGTACATATGCCACATTTTCTTTATCCATTCATCCGTTGATGAACATTTGGGCTCTTTCCATACTTTGGCTATTGTCTATAGTGCTGCTATAAACATTGGGGTGCATGTGTCCCTTCAAAACAGCATCCCTGTATCCCTTGGATAAATGCCTAGTAATGCAATTGCTGGGTCGTAAGATAGTTCTATTTTTAATTTTTTGAGGAACCTCCATACTGTTTTCCAGAGCGGCTGCACCAGTTTGCATTCCCACCAACAGTGCAAAAGTGTCCCCCTTTCTCCACATCCTCACCAACATCTGTTGTTTCTTGAGTTGTTAATTTTAGCCTTTCTGACAGATGTGAGGTGATATCTCGTGGTGGTTTTGATTTGTGTTTCCCTGATGGTGAGTAAGTCGAGCATTTTTTCATGTGCCTGTTGACCATCTGGATGTCTTCTTTGGAAACGTGTCTATTCATGTCTTTTCCCCATTTCTTCACTGGATTATTCATTTTCTGGGTGTTGAGTTTGATAAATTCTTTAGATTTTGGATACTAACCCTTTATCCGATATGTCATTTGCAAATATCTTCCCCCATCTCATCGGTTGCCTTTTAGTTTTGCTGATTGTTTCCTTTGCTGTGAAGAAGGTTTTTATTTTGATGAGGTCCCCATAGTTCATTTTTGCTTTGGCTCCCCTTGCCTCCAGAGATATGTTGAATAAGAAGTTGCTGTGGCCAAGGTCAAAGAGGTTTTTGTCTTCTTTCTCCTCGAGGATTTTGATGGCTCCCTGTCTTACATTTAGGTCTTTCATCCATTTTGAGTTTATTTTTGTGTCTGGTGTAAGGAAGTGGTCCAGGTTCATTCTTCTGCATGCCACTGCCCAGTTTTCCCAGCCCCACTTGCTGAAGAGACTGTGTTCATTCCATTGGATATTCTTTCCTGCTTTGCCAAAGATTAGTTGGCCATACGTCTGTGGGTCCATTTCTGGGCTCTCTTTTCTGTTCCATTGATCTGAGTGTCTGTTCTTGTGCCGGTCCCATACTGTCTTGACGATGACAGCTTTGTCATACAGCTTGAAGCCTGGGATTGTGATGCCTCTTGCTTTGGTTTTCTTTTTCCAGATTGCTTGGCTATTCGGGGTCTTTTCTGGTTCCATACAAATTTCAGGATTGTTTGTTCTAGCTCTGTGAAGAATGCTGGTGTTATTTTGATAGGGATTGCATTGACTATGTAGTTTCCTTTGGGTAGTCTCAACTCTGTGTGTATTTTAGAAAGCAGATTTTATACCATGCAAGGCACACACATGCACACACGCATGGGCACATGCCTGCACACACGGACACACTCAGACGCACACACACACATGCACACACACACACATCCCAGGCCACTCAACGAGTCATACCACACTGTCCTCACCGCCATCCCCAAATAAGCCTGGAGCCAGGCCTTTCGTAACGCCTGAGGGAAGAAATGTCCCTCCATGTTTATGATCGGCGGTTGCATTGCCACTTGCCTTGTCTCCACAGCCCGGGTCCTCCAGATCCAGTCCTCAGAGCCAAGGGCCCCACACACATGCAGCATCCGAGGTGGGAGCTTGAATCGGGAATCAGCCAGAGGAGACCTCCAGAGGCCAGGAACCAGGTGCGAGTTATACGAGCACCTCACTCCCTTGACCCTAAAGTCCATGCACCAGACCTGGGTTGTCCCCGCAGCGTCCCTGCCCACAGGCAGCGGCCTCCAGGGCCCCAGAATGGGCCCAGCCAACCAGCCCAGGCCTGGGAGCCAGGACCGAAGCCAGCCGGCTGGAACACAGCAGCCCACCGAGGATGAAACACAGGTGACTCCTGGCCACGGCTGCTCGGCAACCAGGGGGCCTAGAGGGGCCCCGAGATGACCGCGGTTCCCCAGGATGCTGGTGGTGGTGTAGTTCCTAACCTCTGTATGCTTGGAAACCACACTCCACACCTCTCATGTCACCATGCCCGGCAGCCCTGCGGGTGGAAACGGGCCCAGAGAGGTTCCACATCACAGCTGGTGCTGAACCAGGCGTCCCGATTTCTGCCCTGGGCTGTTCCACTAAACCAGGGGTCCCCAGCCATGTCCCAGGGCGACCCTGAGGAAAGGGTGGAGCCAGGGGCAGACAGAATCTCAGCCCACTTTTAGCAAGAAGAGGCTCACGACTCCCAGCCACCCGGAACAGCGGTCTGTGTCCCATCAGGCTAGCTGCTCAGTGCCAGGGCCAGGGTGACTCAGACACTCTGGCCTGGCCTGGACTTTCTCGGCCCGGGGCCACCCTCTTCCTTGGTCTGGGACCGAGGACACCAAGCCTGCACCCGTGCCCACTCTGCCCTTTCCCGTCTGGCTGCAAACAGACCCCGCCAGTCACCGAGCCCGACGTGACCCACACACGTGTCCCGGGGCTGTGGGAACAAGGCACCGCAGACAGGGTAACTTCCAACAGCCGGGACCTCATTGTCTCCCAGCTCTGCAGACCAGAAGTCAAGATGCAGGTGCCAGCAGGGCTGGCTCCTCCCGGAGGCTCTGAGGGAGAATCTGTCCCAGGCCCCTCTCGGCTTCTGGGGGATCCTTGGCTTTCGGCCGCTTCACCCCAATCTCTGCCTCTGTCTTCACATGACCTTCTCCCCTCTGTCGGTGTCCCCAGGGGTTCTTACAAAGACACCAGCCATGGCATTTAGCCCACCCTAACGCAGCACGAGCTCGCGTTAACCTGGGGACACCTGCGAGGACCCCGTCACCCTATCTGTAGCCAACCGTCCCTGCGGTGTCTGTGAGAAGGAACAGGCCGTGTGCCCGGCGGCCAGCACCCTGCCAGGGTCCACTCAGCCCACAGCCCCTAGTCAAGGCTGTGCCAGAGGCGGAGACATTTGCTCCACAAATACTTCCCGGGAATCTACCCTGTGCCGGGGACTTGCTGTAAGCTCCGAGGACAGAGCAGAGAACGGGAGTCCCTGCCCCCATGAGGCCGGCATTCCGATACAGAAAGAGGCAGGAAACACAGCCCCTCGTGGACAGCAGAGGGATGGATGGTGCTTGAGATCAGCAGGATCGGTGAGGCAGGACGAGGGGGACAGAGCGGGGCCCTGTGCCCAGAAGGATGCTGGGGATACGTGTGTCCCGTGAAGGAAGCCTGGCCCAGCCACCTCCCACACAAGCACGGGGGGGGCTGCGCAAACGTCCCCAGAGTCCTCCAGGTTTCTGTTGCCACCTTGTCCTTCGGTCGTTAAATAAAAACGGGCCCGAATCCCCATCTAACACGTGAGAAATCCAGCTCCCTGCCTCCTTGTCAAGAAGCGTGTGTCCTCGGGCTCCCACGGCCCCGTTTCCCCGACCTGCCATGTTCCCCACCACCCTTGTCTGCTGACCCGCTGCCCCTGCGGCCACCCCACCCTGGGCTCCACCCACCCAAGACCCTGGCTGCCACAGGCTTGCTAAGGCAGTGGCGGGGGGAGGGGAGTGCACACCCAGCCCCAGGCTCACACCTAATATCAGACGTCCTGCTATGAGGGGCACAGGGACCAGAACACCCAGACCTTCTCCCTGGCACCTCTTCCTGGGCTGCTCCCCCGACAGCCCAGTCTCCTCCCGCTCGCCCCTCCCTCCCCTCTCGTTCACCAACCCCCTTTTTAACTTTATTTAAAGCAGGGAAGGGACAGAGAGAGAGGGAGACAGAGGATCCCAAGCAGGTTCCGAGCCGTCAGCACAGAGCCCAACGCGGGGCTCAAACTCATGAACCGTGAGATCAGGACCTGAGCCGAAGTCGGACGCTTCACCAACTGAGCCCCCCAGGCGCCCCTGCCCGCTTGTTTACCTGTCCTTCACCCAAGCCTCAGGTCGGCCGTCCAGCCACAGCCGCGGGGGCGTCATGGTCAGGTCCACGTGGGGGACTGGGCAGTCCAGCTGCATCAGCAGTCTAGGATGCTGTCTTTCTCAGCCAAGCTCACCACACCCTTGGCACTGGGGCAGGGGGAAGTGTGGATGGGGGGGGGTTCACAGGCAGAGCCTCCACACGCCCTGCTGAGGGGCTCCTGGGGGCATGAACAGGGGAGGGAGGTGCTTTTCCCGCCCTGCCCGCTTCCCTGCAACAGCAGGTGCGTCCTCAGAAAATTGCTTCACGTGCAGCTGTTCCTGGGCACCCGCCTCTCCCGTGCTCCCAAGGCCAAGCTAGAGTTTGATTAAACTCCTCTCTTTCCCTCTCTTCTCTGCCCAAGCCCGACTTGCTGAGGCAACACAACAAAGTGCCATAAACGGCTTCGTGCACTTGCAGGAAAACGATTTTCCCAACAAGGCTGAGGGTGGCTTCAGTTCACCAGGTCCCTGAACCCATTTGCTGGACTCGGGAGGGTTTTGTGAAGGCTCCCCCTCCCCCGGATCTCAGATCTGTGGGACTTCAAGTGCGTGTTATGACAATAAACAAGCCGGACCACTTTCTGTCTCCACGGGGAACAAAAGGCCTGTGCTGTTTCTCCCCAGTGCCCCGCGGGCATAAAGAAGTGCGTCCCCAGCCCAGGAGGGGGACAGGGGCGCCGAGGACATCATAGGGTTTTTGATCTATCTATGATGAAATGCCCCTTGTGCTCCCGAGGTGGGGGTGGCCTGGTAGAGAAGAAATACGTGTCCAGGTGGGAGAGGGGAAGGTTCTGGAGCACTGCCCAGCCTCCCACCTGGTCCCCTTGCTTCCAGAATCCCGTCCCTCGAGGCCGTCCTGCACATCACCCCCGTGAGCTCCCAAAGCACAAGCGGAATCTAGTCATGTCCCTGCCTGGAGACTCAACGGCCCCCGCGGCCCCCAAAGAGAAGACCAAGCCCCCAGGAAGTCCCTCCGCGCTCCTCTGTGCCCGCGCTCCGTGCCCGGCCCGGCCAAGCACCCCCCTCCCCGCTGCCCGACCCAGTGGCTGCTCCCCCCACCCGGCCAAGCACCGCCCTCCCCACCACGCAGCACTCCGTTCACGGCCTGCTCGGTCACAGCCACACAACATTATAAATATTTGCTTACATGGGCTTCTTTCCCCAACTGAACGGGGAGCTCCTCAGGGGCCAAAACCACCACCCCTCCGTATCCCGGTCTTCATCGGTGCCTCCCGAAAGACGTAGAAACACAGAAAAGAGAGAAAACACAAAGTGTTAGCGATCGTTGGCAGCTGTTCACAGCCGATGTGTCCACATCCAGCTATTTATTTGCATCTGTATATCCTCCTCTGTTATTACACTGGTCTCCCTATTCAAATAGACGCAAAGAGAGAGAGAGAGAGAGAAATGTAGGAGTAGGAGTGCAGGCTAATCCAGACAGCCAAAGAGCCTCCAGGAGGCGGGCCTCACCTTCATGCAGCACAGGCCGCCATAACACGTGTCACAGGTCGCACGACCCACCCATGGAAACATGACACACGTTCCTCTCAGCTCTGGAGCCGGAGGAGTCCAAGGTCAAGGGGCCAGGAGGTTTGGTTCCTGGAGAGGACACCATCCTGGCTTTCTGCCAGCGCCTCCTCTCTGTGACCTCCGGCGGCAGGGGCGGGGCAGTGGAGGGAGAGAGAGCTCTCGGCGTCTCTTCCTGTGTAGGCACCAATCCCACCTGAGGACCCCACCCGCGAGACCTCATCGGGTCCTGCCTCCCTCCCACAGGCTCTCCCTCCACATACCATTGCGCTGGGATCCGGGCTTCAACCTGTGCGTTTCAGGGACACACAGTTCAGTGTGTGCCCCCCACCCTCCGCCCACACTCCCCCCAGCCGGGGTGGGAAGTGCCCTTGTCCCTATAACCCTTGTCCTGGGGGAGCGTGATGATTGTAGTGGATTAAACGGTGGCCCCCAAAAAGATATGTCCTAGTCCTAGTCCCTGGTACAGTGAATGGGACCTGATTTAGAAAACGGACCTTATTTTGCAGATGTGATTGAGGTAGGGGTCTTGAGATAAAAAGCATCCTGGATTACCCGGAGGTGGAGGAGGAGGGGACCTAAATCCAATGACAGGTGTCCTCACAAGAGACCCACAGAGACAAAGTCCATGTGAGATTGGAGGGATGCGGCCA
The DNA here is from genome assembly GCF_018350215.1 of Panthera leo. Classification (NCBI taxonomy): domain Eukaryota; kingdom Metazoa; phylum Chordata; class Mammalia; order Carnivora; family Felidae; genus Panthera; species Panthera leo. Next base: position 2,350,722 of record NC_056686.1, on the reverse strand, counting down.
CAGCTCAGGAACCCCCGGGACCCCAGGGGCTGGGAGAGGCTGGCAGGAGCCTCCTCCACGGCCCTTGGAGGGAGCCTGGATTTCAGTCCTCTGTCCCCCGAAACAGTGAGTGAATAAATACATTTGTGTTGTTTCAGGCCACCCGGTCCGGGTAATGCACATGGGAAACCATATATATGTATACATATAGGAAACTATAGGAAACCAGAACCAGGAGTCAGCCCCGGGCCAGCACAGGCCAGGCGGAAGGCACAGAATGGGGGGACTCAGCCCCGGGCCAGCACAGGCCAGGCGGAAGGCACAGAATGGGGGGACTCACTCCTCCTCGCCTCGTCCAGAGAACCCAGGCATGGCCTCCACCAGAGCTCAAGAAAGAAAAGCCACGATACAGACATCGAGGTTAATTTCCCAGGGAAACCTTGTTTTAGAGAGTTGTACATTTTGGAGGTAGGGGGGATCCTTTGGGGAAAAAGTAAGAAAATAGATTTTCACGTCTCGGGCAGAAAACGTACATCACGGTGAATGGCAGAGGTCCTACACCATTCTGTCATTCCAGACTGTGGAAATTTTTAATCAAAGTTTTCAGCTATCAAACTGCCTGAGGTTGGCAAAGGTTTGCTGTTATGTTAAAATCCATCACGATCTACATAAAATGAGATTAATTTGAGATACCAAGAGAAACACGGGTCAAGAGATCGTTAATGTGGCCAGCTGCCCCAGCCGGCAGCATGTGGGGGGGTGCCTGGAGGGGCTTCCCCTGCGTCCCAGGGGCTGCAGGTGGCACGGGACCATCCTGGACCCCGGAGGCCAGGAGCTGGGAGGGAGCGAGGGTCTTGGAACCCCGGGGCCACGGCCGGGCGCCTCTCCTCCTGCTGGAGGGTTTCCAGCGTGTGCTTGTGCAGACCTGTCCTCTCCAAAGTGACTTTCCTTCTCCTCTGCCTCCTTCTGGCAGGTTCCCCAGAGCCCCGCCGCAGCACCCCAGGCTCCCATGGCCCTAATGACTGGCCCCAGCCAGCCTTAAAGGGAGCTGCTCAGGCAGAAGGAGCGCAGAACGGTCCTGAATGCCAAAATCACAAAGTTTAGCCTGTTTAAGTGCATGGAGCCAGCAAGGCCTTCCCGGCCCGACATGGAAACTGGGCCACGTTGCACCCCCCACGCATCCTGGAAATCAGAACCAAAAAGGGTCTATTTTATAATAACACGCAGGAGGTTAGGGATGGGGGAGAGTCTGGAAGGAGGCCCAGGTGGGGAGGGAGGGAGGGGTGGGGCCAGGCGGCTGGAACCCTGGAGGGGGCAGAAGAGGAGTGAGGAGGCGCCCAGGAGGGGGCATGGGTCATGGGGACCGGATGGGCCAGTGGGGCCTCCAGCACCTACGCTGGGGGCAGAGGTGTGAGGGGGCAGCGGTGATCCAGGAGGGAGTGATGGGGGTTCACACAGGGTGTATGTGAGATCGCTGCCGTGCCCAAGACTGGCACACAGGACTTGGGCGCTGGGCCTGGTTCTTCCCTTGCCCTGACATCCCACACAGGGGAGTTGGAGGCTCTCTGTGCCTCTGGCTTTCTTCTCAGCTCGCAGAAGCGCCACAGTCCGACTGGGACATGTGGGCGTCACCCTCTGGCCCCTGCTTCCCCTTGGCCGGAGCTGCTCCGAGATGATAGGAGAGCAGGAAATGGCATCTTCCCCCACCCCCAGCGTCTGGCCCTCTACTCACCTGCCAACACCCTCCCACCCGCCCCCCCCCCGCCCCCCACTTCCGGAAACTCATCCCAGCTACCGCACAGGGGCCTGTTCCAAAAAGACCTCCTTCACAAGGACGGCCTCGGGGTAACTCGCGGGTATGAACGAGCCTGTGGCTCCCTGAGAAGAACCCTCGGCAGGAGGCAGAGGGGGTCGAGATGGCTGCAGGCAGGCGTGGAGCACTGGAGGGGGCAACCACGGCGAGCCCGGCCGGCCGGGACGCACCTGGACCGTGTAACCGTAGCCCCGAATGATGGAAGGCAGACCCTCATTTTAATAATTCATCTTCTCGGTTCCGTTCTGCTTGATCAAAGACCCTGGATTTAATAAGAGAATCTGCTGAGGCTGCCCCATCTCGGCACAAAAACACAGCGAGATTCCCTGAATCCTGCCCACCCCCTTTCCGAGCGGAGAGACGTGTGTCCACGCGTGCGTGCGCGTGTGGCTGTGCGTGGGTGTGCAGATGTGCACGCGGCACGCGCGGTTTTTCGTCAGGGGCTGTTTCAACGCACACGGTCCCCGTGGGAACTAAAGCTCGGCCCCCGTCCCCTCCCCAGCGGCCCCAACTCTGTTTTCATCCCTTCTGTGCGTCGGTGTCCTTTACCACCTCCGCGTTGCGGACTCGCTGGCATGAAGGTTTTATTTGCGTAAGTGACGTGGTCCATTCTGCTTTTGTTCCAGTCACCGGGTCTTCGAGCCCCAGCCGCGCTGCCCTGCGCGCATCTGCGCACACAGCCTTCCGCGGTGCGCATCCGCTGCACGTTGCCCGTGCGCTCTCCCGCCGACGGGTGGGCACCCAGGCGCACCCCAGGGCACGGCCACGCCTGTCTCTGCCTGCAGGTGCCCTGCGAGTGCCTCCGGGCCGGATGTGCGGCCGCAGAACTGTGCCCACGGGGAGCACGCGCCTGCCTGGCCTTCAGAATGGCGGTAGAGTCCAAGGCATCCCTGGCGCTCCTCAGCCCACATCCACACCAGCACTTGGCTTAATCGCTTTGTAAATTGTTCCCGGCGCAGCAGATGTAAAGTGGCATCTTGTCCTAACTCTCCTTTGTGTGATTACCGATGCCTTTGGCTTTCTCTCATGCTTATTAGCTTTGGGGTTTCCTCCCTATCGATTATGTGCCCCTATCCGTTGCGCATTTTTTCTCTGGGGTCCCTGTGCTTGTCTTTTTCATTTGCAAGCGTTCCTTGTAAATTCTAGGTCTTAATCCCTCCCTGGTCGGTTTTTAACATTGCAAATATCTTTTCTCATTTGCTCAGCTGTGTATTAACTTCGTCCGTATTGTCTTTCACTGCACAAAAGTCTCTGATCCTGATATAATGAAATGTGCTGGTTTTTTGCCCTATGGTTTGAGGTTTTGAATTTTTATTTGAGGCATCCGTGCTCCTGAGCGACAAAGACTTTCTCCTACATTTCCTTTAACTTCTGCTTTTCCTATTAGACTTTAATCTACCCAGATTCCTTTTATGTATGTCATCAGGTGGGGATTCAGTGTTGAGTTTGGGTTGTTTTTATCTCTCATATCTTATCACAAATGGGTGCTGAGTCCTATCAGCACTGATTGAGATACAAACACAGATTCCCTTTCATCTACCACTACAGCGAATGAAAATGGGAGAGTTTTAGATGTTCCTGGTAAAATCCTGCTTCATCATGGGTCGTTTTCTTAATACGTTTGATTCGGCTAACATTTTAATGAGGATTTCTGCAACTTTGTTCATAAATAAAATGGGCCCGTAGTATTTTTTTTCTTTCTCTTACTGTCCTTATCTTATTATGAAACCTGGATTACAGCAGATTCACGAAATGAGCCGAACAAATTTCACCTACTTTAGACTTTCCCAAATATCTTGTATAAAACAGAAATTACCTACTCCTAGAAAATACTGTAGAAATCTCCTCAGAAATCATCTGGACTTGGCGGGGGGAGGGGGGAGAATGGTGGTTGTTAGAGGAACATCTTGGACACGACCTCCCTCTTTCACTGTTTGTCTATTCAAGCTGGCGATTTGATCTGACACCAGTTGGGGCATTTTATGCTTTTTTTTTTAATAATTGTTTTGATGCTTACTTATTTATTTATTTTGAAAAGGAGAGATAGAGAACGAGCAGGGGAGGGGCAGAGAAAGGGAGACAGAGAATCCCAAGCAGGCTCCACACTGTCAGCACAGAGCCTGACAGGAACCGTGAGAACATCACCAGAGTCCAAATCAAGGGCGAGAGGTTAACCAACAGAGCCACCCAGGCACCCCATGGGCACTGTATGCTTTCTGTAAGAATTTATCGCTCCATCTAAGTAACAGCTTAGAGGGTAAAATATGTCCGTTCATGCTACTAATTTCTTATTTATTCCAGCTTCTCGATCTTTTTCTTGATTGGCGTTTCCAGAAGCCTAGCATGTTCATTTCTTGTAACCAGATTTTGGTTTTGGTCACCCTTTCTACAGGTTTTATCTTTTTCATTTCTTTTTGCTTTGATCTTGTTTAATTTCTGTTCTTATATTTTCAGGTGGGAGGGGGGTGGGCTAGCATCACGTTAAATGCTTCCTTCACTTCCAACACGTGTTGCTTCCAGATAAATGCAATTACATTTTACTGCTCACAATTTCCTTATAATTAAGAAAGAATTGTTAATACTTACTAAATGGAATTTCGAAGACAACCATAACTTGCTTTCTTTTCACCAATGCCTGTGATGGTGCTGGTGGACAAACGATATTCCAAGTAGTTTTGGAATTCGTGGGTTGCCAAATCATAACATATGACGATCTGATCTCCAACGTGGCAGTTGCTACTCATTTTAGGGAAAAAAATATATTTTTCTTGGAGAAGGTGCCTCAGCACTCTTCTTTGAGATCTAAAATGGGCTAAAACGAAAGCTTGTTAAGAAAAGCTCTCATTTCTGTTAGGTGTCTGTGTATACATGGGCCCTCTAAGACTTTCCTAATTGTTTGACTTTTGAATCAGCAGAAGTATTGCTGTGCTCCAGGAACGTCGCATAATTATTTTGCTTTTGTAACATATCCCAGTGTGAAAGCCAGATGTTTAAATTCACCTTTTTTGCTATTGGTGTTAAAGAGATTATCATCCCTGAAGATAATCTCAAGGAAAGTTCTTGGGCCCTGCTTCAATGAGAAAAGTCCTTGTTTCTCTTTACCAAATCAAAAGAAAGGGCTTTTTATGATATGAGAAGAATAGCATTGCATTCTAGTAGAGGAACCGGGCAATCACCTTTTGATCACTAATGTGGGTGCCCAATTTTGTAAATTTAATAAAAAGATAAAAAATGGAAAAAAAAAAACATTAAAATTTCTCCCTCGATGCCTGTCAGTATTGCTTGATATTTTTTTGAAGCTTTGCACTTAGGTGCATGTGTTTGTATAATGAATAGCTCTTCTTTATAATTACATAATGTTCTTTGTTTTCGTTTGTGATTTTTTTCATTCATTAAGTTCTGTTTTGTGTCTTTCTTTTCTTAACTTCAAAATAGTGATGCTAAAACCCCCTACATCATAGAATTCATATGAGGATTAAAAATACTAATCCATGTAATTCATTTAAAACTGGGTCTAGAATATTGAAGCCCTGTTAAGTGTTAACTTTGTTCCCCCCCGCCGCCCCCAGTTTTTAAAATACCACAAGTCTCAACAATTCTAGGGAGCCAAGGCATGTCTGCCAGTTTCTGGGAGGCCCTGCCTGAATCACCTCCGTTTCTGCTCAACACTGAGGTGCCCGCCTTGCTGAGTGGAAGGTGTGTGCAGGGCTCAGGGAGGGGAGAAAGTGCCAGGCACTGTGACGGAGTCCCCACCTGGCGGAAGTCAGAGGACAGAGGCCCCTCCAAAGCCGGATGCATGAGCATGGCCGACGCAGAGAAGATAACCCAGATAGAAGGGAGATTCTGTCTAAATGGATACAGTGAATGACAGGATATACCGGACAGGCTGGTCAGCGTGACCAACAGTTGCAGCCAAGAGCCCTGGGACAGGAGTGATGGGGGAGTGGCCCGGCTTCTCCATGGAGGGAAGCTTCCAGAAGGATGGCTCTGCCTTGTTGGTTAGACCACAGAGTGGGGACGTGGAGGCAGAACACCCCCCCCCTCGCCCCGAGCCTCACCTCTGCTCCCAGATCTCCAGGCACGCCCATGCCAACCCAGTGGCCCAGAGCAGAGGTCCATGATTGGCATCAGGGACACAGAGGTGGGCCTGGGAGTTTGGCATAAGTCACCCCCTCTCCCCCTGGTGGGGTTGGTGGGACTCTGCAGCAGGGGCATAATTCAGTTACTGCTGGGAAGGCCAGCCTCTTAAACGCTGTCATCAATCTGAATGAAACTGAGGGTTTTAATAACACAGTCCTGCCAACACCTCCCTTCCCAGTCTTATCATCTCCCGTGCCAAGTCACTTCCAGAAGAAACTACCCAGAGCCAAAGGGGATAATAAGTAATAATTTTTTAATGTGTTTTGTTCCTGGTGGTTCACACGGGAGAAGATCAACAACAGCTGACAAACTGTCCCGGGTTCTGGGCCCGACCCACCCCCAGGCCGGGAAGGAACCAGGGTCACCAGGCCCTGGCTTCAGCAAACCCCAGCAGCGGACCGTGGGATCACCCAGGAGCCTGTAGGAGGCGCAGTTCCCTGGGGCCCCCGCCAGCTGTGCCAAACCAGAAAACCCAGGGAGAGGGGGCCTGGGCATCTGCATTCTAAAGCCTCCCCGGCAATGCATTCCCACCATTCCCACCAGCCCATCCCGTCCTGCCTGCCCCTTCACAGCCTCCCTCGGGGCCGCCCTCAACGGCCACAGCAAATGAGTCCACTCCTCAACCCTTGGCTAAAGCATTGCCCTTCGTGGGCTTCTGAGGCGCTCTTCATGAGACAGTTGTGGTTTTGGGACTTATGTAATAAGAAGCATCTATTTGGTCTGGACCCCTTTCCCGACACAGAGTTCCCAAAAACCCTTGGAATTTCCTACGTGAGGAGAGCCTTCAAAGTGTCTTTTATTACGTTAAGGAGGAGGCCTTGGGACCACCCTAAGGCTGGAAGCGGATGCCTGCTGCCTCCCCAGTGATGGAAGGTTGGAACTTTCGGTCCCACCCCTCCCCCCGGGCCCCCTCCCCGCTGCCCCCTGGGGAGGGGAGAGGGGCGGAAGGCTGAATCAATCACCACCGGTGAATGACTGGATCAATCGTGCCCAGGTAATGACGCCTCTGGGAAAAACACGGGGGACAGAGTTTGGAGAGCCTCCAGGTTGGTGCGGAGACAGTGGCTTTCTCGAGGGCCTGGAGGCCCGCGGCTTCCCCACACACCCGGCCCGACGCCTCCAGCTGGCTTTCCTGAGCTGTCTCCTCTTGCAGTAAACAGTGCTCTGGGAAGTGAACGGTTTTCTGAGACCTGCGAGTCATGCTAGCAAATTCATCAAACCCAGGGAGGGGGTCCTCGGAACCTCCCATCTACGACGACGGGTTGGTCAGAAGCACGGGCGACAACCTGGGCTTGAGAGTGGCGTCGGAAGCGGGGAGGACAGTCTTGTGGGACTGAGCCCTTTAATCCGTGGGACCTGACACGAACTCCAGGTAGACAGCGTCACAACTGAGCTGAATAGTAGGACACCCAGCTGTTGCCTGAGATTTGCTTGGTGGATGTCGTGGGGAGGGGGGACAACCCACACCTATTGGAATTGGAGCCAGAATTCTAGAGGCTTCCGTGGCCCAGTAAGTCTGGACATTAATGCCAGTTGGCTCCCCAGTTCCTAGGCAGCAAGAACCCTCCCGTGGCTTCAGGAGGCTCATCTCCGAAAATACACAGAGGAAAGTTTCCCAACCCTAAAGTACTGAAATCCCATCTGTCTTTCTCCGAAGACTGAAAATCGTAATATAGTCAATAAATCTACCTTTTGTGTGCCCTGTGGAAAATACTGATTAAAATGTACTTGTTTACCTAAACGTTTTACGAGAAACTGGAAAGGTTCTTTGCATCCTAGCTAGGCTCTGGCTCCCTGACCTGCTACTAAATAGGGCTCTTTTTGATAAACTAGGGAAATTGGCAATGGTTAGGCTCAGAGAAGCTCATCGCCTGTCCAAGGCCACACAGCTGGGATCCGAACATAGCCCATTGGAATCTAAACCCCAGGTCCTGCCCCCATGTCCCTGTACTTCCCAGTGATGACAAGTGCCAACTGAAATGGAGGCTCAGTACCCAGGGAACAAGTACCACGGGATGGTACGAACCAGGGACAAGAGGGAGACAGAAGACTGGCCTCTGTGGTTGAATTTGGACGTGGCTCCAAGCTCCCTGCAAGACAGATAGAGGGCACGAACAAAAGAGAGCCGCTTATCCGAAAGGAGGGAGCATGCACATTCCTGAAAGGAAGACTGTAATTGATGCTGGGAACCCCATGGGATAAAGCGAAAACGTCCTTGATAACATTTTTGTGGAAAAGGACCGTGGCTACACTTCATGCGGCTGCTTTTTCAGAAGGATCTCAGCAAAAGCCGGGAGCATAACAGCAAACGTGACTCCGTGAAGACCGGGCTTTGCCAAGATAGGGTCATGTGGTCTAAATGTGCAGACTTCTTGCTCCAGAGATAGAATATAGAGCACCCAGAAGCATGGACGGATTGCATACCCTGCAAATGATCATCTATTTTTAAAAAGTAATCATTGGGCTTTTGTTAGGAGACGCAGAGCAAAGGCACTATTGTGGCTGACGACTGACGATGGGTGTTGGTTAGGTTGACCAGATGGCTAGACAGATAGCTTAACCAAAACTTCTGCTCTGATCAAAGGTCCCCACCCCACCCCGACCAGACAGAGCCTGCAGGGAACCAACTGTTTGCTCATTGGCTTTGGGCTTCGTGTCAAAGGATAAAACGTCATATGATCGCATCTGCCAAATCCTATGCCGTAGAGCATGGCCAAGAGGACGTGCTGTGGAACCGCCATTAGCCCACTGCATCTGTGGAAAACCGCATGCGTGCTACCTGGGCCATCTGATTTTAGCAACAGGGAGTCCCCAGGCACCCTCCGGATGAAATAGGTATGAAATGGGCCTCTGACTATTGAATCAATCAACCTTCTTTATAGAGATATTGTTCATTTCAAGGTAATTAGATTCTCAAACACTTTGCTTAAATTTTCAAGAGTCCGACTGGGTTCACGGGGGGAATGTTCTCTCTCTTTTTCTTTTCTTTCCTCCATTCTTGTCGGAGAAGTAAAATGTGCTCCCGATTTTCTTCTGGTTTAGTAAAGAAAAAATAACAAACATGTATGCCTTCAAGAAAACAAAGACGTTGATTTAAATCTTATTGCCAGGGCAACACGTTACCCATTCAGACGCCTTATCAGAAGCACAGCCTGCCTTGAAGACAAAGGTTACTTTCTCAAGGCGCAAGGACACTTGCACCCGGGGTCTCCCAAGGTGCCTTTGTTCGTGGTGAAGTCTGTGAGCCTGGCCTGTTTTGTTGCAGCTGCAGGGGAGGGGAAGCAGGTGCCTTGCTTCATTGTATCCTTCTGGGACATCCTTCCCCAGACGTTGGACAGGGCCATAATTTCCAAGCTACACCTGAGAAGGGGGTTTCACAGGCACACTCCTGAGTTGCCCTCTCTGACCACTACCGAGAAAGAGGGGAAACCACACCAGGTGTGTGCACTGAAACCACCCCGCTGATGCGTGGGAGGGATCCCAATGCGTCCAGCACGTGCCTTCCTCCCAAGACCATCATGGGAATCAGGGGTCTGAGACGCAAAAGGGGCAGGGCAGCTGCTGGTCTGCTCATCACGTGATAGGGGAGGGGAGGATTGGTCATGGGACCCCGTTGCGGGCCCAAGGGTCGCTGGGGCTGGGCTCAGTGATGGGTGAGGGTGGGCACGGGGGTGGCCAGGCTCTGAGTTGGGCCCCAGGGCCCCGCCTCCCGGCAGTCACGCCCCTGCACAGCCCCGTCTCTCTATCAGGACTGGTCTGTATAACCAGTGGAAGATGATACAACACGATGATGTCACTTCCAAGCCCGGCTTCTCCCTCAGTTCCTCGGCCCCCCTCACATTCTGGGGAAGGCGAGTGGCCGCCTGCAGGAATGCTGGTGGAGAGGCCACCAGCCAAAGGACAGAGCCGCCAGCCGCCAGCCGCCAGCCGCCAGCCAGCAGGTGCCGAGGCCACCAACAGCCACGCGAGTGGGCCCGGAGATGGTTTGCCGACCCCAGTTGAGGCTTCAGATGAGACGGCAACCCTGGCGAGCCCCGTGAGGGACCCTGAGCCAGAACCGCCCAGCTGAGGCCCCCCTGCACTCCTGACTCCCAGGAACCATGGGGTGAGAAGTGGTGGCTCTAACCGGGGGCGACCTGTGAGCAGCCTGCTTGAGGATTACTGGGGACACAGGCATGCGCGTGCTACATGACAGCATCATGTGATGAGGGGCCCGGAAGAGGAGGGGGACAATCGGGAAGGGAGGCATCACGGTCATACCCCAAAGTCCAGACCCACCTGGAAGGCCACCTCCAGGCACGCCCAGGCTCCACTCTGCCCACCGCTTTGAAGCAGCTCCATTTCAACTCTGCAGACCCCGGGAGAGCCACAGGGTCTGCGAAGCTCGGCACAGCCTTCGTCCCACCAGGGCCCAGCCTGAGGTGGCCTCAGGGTCAGGAGAGGGGCTGTCCCGCAGGCCCCCTCTATCAGGACACGGTTCGAATTGGTGAGTCTTCCTGACCCAGGGGCTGCGGCCAGTGGGGCTGCCTCTAGCCCCCCAATCACGGCGTGAGCAAAGGTGCTCCCGCAGGCACTGGCTCACTCACGCCAACACCGTCGGGGCCTCCCAGGTGGGTGCAGACCCCCCAGGGCTTGGCTGGGTGGGTCCCCATCACAGGGCTGCGACTCAAACCTGTGTTAATGCTTCCAGAAAGCCTGCCAGTTAGCAGTTACCGCACCGGGACTTTCGTGTGAAGCACAAGTTCGTCTGTAACGGGAAAAACTCGTGCTGTGTTCCAGTGTTTAAAGCCCAAGCACAGTCCCGTCCGCCCCCCACCCCCCCACCATGCTTCTGTGGAGCTGTTCCTCTGGGCGCGTCCCCCGAGACCCTGACTGGCCCTGAATGTGTCCCACACGAGCTCAGAGCACCTTCTGCCCCAAGTGGAGTGTGGAAGCCCCGTCTGGACCAGGGGTTGGGTTGGGTCAGCCTGGGTTCCAGTCCTCACCTGGCACTTTTTGGCTGTGTGACTTTGGGTGATTCACTCAGCCTCTCTGTGCCTTGGCCTCCGGACCTTCTAGAGGGAGGAGGTTCATGATACCGACACCTGAAGGTGGTTGAGTCAGAGGAAGCTCATGGAACAAGAGGGCCAACAAGTGAACCCCAAAGCCTGATGCCAGCCCCTCCGCCCACCCCCCCCAGGGCAGCGAGCCCAGCACCACTGGTCTCCCTGAGGGCTGGAAGTGCACAGGCTCCCCAGACACAAGGCCACACACTGGCCCCAGGTACTGTCGGGGCACAGTATTGGCCCCTGCCACCTGCTCCTCGTCTGGCCTTGGCACGCACCCATGCTCTTCAGGCTCCACCGGAAAAGCCTCTTACTCTACCGAGGAGACCCCCAAACTCCTCCCACCTTCTTTTTGAAAGTAGGGAGTGGAAGGTTCCGGAACTATGGTGATCGAGAGCAGAGGAGGGGGCAGAGAGTGCAGAGTTCGAGAAGCAGAAGCCAGGGGGCTGGCACCTGGAGACGAGGAAGGTGGGCAGCAGGGGCTGGGCGTGGAGACGAGGCAGGGAGGGTGGAAGCTTCTGGGCTCACGGAGCAGGCAGGGCTGGCCGGGGTGCGGGCTCCTATTCCAGCAGGAAAGTCGGCTTGGGGCGCGCGACAAGAAGTCCCCCACGCGGCAGCCCCAGCGTCCACAGTCACCCGAGGGACATGGCCCGAGTGGGGCAGTCAGAGCCTGACTGAGTTACTCAGTTCAGTAAACTGTCCCCGAAGCCACCAGGCGCTGGGAGCCGGGTGGGGCAGGGCCGCCGGAATCCGCAGCGGTAGAACCTGCTTCCTCACCCCCCTCCTCATACAGATGCGGAAACCGAGGTCCACTGAGGGGCTGGCCTGCCTCAGGACCCACGTCCAGGCTCAGCCCAGCCACAGAGCCGCCCCCACGGCCCGGCTCTCGTTAGACTAGAACTTCTTAAGCTCTGAGGCTCTTTCATGAACCACAACAGGCTTTAGTATCTTTCCGTGTTTTAATCGCTCATCTTCGAGATACACACAGGAGCTCTTAGTGGTCATATCAGCTTCCTATCGCTGCTGTCACAAATCACCACAAACATGGTGGCTTAAAGCGACACAAGCTATGTCACTGGGGTCAGAAGTCCAGAATGGGTCCAGTGGGCTGAAACCAGGATCCGTCTGGAGGCTCCAGGGGCAGGATCTGCTTCCAGAGGCCGCCTCTCTCTGACCCTGTGTCTCCGACCTCCCGTCCTGCCCCCGTCTCGTGTTTCAAGGACCCTTGTGATTACTCTGCGTCCACCTGTGGGTAAACCGAGATAACCTGGCATCTCAACGTCAGCTGATCTGCAACCTTAACCCCCCACGCCCTGGCCTGGACGATCTCTCCAGCGCAGGGCATGGGGCAGTCGCCAGAGGCACTGGTCTCCATGAGCACACAGCCACAGAGGCAGGTGCCCCTGGGGCTTCACCCTCCTTCACTCTGCCCTCCCCAGCCCCTAATCAGAGACCTTAGACCTTCTTCATGCAACACAGCTTCGAACCATATACTGTGAGGAATGGCCCCACATCCCCCAAGTACAATGCCTGGGGGCTACTTATGCAACATAGCTGAGGACCAGCAACTCCTGGGCATGCCACTTACAGTATCATCTTTGTGAATGACACCCCTAGGGTTGTGCAGTGCTCCTGCTGTGCAACTGTGTATGGCAGCCCTGGAGATATGAGTGGGGAGTAGAAGGGAATAGGACATTCTTCACGTGGTATTTGAGAGGAAATAATGAAGAGCGCCTTCTGCATTTTCTTGGCATGGACACATCCATCATCTAACCTGTCTTATCCTCCATAAATTCCAACTATTTCTCAGTTGGCACCTGAGAGTTCCCTGGGCGCTGAAACCTGACAGGTGACCTTTGCTTAGGTCCACGATAGATCGGAAAATCCAACCGTAGTCAGACGGGCTGAGGTGGGCGATATCCAGCCCAGCTGAGCTGGAGGTTGGGAGACCATAGTGTGCCCGGAGCCACACAACTGGTGGGGAGGCTGGGGTGGGAGGAATGGGGGGGACAGGAGAAGGGGCAGGCCCTTCTGCCACCGGTGTGCTGTCCCCATCTGGAAAATGGCCTGCAGACAAAGAATGGGGGCCTCAGGGCCAACCACAGGCAAAGGTGGGGCAAGGCCAGTGTGGGTCTCGGGACAGGCACTCAAGGAGCGGCCGTTCTGGAAGCAGCCAGCACCCGCGGGGCCTTGGCTTTTGCACGAGCAACGAGGGCAGCTGCATTCGTCCCCCCAGCCTCTGCTGCTGGAGTCATTAGCCGAGACTCTGGAGGTGGAAACGGAGCATGAGCACCTGCCCAGACACATGGGCACGTGGCAGGGGGACAGCGGACACAGCCACACCACCAATAACCCTAGCAATTTCCTACCCAGCTTCCTCTCTCTCTCTCTTTCGATCTTGTGACACCATTTTGGGGTGCTCTGGGCAGGGGTTACTGTTTCCCATTACAGAGAAAGGACACCTGGGCGCACTGATGTCCTGCCCCTCGGCCCACAACCCCCACCCCGTGAGCTGCCTCCCTCCCCATCACCTCCCAGACAGCAGCCTCACCCACCTGGCCGGCCTCAACCCCCCTCGGGGCTCGCGGAGCAAACCCACTACCCATCCAAAGGGCCTCCCTGCCCATAACCCCGGCCAGCAGGGCCAGGTAGAGGACAGACGGAGAGCCCCCCTCGTCTGCTACACCTCAGGCCACGAGGTCTGCGTGCCTGCCAACCCCCCTGCCCCCCCAGCAGCTACATTCCGGAAATGTTTACACGTAAAGGCTACGGGTGGAATCAGGGAGCTCAGAGGACACATGTGCCCCTCCTTCCTTTCCTTTCATCCCAAACCACACACATCTTCAGGACAGGACAGAGAGGCCCCGTCTGTGGTGCAACCTTCTCCCGGCCCAGTGGGCGGCTGGCGGCTCCTTCTGCTGGGACCCCAGGTGGCAGTGCAGACTCAGGGACACTTGGCTGATTCGTGCCGGTCACAGCCCGGCCTTGGAGCCATGACCTCCTCCCCAGGGACACGGGGACCCCAGGCCCTTCACCCGGGTGGCTCTGAGAACTGCTGGGACCCACCCCCCACCCAGGGCAGGCGCAGCCCCCACACCTCTCACTGGGGCCCCCTGATCATCCGCTTCTCGGTCGCAGCCCCCCTTCCGTACCTGGCACATTACGAGGCTGTCACAGAACTGAATGCCGTAAATCACATAGCAAGGTACAATTGTGCCCGGCACACGCCGCAACTGTTGCTATATTTTACTCAGAATGTTTCATTGAATTGAAGACTGGGGCCGGGGCAAAAAGCTCCGTTACTTTATGTACCACTAAGAAAGAAAAAACACCACCAATTAAACTGACACAATGCTTCCTATCCCTTACAATTTTTATTTTATTTGTATTGAAGGAGCTCTCCTGGACTTAATTAGACGGAGCTTTTTATTGGTTATCACTTCGGTGCTCACATAAAAATAAAGACATAAGCAAAACGAAGTGGTTAAAGTATTCCTAACACCTGTGCCCACCGAAGGCCAAATCCACACCATCAAGTCCCGAGTTTTCCTCCCATCAGCAACCTTGGAGCTGTCGGGGGGCTCGTCCTCAGGGAGCCCACAAAGCGAGGAAAAGCAGCTGCCAGCACGGGGCTCAGAACAAGCCGGGGGATGGCGGGGCGAGCCCACAGCCTCCGCTGTTTCCCCCCACCCCCTCGCCACCTCTCCACAACTTGTCTCCCAGGGCACGCGTGCCTGGCTGTGGTCTCCACAGTCGTCCCCCAGGCCCACAACCGTCTGCAAGTTGGGGCACATTTGGGGTATCCCCATGGGCATCTCTCCATCGTGCTCACAGGGCACGACTCCTGTGGGACAGACAGGAACCCACCAGGCCTCTGGGTCTGTGACTACGAAGTCAGACGTGCCACAGCCGAGAGCCAGGGCAGACACGCGATCAGCCAGCTTCGTGTTTACTGAGCACTTACTCGACGCCGGGCGCTGAGATGTGACCCCTCCCCCCGGGGCAGGTGCAGGCTGAGATGGGGTGCGTGGGGGAGGTGATGGGAGACCAGAGAGGCTCTCCCCGAGGGGGTGATGTATATACTCGCGGGGGAACATGAGTCAGGGTAGCCAGGCAGAAGGAGCAGTGAGATGGTCGGGGCAGGAGGACAAAGAGAGACAGAGACACGGCGAGGGGAGGGGGAGGACGGTGGGCTTGCTGTGCCGTGGTTGGTCTGAGGACCTGACGAGGCCACAGAAAGATTACAGAACGGCATCGCTTACTGTCCCTGCAGGGCTGGAGTCAGGACACGGGGCTGCCCGGCTGAGAACCGCAGGGGCTGAGGCGAGGCTCCAGGCAGGTCACACACACTGCTTCATTCTGTCCTCCCGCCCCTGCCTGGGTAAGAAGCTGGTCACAAAGAACAAACACTGAATGACCACACGCCCAGAGGAGTCAGCTCCGTGGAGACAGAAAGTAAACGGGTAGGAGCCAAGAGACGGGCAGCGAGTGTTTATGGGGACAGAGTGTCCGTGTGGGAAGACAGAAAGGTCCTACACAGACGCGTGTGGGGACGGCCACACAAGAACGTGCTGACTGCCCCTGAGCTGCACCTGCCCGGACTTCAGGCCAAAGCGGGGCTGAGAGCCTGTCCCATCTGGCCTCTTGAGACTCAAGACACATGACGTGCCCCCGAGCCTGCAGCTGGCTGGAGACCGGCCGGGGCTGGACACTGCAGGGGGCACGGTCCTGCTCAGAAAACCTCCGGGGACCCGCTGTCTGGGGGCCGTGCCAGGTGCCTGGTTCCGCCCCGCTCCCCTCGTCTCTGCAGGAGTGAACGAAGCCAGCTGTGTGTCTTCTCTGGTCCCCCGGGGCAGCCCTACGAAATGCATGGACTGGGGGACTTGAGACAACAGACATCTACTCTCCCAGTTCTGGAGGCTGGACGTCTGCGACCGGGATGTTGGCAGGCTCGTTGCTTCCGGTAGTTTTGGGAAAACCTGCCCCACGTCCAGCTCCCGGTGACAACCAACAGCCTCACTGTGTTCTGACTCGTAGACACGTCCCTCCAAGCCATGTCCCTGTGGCCGTGGGCTTCTCCAGTGTCTCTTCCGAGTCACAAGGACACTGGTCATCGGCTCTAGGGCCCACCCTAATCCAGCATGGCCTCATCCTGAGTTGATTACACCTGCTGAGACCCTATTTCCAGTAAGATCATGTTCTGAGGTTCCCAGGGGACATGAATGCGGGGGGCGGGGGGAGGGGATGACAGTGCTCCGCCCACTACGGCCGGGTCAGCAGGCGGGAAGGTGGAAGCAGCTTAGGGCTGGAGGTCACAGGTTGGCACCCACAGGGCTGGTACCCACAGCCCACGTGCCTCAGGGCCTTGCCTCATCTCTGTCATTGGCAAAATTAAGGCCGATAATACTTGTTTTGCGGAGTTGGGGGGATCGCAAGGGGGTTGTGTGTAAAGATGCCGGGCTCAGAGTTGCCGTAGCATAGAGGAATGAATGAATGCATGCATGCATGAATGAATGAATGCATGAGCCGGTAGATGATTCGCCCCACCTGCTGGCCAGGGCCCCAGCCCCACACAGCCTCCCCCACAGGATCTGACCCTCAGGGAGGCATCCGGGCTCCACTGCTGGGGAAGGTGCGGCGTATTATTGAGATGCATTTGCGTGTTTGTAAATCTCTTCCCAGCGAGGGATTTGATTCTTCGAGCACAGATGAGATGTTTGAGCAAACTATTGTCCTGATCATGACTATTAAGTTGCAGTTGGCATAGTGTGGGCTGAAGAAAGGGATCTATTTTCCTGGTTAATAAGGTTTATTTTTACTCGAGCTGAATAATACATGATCAGTGTCAAAATAAATTACAATCCTTCCATTATAAACCACTCTGCTGTCCTACATCCGCGAGGCGTGTGCCTTCCCTTCTGAGCTCCCGGGAAGCCGCCCTTCCCTCCCCGCCACGGCGCTGACACTCATTCTCTCCGTGGCGGAACGGAATATGGATCGGGTGCCTCCGGGACCCGCGAAACGGGAGAACACATTGCATTAGGAATTGGTTTTGTGGCCATAAATTATGTAACAGCTTCAATCCCAAACCAAGCTGGTATTTGCACGTATGCTGTAAATAAAAACATTAAATGATTTTTCTAAGTGTTTTGATTTTTCATCTGTGGTTTATTCCCCTACTAAATTTCTGTAAAGGCCCATTTGTTCAGCTGCGGAGAAAAATATAGTAAGCACTTGTCCACTTGGTATCGCTGGAGGGCGAGGTGCTCCTGGGCCGGGTCGGCCCCTGGGGGCTGGTGGCAAACCTCTCTCCTTCGCCTCTCGGCCTCAGTTGCCCCAGCTACGCTATGGGAAGGATTGCCCTTTTCCGAAGGGCTCCTTTCCAAGTCAAAAACAAGGAGACGGGAGCTGGGGACAGAGCAATGCCGGTCACTGCTCTCTCAGCTCATGTGTCACCGGCTCACAGCCACCAAGTGTCAGCCAGACGGTCCCCTGCAGCCTAAACAGGAGCCCGCCTTCCCCTCCTGCGATCTGCCAGGGCTCGGGGGCCCACAACCGGGAGGCGCTCGGTGGCCCGGCAAGGGTGTCCTCGTTATCCCCCTGGGGACACGAATGTCTGCACTCTCAGATTTCTGTGCATTGAGGTGGGGGCTGCGGAGTATGGTCACCCCCCGGAAGCCCCTTGGAGAGTCTCACGGAAATAGACCGCCCACCTCCCCCCCGCCCCCCCACCACACTGCCACCTCGGCTTCTGGCCCCGGAATCCAGCTAGACTCGAAGCTGGCTGTGCAAAGACCACGGTTGCTTTTTTTAACCAAAAGGTCAGCTCTGTTCTCTTCAATGCAGCTGTGCTTCCAGGCGAGATCGAGACCACGAGGGTGTGTGCCCGCCTGGCTCCACCTGTGGGGCAAGAATTGCGTGCGACAGTCCCAGGAATTGTGTGGGGAAGTCCGAGGGGGCTGCGTGGCCTCGCGTCAGCCCGTTTGCTTAACCTGGGCACAGACCACCAGACCTGCCGTCATCACGGTCCGTGACGGACACCGTGGACCAAAAGATCTGTGTCGTGTGCGACTGCCTCTGTTCCATCAACCGTGCCGCACTTTGTCACTAGTATTGTGAAATTATTAGCTAGCACTAATGAGAAGCTCCCCGACCAGAAAGGACAGCAGGAACACTGGGGCCAGGGTGTGGACGAAGAACTCCCCCACCCCGACCCTCACCAAAGGCAACAAAAGGGCAAAGCACAGACGGCTTTGCACAGACGACTTTGCACAAACGGCTTTGCACAGAGGACTTTGCACGGACAACTTTGCACGGACGATTTTGTGCAGACAACTTTGCACAGAAGGCTTTGCACTGATGACTTTGCACAGACAGCTTTGCACTGATGACCTTGTGCAGACAACTTTGCACAGACAACTTTGGCACAGACAACTTTCTGCTGACGACTTTGCACAGACGGCTTTGCACAGACGGCCTTGCACAGGCCTTGCACAAACAGGCCTTTGCTCAGACGGTTTTGCACAGACAACTTTGCACAGATGGGTTTGCACAGACAGCTTCACACAGATGGCTTTGTACAGGTGGTTTTGCACAGATGATGACGTTGCACAGACAACTTTGCACAGAGGGCTTTGCACAGACAACTTTGCACAGATGACTTTGCACAAACAACTTTGTACAGACGGCTTTGCACAGACAGCTTTACACAGATGGCTTTGTACAGATGGTTTTTCACAGACAACTTTGCACAGAGGGCTTTGCACAGACGACGACTTTGCACAGATGGCTTTGCACAGACGACTTTGCACAAACGGCTTTGCACAGAGGACTTTGCACGGACAACTTTGCACAGACGATTTTGTGCAGACAACTTTGCACAAACAACTTTGCACAGACAGCTTTTCACGGATGACTTTGCACAGATGATGACGTTGCACGGACGACGACTTTGCACAGAGGAACTTGGCAGCCGCTTAACGCAAGGTTGATTTTTGTGGCAAGTCAAACCACTCTTCTGAGATCAGAGTAGCCTTCTCTCTGTGGAATGAACTTAGTGGCTCAACGACAGACAACTTCCCACCATGCGCTCAGCTGGGCTCTCTGTATGGAGCTGGGAAGGGAGCCTGAGTGGCCGCGGACCCGCCCGTGCCAGTGGCGTCCAGGTTTCCATAGCTACCATATCCTTTGGCATTCTGTCCTTTTCTGGTACTTCCAAGAGCAGAGAGAACCGTGTCAGAACACGGACCCAGGAGTGACTGAGCTCTCTGCACCCTGTCCCATGAGCCAAAGGGAGTGAACTTTTCAGGATAAGACGTGATATGACATCTTCCAAAGATTTGATCGGTGCTTTTGATTCAGGATGCGTCCTTCCTCCTGGTTTTATAAGAGGATTTGAAGCGCAACGCCTTATAAAATGTGTTCGCATGTCAGAAGCTCAAACAAGAACAGGCCTGCCGGTAGGTGAGGGCACTTGCCTCCACAGAAACGCTTGGCTTCTGTTAACTGCAGCGGGGAAAGTGATCAAGAACCCTCAGACTCCTGGGGCGCCTGGGGGCTCAGTCGGTGGAGCGTCCAGTTTCAACTCAGGTCGTGATCTCGCAGTTCGCGAGTTCGAGCCCCGCATCCGGCTCTGCGCTGACAGCTCGGAGCCTGGAGCCTGTTTCGGATTCTGTTGCCCTCTCTCTCTGCCCCTCCCCTGCTCTCTCTCTCTCTCTCTCTCTCAAAAAAAAGAATAAACGTTAAAAAATTTCTAAACAAGAACCCTCAGACTCCTGTCGGAGATGCCCTTGCCCTCACGTTTACTCTGCCCTGACCGTCTAGATGGCACCACACGTTTCCGGGGGTGGGGGCAGATTCTACCCAGTATCCAATCCGAAGACACATCAGGAAAACCACACTGCCTCCCGTCCAACATGGGCATGTCTGGGATTTACGGAATTCGTTTTGGCACAAGCCGCGTTAAAACTCAGCTGAAATAATTGCAAGGCCTTCAGTGAAAAAGACCCCGTGATGGATGCTTCTGGTAAGTCTCTTCGTGAGAGGGCTGCTGTGTCTGCTGTGTTTGGAGTCCTGTCTCCAGGGAGCTTTGTCTGTTTGGGTCTTCAGAGCATGGTTTGTGCGCACGGGAACCGTGGAGGGGTGGGGGGCGTGGGGGCAGGACCACGGCCGCTCACTGCACCCCTTCCCTCACACGCAAGGCTTTTCAATATGTGCGTGCACACTACACGTAAAGAGAAATGATTTCAAAGGTTTGGGTTTGTTCGGGTTTTTTGTTTTTTTATGAAAAAAAAACCTCACACAGCAGTCTCGTGCTGCTCGTACGAGGTCTTTGGCACCTCTGAGGTTTCACCGCTTCAGGGCAAATACACGGAAAGTGGGAAGCCATCGAAGCTTTCCTTTTGGCAGCCTGTGTGCAGGAAGCTGAAAATCACTCAACGGCAAATGCAGAACACAAGAAGCATCCATTTCAGAAGTGGGAACACGTAAGTCATTTAGAGTTAAGGCTCAGCACCGTGGGACTTTCCTCCGTGAAGGATCTAGGATCTAGATCCGTCCACGCCTGGAGCTGGGATCCCCTGGCCGCTGTGACCTGCCCCCTGCCTCAGACGCAGGCCTTTGTCCTGCCGGGGAACCTCGCTCTGCAAACGCACAAAAATCCAGGTCTCCACAGGTTCAAAACGGGGCTGTGCTTGACGCAGAATCCAATCCGGGGCCATCTCCGAGTTACGGCAAAACAGCATCGGACGTCCCCAGAAGCCAGGAGAGGGGGCGGGCAGCCCCCTCCCCAAGCCCACTCCCCACAGAGAAGTTGGGACGCGCTTCCCAATAAGGAAGATTATCATCATGAAGTGAATCAGCAACATCATCACACAAGCTCCCGCCTCTCGAGCGATGCTTCTGGCCAGAAAATAACAATGTTCATAAAAAATAGCTCACGGTCATGGGGGGTGGGGGGGCACGCACAGTGTGCCCGGAACTGCCTGGATACGACTTGGCTGCAAGCCTTACTTGAACGTCGGAGGAAGGCGCACTTATTGTCTGCATTTACAAACGACGAACCCCAATCAGATGGGTTGTGTGACGTGTCTGAGTCCCCATGGGTTCAAGGGACAAAGAGCCAGGAGGCAGAGACCAAAGGCCTGTCCCCTGTCACTCTCCCTACCCAAGAGAAACAAGACGGTTTTTTACATGTCATCCTTATTGCTACAATGACACATTTGTTTCAGATAATTTGTAAAACAAAGAGTTGCAAACACACCTACACTCAGCCACCTTCGCACCGTCGAGCCACGACTCCCCCCGGTCACTATGGTGCTGTGTGGACACCACGTGGAGCACGTTTGCTCGTATTGTCTGCTCTTCTTTCCTCACAGAAACGGGGCTGAACGCTGTACACGCGCCTTCGTTCCTGGTCCTTTCTTCCCCCGGGACGGAGCTGTTGTCCCTGAGCAGAGCCTCCAAGGAGCGCTGCCCCTCCCCCCTCTGCCTCCTCCCCCTTGTTTGGGCTATTGGAGTCTGTCTTCTTCTCTGGGCTCCCTGCACCCCTGGGGGTCAGCTCCTCCCTCTCCCAGCACCCCTGCGGGGTCAGACCCCCCTCTCTCCCAGCACCCCTGCGGGGTCAGACCCCCCCCCCAGCACCCCTGTGGGGTCAGAACCCCTCTCTCCCAGCACCCCTGCGGGCTCAGCTCCCCCCTCTCCCTGCACCCCTGCAGGACTGGCTCCCCCCTCTCTGAGCACCCCTGCGGGGTCAGACCCCCCTCTCTCTCAGCACCCCTGCGGGCTCAGCTCCCCCCTCTCCCAGCACCCCTGCGGGGTCAGACCCCCCCCCCCCCAGCACCCCTTTGGGGTCAGACTGCCCTCTCTGCCAGCACCCTTAGGGGCTCAGCTCCCCCCTCTCCCAGCACCCCTGCGGGCTCAGCTCCCCCCTCTCCCTGCACCCGTTCGGGCTCAGCACCTCCCCCCCAGGCCCCAGGAAGCAGACGGTACGGGCCACCCAGTGTGGAGGTGGAATCAAGCCCCATAAGGTCAGCACTTTCCTCCCAACCACATTCTGGCCTTCAGAGTCAAAGAACAATCTTAAAATAAGAATTTAAAAACAAGGAAAACAAGAAGACAGGGAGAAATCAGGTGAAGGGGAAGAAGCATCGTGGGGTGACTTTCTTTCCAAAATCCACTTTGGAATTCATCCTGCCGTCATTTTCGGGACAGGGTCACTGCCGCTTGCCGGCCACAGGGCACGTCAGGCTACCGCACGCGCCCGTGGCCCCTCGCGGTCCTGGGACATCCAGGTGCGGGCAGGTGGGTTTCTCCCGAGACCCTGCTCCGCCTCGGAGGGTGGGTGGCCGTCTCCTCTCCTCTGTGCGCATCTCTGAGCCTCGAGCTGGTTCATGGACACCCTCACGTGTTCCCTCTGTGTGTCTGTGCCCCGGGCTCCCCTTTGTACCTGTTACGGAGAGTCAGGGCCCACCCTAGTGACCTCATTCTATCATAATTACCTCTTCAAAGACCCATTTTCAAAATACAATCACAGTCTGAGGTCCTGGGGTCAAGGCTTCAATATATGAATCCTGGAGGAAGGACGCAGTTCAGCCCTTAACAAGCAATGAAAATACCTTTCATGCCATCATAGGGCAGAACACTTGGGGAATAAAGCAGGAGAGAGCAGCTATGAAGCCTGGATGCTCCAGGACAACCCCTGAGCCCCACACTGTGCCCTCATCCCACGCACAGGGTCAGGGACCCTTGAGGGAGTGTTCCTGTCCTCAAACACCCCGAGTGGCAAAGACTGGAGTGCTCCTCTACCTCCGAAGCCTCCTGTGGGGGTCCCAGCAGAAATCAGAAGGACGACCCATCACTTCTTAGTTTCTTTGGGGGACCCCATCCTGGGCTGGCCAGGGTCCCAGGCAGGACGGCCAGTGGACAAGCCGCTACGGCCAGCCCCGCCCTCTGAGGGTCTCCACGCCATCAGGAACACCAGCTTAGTGTGCAAGACCTTTGGTTGTGAGTCTGAGAAGCCCCCCACCCCAGCGGCTGGTTTACGGGAAGAAGTGAGAGGTTTATAGACAAAGCTCAGAACTCAAAGCTCGGGCACCACAGCCTGAGGCACGGCTGCCTCACCTTTCTTTCCGCTGACAAACCGTCTGTCTGCAGCCCTGTGCCCAGAACTGGAGAGGACCCCCTCACAAGCAACAGTTCTTGTTGGAGAGACTCACTGACCTGAGTGTCCATGTCCCAAGTCAAGATGCTCCAAGAGAGAAGACAACAGGTCCAAGCACCGTGGGGTGTGCACCCCTGCCCTAATCAGGATCGGCCTTGTAGGGCAGGGGTGAGGGTGAACTTCGGAAAATGAGAGAGGGCCATGGGCAGCAGACCCCTCCAGGGGCCTCCCTCCAATATGCCGTGACTCTGTGCTCACAGCCACGCCAAGGGACCACCCCCGGCACCTTCAGTCTTCGTGGAACTCAGAGAGGATGTCGCTCGGCTGACCTCACTGGGGTCCCAGGAGCATGTGGGAGGGGGCCTGAGTTTGGATCTGAGCCCCTCCACGCGTCTACCCACTGGATGCCTATAGCACCCTCATGGGCATGCACACACACACACCCCCCAGTCATAGCCACCAAAAATGCCTCCAAACATTGCAAGAGCCCCTGGGAGGACCGAACTGCCCTGGTTGAGGATGACTATAGAGCCACCTGATCGTAATGGAAAGGTGAGCCCTTCCTGGGAAGGAAGGCCAGGGACTCCCCACCCCCAAGGGGACATTTGGCCAAGAATGTCCCTGGCTGGCCCCCAGAATCGAGGTCCCCTGGTCCCCTCTGATGCTGAAATGAGATTTCATGACAGAGATGGAGTCTCTGGGCTGCAGGACAACATGTTCCTAAAGGTGTCACATGCCATGGATTCAAGCCCAGGTTCTGCCACTTGGCAGAACCTTGGTGAGGGGCTGGGAGAAAACTGGGTTCTGCTCAGGCCCACCAGCCGGCACCACACTGGGGCAAGGAATCGCTCCCTGGCATGGACACCTCCCATCAGAGACCACAGCGGGCTGGCCAGGGGCCACACTGGCCAGCTGAGGAGCCAGGACAGGAACTTTCTGGACCTCAGGAGAAGAACTCAGCAACCCCCCAGCCAGTCCACAAGCTATGGGCATCCCCCGCCCACCACCTCTCCCACGAGGGGCGTCTCCCTCCAGTCAGGAGACTCCAACCTGCCCTGGGCCCAGAGTGGGCTTGGGGCTTTGTTTACAGAAACAGGAAGCTGCTCTGAGTCCTTACTCAGGGTCCCCTGAGCCCTGGCGCCCTGTCTGCCCCACCCCCTCATCGAAGCCCAGGCCTGGGCAGAAGCAGGGCCGTTGCCATCAGAGACCCCCCAGGATAGATACTTTGGGGTCCCCTAACTGATGGATGGACAGAAGAACAGACAGAGGATAGACAGACGGACAGATGGATGGATGGATAGATGGACAGATAGAGGGATATATGGATGGACGAAGGATGGATGGATGGACAGAGGATGGATGCATGGATGGACAGATAGATGAATGGATGCATGGATGGATGGATAGACGGACAGATGGAAGGATGGATGCACGGATGGATGGATGGAGGATGGATGGACAGACAGAGGATGGATGGATGGACAGATGGATAGATGGATGGATGGGTGAACGAATGGATGGATGGTTGGATGGATGGACGGACAGATGGACAGATGGATGGATGGATGAATGGAGGGATGGACAGATGGAGGGATGGATGGATGGACGGACAGACGGATGGACAGATGGACGGGTGGATGGATGGATGAATGGATGCATGGGTGGATGGATGGACAGATGGACAGAGGATGGACAGATGGACAGATGGACAGACAGACAGACGGATGGATGGATGAATGGATGTATGGATGGATGGATGGACGGACAGATGGAGAGATGGATGGAGGGATGGATGGATGGACAGGGGATGGATGGACAGACAGACAGATGGATAGATGAATGGATGTATTGATGGATGGATGGATGGATGGATGGATGGATAGACAGATGGAGGGATGGATGGACAGATGGATGGATAGATGCCCAGAAATCTTCCTCCTGTACCACACTGCCATTCAAACACAAACTTGCTTAAATAAAATGTTATGATTGTTTCACATAGAGAGCAAAGCAGAAAATTCCCTCTCAACCATGAAGACGTGGCTCACACAAGAAGGAAGCACGAGAAAACCCAGCAGACCTTGGGCAAAGCCCTGGTCCTCTCTGAGCTTCAGATGCCCACAGACAATTCACAGGATATTCCCAGGGGCTTGCTGGGCTGTAAAATTCAGTTGTTCGATGATCAAATTAAACAAGGCTGCATTTTCCAAAGCCAATGACTAAAAAAGGCTGTCACTCCAGGTCCTTGAAATATTAACATTTGGCCTCTGGGTGTGCCCTTATCCCGTGGACTATGTAATTCTGGAAACTTGCCAGTGCCACTCCAGGGCAAGACACAACTGGCTCATCACTTCTCGGCCTTTTGGCTAAGACCAAGTGAAGAGACAACTGAGGGGAGGGGCTCCCCTCCAGGAGGCCCGTTGGGGGCTTAGCATCCAGACATCAGGGAACCCCAAATGCGACATCATGTGCCCAACCAAGGTTTCTGCCAGCCTGCCGGATGGACGTGGCTCTTGTTGCGGGTCAGGGTCAAGTCTCTGCTAGGAGCAGATCCTCTGCCTTCCTGGACAGATGCCTCCCTGATGGCACCTGGGAGAGGGGACTTCATCACACTAAATTAATACAACACAAATATGGGCTCTGAAGTCTAATAATAGCTCGTTTACATGCTACAGAGGCTGCAAGCAGGAAGTTCCAAGATCTCTCACCCCGCTGAGCACCACCAGGGCCTGGCAGCTCCCTGCATTTGAGTCTGGGCTCCCTTGGTTGGACGCGTGCCTCCCAGGTAGCCCTCAACTAGTGGACAGATTCATTTATAACAAAGAAAATTGGTTAGGTGAATCTGATTTCCTTTTGATTTTCATAAATACAGACAAGGACATGTTCTCACAAAGAGAAAAAAAACCCAGTGACTACTGGGGCCGGAGAAGCAGTGGGCTTTTCCCATGGTGAGTGGTGGGTGTAGCATATGCCCCCGTAATGAGGGAAACCACTTCAAAGGGAGACCAGGGACAGAGTCCCACACAGCCAGCCAGCGCCCTGCACCCAGTGAGGATGTGCTTATGGATTGGAATAAGCCCGGGTCCCAGCACATCCAGGTAACTAACCTTATCCTCCACCCCCATGGAGGCTGGCTCCAGCCCTGCTTTGGCCCCAACTCTCCCCCAACTCTTAAAGCCCTCCCACCGTGACCCTTGAGCCCATAACCAGTCATCACCAGAATGCCCCGTATCCTCAAACCCTTATCTGGAGAACCCCTCTCGCTCTAGCTCTACAAGGTCCTGGGTCCCCAGCAGTCACTGCTCCCCGCCCCCACTCCCCCACCCGCAGCCTCTGCCCAGTGCACCTGCAGGTAGGGGAGGTGGCCTCTTTCCTGTTCACTGTGGCTCTATGACTTTCCGATCTAGGTTGTCCTCGTTGGGCTCTCTTGCACGTCTGTGGTCCACAGACGGGGTGACTAGAATCAGGATGGCCTAGCTTGGCCTCCTCACCTGCCTGATGTCCCGCAGACCGTCGGCCAGGCTCCTCGGTTCTCCTCCTATAATGCTTCATCTTCCAGAGGGCTGGCTCAGGCTTGTACAGGTGGTGGCCTCAGGGCTCCGGGCACAGGTGCTTCCAGCCTTTGCTGCTAAGTCACACGGCCAAGCCCGGAGTCTGTATGGAGCCCCTCAAGAGCATGGATACAGGGAGGGGTGCCAGGTGGCTCGGTCGGTTGAACGTCAGGTCATGAGCTCCCAGTCCATGAGTTCGTCAGCTCCCCGGTCACACCACACCCCCTCTGCTGGGATGACTGCTATCCTGACTCACTGGGAGCATTGGGGTGACCTGGGGGGCAGAAGCTGATGCCACCCCCCTCTCCGCCTCCTCTCGTCACTGCCAATGACCTGTCCGTGGCCCCCTCCTCTGCCCGTGCACCTCCCTCTCCTCCCCAAGGTCAGATTTCCAGCAAAACTCCCTCCTCTGTTCTCATATTCAGTTAGTCCCTCTGCCGTGTTATGCCAGCAACATGCGAAATTCGTGGGCATTTTTTCCCGCCTTAAAAAACTGACGAGCAGGCACACAGCACAAAAGCTCCCCTTAGGCTCCACCCGTTCCTCTGTTCCCCTTCACCGAGGGGCTCCGCACAAGAGCCCTGTGCGCTCCGCCTCCACCTTCCCCGCCTTCCTCTCTGGAGCCCACGGCCTCCAGCCACAGCCTCCACACCTCCACTACAGCCGCTTCGGTCCAGGTGATCGGTTACCTGTGCCCTGCCAAACTCAGCGGTCAGTTCCCGGGTCTGATGCTCTGTGACTTGTCAGCATCACATGACCCGATCCACGGCCCCCACCTGCTTGGCGTGCCGTCCTCGGCTGGCTTCCAGGACACCCCATCCTCCCGGCCTCGCACCTGCTTCTCTGCTCACTCCTTCGCCATCTCCTTCACTCAGGGCTGCTGGGTGTGGCCGCACAGGTTGTGCACTGCACAACTCCAGGGGCACAATGCACACGGCAATGCGGATGCACTGCCTTCCGGTTCCTTCCTGCCCCAACATTGGAGGTCCCGGCTTGCACTCTGGGATCTCTCCTCCTCTCTGCCTGTCCTCACTCCCAGGCCAGCCTTGTTCAGCCTCATTCCTGCCCTCGGGACTGCCAAATACATATCCTCCAGCCTTGACCTTGCCCCCAGTGTTTTCCTGCCAATTGCCCAATAACTGCACTTGGATGTTAAGCAGAAAGCTCGTATTTCACATATCAAAAACCAAATTCCTCATCTTTATCCCCAAAGCCGTTCCTTTGACAGTCTCCCTGTCTCAGCCATTGCCAATTCCATCCTCCCAGCTCCTTCAGCCCAAAACAGTGAAATCAGATGATGTCACTCCTCTGCTCAAACCTCCGGTAGTTTCCAGGGTCACTCAGAGGGAGACCCCGGGTCACCAGAACTGCCCTGGAGCACCTGGCCTCCTCACTGCTTTGAGCTAAGCTTGCACATTCCTGCCTCAGGGCCTTTGCGCTTGCTATGCTCTGTTCTGGGACGACCTTCCCCCAAACGCCAGCATGGCTCCTCCCTCACCTCCTTCTGGCCTTCCTTCCCTCACCCCCTGCCCAGAGACGCCCTGCTCAGCCACCTCATTTTAAGCCGCAGCTCGCCTCCCCGACCGCTTTCACGCTCTTGCTTCTCCAGAGCACTGACCCTCGAACTTGAGCCTATATTCACCTTTTCAACGACCATTGTTCCCCCCTGGAATGTCAGCTCCCTGGAGGCAGGGATTTGTCTGTTTTGCTAACCACTGCATCCTCGAAGGCAGTGTCAGGCACACACAATAAATCTCAGTAACTTCTAAATGAATGATGAAGTGAACGTATAAACAGTCAGGACAGAAGCACGGCCAGCGGACTTCCTCCCAGCCGTGAGGGCACACAATCTGCAGCCACCACAGTTCAGTGGCTTTGCCCCTTGGGTCCATCTCCTCTCGTAAGCCTGGGAGCAGCCAGGTGGCCTGGCCACCGAGGGCACCAGACGCTTGGCCCCACCCAGCTCCCAGTGTGGGCCCCTGAGTGTTGGCCAGCACCCAGGCAAGGGCACAAAGCCTTAAAGGAAAGCCCTAGAACTCCCCCTGCCCTTGGAGTCTGGGCCAAGGGGAGGCACGTGTGTGTGTGTGCGTGCACGTGCACATGTATGCGTAGGCACTGTGGGTGTGCCCACATGTGCATTTGTGGGGTGTTAAGAGGCAGCCTGCTCCTTTTTTTAAATTTTTTTCATGTTTTTATTTATTTTTAAGACAGAGAGAGACAGAGCATGAGCAGGGAAGGGGCAGAGAGAGGAGGAGATACAGAATCCGAAGCGGGCTCCAGGCTCCGAGCTGTCAGCACAGAGCCTGACACGGGACTCGAACCCACAGACTGTGAGATCATGACCTGAGCTGAAGTCGGATGCCCAACCAACTGAGCCACCCGGGTGCCCCGGGCCTGCTCCTTCTTGACTTACTCCCATCTTCATGCTGTCCTCAGGTCACCTCGCAATCCTGATGGAAAAGACGGCCCTGGATGTCCTCATCCTGGGATGGATCTGGAAAGTACCTTGCCCTCTGGAGCAGTGAGATAAGGGGCAGTGTTGGCTGCCCTCTCTGGTCTCACTCCCTGGTGTAGGACCCACTTCCGGCACTGGCCACGCTGGGCCCTGGGTGTGGTGCCTGATGCCCCTCTGACCACACTCCCTGGTGCTCAACACATAGTCCTTGTCCCATCTCTTACTTGAGACTTTCTCTCTTTGAAGACAAATGTTTGCTGACCTCACAACATGGTGGCCTTCCCCCACCCAAGTCTCCCTTGCCCCATCTGTTCGCTGCCAGGGCCTCTGCCCCTTCTGCCCCCTCTTCTTGGACAGAAATAACAAAGGGGCTGATGGCATCTGGGCAGCAAACTTGGCTCACTCTGCCTTTTTGCCCTTCTTTTAAGGTCAGAGTGAAAATGCTTCCCAGTTCGGTATTTAACCTACGACTAACCTGGCATTAAATGAGCAGGTGTCTCCTGGCATCTCTGAGACAATTGCAGCGGGCAATCAGACCCCCACAGCCACTGAGTCCCAGGACATCACAACTTAGGAATTCGGTCCCCAAGTCTCCCCTGGATACTGTAGGGAAGGTGGTTCCCAGAAACGTGCTGGGATTCCCAAGTGCCTGGAAGGCGGAAGACACATTCTGTGCAAAAGGGGTTGTTCTGGACTGCAGTTGAGCTGAGAACTGGCTGCTGGTTAAGTCCTTGATATGACAGCTGTGTGGGTATGTACATGGACCCTTGGTCCCAAATCCTAGCTCTGCCACTTAGCCTCTGTGTGGTCTTAGGCAAGCAGTTCGCATCTGTGCTTCAGTTTCCCAATCTGTACAATCAGATTGTGACGATAACGGGTTGCTACCTTATAGATTATTGTGAGGAATTAATGCACTCAGGCATATAAGGCATTTTAAAGCTGTCCTTGGAACATAGAAGCATTTACAACTATTATTTCAGAAACTGAGGAAGAGACAGATCGGGGGTGGGGTCGGGTACCAGGCGACCAGGTTTCCCAGCTGTTGTGGAGCCCAGATATAGTATTCTCAGTTCCCTCATGAGCCAGTCACTAGGATTCTCAACCCAAACCTCTACTGACAAGCTGGAAATGGGGGATGTTGCCAAGAGCTGGCTTCTTTTTGATCTTTATTTAAAGCGTATTAGGAAATCCCGCAGTATTGAAACACCCTACAGTGAGGCTAGTGTAGAGATAGAACTTTTAAAGCAGACAGATCAAAGAGGCAGCCGCTGGTGCTTCCAACATCTGAAGACATCCTTATAATCACTCTTCAGACTGCCTGGAGGTCAGCGGACGACCGTGTGGCTCATTGTTCCCAAACCCATGGGCTTTCCAGGCAATGGAACCACAGAGTCTGGTTTTCTCCCTATGATTAGGAAAAGGGAAAGGAATGAGCTCGCACCAAGCACTCAGTTGTGTGCCCCATACGAGGACACCTCATTAATCCCTGTGACAACTCTATGAGGAGAAGAGTATTATGCCCTTGATTCAATGAAGAAGCCAGTGCTCAGAGAGACTTAATAACTTGCTCAAGGTCACACTATTTGACAAATGGACAGCCAAGACTCAATTCCATGTCTGCCCCTAGCACATACTTTCTTCCCACTACCCACTGGGGAAATAGCCTTGGATCCTGAGCTCTCAGAAAAGTAAAAAAAAAAAGGGGGGGGGTAATTACTTACATCCTCAAATCCTGTATCCCCTCGTTTCTTCCCACTGTGTGCTGGGGACTCAAGAGCACAGAAGCCATGACTGACTGCCCCTGCATTTAATGATGTGCTCAGGAGGTCCCACCCCAGGGACCACCTGCTCACAAGCTTTCCCTATGCCTGCAGGGTCCTCATATCCACCCACATCCCAGATGCTCTGTCCCTCATGATGGGTCTTCC
Organism: Panthera leo; assembly: GCF_018350215.1. Taxonomy (NCBI): domain Eukaryota; kingdom Metazoa; phylum Chordata; class Mammalia; order Carnivora; family Felidae; genus Panthera; species Panthera leo. The sequence goes on along the minus strand of NC_056686.1, from coordinate 2,319,651 downwards.
ACAGCCAGCAAGGTCAAAGCTCCAGCGCATTTTTCAGAGAGCCACACACAGCCTCTAACAAGTGCTCCTCGGCCCCTCACTCATGAAAGGTGAACATTATGTCTCTTTTATTGCTGGGAGACCTATAACTCAAGGGTACTGCAGGCAGAAGGAAAAACCAGGGCAGACTTCAGAAGTGGAAGAAAAAGTAGTACCCTTCATCGGTGAGCTGTTTAAACTCTCCCACTGGGGAACACTTTGTTTTTGATGAAACAGCTGACGTTTGTCTCCAGGAGCCCAAACTGAGAAAAATGGGGCAGCCACTATTTATCCCAGCCAGAGATTACAGTGTCCTGACCCAACACCCCCTGAGGCTCTAGCAGACTACTCAACCAAAATACACAAACCGGAATCAACACGATGTTTTCTCCACACACAGATGCAACAGCTGGTTGCCTGTGGTTTTTTTTCCCCTCCACAAACAAGAGTTGACAAACAAGTTCCAGACAGACTCCCAGCTGGTGTACTGCCCTCTGCTCTCCTGGCACAGATGCTATGTGCCCCCATTAATGTAAATCCATAGGGATTTTAGAGGTTGAGCTGAAGGGCCAGGACCATAGGTGAAGGAAATTAGATTTTTGAAGCAGATTCATGCGTATGGCAGGCAAGGTTTCAGGCTGATGATGTCGTCAAGTGTTCAGAAGCATTTTGGATCCAAATCTGCTTGTTGGGAGTAGCAGACAGTGGTGGTATTCCACTCTGTAGACCCTCAGCACACTTCAGCACTGTGGGGGTGGACAGTTCCCCCTGTCTCCGCCACCACCCCCCCACCCCTCCCCCAGAAGACAGTGGTGGTATTCCACCCTTAGACCCTCAGGACACTTCAGCACTGTGGGCATGGACAGTTCCCCTGTCTCCTCCCCTCCCCCACCCCAGACTTGTTTGCATCAGGCTCTCTCTCCACTTACTCCCATACAGCTCACGATGTAGGGAAGATTATACCCTAGAGGCAACCCTGAAAAAAAACAAACGGCAGGTGGTGGATAAATGGCCCTGTCTCACTCTCTTCAGAGGTGCAATAACAGGCGTTCTGTGCAGCACTTACGGGGTCCCAGTGGGACTGAAGCTCCGTTGAATACAGCGATAATTATCTCCCTAGCAGATTCTTTCACCGAATGTTCCTCCTGCCCTATTCCACTCCCACCATCCCTGCTCCTACTCCTTGGGATCACTTCTCCATTAAAGCACCTGTACCCAAGCCCTTGTCTCAGGCTTTGCTTCTGAGGAACCCAAACCAAATTTAGAAAGCCACCCCTCAGAATGGAATCCTGGAACTCAAATGCTCCCTTATAAGGTAGAAATAAGGACCCCATTAGTGAGTGACAGATAGAGTGATGTCTCGTATGACAGCCTGTGGTTTTTTTTTAATGTTTATTTATTTTTGAGAGAGAGACAGACAGCGTGTGAGTGGAGGAGGGGCAGAGAGAGACAGAGATGGAATCTGAAACAGGCTCCAGGCTCTGAGCTGTCAGCACAGAGTCTGATGCAGGGCTCAAACCCACAAACCATGAGATCATGACCTGAGCCAAAGTCAGATGCTTAACCAACTGAGTCACCCAAGCACCCCATGGTCTCTATTTTAAAGTCTATTTTTTGTGATGCAAGTATAACTATCCATCTTTATTCTAGTTTCCATTTGCATGAAATATCTTTTTCCATCCCTTCACTTTCGGCCTGTGTATGTCTTTACATCTAGAGTCATGTAGGCAGCATACAGATGGGTTTTTTTTAATCCATTCAGCCACTCTGTCTTTTGATTAGAGCATTTAATCCATTTATATTTAAAGTAATTATTGGGGCACGTGGTGGCTCAGTAGGTTAAGCTTCCTACTTCAGCTCAGGTCATGATCTCACAGACTGTGGGTTCGAGCCCCACATCAGACTCTGTGCTGTCAGTGCTGTCTGCTTGGGATTTTCTCTCTCCCTCTCTCTCTCTCTCTCTCTCTGCCCCTTCCGCACTTGTGCTCTCTCTCTCTCTCAAAATAAAAAACTTTAAAAATAAAGTAGTTATTGATAATTACGTCCTTCTTGTCATTTGGTAATTGTTTAATGGCTGGTTTTTTAGTTCCTCTTTGTTCCTTTCTTCTTTTTTTTTAATGTTTATTTATTTTCGAGAGAGACAGAGACAGAGCTTGAGCAGGGGAGGGCCAGAGAGAGAGAGACACAGAATCCGAAGCAGGCTCCAGGCTCTGAGCTGTCAGCACAGAGCCCAACGCAGGGCTCAAACCCACGGACCATGAGATCCTGACATGAGCCGAAGTCGGACGCCCAACCGACTGAGCCACCCAGACACCCCTCTGTTCCTTTCTTCTTATCTTGCTCTCTTTCCTTGTGGTTTGATGATTTTCTTTAATGGTAGGCTTATATTCCTTTCTCTGTATCATTTGTGTACTTACTATAGGTTTTTGTTTTGTCATTACCATGAGGCTTACATATAATAACTTGCATCTGTAACAATGTTGGTAACAACTTAAGTTTGATCCCATCCTAAAGCTCGACATCTTTCACTCCCGTCCCACATTTTATGTTTTTGATGTCACATTTTACTTCTTTTTATCTTGTGTATCCCTTAACTAATTATTATCATTTTAATTATAAAGAAAAGTTACTACTTTTGTCTTTTAACCTTCACACTAAACTTATAAGTGATTAATCCACTACCTTTACTATATATTTACCTTTCCAGTGAGATTTATTCTTTCATTAATTTTCCTGTTATTATTTAGCACCCTTCCTTTTTACCTTCAAGAAATCCCCTTAATATTTCTTATAAAGCTGGTTTGGTTGTGATGAACTCCTTTAGCTTTTGCTTGTCCAGAAAACTCTTTATCTCTCCTCCAATTCTGAATGATAACTTTGCCAGACAGAGGATTCTTGCTTGGAAGTGTTTTCTTTCCACATGTTGATTACATCACACCACTTGCTTCTGGCCTACAAAGTGTCTGCTAAAAAGTCTGCTGAGTGCCTTACAGCTTGTATGTAACAAGATGTTTTCCTCTTGCTGCTTTTCATATTATGTCTTTGCCTTTACATTTGACATTTTAATGATAATGTGTCTTGGAGTGGGGGTTCTTCTCATTTAGAACTCTCTGTCCTGTAAGTCTCTTAAGCTATCTTCACTTTTTTTCATTCTCTTTTCTTTCTTTGCTCTGGTTGTGTAAGTTCCACTGGCTTGTCTTCAAACCCACTGATCACTTGTTCTGCTTCATCTAGTCTGCTGTTAAACCCCTTAAGAATGTTTTTCAATTCAATTATTGTCTTCAGCTCTGTGACTTCTATTTGGTACTTTCTAATATTTTCCATCTGTTTGCTGAAGTTCTCTCCATGTTCAGCCATTCTCCTCCCTGGGCAGTGAGCATCTTTATGAGAATTATTTTGAACTTTTATCATGTAAATTACTTATCTCCATTTCATTCAGGCTTTTTTCCTGAGGTTTTATCTTGTTCTTTCATTTGGAACATCATCCTCTGTTCCTTCACTTTACTCGATTCTCTGGGTTAGTTTCTATGCAATAGATGAGACAACCACCTCTCCCAGTCCTGAAGGAGTGGCTTCTTGGAGGAGAAGAACCTTGTCATTCACCCGTGCCCCAGGTCTTTGTTGTCTGTCAAACCTCTGTGCTTTTCCAAAGCAGCCATTTATAGTATTAATACCTCCAAGCAGCCGAGGATGTGCCAAGACCTGTCAGAATCTCAGTACTTAGATCCAGACTCTTTGGAAGCCAGATCCTTCGGTAGCAGCTTTGTAAGAGGTGTAAATATGTACAGTCCTGTGGGGCCACAAGTGGAAGCCCCATTGGGCACCAGTGCCAGGTGATGTCCTCTGGGCTGCAGCCACAAAAACTGGGGCAGCAGACATAAAAGTCAGGGCAGCAGTGCATGTAAACTACCTTCCAGGAGACACCAGTGCTCCAGCACACAGCAGAGGGAAAGCACGAAGATAACACCCACGTTCTGAGGTGTCTGGAAAGAATTACAGTCAGCTTCCAGATGTGTGTTTAATTAGAAGACTTCCCCTCAGGCGACAGCCAGGATGATCAGCTATTAAGCCTCCTTCATAGAAAGACAGAGATCTTGGATCTGATGTCTCTTGCTGTGTTCTGGGGTTTGTAGCTGTTTAAGAATCATTTCTCCATTTGTTGCAGTCCTGTGGGACCCACAAGCATAAGTCCCACTGGCCACCAGTGCCAGGTGACATAGAATTGTCCTCTGGAAACAGCTGCAAAACTCAGAGCACCAGGTAAGGGTCTGAGCTCCTTTTTCAGTGCCACCAATTATTATAGTCCCACGAAACCAGGAGGACAAGCTACCCTGGCTTCTAGCATCAGGAAGCCGAGAGGAGTCCCCTGCATGGTGTCTGCGAAGATTCAGGCACCAAATGCCCTCTTCCATGAGATAATGATGCTCTGGAGCATGGGGATGGAAAAGTGTGAAGGTGGAACCCACCACCTCATCCCCAGAGAGCGTTCCAGCAGAACACTGCTAGACATGTGTGTTAGATGAGATGGCCACCCTTCAAGCCAACACTTTAGTATAAGTGGGTGCACCTCCTCCACTCAAGCCTGGGCAAGATCAGCCGCCTCTGGAGGAGGAGCCATAGATTACACTCTCTTCAGTGCGGCCACACACGGATATGTGTCTGGTTCAGGAGATGACCAGTTTTCATTAACTGGCTTTAATCATCAGCTATTTAAAACATGGTAATACATTAAATCATGACAAGTGTTGACTTCCCCCATTTTCTGGGGATAAAGTTCTTGGTTTACTTCGGTTTGCCTCAGCTTACAATGTCCCCACGTGAAGCGCTCCTCCTGACTTCTGTGACCACATGTCTCCTTCCCACTCCATCCTGGCTCTCCATGTCTAGTCTGTGGAGTGACTTAGTTCTTGTCGCACCTCATGGCCCTTCTCACCTTTTGGCCAAAGCCCCAGGACTTTGCCACCTGGAGGGAGTCTGTCTCTCCCCACCTGAGGTTATCCTCACCCAGTTATCCCTCAGCTGCCCTGACGCTCCTCTGCCAGGATGTGCTGGATGTCTCTCCCAGGGGGTCCCTGGGGTTTGTCATACTTAGCCCACATGCTATAATTATGACAATATTTTGATGTGACCTATTGACTTGTGCATATAAACCACAGTACTATAAGCTTTATGAGAACAAAGACTGTGTCTCACCCATTCTTGTTACCCCAGAATCTAGCACTTTTCAGGGCACATGGCAGGTACTCAGTAAATATCTGTTAGGAAAATGAGGTCAGCGTAAAACAGCATACCTAAAAGGTGTCAATAGAGTCAATTTATGAATGTGTTACTTTCCTACAGATGTTGTAACAAGGCACCACAGGCTGGTTAGCTTAAAACAAAGAAATTCATTCTGTCATCACAATCCTGGCAGCCAGGAGTGCAACATCAAGGTGTCTGTGAGACTATACTCCATCTGAGACTGTAGACGGAATCCTTCCTTACCTCTTCCTGGCTCTTGGTGGGGGCCATCCACCTTTGGTGGCCCTTGGCTTGCTGCTTCATCCACCTCTGTCATCGCATGACCTTCTTGATGTGTGCCTGTCTTATCCAATGCATTCCTCTTCTTACGAGGACACGAGTTGCTACGGACTAAATTGTGTTTCCCCCCAAATTCCTATTTATTACCATAACCACATTACTGATGAATAACCGAGGCTCAGAAAGCTTCCATAACTCCCCGTCTCAGTCACTGGGGGGCTCCTGTAGCAAAATACCACAGACTGGGGAGTTGGAGTCTGAGCTGGAGGCCACAAGTCCAAGATCCAGGTACAGGATCCCTTGTCCAGTAACAGCCTGCTTCCTGCTTTGCAAATGGAGGTCTTGCTGTGTCCTCATATGGTGGACAGCAGAGAGGAAGAGCAAGCTGTCTTCTGAAAAGGGCATGATTCCCACTCGTGAGGGCCCCACCCTCCTGACCATCACCTCCCAAAGGCCTCACCTCCTAATACCATCACACTGGGGGTTAGGGTTTTAATATATGAATTGAGGGGTCACAAAAACCCAGTCCATGGCACAGCCCCCAAACCACCCTGCTCCAAAGGTGACAGTGAGGGCATATGGTCTGTGGCACGTGCACGGGAACCTCAGGCTAATAGTTGCTTGTTAATGGAGTCCAGCCAGGAAGATGGACAGCGTTAAATTTCTAAATATTTTTAATGGACTCTTAAAGGACGTATTTTTCCCCCATTTTTTCTTAAGGAAGGCAGCAAGATATGGCAAGAGAACCCCCAGAAAGGACTCTGAAATGGGAGTACCTGCTGTGTGTGGCTTTGAGTAACACACATGTGCTCTGTGTGCCTGAGCCATCAGACCTGTGAACCGAGGCTCACGACCCACAGAGCTGTGAAGGGTCACATCTGCATAACCAGCAGCCTGGGGCGCTCGAGGCCTGCGGAACGTGCATGTATTGGTCACTACACGAGCCACCAGCTTTCTTGGGAGGATCTCCTTGGCTCAAACTGTTCTAGCAGGTGGTGGGAGGGAGCCTGCAAGGGGGGCTGGAGGCCACTCACTCCTCCTGGTAGGAGCTCGTGTTAAATTTTCAGGGATTTTAGGAGCCAGTGTTTAAAGCATAGCCATTATTACAAAATCTAGTATGTAAATCCACCGCTGAATTATAATAAAAACAAAAGTAATATGGACTCAAAATTCCTCGGTCCCTAATGAGTCTACCGCATGTTACTATTCTCTGTGCCTTCAAGGTTGTCGGGTCTGCCTGGGTGGGGGACCAGATGGCCATGACTTCCCACCCACCTGTTCCCAGCCCTGCTTCTCCCGACGTCCCCACAGGGAGCTTGAGATCAGCCGTGGTAGGACAGACACCAGGGAAGGGGCCAGCACTACACATCGAAGCTTGACTTCTTGTCTCGCGGATTTTCTAGACTTAGAAAAATAATGAAGTGTCACTGAGGCAGATTAAATCTGAAAGTGTGCTGTGAGTGTGCTCGTTAGTTACACCGTGGAGAACACAGCTCCTCGAGGAAATAACTTTGCCGTGTTTGAAAACCGTCATCCAGTTCAGCAAAGAAATCACTCACATCGTCGACAGACGGATGACGTCCAGACGTGCAGCTTGGCGGTTTGAGGTTGGTCTCGTTCGCCAGCGTGAACAAATGCACGAGCCAACATTCACGTCAGAGCATGGCAAGCGTTGGTTGATTATGAATAATACCAGAGTTCGGCAAAAGTCACCAAAAGCAATCTGTGAGAATCAATGGGCCACAGGGAATTTACAATAAAGAGTGCTGTATCTTGTACTATTAGTTGTAAACTGTGTGCTGTGTATCCGTCAATAAAACGTTGACTCGTGTGCACGGGTGTGCATGCGTTTTGCCAGACAGCCAGCTGGTTCACATCACCGGCACACACTGGCTCCGAGAGCTGCCAACCTTGACCTTCTGAACGCCACGGTCTTTCCCCCGCCTCGCTCCCCGTGGCCACAGCTCAGCTCTGATCCTAGAAATGCCACGGTCACTGGCCTTGACCACGCAGGGCCCAGAGGGCAGTGGCAGCAGCTTCTAGGCATGGGTCTCTCTGAAGCTGGCTGGGGCCTTACGGGAGAGAGGAATCCGTTTTCTGGGACCAGTTACCAGGAGGAAACATCATTTCCACAGAGAGGTAGCATCAGCCTGCAGCCCCAGCTCTTCCAGTGGGAAGACAGGCAGGCAGAGAGGTCTAGGCTGAGGAACGTTCACGTGCCTTCACAAAGACTCTCTCTCTGCCTGAACTCTCGTCTGCCTCCCCTAAGTCTGTAGGGCTCTACCTCGTCCATCCCTGGGGGACCTGCCTCGTCCAGTTGTAGCTAGGTCAGCTTAGAGGGAACCCCCACCCTGGGTATCTGATGGGGTCCCCATCCCCCACCGCCCCCAGGGGGTGTCTGGCCACCCCGATCTGTCATCAGCAAGAAGCTGGACCCAGTGGTAGGCTCTCTTTTTTTTAATTGGGATAAAACATACATACAATTTTCCACCATAATTATTTTTAAGTGCACACCTCGGTGGCACCACGCGCATTCACGTGGCCGTGCCGCCACCGTCACGATCCATCTCCAGACCGAGCCTCCAGCCCCATGAAACACGGAGCCCCCACCCCCTCCGCAGCCCCCCGCACCCACCCTGCCACATTCTGTCTGTGGACTTGACCACTCTAGGCTCCTCATAGAAGCAGAATCATATAGTACCGTTCTTCTGCGATTGTCTTATTTCACCGAGCACGTGTCGGCATTTCCTGCCTTTTTAAGGCTGAATGGTATTCCGTTGTGTGGGTCCACCATATTTTGAATATCCACTCATCCACCAGTGAACACCCGGTTGCTTGACTATTACTGACTGTCACAGACACGAGTGTACAAACACCTGTTCAAGTCCCTGCTTTTAATTTTTTGGGGCGTATTTCTATGCCCAGGAGTGGAAATGCTGGATCATACAGTAATTTTTAATTTTTTGAGGCTGATGCCCACAGCGGCTACACCGTTTTACATTCCCACCAACAGTGCAAGGGCCCGGTTTCTCCACATCCTCCCCAACACTTGATCTCTGTGGTGATGACAAGGCAGCCATCCTGAGTGCGAGGCCATATCTCGTTGTAGCGCCGCTCTGCCTTTCCCCGATGATGCGTGATGGCGAGCATCTTGTCGTGTGTCTCTTGGCCATGTGTATGTCTTTGGAGAAATGTCTGCTCAAATCCTTTGCCCTCGTTTTGAATAGGATTGTTTGGTTCTTGGTTGTTGAGTCGTGGGAGTTCTTTATATATTCTGAGTATGAACCCCTTATCAGTTATGTAGCTTGCAAATATTTTCTCCCATTCTGTGACGTTGTCTTTTTACTGTCATTAGTATCCTTTGATGCACAGGGGGATTTTACTTTGACAGAGTCCAGGAAATTTGGCTTTGAATTTCAAAGCACAGCTAATTTCAACAAGCCCTTGGATCCAGCCTGGGCCAGCCCCGCGTGAGGTTCTGGGCACACAAAGAAAAGGGCCAGAGATGCCTGCAGTCTGCAAGGTGGACAGACTCACAAACAGGCAATAATGGACTCAGTTATGGCACCCGACGCAAAGCTCTCTGGAAAACATACACACACACATGCACACAAACACAGGTTGCATAGAGCAGCCTCATAGCTAAGGAAACATCTGGGTCCTTTCAAAGCCCCCTCGCACAACCAAAGGGACCCTAGGACACTCGGCGGGCAAAGGTTGGCTCCCTCAGCCCCCCGAGAGACAACAGTCATTATGGAAGGCCCAGCAGACCCCAGGAGGCAGGAAATGAGAGGAACGTGTTTAGGACCCCGTTTCCACCCCCCAGGACTACAGCCCCAGGACCTCCCTGAGGCCTGGCGACCTGCTGGGGACGTGGCCCTGACTCGCCCCACCCCCAGCCCCATCTGTGGAAGGGGATAATGATCCATTTGTATTCATAAGACTATTGCCGGGAAGATTAATTAAAAGGCGAGGGTATTTTTAACCATCTGTACTAATTTAGAGGAAGAATTTAGAAATATAATTGTATTATCTGTAACTGAGGAATTCACAGATCCCTCTTGGAATCAGAATATTAATGTGTCTCTCAAAGAGACAGCAACACGGGCAAAATCACGCCTGCCATCCCTTCTAAATTAGCCCAATTAAATAAGGATAATTTTAAATGTTTGGCTTTGGGGGCGGGGGGTGGGAGACAGGCAGTCACACGCTGGCAAGGAGAAGAGCAAGCTCTCTGCCCCAAGTCTGGCGAGGCCACATCTCCGACACCAGGCTGAGGGGCAGCCCCACCGCCTCCGTCCTGGTCCCCGAGGGCTGGGGTTCCAGCCCCAGGGCATGGGAATGGATGTTCTCCGGTAAATAACCAAATAACCACAGCAGGGAAACCAAATCAGCCTCCAGGACAGGAGGGAGGTGTTCAGAGATGCAGCTCTGAGCGGGTCCTCCGAGCTCAGAGGCCGTGACCCCAAACCTCTGTCCCCATGGGGCCCACGGGACGCACCAGCCTTCAGTGTGGCCAGACTAGTCAGTTATTAAAAAACACAAAGCGCTAAACCACCAGGGCAGGGCTGCACAAGGGTGAGCGGGAAGGCTATTTCTGGGTGGTGGCACCTGGGGACAGGGAGGGGCCCTTCTGCAGACCCCAGGCTGTGCCACCCTGCCTGGACAGCTGCCGGCAGGGGAGCCAGGCTGGAGGACTCTGCTGGCCCTGGGAGGTGCTAGACTTCCACACCCGGTCAGAGGCCCCACGGGAGCCCCGGGCCACTGAAGGGCTAGGGACGGGGAGGGGGTTCCCATGTGCCAGGGCCCTGGGGCGATGAGGGCCAGGCACCGACATTCAGAAGGGCACACCTTCCGCCACGCTCCTTCTGCTCCCGGAAGGCTTCCCTGAGCACCCTCGCCAGGCCCTCAGGATTCGGGGTCTTCGCTGAATTTCCTAACGCACGTTGCTGTGGGCCCTGCCAGCTCAGCCGCTCCCGCAGGGATGCTGCAGGGGGTGGTGTGCATGTACACGCCCTGAGTGTGCACACAGGTGAACGCACATGTGGGCACGTGAGTGCACACACACCCACACATATGCACACAGGCTTTGAAAAGAGGGTGTGACTCACATTAGCAACGTGACTTTGGGCAAGTTTTGAAACCCTCGCCGAGCCCCCACTTCCGCCTCTGGGGTGAGAGGGGGTAAGACACCAGCTCACGGGGCTGGTAGGAAGATGCGAGCTAGTAGCCAATTTGTTTCCAGAAGGCACGGTTGACGGGCGGGACCCTGACCCAGGAGACCCCATCCTCTCTCTGCGCCCCACCCCACGGCCCTCATACGCCCCCTGAAACAGGGGAGACGTCCATCAAGTGTCCCCGCGTTCCCAAAGGACCAGGGAGATGGGCACTCAGGTGCAATACGGCAGGCGGGATAGTGCCACCGCCAGCCGCGCCTGCGGGCAGCGTTCTCCCCAGACAGAGCGCATCGTGGCCGGCAGGCATCCGGCACCTTCCAGACCCTGCGAAGCTGAACCCGGGAGATTTTCCCAGGTCAGCGATACGCACGGAGAAAACGAAAAGGGAAGTAACTCCCCAGGGCCACCTCTGGATGCTCCACAAGACACTGGGCATGCAGGGGGGTGGGGGGGGCGGCGAGGAGGGCATCAAATATGCCTGCACCCCCCCTGCACACGTGAAGAAACTGGTCAAAGTGCCTCCCCAGTGAGCGATAAACACCCACTGTCATCAGGGCGGAGGGACTGTCATAGTTGGGGAGGGTCTGATGTCCTGGGGGAGGGCCTGCTGTGCTGGGGGAGGGCCTGATGTCCTGGGGGAGGGCCTGATGTCCTGGGGGAGGGTCTGATGTCCTGGGGGAGGGCCTGATGTCCTGGGGGAGGGTCTGATGTCCTTGGGGAGGGCCTGATGTCTGGGGGAGGACCTGCTGTCCTGGGGGAGGATCTGCTGTCCTGGGGAAAGGTCTGATGTCCTGGGGGAGGGGCTGCTGTCCTGGGGGAGGGCCTGATGTCCTGGGGGAGGGTCTGATATCCTGGGGGAGGGTCTGATGTCCTGGGGGAAGGCCTGATGTCCTGGGGGAGGGCCTGATGTCCTGGGGGAGGGGCTGCTGTCCTGGGGGAGGGCCTGATGTCCTGGGGGAGGGCCTGATGTCCTGGGGGAGGGCCTGATGTCCTGGGGGAGGGCCTGATGTCCTGGGGGAGGGCCTGCTGTCCTGGGGGAGGATCTGCTGTCCTGGGGAAAGGTCTGATGTCCTGGGGGAGGGGCTGCTGTCCTGGGGGAGGGGCTGCTGTCCTGGGGGAGGGTCTGATGTCCTGGGGGAGGGTCTGATATCCTGGGGGAGGGTCTGATGTCCTGGGGGAAGGCCTGATGTCCTGGGGGAGGGCCTGATGTCCTGGGGGAAGGCCTGATGTCCTGGGGGAGGGCCTGATGTCCTGGGGGAGGGCCTGATGTCCTGGGGGAGGGGCTGCTGTCCTGGGGGAGGGCCTGATGTCCTGGGGGAGGGCCTGATGTCCTGGGGGAGGGCCTGATGTCCTGGGGGAGGGCCTGATGTCCTGGGGGAGGGCCTGATGTCCTGGGGGAGGATCTGCTGTCCTGGGGAAAGGTCTGATGTCCTGGGGGAGGGGCTGCTGTCCTGGGGGAGGGCCTGATGTCCTGGGGGAGGGTCTGATATCCTGGGGGAGGGTCTGATGTCCTGGGGGAAGGCCTGATGTCCTGGGGGAGGGCCTGATGTCCTGGGGGAGGGCCTGATGTCCTGGGGGAGGGCCTGATGTCCTGGGGAAAGGTCTGATGTCCTGGGGGAGGGGCTGCTGTCCTGGGGGAGGGCCTGATGTCCTGGGGGAGGGGCTGATATCCTGGGGGAGGGTCTGATGTCCTGGGGGAAGGCCTGATGTCCTGGGGGAGGGCCTGATGTCCTGGGGGAGGGCCTGATGTCCTGGGGGAGGGCCTGATGTCCTGGGGAAAGGTCTGATGTCCTGGGGGAGGGGCTGCTGTCCTGGGGGAGGGCCTGATGTCCTGGGGGAGGGGCTGCTGTCCTGGGGGAGGGTCTGATGTCCTGGGGGAGGGCCTGATGTCCTGGGGGAGGGGCTGCTGTCCTGGGGGACGGTCTGATATCCTGGGGGAGGGCCTGATGTCCTGGGGGAGGGCCTGATGTCCTGGGGGAGGGCCTGATGTCCTGGGGGAGGGTCTGATGTCCTGGGGGAGGGCCTGATGTCCTGGGGGAAGGCTTGCTGTCCTGGGGGAGGGCCTGATGTCCTGGGGGAGGATCTGCTGTCCTGGGGGAGGGTCTGATGTCCTGGGGGAGGGCCTGATGTCCTGGGGGAGGGGCTGCTGTCCTGGGGGAAGGTTTGCTGTCCTGGGGGAAGGTTTGCTGTCCTGGGGGAGGGCCTGATGTCCTGGGGAAAGGTCTGATGTCCTGGGGGAAGGCCTGATGTCCTGGGGGAGGGTCTGATGTCCTGGGGGAGGGCCTGATGTCCTGGGGGAGGGCCTGATGTCCTGGGGAAAGGTCTGATGTCCTGGGGGAGGGGCTGCTGTCCTGGGGAAAGGTCTGATGTCCTGGGGGAGGGGCTGCTGTCCTGGGGGAGGGCCTGATGTCCTGGGGGAGGGTCTGATATCCTGGGGGAGGGTCTGATGTCCTGGGGGAAGGCCTGATGTCCTGGGGGAGGGCCTGATGTCCTGGGGGAGGGCCTGATGTCCTGGGGGAGGGCCTGATGTCCTGGGGAAAGGTCTGATGTCCTGGGGGAGGGGCTGCTGTCCTGGGGGAGGGCCTGATGTCCTGGGGGAGGGGCTGCTGTCCTGGGGGAGGGCCTGATGTCCTGGGGGAGGGGCTGCTGTCCTGGGGGAGGGTCTGATGTCCTGGGGGAGGGCCTGATGTCCTGGGGGAGGGGCTGCTGTCCTGGGGGACGGTCTGATATCCTGGGGGAGGGCCTGATGTCCTGGGGGAGGGCCTGATGTCCTGGGGGAGGGCCTGATGTCCTGGGGGAGGGTCTGATGTCCTGGGGGAGGGCCTGATGTCCTGGGGGAAGGCTTGCTGTCCTGGGGGAGGGCCTGATGTCCTGGGGGAGGATCTGCTGTCCTGGGGGAGGGTCTGATGTCCTGGGGGAGGGGCTGCTGTCCTGGGGGAAGGTTTGCTGTCCTGGGGGAAGGTTTGCTGTCCTGGGGGAGGGCCTGATGTCCTGGGGAAAGGTCTGATGTCCTGGGGGAAGGCCTGATGTCCTGGGGGAGGGTCTGATGTCCTGGGGGAGGGCCTGATGTCCTGGGGGAGGGCCTGATGTCCTGGGGAAAGGTCTGATGTCCTGGGGGAGGGGCTGCTGTCCTGGGGAAAGGTCTGATGTCCTGGGGGAGGGGCTGCTGTCCTGGGGGAGGGCCTGATGTCCTGGGGGAGGGTCTGATATCCTGGGGGAGGGTCTGATGTCCTGGGGGAAGGCCTGATGTCCTGGGGGAGGGCCTGATGTCCTGGGGGAGGGCCTGATGTCCTGGGGGAGGGCCTGATGTCCTGGGGAAAGGTCTGATGTCCTGGGGGAGGGGCTGCTGTCCTGGGGGAGGGCCTGATGTCCTGGGGGAGGGGCTGCTGTCCTGGGGGAGGGCCTGATGTCCTGGGGGAGGGGCTGCTGTCCTGGGGGAGGGTCTGATGTCCTGGGGGAGGGCCTGATGTCCTGGGGGAGGGGCTGCTGTCCTGGGGGACGGTCTGATATCCTGGGGGAGGGCCTGATGTCCTGGGGGAGGGCCTGATGTCCTGGGGGAGGGTCTGATGTCCTGGGGGAGGGCCTGATGTCCTGGGGGAAGGCCTGCTGTCCTGGGGGAGGGCCTGATGTCCTGGGGGAGGGCCTGATGTCCTGGGGGAGGGCCTGATGTCCTGGGGGAGGGTCTGATGTCCTGGGGGAAGGCCTGCTGTCCTGGGGGAAGGCTTGCTGTCCTGGGGGAGGGTCTTATGTCCTGGGGGAGGGCCTGATGTCCTGGGGAACGGCCTGATGTCCTGGGGGAAGGCCTGCTGTCCTGGGGGAGGGCCTGATGTCCTGGGGGAGGGCCTGATGTCCTGGGGGAGGGCCTGATGTCCTGGGGGAGGGTCTGATGTCCTGGGGGAAGGCCTGCTGTCCTGGGGGAAGGCTTGCTGTCCTGGGGGAGGGTCTTATGTCCTGGGGGAGGGCCTGATGTCCTGGGGAACGGCCTGATGTCCTGGGGGAGAATCTGATGTCCTGGGGGAGGGCCTGATGTCCTGGGGGAGGGTCTGATGTCCTGGGGAAAGGTCTGATGTCCTGGGGGAGGGCCTGATGTCCTGGGGGAGGGGCTGCTGTCCTGGGGGAAGGTTTGCTGTCCTGGGGGAGGGTCTTATGTCCTGGGGGAGGGTCTGATGTCCTGGGGGAGGGTCTGATGTCCTGGGGGAGGGCCTGACGTCCTGGGGGAGGGCCTGCTGTCCTAGTGCTGGAGTAACATCCATCCCTTCTGCCCACAGTGCAGGTCTATCACCGTGTCCATCATTCAGTCACTTGATTCTGCCTGGTTATAAGGAGGCTGGAAAATGTAATCGTTGCCTGCAAAAGCAACTCTGAGTACGGGCTCCACAGCCTGGAAGGGTGTGCAGATCTCTGATGGATGGCCAGCACGCTCCACCATGACTCCCGAGAGCCCCATGATGGGTCCAGCGATTCCCACCAAGAATACATAAAAATAAGGGTATGGTTCCATGCACGGAACTGCCACCAACTCTCCATTGTCCGCACTGAGGAGACAACAGTGGGTACAGGCGTCCTCCAGACACGGTCCCATTCAGCTGGGAGCTTGGAGCCTGTTCCTTCTGCAGCAGACTCACATTCCACATCTCTTGCTGTTCCCGGGCTGTGGGAGAGTGAGTTTCCTTCACCACGTGCCCAACGTTTCCTGTAAGGATGGAAAAGCTGGACAGGTCACCAGAGAATGGCATGTTGGAGGAAGAGGGGCTCTCCGGTCCGTGTAATTTGTTGATGTGCATCCCGCCTCTGTCTTGTCCAGAAGGGATTCAACCTAGGTCACAAACGTAACCCACATATCAGCTGGGGTCCCCAGCGGTCCAGTCTCCATGAGAACTTGACGACTTGCATTCAAAGGTCTGATGTGTGGTCCACGGCCAGACCTCCCAGAAGCCTCTGCCTTCCCTCATCCTCTTGCTTCCAGGTCTGTCCCAGAGCCTCTGGCAGGGAAAGCCCCAGGAGCTCTCCGTGACACCGAGCAGGTTACACTCTTGTCACCTCCCTCCTCTTCATCACAGCTCTATGACGTCACAGAGCCTTCATGCAGCTGGAAAGCTCTTCTTCAAGCTTTCATCTGGCCCGGCTTCACCCCAAATCCAGAGAACAAGGAGGAACCCCCGATGAGCAGGAGGAAAGCAGAGAGGCAGGGTCCTGACACGGAACTGGGAACAAAGCATGTGCGCTCCTGGCCACTTGCCGGGGGAGGGTCCTCGAAATCAGCTCCACGTGTGTGGACAAGGGACAAGGGACAGCAGAAAGCAAACAAGCACTCAGAAAAAAAAGAGAAAGAAGAAAAAAAGCACGAATCACTGTTACTACCAGCACTTCCTGGGCACTCGCCGTGGACCAGACAGAGGCTCCTGTGGGCCGCCCGCACAGAGTGCTTTCAACCCCGCTGACGGCCACTTGCCTGACCTCAGGCGGGTCCCACGGCTGCCCCCAGAGTCCCTGCCTCACCACGAGGGGTCGTCTCTCCCTTGCGAGGGATGCCATCTGGGGAGGTCAGGGGACACGCAGCCGCCCCGCGAGGCCACCACCAGGATGCCTGGGGCTCGGTCACTCCCTGTATGCTTGCTGCCTACAGGCAGTGGATCTCTGCTTCTCGTCCACTGGCGGGAATCAAGGGGGGACTTCCTTCCCGTGATATCAGGGGCAGTTCTCATCCCAAGGGGAAGAATCTGGCTGAAATTCAACATAACTCGGCAAGCGTAGGTGGGAGGAGGTGGGGGCACGGGCGGGGCATGAGGTTGGGCCCGAGGACACGGGGCAAAGGACAAGGAGCAGGAGAGCCACGTTGCGAGGAGATGCTGTCTGATCAGTTCTGCGGGTAACGGGGAGCCACGGAAGCCAGCACAGTGAAGTTTTAAAAGTGAGGGAAGTCCCCTTGCGTTGGCTCCTAAGTCGTGGAGACATTAACACCTTTAAGAAATCCCACGGGGAGCAGGGCCCCCCTGAAGCTGAGCCAGTGAAACGCCAGCCTGGACAGACAGCCGGCTGCACACACGGGTCTGGGCCTCTGCTGGCCAGTCTCTGGTCTTTGCCCTAGAAATCTGGCCACAGCTGTGGTTCTAAATCGTTGCTTCTCCAGGTGTCGGTTCCCAGATCGTACCCTCCCCGCTAGGGGCCTATTAACAGCCCCACAGTTGGCCCAGGGCTCCCCAGCAGACCTGGCATGACGCCGACCCCCCACAGCACACCTGTTCTTGTCCTGGACCCTTTCTGGCCCAGGCCCACGTGGGTCTGGGGTTCCCTGGCAGCATCTGAGGAACAGCATCCACATGGTCTAACGGACCCCCATGAGGGGCCTGGCCCCACGTGCCAGACGGGAGCCCGCTCTGCCTGTCCTGGGGGGTGGTCCCCGAGGATTAACCGGCCAGCCCGGTGGGGGGGGCCTGTGAGGAGTTGAGCGTGGGCCCCAGTACCCACGTGTGTCCTCGCCACCACTCCTCCACACTCACCGCCAACCTCACCCTCCCCCGGAACCGGCGCTGATCCACTCGTCCAAACGGTCTGTCCATCCATCTGTCTGTTGTCATCACCTCGTCCCCATGATGGACAGTGTGATGTAACAGAAACAGTGGGTTCCATTTGTAACTGAGATTGAACTGCTTCCGGACGAGACGGAGGCAGCACAGAAAGAAATGCGATGAAGAGCTCGGAAGGGAGGGGCCCCGAGCAAGGGCTGGATGACGAGCGGGGGACAGGCCGAGACGTGGGGAGCGTCCAGGCAGAGGGGCGAACGGCACACGGGCCTGCAGTCTTGTCTTGTCGTGTCCCCCAAATTCTGACTCCAGTGGGAAGGTATTTGGAAGCGGAGCCCTTGGAGGTGGCTCATGTTGGATGAGGTTTGGGCGGGGGGGGGGGGGGGGGGGGGGGGCTGGTAAGACCGCTGCCCTTGTAAGAAGGGGACGAGACCCGGGAACCGGCTCTCCACCACGTGGGGACCCGGCAAGAAGGCCACCGCCCGCGAGCCAGGAAGAGGGTCGTCGCCACAGCCCGACGGTGCACACACCTGATCTCGGATTTCCAGCCTCCAGGACCGTGAGAGATAAAGGTCTGGGTCTGAACCCCGGCCCACAGAATTTATTTCACCAGCCGGGGCTGAGACAGAGGCGTCCGAGTCCCGCTTTGGTAGCAGCATAACTCGCGGACAGAGCTGGGATGTGCTTTCTCATCTTCCATTTTGGGGAAGAGCTGGCGTGAATTTTACTTAAACGTTCGGCAGAATTGTGCCGTGGAGCCACCTGGGCCCAGGCCCACGTAGCGTGCGTCCGGCGTGTTCGAGGCTCAGTCATCGGGAGGGGGGCGTCCCTGGGGGGCAGAGGGCAGCAGTGCGCGCAGGGTCCGGCAGGTGCGGTCGGGGGGCGGGTGCTAGCCAGGGCGCAGTGACAAGATCTGCCCTGTGTGGTAAAGGAATCCTCGGGCTGCCCGCGTCACTGGAAAGGCTCTGGCAGGACAGAAATGGAGACCAGGAGGCCAGGTGGGTACTGGTGGGTGGGCTCTGGGATCTGGGTCCCCTCTACGGGGTCCGAGGTCAGTGCCCAGAATCAAGCCAAGGTCACCTTGGGGACGGGCCATGTCTTGGGCCCCTCCCTTCCCACCAGCCTCCCTCCCACCTGGCCTCCTTGCCCCCCAGCCTGCCCACGGGAGTGTCTGCGCTGCGGGAGGACTTCAGGGAGGATGTTTCGTGCCGTATGGAACACGAGCAACCCATGACGGCCCCTTGAAGTCGCCAGAGTGGCTGCCGGAGGAGTGAAGAGGAAGGGAAAAAAAAAAAAAAAAACAATTTACAATTGCAAATTGGAACTCCTCTCTCCAAGGCCGCACGGTAATCTAGCTCACGAGACAGATGGCAAAGGAGCGTTCCAGGAACATGTTATAACACATCACTGAACAGCCAAGAGCAGACGGGTTCCAGAAGGGCCGGCTGCCTGTCATTTCACCTTGCGGGGCTGGGACAGGTGGCAGAAGCCGGCCCCATCCACCTCGCTCTCTTCTGACCGTCCCTCGGCCCCCAGCTCTCCCCGCTGCAGGAGGGTCGGAGCCACAACCTCAGGCCACCAAGACCGGAGAATCACAGATGCATAAATCACGCTCCAGGCAGCTGTTTGGGGGGGGAGGGGAGGAGGACAGTAGGTCCAGGAGGCACCAAAGCACACCCCGGTCTATGACACAGCAAAGAGCGTGGCTCAGAGGGGGACCCGGGGGAGGGAGGGACAGGCAGATGGAGAAAGAAAAGCCCAGAGAGGGAGGAGAGAAGCCCCACCCCAGGTCTCTCTGCTTTATGCAAATGAGAACAGGTGCACCAAAGCCCAGCACATCTGCCATCGAGGACACACATCCTTGATTTCACCAATGCCGCCAGCGCGGCCTTCCCGACGCCCAAACGCTGCTCGTTTTAGGGGAAAAAGAAGGCATCGTGCCATGGATGGGTTTTCTTAGTAACCGTGTTGTCATCCCCCGAGCGTATTCATTCGCCTGGTGACTAGGGGCTGTCACTGGCACAGAGTAGGAGCACTGGCAAAGGGAACCCAGCCCACACCGCGGAGGAGGCCGCGCTTCCGTGACTGTGACCGGGGCTCCAGGAGGCAGGTGGGGGATGGTCCAGGGTGGCCATAGCTGGACACGGGCTCTGGCCTGACTCGGGGGCCAGCGGGGGAGCTGGACAGCGGGAGGATGGTGAGATGGCCGGGCAGGACCCCGAAGCCGGGGCGGGGCCAGCAGCAGGGAGATGGGGGTGTAGAGGGAAAGGCGGGGCCACACAGGTGGAGCCATTGAGGGCAAGCACGGCAGAGGGACAGAGGGGACGCAGCTGGGGACAGCTGGAGGTGCAATCAGACTGAAAGGCTCTGGAAATGTCCACGCCTGGGCCTTCAAAGCACACTAGAAATTCTGAAAACGCGCTACCAAAACACACGTACGAGCAGTAAAATCTAAAACACACGTATGCGTGCAGATTAGACAGAGAGGGGCGGGCGAGTCTGCAGAGGGAAGGAAGGAGAAAGGGGGCGTCCGGCCCTGACTCCAGGACCTGCCTTTCTCAACACCGCTCTGCTCCTAGCCGCCAATGGGGCGTGGGGAAGCACCAAGGATCCGGAAGGTTCTCAGGACCCGGTGCTGCTCTGTGAGACGTTAACTGTTTTCAGCATAAATCCAATACATTTCACAAACAATTTCCTTAATGCACCACATGCTTCTCCCTGAGAGAAAAGAAGTGATTAATAATGTTAACAATGGAAATAGAAAACCCCCAAAGATCATCCGAGGCCGTGCCAAGCCACACTTGGATCTGAACCAGGCCAGCGGACTTTGCTCCACGTAGAAGCCCTTGGTGGGACAGCGAGTCTCCCGGCCGCCCGGCCCTCCTCTCCTGCCGAAACTGCCCTCGGCCAGGACTCCTTCAGGGAAACCCATCCGTCCCCAGACTGCAGCCACATCTGTCCTCGTCTCACGTCACAGGGGAGCAGGACGCCCCCGGGCAGGTCCACTGGCCCCAGGAGAGCCCCAGGAGGTCACTGGGCTCAGGGGACACGGCCTGCTGTGGTCACCAAACACACAGGGCTGGCGTCTGGGATTTTCCCTGCGGAGTCATCCCAGCAAGGGGGACTCGCCCGCTTGCTCTTTCGTTTATTCATTTGTGAATGGTGAGGTTAACGGCACAAATATTTACAGAGAGCTTCAGCCAGCTCTGGGACGGGGAGGACGGAGGGCCTTGGTGGAGCTCCCCATTTCAGCCTCTGTCTTCCTGATCCTTGGGCTCCACGGGAGGTCCATTTTTCAAAGTGTCCTCCTGCTTCCTCCAACCTGAAGACACCGGCAGTCTGGACGCCGAGGCCGTAGGTTCAAATCTTGCCCCACTGTCTTTGAACCTCAAAGAGTCGCTTCATCTCTGTGTTAGTTTGCTGGGGCGGCCGTGAGAAAACGCCACAGACCGGGCGGCTTAACCAGCAGAAATGCATTTTGTCACAACTGGGGAGGCTGGAAGTCCAAGATCAAGGTGTCGGCTGGCTGATTCCTCCTGAGGCTCCCGGAAGGACGCCTTCCTGTTCACACAGTGTTCTCCCTGACTGCATGCCTCGTGTCCCAATTTCCCTTTTATGAGGACACAGGTCATATTGGATGAGGGCCCATCATGATGATCCCATTTGGTCCAAATAGGTACTGGGGGTTAGCACCTCAGCGCATGGATTTAGGGGCACACGATAACAACGTCTGAGCCTGGATCTCCCTACACCTGCCCCGGCCCCCTCCCAGAACCTCACAGGACCGTGCTGGCTGCTGTAAACCAGTTTTCCTGACCAAGGACAGGAATTGCCCTCAGGAAACCGCAGCTCCCTGGCGGGCGGGAGACGACATTAACAGGTGCTCGACCCGCAGAGAAAATCCTTTAAGAAAAGCCAAGCTCGCTTGAAGAGGCCAACATAAGGTCAGAAATGTGGTGCCAGACCAATCCGTTTCTCCGCGATAATTATACCGCCTGCCTGGCCAGTGGCATCAGACGTTAACCAACACCGGCTCTTTAGAGGTAACAAAAAAAATTTTTTTTTAATAAAAAAAAAAGGCAGCCCCTTGGTGGGAGGGTTTTTGGCGTTTCATCTGAATTCCATAATGAATAATTTATATAAAGGCTTTATTGGAGCCCAGCATTCCACAATAAATGTTCCGTGAGAACATACGCAAATATTTCAACATCAATTTCTCTCTGGTGGATTCGGCTGACAGCCCAAACCAGATTTGAGTTGCTACATTGCTTATTTACAAAAAATATCATAATATTACTTTTATTTGCATTTTTCCAGGCGTCCGCGGGGTGATGAATTTGAGAGGCACAGGCAGCAGAAGCAGCTGCTCCTGTGGGATCCGGGAGGGAAGGGAAGTCCTGTATTTTGGGGCAGGAAGTGGGGAGAGGGGCTTTTTGCCCGCAAACAGGGATGAGAAGAGAGACTCGGAGGGAGAGAACCACCCGGCTTCTGGGCCATAAAAGAGATTTACAGCCCCGCGTCCTGGGCAGTTCCTGAGTGGGGTGGGGTACAGGTGCCAGGGGCTTGAGAATCCCGGTTATCGAACCCGGGAAGAGGGCTCCAGGGTGCACGCTTGGCTATAAAGCCTCCAGGAAGGCTGGTCAAACCCTCCCCCTCTCCAGGCCGTCAGTGCCCCCACTCTCCAGGACAGTGGGGAGGTTTTGACGAGGTGATGGGGGCAGCATGGCCAGCACACTGTCACTCGTGCCCAACAAATGCCTGTCGAGCGGACGACTATGTAGATGTGCATAGCCCAGAGTCTGCAATGAGCAGGCCACCAATGAGAGCTGTCACTGTTGATGTTACTGTCCCCATGGGCAGGGAGGGGTGGTCCTGACTCAGCCGCAGCATCCAGGGGTGCAGCACACTCCCGCACTTGCTGCCCTGGGGGTTCACCTAGCCTCAGCTTTAATGCCTTCTTACTATTTTGTCTTTCTCATTCATGGACTCTTTATGGTTACACACAATGTCCTTCTAAGGATCTCTCGATCATCTGGCCCTGTGCAAGTCCAGAGGGATTGAATTGGAGGTCTGGGGAGGGAATGGGGATAGAGGAGACCCCAGATGCTGGCTCTGCCCTTCCCACCCCAACCAGGGGGGTGGGAGTTCCTGGTTTCCAGGCTGTCAGGGACACCTGCCTTTTAAGAACCCTTGGATGTGGCCGAGGGTCCCTGAACAGCCTGTGCTTTCTGCCCACTGAGGAATCTCAGCCCTGTGTGGGAAGGATGGGCCAAGATGGGAGGCACTGGGGGAGGGGGGAGGAGGCACCTGAGTGCTCAGTGGGTTAAGCATCCGACTTCAGCTCAGGTCATAATCTCATGGTTCACGAGTTTGAGCCCCACGTTGGGCTCTATGCTGACAGCTTGGAGCCTCCTTCAGATTCTGTGTCTCCCTCTCTCTCTGCCCCTCCCCGACTACCTCTCTCTCTCCTCTCTTTCCAAAATAAATAAAAAACATTAAAAAAATTTTCTAAAGATGGGAAGCAATGAGAAGTAGATGGTAAAGGGGTGGGGGCAGTGTCCTGGAAACCACAGAGATACCCATCCTTAAAAGACCTCTGTGTTGCTGACCAGCTGTGCGACTTTGGTTGAGTTTCTTTTTTTTTTTTTAATTTTTTTTAAAGTTTATTTATTTTTGACACTGAGAGCGTGAGCTAGGGAGGGGCAGAGAGAGAGGGAGACACAGAATCCAAAGCAGGCTCCAGGCTCCGAGCTGTCAGCACAGAGCCCAATGCGGGGCTTGAACTCAGGAACTATGAGATCATGACCTGGGCTGAAGTCAGACACTTAACCGACTGAACCACCCAGGTGCCCCTGGTTGAGTTTCTTAATTTCCCCCTGCCTTCATTCCCTCATCTCTAAGATGGAGTGATTGTAATCCCTTCCCAAAGGGAAATTGGGAGGGCCTCTGTGGTGCCAGACGTACACCCAAGATATACAGGCTGTTGCATATGCCCTGCTTATTTGGGGGAGAAAAGAGGGCAACCTACAATGTAGAAGACTTCCCTTCATACTTCAGTGTGTGGCCGGGGCACAGGTCACCTTCCCCCACTCCCTCCTTCCCCACAAGACCCCATGTTTGGTCTGGTGTCCACCTCTCCTTTGCACCGCCCATGGACTTGGGAGGCCAATACCTTCTGTTGTTCTGGTTGCATCCTGATTACCCACCCAATCACAGTATGCCATCCTCCTCACCAGTGATTATGTCAGCCAATCAGCACATGGAATTCCCCTCGTGACTATAATAGGTCCAGGAGGGAATACATTATCTAGGCTGGCCAATCAGAGGGATGAGAAGGACTTGCCCTCCATCTATCTTTCTCCCTCTGGGTGTTGTCCAATTGGCAACTGGCTGCACACATCTTAAAGTGATGAGGGAGGCTGCCTGAGGACGAGGAGAGGCAGAGTCAAGGGAGTCATAGAACAGTGAGGCTAAAGCCCTGATGGCACTGTGCCTGCAGTTGACCTCACTTCAGAACATGTTTCCATGAGATGGTGCATCTCTTTATGGTTAAACCATCTTGAGTTGGCTCTTCCATTACTTGAGATCCAAAGTGTCCTCATTTGCACAAGTAGGAGCGTCATTCATTCATTCATTCATTCATACCGTCTTCACTGAGCACCCAGTACAGCTGGATACTCTCTTCTTAGTACAAGGTATAAGAACACAAGTAAGAAAAAGTCCTCTGTCCCACATGCTCACCGTAGAGGAGGGGAGACAATTAAGAGACATGCACCACCCAGGTGAGCATAAGACAATGAGGGAGAGTCTCTCCCAGTGAAGGACGGGTGGGGGGGGCAGGCAAGGGAATAGAGTCAGGGAAGTTCCTAGGGGAAGCAGACCTGTGAGCCATGGTTGGGTTACTTCCTTATAGTACCTTGGATGGTCCATCTGACTACTGAAAAATGTTCCCTATGTATAAACTTAGAGGGTCTCAACTGTGGCCAGACCTCCATGGTCCCTCAAATGTCCAAGCCTCGGCAAGGTGGGAGTTGTAAAGGAGCACACAGGGGGATAAAGGAGAAAAAAGCAGTGGCCAAATTAAGGAATTTGGTCAGGAATATTTTAGATCTATAAAATATATCCAGTAACCAGCGATGTAAAATTTGAATAATGTCTGGCATCCAATCAAAAATCTCTTGACATGCAAACAAGTATGAAAATATGATTTGTGATAAGAGGAAAAATCAATTAAATCAGAGCTGACATAGACGTTAGAATTAGCACACAAGAACATTTGAAAAGTTATTACATGGGGAGAATGGTCAAATTTGGTGAAGGGGATTGAGAAGCATAACCTTTAAGTTATAAAATAAATGAGTCTGGGTGCTGGGCATTAAGGAGGGCACTTGTTGGGATGAGCACTGGATGTTATATGTTAGTGATGAATCACTAAATTCTACTCTTGAAATCATTATTACACTATAAGTTAACTAACTTGGATTTAAATAAAATTTAAAAATAAAAAAAAAGAAAAGAAAAATAAACTTGCATGCCTAAAAGGAAAAATAATAATAAATAAATAGATAAGTCATGGGGATTAAAAAGTACAGTGTAGGGAATATTGTCAATAATATTGTATTAATAGCACTGTATGGTAACAGATGGTAGCTACACTTACTGGGGTGAGAATTGAATAATGCATAGAATTGTTGAATCACACTGTTATACACCTAAAACTAATATAACATTGTATGTCAACTATACTTCAATTTAAAAAAAAAAAAAAAACTACCATGGGCCTAAAAAGAAAGCTAGCAAATTTCAAAGGTCCTTGCTCCCGAATAAATAAATAAAGTTACCACAGCCAATACAATATTGAAGGAAAAGAACAAAGATGGAGGACGGACACTACCTGTCTTCAAGACTTATAACGTAATCTATGGTGATCAAGACAATGTGTATTGATGAAAGAATAGACACATAGGTCAAGGGAACAGAATAGAGTCCAGAAGTAGATCCCTGTAAATACAGTCAGCTTGTCTTTAACCAGGAGCAAAGGCAGGACAATGAGGCAAAGTTCTCTTTGACAAACTGGAACAATCATACATCCACACGCAAAAAGTAAACTTAGGGGCACCTGGGTGACTTCATCAGGTAGGCATCCGACTCTTGATTTCAGCTCAGGTCAGGATCTCGCGGTTCATGAGATCAAGCCTCACGTTAGGCTCTGCACTAACAGTATGAAGCCTGCTTGGGATTCTCTCTCCTCTTTCTCTGCCCCTTCCCCCACTCACACATTCTCGAGCATTCTTGCTCTCTCTCTCTGTCTTTCAAAATAAATAAACTTTTTGAAAAAAAGTAAATTTATAGGGCGCCTGGGTGGTTCAGTTGGTTGAACATCAGACTTTGGCTCAGGTCATGATCTCTCAGTTCATGAGTTTGAGCCCAATGCTGGGTTCTGTGCTGACAGCGTGGAACATGGAGCCTGCTTCGGGTTCTGTGTCTCCCTCTCTCTGTCTCTCTCGCTGCCCTCCCCCTGCTGTGCACTCACTCACTCTCTGTCTCTCTCTCTCTCTCTCTCAAAAATAAACATTAAAAAAAATAGACTTTATTTTTAAAAAGTTGATTTAGATACAGGACTTACACCCTTCACAAAAATTAACTTAAAATGGATCATAGATATAAATGTAAATGCAAAACTATACGACCTTTAGCAGATAACATAGGAGAAAACCTAGTTGGCCTTAGATTTGGCGATGCCCTTGTAGAGACAACACCAAAGACACAATCCATGAAAGAACTAATTAAAAAGCTGAACTCCAGGGACGCCTGGGTGGCTCAGTTGGTTAAGCATCTGACTTAGGCTCAGGTCATGGTCTCACAGTTTGTGAGTTCGAGCCCTGAATCGGGCTTTCTGCTGTCAGTGCAGAGCCCACTTCAGATCCTCTGTCTCCCTCTCTCTCTGCCCCTCCCCAATCTCTCTCTCTCTCTCTCCCTCTCTCTCTCTCTCTCTCAAAAATATACATGAAAATTGTTTTTTTTAAGCTGAACTTCATTAAAATTAAAAACTTCTGCTCTGTGAAAACCAATGTCAAGATAATGAGAAGACAAGCTCAGACCAGGAGAAAATATTTGCAAAAGACACAGCTGATAAAGGAATGCTAACCAAAATATACAAAGAACTCTTAAAACTCAACAGTAAGAAAACAAACTATCCAATTTAAAATGGGCAAAAGACCTGAACAGATACTTTACCAAAGAAGATATACACATGGCAAATAATATGAAAAGATGCCCCACATCATATGTCATCAGGAAAAATGCAAATTAAAACAACAATAAGACACCACTGCACACCTATTCAAATGGCCAAAATCTAGAATACTAACAATACCAAATGTGGAGTAATAAGAATTCTCATTCATTACTGGTCAGAATGCAACATGATGCAGCCTCTTTGGAAGACAGTTTGGGGGTTTCTTACAAAACTGGACACATTCTTACCGTATGAGCCAGCAAGCATGCTCTTTGGTATTAATCCAAATGGATTGAGAAGTTATGTCCACACAAAAACCTGCACAGAGATGTTTACAGCAGCTTTATTCATAATTGCCAAACCTTGGAAGCAGCCAAGATGCCCCTTCAGTAGGTGAATGGATGATGAACTATGGTGCATCCAGACAATCAAATATTACTCAGAGCTAAAAAAGAAATGAGCTATCAAACCATGAAAAGATGTGGATCGCTGTTTTAAATGGGATTGCTAAGTGAAAGATGCCAATCTGAAAAGACCACCTATGCATGATTCCAACTGTATGACATTTGGAAAGGATAAAACTGTGAAGACCATAAAAATATCAGCAGTTTACAGGGGTAGAGGAGGGAGGGATGAATAGACAGAACACAGGGGATTCTTAGGGCAGTGAAAATACTCTGTATGAGATTACAACAGTGAGTACATGTCATTATACACCTTCCTAAACCTGTAGAATGTACACCACCAAGAATGAACCTTACTGTAAATCGTGGACTTTGGGTGATAATGATATGCTGATGTAGCTTCCTCCTTGGTTATATATATATATATATATATATATATATATATATATATATACACACACATATATATAACTCTGATGTTGATAATGGGAGAGGCTATGCACGTGTGGAGGCACAAAGTATATGGGAAATCTCTGTACCTTCCCCTCATTTTTGTTGTGAACCTAAAACTGCTCTAAGGAACAGTCTTTCTAAAAACAAGAAAAAAGAAAAAGTTACCACAATCACATATATTCAAAAAGTTAGAAACATGGAAAATATTTAAAAGGCCCAAGTCAAATCTCTAGACATGAAAATCACAATATCTGAAATGAAAAATACACCGAATGAAATTAGCAGCAGATTAGACATTAAAGGGTAACGACCAATGAACTTAAAGACATGGCAATAGAAAGTATCCTAAACTGGGGCGCCTGGGTGGCTCAGTCGGTTGGGCATCTGACTTCGGCTCAGGTCACAATCTCAAGGTTCATGGATTCGAGCCCTGCGTCAGGCTCTGTGCTGACAGCTTGGAACCTGGAGGCTGCTTCAGATTCTGTGTCTCCCTCTCCCTCTGCCCCTCCCCTGCTCATGCTCTGTCTCTCAAAAATAAATAAATGTAAAAAGAATTTTTTTTAAAAAAAGAAAGTATCCTAAACAAAACACAAAGAGAAAAAATAATTTTGAAAAAATGCCAGAGAACTAGTGAGCTGAGGAATAACTTCACACAGTCTGATAGAGTGTAACTGGAATCACCAAAGTTGAAGACGGACATAAAACCTAGTTAAAGAAATAATGGCTTAAAATATTCCAAATTTGACAAAAACTACAAACCCACAGATTCAAGAAGCTCAGCGAACTTCCAGCACAGGAAACATAAGTGCACACCATTTGCTTAACCTCAATGATAAAGAGAAATCTGCAAAATAGCCAGAGGAAAAAGATATGTTACGTAAAGAGAAACAAAAATCAGAATGACAGCCGATTTCTTATTGCAAACAATGTAAGCAAGAAGACAGTGGATCAATATCTTTAAATCACTGATTTTTTTTTTTTTAACTGTCAACGTGGAATTTTATACAGTGAGTTACCTTTTTTTAAGAAGTAGAAGTTTTATTTGGGTATAGTTGACAAAATACGTTACATTAGTTTCAGGTGCAAAACATAGTGATCGAACGAATCTATACATTATCTACACTCACAAGTGCAGCCATCATCTGTCACCATACAACACTATTAAAATACCATTGACTGTATTCCCTCTGCTGTACCTGCCATCCCCGTGACTTAGTCATTCCATAACTGGAAGCCTTATAGGGTGAAATTATCTTTTAAAAATAAAGGCAAGGATTCCAACTTCAGATAAGATAGAGTAAACATGCCCCACCTGGTCTCTCCTGCTAAACTCAACTATAACACCCGGACACATATATGCACGAGTTATTTGAGAGTTTTGAAAAGTAAATAGTGGCAGGCAGATTGAGAAAGAAAACCAGATATTTTTTAAGTACCACTAAATCAGTAGTGAATTCACCAGCTTTTTCCTCCAGTGTCCCCTGGTCTGCACACAGTGCAGCTCACAACCCTTGGGCATTGGCACAGAGAAAACTTAAGGGAAGTCTTCTAATTCTGAAAGAATGGGGGCGCCTGGGTGGCTCAGTCGGGTGAGCGTCTGACTTCAGTTCAGCTCATGATCTCGCAATCCGTGAGTTCAAACCCCACGTCGGGTTCTGTGCTGACACCTCAGAGCCTGGAGCCTGCCTTGGATTCTGTGTCCCCGCCTCTCTCTGCCCTTCCCCGACCTGTGCTCTGTCTCGATCTGTCTCTTAAAAATAAATAAATGAAATAAATGTTAAAAAAGGACTTAAAGGAGAAAGAATGGAGCCTCCTAATGCTCAGAAAAAATGTGGGCACCCCACATCTTTTCTCTTCTCTCTACTTTCTCACACCCCAGATCCCACGTGGTCCTATGACAGTGTTGGCAGGACCACAACAGAAACCATTAGGAGCGAAAACTTTGAGGCAGAGGAATCTTCCTTTCCAGTTAGTGGATCTGTGACCACAAGGGTAGGGGAAGCCCCGCTGCTCTTTTTCCTGTGTCTTTCTCCATCACTGGCACCAGAAAAGGGTAGAGCCACAGAAGTGTATGTCAGAGCAGGGTCTCTAGAGCCCTAGGTTCCTGGCCAAAGGACCAAAGCGAGCCAGAGATTACAGGGAAGAGTGCAGAGAGGGAACAGCTCTGGAAAGCAGCCCCATAAAGTCGCTATGAACTCCCGGTCTCTCCTCCCAAGCCACACATGGCACGAATCTGATTGTAGGTGGTATATCGAAGACTTCAAGAACTGAACCACTTCTGGCTCAAAGACTGGCCCCTCAGCCGAGCACACGTGGGAAAGATATGAAGGGTGTTCCAAAGGCTTTGAAAACTGTACTGACATTGAAACCACAACCCACACAAGATGTGTTGGATCCTGTGGCTGGAACCCAACCTAGCTTATTGCTTGCTAGAGCAAAAACACCACCATTCCTCAAAGTATATAACCAGAACACAGAGTCTCATAACACTCACAATGCCCAGGATACAATCCAAAATTACATGGCATATGATGAACCAGGAAAATCTCAACTCACATGGAGAACATCAACAACCATCACCGATGCCAAGATGACACAGATGTTGCAATTATCTGACAAAGATTTTAAAGCAGCCGTCAGGAAAATTCTCCAAAAAGCAAACACGAACACTCTTGAAACAAAAGGGAAAATAGAAAGTCTCACTTAGCAAAGTAGACGACACAAAGAAAAACCAAATGGAAACTTCAGAATTGAACAACACAATCATTGAAATTTTAAAACTCACTGGATAGGGCCATAGTAGATCGGCTACAATAAATGAAAGAGTCCGTGAAGTTCAAGGTAGATCCATAGAGATGATCAATTCTTAACAACGCAGAGAATAACTGTTGGAAAAGTAAATGCAGGGCCAACGACTTATGGGACAATTAAAAAGCAAAAGGTCCAATATTCACATCATCGGAGTCCCAGAAAGAGGCAAGAAAGAACACAGTGTGCAAACAATACTAAAGAAATAGTGGCTGAGGAGCCTCCCAAATTTGGTGACAGACATAAACCTCCAGGTGGAAGAATCTCACTGAACCACAAACAGGACAAACCCAGAGAAACTCCATTCTTGAATCCTCAAAAGAGGCCGGTCCTAAAGTGACGTGGCCTTCTTTTCCTTTCCTAACATTTTCTCTCAAACTCCAGCAGTTAAATTCAGCATGTGGAGAGTCATGGCAGCAGCTTCCAGGAGATCACATGGCCTTCTAGTTGGGCGGGGGGGAGGGATGGAGAGAAAGCTGGAGCCACCAGAGGTGTTCCCCACCTTGGCTCCTCGACCCAGGGTCCATCTCCCCTCCCCAGGCTCCTCCCAGCCTCCAGGGGGCACCCTGGACTCTCTGCCCTTCACATGCCACCATGGCTTCACCGTACGTCCTCGGTACCTTCAGCCTCACCTGTACCAGTGTCCCTTTCCCCCATGGGACCGTGCGGGATGGTAACTTGGCTGCTCGCATCCAACAGAGCTATGAACGGTTTGAGCCCCTCTCTTCCCTGAAGACCCCCAGCATATTTGGAGGAGAGCACAGGACCTCCGGTTCCTTCTTGGAGACAGAGAGACCTCGACTCCACCCCTAACCTTTAAAGCAGCTCAGGTCATGGGGCGCCTGGGTGGCGCAGTCGGTTAAGCGTCCGACTTCAGCCAGGTCACGATCTCGCGGTCTGTGAGTTCGAGCCCCGCGTCAGGCTCTGGGCTGATGGCTCGGAGCCTGGAGCCCGTTTCCGATTCTGTGTCTCCCTCTCTCTCTGCCCCTCCCCCGTTCATGCTCTGTCTCTCTCTGTCCCAAAAATAAATAAAAAACGTTGAAAAAAAAAATAAAAAAATAAAGCAGCTCAGGTCAGAGTAGAGGGGACGAAGGGATCTGAGAGATGCAGAGGAAGTGTCTCCATGCCAGTGTAAGGGACTCATTGACCTTCCAGCTCCAGATGCATGGTACCTGCTTGTGGCTCAATGGCCTTCGTCTTTGGGAGCCCTCCACCAGCTCTGGGACCTGCTGTGACTCCCCTTTGTGACTCTCCTCCTGCCAGGAGGGGAAAGCAGCACGTGCACACACACACACACACACACACACACACCTCTAATGTTTTCAGCCCACACACAGTCCTGTGTCAGGGTTGGGGACTCCCCCCCCCTCCAAGCAGGTGGAGAGTGCAAACACGGAAAACAGCTCAGACCTCTGGCGTCAGCCCCCTCCCCACACCCAGCCTTCATCTACAACTGGGAGGACCACGTAGTGCCCAGTGACCGCACTGCTTGGTCTGCCAGCAATCCCCATGGAACTTCCCCCACGCACGTTACCTGACCCGCAGGGCTCTCGGCTTTCTCGCTCTCCTGACACCGCTGACGGGTTCCCACCCTCTTCTCCAGTACGGCTAAGTCGGAAACCAGGACGGGTCTCGGTGTCGCCGTTCTCAGCCCCCCACAGCCCCACAGCGCGGTCTGACGCCCCGCGCAGGGAGGGCTTCCAGAGGCCCGTTTGCTGTTCCCCCCGCTGGGCTGTGCAGACTGAAATATTGGTGCAGATGTGTTTCCAGTTTGTGACGGAACTAAGGGGCCGGGGCGGGCGTTTGGTCCGGGATGGGCTCCTCCAGAAGCCACCCGTGCGACCACGGTGCGGACAGACGCCGATGGCTAGAAGGGCCTCAGACAGGAGGGAACAACCTGGAAAAGGGCAGGGGTCTCAGCCCGAGGCAGTCACTGGGCATCTGGGTCGTGCAGGGAAGGAATTGGGGTCTGTGTGGGTGGAGGCCCCCAGGGGCCTCGCCTCGGGGCAGGAAGAAGGGTGCGGGCACCGTGTTGCCCAAGTACCATTCGGACCACGCTCCAGGTGAGTCAGGGGCCACAGAGCCTGGGAACCACGCGACCCCTTGGCTGCCAAGTCCCCTCTGCCTCCTGACGCAAGAAACGTCCTCGACATTCTCCATTCTCCCTGCAGGAACGCGGGCCCTGGAGCTGGACGTCATACGGTCAAAGCCCAGCTCTGCCACTCGCCAGTGTGACCTCAGGTGAGTCTCCACCTCCCTGTGTCGGTCAGGTGGGGAAAAGACGGTGCCCCGCTGAGTGCTGAATGAGCCCACGTTAGAAACTCCCCCAGACTTGGCTTCTCCACCCAAAATGTGCCGCTCAACCACAAACGGGCTGCCAGTCACTGCCACCAACGACGACTTCCCCTCCCCGAAGGAACAGAATATGGCCGTTTTTTCGTTTCTGGGGCAATAGTAATGAAGCACCAGAGTGGGGGGCAGGAAGCGGAACTTTAACCACTCACATTTCTTCCCCCCAGCGCTGGAGGCTGAAGTCGGAGATCAAGGCATCGTCGGCCGGTGGCTCCTTCTGAGCCTGAGGGGAACCTGCTTGTAGCTGTCTTCATGTTCACACGGCATTCTTGCTGAATGTCCAGATTTCCCCTCAAGGACACCGCCAGCCCTGTTGGATCAGAGCCTCATTTTACCTTAATAACCTCTTTAAAGACCCTCCCTCTAAATAGGGTCACATTCTGAGATACGCCCATTAGGGCTTCAGCACGTGGGGCTGGGGCACCGTGCACCTGTCACCAGCCCTCTGGGTTAACGCCTTCCCTGTGCGTGAGCTCACGCAGAGGACTCTTCACGTCACACCGGGGAGCGTGTGACACCCACAGCCCCCACCAGGCCACAGCTGGGCCCCCTCAAACTGTCCGCGTGTCTATTTTCTGCTCCATTGTGGGGGAAGACCAGTCCTTTGTGGGACAGTTTCTTAGGACAGAGATGTCTCTTTGTACTTGGAGCTTCCGGGGAGCGGGGGAATGTCAAGCTGGGAAGGAGCACGGAGAGCCAGTGACAGGCATCCCATCCCGTGTCCAGGTGACCCCACAGCCAGCACCCGCAGACACGTGACAGACAGTGCTCACGTGGGCTCCCCGGCCGCCAGCACAGTGCCAGCGGCCTCGGGGCACCACCAGCCTCCGCACATCTGCAAGAGTGGGAGGGCAGGAAGCTCACTTCCCAAACTGTCCGGGTCCCAGTTTCCCTCGGCAAGAAAAACACAAGCACCGGGCAGTCGCTCCCTGCTTGTTCTTGCCGCTTACGGACTCTCTCTGGTCCTGATCATCACCCACTGTGCCGGGAGCCACATCAGAGGGTGGCCCGAGGACCCTGGTGACTCACAGCTGGGCCCAAGCGTGACCCCGAGAACCCACAGGGCCACTTGCTCGTGGCATGTCGGCGAGGCCTGGAGTGGGGGTCCCCCGCTTCCCTGCCGAGACCGCTGGGAAGCGTTCAGAGAAGTTCCATCGGTGCGAACGTAATAAACTGTGGCATGAAATATTTATCCACTTAGACCAGCTTAAGTAAGTCAAGTGTGCTGGAAATCAGCATCGTGCTTTCATTTTTAATGAGCCTTCTGTACAGCAGCCCCTTCTGTCACTGTCAGGTGCTGGGGGGCAGGAGTTCCCAGAGCCCGATGCAATTTTAATCTCCCTCCACAAAGATGCTGAATAATAGACCACGTTTGCTCGCGGGAGCCTTGCCCGAGGCCGGGGAAAGTTGGCCTCTGATCTAAGCAAGTCCCATGTTTGCTCAGGAGTCTCCTCCTTGCTCCCCCTCTTCTCTGAGCACCAGACACACTGGTGACTGCTTAGGCAGAGCCCACAGGGGCTGTGGTTGGCTGAACGATGGCCCCCAAAGGTGCCCCCCTACCAGCCCCGGGACCCATAAATGCGTCACCTTGCGTGGCCAAGGGGACTTTGCAGATGTGAGGAAGTTAAGGACCTTGAGGTGGGGATTATCCCGGATTATGTGGGCAGACCCGGTGTCATCGCAAGGTCCCCATAAGAGGGAGGTATGGGGGTGTCACAGAGAGCTGTTTTGCAGGCAGAGGAAGGGTCCACAAGCCAAGGAATGTGAGCACCTCTAGAAGCAAGAGAAAGCAAAGGAACAGATTCTCCCGTAGAGCCTCCAGAAGGAGCACAGCCAGGAAGACCCATTTTAGACTCCCGACGCCCAGACGGCCAAAGAACTAACGTGTGTGGCTCTAAGGCGTTAACTGTGGGGTCACTGGTTACAACAGCACTAGGAGATTGATACAAGGACTTTCTCTCTTCTCATCCTGGCCACCCCAGTTCTCCAGATGCCCGGCTTCAAACCCACCTCCCACCCCTTCCCGGCCCCGGGGCCTGGGTCAGGTGCCTCAGTCCTCTCGGACATAATCCTAAATCTCGGGGCAGCTGGGATCGTGTATCCGCAGCTCCGCCCCCTTGCAGAGCAGTCTGAGGACAGCGCGGACGGTGGCACCAGCACGTTGGAAGCCCCACGGGAAGTGGGAAGTGTCCCCACGTCAGTGCTGCTGTGTCTCGAGACAGAGCCTCCGGGAAAGGTGAAAGAAAGAGCCTCCACGGCTCAGGTAGGAGTAATTGCGGCTGCAGGTAGCAACGCGGCTCTGGCCGGAGGGAGGATTTGGGCCAGCAAAGTCCCACGAGGAACTCTGTGACTCACTGTCTGGGACCATGACCTTGGCGGCCTCCGCCTCCCTCCCAAGCCCAGCACCGCCTCGGAGAGAGAACTGAGCTCCCGAACATTTCGATTCATGCACCCCATGTTCTGAGCCCTGGGCGGGGAGCAGACAGGGCCCCTGCCCTCCGGAAGCCCGAGGACTGGGTGGAAGGATATTGCTGGACTGCAGTGAACTCCTTCAGGCGGGGACACAGGGAAGGATCCCGCCTCCCAGGGGCAGGGAGGGCTTCCTGGAGGAGAGGGTGACTGAGTACCCACTGGGCCAGATGGGCCCAGCTAGGAACGGTGTTTGCCATCTGCTTGGAGACAGACGTGTCCGCAGCTCACTGTGACTCTAGAATCCACGAGAGGTGCTAAGGCCCACCCGGGGCGGGGGCTGCAGAGGAGGAAGCGGGTCCAAGGGTTATTGAGGAAGCTGATTCCCTGAGGGGCCAGGAGGTACAGAGACTTGCAGGTGACCGGCTGGTTCTGGCCGGGGTGCCTGGAGCGACAGAGGCCTGAGGGCCGGCCAAGATCATGGCCAGTGGCAAAGGTCAGAGCCGGGCTGCAGAACACAGGAGTGAGCTTGACTTGGAACCACAGATTTCCAGGACCGGGAGAGCCTCTGCGGGCAGACCCGGCGGCTGCCACCCAGGCTTTGCCCGGAGGACAGGGAACCTCAGAACAAGGCAGAGGACGCTGTCCATTGGCCAAGAGCCCTGTCTGAAGAGCGGATCCTGTTGCTCCCACGGCAGGGATTTCATCCTCCCGTTCCACGTCCTTCTCTCCGTGGCTGGCAGCCGGGAGAGCTACTGTCACCGTCCCCACCCACAGTGATGGGGCACTGCTGCTGCCCAAGAGGCCACCCTGGAAGGGGTGGGCGCAGACAAGTCAAGGGCCCGTGCCAGAGGACAGGCAAGTGGGGTCCTGAGGAAGGAGGAGGAAGGCTGCAGACGTGGCGCTCCCGGCTGGGCAGCAGGGCCCGAACCAGCTCCTCAAACGACTCCCAAGGTCCATCTTTCCAGCAAAACCCTCAGGAGGGCAAACCTCACCCAGAGCTCACTTGGGCAGCCAGTCGGTGACTCCGCAGGCAGATGTCAGGGTGTCCCCACTGACCTCAAGCTTGTTCTTAATCTAACTCCGCCAATGCCTCTCATACCCATCCATCCATCACCAAGGAAACATGCGATGCAAGGTCCCCAGTGACACCGACCTGTCTGGACCACAGGGGGGCTGGGACGGGGCTCCCCCTTCTCACGGCCCACAGGCTGTTCCCAGGGGCAGCTCCCCACACAGGCCAAGGGGCTGAAACCTCGTGGCCACAGAGCCTCAGTGCTGGGCAGCTGGCGTGTCCAGGCACGGCCAATTTCCTTCGTGTGCCCTATAAAAAGCTGGGTGTCCGGGGAGGTGCCGTTCATCCCCTGGGGCCCTGGGACACACACCAGATCTGGCACCCCTCTCACTGCCCAGCCTGAGGAGTCGTCTTTTCTCACCCTCACCCCAGTCAAGCCGGCCCCTTAACCCACACTGTGTGATGTCCAGGGATCGGGCCCCAACCCTAACACATCACTGGGGGTGGTGAGATCTATATCCCAATCTCCCTCTTGTCGTAAGGACAGTGGTCACTGGACGAGAGTCCACCCTAACCCAGTTTGGCCTCGTAACATGACGACATCTGCAAATAAGGTCACATTCACAGGTACCAGGGTTTGGACCTGAGCGTGTGTTTGGGACGCAATTCTGCCCAGTGCGGCTGCCAACATCGAACCAGAGTAAAACCAGGCACTACATGCCCCTGGGTGGGAGAACTCAGCGCCTCGCCAAGGGGACCACACCGGCGTCCGACGGGGCCGCTGGCTTCAGCTGCCTCTCGACAGCAGTTCCCGAGGATGGGAGGACGTGACAAACCACACGGTGACAATGTGGTCAGCAAACCCAGAGTGTGGGTCCAATGGCCCAGGCCTCTCACAGACAAGGCATGAGGGAAAGAAAGGGATACATGTGGAACCTGTCTGTTAAAAGAGACTTAAGGACAGACCAGCTCTGGGGCACCTGGGGGGCTCAGTCGGTTGAGCGTTCGACTCCTAATTTCGGCTCAGGTCGCGATCTCGCGCTTCGTGGGTTCAAGCCCCTCGTCGGGCACCACGCAGATGGTGCAGAAACTGTCTGGGATTCTCCGCCTCCCTCTCTCTCCGCTCCTCTCCCGCATGTGCCCTCACGCACGCCACCCCCCTCTCCCTCTCAAAACAAAACCTTTTTTTTTTAATGTTTTATTTATTTTTGAGACAGAGAGAGACAGAGCATGAGCGGGGGAGGGGCAGAGAGGGAGGGAGACACAGAATCTGAAGAAGCTCCAGCCTCCGAGCTGTGAGCACAGAGCCCGACACGGGGCTTGAACTCACAGACCTCGAGATCGTGACCTGAGCCGAAGTCGGACGCTCAACCGACTGAGCCACCCAGGCGCCCCAAAACGAAACATTTTAAATAAATAAATAAATAAATAAAAATAATGAGTGAGACTAAACCAGGTTCCATTTCTCGACGTGGGTGGGGCATCGAGGCTGTTTGCTTTAACAATCCATCAAGCTAACATTTGTCTCACCGTTTTTCTGTACCCGTGCTTTATTTTACAATGAAAAGGTTTTGAAAGTTAACTACTATAATAATCATTAAAATCACCATCATTAGCCTTGAATCATGCTACAAGTGTTTCTAAAGAGTCCCCTGGGCCTGGCACTACGCTGGGTACCAAGCATTTGGCGACGAGGAAAACAGACCTGGTCCCTGCAGTCGTGAAACTGACCACCTGGGGCGGGTAGGTGGCGGGCAGGTGAAAATCTGCCTACGTAACAGCACATCTAACTGCATTGTCCCGGCATGAGCTACGTGGGACGGGGGAGGAGACCCTGAGCCTGGGTCCTGGGACGCGTGAGGCCTTCCGGAAGGGTGGATGTGAAACCAAGAGGCGTTCTCCGTTTCCGCTGCAGAAAGAATGCGTTTCGCTTCGTGGGAGGGATGGTGACATACGACAGCTAGCCTGTATTGACAGTCACCGTGTCCTGGGTGTGCTTGCTAAGAGCCTGACACAGCGCCTCGGTTATCACAACCCCCGTCTGCCCGCGAAGGGGGAAGAAAGACGCGCTGGCTGGTGCATGTGGCACGTTTTTAGCTGCCGTGTCATCCACACGCGAGAGCGAAAGCACAGCGTGAGTGTTCGTTTTGGAGCCAGGCAGTGACATGCACCCACAGAGCCACCACCCCAGGGGGAGAGCAGTAGTCTTCTCCGCCAGCCCCGAAAGTTCCCTGGGGCCCCAGCCCCACCCATGTCTTCCAGAGGCCTGGCTTTTGTGTCCTGAACCCCTGATCCGGGCGGATCTGCCCCAATCCGGGTGACTCTCTCCCTAAAGCAGAGGCCAGGGCTGGCCGCCATCCCCAAGGCCCCTGACACATCACTGCCCACTGTCACCCCCAAACCTGCCAACCTGGGCAGGAAAAAATGCCAGCCGGCTGACGCCCGGGGAAGGGGGCAGACGGGTGTGGCTCACAGGCTCCTGTCACCCTCGGATCACAGAGTTCCCCCAGCCCACCTGCATTCATGGGGTGAGGGCCTGGGAACCACAGCGGCCTCAGGCAGCAGGCTGGGAAGATTCCAGAGCAATCCCAGGGGAGGGAGGAGACGGGGGAGCCGTTCCCGAGTGGTCAAAAGTGCCCCTGGGACTGGACAGTCTCTGTCTCTTTCTCCCGGGCTCCCAGTGGGCAGAGGATGGCAGCTCGCGTTTGGATCTTCCTCCAACAGTCCTACCGGCTGATGAAAACCTCCCTGGAATTGGAGCAGGTGCACGGTCCCCGGAGGTCACTTATCCCCTGCTTCCTGGTGTCCCAGCCTTGACAACACACGTGCCTTGATCACCAGGAAAAGTGGCAAAGAGACTATGGGGGTGTCCGAATAAGCCCAGCCCCCCCCCACCCCTGCCCACTCCCAGAGTATCACTTCCCTAGCAGCAAAGAGCAGAGCCATCCACTGAGAAGGGGGGTGTCGCGACAGAGATGCCTGCCGTGCCCTATTTGGAAAAGGAAAAAGACCGTCCCTGCGAAAGCAGCTGACGTCCGTGGGCTAAGATTAAATGGCAGGAGGGGCTGGCCTCCACGCTGGCCTTCCCAGCACACAAAGCCTTCCTCCCAACCGAGAAGGAGCCCCACGTGAGCAGCAGAGCCACAAATAGCGTTGGAGAGGGCGAGCCCTTTGCCGCCGCAGAGTCGCCTGACGGGGGTCCAGAGGCGGGAGGGAGGCAGCCAGGGGCGTCTTGCCGGAAGGATCGGGATCACGTAGCACCATGCTTCTGTGTCCCAACAGCCCTCTGCCCCCTCTTCGGAGAGTCCCCAGGATGGGGATCCTGGAAATAAGTCCCCACCCTACTCACGGCGTCCGGGAGGGCTCTGGGTCTCAGCGGTGCGGTCACACTCTGACATCACTCCAGCATCCCAGCTGTTTGCAGTGGGTGTTTTTGGATGAGAATTCTACCTGGAATTAGTTCAAGAGTTTCGTAGGAAACCTGCTGTATGAATGTCAGCGCAGTGAGGCCGGGGGCCGGTTTTCATTCCGCCCCCGCCCCCCCCCCCCCCCCCCCCCCGCCCCGTGAGCTAATTCCACATGTGCTTATTCCTAAAAACGAGGTTAAGTACCCACTCCTATTCCCCGGCCAAGACTGCGATGCAATCCGATGTTTTCCTGTGTGCCCTTCACGAGGCAAGCCTCAGGAGGGGCCCCCTTCAAAATGCTGGCAGCCCCACTCTCCCGGGCCCCCTCCCACCGGGCCCGGTCGCCCCAGGAGCAGATGACGCGTGGAGGCGAGCAGAGCCAGGGTCTGTGGCCAAGCCTGGGCTTTGCAGCCACATGACATGGTCACTTCCTGGGCTGGCGCCCATCTGGGCGGCTTCTCTGTGCCGCCTGAAACACCCAGAGTTGTCACCCATACTGCCCCCGCTTTCAGAGGGGAACTCCGGCACGAAGGGGTTAAGGAGCAAAGTCGAGTTCACATGCTTTTCACTCAGATCAGACAAATGAGTCAGGGCTGGGAGAAGCCAAATCTCACTGCTGTCACGAAGGGGTGCAGCTCTGTGGCGGAACCAGTCGGGCCACCTGCCCCGAGGCACACACCCACCCGGCTGGCTGCCTCATCATTGGTCTGGTTGCAGAGAGGAAGGAAGGAGAGAGACCCAGTTCCTTCGGCCCAAGAGGGGCCACGCACGGTTCTACAGAGGGCCAGCTGAGAAAGCCGCTGTGTCTGGTGCCACCACCTCTGGCCACCAGGGCCTCCTGAGAACAAGGCCTCTGCTGTACCGCACCCCGCAGACCTCACGCTGGCCAAACCCCCCCCCCGCCCCCGCCCAGAGGCGGCTTCCGGCCTCGGCAGGAAGGGCCTGGCGAGTGGACAAGAGACCACCCAGCCCTCTGGCGGGGGTGGTGGATATGAAGGGGTCTGATCCTCAGGAAAGGGGTGGGAGGGCCCCTGTGGGACTTGGGGGGCTGCACCTCCCCCGTGGTGGACTGGAGAGGAATGCAGCAGACAGTCCAGCGTGGCCAGAGCACCAAGGGACTCTTCAGAATGACGGCAGACAGATTCTCCCTTCTTTTCCCTTCCTGGAGGTACCCGTGAGTCAGGGGAGGCCGAGAAGCACCGGACCGGTCAAGCCATGAGGGGGGAAGCTGGGATGACGAGGGGGCGGGGGTGACGGCCAGAACCAGCTGGGAAGGGGCTGGGAGGGCAGGGGAGGGGCACTGGTGGTGCATGTTATGCAGTAAAGGAGAGGCTTTCCTGGGGATGGCGAGGTCGAGGTGACATGGCCTTTACTCCATCAGACCTGCTGTGACCGTGCAGAGCTCACCCAGGTCTAGAGGGACGCTCTTCAGCCCTTGCTGGCTGTTGCTTCTCAACCTCCATTTCTTCTGTCTTAGGAAACTCCAGTTGTGTCCCATCTCGATGTGTGAGTCTGGGCTCTCCAGACGAACAGACACAAAACGATGTGTGCACATGTGGAGAGAGAGAGATTTGGTTCAAGGAATTGGCTCACGCAATTATGGAAGCTGCAAGGATGGACAGGCCGGCTGGGGACCCAGGAAAAGCTGATGTCGCAGTTC
The DNA here is from genome assembly GCF_018350215.1 of Panthera leo. Lineage (NCBI taxonomy): Eukaryota > Metazoa > Chordata > Mammalia > Carnivora > Felidae > Panthera > Panthera leo. The sequence goes on along the minus strand of NC_056686.1, from coordinate 2,278,666 downwards.
AAGTCCCAAGTCCACCTGCCACAGAATTCCCTCTTGCCTGGGGGACACCAGTCGGGGCCTTCAGCTGATTGGGTGAGGCCCACCACATCACGGAGGGCAATCTGCTTTTCGCTCAAATCCCACTGATTTAAATATCAGTCTCATCCAGAAACACCCTCATAGAAACATCCAAAATAATGGACGGCCCCGTACCCAGACACTGTGGCCCAGCCAAGCTGACACATGAGATAAACGGTCATGTTTTGTCTTCAGACAAGGTGCCCCCGGGCGTCTGTCTTTGCCAGTCCTCTGCTGCAGTCGGGAATCCAGCCGTACGTCCGGCGGTGGGATGGGCAGGGTGGCGGGGTCGGCTGCCCTCGTGTCTCCCTTATTCCCCAGCAGGAAGGCTGCCCCCGGCGTCAGAGGCCGACAGCTCACGAGCCCATGGGAGACACGGTCTCACTGGTCCTCGGGCCTCTGTGGCGGGGCCCTTCCCGCCTCACACCCGGACCCAGGCTACCGGCTTCCGATTCACCAGCTCTTTGTACTGACGTCAACACTCACTGCCTCCCTGCACTCCCGACCCCTACCTGCCCCGGTCTGTCCCCAGCGTCCTCATGGGGCCCCGCACGCCGTGCCATCTGCTTAGCGGCATCTGGACACTGATTTCCATCCCCCACCCCCGGACCCTCACCTTCACGGGGCAGGCGTGTGGGGCCACTCGAGTCTACGGCAGTGTCCCCAACATTGTCTGCACCGTTGTCAGGCGCAAAACAGATGCTCCATGAATGTGTGTTAGATAAACGGATAATCAGCACTTTAAAACTGTATTCTAGGGGCCCTTGGGTGGCTCAGTCGGTTAAGGGACTGGCTTCGGCTCAGGTCACGATCTCAGGGTCCGTGAGTTCGAGCCCCATGTCGGGCTCTGTGCTGACGGCTTGGAGCCTGGAGCCTGGGGCCTGCTTCCCATTCTGTGTCTCCCTCTAGCTCCGCCCCTCCCCCCATTCATGCTCTGTCTCTCTCTCTCCCTCTCTCAAAAATAAATAAACATTAAAAAAAAATTTTTAACCATATTCTAACCTAAGCCTGTCTGGTTGAGGCCACAGACAGTGCCTCCTGGCTTCTGTCCACCATCTTCAACACCCACACACCTGTACTGTTACCTTCCCCGGGTCCACGTCAGGCGCTCCTTGGGCTTTTAGAAGCCGAAATAGCAAGAGTGGGACACAGGCTGCCTGGGCATCCCTGGGGACAGGTGTCAACACAGGATAGATGGCAAGGGGGGTGACTTCCTGGGCCTTGTCCAGAGGGCAGAGACGTGAGGGGTGGGCTACACCCGGGCACCAAACGGCCGTGTTTCTTAAAGGTGCGGCTCGCCTGGGCCTTGGGGTCTAGAGGCGGGAATTCGGTCTGGGTAGAAAGAAGCTTGTGCCAAACTTGTGCTCCTCCGCCCCCCGGCCCTGGCCCGTCTCCACAGAGAAGACCCAACCCGGTCACAAGAGACCCAGTCTGATGGCAGTCAGGAGAGCGTGCCGTAGAGAAGACCCGTTTACTGGGGTCTAGGGCAGGGCCAGGGAGCTGCGGTTAAAACAGGGGTCACAGCTGGAGGGCTGCACAAAACCCCTCTCTGCCTGGGGCCCCCCTTCGGCCCAGGGGCCAGCGAGCACAGACAGCCGTGGAAAAATCACGGGTGGTGACCCAGGAAAAGCAGTGAGACCGGCGCCCGGCCCTCCCAGCACGGACCACGCACTCTCCAGTGAGGACTCTGCATCCCCTTGTGACGTGAGCTGGCATCCAGGTGCTGCCGGGACCCAGGCCAGGCTAGGGTGCCCCTCAAAGCCCCCGCTCCAGTCCCCCAGGCGCAGCCTGCTCGCTGATGGGTCCAGTAGCTCGAGGGAATCGCCGCCGGGCGATTCCGGGCGGCCCTGACCTCCACGTCCTGGCTTCATTCTGTCTCCACTCACTGCCAGACACCCAGGCTGTCCTGCAAGCTCCAAGGTCACAAGGCAGCTCAGGAGGCTCTGTTCTGGAGGACCCCTGTGTCTGTGATGGGTCCTTCGTTCCCTGCAAAGAGATGCCGTGGTGCTCGATGCCACCTGCTGCGCCTGCTGGGTGGTCTGACGGCAGGTCTGGGTGCTCAGTTCCAGCCCCGTCTCTGGCCCCGGGCCGAGTTCGTGATAAAGGGCACACCCCAGGCAGAGTGTCCGTGGGGACTGTCCACGTCACATCAAGGCCGGCCTCTCTGGAAGCACGAGACTCACGGCCCTAAAGCCTCTGGGACCCACGGGCTGCGGGGGTCCCTCCTCCTGCTGGGCTGGGGCTCGGGTGTGCGCCCCGGGAGAGAAGCTGAGGAAGGAACGAGGTTTGAACACACGGCATGGGAAAGAAAGCTGGGGGGGGAGGAGGGAGTAGCTGGAGTGACAAGCAGAGACACGGAGAACGCGGTCCTGCCCACAGGGACACGCTCCCCCCCAGGAGCTCCCCAGCCAGCGCCCCCAAGGCTCCATCAGGGCCTCGGCGTCCCCCCTCGCGACTGAGGAATCTGGACCAGCACGACCCTCCCTCCATCAGGACGCATCGGAGGCCCCACAAAGGAAGACATGTCTTCTAGAAGAAGCCACGGAGTGGGGCTCGGGCAGAGAAGGAAAGTCTGCAACCTGGGCCTGCGTCCCAAGTCCTGGCTGTGCCATGGCAGAGGCCCTTGGGCGTGGGGGGCCCAGCTTGGCCCTCCTGGCCGCGCTGGGGAGAGCTCCGCGGAGGGACTGGGCTCGGGACAGCAGAGGGTGGAAGAGGGCAGGGTGAGCAGAGCTCCACCCCCCACCAGGACCCCCAGCACAGAACGCGCACGGGCGTCCCTGCGGACCTGATCAGCGTTGCCTCCAGACCAGCGGGCGGGCGCTGCGCGGGGGTCCCCGCAGGCGGCGGGCAGGTGGGTTCCTCTGTGACGAGCCCGCACTGAGCAGCTGCCACTTCCCGTGTTTAATACGCGATTATGATTTCACGCCCGGTGCCCCCCAGGGTGCGGGGAACCCAGAGGCACCGTCTCTACAGAGGTAGCTGCCCCCGACCCCGGCCCATCCGCAGATTCTGCACGTCGTTAGGGAAGGAGCCACCTTCCCTGCCCCGCACCTGCCGCCCTCCTCCGGAGCCTCCCGGAGCAGGAGCCGCGGCCACGGCTGCTGTTCCCTGTCTCATCCTGCCCCCTGCTGCCGGGACCCAGACGCCAGACTCCGCAGAGTGAGGGCGCCCAGGACGGCTCTCCAGCCCCGGCTCAGCACCCCGCATTCCCCTCCGGGGGGGACAGGGGGCCTCTGCCCTGCACCCCACGATGCCTCAGTCTCCCCAGGTCTAAATAGGTGCAATGAGTGAACCACCTCCGGGTGCTTCGAAAATCACATGACGTAACGCCCGGAAGAGGCTGGCTTAGAACAGTGCCAGGCACAAACGGAGGCGCCCTCGGAACATGTAGGCGTCCCTGTGCCCACCCCATCGGCGCGGGGGCTCAGATGCTAGAACGGCCCCCATGTCGCCTGACTTGGTTACTCAGTCAACAGTGACCAGGGACCTGCTGAGGGCCCGGCTTCTGTCCCAGCAGGCCCACCTCTGTGTCAGCCCCCTTGGCGGGCGGACACCCCATTCTCTACGAAGGTGAGAGCCTCGTGCCGGTCAGGAGCTGGGGTGGCCGAGTCTGCAAAGCTGGGCCACCACACATCTCCCGATGCCTGTGCACCCTGCTTGCCCGGCCGTCCCCGGAAGACCGCACAGCACCTCCATTGCCAGCCAACAGGCACGGTGCTGAACCAGTGACCTCATAGTTCAAAGCGTCCTCAGCGTAAAGGCTGCCCAGGCTGGCAGGATTAAGAGGTCCGTGGGCATGCGGGCCTGGACCGCCAGACCTCAGTAGCCACTCTGCTGTCTCAGAGACTCGGGCACACGGATGCTGACTGTCCTGGCTGCAAAGTTTTAAAAACCTTTGCTAACAAACAAATAAACTTAAGGGGCGCCTGGGTGGCTCAGTAGGTTAAGCGTCCGACTTCAGCTCAGGTCATGATCTCGTAGCTCGTGAGTTCGGGCCTCGTGTCGGGCTCTGTGCTGACAGCTCGGAGCCTGGAGCTGCTTCGGATTCTGTGTCTCCCTCTTTCTCTGCCCCTCCCCAGCTCACACTTTGGCTCTCTCACTCCCTCTCGCTCAAAAATAAATAAACATTAAAAAAAAAAACAACTCCAGGTCGTAAGTGGACAGCACCATCTCTTTGGAGACACAGGTAATTAATTTCTGACTGGCCAGTGGTCAGTGGTCAGTGTCTCTCGGGGTCGGGCTGGGGACAGGAGGTTCACCCGATCCCCGTGGTCCTGGGAGAGGCAAGGCTGTGCGGGCGGCCCCTGGGCTCTCGCTGGCCTCACCTCAGAGCCGTGCAAATATTAAAACATCGTTGTCTGTGTGCCTCTCCTCTGGAAGATTGCATCCCCACGACAATGGGATCAAAAATTTTTAGTAAATTAAAAAATTACTCAAAAGAACATTTCCCTCTCACCGAGAAAAAGGCAGGTAACTCTCATTTTCCTGAGAGGAAGAATGTTCTGTAAAACCGCTCCCTTTGTAATCAGGTACATACAATGGGCCTTAGTTCCAGGGAATTCAGCAGCAATCGGGAGAAAAGAGATAAGAAATTTCCACCCAGCCTAGGAAAGAGGACGAGGGAGTTACAGACCCACCAGGACACTTTATATCCGCTTTTCCGTGCTGGCGGGGGCGGGGCAAAGAGTTTAATCTGGCCTTTGTCCCCCACTTCTGGGCAGTCATGTCTAAAATGTCCTGCCTGACCGGAGGGTCTGCCTTCCTGGGGGCCGTGGGTCACCCTGGGTAATCCAACAAGGGGACCCAGAGTGGTAGTCGTGGGGTAGGGCCGGCCCTGCCAGAAACACAGACCCTGTGATTTAGAGTGGGACTTGGGGTCACAGGGATCAGTCCCCTGGAGACTGAGATCAGCAATGCGGGCGACCAACCAATCGATAAGCACTTGGTCAATCATCAGTCATGCCTCTGAAAGGCAGCCCATCTAGGGAGCGTGTGGGGCCGCGAGGCTCCGCAGAGTTCCCTGATGGCAGTCCTCCATGTGTGTCGTCACACTCCACGGCCGAGAGGACGTGTCCTGACTCCAGGGGCAGGGGACAACGGAAACCGCCTTGAGCACTTTCCAGGACCCTGCTAGTGTGTCTCTTCCTTTGGCTGATCTCCACCCGTGTCCTTTCCCTGTAAGAGACCATAACCGTGGGGGTAGCAGCCCTCGGTGAGCAACGTGAGTCCTTCTAGAGAATTAGCTCGCCTGAGGGTGGTCTGGGGACTCCCAAGCTGGCAACTGAAGTGAGGTCTTGTGTGGACGGCATCCTTCCACTTTGAAGTTGGGCTAAGCTCATGCTGTGTGTGTGAGAGAGAGACAGACAGACAGACAGAGCAAGAGACAGAGAGAGAGAGAATGAATATCGTTCCCACAATCCCCCAACTCCTGATCTGGGGCGGATGCGTCTTCTAGAATACCGAAGTTCTACATCCTGGGACTGACAAAATCCAGGGGAAGACATCACCCCCACCTTTTCACCTCTAAATTCACGCCAACTGTGTTAGTTTGAAAATGTCCAGGAATTCCAGATGGTTCAGTCATAAAACCCTCGACGAGGCACAAACCTTGTTGGCTGCTCCTTGTGCGTGAGCCAACACCCCACGAACCAAGAGCCGTGTGTGGAGACCAGATAACAAAGCAGGCCCCGCCTGCCACTTTGTGCCCAGACTTCGAAAAGGCGACTGGAGGAAGGCAAGCTGGAACCGTTCCACGCAGCAGCCGGGAGAGGACCGGGGAGCAAGCCAGCCTTGGCAACGGCACCACCTGAGAAGCAAGGTGACGTCCGTGACATTAGGTCACACCTGTTAGCTGCTGTGAATGGGGCCGCCTGGCTAAGCCACTTCAATTTACGTACAATATCATTTACCCGGCACGTAGCTGCCTCAGACGCACTGACCTGAATCTGCTCTGGATTCTTAGCAAGCAGCCAGACGGGGACGCAGCCGCGGGGACAGGAGTAGACAGATGCCCTTCGGGGATGGCGGGGGTTCCCTCGTGCAGAGGAGCCAGAGCGAGGGCGGGCCGACCAGGTGCCACGCTGTTCCCGGTGCCCGTGGCACACGGGAGAGAGACCCCCGCTGACGGACACGGGGCCGTGGGGGCACGGGGGCGCTGCCGGTGTCCCTGAGGACCAGGGCTTGGTCGTAACATCCGGTACCATTTTGTGATTTAACCACTTCCCCTATCGGATACCTTTCTTTGTCCCCCGAGCTGGCCACCACCCACGTGACATGGGGACCTAGAGGGTTCTTCCTGACCTTGCCTTGTTTCTGAACAAATGCTGCTCATGCAAAATCTCTCCAGCCCAAACTGTGCATATTAACAGCGTGTCTTTCTCGCGCTCGAAAGGCCACTGAAAGGAAGGCGTGTCTTTCGTGCGCTTGAAAGGCCACTGGAAGGAAGGGCCTTGTGTGCTGTCACGTCCTCGGGGGGGGGGGGGGGGGGGCACTTGTGCCTCCGGGCGCTGGCCCTTCCCTACCTGCCCTTCCCACCGCCCTCGAGGGCCTCCATCACCTGTACTGACAACCCAGGAGGATGCGGGCACCTGGGAGCATATCTGTAGCCCCGTGGACACCCATCTGACTTGGAATCTGATAACGTTTCGCTCTTCAAGGCCACAGCCAGAAACGGACTGAGACCTGGGGTTAGTTGTTCCTGGTGCTACCAAGTATGGGACACCAGTGAGAACTGGCAAGGCCACCGCTGTGCCTTCTGCTGGTGGCCGTCCCCCAGCTTCGGTGGTGGCCAGGCCCTGCCGATGCTTGGGGTGCCCGGAACACGGACCGTCCCGCCACGAATGACTCCCGCGCGGCCGCAGAAGGGAAAACAGCCACCCGCTAACGATCACCACATTTGTGGGCAAATTTCATCTCTCTGGCGGCTGCCCCTAACGTGTCACTCGCTGACGCTTAGCCGAAGGAGCCGAAAGGGCCGTGGGACACGGAAGCGTTTGTGCGCGGGAGGCAGAAACAGACCTGGTGAGAGCGCCTAATTGACACATCGGGCTCCCCAGCGCCAACCTCGCCCGGCCGTTTCACAGGATCCTAAGCTGATTTCTACCTGCACAGCCCCGCTGGCTGGAGGGCGAGGGAGCTCTCAAAATAGGGCTTTTCCATCCTGTGGTTTTCTTCCTGCCTGCTCAAGGCTTCTCATGAAACGGCATTGTCCTCATCTAGCTGGAAATGTAGTCTCTTCCGGGCTCTGCAAATCCCAGGCTCTTTGCTCAGAGGACACTGTGGCTGCGGTGCCCCCTCCCCGCCGCCCCCAGTGGGTGTGTTTAATGTTCTCTGCGTTGTCGGGTCAAAGGGAGACGGGGTGGTCCCTACAGCTCTCTGCTCACTTGCAGCCGCTTCCCTCGGTCTCTCTGGTCGCATGCCCCACCCTCCTTAGCGGGAACCACATCTTCCCGTGGTCAGGGCCCCGGCGGTTCGGTGGTGCCTGCGATATTTCTACCAACGCCGAAGCACACGGAACTCCATCAGTGTCTGCTGAACGAAATGAACGCGTAACGGTAACAGTTACTATGTGCGCAGGGTGTCGGGAGACGGGTTCGGGGAGATCCTGGCCGATTTCCACTGGTGCAGCTCTGGTGGGGAGCGGAGGCATCGTAAGGATGTTCCTTCATGCACGTTCACATCTCGATACTTCCCAAAATGACTTTGCATGACTATCAATGAAAACAGAAGCGTTGTTGGATTTGGGGGACACACACTTGATTACAGAAAAGACAGAAGGCGACATCGGAAGCCAAGGGGGTGGGGAAAACCAGTACCGAGAAATCCTGAGTCGGGACCCCTGGTAGCAGCGTGTCCTCGGGGTCACGGCTGTGAGCGTGGAGAACACCGCCCCCTCCCCACCCCCCTGTCCCATGAGCCCCGAGCCAGAGGATCCGGCCCCGGATAATGACCTTCCATTGATCATGAACTTACTGAAGCATGAGCAGGTGTAACCACCCACACTGGCACACTGTTCCCAACAGGGTGTAGGGGATTTGAAGCCCAACACGGCCCATTGTTCCCAAACATTTTAATGCCACAAACTGTTTGACTAGCCTGCAAAGTGGGCCACAAAAAAATCTCATCAGTGTGTAGCTACCGGGGAAGCTTTGTGAAGGGGCAACATCGGGCATCCCCCCCACCCCTGCTCAGGCGGGCATCCCCCACCCCCGCCAGCCCCTCTCAGGCACGTGCACATGTGCCCTACACGCTCAGCAGCACTGCCTCTTCCAGAAACCTCTTCTCGCCCAACCTAACTCTACAAGAGACCACTTCCTACCCAACGCTGGCGCCCTCTGGAACATGGTGGCACTTCCTGGCGGCCGCAGCAGGAGCTCTGCCTGCCCTCCCCCCTGCTCTCTGCAGCCACGAGCCCGCACACCCTTCTCCGACCACGTCCGGAAGACGCCTCATGCCTAGTAGGGCCTTGGCGAATCTGTGTGGTATTTCTTTTTTTTTTTTTAATTTTTTTTAACGTTTATTCATTTTTGAGACAGAGAGAGACAGAGCATGAACGGGGGAGGGGCAGAGAGAGAGGGAGACACAGAATCTGAAACAGGCTCCAGGCTCCGAGCTGTCAGCACAGAGCCCGACGCAGGGCTCAAACTCACGGACTGCGAGATCATGACCTGAGCCAAAGTCAGCCGCCCAACCGACTGAGCCACCCAGGCGCCCCTGTGTGGTATTTCTTAACCCAGGTGAGGAATTAAGATCTTTTCAACAGCACACGGCTGCCTACCGTAGGGCTGTGATTGCCCAGCCACGTACAGTGAAAACCAGTCTGCGAGCTTTTCCTTTCCCTTTTTTTTTCAATCAATGCTGAAATGTGTCACACCCCTTTTCTAAATAGACTGGTTTTTAGACATACAGTGAAAACCAGGCTGCGAGCTTTTCCTTTCCCTTTGTTTTTCAATCAATGCTGAAATGTATCACACCCCTTTTCTAAATAGACTGGTTTTCAGAGCACTTCAGGTGCACAGCAAAATTGAAAAGATACAGAGATTTGCCCTGACCCCCACACCCATAGCCTCCCACTATCAACATCCCCCCCGCCCAGAGTGGGACACTTTCTATCGTTGCTGAACAAGTGTGGACATATCATCGTCCCCGAGAGCCCACAGTTTATACTGGGGTTCGCTCCTGCTGTTGTACATTCTATGGGTTTGGACAAAAATAGAGACTGCTCACCCAGACCTGCCTCACTGCCCTGAGACTCCCTTGTCCTCAGCTCATCCGCCTGCCCCACCCCCATCCCCAGGCAACTGACCTGGTTGCTACATCTAGTTTTGCCTTCTCTAGAAGGTCACGTAGTTGGAAGCATGTATTTTTTTTCTGCTTGGCTTCTCTCTCTTAGCGTGATGTGTTTAAGGTTCCTTCATGGCTTGGGGCACCTGGGTGGCTCAGCCTGTCAAGCGTCCGACTTCAGCTCAGGTCATGATCTCACGGTCTGTGAGTTCGAGCCCCGTGTCGGGCTCTGTGCTGACAGCTCAGAGCCTGGAGCCTGCTTCGGATTCTGTGTCTCTCTCTCTTTCTGCCCCTCCCCTACTCATACTCTGTCTCTGTCTCTCTCTCTCTCTCTCTCTCGAAAATAAATAAAACATTTTAAAAAAATTTTAAAGGTTCCTCCATGGCTTGATGGCTCATTTCTTTGCAGCGCTGAATAATATTCCATTTGTGGATGGACCATTTTATTTATCCACTCGCCTTCTCAAAAGGACTTCTTGGTTTCTTCCAAGTTTTAGCAGTTACGAATAAGGCTGCTATCAACATCCTTGTGCAGGTTTTTGTGCGGACATAGCTTCAACTTCTTTTTTTTTTTTTTAGTTTATTTGAGAGAGAGAGAGAGCATGTACATGCACACGTGCAAGAGCAGGGGAGGGGCAGAGGGAGAGAGAGAATCCTAAGAAGGTTCCACACTATCAGCACAGAGCCCACCCGCGGGGCTCCACCCCACAAACCGTGAGATCACGGCCTGAGCCGGAATCAAGAGCCAGACATTCGAGCGACTGAGCCACCCAGGCGCCCCCATAAGTTTCACCTCCTTTGGGTGAATACGAACGAATGTGACTGCTGGATCGTATGGGACGAGCATGTCTGGTTCTGTAAGAAACCACCAAACTGTCTTCCAAAGTGGCTGTGCCATTTTGCATTCCCACCAGCCACGGGTTTCTGCCTCACGTTCTTCTGTGAGCTTTTTTGCTTATGGCTTTCCCTCGCTTTTTAAAAAACTATTATATGTGTCTTCTAAATGTAAAGGGTCAGCATATAAGAGACAATCCCTCGTCATACAGGCCACCGTGTGCTGGCGGTAAGGAGACGCGCTCCAGGCCAGGATGACCTCAGCGAACAAATCCGCTGACTTAATCAATTGAAAATTCTCTTCGACTTTCTCACCAGGCCTGCCAGTGTTTGTGAAAGGCAAATACTGAGCTGTGGACATACCAGTGTTTGAGGAGTGAGTTTGCGTGATGGGCGAGAATACAAAGTTTCCTCGGAATATTCAATCCTCGATTTCTTTGTGTGCATTATCCCCACCATCCATCCATTCAACAAATATTTGCTGAGCACCTAGCATGTCCCGGCCACCGAGCTGGGTTCTGAGGCCGCGGTGGTGAGCACAACACGGTCCTCGCCTTCAGGGAGCTTACGGTCCCCGTGGGGGGCCGACCACAAGCCAGGACCCCAGCAACATCACACGCCTGCCGCTGTGAGGACGGCCCTCACTGTACGTCCACGCAGGAAGGCAGGGGACAGTTCAGCTGGAAGAGGGAACTGAATCGCACGTGCAGAACCGTGCGGAGGCGCGAGCCTGGGTTCCGGTCTGTCTCTGTGCCCTGCGGGATTCACGGCATCCCGACGCCGGCAGCCAGAGGATCCAAGAAGGGATCTTCCACCAGCTCGAGGCCTCCCGCCCCACCAGGAGGGGCGGCCATGGCCCAGGTGTGGGCTCCTGCCTGCTTCCTCCCACCGGGCCTAAAAGGGGCTCAGTCCCGGAGGGAAAGAGGTGACCCTGAATAACTGTCACTGTCACTTCCCACAAGAAGCCTGACTCCCTGAGCAGAGCTGGCACCTCCACCCCCACATGCTGTCCCCCGATGTGGCTTCTCCCCCGTGGCTCTTATCACCACTGCAGATTTACAATTCCTTGTGTGGTTATTCCACCAACGCCCACCCCCATCCCTGCTGGACTAAAAGGCAGACCTGGTGATTCACTGGAGCAGGCCACCATTGTAACCCTGGGCCTGGCTCAGTCATAGAGGAGCTCAGCACACATGAGGGGCTTAGCACACACGAGGGGCTCAGCACACACGAGGGGTTCAGCACATATGAGGGGTTCAGCACACATGAGGGGCTCAGCACACATCAGGGGTTCAGCACACATGAGGGGCTCAGCATACGTGAGGGGCTCAGCACACATGAAGGGTTCAGCACAAATGAGGGGCTCAGCACACATGAGGGACTCAACACACATGAGGGGCTCAGCACACATCAGGGGTTCAGCACACATGAGGGGCTCAGCACACTTGAGGGGCTCAGCACACTTGAGGGGCTCAGCACACATGAGGGGCTCAGCACACATATACTAAGTGACTGAGTGAGTGAGTGAGTGCGCCATGCTCTGGGAGAGAAAAGAGCTAACTTGCCCCCATCCTGAAAGAAAAGCAGAATGCTAAATAAAGCCATAATTAGGAAACTCAGGTTGTGGGCGGCAGGAGGACGGCTGGTAATGTCCCCCTCCCCCTGCGGACGTGCAGTTTAAGCCGATTTGAGGTCTGAAGCATGGGATTAGCCTGGAAAGATAGGTGGGGGGCCGGGAGAGCAGGTTTTCCAGGAAGAAGGCAGACCCCAGGCCGGGAGGGGGAGGGGATCTGCTGCACTCTGAGCGCCAGGAGGGGAGCAGCGTGAGCAGGGGAGGGTAAGGGGAGAGGGCAGCAGGCGCCCCACCTGCTACACGTTCATCCAACAAACATTCACTAAGCACCTACTATGTGCTGGGCCTTACAGGTCATATTAAGACCGGCTCTTGGGGTACGTGGGTGGCTCCATCGGGTAAGCTGCCGACTCTTGATTTCGGCTCAGGTCATGATTCCACAGTTTGTGAGTTGGAGTCCCGCGTCGGGCTCTGTGCTGGCAGCACAGAGCCTGCTTGGAATTCTCTCTCTGCCCCTCCCCTGTTCTTTCTCTCTCTCTCTCTCTAAACAAATAAATAAACTTTAAAAAAAAAACTTATTTAAAAAAAAGGACCAGCTCTTGATCCCAGAAGCAGGGGGGAAGGAACAGAGAGCTTCAGTGGGGGTCAGGCCACCACTGGGAAGTGACCACCCCACTGCCGTGGGCAGCGTGGGCAGGAAGAGAAGGGGGTCCAGCCATGTGGCTGTGCAGGAATGGTCGCTGATTGGAAGCAGGGGCTGAGGGAGTGTCACCTATCCCGGGTGACCCTGGGTGTCAGGCCGGAGCAGCTGGGGGGCTGGAAACACCATTCACACAAACGTAGGGGAGGGGGCGCAGGGCATATTTGTGAACAGAGATGAAGCATCCCCCTCTGGGAGGCCGTGCTCAGAGGCACCAAGGGCTCAGGCCTCACCGAGTCGGGCACGCTCAAGCAGGGGTCCCGACATCAGCGGACACCACGATCCCCTTCGAGGCAAACGCTAGCTGGTGACAGTCAGCTCCTAGTTGATGAGAACCGGAGCTCTGAAGGACCCCAGAATAAAATCACTGAACCTAGTTTATCAGGAAACCAATTTCAGTGAAAATGAGACAGGTGTTTAACACGGTTCGGCCTTGGGTGTTTCTTCAACAGCTGGCAGTGGTTATATTAGTTTCCTTTTCAAATGGATTTTTCCTGCCAGTCCACACTTGTCTTCTCCCTTCCACGGAGACCACGGGAAACAGGCAGCCGGGTGGACAAGCACGTGTGAGCATGCGAGCGTGCCTGTGTGCACACCAACACTGCGTGTGCTTTCACTCACGGCCCAAAGCAGACCCCACATGAGGCCTAATCGAAGGGGCTCCGCCTAATTACCCAAAGATGCCTCTGCAAGGAGAGGGTAGTCTGAAAGGAGGGGAGAGCTGGCAGGATCCTTAAGTACCCTCACTTTTTATGCACTAAAAAGAGGCATCGAGTGTATTTCCGGGCTTTGAGGGAGTCATTCTGCAGGAGCAGAGCACATTAGTGTTTCTGGAGGAGAATATGAATCACCCTCTGCTACGGAACAATGCACACGGGACCCTCGAGCGGTACCTGAGGCCGAAGCACAACACAGGTCACTTTTCAACCTGTACAGTTTAACCGGAAGATCTAATCCTTCTGACAAAACTGCCTGGTTTAAATGTTCTCACCTGTAAATACATGATAATAAAGTAAACACCACTGTCACTGACTCCCAAAGCACACGTATGGCTGCTTCCGCCTTTGTACCACGACTCCGGGAGGCCAGTTCCGGAGGGGCACCAGCAAGCAGGGTTAGAGGACAGGGCTGGGCATCCCTCAGCCCCCAAAGGGGGTGGGGGGGTTGATGGGCTGGAGGACAGGGCTGGGCGTCCCTCGGCCCCCGGGGGGCCCACCGAGGCCTCTTCGAGGCACAGGTCCTAGAGCCCAGAGCTGGGGGCCTGGAGCGTTTAAAGGCAAGGCTGGATTTCATCTAACTAAAACTCTCAAAGGCAGACACTGGCTTTAATGCACAGTCCCTGAGCTGCCAAAAGCCAGGACGCCGGAGAGGGGAGAGGGCAGCGCCTTTGGGACGTCACCGTGAGGCCAGGGCTGCAGAGAAGCGGGACTGAAAGGGCTGAACCCCGGGAGGTACGGCCGTCCGAGGGCCAGCTGCGCTCCACCGGCGCCGGGGAGAGGCTCGAGGCTGGGGGCGCCGGGGTCCCTGCGGGCAGCTTAAGGGCAGAACCACGCAGGGCCTCGCCGGCCCACCTCCGAGATCCGGGGCTTCGCCAGCCCCCAGGCCGGGAGCACCCTAGCGCTGCCGGGCATTCACACGCCAGGGCAGGAGCCCACCTCCGGGGCGAGGATGAAAGACACCGCCCCCTTGTGAACAACCACTTCCCGCCATCCCCCCAGACACGTGGCCGGGCGTCCGGGGGGGGGGTGCCCCTCATAAACATGGCCGCCGCCCCGCTTAAATGGGGCCGCCACGAGGGTGCCCCTCACAAATATGGCCTCCGCCCCGCCCATTACGCCCAGCGCCGACTTTGTTGGGTCACATGCCGGAGGATGCCGGGCTGTGATTGGCCAAACTTCTGGTGCCGTCAGACGCCGGGCGCGGGCAGAGGGCCGCCGGGTCGCTGCCCCTCTGAGAAGCGTTAGGCCGGGACGCGGGGGTTCGGGCAGTGCTGGGGGCGGCAGCGCGCCGCTCACACTCATGAGGAGCCGGAAGGTGAGGCGCCGAGACCGGGCGGGAGCCGTGCCGATGAGGCTGGGGCTCCCGCCACCCATTGTCTGGGGAGTTGAGGAGGCCGCGGTATGCCCTGGGCCGGGGGCTGCCTCTGCTCGGGACTCCCTGCCCTCGCCCTCGGGTCTGAGGTCTGAGACCACGTCCGGGAGGGTTTCCAGATCACGACCCTGGGTGGGGGGCGGGTTTGGGGGTCACGCTTTTGGGTAGTGGGGGAGGGGGCTCCCACATTACAGCCCTGCGGCGGGGGGAGTCCTGGGTCACGCTTCTAGGTAGGGGCTCCCACATTACGGCCCCGTAGGCGGGCGCGGGTCCTGGGGCATGCTTCTGGGTAGGGGGGCTCCCAGATTACGACCCTGAGTCGGGGGGCAGGTCCTGGGTCAGCCTTCTGGGTAGCAGGCTGCCAGATTACGGCCGGGGGGGGGGGGGGGGGGAGGGGGGACGGGGCGGGTCCTGGGTCAAGGTTCTGGGTAGGGGGCTCCCAGATTACTGCCCGAGTTGGAGAGAGGGGTACTGGGTCGCTCTTCAGGGTAGGGGGCTGCCAGACCACATCCCAGGAAAGGGGGCCTCCCTGTCCAGAACTGGTCTGGACCCCTGAGTACTGCTGCCGCCACCCAAGCCCTCTGTTCTTCAGCATGTGAGCTCAGCCTGGCCCCAGTCACCTCAGGTGCAGAGTGGGGTGGGAGGAGGCCACTGCAGAGGGGGAGAGGACTGACCCGGCACTGGTTCCTGGCACTCCGTACCTGGCGACGGACCGGGACACAGAGCACCCTGTGCCCAAGGAGCGGGCCCTTTTCCGGGCGGGGGGTGTGGGGGGGCTGTCTTACCAGCCTGGCCTCTCTTTTGATGGAATCGTTTGGCCCACCTTTAAAGTTACTGGTCTGGTTGGATGCACGCATGCCATTTTAGTTTTGTTTTCTTTATGCACGTCTGTTATCGTTGTTCCTTGTGTAGATGGATGAAAATGAATGTTTTCTGGTGGGCATTTGTGTTTTCTTTCTAGCGGTTGCTCTAGGTTTCACCGTATGCATTGTAACTTAGTGGAATAGGCTTTGTGGTGTGTAAATGGGGTGACTGATCGGTCAGGGGCCCCCACATGTGGGGCGGCAGTGGGGTGGAAGCCAGTGGCCCGGGGCGTGAAAATTCACCTGAGGCCGAACCCAGGAGCTGGAAGGGGAACCCAGGAGCTGGAAGGGCGCAGTGCAGGAGGGGCTGCTGGGAGGCAGTGGGCGGGGCTGCGGGAAGATGCGGAGGTGTGGCCACCAATGGGATTCTCCCTTTTCGGGACCTGTGCCGGTTGTAAGTAGCCCATTGGCCAGTTGGGGCCTATGGATATTTCCGGGGGCGGAGTCGCCTCGTGGGTCTGTTTTCAGACAGGTGGGCGCTGGCGCCCTTTCTGCACCCGGTTGCTCCAGATTTGTCGTGAGACATAAAAATGTACCCTTATTCCCTTCACCCACTTTCTTGGTATGTCGGGATACCTGTTATATCTATTAGTGTTAGAAACCCAACGACCTGTTCTGATCGTTTCTCCGTGTGTGGTCCTCTCGTTGCCCCAACAGTCCTGCCCCCACCCCCGTCCTTTGTGCTGTAACTGGCAAATAAGTCATATTCCTTTTTTTTTTTTTTAATGTTTTTATTTCTTTTTGAGACAGAGAAAGACAGAGCGTGAGCGGGGGAGGGGCAGAGAGAGAGGGAGACACAGAATCTGAAGCAGGCTCCGGGCTCCGAGCTGTCAGCACAGAGCCCGAGCGGGGCTGGAACTCACGGAGTGTGAGATCATGACCTGTGCTGAAGTCGGACGCTTAACCGACTGAGCCACCCAGGCACCCCAAAGCACATTCCTGTCTACGTTGTATAACGTTATTTCTACAACCGCTTATAAATCACCAAGAAAGGAGGCACCCGTGCATGTACGCTGTCGGTAAGCATCGACAAAAAGGGCGCCCTCTTTCTGTGAACTTGAACTCCCCCGGGGCCACTTGCTGTCAGCCTGCAGAGCTCCCCCCAGTACCTCTGGCAAGAAACACGGCAACATTCTCTCCGCTTATCCGGAAGTGTCTCTTTTGCTTTGATAGCTTTCCTAGATACAGGGTTCTTGGTTGGCACATTTCTTCTCCAAGAACTTTGACTATGTTTGACTATATCCATTGCCCCTGCTCAGTTAGCGGTGTGTTTGTTTATCGGGCTCCCCTGGTGTTTCCTCTGCCACTTTCAAGAGTTCTCTGGTCTTAGGCTTTCAGCATTTAAGCGGCGCCGTCTGTTTACACAGCTCTTTCCATTTCTCTTATTGGGAGTTTAGTTCCTGGACATTCCTGTGTGTGAAGGTGGTTGGTTTTTTTTTTTGTTTTTGTTTTTTTTCAATAACTGGGAAGTTTCAACCATTATTTCTCTGTGTATCTTTTCTCTCCTTCCCTCCCCTTCCTGGCACTCCCATTACACATATGTTGGTGCCCTTGATTGAGTCCCATCAAGTTTCAAAAAAGAAACTTCAAGAGTTTCTTGAAGACTCTTCATTTTTCTTCATTCTTTTTCCTCTCTCGTTTGACTTGCATGACCTTGGGTTTGCTTATTATTTCTTCTGCCAGTTCCCTCCAGTGAAGTGTTTATTTCAGTTCTTGTACTTTTTTACTACAGAATTTCCTTTTGGTTCCTTTTCATAATTTCTTTTTATCGTCATCATTCTGTATTGGATGCAACATTGTCAAATTTTTTATTCCTTAACTGTGGTTCCTTTTAGCCTTTGGACATGTTCATCATGGCCACTTTGAAGGCTTTTTCTGATAAACTCTACCCCAGGCACCATCACAGGTTCTTGGAACATTGCCAGCTCTTGTTCCGCTGTAGACATCTGCTTTCCTCTTTCCTTGCACGCGCCATCATTTCTTGTTGAACCTGGACATAGTAGATAGTGCAGCAGTTCTGGGTACCTGTCTCCCACCCCCACAGACTATTGTTTATAGGCTTTTTATTTGGTGACTGGGTAGATTTCTTCTATGGGAGTCTTTTCCCCTCTCACCTGGGCAGCTGGGACGTGCCCCTGCCTGCCGGGCAGCCCGCATTCTCCCTGGGGTGGCTCTCATCCTCTCCTGCCCTGACCACACCTAGCTGTTAAGCTCCCAGTAAATGCCTGTTGATTGCTCAATTGTTTTCAGCAATAGCCTGGGGCATAAATTGCTCTGCCGATAATCCAGTCTAGCTGTGGCTTCTTTGAAGGCCTAGTTTCTGGGGTCAGTGTTGGATGTTTGTGCTGACCCCAGGAGGGCTCTTCCAGCTGCATTGTTCCCTGGTTGTCACCTGCAGACTCTCTGACCTAAAGTTTATCTTGATGTCTCTCTCTAACTGCCTTTCTCCACAACCTCTAGTGTTCTGGAGAGCCCCTTTGCGCAAGAACTTTATCCACACTCCTTGCAAAAGAAGTCAATTCTGTAGGGAAGAGATTAAGAATTCTGATTAGGAACTCTGTTTTAAGTCTGTCCCTCCCCAGGCAAAATGTCTGCGTCAGTGCCTTCACTGATGTGACACCTCTGCCCCTGAGCTCTTGGAGGAAGGCTTGCCTCTCCTGGCCTGGACCCACCTCCTCCCAGCAGGGACAAGGGTGGTGGGACCCGCCTCGCGCCTGGGAGCCCAGCGTCCTGGTGGTGGCGGTCTGGTGGCAGTCTGGAGTCCATACACCACTGAATTTTGTGGGTGGTCTTGAATAACATTCTTTTACCCTTTGCATGCCATAGGACCATTTCCAGAAGTCTTAAATGGTTTTCATACTTCTTGCCACTTCGGTGGGGGTCAGCGGGGTTCCTTGTGCTGACCCGTTGGAAGTCAGTCTTGTCCTGCCCTTTTGGGAAACCACATTGTTGCCTGTGACATCCCAGTTTTTAACCACTCGCTTGGAAGGCAGAAGACCGACGACGGGAGGCCAAGCAGCTGTCCAAGGCAGAAGAAACTGCCGGATCCCGCGTGGGAGCTGGCGCCTGGGGGGTGGCTCCACCCGCGACGAACCCGAAGCCAGCGCGATGCCATGCCTGATGTGACGGCAGCTCCTGAGCGTCGGCCTATACCCGCCAAGAGAGCCTCTGCAGGGGGCCCGGAAGTGAAGGTTAAGGAGCCCGCCTGGGGAGCCTGGAGCCCCCGCCTCAGAGGTGAAGCTGGAAGGCATCGGGAAGCACGCGGCTGCGCAGAAGGGCCTGAGCGCTTCGGCGGCACGGAGCCGGGACTGCTGCTCCCCGGTTCCGTCCTGGGGAGCGGGCGGCTCCTGGAGCTCATGTCGGGGAGAGCCGTGCGTGATGAAGCAGGGTGAGGAGGACTTTGAGGCCACGCATCCCTGTGTAACCTCACACAGGCCCCTCACCGGAGCCGCCACCCTCTCAAAGAGGAGGCTGTTCAGGCCCCAAGCACAGCACGTGCTAGCTACATCAGCACTCGGTGATAGCGGCAGCCATCCTCAAGGCCAGTCGTGTCCCTCAGCCAGCACCGAGCACAGTCACAAGGGGGAGTGGCGGGAGCAGGACTCGTAGGGGAAGAGAGGACAGTTGGTGGCCTGGGACTAAGGCGGCCATTCCCTCCTCGGAGGTAGGAGGACTTCAGGGCGGGGCAGGGAGGAGGGGCGTGCTGGAACCGCTGCAGACTCCCCCACAAGTGGCTGTGAGCCCAGACCCTGCTGCACCCACCCGGCAGGCCCTTCACCTGGCCTGGAGCGCCGTGTCCCCGCTGTGCGCACAGGCCACGGCCTTGGCCTTTCCTTCCATCCTGAATGCCGTATGGGACAACCCAGTATCTCACGGCCTGGGTGAGCCGCCACCTCCAGGGGCCTCTGGAGACCTCCAGGGCTGCAGATGGGGATGGGTGGGACGCCATGGCAGATTTCTAAACTCGCGGTCTCCTTTTTGATTGGTTTCCTCTTCCTTCCCCCGGCCCCTCGGCCCCCAGCCCCTGCCCTTCCACCTGCGTGCCGGCCCACCCTTGCTCACCACGTGCACTTGGTATCCATTCCAGAACAGAATAAGGAATTAGTGGAAAAATGGGTGAGGGATGCCTGCGTGGCTCAGTCGGTTAAGCGAACAACTCTTGATTTCAGCTCAGGTCACGACCTCACGGTTTGTGAGTTCAAGCCCCACATCGGGTTCTGTGCTGATGGCTCAGCTTGGGATTTCCTGTCTTCCCTCTGCCTCTCCTCCGTGCGTGCGCACCGCTCTCAAAAATAAATATTTATTTAAAAAGAGAAAAAGCGTGGAATTCAGATAAATCTGTAGTTTAGTGAACAGGGGTGAGCCAATGCTAACTTTTCCATTTTGCCAGACGTACCGTGGGTTATAAGTTTTACTTTTTCATTAATTCTTTTCTTGCATTAGAAGACTCTTGCATTCGGAGTAAACTGGCGGCAGACCGTGTTTAGTCCAAAGTCAACTGCTTTAAACCAGTAGAACTGGGACGGTTTCCACCTGTAATTTGAGGGAGGGAGCGATGGGGCTGGGGATGCCTTTTTGTTTTTTCATATTACCTTTTATCAGGAACTCAGATACCATGTAAAAGTTCAAGAACCTTCTCAGAAGGCTGCTTCTAAACATTTGCAGCTAGCTTAGTATCTGTTAACCTACAAATGGAGGTATAAGGTGACGGGGACAGACTGTCCCCAAGCTTCTGAGGCCGTTGGAAAGAGTAGGTCTGCATCTTCGATCCAAGACAGTTTAGTTTGAATTTGCACAAGGCCACAGGGGACTTTCCAGAAAGGTGAAGAGTGGGGTGGGAAGGACTCAACAGGGTTTTCTTCGGTTAGGAAGTCGCTGTGTCCGGGCTCGCGTCTCACAAGAGCGTTTTCTGACGCCTTGGGTCCTGGTCTAGCTCACAGGTGAAGTGCGGTCTTCGGTGCGCCTGAGAGCCCGCCGTCGCTCAGCCAGGTTGGCCTCTGCTCGGGAAGCCAGCATCGCCACGTCTGCCAGGACGGTATGTCAGGTGAGTCTCGGGAACACAGAGCGGCCGGGTCTCGACCGGTGTGGCCATTTGTATGCGAAATGTTCGCCCTGAGATGGGTCGTGTTAGAACAGTGTCGTGGTGCTTCGGTCCCAGAGGAGAGAACCGTGTAGCTGCTTTCAGAGGAAGGTGCGCTCTGCAGCCCAGGGCCGTGCTTTCGGAGCGTTCGCCCGTCCACGGGCAGGGGTGTCTCAGACTCCGACTCACCGTGCACCGTTGCTGGTCATTCCTTGCCGCCTTTTGCGTGGTGTCGGCTGCCATGGCGCCACGCTTCTTTAGCCCTGACCGCTTCGGGAGAGAGCTTTGCCTCTGTCTGTGCCGAGCGATCCTAGCCCACGAAGTCGCTGTAAGCTCGACCTGCCTCGGGCCACGCTCCGGGGTCTGGTTGGGACTTGGGTTTTACACCAACAACTAGCGTAGAGTTTCAGTGGCCTACGCGGCTTTAAAGACTGCGGTCCATTTAGTAAATCCTGGCTGTGCACCTGCTCGGGGTCACAGAACGGCTTCCGTCCGAGCAGAGATGTGTGCAACCCCGGAGTCCCGCGCTGTAACTACAATACGGTGGTTTGTGCTTCCGAAGGTGCCTCAGGAAGTAGAAGGCCCCGGTGGGTGTGTGTCTAGATTCTTCCCCAACCGCCAGTTTACATCGTGTCCCTCCGAGGGAGACAGTGACGTGACCCCATCGTGCAAGTTGTGGCAACGACGTCTCTTGCTGAAGGTGTGAGGAGGGCTCGCCCCCGGGACGGAGGCCTCCTGACTCGCCGTCCGCCTCACAATCCTACACGTGTCCGGTTCTCTCACACACTTTTCTCTCCGCAGACTTCCTCATCACAGAAAGCCGCCGACAGGCGAACTTCCAAGAAGTTCAAGTATGACAAAGGTCATCTTGTGAAATCAGAATTACAGAAACGAGTCCCCAAGAGCGATAGTGCTGCTCTGCCCAAGATACCACCCGAGCGCCCCTGTGACAGGGACCCTCTGGGGTTTGCCGAAGACCCCACGGCGCCTCCAGGAAGGGGAGCTGGTGCCCCGACAGAGCCGGCGGCCACGGGCGGCCCCCTCGGGCATGGCACCGCCGTGGGCGACACTCGCCCCGCAGAGACTGAAGACGGCCCGTCCCCGCCGGCACACGGGCCCCTCACGGGAGAGGACCCCCACGGCAGCCGCACCGCACGGGGCGGGGCGGCACTGCAGACGGATGACAGCGTCTTTCTGGACGAGGACAGCAACCAGCCGATGCCGGTGGGCCGGTTCTTCGGGAACGTGGAGCTCATGCAGGTAAGACTGGCGCCTCCGTGGCTGCCCCCGCGCGAGGCGCGCGCTTGGCGGGCTCTGCACTCCCTGCACGTGGCACTGCCTCGGGGACAGGCTCCGGTCCCCACGAGCAGACAGACCGTCACTAAGTGGGCGCGCCCCTTCCCCATCCTCAGCGGGAGATGGTTGCCAGGGCACAGCTGCTTCTGGGAGGCCTCCTTCCCGCTCAGCCCTCGGGTGGGGGCGGGGGGCCTGGCAGGTGACTCTGGGCCTCCCCGCTCGCTCGCGGGTGGGAAGCGACTGCCCACACTTGCGGGGCGTCCTCTTCCGTTTAACCCTTGCGTCCCCCACGTCAGCCGGGGGGGGGGGGGGGGACGAGCCCTCGCCCAAGAGCCGACAGGTGCGGTGGGCCGGCGGTGGCTGAGGGAGTGTTTCCTTCCCCCAAGGACCTTCCCCCGGCGTCTTCGTCTTGTCCTTCAATGAGCAGACGAGAATTCAGGAAGATGCATTTCAGAGCCAAAGACGATGAAGATGATGATGATGGTGCAGAAGTGTAGAGAACAAAACACGAATTTGACAGTCAGTGGTAGTCTGACGGTTGAGCAAGTTCTGGGATTCACACGACCTTATCTCCCAAGAAAACGTGTCCTTCACCACATGTTGAAGCTGACCCACGAACGCCCTAGTGCAGAACGCCAGATACCTGCAGCATGGACACGTGTGGCCCAGAACGATCTCCGAGATCGTGCGGTTTCTGATATCCGTGTAGGCGGACGAGGGCTTGAGTCCCCTGAGGGGGCCGGGAGATCTTTCTAAAGAAAACTGCTCACTTAAGCTCTTTAGTTTTGATAACACATGCGTTTATTTTCCATTATCAAAATTTGATCATTCTCATGATTGAGTCAGTGCCAGTTCTTAAAGAACTCTCCTTCTATTTCTGTACATGAAGCTAATGTTTACCTTGGGAATTTTGCAAAACACATACGACTAAGAAATAAAATATATTTTGGAAGTATTTTTAAAGAGTCTCGTGTTCCTGAAACTCCATGCTTGTCTACAATATTTGAGAGTCAAGTGGGGAAAACGAATCCTTTCCCTCCTGTATTTGTTAAGGCTGGGTCAGCCTTCGTACCTGCTCCCTGGGTTGTGGGCAGAAGTGAGGCCCGAGAGTTGAGAGCTGAGGCTGTGCCCTTGAAGGGAGAGGGCCCCTCCGTGTAGACTGAGGGGTTCCTGAGACAGCGGCGCTCAGCACAGTCCTCGCCCCGTGCAGTGCGGTTACAGAGCGGGTGGGCAGGTGAGGAACACCCACGAGGGATCCCCACGACTGATCGAGGGAGGCTGCCTGCGATTCAGGAAGACTGGGATTTTCTTGAGGAGCATCACAGGCTGTTCTTCAGCTGCGGTCGTCCCCCTCGTCCGCGGGGTCGGAGCAAATGTCCCCCCTGTGACGCAAGGTCAGAAGGTTGGAAGTAGCCCAACTCCGTGTCACCTGCCCGCATCATCGACCTCCTTCATCCCAGCACACAGGCATTTGTCATGAGTGCGGGACGGCACATTGTCGTGACCGCTCTGCTTTACTGTTGGTTCCTTCCTGTGCCCGATGCAAGGTTCAACTTTATCACAGGTGCGCGTACAGGAGAGAACTTGGCACGTAGCTAGTTCGGGACCACCTCTGCTTCAGACATCCACTGGGGGTCTTGGAAGGAACCCCCTGCCGATAAGCGGGGGCGGGGCGCCCCAGTAACAGGAGCTCAGTCCTGACAGCAGCTACATTTAACCATATTACAATGTCCTGTGAGGCACGGAAGGATCTCACGTGAAAGATCATTCGGGGCAGGTAGGTCGCTGAGTTGCCCTATAAGCTTTTCGAGCCCCTCCAACACCCACCCGAGACACTGCCCAATGTGACCATTAGCAGCTGTGACCACCGACTCTGGATAATTTTGTGGTTTATTGATCAACAAACTACTTAATAACTTGAAATTGTTGCTTATAAAGGCATTTTGACGGCAACCAGGGAAAACAACTAACTAGTTGGGGTTACTGCAGAATTAACTAGTGATCACAGCACCTGAGTTAGTGGTGAACGACTGCGTCAGATGCCAGGAGTCCCTGTCCTATGTACCGGCCTCTGGGAGAAGCATCGGCCTGACCTGCAGAAGAGCCTTGCTATCACGTTCCCACCAAAATGCAGAATGAAACCGAGCGTGCGCCTGGGGGCCCCACCCCCTGCTACCACCGCGTGGCCTACTGGGGTGGCGAGCGGGCCAGAGACGGTTACTCCCAGGTGAGGGGTGCTGCAAGAAGCAAGTGTCCCCTACAGGGACGGCACAGACAGCATGGAGCTGGGGGAAACCGTGCTGTGCTCACGTGCTGCGGGACCAAGCATTGGGCTGAGGCCCGTTGGGGATGACCTTAGCAGTACAAAAAGGAATGCAGACTAAGCCCTGGGGACAAAATAAAGTTTCAGAAGGCATAGCGAAATACACGTTAGAATTACTTGTGACCTAGCAGGCCCTGTGACTGTGAATTTTTAGGAACCATCTCTACTTACTGGTCTTCACAAAGTGCTGCCCAAGTGGTTGGCTGAGCAGCAGAGGCGTTCCACGCTGTCTTAAACGCCCGCTGTACAGGGACCTCCCACGGGCCTCAGGCTGGACGATCCCCACAACTGCTAGGACTCAGGAAAGGATATACTCCCAGTCCCCGTTTATCGCGGGAAGGACGCTTGGGGCAAAGTGCAGAGGCCTCGAGCTGGTGGCGGAGACCTGGCTTCCCTCTCCAGCCAGATGTGGGGCAGTGCCTGTGAGGGCTGCCGACCCGGGAAGCTCACCCAGACCTTGGGGCCGCCCAGGGTCTTGTTGGGGTCACACGAGATTGGAATGCCCACCCGAGGGACCTCGGACTTGGACCCCAGCCCGGCCCAGGCCACTGGCTGGTGACAGACACCCCCAGGGCGGGGTGTTCCTGGAGCCTCAGGCAGGCTGGAGACCGGCCTGTCCTGGCAATGGGCACTCGGGGCCCCTTCCTAAATTGCTTCAAGGGCTTCCTAGAGTGTTGGGGTTGAAATGCCCCCTTTCCAGGCCTCGCCTCACCAGAGCCCTTGTGCCTTGCTCACACTGGTCCAAGGGCCTCCACTGCGGACCCTTCACCTCGTCCCTCCCCCCTGGCTCTGCACGCCGACTCCCTCCCTGGGCCTCCCTGCCCTCGCTCTCCAGCCAGCTCCCTCTGCCCCTCAGCTGCCATCAGAGGCTGACTGCTGGCCGCCTCCCTCCCTCCTGCAGGCCCTGGGTCTGGAGGTCCTCTCTCTGCAGCCTTGCTGACCAAAGAGCTGGCCCACAGCAAGTAACGGGCCTGCCGGTATGAGGGACCTCCTGCCCGGACCACCCAGCATTCCTGCACCCACAGATCACCAGACTCAACACTCCCAGCCACTACGTTTTAACTCCCTTCTTTTGTTGAAAACGGACAGCCCATGACCCCGTTTTGCAAAGAGGTCACACTGCTGCTGGGCTGAAGAAGGAGGGTCCACCGGGACAGCAGGGCACACTTTCCACGGGCCCCGACTCCCCCACGGTCTGGGCTTCCCGGTCCAGCCAGGTAAACACCACGTGCTGAGGTGGCACTCGTACGGTTCCACACAGGATCGACTCGCTCTGAGATCTCAATTTCCGAAAATGGAATAATGATTTTGGCTCAGGTCACCATCTCACAGCTCGTGAGTGCAGGCCTTCAATCGGGCTCTGTGCTGACAGCACAGAGCCTGCCTGGGATTCTCTGTCTGTCTTTCACTCTCTCTGCCTCTCCCCTGCTCACGCTTGCTTGCTCATTCTCTCAGAAATAAATTAAAACCTTTGAAAAAAAAAATCACTAACCCCTATTTTTATCCTCATTTTCATCATTCCCAGTGAGTGCAAACTTTTTTGATAAGTCTTTTTCTAAAAAATCTTTATTGCTTTTTATGATTATACAATAAATGTAAAAATTCAAATATTAAAATCTGTGTGACTTTAAAAAATGAATGTTTAAAGGATCATGAAATAAGTGATCATTTCAAAAATTTCAAGTATTATAAAATACATGATTTAGAAAATTGGCTCTTTAAAATCCAGTACCCCCCCACCCACCCACCCTGTCCCCCAGGACTACTGCTGTCCTGACGGTGTGTTTCCTGACCGTCTTGTACACACTAACATGTGCATGTGACATACACTCACGGGCTTTTATAAAACCAACAGATTGTCCTCTGCATGGTCAAGCCACTGGATGCTTTGTGCACTCGACAGCTTCCCTTTTCCTTATGAAACACACAGAGCTGCCACGTGGCTGTGCCTTATGTCCACGTGGAAGACGAACCCAGAAATTAATGGCCTCTGACAGCTTCTGAGCTACAAAGCCAGCGGTTTCCCGCGGTTCAGCACGATACCACAAGCAGGACTCACCTGTGGACAGGCATTCGGAGGGTTTCCCGCTTTCTGCCATCATAAACCATACAGCAGCGCGTGTCCCTGCGCGTTCTTTACAAACATTTCACCCTGAATGGGTCGCCACTCTTTGGAGCATCCGGAAAAGTCCAGCAGATACAGCCTCACATCCGCCCGGGAGCAGAGACCCAGCAGAGAGCTGACACAGAATGCCCGTGCCTCGGACCAGCGCGGCCACGTCGGGCCTGACGCTGCGTCTCTGCGGGGGCCGCCCAGCAGGGCCGGGAGGGCTCCTGAGCCAACCGCGCGCCCCAGGGCACGGCTAGCCTGTCCGCTGGCACTCGGGCCGTCGGAGGTGCGAACACAGATTCGGAAGTGTAGCGAGGTCAGAACTTGTAGGAGGGCTCTGTGAAGTTTTTCCAGGAACCACTGCAGCGGCAAAAGTGTAGTAACAGTGCCCAATGGGAGGACGTGCCCGCCGGGGGAGGAGGCGCCACGCGTGGCCCATCACTGGCACTTGCGGGCCGGCTGCCGTCTCTTCGGCTTCGTCTGGGCTCTGTAGATCCTGCGTGGGTCACAGCTGAGCCCGTGGCTGGTTTTCTTATGGCAGGCGATGTGGACCAGCTTCAGGTTGTGTGCAGTGAAAAGCAGGCCGTAGAAGTACTCCCAGGACACCTCCCTGCCGGCCCGCTCCGCAACGGCGGCCTCCAGCGTGGGGATGACAGTGCGCCTCTTTTCTATTCTGCAGGGCAAGGCGAGACAGGGTCACGGGTGCTGCCGGCGTCCCACGGCCCCTACCGAGTCGCCTGCTATGGCAGCACGGGGACACGTTGGAGGGCTTCACCCGGTCATTGTGGCCCAAATGTGAGCTGACGTTTGGGGGCGTACAGGAGGACAAGTGGCCAGAGGTTCAGGTTTCAAAAGGAGCCGCACTTGGAAACACGCCCGAGGAGAAGTGGGGCAGTGACCCCTCCTCTGGCCGCGGCTGTCAGCAGGGGCAGCACTGGGGGGACGGTCCTCACGGCATGCGGCCCCAGGGCCAGCAGCTCGAATGTCTCACGGAGGAGGGCTGGCGGCGCGTGTTTGTAAGTACTGGGAAGTACACAGGGAAAGGGGGTGGAGCCCTATGCCACCCGTCCCCACCGACACCCGTCTCCGTGGTGACACAGGAGCACCTCCCCAGCTGAACCGCAGAAGTAAACCTGAGCCCCTGTCCTCCCTGGGGAGAGTCATAGGGCCTCCTGACGTCTGTCTTCCCGACCGCGACCTTGTGCTTGTGTGTGTGTCCACTGGAGACAATCGCGATACTGCTTTGTGTAAACCTGTTCTGCTTACACACTATTCAAAGCCCGCGTACGGACAGGTAAAGCTTGCGAACTGAGCTTGTAAACACGAGGAACAGAAACAAGGCCGGGAGGGCCACTGCAGCATGCTGGGCCCACCTGTCCCTACAACACGGGAGAAACAGTGAAGAAAAGGGAAAAGAGGTACAAAGCTGAGCAGGTGAGGGCTCCCCACTGCCAGGAACTCAAGTCCACACTTGATCCGCAGGGGCGAGCCACCCTCCTGCAGCCCACTGGGGCTCTGGTCCCGACAGAGGCCCAAGGGGAGGGCCAGGGAGGTGGGACCGAGACCCCAGTCCAGCCATTAAAGCGGAAGGGAAGCGGCAGGGGCGCCCGGGGCTCCGGGAGGGAGGAGAAGCCACCCTACCCTCTACCTACTGCTGCCTGCCCAGCCCCAGAACAGGGGGGCGCCCGCTGACCCCGACCGCTCCTGTGGCTGCGCGACGCTGGAGGGCTGGCTGGGGGCGGCCTTGCTCCCCATGGCGCCTTTCACCCTCAAGGAGGCCAGGCCAGGGCCCTCCCCACTGACGCCAGCGCTCAAAGAGAAGGAGCCCCAGCGCGCAAGCACGTATCAGGCGTCCGCTGGCGTCCCGTGTGCTGGAGCCACATGGCCGAGCCTCAGTCAGCAGCGGGAGGGGTGAGGATGACACACCAGGTAGAGGCCCCAGGAGGCATGATTCGGGCGCACCAACAGCGTGACCATTTCCACAGTCACCAGGAAACCCAGGACCCTCGGCTCACCGTTCACACAGACCCACAGTCCGACTGCACCTGCCACAGGGGACGGGACCCAAGCCAGAAATTAATACTCCTCTGTTTCAGAGCCACGGGAGGCCCTGGCTTTCCGTGAGTGTCCGGCAGAAACAAATGCAAAACCACCCTGTGGGGACACGACAAGCCAGTGCACAGAAAACACAGTCCCCACTGAGGGTGGACTCTGAATCCAGAAGCACAGATGCCACAAGGAGCACACCGCAAGGGGAGAGGACCCCCGCGGAGGACCTGGGCTAGAGCACTCTGAAACAGACCACTGAGAGGCCTCGGAGGGCTCCCCGACACCACCCCCACGGCACAAGGGAGACAGGACGAGAAGGTCCAACGTGCGGCCAGCGGGAGCTCCAGAGAAGCCGGACAGAGAGAAGCCGAGAAGGGGTAACTAAAAAATACTTAGGTGTTTTCCAAAACGAAAGAGAAACTTGTCTTTGGAACAAAGACAAGCCCCGGTCAGAATTTAAGGATGTAAACCCACACACACGCTATGTTCAAAGAGAAAGGGAAAATCTGAAATGTCTGTAGAAAAGGCAGAGAACAGGCTGTGGGCAGAATTCTCCCGAGCAGACGCCGGGAGAGTGTTGGCACGTCTTCAAAGTTCTGAAGGTGGGACACCCACCGCCCAGAATTCAGTATCGCTAAATGACCACGCAGGAGTAGAGGCCAGAGGGACATTTTCCAAGACCAAAGAACATTTAGTGCCCACAGGACCCTCCTGGGAGAAACGAGCCTGAAATAGCACAGAAAACCGGAAGTCAGACGCGTGCGGAGAAGCAGGCCGATTTGCCGGAACACAGAAGTACTGTATTGAGACAGAGAAAATGCACCTGAAACCAGGGTGTCAGACAACCCTGCTCCGGCCTCTGCTGCTTCGTCTGCACTCTGCTCCAGGCTGGCCTGCTCCGCCCCTTGAGTGCTGGGACCGCCCCCAGATCGATGTCCCCACGCCCCAGCGGGGCACGGAAAGTAGCCGACAGATGACCTGGAGAACCCGGCAATCGTCTCTGGGTGCTCGGTGCACATCGAAGGGGTGAGACCCAGCACCCTGCCGAGAGGGGAGCGCAGCTCCTCAGCTCGGGCACCAGGACAGCCTCCTCACCTGAACGTGCACCCCAATCCCCAGCACCCGGGTAACGGTGCGCGGAGCCCGAGAATCTGCATTCCTGACCAGTCCCCACATGCTGAGGACGCTGCCAGTCCACGGGCCACCCCCACATGGCCACGCAGGTCGGTCCCGCGTGCGCGCTCAGCCCAAGGGGCTCTGTCATAGCGGAAGGTGGGCGGCCAGAAGCGCCTACCGGGATGGAAACGGATATTCAAACGATACTCTCTTGAAAGAGCGAGGCACTCTGCACCTGGTGAAACGAGTGCACGAAACCCACAGACGCATCCCCGTGAGCACGACATGGGACGGAAAAGCCCGGTGTAGAGTCACCACGTGCGCCACCACTTACGTCCATTTCAAATCACAACTACAGGGTAAAGGTCTGTGTAAACAGGCATCACAGGGACGCTCGCAAATGGCAGCAGAGCGGTTCCCCGGCGAGGACAGGGGTGCATCCAGGAGGGATGGAAAGTGAGCCTCAGCTGTCCCTGTGATGTCCTACATATGTGCAAAGCCACCTGTCCCCAAAGTGATAGAGCCACTTGAAGGGCACTGGAAGACCTCTGTCTTCACAAAGCAGAGACAAGGACATCATTACGTTCCAGAAAAGAGTCTGTGAAGATAACACAATTTTACTTGTGCGCCTTTTTTAGAAAGAGCTCGTCCACGTGGAAGAACACTGCTGCCGGCCTCCACGCACCCCGGTGAAAGCAGGAAATGCCCTGCACACAGTAACCACCCAGAGCCCCCGCTCTGAGCACCTCCTGCTTGGTTGGGGCAGGACACCCCCAGACTGCGATGCGGTGAGAGCCACCCACTGGGCCCCACAGGTGGAGCCGGACGTGACCGAGGGGCCACGTACCAGGTCGCACGCACATGGACAAGGACCTGGACCAGCTCCTGTCGGAGGCCCCCACCGTGGAGGGCACCTAATCAGGCAGGTTAGGAGTGGGCACCTGCACCCATCCGCACGCACACCCAGGACACCTTTGGGTCCACAACCCACAAGCTCGGCACGTGAAACACGAGGCAGCCGGCAGGCAGGCCACGGACGCCACGGCAGGGACAGACCCCCGCAGGTGCCCCGTGGGTCTGTGAGCTCAGTTCTCAACAACAAGCACTCCTGACCTCTGCGGAACCCGTACTCACATGTGGTCCAGGTTCCACGTACTAAAGAGGATCCGGCTCTCCCTGTTACCGTAGGGGTTGATGGAGTGTTTGGATGCACAGCTGTCCACGTCAAAGGGACCCTAGGCAACAGAGAGCAAGCTCGGGTCCTCGAAGGGCCTTACCCCGGGTCTCAGGCAAGCGGGAGGAGCTGACTGACGAGCCCCCGGTAGGGGACTTAGTCCTGGTAAACGGTGTGCTGCTTGGGGCGATCAGGAACCCTGTCTTTGGAACGGTGCCCCCTTTCCCTCGTTACCCCCAGTAAGACACTCGTTACGAATGCCAGATTCCCAACCGAGCACCTGCTGGGTCCCACACCCGCCTCCAGGGCCTGCTCCGTACCCTCAGTGGCACTAGAAAAGCCACCAGTGGGGACAGGGCATTTTACTGGAAATGCATGGGGTCCAGGAGGCCGGGAAGGAAGCATGGGCAGTGGAACAGCCCCTGCCGTCCTTGCAAAGGTCGCCGGCCCCAAGCCTCCAGACTGTGACCCTGGTCCCCAGAGGTGGTAGCACTTGTTGGGAAGCGGTATCTCTGTCATTTATCTGAGTGTCCGGGAGGAGGCCCAGGACACTGCTCCCAGCTGCTGCCACCACACCCCGCCAGGGAGTGGAGTCAGGCCACACTAACGCCCGAGGGGTCACATCTGGCCACCAGTCCTGATCTCTGAGCCGTCACCTAGGTGGCTGCCCGGGGACACACCACGTTTCAGAAGCTCCGAAACCGTCCTCTCCTCTGCCCACCACCCTTCTCCCGAGGGGGCCAAGTGGCGCCCTCCGTCCCCAGTGCCCCGCGTACTCCCTGCCACTGGTGTTTCTCGAAGGAGGGCCCCGGCCCGCGGCAGCAGCACCGCCCGGGAAGCGGGCAGAAGACCTGTGAGGAGCAGCTGGGGGCCGGGAGGCGGGGGGGTCTTTCCCGGCACCGTCCGGGGGTTCCAGGGCCACTGAAGCCAGAGAACCACGAGCTGAGCTGATGCCCGGAGGGCTGCCCCGGCCCCGGCCCCCCGCTCACCTGGCAGGAGAACCAGCCTTCGGGTGTGCAGAGCCGGCTGTCCGCCTCGGCTCCTCTGTCGAAGTAGCTGCTGTGGTACTGCTCCGCCCTGAGCTTCCGGCACATGAGGCCAACAATCCGGACGTACTCCTCCTGAGCCTCCGCGCCCACCGTGGAGGCAGAAGCGCTCACCTTGAAGACGCCAAGGGACATCGCTGAAGGCTGGCGCGGTCGGGGGACTCCGAGTCCACTCGGTGCCACGGCCCTCGGGGACCCTGCCGCCTGGGGTCCCAGTGCCCTGAGTTCACACGGTCCCTGGCCAGCCAAGCCCGGCCAGCTTCTCTGGGCCCGTGACGTGCAGCCGGGGTCGGGGTCGGCCACGTAACAGACTCAAGCTCCGGGAGTCCTGGCCCCGTCTCCCTGGCGCTCGCCGCTGCCACGTGGGAAGAAACCCGAGAGGAGGCGGGCAGGTGAGGAACGTCACCCGCCCGCCACCCACGCTGCCCACTCAAGCTGGAGGGAGGCTCACAACAATGCAGCCAGACGCTGAGCACCCAGGGGAGGCAGAGAAAGACCCCCCTCCTCCCCACGGGGCTCCTGGTCGAGTGCGAGCAACAGGACAGCAGACACATTAACAGGGCACAGAGGGCCCGGCAGGGTCTGTGTGGCGCCAAGGGGGTCACAGCCTGAGAGACAGGCCGGGGCGGCCAGGGCAGGAAGCACGCTCTCGGCAGCAGCAGGGGGCAGGCAAGGGTGGCCAGGGTGGAGCGGAGGTGGGAGGACAAAAAAGGTGGGGGAGCCGGGCCGGACCACAGGGGCCTCCACACCGCGGTCCTGAGCTTTCCTTCTCAGTGGAGCACGGGCCATGCATCGTCCTGCACCATAGACCCTGCGATCTACGGTCCAAGAAACGCGGGCAGGCGTGCAGGTGGGGGGGGTGGGCGGGGCAGAAAGAACGTCTGCAAAGTCAGAGGGCAAGACGGCCTCGGGACTGCCTTCCAAGCACACGAGCACAGGGGCAGCCCCCGCCCCCAACACGCCTCTGCAGGGAGCACCCAGCCTCACCCCTGCATGGAGGGCCCGGCGCAGGGGTCACGGGATCTTGGCCTGGACTCCCGTCCACTCTGAAGAGCTGACCTCTTACATGTTTCATCCTTACAGAAGTCAGCGCCCGGGGAACGCACCCCACCTCTGTCCCATCATATGAGGTCGGAAGGCAGCTGCACAGACCCCCACCCTCACGGCAAAAGGCGAGTGCCACGGGACCAAATTTTCCTCTGAGCGGGACGGGAT
This sequence comes from Panthera leo, assembly GCF_018350215.1. Taxonomy (NCBI): domain Eukaryota; kingdom Metazoa; phylum Chordata; class Mammalia; order Carnivora; family Felidae; genus Panthera; species Panthera leo. The sequence continues at coordinate 2,245,857 of NC_056686.1, read as the reverse complement.
ACCGCTCCAGCTCTGCCCTCCGTGCCGCCAATCTGTCCATGGGCTCTGCTTCTTCGCTGAGGGGGCAGCAGGACAGAGGCCACATCGGGCACAGATTTCTCTGGGGACGGACAGCCACGTCCAGTGGGAGCACCGAAGCTTTAAATCTCCATCTGTGTTCGCTTCTCGGATCTCCCAGGGGGGCGAAGGATGTCATCTCCTTCCTGGGCCCGTGGAGTCAGAGCTCACGCCCACAACGGCTCGGAGCACCCCAAAAGCAGATGCAGCTCGGCCCTTCCCAGTTCTCGGAGGTCAGGCCCCCCACCCAGGGCCACAGCCTGGAGACAGAAGTGTCCTCGTGGGGAAAGAGGCCAGGACCCACCCACGTGGGCGTCCGTCACAGCCAGTGCTGGATGAAGACAAGTTCACGTCAAAATCCAACCACCTGACGGGTGATGACGTTCACAGGTCGGTTCTATTCAAAACCCACACTGAGACTCCAGCGCAAAAAGAAAGGGGGCCAAGGCCCCAGGTGGGGCCCCAACAACCCCACAGGGCGCCAGCTCGGGGCAGACGCCAGCACCGTGCGGAGTGCGGGGACCGGCCGCTAGCTGCACCCCAGGGACACCGCGAGCTGGGCCCCGGCGGGGCCGTCCGCCTGCAGAGGCGCGTAGCTCCGGGCACCGTCTCCACGCCTCGTCTCTCCTCGCCCCCGTGCCCGCCACCGCACACCCACCTCTCTCAGGTAGCTCCGGATCCGGCTCTCGCAGCTGTACCTCAGGTAGCCAGACTTATTCTTGAATCGAGACTCCAGACCTGCCAGGAGCAAGAGAAGACGAGACCCCCCTGGAGTCCACGGCCATCCTCTCCCGGGCGGCAGGGCTGCGAGCGCCACCCGCCTCGTCTGAGAAAGTGCTGATCGTGTCCCGCCCGCGGGCTCCTGCCCTCTGCCTGGAGAGGGTTCTCTGGCCCACCTGCATCGTGGGCATCTAGACACCACAGAGGGGCTTCGGCTCCAGGCACCCGAACCCCCTCTCCCGCAGTCCAAGGGCGGCTCCGGCGGGCCTGAAGGCCACGCCCCGAGGTGGACACGCCCAAGGGTCCACGGCCGGGTGACAGACAAGCAAAACGCGGTCCGGCCACGCCACAGAACGAGATCCAGCCTGAAGGAGGGAGAGCCTGCAGCACGCCTGCACCCGAGGGCACTGTGTCTCGTGGAGCAGGCCAGGCTCCGGAGGCCGAGTCCTGTGTGATCCCCCGGGGGAGGCCCCGAGGGGAGTCAGATCCAGACCGGGTGGAGGGTGGGGGCTGGGAGGGGACCTAAGGACGGCTGCCGTTGAGGAACGTGAGAAGGTTCTGGAGACGGATGCTGGTGGTGGCTGCACGCCACAGAGAACGTGCTCGACCCTAGACCGTACGCTTAGAATGATTCAGACGGAACACATTACGTCACGTACGCTTTCCCACAGCTGACAGAGGAGTAAGGAGGCCAGTCCCGGGGCCTCTAGCACACAGAAGCCAGGCAGGCCCCCCGCCCAGGGACTGCGGTGGGACCTGGTGTCCCCTGCGTGGCCAGCTCCCAGCAAGTCCCACCCCTGCTCCGGGCCCCAGAGTACCTTCAAACCACGGCGGATCCTCGGCCCTGGTCTCGGCCTCGGTGTTCTCGCTGACGGTGTGCAGGAGGTCGGCCAGCAGCTTCTGCCGCAGCGGGGCCTGCTCCCCGGAGAGCAGCTGCCGGGCAGCCTGGATGAGCCCCGCCTGTGGCTTGTGGAACGCGTGGAGGAAGTGATGGATGTCACTCACATCTGCCACCAGAAGAGTCACAGACAGAAAAGCCGGCGGTCCTTTGAGCGCTGCGGTGAGGAAGGGGTCTCCGCACGCCCAGCATCACCACGCTGCTGGACCTGCCGGACCTCAGGGGCGTCCGGGGCCCCGGGCTTGCCCGGATGCCAGCTAGCCCTTCCCCTGGGCCTGGCTGCCCACCCCTCAGCGTGGGGAGGGGCCGGATGTGGAGGCACGACAGCCGGTGGGTCGCTGCCCTTCTCTTCCCCAAACGAAACCTCCCACGTCTCTGGGCCTCCTTCTGGACCTCCCTCCTGGAGCCTCCCACACCCACCTGACTGCAGCCCAGCCAGCGCTTAGAACCCAGTGGAACCACGGTCTACCGTGACCCTTCGTGACACCTTGGCCAACAGAAACGGCAACCCACAGAAAGAACGATGCTCCCACGGCCCAGCGGGTCGTTCTGGGGACGAGAGGCTGTTCAGTGCTCAAAAATCAACCAGTATAAACCCACCCTTCATGGGCTAAAGAAAAAGAGTCACATGATCATATCCACTGACGAGAAAGGCAGGAGGGAAACGCTTCCGGGCCCAGGGCTTGGCGAGAAGTTTCCAGTCTTCACGCGCAGAGCATGAGCACAAAAGGAAAGCACGGGCAATGTGGGCTTCATCGAAATGGAAAACTTGTTCTGTGAAAGAGCCTGTTCTGGGGACGCAAAGACAAGCTACAGAGCAGGAGGAAGTCCCTAGAAGCCACGCGTCTACCAAGACTCACATCCAGTACGTGTTCTGAGAAAAACCCGAAACTCAACAGTTAAAACTCCAATTAGAAAATGGACAAGATACAAACGGACAAAGACACGCCTTCTGGGCGAGGACGGGTGGACAGCCCGCTAGCCCAGGGAAAGATGGTCAACCGCACTACCAGCAGGAACACAAAGCCGTCCACACAGAGACACCTTGCACGCCCAGCAGAATGGCTAAAATAGAAGAGTGGCGAAGCCAGAAGTGGGGGAGGCTGCGGAGGCCGTGGGACAGGTGTTCCCACTCTGGAAAACAGCCCGTTTCTTTAAAAACAACAACAACAATGTGGGGCGCCCTGGGGGGCTCAGTTGGTTAAATGGCCAACTCTTGATTACGGCTCAGGTCATGATCTCACAGTTCATGGGTTCGAGCCTCACGTCGGGCTCTGCACTGGCAGTGTGGAACTTGCTTGGGATTCTCACACTTCCCTGCTCTCTGCATCCCCTACTTGTGCTCTTTCTCTCTCTCTCTCAAAATAAATAAATAAACTTAAAAAAAAATATTGAGATGCGATCCCAATCCCTCGTGATTCACACACTTGAACAAGTCCGTGTTTCTTAGTCTGTTCATTTCGCTACCACGAAATGGGAAAGAAAAGGAAAAGCCAGGCAGGCTCTCAGCCCTGTCCTGCCCAGTCCCCACCTCCTGCAAGGGGCCGTCCCAGGAGGCATCACAGTGACTCTGCTTTCTGGCTGCCCCTCTAGAAGGACAAGGCCCCAAAGAGATAGAGCGCTTGCCACCTTGGGGCAGACACTAGATGTGACTGCTAACAGCGGAGTCCCAACCGCAGGGCAAAGCCACACGTACACCACTCTAGGGCCCCTTTCTGTCCCTTCGGCCGAAGAGGCAGATATCTCTGTCTTCGGGGCTCCCACTTCCTGGAGCACCAGAAGCATCTCCTGAAAAGTAAGCCACTTTGCGCAAGAGCCAGGAACGCACACTCGCTCTGCCCCTGGCCTACAGCTCCAATGTGCAACTTGTCATCGAGCTGGTTCTTAAATCCGGATGCCCCTAAAGAATCACGCCTGGAAGCGATGCCTCTGATGGGCCCCCAACGTGACAGCACATCAGCAAACACCAACAGAGCAGACAGAGCACAACCTGAGCCACCACCGCTCCCTTCGCACGGCCCGACGACACAGGATGGCGTCTCTCTCTGGCTCCGCCTTACCCACAAACCTGTGCAGGGCCCAACCCCTAGATCCCTCCCTTCTGCCCTCTGGAGTTACTAGGACACCCAGAACGAACATAAAATTCACATGACCTAGAAAAGACACCTAAAACACCCAACTGGACAACCGGGCTCCCGACTCGGGGCTCCCCCCTGGGGAGCTCAGAGCGAGAAGATTCTCCGTTTCCCTGGCTGGTCCCCACAGCAGGCCCTCAGCACCTCCAAAGCCGGGCCGGCTTCCCCGCCACTCTCCCACGTCCCCACCACTTACAGCCTTGCCAGGTCTGGCCTGAGGTGAGAAGCACGAGTTCCGAGTTGTCAGGGACACTCGAGAAGTAGTCTCCAGTGAGCTCAGTGCCGTCTTCGTAGAGGCACAGGCGGGAACCGGTGATGGGGAGCTGTGGAGAGGGAGGGTAGGGCAGGAAGCTAACGTCTCCGGTCTCGGGCGGGCCGCCTGGGAGCATTAACCTGAGGCCCTTCCACCTGCGGTCCTCACAATCAGAAAAAAAACTATGTTTCAAAGAATCGTGCCCGGGGTTACACGTCGTTCAAAAATATGACAAGTCACATAAAAATATATACGTAGCGGTGTCGACTCCACAGGATTCGCCACACAGATCCTTTCAAAACGGGCTCCTTAAAGGCACTTAAAATCCAAGCCCGTCTCAGAAAATGATGCCTGACTGCTTCCACTAAGCCCATAAACACACCCCCACCAATGAGGACACATCACCCGACTGGTATCAGGACACGCCGCTCAGCGAACATCTTCCTGAACATGACTCATTGCCTCTGGCTGACGAAGTGTGAACGGCACACGGTCCGCTGGTTTCCTAACACTGTCCTTCACCCTAACCCTCACTCTAACCCTAACCCTAACTCCCGACGCTCCCGCCCCCACACGCACACACACCCACAACCCGCGCTGATCCAGGTCCAGGTCAAGACAACAAATACGGTGAGACTCCAGTGAGAATGAGGGCTGCGATCCCTGCGACAACAGTGCCGGCCTGTGAACACAACTCCTTCATTTCACGGAAGGGGAAACTGAGGCCCAGAGAGGCCCACTGACTGTGCCCTGGAGCACACAGCAAGTTAGCAGGTAGGCACTGGAACAGGGAGTCCCAGAATCTCAGGCCAGAGCTGCCGTAATCTTCACGGTCAGAAGAGGGAGGTGTTGCGCCAGAACCCTCCAGAAACTCCCGCTGAAGGGCTGAGTGACTACAGGAAGAAGTTTGAGGAGGCGCCAGGTCCCATGGACCCCGGCCCGGGGCACCTGCAAGTGAAGGCACCCGAACCCCGGCCCCGGGCACCTGCAAGTGAAGGCACCCGAACCCCGGCCCCGGGCACCTGGAAGTGGAAGCACCCCTTCCGCAGCACCTCCTGGTAGCTCCTCCCCGCCACCCCAAACTTCTTCGTCCCGTGCAGAGCCCGCAGCTTGAACGTCTTGGGCTTCCGGAACACCGTAAACATCCTCAGGACCTCCGGCCCCGCCGGCGGCACCTGCTTGGCCGGCCACTCAGGCTGTTGTTCGCCCAGGACCCAGAGATCAGCTGAGCGGCGGGGATGCGGAGCTCGGTGGGCTCTGCGACCGAGACCCGGGCCGCGCGCTGTCTCCCCGGAAACTCCATTACCCAGAAGGCCCGGGGAAGCAGAGGTGCAGCCCCGCCTTGCGCGCAGACGCCGTCCTTCGGGGACTTCATTACCCAGAAGGCCTGGGGAAGCGGAGCGGCAGCCCCGCCTGTGCGCAGGCGCCGTCCTCCCCGAGACTCCATTACCCAGAAGGCCCGGAGAAGTGGAGGCGGGGAGACCCCGTTTTGTGCGCAGGCGCGGCCCAGCCCGGCCCGTCTGGTTGTCATGAGAGCGGCGGCCGCGGCCCTGGCGCTGGGCGCAGGCGGCCGGGGCTGCTCCTCGGCGGCCACCGCCGCTGCGGCTCGGGGGTGCGGGCCGGCCCGGGGCGGTGGAGGAGGCGCCGCCTGAGCTCCGGAAGCCGCTGCCGAGGGGCGGCGGAGGGCCCTGGGAGCCGTGAGGGCGCCGAGGTCCGGGCGGGCCTTCCGTTCTGACAGGTACCGGGAGTCCCGACGACACCGCGCGGGGCCTGGCGGTGTGGGCGCGGCCGGGGGCCGGAGGGCGGAGGCCGAGGGGCTTGGGGGCAGGGGCAGGGGGCCGGGCCCGGGAGCGCGTACGGCGCGGGGTGCCCGGGCCCGGGTGGGCGCTGCCCGCGCTCCGCCCGCCGCAGCCCAGGGTCCGGCCTGCGGTTGCCTCCCGTCGGCGTCGCATTTAGCGTCGGGTATTCTCTGCACGTCGCGACCTCCGTGTTCGGGCCGCACGGCTGACGGGGACCCGAGTGAGTGAGGAATGCGGTCGTGCAGCCGTACGGGTTCGGTGCGGCTCCCCACCCCCACCTCCCCACCCGTCTTCGGTTTCGGACGTGCGCTCGGCGGCACTTGCGGCCTTTAAGATTACCTGGCCAACCGTTCTTCACCCTCCTAACAGTTAGGTTTCCGCAAAAGAACGATGGAAACAAGGTTTGTCTCCTAATCTTGTAGCCAAACGTTCGGAAGTTGCTGAATTGTTTCGCTTTGATTCATGGAGGTCAACGATCCTGAGAACATCTCGGAAAGTTGCGTTTTGATAGACTTGGTGAGGCTACCGCCGAGCTGCCTTCGTCCACGCAGCCGCTAGTGTGTGCCGCAAGGCCGAGGTGAGAGCCCTTGCTGCTGCTGCCACGGTCCTCCTTGCCGGGAGCTGAGTATTTCGGGGGGCTTTGATTTTCCCCAGAATGTCAGTGGTGAGGTCCACAGAGGCTGATAGTGGCGTCCTGTAGTAACGCCCCAGGTATCACGCAGCCCTTGAAGGTTCCCACAAAGGGTCCCACAGGGTGCAGGGTGGAAGGGCCGTGGAAGAAGGGGGACAGAAAGGAATCGTTTCCAAACAGTGGGGTAGTGTTGTCCTCACAGTGGCCAGGCGTTCCTCCTACCTGGGTCCTGAAGGCCCGCACTCTGTCTGGGGCTTACTGAGACAGTGTAGTGTATGGGACACCTCCTTCGCTAGGACTCTGGAAGTCTCACATTTAAGTCTTAGCACCTTAGCAGAGAGGACTGCTCAAGGTCAGAGACTCCGGAACCCGAGCGGCTAAACGCAGATTCTGCCCACACAGCTTACTACCTGTGTAACTTTGAGCAACAGCCTGTCCGTGTCTCGGCTTCCTTATCCCTGAGGTTGGCGTGACCACAAACCCACGTCAGTGTGACGAAGGTGGAAGTGTGTGTCTAGGGCTGAGGACAGTCCTTGGCACACAGCAAGTGCTTCGAAGGTAGTGTCCACATGATCACGTTCAGCTGAAGGTACCTCGTAGATACCTGCAGTTCCAAGGTGGAACAGGAAGTCGTGGGCCCTGCCCTTGAAGGTGATTGAGGGATTTAGGGGCGCCTGGGTGGCTCAGGCGGTTGAGCGTCTGACTTCGGTTCAGGTCATGATCTCACGGCTCGAGCAGCTTGTGCAGTGCAGAGCCTGCTTCGGAGCCTCTGTCTCCCTGCCTCTCTCTCTTTCTCTCTCTGTCTCTCTCTCTCTCTGTCCCACCCCATTCGCACGTGCACACACACGGTCTCTTGTCTCTCTGTCTCTCAGAGACATAAAAAGTTTTTTTTAAAAAGATGATTGAGGGAGTTGAGGAATTCAGAGCAGAGACATAGAACTTTCAGTTCGGCTGGACTTCAGAATTCATGATAAGAAGTGGGGGTTCAAACAGCAGACTGGGTCAGGACACAGATGACCCTTCAACCCGGGATAGGGAGCACATCTGGAGCTCTGAGTGAAGACCCAGATACTGATGAGCCCAGCTGGGCGTGAGGAGAAGCACAGGATAGTTGGGGGAGGGAGGAGTGCTCCGGACAGGGAGACTTGGCCACAGGCCACAGTCGTCCTCTAGAAAAGAGTGGGGTGGAGAAGAGGAGATTCAGTCCTAGTCAGCCATCTGCAGGATGGACGGGGCGTGGGGAGTGAGTGCAGGCCGAGAGCCCCTGCAGAGGACGAATCCCTGCCCTGGTGAGGCCAGAGGTGGGGCTCCACCCACACCCCTGCAGGCACACCCCAAATATAATCCCTGCCTTTCATTACCTTCTGGGCGAGCTTCAGCTTTCCTCCGCACTGTGACATCCTGCAGTGAGCTTGCATCAGAAATAACTGGGCTCCCTAATGATGGTTTATTTTTCTATTTGGGATGCCTTTGTTCCCACAGCCCAAGAAACGTTAGCAAGTACCAGCCAGTAATTTATGCATGTGGGCCTTTTCAGGTTCAGAATGAAAGTAAAAGAAAGATCTAGATCATGCACCAAGCACATTAAAATAAGCAAAATTTCGGGGCGCCTGGGTGGCTCAGTCAGTTAAGCGTCCGACTTCCGCTCAGGTCACGATCTCGCGGTCCGTGAGTTCGAGCCCCGCGTCGGGCTCTGGGCTGATGGCTCGGAGCCTGGAGCCTGCTTCCGATTCTGTGTCTCCCTCTCTCTCTGCCCCTGCCCCTGCCCCTGCCCCGTTCATGCTCTGTCTCTCTCTGTCTCAAAAATAAATAAAACATTTAAAAAAAAAAAAAAAGCAAAATTTCATGTGGGATATGTTTATATGTCACGTCCCATTCAGAATTTCAATTGACAGTATGTCCTATCCCAGAGAACTTTCTGGAGAATTCTTTATTATCTATGTTAGTGAGGATTCTTCTGGTTGCAGATACTTAAAGGTAGTTCAGATTGGCTTACTGAAGAGGAATTTGATTGGCTCAACGACTCGAAAATAACCCGAAGCTTATGAGTAGTTTGGGCTTTAAATGTGGCTGAACCTCAGGGTTCCCAAGGTGGCTGTTGCCCCGTGTCAGCCCACTCTCTGGCAGGACCTCCCCACAGGAGGCTTCCAGTAGGCCCCTGGGAAATATTCTGCGGCCATAGCCCCAGCAGGAAGAATACTTCTCTCTCCCAGTAGCCCCGGCAGAGTCCTTGGGGAGAGCCTTGCCGGTCCAGTGTGGGTCCTGCTCTCCTGTTCCCATCCCTGAACCAGCTGCCGGGGAGGGACGTGGAGCGTGCCGGGGAAACTGCAGTCAGGTGCCGTCTTCACACAGGGACAGGGTGGCAAAACCGGACGTCGCAACATCCACCCTCAAAATGATATTCAGCTGTGAACGGTTCACTAAAAAATGGCATAAAACATTCGTTCGACCAATGGCTAAGCGTCTGCTACGAGTCAGTCACTCCGGCAGGCCCCGGGTGCCACTTCTGCATCCGACCCGCCTCCCTGGAGTCCTGCCCTCCCTTCTGCGGGCGTGTGCTTGCCGTCAGCCCTTACCATGCTGCTGACCAAACTGCCCCTTTTCCTCTTACTTTTGTGTAACTTGTTAACACGCTGGTTACATTGCTTTCTTAACTCAGATTTAACAAAAAACAAAAACTTGGTATTTGTATCTTAGCAGAACTGTGTTTTTACCATAACAAAGTGCCACAAACTGGGTGGCTTAGGACAACAAAACTTTGGAGGCTAGAGGCTCGAAATCCAGCTGCCGGCAGGGCCACACTCTTTCTGAAGGGGAGGACCGCCCCTGCCGGTCCCAGCTTCTGGTGGTGACAGCAGTACTTGCCGGGTCGGGTCGTTGGCTTGTAGGCATATCGCCCCCGGCGCTTGGCCCTTTCCTTGGCTGTGTGTGTGTCTGTGTCTCCTAAATGGACCCTGGTGCTGCTGTATTGGGCCCGCCCTGCTCCAGGACGCCCTCATCCCAACCTCATTACATCTGCAAAGACCCTATTTCCGAAAAAGGTCATATTCACAGGCACTGGGAGTTAGGACCTCAACCTATCTTTGGAGGGACACAGTTCCGCCCACAACGTGATCATGTTTTTAGGACATGTGTTTGGGAAAAGTCAAGGTAAATGATACCTTAAGTAGAATTAGAGGCTCCTGTGAAAAACGCTAAACAAAAAACTAGATTCTTTCAAAGTGATGGGGAAATTCTGAATACGTTGTGAATTATGTTGTCTGTTAGCAAGGCACGAACTAACCCTTTCCGTGGTCTAAAACGTTACCAATTCCTTTCTCTTAAAGAAGTCTTTCCTGCCCTTACAACCAGCCCAGCGCCCAGGATGCCCCACAAGATTGGCTTCGTTGTTGTCAGCTCCTCTGGACACGAAGATGGCTTCAGTGCCCGGGAACTAATGATCCACGCACCTACCGTCAGCGGGTGGAGGTCACCGAGGTGAGGTGGGCCGGGCAGGGGTGGGGGGGCGAGGGCAGGCCGGCGGGCTCCCTTCCTGCTAAGTTTCTGCTAAGTTTCAACTCAGGCCTCAGAACCACACTGCTGTCTTCGTGCCGCGGTGCCGTCTGCATAGTGATGCAGTGGGCGTTTTCCCTCTTTCTATGTTTTTAAAGAAAGTTTGTTGGATCTTTTTCCCTCAAAGCATTAAGTGACGTTGGCTTCAGAAATGTACAAATACGGGGAGAGGGTGGAAACTCACCGGCCACGGTTGTTTCACTGTCTCCCCTGACTGTCCGCCGGGCCTCGCATCCTCACTGTGCCCCGTGCCGGCTTGGGTGTCTGTAGGTCCCTGCTTTCACAGCCGAGCTCCTGTGGGTAAGGTTTTGTTAGCCCCAAACTTTAACCAAGAACGTCTCTTTCAATTGATCGTCTCGAATATTTGTACACCTTTTAAACTGTCCGTTGCTTGAGTAACATTATACGAGTTGGTATTTTTCTGAAACTAAGTCTTTTCCGTAGAGGTCGTCAGTCTTCCCCAAACGTGAAACCATAGGAGTCCCATCACGCAAGTGCCTGACAGGCTTCCTGCCTGTGGAGCCAGCTCCCCAGTGCGCCCCACCCCTCCCCGGTGGCCACGCCTCTCACGCTTCCCACCGTCCCGTTGTGGCCTCTTCAGTGTCCCTCAACGACAGCTTTGATGCGTGCACAAACTCTATAAGCTGCATTTGAACAACTGAGTCACGGGCTGGTTTTTGAAGGATTTTAAAAAGCCTAGAACTTCTGATTTTGTCTGGTGTCTTATTTTTCTTTAAATAATTTTGGAGGTTTTTTTTTTTTTTTTAAATATACTATAGGATTTTCAGAGTGTCCTTGTGCCCAGAATGACCTCACCACCGAGTATGACGTATGTGCTTAGCATTTGAAAATAGTAACTATCTTAAACGTCTAAAGCCACACTTGACCACCGTGAGCGACTGAGGAGTGTTCGAGTCACAAGCTGCTGGGTTCCTGGTTCCCGGTGTTTACTAGCTGCCTTCTGCTGGGTTCCTGGTTCCTGGTGTTCACTAGCTGCCTTCTGCCCCAGAGCCATCTCTCTTACGAGCTTTTCATCTTTGAAACCTCAAAACCTTAGTGCTGGCAGATTTCTGGTGACTGTGCCTCCGGGGCGAAAGTCCATCAGATCTGTGCTCACCCGCCCCGTCACCCCTGCACGTCCCTTGGAGCTAGAGCTGGACTTAGAGGCTGAGCACATTCTCCTGCATTCAGCCTGGTGTTCCTTTGTGCACTCTTCCCTTCCTCTTTTCTGTGTGCTGCTGGGAAGCAGGCACTCGTTATGCAGCAGTGGGGAGGGAGGGAGGCCACGGCGGATGGGGAGGAGGGCCCCAGCTGGCAAAGCAGGGGACCGGGAGACTGGCTGCACGGGATGGGGGAAGGTGGCAGGGGTCAGGAGTTTTTGTCTGTCACATCTAATAACATCTATGGGTGTCTGCGTGGAAACGTCAGGTCACAGCTAGATCGGAGGCTTGGACCCGGGCAACGTTTAGTTGGGGCTCCTTGACGCAGGAGGTTTCTAAAGCCGTGGTCAGATAGCCACCCTATGGTGAGTGTGGGGAGAGGAAGGAGCCTGGAACCCAGCCCAGGGGAGGGCGCCCTAAGGTAGGAGGAGGCCAGGAGCTGCGGACTGAACAGAGCAGGACTGGGAAGTCCACTGCACATGGCCTTGGCCAGAGTTGGCTGTGGCAGCATATGCCCTGGAGGGACTGGGGAGGGTGCGTGAAGAGCTGAGCTGGTGGCCACAGACAGCTCCTGCGTGACATTGGCAGCCAGGCCCCGGTGCGGTCACAGGAGGGGTTTCTTAGGATGGGGGGGGCGGGTCTTAAGAGTGCGTCTGTGTGTTGCTGGAAGTTTCGGGGGCAGGCTGGCTCTAGCACTGTTCAGGAGGCTGGGGGTGGGGGGGCACCGGCAGGGACACCACCCCATTCGGGGAGTGAGCAGCCCCATCTGAGGTTCTTGTCTTCTCGGTGGAGAGGGAGGCGCCTGGAGAGGTGGCAGAGGAGGGCCAGGGAGCACGACCAGGGGGCAGGAGTGAGCACACCCTGTAGGCCGCCGAGCGCCTTCCACCTGTCCCCTCCTTGGGTGCGTCCCCCTCCCGGGGCCCTGGATGCCCCACCATTGTGAGCCGGGGCGTGCCAGCTCAGCGGACGCGGCGTCTACTGCCCAAACGCTGTGCTCTGTTGTTCATCGTGATCAGATCATGCAGCGTGAGGGCTGTGCTGACGCTGCGGTTCTCTGACCTCCAGTGTAGGTTCTTAACGCGCTGTGTCACGTACTAAGCAAAATTAGAAGCTCCGCAGTGGCCAGTCACAGGCTTCTGCGGACCGCCAGGCACGCGTGGCACTCGCTCAGTGTTGATTCTCGCCCAGCACCCTTCGCTCGGGATTCGCCAAGCACGTGGTTTTCCTGAAGCATCTGGGTTCCTGGGGAAAACCCTTCAGCCCTGCTTGCCCACTAGAACAGCCTCTTAAGACGGAAGTATTGATCTCGTGGTAAACCTCAGGTTTCATTTTGGACGCTTTTCCGCCGTGAAAAGTCTGACTCACGCAGGTCGGGTGTGACCTAGAGCCTCAGCCCCTCCTTGCGAAGCTGGAGGCTGGAGGGGGCAGCCGTGCCGCGTGGGGCCCTCCCGTCAGCACCCGGACCGCCTTGCTACGTGGGGAGCGCCACGCACATGGCTGGAAACCGCGGCCGTGACCGTGTGGAAAAAACAATGGTTTGCTTTCAGATTTTGCCAGTTTCCGCAAGAGATCGTTCTTCAGATGGTGGAGAGGTGTCGAATAAGAAAGCTGCAGCTGCTCGCCCACCAGTACATGATCCCCAGCAAAGTGGAGTTCTACGTCAGCGAGAGCCTGCCCGAGTACTTCGTGCCCTACCAGGCAGAGCGCTTTCGAAGGCTCGGGTGAGCGTGACCTGGAAAGGTCTGGTGGGAACTGTCAACCCGACTCCCTGTCTCAGTGCAGCGCAAACCAACGGATCGCCCTCTGCGGTTGGTCCTGTGTCAGAGACTTGTCTTTGGTGCTGGGGGACATGGTGTCTGAGCAGCCGCCCCACGTAGAATATGCTCTGTAAGCAGGGCTGTCGTTTTCATCCATGGAGCTCGTCTCTGCCTCAGATCTAGAACTTGTTTTAAGAAGCCTGGTTAGAGTGAAACTTCTGAGCTTTTTCCCCAGGTCTTTCCACTCTAGACTTAACTTGTATTTAACCCTGTGGAGTTCAGTGGTGGCAGCGGCCACTTCTGCTGCGCAGGAGAGTCCCCGTCAACATGACTCTGGCGTGTGCTCTCTTTCAGCTATGTCTCTCTCTGTGACAACGAGAAGACGGGCTGCAGGGCCCGGGAGCTGAAGTCCGTCTACGTGGACGCGGTGGGACAGTTTCTCAAGCTGACCTTTCACGAAAACCACCTCAACAAGTACAACATATATAATCAGGTGAGACGCGGGCCCTCCCCTTGACCGCCCCCCGCCTCCTGGTGGCATTGCGTGGGCCCGCACCCCTTGGCAAAGACATTTCAAGTCTTTCTCTAAGATGGTAACTTTTGCGGAAGGGCGGTAGGCCGTTCCGAGCCACGCTGTCCCATCGGGAGCCGCTGCCGCACACGGACGTTGCACGCTGGGGGCCTGGGCACCCAAGCGCGAGGGGCTGCGCGGGTTAACTGGACACTGGAGTTCAGAGGCTTCACGTGAGGAAGAGAGTCATTTCCACAGTGAAGTGATACTATTGTGGCCATGTTCAGTTTAAAATCGACGTCATTCTTTTCACAGTTTTTTACTGTGTCCATTAGAAAACTTGGGGCATCTGGGTGGCTCAGTCGGTTAAGCGTCTGACTCTTGGTTTTGGCTCAGGTCATGATCTCGCAGTTTGTGTGATCGAGCCCCGAGTGAGGTTCCACACTGACAGTGAAGAGCCTGCTTGGGATTTCCCTCTCACCTCTCTCTCTGCCCCTCCCTTGTGTGCACGCACACACTCCCTCTCTCTGTCTCTCGAAATAAATAAACTCAAAACAAAAAAAGGAAATTTAAAATTACCCGTGTGATTTGCACCGTTTCTGTTAGAGGACACTCTTCTAGATAAACCCACTAAAGTTTGCAAGATAAATCAACCCCCTGGGAGAAATTGGGGATGTGATGAAATGTTGCATGTAGTCAAGCTCCAAGCAAATAACTCTCATCTTCCTCCCTCCCTTCCCATCTTTCTTTTTCTTTTCTCTTTTTCAGTTTTGTTTTATTTTGGGCATGATTAATGTAGTGGAAATCAACAGTGTCCGCAGCAGACTCTTAATTAGCACAGATACTTTCAACACTCCCTGCCCCCTCCAAGAGGAATGGAAACGTTCCACCACATCAAAGTTTTATATTCAGCCAGTGACTTGGAAGCGAGCTCTGAGACATTACTTGGTCCATTGCAGCCATGCTTGACCATAAACTAGAAGACTGATACTTTCTCCTCCCCATCTCGTGTGTGTGAACCTGCAGTTCCCCTCACTTCATTCCGGTAGTGATCCTCAAGAAAGGGAGGATGTGGGAAGGGGACTCCTCCCCCTTCAGGGAATCACTGATCCAGACAGACTGAGCTACGTCAATGTAGAATTTGAGTTCGTTGTCTAGTTTACCAAGATCGTGTGGATGGGCCCCCACACTTGACTGTGAGGAAGCACTTCAACACGAGGCTGTGTTAAACCTGTGGAGGTTTTGGGGCGCCTGGGGGGCTCAGTCGGTTACGCGTCCAACTTTGGCTCAGGTCATGATCTCACGGTCCGTGGGTTCGAGCCCCATGTCAGGCTCTGTGCTGACAGCTCAGAGCCTGGAGTCTGCTTCAGAGTCTGTGTCTCCCTCTCTCTCTGCCGTTCCCCCACTCGCACTTTGTCTCTCTCTCCCCTTCAAAAATAAATAAACATTAAAAATAATTTTTTTTAATTAAAAAAAAAACAACCTGTGGAGGTCTTTTAGCCTTTATTGTTTTAATATACTTTCAACGTTAAAATAGCCACTCGATTTGGTATTAGAATATCAACTTATGTAATTCGTAGAAAGTATTCGTGGTAATCCTATACACTAGCAACTCAATACACTTGGCATTTTACAATGAATGTGCTTTGATGTACATCATCCTCCTTGATGACAGTATGAGTGGGCAGCTTGTCTTAAAGGGAGTAAGTCACAAATTTGATACTTAATTTCTGTTGGTCAACTCTCCCTTAGGTTGCTCTGGTTGCAGTAAATATCATTGGAGACCCTGCAGATTTTGGTGATGAAAGCAATATTGTAAGTTTGGGAAGTTTCATTCCTAGAGAAGAAAACGTATTTCTAGCAAGAGGGGATTGATCACTTTTGTCACATAAAGTGTCCTCTTGAAAATGTTTATAAAATTGTCTGTTGAATAACTAGCAGATAATCTTTAGCAGCTATAGTGTATTAAAGTTTCTTTCACTCAAGAATTTGAACTGTCCTTCCAAAAGACTAGGGTCCTTAAAGCCTGCTGATACCTTCCTATCACGTCACCTCTTAGTTAAGGCTTTGTGTTGTTCCTGTTTTCCTCTGAGACGCTAAGCAGAATGTTTTGCTCCCAAAGACCTCTAGAGAGAAGCTGATTGATCATTATCTGGGGCACAACACCGAGGACCCAGCTCTGGAAGGAACTTGTACTGGGTAAGAGTCCCTCCTCCCAAGGCCATCAACTCCTGTGACGCTCCTCAGAATCACCAAAGTGTGAGTCACCTCCAGAGGATTCTGGGCTCGAGAGCCTCTCAGTTCAATTCTGAGCTAGATAAGCCACTGATGGGATTGACTTAAATACACTTAAAGATTAGGGTCACTGTTTTCTTTAGCAAGTCTTCACTTACTGCCCTTCAGAGACATCTTCGTTTCTCGTATGTTCAGGTATTACTGGAAAGTTCCTAAAATGCATGCAGGTAAAAGATCTGTGAACTGTGCTTTGATGTTTTATTGGCACAGGCAACTTTGTGGGTAAGAATTAAAGGAATTAGTTGACCCGAATTGTCAGTTCCTAGAGCCTTCATCTTATGTCTGCTTTAAACACTCCCCGCTCACACGCACCCCGTGACGGCTGGGCTGCAGGCCCAAGGGAGGCTCCCCTGGGAGCGAGGCTCACTGTCCACTGGTGTGTGTACTTGGCACATAAGTGCCTCCTGAGCCACAGAGAGAATCTGTCCATGTTTTATGCAAGCAGAGGAGCCCGGCTTAGGAATGAATTACTCTGTGTCAGCAGTCTGGACTGCCTTGCTTCCTGCGGAGCGTCCCCGGGCCCACCGCCTGGCAGTTACGGCATGGGTGTAAGGATGCAAGTAGGGACACGTCCCTACGTGTGTATAAAAATAATGAGGAAAGTGACCTCTCACCTCCACAGGCCGCTCTGCCTCCCGCAGACGCTCCCTGCGCCCCACAGGGTGACGGCAGTGCCCTCCTTACCTTTCCGGGTGAGGACTGACGCAGTGATCCCTCCACGTCCGTCAGCACCACCCCCCGGACAGCTCCTCGGCTCTGCGCTCAGTGAAGCCCCAGGGGTAGAACAGGGACCGCCAGACCCTCTGGCTGGTCTTAGTAGCTCCCACAGAAGTTCTTTAGGTTATTTGGACTCTGTTTACGTTAGTTCTTTATCAAGTTAGCCCGCTGGAGCGGTGGTGCACAGCGTGCCCATCCTGACTCATCCGCAGGGCTTTGCTGAAGGCACAGAGAGGTCGGTAGAAAGCCTGTGTGCTGTGTCGTGCGGCGGCACCAGACATAAAGGTGCCCGGGTCACCGCCAGGGGGTACTCGTGGACCGTGGGGAGACCCGCGCTCCTGAAACTGCCCAGCGCCCTGGAATTGTGACCAAGGGGCCAGAGGTCAGGTGCCACTCTTCTCTTTGTGGCATTTTCATAGTGAGATGGAGTCTTTGCTTTCATCTCTAGGACTTTGGGGCAAAGCAACTTTGAAGAGTATAGACTACGTTTAGGCGGAAATGGTTAATCTTGTACCAGCACCAAAGCATGTTACTGCCTGGTCGTCACTGACCTTTGTTTCTCTTTGAGCGGGAGGGCAAGAGTGAGCAAGGGGCAGAGAGAGAGAGAGAGGGAGAATCCCACAGAGGCTCCACACTGTGCAGAGCCCAAAGTGGGGCTCAAGTTCACCCAACACAGGGCTCAAATCCCTGAACCGTGAGACCGTGACCTGAGCCGAAGTTGGACGCTTAACCGACTGAGCCCCCCAGATGCCCCTAGCTGTTCTCTCTCCCTTCCCATCATCGAGATTAATTGATGTTGTTCTAAGCTGCTGAAGCTGACCCCACCACCAAGTCTGGTGGAGTGCTGAATTCCAGGGGTGGGGAAGGGCTGGGGGCTGTGAACAATGATATCAGACAACCAGACTTTTATGATGAGTAATATTTTCATCAAAATCTACCTATATATAAATATTTTTTTTAATGTTTATTTACTTTTAAAGGAGAGAGAGACAGAGTGTGAGCTGGCGGGGGGAGGGGGGAGACGGGCGGGGGGGGACACAGAATCCGAAGCAGGCTCCAGGCTGCGAGCTGTCAACACAGAGCCCAATGCGGGGCTTTGAACCCATGAACCATGAGATCATGACCTCAGCCGAAGTCAGAAGCTTAAATGACTGAGCCACCCAGGCGCCCCCTGTATATAAAAGTTTCTAAGCCAAAGCTAACAACTGGCTTACTTTGTGTAGCTCATACAGCAGACGGAGACTCTGAAACATGTCCTCAGTTAGCATTTTTGTTGAGCAGTTACGTTGGCATTACTGTTTTAAATGTTAGACCCAGGAGAAGGCTGCCAGCCTGCTGTGGAATTTGAAAGAAAGAGTGGGGTGACAGGTAATCAGAAATGGGGTGTTCAGATAACCAAAAAGGTCATTTATTCCTGGAAGGATTTTCCTGGTCTCCCCAGGAGTTGGGATGTCCCACAGACGGACGCTTTGAGGAGAAGGCCAGGCAAAGGGCTTCTCCATCCATAGCGCCCGTCAGAGGGTGGTGCTGGTGTCAGGCGTGCTGGGCGCCTGGACTCCTGGCCCCACAAGTCAGACTCCTTAAGGATGGTGCATAGAAACGTGTTCGTTTTAGTTCGGGTTTTCCCTGTTCTTCAGATGATTGACATGCACTGTCCTGTCCCCGGTGCCCAGAACAGAGCTGGGCACGGGGTCTGCACTCAAAGTATCTACTGAAGAGTAAATAAAACGTTAAAAAAGAAATAAAATTTAAAAAAAACTATCTGTTGAAGAATGCAGCAAAGGCTCAGACGCCCCAAGTATAGTTTAAGTAACGGCCAAGAGCATAAGCTGTGGAGTCAGAAAGACCCGCTTGCACTGAGAGCTGAGTGACTGAAGCCCGTCACAGTTTTTCTGAGCCTCTGCTTTCTCAGGCAAGAAGGCTCCAGGAGCAGAAGTGGTGGGGGTGCCGTGTCTGCGACCCTGTCTTCGGCACTGGACCCTCGGGGCTCCCTCTACCACTGCCCTGTCCGCTCTGAAATACCCGTTTCGTTCCTTTAGGAAATCTGACTACATTTCTCCACTAGATGACTTAGCTTTCGATATGTACCAAGATCCAGAAGTTGCCCAGATTATACGTAAATTAGACGAAAGAAAACGCGAAGCCGTCCAAAAGGAACGTTACGACTATGCCAAGAAGCTGAAACAAGCTATTGCTGATTTGCAAAAGGTACTGCTTCCGGAGAGAGCGGCCCCCCCTCAGTTCTGTGAGAAGGCCGCCCGTGACCCCGACGCGTGGCACAACAAAGGCCCGTGGACGTTTAGCGTGGGTCCAAAGACATAAGCAAAACGAAGTTAGGGACGGTCCAGCCCCTAGGTTAAGCGTAAGTGAAGGCACAGGCCCCGCCTCTTCAGACCTCGTCCTCTGCGGCCGCGTCGCTGTCCTGAAGTGCCAGGGAACCCAAGAGGTTTATGGTCCCTGTGACTCGTGCAGGGTCTTAGACGCTGGGGCAGGACATGCAGCACCCCTCGTGGGCCTGCGTGGCTGCCGCTCCGTGGCCCCAGCCCCCCCCCCCCCCCCCCGCGAGTGATGCCGTCACCCGAGCCTCGTGGGGCAAGCCGTGCATGTGCCCAAGGCGCGCGGGCCCACATGAGGCAGAGTGACCCTGTGTGCTTCAGGTGGGCGAGCGCCTCGGGCGGTACGAGGTGGAGAAGCGCTGCGCAGTGGAGAAGGAGGACTACGACCGCGCCAAGGAGAAGCAGCAGCAGATGGAACGGTTCCGCAGCCAAGTGTACGAGCAGCTGCGGCTGCACAGCCTCGTGGACGCCGAGCTGGTAGGTGCGCGGGCCGCCCCGAGGGGCCGCTCGCCCACAGCGGGCATTTGTGAGACACACGCGGCCCTGTGGCGCTCAGGTCACACTTCAGATAGGTGACCTCAGGGGCACCTGCGGGGACTCAGTCGGTGGAGCACCCGACCCGATTTCGGCCCAGGTCACGATCTCCTGGTCGTGGGATCGAGCCCTGCGTCAGCCTGCTCAGGGTTCTCTCGCTCCCTCTGCCTCTCTCCCCTGCTTGTGCGTGCGCGCACGTGTGCTCTTTTTCTAAAACAAAACTTTAAAAAACTTTCTTAACTAAAAGATCCAAAGAAAAGATAGGTGACTTCAGCTCCCTCGGCCTCCGTGGGAGGTGCTGCTGGACACGAGCGGTGAGACTCATGGGAGAGGAGGAGGGGAACGGGCCGGGGCCCGCATCTCCCCGCATCTCCCCGCATCTCCCCGCATCTCCCCAGCCCGGTTTCCTCGTTTGCCAGCCCTCCTCACGTGTGCCTCGTGGCCTCGGGAGCGTCGAGCGTGAACAGTCCCGACAGCCCCGGCTCGTTAAGACGGTCTCCTGGGAGATGCCGTGCCTCGGACCTTTAGAGCCCACACGGGCAGTGGTGTCCATCCCACATCCCAGGCTAGGAAACTGAGGCCCAGAGCCGCACAACGGAGTCCGTGTGAGAGCGTGCACTGTGCCGCGGCACTAGGCTCAGATCCGGGCTCAGATCCGGCCCCGTTGCTGGCGGTGTGATCACAGGGCCAGTCCTCGGCCACCCTGTGCCTCGGTTTCCTTACCCTACGTACGAGGCGTACCTCAAAGGAGATTGTCCGGTGCACTTCCCTCCGTGCCCAGCACGAGCTAACCGATGTCACGATGACACAGAGGCACCCGCTTTCGCAGCCACAGGGCGGAGCGCACGGCTGTGCCGGGTTCGGGTCTCGCCAGGCGCTCTCTGCCCACGTACCTCGTCTCTGCTGGCAGGTGTGCACGCACACTTCCGCCCTGCAGTGACCCAGGCGGTATGCTCGCGGTCACGCTGGCGCTCTGGCGTGCCGCCACTTCCGTAGCGCACACAGCCGTCGAGAGACGGGTCAGATGGGGCGACAGGACTGGGGGCCCCTTGGCCTGCCTCAGCTGTCGCGCCCTCCCCCCCCGCCCCTCCCCCGGAATGGCGTGGCAGCAGCCCCGGGAATGAAGGGTCCCGTTTCTCCCCAGGTGCAAAGGCCTCCTGACCTGCCCCTGCAGCCCCTGGCACACTCTGGCAGTCCTCGCCACCAGCAGCCAGCGCTGTCTCGACCGCGAGAGGACAGAGCCCCAGAAAGCCTGCGTTCAGAGCCCTTCCTTCAGGAAAAGCCTCCAGCACGTCCCCTGGGCCCTCCTCAGCCCGCCACAGCGGACCAGGCCCCGCCCGCCGCGGACCCTCACCTCAGGACCCACGTAGGTAACTCAGTTTCACGTTGGGTGCAGCGCGATCAGAGACACGCAGTGAGGACCCGTTGGTGCCCGGGCTCTCCCAGTGTGGGGATCAGGGCACATGCCTGCACAGCCCCCGCCCGTCCTGCGTTCCAGGACAGGGACGTAAATGCCGAAGCCTAAGCAGCCGGCAGGTAATCACCCCTCCCGGGGAGGCCCTGTGTGAACTTGGACCGGCCGGGCCTCCCACCGCAGGCGGCCCGGGACATGCTGGCCTCTGGAGCCTGTGCTTCACCTGTAAGCAGGCGCAAGCAGCAGCTGGAAGTATTGCTTCCAGGAATAAATGAGACAGTGTTTGTGCGGCCTAACGTAAGCTGCCTTCGGTAGACCCTCAGGACGAGTCATGTGCTTGTCACGTACACACGCAAGGTACCGTGCTTCCAGAATCTTCTGTGTTGTGGGTAACAGAAAACCCGGCTAAACTGGGGGCCTGCTGGCTTCAGTAACGAGGGACTTGAGGGACCGCGCAGGTTCGGGCTTGGTTTGATTCAGCAGCTCGGCAGTGTCCTCGACGCCCGCTGCCTTCCTGTCTCAACTCTGCTTCCTGTGGGTCCGAGGCGCCCTGGGGCTGGAGCTGCCACGTGGCTTCAGGTGCACACGGCGTCCCGTCCGAGGGGACCGTGCGCACCTGAACGTATGCATCACGTGCCGGCCCAGAAGTGGTGACAGGGACCAGAGGAGGGCCTCGCCAGAGCTCCCGTCCGTGCGCCAGGCGGTGTGGCCGGTGGCCTCTGGGTGGGGAGGCAGGGCGCCAGGCGGGCACGGGGAGTGTCTGCTGCGGCCTGAGGCCCAGGAAAGCCAGCGAGGACGGCACTGGTGTGGCTGCCTCCCCAGGAGCATCTTGTCTGTAACTTCGTTGCTTTAAGTCATGTTTAATACCTCGGCACATGATACTCTAACATGCCCCTTGTTACCACATCAACGTGTTTTACAGCAGAGTAGATTTTAGAAGATGAGAAACTCATTCTCGCACACGGTGTACCCCCCGTTTATGTCTCAGTGGGTATTAAGTGTGAGTGAAGCGTCACGGTGACACCTGCCTCGGGAAATGACTCAGCAGTTTCTGCTCTCACTTAATTTTCCGGAAGTCTGCTGCATACTTACTTGTCGAGTTGCGTGTCTGTCTGCACGTGGGGATGAAGCCCCAGGAGGCAGGGAGTCCGTGTCGCCCACTGCTTGGGCCAGGGGCCCGACAAACACCTGTGGGGCTGAGCGCCCGCCCGGAGCAGCAGGAAGAGCAGAAGGCTGCCCTGAGGTCCTCGGCTGGGCCGCCCGTCTTCCTAGAGGTCTGCCGGATGACAAGCACGTTTAAAATGAGGCCTGATCGTTATTTCTAAGGCATAAAGTATGGAAAGAAACAGAAGTCTTGTCAAGAAAACACAATGACTTGTACCCTAGTCAGTTCATGTCCTGTGAACTGTAATTACCAGCAGTAAACAGCGACTGATGCGGAGTTCGGGCCACTTTGTTGTTAGGTCTGTAGTGAACTTGGAAAGGAATAGAGACCCCGTCTAAGTTTTCCTACTAAATCCTGCCGTCGCATAAGTTGTCCTAATCTGATGAAACTGATATTTAGCGAAATACCGTTGTTCAGACCAGGTAAGCGCAGAGCAGTAAGCCTGCAGTGTAGACATGGTGTTGGCAGTGGGGGAGCCCCGCCGGAGCTCTGTAGCCGCCCTTCCTCTCCTGTAGCTCCAGGCCGTGCCCTACGATGAGCGGCCCCTTCCTGCTGCCCGGAAGCAGCCTGCGGCGGCCCTGGAACCAGAGAAGAGTGACTGGGATGGCAGTGAGGCTCCCAGAGGAGCTGCCACTGGGGAGCCGGAGCCCTTGACGGAGAAGGCATTGAGAGAGGCCAGCCCTGCCGTGGACGTGCTCGGAGAAGCCCTGGTAACGAGCGGGCCCGCGGGTGGGCGCGGGTCATGGGGAGGGACGAGGGCGGGAAAGCGCCCACGGCTCTGTGTCTGAGATGTCCTTGGCTTCCTGTTGTCCTTGTTGTTCGCTTGAAGCCTTCTGATAATGATTAATTACATAAAACAGCAGACGCATAAGCTAGAACTTAAGATTTTATGAACGAGTGTTGAAGATACTGTCTAGTATTGCCAGAGCCCGTGTTGAAAACCTGCCCCTCCCAGAACACCTGCTAACTCGGGCGGGGGGGGGGGAGATGATGGCAAAACAAAACAGAGGACGGCAGTCTCCTCTTGAAATGAGCCCAGTGGGCCTCTCCCTGGTCCCCTGGCCCCTGGGCGCCAGCTTCACAGTATTTCTCCTGGCGGAACTTCTGACACTTTCCGTACTTTAGCAGGCCTTCGGTGTTCTGCGTTAGAGAAATTATTGTTTAAGTGTACATATTAATTCTGTTCTCACGAGAGATTTTTCTCCATCCGGAACAAACAGAGGCTGGGGTCGCAGGGTCCTGGGGGGCGGCGTGACATCACTGAAACGCCTGCACGGAGTAAGGCAGCCTCTGGTCTGTGGTAGGTCGCTGGGGCCTATTCCAAGACGTGGTCGTACCGGGAAGACGCGCTGCTCGCACTGTGCAAACAGCTGATGCAGATGCCCGCTGGAGCCCCCAAGGAGGAGCTGAAGAATGTTCTGCGAGCGTCCATCTTCCTCGTGAGGAGAGCCGTCAGAGACCTCGTGACCCCAGTGAGTCCCCTCCGCCCCTCAGTGGCCCCGGCTGTACGGGTGAGGTGCCCCCGGGGCTCGGGGTAGCCCGGGAGGGGCCACGGGTGTCGCTGGGAATCAAGGTTCTGTGGCACGAAGCGTGCTCAGCGAAGGGCATCGGAGTCCGTCTCTGCCCGGCCACGCGTTCTGCTCTCGAACGGCACCAGCTTTGCTGCGCTCTTTAAAGCAGCGTCCGCTGAGGCCGGGCTCCCCGCGACCCGCAGGCACTCGGTTGACGTTTTTATGTTTCACAAGCCCCAGGAGCCCGGGGCCGTTAGCGAATCCCCCGACCCCACAGGGGCCGTGACCGTGAGCTCACCCGGCGGCACCGCCGTCCGCATTTCCCCGGCCCGGCAGGAAGGTCAGGCGCTTGGCGTCCAGGGCGAAGCGGGTGCCTCCTGACACGTGAGGTGCGGGCACGTGTCTTCCCAGCTCGAGGCGCTGTGTTCAGGAAGCGGCCTCCAGCTCGCCCTCTGCGGCCCTCCCCGCAGCACGTGATGTTCCACACGATGCTCGTGTTTATCGTTCTCAGTAAATGTCAGAGGAGTGCCTCGGCTTTTACCACTTTCTCCTTAGGTCTTTCAGGCTTCTTTGAAACTGCTGAAGATGATAATCACACAATATATTCCCAAACACAAGCTGAGCAAGCTCGAAACGGCCCACTGTGTGGAGAGAACCGTTCCCGTTCTGCTCGCCAGGACCGGAGACTCCTCTGCTCGCCTCCGAATCATAGCTTCCAACTTTATCCAGGTACGGATGCCGCCGTGAAGCTTGAAACGGCAAAGAAGCGTGTCGCTGCAGCCGTTGGCCCTTGCGAGGTTCTGTCTCGCCGAAGAGCGCCACCCGTTCTCCTTCGTGACGCCCTGCCCTGCGTCTCTTGTGCTCTGAAAGCTGAGTTTTGCCTTAGACGTAAACCTCGGTGAAGTATAGTTTGGCTCGTCTGGTATTTGCCTGCGTCGACACGCGCTGGTAACTTCTAGTGAAACTAGACGGAAAGCTGAACCGGAATAGGAAATTGGGGGCAAAGAGATGAGATAAATGTGCAATGACCTCAATCTAAGTAGTTGTGTTCTTGCCGCACACGAGCCTCCTCCAGGCCAGGCATCGTGGGAAATCCCGAGGGAGCTCTTGCCCCGAGGTCCATGCTGGGGCTTCAGCAAGTCTATGAGCCCCGAAGGTCCCGCACAACATTCTCAGAGGGATCCTTTTTAGTGTGAAGAACCACGAATCTCATTTTCTGTAACAAACTTGAGTTTGTTGAGTATGAAGAAGGAGGGGGGAGTTATGCTAATACGGCAAAAGTGACGCCGGAGTCCTACAGGACACCCCCTCTTGCTTGTGACTCGGTTTGGGGGAGATGGCGCTTTTCAGAAGGGGTGTTGAAAATGAGAGCGTGTCTTTCCTCCGTGAAGTCATTTTTAAGAGCTCTGCTTTCCGAGTAGTTTGGATGTGCCGCGGTGCGGTGCCCTCGTCCAGCAGCAGGTCGCAGGGCCGGCCGTGAGCGAGCTGTGGGCGGGGTTGGCCGCCCACGCACCTGTGATCGTGGGCAGAGTCCCTCAGGGGCCCGGACTAAAGGGAACTTGCGGAAAAGCCAGAGGCTGTTTGAGGTGGTGTGGCCTCCTGACTGTTAATGGATTTTTTTCTGTATTGCAGCCCATATGCTTTAGTGTCTTATCGTTTTCTTTCTGTGTCTGGTTGCTGAGTGATAAGCACGTTAATTACAGGAAGACGTGTCTGTTGCTGGTGGACTTACCTGCTGTCCTGTGAGCCCCCCGAGGCCCCCGTCCGCCAGCCGTCTGTGACTGCTGTGCTCTCAGTTGACGTTTCCTAAATAGTAGCACAGCACTCATTTCTTTGAGAATTTTAGAAATTAGAAAACCTTTTTCTTAAAGTTGGGAAATCCTGAGAAGAGAAATCTTAAGTTTTCGATCACATCTTGTGGAAAT
This sequence comes from Panthera leo, assembly GCF_018350215.1. Classification (NCBI taxonomy): domain Eukaryota; kingdom Metazoa; phylum Chordata; class Mammalia; order Carnivora; family Felidae; genus Panthera; species Panthera leo. The sequence continues at coordinate 2,220,487 of NC_056686.1, read as the reverse complement.
CTTTCATTTATCTTTGGGTGATCATGGTTTTATTTCTCATGCTTTAGGGTTTTTTGTTTTTGTTTTGAGAAGGAGCAAGTGTGAGTGGGGAGAGGAGCAGAGGGGCAGAGGGGCTGGGAGGGAATCTTAAACAGCCTCCACGCTCAGCGCAGAGCCCGACACGGGGCTCAATCCCGTGACCCTGGGATCACGACCTGAGCCGAAATCGAGAGTCGGACCCTCAACCGACTGAGCCGCACAGGCTCCTTTAGGGTTTTATTTTTAATCAGTACACCTCGAATAGAAACACGAGCACATTTGGAGGATCATGCTAAATTATACTAAGTGGCCTCAAGCGTTTTCCAGTAAAAATTAACAAGTTCTGTTGGTTTTTATAGGAAATGGCCTTGTTTAAGGAAGTTAGGTCTCTCCAGATTATCCCACCTTACTTGGTACAGCCGTTAAAAGCCAACTCTTCGGCTCATCTGGCAATGAGTCAGATGGACCTCCTGGCCCGGCTCCTGAGAGACCTGGGCACCGGGAACACGGGTTTCACCGTCGATAACGTGATGAAGGTAAGTGCACCTGTGTGTGTGCTGCCGTGGCCTCCGCACGGGAGGGGGGCCTGGGGTGCGGTGGGTGTCCGGTCACTGCTTGTTGAACGAACGAACGAACGAACGAATGCGTGACCTCAGAAAGACAGTCACTGTTTCATGTCACAAACGAGTGCACCAAAAGTCTCCCTGCTGTTGGCTGTGCCCCGAGTCGGTAACTGGTCTGTACAGATCTTGGCCACGGTGGACAGGTCACAGAGAGGCGGATGCCGAGTCCGCAAGAACGTCAGGTTTACGGAAGTGCAGGGAGTTTGCCTGGACAACCTAGTGCAACTAAGAAGCCGCTGGAGAGAAACGGCCACAGCAGAGGCCCCGCGTCCCTGGTGCCACACGGTCCGCACGGAAGCTCCGCGCACGCCACCAGCGTGTTGGCCGGACGCGGACACACGGTGCCCGGTGCAGCCCCCGCAGCCGCCCATACTCCTGTCGGTGCCGGAGGGCAGGGTCTGCGGCGTGATTTCAGTGCCGTCTCTCCCTCCTCTGTGGACTCCGCGTGTCTGGCTCCCGTAGGAGCTTCGACTTGCAGTCTGTTGGCCATCAGTGGTCGCTCCTGAGCTCCTGTCTCTTCTTCTACAAATGCCAGGGGCAGCCGGTGGTAGCCCCCATACACAGTACCCAGCCGCCTCCACCACTTCTGGCGGCAGCAGCCCCGCGGCCACGGGGACCTCCATGTTTCTCGCCCCCACGTTCACTCCGTGCTCCCCAGCACAGAGCCTGGAGCCTGCCCCGCACACTTAAATTCCTGTTACGGGCGCCCCGCTCCACGGTGCCAACGTCAGCATCGGTTCTGGAAGCCGGCGGGGGCGGTGCCCGCGGCTCTCCCCTGCAGTCCTACTTCTGGAGGAGAGATGGCGCTCTGGCCCACGCAGGCCCTCAGGGCCGCCGCTTCCTCCTGGGTCGCCACCGCCAGCTTTCACGCACAACCTGGGAGGTCACTGAATGAAGGAAGCGACTAGAGGGTGGTGAGGATGTCCTTATGGGCCAGGCTGCTCCCGGCACACTTCCTGTGACCGCAGTGGCCCACACACACAGGACCTGGGAAGGGTGCCACGGCTGTGTGCACTGAAGAAGGAGGCTGGCCTGTCGAGCCCGTAGCCACATTCGGGTCCGTCTGAATGCTGGAAGGAGTGATCCTGATGGAAGGAAAAGAAGAAAGAAATGAACAGAAGTGGGAAGGAGGGGTCAGTTACCGCAGGAGCAAAGTCCCAAGTGGCTCTGGTAAAGACTCAGTGGGCTGGCTGCGTGTGGAGCAGGGAACACATGGGCTTCACGGAAGCCAGACCCGATGGCAGAGGTTCAAGAGACAAGAAGGAATATGAAACGCCCCCTGGACGTCTGAGAAGGTGAAGTGACTGGAAATGCCACAGTCGGTGCCCTGCGCACTGGGGTCCCCGTGACACCTGGGGTGGCCAGTCAGCACGTGCCTCAAGTCTGCCCACGACTACGCAGGAGAAGACGGGGTCCCAGGCTCTAAGGGTGTGCATGAACGCTGGAAGTGACCTAGCGATGGACCGCACTGTCCAGGCTGGACGCCCAGGGCAGGGACGGCTGGAGGGAGGTGACAGGAGGAGACGGTAGTGGGTGCAGGAATGGACCGGAGCCCCAGTGGGGTTGGGGAGCTGTCAGGGAGGGAGTACAAGAGAGTGGGGAAGGGAGGAGACCTGGGGGCGAGCCGCTCCGGGGGGCGGTGGGGGGCAGGCAGGCTCTGGGGTAAAACCAAAGAGCTCGTGGCCAGGCTGATGCCGTGGGAAGTGAGCAGCCTGGCGCCCAGACCACCACGGGGAGGTGTCGGTCCACTGTCGCGGCAACACCAGTCTGCGATGGGGTGAACGTGTCACCACAGGTCCCCGTGACAGCGCCTGCGGCCCAAACAGATGGGCGTCCTTGACAGAGGAGTGTCGAGCAGGGAAAGAAAGCTCCAGACAGATAAGCGCAGGATGCTGTTTAAAACATTAAACACACCATGGTACGCGCACACTGATGCTAGTGGACTAGCGGACGGGAAGGAGCGTGCAGGCCTGCCTCGGGAGAGCCACGCCTCCGAGGAGCACGGGAGGACAGCGGGCCCAGGAGGCTTCCACGGGGGACTCACGCCATCACCGCGGTGCCTTGCTTCTGAAAGACAGAGGTCCCACACAGACACGGCAGAATTACAGTTTGGTGATGTGGATGGTGGACGTGTAAAGCTTATCACCTTTGCTCTCCTCCGTGATTGGAATATTTTGTAATGTTTAATGCGAAGTTTATGGAACGTTGTAACCTAAACAAATGCTTGTTGGTATGTTAAGTGGAAAAGAGCAAAACAAAGTCATGTATACGACCAGAGTTCAATCGCGTGTGTGAGACACACACGGTGAGAAACTCTCTGTCATAATGGAATCGTGTGGGTGGTGGTCTGTTTTTCGAATTCTCGTCATGTGCCTTTATTTTATGCTGGAAAAAATACTGTTATTGTAAGAATCAGTAACCACAAGAACCCCTCCCAACTTTATTTTTAGTTTTCAGTGAGTGCCCTGGAGCACAGAGTGTATGAGGTTCGAGAGACAGCGGTTAGAATTATTTTGGACATGTATAAACAGCACCGGGCTTTTATTCTAGAGTACCTCCCTCCAGACGACAACACCACGCGCAAGAACGTTCTCTATAAAACAATTTTTGACGGATTTGCTAAAATAGACGGCAGACCAACAGATGCTGACACGAAGGTACGTTAGTTTGTGTGAAGCTGTGATCTGATCCTGTACCGAAGGGGTTATTTGGTCCCCAACTAGAGTGACAGAGGAGCTGCACGTAGAGGAAACCAGCACTCGGAGCTCAGGTGCAGGCCTTTGCTCTTGCTGCCTGTGAGACCCGCAGTTTTGGAGCAACGGCAGCTGAGAGAACATTGGCGATTTTATCTGCCAGTAAATGTTTTCAGGCTGATCTGGCGAATTTACTTTGAACCCTCGTTACATTGTCAGCGACCGTTCTAACATATAAGAGATGTAATTGATATGCCGTAATTCCCTCCCAATTTCGAAGACCATCCTAAAAAGCTGTTCTAACGAAAAAATAATTTTCATATCAGGCACAGAAAAAAGTGGCTACAGAAGAAGCGGAAAAACGAAAGAAAGAAGAAATTAAAGCTTTACAAGGGCAGTTGGCAGTGCTCTCCGAAATTCAGGCCGGAGTCCAGCCTGGCAAGGTCAGCACATCCTTCCCCGGTCGCCGAGTGTCGGCCCCCCAGACAGACGCATGGCAGGCTCGCGTGACTTTCTGTGGCCTCGGGCGGGTGGCTGTGTGTGTTCTCTGCTGCGAGTGCTTCTAAAACTAGTCTGGGGGTGAATAAAGGGACCTCCCACTAGCTGCTCTGCGTTAGATTCTGGGTCCCCACTCTTCACCTCCCAGGCGGTGGCACGAGCGGCTGGTAGCCGCTGAAGTCTAAAAACGGCCGCCTGGGGGGAGGTTTCCTAGAGAGGAAACTTCTGGGCTAAACGGTCCTGGTACAAGGACATTTCCTCTCCGGAGCTCCCGGCCTCCTTCAGGGGCAAAGGAGGAAAATATGGCTGAATGTGAAGATGTGATTCCCGTGCACTAAAAAGGGGGGGTTCAGGTAGACGTTCCACCTCAGGGAGCCCCGGGTCCTCCGCCTCGGGGGGACATCGTCCGCGGGGGGGTCAGGAGGTGCTTGGGGGATATAAACACCGGCTGCATGCCACTGATTTCGTAATTCGGTTCCTTGAGTAGAAAGAACGTCTCTCTAAAAGAAAGAAAGGGGGAGAGGGGGTGGGCAGTAGCCACGGAGGAGCGTGAAGTGTCAGCTGTGCGGGAGAGAAGGTTCCAGGGCGTGGTGCCCAGCAGCGTCCCTGCCACGAACAGTGCTGCTCTGACTGACCTTCATCCCTTGGGTCCGCCAGTGGGCTGGGGACGGTGTGTGCCAGAGAGCAGAACAGACCAAAGTCCCCATCCCCAGGGACCCTGTCCTCTCTCGGCGGCATCCGACAGCAATCCAGATGCTCAGGGAGCTTGTGAGAGAGAGTGGGGGACCGCAGAGGAGAGCAGAGGAGCGGCTTCGGAGGAGGGACTGCCGCCTGGCGCCTTGCTCCGGGGGGCCTCTCGTGGAGCTTGTCTTGGGAAACGCCTGGCGACGGGAGGCCAGAGCCCGAGCCTGAGCACCAGGGGCCCTCAGGGGCGGCCGGAGCCGGGTGGCTGGCCCACAGGGCACCGAAGATAACGAGCTGAGTGGACAGCTGAGTGACTCAGGAAGCTGTCTGAGGGTTTCAAGCAAGAGTAAATCTGCTCTCCGAGGCCTTCACGGGGCCACCAGCCTTCACGCAGGAGGACTCCTGAGTAGTGCCCCCGGCCTGGAGAGAGGACCGTGCGGGCAGAAGCTAGGAGGGTGGGCTGTGCGTGCGTGAAGTGCAGCCTACGATTCGCCGGTGGGCTCGTGGAGGTCGCGTGGGGGGAGAGGGAGAAGCCCAGATCTCCCGGTTTGTGCCCCAGTTTGCACCTGGGGCACTGGAGCCTCGTCCACAGCAGGGTGGGCGGGGCAGCTGCTAGGCCTGGTCAGGAGAAGCCGGGGCCTGGGACCCCCAGGGAGAGAAGGCTGAACACTTGCTCATCCACACGGGGGGGGCGGCGAGCTGGGGGGCCGGGGAGGGCGCCCCTAGCATGAGCAGCTAGGAAAGGGGAGACGGCTGAGGAATGGCGTTTGAGGGGCACCCTGGGCATCCACAGGGCAGGGCAACGGTCACGTGCTGCCCAGAGCTCACAGCACCAAGGTGAGCTGCTGAAGAGCCAGCGGGGGGCAGGGGAGCGGCGAGGGCAGGGGAGCGGCAGCAGGGACAGGAGCCTGAGGCAGGGACTTGAGAGGGGAAGGCACGTATTTGGGCGTTGGGAGCTCACAGAGCTGTGTTACTTGTTGGTAGAAAGTCTAAACATAGGGCCGCCTTGAGGGCTCAGTCAGTTGAGCATCTGACTTGGGCTCAGGGCATGATCTCGCGGTTTGTGGGTTCAGGCCCCGCGTCGGGCTCTGTGCTGACAGCTCCGAGCCTGGAGCCTGCTTCCGATTCTGTGTCTCCCTCTCTCTGCCCCTCCCCTGCTCATGCTCTGTCTCTCTCTGTCTCAAAAATTAATAAACGTTAAAAAAAAAAAGAAAAAAGAGAGTCTGAAAACAGAAGAATTTGCTTTCAGGGTCAAAACACCCTGGACAGACTGTGCAGCCATTTGTCCCTGACCTTTCTGCTCTTGTGTCTTAGGAGACGACGGCAGGCCCTGTGCTGGAGGCAGACAGTCAGGGTACGTGCTCGGTCCCCTCGGCCATTCAGCAAATACTGGAGGGCGGGACATTGTACGACCTTTGTTAACTCACGTGCTTTTAAGTGTATTTCACACCAAACTGGTTACTAAAACTTTGAAAATAATTCCTACAGAAGGTCATTTTAAAAAATAACCTTTTTTTTTTTTTTTCCATTTTTCTTTCTCATTTCAGACACGGAAGGAGGGAAGGCAGCCGCACGTCCTGCCCCGGAAGTCCCAGCCGCTCACTACTTAGATAAGTGCGTGGGGTCATCCTCAGCCCGGTGTATAGAGATGGAAGGGACCAGCCACATAAAACGCGACTCAGTAGATATTTTCGCCCCAGCGCACTGCGAGCCTGTGGGCTGATAGGCTCGCGTCGCTCATTTGTACAAGTTGGAAAATTGCCCTCCACGCTGACGGGCTTAACTCTGGGTGTGTCCGGTTTCCCCGCACTTTACCCAACACTGCTTGGCGGCCGATTGTCAGAGGGCTGTTAAAGGTACCAGATGTGACAACAGCGAAGCACGTCCCCTGTGCCACCGCCACAGCGCATGTGCAAGGAATTTCAGTAGAACGTCTTTGCCTTTTTTTCCGATGCGAGTTAGTTTCTGCCTGATTGTGCCGGTGGGTTAGAACTTGTGGGACCCGAAGCCGACTTGTGTCAAACGAGTGGGCCGCGCCCCCCCCCCCCCCCCCCCCCCCCCCCCCCCCCCGCCGGAGCCTCCTGCCAGGGCAGCGGGGCCGCCCAGGGAAGGCGAGGGCGCGCGTGCGTCCAGGCCCCTCCGCGCCTCATCTCTCGCTGCTGTCTCGTTTCAGTTTATGTATCTTCTGTGGGGAGAGGAGTGAGTCCTTCACGGAGGAGGGCCTGGACCTCCACTACTGGAAGCGCTGCCTCATGCTGACAAGATGCGCCTGCTGCAGGCAGGTCAGGCGCCCGGCCGCACGCGGCCCCTCCACGGCCCCTCACAGACCCGCCCCGCGTGTAGCGCTCCCCGGGGAGAAGTCGCGGGGAAGGTGGCTGGATGGCTGTCACCCCGTTTTCTTACGTTTTCCGCTATTTTAAGTGAGCCGTGTCCCACGTACGTAAACGTGCAGGCGCACCTCAGCGGCGGGGTTCCGTTCCGGACCACCCCGGGAACACACGGGGCGCAAGAAAGCGAGTCACGTGACCTTCGTGGCTTCCCAGGGCGCGGGGAAGCTACGTGTGCTGTGGCCTGTGGTCTGTCCAGCGTATGAGCCGCACCTAAAAAGGGACGTGCGTGCATCACACACGTACTAAAAAACGCTGGTCAGCATTTGGGCTTCTGGCAAAGTCCTATTCGCCGATCACAGGTCACCGTCACACGTACGACAGTGAAAACGTTTGACGTGTTGCAAGAATGACTGAAATGTGATACGGACGCAAAGTGCGCAAATGCCGCTGGGACAGTGGTGGCGAATGACCCCGTCAGTGCAGGGTCGCTGCAGCCCCTCCGTCTGCAGAGAACGCGGCATCTGCGAAGCACGTGACAGGAGGTGCCCGTCCGCAAAGCCATGAGTGTGAGAGCCCGCGGGGCCCCCACAAAATAACACACCCGTGTCCCCAGCACCCAGGCCCCTCAAAGTGCACTACCTCCCCCCGCCCTGAGTCACCCCACCATCCTGATTTCTGACACCACAAGTTAGTGTTGCTTGCGTTTCGGGTTTACGTGATAGAACCCTACAAAATGTACCTACTTTATGTCAGGTTGGTCTTCCAGCTTTATAGTGTTCCGTTGTTTGAGCAGTGCACGATTCATCCCTCCATCCTACTGTTTTTGGAACTCAGGTTGCGTCCGGTTAGAGCCTATCACGAGTAACGCTGCCACAGACATTCTTGTATCCGCTCCCAGGGCGCCTGCAAACGCGCCTTTCTGGGTGCACCCCCGGGGGCGGAGTGGCTGGGCGAGCCAGCGCTGGGCTGCGGGGCTGACTCAGGCCGTGCTCCGGAGGGGTCTTAAGGGCGTGGGGGGCCGTGCCACATCCTCGCCAGCTCCGTGGTTCCTGCCCACAGTGAGGTGCGGCCCCTGTCCATCCGTCTCTCGGCCACCCGAGTGCCCTCTTGTATAAAATAGCTTCCAGTCTCTTGCTCACGTTTTGAATCGCGTTGCCGGTCCCGCTTTACTGATCTGTAGTCACGCTTCAGGTGCACGGACCGGAGTCCTTGGCCAGCCCCAGGTGCCATAGTTGCCCTCTCCCGCTTGGGGTCTGGCCTGTTTGTCACCCCAGCGTGTCTTTTAAGTTTAAACGCTGTCCGCCTTGTTCGTCTTGCCCGTGGTTTACGCGTTGTGTATCTTGTTTAAGAAAACTCCCACCCCCGGATTTGCAGGTCTCCTGTGATGCAGTAAGGCCTTCCTTTTAATAAAGGAGGAGAATGAACTTCTGGCCTCTACCTTGGGGCTCTTGCAGGCTACACAGCAGCTCTCAAGTAGACAGAGCCCCCCCCCCCACCCCCCACAGCCTGGCAGTGCAGACTTCTAGCCTCCCCCCAACTCCCAGCCCGTGTTGGCTGGATTCCCAGCAGGTGTATGAGTCCATGCATAGTGGTCACTCCTGCTGAACGTGCCTGGGTGGTGAGAGACTCTCCTAACAGTCTTTTTGTGACCCCGTCTCTGCACATTCTTACAAGCAACAGGGAGGCGGGATTTGAACCAGAGGCCACACGGCTAAGCTGTTCCGCGGCTTCCTGCGTGTGCTGCGGGGGTTAGCCGTCGCTCCTCCGTCCCCCCCCCCCCTTGGCAGTGTCCTCTGTGCGCTACCACCATAACACGAGGAGGGACACACGGGGGGCACCGGGTCTTCATCAGAGTATAGCGAGCGCCCGAGGAAGCCCCCTGGGGCCAGCGGGGTCAGGACCAAGTGAGAGAAGAGCTGTGCGTGTTCCGGCCCTGGGGAACACGTGCAAGGTGGGGCCGCACGCGCCCCGTGCGCTCAGCACCCTGCTTCCTTCTGCATTTCTGGATGCAGGTGGTCGAGATCTCCAGCCTGACGGAGCACCTGCTGACAGAATGCGACAAGAAAGACGGGTTTGGAAAGTGTTACCGCTGCAACGAGGCTGTTCTGAAGGAAGAGCTGCCCAGACACATAAAAGCAAAGGACTGTAATCGTGAGTGCCCGCTCGGCCCCCGCCCAGACCCCTCGGTGCCCGCTGTGCCCCCGGGCCCTGCCTGGGGAGGCCCCGCGTGGAGGGCTGGCCCACCCCGCGTCTATAGCTCCTGGCTCAGGTCTCGGGAGGAGCTGAGCCTTGTCCTGCTGATGCCGTTTCAGCCGCCAAACCGGAGAAGCTGGCAAACCGCTGTCCTCTGTGCCACGAGAACTTCTCACCGGGGGAGGAGGTGAGGACCTAACTCGAGCGTGACCCTACCCGGGGCTGAGCCGTGGACGAGGCTGTCGGGGCTGGGCCGCGGGTGGGGGACCGTGAGTGTTCGGGGAGCACCCCCAGTCCCGCTTCAGGTCCGCCTGACACTCTGTCACCTGCCTTCTCCCGTGAGTTCTCCCTCCCGTAGCGCCGTGGACCCTCTGCGGGGGCCTCCGCTCTGGGTGGGCGAGCGCGAGGGGCTTTCGCCTCTGTCTAGGCGCGGCACCCCTCTGTGCGCTGGGGCCCTGAGTGGCGTCTGGGCCAGACGTGCGGGTCTCTTCTCATTACTGCCGTCCAGCCCAGTGCAGTTGGGGGGTTCTACCTCGCAGACGACTGCCAGCTCTCCTCCCTTCCCCGGCGCCGGCGACTCTGGCTTCCGGTTCCCGCCCCCCTCCTCCCTGGGCCCCCTGCTCTGACCAGAGCAGGTCTGAGGCTCGTGTCGGTGGTTCAGCTGACACGACAGTGGCGATGTCCTCCACGTGCCAGGCAGGGCGGTCCTGGGGACCTGCCTCTGGCTCCACCGCTTCCGCTCCAGCCCCCTTAGCCGCTGCACCTGCAGTTCCCCACGGGTCCCGCCGCGGGCTCTCCCTGCCCCAGCCGTCTGGGATGTGCCCACGAGACGGCTCAGACCCAGCCGTGCTCTGTAGCTCGCCCTCGACCTCCGAGAGCACGTAGCAGACGGCCCTGTGCCCATGCCGTCGTCCCAGGCCCGTCGTCCCTCTCTCAGAAAACGTCAGATACACAACACAGTGCGCGGCAGAGCAGAGGGGCCCGCAGGCGCCCCTCACGCCCCATCGCCGGCTCGCGTGGCCGTGGGCTCACAGCCACCCCTGCCCCATCTGCACCCAGCTGCGGCTCCCCGCCCAGGCCACGCTGGGGTGCAGCCAGACGGCACGTCGCTTCCTCTGGAAATGCTCTGCCGTGGGGCTCCGGAAACAGTGCTCGTGGAGGCGCTCTCGAGAGCGTCCCCCAGCCTCCCCTCGGGGTCAGTGTCCCGGCCCCCGCGGAGGCCGCACGCGGAGACTGCTGGATGTGTTTCTAAGTAGCCTCCTCCGTGTGCTCTGTTTTAGAGTTTGGTGAGAAGCGGTCTGCCTGGCAGGGTTTCCCGTGGGCTGGGTTTCCCGTGGGCTGAGTTTGCGGATGGCCTCCCTCCCGGCACCGTTAAGAGGTCGTTCCCGCCCGGTTCCTGTGAATCGCAGTTGGCTCTGTAGGCCGGGTCCGTTTAAACCTCAGACTTGCCCGCAGCCGCTTCTTAGCCAGTGGCCCGCCCTTCCATGACCGGGCACATCCCACGACCGTCAGGGACCGTCAGGTCCACGCAGGCCAGCCTGCCACCCTGCAGTCGTCAGCTGGGCCGCCGCTTCCGAGAGAAGCGTTCCTCCCTCTGCCCTGCAGTCGCCCCCGGGCGAGAACGTGTGTGCCTCCCACACGGTCCACGGGCTGCACAGGAGCAAGCCGCTCACCAGCGTGTCCCTTAGTGTCATAAACACGCAGACTCAACCGGTGTCCTGCAGCCTCTCTGAGGCCTGAGTCGCCTGGTCTGTGGCCAGCGCGGCCTCTCAGACGGGCTCCTGGCCTTGTTGTTCGGACCCCGGTGTTCTCGGCACCCCCTGGCTGTTGTCACACTCTGCCCGCTCCATGCTGACCCTGCCCAGGCCGGCCCCGGACCTGGGCTCCCTCCGGTGGAAATGGATATTTTAGAACAGCATCGGTGTCTCCCGTGCTCACAGCCACCGAGTGGATGGAGCCGTGTGAAAATGCTGACATGACCACCTCGTGAGTTCAGCCGAACATTTCCGACGCATCCTGTGTCTCCCGGTGTCCCCTTTCCCCAGCCCAAGGGTTGGGTTCTCAGAGCCCCGGAGATGCCAGACCCGCCTGCCGCCCGTCGTGCACGCGCACTGCGCGACCCCACACGCAGCACGTGCCTGGCGGCAGTGCCCAAACTCGGGGCCGTGAGTCCCTGTTCACATCCTTTCCGTGTCCCCTGGCGGTGGGGGGTCCACGAGCTGTTTCACGGCCACAGTGCGTTTACGGTCACTTGCTTTATTGTGTATTTGGTTTTCGGCGGGGGGGGGGGTAAAATTAAGTCCTGTAATTATATAAAGCACTCGACTAGTTCTGAAGTCTGTAAAATGGGACATATGCACAGAAGAACAGAGAGCAGCTGCAGTGCCTGCCCCTGCCCACCACCCCTCCTTCCTAACAGGGCCGTTTTTAGCGGTTTTCCCTTTTAAAAGTCGTGTAAGTAGTCCTCACGTGCACACGCCTTCTCTCCGTTCGCGTGTGAAACTCAGGCTTTGTGTCCGGGGTCTGATTTCTACCGTGACACTAGCTGTCACGGGACACCCGGTCCCTGTGTGTGGCTGCTGTCATCTCCTGCTCCGTGCGATGCGGACCTCAGCCCCTCTCCTCCTGGCAGTTGTGTCCCCCGGCGTCCGACAGCTCGCGGCTCCAAGGCCGTCGGTGGGCCTCTCGGACTTCTCTGCTTGCTCTCGGTTCAGCGGTCCATGCCTGCAGCCAGTCACCACACGCTTGGCGGCTCAAACATCCTTCTGTGATGTCAGTTTCTGTGGGGCAGGAGTCGTGGGCACAACTGAACGGGTCCTCTGCTCCAGGAGTCACCAGGCCGCAGTGACACGTCGACTGGGCCGCGTTCTCATCCATGGGCCCGGCTGGGGGGGGAGGGGGTCTCCCGAGCTCCCCCAGTGCCGGCAGAATTCTTCTGTCACTACAGGACCGGGGTCCCTGTTTTCTGCCGGCTGGCAGCCAGGGGCCACTCCCCGCTCCTGGAGGTCACCCTGCCCCGTGTACTCCCCGAATCCACACACGTGCACGTGCTTATGTGACAACAGTCTGAGTGCACCGTGCTCGGAGGTGACGAGGACCGAGGGGCTCCGCGTGCCGCGCCAGGATGTGAGATGCGGCCGCCTCTGGTTTCAGCTCTGACAGGAGCTCAGCTCGTCTGCTCCCTCTCGGTCGCCTGGTTGACGCGGCGTGTGCCTCCTCTTTTGTTCCAGGCGTGGAAGGCTCACCTCATGGGCCCTGCCGGCTGCACGATGAACCTGCGCAAGACGCACGTGCTGCACAAGGCTCTGCCGCCAGGTGAGGTCTGGGGCCTTGCTGCACGTGGGTGCCGCGTGGCGGGGCCCCCGCACCTCTGGGGTCACACGGACGTGCTTCCCTCCCTTAGCGAGTAGGCTGATGTGTGCCCAGACCTCTTGTCGTCAGCACCACGCTCTTGCCTCAGGGCTCCCGCCGCGTCCTTCGGGCGCACGCCCCTGCTCCCGGCTCTGCATCGCCAAAGCAGAGCGCTCGGAAACAGACGGATAGCAGACTCACAGACATCTCCGCTCTCTGCCTCGTAAATTGTAATTGCAGCTACTTTGTGTTAGGTTGAGAACGCCGACAGGAAAGCAGGACGTTTTTCGTTAGAAAATTCTTCCTGACGAAAAACCGTTGGACGGACGTTCTTACTTCAGGGGCGTTAATAAGTGAGAGAGTAATAAAAACGAGTGTGACGGGATGTGGGCTCTGGGCTCCACCTGCCAGATACCCGGCGAGGGCTGAGTGTGGCTGACGCCCCCCCCCCCACCCCGCACCCTGCCACCTCTCTCATAATGGAGGGAATGTGGGCACCTGGAGGGGGCGCCTGCCCGGGGCGACTCAGCCCGGAAGCGAAGCTGTAGTCGCGTGGCTGCTCGTTTTCTTCGTTTCTGGAGCTGAGTCTCTACAGCCGACACCCGGGCAAATGAGCAAGTTCTCTTTCTTCCCGCCCTCGGGCCAGGCGTCTCCTCTGAGCCCGTTGGGGACGCACGAGCCCTGCTCCTCAGCCCGGCAGCCAGCTCCCACACGTGCCCCGCTCAGCCGGGCCACCTGTGGACCGAGTGGCCGCTGTGCTGCCCCCTGCAGACCCCGCTGGCGCTCTGCTTCTCCCCAGGGCCTGACGACACCTGGCCGCCATGCCCTCACTGTGGCTTGGCGCTCTGTTGGTGTGTTAGCCTCCCTGCTGACACGGGGCCTGTGTGTTGTGTGTCCAGCAGGTAAAGGCCCAGCCACGACCAAATCAGGGACCTCTGCATCCAAGGTCGGAAGCAAGATCCCTACCCCAAAGGGACTGAACAAAAGCTCCGGCAGAACGTACACAAAGCGGTGACGTGACCCACATTCTGTCTCCTTCGTCCCCACGAGGGACCGAGCGAGTTTCTTGATTGCGAACCATCTCTCCTAAGATCCGCCTTTGGACGTGGCGACCCTGTGCTCCGCCCCCGCCGTCCCTCCGCTCGTGGCCCTGCTGTCCTCACCTGCCGCTCCCTGTGAGGGGCTGACGCAAGAGCCTGCGTCCGGGGCTCAGACCAAGCTCACCGCGGTTTGAAGCCACCAGGCTTCTGGCCTCCGAGGCCGCCGTCGCCAGAAGAGCAGCCGTTCCGTTTGAAGGGGACCGACCTCCCTGTCCGGGTCGGGTGAGCAGGTTACGGGTGTCCTCGAGCAGAGCGCCCTCTCCTCAAGCGCTTGGAGTGGTTTCCATAAAGGCTTCGCTGTAAACCTCGTGCACGTCGGTCTCTCTCTCACGTGGCAGAATTTCCGCAGGGCTTTGGCTCACTGGGCCGCGCGGATCTTGGCGGGCGCCGGCCCCCGCCCAGCGCACCTCCCCACTGTGTGCGGACCCCGCACCTCCCGCTGTCACGAGAGGGAAAGACGAACCTGCGGTCGCCACGCATGGGTCCCCCTGCAGCACCTGCCCCGCTAGGCCCCCCCCCCGACCCCCACCCCTGCCACCGTGCGGAGTGCTGGGTCCCCCCCGACCCCAAGCTGCAGCCCCTGGGAGCCGAGCCTGCCGCCCTGTGGCTCCATCAGGGCTCTCCTCCCGGTGCTTCCAGCTCCTTCCTTCTAGAACCACACCTGTGGTTCTAGAACAGAGTTAGGACCCGCCTCTCCACCGATTGTCCTGCGCCCTGAACACATGTCGGTCAGAACAGCCCTCTCTCAAAGCCTTGAGCAGGCGAGGGGAGCAGCCGCACTTGGTTAACACGCGCGAACGAGCCTTCAGCGCGGACCAGCAGGCTCGGGTGTCTGCTCTGGGCCTGTCCTGCCTCTCACAGATCTACGAATCGGAGCCCTAAGTTCATTTGTCTCAAACACGCCCCATGACACTTCAAACCCCAACATGGCTTAAAATGAAGAGACCAGCCCTCGTGTCCCACAGAAGCGGTTCCCGGGCTTCGTGTCCAGGTGGCCGCGGGGCAAAGCCAGGGTGTGTCTGAAACCTGCTGGGAAGCGTCCCATCTCTCTTGTGTCGGCCTGCGCTCCCACTGCCTGCTGGGCGCCCAGAGACCCAGGGAGGCCGGCCCTTCCCACCCCGCCCGCGGCCCAGCATGCTTCCGTTCTCCCGCGTGGTAGGCAAGTAGACAGCAGGCCTTCGGGGTGCCGCTGAGAAATGGTTGGGATTTGTACCACGTCATCAGCATATACACCTGTTTACTTCCCCGCCACGTGAAAGAAAACACGTTTCAGAAAACCCCTCATAGCCGTTGGAGCAGCGCGTCCCCTGAGTGTGTTAGTGACCGCGAGTTTGCACTAACCACTCTCCGTTCTGGGTGAACTAACACTTTCTCATATGGTTGACTCAAAATACAGCAAGAATAGGACTAAGAGAACTACCTTTGCAAAAAATAACTCAATTAAGAAATAAGTAGTGGGGAGAAAGAACGTAAACCTTCATCAGACAGAGCAGAACACAGATGCCGAGGGAACTGTGACGCGACCCCTCCTGGCTTCACAGACCGCGGCCACGACCTGGTCCCTCCTCCTACAGGCGAGCCGCTCCGTAACACGAGCAGTGATGAGAAACGCTAATCGAGGAGCCATTCTCTTCCCTCTTAATCAACACTCGCAAAAAACATGTATGTAGTATTTTCCATATATCGTAACTTTAAAAAGATTCGTAAAAATATTTCACTTTAGTGATTGACACAGTTGGATGCGTTCAAGACCGGTTAGCCTTGCTGGTTACAGAAGGAGCAGGCGTTTCTGTCAAAGTGAGCCCTGCCTAGCGGCTACAAAGAGCTCCACAGAGTTAGAGGCTATTAAGGAACTGAAAATAAAGGACAGGCAATTCTGAAGGAAGTGTAGGATCCCTTGGCCATTTATAAATAAAAATGTAAATTTGGAACAGGAATTAATAATTTTCACTATGAATATGTTGTGGATATTTATTTCTCTTATTTTCATATTTCAAAATATTTTAATTTAAAACAAATGTGTCTATAAATTTGGCATCAGAATACACATGTAAATACCTTTAATGAAAATTTTTAACTTTTTAATGTTTTAATATAGTTTTCTATTTGTCTTTATTTCAGGCACCAGAATTATAGTATCTAACCAATATATTTTTGTTGTTATTTCAGGGCCTAGGGGTCAGTTCACTCTGAGCATGTTAACACAATAAAAAGGTCACAAAACATCCTGTCACTTTTATTTCAAGATTGTAATTAAAAGGTGAACCAGTTGCATGCACCGCATGCCCACACCGGGCGTGGCTGGGGCGGGTTGGGGCGTGGGGTGGGGGGGGGCCGAGCCTGGCCCCACGTAGGGTGTGTCGAAAGGAGTTTCCCGCTGAAGAAGCTAAAGAATTTTAAGTGCGTGTAAATTGGAGAGAATCACTGACCCGCTTTATCTTGTGGGATAAAGTCGGAATGTTGGTGGGGGGAGGGCTGCACTTACGGTCTCTGCACGGGCTCTTCCCTTTTGACAGAGGAACTTTTGCCGGCCAACAAGGCTATTTTGCTTTCAAATAAGTAAAGCGTCAGTATTTCCTCTGTTGATTTCTGGAGTGTTTTTAAGCTTTTATTAGTTTTGGTAATTGTATAATTGCTTCCGTTCTGAAGTTATTAGATGTGTGCACTGCACGAGTGCAGGACGAAAGAGCACGCTTTCCAAAGAAGCCAAGGGCAAGTGAAGGGCGTGCCCTGCATTCACACCTGCAGAGATGTGCGAGAGGGAAAGAACCCGCCTGTGTGCTGTTCGAATTAGATGTTCATTTGTGCCGTTGCGTATTTGCTCTTAAAACCTAGGCCCGCTGAGCAGTTTGGTGTGTGCGCAGCAGCCTTCCTGGCTCTTGCCCCTCGGGGCTTTGGGGCCTCCACCCACCTCATCCCGGATGAGGCCTGGGCTGAGCCCCCTGGCTCTGAAATGCAGGCCACCAGAGAAAGTGGTCAGTGGGTCGGTGACCTTCTGTGCTGCTTCTGCAGAGCGTGTCCCCCCGGGGTCTCCCGGGACCTTTCGAGGCCCGCACGACGCAGCTGAGGATATCCTCAATGGTACACAGGGACACCGGCTTCCTGGAAGGCAGTGAGCCCAAATGTGCACCTGGGTCGTGATGGGTCAGACCAGGGAGGCCCGTGGACAGCAGCTGATCCCTGCCTCAGTTTCCCCTCTGTGGACTGGAGCCAAAGAGAAGGTGCTGAAGAGGCCCAGCCTGGGCAGTGAGTCTGCAAGTTTGGGGAGGGAGCCCACACTTAAGCTGAGGGGTCCCCCCAGCCCTTCGTCCCTCATTAGGCTGTAGCAGCAAGGGGCTGGGGAACGGGGAGACCCGGGCATGGACCACCCCCTGCCCAGAAGGCCTCAAAACCCCACCGAGCTTCCCAGACCCCAGACCTGCCCACCTGAGGCACTGTGCTGGGATTCCAGGGGAGGGGCCTGGAGAGTGGGGAGGGCTGAGGTCAGACTCCCCATTGGTTGGATTTCCTTGTGCACAGGAGGAGGTCATCCCTAAGCAAAGCCCTTTTGTGTGCTGTGGTCCTGCAGGTTGAGGACCCCCCAGGACTCCCCAGGAGAGGTCCTGGTACCTCTCAGTGTCCTGGGACCAGTGTCCTGCCTGAAGGTGGGGGACATTGTGGGAACCAATGCCAGGGTTCTGGATGGAGATCTCTCTCTCCCCATGGGGTAGGGAGCACCTTGGGAGTGCTGTGTACCAAATTCCGGGATCCTGGAATGGCGGGGGGGGGGGGGGGGGTGTGCACAGTCCCTGGTGGCTGGGGGAGGCCAGAGGGCGAGCCTGCAGATGTCCGGGCCCGGCTCCAAGTCTCAGCCTGGGCGGGGCTGGGATGGAACAGGGCCAGGAACAGAAAAAATAATCACTTGCCTTCTCCCTATTGAAAGTTTAAAAGTTTGCTTTTTAACACCAACACCTGTCACCTACCTGGAGCTGATGTTTTGTATTTTCTGCTCCTGAACGAGGTAGAGAGTTGTGAAACGACACAAACACAACAACTAAACAACCCGTCTTTGGAATCCAGTATAATCATGAACGTCCGTGCACGAGAAAGGCGCATGGAGACACCTCACAGAGATGGAAAACACACGCAGACGACAAAGGATCAGTACCCAAAAGACGCGGAATTCCTACTGTCATCAGGAAAGGGACCAGCAGGCCTCCAGCCAGGCTTTCTGTGTGAGTGAAAACAGGTAGGTAATTCCAGAACATGGCACCCAAGTGTTCTGCTGCTGCTGGGACCGGTCATCGTGAGCAGAGTTACCGATGGCACACACTCGCCCCCTCACGGTTCCGCAGCTCACGAGTCTGACGGGGTCTCACTGGACTAAGACGGGGGCTCAGCGGGGTGCACCCCTTTGTGGGCGCTCCGAGCAGAACCCGGCCTCTAGAGGCACCCCCTTTCCCGAACCCAGGGCCCCTCCCCCCACGTCCAAGGCCAGCACCTCAAGGTCACCGACTATCCACCTTAGTTCCATTCGCAGCTTCAATTCCCCTGTGCCATAAAACCTAGCACGCTCCCCGCTTCCGGGGTTAGGACGTGGACTTTGTTGGGGGCCATTACTCCGCCCACCATACGTGTAAGGACACCACATGACTAATGTCTCTATCACGTTTCAAAAAGGCCCTCACGACCCGGAGGATATTCAGAAAAAGTTTAACAAAGATTACTGATGGCGATACCAGAAAAAAATAACAATACTGGCAGGCACTTCAGTATTTACATGAAAACAGTATTTTTACTAAAAATTGTTCACAATTCATATGACAAAAATATCAGGGCAACTTAATATCCAATGCATTTGAAATAATTTATAGGGGCGCCTGGGTGGCTCAGTCAGTTAAGCGGCCGACTTCGGCTCAGGTCATGATTTCACGGTCCGTGAGTTCGAGCCCCACGTCGGACTCTGTGCTGACAGCTCAGAGCCTGGAGCCTGCTTTGGATTCTGTGTCTCCCTCTCTCTCTGACCCTCCCCCGTTCATGCTCTGTCTCTCTCTGTCTCAAAAATAAATAAAAACGTTTAAAAAAAAAATTTAAAAAAAAATAATAAAAAAAAATTTAAAAACAAAAAACATTAAAAAAATAGTCATGATAAATAAATAAATAAATATAAGCTGGCCCACACAGCGTCACAAGGTTGGCTCGGAGGCATTAGCGGGGCTCCAGAGAAACAAGTCACTTGCTAACCACCTGCATAATCCGTTGGAGACCTGTTGGCAGTGCTCGGGGGACCCCTTGCTTTACAAGGTAGTAAACTCGGCCTTGCTTCTCAGGAAACGTCGCAACACTTGGCTGCCTACGTAGACTTACCACATAGGAACGTATCCCTAAATAATATCATCTTGAGCTTGACATGTTTTTAAGCCATGCAAATGGAATCACACTACATATCCTTCTGCGTGACCTTGAGAACCACCATGCTGCCGGGCGTAGCCGAATACTCACTCCCGACGCGCTCACCCATTTTAGGAGATGTCTCACCCAGTATTGATCCATCCTCCTGTTGATGGACATCTGGTTTGTTTCCAGTGTTGGCTACTATAAAACCATTAATGTTCTCATAGCCGGTCAGGAGGGCAATATAAATAGCATGAGCTGGTGGACTCATTCCCAAAAAGCTACTCCAGAGAAACCAAGAAATCCCTGGGGAAGGCTAAAGTTCTGCAGCGCTTGGGTGGCGTGGCTCCAGCAGGACGCAGAGCACCAGGTCCTGCAGGTTCTGAGCTGCAGCCAGCTCAGAAAGGGGGGCCAGATGCAGGCTCCGAGTTCTGCCCCCACTGATGCCTGTCCTTCACAGATGGAGTTGATCGCAAAGGCAACCAAGCAAAATACCATCTTTTCTCTGGGTGACGTGCTGAGGGGAGGGGGGCGGGTTCCCAGTTAGCCCGAGGACCCCGCTGGAGAAAAATACGGCATATTCACAATTTACTTCTAATGCTAGACAGCAGACCATCCACAGCTGCCTGTCACGTGGATGAATCCCAAAGGCATGGTGTGGAAGGAAAGCAGCCAGGCTCGGCGAACACCCTGCACATCACACAGGAAGCGCTGATGTGTGGTGTCCGGGCCCAAGAAAGCCACGCCCCTTGGGGCACCAGGGGGCTGAGGAGACGCAATAACCCGTTTCTTGTGCATGATGGCTACACGGATGTGTTCAATTGGGGCAAAATTCAAAGTGTGCACACTTTTCTGTGTGTAGATCACACTTCAATACAAAGTTCAAAAATTCCAAAACAAAACGAAGCAACGGAACCCCCCAACCCCTGGGGTGGGGCGTTAATGAGCAGAGGGGCAGCTACCCTGAGCTCGCACTCCCCCTTCCCTCCTCCAACGCCCCAGCTGGCGCGGTGCCTGACCAGGGAAAACTGACCCATCCCCGAGCCCTTCTCAACCCTGCCACCCACTCAACACCTGGGAACTGGGGGCCATCCCGGGCCGACCCGCAGCCCAGACCATTTATTAGGCCAGAATCTCTCTCTAACCAGGGACCAGGCCTCAGTCATTGGTAATCTCCCGCTTCCGATGCGAGAGCCACTCATCTGTGGACGACACAGCTGCCCTGGGTGCTGGTGCAAACCAGGAGATTCGATCCCAGACCCCTGTGCGAGGGCGGACCTGGGGTGGAGGGGCTGTCGGGGCGATCAGGGCGCGGCGCCAGACCCGGGGGGCGAGCGGGGCGTGGGGCCGGACCGGGGAGGGGGTCGCGCGGAGCGCGGGGCGGGACCCACGGGGCGATCGGGGCGCGGGGCTGGACCCGAGGGGCGGTCAAGGGCGATCAGGGCGAGGAACCGGACCCGGGGCAGCGCGAGGCGAGGGGCTGGACCCGGGAGGCGGGTCGCCTCCCCAGGACGCTCCGCTCCGCTACGGTGACTCTTCGAGGTGCGGACTCCGGAGCGCGGGCAAAAGCCCTCGGCCGCCAGGAGGCACCTCTCCGCCACTCTTCCCCGGTAGGCGCCCGCCCCGCCCCTCCTCGCTTCGCCCCGCCCCCCGCGCGGCCAGTCCCGCCCCGCTCGTTCTCTCCTCCCGGCCCGAGCCGGAAGTGACGCGCCGTGCCCCGGAAGTGCCCCGGGAGCTGCAGCGGAAGCGGCGGCGCCATGGCGGCGGCGGCGGCGGCGGCGGCCCCCGTCCCCGAGGCCTGGCCCGAGCTGGAGCTGGCGGAGCGCGAGCGGCGGCGCGAGCTGCTGCTGACGGGGCCCGGGCTGGAGCAGCGGGTGCGCGCGGCGGGCGGGCGGCTGCCGCCGAGGCTCTTCACGCTGCCGCTGCTGCACTACCTGGAGGTGAGCGGCTGCGGGAGCCTGCGCGAGCCGGGCCCGGGCCTGGCGCAGGGCCTCCCGCAGCTGCACAGCCTCGTGCTGCGGCGCAACGCGCTGGGGCCCGGCCTGAGCCCCGAGCTCGGCCCGCTGCCCGCGCTGCGCGTGCTCGACCTGTCCGGCAACGCGCTGGAGGCGCTGCCGCCGGGCCAGGGCCTGGGCCCCGCCGAGCCGCCGGGCCTCCCGCAGCTGCAGAGCCTCAACCTCAGCGGCAACCGGCTGCGCGAGCTGCCCGCCGACCTGGCGCGCTGCGCCCCGCGCCTGCAGACCCTCAACCTCACCGGCAACCGCCTGGACTCCTTCCCCGCCGCGCTCTTCCGCCCCGGCGCGCTGCCCCTGCTCAGCGAACTGGCGGCCGCCGACAACTGCCTCCGAGAGCTCAGCCCCGACATCGCCCACCTGGCCTCGCTCAAGGTCAGCGGGGACTGCGAGCCGGGGCCCTGGAGGAGAGGTGGGGAGGGAGCTGCTCCCGGGCGAGCCGTCCCGGGGACGCCGCAGTCCCAGCCGCCCTCCCTCCCGTGACCGGGCCCCCCATCCACGCGCGGTTGGCTCAACAGCAGGGGCCCACGCCTAAATCTCTGTGTCTTCACGCATTTGTGAAATGATTCAGTGACTCTGGGCGGGGGGGGGGGGGGGGTACCCAGGCAAGGCCCGGAGATGTGGTTTACCGGGATTTCGCATAATGCCACACGGTGTGATTTCCTGTATGCTGTTCCCTTCACCCCGACGACCGCCTTCTAAAGTAAGAGTTGTTATTCCTGGTTTACCGAAGGCCGGAAGGGGTTGCCGAGTCCACAACAAATCATTTGGGCTTTTCTCTAGACTCCCTTGTCCAGAGGCTGCTAACGTACTCCCGTTAGGTCTGCAGGCCCCAGCGTAATGCTTGGCTGAGACAGGTGTGCAGGAGAGGGGAGGATGGACATTGCAGAGCCCTGCCCTAACTCCAGTCTTGAGGCTCCTGGGCAGCCCTCTTTCCCCGTGTTCCCTTTTCCTTTCGTCCTGAAAAAGGCAGGTCTTTGTTTCTTTTTGCTCCTACTTTTCATCCTTTTCATGCAGACCTTTTTTTTTTTTTTAATGTTTATTTGAGAGAGCACGCACACACAGGAGAGGGGCACAGAGAGAGAAAGAATCCCAAGCAGGTCTCGGGGCTCAAATTCCCAAACGGTGAGGTCGTGGCCTGAGCTGAGATCAAGAGTCAGGCATTTAACTGGCTGAGCCCGCCCCCCACCCCCCCGGGCACCCCATGCAGATATTTTTTAAGCAGTAAAATGTGTATACAGCTTAGCAACTGATCTATTTCCAGCCGAAGTTACTCTTAAGGTGTTGCCACCCGATTTTACAAACGTGTATGTCTGTGTAAAGATGTGTCTGCAAGTGTGCATGAATATGTGTGCACGTGTGTGTGTGTGTGTGTGTGTGTGTAGTTAAGAGAAACAGACGAGGCCTCTCAGCAGAGTGCTTGCTGGCATTTCCAGAAGAGGCTGTGGGGGGTGCTCCTGGGACCTGTTGGTCACCCCCGGCTATAGGCGTCCCTTTATGGCAGAGGTGTGACGGGTGATGTACAACGCTGCTCACTCGGGTCTGTTCGGTCTCTTGGTTTTCCAGAAGGTTGACGGGCCAGGTATGTAGCCGAGCGCGGTCCCTCGGGGGCAGGATCGGGTGTTGTACTTCACCGGAGTCGCTTGCCAGTGTGTACGACTGCTTCGTTTCAGACGTTCTGTACCGCGTCCGTGGTGCCCACTGGTGACGCGTGTGGCCTTTATCGTGTGCAGACACCCGCATTCAGGTCAGGGTGCGTCTCCTCTGCTGAGCCCCCTGGCCTCCTCCACTCTGGCCGCTGCTAGGCCCCCATCGGCTCTCCTCCCCACGAAGACGCCTGTGTCTTGGGGAGGGTCGTGCCAGAGCCGCTTGGAATCCCTCTTGGACTCAGCTGTCCTTCGGGGGCCTCTCTGAAACGATGCCTCCGTGAGGAGCGGTACCGGATCCGTGCGAGGCCGCGGTGCCCTGTGTGCGCGCTGGGGTCCTGAGTACAAACGTGTTCTCGTCCTTGTGGGTGCTGCGGGGAGGCGGCCTGGGTGGAGAACTGAGCTCACAGGCGGAGGTGGGGGTCCCCTCAGCGTGTCCTGGCATTGCTGCCGGTTCCTGCACCTGTGAGAGACTGGGGACGGCCACAGTGCCGTGAACAGGGGCGGTGGTGCTGCGGTCACCGTGACTGAGGACCGTGCCAAAACCCTGTGGCCGAAAACAACACCAGTCATGTCACGTGCTGCCCGTTTTCCATCCTGGGCTTGCCATAGACCACGTGTGCTCGGGGCTGGCCTCCGCTGCGATGCTGTGCCGGCTCCTCTGGCCCCATGTCGTCTCGGCACCTCTCCCTGCGCGGCAGGGTGGCCCAGTTCTCCGACCACAGGGCTCCTTGAAGAAGGGGCTTGGAACCAGCACCCTGGCTCCCACTGCACCCACTGGTTAAGTGAGCGAGCCCAGTCCAGATTCGTGGGGAGACGCCACACAGGATGTAAATGCCCAGAGGCTCGGTTCCACGGGGGCCACCAGAGTAGCATCCCACGGGCCCCCGCTTGTCCCCTCACTTCCCCTGAGGCAGGGAGATGCGTGCCTCATGCACCCTCCCCCAGGAAGCTGCCCCGGATGGGGGCCCCAGACCCTCTTCCCCACTCCCACCACCTGGGACGAGGGAGCCCGAGAGACCGCTGTGTATCCACTGTGCCATAACCTCACCACCTACTTAACTGCCCGGACCCAGCCCGCCCCGTTGCCGTCCTGCTGTCTGGCCATCCAGCTTGGCTCCCCACGGGAGACCTAAGACAATCTGGGGTGGTTTCTCCTGGTGGCATGTGTCCTTGTTCTGGGGTTCTGTCACCTGTGGTGCACCAGGGATGATGGCCCATTGCGTCACCCTTGCCTTTGTCGTAGGCGACTGACCCAGGCCGGGGTGCTGGCCTTCAGGGCTGACAGAGGAATGGGCCTGGCAGCTGGAAGCCGGCTGGAAGGCCACACCGGCCAGGCCTCCCCCTGTTTCGGGCCCCGTGCTCACGGGGACCGTCCACGTGGCTCACAGATGGGACTCCCACTGTGGTCAGGTTTTCCAGAGAAACCAAACTTTGCACGTGAAACCCCTGTCCACCCCCAAGGAGCCCTTCGTCCATCTCTATCTTTTCATCAGGGCAGAGGTGACAGGCTCACTGGGTGCCCGGGTCACATCCGGGTCCCCTCGGCCAACACGCCCTTGGCTGACATGTTGTTTTCAGTTCGCCCATTCGCCCAGCTGGGGATCTAGGACTGCACATCCCAGCAGAAGGGATGTTCCCAGAGGGCAGTCAGCGGCCTCACCCAGGTCGGAGATGCTTGTGTTACCGGCAGGAAGGGAGTAAGCGGGTGTCCTCGTGGGTCGGCTCCAGGCAGAGGCAGGTTCCTGGACGCCACTCCCTTCAGCCTCTGTGCATTTTGTACCTTTTGGGGATTGGCACGCACAGTCCAGACTCCACTTCCTCTGTCGGAAAGCAAGAGCTCTGTTCCCCGGTCCTGCGTGATTTCAGCCGCGTACAGGCGTTACCTGTCATCTCGGCGTGTCCTGAAGGTCCTGTCTTCCGTTAGTGTTGCTTTTCTAGGCGTGAGACCTCACGGAGTCTGCTGCTGTGGTGCCCAGCACCAACGGAGCGCAGGCTTGGCGTGGGGGCGGCTTGTCCTCTTACGTGCAGGTGTCCGCATCTCTACAAGGCCCCCACCTCTAGAGCCTGGCACGACTTCCCTGATCTGCTGCTTCCTCCCCTCCCTGTTTACACTCCCACAGGGTCGCAGCACAGGGCCTGAAATGTCCATTATTCGGTCATTGTTGCCTCTGAAAGCAGAGCTCCCCCGCCCCCCCCCCCCAGTAACCCCACACCTTTGTCCTCTGTGGAGACCTCCCCGGCCTGCAGAGGCTGTGGCTGAAGTGGCCGGGCAGTGAGGCCCCGTCCCCCAGTCTCCCCTCCTTGCCGGCTCTTCCTCTGCTACCTGCGCGCGTCGTCTACCCGGCCGGCTGGTTCTGTGCAGCAGTGAGGGCCGTCCCAGTGCAGTCCTTGAGCCGGCCAAAGCCTCCTGGACAGTGCAGCCGACTCCAAAGCTGGCATGTGCGGGGGGAGGGGGGGTGCTGACCTCAGAATGTCAGCTCCTCGCTGCCACTCACAAGCCTCCGTGTGGCAGAGACCGGGACAGACCGTGATACAGTCCATTCATCCCCCGCTCCCATTCCCACTTAAGCCGGGGAGAAGGGTCCAGTGAGGCACAAAATGGACACAATTGTACGAAATCGCGTTGCCTACAGCCTCTCGGGCCCCTTGGGCCCCCAAGGTGACTAAAAGCCATGCCTCCTTTCCTCGTCCCCATCCTGAGTGCAAGATGGGAGCCTGCCGCCCTGCTAAGGCCCCAGCATAGCCTTTAGAGGCTCCTCTGCGACACCGTCCCTTCCCCCAGCTCTGACCCCCTCCTCCACTCTGGCTCCCCGGCTTCTCGGCAGTTTGATGGCCTGAGCCAGGACAGCTCTGTTGGTAACTGAGTCTGTGAGGTTCTGTCCGAAGCCCTCTGTACCAGCCAAAGTGGAGGCATCTTCTGGACCATCAGAGCCCCTGCCCCCTTTCCAGTTCATGATGAAGTCTGTCACCCGCTTTATCCAGGCCCGTTAACATCCCAGCCAGAACCAGGACTGGTCAGCGGTCTCGCCCACCAAGTGTGAACTGTTGCCGTAGGTTTGCGTGCAGATAGCTGCCTGCCGGTGTGGCTTTGACCCTGGGTGCAGTCCAGACAGGCCCCCTGTGCCCCAGAGCTCTCCCCAAGCCGCCCTCCCCCCGCGCTCACTCCAGCTGACCAGATAGGAGGGTTTCTTCCGAGGCCCTATGCCCCCTGTCTGGTCTTAGCCGTGCCGAGCAAGGCCAGGCCAGAGCTTCCCATTGGCCCAGGAGGAGAACAAGAAAGGAGCTCTGTGCACGGTGCCCCGCACTGCCTGGGAGGAGAGCAGAGGGGACAGCAGCTGGCCTCTTCCTGGGGGCCTGTCCTCCACCCGGCTGCAGAAGGGGAAGCCGAGACCCCACGACCAGAAGATGCTGCCTCGGTGTCCTGGGGTCTGACCTCGCTCCTTAGTGTTCCTCCTGCCCCGCCTGACCCCTCAGGGAGGCCCGTTGGTAACACGTCTCTGTGCTGCTGATTCCCGCACACGGTTTTGTCAGAGCCCAGGCAGCAGGAGCGGCGGTAGGTTCTTGTGCGAGGCTTCCGTGCCCCTCTTTAGGCTGCGACATCCCTCCCTGGGTCCAGACGCAGGCCGAGAGCAGGCCAGGGTCAGAGCCGCTCTGCCGTTTTGTGCACGCAGAGTTGGAGCGCCGTGCACCGTGTTCCTGCATGAAGGGTGATGCCGTGTTCTGTCTGTTTAGTTCGTCTGATTTAAAAAATCTCAGCACCATTTTGTGGGGAGCGTGTTTCTGAAGCACCCAGTGTTCATGACCGCACGTTCTCCCGTGTCCTGTGCTCCTCCTCTAACCTTGTCCGTTGGGACAGTTGTCACAGGGAACTTGCAGGGGAGCAGGAAGAGGAGGACAGGCATTCTGTGGGGACCGTTGGCAACCACCGTCCCCCCAGCCCCCCGTCCCCCTCAGGGCTGCTTGGTGGCTGTAGCGGGCGTCAGTCTGGGCACAGACCGCAGGGGGCGCGGGGGTGCTGGAGGAGGCGGCACGGCCCCGTGGCTGGGTGGGCTGCGTGTGACCGGGTCCTCTGTGTCCCTCGCAGACGCTGGACCTGTCCAACAACCAGCTCAGCGAGGTCCCGGCGGAGCTGGCCGACTGCCCCAAGCTCAAGGAGGTCAACTTCCGGGGGAACAAGCTGACGGACCGGCGGCTGGAGAAGATGGTCCGCGGCTGCCAGACCAGGTCCATCCTGGAGTACCTGCGCGCCGGGGGCCGGGGCGGCGGGCGGGGCGGGGGCAAGGCGCACGGCCCGGAGAAGGACGAGGCCCGCAGGAGGCGGCGGGAGCGGCGGCGGAGGGAGAGCGGCGAGGGGGAGGACGAGGAGGTGGGCGGCGCCGGCCGGATGCTGCTCCGGGTGCTGCACGTGTCCGAGAGCCCCGCCCCGCTGACGGTGCGGGTCAGCCCCGCGGTCAGGGACGTCCGGCCGTTCATCGTGGGGGCCATCGTGAGGGGCCTAGACCTGCAGACGGGGAACGCGCTCAGACGGCTCCTCACCTCCCAGGTGGGTGTGCGCGGCCCGCGGTGGGGGGTGGGGGCGGGGTGGCCCGGTGTCACTCTGTGCACGGCGGGACCTGGCTCCGGGCACGGGTGAGGATGACACCCGCCGGGTGCGCCCCAGGGCAGGTCGGACCTGGGCCTCGGCCCCAGGAGGCTGCCTGCCTGTCAGCTCGTCCACAGAGACCCTTCCCGGCCTGCCTCGTTTCTGAAGGCTTTGTTGCGATGGGAGATGAGCGTTTCCCGAGTTTCTGACGTCTTGGGGATGGGATTTGGGGTTTCTGTAATGAATTGCACAGTTGGTTTCGTAGAAGACCGTACGGAGATCGTCAGCACTGGCCAGCCTGTTGTGAGCTGTTTAGTTTTTGTTCAGGTTTTAGCTAGAAGAACTTCCTGATTTGTTTTTGTATGCAGTCTGCCAGCTTTTAAAGTAAAAACCCCATCTTTGAAGTTTGCAGACCCCCCCACCCCCCCCGCCCCAGTGTGGCCCGTGGGGACAGAGGCAGCTTTCTGGAAGCTCATGTTCAGGGAGGAAGCAAAGGGCACTCCCAGCCGGGAGTTTAAAACCTAGAGATCGGTGTTTTGGAAGGAAACCATGCTGCGGGTAGTTTTCTTTTTAAGTCCTACTTCTGTTTATTCAGTCATAAATTCTAGTTCAAGGAGGGTTCTTTGAAGTCTCAAATACTCTGTTCCAGAGTTAGAGAAACAAGAAATTCTGCCAGTAAACAGATAAGATAATCATCCGGGGAAGTTTCCACAAAATACATTTTTGGCTGGGGAGGCCGAGGGGGGAGGCCAGGGGGGCAGGGCATCAGGGGCAGGGCGCTGAGCTCTGGGTGCCTCGGGCCGTGTGTTGCAGACCAAGCTCCACGAGGAGCTCTGTGAGAAGAGAACGGCCGCCACCATCGCCACCCACGACCTCAGAGCCGTCCGCGGGCCCCTGCTGTACGACACCCGCCCGCCGCAGGACCTCAAGGTGACGTCCTGCGCCCCTCCCTGCCTGCCGCTGCAGCGGCCCTGTCCGCGTGCCCCCCTGACAGGTGCGCTCTGGTGACGCCAGTTCTGAGAGAGAATCTCAGGCTGCTCCCGGCGGGTTCGTCAGGCCCATTGTAAAAGTGAACTCCTCAGGGAAGGTAGCAGCCGGAAAGTGGTTTCCTTCGTGTGGTCCCTTTTAAGCAAAACTTGTGGTTTATAGCAAACCGCAAACCCCTCGTGTGGAGCTGAGCTTCGTGGGCCTGGCCGGTCCAGGTCTGCCCCCTCCCTCGGGTCGTCCAGGGGCCGCAGGCCTGGGAGACGCCGTCGTTTGTGGGTGGGCTGGAGGCTGCGCTCCGCCTTGAGGGGCCGAGTGCTGGTGAGGTCCCCGAGGGGCGCTCATGCATGCCGGAGAGGGGCCCCGTGGTCACAGGGCTCCCCGAGGGAGCGCCAAGAGGGGACGTTGATGCCAATGGCCCGGTGAGCACAGGAGGCCCCGCCGGAGCTCACGGAGCAGTGTCCGCCCCACAGATCGTCCCCTTGGGGCGCAGAGAAGTCAAGGCCAAGGACCTGGTGCGGCAGCTACAGCTGGAGGCCGAGGAGCACAGGAAGCAGAAGAAGAGGCAGAACGTCTCAGGCCTGCACAGGTCAGCGGGCGTCCCCTCGGGGCGCTCTCCCCACCCCCGCTCGCTCCCAGGCTGACTGGCGTGCATCCTTCTCCTCTTCTCCTCCCCGATGTTGAGAAAACCTCCCAGACCTCGTTCCCCAGGCTATTAGGGACTCTTGCCTGGGGTGAGAGCAGCGCTGCTAGGCCTCTCCTCTCGAGGGCCCCAGGCTCAGATGCCACTTTGGGGAGAACAGTCTTTCTCAGGTGCAGGCTCTGTGGCCTGGAGGGACAGCGGGGTCCACGCCGGCTGCACGGGGACATAGGAGGGCACTGCGGTCACCCCCTACGTTCTGTCCATGTGACGCGGGGCACAGGTTGGTGAAGGGCGACCTGTGGCCACAGGACCAAGAGGGTACCCAGCCTGCCGGCCACCGTTCCCGTGTGAGCGCGGGCTGTAGAATGTCCTTCGTCCAGAGCTGAGGACACACTCCCTGGTGTTGCACCGACTTTGTGTAAAGAACTGATTTGTCCGGTTCGCCTCTAGGCACGTTTTCTCGTAGTGTCGTCTCCACTCTGTTTCCTCCCTCACAGGTACCTGCACTTACTGGACGGTAAAGAAAGTTACCCCTGCCTTGTGGATGCAGATGGCGATGTGATCTCCTTCCCGCCCATAACCAACAGCGAGAAGACGAAGGTAGGGTGCCGTCTGCACGTGCGTGTCTGGGGCTGTTTCACGTGCAGACTTAGCACAAGCGTCAGTCGCACAGTCACGGGACGTCCCACGGGACGGACGCGCAGGCCTGAGAGCCCGGGCCGCTTGCACAGAGCTGGGCGTCCCCGTCACAGTGCGCACCAAGAGCCCCCGTGTGCACGGCGTTCTGGCACATGCCTGTCTTCGGGAAGGGGACACTGTCTTAGAGGCTTTTTTTTGGAACAGCTGCTGATGTCTTACTTTCGACAGCTTTATTCTTTTCTGAAATCCTTCTCATTTCCTTTTAAGATTAAGAAAACCACCTCAGATTTGTTTTTGGAAGTAACAAGCGCCACGAGTCTACAGATATGTAAAGAGATCATGGACGCCCTGGTGCTGGTGAGCCAGCCTCATCGTCTCGCCCCGTCAGCGCTCTGGCCGCGAGACACAGATGACATGTGTCGCCCCCCCCCCCCCCCCCCCATCTTCCTGCCACCCCTCGCATGGCTGCCTTTGCTGCGTATCTTTCCTGATCACCTCTGAAAAGATGTTTTTCTTTTGCAGAAAATGGCAGAAATCAACAAATATACGTTAGAAAATAAAGAGGACGGGTCCGTTTCAGATACTGAAGCCGACGCACTTTCTGGACAGCTTCCGGAGCCCAGCGCGAATGCAAGTGCAGACACGGCTGGGAACGGCTCCCTGGTGGTGGAGCAGGTCCGGGTGGTGGATGAGGAAGGGCACCTGAGGGTGGTGTACCCCTCCAAGACGGACCTGGCCCTCGCTGCTCCCCACGTGACCGTGATCCGCTGAGCCCCGGGCCGCGGCAGGGCGCGTATGCGATGCTGTTGTGTTGTTTGTTCAGTTTCACCTCGGTGGTTTTTACGATGCGCGTCCCTTGCTTTTCCAGACGATTCTGTCACAGATGATGCCGTGTTGTCGCGTGCTTAGGTGACTTTGCCTTTCGGCACCAAACTGATTGTACTAACGCTTTGTATGAAGTTTCTCAAATACTGGAGTGAGCCGTTCAGGATGTTTGTTCCGAAATCACGTAGACACAGCGACTAACGTCATTCAGGGGAGAAAGACACTGATTGGTTTCGCTATTCAGATCTAAACTGGGAAGCTGAACAATGTGCGTTTCACAGAACCACACAATTATTTTTCTACAATACAGCAGCTTTTAAAATCGCACCGAACCAGTAGTGCAGCTTAGAGGCCTGGAGTGACACCATGTCCCTAGCTGGCCACAAATCATCTTTCTATGAGAAGAATATTTTTATGTGATCTTGGAATTGGCAAAGGCATTTTTCTTAATACCGTGGATGCTTTAGGGGTAGAGCCGCACGGTTCCCTCACGCGGCCCTGGCAGGGCAGAAAGAGGATTGGGGCTTTGCTCGCTTGTGCAGTCGCACCACAGGGACGGGCAGACGTCGGAACGTGCAGCTCAGGGCCAGCACGCAGGTTTTCGGTGCAGAACAGGCTTCACAGACGCATGGGACACCTCTGCCGTCAGCTGGCCCAAGCACGGACAGTGGCCATGGCCGCATGAGGGGTGAACTGTTGTGCAGCATCTTGTGTTTTAGGGATTTCCAGGTTTGAATGTCTGGGCCCATAGACCACCAGTGTGTGTGTGTGTGTGTGTGTGTGTGTGTGTGTGTGTGTGTACGCGTGCGTGTGTTTACGTGTGTGAGCCCACACACTCCTCCCTGGAGGCAGAACGTGCTTGCAGCCAGGCACCAGCCAGCCACAGAGTAGGTGGGTTTTACTGGCCTCTGCCTCGTAGGCGGCCTGGATGTCAAGAAACTGCCTCCCTGGCTTTTGTCATTTACTGACTCCGTCTGTTTCGTGTTCTGTGACTTGACTCGCAAAAGACGAGCCGTGTGTTCTGCTGATTTGGGGAGCATTTGCAAGAGGCCACACTGAACCCAGGCCCTTAGCCGTCAGGACCAGACACGTGTGAAGCTTGAGCCTCCTCCTGGGGGGGGGGGGGGGGCACACTCACAAAGCCACACGGTTCTCTCAGAGCTCAGCCAACCTGCTTTGTAGGACAGGACCCAGCTGCCTTGAGACCCTGTCCCGGTTCTGGTCACCTGCAAGCCTTTCCGTTGGCCCCTGAAGGCGGTGGCTGCTGGGCTGGGCTGGGCTGAAGCAGGTGCACCAGGGTGGCTCTGCCTGGTCTTGTGAACCCCAGACCTGCCAAATGTCTGTGTTGGTGGCTCTGGCTTGTCATCTTATGAGCCTTGGGCGATAGGGACAGCAACTGCTGGCACCGTGGCCAGCTTGGGGTCTGTGGCTGGGCCACGGCCAAGCGGTTCTCTTGGCTCCTGGCACTCTGTTCCATGGCCAGGCCCTGTCTGGTCTGTGACCTCGCTGACGTGGACAGAGACACCAGCCCCACCGCCTGTGACGCAGCTCAGCCCCGGGTGAGGTGCTGGATGTATTCAACTCACCGCGGAAACAGGATGGTCTTCCCTTGGCCGGCCCGACCCACTCATAAACCCGGACACTCTTTCTCTGCCAGTGCGGCCCTCTAATAAACATTTAATAAGAACATCTCCGCTCCTCCCCAGTGAAGCCTTTCCTGCCAGTATCTCGGGGAAGTGTCTGTAGGGAAACTGAGGACCCGGGGGGGAACCCCCCACCCAGGGGCAAGATGGCGGGGCGCCACATCCCTTTCCCAGCATCCTCCCCTACCCCCCCCCCCCCCCCCCCCCCCCCCCCCCCCGGGGCCGGAAGGGGGCTCCCCAGGGTATGTGGCCCCAGGGGGCCATGGGGAGGAACCACCACCTCTGTTGCAGCCAATCCGGCTCTGGCCAGGCCCGGGGACCACACCTGGGCGGGGGCAGGGGTCGTGTGCGCCAGAGGTCGGGCTGCTGGTGGAGCCCAGGGAAGGGGATGCTGTGTAGGGAATGGACTGTGCAACCCACTCTCACCTGGAGGCTTAGGGGCCTCAGGGCACACAGGGCATGAAGGCCGCATCAAACGGCCGGGGTCCCCCAGTCCTGGGAGTAGGTATGTGGACCCACAGGGCTCACTGGGCGGGGCTAGATGAGCTGCACAGGCTGAGGGCACCTCCCTCCCCTGATCCCAGCAGCACCCACGTGCCTGGACAGCACCTGCTCACTGCCCCTCCTTACCCCACCCTGCCCTCCCCGCCCCTCCCCCGCCCACTGTACTCCAGCCTTGTCCCCGGCCAGTTCCATCTGACCTGCCCTTCAGCAGACCCACTCCGTCCTGCCCTCGGGCTGCCCAGGGAGCATGACCCCAGAGCCTGCAAGGCATTTCGGGAGCTAGGGAGGCCAGAACGGCCGTAGAGAGAGCAGCCGTGGGCCTCCTTTCCGTCCAGCACCCCAGCCCGGCTCTCGGCAGTGGCTACACCCAGCCTCGGGGAGGCCCAGCCCCTGCACCTCAGGAGCAGAGTGCCAACCTCCTGGAGTCCACGGAGGCCGTGCAGCCCAACTGAGCCCCGCCCACCCAGTGCCCACCCTGTGGTGGCTCCAGCTGGGGCACCAAAGTTGGGCTGGACAGACGTGGGCCTGCCGTGTGGAAGCCCAAACAGGGCTGGGAGGTGGGGTCTTTTGGAGACAGGTGCCGAGGCCCAGAGATGGGAGGCTGGCTGGACCAGACCCTCTGCCGCTGTCCCCTAGCCAGCTCTCCTTGCCCCCAGCCCGCAGCCAATCGCTCCTGAAGCATCGCTGCTTGGAGACCCCCGCCCAGGACAGACCCCACCAGGTGCTCCGCTTTCCTGGTGGACAGGGCCTGGCTGGGATCACCTGGGTGCAGCCCTGCCCAACGGGCAGGCCGGTCTTTGGGGGGGGGGGAGGCGGTCTCTGCCCTTCCCCTCCCCCTCCAGCTCGGCCTCGGCCACGCAGGCTTGCCCCGTGGCCTTCAACCTCCGGCCCCACAAGGAGTGTCTGTCCTTCATCTCCAGCCCTCAGTCCTTGGGGAAGAAGCACTCTCCTAACTTTGTGTTTCTGCCACAAAGGGTCTGCGGGGCCAGAGATGTGAGCTTGTGGCAAGTAGGTGGGGGTGAGCACAGGCCCAGGAGGGCAGGTCTTGGGAATCCGCTGGGCAGGCAGGAGCAGCCTGAGCCTCGAGGCCTTGTCCACGGTTGGTTGGGCGGGGGAGGAAGACGTTCCGCCACCTGCCAGCCCTCAGGCCGACCCCCAGGGGCTCGCTTCCCACCAGAGGGCGCAGCCGACACACACGGAGTCCCAGAGCCAAGTGGGAGGAAGGGCCCTTCCCAGAAGCCTCCCACTGTTGTCCGAGGGCCTCCAGCTGGCCTCACGTGGGCAGGCGCCTGGGGGGCCCCCGTGGGAGAGGCCCTCACCCAACCTTCATGCAACAGACTTTTAATGACTGCATCGGTGCACAGGTTCCCATCCGCCCTGGGCATGGCGGGGGCAGCGGCCTTCCTGCTGGCTCCAAGCCCCGGAGCAACTATGCCCACCGCACCGCAGACAACACTTGAGGGTGGCGCCCGCTACCCACCCTGCCCAGGATCGACTTCCGGGATGGGGTCTCAGCCCGGGGAGCGGGGCGGGGCAGAGGGACATACATAGCCCCGCCTCCCCCAGAGCCATCCTTACAAAACAAGAGGGCCCAGAGGCCCACCCAGGCACCCCCAGCCCCATACAGCACCAGCTCAGGGAGGACCCAGCTCAGACTGGGCCGAGTCTCCCGGCCACGTGTGCCCCTGGCTGGCTGCCTGTGCGAGGCATGTGTATATGTCATCGAGGATCTGTGTCCCTGTTCCTCTGCGTGCCCCTGGATGGCCAGTGACTGCTTGCTGCACAGTGGGGTCTGTGGGGGGGGGCGGCGAGTCTATGCACGTGGAGGAAACCTGGTGTATACGAGGATCCGTGTACATGAGGGTCTGTGCATGCAAAGGGGATTCTGGTGTACAGGGGTGTCCGCCCGGGCCCGCGTCCCCGGGCATATGCGTGCGTGCTGGGAAGCCTTATTTGCACTTGTGTACGTAGTAGCCGGTGACGTAGCCCAGGATGAAGACGGCCCAGAAGAGGGCCACTCCGCCCAGCACCTTCAGGGCGATGCCCAGCTTGCCTGAGCACAGCTTCCGGGAGATCCTGGAGAGGGAACCGCCAGCACGTGAGCCCGAGTGGGCTGCGGGGGCTGCAGGGGCTGGGCGGGGGAGGGAGGGGGGGGCAGTGGGCCCCGAAAGGAGGAGGGCCTGGCACTCTGCTGACACGCGGCAGGCGGAGGGCGTGACCCAGCGGGCGGGGCTCCTCCCCCCAGCCCTCACCTCGCCCAGCTTGAGGCCTCCTCCGTGCTGGACACGGCAGCCACGTGGACTTCGTCCCGGCTGCTGTCATCCCACCTGCTGTACTGGACGCCACTCTGCTGGGTCTGCATGCTGCCCGGGCTACGGCCAGAGGGGCAGGGGAAGGGCTGAGGGGAGGGGGCGGGGGCTGAGGGGGGCGGGCGCTGAGGGGGCGGGGCGCAGGCTGAGGGGGGAGGGGCGGGCTGAGGGGGCGGAGCGGGGGAAGGGCAGAGGCACTCTCGGCGGGCTCCTCCTTTACCGGAACCTTCTCACCTGGCTCAGCAGGTGAACCGACGCCAAGTGGTCAAGCCACTTGCCAGGGTCACATGGGAGCCGGCAAAGCGGGAATCCAACCCAGGGAGGCTGCAAATCCGCCAAACCCTACCCTCAGGAATGTGAGAGGCTGCCTCCACCCAGGCCAGGCCCTCGCGGGGGCCTCCGGGACAGCTGCTGGGCCCTGGAGACTGGACGCGGCGGGTCCTTGGCCGGATAACTGCTGCCCCCCTCCCCGTTCCCGACAGATCAGGCCCCAGAGCTTCCCCGGAGGCGGGGAAGGACAGGGACGGGGCGGCGGCTGGTACAGGCTGGCTGGCTGGCCGGGGCAGGCGGGCAGCCCTGTCCTGTGTCCTCTGGCCTGCTCGACTTGCAGCCCCTCCCCCGACACCGCCTGGGGGAGAAGCTGGGGCCTGTGGGGATGGGGGGGCGTCCAGGCGCCTCTCTTCCCGGGACCCCCTCCCAGGGACACTTGGGGAGGGGCTTAAAGGCACAGCGGGCCCCTGAACGGCAAGAGGCCGACCCAGACACTGCTGAAACCCAGCAGTTCTTAAACTCCTGACGTGCCTCCCGGGTCCCAGGCCAGTGGGAGGAAGGGAGGAAGCCCATCTCGGAGCCTCAAGGCCTGCCTCTCAGGCGGGAGCCACCTGCTTGGTGGCAGCCACTCAGGTCAGTGGCCGTTCTCAGGCCCAAGGGAGGCCAAGCGCGCACTGAGTGTGAGTTCCGCTTTCCCAGGTGGGTCTGGGAAAGGGGCTACTGGGCCGACTCTGTTAGCTGTCTACCTAACGTCCACCTCCTTCCACCTGGGGGCACAATCCTTAGCCGGTTCCAGGCAGCAAGGTGCTGCCCTAAATGACAGCCGGGGGCTAATTCAAGCTTAATACCTCGGCCGCTGGGCGTAGCAGGAGCTACAGGGTTTTTGCTCTCACGAGAGAAATAGCAGCGGCTTCTTTCTGGCCGCCCTGCAGTGATGGCCGGAGCTGCAGCAGCCATTTTGCTACCGGATAGCCACGCAGCGCCAGCCCTGACAGGGTGGGGGGTCTCCAAATCCACACCCATTACCCACCTGTGGGCTTCTTTGTGTGAGAAGACTCAACCCACACCTGTTCAAGTCTGGGACAAGGAATTCCCATCGTGTGCACCAGAAAGCATTCCCAACTGATGGAGACTGTGGCTTTCAAGCTGCCCTGGCTGGACAAAGCCCCTAGAAGCCAGTGAAGTGCCCAGAGCTGGGCTCCTGAGGGCCTCACTCTCCAGCCCCCCACTGGAAGGTCCCGCCCTGTAGCAAGAGCCTGGGGCTGTGCTGCCCAGAGCCACCAGCCAAGCTGGGGGCCCTCGCGGGTACCACCCCATACCTTAGACCCCTTCGCTCCCAAAGCACCCCCGAGGAGCCCACAACTTACAAAGGGAGTGTCCTGGCGAGGAAACCCAGACTCAGGCGCCCAGGAAGGTGGTCAGGTGGTCAGAGCCTGGCCAGTAGATCTCACCTCCTCCCAGGCCACAGGTCAAGGTCCGAGGTGCGGCCGGTGCCTCCAACCTGAAAAATAGGGGGGAAAAAAACCCACAGAAAATAAAGTGTAGAGGACGGGCTCTGCGAGGAGCCGGGGAGGGAAAGGAGGAGCTCTGGGGTGTCCCGGGGCGGCCAGCAGAAACCAGATGGCCCTTTCCGGCTCGTGGCCGTCCCTCCACGGGTTGGGCCGGGGCGGGGCGGGGAGAGGGGGTCGCTTGGCCGGCCCAGACCCTCCCCCGCCTCCTACCCCGCAATTCCGCTCTCCCGGGCGACGCTCACAGGCCAGGGGGGCCGCGGCCAGGTCCACCTCCGCGGTCCGCCCGCACCAGGAAGCTGCGCCCCGACGCGCGTCCCACGGGGCCCTCGGCCCCCGGGCCTCCGAGCAGCGCAGACGTGCAGCCGGCCGGGAGAAGCGGGGCCTGGGGCGGGGCCAGGGGCGGAGCCAGGGGCGAAGCGAGCCGGGAAGCCGAGCCCAGGCCGCAGGTGCTCCCGGGGGCGCCGCCGGAGGGCGTGCAAGCTGCAGGGAAGGAAGGCAGTAGGTGCCGCGGGGGCGAGGGCCCGCAGGGGAGAGGGGACCGCGGGAAAGAGAAGCGTGTGAGGGAGGGCGTAGCAGGGGCGAGGGCACGCTGGGAAGGGGCGCCGCGAGGGAGAGGAGCTGTCAGGCGCGAGGGGCGGCTAGGGAGAGAGGCCGAAGGAGCCGCTGGGCCCTGGGGGGTCCCAGGCGTGAGAGCGGGGGTCCTCCACCAAGACCGCGCAGGGACGGGCTCGGGCGCAGAAGCGGGGCCCGGAGCCTCCGGACGCGCCTGGGTCTGATCCGAGAGTTGAGGCGGCCTGCGGGGGGTGGGGGGGGGGCGCTGCGGAGCTCCCCGCTGCGTCCCTCCAGTTCGCGCCCTGGGCGAGGCGGGTCTGGCTGCGCGCACAGGTGCGGGCGAAGAGCAGAGCCGCGCCTGATGGGTTCCTTCATTCAGCGCCTGTTTATGTGCCCGAAGCCTGCGGTGCGCAGGACGCAGACAGAGGTGCCTGGCCGGCCGCCTGGAGCTGTCCCTCCCGCAGAGTGATGGAAAGGAACAGCAGCAGGAAAAACGGCCTCCATTCACCCTCTTCCAAAGGGGTCGCCCCAGCCAGGGAAGCCCCCATTTCGGAAGTGGCCCCCCGTGGGCCCAACTGAAGGAGCCGATAGGCACCCAGGCTCAGGCCTTCAAACCCCGGGGCCTCTGGAGGGGGCCCTTGCTCCGTGTGGGGGTCTCCCCAGGAAGGAGCCAGGGATGCGGATGGGGGCTGCGGACGGAACCCGAGCCCCCACGAGTCCCGGAGGGAAAGAGAAGCTGAGCCCATGGCCAAGGACAGGGTTTAATTCTAAAGCGAGAAGACCGGGCCACACACGATGGCCCCGCGAGCTGGGGCCCAGCGTCTGGGGGGGCGGGGGGCGCGTGGGCAGGCGGGCTCTACTTGGAGGCCAGCTTCTTGGACTTGCTCTGGGAGGAAGGGGCCTCCGACTGGTGCAGGGGAGGCATCCTGATGCCTTTCTGTTTCAGCTGATTGTAGTAGTCGGCTCGCTCAGAGATGATCCTCTGGGGAGGAGCACAGGCCGTGGCTGCGGGGGCGCCGCTGCTCCACCACCACCCCCCCACCAAGGGCAGCCGGCAGCAGGGCCTGCACGGAGCACTGACACCGGCTCTCCAGGGGGGAAAGCTGTGGTCTTGCAGCATTTGCGAACTTCTGTGCAGAAAACGCTCCCACCGCTGCTGGTCAGGCCCCGGGAGATGAAGCCCACAGAACTCGGAGTGGGAAAGAGAGCCCCTCCCCCCATGGGCCGCGGTCGCTCTCCCCTGAAGCAGCACTAGGTCCCCTGCGAATCTCCAGCAGCCCCTGACCGAGAGACCTCAGAGGCCACGGAGCCTGTCCCTCCAGGCCCTTCTGTCCTGCCCCCTCCCTCACCTCTCCTGCTTCACCGCCGGTCACTGTTTTGTGTCCTTTGTGTCCGACACTGGCAGGGGAAAGGATTCTTCCCTGACTACTGGGTGGTACGGAGGACCCTTCCCTCCCTCTCTCTCCCCTCCCTCTCTCTCCCTCTCCTCCTCCTCCTTCTCTCTCCCTCTCCTCCCCCTTTTCTTCTCTGCCCCCTCCCTCTCCCTCTCCCCAAGCAACGGTAGCCAGGCTGCAGAGACCTCCCCCCAGGTCCTCATGCAGGGCCCCCCTCCCCTGAGACCTTTGCCACCCTGCGGGATCGCCACTGGCCGCGGCCCCACCCCCACGGCGCAGAGGAAAGAAATCAGGTCTCAGGGAAACGCGGGGCGCTGGAAGGGGACAGGCACTGGTGGCAAGCGCCCTGCCGTGGGAGGCTTGCGGCGTGGGGACCGAAGCAGCCCCTGTGAGCAGCACACGGGGCCGCACAGAGCACGTGCAGGTCAAGGGCTCGGCTCCCAGGGCCCTCTCCCCACCACGCCCCAAGGCAGACGCGCTGTCTCCCACGTGCAGAGGGAAACTCCGTGGCTCTGAGCTCAAGTGACCCGGCCACAGCTTCTCAGCCGAGGACCACAGGGGTGATGACTGACCCCTGCCATCCCCAAAGTCTGCACCATGTTCCCTGCACCACCGTGCCCCTGTGAGGCCTCTGTTTGGGGTCAGCAAGATGACAGCGTGGGCCAAGGCCAGGGAGGGGTCTGTGCCAGGGTCCTGCCTGAACAGATGACTATCCCAGCTGAGGCCACGCCGAGGTGCTGAGAAGCATCCCTGAAGAGGCTGGGTGGGCCAGGGTCCCTGCTGCGGGGGAACCTCCAGGACTCCGGCAGCTCGGCCCCCCGCCCCTGTGCATCCCCCGCGGACTTGCTGCTGGGGGTCACCGAAGGCCGAGAGCGGCTAGCCTCGCCAGCTGTACAACATCGCCACCCTTTCAGGGGTCCGGTCCCCCTCTGCCTGAGCAGAGAGTAAGGATGATCCCCGGGTGACGGCGAACAGTGACACAGAAACAGAATGGGGGTCCGTGGCATCCATGCTGGCTTCTCCCCTCCGCCTCTGGCTGCAGATTAGTCGGCGCCCGCCCAGAGACGCGGCCTCGGGGACAAGGAGGCAGCCCAGCGCCAAATGTACCTGCAAGGCCTCCAGAATGTCATTGTCAGAGATCTCAGTGGCCAAGGACTTGGTCCCGGAGGTGCTGAAGGTGGCCTGGATGATGTTGTTTCTTAGTCTTTCGAGCTGTGAGCAAAGGGAAGGAGCGGGGGAGTCACCACCCCGGCTTGAAGCTTTTCAGAAGGTAGACGTGCCCTCGCTTTTCACAGCCGCAGAAACCGGAAGAGGTCGGAGAGGCCGGCTGGTCTGCCCGTGAGCTACAAGGGGCCGGATCCAAACCCAGGCCCAGGGGGCCCGACACCAAGGCTTTAAGACTTTCTACTGCTTTTTTTTTCCTTTTTAATTGAAAAAGAAATGGTTTTAAAAGGGAGGGGGGGACCAGAGCTCTGAACAACCCCCCACCGGGCCACCCCCTTCCCCTAGGGAACTGGTGCAGCCCCCTCCCGACCCCAGGGCGCCCTGCGAGCCTGTCAGCCCCTCCCTGTTAGCATTAGAGGGGGCACTTGGGGGTCCCTCCCTCCTTGCCTCGTGCTGCTGGCGGTAACTAGCCGCTGACAGGGCATTAACCGGGTGTTGACGAGGACGGGGCTCAGGCTGTCTGGTCTCGCTGCCATCGGCCTGGCTGTGCACGTGCAGGGCCCCAGCCCGCCTCCGCCCGCCTGTACCCCACAAGCCCTCAGACGGGGCCCCCCGAGTTCTGGCGGCGGCACGCTAGCAGCTCCTCGGCCTCCGCGTCTGGAAGCCCCGACAGAGCAGGAGGGCCAAGGGGGAACCAGCCTGAAGAGGCTGCAGGAGGGTCCACTTTGGCTCCGGGACAGAGGGGATGTTAGGAGCCCCGGGACCTTGGGCGGGGGTGGGGGGGGGCTCCCATGTTTTCCAGTGTGGACCGATGCCAGCTCGGTGCTGGCACCGCACTGGTGTGGGGGTCTCGCCCTCTCTACTGGAGGTGGCCGTCAGCTGGGGGTGTCCGGCCACAGTGCCCCACGCCCGGGCTGTCTCAGGCATCACTGGCAGGTCCTGGCACCCCTTCCTGCCAACCCCAGGCCTAGGCTCACCCTCTCAGCACAGTGCTCCAGGCCCTACTAGACAGACTTGAGACCCCAGCACCCAGCACCCCGCTAATGCTCCAGCTGGGTGGGACACCACTTGATGAAAGATAGCAGGTGCGGGGGGGGGGGCTCGGTGATGCCCTCAGAGCCGCCCAGCAGGAGGCTGGCCCCCCATGGGGAGTTGGGCGCACCTGGGTGGCCACAGGCACTCTGGGTGGGAAAGAGAGAGGACCTTTCCCTTTGCCGCTTTTCGGATTCTAAATCAAGTCAGCTCTTCCGCCGGTTTCCTTTTCCGCCTGGGGGGGGTCCCTCATAGCAGAGGGCACCTCGGCTTCCCTCTGTGCCTCTGCTCACGTCCCGTCCCATGTAGGGGCTCCGATATGGGATCCTGCTCTTCAAATCCCAGCACCACCCCTGCGCGGCCCTGGGGGCTCAGACGCGTTACTTAACCTCCCCTGCTGCGGGTGCCTTTACGTACACAGTGAGGACGCTGAGAATACCTGCTTGTAGCTTTGTACACGAGGTTAGAACACTTCAGCGAGCTGCTTAGAACGGTGTCAGACCCATGGCAAGCACCCCGTAACTTGCAAGGAGATGGTGGCGTTACTAGCATACCCCCTGACCGCAGAGCCCCCCTTCCTGGGCGGCCAAGCCCTGGTGCCCACTCCCAGCACAAGTCAAGGCAGCGACTCCATCCACGAAGCGGGCGAGGCTGCCCCCGCCTCGGGGCCGAAGTGTGCAAGGCCCCTCACACCTCTGCTGTCTCCACCACCATTTCTGGAGCGCAGCTCTGCGCCAGGGGGGCCGGGATACGAGGGGGGAAGAGCCTGAGCCCCTGCTCACTCCCTGAGCTCCCCAGCCCGGGGCGCCCTGGCTCTGCACGCGGGGCCTACCCGGGACTGCGCGCTCTCCAGGGCCACGCGGGCCTGCAGCTCCGCCTGCTGGATCATCTCGTTCCTGCTCCCCATCTCCTCCTGCAGCCACTTCTGTCTCTGCAGCTGGCCCTCCTTCTGGCTCACCTGGTCCTGCAGCTGGCTGACCTTGGCCTCCAGCTCCGAGATGATGTGATCCTGCTTGGCGAGTCTGCTCTGCAGCTCCGCCACTTGCTGCGGGGGCGGGGGGGGGGGGGAGGGAGGACGGGGGAGTAGGGTCACCGTGTTCCCCGCCCCTTTGTCCCCCCAAGACGGCCGGCGTCACCGAGTTCAAGCCAGATGTGGAGTCAGCAGTGGCGAGGAGCCTCTGTGTGCACCTGCGTTCCAGCCACTGCCGATGGGGGTGACGCCTGACGGAGGGGGGCCCCCCACTGACTGCGAAGGGGGTTCGCGGCTCACCTCCCCCACGCTGCGTCAGGACTTACAGCAAAAACAGCAAGATCTGGCTGACCGTTTAACCACGCCTGGCGGTCACCTGGCGGAGGAGAAAGTTGTCCTTCTCCATGAGGCCCATCATCTCTTCGTGTTTCTTGTCTTCCCGGAGATTGGAGAACTGGAAGGCAGAAGGGGGGTTGGCTCAGGGAACGGGAGGACGGACGGGACACCGGTGTCCACCCGTCTCCCCGAGCCTCAGTGCCACAGAAGCCGCAGGACCCCTGCCAAGGGCAGGGAGAGGGACGGGGGGCCTGCAAACACGCGGGGAGCTGGGCAGAGCCAAGGGGGATGGGTGCTGAGCCAGCAGCGGGGACAGCTGACGCGCCCAGCTCCCTCCCGGAGTCCCCCAGTCTCAGGAGTTGGAGGTGCGGCTGCTTCTGGGTGTGGAGCCTCGTGTGGGGTGGGGGTCGGTGGTGACCATTTCAGGAACTGAGTGGCAGACCGGTCCCCAACCTTGAGCGGCGAGGAGCCTGCCCCTTGTCCACCTGGCGGGAGGCTGGGGGCCGGGGTTTGGCAGAGGGGCTCCGGCGGGGGAGGTGCCAGGCTCA
Organism: Panthera leo; assembly: GCF_018350215.1. Lineage (NCBI taxonomy): Eukaryota > Metazoa > Chordata > Mammalia > Carnivora > Felidae > Panthera > Panthera leo. Next base: position 2,178,057 of record NC_056686.1, on the reverse strand, counting down.
GTGTGGGGGTGGCGACCCCAGGCTCCAGATGTGGGCTCCCCCCCACCCCCTGGGCCTCCCGGAACACCAGCAGCTGGGCCTTTACATCACAGGCAAGAAACCCTCCCAGGTGCCAGATTCCGGGGCAATCTGAGCAAATTAAGAGGAAAGCCCTAACGAGACGACCTTGAACGCTGGGCTGACGGGGGCCCGTGTGCCCTTGTGCGTGAAGCACAAAATGAGCACCGCGTGGCCACTCCGCTCGGCCCTGACGCTGGAGCAAAGCGCTCTCGCGAACGACAGAGACCGAGGCGGAGGGACACAGGACACCTGCAGGAGAGAGAGAGATGTTGCAGTAATTAAGGCCGGCAGCCAGGAGTGTTGCGCGAGGTCAGACCGGCCACCGATCTTGAGGTAAAAGATACAAGGACGTTCGGAGAACAAGGCGGATCTGGGAGGCGTCAGTGTGACAAAGGCAGGAGGGAGGAGGCTGTGGGGAAAGTGCGGAGAACGAGGAAAGCACGGCAGACGGCAGACGGACCAGGACACTGGAAGAGGAGGGGGAACCGGGTCTAGGGACGCCAGGAGGACGGAAGGTTCGAGAGACAAGAGGAGGAAACGAAAAACCGAGATAAACGTGAGCTTCCAGAACCACAGGACACGCGTTCCCGGTTGGTCCCAGAGAGCCCAGGACGGTGAACCGGCCGCGATGGCACAAGTCTGCCAGCTTTCAGGGCACTGGGGACCAGGACAGCACCGCGCCACCCGGCCTGGGCCCGGGCGAGCGAGAGGCGGGGACACACTGACGGAAGGCGCTGTCCCGGCCACACTCTGCCGCCAAGTAGAAGCAGGCCGTTCGCAGAGTACGGTGTCCCCCCAGTTTACACTTACTCATTTAAAAAAAAAATTTTTTTTTAATGCTTATCCATTTTTGAAAGGGAGACAGAACGCAAGCGGGGGTGGGGCACAGAATCTGAAGCAGGCTCCAGCCTCTGAGCTGTCAGCACAGAGCCTGACTTGGGGCTCGATCCCACGGACCGTGAGATCACGACCTGAACCAAAATCAAGAGTCCTATGCTTAACTGACCGAGCCACCTGGGCACCCCAGAAGGCCTTTTTTTTTTAAATTTATTTTTTATGAAAAAAAAATTTTTTTAATGTTTATTTAGTTTTGAGAGAGACAGAGACAGAGCTCAAGCCGGGGAGGGGCAGAGAGAGAAGAAGACACAGAATCCGAAGCAGGCTCCAGGCTCTGAGCTGTCAGCACAGAGCCCGACGCCGGGCTCGAACTCCCGAACCTCGAGATCATGACCTGAGCCGAAGTCAGATGCTCAACCGACTGAGCCACCCAGGTGCCCCCACCTACTCATTTTTTTATCAAAAGATCGCTGCAGGATGCACTCCCATGAAGACGCGGGAGTAGGTCAGAAGAGAGAGTGGACCTTAATCCTCATTCCGGAAGCCTGTGTTTCAGCCCCAGGCGGGCGTGTGCTGCTGACAACGTGCCCCTACCCGCACCCCCCTGGGGGTCCTGGGTAGGGGACACCGGCGGACCTCCCTGCGTTGGGGACCCCAGGCAGGGGAGGAAGGAGGAAGCAATAGCTAATGTGATGATGCAGAAAGTTCCAGAACGGGCGTTGGAAGCATGCCGTCTGGGAACCTGCAGAGCGATTCCTAAGGAAGAGTTGAGAGCGGCCGCCGTGGGGGAGGGGCGCGTGAGGGGGAGGAGGGTGGACACACCTACTGGGGCGACGAGCCTGTGGGACTCCTTGATTCTTTACGCTGTGACTGTGAAAAACTTCGAGGAAACACGGTGCTCAGCTAGGGGCGGGTGGACGCGGGGCGGGGTTCCTGGGAAGCGGCCCGGAGCCGAGCGGCCCGGGGTGGACGGTGCGGGGCCGCCCCGGCTCCCGGCTCCCAGTGCCAGGGTGACAAGGGCACGGCCACCTTGTTGGACATGGCGCGTAGCTGGTCCTCCCGCTCCCGAAGCTCCCTCTGCAGGGCCTCGTTCTCCGTGTGCACCCGCCGCAGCCGGGACTCCTGGAAACCCACTCGGCGTTGTAAGGACGTGATGGCTCCTGCGTGAGCGCCGTGGAGGAGAGGAGCGAGGGGAGGGGCCTGAGAAGCCGGGCTGAGGGTGGCGGCCTCCCGCCCCGCGGGCCTCCGTCCCTTGCCCACCCCCCCCCCCCCCCCGCCCCCCAGGCTCCCGGGCCCCGCGGCCGCACCTGTCGCGAGCGAGTATCTGGTCCTGGTCACCTGCAGCTCGTCCTGGAGCTCCCAGATCACCTGCTCGTACTCCTCCAGCTGGGCCACCAGCTCCCGCTCGAAGGCCTCTTCCAGGGAGCTCGAGCTTCTCTTAGACTGAGCCTCGGCCCCCTGCACCTCCTCCTCCTCCTCCAGCTGCTCCACCTCCTCCACCTCAGCCCCCTCCTCGGGCGCAGCCTCCCCGCTGCCCGTCCCGCCCTCTGCTTCTCCCGCCTCGTCTTCTTGGCCGCCGTCCACTTCCAGGTCCTTGCCCCTGCGGGTCGCGGAACACTCGTCCTGCGGCTGGGACACGGAAGGCACGCCGGGCAGGAGTGCACTGGGCGTGGGGCCGCGGCCCCCCCCAGCCGGGGCAGGGTCAGCCTCGTCCACTCGGAGACCCTGGCACCCCCCGGGGCAGGGGGGCTGGAGTCCCGCCACCCTGCACCTGTTCCCCCCAGGTGTGTCTGAGGGCCTACGACTGGGGAAAGGCCAGCAGGTGAGAGCTACGGGTGGGACACCGTGGCCTGGGCCCCGCCCGGCTGCCCTGCAGATGTGGCCCGGGGTCAGGCCTCGCCCCGCCCCCCCCCCACCCCGTTTCCCGACACGCCCGCACCTGCCTTCTGTGCTGCAACTCCTCCTCGTCTCCGAAGAAGGGTCTCAGGATGCTCAGCTTCCCCAAGGGCTTTGGTGCAGACTCTGAGGGCTGCTCCTGTAAGACGCCTGCGTGAGCCTCGGCTCCCCCGGGGGGTGAGACCTGTCCTTCTGGAAGGGGACAGCAGCCTCTCCACGTTGCAGGGGAGGGAGGGGAGCCAGCGTCCTCCTGCCAAGGGTGCTGTGTTGCTGAGAAGGGGGCCGGTGGCCTGCACGTGAGCAGGCCCATGTTTCCTGTGGCTCACAGCTCTCTAAGCGCCCCCGGGGGAGGGGTGCTGGGGAGCAGGGAAGGCAGGCTGACGCCCCCAGGCCCCCGGAGATTCCTGCTGCCCCTGCCTGCTGGCACCGTGCCATCGGTGTCTGGTCCAGCTTTCTCTGGTGGCATCTCGGGGGTCCCTGCCCCTGCCTCATGTGTGCCCCCAGCATAATGCTGGGCTGTATCCTCAGGGATGAAAGAAATCAAGTTTTAGAAAAGACCAGGCGACTGCTTCCCCGAGCCCTACCAGCACCTGCCTGGTTCAGCCCTCTGTCCAGACCTGGGAAGGGGCAGCACCCCCCCCCCCCCTGCTTTATAGGCAAGGACACTGAACGTCCTGCAGGCAGAACAGACCTGGCTCATCTGAGCCGCCACACCCACCGGGTCCATGTCTCAGCCCCGGATGCCACCTTCAGGGCTCCTTCCATCCTTCAGGGTCCCGGAGGATCCGGCCCTCATCTTCCGGGAAGGAAGCGGAGTCCAGACAGACACACGGCCCGCCCCAGGGACCAAGCAAGCGGGCAGCAAAGCACAGGGGTCTGTTTCTACGTGGAGCGCCCGCCCCCACCAGGACGTGGCAGGCTTCCGGGACGACGGGGCACTTGCGAGGGGGCCCGAGGGCTACCCGGAGCTTTGGACCCTTAGCGGCAGAAGTCGTGGCTCAGGCCCCCTGCTCACCCCGTGCCCTGACATACCAATATCTCTTGGCTTTTGCTTTGGAGGAGGAATTTCAGCTGCTTCTTCAAGGCCTCCCTCTCCTCCTGGAGGGCCGCGACCTCCTTGTCTTTCTTCCGAAGCAGGAACTCCAGCTGGGACAGGCGCTGCACCTCCTCCCCCAGCGTCCGCAGGCAGTGATCCTGCACAGAAGCGCAGGTGGCCCCCATGTGCCGCTCGAGCCCCTCCCGGGCCCACCCTCTCGGGGCGCCTGCAGACAGGCAGCTCTGAGCCCAGGAAGGGCAGGCCTGCCGTTCAGGCACCCTGAAATCCCAGCCACCCCTGCCTAAGGGCAGGTCCCAAATCCTTGCCTGGGGGGTGGGCTCCTGGTACCTGCCCTTCAGGCCTGGCCCCAGCCACCCACCCCCGCCCCGGGGCCTTGTCAGAGAGCCCCGCCCTCTGCCCCTCCACCTTCTGTGCTCAAAATCTCGGTGCCCCCAGTTCCTCAGAGTCGGAGACACGATACAGATGTTTTTGGACAAACGGAAACCGGAGGACTTGCCACCAGCAGATCTGAGCTGAGGCCGGAGGGAGGTGGTCCAGGCACAGGTGCCGGAGGAAAAGGAGGCAGCTAGGAAGCCCTCCAGATGTTTGGGATTTAAGTGCCAGGCTTCCACGGGGCCCACGAGTCAAAGAAGCAGATGCGCCAAGGAGGTTAGAAGTTTGAAACGGAACAATGATCAACATCAAGACATATGGAGATTTGTAGGGTGAGGCCGAGGCCACGGAGGGCACGGATTCCGAGCCCCACGCGCACCGACTGGGGCCCGCAGGGAACCAACGGGCTAGCCATCCACCTCAGGGCTTCAGAAAAGAGCTGAGGCTGTGGCAGAGGAGAGGGTGGACGAAGATCTGGGAGGGTGGGGGAGGGGAGAGGGGGCGGAGCCAGCAGCATGGCGGGGGGGAGGGGCGGAGCCAGCAGCATGGCAGGGGGAGGAGCCAGCAGGAGGGAGGAGCCAGCAGCATGGGGGGGCGGAGCCAGCAGCATGGCGGGGGGCAGGGGCGGAGCCAGCAGCATGGCGGGAGGGCGGAGCCAGTAGGAGGGCGGAGCCAGCAGCATGGGGGGAGGGGCGGAACCAGCAGCATGGCGGGGGGCGGAGCCAGCAGCATGGCGGGGGGGAGGGGAGGAGCCAGCAGCATGGCGGGGGCGGGGGGCGGGGGGATCTGAAGGAATGCGGAACTGCTTACACAATTACGTTAAAATGACTTTGCCAAAATCGCACCTCTTTCCCCTGACATAGTGATCGAGACCCACGCATGTGTCCCAAACTGGACAGCGGTGGCTGGAAAGGGGATGTTCGGTGCGACTGGCGGCTTGTGGCTGCAGGTGGCTCTCTGGCCTCCCTCCAGTGATGAAGCATCACCTCAGCCAGTTCAGACCAGGCGGAGATGAGGGAAAGACAGCCCTAAGGACACCTTCCGAGCTCCTGGAGGCAGCCAAGCCTGCAGCCCTTCCCCAGGCCCGTTCACATCCGCCAGCTGGTAATACCCCTTCCCGCTGTTTGCATAAGAACACCATGTTGCAAAGAACATTCTTTTACACAGATCTGTGTGGCTCTAGCTAATTAGAGCCTCAGGCTTTCCGCAAAGTGGTCCCAGGATATCAACACTTTCAAAGTTGTGAAATCTATCAGAAAATGTCGAGGCAGAGTTTCGGGAATCAAAGGTAACACGAAGACCCATGGACCCTCAGGGTTTTGTGTGCCCACCAGCTACTCAACATTTTGTGTGCTCATTTCCATGACGGCCATGAAAGCTTCACCAGCTTTAAGACAACTACAGAAGCAGGTTCTAAGAAAAGACTATTAACATTGATAAACACCTAGCAGGACAGATGGAGAGAAAGAGGGCAGGAGTTAGCACCATCAGGAATGGAAAAGAGGCATGGTTTCTCTCTGCAGAAATTAGAGGGGTAATAAAACACCATCCTGTACAGGACTAGGCCAATAAATTTGAAAATTTACATGAAACAGACACATTCCTAAAAAAAACAAAAAACAAAAACATCGCTTCCCCAAACTGAAACAAGAGGGAGAAGGAACTCTGAATATCTTTCAAGGAAGTGACTTCATTATTTGTAGAACCTTCTCTCTGAGGACTCTGCAGGCGTCCTCAGTGATGCATTCTTCACCAATCTCGTGTAGACCCTTCCAGAGGATAGAGAACGGAAGGGAGAAAATGCCTCCCAACTTTTCGATGGTTTTTAAAAAAAAACTTTTTAAGTTTATTATTTATTTTGAGAGAGAGAGAGAATCCCAAGCAGCCTCGGCATTGTCAGCATGGAGCCGGATGCGGGGTTCAAACCCATGAACCGTGAGATCATGCTCTGAGCCGAGATCCAGAGTCGGGCGCTTAACCGACTGAGCCACCCGGGCACCGCTTGGTGGTTTGTTTCGAGGCCAGATTTACTCTGACACCAAAAGCAAACAAGAGAATTACCAGACAGGTAAATTACGGGCCGTTCTCTGTCACAAACAAGGATGCAGAGACTCAAATCCCAACAAATCAACTCGTAGGTAGATCTTTGCACACCGAGCTGGTTGTTAATCTTTAAGAATACATCCTCCCAAGTGGAAATATCGGGTCAAAGGCATGTGAATGGTTGAGGTCATGACTCGTGGGGCGAGCTTAATGCCAGGGGGTGGGACCCACGCCAGCTTAACCCGCTGCCCACTGGGGTGAAGGCGCACGGGGGCTGCAGGGTTTGGAAACGTCTGATTCACAGAACCGGAAGAGGGAGCTGGGGGTCAGCTTCGGCCGCGTCTGGGGACCTGCCTGAACAGCTGACCGGATCCCGGGACGAGAGCCCCTGGGGTGGCCGCGGCCCTCCTCTCCAGCGGGATGCGGAGCTGGGGCATGCGGCTCAGGGTCTGTGCCCAGGGCTCTGCACACGGCCGTACCTTCTCATGGATGACAGAGATGTACCAGGGCACGTGCTTTCTCAGCTGGCTGTGCGCTAGGACTGGGCTGCTGGGGACCGGGCTTATCATCCGGGATTCGCTTGTCCTCAAATAGTTGAACTCACAGGCGCTCTTACTAAAGGGAAGGAGGCGCCCTGTCGAGAAGCGGGGGGGCAGTCAGACTAGTCCCATGCTGAGCTGCCCCGGGGCCTTCCATGATCGTGTCCCCCCCAGAAACCCTTCACTGCCCGGCCGGGCTCACCACACCCCTACTTGTGACCACCCTTGTCCATCCTTCCCCACCTGCCCAAGTGTGTGTTGAAGAAAGGGAGGGAAATGGTGAAAGCAGCCCTGCGAGATTCCCGGGGCCTGGGGGCCAGGACAGCAGGGGTCATGCTGATGCCGCGGTGCGCCAGGTGGCCCAGACATTTGTGAGGGGTTTCCTGGCGTTCAGACAAAGGAGACCTCTGCGTGCAGAGATCGTCTTTGGATAAAGGACAGAAAGTTATATTCGTGTGTGGGAACAGTGTGTTCCACTCAAGGAGGGACGCACCCTGTGTCAGAGACACAGAGCCAGGCAGGTGGTCCCCAGGGGGCAGGATCAGGGAGGCCTGGGGAGAGCAGGGGCCGGGGGCAGGTACAGGCAGAGGCCTCGGGTCTGGCATGATGAGGAGAGGACCCCGGTGGCGGCCGGCCCTGCCCTCACCGTCCACCTGCTGGCTGGAGAACGGGTCCTGGGTCGCCTTCCAGGAATCGAGTGCCACGCGCAACTCCTCGGATAACTCGGCTGAGATGGCTGAACCTGCAGGGGGTTCAAGACGCCAGCTGATGGCCGCTAAGGCTACACCTTCCATGACCTCCAGGGCAGGAGCCACGCTTCCATTTCTTTGTAAACCTCAGGTGGGATTAAAGGTGCCGTGTCAGGGGACCTGCGGGAACCCTGGGACTGAACGTAGACACGGTTCCGTCCTCCTGCCCGCGTTGGTGTGCCGGCCCAGAGCAGCAGGTGCAGCTGAGTCTCTCCAAATGGAGGCACCCCTCCCCGGAAGGACCCCGCATCTCCTGTAAAAAAGGCTCAGCTTCATGGTATCTGAGAAGCCCCTCTGTCCCGAAGGGCAGACCCAGCTGCCCCCGAGCTGTCACGGTTCGCGCCACGAGCAACATGCAGGACGCATTGTGGTCCCCCAGCCATCCCGGCCAGCCCAGCCCACAAGTCCTGGATGAGGAGCACAGGCCGCTGAGGTCCCAGGCCTGACGAAGGGGCGCTGGTAGGGGCCCCCACCTCGGACACGAACAAGCTCCTGTTCCCGGCCACAGCACTAAGCCTCCATTGCCCTGTCCCTTCGGACAATGTCATGTGCGGGCACGTGGGCCCAGTGCAGGCTGGGACCTGAGGGGTATGGGGTGCTGCCTGGCCTGGCCAGTACCCCTTGGTGACCACGGAGTGCCCGGCTGCCCTCTCAAAGCCCCCGGTTCTCCCGGGTCAGAGCGGGGCCTGGCACCACCAGGCGGCTGTCGGGCTCCTCACAGGGGTTTGTTCCTGTCTTTGGCCTTATGACCCCTTTTTGGCAGCTTCCAGAATTTTCAACATTCTCCCCCCTCCCCCAAGCATATTGAGTCGGCTGAAGGAGACCAGGGAAAAGAAAGGAGGCTTTACCTTCCCTCCCTCCTCCCACCCCTCCTCCTCCCACACACCCCTCCTCCCACCCCCCTCCTCCCACCCCTCCTCCTCCCAGCCTTCCCTCCTCCCACCTCTCCTCCTCCCACCCTTCCCTCCTCCCACCCTTCCCTCCTCCCACCCCTCCCTCCTCCTACCCCTCCCCCTCCCATCCCTCCGGCCTCTGCCTCTGCTGCTGGTTCCACCCGGGGCTCCTGCCCACACAGCGAGTTTCAGCAGCAGCAGCAACCGCGGCCACCGCGCACAGCCACCGCGGGCCGCCGCTCTGGCTGACATGTGCCAGCAGGGAATGCCGCCCGACTCCATGGGGGAAGGAGGCGGTTTCACGCGGGAGCCCCCTGGTCGGTGGCTCTCACCGTAAGGACACATGGACGTGGCCCTGGTGCTGAACCGAGGGCAGTCAGGCCGCGCGAGGAACAGCTTTCTCAGCTCCTCCAGTTTGGCCGTGAAGCTGGTGTCCTCGGCGCTGGCGTCGGCGTCTTGCTTGCGTCCGTCCTGGTGGAGTGGGGACAACGAGACACTGAGAGAGGAGACCCTGGAAGCCGCCTGCCCCTCTCCCCGAGCACCGCGAGCTTCAGGACAGCGTGTGCACCGGCTGGAGACATGGCGGCATCCGCCTGGGGAGTCCTTGGGGACCCTGGGTTGGCTCTCTGGTCTCCTGGAGCCTGAGGTACATCCAGGGACCTTCCGGCTGTGCTTCCCCTCCCCCCCATCCTCTCCTCTCCCCGTTGGCTCCTCCTGGAGACCCCTCTGAGGAAGGCTCAAGGCGGACGGTGCCTCCTCGCTCACGGGCTCTGCACCCCCCCAGAATCTGCCCTTCTGGGGCCATCTCCGGAGCGTATCTGGAGGCCTTCGGTCGAGGGGCAGAAGCAGGCCGTCCGCCCGCCGGGACCCCGTACCATCTTCCCGTAGAAGCGGCTGAGGGCCCGAGCCGACTTGCTGAGGCCGTGCCACCCGCAGCTGCCGCGGCCGGCCACGCTCTTCAGGAGCAGCACGCCCTTCTCCAGCGGGTTGGGCTCCAGGCTGCGCTTCTTGGGGGGAAGGGCTCCGGCCCGCAGCATCCTCAGGGCAGGTGCAGAGACCGCGGTCGGGCAGCGGAAGGACGCCGTGGACAGTTGGCCTCTGCGGGAGCCGGGCTCACGGGTACGCCTGCTCAGGCCCGGGCGGGACCGGCTCCGGAAGCCCCGCGTCCTGCGGGATCCGGGAGCGTGTGTGGCATCACTGACGTCTCCATAGAAACAGGCCGTGCCATTTGGCCTAATTTTCTGTGATTCGTCTTAACTTCCTGCCCGCGAGGGGACCCAGAAGCTGTTCCCAGGAGAGGCGGCCGAGGCCCCGGCGGCCCGGTCCCTTCTTGTCTCTGTCCTTCCCCCCCCCCCATCAGTGCTCTGCCTTACCTGAAGTTGGACCCCGCTGCCGTGGCTCCGATATGGAAATTTAAGAAGCATTTCGTTTCTTGTATAATTTTTTTTTAAGTTTGAGAGCAGTCACGTGCGCACCAGCAGGGTAGGTGGGGAGGGGCAGAGAGAGAGAGAGAGAGAGAGAGAGAGAATCCCAAGCAGGCTGCACACTGTCAGTGCAGAGCCCAACACGGGGCTCGAACTCACCAACTGTGAGATCATGACCTGAGCCGAAGTCGGACGCTTCACCGACTGAGCCACCCAGGCGCCCCTCTCCCCTGAATTTTTGCAACAGACTCTTAATTTACACTCACTCCCTCTGAATCCATCCCCGCCCCGTGCAAGCCTGCTCCCTCACCGCACCGCCTGTCTGAGAGCGGGGCTCCGTTCGCACAGCCCGCAGCAAGGAGCGTGCGAGTGCCACCCTGTGTTCCTTGCAGGCGTCGGTCCAGGCGCGGGTCCCGTACTCACGTACGTGGCGCACACCCACACGCGCACAGACCCGCACACACACATTCACGCACGAAACCCCGTCTGGCTTGGGTGGGAACCCACATTCTCCTATGACTGTCCCTGGGAAGCCACGTCCCCTCTCGGGGCCGATTTTCTCATCTCTGCAATGGGGGTAAAGATAATCCCCAGCTCACAGAGCCGGCGTGAGGATTCAGTCGGGAAAAGTAGATAAAGAGCTGAGGCGCGTAGTAAAGATGACCTGTTGTTAACTAGGATCATCGTTAACTACCCTCATCCTCAGTCCCACCACCTGTTTGCCGTCCTAGAGGGACCGGGCCCAGCTGGGTGGTTGAGAAGGAGGACAAAACAGGGGCCTAATGAATCACATGTGGCACTGACCTCTGCTTTCACTGATGTTCACCGTCAGCAGTCTGGACGCCAAGGAGCTCAGAAGCAAATTAGTTCTAACTTTGCCTTTCTGTCTGTCTTTTTGGCATTTGGGCTTTTCACTTATTCTCACTTACTGAGTGTCTGCCAGGCGCCAGACGCTGCCCTGGGCCCCAAGGGCACCACGGAGTCCGTGGGACAGCCCGTGGCACGCCGTGGCAGCGGCCAGCCGGGCCCCAGGGGCTGAGCACAGCACGGCTTTTCTGGACCCTGCTGCCTGCCTCGCTGGGCACCACTGGCCACGTTGCAGAAAAATTCCTCCGACCCTCGTCAGGACGGGAAGGAAGACTTTATTCAAGGAGTAGAGCAGGCGAGAGAGACTGAACTCAACTCTGAATGCGGCAGGTGAGCGGGGCCCCCAGCCCAGGAGCAGCCTGAGGGGGTCGTGGATGGACCTTGCTAAGCGGGGCAGCAAGAGTGGGGGCTCCTCTCCAGGGGCGGGCCGAGGGCTCACGCACAGGGAGGGGAAGAAGAGGGGTGTGGTTGGATGACAAGGGGCCGGGGACTCTGAAAACTGGCCTTGCAGGACTCTTGCCAAAACTGACTTGGCCGAACATGGATGGGGGAGGCCAGGATGGGGGCCTCGGGGGCGAGAAGAGGGCTCAGAGGGGCCCCGTTAAAGTTGGGTCGAGGACAGAGTCTCTGTCTGTTGGTCAGGGACCCAGGCTGACGAGGCTCCACCTCCGTGACCAGCGTCGGAGGCAGGAGGTGGGAGCCCCGAGGGCCCCTGGTTAGCAGTGCTTTGGCCTGGAAGTGTGGCCACGCTTCCCCCCCCCCCCCCGCCCACCCCGCCCAAGCACACCACCTGGTGCACTGCATTGCAATGGGGGGGGGGGGGGACACACAGCGACCGTTACCCCCCAAAAAGTTCTGTTGAGGTCCTAACCCCCAGAATCTCAGGATGTGGCCTGATTTGGAAATAGGGTCTTTACAGAGGTCAAGAGGGTGGGTTCTGAGCCATCTGACTGGGGTCCTTATAAAAAGGGGAAACGGGTACATGGGTGGCTCAGTCGGTTGGGTGTCGAACTTCGGCTCAGGTCATGATCTCACAGTTCATGGGTTCGAGCCCCGTGTCGGGCTCTGTGCTGACAGCTCGGAGTCTGGAGCTGCTTCAGATTCTGTGTCTCCCTCTCTCTCTGCCCCTCCCCTGCTTGTGCTCTGTCTCTCTCTCAAAAACAAATAAATATAAAAAATTAAAAACAAAAAGGTAGAGAAGATGTCTGCCCACCCACGTTCACAGCAGCATTAGTGACAGTGGCCAAAAGGCAGGAGCAACCCAAATGCCCATCAGCGGATGAATGGAGAAACACAATAGAGGAGATCCACAGAATGGAATCTCACTCAGCCCTGAGAAGGCAGGACATCCTGATGGCTGCCACAGCACAGATGGCCCCCGGGGACATTATGCTTAGTGAAAGAAGCCAGGCACAAAAGGACAAACCCTGTGTGATGCCACAGGCACGCAGCACACAGAGGAGTCAGACTCCTCGAGACCGAAGGTGGGAGGGGGAATGGCGGTTAGCGTTTAGGGCGGAGAGTTTCAGTCTCAGTCTGCAAGACGGAAAGTGTCCTGGGGATGGACGGTGATGACGGCTGCACCACAGGGGGAATGTTGTGCCCTAATGCCACGGAGCGGTACGTTTGAAGTGGACAATTTTGTGCTATTTATATTTTGCCCCAATTTTATTTAACAAATAACTTTTTAAAAGGTGTGGAAGAGGGGCACCTGGGCGTCCGACTATCGGTTCGGCTCAGGTCACGATCTCAGGGTTTGTGAGCTCCGGCCCTGCATCGGGCTCCGTGCTGCCCCTCCCCCGCTCGCTCTCTCCGTCTCTCTCTCTCAACAATAAATAAACTTGGACAAAAGCTTATTAAAAGATGTGGAAGAATCCTTTTCTTCTCCTCTAACCATCCCTGACCACTCCCTCCTCTAGCAGATGGAGAGGCGACAGGATGAGGAGGGGCTGGGAAGGACCCAGAAGAATTCTCGGGGTGGTCACGGGCCGAATGCAAGCCCACGTGCCCTAAGGTCCTAAGGCACCTGTTGGAGGCAATCTGAGTACGCTGTACCGCCCGGCTCCCTGCGTGGTTTGAGCATCTCCTGCGAGCCTGACGCGCTTCCGGGCACTGGGATGGAAAGACAGCAGCCCAATCCTGGCTCTCCCCTTTCTTATGCTCCAGCAGAGGAAACAACAAAAACCGAGGCGCAGACGCACAGGAGCATTTCGGCTCGCGGTAAGGGCTCCGATGGAGATGCGCGGGGGTCGAGGGAGCCGGTAATGGCAGGTGCTGTGGGCGGGTTGGAGAAGGTGGGTTGTTCCCCGTGACGCCGGGGCCCAGACGCCGAGGAGTCCACCACGGGGAAATCGGGAGGAACAGCATTGCCAGCAGAGACCAACTCATCAGCTGGACGTGGGAGTGACCTTGGCTTGTTCAAAGAGCAGAGGAGGCCAGATTCCTGCCTTGCTGGGCAGGGCCTATGTGGAAGGTGTAAGAGCTTTGGGGATGCAGCCAGAATCCCCAAGGGTGACTTTCACTGTACCGGTTTCCTGGGGCCGCCATGACAGCACCGTAGGCTGGGCGCACACAGCACGGGGTTGTTCTCCCGCACCTCTGAGGTCCAAGATCAAGGCGTCAACAGACCTGGCTCCTTCTAAGGACCGGGAGGGAGACTCTGTTCCCAGCCTCTTCCCTAGCTAGCCTCTGGGGATCCGTGGCTGTAGAAGAACCTTCCCCACCTCTGCTTCATCCTTGCGTGGCATTGTCCCTGTGTGCCTGTGTCCAAATTTCCCCTTTTTATAAGCACACCGGCCATCTTGGAAGAGGGGGCCCCCCTATTCCAGTATACCTCGTCTTAACCAAATACATCCGCAATGGCCCTGTTTCTTAAGAAGGTCACGTTCACGGGATTTCAGCATGCGAATTTGGGGGAGACACAATTCACCACCCATTAGAACTGCCTTCGTTCGAGCAGTAGTGACTTCAGGGAGTTCTCCAGACCTGATTCCCCGGCCTCAGGAAGGTGCCTGGTACATAGCAGGTGCCTGAAAAATGTCTGGCTGAATGAAGTACCGTTTCTGGCTTCAAGGACTTTGAAGAAAAATGCAGTAAAAGCGGAGGACATTCCAGCTTATTTTAAACTTCAATTCAGGAAATATTTACAGCCAGCAAAAAATGTCGGGCTTGTTTCAGGGGCTGGGGACAGCGCCGTGAGGTCTCTGGTCCTGTGGAGCTTACACTTTATCCTGAGACACTCGGTCTTCACCTTTACTGTTACTCAGGTATGACCCAGGAAGGCATCCTGAGTTCAAAATCTAGAAATGGGATCACATCCCAACTGGACAGCTGCTTATCCAGTATCCTGCTATTTATTTATTTATTTATTTATCTATTTTTCAACGCTTATTCATTTAAAGAAATTTTTTTTAACGTGTATTTATTATTGAGAGACAGAGCATGAGCAGGGGAGGGGCAGAAAGAGAGGGAGACACAGAATCCGAAGCAGGTTCTGGGCTCCGAGCTGTCAGCACAGAGCCTGAAGCGGGGCTCGAACTCACAGACCGTGAGATCATGCCCTGAGCCGAAGTCGGACGCTTAACCGACTGAGCCACCCAGGTGTTCTCTCCTTTAACAGAACTTGGGTTTTACGCCTGGCACGGGTTAACCTAGTTAAGACAACATTCCGCAGCTGTGCCAAAGAAGCCACTGGGTCTCTGGAGAGGTCTTTACGTGGAGGCTTGCTGAGGTTCGAGTTGTGATCTTGTTACCTTCCACTCTCCCATCTTTTAAGCAAAGATGGATGTCCAAAGTTCCACACCAGGAGTTGGCCTTGAGAATGAAACCATTTGGCCAAGAAAGACCAAGAAGGGGGGCGCCCGGCTGGCTCCATAGTGGAATGTGCAACTCTTGACCTCAGGGTTGCGAGTTTGAACCCCGCGTTGGGTGTGGACATTACTTAAAAATAACATCTTTAAGAAAAAAACACAGAAAGCAAGACGAGAGAGAGAAGCCTGGCTCCCTGCTGATGGTCTCCCAGCCCTCCTCAGGACATCTTTAATGACACAGAGACAAAACCCCAATTATACAAGCTTTTAGTGGGGGTGGGAGTGGAGGTCGGATGACTTCTTTTCTTGCGGGCTGAAGGAAATCTATGATATGATCTTTGCAAGAAACTTTTATTTAAAAAAATAAATTCACCACCCCAAAATGCTTTCAGATTACTTGTGCAGCTAAATAGAAACTTATAAAACAAGCCTATCATATTTAATAACCTTTAACCCAAGGTGACAATCATTAGAGAAGTCAGTATTAAATAGAACACTTATCTTGGGGCAGTGATTCCAACACGTAAACCAGTCACCTTTCTGGTACGGTCACCTTGCAAGAAAAGGACTAGATTTTCTCGAAAATCGGAGGGAGTTGGCTAACCGACTGGGAGACACCAGATAATGTATCTTGGAAGCGAGTGGACGCTGGCGGGGTCTCCCACAGCAGCCACATTTTCCAGGAGCGCCCTGCTCAGCTAGTGAGACACCCCACAGCTCGCGCAGGTGCCTGAGTCCCGCACCCTGGGGGTTTCAGTGACCCCGTTAACAAAACCCGAGCAAAATTCAGGTGCCCCAAAAGCCTATGATTTATGGTTATTAAAAAAAAATTTAATTGGAAAGCCAATTTTTGCAAAGATAGACATTAATATGTGAAAAAGCCCTGTCGCTGATCAAGGAAATCTCGTGGGGGAAGAGGCTCCGCAGGGAAATAGGCACAGAGCCACCGCCAGAAGGTGAGGGCCTCGGGGACCTGGAGACAGTGGCCGTCATGCCACGCCCTCGCCCAGAGCCCGCTCCTGAGTCCAGAACGACGCCCTTCCAGGACGCCCTCCGGCCCCGAGCCGCGAGCCCAGGGCTCCGCCCTAACCCCGCCCCACCATCCTAAACCCCGCCCCCGCCCGCCCTGAGTCCAGAACCACGCCCTTCCAGGAGGCGCTCCGGCCCCCAGACCCGCCCCACCATCCTAAAACCCGCCCCGAGTCCAGAACCACGCCCTTCCAGGAGGTGCTCTGGCCCCTTCCAGCCCCGCCCCACCATCCTAATCCCCGCCCCTCTCCCCCGCCTCGCGTCCGGAACCACGTCCTTCCAAGGAGTGCTTCTGTCCCGCCCCGCCCGGGCCCCGCCCCGCCAAGAGCAGCTCCGGCCACGCCCCGCGTCCAGAGCCACACCTCACGCCTAGACCTTGCTGCTGACCTTCCCCGCACTTCCGGTTCCGGGTCGATGCGGGGTTCTCAGAGGCCTTAAATTAACGGGCGTTCGCCGGCGGACGCACTTCGGCTGCGGGCGCCCTTGTGGTCCCAGCTTTCGACCCCTTCCCGCCCCCGGGGGCCCGGGCCCCGTCTTCCCGCGGGAGGGCGCGCTTCTGGCTGGCGGTGGGGTAGCGCTGGGACCCGGTCCTGAGGGAGGGGTCCGCGCACCCCACTCCGACCTCGTGTCGTGGGGGTCGTCCCGTCGGCCGCTCGGGCGTCTGCGCTGGGTATCTTCTCCCCTCCCCGCGCCATGAGCTCCTCCACCAGCCGTGGCACGTCTGCCCTGCCGGCCCCCTTTCCGTGTTTCCTGCTCTCCAAGTGAAGAGGCCGGCGGTGCCCTCAAAGCAGGCCGAGCAAACGCTTCCGTCAGAGGCCTGACGCCTGGTCGTTCGGGGCCGGGTCCCCTGGCCGCCTCGGCCCGGCCGACGTGGGGTGGGGTGTGGCCGCGAGCGCCCCTTCCGAGGTGAATGGCCGCAAGCACGCTGGCTTCCTCCTTCGCGAAGGAGTGTTGGGCGCGCCGGGGGCTCGAGGGCAGGATACAGATGTTCCCTTACCACCTGCCCGGGCTGGCACCGCTCTGGGCGCTGTAGACACGGCCCCCAGCACAGCAGAGTCCTCGTTCTGAGCTGCTGAATTCAGTGGACAAACACGAGTACAATGGAACGTCAGCGCCACTCGGTTCCACGAAGACGAGTCACGCGGGGCGGGGAAGAGGAGGGTGGGGAGGCTTCTGAAGAGGGTCCGGTCACTGGGGCGGGCACCCGAATGGGTGAGCGGGCTGTGCGGGTATCTGCACAGAGGGGAAGCTAAGTCCTCTTAAAGCCCTGAAGTAGGCCCCCTGTGGCTTGTTCAAGGAACAGCAAAGCCACGGAGCTGGCAGGAGTGCAGCGAGCTGGTAGCGAGGGCCAGAAACAAGGTCAGAGCCGTGGGCACAGAGGCTTCGGGTGGTGCTCCGTGGCTCGGTCCTTGGGAAGCCCCTGGGGGCGGCGCATGGAAGGCTGACTGACCCGGCTGGAGCTTTGCAAGCATTGTTCCAGCAGGTCCTTGCACCCTTCGGAAGGCCCCACGGTAGCGGCCCAGGGGTGGAAGGAGGCAGGGAAGGAGGCAGGGAGACGCGGGCCGGGGGCTGGGACGCCGCAGTAGTTCAGGCTCGGACCGCAGTGGCCCCGTGGTTGGATTTGAGGCGTTCTGAACGCAGAGCCCTGCTCCCTAACTCACAGCCGGGGGGGACGAGAGCCCTTGTCAGGTAGCAGTATCTCCAGCAGCTGAGCCTAACACTGGGAGTGACAGCCATCCGGACCCGCCGCCACCACGGCAGCAGCCCGGCCGGTGTCAGGTGCGGCCCAGCCAGCCACAGGGGGGCAGGGCCCCCGCCCCCGTGCCTGCTGACCCCGAGCTGGCTGGTGCGCCCCGGCCGCCAGGCTTGCTGTAGCGCCTGTAGTTCCGGCCCACCTGACTCTCCCAAGTCCCTAACTACTGCTAATGGGAAATCCATTTCTAATAACGGGTTAAGAAGGCTTGATCCTGACTCGTTAACGCACAAACAGCGTTCTGAAAGGGTTCGGCTGAATGCTATAGCACGTGCTACTCTTGTTTTCATCACCTAAGCATGTGCGTAAGTGTTTAAAATGTGTGGGTTTTTGGCAAGCTGGCAGATTGTAGTTTTAGATGATCTATGGTGCTGTCTTCCTGGTGGCTCCCTTCTTAGGAGAGTTTGCACCCTTGTAACTGAAGCATAACACACATAGAGAACACACATTGGTACACGGCATGTACACAGGTGCCTGAGCTCAGCGCGTTTTTGCAAACTGAACAACCTATGTGACCAGCCCCCAGCATGTCGCCATGTCCCCGGGACCTCCCTCGGGCCCCCTGCCAGCCAGACCCAGCACCGTCAGCTCAGTGATCACTGAGGGAGCTCAGCACATCATCACTCTGAAAATCTTACCGGGGTTGTGTTTGTGGCGTTGTGTGGTCCTCTGGCTTGACCCGGGGCTGCGTGCTTCCTCAGAGCCCGGCGGGAAGTTAGAGCCGGAAGCCGGACGTGCTCGCTGCCAGCGTTTTTGCAGTTCGTTTTGCCAAAGCCCTTTTTCTCTTCGGTCATTCTCTTGTGCCTGAGGTGTAGACCGGTGTTGATAGTGTGGATTCTAGAAAGCAGAGCTGAGGTTGGTGGGGCATATTCGAAACTAAATGTCACGTGCAAGCGGCAGGCTGCAGGTCTCACTGGGGCGTTTTGAGCAGTGGTAGCAGTATTTAAAAACCAAACAGTCGAGGCACCTAGGGGGCTGAGTCGGCTAAGCATCGGACTCTTGATCTCGGCTCGGGTCGTGATCTCACTGTTCGTGGGATCTGTGCTTCGGGCTCTGCGCTGCCCGTGCGGAGCCTGCTTGGGATTCTCTCTCTCCACCCCTCCCCTGCTCCCTGTCTCTCAAAATAAATAAACTTAAAAAAATAAAAATAATAAAAACCAGACAGATGTCTTGGAGAACCCGTGGAGACGTGTGTCTGCGTACGATAATGTGCAGCACTGTCCTGGGAGATGGGACGAACTATCCTGACACCGTGTGAAAGCCCACTTTGCTGTTTGCTCTTCTTGCCCGAATCTAGGCTCCCTTTGGAGGTGGGGTGGGGGTGCAAATGGACACCGTTTTCCTCCCGAGGGGCGGGGAACACGCTTCCGAAGCAGGCCCTGTCTTCTCTTTTCCGCAGCTACCTAGGGGTGGTGTGGACGCTCCCGGAACAAGAGAGCCTTGCAAAGTGGCGGGTCTGCTCGGAGCCCGGATCTCTTCTTAAATTACACCGCAGGCATACTGGAGGTGTTTTATGTGTTTGAAAGTAATTGGACGCGTCGCTCATACCCTACTTTTCAAAAGTTTCTGAGCGAGGATATTAAAGGCACCCTCGTGCGGAAACTGTCGCGCTGTGTTGGCGCCTCAGAAGCTGCCTTTATTTAAACAACCTGAGTCTTGTTTCCCTTCCAGTTCAGAGGTGTCGGTGTGTTGGGATTCCTGTCTCTGTGATGGGACGAGGGCACGTTCCGCTCAGCCCGCCACAGTGGGCCCTGGAACAGATGACAACTGAGGAGAGGGATGAACAGGTTTTGCTCAAAGGAAATGAATGGGCCCGACCAGAAGGTGTAGCTGGGGCCCAGGCTGCCACACCTAGCCCCACCTGGCCTCTCCTGGTCCCGTCTGATCTCTCCTGGCCTCTCTTGGCCCTACCTGGCCTCTCCAGGTCCCGTCTGGCCTCTCCTGGCCTTTCCTGGCCCCACCTGGCCTCTCCAGGTCCCGTCTGGCCTCTCCTGGCCCCACCTGACCTCTCCTGGTCCCATCTGACCTCTCCTGGCCTTTCCTGGCCCCCCCTGGCCTCTCCAGGTCCCGTCTGACCTCTCCTGGCCTCACCTGATTTCTCCTGGCCCCACCTGGCCTCTCCTGACCTTCCTTCATGTGTTGTCCCTGCCTCGGTGTGTGCCAGAGGACTGTGGGCATGGCTCTATCTGGCCTTTGTCCCTTTTATCTTGTGCTTCATTTCAGCCCGAGGTCTAAAAAGACTTGGACCTCCCTCCAGGTTGAACAGATTCAAGAGCCCTATTCTGCTGGGGCAGCGCCCCTGACTCTTCGAGTTCTGAAATGCAGAAACCTGAGAACTAGAAGCATGGAAACAAGCCCGCATGGGCCCAGCCCCGGTTGAACACACGTGAGCTCTCTGCCGTCTTTTCCTAAGTTTTGCAGGGAAACGTGAATGTGCTCGACTCCAGGCCGCTTGCTGGGAGGGAATTTGTGACCTCCCCGGGCCCCGCGTGACCTTTCTGAAGTCCAGACCCCCCTCTCGGCCCCCACGGAGCTCGGATGAGCCTGCTCTTCCAGGGCTCAGTGGGCAGGCTGAGGCCCAAGTCAGGCCTGTGAGGTTCACCAGCTTTGCAAGGACAGAGCCATGTGTTTGCCCTGAGGCCGTTCTTGTGTGACCTCGGACACCGCTGAGCACATAGCCCTGGGGAGGAGGGCGCCCGCGGGCTCCTCCCACTGAAAACACGGGAGAAACCGGGGACGGGGCGGGGTGGGGGTCGCTGCTCAAGCCTGGCATGGGGGCTTCAGGAGCTGCTGCTCTCGTGCGTGCTGTTGTCTTAGCGGAGTTATTCAGAGACAGCCTTCGGAACTTGGCTTTATTATGTTACAAAAACAAAACTTCCCACCAAAACACAGCTAAAAAAATAACACGTTTTCCCAAGATTACATTACCAAAAAAAGTTAGTATCATTGGAATAGATCCATTAATACTGCTTGAAAAGGATTAATTACATTAAAAACATGGGTGGTGTTTTTGTTTTTTTGTTTTTGTTTTAGCCTTAAAGCACTAAAGTGCTTTAACTTATGGAGACAGAGACGCGGCAGTCTGCGACTGACCTGACACCTGGCCTGTCCCTGGTGGTCGTACACTGGGGCCCTGGGGCGGGCGGGGGGAATGGCACGCTTTCTCGCCCCAGAGTGGCTGGTGTCGGTGATGAAGAGAGGTCCACCCCACTCTCCAGAATGCTCCCCTGCGAGAGAGAGCGTCCCTCCCACCTCTTCACACCTTAAAGGTTTATTTTCTCTGAACCTTTGAGTTTTGTAGAACCAGAGTTTGGAACCCAGGGATGGTGACTCCCATCGATCGATCTGCGTTTTCCTCTAAGCACACAGCGCTTCTCCTCCATGCGGTGAGTTCTTGGCTTTGCTCTCCCAAGGTGCCCCTCCCCCAGCACAGTGGGAGAAAGGCTCCAGGACCCTGTGTGGGGTCTGGCGAGCACCGGTGCAGCTGGGGCCCCTCCTGCCCCGCGCTGACCCTCTCTGGGGCACACAGGTTGGGGTGGGGGGTGGGCTGTGGCATTCCCTTACCGGACTCTGGCCTCCAGGAGCAGACAGAGCCACGGGACGCCTGGGCCTGCGCCCAGGTTCATGGACCCCAGCGAGTTGAGGGACGGGTCCCCAGCTCCTGAGGTGGGACAAGGGAGCACACGGGGGGTGGGGGGCTCAGGCATATGGCCACTGGAGCAAGTGCCAGACTCCAGCCCAGCTGTGATGCCTGAGACCCCAGACTTAGCCTCAGTTTCCTCATCTGTGAAATGGCACGGGCAGTGTACTTCCTTCCCCAGCCTCAGGGGGGAGGGGGTGTGAGAAAACGGGGGATGGGGGGCAGGGGCAGCCACACGCACCCGCGGTAGTCCTGAGTCCACGGCTCCTGTGGGTGCAGTAGGGGTGTACCCTGGGGGGACTGCAGGCCCCTGTGGGCACGGACACCTCTTCTGGTGAGCAGAGCCCGCTGCCCGTTGGAATGAGCTGGTCCCGTGGCCCCGGAGCCCTGGCCGGAGGTTAGGGCCCGAGGGGGGGGGGCTCTGACACCCCGGAAGGTGGTTCCCCAGAGAGTGTGCGGTGGAGGGGGAGGATGGCCGCGTTACCCTAGACGCAGGCACTCCTGTCTGCACACACCGCGCTTTCACGTAAGTGTAGACCGTAGACACGTATAGGCTTGACTTTCCAAGATGAAGTCCTGTCTGGAGACGGCCGGAGAGCGAGCTTGGGACGGAGCTGGCTCCGGGCTCCTTCAGGGAGTCGGGATGGGCTCAGAGCCTGTGGGGCTCCCTCCCCCTGCTGGCCAGTCTCTGAGAAACACTGTGAAACAAGGAACACCGGCCGCCGTCTTCCCAGTGGGGACAGCTAAGAAAGAAGCTGGAGTGTTAACGCGGTCTGGGCTCAGCATGGAGGGGGACGGTGCTCCCGCTCCCAGGGGACACCTCTGAACACGCGGCCTGAAGAGAGTCCGTCCTGCCTTCCCCGGGAGGGAGGCATCTTCTGGGTGGTTTATGGCAACGAGAACAGACCCAAAGGATGATTAGGGCTGCGTCTACACCCTCCCCTGGCCTGGAGGCTTCCCCGGGCTGTGCTTGGGAAGTGCCGTGTGGCCGCACCCAAGGCTCGTCTCAGGCCTCACACATCAGGCACCCTCCCACCGCGGGTGTTGGCCTCATTACCCATCGCCCACGTCTCTCCTGTCCTGTCTCCTGCCCTGGGCAGTGCGCTGGGTCTGTCAGGGTTCTGGCCACAAAGGCTCGGGAGGTTCCTTACAAATGAAACCGGCCTCATTCCTGCCCCCGCCTCCCTCCAAGCCCCCAACAGGTGCGCCTTCCTGCCAACTGCTCCCTCCCCGCTGGAGGGACTCTCCCCGAGAAAGGCAACCCACAGCCCTACCCCCAACTAGCCACAGTAGCCACCAGACTGGAACTGTCCCAAGTGGAGAGCCTCCCAGCCAAACAGTGGCCGGACCTGCCCCGTTCTCCCATGCTCCTGTCCAGCCGCCGGCCCCTGCCTGGCTTGCCCTCTGCTTTCTTAGTCCAGCTTGTTTAGACAGACCCGGGGATGCCAGGAATGCCCGCCAGGTTGAACCCTGAAGGGAATGTTAGGAATGAAAGAAAAAAAAAAAAAAGCTGACCCACCAAGTACAAAGGGTATCTTTTTATCAAATATTGACAATTTCCAGTAGTCTAAGGAGCATGCCGTCCGTGTCTGTGCGGAGAAGCTCACTGGAGAGCTCTGGCCGTGGCCGGTGGTGTTGGCTTGGGTGTTGGCTGGTGGCAACTGACCAGAAGTTTCCTTGCCTCCAAGGAGGGACGCCCTCCTCCCCAGTCGGCTCCAAGTCCGGGGAAATTCCGGTTCTCGTTTTGGGGCGGGAAGTGGAAGGTAGCAGTGGGTTTGAGGTGTGAGGGGTAGACGGACCCTCAAATCCAGCAGAGGGACCCCGCCTCGGCAGAGACAGGGTCTGGAGCGCTGACCCCAAAATAAACGTGTTTTGGGTCACAATCACGGGGCCGCTCGTTGCCAGGAAACAAAAGACATCGAAAAATACTTTTTGGCAGTCCGTCAGCGGAGGCGATCCTTGTGTCCCCGGAGCATCTCGCTTGGGAGCCGCAGAGCCCGGAGGAGGACGCACGGACGGGGCGGGTGGGGAAGGCGCTGGCTCCGGGGGCCGACCCTCCCCCGCCCAGATCGCGTCCAGACACGCCAGCCAGCCGCTGTCCGGGAGCCGCCGGGTGGACCTCGCCTCTCCCCCTCCCCCGGCACAGCCTGCTGGTCCTGCTTCCCGGGGCAGTTTGTGAAAACGAGGAAGGGGAGACCACGCGAGGCTGCCCGGGGACCCCGCCGCGCCCTCCCGGCCCCTCAGTTGATCTCGCTCTCCGTGAACTCCTCTTTGATGGACTGTTTCCGGGACTTGCAGTCCGGGAGGTCGAAGCCGAAGTCCGCCCACTCGTCGGGCCCCGGGCCCCCGCGGTTGGGGATGGTGATGGTGTGGCGCACGCGGAAGTGCACGGCCTCCATGACCCGCTGCCGCTGCAGCTCCCCGGAGCTGCCCACGGCGATGGCGGCCGCGTTGCTGCTGGAGCGGATCAGCTGCTGGGCGCCGTAGTCGTGGCTCTGCTTCAGGTCCTGCAGCCCCCTCCAGATGGTCATCCGGTACTGGTCCGGGATCTTCAGGGCCCCGAGGTCCTGCAAGAGCCGCCGTTAGGGCCCCGCCCCCTCCCCCGCCCCGGAGGCGCCCTTCCGGGACCTGGCGGTGGGACAACGGAGCCTCTGGCGCCGCATTTGCCAGGCCACGGGTGACCGGGGAGCTAAGAAGCGGCGTGCGCGCGCGCGCACGCGCCCCCGTGCAGGGGTGAAGTCATTCCTGGGCTCTGCGACGCCTCCACTGCACGCCCTGGGGGACCGGAGCCGACCATCAAGCCCCTGGGGCCTCCCCGCACCAGCCAGGCAGGCGGTCACACAGGGACGGGGGTGGGGGGGGGGTGGGTTAACATGCACTGAGCTGGGCCAGCAGGGGTCAGTGGGGATGGGGGAGGAGGAGGGCAGCGGTGGACACAGCACATGGTCAGGGCTGAACGAGTGGCCACAGCCCCTGGGCAAACTGCGCCCCTCTGGCCTGGGGCCCTGGGTGGAAACAGAACGGCAGGCGGGGAGGGGGGGAGGGGGCGGGGGCTCCGGGGCTGGAGTGTCCCCGGCGGCCTCTGCCTCTCTGGGCTCTTGAGGCCTGCGCGTCCCTTGGCTAATGGTACATTACAGCTCAAGGCGGCCCTAGGCTGCGAGCAGGTGCGGTCTTCCGTGGTTTAGGAGGGGCTCAGTGCTGGCACTGTCCCCCGACCCAGAGGTGAGCCACGGCTGTTTGGTCACGGTGCCCAGGATGCTTGTAGCCTGGCACAATCTGAACCCAGGACTCGCAGGTGTGACTTGTCTTCTTTGGGCCTCAGTTTCTCCCTCTGTAAGTGGCACTGAGACGTGCCAGCTCCAAGACCCTTCCGGCCTTGACCTTCACAACTCTGGAGAGTTGGAAATAGCCTGTCCCCCAAATCAAAGGCAGCCGGGCCGCTGGGTGCGTGAGAGCAGCTTCACAGCCAAGTCCAAGTGAGCGGCCCGCTGCCAGGGGCCCCGGGCGGGCGTCCCGTCCAGACACTGCCTGAGCAGCTCAGCTCACCCACGACTCTCTCTCCAGGGCTGACTCCATAGGAAGCCGGACGAGAGGGAGTTGGTTGAGCTCAGTCGTGGGATCGAGGGTTTTCCAGATTCCACCCCCCACCCCGCGCCTCCCTCCCTCAGCAAGAGCAGGAAAGAGTGGCCCACAAAGCAGAGAACCGCTCTGCCCTGGCACAGAGCCCTGGCCTCTGGGTCCGCGGGCGGGGCTCCTACCTCTATGGTCAGATTCTGCAGGTGGTAAATGTTCTGTAAGCCTTGGGAGGTGAAATACTCGATGCAGTTTGGACACCCCAATCCTGTTAAAAAACTGCAGAGACAACTTGGGAAATAAAGCGGCAGTAACTTCCAAGCCCGCGGCTGCTCTGTCCGGCTGGGAGCCCGGCGCGGGCGAGGTGCTCACCCTGGGGCTCAGCCTCCACGGAACCCTGTGTCTGTGCGTCCCCCGGCACCTGTTGGACTCTCACTCCTGACCTCTCCTCCGCCTGTGTCTGTCCTCGTGGTGGCAGAGTGGATGTGAGGACACACAGGACAGCAGGCAGGGACTGCCCGCAGGGCTGGGGGCCAAGCTGGCCGGCGGCCACGAGGGGCTGAGGTCAGTGGGTTCGAGGCAGGGCCCGGCAGCAGCCCACGTACCTGACCAGGCTGGGGTCGGCGTGGTAGGGGGGTGGGGTGCAGTGGGACCCCGAGACCATGGACTGGGCGCCGTGGCCGCTGTTCATCTCGCCGTTGGCTGGCAGGGCGTGGCTGTGGTTGTTGAGGATCCCGGGGCCTGGGCAAGTGGGACAGTCAGAGCCAGCTGGGCCGGGCCGCCCCCCGCAACGCTCCGCCTGACCGGGACCTCCCTGAGGTGGGCGATGGACACGGGGGGCTGTCCGTGGCTGTGCCCCCCGCCTGTGGACAGGGGCTGCTGGCGGGGGGCTGCCCTCGAGAGCCCTGAGCTGTGCAGAAGTGTCTCGAGCTAGACCCCCTGCCGTGTGCCTCCCCGGCCTGCTCTGTGCCCCCACGGCCCGGGCCACTCACCCACGGGCCCCAGGTTGGGCCCGGCCGCCGAGCTGTGCGGGGGAGGCTGGCCCACCAGCTGGTTGACGGACGGCAGTTTGTTGACACCCCCGTGCGCTTTGTTCATGGGCGAGAGGACGGGCCCGTAGGACGCCGGCTGCAGGTGGCTCCTGCTTAGACAGCAACGGCTCTTGGTGAGAGGCCCAGGCGGCCACATCCCCCTGTGCTCACCTCCACATGATGTCCCAGGCTGCTGGGGGCCTCCCTTCTCGCCCAGCACTCCCACCCACACCTGGGCCACACCCGGCCGCTGGCTGTCCCCGGGACCGGCCTGGGGTGGGAGGGAGGGAAAGCCGGCTCCTGCCACCAGAGTCAGCCAGCGGGTCGGCCGTGCTCTGACCTGCCCCCCTCGCCTTCCTGTCAGCGGCCACTTAGGCCCCCCTGCGGGAGAGGTGGAGGGATAGCCCAGATGGCCACTGAGCACGAGCACGGGAGGCTTCAGGAGGAGGGGGGCACCCGTCCTGGCGGGTGGAAGTGGCCCCATACTTCCCACCAGGTGTTGGCCGGCAGGGGGTGTGGGGTGGGGGCCGGGGCTGGGGGGTAGGGGGTCCTGGGACCCAGTGAGGACCCAGTGGGGTGGGGCGCCTGGGGCTGGGCTCCCCAGCACCCCTTCTTCCCCCTTGCCCAGGAGCAGGTCTGGGACCCAGTGAGGACTCAGTGGGGCAGGGCGCCTGGGGCTGAGGGGGGTAGGGGGCCAGGGGCTGGTGGGGTAGGGGGGCCCTGGGCTGGGGGGTTAGGGGGGTCTCGGGGCTGGGGTGGTAGGGGGGTCCCGGAGTTGGGGTGGTAGGGGGCCCGGGGCTGGTGGGGTAGGGGGGGCCCTGGGCTGGGGGGTTAGGGGGGTCTCGGGGCTGGGGTGGTAGGGGGGTCCCGGAGCTGGGGGGTAGGGGGTCCTGGGGCTGGAGGGGTGGGGGGCCCGGGGCTGGTGGGGTGGGGGGGGCCCTGGGCTGGGGGTTAGGGGGGTCTCGGGGCTGGGGGGGTAGGGGGGTCCCGGAGTTGAGGGGTAGGGGGCCCGGGGCTGGTGGGGTAGGGGGGCCCGGGGCTGGTGGGGTGGGGGGCTGGGGTGGTAGGGGGGTCCCGGAGTTGGGGGGGTAGGGGGCCCGGGGCTGGTGGGGTAGGGGGGGCCCTGGGCTGGGGGTTAGGGGGGTCTCGGGGCTGGGGGGGTAGGGGGTCCCGGAGTTGGGGGGTAGGGGGCCCGGGGCTGGTGGGGTAGGGGGGCCCGGGGCTGGTGGGGTGGGGGGCTAGGGTGGTAGGGGGGTCCCGGAGTTGGGGAGGTAGGGGGCCCGGGGCTGGTGGGGTAGGGGGGGCCCTGGGCTGGGGGTTAGGGGGTCTCGGGGCTGGGGTGGTAGGGGGGTCCCGGAGTTGGGGTGCTAGGTGGCCTGGGGCTGGTGGGGTAGGGGGGCCCGGGGCTGGGGGTTAGGGGGGTCTCGGGGCTGGGGTGGTAGGGGGGTCCCGGAGTTGGGGTGGTAGGGGGCCCGGGGCTGGTGGGGTAGGGGGGGCCCTGGGCTGGGGGTTAGGGGGGTCTCGGGGCTGGGGGGGTAGGGGGGTCCCGGAGTTGGGGGGGGTAGGGGGCCCGGGGCTGGTGGGGTAGGGGGGGCCCTGGGCTGGGGGTTAGGGGGGTCTCGGGGCTGGGTGGGTAGTGGGGTCCTGGAGTTTGGGGGTAGGGGGCCCGGGGCCGGGGGGTGGGGGTCCCGGTGCCTGGGGGCGTAGGGGGCCCAGGGCTCGGGGCGCCGCACTCACGGCCTCTGAAGCTGCTGCTGCTGCTGCTGCCGGTAGGCGTCCACCAGCTGCTGTGGCACCAGTTCCATCAGCTCCAGGCTCTCCTTGACCTTCATCAGGATCTCAAAGTTCTCTCGGCCCCGCACCTGAGCACACACCGGGGGACCCTCTGCACAGGTGCTCGTGCAGCGAGGCGCCCCTTCTTCCGCAGGGCTCCCCGGAACCCCTTCTCCCCCCTTCTCCCCCCTTCCCCAGGAGCAGGTCCGGGACCCAGTGAGCGCCCACCATTCCTCCCCTCCCCAGGCTCTGCACCCCCAACAGACGTGGGGCCTCGATCGTTCTTGGAGAACTTGAAAATGCGACGAGTTGGTGGCCTGTGGCGTCCTCCCCGGCCGCCCCAGCCTGGGCGTCACAGACGGAGGACACTCACGTGCATGTAGTACACATCCTCGTCCCCGTGTCTCCTCTTCTTCACGTTGGTGCCCAGGGCGGGGACGGCCGGGGGGCTCTGTTTGAAGGCTGCAAGGGGAGGCAGGGGAGGCAGGCCACTTGCAGATCAAGCCATAGGACCCCTGACACCCAGTGTGCAGCGTGGATGGGCCCAGAGACCAGTAGCCCATTCAAGAGGGGCAAACCCAAGGCGGGGCCCACGCTGGATGGGGCCGGAGCCCCGGCAGCCCGTGGGTCACGCCCATCGAGGCACGTTCGGCCCTGAAGTCCCAGGCGGCCCCCACGCCCCAGCCCAGGCCACTCACCGCGCTTGCTGCCAGCCCCGTTCTTGGCCGCAGTCTCGCTCAGGGCCTGCTGCTCGCGGTAGTGGTCCTCGTCAGCCTTGCGGTCTCGGCCGGGACAGGCGCAGATGCGGCCCTCGAAGGACCTGCGGCCCAGCACCTGTCCGCTGGCGGGGCGGGCACGGCCAGAACCGTGAGCCTCGGGGGCCTGCGCCACCCACCTCGGCCCCCACGCCGGGGTCTTGAGGAGCCAGGGGACCAAGGCGGAGCACCCAGCCACTCAGACACCAGGTCCCCTGCGTCCTCCCAAATCCCAGGCCCTGCTCCAGCAGCCCTCGCAGCCGGGGGGAGCCCTCCTTCTGAAACCCACCTCCAGCGCCAGCACCATTCCTCACCCTGCCCCTCTGCCTGCCGAGCCCCCAGCAAAACCGCCCCCAAACCGCCCCTCCCCCACCCCACGAGCCCAGCAGACTCACTCCCGGGTCTCCAGGGTGATGATGATGAGGATGGGCCTCCGGTTCATGCCCCCCACACAACTGCTGTTGCACATGAAGTTGTACAGGATGGTGGTAAATTCTGTCCCCACCTACACACGGGAGAGGGGAGGAAGCAGTGCTATCAGCATGCAGGCCCCACCCGCCGAGGCGGGTGCTTCTGGGCCAGGCCCCGACTCTAGGTGGGCCTGGGGGAGAGGCAGGCCCCTGCGCTGTGGTCCTCTGGCATCCACCCATCTGCCTACCCATGCGCCCATCCATCCACCTCCATCCATCCACCTTCTGTGCACCCACCCATCCATCCAACCATTCACTTGCACGCACTGACCCGCCTCCATCCATCCATCCATCCATCCTTCCTTCCATCCATCCTTCTATCATCCATCCATCCATCCTTTTATTCATCCATCCACCCTTCCTTCCTTCCTTCCAAGCACGCATCCAGTTACCCCTATCTATCCATCCATCCACCCATCCTTCTATCTCCATGCATTTACCTTCTGTGCACCCAC
The DNA here is from genome assembly GCF_018350215.1 of Panthera leo. Taxonomy (NCBI): domain Eukaryota; kingdom Metazoa; phylum Chordata; class Mammalia; order Carnivora; family Felidae; genus Panthera; species Panthera leo. Next base: position 2,149,032 of record NC_056686.1, on the reverse strand, counting down.
CCACCCATCCAGCCATTCACCTGCATACACTGACCCACCTCCATCCATCATTCCTTCCTTCCTTCTTTCCATGCATCCTTCCTTCCTTTCTCCCATCCATCCATCCTTCCTTCTGTCCATCCATCCATCCATCCACCCATACTTCCTTCCTTCCATCCACTCATCCAGTCAAACCTATCTATCCATCCATCCACCTCCATCCATCTACCTTCTGTCCACACGCCCATCCATCCAACCATTCACTTGCACGCACTGACCCACCTCCATCCATCCATCCATCCATCCATCCACCCATATTTCCTTCCATCCATCCATTCATCCGTCCTTCCATCCATCCATCTTTCTATCCTTCCTTCCTTCCTTCCTTCCTTCCTTCCTTCCTTCCAACCACTCATCCACTTATACCTCTCATCTACCCACCCAGTCATGCGCTACACTGAGTGCCATGCTCTGTGCTGGCTCTCGGAGGCCCAAAGTCCTGTGGTCTGGTTGCCCCAACCACGTCTCCTAACATAGATTGGAGGTCAAGCCCTGGAGGCTGGGTGTGAGCGGGCATGTGCACAGGTCTCTGTGGGCACAAAGGTGTGTTCTGCGTGCTGCAGGCTCTCGTGGGCAGAAAGGTGAATGGCACTGCTCTGGCAGAGAGAGGGACCAGAGCCATCTGAGTGGACCCCCATCTCCAGCACATGTGTCCATTTCCCAGGGAGTCTGTGGACAGCTGCACAAGGAATCCAGGGCTCTCGACTCCTGGGCATCCCAGGACCACAAAATGGGCAGGTGTCATGGTCTCCCTGGGTCAGGATATAAAACTCAGTCACTGGCTTAGGCAAACCTGGCCTTTCACCAAACTGCTGGCACACAGAAGCCACCAGGGGGCAGGAGAGCCCTGCTTTCCTGGCAGGTGACGTAGGGCAAGGGAGGGAGGGAGTGCAGGGTGGTCACACCCCTTCCTGGGGGCTGGGGGTTTAAGGGGCCAGGTGCAGGGCTGGGGCCTGGGGGTCTGGGGAACTGATCACAGTTTGGGGAGTCTAGGGGTCAGAGCCAGGTAGAGGAAAGGTGGGGCTCGCTGTGCCCCCTCACCCGTGGAAGCATGGCCCACGGGCCCAACTGGGGCCCACCCCCAACCCACCGTCACTGCTCAGCCCCCCACCCCCACCTGGCTCCACCCCCAGCTTCTCTGGCTGGGCCCTCACAGCAGCCCCAGAACCTTCTGCTGCCTTCAGGTCACAGCAGAGCCCCGCCCACAGCTCTCCGCCCCGCCCACCGGCCACCTCTGGCCTCTACCCTCATCTCCAGGCCTCTGTCCTGTAGCCAGAGAGGCCGAGGGGGGTCCCACCTAGACCTGTACAGAAGTGACCAGAAATGAGTGCCAGGCGCCAGGGGCTGGGGGTGGGGGCAGGAGGTGAAGAAGTTGCTCCACAGCAAGACTTAACCCGGAGGCGCTGGGGACAGTGGGTTGGCCATCTGAAGTGACATGAGTGCTCTGTGATCGGACCCTCACCCTCGTGGCTAACTGCAGGGGCCCCCACCTACCTGCGGGGGCTCATAGGGAACCATGACGCTCTGCCTGCCTGTGACAGGGTCGTCCACGTACTGTGAGAGATTGTTGCCCTCCACTCGGATGAGGTGGCTGGCCGGAGCAGACTGTCCTGCCGGGAGGGGATACCGCTTCAGGGGGTTGCCCGGCTGGGGCCCGGTCACCCCTGTGCCAGACACATCGCAGCAGACTGGGGACCGCAAAGGCCAGCCCCACCAGCCTCCCAGGTGGGGCTCGGGCCGCCGGCCCTGATGCCCTCAGGGTGCCTGGCCCAGCATCGCTGCTGACCACTGTCCCCTGGGCACCTGCACCCCAGGCCCCAGGTACAGCTGGGAGGAAAAGGGGCTGGGGAGGGGACGTGCCGGGTCCACACTGTCAGCCCCTGCTGTCTCCAAGCATGGACGCCCGAGGCGAGCCCTCCCTCCCGGGGTGCCCTGGCTGCTGGGCACGGGGCCGGGGGCCTCACCTTCGTTGAAGTCTCGTCCGAGCTCATGGTTGGGGCAGCGCTTCACCACCTCAGTCACATGCTCTGCCTTCTTGTAGACGGGCATGGCCCGGATGACGGTGCCCGGGGGCGGCGGGGTGGACACCTTGATCTGGATGGGGCACGTCTTGGCGATTTGGCAGTAAAGCTTCTTCAGCAGCGGGGAGTACTGGTGGGGATCGGGGGGCAGGGTTGAGGCCCCGGCTCGGCACCCTCGCTCAGCTGCACCCCACCCCCAGCCAGGAGTCTCGCCCCTCCCCGCATCCCCTCGCCCACTCGGCAGCACCGGCCGCTTTGGGCACAGGGAGAGCAGACGGCTTTCATCCCGCCATCGCTGGCTGGAGAGGTTAGCACCATTACGTCCATCTCACGGGTGAGGCCAGGAAAGGCCGGGGAAGGGGGAAGCTGATGGAGAGTGGGGGCTGGGAGCCAGGGGTGCCCTGTCGAGCCCGGCTCCTCCCCACCCACCCCCCCAGCGCTGTCAACCGTAGGCCCCCAGGGCCCAGCAAGAGCGCTTGCAAAGCCTACCCTTTAAAAATAGGAAGTTTTATAGTGTTTTTCAGATATGTTTCTCAATCGAGTGAAGAAGAATGTGAAACATTGAGTCCTAGGGGTTGAGCTCTGCAGCGTGGCATGGGCCACCGGGGACCTCAAAGCCCTAGTACCTGCAGCCCAGGGACCCTGTCCTAGGGAGGGTCAGATGATGCCCTTCCTGACCCTGGCAGGGGCCTCTGGGGGCAGTGGCCGGGGGACCAGGTCGCCTACCCAAGGACCCTCGCATGAGTTCACAGGAGACCTGCTGGTGACCACGGGGGTAGCCACTAGCTTCCAAGCTGACTGGCTTCGGGGCAGACCCGTCTGGGGCTCCTCATGCCTCCTTCCCCCAGGGACAGTGTTCCTGGTCTCAGGTTCCTGGCCCCACCCCACAATCTCCCTGCCCCCCCACAAATCCCCGGTGACCTGGACTCACCCCAGACACAAAGTCCGGAGAGTGCCCCATCACACCCCACCATGGTGGGGTCAGAGAAACCGTACTGTACCAGGAGACACTGCTTCAGACAGGCACCCAGCTGGGGTCCGGCCACCACTGTGGCAGGTGTACCACAGGGGACTGGCGACCACAGGCTGGGGCCCACGGTTCCCAGCGGGAAGTGTACCCACCGTGCTACGGTCAGGGCAGTTGAGGCCGGACACGTGGACGACAGAGCCAGAGAAGGGGCAGGTCACAGCCCGCTTCTGCCAAGGAAGCTGGGGGCCCCCGACACCCTCACGCTGCAAAGGTAAGGCCCCCACTGGCCTCCAGAGCCCCCCCTCTGGCCACCAAGGCACACAATGGACCCTCAGCTACTCTAAGTGTACAAAAAGCAAGGGGTGGGAAACATAGGGAGATGGAACTTACGCAGAGCCCCAGAGCAGGGGGTCCCCGGTGCCCTCACAGCCTTTGGCCCCACAGTGTGAGCCATCCCTCCCCTGATGAGCTGACCGGGGCTCCCTCCTGGAAACACCCATCCCTGGGGTGGAGTTCAAGGCATTGTCGGGGTGTTGGACCTTGTTCAGCTTTCCCTTGGCGCTGAATTCAGTACCCGCCCCTCACACCCCCATCACAGAAGGAAACTGGATGCCGTGGGCTTCACCGCCCCTTCCCACTCGCCAGGCTCCCTGGAGCCAGGTGCAGCCTGCCACCCCATACCTGGGACCCCCACTTCTGGCGAGAAGCAGAGTCCCCAGACCTGCTTACAGTGCAGGAAAGAATGATCACACACAGCCCTGGGGAGGGGGGGGTTGCTGAGGCCCTTCTGGGAAGAGCAGAAAACAGGGCTCAGGGAGTGGGGGCAGCCTGCTTGTTGTGGGGCTCAGTCCTGCTTCCCAGGGGGTGACTGCTGACCTCCGATGTCCTCATCAGTACAAATGCTGCCCCTTCACTCCCCGAAGCACCAGTTTGGGGGATAAGCTGGGTGCCCCTGCCCAGGACAGCAGCAACCTGCCCGGCCCAAAGCAGACACCGGGTGCCCATTCGGCACCCCGCTCTCTTGTCGACCCACAGTGAGGCTTCAGAACAGGTCCCCGGCTCTCAGACAAGTGTGCAGGTGGTTTCAGGCAGGGAACTTCCAGGCAAGCATCCTGGAGGCCCTCGGAGAGGCTCAGCAGGAGAGCCGTCACCCAGGGGGTTTTCCTGATGGAGGAGGCCCCCCGGGAACTGTGAGCCCCGGCTGGCCTGCAGGGACCCGAACAGAACCAATGATAGGGGCAACCGGGGTCCAGAGGGCCATCCCTGCAGCAGTGTTTGTGGGGTGCCTATCGTTTGCCAGGCTCCAGAGTCACGAAAGAAAATGGGCTCTGAGGCCCCTTCAACCTTCAGAAGAATCTGGACTTACTGGAGGCTCCCGCCTGAAAGCGTCAAGAGGAGAATGGCCCCCGGGTTCTGGTGCTTGTCAGCGGGATGCTATACTCCACTGGACAGACCTCTCCCAGGCTGGGCAGGCGGCCCGCTGGCTGACCACACTTAACACCCTTGAGCCGTCCGGCCATGGCCCAGTGTGCAGTGTCACTTCCAGGCCGGATGGCTCCCCGCCCCTCTGCGAGCAGGCCCTCCAGTCCCCTCTCTGGGGCGACTACCCAGCGGCTCCCATCAGTCTGTCCTCCGACCTCGTGATCCATCCACGGCCTGAGATGGGGTCTGTTGGCCCCCCAAGGGCCAGGTGCCTTGGCTCATCAGCCAGCAGGGAGGGAGCAGGACTTCAGGTGCAGCCTCGCAGGCCTGTCCTGACAGTGGGGCGGGGCTTCAAGGCCCCTGACCGGCGGAGACTTTGTGAGCCCTCCTCTGCAGGCCCTGTGGCCGGCGGGGTGGGGGCGCCCCTTCGGTGTCCGTGTCTGGGCGTCGGACCGAGGCCCCGAGGTCCGGGGGAAACGCAGGGGCGCGTGGCCGGCAGGCGGGGATGGGGGCGCCCGGGGGTGCTCTCCGTGTCAGGGGGCCGCAGGAGGTCCCAGGAAAACGCAGGGACACGTGGCCGGCGCCGGGTGGAGGAAGGGCGGGGACGGAGGGGCGCGCGGAGGACGCCCCGCCCTGGGGAGGAGCCGCGGGGAGCTGTCCGTGGTACCCGCGCCGGACCAGGCTGGGCTGGGAGCGCGGAGCCGCCTAGGGTGGGCGAGGAGAGAGGGCCCCCGCTTCCTCCCTCTGCGTCCCTGGCAGGGCCACCCCCAGCCTTGGGCCTGGTCCCACTCCCCACAGGGGTGTCCCTAGTCTAGTGCCACCCCAAGATGATTGATAATATGGCCGTGGGCACATACACCAGCCACCCCACCCCTGCGGGGATTGAAGCCACAAATGTCTAGCCCGGTCCTGGTAGAACAGCGAACGGCTGGCTGGAGGGATGCCTTGAGGCTTCCCTACACTTGGTAGCATGTTGCAGGGGCACAGCTGCTGGGCTACAGGGGCGGGAGGTGGGCCTGGAGGGGGGGAGGCGTGGGGTGGCCAAACCCAGGGTGGGGTCAGGGTGGAGTAGCCTGTGTCTAAGAAGGCGTGAGCCCCCACCCCCCAGCCAGCTCCTTCCCTCCTCCCGCAGCTCCTGGGACTCAGGCATGGGCAGGTGGGGAGGAAGACTCCTGGGTCCTGCCTGGTCCACAGAGAAGGTCACGTGAAGACGCCTCCTCTCCCTCCCTCTTGCCTCTCCTTCCCTAGAACCGCTAGATGGATGTGTTTCAACAGATTCTGAGCTGATAAAATCTTATTTATCTTCGGCTGTTGACACAGAGCCGTCCAGACTTGCCTGCCCCGAGATGCATGTATCCCTTCGTGTTTGCAGGAAACGGTTTGCCCAAATGCTGGTGTCTGCCCATCCCTGCCCTCCCCCACCGGACCCTCCCCCCATTAGAGTCCTCGACGGGCCCTGTCTGGCTGGGAGCCCGGGGCCTGGCAGGGCTGGCGCGGGGGTGGCAGGCGAGAGGGTGGCGGGTGGCAGGCGAGGCTCCGTGGCTGTTAATTTCCTCGCACCCGCTCCCCAGCAGCTGGGTGCCCGGCATGGGCAGGTTTGGACAGGAGGAGAGTGGAGAGGTGATAATAGGTTGTCTGTCATTTTCCAGGGACGTGTAGCATCTTGCAAACCGCAAATACCGTTAACCAGCTTGGGCGAATCTGTTACAACAGATTCTGGAAGACGGGGCCTTGAGGGGGGGGGCTTTTATTTTTTTAAATGATTTTTTTTTTATAGCCCACTTTTATCTGCTTCCCGCGTGTGTGTGTGTGTGTGTGTGTGTGTGTGCGTGCATGTGTGTTCAGAGCCACATTTCTCTCCTCTCTCAGGTTATGGACCCCTTTGAGGACCTACCCAAGGCCACAGACTCCCTTCCTCCCTAGAGAAACTCCCACAAGAACACTTACCAAGAAGCTGTGTGGGTTCATAGGGTGACCCCCAAGACCCACAGGGGGCCTAGGTCAACAGCCCCCATTGACAGCCCTCCTGGGTAAGGAGGGGCCCCTGAGTGACACAAGCCACATTGCCACACCCCCTCCTGGTGGCCTCCCCTACTCCACGGAGAGCTGCTGGGACATGGAGTGGGCTCTGACGTCAGGGAGGTCTGGGCAGGATAACAGGGAGGGTGCCAGTCTGTAACCATCACCCCAGCCCATTTCAGAGCACCCACGGACAGAAAGCGGTGAGGGTCCCTGCACAAGGAAACCCACAGCCAACGCCCCACCTTGGCCACAGGCCTGGTGGCCGGAGGCTCCTGGGAGCTCCTGGACGCCGGTAGGCTGCAACCGTGCCTGATAAAGAAGCCTGCCGAGAATCCTCAAGAGCTCCTGGCTAGGGGAGGACACACACACATCTGCTGACACCCTGCACAGGCTGGTCAGGGGCTCCCTCGCCGGGAGCCCAGAGAAGGATAAACGGGAGGCAAAAGTGGGCTTTGCGGGTGCCGAGTGACGCTGACCACTATCCAGGGGCATCCCCAGAGGCTGTGGGCCAGAGGCTGCCTACCTGTGAGAGGTGGGCCTGGGGCTGGCAGCGACACCCCTCAGGAGCCTGCCCCCCCCCCCCACATCCTAGAGCCTGTTCCCAATCAAGGGAGCAGGAGCCCCTGGGACCCTCACGACCTGGAAGGACCATGCCTTGGGAAGTGGCAAGCATCCCCCTCAGGCACTCCCAGGCCACAGGGACTTGGGCCTACTCCACCCTCCTCCCACACATGGCTGCAAGCCGGGAAGGATGTCTCTGGTGGCTTCTGTCCTGGGCTAACATCAGGGGTAGGAGCACTGAGACCCCTGAGTCCCCTTTGTCTCCACCAGGCTAGCCCTGGGTCCAGGAAGACTGCCACTCAAAGAAGCATGCAGGGGGACAGAGCAAGGACACAGGTGCCAGGCACAACATGCTTCTTCCTCTGGCCTGGGGTCAGGGCAAGGGGGCCAATGGGCGGGGACTTGCCCTTGGCCTCAGATACCCAGGCCCTGCCATCTGGCCTCCCCTGGACCCTCAGGAGGGGGCCTTGAGGATGGAGAGGGTAAGCAGGATGTGTCTTTGGGGACCCAGCTGGGCTTGCGGGGAGCCCCAGCCTTCCCACCAGGAGCCACCCTCCTGGCCAAGAGCACAAATGGTGGCCACGTCTGAAGCACCAGGATCTGCCTCAGCCAGGCTCAAACATAGTTCCTCTGCCTGTGAACTTGGTTTCTGACTTTGCCAGCTGGAGAGCCCAAGCCTGTCTGTCCTGGCCTCCCAGAGAAGGCAGACACCCCGCTGGCCGGCCCCATGGGGAAAACACTCTGGTAAGAATGCAGCAAGGCATGGCTGTGAGCCAGACCAGAGAACTACCCGTGTGGGGACAGAATGAGGAGGCTGGCCACCAGCCCGGCTCTGCTCACCACAGAGGGTCCCCTCAACTGCCAGGGGAAAGATCCCCTATGACCCTTAACGCCCACCTTCCCCTTCTGAGCTGCTTGGCCTTGTCAATGTAGTGCTCATAGGGTCAGCCCGCCTGGGCAGGGTGTGGGGGCCAGCAGGCACCTTCTGCTCAGAGGATGGTCCTGGGATCCTCTGACTGCAGGCACCCCATTCTGGACATGACTGCCAGTCTGGTGAGTGCAGGCACAGGTGGGCCAGCTCCTGCCCCCAGGGCCCAGAAACTTCCAGATGGCCTGGGACTGGGGCCGGCCCAGCTGCAGGTGGCTTGGGAGCGGGGAGGTTGGCCCGGCCGTGGCCACAGTGGGGACGGGTATTCAGGATGGCCTCGATGGCCCTGTGTCGGCTCCAGCTGGGGGCCCTGGGCACGGGCTCTCCTGCCTCTGACCTTCCTGCCATGGAAGCTACAGGTCAGTCTCCAGTTCAGGACCTCAGTTAAAGACCTGCCCTCTGGCCAGGCAGTGGTGAGCATGGTTTTTTCACTCTTAAGAAACTGCACCCTCTGCCAGCAGGACAGGAGCCCACAGCTTCTCCAGTGAGCTCGGGGATGCCCCGGACACGTGGGGATGGGCAATTTCCAGCTTTTAAGGCAATGGTTGGCTGGAATTGAAGATAAATACCCGGCGAAGCCCCGGGGGAAAAGGAGAGTTTGGGACCCTGAACATCTGACTGCCCTGCAGAGGGCAGTGGCTCCTAGTGCCAGGTGGTGAGCATGTGGCTCCCCCTCGTCTCATCCTCCCCAAGGCCCGGGAGGAGCCAGCTGGCTCCTCACATAGGAGGACGAGGAGGAGAGGGGAGGGGTTGCCTCGCCCCGGGGCACACGGCCGTGGTGGACGAGGCAGGTCTGTAATCCCAGGGGGACCCTGGGCGTTAGGCCACCGCGGGATCCCCCAGCAACCCCTGAGCTTCCACTTTACTGAAGCTTGGAGCGCTAGTCACTTGTGCGGGGCGGTGCTCCTGCCCTAAAACGAGCCCGAGCCCGAGCCTGAGCGTAGCAGCCCTGTGGCCCTGTCCAGCCCGGGGGCCTCACACCTCACCCCAGCTCTGCCGCCCTCGGGTTTCTGCCCCCTCCTCTTCCTGGGGCCGCCTGGACAAATACACGGATCACCCCTGCAAGGCCGGGGGGGGGGGGGGGAGGCGTGGCCAGGGGACTTCTGGGGCCTGGGGTCCATGAACTCGAGCCCCGCTTCCAAAATCCTGACACGGATTTCCCCTGCAACTGACCACTGAAAAGCTTCACTGGTCGCTCAGCAGAGACCCTTGCCCAGAGTCCACAGGACGGGGGCGGGAGCCTCAGGACCGCGTGGCCTCCTCAGCCCCGGTTCCAGGAGGAGCTGTCCCCCCTATAACGGCAGCTACCGATGCTGGCTGGGCAGCCAGGGCCTGGGAGATGCCCAGGGAGAGGCGAGGAGGGGCTGTTCCCAGGCCCCGCTCCCGACTCCCCGGGCCCCAGCCCCGGCCCCACTCGGCCTCCAAGGCCAAGTTCTGCGACCTCCAAGCCCAGGGGCCCCAGCGGCTGCAGAGGGTGGTGAGAGAAGCGATCCCCAGCTCAGGCCACAGGCGAGGGCGCCGACACCAGCCAGGGCCAGCCTGCAGGAAGCGGGTCCCCGCCCCAGGAGCTTTGCACAATGCAGGCAATCGCTTCAACTTCCCCTGTTCGCTCCTCATTCTGTCTCCACCACAGACACTGAGAGCTCTTCCCTCGGCCTTAAATACGTGTAACTGCTTCTGGTGCCAGTAAAAGGTATTAATTCCACTTATGCATTCCATAAACTTTTAGGATAACGCAATTGATACCGTGATCATGTCGGGACACATCCACTATTATTTTCCTGCTCGCAAACCTCCGAGGGGCTGGAAAGTTTTCTCCCGAATCCATTAGTGTTGACTCAGCCACATTCTGCCAGGAACCCCGTGGAGAACCTCTGTGTCTCCCGCCTGCCTTCCACAGGAGCCTCCTCGGCCAGGAGGGTGGCGCTCACGCTGCGTGAGCTGGCTGGCCCCCAAGACGGACAGACTGACGCTCGTGTGTGGGGCGGCTGCAGGTCATTCAGGGGGCTGTGTCCAGGCCCCCCCGGGGACTAGCTGAGCCGTCACGCCACGTGCACCCTCACCATCACGCCTCACGCTACCCAGCTGGGCCGGGGCTCCGACCGTCCCAAGCCTCTTGCCTGGCCTCGGACCCCCCTCCCAAACCTACCAAACCCCAAGGACAGCCCTCTTCCCCGGCGAGGCCCAGCCTAGGAGCCGGGGGAGACTGAGCTGGGCTGGACGGCATCCAGATGCCCCTCTCATCGGCTGCTCCTCCAGGCTCCTGGGACCAGCCGTCCGTGTCACCGCCAATCCCTGGGGGGGCTGCGGGGTGAGAGTGGCCGTCAGGGCCCAGAGGCCAGGCTGGAGGGTGCCGGGGAGGGCTTGGGACAGCGACAAAGGCACAATCAGTGCCATCGCCGGCCGGGCTCCACCGTCCAACGGTCCGAAGAGCATCAGCGCCCCCGGGTGCCAGCCCTCACTCGCCGCCCTGACCTTTTCGATGTAGGTCTCTCCTTGACGCCCCCAGAGCCCCGAGGAGCGCCGACAGGGGACAGGCCCTCACCAGGACGGCTCAACAGCAGCGGTTTGTGGGGCGCTCTCCGGGCTCCAGGCCCCGTTAGAAGTGGTCCCAGGAGGCAGCTCATTTGTCCTGTCACGACCCCACCCTCAGACCCAGGCCCAGAGCAGTGCAGCAGACCCGAGACCTGGACCCTGCCAGCCAAACTCTCCCACCTCGTCCCGTCCCTGGCCCCCGGTTTATAATCTTGGAGGCTGAACACACATCCCTTGTCTGCTCAGTTATGCTTGACCCGCCGGTCCTGGCCTGTGGGCGGGAGGGGTTGTCAGAACCCTGGGTCGGGACCAGAAGAGGCCGCACGTGTGCACCTGTGTTTGTGTATGCCTGTGCACGTCTGCGTGTGCCTGTCTTCACGCGTGTGCAAGGTGTTTCCGTATGTGCATCCGCGTGTGGCACGCACGCCTGTGAGCTGAGGGCTCCCCTCGGTGCCCAAGGAGCATGGATGTGAGATGTGGGGGTGCTCGCAGGGGGCCTCGGCCAGGCACAGGCCAAAGACCCCATTAACAGCTGCGGTCCCTTGGGGACTTGGTGAGGGTGTTTTTTCCGAGCGGGGACAGGAGTGAAGGCAACAGTCAATTTGGAATTGTACTTGAGAAAAATATGAATTATCTATCAGTTACCAGGCATCCGGCACGGCGGGAGCCACGCACCGCGCGGTGCGGAGCCCAGACAGCGCGCCCGGGAAGCAAGTCCGGGCAGCGCCCGCGCAGCCAGACCCCCAGAGCTGCGAGCAGGCGGGCGGCCGGGCAGTCCCCGTCCTGCACCGTGATCCCGGGCAGGGAAAGGAGCCTACGGGGGGTCTTCTCCCAGAGAGCCAAGGTGCCAAAAATCTCATTATCAACGTCTGTCCCACCTCCACCCCCTGCACTGACGAGGTCTGGCGGGGGTGGGGGGGGGAACCGTGTGCTCCAACAACAACACCTCCTTCTCAGAGCAGCCACGCAAAAGCAGAGGGCCCAGGCAGGGAGGTGGGGATCGGGGCTCGGGCACGCGGGGCAGGGTTGGTCGGGGCTTGTGGGCAGAGCCGCTGGGCAAAGGTAAGCCCTCCCCTGCCCTCTGGTGTGGCTGGCCGGGGCAGGCCACCCCATGGGGCCACTTAGGAGCAGACAACTGTGACCCAGCCATGGGCTTTCACCCTTAATGTCACTCCCCTGCCAGGGGAGGTGGGGACAGAGGCCCCAGGTGGGGGGTGGGGAGGGGGGGACAGCCAGCCGAGGCGCAGCTTCTGTCCCTTCCTGAGGACCAGCTCAGACCATCCAAGGCACTCCAAGTCCCCCAGGACACTGCAGAGACCCCTCCCGCCTCCTCAAACAGTGGAGAGGAAGACAGCCGGGACCCCCCTCCAGTGCTTGCCAAAATTCCTAGGGGTCCGGCAGCTCAGGCTTGGGTGACAGCATTGGTGAAGGAGACTGGGACCCTCCCCTGAGGAGCTGGAGGAAGGGCTCGGGGAACAGTAGGAACATGGAGTAGGGGTGGTAGTGAGTCTCCTGTCACCAGAGGTGTGCCAGTGTGGGGATGCCTCAGGAGCCTCCTGACCTGGCTTACAGTCACCCAGTCAAACCTCAAATCGGGGTGGGAGGACCAGGACCCCGCAGGCAGTAAGAGAACCCTCTAGCACTTGCAGCCTCAGAACCTCACCCAGGAGGACCAGCCCTATGGCACCCCATCCCCAGCTCCGCCGCTAAGGTGACACGCTGCTCCTACTGTGCCAGCCCGAGCTGCGTGGGCAACAGCCCTTTAAGCCTTACCACCAGCGACAAGGGACACTGCAGGAAAAAGTCGCAGATGAGGAAAACTGGGCGCCCACGGGGTGGGAGCCCCAGACCAGAGATGGGTCAGCAGCTGGGGCGTCAGGGGGAGCTGTGACTTGGAAGCCAGACCCAGACTGGCCCCTGCAGAGCCTGACCAGCTCCCTGTGGTTCCACCCCACCCCCACCCGCAGAAGCGTGGGAAACAGCCCAGCAGGGCAGTGGGGATCGTGGGACCCCTCCCCCCCCTTAAAGCAGCAGAGCCCCCGGGTCACCCGCTTGGTGCTCCTGAAGGGACACAGCCACCCTGCCTGGAGACTTCCCTGTTCCAGGGTCCTGTTTCCACGGACTGGGGGAGACCATGGAGCTGCTGTCCCCTGCAGGAGGTGACGCTGTCCCGTGGCCAGGACCCCCTAGATGTGTCCGGGGTAGGTACTGGGCAAGGCTCACTGTCCTTGTCCTGTGGGGGCGGGGGGTGGCAGGTGACCTGCCAATGCCCTGCGTGCCCTACCCTCAGAGGAAAGCCTGTGGTCCGTCCTGGGGATCTCCGGGTCTCTGCTGCGTTCCTGCCCCCGTGGGCATGTCTGGCAGCCCCTTCCCCTCGCAGCCGCAGCAGCGCGGTTCAGCGATTAGGACCGTAACCCCAGTGACCCCACGACCGGGAAGCCGGCCACGGGGTTCCCAGCTGGCCCTTACTAACGGCGTAACTCCGAGCGAGCTATTTTCCCTCCGGTGCCTCCTTCCTTGGCTGTAAAATGGGACGATAACAGATTCTATCTCGCGCGTTGCTGGGTGGTTTCTAGAGTAGACTCGAAGCACCAGTGGGTGTGCGGGATGCCATCCGAGCTGGCAACGTCCCCACCAGGGGCCAGAATGCCCCCAAGCACGGCGCCAGAGACCCAAGTCCGCACAGCTGCCGACCCAGCCCTGACGTCCCGGCCTCACACCCACGCTCACAGACAACAACCCAGAGACTGTGCGGGCACAGCCCAAGCCCGCCAACCGCCGGACTCCGGACCTCCCCGCCGCCCCGCACCACCCGCAGGAAGTGGCCTCTGCAGACCCCGGGGGGGGGGGGGGGCGATCCACGCGCCTCCTGCTCACCCAGGACAGGACGCAAACCCCACCGGGCTGCGGGGATGCCGGCGGGTCCCCCTGAGGATGGTCTGCCCCTCTGGGGCCCCGCGGAGGCTGGCCGCTCTGGCCGTGTCCGTCCGAGGGGTGGGCACGCCCAGACTGCCCAGCCCCAGACCCGCCTCCTGCCCGACGACGCTCCTCCCGGAGGCGGCCGGGAACCCCGCGCGCGCGGACACCCGGCCGGCCGCCCGGGGCGATCACCCCTCCCCGGCCCGCACCCCGCAGGCGCCCCTGGCAGCGGACGCACAACTCACCGTCCAGGTGGCCGACTTGGCCGTGCTCGACTGCTGGAAGGTAACGTCGAAGTGGTGGGGGCCGGGGTAGTCGGCGTTGGAGGGGATGGCCGGTGCGGGCGACATGGTGTCGAAGGTGGAGCTGGGCTGCGCGTAGGGCGAGTGGGTGGGCACGCTGGCGGCGTGCTCCGGGGTGTAGGGGCTGGCCGAGGCCGCTCGGCTGCTCATCTGGTCCATGGTGCTGTTCAGCAGATTGAACTGGGGCTAACGTGGGAAGGGGGAGGGAGGGGGACACACAGTCAGGCTGGAGAGTGGAAACGCGCGGCCAGAGGTGTCCTGTTACAGGAGACTTAAAGGGCCAGCAGCTCAGTCATCCCAAATATTTCCCCGTCCCCCCCCCCCCCCCACCCGACAGGTCACTGCTTGTGTTGGGATAAACTGACATATTCACCTCGCCTCCCCCCTCCATCGGCTCCGGGTGCCAGGGTTTCCGGGGCTGCACCAAGCACACCTGGAGGGAGCTGCTGGTGGGGGTGGCTCCCGGCCCTCCGGACCCTCTCACAGGCCAGCAGACTCAGCGGCACTCTCCAGGGGGCGGTATCCAGCCGGACACCCTCGCCTCCCACCCTGTGTTCCAGCCAGAAGCGGGGAGACCCCAGGCCCAGGGAGCCCAACTGTGGGAGAGGCGGGCCCCCGGCAGAGGGTGGCCCCAGCGTGTGGGGCCCATAGTCCCCTCCTACTGGTCCACATCCTAACCCTAACCCGGGAGCCCAGCCCCTCCCCACCCCACCCCCACACAGGAGGAACAGGGACTCTAAGCTGTACTGTGTGTGTGCACCCCCAGCTCACCCCCTTGGGGTCCCGGGACCCCGAGATGGGCCAGCCCCTGCCTGGGGCTTGAGGAGGCCCCAGCAAGGGGACCAGCCCAATCTAGGGCAGATCAGACTCCTCCTGGAGGGCCGGCAAGGAAGACGCCTTTCCCAATCTGGAGGCTTCGAGCGGCAGGTGGGCTGACAGAGCAGAGCAGCTGATATTGGCCAGAAGGGCTCCTACCTGCAAACCTGTGAGCTGCTTTCTGTGCCAGGATGGCGGTGAGGTTTACTGTAATCCTCTCTAGGAGCCCGAGGTGGACACTGCCATTATCGCGTTTCACAGACGGGGACACTGAGGCACGTAGAGGGAGTGACCGGCCTGGGGTGAGGCAGTGGCCCCGAGAGCCCCGGACACGGGTGGGGATGGTGGGAACTGCGGGCAGAGGGCCTGGGGTCCCCCTGGGGGGCAGGGACAGACCAGCAGCAAGCGTGGGGTGGGGGGCTTGCCCTGCAGCCCCCGCCTCACCAGCCTGCCTTCTCCAAATTGCAAAGCACAGGGGTGCATCCCCCAGGGTGACCGGCTGTTCAGCCCCTCTCTGCCTCCTCCATCAGGAGAGAGGTGTGCATAACCCAGAGCCCCTCCAGCTCAGCATCTGTCTGGAAAGCACACGTTCCCCCATCGGGCCTGCTGGTGACAAGGGTCCTTGGAGCCTCTACCGAAGACTGCCAGTCTGAAGGAAGCTTACCACAAGGGCTGATGGAGCGCAAGAAGGTGACAGGTGGC
The DNA here is from genome assembly GCF_018350215.1 of Panthera leo. NCBI lineage: Eukaryota > Metazoa > Chordata > Mammalia > Carnivora > Felidae > Panthera > Panthera leo. The sequence continues at coordinate 2,133,795 of NC_056686.1, read as the reverse complement.
CATGGCTTCGTGGCTCCTGGAGCCCAGGATGCTCCAGCCCCCAGGGGACAGCCACTGGAGCCCCCCCCCCCCCCCCCCCCCCCCCCCCGGCTGAAACTGCCATCGGACGGACCCCTCGGGCGGGCCTCAGGCCTTTTCCGTTTGGACCTCCGGAGCCGTGGCCCGCTGTGAACCTGGGGAAGGGCCGGCAGCGGGACAGGGGGGCGGCGGACAGGGGACCCCTGCAGGGCAACCGCAGAGGCCTCCTTCCCCGCTCTGGCTCCCCACAGCCTTCTGTGCCTTCACCTGTCAACCTGGGAGGCCCCGGCACCCAGATGAGCAAACTGTGGGGTCCGTCTGAGGGAGCAGTGGGACACAACCATTCCGGAGTCAGACACGCCCTACAGGGAGCGCCACCAGCGAGGGCGCAAAGCCAGCCACAGACGCGAGTATGCCTGCCGTGGGGTCCCCGCTGACGGCCGGCCGAGTCCAGCCGGAGGCAGAGCAGTTGGCCACCAGGGCCTGGGTGGGGCTGGGGGCAGAGGCTAAGGGGCAGCTGGTTTCCTTCGGAGGTGATGAAGAGGTTCTAAAATTCACCGTCAAGGCGGGTACACACAGCTGTGAATATACGAAAACCCACCGAATTGCACACTTGAAATGGGTGAATTGCGTGTCAGGTAAAATGTAAGTCGATCAAGCTGTTTAAAATAAAACAACTGGGGACCGGCTCCTCCCCTCTCCTGGCCCAGCAGGGGCGGGGGGCAGGGGCGGGCGGGGGGGGGGCGGGGAGGAGAGCAAGCCTCCCCGCTCCACGTGGGGCCCGGGCCGGGGACCCCGGCGCGCCCTCACAGCCGAGGCAGCTGCTGTGGGCGTGGGCGCCCCGACTGCACACACTTGGCCACGAGAACATAAAGGGCAGAATCCAGCTCACGATTTCACGTTCAGCACGCGCCGAAACGGGCACCGTTTCCCATAAGTGAGATAAAGTGTGAAGTTACTTCCACGGGTTTCTTTTCACCGTTCGTTTTTCGACGTGGCTACTGGAAATCGCACGTGCAGCTCACACCCATCTGCTCCGGGCCGGGCCAGAGCCCAGGCCGCCAGGGGCTCACGGCATTCCGGAGGCTGCCACCTTCCCCAGCATCACAACCGCTGCCATCAGCAGCCCGGCCCCCGTCGGGGTACCACGGGCTCTCGTTACAGAGTGCTTCCCGAGAGGCCTGCCGAGCGGGCGAGTGAGCGAGTGAGTGAGTGAATGAATGAATGAATGAATGACGGAGCGTGGGTGTGCCAGGCAATAGGAGGTCTCCCCCGGACCGATGCCCGGGATTGAAGGCCAGGTGGGAAGCCGGCCCTCCCACTCAAGGAGGCTGAGAGCCCACCGGGTCCGGGGCGGAGGGCGGGGGTCCCAGCCTGCACCCTCCTCCCCAGGCTCCGTGACCTCTCTCTTCCCTCCCAGGTGACCAGCCGCGGCCCTGGGCGACTGGGGTGCCAGTTGCGCCCTGGGCGACTGAAGGGCTGTGGGAGCCTCGGGGAGCACGGCACAACCCGGGGTGCAGGTCTGTCCCCCTCCCCGCCCCCTCCCGACGGGACGGCCCAGGCCAGCAGGGCAAAGGGCCCCCACGGCCCCCCCCTCCCAGAAATGAGAGACAGCCCCACGACGACAACAACGTTGTTCAGATTTTAACTTGTCCACATTCTTTACCGATCTGCGGCGGGTGCCAGGGAATTAGTCACTGAACCAAAAGAGCAAGGCTGATAGCATCATGTACCCAGCAGCCACAAGGGGCAGGGCCCGCGTGCGGGAGCCCTCGTGAGCGGGAAGGGAGCGCTCTGCACACCGGGCGGGCGCCTCAGACAGGCTCCCTCTGTCTGCCCACGAGCCAGCCGGTGGCCTGTGCGCACCCTCCTCCCTCCTGCCCCGTGACTCCGTGGCATTTTGTGGTCCAGCTTCCTGAGGAGCGCCCCTCCCCCCTAGGAGAGCGTCGGGCCCCTGTGCGGGGCCAGGGCCATCCCTGCTACCCTTCCTCTGAGTCCTGCTTCCCCAGGGACACCTGCACCCACACCCCCAGGAAATGGCAGAGGGCAGAGGTTTCTGTCCTGTTTGCTTTGTGCCGTTTCCGCTTTGCTGCAGGGAACCCCGCTGCTTAGGAAGTGGGGCAGCTTTTGCATGCCTCCCGAAAGGTCCTTCCTTCCTTCCCTTTGCATTCCTTCCCAGTCGGATGGGGTGCACTGCACCCTGGGGACCAGCCCCACCCGACCTCCCTGTCCAAACCGGGCCCAGCACAGCCACAGAGAAGCCTGGGGTGCCCTTCGTCCAGACCGGAGGCCCCTGGCAGCGGGAGGAACCTCGGGCAAAACCAGGACTTTTTTGGTTTGTTTGCTTTCAAGCAGAACTCCCAAGAGAGCGGGCTGATTAGGACATGCCCAGCCCGGGGCGGCCCGCATGTGCCTACATGTGCGTGCAGGGCTCCTGGGCCCGACCCAAGCAGGGCTGCGGGCGGGCGGGCGGCTTCCCCTCCAGGTCCCGCGGAGGATGCACCAGGCCCGGGCTCCGGGAGGGGCTGGGGCCGGGGGAGTACATCTCCCCCCAGATCCTCAGGGAGACCTGCTGGACCCTGGCGGATGGCCTGGGGGCTCCTCCCACCAGGGCCAGACAGGCCCCCCAACAGTCTCTGTCCATTTGCTCCACAAACATGTTTTCTGGTGCTCTCTGCCGACTTGGAGGGGACAGCGGGCAGGGGCAGAGAGGGTGGACGTGCCCTCAGGGTGCAGGCAGTTCTGGCCAGTGCACCAGGGAATCCATCCCACAGCCTCTGCAGGGGGCCAGGCTGGCTCCCAGGGTCAGCACCTCTGGGGCCAGAAACACAGGCAAGGGCACACATAGGCCTCGGGGCCACATGCCCGAGTGTGCTCACACGCAGGGCCCAGAACACGCGCTGGGAAGGGGCAAGGGGCTTAGACCTCAGGCTGCGGCGTCCAGCAGAGGGAGGAGGCTGCCCGATGGGAGGCCCCACCCCCGGCGTGGAGGTCCTGAACTGTGTCTGTGTCTGGCCCTCTTCTGGGAAAGGAGCTGGTCTCTGGCAGGGACAGCGAGTGGAGTCCCAGGGAAAGGGGGTCCTGCCCCAGGAGCAGTAGGGAGAGGACAGAAGGAACCGCCCTGGGGTGGGGGTGTCCCAGCTTCCAGCCCGCCCTGCCCTGCATCCCCAGCCTCGGGGCCTCCCCTGCTCTGCAGACCGCGGGGGGCTGTCACAGCACAGAGCAGCAGCAGCAGAGCTTAGCACGGGGCTGGGGGCGGGAGGGGGGGTGCATCAAGCTGGGGATGGCTGCACTGTCCTCACACAGGGGGGACACTCACTTTGGCCAGGGTCTCAGGTTTCAGCCCCTGCCCCTGCCCAGGGGGTAGCGGAGAATGGGGGCTGGGTGGGGGGGTTCAGAGGCCCCGGGAGCCAGGCCCCAGTGCCCCAGGCACCCCCACAGGCAGCAGAGGGTCCGGCCTGCCCACTGGTCCTCCTCTCCCGGGAACCTGAGCTCAGCCCAGCCCTCCAGCCCCTGCCCCACAGGCTAGACCTTGCCGCCCAAGCCCCCAGGGCCGGGGGTCCCCACAGGTGGTCAGGTGGTGGTGCCTGGGCTGGTGATCCCAGAACGCAGGGCTCTCCTGGCCATCCCACTGCCCACCTAACACCCTCCAGAACAGGACTCTCTAATGTGCCCAGGTCCAGGATTAGTGCCACCCACAAGGACCGTGTCCTGGGGCCAAAGGAGAAGGACAGGAGGGACCCCTCAGGTCCAGCAGGGTACAGCAGGGCTCTGAGGTCCGCAGACCTGGGGGCCGAGGCCCCCCCCCCCCCAATGTGACCCAGCCGGGACTCCACCGCTCTCAGCCTCAGCTTTCTATTACAAAGTAGGGGTGAAGCCATCCATAGGACCGCTGTGGGGATCAGGAGGGTCCAGGAAGGCCATAACCTGTGACTGTACATCAGGAGGAATGACCCCTGCCCAGGAGGCCCCCCCAGAGCCAGGGAGCCAACTGAGCTGGACACACCCCTCTCCCCTCCCCCTCCTCCGCACAAAGGCCCAACAAGGTAAGGGCTGCAGGGAAACAAGCTGGGCCACCCCCAGACCCTCCCCACTCAGAGTTCAGGGCCGAGCGCCAGGCACAGGGAGGGGGTGAGCGGGGAGGCCCCCATACCCCAGAGAGGCCACATCCCACCGTCCCGTCGCGCCCAGCCCCAGACTGGAGGCTCAGAAAACTCTGGGCTGAAGGAAACGGACCCTGGAACTCAGCACACACGTGGGCCCACAGCACCGCTCTTGCCCTGGGTGCTCTTTGGGGTCAAAGGCAGGTCCTGCCTCCGGGAGCGGCCACAACGCACGGCCGGGTTTGCACTTGGAGAAGATTCTCATTTTATGTGTTTATTGACAATCGGTAAACCATCTCAAGCGGGTTTCAGGGATGTAGATGGAAAGCAAACTGCTCTTAAAGTTTGTGTGCCGGTTGCCTCGGCCTCCCCTGCCTTCCCGGCACCCGTGGCTAGTAAGACGGGAGGGAAAGTCAGACTGGCTGTGAGCACGCGGCCCGCGACCAAGGGCAGCTGCCACACGCAGCATCCCCCGGGTGGACCTTATTTTTCTAGTGAAAGTCGTAACAGAAAACCTTGTCAGTAAAACTTCAGACGACTCTTCTTATGTCCCCAGAGGCTCAGTTCCAGGCTGACTCACCTAGTAGAGGGGACTTGAGGGAGAGAGGAGACCTCCAGACTCGTCCCTGCACCAGGCCAAGCAGGAGCAGCGGGAGACACTGGGCTCAAACACTGATTCAAAAGATAGAGCCCCTGGGCCTCTGGGGGGGGGGGGTGGCGTTGATAAAGGGTCCCCCAAGGAGCCCCCATCCCAGCCTCCTTTGTACCTCTTGTCCGTACCACAGGGCCTTTGCTCCTGCTGTCCCCCTCCTGGAACACTGTCTGTCTCCTTGCCACCTGAAAAGCCTTTCAAGGCTCACCTCCTCTTAGGAGCTTCCCTGGCTCTTTTCACCTGCCTCTGTGTTCTGGGGCTTTCTCTCCCGCTTTTCTGGGTAGTGTGACAAACACCATGACCCACACCCTTGTGGGTGCGTACCTCGTGGGTGTCCATTTTCCTCTGGCTTTAACCCCGAAACACAGCTTAACCCCGAAACACTTGACCAACATAGGCTTAGGGGCACCGATAACCCACGCAGTCAAAAATGCAAGTATGACTTTTTACTACTAACCTACTGTTGACCAGAAACCTTACCGATACCATAAAGTCACGCAACACAGATTTTATAAGCCACGTGGGTCATATACCATGTTCTTACTATGAAGTAAACCAGGGAAAAGAAAATTTTATTAAGAAAATCATAAGGAGGGGCGCCTGGGTGGCTCAGTCGGTTAAGCACCTGACTCTTGATTTCAGCTCGGGTCAGGATCTCACGGTCTAGTGAGTTCAGCACAGAGCCTGCTAGGGATTCTCTGTCTCCCTCTCTCTCTGGAACTTCCCCACTCACGCTGTCTCTGTCTCTGTCAAAATAAATAAATAACTTGAAAAGCTTTTTTCTTTTCAATCATAAGGAAGAGGAAATACATTTCAGTATTGCGCTGTATTTAGTAAAAAACAAAACACAGCCAACAAGACTGAGCTCTTCCAAGCTATGCTATCCAAAGCTCAGCTCTGACTGTCTATTCACGCCTCTTGAAAAACCTGCAGCAAAGAGCTTCCACAGCCGACCTGGCTAAGCTCGTCCAGCATCGTGTACCCTTGACCCTCAGGAAGTTCTTTCTGGACATTAAAGCCCGCTTCCCTCGCTGCATTTCGGGCCGAGGCTGCTCTGAACCGAGAGCAGCAAGTGAAGTCAGCTGCCTGTATCTCTGCTCTGTGACCCCGGCCGGCCTCCTGGGTGTCACGCGGGGGACCCCCGAGTGTCCAGAAGGGGAGGCGAGGCTGCAGAGCCGGTCCTATCAGGGTCCTCTATCTGCCCCCTGAGGCTCCTGACCATGGGGGTGAGGACATTTCCCAAGCACTTCCGAAGAAAGCCGAGAGGTCCAAATGCAACTCGTCACAAAGTCCACCCGTGACCTTCGCAGACGTGGAAGGCGGCGATGCACCTGGCCTGAGGCTTCACGGGTTCCTCTCTCCTCCCTCCTTGCCTCCTGCCCTCCCCAGCATGCCTTGCTGGGTCCCGACGCCCCGCCCCGCCTGCCGTGTCCACCGCTCCCCACGCCCGCGGCACCGCGTGCATCCCGTGCTGCCCAAGGGCCCGGCAAACACGGCTCCCTTCACGGCCGCAGGTGAACAGTCGGGAGGAATAGTCGGCCTTTGGCAGACAGCCGCCCTGGCTTCCCTGGCCCCTTCCCCATCCCGTTGGCCAGGTTCTGCCCTCCAGCCTCCAACCTCAGAGCCACCTCCCCCAGGAAGCATCCCGGCCCGGCTGCCCCTCCAGCCAGGAGCTAGGGCTGGAGCTGAGCCCAACAGTAAGACACAGCAATGGATCCTTTCCCAGGTTGGCGGCCCCGGGGTGGGAACCACGTCACCGTCCGGCTGCGTGGCCCCCGTCTTTGTGGAAAATGGGTGAACGGTGTCGGCCGTGGCTTCCTCATGGGACCACAGTGGATCTGACTGGAGAGGTGGATACAAGGGTCTTTACCGGGCCCTCTGCCCGGATGTCCTCCCCAGACCTCCGCTCAGGAGGCTCCCCTGACTCCCCCTCGGATGTTACCTCCTGGGGTGAGGCCAGCTCGGCGCTCCCCACTCCTGGGACGCGGCACCGCCTGAGCCGGGGCACGGGGGTGCGAGCATCATTCTCTCCCGCACGGTTGGGGCAGGGTGTGCGGAGTTGGGGAGACGGGGCCTCAGCTCTGCGGCCCCTTCGCCCCTGCTGTGGGCTCCGGGGGTGGGCAGGCGGGCACCCCACGGATCTCAGAGGGCTCTGCCTTGGGGGGTTCCCTCCCACCCCCCGCAGGCTTCTGCTCTGACCCCAGCGTCCCCCGGCTCTCCGCAGAACACTGATACCAGAGGTTTCATAGGGCATGAGACTCCGAGCCCCCTGGTCTTCTCTGGCAGGCATGTCTGGGCTTGGGTGCAGCCTCACCCAGAGGTGAGTGGCTGGCATGCCGTCCGGGCTTCAGGGGGAGAGAACCCGTCCCCCTCGGAGCAAGACCTCCACCCGCGGTGTTTCCCACAGCATCTCCCGGAGTCTGAGTAAATGGGTGGAAATGCCAACAAGACCGTACTCGTGCTGGGGGAGGCGCCCTCCCCTCCTGGAAGTATGCGCGCGCCCTCCTCGCCCAATCCTATGCCAGGGCCGTGTGGAACTTTCCACACCTCGCGCTGGAGAAACGTGCCCCCAGAAGCCCGTTCCTGCAGCTGCCGAGGCGTGTGTCTGCAGGATGGCCCTGCTCGCCTCCGCCTGCAGACAGCGCTGCTGAGACAGCCGGGGCGGCGGCCTGGAGCCCGAGCCGCGCAGGGTCCCCATGCGACTCCCTGACGGCGTCTGCGGGGCCGCCGGTGAACAGGCCGGAGGCCCACGGATGCACAGACTTTACTGACCCCCAGAAAACAGCCCCTTCCAGGGTGCCCGGGGCCTGGAGCAAAGGTGGGGTGCAGCTCGTGGGGGACCCCTCACCCCTGAGCCCCACGGGGGACAGTCAGCCTTCCCAGAGCCTGACGCTGACCCAGGTGTCTGCCCTGACTTCCTTCGCCCACGTCTCCCTTGTCCGTCTGTCTATCCGCAGGCGCTAAACAGGCCCTGCCTGCACAGCACCTCACTGAGCGGCCCCTGGTCTCCTCAGCAACAAGCACAGTGAAGGAGGCGGGACTCTGGTGGGGGGAGGGGCGGTGGTCACTTCGACGGCCAGCACCCGGGGATGGAGAAGCAGCCATCACCTCCCCAGTTCACGGCTCCGGGGCGGACAGACAGGCCAACCCCAGGCCCTCCTGCGGGCTCTGAGCCCTGACAAGCTTCCTGGCGGGTGAGGGTCTCCCGGGTGCTGGGGGAGGGCGGCACCACGCAGAGGCGGCCCATGCCCTGCGGGAGCTGGTGCTCACGTGCGGCCATGGCAGCCAGTAAACCAGCCGCGGAGTGTGTAGGGGGCTCGGGACTTCACAACAGGCTGAACACACAGCCTGTTGTTCACGGCGGGGGGGGGAGGGGGGGGTTGCTCATGAGAAGGATTAGCGAAGCCCGTCGGAAGTGAAAGATGGGCAGGGTGCAGGGAAACTTCCAGGCTGGAGATCAAAGGGCAGAGCACCTGCGGCCAGAGGAAGGGCTGATGGGAGGCGGGGGAGCGGTTCAGCCCAGGGACCCTCTGGCTCCCGAGTCAAAGGCGTGATACCAGTCGTGGGGCAGTGCAGGGCCTGGCACACTCAGAGGTCACGTCGGGGGCTCCGAATGAACGGGACGTTGGCTGTTGCAGAATAGCTCCCGCGTTTTGGCCACAAGCAAGGGAAGAAGGGATTTTCCACTAGCAGAGACCCGACTGGCCGACTGGCCACCGGCGGGGCAGCTCAGCGAGCCTGGCGAATGGGGCCATCCCTCACCTCCACTGAGGCAGGCTCCTGTATTCCCCTTCCGGAACAGTCAATCCCTGCCTGCCCGGACCCCAGCGGCCCTGAACCAGGTCGGAAAGGACACCTTGTGGCTGCTGCCCCATTCTGCAGCCCAGGCCCCTGGCCACTCCAGCCCTGTCCTCTCCCAGCCACTGGAACCCCTCCTGCCGGGTCCAGGTCCCCAGAGGCCCCGCCCCTTCCTGTCCCCCACGGCCCCCCCTCCTGGCTCCCAGGCTGCCCCTCTCTGTCTCTGCTTATCTCGGATCTGGTCATTCTCCATCCGTGCAGCCCCCTCCCATGCCAGGACCCTCCTCACTGTCATTTTCCCCGACACCTGCCCCCAGGTGTTCCAGCAGGCGCTGTGCTGTGGGGGGTGGGGGGGGTGTCTTGGCCCGCCGCCCCCTCCCCCACAGCTGATGAGTGGCTCACGAAGCAAAGCCGAGTTCACACTTTTCACCCCAAATCCCCCTCCTGCAGTATCCCATCTGAATAAACGGGGCGACTCCCTTCACCCAGCCCCCCGGGTCCAACCTGGGTTGTGCTCGCCGTCCCCACCCCCCAGCCCACCAGCAAATCTCGTCCAGGACTCAGGTGCTCACCGCCTCCCCTGCTCCTGCCTGGCCCTAGGTACCATCCCTCCGCAGGATCCGCCAGCGGCTTCGGGCTCCCAGCCTCGGCCCTGCCCTCCTGTGGTCTCCTCCGAGCACTGCAGCAAGGGCCCCTTCTAGAAGCCTTGTGGGATCTCGTCCCTCCCTCCCTCCGTGTGCCTGGGATACAGGAGGCACTCAGGACATAGTTCTTGACGCACGGATTGGCTTTTCCTACCTGGGGCCCTTCCCGCCCAGAGGCTGCACTGTCTGCAGGAACAGAGTGACCGGATCCTTGCTGGACAGCGGGTGGAAAGTGCTGAGCCAGGACCGTGGGCACGGGCGTTCACACAACACACACCTGCCGGTGCCCACCAGACCGGCGGACAGCGGGAACCGGCCAGACGCTGACGACCCAGCTCCACATGACCCTGCAGGGGCGCCTGGGTGGCTAGTCGGTCGAGCGTCCGACTTCGGCTCAGGTCATGATCTCACAGTTCGTGGGTTCGAGCCTCCGTCGGGCTCTGTGCTGACAGCTCGGAGCCTGGAGCCGTTTCAGATTCTGTCTCCCTCTCTCTCTGCCCCTCCCCTGCTCACGTTCTCTCTCTCTGTCTCTCAAGTATGCTTAACAACAAGAAAACGATAACTCTGCAGCCCAGACAGTCCTGGGCCCTGGTCAACAGACAGGCCTGAAAAGAGCCACGGGGTCTAATATTGACCCTGCTTATCTCTTGAGGCTCTAAAGTTTTTGCTAAATAGTGAAACAGCCCGAGAGGATAGTGAACGGGAGATCACAGAGATCAACATGGAAAAGTCGGCCCCAGGTGTCTGCTCCGAACGATCTCCAGTGTGGTCTCAGGTGAGAAGGGACCGTCCGTGCCCTCAGCTCCCTCCTGGGTTGGGGGTAGGTGGCCCGCCACAGTGGGAGAAGCAGCCCCCCCACCGGTGTCGGCCCAACGCCCCCAGTAAGTGGGAGCCACGAAAGGGATCGTTCAGCCTTCGATGGAGAGGGACGGTGCGGAGGCAAACCCTGAGTACAAGCCAGCAGCGAGAAAGGATGCCCCAGACCCCGAGCAGCCCCTGAGCAGACCCGGGCGCAGGGCTGACCAAAGCCGAGCATTAGGGCGCTTCCTGCTCACAGACAAGGGCGGGGCCACACGGGAGACACCCTGCGGCCCCAAAGGGCTCCCAGCGACAAGGGACGTGACAACGTGAGCTCGGGACAACCCTGTATATTGGTTTTGAGGTTTCAGGTGCTTTGGGCCAAATCTCACTTCCTCTTTCCTGAGGCTTGCAGCAGCAGGAAGTTTCTGTCTCCTGGGACAGAAACAGGAAACAGACACATTTACAAATCAGTGACCCAGCCCCTCCCCCTCCCCAGGGGAAGAGGAGGGCGACTCCACCTGCCCCGGGGCACAAACGCACCAGCCTTGCGGACAGACTTGTCCTCGTCTACACAGAACCGAGAAGGGTGTGGGCCGCAGCAGCAATGTAGATGCTCTGTCCACCGTCCACGGGAGGACCCTGCGCCCCTCACCCCTGCGCCCCAGGGAAGATGCCACGCAGCAGCCACGCTCAGCCCCACCCGACATTTGCACTGCGGGGGCCACTTCATTGGGGAGAAAAGGTCCCCACGTGCCCAGGCTTCTCCGCTGGCTGCGCAGGGACACTGGCCTCCAGGGGCCCCGGGGGCTTCTGGCTTCTGCCTTGGGTTGTGCGCGTGACAACCAGGTGCCCCGGCGGCAGGCAGATAGCTCCTCCTGGGCCACACACTGTCACTCCCCCCACCCCCGACCTTGCTGGGGACACACGTGCACAGGCACACACACATGCTCATCCCAAACCCACAATGCACACAATACACGCACACACACGCTCTCTCGCACACAAGCACACCCGTGCACTCACGCACACCGCCCAGAACCTTCGCGTCTCCAGAGGCTGCCACACCCCCAGGTCTCTGTGGCTCAGGCTCCTGGCCTCTGCCAGCCGCCGGGTCTCCCACAGGTCCCAACGGCCCCCACTATACCTGCATCCCTGGCAGGAAAGACGGCCCCAGCCTCCACCTGCTCAATTAGCAGCCTGGTACCTGCCTGGCCCCCGGGGACCTGGCAAGTCTGGAAATGAGCCCGGGTCCCCAGGGCCCAGACCGCAGGGGCCCAGCAAACACTGCCACCCCTCCCCTCCCTCTGCCAGGCTGGTACCCTGCCATGAGACGGACACCTTGAGGCCGGTTTGCCACAAGTCCTTGACCTCGATCTCAGACCACACCAAGCCAGCCTAGCGAGCAGATTCCCAGGAGAGGATGCTGTTGACCTGAGAGCAGGTGCGGGCAGGACCGAGCCGCCAGCCCAAAGCCGGGAAGCAGCGGAAAGCCCCACAACTCAAGGCAACCGCCTAGCCCCGACCAGACATGACCCGCCCTCCTCTCCCTGGCTGTTGGTCCTGTCCGGCCAGTGGGCACTGGTCCCAAAACTTCTCCAGGATGGGCAGGCATCTGCCTCTCTGCCCAGGACCTGCCCCAGCCCCTCGGTGCATCCTGCCTGCCTCAGCTTACCCTGGATCGCGGCACCCAGCCAGCACCGGATGCCTGAGCAGGACACAGACGAGAGAACGCGCTTCCTAAGCCCCATCACGGCAAAAGCCCCACCAAGGCTCCCCCAGGAGGATGGAGATACGGTTCCGGAGAGATGCGGCACACCTACCGTGGCAAAATGCTGCGCGGGGTCACTGACATACAGCATGGTGGGCACGCGGGGGTCCGCACACGCCGGGGAGCTGGCGTGCCGCGGGACGAGGCATGGGTCTGGGTGGCCGGGGGGCGAGGCGGAGAGTGGTGGCCGCCCGGCAGGGTGGGCCCAGGCGGAGGGACGCCGTGGCTAGGGGGGCGGAGGATGCCCCGGGACATGTGGGCTATCTGCGGGCATTTTCCTTCTCCTCATCTCCCAGTTCTGTCAACCGGCTGCGTCTAACAACAAAACCGGTGGCCCACCCCTTATTCCTCATGCCTATTCATCAAAGTCCAGGCAGGCCTCAGCTTGCCCACTGCTGTGCTGGACCGCACCATGGAGGCGCGCAGGGAGGGGCGGCACGCCGGGCCACCGGCCGGCTCCGCAATTAAGCCACAGCCGGCTCCCCCCAGGACACCGCCCCCGGGAGGCTCGGGGGCCACAGGCCTGCACCCCTGAGCGCGACGGGGCCAGCCCTGGCCCTTGAGACCCAGATTGGTGGGGCCAAGCCACCCCAGAGCCAAGACGTGGTGCTGTAGCCCTGGCATCCTGGGCGGAGCAAATCCTCCTGCCTCGGGAGCGTGTGGTCCACCGGGGCCACCCCGCAGGGCTGAACAGAGAGGAGAGGCACCCCAGGAGACTGCTCCCCCCGGTACCCGCAGGGAGCCTTGCTACGAGAGCGAGCAGCCTAGGCGCGGTCCAAAGCAGAGGATCGAGCCGGAGGACCAGAGTCCCGATGCCCCAGCCCTGCCCGGGCTGACGCTGGCCTTGTCCCCACCGGTGCCGAGCCCCTGGAAACAGGGATGTGGCCCAGGAGGGGGACCGCGTGCTGGCCTCCAGGCGCCGCATAACGGTGGCCCGCCTAGCCGGGGGCTCCGAGGGGGCCGCCACTACCCCCTTTCTGGAGTCTGAACCTCCAACCCAATGTAACCATCTGTGGCTCAACGTTGCCTTTGGGGTAGAGGCCGGAGCCCTCCCTAGAAGCAGGCAGGACATCAGTTATACAGTTACATATAAATCATGTGAAACTGGACAGGCCACCCTCAAGTTTCCAAGCCCCGCCCACCCCCCAAGACCACTGAGGTGCTGGAAAGACATCCTCGAGACCCTTGTCTGCCAGCCCATTCTTGTCGCGTCCACAGCCATTCCCAGCCTCCTGGGGGGCTCAGGGCAGAGGCAGACTCCACCCAAGGCCCAGCCCAGCCCCCAGGCTCCTCCGGCAGATGGGGAGGCAGAGCCCATGGGGGGGCCCTGGGGGCTGCAGCAGAGACACTGCTCTGCAGGCTGGCCGGACTCACTCACTCCCGTGGCCCGTGGCTGTCAGCCCCCGGCGCTCACAATGAGACAAGGGAGGAAAGCAGGGGGCCCAGGTTGGGAGCTCTGGCTGGAAGATGGCAAGGCCTGGGGTGGGGAGCCCGCTGCCCTTGGGGGGCCCGTTCTTCAGGGAGGGAGGCTGGAGGTGGAGGCGCCTGGTGGGCTGGGCAGGAGGACGGAATGGAGGGACACAGAGCCAGGTAGGGGAAGAAGAGGAGGGTTCAAACCCCAACCTCTCACAGCTGGTGTCCCCCGCGACCCCCCTTGAGGGCAACACCCCCAGCTGGGACTCCATGCAGGGTAGCTGGCTTGGGGGAGGTCAGCTGCCTTTTTAATCATGCTGGGTTTGTAAAAGCCCAAAGGGGAGAGGAGAGGAAAGAAGAATTTGAGGTGAGAGACCCCAGGAATGGGCACAGGTTGGCACACAGGGGACCCACGTGTGGGAACTCAATCTTCAGGTGGCCCCAAGATTCCCACTCCAGGTCTGTGCCCTGAATGCCCCCTGTCCTCGGGAGGCACCGTAGATGTGATGACAGCCCCTGTGATTAGGTTCCAAACCCAGTCAACTCTGAGCTGATCAGAAGGGAGAGTATACAGGTGGGCCAGGCCTAATCAGGCGAGCCCTTCAAAGAGGTCAGGGAGACGTCCTCGAAATGGCCTCAAGGAGCACACCGCCAGGCTGTGGAGGCACCACGTGGCAGGAGATGGCAGGCAGCCCTCAGGAGCTGAGAAAAGTGGCCCTCGGAACAGCCAGCAAGGAGGCAGGGGCCCCAGTCTGACAGCCACAAGGGACTGAACTCTGCCAACAGCCAGGGGGCGGAAGGGGTCCCCGGGCCAGACAAGACTGCACGCCTGGCTGACACCCTGAGCAGGGGACCCAGGGGAGACCCGCGGGACTCCTGACCCACGGACACAGGGAGGAAACACACGAGTGCTGTTTTAGGCCACCAAGTGTGTGGTGAGGGTGGGGCCGCTCGGGCCACTGGGATGGCCGGGGAACACAGGCTGGGCCCAGGGGAAGCCAGCCACACGTAAGCCCCGGACAGCATGCTCTCCAGAAGGAGGGCATCAGGTCAGGAAGGCGTCTTCTCTCGACCCCTGACGGAAGCAGAGGCAGAGGGTCCGTGCCCCACCCAGGCCGCAGGGGCGGCACAGAGGAGGCTCTGGGCACCCGGGGCCTGAGGACCAGCACTGTCCCCCGCACCGTGAGCTGGGCCAGGCTGGGGTCCTAGAGCGACTAGGGGCAAGACACCATATGCAGACGTGCCTGACTCCAGCGTCTTTCCCGAGCAGCACCCACTTCCTGCACACGTGTCCTAAGTCTTGGCCACCCAGGGGGCAGGGACAGGGCACTGGGGGACTCTGTCCTCAGAACTGGGCCCCCTCCTCGCTTGGTCCTCAGTTGCTTCCTCCGGGTGGCCTCCCAGGCAGCCCCACTGGGCCTTGGCACCTGCTGTCCTGATTCTAACTCACTGGAGGTTCCACCCCACCGACCACTTCCGCAGGCTCGTGGCAGCAGAGGGGGGTGGGATATTTCTTCCCCCTCCCACGGGCGCAGGAAGGGCACCAGCGACGTGCCAGCTCAGGGCCACACTCCTCATACTCCTTCCTGAGCACCCACGGGAGGATGGCTCTGCTTACCCCACGGAGGATGCCACGGAGGATGCCACGGAGGATGCCACGGAGCCGGCTCCATGACCCGGCGGCTGGCTGGGACTCAGCTCCACGCACCCCAGAGGAGTCCCCACCACAGCCTGTGGAAGGAAGGGCTGCTCGGGGCTCACTACGGAGGGCAGGCGGGCTGGGGGTCCTGGAGCTGACCTCGAGCTGCAGACCCTTTGAGGAGGGGGCGTCCTTCCCCTCCGTCTGTGCACCTGCCCCCTTCTGTGGGCTAGCTCGGCTTCCTGGGAACACCTCCCGGGAGGACACGCTGGGCTGTGCGCTCCCTTCCCCACCTGGGGAGAAATGCACCCCCAGGCCAGGAAGGCCTGCCCCGGGTCACTGCTGGGGTCTCGAGCCCTGGGCATATCCGCCTGGCTGTGCAGCAGGTGGGGGTGGGGCCCCAGCATGGATCAGCCGCCCCTGCCAGCCACAGCCCTTACCCCTGTGGCCCACCTGCCCACAACAGCTGTCACCAGAGAAGAGGCGCCAGGAGAGGCGGGAAGGGGTGCAGGGGGGAGGGGACTCTGCCGGACGAGATGCTGGGAGGGGGTGGAGGGAGGCGAGCCCTCCAGCCTAGGCTGGCCACATGCCATCTCCCCCTTTCATGCATCATCGGAGCTGAGAAGTTGCCCCTCCCCCCCCCCCCCCAGAGTCTGGTTTTCATTTTGTCCCCGGGGACACAGACTCAGAGGAGACACACAGGCCCAGCACTGTCCAGCGGGAGTCAGGATTCCCACTGCCTGCCTGGGACACCCGGAGTGCTCACAATGAAGGACTTCATCCTGTCTGCGCCCCCCCTAGACCGTGGGGGGGGCCTCCAGGGCCAGTACAGACCTCACAAGGCCGCCCCCCTCACCATGCCAGCCCACCGCCCTCCTGAGCCCCTGGGACGCCAGGGATCCGATAGGCTTTTCTCTGTTCTCCCCTTGCAGGATGCGGGAGGCCTAGCTTACAGCTCCTTGTGGCAGGGAGCAAGCCGTGTGCGGCAGGCGGACGTGGCCAGAACCCGAGGCCACCACCCAGGGCAAGGGCTTCCCCCCGCAGGGACCCCTGGGCAAGGGGCGTCGGGTCCTCCCTGGGGGGGGGGGGGGGGAACAGAGCTCTTGGACACGGGGCACTTCCCCTGCCGCCCCCACCCCACACCTAGCTGTGTCACACGCCGCCTGAGGCCCCGCACCACCCTCGACATTGCCGCCCCAGCTCTATGTACAGACAAGGAAACTGAGGCCCCGTGTGCGTCCCCTGGCAGAAAAGGGGTAGGGATGGGATGCGTCCCAGAGCTCCCCATGCCCACGGCGGCCTCCCTCTGTGTCACCTCAGCATGTGGTGTGGTGGGGACTTCGGGAGCTCACTGTCCCCCCAAGAATCTGTGCTCAGGACTCCTCCAAGGCCCGCCTGTTGGGGCCCTGTCCTCTCGACTGCCGGACCCGTGTGGCAGGAGGGAGGTCCAAGGACAAGAAGCCGTCCTTCCCGCAGGGCTGGGCGGAGCTCCTGCTGGGTCCAGGCAGGGACACTGAGGCTCAGAGTCATGGGGAACTTGAACCCGGGACAGAGTGGCTCTTCAGGCGGGCCCCCATCCACTCTGCCTGTCCCCACTGGCCACTGAAGCTCTGGGTAAGGGCATCCCGTGGGCCTGCAGTGGCCTCTCTTCTGACCGTGGAGGGGATGCCGCTCAGGAACCGGCCCGTCCCGCGGGAAGAAGGCCCCAGACGGTGGAAAGCGCCACCCTGGAGGAACAATGTCCCCACTCAAGGACTGCACCCATCTAGGCTCTGCCTTGTTGCCGGACCAGCCCCATGACTGAGGCCGCCTGCCCAGGAGCGGTGGGGGGCACTGTGCGCGTGAGCCTTTACACCCGCCTCATGCTGAGTCACAACTGCAGCGCTGGCCAGCCGGGGTCACTGGTTCCAAGGCCCGGCCTGGGAAGCCTCTTGTCTAAGGTCACCAGGCTGGGGCTACCCCGCCTCCCCCTGAGCGGCTGGGTGGGGAGAGAGCCGCGCCCTCCTGGTCCCCAGGCTGGACTCAACACCGCCGCTGTGGAGCGTCCTCCGGGGGCTCCCTCCTGCACCTGCTCCAGGGCCCTGGCCACACGGGGCGGGGAGCGGGGGGGCCCTTCGGCGAGGCGGCCAGGCAGCCGGCTCTGCCCTGGCTGCCGGGCTGCCTCCGTCTGTGCATCCGGCTGCGTCGGCCACGAGAGGGTGAAGGGGGGCTAAGGCAAGCTCTCTGCATGGCGCCCGCCCCAGACCAGTCGCTGTTCCCACTGGTCCAGGCAGGGCTCAGGACGAGGCCGAGGCCGACCAGGTGGTCAGGGAGTCCCAGCCTTTTACTAAGAGGTGTGTCCCTCCCTGGCTGGTTCAGGCCTCTTGCCCTTTGCAGGGGTGGGAGGCCACTCTCTCTCTCCCCCGAGGCTGGTGGGAGGCATGTGCCCTCCATTCCCAGCCCAGACGTGCTCAGCACCTGGCATGCTCCCGGGGGGACTGGGCGAGCACGCCCCACCCCTCAGGAACCCAGAGCTGCTGCCTCTGCCCGTTGGGGAGCAGACCCCACCCCTACCCCCGCTCCTGACGCTGCGGGGGTCTCCAGGCTCCTCTGCCCTCGAGGGCAAGGCTGGGCCGCTTCCCAAACTCAGGAGACAGACCCCTTAGGACACTCTTCAAGGGTCCTCTGTCCCTAGAGCCCCTGCCCCTCCACACAGTGGACATAGCCAGCACCGGCAGTCAGCTTTTTTTATTGTGACAGAAGTGCCTGACGTTCTGCTTTTGATCTCGAGGTGGCCACTCAGCAGACGGCCACCTGGAATAAACGTGCGGCCGGCCGCCCAGCTCGAGGAAGGGCCAGGCCACCCCTGCGACGCAGCTCCCTTTTGAGAAAGCTCTGAGTGATCTAGAAACTGACCATCGGGTGACCCTGCTTTCCCCTTCCTGAGCTTTAAATCTGCTTTTGTATTTTAAATTCACCAGTAAAGAGTGAGCCCATGAAACCCAGGCCCGCACCCCCACCCCCATAAAGGCAGAACCTCCAGTCTGCACTGTCTCTTTCTCTCTCTACCTGCCACCTGGCTGCGTGGCCCGGGCCCACCTCGAACCCTCCAGCCCTGAGAGCAATGACACGGGTCCTGCTGTTGTCAAACAAAGAAGGGCCGGTCTAGCCGCAGCACCGGCTCGTGGGGAGATGCCTGTGGGCCTCCCCCAGGTGAGTGCCCCAGACGCAGCCAGCCGACGGCAGCCCTACTGAGATGCTGGGGAGGACACTGAGGTCCAGGAGGGGGTCCTGGGAGGCGAGGGGTCAGGACCCTTGGCCCTTGGGGAGCAGCTGGTAGAACAGGGAAGGTTCTGGGGGGACAGGACAGAGCTTGCACTTTTGCGTCCTGGTCCAGGATGACTCTGCCCCAGCCCATCGAGGCCCACCCTTTGCCAGCACCTGCCTCGGTTTCCCCGCCTGTAAAATGGGAACAAACAGGTGTGGAAGGCAGGCGGGCTGCCTTCACTGTGATGGCGTCCCCGAGCAGGAGGCCGGGCCGGACAGTCAGCTTTCTCAGATCCAGCGTGAAAGGTTCCTCAGGGGAACGGATGTCACGGGGGCCCCCTGCCTGCCGTACCCCGACCCCCCGGCTGCAACGGCCCAAGTCGTATGTGGGCCAGCCCAGTGGCTTCGATGGACACGACAGAGGACACAGGGGACCCTCCTGCCCCCTGTCCCCACCCCAGCCTTGCCGTGGCTCGTTCACACGCTCACTGGAGCCCACACGGCCCTCGCTGTCTGCCGGATGCTCAAGGTGCCTCAGACGGGTGTGTGTTGGGGTGAGGGGCTCCAACTTCTGGACAGGGGCTTTAGGGCATGGGGGCCAGGCCCTCCTGGCCTCTAGAGCTCCCAGCACCGCCTCCTTCCTGGGCCCAGTTTCTCAGCCTGGTGCTGGTGCCCTGAGACAGACACTTGGCCACAGAGAGACCAGGGACCAGCGCCGCTGCCGTCCGGGGGTATGTAGCAACCTGGGGAGGGCTGGCAACCACCAGGCATGTGGTGGGGACAGCAGGCGTCACTAGATCTCCCCGGGGGCCAGGGGTCCTCACACCCCCTTCTAGCATTCTGCAACCTCCTTCTGGCGCACCAGTGCCTTGCAGCGGGTGGCCAGAGAAAGAAGCAGGGACGTGGCCGCCACCCAGTTAGCACAGCCCTGCCTTCTTGCCAAGAGGAACGCGAGAGCGGTAGGACCCGAGACACCGCAGCAGGGTGTCCGGGCCTCGGTGGCAGAGCGGGGGTGGAGGTGCTGCTGGAGCCTGGCACCATCATGGAGAGAGCAGGGCAGGAGACACAGAGGCTGTTGCAACACCTAAATCCAGCCATTCCTACGCCTGGATCCAGCCATGCCTGAATCCATTCCTGCCCGTGGATTAACAGTCTCATGAGCTGATACGTTTTCTATTTTGACACTGAAATGTCCTCACAAGCCTACCGAGGAAGCTGTACTCCTGAGCACCAGTGTCCCGGTTCTGCAAGCTCCCCAGACAGAACAGTCCATACTTACCGACCCCGTCCTGAGACCCCCCCGCAGACAGCCTCCCCACTCACCATGACGGGCGTGGTCATGCCCTGCAAGTGCAAGACATCCATGCTGGCCCCTGAGCCGCTCACCACCGCGTTATTTCCCTGGCTTGGCTGGGGAAGGTCAAAGTAGGTGCTGTCTGGTTCCCTGGGAAGAGGGGAACAGAGCCGTCAGCCCCGGGGCACCCAGGCCCCGAGCTCGTGGGCTAGGCCTACACCTGTCCTGCCCGCAGGAGCCCTTCACCCCATCGCCTGTCTCCTCCGCTCCCCCTCCCTCCTCTGCCGGCCTCGCCAGGGCTAGTGTCTGTGCCCGGGGTGCGTGGCCACACGTGAGCTCTGTCCCCTGGACCCCTCCTGGCCCAGGAGTGCTGGCTGGAGGAAAGAGCCCAGACTTTGGATGCCGCACCCCCAGGAGAAAGCCCCCCGAGCCTCGCCCTGCCCGAGTCCGGCCCTGGGCGGCTGGAGGAGGTACTCACAGGGATCTCCACAGGTGCTCGAACGTGGCCCCCTCATCGGCGGCGGTGGTGGGCTGGGACATCTTCCCCGCACCCGGCCCGGAGGGCAGCTGGCTCTGCGAGGAGGGAAGAAGGACAGTGGGTGCTTGGGAAGGCCGGCCCCCGCCCTCCTTCAGCATCCGTGGGGTCTGGGCAGGGCCCATGACACCGATGCAGACGCCGCTGAAGGCAGGGCACCCCTTCGCACCCCCCCGTCCGTCCTCCGCTTTCCGGGCCTGGGTCCGGCCTTGCAGACGGGCGGGCCTGACTCCAGACCCAGGTTGGGGGGGCGGGCAGTGCCTGGCACGGCAGGGGCTTCTCAGAGCTGCCACCTACGGGGTGGGGGTGACCACGGCACCCTCTCGGGAGGCTGCCGCAGGGCCCCGTGGGAGCTGGGGAACACACAGGTGCTGCATACAGTGGGCTGTGCCTGGACCGCAATAAGGCCCCGACGGGTGTGGTCACCATTGCTCTGAGCTGTGTCTCCGGGTTTGGCCTTCGGGGCTCAAGCCGGGTTTGGGGGATCCCGATGCCCCGGGACACAAGGACGGCTCAGATCCCAGGCCACTCCCTCTCGGGAAGGGCATGTGCCGGGCACGCCCAGAGGCTGGAGCAGAGCCCCGGGCTTGAGTCCTGCTATGCCCCGAGGCTGCAGCACGTTGAGACAGCCGTCCGCCTCTGAGACAGGGTCCTCCCCCCCCCCCGCCCCCGCCTGGACACAAAAGCAACTCGGACCCCACGAGGCAGCCCAAAGCCATGGCTGTGAAGCTGTCACAGCGGCAGGACCGCCGCATGGTGCTCTCCCGTCACAGGAGATGCCCGGCCACACCGGCCTTTGTCCCCAGAGCTTCCTCTCCTGAGAGCATCCACACCCAGCCCCCACCCCGCCATGGCCTTGCCCAGGCCCGGCACAGCTGGGGCCCCTGTCCCCCGTCCCCCTGCGGGGAGGGGCAGGGACACCAAAGCCCACCCTGCCCGCTGCCCCACCCGGGCCAAGGTGGTGCCTCCCCGGGCCTGCCTCCGGGTCCTTGGCAGAGGGCCGTGAGAATCAGCCTGGCCACCGTCTGCCTGGCAGTGACCAAGCGGGCAGGCCCAGACCTGCCCAGAGCCTTTGGGGGAGGGAGGGCACACCCGCAATCTGTCACCATGTCCCCAGGTAGGCGGGCGCTGGTGGAGGTCTGTGGCCCTCTCCCGGGGCCGCCACGTGCCGGGCCCCTGGTCTCTGGAGCAGTTGCACGAGCCAGCGGGGCCACCTCAGGGGCCGGGCCCTGGCGAAAGGAGGCCCCGGGCGAAGGCCAAACAGGATGGCCCGCGGCAGGCAGCTTAGAAAGCACGGGCCCCAAACCAACTCTCCCACGGGCTCAGAGAAATTCAGTGACCTGCTGAGGTGATACAGCACAGCCCTACGCACGAGGACGACGGAGCGGTCCCCTCAGAGTTCAAGATTAAGTTAGTCACCCCCGACGGCATGCACGCCTCCGGCACACGCTCTCCCCACAAGGGGTCTAGCAAGGCTGGGGAGTGCTGACTTGCATGCCTCCTATTCTGGGGAGGTCACTCCCACCCTGAGCTGAGCTGCCCAAAGCCCAGCGGAGGTGAGGTCGGGATGGGGCGGGTTTGGTAGGAGGCAGAACAGCGCCAGCTGCCTGGCTGCGGAGCCGGCCGCCCAGCCGAGGCCGGGCAGAAACCCGCCTCACCCACTCCCCACGGGGAGCGGGGACCGGCCGGAGCGGCCTCTCGGTGTGGGTAGTATGTGCCGACACGAGGCTCGACTCACCCACTCTGGTGGGTCCCACTCTGTTCGTTTTGCAGATGGACCGTCCAAGCCCAGAGATGGAAACCACTTGGCTGACGGCACCCAGCAAACGGTCAGGAAGACCCTGCAGGCCCCCGTTCACGGCCGCACGGACCCCAGGAGCCAAAAGATGCCAGCGGCTCAAGTGTGCAGGACAGATGAATGGATAGACACGGTCCATCCACACAGCGGGGTATTACTCCGCACAAGGAAGCGTGGACACCCGCCGCAGCGGCCACGAGCCACGAGAACGTCGTGTTGAGTGAGAGAGGCCGACGCCAAGAACCACGCGTCGTGGGACTCCGCCCACCGCGTGTCCATGGCAGACAGACGCACAGACTGAGCTTCTTCCAAGGGGCTCCCGCGGAGGGGCTCAGAACCCTGCATCCCGGGGTTCACCACGCCTCTGAGACGGACCCTCGTGGGGAGAGCATCCCCCAGGCCCCGCTCACCCAGTCCCGAAGGCCCTTCAGCGTCCTCCCCGAGGACGGCCACTGGCCTCCACCGGTGACTTCTGCTCAGGTGTTTCACCGGCAAAAGGAAGGTCCGGAAGCCTGCCCTGCCCTGCTCAGCGGACGCGTGGGGCTGGAGCCAGGAAGCCACGGTGCTCCGCGATTTCCAATCTCCCTGGGAAACTCCCCAGAGCTGGTGGCCCTGACCCCAGGCCCCCCCTGGACCATGAGCCCACGGAGCTGCAGACGGGTCCCTGTCGGCGCCGGGGCGCCTGCCAGGGTGTGAGGATATGGTGATGTCGGGCGAGGATCGGGGCTGCAGACACGCAGGCCCCTCCCCGGGCGTCCTCCCAGGACCCCGTGGGCCCCGCTCCTCTCTCCACGGGACAGGGGCAGGGGCAGGGGCAGGGGCACGGTCTTCCCTATCCCCACGGCAGCATTTCGGCCACGGACAGCAGAGGTGAGAGAAAGAAATCGACTCTGAAACCTCTCCCTGCAAAGGGTCCCCGGTGATCCCCGAAGGCCCGCGCCTTAAATTTGGGACCACGTTCACCACGGAAACGTGGCTCTCGGACCTAATGGAAATTGCTTTCGCAAACGCTGCAAATCATCTTAAAAACCACATGTGTACGGGGGGGGTGTGAGAAACGCTCTCGGGCAGTAACGGAGTCGTAAAGTGTCGACGCAGCGTCTCGCACGGAGCCAGCCGCCCTGGACGGAAATGCCCGCGCCCTCAAGGATCCAGGGGCCACGCGGGTGGATCCAGGTTTTGGGTGCAGGGCGTGCGGGGTGGGCCCTCGACCCCAGCTCACTCGAGCGGGGGCGCCACCCTCCCCACTTTCAGCCTCTCGATGTGACTCACGGGTTTTCTCACCAGGGAGACCTGGCATCTACTGATATTTTCATTTTTAGTCACTTCTGGGAGTGGGGGCAGGGGTGCTTCCCAACACCCTACAGAACACGCAGCCCCTCACAGCGGAGAACCCACAGGCCCGGAGGTCAGTGCGCAGGGGAGACACGGCCACACCACTGCTTCTAGGTGCTTCTGGCCACGCCCTGGACAGGGCCTCTGGGCGTTCACATCACCTGTCACACCCAGTCCCCACGCATCCCCTCCCTGCCTGGCACCCTGTCCCCTCTCTGTCCCTACCTGTCCCTTCCATGCCCCCTGCCTTGTCCCCTGTGTCCCCTCCCTGACCTCTACCCTGTCCCCTCTCTGTCCCTACCTGTCCCCACATGTCCCCTCCTTGCCCCCACCCTGTCCCCATATGTCTCCCCTGCTCCCTGCCATGTTCCTGTGTCCCCTGCCCCCTTGCCTCCGTGCTTTGTCCCCTCATGTCCTCTCACTATACCTCACTCTGTCCCCACATGTCCCCTCCACGGCCCCCACCCCGTCCCCACGTGGCCCCTCTGTGACCCCACCCCGTCTCCACATGTCCCCTCCACGGCCCCCACCCCGTCCCCATGTGGCCCCTCTGTGACCCCACCCCGTCTCCACGGGTCCCCTCCACGGCCCCCACCCCATCCCCACATGTCTCCTCCACGGCCCCCCCGTCCCCACGGATCCCCTCTATGGCCCCCACCCTATCTGCATGTGGCCCATCTATGACCCCATCCTGTCCCCACGTGGCCCCCACCCCACCTGTATCCTCCCAGGCCAGGCCAGACCCCAGCCTCCTTAGGAAGCATCTGTCCTCCCTGACTCCTAGCCAGGATGCCCCTCATTCTGCCCCGTCACTGGCAGGTGGGGAGCACCCCTCGGCCGTGTGGCCACAGGACAGCCTTGCTAGCCAGGGAGGGTTGCTTGCCTGTCCCCGCTGCCTGCCCCGGGCTCCAACGCCACATCTGAAAAACTGGGGCCCCTGCGAGGCCCCCGCAAACAGAGGCACCCCACGCGTGGGAATGGCAGTCCCAGCCGCCTATAGAGCCCTGAGACAGGGCCAACGCGGGGCCCGCACCCCCCACCCCCAGCCATCTGGGTGCCCACACACCAGGAGGGGCAACTTCCTTCAGTTCTAAGAAACGAGGCCCAAGAGCTCCATCCTGACCCCCACTCACAAACACTCGTCTCCTCCGCTCTGTCACAAGGGCCGTGACGAGGCCCCTTCCCCCACCAGTAAACACTGACGCAGCAGACTGACCATCGCAGGAGGGGACCCGGGCCATCCTGGGCTGGACCCCTTCTAGTCACCCCTGTGGCCCCAATTCAAGGGCACTGAGAACGTTCTGGCACCCGGAAGTCCCCCTACCTGGGTGGAGGGCTCAGGCAGCTGTCAGGGGAGGACGGAGCGGGCAGGCCACCCCTCTGGGAAATGGCGCCCTTCCCTGGGTGGCGGCCCCGCTGAATTCCAGCAGGACGCTCGGGGCATTCAGGGCGCTTGGGGCCGAGAGGCCTCTGTCGCTCCTGCCGCCCACTGCAACAGGGGTGGCCCTGGCCTCGTGGGGGGCGGCCTGGCTGGAGGACCCGGCTGGAGTGCCTCCCTCCTCAGGGAGCCGGGGGCAGTGGCAGCAGCCACCTTCGCCCCCCTCCCCTGCCTGTGGCCCGGGCCACGTGGCCACAGGAGAGCTGGGCTGACCTTGCCACGCAGGGTAGGATAGGCTGGGTCAGGACAGGGCCGGCCAGATCCTCACCCCGGAGAGACGGGGTCCCGCGGGGCCCAGGGAGGGGGGCATGACTAGGGGCCTCATGTCCCCTGGAGACCACTCCCTGCCGCCCCTCTGCCCACGCTGGGGGGAGACCAAGCCCTGGGAAGGAGGGACAAATTTAGCTTCCCCACCCTGGGCCAGGGTGCACTTGTGAAATATGAAAACAGCTGGAGGTACCCGATTAAGCTGCCCTCTCTCCCTCCTGGGCTGGGGCCCACTCGAAGGGGGTGGGGGGAGACTCTGGAGCCACCCCAGGAGCCCCCCCCCTGCCCGGCCCTGCCCCTTCTCATCTGCCAGCCTCTTACCCCGGCCACCGGCCTCCGTCGTGGCCCACGGCCTCCTTCCCCCGGCACCTGGGCCCGCCCGGAGAACTGTGAGTCAGGTGGCCAGGAGTTTTGCTTTGAGTCTAGGCTTGGCTTTGCACCCACGTAAGACAGGGCCTCTGACCACGTGGGCTTTGTGCACTTCTAGAAGGAAACAATGGTAACACAAGCTTCCTGGGGCTGAGTTCAGGCCTCGGCTGGGAGAAGGGCTCGGCTGATCGGCGATGCCCCAGCAGCCCCGTGGGAAAGGGCTGTCGCAGACCAGCTCCTGGAACAGGAACTAAACCGGAAACACCCAAGCCTCACGAACCAGCACGGCATCCCCGAGGGGGGTGCTGAGACCAGCAGATCTGCGGCTCATTTTACTATCAATGTGGGAACACACACAGAGAGGCGAGGGCACCCGTCCAAGGGCACACAGCTAGTTGGGGACGAGAGCCCTACCCAGAAGTCTGGCTCCAGCAACCTTGCTCATGACCCCTGCCCTCAACCTGGCCCGACCCTCCTCAGCCTGCAACCCCACCTGCACACCAAGCATCCTGCCTGGAAAGCCCCTTGCCCAGCCCTTTCTTTGCCCGCCACCCCGAAGCCCCCACCCACGGCGAGGGCCCCCCTGCCCTCTGTAGATCTGCCGGAGTCCTTCCCCCCAACACCTGCAGGTCCTGCCGAGGCACACGGCTCCTGTCCCGTCGTTTCCTGCTCTGCAGCTCGGCACTGCCCCACACCCCTGCTCCGTCTCCCGCTCCGTCCACGCCCAGCCAGCCCACCTCTGCTGTTTGGCAGCTGTGTGACCCTGGACAGGTGTATTGCCCATTCTGAGCCGCTGTTTCCTGCAGTGTGTGGGAAGAAGCCTGCAGGGTGATCCAGACACACCGGGAGCTCGAGAAACAGCCGCGGGTTGCAGTCGGCCAGGGGTCGCTCAGAGCAGGCGACAGTGGAGGCATAAGCCAGGCCTTGGCCCAGGGGTAGCAACGGTCACTGGCCCGTCCCCGACTCGTTAGCAGAACCCCCGCCCCGCATCCTGGTCTCTCCAGGAACGAGGCGCCTGCAGGCTGAGACAGACCCGTGTCCCATCACAGGAGGAAGCTTTGGAATGCCCCAGCGGCTTGGACGGGCCCCCTGCTTCCTCCTCTAGATGTCAGCTCTCCCAGGGCTCGGTCACTGCTGCATCCCCAGAGCCCGGGAGCGTTCGCTCGGCACACTGAGGTGGCAGCTGCTCCCTGTCTGCACAGGTGACCGGCAGAGTCCCTGGCTCTCTGGAAGAGCCTCCACCTAGGGGACCGCCAGGAGGGGGTGGCCGTGGAGCCCAGTGCCAGTGACCAGACACTGCCTCTCACCCACGGGGCTGCCAGGCACCCCTGACCTCTCTGTCTCCTCCAACCCTCCCCTCCCAGGCCCTGTTTCTACCCCGAGGGGTCACACTTCCACAGGCCAGCGTGGCATCATTGGAGGCGCCTGCTCTGTCCTCTGGAATCTCCTCTTCCCCAGACAAGCCCGTGAGCTCCTTCAACCGTGCTCTGGATGGTTGTTCCCAAACCATCATCCCTCCCAGCCACCCTCCTCTAGACACCTCTACTTTCCTAGAGGGAGATGCCCCTCAGGTGTGTCCCCCAACCCCCATGCAGACCCTCCGGCGCTCTGGACGCCTGCTCTGGGCCTGGAAACGCACTAACTGCCTGGGGTTCCCCCCCCCCCAAAGTCACTGACACCAGCTGCTTTGCCGACACTCAGTCCGACTCCCACAGTATGTTCCTCCCTGCTCTGAGGTCCCCTGCACATCCCACGTGACTTCCCCCAAGCCGGCCAGCCATCCCTCACTCGCTCCAGAAACATCCATCAGCGTTCCACAGAGCTGTCTCTGCCCCACGGGCTCCGCCCTGCCCCGCACGCCCTCAGCCTGGGGGTTATCTTTCTGACGACGATGCCCAGTGTCTACTGTGTACTTTCTCCGTCCCAGCTCCAGCCTGGGTGTTCTGTATTTATTGACCTCAATCACCCAGGAGCAAGGAAAGCAGGCTGCACCCCTACTCTCCAGATGCTCTCACAGAAGCACAGAGAGGGTAGGTCACCTGCCCTGGGCCACACAGCTGGGAAGCGCAGACCGGGTCCGAGCCCACTCTTGTCCCCACCAGGCAGCCCTGCTCTCCAGGAGGTCCCCTCTATTGGGGGACAGACAAATAAACCAGCTTTTACCCCCTAGTGTAAAGGGCGCCGCGAAGGGGTGTGGATCACGGCCAGCGTCAGCACAAGGGTGCGCGAAGGCCCAGATGACCGTTGTCATTTGCAGGTCTCCCAAGCTGACACTGAACTTGGGCGCCCGGGGAGAACGGGCACCGACAGGGTGGAGCTCGGCCAAGGACAGGCCCTGGCAGCCTTTAGGTCAGGGACAGCAGGAATAGCAGGGTGGGCCGGAAAAGGGACGGGGCCCTCTGGAGGCCACACAAAGGGCCCTGAGCCTGTGGACTACGGGGAGCAAGATTCAGGGCCCAGCTCTAGCGGGGGCGCAGCGGGACGTTCGAGGAGAAGGTCATCCTGGCAGGCACACGTGGGCCCGGCGAGCCCAGAGGCAGGCGGTCGGCGAGGCAGGCCTTGGCGGGGTCCAGACCAGCTGGGAGCGCATGGCATAACGGACCGTGCCGACAGAGGGGCAGGGGGATGAGGACATGTGTCCCGCCTCCCCTTCCAAGCCCGTTCACGCCGGTTCACGCGCTGCAACCAGCTACAGGTTCAGTGCCTTCAGCCTGCACGTGTGGGGCCTCTGTTTTCTGGCCTGTGCAGCGGGGATGGCCACACCTATCGACCACGACTGAGCCACACAAGAAGCTAAGGAGGGTGATGCCTGGCCTGGGCAGGCCGTGCCTCCTTGGCAGGAAGTGGAGAGAGAGAGAGTTCCCAGCAGGCCAAGGGGAGGAGGCAGCCGGAAGGAAGCTGCTTCTGCCCCCACCCAGCCTGCCCCCCCACCCCCACCTGGGGCCCTTTGGGTCACTCAGGGCCCCCCAGGGGCAGAGGGCTCTGCAAAGTGCCACCAGAAGGGGCTGGTCTTCCTTGCCCATCAGGGGAACCACGGACACGGCCTCCCTGTCTGCCCTCTGTGCCCCCAGGGCACCCCACTCCTGGGTGCCAGGTGGAAGGCAGCGGGGAGGGGGCTCTGTCCCCCCCAGCAGGTGGCTGCTGTGTGGCCGGGAGGCCAGGACAGGACCCCACGCTCAGGCCTGAGAGAGGCAGCCAGGCTGAGCCCAAGCCTACCTTGGCGGAGCCTGGGCCCCGAGGGTGGGTCGGGGTCGGTGTGGAGGCGGAGGCGGCTGGGAGGCCCAAAGCAGCTCGTGGCTGGGCAGGCAGGCGGTGGAGGCAGCGTCCCGGTCGCCTAGGCAATGACATTGGAACCAAGGAAGCAGCGTGGCCGGCCCGGAGCCTGGGGCCGCCGGGGCGGAGCGTGGCTGGGAGCCCTGGGGCTGGCGGGCAGCACCATGCCCTCCGCACGGCGACCTGGGGACAGGCCCCTGGCCGCAGGAAGCAGAGCTGGAAGCTGGGCTCGGAGTGGGGCTGTGTCAGCCACACCCGCACGTCCCCCTGTAGTCCTCATCAGAGAAATTCCCACACGCACACAGAAACAGAGAGCACAGTGCAACCAGCCCGTGAACCTACCCCCGGCCTCCGCGGCAGGCTGCCCTCCAGCTACAGCGAGTTCCATACACATGACATTCCACCCGCGACGTGTCAGTGGGTGATTCTAAGCAGCGGACCCACCTTTTCAACGTTAGGTCCAACCAGGAAGTTGATATTCAACTGTCTTGTGCTGCCAGTACGTGTGGGAGCACACGTACACGCACACACACGGCAAATTCGGGTAATTCAGTGTAATACGCGGCCTCGAGACCGCATTCTGATTTTCCAAGCACGTGGTTTTTGTTTCTTCTTTCTTTCTTTTTTCTTAGCACCTAGATCTTGGGGGTTATTTATTTATTTATCTGCTTTTAATTTAAATCCAGGTTAGCTAACATCTAGGGTATTAATGGTTTCAGGAGAATTCAGTGACTCATCACTTACATATGACACCCAGTGCTCATCTCAGCCAGTGTCCTCCTTAATGCCCATCACCCGTCTAGCCCATCCCCCCACAACACCCCGCCAGCAACCTTCGGTTTGTTCTCTGTATTTAGGAGTCTCTCATGGTTTGCTCTGTATCTGTTTTTATATTGCTTTTCCTTCCCTTCTCCTATGATCATGTTTTGTTTCTTAAATTCCACATAGGAGTGAAAACATATGGTATCTGCCTTTCTCTGGATGACTTATTTCACTTAGCATTATATACTCTAGGTCCATCCACGTTGTTGCAAATGGCGAGAAGTCATTCTTTTTGGTCGCGAGTGATATTCCACTGTATACATAAACCATATGTTCTTTATCCCTTCATCAGTCGACGGACATTTGGGCTCTTTCCACAGTCTGGCTATTGTCGATAGCGCTCCAAGCACATGTTTTTAACAACTGGCCAGAAGGACCCTGAGGAAGCCCAGATTTGGGACCCTAACCTGTGTCACCACTCACTGCCCCTCCTTCCCCCACCACAGGCAGCAGCACAGAAAGCTCAAGCCACCTGACGGGAGAAGGGACCATGCAGACAGGATTAAGGGACATATCCAGGGGCGGAGGCATCTTGTACTGGGCGGGGGGACCCGGTATAACCACAGGGTCCTGGTTAGAGGGAGGCAGCAGGTCAGGGGGGCGCACAGGTGCTGACCTGCTGGCTTTGCAGAGGGAGGAAGGGACCACGAGGCAGGAAGTGCAGGCGCCTCTAGAAGCTGGAAAAGCCAAGCAGTGCATTCTCCCCCTCGAACCTCCAGGAGCACCCTGCGCCTGCACCTTGATTTTAGCCCAGAAAGATGGATTTCAGGCTTCTGACCTCCGGAACTGTGGGAAAGCAAATCCACGGGGCTCCAAGCCGCTAAATTTGTGGTAATTTGTTACAGCGGCAACAGGAGACCAATCCGGTCTCACGTAACATAAGTTGGGGGAATGTTGTTTGCAGTGGTTTCCTGGAGCAGACCCCGCGGCCCCGTGGAGTCTGGGGAGAAACCCTCGGCGGGGGGGCAGGGTACCCTGCAGGGTAAGGTCTCCGGGCTGGATGGAAACTGAAGAGGCGGCCGACCCGGGAGCCAAAGCCCTCGCCCTTCAGGGACACAGCACACACGCACGCACACACTTCTGAGGGGCGCTGCCAGGGTGCTCTCGCCTGGACTCCCTGGGAGGGCGGGGTGGGGGGGGGCCGGCCACCCAGGGCAAGGGGCTCTGCTCCCTGACTGTTCCTGGGGAAGCGTCGGCCTGCAGCTGTGGGCTCCCCGACTCCTGCTGAACACGGACACGTTTCTGCAGAATAGCCCGCGTCCGTGTGCAGCCCGTGTGTCAGGCCTGGGATGGGGCTGCGGGAGTCCTGTGTGCGTGTGCACACGCCTGCAGGTGTGAGGCATTGTGGCCACGCAGGGACAGTGGGCCGTGGCGGGAGGGAGGTGTTCCCCGGTCCTGGAAAAGAGGCAAAGCAGCCAGCGGGCAATGCCAGGCTGCCCACGGCCTGCTGTTGACCACAGCAGGTAGGTCCCGTGACCTGCACGTCTGGGAAGCGGCCCTCATTGAAGCCATGCGACCCTGGGAGGGTCCCCCCCAACCCCGGCCCGTGAGATCTCATGGCCTGAGATCTCATCACCAGGGCTCCTGTCGGGGTAACCTCCTGGCACGCCCTCCTTCCCAGCCCATCCCCTGTAGAGAGACGGACGGCCTGACTCCGGAGGCTGGGGCCCTGCCTTCTGAGCTGGGTGGTGGACACACAGCCCTGAACACTTAGGGCTCACAGAACCTTGCCACAGCCCCCGACGTCCATGTCTGAGACCAAAGGTGGGTGGGTGGCCCTGAGTGATGGTGTCAGATGGGCCTCTGGACACAGTCGAGGCAGCGAGAATGGCCACCAGCTTGGGGTGTTCAGTGGGGAGCCGGACAAGCATTCCTACACAACTTCCTGCCACCACAAGACCCTCTTGGAAAGCTCTTCCCGGGACGCTCTTGCCTAGGCCGGGGCCCGATGTTCATCCGCGAGGTCCAGGTGTGAACCTTGGCCCAGGGCCTGGGCGTCTTTCAAGCAGGATGAGAGCAGGACACCACCCGAGGCTCCGTCTGCGTGGCCGCACGCGCACTCTCTCAGGGTCCCGGAGCCCGGAGTGTGGGGAGTCTCGTGGGCCTAAAATCAAGACGGTGGCAGGGCTGCTTCCTCCTACTTCCGGCCTCTTCCAGTGGCCAGGGTGCTCATGTCCCTCGGCTCGAGGCCCCTTCCTGCAGATTCAGAGCCCATGCCTGCAGCCTCTGCTTCCACGGCCACGGCCCCCTCTGTCCCTGACCCTCCAGCCTCCGTGTTACAGGGGCCTGTGTGGTGCCATGGCCTAGCTGGATGCTCCAGGGTCATCACCACCTCCAGGTCCCCGACTGAGTCACTGTCCCTTTGGCCGCGTGAATAACATGTCCAGAGGTCTGGGGCCTTAGGACACGGGTGCCTGGGGGGCCCCCACTCTTCCAGGAGAAGGCCCAGGGTCGGCATTTACTCATTCCTGAGGCGGAAGGTCCCGCTTCTGCTGGGGAGACACAGGGCGCGCCTCTCTGCGGTCGGGCGGGGGGACCTTGGAGGCTGTTTGCTCAGCCGCCCTTCCTCCCTCGCCTCTGCGCCTCCTGCTCCCTCACGTTTACCAGCCACCCCTGCTTCACAAGGACGAGACCCCGGAAACGTGCTCGAAAGCGAAACTGCGGCCGCAAGGCAGCGCACAGGCCGGGACGCCTTCTGCTCCAGCCTGACACCCGGCTTTCTCTGCACGGGGACCGTGTTGAGTGTCTTACAGGCCCTAGTCCCAGGCCCTCACATCAGCCCCACGAGAAAAACTACTAACCCCATCTTACACCCCAGGAAAGGGAGGCGCGGAGGTCGTGCGACTTCTCCAACGCGGGGCGGTTAGAGGCTGGAAATAAACCCCGCACAAATCACGTGACCGAGCCGCCTCCTCCAGGCGCACCCGGGCGGCACGCGTACTTCCCGTGTCTGTTTCTGTTTTTCACGGTTCAAGGCCGTCACTGGGCTCCTGTCTCCTGAGCATCAGGTGTCCGACCACCCGCCCTCCTGAGTGCAGGTTTCCAAATGTCGAGGGAAGGGGCTTGCTGGAGCCATGGGGATGGGCTCTCTTGCCCCCCAGCTGTCCCACCACCCCATCCCACCATCAAGACCCGTCCCCACACCCCCCCACCCCCATTAACAAAGCCCGCTCCCAGGCCCTCGGCAGGGTGCCAAGGTCCGGTGGGTCCTGGGTGTGGCCCCCACCTGCCTGCTCAGACCCTGCAGGGAGAGGGTGGGCGCCCCCTCACACACGAGCCATGAATGAATGCGCAAATTAAGTCTTCGGTGGAATACAGCCTAGCCTCACTTCCGTACGTTTTTGGGAATCCGGAGAGCTCAGAAAACTGGGAGTTCTTTCCCTCCGTCTGGGGCAGACTCCGCTGGGCAGACGCAAACTCTAAACCCACTCAGTGTAAACGTTCATTGGCACTCTGCTGCAGGAACGGGGGAGAGCTGGACTGCGGGGCGTTTCCATCGGACCCGTTGGTGGTGTTTCTAAAATACAAGATTCATGGGTGGGGGGGCCTGGGTGGCTCAGTCTGTTGAGCGTCTGACTTCGGCTCAGGTCATGATCTCACGGTCCGTGGGTTCGAGCCCCGCATTGGGCTCTGTGCTCACAGCTTGGAGCCTGGAGCTGCTTCAGATCCTGTGTCTCCCTCTCTCTCTCTGCTCCTCCCCTGCTTGCACTCTGTCTCTGTCTCTCTCTCAAAAATAAATAAACATTGGGATGCCTGGGGGGGCTCAGTCGGTTACGCGTCCGACTTCGGCTCAGGTCGTGATCTTACGGTCCGTGAGTTCGAGCCCCATGTCGGGCTCTGTGCTGACAGCTCGGAGTCTGGAGCTGCTTCAGATGCTGTGTTTCCCTCTCTCTCTGCCCCTCCCCTGCTCACGCTCTGTCTGTCTCTCTCTCAAAAATAAATTAACATTCAAAAAAATTTTTTAATACAAGATGCAGGTACTGTGCTACTCTTCTAAAGTATTCTTCTTTTAATCTGAATTCTGAAACACCAGTGGCCCCCAGTATGACACCCAGATGAGGGGCCCAGATGAGGGACTGTGGGTGGCGCTCTGGGACCACAGTGTTTCTGGGAAGACATTTCTTCCTCTCATCCTACAAAAGCCAAGCTTTGCAAGATCACATGAATAAGTGGCACATCTGGGGTGAATTTGAGCCCCTTTCTAGCCGGTTCCTAAGCAGGGCCACCCTCACCATGATTTTGTCACCTTTTACCATCAAGAACACTCGTCAATGGAATGGCTTCGAATAGCACGAAATTCGAAAGGTCACAAAGGGCAAAGCACTGGTCCACACCCCGCCTCTTGGATTTGGCAGGGCTGTCCTGGCCACCAGAGAAGGGGGTTGGAGAGACAAAGCAAACGGAGGGCTTTTCACTACAGTAACTGGAAGAAGGAGAAAGTCAGTAACTCAAGCTCTGCTGGTCACTCACACTGATCTGGGGCCAGACAGTCCCGGAAACTCTGGAAAAGCAGCCGGCCAGGGTTCCCAGCCCTTCACCCCGTGCCACTCCCCTTGAGCCTTTCTTGTTTTAAAACATGCTGTCCAGAAATTACTCTCCTACACATTTCACCGTGGAGAGTAGACTCTTTGTCTCATTCTAAATATTTTCAAAGATCAAATCGACCAGAGGGAGATTTGGACAGTGTTCTTGGAATTACCTTGACCTCAATCTTACAATCGTCTTTTCTGTTATTTTCTCTAGAATTCATTAGTTTTGCATTAATCCAATTAGCGTCCTGTTTACCAAATGCCTCGTCCTTACATTTACGGCTTGGTCTGAAAGCTCAGGGAGACGTCCCCCACTCGATGCCTCCTCCCTCATTACTGCCAAATAATTAGTCAAGGAGCATCCCTGATCAAAAATTAAGAACCCAGAAGCAAGTTGAGGCTTGCCTTCCTCCGAAAGAAAAAAAAAACCCGACAAGAGATGCCTAATTACAGGGTTTTGCTGGTGGTCGGGGCCAGCGGGAAGCAGAAAACGGCCAGGAAGAGGGAGCGGGCAGTTGAGAAGGTGTGGGTCACAGCGGTTCAACGCGGAGGGCCTCGGTTTACACCCCAATGCCTAGCGGCCCTCACTCCGCTCCCTAACGCAGACCCACATTTGCATAGGGCAGATGCCAGGGCACGCGGTCTGGGGAAGCACCGTTCGGGTCTGTTTATTTAACTGTGCGCCCACACTTATGAGCTTTCCCTCGTGACACCTGCCACCTCTGCAAAAGTGACGCCTGTCTCTGTGGCAGGTGGCCCACAATCCTTACGCCCCCTCTACTCGGCATCGCTTGGTGGGAGGGCAGGACCCACGCCAGGACCCGTCCCCCCACCTCCGCCCGTCCCCACCCAGCCCCGCCAGAGTGTGCACGGCCCAGGTGAGCCTCAGAAGAGACACCTCTGCATCTTGCTCCTGTGGTGCAGACCAATGGAGGAAACGGAACCCAGGAAGTCACCTCTAAAATCCCAGGAAACGGGACAGGAGGGGTGAGGGGACATCCTCCCTGCCCATTTTAAAGGAACCGGTGCAAACCCCCCCCCCCCCCCAGGGAGAAGCCACCTGCCCAATTAGCCAGAGGCTTCCCCAGATGTCCGCCCCCTCCCCCAGGGCTTGGCACCTTGGAGCAGCAGGTGAGCAATTAGAGCCCCTGCCCCCTCCCCACAGGCATCCAGGGCCACAGGGAGCGATTCACCAGCTGGTGCTGGGCGGGCATCAGGGACAGGAACTTCCTGCATGCAGCCACTCTGAGCAAGATCACAAAGGAGAGATGTCCCTGGCTGCACCGGGTTCCCAGCCTGGCCCTGCGCGCTCGGGCCCCACACCGTGGCTGCTGGAACAGCCGGACGGGCAGTGCCCAGGTGTTCTGTGCCTGCCTGGTGAGGGCGGGAGGGGGCTGGACCAGCCTTCCCTGGGGAATCCTGCCCTCCGGGGATCCCAGGTGAGTTCCCGTGGGCAGCTCACAGGAGGGAAAGGCGAGGGTCTCCCTAGGGAGACGGTGAGGCAGGCGGGCCCACAGCTCCCATACACGTGAACACCCTGGGAACTCCCCTCGATCAGGACGGCCCGCTCAGGCTCTGCCCCCGCCCCTCCCCCGCCAAGCAGTCACAGCCACACCCTGATTTGAGACTTCTGGCCCCCAGACCCAGAGAGAGTAAGTTTCTGTTGTTTAAGTCGCCCGGTCTCTGTAATCTGTTACGGTCGGTGCTCCAGAAAACCACCACAGCTATCAAAGTACTGAAAACGAAAATTTGTGACTTAAATCTGGACGTGTTTCTGTACGCATGAAATGACAAGGTCCCACCGCGGGTCTCATAACTCCTCATTTCAACTTGGTGACAAGCAGAAACGAAATTTTTTAATTTCTACGGCCACTGTGATGCACGGTGAAAACATCGGTGATTCCTCTCACAGAAAAAGTCACAGGCGCCACTCAGACAGGGGTTTGCTGTCACGTCCACAATCGGACGGGATGCTGAAATTCATGCTGCAGAAATGATACAAAGAAAGATTTCGTCTTTCCCCACCGCAGGTCACAGCATCCCTACATTCCGGTTTAGATGGTCCCGCAGCACCAGGGTCGGGCGGGCGGTGTCCTGAGGTCGCAGCCCCGTGGCTCCAGTCCCGGCTGAGCTCTCTGCCCTGGAGCCCCGACTCCTGCACCCTGCTGTTTGTAACCTTGGGCAAGTGCGCGAGTCTCCGACATCTCCACCTCCCCTCTGTAAGCGAGCACCCACTCTGCGGGCTGTAAGGATTACAGGGAAAGAATGTACCGAGCATTCAGCTCAGTCCCAGCTTGAGCCACCGCTCGATGTTAGGTATTATCGGAGGTGTTCAACCAAAACTTGTTGGGCTGAAGTTTTTGTTTTTTTTTTCTCTTTGGGTCTCTGATTTAGGGCAGCGTGTCCCGGAAAAGAAAGCACTTTTGATGAGCAAATGTCTGCTCTGCTAAGGAATCCTGGTCAGAGTGGGCAGAGGTGGGGGGGTGGGGGGTTGGGCGGACAGGGGGGACACATGGAAAGTTTATAACCACTTGTGCTTCTCTCTTGGAGCCCACTTGGCTATGACGTGTCTTTAACTTGAAGCCCAGTGAGCGGAGGGAACTTTTCTAGAAACCAGAATCCACCTTCCTCTACCTAACGCACAAGGAAAGGACTTGCCAGGCGTCCCGCGTAACTTGCTTCAGAGGCAACTTGTCAAGGAGACGTGGTTGTGTGTTTTGATGTGTCCTCTGCGTTTGTGAAAGAAATCCGGGCAGGACCTGGACGCACTCGGCAGGGGTAGGCGGGGAGGGGGAGGGGGGACCGGTCCATAAGAAAGCCGGTCCCACCTGGAGAGAAGACCCCTAGGGTGGCGAGGGAGATGCCATGTGCTCCTTTCCCTTTTCTTGCTCTA
Source organism: Panthera leo (assembly GCF_018350215.1). Lineage (NCBI taxonomy): Eukaryota > Metazoa > Chordata > Mammalia > Carnivora > Felidae > Panthera > Panthera leo. The sequence continues at coordinate 2,097,160 of NC_056686.1, read as the reverse complement.
TGAAGGTAATACATCGGAACATGACATATTTTAAAAACATTGACTCGCCACTCCCACAGAAATACCCAAACTGGGAAATAAAGGCATACGTTCCCCTTTCGTGGGGGCCGGATGGAAGAAACCCACTTGGAAAATGTTTCTGCCTTTCTGGCAAACCGGAGGTTCACCGTGTGGGCGACGTCTTTTTTCCCCCTTATTTTATTCTATTTTATTTCATATTTTATTTTATTTTATATTTTGTTTTATTTTATATTTTATTTTGTATTTTGTTTTTATATTTTATTTTATATTTTATTTTATGCTTTATTTTATATTTTATTTTATCTTATTTTTATTTTATTTTATTTTTTTATTTTTTAAATTTTTTTAAATTTTTATTTATTTTTGAGACAGAGACAGAGTGCAAGTGGGGAGGGGCAGAGAGAGAGGGAGACACAGAATCTGAAACAGGCTCCAGGCTCTGAGCTGTCAGCATAGAGCCCGACGCGGGGCTCGAACCCACGAACCGCGAGATCATGACCTGAGCCAAAGTCGGACGCTTAACCGACTGAGCCACCCAGGTGCCCCTATTTTATTTTATATTTTATATTTTATTTTATGTTTTATTTTATCTTATTTTTTATTATATTTTATATTTTATTTTATTTTTTATTTTATACTTTATATTTTATTTTATGTTTTATTTTATTGTTATTTTATTTTATATTTTATTTTATATTTTGTATTTTATATTTTATTTTATTTTATATTTTATTTTATTTTATCTTATTTTATTTTATTTTATTTTACTTCATGTTAGTGACGTCTTTCATACAAGTATCTAGAGGGTAAATTCCCCTCAAAACTGTCTCCCACGTGGATGAACATGCTGCCCCACCCACCCTCCCACCCATGACATGAGTTGGTTCCCTTTCAGGTGTCAGAACCCAGGGGGTGAAGGTCTGCCTCTCTCCCTATGTCCTCAGGCTCTCCACCTCCACCCTAGCTGTGTCTTCGCATGTGCTCAATGTTACAAATCCACTCCCAGATGTGGGTGGGGCATACTCTATAAATAAATCCCCAACTGAGGCATCCTGGAGGCAGTGCCCCTGACTGGGGGCCATCAGCCTCCGCCCAAGCCCTGGGCAGATTCCTGCCTGGATGCCAGCCACTCCATTCCCTCCCAGGGGAGACCTGCTGGCCGCCCCAGAGCTGCCCCCACGCCCCGGCTCCTGGCTCTCCCAGCTGGGCAGCGGCACCTGGAACCATCCGCCATCACTTTCGAGCCACTTCGTGAAAGGCAGGCATTGCCTTGTAATTGGGGAGAGGGGATTCGAACCCCAGCATTCTGACTTCCACATCCCCCTGCTTCATCTCTGTCTCAGACTGGCCTTCCCATGGGCTACCCTTCAGAAATTGGAGAGACGACCCTGTTCCCCATGGCCTTCACTAGAAAGACAGCGAGTAGGGCATAAGCACTGCGGACAATCTCCAAGTGCCAGCTGCCAGGCCAGCTCACCTGCGGCAGCCCCGGCCGACAGGCAGCTGAGCAGGCACAGCCCCGCAGCCTCGTATTTTTCAAATCACACGCACAATCCGTGAATTCGCATGTTGCAAAATCTCAAATTGTTCTCAGTGCAATGCCTTTTCATCTTTAATGGGTAAATCAAAAGATGGGTGGCTGGACCTAACAGGAGACCCCAGCCTGGGAATGCGATACATTTCTGTACTCGTCTTCTTCCAAAGGTGATTATGAAGTCTATACAAATAAACAGCACCAAGGAGAGCAAACAGAACCAAACCATTGTGCTAACGGTTCCCAAATGTCCAGTGATTTAATAAACAATCGTTGGGACCGATTGACCTCCGGTCAGAAGTTAACCATGCACTGTCTCCCTGGTCCCTTGCTGGTTGACAATGGTCTACCTGTCACCGGTCTATTTATGTAGCCATGTGCACACTTTCTGCATATCCGGTTAGGGACCAGACAAAAATGCAAGCTGAGTAAGAAAGTAAGGATAGCTCCCTCCCTCCAAAGGCTGAAAGGACAGTGGATGCGAGGGAAGGAGGGTAGGGAGTGAGGGAGCCAGGACAGAGGAGCTGCTTCCCCAGGGTGGGCCGGGGGCCTGACTCTGCTCCTCCTGAAACAGGCTCAGAAGACAGACCAGGCACCCTTGGCCAGCTCGGAACCACCTGGAGATGTCCCTCTGGAACCCTGGCTCTTTAGTGACTGACCCCATGGATGTGGCTTGGTGGTCACGCCCAGCGCCGGGGTCCAGGGGAGCACTGGGTCTCAGCCTCGGGGAAGCGGGGAGTAACGCGGCCGGATTTCTACAGCCGTCTTGGGTGCAGACGGAGCGAGAGGGCACCGGCGGGGAGGAGCTTGTCAGCGACAGGGACGCTCACCAACTTCCATCGGCACCTGCACTCCGACCCGGCCTCTTCCCCGTCACCTTCGGAGCCTCCCCTCAGACGCTGGGGTGGAGAGGGGTCAGCTGGAGGTAGGCCCTCCGGGAATCCCAGCGACGCTGTTCCTCCCCCCAGAGCCACTGCTGGCAGGCACCCCCCCTCCCCCCATCTCCTCGCGGGCTGAACTCCGGCCACTTCCCTGCCACCCGCGCGGCGTCCCAGGGGCCGGTCGGACCCCGGAGGGGTGCCCCACGTCATCCTCTCTCCCAGCTCCTGCACGCTCGACCCCTCCTCGCAACCCCTAGCTTCTGAGCCCGTGTGCCCCCCAGCCCCGCGCTCCGGCCCCCGCAGGCCGCGCGGCGCCACGCCCAGGCCCCCTCGCGCGGGCTCGCGGCGCTTCCTACCTGGTGCAGTCGGAGCCCGGGGGCATCGACGCCGGAGCCGGCCCGGCAGTGGGTGCACGGCGGGCACGGGCGGCCCAGGCGGGTTATATGCGCGCGCGGAGGGGAGGCGCCGCGGGCAGGGGCGGCCGCGGAAGTTAGCGCCTGGCGCCGCCGGCCGGGCGGGAAGGCAGCGCGGGCCGCTCAGCGCGGCGGGAGGAGCGCGGGCGGCGGGGCCGGGCCGAGGCCGAGGTGGCCGCCGGCGCCCCGCCCCCCCAGCTGGCCGCGTGCGAGTCGGGGTCCCGGGCGCGCTCTGCCCCGCCTCCTTCCCGCCGCCTTTTGGCGCGCGTCGCCCCTGCGGAGCCCGCTGGGCCGCCTACCCCGGGCCGGACGCAGGCGAGATGGGGACCGCGACCCTCGGCCAGCTTGGGGGCCGCGGGCGAGGGCGCGCGGGAGCGAGGGCGGGCAGCCAAGCAGGCTCCGCGTCCCGACGCCTTGCTCCCCCCGCCCCACCCCACCCCCCAGACGCCGCATTTTCCCGACACCCCGGGCGGCCCTCCCGCCCCCACCGGCGCTGGGCTCCTCCGTGCGCGGGGCGCTCAGACCCCCGGGAGCAGGGGAAGAGCCGTCCTGGTCCGCGGAGTGTCCGCCCTCGCTGCCGGGAGCAGGGGTGAGGGGCGCGGTCCCAGGGCGAGGGGATTGGGTGGGGCCGTTTGCGCCCGTGGGGCTCCAGTGAGACTCTGAGGAGGGCGCGCCATCTATACTGACACCGAGCCGAGGTCACGGCCGCTCCCCGGCTCCGCTCGGCATTACGGATCCGCAGGGACCCTCTGGGAACGACTGTCTGGCCCCAGCCCACACTCATCCTGGGCGGAGGTTGTGTCCCTTGGCCCCTGGGGAGGATCTGGTGACGCAAACACTCCCAGGTCGCGGCGCGCACCCTGCTCCCTCCCTCCCCTGGCCGCCGCCTGCCGTCCCCCAGCGCTGGTTTCTCTTCTTCGCGCAGGTGCGCGTGGGCGTCCACGGCGACACGTGGATCGTGCACTCGGAATTGCTCTCTACGCTCAGACACCGGCCTCGGGCCGAGTCTTCCCTCGGACCGGTGTCACCCACGGCTCCACGGGTCTGGACCCACTCTGGGCGGGTCCTTGGCCAGAGAACCCGACCCGCAGGACACGTTTGGAAAGGCTCTCGCGGCGTGCACCTGCCGTGAACTGCGTTCCGGTGCTCTCGGGACCCGTTATCGGCCTCCGAGCCGGCGTCCCCAGGCCCGCGTGACCCTCGTGTCAGTGTCGCCTGTGGAACTGCGTACGAGCCGGGCTGGTGCAAACTGGGTTCTCCGGCCGCCTGGGTCCGCGTTCACCCGGCGGACCTGGCTCACTTCCACCCACCTTTACTGCTCACCCACTGGTTTAGATTCGCGCGGGCTGGAGACACAAAGACGGATGGAGCTGGCCCGGCACAGAAAAGTCTGGTACCGCCTAGCTGGACGCGTGCACGCATCCCCTGCCCGTGTGTTCCAAAGGGGGGTGGCGGGGGACGTCGGCAGGCTGCAGGCCGGGGGCTGTGAGCACAGAGGTGTGGGGAGGGCCCAGGCTGGGTCTGGGTTCTCAGAAGGGAGGGGCGAGAGTGAGTGTCTGGGTCCGCCGGCCCCGGTAGACTGCGGAGGCTCTGGCAGGGCCTGGTCGGGTCATGGGGCAAGCCTCCTTCGGGGGAAGAGGACCAGGGGTTCCCAGAGGGCGAGAGGACAAGGCACTCGCGGGGGAGCCAGCAAGGTGCGCAAAACCCGCGCTGACATAGGCGCGCGCCGTCCTGCGTGGGCAGGTCCCGGGTCGCGCCCTGCGCTCTCCCTCTCCTCCGCGCGGGTGCAAACGCCGAAGGCATTCTCCCCAGATCTGCGTAGTGCCCGAGGGGAGGCGAGGGCCTCCCTGCAGGCAGGGTTGCCCAATTCAGCCAAAAAGAAAGAAAAAAGAAAAAAAAAACCCAGAAAACGAATACGTACTTATTCACCGTGTATAACATACAATGTGTGTATATACACTATTACGTATTTAGATAGAAGCGCGTAGGTGTCCGTAAACGTAGTTACATCTAAGCGTATTCACGTGTAAGTATAAACACTCAAACGTAAGCGGACACACAGGACGCCCGTTTACATTTGAAGTTCAGATAAGCGGGTACTTTTTTGGTGTTTGTCCCATACAGTATCTGAGAGCATTTTCCCACAAAAATGATTCGTTGTTTGCCTGAAATTCAACTTGAGCGCGCGTCCCGCGTTTTCGGTGTCAACCCTCGCTGAGGGGCGGATCGCCCTGGTGGCGAGAAGCGCGGCGGCGCGGGAACGTGCGAACTACAAGCCCCACAATGCTGCGCGGTCACCCGGGGCCCTGATAGGCCGCGAGGTGCTTCCGCCCTCCGTCACTTCCGGTCGCGGTGCTGGCGGTTGCCGCAGGCCGGGCGGGAGTGGAGCGCCCGGGGCCGGGGGTCGGAGGCCGCCATGAACTTCTCCGAGGTGTTCAAGCTCTCCGGCCTGCTCTGCAAGTTCTCCCCGGACGGCAAGTACCTGGTGAGCGGCCGCGGGGCCCGGGAGGAGGGGGCAGCTTGGGGGTCCGCGGGTGCGGGCCTCAAGCAGGGACCCCGGGTTGACACCCGAGGCTGGGGACCCAGGGCACGTGACCCCGGCTGACACCTGAGGCAGGGGACCCTGGGCTGGGGACTCGGACGGGGGCCCCGGGCGGACACCGAGGCAGGCGCCCTGGAGCAGGGGACCCAGGGCACGTGACCCGGGCGGACACCGGGGCTGGGGACTCGACAGATGCCCCAAGCAGGGGCTCCGGGGGAATGGGGCATGGGCAGGTGCCAGCCTCCCTACACCCCAGTTTCCATCTGTCAGAGGCAGGTAATGGCAGTGTTGTCGTCACACATTTGAGGGTACAGAGGATATCAGGTCGTTGTTGTTATTTTGACACATGGGGGGACATACCTAGTTCTGTTGGCTGTAACCTGGTGCAGGGACTTTGTCTTTGCCAGCCCTCCCCGCCCCCCACCATATGGCAAATAAGCGATTGAAATAACCAGCAGTCTCTGCCCGGATGAGTCCAGTCGTCCGCACTGCTGTTTATTCGAACGATTGGGATTCGAGCTGTTCATCACGGAAGGGGAGGGGGGCGACCAAATGCTGCTGAAATCTCTGAGCCAGTCTGTGCAGGAAACACACCAGCATCATCAGTGTGTATCCTCGGGACCTGGTTGTATGATTGGCACTGGAAGTCCATTCAGGAAAAGATCAGCCTTATAGAAAGTGTGTCTGTTAAAAAAAAAAAAAAAAAAAAAGTGTGTCTGTTTAGTTCTGTATGTTAACTCACCGAGGCTTCATGACTTTTCAGTTTGAACCTGAACATTCCTGTTCTTTGTCCAGCTCTTTGAAACTGGAACTCCTTTGTGGAGGTATTATCCTAAATACATAAATTAGCATTCTGCTAAGAGATACACAATGTCTTCAGCTTAAAGTTCACCCCCAGAAACCGTGGCGTATTTTTTGAAATGCTCCCCATAAATTCATTGTTTAAAAAAATCGTCTATGAAAATTCCAGTGAATTATAAAGAGAAAGACTATGTTCCTTTGCTTCATTTTGGTGCTTTTTTTTTTTTTTTTTTTTGGCTTCTCCACCCTGGTGGAAATATGGTGTTACTGGAGTCTTGTTCTTCGAAGCTCTATCCTAAATCCTGAAGAAAGTAGGTCTGTGTTGCCGTTTTTAATATCTTGCAACAGATCTGATAATGGTTTTTCCATGCCATGACACATACTCCCTGTCTTAAGGAGCTCATTGTAACTGATGACAAAGCTACAATGTGACACATGTTCTCAGCTAAAGTTACCCTCCCCTTCTCCTTTTTACAAGGAAAACTCATGAGGTGTGTTTTTTAAACTTTATTTTTGAGAGTGAGAGCATACGAGTGGGGGAGGGGCAGAGAGAGAGAGAGAGAGAGAGAGGGAGGGAGGGAGGGAGGGAGAGGGAGAGAGAGAGTCCCAAGCAGGCTCCTCGTCAGCGTCATGGAGCCCACGGCTCAAACTCACAGAACTCACACTCCCTCACAAACCACGAGATCACAAGGAGCCCCCCAGGCGCCCCGAGGTTTTTTTCAAAAGGAAAAGGAAGGTTTGGAAAAGGAAAGGAAAAGGTTTGTAAAACACAAACCAATAATTGAGTTTGATCTTGATAAGAATGAAGCAATTAACATTTAAAAATCAGTTCTTGGGGTGCCTGGGTGGCCCAGTCAGTTAAGCGTCCGACTTTGGCTCAGGTCATGATCTCGGGGTGTATGAGTTCGAGCCCAGTATTGGGCTCTGTGCTGACAGCTCAGAGCCTGGAGCTGCTTCGGATTCTGTATCTCCCTCTCTCTCTCTGCCCTTCCACTGCTCGCTCGCTCTCCCTCTCTCCCTCTCTCCCTCTCTCAAAAATAAATAAACATTAAAAAAAATTTTTTTTAAAACCAGTTCTTGATTTTTAAACTATAATATAATCTAAAATCAGATAAGTATACGCAAATAATTTGCTTAGATATGGATATTATTAACAAACGTGGACACAGACTGCCTCTTCAAGAAAACAGGATTAACGCTTAAACATCTTCACGGTCAGTACTCAGAATAAGTCCCCGCAGTGGAAGAGAAACCTGCCTGCGTCCCCTCCTGTGTCGGGAAAGCGTCAGCCTGCTGCTGCTCTTCACCTCTGCTGTCCCGCGGCTGCTGTTACACTCGCCGCACTGCTGACACTTCCCGTCACGTTTGCCAGGAGCTGGGGGTGTGTCACAGCACACAAGCCCTCAGGACACCAGCGGGTGCCACACAGCTCAATTCTGGCACCGTCCCCCTGGAGACCCGAGGTGGACCGCCCACCCACTGCATTTTTTTTGATGTTTATTTTCTTGTTTATTTATTTATTTATTTTTTTCATTTTTGAGAGAGAAAGAGCATGAGCAGGGGTGCGGCAGAGAGGGGGGCAGGATCTGCAGCGGGCTCTGTGCTGACAGCAGTGAGCCCGATGTGGGGCTGGAACTCCTGAAGCGTGAGATCGTGACGTGAGCCGAAGGCGGGCGCTTCACCAGCTGTGCCCCCCCACGCGCCCCTGTGCCCCCCACTTCAGATTCCAGCCAGAGCTGCGGGTCCTCGAGCTCCCCACAACTTCTGTCTGCCTGGGCCACCAGTCAGAGGCTCCCACAGGCCCCTCCTCGGGTTCGGCTGATTTGCCAGAGTGGCTCACAGAACTCAGACACTTGTGCTAAAGGAGACCAGAGAGGATCCAGGTGAACAGCCAGGTGAAGAGATCCAGAAGACAAGGTCCAGGAGGGTCCCGAGTGCAGGAGCCGCTGTCCCCGTGGGGGTGGGTGCGTCACCTGCCCTGTGTGCCTGTGTTCACCGGCCTGGAGCTCTCTGAACACTGTCCTGTTGGCATTTTACAGAGGATTCCTCGTGATGAATTATTAACTCCGCTTCTAGCCCTCCTCCCCTCTCTGGAGAAGGGGGAGTGGGACTGAACATTCCAAGCTTCTAATCATGGCTGGTATTTCTGGTGGCCAGGAGCCCACCTAGAGGTGCCTCGTTAGAACAAAAGACGCTCCTACCACCCAGGACGTTTCAAGGACCCGAGGAGTCCTGTGCCAGGGCCTGGGGGCAGGGACAAATACGTATTTTTCTGTTGCCTCGTCCTTACGTCTCCGTGGTCCTTCTCACCAAGGACCCTGAGGCCCCCGTCCGCACTCCCTGTGCCTTGTCTGCCGGTGGTTAAAGCAGCAGAGTGCTGGCTTAGTTCACAGAAGAGCTGGTCCCACGCTGTGTCCTGCTTTAGTTTTTAATACGCGAGTCAGAAAGTAAAAAATGACCTAGTAGAGAGTTTTAACAGAACGTCTTATCCTGGAGCAGTGTCAACACATAGTTTGTGTATTTCAACCTTGTCTTCTCGTGAACCCTTATCCTTAGAGGGGGTGACAGTCTGGGAACATGAGGCCGTCCAGGCAGGAAATACATCCGGAAGGACAGAGGGAGCTAGAATTCCTGGACGGCGGGGAGCACCGACTCCTGAGCTGCCTTCCCTGAGACTGTTAGACCATCGTGGGCTTTTTTTCCCGTCTTTAGGCTTCTTGCGTCCAGTACCGCTTAGTGGTCCGGGATGTGCACACCCTCCAGATCCTCCACCTGTACACGTGCCTGGACCAGATCCAGCACATCGAGTGGTCGGCGGACGGACTCTTCATCCTGTGCGCCATGTACAAGCGGGGGCAGGTTCAGGTGCGCCGCCCGCGGGGCTCCGAGCCAGGGGCTCTTGCCTGAGGGTGACCCCGGGAAGGATCCAGCCTCTTCTGTGCCCTTGTAGTTTGAGAAAAAAGGCGAGGCGGCTCAAGCCGGTTTCCTCTTAAAATTATAACAGTTCCCTAATAGCTTAAGTACTTTGAAAACAGGAAAACACTTAACTAGCCTTAACGTGTCATCAGGTAGAATTCAGTAAGAGGAAGTGTCCGCAGACAGCTGTCTAGAAGCTTGGGCCCCACGGGTTTGGGGAAGCGCGAAGATGCGTTTCTAGCAGATCTGAAGTTTCCCCGAAGGAGCTTGGAGGGCTGGCGAAGGGCTTTAAAACCAACACTGTGAGGTCCCCCGGGAGCGTGGCTTTTGTGCCGCGGTCCGGCTCCAGCCCTGCCTCGTGGCGGATGTGGAATCGCGCCCTGTGTCCTGACCGTGTGCCGTGCTTGACGCGCGTGCGCTCATGTTGTGGGTCTGCGTTTCTGTCCGTTGCGAATCCAGGTGTGGTCCCTGGAGCAGCCGGAGTGGCACTGCAGGATCGACGAGGGCTCGGCCGGGCTGGTGGCCTCCTGCTGGAGCCCCGACGGCCGCCACATCCTCAACACAACCGAGTTCCACGTAAGTGCAAAGGCCCCGGGCACACGTCGTCGAGCAGAGGAGGGTGACTCCTCGCGCCTTTCTCCGGAAGTTGCTGGGTAGCGGTCAGGCGGGTGAATTTTGGAGAACGATGTGTATCTTTCAGATATACATATATGGGGAGAGAGGGAGAGACGGAGAAAGATGTGTGTCTTAGGTCGACACGGTTGTTATATGATCTTTCTGCCCAAATTTAAGGAAAAGTAACGCGGGTTTTAAATGACAGGATTTAAGAATTAAACAGTTCCTGTACTTCAGCGGTAGAAGATGAATTCACTACGATCAGCTTTACATCTTTAAGATGCCTGACCTGTGACCGCGGTCACTGCTGCGTCCTGTCCGAGCCTCGCTGGGGCTCCCCCCCACAAAGTTAGGGAATTTGCACATATAAGGTGTTGGGGTAGAAGGTCTTTGGTGTCAGCAGTGTTGTTTTCAAAGACAGAAAAATGCGCAGATCCCGTTAACGATGTGCGCCTTTTGAGGGGTTGTCATGACCCAGTGTGTGGGCCCGAACCCCCAGGCCTGGGCTGCCCGGTGCCCTGCAGGAGCCCCGCCCCAGGCTGCAGAGGGGACAGTGCGTGCGTGTGGCGAGGGCGAGTGTCTGTGCCCAGCCGTGAGGGTGCCGGGCGACCCTGTGGGATGTCATCATCGGGTCTTTTTCAAGTTGGCATCATGTGGGAGAAGGTCTCTGTCCAGCCATGAGGGGGCGGCTGAGTCGGCTGCCTCAGACGGCCGTGAGGCTTCACGTACCTTCTGTTTTGGTTTCAGACCCGCTTTTGATGTGGTGTCTGCTCATACAGGCTGTCGGAGACTGAGCAGGACACAGGGCACTTGGTTTCCTTGCGGTGCACATGGTGACTTTTCATTCATTCATTCATTCATTCATTCATTTTTAATTTGAGAGAGAGTGGGGGTGGGGGGCAGAGAGAGAGGGAGGGAGGGAGAGAGAGTCTTGAGCAGGCTCCATATGCTCGGTGCAGAGCCCAGTGAGAGGCTCGATCTCACGCGAGATCATGACCTGAGCTGAAATCCGGAGTCAGACAGAAAGTGGACCGAGACCCAGAGCTGCACACGTTGGCCTTTTAAAGACGCTTGCAACTTGGAAGTTTTCAGACGTGTTGAACTGTTTATACGGCCTCACCCGACAGTCTTCGTGATTAGAATTCTTGGGGCCAGAATCCAGTGTCCAGACGGGCGTGTGCCAGGGCCTCCCTGCCTCCCGTACACGAATGTGACAGGCCCTTTGCACAGGGTCCCCGAGGGTAAAGCACTGTGTGCCCCAACCCACCCCCGAGGCCCAGAGCAGGGCTGCCTGCATGCCCCACAGAGGCGGGACGGACCCTGCGTTCTGTGTCGACCCGTTCTTGCTTTCCTTTGGGTCGTGTGTGTGTGTGTGTGTGTGTGTGTGTGTGTGTGTGCACGTGTGCGCATGCACAACGAGCGTATACACTGTTGCTTGCTTTGCATCTGTTTCAAGTTTGCTGACGCGAGTTCGTCCTCTGTATTCCGGGGTGGTTCCCTTCGCCCTCGGTGTTCGTCCGTCTGGAAGGCGTGGCTCACTCTGCTGTTCCTCGCAGGCGAAGTCACGGCACACCCTTCTGCCCTCTGCTGCTGCCGGTGTTCAAGGGGGTAGGGGCCACGGTGCCGGGAGTATATCGTACGTGACCTATATTGAGGCACCCTGTCGGGGGTAGCCTGGGGGACTGCCTGCTTATAGTAGATGGCATTCGACTTTCCAGAGCTTTTTACCAGGATTTAAACTGACTGCCAGCCCTGGGGCGCCTGGGGAGCTCAGTCTGTTAAGCGTCTGACTTTGGCTCAGGTCATAACCTCACAGTTCGTGAGTTTGAGCCCCGAGTCAGGCTTTGTGCTGACAGCTCAGAGCCTGGAGCCTGCTTCAGATTCGGTCTCCTCCCCACCCCCCACTCTTTCTCTGCCCTTCCCCTGCTAGCAGTCTGTCTCTCCCAAAATTAAATAAACATTAAAAAAAAAAAAAGAATGAAATTCTAATTTCCTTCTAAGTTCATTCAAGTTCCTGACAACACGAGTCTAATTTTATTTACTATTATTATTTTTTAAAGTTTTATTTTTGTTTAAGTAATCTCTACATCCAACATGGGGCTTGAACTCACAACCCGGAGATCATGAGTCACATACTTCCCCAACTGAGCCAGCCAGGTGCCCCAGCATGAATCTAATTTTAAAAAACAACTTCGGGGCCACGGGGGTGGCTCCGTCGGTTGAGGGTCCAACCTCAGCTCGGGTCGTGATCTCCCGGTCCGTGAGTTCGAGCCCCGCGTCGGGCTCTGTGCTGACAGCTCGGAGCCTGGAGACTGCTTCAGATTCTGTGTCTCCCTCTCTCTCTGCCCCGAACCCACTCGCATTCTGTCTCTGTCTCTCTCAAAAATAGATAGATAGATAGATAGATAGATAGATAGATAGGTAGGTAGGTAGATAGATAGGTGATAGATAGGTAGCTGCCAGGCCAGTGGAGCTACAGAGGAAGTGCATTGTGGTTTCACTTGTCGTTTCCTGACTATTGGTGAGGTTGAGTGCTTTCATACCTTGTTTTACACACATGCACACTCTCGCACACTTGATTAATATGCGCTTCAGGTTCCTGTGGACTGTGCGGTGTGAGGAAGGGATCCACGTCTATCTTTTTCCCAACGACGTTTATCAAGAACTGAATTTCTTTATGTTTACGTAAAATTTCCGATTTTCCTTCCTCTTCCGCTGTTGGCACGCCGGTTTGCCGGGCCGCACTGTTTACGCCCCCGGGTGTGTAGCGTGTCGGTGTCTGTGGGGCTGCCCCCTCCCGTTGCCCTTGTGGTGTCGGTTTGTTTACTGTACTTGTGGGGTGCTGTTACCAGCTGCGCTCGGACTGAGGATGTTAGGTCTTCACGCCAGTGGAACCTTGATTGTAACTCATCGTTCGTTGTCCCTCGTGGATCTTTTTGCCTCACAAACCTGTTTTGTCAGCTGTTCGCCTAGCCTGTGGCTCTCGTGGTTTTTCTTTTTCACTCCTGTTACTTTTCCACCTTCCCGTGTCCTTAAATTTCAGTGTCTGTCTGTGTTGTAAACAGCCCGTAGCTGCCTCAAAAAAAAATAAGCCGAAAACCTTTTTCTTACGTGTCCACAAAGCCAGTTAAAACCACCGACGAGCACCATTCACCCCTTGAGGCGCGCAGCTCAGCCGGAACGTGGACAGCCCCGTCCGCGCCCACCGCTGCTCCCGGATAGCCACTGCCTGCTTGCTGTCCACATTCTCTATCGGTGGGGCCACGTGGCGTGGGGGGCTCTGTTTGGCCTCTGTCACCCAGCGCTGTGCTGTCACTGAGGGTATCAGCGGCGGTCCCTCGTGGCCGGGCGCCATTCCGTGGCATGGGGACACGGCATCTGCTTTCCGTCCACCATCTGGCAGGCCGTGGGCGCTTTCCCTTGGGCGCCGTCCGGAACGAGCTGCTGGGACGCACGTCATTTGACTCGGGTAAATCCCTGGGAGGGGGTGCCAGGAGGGGCGCGTGCAGAACGCTTCAGGAAACTGCCGACTGCTCTCTAACGTGGCTGCCCCCCAGGTTAGAGCTCAGGTGTCCACACTCTCACGACCCTCGACACGCGTCAGTGTGGTTTTCTACTCTAGTCAGTCTTGTGTTGTGGTGTCTCCCTGTGGTTTTGGTTTTTGTTTTTGTTTTAAGTTTATTTATTTTGAGAAAGAGAGAGACAGAGAGCACAAATGGGGAAGAGGCAGAGAGAGAGAGAGAGAGAGAGAGAGAGAGAGAGAGAGAGAATCCCAAGCAGGCTCCTAGCTGTCGGCACACAGCCCGACATGGGGCTCGATCTCACAAACCCGGAGATCATGACCTGAGCTGAAGTCGGACGCCCAGCCACCTGAGCCTCCCAGACGCCCCTGCCTGTGGTTTCAGTTTGCATTGTCCTCATGACTAATGCCATTAGGCCTCTGTCACATGCCCGTTATCGTAGGACTTGTCTGTTCGTTTCTTTACCGGGTGGCTAGTCACGTTACTCAACTGTGAAGTTTCTTCTACTATATTCTGGAGGCGGGTCCTTTCCTAGACACGAGCCTGGCAAGTGTTTTCTTCTACAGCTTGCCCTCTCAGTTAGTTAACAGCTTCTTTTAAAGAGCAGAAATGTTTCCTTTTAATGGAGTCTAACGGATCAGGTTTTTTTGTTTTGTTTTTTTTATGTTTTGTGCATCTAAAGAAATCCCCACCCAACCCAAGATCTGAAAAGAGTTTATTCTGTTTTCTTCTAGAAGTTTTATGGTTTGGGCTCCTAAGTGTAAACATAGGACCTGTTTTGAGTTTAGATCTTTTCCACTCGCACTTCTGTCAAAAACCCATTGCCTGTGTGTGTGCAGGTCTGTTTCTGGATTCTGTCTTGTTCCATTGACCTATTAGCCTCGCTTTGTGCGAACAGCATACTCTCTGATTATAGTACTTTACAGTAAATCTGGAAACCAGGTCAGTGTGTTTTCCAGTGTTGTCCTTGTTCAGAGTCAGCTGTTGGAAGCTCGTCAAGTAGTGAACTGCCACGTCAGCCAACGGGAAGGGCACGGAGACCGTTTTTAGAAACAAAACTAGGAATCGGGGTTAAGAAATTCTGGTTATTCCCTTTTAAACTCTAATGGGATCTAGGGGGTCATGGAACCTCAATATTAGATGTAAATGTAGATGGGTGTTTGAACGCTTAAAAGCTATACTGTGGGCTTTTCCTGGGGACGGGTGTCCGTGACCACCCCGCCAGGCACGCGGGCCGGGAGAGGAGGGGATGGCCGGCTGACAGAGCGGTCACCCCCAGAAACCCTGTGGGGAAGCAGCCGTGCAGAGAGGCCACCGCACGGGCCCTTCTGCCCCCACCTCCTGCTCACGAGTCTGCTGAGGCAGAGGACCAAGCAGGTTGACCTCGCTCAGTCCCCTGGACACCCACCGTCCTGGACAGCTTGCCTGCCGGCATCTGCACGTTTGTTAGGAGAGGAAAACCGCAGTTACTTTGAAATTTTAAACTAAATGCACTTATATTCGACTTTGTGTTGCTCACGCGATATTGTTACAAAAAGAAAACCAAACACCAGGAGCATGAAATTAAAGGATGGGAGACTGGGGGTGGGGGGGTGGGGGAGACACCCAGGAGCAGCTACTGTTCTTAATTCTGCAGTAAACCTCTTACTGGGTCACTGATGCCTGTCTGTGATTTAACCGCCGTCTTCCCGGCTGCTAAACCTGCACCGTTTCTCTTTCCCCTTCTCCTCGACAGCTGCGGATAACTGTCTGGTCCTTGTGCACAAAGTCCGTGTCTTACATCAAATACCCCAAAGCCTGCCAGCAGGGTGAGTCGGCCGAAGCTGATTTGGAAGCCGTTTCCTTGTTGTTTTTGTTCAGGGCCCGGGGGCGGGGGCGGGGTGGGGGGGAGAGGGACACTTTTTTAATACAGAAAATTTACGGGCGCAGTAGTCTCAGCGGCTTATCAGCGTGTGGCCAGCTTCTTTCTCTACGCCCCAGACCTGCTGATGCTTCGTCTGTGAATAGTTCCGTGTGTGTCTCCCGAGGACAAGGGCTCCCCTTTCAAGATAGAACCACAGTGGTTTAAAGGACCTCAGAGAAGTAGGCTTTACGTGCGGTTCCCTTCCTGTCGTAGGACTGGGGATCAGGTCCCTTCGGTTGATGTGTGTCCCAGGACCTGCCCCCCCCCCCCTCCCAGTTCTGCACTTCAAGCCTCCAGACTTCTGTTGGCCTGCTCTGTGGTCTCTGTGCTGGGGAGAGGGCGGCCGCCCCGCCCAGCCGGCCACCGCGGGACTCGGTTGGACTGCGGAGAGCGAGTGGGGTGCCCATCCCTGAATCGTGAAGTTGCCGCGATGTGTGCAGACAGCAGTGCCTCGTGTGTTCTTGTGGCTCACGAAGTGTGAGCTGTGGCCTGGGGCCTTGTGACTAACACAGAACGGAAAATACGGTTTCACATTTTCAACCAAAGCTTATTTCTAAACTCCGACCTTACGTTTTCTTCTCCCGAGTAAATTCAAAAGTACACGTAGGAAGTTGGGGCGCCTGTGTGGCTCAGTCGGCCGGCTGAGGGTCCGCCTTGGGCTCAGCTCGTGATCTCTCCGCTCCCAGGTTCAAGCCCCACGTCGGGCTCTGTGCTGTCGGGGCGGAGTCCGCTTCGGTTCCCGTCTCCCTCTCTCTCTGCCACCGCCCCCCCCCCCCCCCAGCTGTTGCTTTCTCTCGGTCTCAAAAGTAAATAAGATATTCTTTTAAAAAAGTAAAACTGGGTGTAATGAGAAGCTGACAAGCTGGCTGAGCTCCCTAGGATTTGTGCTCCAAAAACGACGATCCGTCAGGAGCTGCATTTTCAGTGACACTTTGTGGTTCTTCGGGGGCCCGGTTCCTGCGGTTTTCCGTCAGATCCCTTGCCGGTCGGGGGTTGGGGGTCGGGGGGTCCCTGGGCTGCTGCACCGAGGCCGCGGTCTCGCTCTCCGCCCCTCCTTCTGGCTGCGGGCGCCAGTCCCTCCCCGTGACCCCTGCCTCTGGTTTCTCACCGCTCCCTGGGGCTGCAGCGGGGTGTCCCTCTCCTCCCGCCAGGGGTCTCCTTTACCCGGGACGGCCGCTACATGGCGCTGGCGGAGCGGCGCGACTGCCAGGACCACGTGAGCGTCTTCGTCTGCAGCGACTGGCAGCTCCTGCGGGTAGGGGGTGCCCTGCCGGCCACGGGGCGTCTCCGAGGCCCGGGCACCTTTGGGAGGGGTTGCGGCAGCGCCATCTCGTGGAGGGCGGGTCACCGGAGGGCACGCCCCGGGGGGTGGGCCTGCCGGTGAGCGGGGCGGCCACAGGCCATCGGGTGAGCTGCTGTCCTCTTGTCAGGGCCGTGCGGTTCGCCCAGGGGCTGCTGCCCCGGGAGGGTCTGCTCTGGGCCAGCCTCCAGGGGCCCCGGCCAGGTGCGCAGGGCCCTCCTCCCCTGGCCGGGCTCAGCTCCACGGGCCGGGTGGGTGCGGAGAGGCCTTCGGACTGGCAGTGACCCTCCTGCCAGAGCACGGAGGTGGCCCCATCGACCCCGGGCACGGGGTGTCCTGGCGGGATCTCGCGGAGCTGATCTTCCAGGAGTGAGGCCGAGCCAGGCCGGAACCGGGAGGGAGTGGGGGGCGGTGCCAGGCCGCGGGAGCTGCGTCACAGCCAGCGGTGCTGGGCACCGTCCTGCCCGGTGGGCTCCACCTGGGCCCGCCTGGGGCCTCCTGAGTGCTCAGGCAGGATTTTAACGACAGAAGGACAGGGCTGGGGACATTGTCCGCTTCTGTACAAGGAAATTAAATACTAAACGTGTTCCCAACGTCAGTGATAAAATGTGTATTTCTTCAAGAAAACACTTTCGAATTTAACGTTTCTCTGTCTTGCTTTGGAAGCACTTTGACACGGAGACCCAGGACCTCGCAGGGATCGAGTGGGCCCCAAACGGCTGTGTGCTGGCAGTGTGGGACACCTGCCTGGAGGTATGCAGGGTGACCAGGCAGACCCTGTGTGTTGGGGCGCTTTGACCTGTGTTTACCCGAGGCTTTCTGAATGTGGAGGCTCGGTCGGCTCACCGGGCTCCGAGGCCAAGCCCAGCCCTTTGACCAGCGAGTCCTTACGTTTGCGGCCAAGGTCCCCACTGTCCCCTGTGCGGGAGGGCCTGTCCTGCTCCACCGGTCTTCCTTCTGACCTCCCGCTGGCCATCGGCTGTGTCCCCATCCCCCCCCACCCCCCCAAACCCCCCCCATGCTCCGGTCAGGGTGAGTGTCAACATCTGCACGGTCTCTTGCAGTACAAGGTCCTGCTCTACTCCTTGGACGGCCGGCTCTTGTCCGCGTACTGTGCCTACGAGTGGTCCCTGGGCGTCAAGTCTGTGGCCTGGAGCCCCAGCAGTCAGTTCCTGGCCATCGGAAGCTATGACGGGAAGGTGAGACCGAGTAGCACACGTGGAGATGTTGCGGGCACGGCGCCCGCCAGGGGCCCTCACGCGCACTCTCCCCCCTCAGGTGCGCATCCTTAATCACGTGACTTGGAAAATGATCACAGAGTTCGGGCACCCAGCCACCATTAGCAACCCCAAAATAGTAAGTCTGGAATGCATGTTTGTTTGTTTGTTTGTTTGTTTGTTTCTTTCTTTCTCTCTTTCTTTCTCTCTTTCTCTCTTTCTCTCTCTCTGTCTCTCTCTCTCTCTTTCTTTATGAAATTTATTGTCAACTTGCTTTCCATGCAACACCCAGTGCTCATCCCAACAGGTGACCTCCTCAGTGCCCATCACCCACTTTCCCCTCCCTCCCACCCCCCATCAACCCTCAGTTTGTTCTCAGCTTTTAGGAGTCTCTTATGTTTTGGCTCCCTCCCTCTCTAACCATTTTTCCCCCCTTCTCCTCCCCCCTGGTCTTCTGTTAAGTTTCTCAGGATCCACATAAGAGTGAAAACATATGGTATCTGTCTTTGTCTGTATGGCTTATTTCACTTAGCATAACACTCTCCAGTTCCATCCACGTTGCTACAAAGGGCCAGATTTCATTCTTTCTCATTGCCACGTAGTATTCCATTGTGTATATAAACCACAATTTCTTTATCCATTCATCAGTTGATGGACATGTAGGCTCTTTCCATAAGTTGGCTGTTGTTGAAAGTGCTGCTATAAACATTGAGGTACAAGTGCCCCTCTGCATCAGCACTCCTGGATCCCTTGGGTAAATTCCTAGCAGTGCTATTGCTGGGTCATCGGGTAGATCTGTTTTTAATTTTTTGAGGAGCGGCTGCACCAGTTTGCATTCCCACCAACAGTGCAAGAGGGTTCCCGTTTCTCCACATCCTCTCCAGCATCTATAGTCTTCTGATTTGTTCATTTTAGCCATTCTGACCGGCGTGAGGTAGTGTCTCAGTGTGGTTTTGATTTTTATTTCCCTGATGAGGAGCGACGTTGAGCATCTTTTCATGTGCCTGTTGGCCATCTGGATGTCTTCTTTAGAGAAGTGTCTATTCATGCTTTCTGTCCATTTCTTCACTGGATTATTTGTTTTTCGGGTGTGGAGTTTGGTGAGTTCTTTATAGATTTGGATACTAGCCCTTTGTCCAATATGTCATTTGCAAATATCTTTTCCCATTCCGTTGGTTGCCTTTTAGTTTTGTTGATTGTTTCCTTTGCTATGCAGAAGCTTTTTATCTTCATGAGGTCCCAGTAGTTCGTTTTTGCTTTTAATTCCCTTACCTTTGGGGATGTGTCAAGTAAGAAATTGCTGCGGCTGAAGTCAGAGAGGTTTTTCCCTGCTTTCTCCTCTAGGGTTTTGATGGTTTCCTGTCTCACATTTAGGTCCTTCATCCATTTTGAGTTTGTTTTTGTGAATGGTGTGAGAAAGTGGTCTAGTTTCATCCTTCTGCATGTTGCTGTCCAGTTCTCCCAGCACCATTTGTTAAAGAGACTGTCTTTTTTCCATTGGATATTCTTTCCTACTTTGTCAAAGATTAGTTGGCCATATTTTTGTGGGTCTAGTTCTGGGGTTTCTGTTCTATTCCATTGGTCTATGTGTCTGTTTTTGTTTTTTGTTTTTTAACATTTATTTATTTTTGAGACAGAGAGAGACAGAGCATGAGCAGGGGAGGGTCAGAGAGAGAGGGAGACACAGAATCCGAAACAGGCTCCAGGCTCTGAGCTGTCAGCCCAGAACCCGATGTGGGGCTCGAACTCACGGACCGTGAGATCATGACCTGAGCCGAAGTCGGACACCCAACCAACTGAGCCACCCAGGCGCCCCTGTGTGTCTGTTTTTGTGCCAATACCATGCTGTCCTGATGATGACAGCTTTGTAGTAGAGGCTAAAGTCTGGGATTGTGATGCCTCCTGCTTTGATTTTCTTCTTCAGTATTACTTTGGCTATCCGGGGTCTTTTGTGGTTCCATACAAATTTTAGGATTGCTTGTTCTAGCTTCAAGAAGAATGCTGGTGCAATTTTGATTGGGATTGCATTGAATGTGTAGATGGCTTTGGGTAGTATTGACATTTTAACAATATTTATTCTTTCAATCCATGAGCACAGAATGTTTTTCCATTTCTTTGTAACTTCTTCAATTTCCCTCATAAGGTTTCTGTAGTTTTCAGCATACAGATCTTTTACATCTTTGGGTAGGTTTATTCCTAGGTATTTTATGCTTCTTGGTGCAATTGTGAATGGGATCAGTTTCTTTATTTGTCTTTCTGTTGCCTCATTATTAGCGTAGAAGAATGCAACTGATTTCTGTACATTGATTTTGTATCCTGCGACTTTGATGAATTCATGTATCAGTTGTAGCAGACTTTTGGTGGAGTCTGTCAGGTTTTCCATGTATAATATCATGTCATCTGCAAACAGTGAAAGCTTGACTTCATCTTTGCCAATTTTGATGCCTTTGATTTCCTTTTGTTGTCTGGTTGCTGATGCTAGAACTTCCCACACTATGTTAAACAACAGCGGTGAGAGTGGACATCCCTGTCGTGTTCCTGATCTCAGGGAAAAAGCTCTCAGTTTTTCCCTGTTGAGGATGATGTTAGCTGTGGGCTTTTCATAAATGGCTTTTATGCTGTTTGAGATATGTTCCTTCTATCCCGACTTTCTCAAGGGTTTTTATTAAGAAAGGATGCTGAATTTTGTCAAATGCTTTTTCTGCATCGATTGACAGGATCATATGGTTCTTATCTTTTCTTTTATTAATGTGATGTATCACATTGATTGATTTGCGAATGTTGAACCAGCCCTGCAGCCCAGGAATGAATCCCACTTGATCGTGGTGAATAATTCTTTTTATATGCTTTTGAATTCGATTTGCTAGTATCTTATTGAGAATTTTGCATCCATATTCATCAGGGATATTGGCCTGTAGTTCTCTTTTTTTACTGGGTCTCTGTCTGGTTTAGGAATCAAAGTAATGCTGGCTTCATAGAATGAGTCTGGAAGTTTTCCTTCCCTTTCTATTTTTTGGAATAGCTTGAGAAGGATAGGTATTATCTCTGCTTTAAATGTCTGGTAGAATTCCCCTGGGAAGCCATTGGGAAGCCATCTGGTCCTGGACTGTTATTTGTTGGGAGATTTTGGATAACTGATTCAATTTCTTCGCTGGTTATGGGTCTGTTCAAGCTTTCTATTTCTTCCTGTTTGAGTTTTGGAAGTGTGTGCGTGTTTAGGAATTTGTCCATTTCTTCCAGGTTGTCCAGTTTGTTGGCATGTAATTTTTCATAGTATTCCCTGACAATTGCTTGTATTTCTGAGGGATTGGTTGCAATAATTCCATTTTCGTGATTTTGTGTATTTGGGTCATCTCCCTTTTCTTTTTGAGAAGCCTGGCTAGAGGTTTATCAATTTTGTTTATTTTTTCAAAAAACCAACTCTTGGTTTCATTGATCTGCTCTACAGTTTTTTTAGATTCTATGTTGTTTATTTCTGCTCTGATCTTTATTATTTCCCTTCTTCTTCTGGATTTGGGGTGTCTTTGCTGTTCTGCTTCTATCTCCTTTAGGTGTGCTGTTAGATTTTGTATTTGGGATTTTTCTTGTTTCTTGAGATAGGCCTGGATTGCAATGTATTTTCCTCTCAGGACTGCCTTTGCTGCATCCCAAAACGTTTGGATTGTTGTATTTTCATTTTCATTTGTTTCCATATATTTTTTAATTTCTTCTCTAATTGCCTGCTTGACCCATTCATTCTTTAGTAGGGTGTTCTTTAACCTCCATGCTTTTGGAGGTCTTCCAGACGTTTTCGTGTTGTTGATTTCAAGCTTCAGAGCATTGTGGTCTGAAAGCATGCATGGTATGATCTCAGTTCTTGTATACTTATGAAGGGCTGTTTTGTGACCCAGTATGTGATCTATCTTGGAGAAGGTTCCATGTGCACTCGAGAAGAAAGTATATTCTGTTGCTTTGGGATGCAGAGTTCTAAATATATCTATCAAGTCCATCTGATCCAGTGTATCATTCAGGGCCCTTGTTTTTTTATTGATCCTGTGTCTAGATGATCTGTCCAGCGTTGTAAATGGAGTATTAAAGTCCCCTGCAATTACCACATTCTTATCAATAAGGTTGCTTATGTTTTTGATTAATTGTTTTAGATATTTGGGGGCTCCCGTATTCGGTGCATAGACATTTATAATTGTTAGCTCTTCCTGATGGATAGACCCTATAATGATTATATAATGCCCTTCTTCATCTCTTGTTACAGCCTTTAATTTGAAGTCTAGTTTGTCTGATATAAGTATGGCTACTCCAGCTTTCTTTTGACTTCCAGTAGCATGATAGATAGTTCTCCATCCCCTCACTTTCAATCTGAAGGTGTCCTCAGGTCTAAAATGAGTCTCTTGTAGACAGCAAATAGATGGGTCTTGTTTTTTTTATCCATTCTGATACCCTATGTCTTTTGATTGGCGCATTTAGTCCATTTACATTCAGTGTTATTATTGAAAGATATGGGTTTAGAGTTATTATGTTATCTATAGATTTCATGCTTGTAGTGGTGTCTCTGGTCCTTTGTGGTCCTTGCAACATTTCATTCACAGAGTCCCCCTTAGGATCTCTTGTAGGGCTCGTTTAGTGATGATGAATTCCTTCAGTTTTTGTTTGTTTGAGAAAACCTTTATTTCTCCTTCTATTTTGAATGACAGACTTGCTGGGTAAAGGATTCTTGGCTGCATTATTTTCCCTGTTCATCACACTGAAGATTTCCTGCCATTCCTTTCCAAGTTTCAGTAGATAGGTCTGCTACTACCCTTATGTGTCTACCTTTGTATGTTAAGGCCCGTTTATCCCTAGCTGCTTTCAGAATTCTCTCTTTATCCTTGTATTTTGCCAGTTTCACTAGGATATATTGTGCAGAAGATCGATTCAAGTTACATCTGAAGGGAGTTCTCTGTGCCTCTTGGATTTCAATGCCTTTTTCCTTCCCCAGATCAGGGAAGTTCTCAGCTATGATTTCTTCAAGTATGTCTTCAGCACCTTTCCCTCTCTCTTCCTCCTCTGGAATCCCAATTATGCATATGTTATTACATTTAATTGTGTCACTTAGTTCTCTAAGTCTCCCCTCATACTCATGGATTTTTTTTATCTCTCTTTTTCTCAGCTTCCTCTTTTTCCATAATTTTATCTTCCAGTTCACCTGTTCTCTCCTCTGCCTCTTCAATCCGAGCTGTGGTCGCCTCCATTTTATTTTGCAGCTCATTTATAGCATTTTTAGCTCCTCCTGACTGTTCCTTAGTCCCTTGATCTCTGTAGCAATAGAGTCTCTGCTGTCCTCTATACTGTTTTCAAGCCCAGCGATTAATTTTATGACTATTATTTTAAATTCATTTTCTGCTGTATTGCTTAAATCGTTTTTGATCAGTTCGTTAGCTGTCGCTATTTCCTGGAGTTTCTTTTGGGGAGAATTCCTCCGTTTCGTCATTTTGGATAGTCCCTGGGGTGGCGCGGAACTGCGGGGCACTTGCCCCGTGCTGTCTGAAGTAACTTGCGCTGGTGGGCGGGGCCGCAGTCAGAGCCGCTGTCTGTCCCCAGCCCACCGCTGGGGCCACAGTCAGACTGGTGTGTACCTTCTCTTCCCCTCTCCCAGGGGCAGGTCTCACTGTGGAGTGGTGTGGCCCCTGTCTGGGCTGTGTGCACACTGCCAGGCTGGTGGTGCTGCTTCGATGGGATCTGGCGTATTATTAACCGGGGTGGATCCGCAAGGCGCACAGGGGTGGGAGGAGCAGGCTCAGCTCGCTTTTCCTTCGGTGATCCGCTTCAGGAGGAGCCCTGCGGCACCGGGAGGGAGGCCGACCCGTCGGAGGGATGGATCCGCAGAAGCACAGCGTTGGGTGTTTGCGCGGTGCAAGCAAGTTCCGTGACGGGAACCGGCTCCCTTTGGGATTTTGGCTGGGGGATGGGCGAGGGAGAAGGCGCTTCCCAGTGCCTCTGTTCCCCGCCAAGCCGCGCTCTGTCGTCCGGGGCTCAACAACTCTCCCTCCGTTGTCCTCCGGCCCTCCCGTTCTCCGAGCAGAGCTGTTAGCTTATAACCTTCCAGATGTTAAGTCTCACTGGCTGACAGAACACACTCCGTCCGGCCCCTCCGCTTTTGCCAGCCAGACTCGGGGGCTCTGCCTTGCCGGGCGGGCTGGCTGCCCCTCCACCGCCCCGGCTCCCTCCCGCCAGTCCGTGTGTAGCACACACCGCCTCTCTGCCCTTCCTACCCTCTTCCGTGGGCCTCTCGTCTGCGCTCGGCTCCGGAGAGTCCGTTCTGCTAGTCTTCTCGTGGTTATCGGGGTAAATTAGGCAGATGTGGGTGGAATCTAAGCGATCAGCAGGACGTGCTGAGCCCAGCGTCGTCCTTCGCCGCCATCTTCCTCCCTCCCTGGAATGCAGGTTTCTATTTGAGCCACATTTGGAGAAGGGAGGTAGAAAAAGTCTTTTTTCACTTTACATTGTTCATGATGATGTCGCTACTCACATCACCAGAAACTTCCGTTACGGTAACATTTCAAATGTTCGGCTCAACCAATTCCCAAAGGACCCGAAGTGGTGTCCTTGCCCTGCCCTCCCCACTCCCCAGATGGGTCACTCTCAGGTCTGTTCCTGCCCTCGGCAGAGTACCCAGGGTCCCTCACCCACAAGCACCGGGCGTTTGGGGCTGGAGAAGCAGACCTGAGAAGTGGGGGGCAGGTGTCCCTGGGGCAGGCAGGGACGGTCACGGGGTCAGGGGCCAGGAAGAAGTGATACGGCATCGGAGGGAGGAGCAGTTCTGGCAGCAAGAACATGAAGTACAAAGGGCCTGAGGTGGGCATGTGTGTCCTTTTTAGCGGGGGACAGACAGACCCCAACCTTGGGGAGCTGTCCCACATGTGGGAAATATGAGGGAGGCCACCAGGAGTAGGGCTGCAGGTAGCTGTGTGGAAGGGGAGGGGAGGGGAGGGGAGGAGAGGGGGAGGGGACAGCTGGGGAGGCGAGGCTGGGGCGGAGGTCCCGAGGTGGGACCTGGCTGGAGGTGCAGGCAGGTGAAGCCATCCATGGTTGTGGGAGGCCGAGGCCGAGCAGGCCAACCACGAGGGCCGTGAAGGGTTTGCTCGGCCCTCTCGGCCTGCAGCCCGAGCTTGTTCTGAGGCCAGGGGGCAGCCGGGCTGCCTCACCGCCTCGGCCTCATGGGCCCATCAGGCTTCAGGACACAGATGTCCCCTCGTTCCCAGGACCTGTGTCTGTCACTTGGCACCACTGAGATGCTTGTGTCCTCACTGGCCAGCGGTCGGTTGGGCGCGTACGAACCCGCAGCCAGCACAGGCCACTCCCCCGAGGGGCGGGCTCGGGGTGGGGCTTGGGGTGGGACCCACGCCGGGCGCCCCCGCGGGGGAGTGAGCGCCGGTGGCCCGGCGTCTCTGTGTCCGTCACCAGGAACGGCAGCGCCTCGCGTCCAGGTCCAGCGTCACCACTACCCGGTGCGTCACCGCCTCTGCTCCTGCGTGTCATGTGCGGGCGGTGGTGGTGGCAGGACTGTCGTGTCTTCCAGGTCGTGTACAAGGAAGCCGAGAAGACTCCGCGGCTGGCGCCGGGCCGCCTGGCCTTCCCCCCGCCCAGAGCAGCAGCCGGCGTGGCCTCCCCTGCGGAGACCAAGTGTGAGCAGCTGCGGGGGGGGGGGGGGGGGGGATGTTTCCGTCGCGTCGGGAGGGCTGGTGGTCCCAGTGTGACAGGCACCGCCCTGCAGGTGGTTCTTTAAGGACCAGTAAGATGCCCTTGGAGGAGCCAGAGGGGGTGGGGCTGCGGAACTGGCCGCGGGTCCTGGGCAGGTGGCCTGTGCCTCAGTCCCGGCATCGGTATGGTGGGCTAACGAGGTACAGGAGGTGGGGGAGCAGCCCCCAGGTCGTGTGGTGTCCGCGGCCCAGCCCCGCTCAGTAAGCACCCCGGATGGGGGTGGGGGAGGGGGGGCGGGGACACAGCCAGCACACCCGCTCACCTGGCCTTCCATCGTCACCTTACCACCTTTTGCCGTGAGTTTTACAATGGCTTTTTGTTTTTTTTAAGACTTTTTTAGAGCAGTTTAGGTGTATGGCAAAACTGAGGGGAAGGCACAGAGTTGCCACGCCCCTGCCCGCTCACACGTGTCCTCTCCACTACACAGACCCTGCCACGGGGGCTCCAGCGCCGTGGCCGGGTCCCCTTAAGCCTCTGTTTCCATAGAATCTTCCTCCATGGGTTAACGTGAAGTCCTCTTTTCCTTCTGTCTGAACTGAGTGGACGAGGCCAGCGGCTCCTGTCCCCTCCCTTTCCGTGTTCTAGATGAGATCGCCTCCGTGCCAGTCTCCTTACAGACCCTGAAGCCTGTTGCCGACAGAGCGAACCCGAAAATCGGCATCGGAGCGCTGGCCTTCAGCCCGGACAGCTACTTCCTGGCGACGAGAAGCGGTCAGTGGCCGCGCTCGCGGGCCGGGCCCCTCCCCGTTTCCTCCGGTGCCCAGGCATGAAGACCGGGTGAGCGGAAACCCCGGTGACGGGCTTCCGGCACGTCGCGTCCTCCTGCCGGGAGGCTGTGCCCACGGAAGCCTCCGGAGGTGCGGTGTCTCGGCGCCTCCGCCTGCTGCTTGCCGTCGGGCGAAGAGCAGGGTCCGGGCGCCACCACAGCCACGGCCCGTTTCGTGCGGGAAGGGGGCTCACGTGTTTTGAGGGCTGTAAAAACCGCCAAACCCGCCCTTGTGGGCTCTAAGCCTGGGCGGGGGGACCGTCCGGCTCGTAGACACCGGAGCAGCCACGTCCACGGGGCTTGGGGCCTGCCCCCCCCAGCGTGCATCGCAGGCGGGGACACTGAAGCAGGGTGTCCGCGTCGTCCCTCCTCAGACAGTGTCCCGAACGCCGTCTGGATCTGGGACATTCAGAAGCTGAGGCTCTTCGTGGTGCTGGAGCAGCTGTCCCCCGTGCGCTCCTTCCAGTGGGACCCGCAGCAGCCCCGGCTGGCCATCTGCACGGGAGGCGGCAAGGTGTACCTGTGGTCGCCAGCGGGCTGCGTGTCCGTGCAGGTGCCTGGGGAAGGTGAGCGCGGTGGCGCTTGTGACCGGCTGTAGGCAGAACCCTAACAGATGAGCCCCTCCCAGCCGACCTGGGCACCGTGGCGCGTGTGGGCGACCGCCTCGGGTGTACGGTCGGTCCCTCTCGGCACATCCAGGGAGACCTCAGGCCGGTCCCCGGCGTCACACACCGGGTGGGGGTCCACCGCTCCGAGCTCTCACGGGACACAGAGACGCCCACCCGAGTTGAGCTTTGGGGCTGCAGCTGGGTCTCTCCAGGCCTGTCCTTCGGCCACAGGATTTAGGGCCGTGCTCACCCTGGGACCCTGGCCTCACCCTTTCACCCTCCGGCTGCCTGTCTTTCTCCAGGTGACTTTCAGGTGCTTTCTCTGTGCTGGCATTTAAACGGGGACTCACTGGCCCTCCTCAGTAAGGACCACTTCTGCCTGTGTTTCCTGGAAACCGAGGACAGGGTTGGCACGGCCTTTGGACGGCCGGGTGACCACACGTAGGACCTGCGAGTGCCCAGGCCCAGCCGAGACGAGAGAACACCGTGGCACGTGGCAGCTACGGGGAAGGTGCGGGGCTTCTGGGGGGCGGGGGGTGTTCCCCAACAGTGGCCCAGATGAAATGACCGGCTTTTATTTTTGTATAGCATTCCTGTAAATATGTATGGTATGAGACTAATTTTTATTTAAAATAAACATTTGCTAACTCATGAGACGGCTGATGCTTGTTTTCGTGACAGGTTTAAGTCATAGGAAGGTTTTCTGGTTTGTTTCAGGTTTTGGGTTCACGGTCTTACAGAAAGTCACTGACCCCAAGCAGCAACTTCCCCCTCAGACAGACATCCTGCTCTGCTCTGGCGCCCCCGTTCCTGGTCACTGAACCTTCTGGAGAGCGGGCTCGGTTTTCACATGGGGTGCGTGCTGGGGCGCGGAGACAGAAGCTGCCGGCCCCAGGGCCGTCGGGTCAAGGCCGGCTCCGCACAGAGTCCCCCCACCTCTACATTCAGGTGCTTGTGATGACTGAAGCAGGGCTCCAAACCTGGACTCGTCTTCCTAAAAGCTAGACAGTTGGCACATCACTCTGGGTTTTTCTGTGAGTGAACTCAGGGGACCATACTTCCCTAGCATCCTCCTGAACGTGCACAGCAAGTTGGCAGGTTTACAAAGCTTTAACGTACACACTTCAGAGGTGACTTTTCTTGGTTGTCGCCCCTACTTTGAATAACGATCTCAAAGAAAGAACGATGTCCATTCGGTTGTAAACGTCTTTACTGTGAGACCAAAAGCAAAGGCTCAGGACCCAGGCAGGATGGAGGCGGCGGCCTCTCGACGTGGACAGGCTATGATCTGGATCACATCCACGCGGGTTAGAGCTACACCAGAGCTGTAAATGGGGAGGACGCCCTGCACCAGCGCTTGGGGTTGATATCAAAGCTTCCAGTCAAGCCAGCAAGCCGACGATGTGTGGGTGCCACGGGCGGGGGGGCCACGGTTCCCACACGGACGTGCTCGGCGGGCCGCCAAGCCCCAGGCACGTTCAGGGCAACACCAATAAAGCCTCGCATTTGCGTGGGCACTGCGGTAACCAAGCCGGGCGTTAGGGGCTTCATGAGAATCTAATACCACGGTTCCTTTTTCAAAAGGGCATTTCTCCAAAAGCAAACTGAGCAGTCCCCATCTTAAATACGAACGTGACCGTACAAACGTAAAGCACGTAGAGCTGTCAAACAACTACCTACCAAGGTGACTCAAATTAATGAATTGTCTAAAAATGATTTCCTGCAAGCTTTAGGGCCTGGAAAAGATGCCACAAATACGAACACGATATAACTTCAGAAAAAGCGTGACTTCAGGTCAAAGACGTATTTGCACAAAAGCAACGGTCCATCTGGGAGCCGACAAGACTGTCCCCTGTTTACTTCACCAGTCTGCTGGCTTGTTTTGCACTTAGCTTTAAAAAAATGGATTAGATTTCCAAATACAAAACTTGACACTAAGTATAAACTTATTTGCCACTCCAGGCACTGGGGTTTGGGGCCCTCCCTGGATGGAACCATCCACTCGGGTGGAGTGCTAGGGGGGAGGCTCTGGTGGGGGTACATGTTTATTCACATGCTGGAGGGCTGGGCAGGACCACGAGAAGCCGAATGGAGACACTGGGAGAAACACGGAAACAAGTTCTAGAAGACGGAACACCAGCCACGAGCGGGACCGCTGGATTCACCTTGCTTTTTTGTCTGTGACTCCTATTACCAGACTTCCAAAAGCCAGGGATAGCAGGGAATGCGTTCGACTATTCTAATCACACTCAGATCCCTAGAGGTTAACAGCCCCGACTCTGCCGGTGCAGCGGAGCTGGCCCGGGTCTGAAGCCCCGCGTCCCCAAGTCTACCTCTGGGCGCCATCTAGAAGCCTATTTTGCCTCTGGTCATGGAATAGCCCAGTTTAGCCTCGTTGTTAATGAAGGACATGAGTCCCACGTAGGTCTCGATGAGGAGGGGACGATCCAAGACCAGCACGCCACTGGCTTGTCCTGGCAAAGGATTCTCTTTCTGGGCTTTCTTGACAGCTTGGATTAGCAGAGCTTTGAAACTTTCCAGCTGTAAAGACAGAAATCATGTTGCCGGTCAGTGGTCTACACGTGGAACGGACCACCCCTTCCTGTGCCAGCCCCGTCCCTGCCCTCGGAGGACGTGCCTTTCCAGCCACACCCTGGCAGCCCCTCCCCTCGGCTCCTCGATGCGCGTCTCTGGAAACGTCAGATCCTAGCTCTGTGCTCACTGGGACAGACGACAGGCCTCACAGAGCACTTGTGTCGTCAGGGACCTACTCAATCCTCACCACCACCCGCCAGACTAGTGAGCAGGCCAAGTGCGCGACTGGCGAGGGAGGCCCAACTCCCCTCACCGGTGGCCCCAGGGCCTCCTCTGCCGGCGAGCACGCAGCCTGCTGGCCCAGCACAGACTGCCCAGAGCCCTGCCGGGCCCTTCTCCAAGGTGACCATGGCCACAAGGAGCTATGTCATACAGCTACCCTGACCAAGAGCCACTAGCCACATGGGGCTATTTAAACGTAAGTTAGCTAAAATTTCTGAAGCTTAAAAGTTTGTTTTCTCAGTTTTACTAGGACACAGAACAGTCCAGGTGCTCAACAGCCACACAGGCCTAGAGTGTCGCCATCACGGCTGGACAGCGCTGCCCTCACGGTCTTACTTGGCACAGAGACGCTGTCTTCTCATCCGCACCAGCCATGGGGTGCTCTATGAACGTGGCATAGGGCATGTTGGTGGACCAGGGGTTCCATCTGTTTATGAAGGAAGGGCGGCTCTGTTTGTCCCACTGAATGCGGATCCCAAAACCTTCTCGCCTACAAAGAAAGAAGCTTTCACGTCACCCAGCAGGCCACAGCGCTCCCTGGCAGCCTGGCAGGTACGGGGTGTGACGTTAGGAGGCTGCTCTGGGACCGCGGACAGGACCTGTGTCACTCAGAGCCGGGGGTCTCCAGTCACCTGCACCGAGCACTTTGAATACTACAAACCGACGCCGTTGTTTTGGTTTGGGCCCAACACCCTTTATGCTATTAGTGCAGTTCAACAGCAACGGGAAGGCGCTGCAGGCAGGCTAACCGCGAGAACAACATGTCTGTAGCCTCAGGCCCTTTGTCCAGGAGGCCCCACGGCCGGTTAGCGGTCTTGACTTGGGTACAGCCCCGATCACATCCCTGCAGCAAAGCTCTACCTTGTATTAAAGTCCAGGCTTCTCGTATTTCAAGATCCGCCCTTCTGAAAGCAGGTCAGTAACTATCTTCTACCTTTAGTAACATCAGTAAATAAAAGCGATGCTTTTTTTTTCTGTTAAAATTTAACCGGAGCAGAGCTTGATGTGACAGAGGTGACACACACCGGATGTGGCTCTCATCTTAAGAGCACCACGTCAGCTCTGCTTCAACAGACCTCAAGTTCATCTTACTACCAGCCTGATAGCTGTCTTCTGTGCCAGAATTCCTTTTAATGCACCTGCTGCCCACTTGCTTCTATTCTAAGAAACTATCGATTTGAAGCAGACGCTTTTATGTTGGCGCAGAATGGCAGACCCAGGACAACCAGGGGGCCGATTTGGGACGGACCTGCTACAGGCCCTGGTACTCAGGCTCTCTGTCCCTCAGTCTTACTTGTTGAGCGATTTGGGGGGAAACTGGAACTCTCCGCAGGAGATGGTGTCCACCGCGTTTAAGGCGACCCTGACCACCTGCTGGCACTGAAGGCTGATGAAGTCGTACTTGCAGATGAGCAGTGCCTGGTCTGTGATGAGCACCAGCCGCTCCTTCTCGTTGTTCCAGTGGTCAACCCTGCCCGCAGACGACACGAGTCACCGGGCGCCGCCCCGCGCACAGGCCACCCGGCCGGTCCCCGCGCCCCGCGCGCCCCGCTCACTCGGTCAGCAGCCACACGCCCTGGATGTCGCCGTCCTCCACCGGCCGCACCACCACGCCGATCTCCTCCACCGCCTGCTCGATGGTGCCGGGCTGCGCGGGCAGAGGGCGGGGGGTGGGGGGGGAGGTGTCACTCTCCGCCCCGTTCCCCTCCCATCCCAGCACCCCCCTCCCGGGCCGCCCCGGCCCCACGGCCGCCTCACCCGGAAGACGAAGTACTCCTTGACGCGGGCGCGGCGCGTGGGGTCGTGGATGCTGAGCGGCCACAGCGTCTGGCGCAGCGGAGTGCCCGCCCCCGGCCGCCCCCCGCCCGCGCCGCCCGCCCCGACCTCCTCGCCGGCCGCCAGCAGCGCCGTGGGGCTCGTGCCGGCCGAGTCCACCGAGTCCCGCAGCTGCAGCATGGCCGCGCCCGCCGCCGCCCCAGACCCCGACCCCGGACCCAGGCCCGACGAGGCCGCCGTCTCGGTCGCCGCAGCTACAGCCCCGAGGGCCGGTGCGATTGGCTCGGCCTCGCCAGCCCCGCCCGAGGCTCCGCCCCCTACCCGCGCCCGCCGGCCCTGGCGATTGGCTCTTCCCCAGCCGTCTTCCGCGATTGGCCCTACGCGCCGCCCGTTCACAATCGCTCCCGCCCCTCGCCAAGCCGGAAGCGCACGCCGCGCGCACGCCCATTTCCTCTGTACGCGACGCGAGGGGAGGGGCGGGGCCGCGGCTGGTTGCCAGGGAGACGCAGAGGGTGAGTCAGGAGTTGAGTGTGCCCGATCCCAGTAAAGGGAGCGACCAGCCCCTCGTCACCGCCCCAACCTGGACGCGCTCGTAGTCCCTGGTCTCCGCCCCCGCGGCCACCGCCCCTCCCCCTACCGGACGCGCCCCACCCCCTCGATCACCGTCTCACCTCACCGTCCCCCGGACGCGACCCCGGCCCTTGCTCACTGCCAGCCACCCCCGGACGCGTCCCCCGCCCGCCGTCACCGCCCCTGGCCCGTTCCCCCTCCGCGATCTCCGTACTCCCCCGCCCCGACGTGTCCCCCTCCGCGGTCTCCACCCCCGGACCCGTCTCCCCCGCCCCCCCCAACACCCGCGGTCACCGCCCCCCCCCCACCGGGTCACCGCCCCTTCTCCCCATCGGACGCGCCCCACCTCCTCCATCACCATCTCACGTCACCGCCCCTCTCCCCGCACGCGTCCCCCGCGCCCCGAGAGGTCTCCGCCCCCCCCCCACCCCTCCACACCCGACCCGTGTCCCTCCCCGCCCCCCGCGGTCACCGCCCCTCCCCCCGGGACGCCCCCCAACCCTCCCTCGCGGTCCCCGTCTCACCGTCCCAGGACGCGCCCGGATGCCGGGAAGGGCCGCGGGCTCTAGAGGCCCTGTCCAAAAAGGCCGAGGTGGCCTGGGCTTCCTGGAGGAGCTGCGGGCCCGCTTCTGTCCTGAGCACAGCTCGCCGCCCGAGATGGAGCGGGCAGGCGGTGCGCCCAGCGCTGTGACCAGCCTAGAGTCCTCACTGAGCCTAGGAAGCTGCCCTCCTCTGATCCCTGTTTCACAGAAAAGGACACTGAGGCACACAGCCGGGTCACTTACCACAGCCACGCGTCAAAGATCCATTCCAGGTCCCAGCTCTTGTCCTCTGGACACTAGAGCCACATCTGTTCCTCCTGTGGGTGACCTCTTTGCCCAGGGCTGGTGCCACCCTAGGCATCTGCCCTCCCTGTCAGGGGCCCCAGCTTCGGTCTTTGCCCCCACGGGCCCCAGGACTTCCTCACCACCCTCTTTGCACCCAAGGGCTGTGCATCCGTGACAGTGTGCAGCCCCTTCCAAATCCTCCCCCAGTTGGTCACTTGGGACTTCGCTGCTTCTACTCAGGCCACCGTCTTACTTCCCCACTCCCCCAACCCCGAAAGCCTTGCCTCACCCCTACTGGGTCCATCCTGCCACACTGGGTCTAAGACCACCCTCCCTAGGAGACGTCGCCATTCACCATGACTCGATTACTGTTTTGTTCTTCGCTTTTTCCTCTGTGTGCGTGCCTTATTAGTTAGGAAAGTTCAGTGGAACCAGCCCTTTGCATATGGTTGCACCTTGGGGTTTACAGCCAGTTTCACAGTTCTTCAAATTTCACCAGAGCCCAGGGCTGGCCACACGCCACAGGTGCAAGAGCAGGTTCGGAGAGTTCTGGGGACATCCCCTAGGCTGGCACAGCTCTGCCCGCGAGCTAAGCCCCTCCGGGGGCCGTGCAGACTCGGATGCCCTCTCGGTTTGTACGAGATTCACAATCCAAGGATGGCCCAACCTCCTGTCTCCCAGGACCTCCCTCCAGGGAGGGCGCTGCAGCCCCGCACACAGAGGGCCCTCGGCACCACCGGCTGCTGCCCTTGAATGTCAGCATCGCCAAGCTGGCACCAGATTCCACGGGTACTGTTACTGGCGGGAGAGCCTGCCTCTTGGGAACCGGAGGGCTCGGTGCTTGCATTCTCGGCAAAAGACATACGTGAGGACTCTGCCTCGAGTACAGATAGCCAGAGGGAAGGTAGTGAGCACAAAGCGGTTTGTCCTGGACGGTGCACTCTCAGGATGGGGGAGGGGACGGGCCCAGGGGGGCAACCGTACCAGGTGCAGGGCTGTCTTTCATGGCTCACAGCCAGGGTGGTCTCCCACTGAGGTGGTTTCTTGTCGGTTGGGAGGGGGAGTTTGGGGCCCTACTAGGTCCTGGCTGGAACCATCAAGGCCCGTCCTCCCCTCTGAGGCGTGAGTGGGGGCGGGGAGAGGTCCAGACGGCAATGTCAATATATTGTAGTGAAACTAAGGGCTAGGCGAGGCTGGGAAGCAGGGCGCACGTTCATCACCTGTTCCTCTTGGGTGGCTAGCCCCCCTCCCCCCGCCCCGGAGGTTGGAAACCACAAAATCACTCCTACTGCCACCTTGACCCCAGCTCCTCTCTAGCTAACTTCCGACTCTGTCAATACCGGCGTAGTTTTGGTACTTGGCTCCCTGGAAAAAAACACAGAGATCTCAGAGTGTTAAGTGAATGTGCAAATGTGGGCGGCAAAGTGCTTCTATCCCCTCTGGCCTGCTGAGGTGGGGTGGGACAGACGCTGCTGCCTTCTGTTGACCCCAGGGCCGGTGACGCCCTCTTTGGGCCCTGTCCCCGCGGGGGTTGGGGGAGCCCCTCTTCTCTGGCAACCACAGCCGGGGCTGAGTGTGCTCTGCCCTGTCCCTGTGGGGTGGGCCCCTGGGGGGCCTGCTGACCCCTCT
The DNA here is from genome assembly GCF_018350215.1 of Panthera leo. Classification (NCBI taxonomy): domain Eukaryota; kingdom Metazoa; phylum Chordata; class Mammalia; order Carnivora; family Felidae; genus Panthera; species Panthera leo. Next base: position 2,062,769 of record NC_056686.1, on the reverse strand, counting down.
CTCGGGTCTCCTGTCACCACCCAGGGGAGTTGGAGCAGAGCGGGGACCCATCAAGGATAGCAGCTGGCGTGGGGGCCCGGGAGCCCTGCTGTCTGGGCCTGGACCCTGCCTCCTCTACCTCTGGCCACGAGGGCCAGCTCCCTTCAACCCTCTGTGCCCCCGTTTGCTTTCGTACTGACTCTGGGAGATAATGGTTCCTACTTCCAATGGCCACAGGGGGGACCAAATGAGACCGTGCCCGTGACGCGGCTGGCACTCTGCCGGGCCCGTGTCAAGAGCTGTGTCTGTGTCAGCGATTACTTTTTTAAAAATTTTTTTTAATTAACGTTTATTTATTTTTGAGACAGACAGAGACAGAGCATGAACGGGGGAGACACAGAATCCGAAACAGGCTCCAGGCTCTGGGCTGTCAGCACGGAGCCCGACGCGGGGCTCGAACCCACAGACTGTGAGATCATGACCTGAGCCGAAGTCGGACGCCCAACCGGCTGAGCCACCCAGGCGCCCCGGTGGTTACTCTTTTTTAGCTGGTCCTGAGTGCCGCTGTATCGCAGATACTGCCTCTGCTCCCAACACTCATGCATGGGGGGCAGGGATACCCCTTTTCCCGAGGAGCAAACAGCCCAGAGAGGTTGTCCCGTCCACAAAGCTAGGATGCCCCGAGGTTCAGAGCCTGTGCTCCTGCGCCCGAGGCCCCTGCGGTGGGTTTCCACTGTTACGCTGTTGTGAGGTTCACGGCTGGAGTGTCCGTGCCCGTCTGCATGTTTGTGGACGTGTACAGATGAGTGTTCCCTGTGTGCGATGTCTGTCTCCCCCGAGGGTACTGTGGAAAGTAATTTGTAAAAGGGCTCTGTTCAATCGCCTTACAGAAAAATATGCTTTCGTATCAATGATGTTCGTAGGAAGAATCGAAAATTGTCTTCCGTCTGGTGAAAGGACAAAAGTTTCTTGGGTGATTGGTCTCTCTTGATGGAATTATGAAAGGTTTTCCTTTACCTTTTAGGTCATCTACCTAGAAGACAAAGATTCTGTGTTTTATTAAAATACTTGCCTGTGTCTGCTGTTTTTATCAGGTCTTTGATTACTTCCGGAAATGGAGTCTTCTCTATTAAAAGAACTAAGGGTTTAATAACTGTGTAACTTTCCGTATTGCCTTTGAAGCCTTTCGTTGTCATTTTATGTTTTTTAATTTCTTACCATTTATTTATTTTTCAGAGAGAGAGAGAGAGAGAGAGTGCGTGAGTGGGACAGGGCCAGAAAGAGGGAGACAGAGCATCTGAAGCAGACGTGGGGCTTGAACCCACGGACCCTGAGATCCTAACCAGAGCTGACATCAAGAGTTACCGCTCAACCACCGGTCCAGCCCCCCGGGGCCCCTTTCATTGTCATTTTCATTAAATGGAGAGCTGATCCCAAAAGTCAAATTCTGGGTGAAGCCTCGTTGGCCTTGAACTATCTTTGGGATTTTGCGGAGGTCCCTGAAACATCTCAAAAGACGGGTTCTCTCTCCTGGCAGAGAGAGATTATGCTAATGAGGCTTACTGGACACGTTAACTCCCGTGGGAAGTGCGGTCAAGAGAGCAGGGACATTAGACTTGTGTTAGGGCAGATTTATATACAAAATATCCTAAAAATTTTTATATCCTAAAAATCTGATGTGTACCGGTAAGAAGGCATCAGCCATAATTTTAAGGCGTATGTCACGGGGGGTGGGGGGGGCGCCTGGGTGGCTCAGTTAGTTAAGCGTCTGACTTCGGCTCAGGCCGTGGTCTCACAGTTCATGGGTTCGGGCCCCGCATGGAGCTCTGTGCTCAGCTCAGAGCCTGCTTGGGATTCTCTGTCCCGCCCCCCACCCCTGCCCTTCCCCGGCGTGCTCTCTCTTTCTCTCTCTCTCTCAAAAATAAACATTAAAAAAAAAACGGTATGTGTCACGGGAATGTCCAACTTTCCTCCTCGGTGCGTCACAAGTCCCCCTCAGCACATGTGTAGATGTGGCGATTTGTAAGTGTTTCGTGTTTTCTCACGTGCAGACGCGTATGGCTTTACTCAAACGCTTGGCAAACGTACTTCCTCTTCAAGGAGATTCATGGAAAAGACTCGGGCGAGTGCAGGCTTGTGAGAACTAAAGTCCATTTGCCTTCACACGGGAGGGGCAGCAGCGGACCGGGGGATACCTGCCAGCCCCCCACCATGTCAAGGGGTAGTGGTCCTGTCCCTGTCCTCCTCCCCCCATTACGTTGGTGATGCGGCGTTTGCATGTGAAGACTTGTCCCTGCAGCAGGACACTCTGGGGGCCTTGCTGGAGCACCTGTGTGTGTGTGGGGGGGGAGGAGGTGGAGCCCAGGCACCCCCCCCCCGTAAGGTTTTGGGGAGCTGTGGTCGTGTAAGATGCACACCTTCCCAGAATGTGTGATGGATCAGATGCCAGCCTATCCAACCCCTGGGGACAGGAGACAGGTGCGAGCCTGTGTAGGGATTTGGGGGCTTGGGAGGACTTTTATCCCCACCCGGCACGGTGCTTCTGTCCCTTCGGTCACCTGGGGAAGAAGGGGCATGGGGGGCCGGAGACAGAGCGGGGAGCAGCCTCTGAGAACAGGAGAGAAGCAGGTGAAAGGTCTGGGGTCTCCCAAGCAGGGCCGCCCTTCCAGTAGGGCGTGTCTGTGTCACCGGGAGGTACCAGTTGGGGGCTGTGGCAGAGACAACGACTGTCCCCAGGATTCTGGTCCCAGCTCTGGAAGGGGCCCCCGAGAGCAGCAGCCCTGAGCGGTGTGCCCCGAGCTCCTCCAGTGGAGCGCCCCACGGAGGCACAGCCGATGGCGGCGAGACCTTCCCCGCCCGCCACGCGTGGGTGAGGACGTCGCCCACCCGCGCACCTCGGCCGGGCGCAAACCCCCACGCTCAGCAAGCGGCGTGTCTGTGTGCCGCAGAGCAGCGCCCCGTCCGCCAGCCCGCCGTCTCCGGAGATGCGGGTGCCACTCGAGCCCGCGGGCGCCGATCCTCACGTGCCCCGCCCCCCGCCCCGTGCCAGCCCGCGGGGAGGGAATGAGACAGATGACGGATTCCGCCGACGCCCGCTGACGCCCGCTGTACGGACGGGTCTGTTGGAGGCAATCCGTCCACACGGACCGTAGTTACCATTCAGCCCAACAGTGACACCGTGTGGACGGCAACAGGGACCAACCACAGCCGCCTCTGGGCGGAACTCGGAACTCGGAGGTCTGGCTGGTGACCACTCGTGGGTTCTGGCCGTTAACCCTTTGTGGTGGCGGGCTGTTGGAAAGGGAGGGGCCTTCGGGCTCGGAAGCCGAGGGGTGACGATCGTGAATGAGCCTCTGTGGGGTCAGGATAAGTGGAAGGACGTTCGGGTTGAGCCGTGAGAGCTTCAGGTGGTCCACCAGCGTCTTCCGCATCCTGGCTCGGGAGGCACTGGGCCCCCCCCCCCCCCCCCCCCCCCCCCCCCCCCCCCCCCGCAATCAGGAAGCTGACGCCCCAGCCCGAGGATGAGCCCTAGCAGGTGACCCCCAGTAGACCCAGCAGAGGTCGCGCCCAGAAAGAATGGCCATGACCGTGCCCAGGCGAGGTGGCCTAATGCCAAGGAGGCCAAGGAGCCTGGGGCCGTCCTCCGGAACCCCCGGCTAGTAAGGGACCGGCACGTTATAGACAGACCGGTGCCGCCCTCTGAATGAGGCTCCCCACAAGCCCCGGTTCGCGCGGAGGCTGCATCTGGCCCAACCCAGGCCTCCTGTCACCACGCAAACCAGGCTGCCACCATTGGGCCACTGAGTACCACGGATGGATATCCTTGTCGAACAGACGGTGATTGGGGGTCACATTTCAAAGGCCACGATGTGGAGCCCCCGCCCCCCTAACCGGCAAGCAGCAGGGGTCGTAGGAAGGAAACATAGGATATGGAACCCACAGATTAATTCCCGACAGGTAATCACTTTGCCGGTCGCTGAGTTACTGTCGGGTTCTTACACAGTTCAGGGCCTGTTGTGCCCCACAGGCCAGCCTGGGGACCCCCGCAGAGGCACCCAACACCGGCCGGCCCCCTGTGGAACCGGTGGGAAGCAGCCATTGCCCCCGGACCCTGGATCAACGCGTCGCGCTACCGGGAACCCTGGGCCCGTCACGCCTGGGAGAGGAGCTGTCTGCCTGAGCTTGCGATGGGGTGGCCCCGGAATGCGTGAGGGGGGCCCCCGCAGTCTCCCTGGGACCCCTGTATCTGGCACAAGCTGGGCCGGTGGAAACGCACGGTGGCTGGAATGGAACACACACCGTGAAACGGGGGGTCCTGGCCGGGCGCACCCACCCGCCCAGTCGTCACACCTGACCATGCCGCCCTGCCCCCCCCAACACGTACGTGTGTGCAGCACCTCCCCCACCCGGAGACCAGCCGTGCTCGTTCTGTTCCCGCGGGTAGGGTCGGCGGGAGCCGTGTCTGCCCTCTACGGGCCGGGAGGCGCCACAGCGCGCAGAGGCCCTCGCCAAAGCCGCCCACAAGCCGTGAGGGACAGCCAACAAAGCACTGCGGGGTCCCTGACGGGAGAGCCGCGCTCCGGAACAGGATATAGGATGGCCTTGGACTCGCCTCGTGCCTCTCGAGGAGTTGTGTGTTCAGACCCGAGGGGTCTGCTACGGCGTCGTCTTCATGAAGTCACACTGAGGACACAGGGCAGCGCCCTGAACCGTCTGACCCCCAGCCCAGGGCATCTCATAAACCAGTGGGTCCGATCATGGGGCTCTCGGTGGAAAACACTGTCACTTATTTTGGGAATTCCCGTCCCGATGTGCGTTTTCTCTTGCATGTGCCCGCACTTTTGCTGTGGCCTCTGCCCCCAGGGGAGCCAGAAAGCCACCGAACGAGCCCCCTCCAGGCTAGTGCCGCCCCTTGTTGACCACGCAGGGCCCGCTGCGGAGGAGGGGGCCTGTGAGACTGAGAGCCGGTCACGGGTCACCGGGGGCCTGGCGTGGGAGGAGGTCACGGAGAGGACGTGACCGCCGGTGGACCCTGGAGCCGGCCCCTCACCCCCGCCCGGATGTGGGCTGTGACCCCTCATTTCCACAGCGGGAGCCCCGCGGAGGCCTCTGTCGTGAGATTCTGGCGGGTGGGCGCGGGGATCCCCTCGGCCTGCGGCGCCCAAGACCAGCCTCGTAAGTAGCTTATCACACCTGCTGCCCACCAATCACCAGCCGGGAGCGTCTGCCTCTTTCTTTGGGGTCCCCCTGCCCTCTGCATACGGGGGCCAGGTAGCCACCCAATAGAGGGAGGTACGAAGAGCCAGAGCCCGGAGGGAGCGCGTCGGTGTAGGGAGAGAAAGAGCTGGGCGTCCGGGCGCTGTGGCCCACGGGTGGGTACTGGCAGCGAGATGCCACAGACAGGACGCTCTGCGTGGTGGCCAGCCCCAGTCTCTGTCTTGGGACCGGTTGCTGCGGTGTTGGCACGAAAGACTGGGCAGGCAGGGGCCCGGGACCCGTCAGATGGGTGGGTCCTGAGGTCCCCAGGATGGCGGCAGCAATGGACGGGAGGAGGAGGAGGATGCTGGCCCGGTGCCCGAGCCTCGGGTGGGTGTGGGGGGCACCCAGTAGGCCCGCAAGTTGCGGAAATGACGAGAGATGACGTGTGCGTGTCGTGGTATGTGACGAATAGCATCGGCTGGTGCACCAGCTCCCAGGCTGCCACACGGAGGTCCCCCCCACCCCCACTCCGGGGTCTGAACACCAGGGACTTGTCCCCGGTGCTGGAGGCCAGAGGCCCGAGGCCGGCGTGTCTGCAGGGCTCCGCTCCCTCTGAAGCCTGTGGGGAAACAGCCCTGGCCTCTCCAGAGTCTGGCGGTGGCTGGCAGTCCTCGGTGTCCCTCCGCCTGGGACCTCATGCCCACAACCTTTGCGTCTGTTGTCACATGGCCCTGTCCCCCGTGTCCTGTGTGTCTCGTTGGACGAGAACTCACCCCATGCCCTCATCTAGACCTGCTGTATCTGCAGAGACCCTATCTCCAAATGAGGCCACACTCGCGGGAGCGGGGTCAGGACTTGAACATATCTGTTCGGAGGACACAGTTCTGCCGGGGCAGATGGGCAGTATGTGTGCACACGGCAACCAGGCCCCGACAGAAACGCTCTCTCCACACACATGCGCACGCTGGCCATCGGGCAGGGGAAGGCGGCTCCTGGCCGGGTCCCCCTGGGTGTGCGAGACTTCTTTCCAGGGACTTTGACAGGCTGCTCCCCTCCCGTCAGCAGGTGGCAGAGTGGCCACACGGGGCCTTCGAACCGGGGCGCCTCGCACAGTGCGCGGCGTGAGATGAAACCAGTTTGTCTTCTCTTCCCTCGGAGGGCAGGTGAGTGTGAATGCTTACCTTATCTTCCCGATGTTGTGGTTTAGGGTTTTAGGAAATCCGCCTCTGATGGAAGCAGCGGTCAGGGGCACGAGGGGCCAGGCACGTGCCGCATGGGAGCCCCAAGGGTGGGAGCTCAGAGCTGGACTGTTGGAGGCTAGTGCGTAGCCCAGAGAATATTCCCGACCGCAGGGGCCGTGGGCCGAGCTCGTCTTCCAGAGACAGTGCACTCTGGGTGAGACCTCTCCCTCCCCAAAGGGACCAGAGCTGCATCCGAGGCTGCGTAGCGTTGGGAGGCTGTTGTGGCCCCTAGGGATCCGCCTGAGAGCTATCAGATGTTATGTCGCAGAGACGGCCCTTAATCTTTGACTTGGGCAGGTCACGGCGGAAGGAGGGGCGACTTGGACAGAGAAACACCCTTCCCAGAGGATGGGGGGCTAGGGACCAAGAGGGCAGGCTTCCAAATGTGGCTTTTTAAAAATAATTGTTTATTTTGAGAGAGAGAGAGAGAGAGAGAGAGAGAGAGAAAGAGGGAGAGGGAAAGAGAGAGAGAGAGAGAGAGAAATCAGGGAAGGGGCACAGAGAGAGAGAGAGAGAGAGGGAGAGAGAGAATCCCAAGCAGACTCCACACTGTCAGTGCGGATCCTTACTCAGGGTTCGAACTCATGAACTGTGAGATCACAACCTGGGCCAAAATCAAGATTCACACGCCTAACTGACTGAGCCACCCAGGCGCCCCAAAACATGATGGCTTTAAGGCAAAACAGCAGGATTTGGAGAATTGGAAAGGGAGTGTTCTCCTGCAGTTTCTAAAAGCTGAGTTGTTTTCATGGTGACTTTGTCACACATTCTGAATGTCTCGGCCAGAATGGGGGTTTTTCTCTGTCTCTACCAAGCCGCCCACCTTGCTGGGTCCAGGTGCCCCGAGCTCTCTCTCCACACCTGGCAGGAGCTGCAGCCACCGTGGGATCCACGAGAAGGTCAAGCTTTGATGTGCTTCCCTTGGGCGAGCTGCAGCCAGGAGGGTGCTGGGGACAGCAGGCTAGGTTGGGGGCCAGGAGATCTTGGAATGCACACCGTCAAGGACTGGAGTGTCAGCCCCGGTTCTGGCCGGCACAGCTGGCGAGGGGGACGCATACTGCCTTGTTTCTAAGAAACGCAAGGGCCACCCCGCAGAAAGCGTGTCCAGCAACAAACTCCACATCTCCCACACTTGGCTTCCCCAGGGAGCCTCTGCTCGCTCAGTGTCCATGTGCTGCTGCGATGTCTGGAGGGAGGGGCCCTCCGCGAGCCCCCAGGATGGCCAGCTCCCCTCTCGGCCAGGAGCCCCAGGGGAAGGTGCTGGTCGGCCTCGCCCTGGCTGCTGGCTTCCTGGGCTGCCAGAAGAAATCCGCAGGCTGGGTGGCTAAAACAGCAGCCCATTCTTCTCTCCTCCTTCTTTGGAGGCCGGAAATCTGAAATCCCTCTGGCACTGAGGGACACCTGTCCAGGCCTCTCTGCTTCCTCGCTTCCAGGGCTTGGTGGCCATCTCTGGCCTTCCTTCACCTGCAGGCACACGGCCGGACCTCTGCCTCCCTGAGGCCATATGGCCTTCTCCTTGTGTGTCTATGTGTCCCAACTCTCCCTCCGTTCTCCATAAGGACACCTGTCAGTGGGTTTAGGGCCGCCGTAAGTCCAGGGTGATTTCATCCTGACATCTTTAATCACATCGGCAAAGACCCTCTCCCCAGATCCAGTCACATGTACAGGTACTGGGGGATAGGGCGTGGCTGTATCTTTTTGGAGACACAGTTCAGCCCATGGTACCGCTGTCCCCCGACACCTGGTGCTTTGCGTGAATGGGCAGGTTTTTGCTCTCGGTGTGACAGGTGACCTCAAACACCCTGGTGACCCCTTTCCGGATGCTGCGTCCCACCCCGGGGATGGGCCGGTCCAGGGGAACGTAGCTGGCCAGCACCTGCCCCAGAGTCTCCGTCCTACCCGCCACGCTTGAGTGGATTGCTTCTTTGGTTTTGCTTCTCTTTCGGGGCACATGAGGAGGTTTAGAAATGAACTTCAGAGCTGGCTACCCAAAGACTTCCCGCAGACGTGGCAAAAATATTTGGCGTGGGGTTCCAGTTGCCATAGTTTTTGTATCTACAGGGTTCCCCCGTCTCTGGCTCCAACCAGGTATGGTGCTGATTTCCCGCGTCCCCTTCCAGCGCCGAGCATGCCCTCTGCTTCCGGGCTGGGCAGAGGGGACAGGTGGGGGTGCGGGGGTCTCCAAAGACAGTGAAATCACCCAGCTATGGACGGAACTGTGCCCCTCCCAAATTCACAAGTCGAAGCCCTAAATCCCAGTGTGCCTGTATTGGAACAGGGCCTTTCAGGAGGTAGTTAAGGTAAATGAGGTCATAAGGGTGGGGCCCTATAGGGCTGGTGCCTTCTAAGAAGAGGAAGAGACAACAGAGCCTTCTCTCCTGGCCGCCCCCTCTCTGCCGAGTGAGAACTTCGAGAGCGGGCAGCCGTCCCCAAGCCAGGAGGGTGCTCTCCTGGCACCAGTGGCCGGCACCTTGATCTTGGACTCCCCGTCTCCAGAACGGGGCGGCGGGGGTGGGGTGGGGGGATGTCCGTTGTTCACCCTGCTGGGTCTGCGGTGCTCTGTTCCGGCAGCTGGATAGACCGGGACACCCCCGTGGGGCAGTCAGATTTGCGGGACCTCCACCTACCCCATGTGCTTTAGAGCTATTCTTAGGTTCACAGCCGCAGAGTAGGGCATTTACCAAAGGTCCCCAGAGCCAGACCCTGCGTTCCGTTCTCAGACCTGAAGTTTACAAGCTGGGCGACTTGGGGGTGCTGCTCCCCACTCTGACCTCGGTTTCCCCATCTGCCGTCTCGGCCCGATGACTATACCCCTCCAGGTGGTGTGGAGGGCTCAGATCCTCGGCGGGGGGCCGGGGGCACTGCCACATCTCCACTGCTCCTGGACAGCTGGGGGTCCCTGTCTCCCAAGCCCCTCCCAGCCAGGAGTTCCTGCGCTTCGTAGGAGGGCGAGGCGAGGGCCAGTCACCCAGACCACGGGAAGTGGCGAGGACGAAAACCCCAAGAAAGAGGCCTGCCAGCTTCGGAAGTGAGCCTGACCACCCCTGGGCCTCTACAGCTGGGCCGGGCACACGGGTGGCTAGCGGGTCCTAAGTCCCGGCCACTCCTCAGGTCCTACCCAGGCTGCACCTCCCCTGCTTTTCAAAAACCTCCGGAGGGGGTTGTTTCCACCCCAGGGACCCCCACGAGCCCCTGGACCCTGGAGCACCTAGTCATCACCCCTGGAGTAAGTGAATTCCAAACCCCACCCAGCTTCGTTTAAGTTACCTGTACGCCCAGCCTGGGGCTTGCACTCAGGACCCCAAGATCAAGAGGCGCAGGCTCTACTGACTAAGCCAGGCAGCCGCCCAACCAGGTTACACTGGCGAGAAGCAGGGTCTCCGGAGGGAGGCTCCTGCCCTGGCCGGCTCGCCCACTTCAGGCCACGGGCCAAGAACGCCCTGCACAGAACAAGGGTAAAAATGCCCAGGGGGTGGTCGGTGATCCGCGACGCGGGTGCCCAAGGGGGAGCACCCAGAGGCACGGGGAGGGCCGTTACCCCCCACCCCCTTGCCCCCGGCCCGGCAAGGGAGGGGAGAGGGCAGCCGGTGACAACGGACCGAGCGTCCGCAGAGACTTAAGAGGGACGGAGGGAGGGCGGAGGGCTCCCCCAGAGATGGGCGCCTGGGCCCGAGGTCCGCCGGAGGTGGTGGCCACTCGCTCGCAGGGCATCTAGACCCGGCGGCCTCGGAGCAGCCGAGCGCGCGAGGCTCGCGGCGAGGACCCGAGGAGGGTTGGGGGCGGGGCTGGGGACGGGGCCGGGCGGTGGGCGGGGCCGGGGCGGGGGTCCGGGCCGGGGGCGTGGCAAAGGCGGGCCGGCCTCTGGCGCCGGGGCCGAGCGCGCAGTGTCGCGCGAAGCGGGCGCCGGCCGGGCGGGAAGCCGGTCCCTCCGCACCTGCGGCTGCGTCCCGCGCGTCCCCGGCCATGGCGCACGTGCGGGCGGCGGCTCCGCGGGTCCGCCGGGACGTCCAGTGAGCTGGGGGTCGCAGGAGGGAGCCGGCGCGGGGCGGCGGGCGCGATGCCTGTCCTTCCGGAGGCGACGGCGGCGGGGCGCGCGGTGGCCCTGGCCCTGGCCCTGGTGCTGCTGCTCCCCGCGGGTCCGGCGGGCGCCCTGCCCCGCCTGCAGCCCGGCATGTGAGTAGCGGAGCCCCGGGCCCCTGAGCAGCTTTGTCCCTGGGGCCCTGACAAAGTTGGGCTCTTTGCCGCCCCTGGGGAGGGAGTGGTTAAGACACGGGGGTCGGGGCTTGGGTCTGGGGGCGCTTCCGTGGCGGGGCCACCTCCTCCTCCCCTTACCCTGTCGGTGACCCTCCACTCCGTCATGTGCGACCGCGCGCTCTGGCAGACGCCGCGCTCCAGTCGGGGTCCTCGTGGGCAGGGTCTGGCTAGCGAGCAGGAAGGAAGCAGCCCCTTCTCACTTCCTTCCAAAGCTGCCTCCGGGGGCCTGGGGGGCCTGTGCAGGGGCGGGGAGCGCCCAGACGCTGGGGGGGGGGGCGGTAGTGGTGGTGGCTGGACGTGGTTTATGTGTTAAACACGTGCGTGCTGGGGCTGAGAGACAGAAGGAATTCAGCACCAGAATGGGCAGGAAGAGAGGGTCTGGGAGCCAGCGGAGATGAATTCAGTTTTGAAAGATGATTCCCCAACGGGCCGTTTAGCGGTCTCTGTTAACCGGCAGATCCATCCCGTGTTGGCCTCCCAGGACCGCTGGTGCCAAAGTGAGCCAGAGAGGAGGGGGAGGAGGGGAGGTGCCTGCTGGGGGCCCCCAGCCCAGGGCTCCTGCAGGGTGCTGCAAAGGGGCAGGCCAGTGGCCCGGCCCGGGTTAGGGACCCCTGCCCGGCACTCGCCCAGAGGGCCCAGTGCACCTGGCGGGGCAGAGCTGGGGGGCAGGGCAAGTCGGTGCCCCAGGACCCCCATCCCCCACCCTGGGTCTTGCTTTGCCCCAGGCAGGAAGATTTCCTTGTGGCCTTTGCATCCAGAAATGTGAGTGGCCTGAGTCCCGACTCTGCATGACTTCTGCTGGACATTTTTCTTTCCTGTGATCCCAGTGAGTTCATTTGTCCAAGGGAAGCTGCAGCCTCAGAAGGGATTATCACAGCGGCGGGCGGCCCCTGACCCTGGTTGGCACGTCACCTAGGGCTCCGGGAAGCCTCTGGCCACTCTGGGGCAAGCAGTGGGTCGCAGGAGACCTTCACTTTCTGCTTCCTGCTTTCCCCAAAGCCTCCTCTGCCCTGTCTCTTCCTCCCCTTCCTCCTCCTCGGGGAGCCTCCCACGTGTCAGGGGTGGCTTCCCCTATGGGGGCCTGTGTCCCTGTTTCTTGGCTAGGCTTCTGTTCTCAGATGGCCCTGGGCAGACTGAGTTCTGTGACACCTCGGGGTATACCTTCCACAGCCCCATTGGCTCTGATTGTCTCTGAGGCACCTGGTGCTAGGCAGCATTGAGCTCCGCTGGCCAGCTGAACACGGGACAGCCTTGTGCTAGACCCCGGAGCGCTGGAAGCCGGTGGGCTCTGGGTGCCAGAATTTGCTTTTTGCTCCTTGTGCCCCAGAGGAGCAGGGGAGGGGGCCAAGAGAACAGCTGGGGTCCCTGAAAGTGCTTTGTCCTCGCTGGTCCTGTGCCCCCTGCCCCCTTTCCCTGGGGGAGGTCTGATGAGCCTGTAGGGCCCCGCACAGGCCTCCCCACTGTCTGTGACTGGTTTTCCTGGTGGGCCTCTGGGGGAGACAAAGAGAAGAGGGGTGCCGTGGAGTAGGGGTCCCACTGACCCATGGCCCAGCGTGGCCTTTGTGGACGTGTGGGAGCTTGTGGCTGGTTCTTGGGTTTCCGCTGGCCGACCGTGTCCAGACTGGAAGCCCTACAACATGTCTTTATTTATTTATTTATTTATTTATGCCTCTAAGTGCATTTCTGCTGGAAGAATGGTTGGCTTATCTTCCTGGGGCCTGGAGTGACCGCTCACTACACACAGGGCTGGCCCAGGGCTGCTGGCGGGGTCTGGGGATGGGGAGACAGTGTCCCCTACACTGGAGCTCCAACCGGCCCAGGGCCGAGCCTGCAGGCTTCCAAGTTCAAGGGTTGCGCCTGGTCCAGGGGGACGTGTGTTCAGAGGCCCACCCTGGGGTTCAAAAGGGGAGCTTGTAAAGACAGGCACGACGGAGACGCTTCTGGGGAGCCCAGCCCTCCTCCTGCACAAGGGTGTGCACGCAGCCCGGCTTCGCCAGCTGGGCGGGGCTGCCTGCCTCTCCCTCCCCGCCTGCTTTTCCCCTTCCTGTCTCCTCACCCTGGGGCCATCATCCTGGGGCCTGCTGGCCTGGAACCACCTGCCCCAAAGGGACGCCTCACGTGCCCACCTTCTCCTCGGCTCTGGGCTGAGGCGCCGGCCTCCAGGAGCCCCTCTCTGCCCGGGAGCAGATGTCCCACGGAACTGTTTGCTTTGTAGTCTGGGAGTTGCCTTGCCTCCCCAGATGGGAACCAGGAGCCAACTGCAAGGACAGGCCTGTGACTGTCCTGCCACTTGGGCTGACACTTCGTCTCTATGTCTGTTCCCTCCCCCATCCCACCTCCTCCACCCCAAAGATGGAAAAGTTGGCCCAAGCTGTGCTTCTGAAGGGCTGGGAACTCCCCCGAGGGGATCGGTGCCGCGCTCACCCCCGTCCCCGGGAGGCCAGTGGGCAGCCAGCAGAGCGGGGACTGTTTTGGGGGGCTGTGGAGGGAGCAGCAGAGCCGGAGGGGGAGCCCAGGCCCACGGGCCTCGGGAGAAGTCACGCAGGTGACTAAGGGATGGGAGAGTGGCCAGTGGGAGTGAGCCCACGGGGTTGTGTGACCCTGAGGGTGTCCACGGGAGAGGCGAGCCCACCCCCCATCCCCTTCCTCAGAGGCTGTGGAATCTGGCTGGCCTCGCAAACTTTGTGCCTTGTCTCCCGAAATTTGAAATTTGCCTGTGTCTGGCTGGGGCAGCTGCCCCTCCCCCCACCTCCCAGGCCCCTTCTCTATAACCACCTCCTTCCTGAGCGAGGCACCCTCCTGTCCTTATGTGGGGGCGGGGGGGTCAAGGGCACTGGGGAGCCACTGACATCAGAGGGCTCCGCCATGCACCCCTTCCGCGCTCCCTGGAGGCTCCCCGCCTTCCACACTTTGTCCCACCTGGAGCGAACTCTGTGTGCCCAGCGGGGGCAGCTCAGGGGATATCTCTGAGGCCAGGATGGCTGGGAGGTGGGGGCCTAGGCAGGAAGTCACACGGGCGCGGGGTCCGTGTCACTGTTCCCGCTGACCCTCAGGCCCCTGTTGTCCTGGCAAAGCTACAATAGTCCTGTGGGCGGCATGGGGCCCCTGCAGGGGGTCTGCAGGATGTGGCCCTGTGGCCGTCCCTCCTCGTCCTCTTCCCACACCTCGAGCCTGGCCCTGCCGCAGGCCTGGGACGGTCACCGCGGGGCCTGGCCCTGCTGTGCCCCCCACCCCTGGTGGCTCCACGCCCTGGACTGGGGCCTACTGACCATCGGTCCTCTGTCCCAGGCCGCACGTGTGCGCCGAGCAGGAGCTGACCCTGGTGGGCCGGACCCAGCCCTGTGTGCAGGCTTTCAGCCGAACCGTGCCCGTGTGGAAGCCGGGCTGCGGGCGGCAGGCGTCGTGGTGCGTCAGCCACGAGCGGAGGTATGTGCTGGGGCCCCAGGTCCGGCGTGCGAGCGGGCGGCCGGGGTGGGGGGGGCTCTCCCGGTCCCAGGGCCGTCCACACCCCTTCCCGCTGCCCTGCGCCTGATGCCAAAGCTTTTCCCGCCCCGGAGGGCAGCTCACAGACGGAGCGTTGCTGCGCAGTGGGCCCTGCAGGCAGGAGGGGACTCTGGGAGGGTGCTCTGAGGAGGACGGAGTCCCGTGGCCGAGGCGGGGTGCTGGGGGCAGGGGCTGGCCACACGAGAGGGGAAGAGTGGGGTGCCCGGCCTGCTGAGTGCCCTGTGGCAGCTGCTTCGGCCGAGCCCTGGGCCTCATTCCCGGGGGAGCCAGTGCCAAACCTTCTCTTGCTCAAGATTTTATTTCAAAATCAAATTAAGGAGTGCCTTTGCATACCTCTCCTCTCTCTGGAATCTGCCCGACTGCAGAGCCGGATGGTGGGGGGGCCTCAGCTCGGGCAGCTCCCCCATTAGGTGCAGGGAAGGTGGGAGCGGCCCTCACGTGGGCTGTGGCGTCCAGCTTCGCAGCGTGGCCTTCGAGGGTCGCCTGCGCGGCGTCATCCGTGTGGGGTGCCAGCTCCCTCCGCGGGCCCTTGGTGGCCTCTGAGGGCAGCGTCCCTTGTTCCAGGTGTGCCGAGGATGGGCGCCATAGCCAGCGGGTGGGGGTAGGGATGCCGCTGCCCGTGCCGTGGGGCATAGGGTGGCCCCTCAGCCACGGAGGGTCCTGCCCAAAGGTCAGGGGCGTCCACGCTGGGAACTGGGGACAGAAGGAAGATGTCTGCCCTCCTGCTGCCCCAGAAGTGTGCTCTGTGCGGTCCTCCGGGCCTCCTCACGTGTGCGGCCACCAGCATTCACAGATCGGGAGTGAGGTCACGTCAGCCCTGTCCCCACGACGACCCGTGGGGAGAGGTGCTATTTTTAGAAGCTGCCAGGGGCCTCGTGGTCCCAGGGCTGGAGTGTGGGGGGGTACGTGTGTGCTGAGGGAGCCCCCAGGGCGGACAGCTCCCCGATTTCCCTGTCGCTGGTCCCCAGGCTGGCCTGGGTAGGGGCGGGAGCATCCGGGCACCTTCAGCCTCCTGGCGGAGCGTCTGCGGCCCTGGGAGGAAAGTCCCACCGTCTGCGAGGGCCTTGCTGCCCGGTCATGTGGGGCGGGGGCCATGGGTCTCTGCCACGTTTCCTGCCAGGGAGTGGGGAGTGGTCTGTGTTCTGTGTGGGGGTCTCCTGGGAAGGCTCAGGAGGGGCCACGTGCGGAACGGGTTCCTGGCATCCTCTCCTGGCCCAGCTTGAGGTGATGGGGCTGGGGCAGTTTGGGTCCCTGGCCTGCAGGGGGTGGGGGTGCCTGGCCTGGAATGCAGCCACGTGGGCTGCTCCCCCCATGGTCCTCCACCCCACGTGGATGAGAGCTGTCTTACCACCTCTGTGTCCTGTAGGGTTTCTGCGACCTGTGCTAACCACTTCCCTTCTGTGGGGCGCCTGCTGTGCCGTAGCGGGTATGTCCCCTCCCGCGGTGCCACAGCCGAGCCCCACGTGCTGTCTGGGGGCAGTCGCCCACACGCCTCGTGCAGGCGTTTCTCCAGTGGCCGTCGAGGGTGTGCCATCCTTCAGGAACGCACAGGGGCCCCAGCTTGCCTGGGTGGCCGGCCCTGCCCCCTGGCCCCCTTTCCCCATCTGCCAGCTCCTGGCGCATCAGGAGGGTCTCCCCGACAAACCACCAGCCAGCTCAGGCTGTGCTGGGGGGGAGGGGCTCCCCTCCCCTGCCCTGCCCCTCCACACTCCCCTGCCCTTTGGGGGGTGTGGCCTGTGCAGGGGGAGGAGGGAGGGAAAGGGTGCTTGGAGGAGCCCGGAGCCCTCCCACAACCCTTCCCCCCAGGCCCGCCCGACCCCCCACCCCCTGTCGCCCCTGGCCCTGCCGTAAGCCAGCTCCCCGGCGGTGGCCAGAGCCCGCGTGGGGTGTCCCGTGTGGGCTGCAGGGGAGCGACGGTGCAGTAGGCCCACCAGCTGTGTCGCAGGGGTCTCTAACTCCCAAGGGCGGGGGCGCGGGGAGGTGGCAGATGGGCCGGCCGGCTCCGTTCTCCGGGCGACCGCGCGTAGCAGCACGTAGCCCCGGGAGAGGGATAAATATTTACGGCGGAAGGGCCCGAACACCGTTTGCTCTGCCAAGAGCCGTCCACTGCTGCGGTCGGTGTCTCTCCAGGCAAGCGGTTTCATGTCCTGCCGAAGTGATGTTTTGCAAAGCTCTCCCGAGCTGCTGTGTGCAGCGGGCACGTGAACTCACGCTTCCGGGAAGTGGCCTGCCTTGTTGGTGGGGTCCTGGTCCCCAGGGTGGCCGTGGGTTTCCCACGGCTCCCTGCGGCCAAGCCCCAGCAGGCAGGAGGGTGTTTTCTCACCTGGAAAGGACAGGCCCGGCCCTCGGGCCGCTCCCGGGGCTCAAGGGTCCTTGACCCCATGGCTGTTGGATGGGCCCCGGTCACCTTTCCTACAGACAGCGGTGGGGCAGGGGTGGCCTCGGGTCACCCCCTTCCTTTTGTTCTGTCACTCCGCTCTCTGTCCCTCTTCCCCGGCCTTCCTGCCTGCCTCCCCACGGCCTGTGACCAGTCCTGTCCCGTGGACACAAGGACCTCACAGCCACGGACCCAAGGGCAGGGGCTGAGCACCCGGTCCCGCGTTAGTTTCCTGTCAGGTTGTGACAGACTGTGGGGGCGGGGCTTCAGTGTTCTCTGCCTGGGGGCCTGAGACCCAGGTGTGGGCACAGCTGGTTCCTTCTGTCCCAGGCCTCTCCCTGCCCCGGGTCCTGGTGGTGGCCGTGTCCTGGCTCACACCTGCCTCTCCCCAGTCTCTGCCGCGGTGGTCACGTGGCCCTCCTCCGGTGTGTCTGTGACCGTTCCCTGTCTTCCGAGGACGTCAGTCCTTGGACTGCGAGCCCACCCGAAGTCAGTACGGGCTCCCCTCAGTTTGTTTCCATTGGGAAAGACCCTGCTTCCAAATAAGGTCAACGGTCTTCGCCTCTAGGTGAGAACAGAGAGGCCGGGCTGGGGCAGTTAGCTGTCCGTCTGGCTGACCGTCACCGGGTAAGGGTGGAGGTGGGCGGGGCAGGGATGAGGAGGGAGAATCAGTTGTACCTCACTCTGAACAAGGGGGAATGGAGCTTTCCGGAATGGCAGAGACCCTTCCGAAGGCTGAGGCCCGGCAGAAGTGGAGCCAGGATGTAGGAGCCTGGGGCTGTGGGTTGCCACTGAGACGGGGGGCTGTGTGGGCGATGTGGGACCAAGACACTTCTGCCCCCCACCCTGGCTGCGGCTCCAAGGTCAAGGCCGCGGGGCGAGTCCCAGGACTGTGGGAGGTGGACCCCTTGACCACTGCTCCTCCAAGGCCACCCTGTGGGGCTTGCTGCTGTGCAGAGAAGCAGGGTGGAGGCTGGGGTTGGCCAGCCCGCCATGCAGAGGGCAGCCCCAAAGGTCCTGGGGCTGCAGGTGGCCTGGGGCAGCCTCCAGGGGAGCTGGTCTCTTTCTGGTTTAGTCAACGCCCTCCTATGGGCACTGTCCGTGCCAGGCCCCAGACTGACTGGCCAGACCCGGGTGCCTCCTTCCAGCGTGGACCCCCTCCCAGCCCCTGCTTGGGGCTCTGTCTCTCTCTGCTCAGCCTTTGTGAGAGCCGCCCCCATCCTGAACAGGAACCGGCCTTGGACCCAGGCCGCCCTGTCCCCTCTCCTCTGAGGGTCCCTCCCGCCTGCTCCCCTCTGACGGCAGTGCTGTGTGTGACCACAGTCTGGCCCCTCTGCTGTTGTCCACAGCTGTCCTCCCGGTCACCCTGGGTCCTCGGCTCAGCCCTCCACTCCGCAGGTGGGGAAGAGGGCCCTCGCAAACCGCGAGCGCTCGGGGCGGTCCTGCTGTCTGGTGTCCTGGGAGCCTGGGGTCTGAACTGGCACTACCCAGGGCACAGCCTGCCTAGCACTGGGCACCTTGGAAGCCACTCTTGGTCCTCGGCTGGACATTTCGAGTCTGACCCCGAAGGCCTCAAACCTGGCCTGGGGCCAGACGTGGGATGCTATGCCCGTCCTGACGCTGGCTTGGAGCGGGGCCCCAGCAGGGGCGGAGAGGGAAGGGGGCAGCAGCCCCAGGGGCGGAGCTGGCCGGGCCCATTGGTCCTGGCTCCAGGCCAGCCATGTGTGCCCTGCTGCCCCTCTTCATGCAGGTGTGGCTCACAGACCTACCCCCCACCTCGGAGCCTGGACCTGAAGGGAACAGTCGGGGAGCCAGCGTGGGGAGGGGTGGGTGGGTGAGAGCCAAAAGCAGCGGGACGTGCCGCCAGAGCTGTGTCTCCACGGTAAACGTTTCCCTTCTCCCTTCTTTTCTAGAACCATCTACTACACGGGCCACAGGCAGGTGTATGCCATGGAGGCACAGACCGTGTTCAGGTGCTGCCCCGGGTGGAGCCAGCAGCCCGGTGACCAGGGCTGCCTCTCCCGTGAGTGTCTTCCCCCAGCACTAAATCTGTGCCTCAGAAGAGGCCGCGTCTGAAGGGATCGTCCTCCAGCGGTGGGGGTAGAGACCCTGTCTCTGCACTTGGTGGCACTTCCCACAGCGTGAGAGTTCCCCACTCTGCCCCCCACCCAGGCTGTAAAACAGAATAATAGAAGAGGAGCGGTGAGCTCCGTAGGCTGATGCGGGCGGGGGCCAAGGAAAGAGGGCTGGGGCTGGTGGGGGCTCCGAGCGGAGGGTGGGGGGCTGTCGGCCAGGGCCTGGCATCCGGGGGAGGGGTCTGAGGGCAGCCCCGGGACCACGCAGTGGTGTGTGTGGGCTCAGGAACCTCTCAGGGCCCTGTCACGGAGCCAGCCCACCGTAGCCACACCCCTGCTCTTGGGTCTTGCGGGCCTGTGTTCCCAGGAGGGCCCGGGGCTGGGTGGTGGCCCCCGGCCTCTGTGGACATTGGAGACAGCAGCTCCTGTCCTGCCTCCCGTCCTAGAGCCATGGGCCTCAGACTCCCCAGGTGCCTAGTGGAGGTTTGTCACTGCCCTCTCAGAGAGAGGGGGTCCTGATCGACGCAGGAGGGACGGGGAGCCCGTGTGTCAGCACACGAGAGCCTCACTGTGATGCCTCTGCTTCTCGAAAGGAAGGGGGGTCACAGCTGTGGAGTCTGGCGGTAGAGGGTATTTGGGAAGCCGTTCCTGGCCTGTGGGTGTGGGCACAGGTGGGTCGGCAGGTGGGTGTGAGCACCGGAGGGTGTGGGGACAGATGTGTGCGGGGACAGTTGGGCCAGCAGGTGGGTGTGGGCACCGGAGGGTGTGGGGACAGGTGTGTGTGGGGACAGTTGGGCCAGCAGGTGGGTGTGGGCACAGGTGTGTGGGCACAGGTGGGCCAGCAGGTAGGTGTGGGCACAGGAGGGTGTGGGGACAGGTGGGTGGGCAGTTGGGGTAACTGGGTAAGAGGAGGCCGCATCCCTTCCCAGAGAGGTGGCCTCGGAGGTCTGGCCTCCCCTGAAACAATGCGGTGGCGCCCCCTGATGTGAGGCGAGGGACAGGGCCATGCTGCTGCGGTGGCTGGGGGTCCCGGCTCCCCCCTGCTGGGATGGGAACCAGACTTGGGGGGCCGTGTTCCAGTCTGTCTCTGCCCCTGGGCCCCCCTCCACACACGGGGAACGTGGGAGCCGCTGAACAGGGGCAGAGACGTTTTTACACGAACTCCAGCTGGAGAAGGGGAAGAGAAGGGTGGTGGGTGCTGTTTTCTGGGAGAGGAAATGAATAATTCTCCCCAGGAAGGGAGCAGGAGGGAGGAGGCGAGGAAGCAGCTCCACCTCCCTGTGGGCAGGAGAGCCTGGGGGGACGAGGGGGGGACGCCTGGATGCTGGCCAGCCCCCCACCCCCCGGCAGCGGCCCTTCTCCCCACGCCCTCTGATCGCTCTCTGATCGTGGTGATGTGTGTGTTCCCTGCTTCCGGCTTCTAGGAAAACAAAGGGGTCTGTTGAGTGGGGGTGCAGACATCAAAGCCAAGGCTCCTGGTTTCCGCTGTGAGGCCGGGGCTCCTCAGACCTGCCAGAGGCGTCCCTACCAATCTGGTGGGTGACGGGGGCGGGCGGAGGAGGTGCGGGTGGGGGTGAGGAGCGTGGCCTTTTACACTTGGGAGGGGGCACGGATGTATAGCCACATGGTGGCCCGGGGGTGGGGGGCCCTCTGGGCTTGGCTTCCTGGTTTGGGGGGACTGGCGTGTAGCCTGTCACAGGCAAGGACGGGGGGAGCCCGGGTGCAGGCCGGGGTCTGTACCCCACGTTTCCACAGCCCACGCTCATGAGCTGGGGTCCCATAACCCTTGGTTTTACCCGTGTCTCAGAGAGACCATCCCAGAGGCAGGGCCAGGGAGCAGCCGCAGGGCCCAAGGGCCGGCCAGACCCTGGGAGGCCCTGTTGGCCTCTCTCCATGGCAGAGACGGGGCCCGAATGCTGGCTTTTCAGGGACGGGAGGCCAATTTCAGCACAAGCGTTCAGGGCCAGCGGCCACCACGCTCTGTCCTGCCCGGTCTGGCTCCACTGGCAGGAGCGGGGATGCGGTAGAGGGGCAGAGCGGCCTTGGCCTTGCAGAGGTGGAGGAGATCGGCTGCGGTCAGGGCTGTGGCGGTGAGGACATTGTGGGGGGGGTCGGGTCTCGGCCACAGTGCCTGGCCTTGGCGGTCCCGGTTGTCACCGGTCTCCGAGTGTATCCTGAACTGGAGGCTTTGCCTTTCTTGACTGTTTTTTTTTTAAATTCTTTATTTTTTTAATGTTTATTTATTTTTAGAGAGAGAGAGAGAGAGACAGACAGACAGAACACGAGCAGGGGAGGGGCAGAGAGAGACTGAGACAGAATCTGAAGCAGCTCCAGCCTCCGAGCTGTCAGCACAGAGCCCGATGCGGGGCTCGAACTCCCAAACTGTGAGATCATGACCTGAGCTGAAGTCGGATGCTTAGCTGACTGAGCCACCCAGGCGCCCCTCAGTTGTTTTTAAAGGATCATTTTTAGTGCAGGATTTACTTATTTACGTATTTGGGTTTTATCTGTTTATTTGAATGTTCCAGAAAAAGCCCCGTGATCCAGCCTCTCCGGACACCCACTTGTTCCCCGGTGTCTGGGCTGCCGGCATGGGAAGGGGAGGGACTGGGGGGTTCACATGGGGAGGGTCCTGAGCCTGGGACCCTGCCCCCTGTCGCTCAGCTCCCACCGAGCTCTTGGGAGGTGAGGCCTGACGGGAGGCTGGTTGCTCGAGGATGCTGATGTGATGGGGTGTGAAGGGGAGCACAGAGCCAGCTGGGGCTTCGGGGTGGCTTTGGGGTGCAGATGGGCAGGGGAGGCCCGGGGGGTGTGGGGGTGGGAGCATTCAGGGAGCCTGCTGGGGCCCCGAGCAGGAGGAAGTGTAGTGGATGGCGGGGGGGGGGGGGGGGGGGGGGGCGGGGGCGGCAGAGGAAGGCGGGAGCACGTGTGGGAGCACCGCCGTGGCTGGGGAAGGTGGGCTCAGCACAGGGAGTGTGCTTCCTGCTGTGACCTCTCCCGGGCTGAGCAGGTGCCCAGAGCCCCCAGCGCCCAGGAGGCCCTGCCCCGGGGGGTCAGGTGAGTGTCTGCGGGGCTGCCTTGGGCCTCTCCGTGGGCTTGCCTGTGGTGGCAGGGCTGGGGCAGGGTCCCTGGGCTCCCGAGTGCGAGCGCTGACGGGGTGCCGGGCCCCACTTGGGAGGGGTGCCCGCTTCCCTGGGGGTCGGGATCCTCTGACTTTGTCCCGTTCCTCTGATGGCTTCCGGCACCTTCCCTCGGTCCCAGTGCAGACTGTCTGTGGCCCCGGGGAGTGGGAGGTGGTCAGGCTGGGACAGGGCAGGGAGCAGCCCCCGCCCTGCTCCGCCAGCCTCGTGACCTGGAAGGGCAGCTGTGTGCGGGCCGACGTCCGGGCCCCCCGTGTGTTTGTGTGGCATCGAGGAGGGGGCCTGACGCCGTCTGGGAGAATGGCAGGAAGCTTCTAATGGCCGTCGTGATTGCTCAGAGACCCACTAAGCGGCATTTGTGACCCGGAGGTGACCGAAAAGGAAAAGTGCTGGCTGGGTGGGGCGCGTTGCCTGGTGACCGGGGGGCTTCCCCGGGTCCACATGGCTCCCCTCTGCGTGCGTCCCCAGGGCAGCCTGGCGCCGACCCCCCTCTGCCGTCGGGGTGCCAGATTCCTGCCCAGCGGCTCTCGCAAGTCCCCGTCTTTCCCAGTCAGGTGCAGATTCTGCCTAGACCCCCTGAGGCCCTGGGTCCTGGCTCCCCCTCGTCAAAGGCGGGCCTGAGTGTGAAGGTGGGTGTCTGGCCTGACCCTGACATGCACCCACCTAGGAATGCGGTGCCGAGAATACGTTCTGCGGCTCCCCGATCTAACTCTGTCCGTATAGGGCTGGGCTCCGGCCATCTGAGGAGGCCACAGGATGCAGAGGCAGGGCCCGAGCAGGTGCTGGGAGCCGCACCGGAAGGGGTTCTGCGGTGCTCGCGGTTCTGGTTCCTTTGTTGCAGGACTTCTCAGAGCATTTAACATGCTAATGTGCCCTGAGGATTCCTGAGACAGACCGTAGTGTTCCCAACCAATTCTTTCTTTGAAAAGAAAGGAGGAAGACACAACAAAGTCGAAACAATAAGCAGGGTCCTTAAAGCAGGCCCTGGGAAACACCGACGCAGCTGATCCACTGGACAGACGTCTGTGCGGGGCCGACGCGGTGCCCGGCGCTGCTCTCAGCCAGAGGCTCCTGGGGCTGCTGTCCTGGGGCAGGTGGACACGCGGGAAAGCTCACAAGCAATGCTGTGCGGGCCGGTGAGACGCGCTCTGGAGAACGCGGAGGCGGGGAAGGGACCGCAGGCCGGGCGGGGCAGGGCGGGCCTTGGAACGGCTCAGATTTACTCCCTGGAGGCCAGAGGTGTCCAGTCTAGGTGCGCGTGGGGGTCCTTCCTTCGTCCGCTGACTTGTGGCCGCGTCAGCCCCCTCCTGCCTCCTCCCTGCCTGTGTCACCTCCTCTCTCCTAGCAGGGCCTGCCCTGCTCCGAGTGGGCTCGGGCCCTACCTTGGTCACACCCGCAAACACTCTGTTTCCAAGCGGGGTCGCTTTCTGAGGTCCCGGGGCCCTTGTAAGGACAGGGAGCCAGGGCAGGGTCTGAGTGGGGCAGGGACACGGTCTGCTGTGGAGGGCAGAGGCAAAGTCGAGGAGCCACCTCGGGGCTGGCCCTGGGGGATCAGGGAGCATGGTGAGAAGGGGTCGGGCTCTGGGTGCGTGGACAGTGGGAACTGGGTCTGGAAGCCGTGGCCGTGGCTGGGGGCCCAGGACCTCGGAGCCCTCCGGACCCCCGTGTGAGCCCAGAGTGCGTGGGACAGCCGTGCCCTTGACTCTGAGCAGACCCTCAGAGATGACCGGGTCCTGGGGAGGACACTGTGGAGTGACCACCCGGAGCTTTCTCCACGGGCTTCCCGCCCCATCTTGGTCACTCATGCCTTCTTGCTGCCCGGGGGATGCCGGGGCAGCTAGAAAAAATCTGTGGCCTGGGAGGGCTTCATTCAGTAGGGGAGGGACTGACATGGTTCGTTGTCACAGGAGCCCAGGACGGGCTGTGGGGCTGGCCGGGGGACGGAAGCCCAGGCTGCTGACTGCCTGGCAGGCTGGCCCTATAGCTCTCCCTCCCGGGACGGCCGCCGCCTCCTCTGGGCCCCGCTGGTGGGGGCGTTAGGGAAGGAGCAGCCGGGGGGCAGCCGCGAGGCCTGGGGACAGCCGCCCTCTGCTTTCCTGCCTTGCCGCTCACTTTTCCGTTTCCGTTCTGGACGCGTGTCAGCCCGCGCGCCCAGTGTGGGAATTTGGAGAGCTGGCGTCCTGGCCTTCCTGTCCTCCATGTGGACGTAAGCGCCCACAGGGTCGCTAGGGGTGGGCACGCTGTCCTGCTCTGACCCCCCCCCCCCCCCCAGGTCTCTCGCACCCGGTCACACGCAACCCCGCACGGTGCCGTGCCTGGCACACGTTCGCACTTGTGCACACGCGTGCCCTGGGCCAGCATGCTGTCCACCCAGGCCAGCTGGCCTGCCTCGCTGCCTCACACACGCGCCCGTGCATGCGAGTGTGCTCACACTCCCACATGCGTGTGCACACAATCCCGTGCTCATGTGGATGGTCTCACACGTGCTGACACGCTCACCCTGAGACAGGCGCACACACGTGTGCTGTGTGCTCACACACGCACAAATGCGCCTGCACACACGTGCTCGTGCTCACATGCACGCGCATGCACCCGTGCTGCTCACCGGTGTGAGCACTGCACGCCCACGGGGTATGCTCGCACCCGTACTCGCAGCCCCCGGCACTCACACTGACCGCGCGCTCCTCCCCCGGGCCTCCAGCACAGGCCTGTGGCGGGCGCGTGCCCGCGGCGGCGCCCGTGGAGGCCCCAGGCCCCAGGGCAGGCACTGGCTCGGTTCTTCCTCCGGAGCTTGGAGCTGGAGTGCCTCCCTCCCCGCCGCGAGCGTCCGGGATGGGCGGAGGTTGGGGTGGGGGCCCGTGGTCCTGGCCTCCAGCCCCCAGCCGGCAGGTTTGGGGACAGACCGCGGACAGAGAGACGGAGGGGGAGGGGGGACTCAGGGCCTGTCCTGTCCCCTGGGCTGCCGGGGAAGCGCCTCTCTCCCGCAGCCCCCCTTTGCTGTGAGGTGGGCACTGGGGTTCCCACACCTGGCCGCCCCGCGGCTTTGCTGGATGAGCTGAGGACCGCCCTGAGCCACGGCGCTGATCCACCTGCCCTGCGGGGCGACCCAGGGCCAGTGTCGTCCTCGCTGTCACCCCCTTTGTCAGCGCTCTTCCCCCATCCAGGGTTGTTCGAACCCCTAAGTGCCTCCCTCGATGGCAGACGGAGGTGCTTTGCGCCGGGTCCAGCCCTGACTCCCCTGGCCTCCAGGGCCGGTTGCTGGAGAAATGTTGGGGACAGGCGTGTCCTCCTGGGGTTCCACCGTGCTGTGTGTGCCCCGCAGTCCTGGGAGCCTTTCCTGGGCACTTGGCTGCGTCTCACAGACCCTCCCTCCGGCTGGCCTGGCGGGCTTTGGCCACAGGCAGGACGCTGCCGGGTGCTGGTGTCACTGCTATCCTTGCTAAGGCTGGGAGCTGGGGACCAGCCGTCATCGGATTGATCGGCTGCATTTGGGGTGGCCTACCCGAGCTTTCCTTGAGCCTGGCCCACACTGGGAGCCCACGTGGGCGGTTTTATTGAGCCCCCACGTCCACCACGTGTCTCGGTGGGGGGCTGATCCCAGGTTCCAACCTTGGAGCTGCGGCCCAGAGAGCCCCCTTCCAGGCTCCGTCCTGAAGAAGCTGAGGATTCAGCACTGAGCATGCGCGGGGTGCAGGGAGGGGCTGAGGTCGCCTGCAGGTCTGCTCAGGATGTGACCTCAGACCCATCCCATGGACAGGCATGCCCCTCCTCCGGGGACGCCGTGGGGGAGCTGGCGGAGGGATGGGGCTCCCCTGCTCCTGGCTCAGCCCTCGCTGCGGAGAGAGGACAGAAGCCAGAGGCGTCCGCAGGGGATGTGCGCAGGAGGCCGGCGGCCGGAGTCAGCAGGGTCACAGGCGGGGCACTGCGTCCTGGGTCTGAGTTGGTCCCTCCGGCCCCAGCCTCCTCCAGCTACAGAACGCACGTAGGGTCTCCGGGCCGCTTCGGCAGAGGGGCCCAGGGAGGGGCTCATTCCCAGCGCTGGCCTGGAGAAGGCCGACGTTCGCCACCCACGGCTGGTGACCTTGGCCGCGTGCTCAGAGCCTGCGGGTGGGTGGCCCGGCAAGACCACGAGAAACTCGCCAGCCTGGATCACACCTGTCCCGCCTGAGGCCACTCTACTGTCCAGCAGAGGAAGGGAAGAGGAGGGGCCGTGGGCTCGACGGAGGGGCCCTTCTGGGGGCGAGGCCTGGGCCTGCGTGCGGGAACCCAGCCACGGTGGAGGGGCGGGCCCCGCGTGGAGGGGGCGGGGCCATGTGGAGGGGCGGGGCCGGCACGGAGGAGGGGTGGCCCTCCACCGGGCAGGTGGCCTGGCAGATACTGCGCCTGCTGCACGCATGGGGAGTTCCAGCTAAGAGCACCTGTTTCTTGCCTCCCACCTCGAGAGAAAGTGGCGCTAAGATGCCACGGAAGATGTCCACACGTGCCGCCCTCACCCTGGGGACTGCGCTCCCGGGATCTGCCAGCCTGCCGACTGGACGCCCCTCAGGGCCCTGCCAGCCTGAGGATATGGGCAGAGCCTCCCTCTTTCCCCCCAGAGCCAAGGCCTGGTCCGGGGAGGGGCTGGAACGCTCGGTGAACCGTCACCGTCCTCGAACCTCCAGCCCGCACTCTGTACACCAGAGCGGTGTTCCCCCTTTTCTCCTCAGATCGTGGGCGAGGAGACCGGTTCAGCCCTGGCAGCTGCTGCGGGTAGCGTGTGAGGCTTCAGGCTCAGGCAGTTGTGTGGAGGGGACCCTTGGTCGTGTGAACGTCGCTAAGAATGTTGTATTCGATGTGTGCAAGTTGTGGAGCTTGACAGGACTTTCTGACCCACTGGCTAATATCAGACCGGAGCTTGAATGCCTGTGCACAACACCCAAGCCGCCTGCCTTGCCCGCTAAGGCATCTGGGCTGTGGGGCGGTGTGTGCACGGTGGTTCCTGGGGGGCTTCTCCAGCCACGCGGGACTCCCCCGGCTCGGCCCTCCCTCTGCCTGCTTGGCCCTCGGAGAACAGAGCCACCCAGTGGCAGCAGACCCGTGGGTCCCGTGGGCCTGGGTCACCTCTGCCTGGCCTGGCATTTCTCACTCTCTCGGGGCAACTGGTTCCTTCCAGGGCCCCTGAGGGTCCTGTGGGCACAGTCCTGGCCCCCCTGACAGCCTGAGGGGGCGTCCCCAAGCCGAGCCTCTGTCGCGACCCCGGACCGTAGTAGGAATTCATAAAATTCATTTAAAAAAATGAGCTAATGTTGGGGCACCTGGGTGGCTCAGTCAGTTAAGCATTCGACTTTGGCTCATGATCTCACTGTTTGTGGGTTTCGAGCCCTGGTTCAGGCTCTGCACTAACAGTGTGGATGGAACCTGCTAGGTATTCTCTCTCTCAAAATAAATAAATAAACCGGGGCACCTGGGTGGCTCAGTCGGTTAAGCGTCCAACTTCGGCTCAGGACATGATCTCTCGGTTCATGGGTTCGAGCCCCATGTCGGGCTCTGTGCTGACAGCTCAGAGCCTGGAGCCTGTTTCCGATTCTGTGTCTCCCTCTCTCTCTGCCCCTCCCCTGTTCATGCTCTGTCTCTCTCTGTCTCAAAAATAAAAATACACGTTAAAAAAAAATTTAAAAAAAATAAAAAAATGAACTAATGTGAAGCATAAAACACATCTGTTCCTTGGAAATCCCTAAGTCGTTTTGCAAGGCATCCGTCCAGCCTTCAGTAACAGCCACGCGTCGAGTTTTCACGTGTTTTGTTTCCAGGTTTCTTACTCGGTCCTTCTTCCTATCTACCTGTTCCTTTCCCACACAGGGAGCCTCCCTCTTCCTTGTGCGGGTGTCAAACATGCTCATTTGAAAGCCAGGCTCTGGCTCCTGTGCTCTGTTCGCCTGGGGGGGGGGGGGGGCAGTTCTTCAGTGTTTGCTTATGCGACCTCTTCCCTCAGCTGCCGGGGTGGGGGGGGTTCCTTGGGGGGGCCTGTCCCCTTGGACAGGGGCGGGTCCTCAGCCAAGCCTGCAGCCTTCCTTTCAGTGGGGGGCTGTTCCCCTGCTGGCCCGGACTCCTTCCCCACCTCCTCAAGAAAGTGTGGGGGGGTGTTGCAGGCTCTGGTGGTGTTGGGCCAGTGCATGACCCAAGACAGAACAGAGCTGGACCCTGATCTGGTGGCAGGGTTGGGACTGCAGGCCCGGGAACCACCCCCCCCCACCCCACCCCCCGCCAGCCAAGGTTCAAGGGCTCGGGCTTCAAGACGTAGTCTGGGCTTTGCTGTCTGTGGTGAGGATCTGGGTCCCATCCAGCTCCAGGCCTGGCCTTATGGGGAGACTTCAGGGACCGTCCCCAGGGTCGCTGGTGGCTGGGCTGGGGCTGCCCCTAGGCTGTGGCCCCTTCTCACACACCTTCTCTCCTCTCTCCACAGCCCGGTGCAGCGCTGGCTTCTGTTTTAACGGCGGTCACTGCGCACCCAGCTCAGTCCAGCTGTGCCGCTGTCCCCGAGGGTTCCAGGGTCCCCGCTGTCAGTACGGTGAGTGGACGGCTGGGCATTCTCTCAGCCCCTCACCCTGCTCCCTGCGGCTCATCTGAAGTTGTTGGGAGGAGGGGGGACCCTGAGACCCCCTTCCTCCACCGATGCCTCCACACCCCTTCCTCTTAGAGCCTGTCCAGTTGTGGCCTCCCCTGGAGAGATGGGCAGGGACCTGTCGGGCTACGGGGCGGCCAGGAAGCGGCCCGTCCCAGGGTCTGCAAACGGCATTCCTGCCTTGCTGGAGGCTCCTGCGTCCCCAAAGATGGGGGACAGCCAGGGTCCTATCGGAGGCGACTGGTTCAGTAAAACTGGGCACGGCTGTAAAGTGACGTGTCACGAAAACCCAGCCACGCTACACGCTGTTAAATAGCAGAAACTCAACGGAGCGAATTTCAGAGATCGAATTGGCTTTAGGAATCGATTCATGAACCGGGCAGAATCCCATATAACAAGGGGGAGGGGAGCTCCCGGGGGCTACAGAAAGGAAAGGTTTTTAAAGAGAGAGAGAAAGGGCAGGAAAAAGGAAATTGTCAGCCAAGAACCCTGGCTGCAGGCAAGGGGGGCCTCCTAAGGGGAGCGGAATCTACCGGTTTGCTTCCTTGTGCCAACCAGGGTTCCCGCGATGACCGCTTATGGGTGATGACCACCCCCCCCCCCCCCCCCCGGGGCTTTGAGCTGCAGTCAGGTTGGGTCTTGGGTCGTAAACTACGTGGTGCCATTTTGGGGGCCTGCGGTTTTCCTTTTAACAACGTGCCGTCGGGGTGCTGGGAGGGGGGTTGGGCCTTGGAGCAGACGTGCGGGTGACGGGGTTTCTGTAAGGAAAGTGAGTACAAGTGCGTGAAAACGCATCACAGGAACCCCCGCAGGCATTCATCCTAATCTCTCTGTGAGATCAGCGAGAGCTCCCCTCTCTGGGGTTTCCTGCTCGGTCCGCGGTGCCTTCATTGAACGTGTAGCTTTCCGGGTCCTGTCGCAACGGGGCGCAGAGCCACGGCCGCCGGGGGAAGCGAAATACTCCCGACGGCTTCCGGTGCTTTGAACTTGCTCCTGGTGAGCGGCTGGGGGCTTCTTTCAGGGCGTTCGTCCTGTACCATGCTTCAATGCTTCGGATGCCCAGCGGGCAACCAGGGGGAGGGTGGGCATCAGGAAATTGCAGGGAGCAGGAGGCTCTCTGTTTATAGAGGAGACCCAGCCCTCTCTCTGGTCCCTGCATGTTCACGTGTGATGACCCCCCTGCGGTCCCCAGCATGGGCTGAGGGTAGGGGTTCTGGGGAGGCAGGTGCCGGTAGCTGAGGGTGCTGACCATTGCACAAGCTGGCGGGTTGGTGGCTTTTCTGATACCCTCTGTTAGCTGGAAGGTTCTCTGCTCAGCCAGCTCCTCAATCCCTCTGCTTCATGGGCTCTGTGTGCCGGGAGGACAGATGCCTGGGCCAGGGAGTGAGGCCCGCTGTCTCTCAAGCCCTCTGGGTGCTGGGGGGCCTGCCCTGTGCCCTCTAGGACCCTGAGCCCCTCTGTGGGCTGTGACCCCCCGCCCCAGGCAGGCTGGAGAAAGAGACACATCTTGGTCCCGGGGTGAGCTGGCGTTGGGGCCGTTGCTGGGTCAGGGTTGTGACTTACCAAGTCGGCAGCACGGATGCTCTGTGGTCCCTGCCGCGGGGGGAGGGCAGTGAGGGGATGCTGGAGTGTGGCCTGTCTTTGGTCACGTCCTCCAGGAAGCAGCTGGGGACACCTGCCCTGACCCCCTCAGGGCCGGCCTTGCTCCCATGCCCTGCTTCCTGTCAGCCATCAGCCACCCCCGCTCCTGGCCTGACTCTGTCCAGGTGGCCAGCTCCGAGTCTCGAGGGCTGGTGCTGTCTCTGATGAGCAGCCTCCCCCACCCAGAGACCCTGACACTTGGCCTCACGGGGCCAGGGGTGGGGGGCATGAGGCCTGCAGAGGCAGAATGGGGAGGGAGCATCGAGTGGGGGGAGCTCAGCGTCAGCAAGTGACCCTGTGTCCATGGGAGGGGGCCTGTCTGGCCAGGACACGTGCTCGGTGGGCTCAGATCCACACACGGGGTCTTAGGGAGGGGGGAGCCGTGCTCACATGCCTTGTCCTCTAGCTTCCGGGCCTGGGCTCTAGGCTTGGCTTTGCCTCCAGAGCAGCCCCCACTCCCCGCGTTCACATCAGGGGGCCTCTCTGGGCCTGGAGACTTGTGCCGTCTCACCGAACCCTCAGTTTATCCACTTGGTGGAAGAGGAAACCGGGATCAGGGAGGCCACGTAGCTGGTCACGTCTCAGCAGAGCTGGGGCAATGGGTGCCTGGAAACTTCCACCGTCTTCCCGCACCAGGCTTCAGTGGGGCCCCGTCAAGACCTGCTTTGGAGAGAGAGGGGCAGATCTCCAAGTCCCCACCCTGCCGTGTACACCCTGTGACCAGCCCGAGTCCTCTGGGGTAGGTCGGCTTTCCGGGAGTGGCTGGTCAGGGGTGGGACAGATGTGGCTTTCAAGAAGCAGCAGGTCCAGCTGGAGGGCAGCTGCTGGGCTGCCTCATGAGGCGCCGTCTCCTAGAAGAGAGGCTGGGTGTGCAGAGCCAGCTATGCAGGGCTGGGTGAGGGCTGGGTGTGAGGGCGTGCAGGCTGGGTGTGCAAGGCTGGGTGTGCAGGGGTGGTGGGCAGGCTGGGTGTGGTGCAGGGCTGGGGGTGTAGTGCTGGGTGTGCACAGGTGTGCAGGGCTGGGCGTGCAAGGCTGGGTGTGCACAGGTGGGTGTATAGGGCTGGGTGTGTAAAGCTGGGTATGCATAGATGGGTGTGTACGGCTGGGTGTGCATAGGTGGGTGTGCAGCGCTGGGTGTGCCCAGGTGGGTGTGTGGGGCTGGGCGTGCAAGGCTTGGTGTGCCCAGGTAGGTGTGTGGGGCTGGCCGTGTAAAGCTGGGTGCGCATAGGTGGGTGCGTAGGGCTGGGTGTGCGAGGCTGGGTGTGCACGGTGGGTGTGCAGGGCCAGGTGGAAGGGCTGGGCCGCCTGCAGGGACAGCCCTTGTCTGTGCTGCTGCCCAAACGTCCACCAGCACCACCTTCCAGTCTCTCCTCCGTCCGGATGAGGCAGACCTGAGCCTCAGCACAGTTGGCAATATTTAACCAACCCCCCAGTTATAATTGCTTCCAGTTTTGAAAATAAAAGCCATATTTTTTCTGGTTCCCCCAAATTCTTTCGTTTGAACAAAAGAGAGGGGGGAGGAAAGGACCCAGCTGTGTGAATGGTGGAGCGTGGAGGGGGCGGGGCCCTAGGAAGAGCCCTCCCCTGCCCGCCCCCTCTCCCTGGGGCTGGGGGCCTCGGGGCCCCCGGTGGCTTAGCCCCTTTGTTCCACCTCCACCCGCCCCCATCCCCCCTCCGGAAGGCGGAAGGCTTTCTGCAGGAGCCAGGGGACACAAAGGGGGCCTGTGCGGGCAGAGCCCGGGGCGTGGGGCGGGGTGTGGGGGGCTGGGCCCCGGGCACCCGCAGCAGAGCCCCCACCCCACCCGGCCCAGGCCCTCCGCCGCCAGGGCCAGCTTCGTGTCCCGTAGGTGGGCCAGTGTGACCGCGCACAGCATCCTGGACCCCAGTCACTCCTGTTGGGTGGGGATCAAATGGTGTTTCGTGCAAGGCCCAGGTGCCAGCGCAGGTGAGGCACAGGGCGTCTCCGTGGAAGAGGCTTGTGGTGGGGGCGGTGCTCTCTCCCCCCCAGAGGCCCGGTCTGCTGGGCGTGAGGGCCTGAGGGTAGATGACCGGCTGGTGGGGACTGTCCCTTGTTCCTGCGGTAACTGCATGCACAGCGTGCCTGAGCTTCCGGACGGTGCTGCTCACATGTGGGCCCTCTGGTAGGGACACCCCCCCAGGACTGGGGGCCTCCCCGCCCTGGGGGTGAGCTGCATGTCAGCAGAGCAGGGCCAGTAGCTGTCCCTTGTTGGGCTCCGGGGGCCCTGCAGATCCACCAGGAATGTTCTCACCAGCAGAAAACACGGCTTTGTCCCACCCCTACACCCGGCTCACAAGCGCGTGCTCCTGAGTGAGCCAGTACCTGCCGGTGACGCAAGTGCTTCCTGGCCCCGGGCATGGGGTCTTAAGGAAAAAACAGGCAAGAAACACATACATTTAGGGACACAGCTTGCTTTTGCACTGGGCGTCGTGACCGAGCCGCTGGTCATTTCTTGTGACTTGATCTCACTTGACCTCTTGGGTAAGAAGCAGACTGAGAACTCAGGCTTGGGTTATCTCTAGGTACCTTCTGGGTCCAAGAAGCTTTGGCTTTTGTTCCCTTCTGGGCCTCAGTTTCCTCACCTGTAAAATGGGTGGGTTGGGCAGGTCTCTGAGGCAGTTCTGGGACTCTGGCTCTCGGGTCCAGCTGAGCGATCAGGGCATCAGCACCGAGGCCCAACAGAGCGCAGCCCGGAGCGCTTCCTGGAGGAAGAGGGCCTGTGGGCTGGGGAAGGTTTGGGGAGGTGCAGGTGGTTCAGGGTGGGCTTTCCAGGTGGAAGATAGGCTGGAGCAGAGCCGCAGAGAGGAGACAGTGAGCCAGCTTGGCCTGGAGGGCCGGGGGGGGGGCCGCAGGAGGGTCAGCCTGGAACCCCCAGGGCCCTTAGCCTCCCTCTCTGAGCTGGCGGAAGACCTGCTTCCCGGGGCCCCCTGGCAGGTGCCCCTGGGGACCCAGTGTGATCTGTTGCTCTGCCCCACGCCAACCCAGCAGGGAGAGACGTCAGCGGTCCTGCCTGGAGCCTCTGCACCCTGACAGTCTGCCTTCTGAGCAGGAAGCCAGCGGATGGGAGACCCCGGAGGCGGCTGTGCAGGGAAACAGAGCGGCAGGAACAGGCTGCTGCCCCGAGGGTGGGGGGCAGGAGGCAGGCCTCAAGGGCGACTCTGTTTCTAAATTGGGATGACTGATCAACAGGGAGGAAGCAGGCCCTCCCAGGCCACCCTTCTGTGCTGCCCACTGTGTCTGAGGGTGGGAGACCGACCCCCGGCCCGAGGTCCAGACACCATCAAGGGCTCCTCCTGGCCAACCGCTGTGACCAGCTCATCGAGGGGCCAGCGCTGCCCTCCTCGGAGGGGCTGGGGCCCTGGGTCAGGGTTGTCTCGTTTTGGAGGGCACGGCCCGCAGAGGCCAGGTTCCAGGACCTCTGTGGTCCTGCCACCTGCCACGGAGTTGCTGTCCTGAGGCCGGCAGCCACAGTGGCCCTACGCTGGCCCGATTCCCTCGGAGGCAGCTCAGCCACTGTCCTGTGGGCGTGGCCTCGGGTTAACCTGTCCTGACCTGCCTCTGACCTTGGTCCTGGGCCACGGTTGTGGGTTCCCTGCGCCGTTCCCTGCACCAGCCGTGTGGGGTGGCAGGGCCATTTGAGTCGTGCTGGCTGTCAGTGTGAGGTTGCTTTCTGAGCCCAGGAGTTGGGGGCGTCCCCTGTGGGCACCTGGCACCTTTCGCCTAAGCCGGGGACACACCTTGGCTTCCCTGGGAGGCTGCCCTCAGGCTCTAGCCTTTGAGGAGCTGGGTCCAGTTTCTGGGTCATGAGAAAACCCAGACACGTGGGGGCCTGCCGTGCGTGGCTCTCCTCCGGCTGCGGGCGGCCCGCTCTGCCCTGCTTCCCCCCACCCCGGGTGGGCGGACTGGCCGTGGGCTTTGTCTTCTCCATGCACACCTGCTTTAGCTGCACCAAGCCCCTCCCTCGAAGAGAGTTCCCGAAATTTCCAGAGCCCCAGTTCCCTGCAGGAGGTGGCCCTGGGCGTCTGCCCAGTGACTCTTGCTTCCTGGCACTGGGGGTGTGGGGGAGGGGAGCCCTGCAGCCCCTGGGAGGGGAGGCCTGCTGGCTCAAATGCAGGGGTGGGTAGTGGCATCGACTCTGCCCTCTGGCCTCGGTCCCGCTGCCCTTGACAGTCGGCTGGGCCATGGGTGGTCACTGCGGGTCCATCCCGCACTCGGGCCGGGCCGCATCCCTGCAGGGCCGTGTGTCTGCAGACGGTGTCTGCTCCGGGACAGTGGAGACCAACCACGTGCAGAATCGAACAGGTCTTTCAAAGCGGCTGACTCTGGGAGGGGTGTTCGTGTTCATACAGTGAATCACTTAACTACCAGGTCGGCCACCTCCCCCCCCCCCCCCCCCCCCCCCCCCGCCCGCCTGCTCCAGCCAACCACAAAGGCGCCTCTGTCTTTTGGGATGACTGTGGCCTCCAGGCAGGCCTCGTGCCCAGTGGGGCTGTGGGCCCCTCCCAGGGCTGACTTCAGAGTCGGGTGGTCTTATGGTATAATTATAGCCGAGAGCCACAGGGCAACTCTCCTGGGGGTGGGCCGTGAGCTCGCCCCGGCTGGGCATTTGCTGAGTGGGCATCTCGATGGCCCCCGCCCACATGGGGCCTACCGTCCAGGCAGGGTCGAGGCTCAGATAAGAGGACACGGCCTCCGCGCCTCCCCTCCCTGTGCTGCCCCAGGCTACAATCCCTGCCTCATCCTCATGGGTGGTCTCCTGAAAGGAGCCTGTGAACCTGCCCTTTGCCCGCCTCGGCCACACTGCCCTGGCCCTCCCTCCCCAGGGTTGGCCCAGACTTTTCTGTGGAGTGCTCTTCCCTTACAAGGGCGGTCCTGGGGCGTACCCTGCGTGGGCTGGATGCTCGTCCCGTTTTATAGATGGGAACACTGAGCCCTGTCACTTCCTGAGTTTTTGGGGTCTGTGGTGACTCAGTGTAAACAGCCTCTTGCACCAACCAGGGCAGGACCGGATGCTCCTGGGGGCCCCCCACTGACTGGGGTTGAGGGACCCTGGGTGGTATCTGGGGGTCTGTGCAGTACGGGTACCCCATGTGGGTCCCCAGACTGTCGTTACCTTGGAATTGACAGACTCTACTGCAGGAACTCCCTCCTGCATGTTTGGGGCCAAGGGGCCTCTCCCGGGCCTCTGGAAACTTTTCCCCGGGGGTCCACTGGACTGTAGAGCCTGGCAGCTGCCCGCTGGCCAGGAAGCAGCAGTGCCCGATGGTACGGCACCCAGCTGGCCAGGGTTGATGGCTTGGCGCTTTCTATCTGGACAGAGGAAGGGCTGGGCCGAGCTGAGCTGGGCAGGCTGCTGTCCCCCGGCCCTCAGGGACCCTGCTCCGTACAGAGGCTGCCCCTTGCCCTCCTGCACCCTTGGGTCCTTCAGACCGTCGCTGCCTCGGGCTTTCTCCGCCGGTAGAGGGGAGCAGAGCTGGGGAGGCCTCCGTGGTGGGCCCAGGCGGGTGCCCACTCCAGGAGGGGCGGAAAGATGGGCTTTCAGGTCGGGACAGTTAACTGGAGGGGCCCGGGGATGCTAGTGTGAGATGGGGGGTGGTCCTTGCATTTGGGGAGCTCTCAGGCTGGACACGGGAGAGACCGTCTCCGCACAGGTGAGGATGGGCACCTGTGAAAGGAACTTGCGTAGGAAGCCATGGGGGTCCTCCCTCCACCCCCCCGTGAGGACCCCCCATGCAGGAAGGGGCACCTCCCGAGTGAGCTCCCCGCCGTGCTGGGCCCCTTCTCGCTGCCCCAGAAATCTGCCCCTGTGGGGGCTTCTGTGGCTCGGCAGAGGCTTTGGGGTCTGAATTCCTACGGAGTTCCTGCCTCGTGCAGCCCTGCGCTCAGGAGCCCTTTCTGGGCCTGGTGCTGCCTCCTTAGCGGTTGGGCCCCTCGGCCGCCACGTCCCTGTCCGCAATCCCAGCAGTGCCCTGAGACTGTGGGGGGAAGGGCCTGGGCGGTGAGCACAGCAGATCCGGGTGAGTCCGGACCCCCGGCTATTTTCAGGGCTCTTGGAGAGCGCCTCAGCCTCCTGTCTACCCCATCCCCCAGCGCTGGCCGCCCACCTGCCAAGCGCTGGCCGCCCAGCGCTGTTCCGGGGGCAAATTCCAGGAAATGTGCTGATTGCTCGTTTTCAGGATTCCTGGGGCTCGTGCCTGCCTCCCCATCTCGGCAGGATAATTAACGAGGGGTCTGCAAGCAGGGAGCTGGCCTCGGCATCCCGGAATCTGCTCGCGGGTCTTGGCGGCTCCAGGCATTCCAGAGCAGGGCCTGGCCCTCTGTGCCCGGGTCGAAGTGGGGCCTGGGCAGCATCGCGCAGAGCCAGGCCAGCTGACAACAGGGCAGCTACCGCAGGAGGAGGGGGTGGTGGCCAAGGGTGCCGACGTCCTGCCAGACCGGCCTCCGGCCAGCACCGGCCGCACGGGAGTCCCTGCCCCTGTCAGCCTCTCTGGCCAGCATCTCCGCTGGGAGCCCCGGGTACCGGGGAGGTCACCCCGCCATTTGGGGCCAGGGCGAGATGAACCTGTGCATTAGCCTTCCGTTGTGGGGCCCTCTACAGCCAGCCCCGCACTCAGAGGTCTCTGGAGGGAGGAGGCCGCATCCCCACCGAGCCCCGTGCTGCTGCCCGTCCTGCTGTGGGCTGGGTTTCTGCAGAGCCAGTCTCGAGGCCAGTCCGGAGCAGGACGGAGTGCAGGCGCCCCACGCGTCCGTCCGTGCTCTCCCCAGTGGATGTGGCCGCCTTGACTTGGGGACTCTCGACCCTGAGCAAACTACAGTACGTGTTGGTGGGTGCGGGCCTGTGAGCCCCCGGGGCAGAGAAGCCCGGCGGACCTGTGGCCACTTGGTTTAACTGGGAATTTGGGAAGATTCTTGGACACTGCACACCCGGGTGCTTAGCCCCAGCTCCCAGCTGGGGATTACGTCCCGGACTCGGTGGCCCCACAGACAGAAGGAGTGCCCCCGCCTTCACTCTTCCAGCCCCCTGGGGCAGCCCAACGCCCCCCGGCATGGCCCTGGCTGTCAGACGGGCTG
This sequence comes from Panthera leo, assembly GCF_018350215.1. NCBI lineage: Eukaryota > Metazoa > Chordata > Mammalia > Carnivora > Felidae > Panthera > Panthera leo. The sequence goes on along the minus strand of NC_056686.1, from coordinate 2,025,668 downwards.
GCTCTGCGCTCATCCTTCCCTTCCCAAGGCCTGGCGGGGCCTTGTCTGCTCAGGGGAAACGAAGGGCGAGTTTTGGCAAACCTGTGACACGACTTGTTTGTCAGGAAAGGCGAGCTCACACCTTGTCCTGCAAGCATCACCCTCCTAGCCAGGTGGGCGCGGCCACACGTCCCCATTTGCGCTGCGGCTGCGTCCTGGCGGGCACGCAGGGCGGACGGCTCTGCCCGATGCTGGCTAGGTTTGGGCGCCTGTTGCAAGCTAGGCGAGACGGCCTCTGGAGAAGGGCCAGCGGTTTGTGTGAGCACTGAGGCCGCTGGGCCTTTCTGTTCTCCCCAGGGACTCGGGATCCAGTACCGGGGACCCGGATTCGGCCTGGAAGTCAGAGTGGCCGGGCTGGGAGCTGAGGTCTCCTGAGCGCCTCCTTCAGGGCCGTGGGCACAGGCCGGTGGGCCCAGCCCCAGAATTCTGGCTCCCCGTCCTGGTTTCCCTCACCTGCTGGGGACCGCCATCACTTTAGGGTCTCTGTGCCTGTGCCCAGTGCTGGCCTGTTCACCCCCAGCCCTCTCTGGCTGGATTTGCCCCCCTCCGGGGCTGTCTTTCGGACTGAGGGTGGGGCAGGCTGGGACATGGATTCAGGCTGGCTCTGGCTGCGTCCAGGACGGATCACCACCTCCCCGGAGCTGCTGCCTTCCAGGGCGGGCATTTCTGGCCACTCCCGGGTTGATGAGGACCCCTTAGAAGGGTGGGAGGTGGTCCTGGGGAGGAGGTGGCCGGGATGGGGTGGCTGGTCCTGGCACAGTCCTTGGCACTGGGCACCAGACCCATGCAAGGACCTCTCCCTCCAGGCCCCAGGGGGAGAACTCGTCCACTGGTGGGCACGTCTGGAACTCACACAGCCTGTCCCTAATTTGAGCTGCACACGAGGTCACCACCCTCGGGACGGCCCTGCAGAGGCTATGGGACTAGGGAGCCGGGATGTGATACTCTGCTGGGTGCTCACACTGCTCCGTGAGTCCTCTGACGTCGACACAGCCCCCACCTCACTTTGTAGGTGGGGACACTGAGGTTCGCGGGGGGTGGTGTTCAGAGGCAGTGACTGTCCCCCTGTCTGTCCTTCCTCGGGGTCACTGGTGCAGGGCTGAGCTGGGCAGCCTGTTCGTTGCTTGGCTGAGCTGTGGTGCCAGGCGTGGACACGGGATGGGTGCAGGCCGTGCTGGCCACTCTGCCCACAGCCTCCCGGGCCCTCCCATCTCCTGTGTCCTGGGAGCACAGGGTTGGCTGAGCCCCCGCGTTCTGGTCCGAGGGGGAAGGTGCCAAGGTTTCTGGCCCTTGGGTGTGTGGGATTGGGAGATGCCCCACCTTGGCCCGGCCGGCCCCGGATGCACCTGCTGGGCCCAGAGCTGTCACAAAGAGCCTGGCGAGTCCACCTGGGAAGCCTCAGGAGATCCTGCAAGGAGGGTCTTGGGCAGTGTGGCCCCCGTGGCTTGGGGGCCCAGGCTGGCTACCTCCGCTAGCCCTTGGAGGCCACAGACACTCTGCTCCCCGCGGGCGTGGCCAGAGCACATGTGGACGGCATCGGGGCCCAGCCTGTGTCATTTCCTGTTTCCCAGCTGCAGCCAGGCTGGGGCACTGGGGGTGGCCCGGGTGGGGCTGCAGAAGGCACCTGCCCCGCTCCCGGCGGTGAGTGTCGACGAGCTGAACCTGCCCGTTTCCGAGGCCAGGCTCCAGGAAGGGGGCAGTCGGGCCCTCAGCCTTGCACAGCTGCCTGGGCCCGCCTGGCTGTCCCAGAGCAGGAGTGTCTCCCCGGGCGGGTGGGGACTTGGATCCCCTCAGAGGCTTCGGGATGGTGCTTGTGCTGGGAGGCTGCCTTGACCCGCGAACTCAGGGATCGGAGGCAGCCGGACACTGGCCCCAGCCCCTCCTTTCACAGGTTGGACTGTGTTCTGAAGCATGTGTGGCTGCGGCGCCTCCCTGTGTGTTTTGGAGGGCAGGCGCCAGGCCGGGGCCCTGCTGGGCTCTCTGTGGGCTGTGTGAATGAATGAATGAATGAATGAATGAACGGACGAGTGAATGAACGAATGAACAAATGAATGAATGAACGAATGAATGCATGATATGGGTGATCTGGCTCTGTGGGCTATGTGAATGAATGAATGAATGAACAAACGAATGACTGAATGATATGTGTGATCTGGCTCTCTGTGGGCTGTGTGAATGAATGAATGAATGAACGAATGAATGAATGAACGAATGAATGAATGATATGGGTGATCTGGCTCTGTGGGCTATGTGAATGAATGAATGAATGAACGAATGAATGAAAGAACAAACGAATGACTGAATGATATGTGTGATCTGGCTCTCTGTGGGCTGTGTGAATGAATGAATGAATGAATGAATGAACGGACGAGTGAATGAACGAATGAACAAATGAATGAATGAACGAATGAATGCATGATATGGGTGATCTGGCTCTGTGGGCTATGTGAATGAATGAATGAATGAACGAATGAATGAATGAACAAACGAATGACTGAATGATATGTGTGATCTGGCTCTCTGTGGGCTGTGTGAATGAGTGAATGAACGAACGAACGAATAAATGAACAAATGAATGAATGAATGAATGATATGGGTGATGTGGCTCTCTGTGGGCTGTGTGAATGAATGAATGAATGAATGAACGAATGAGTGATACGGGTGATCTGTAGCCAGGCCCACCTGCAAACCTTCCGGCAACCTGTTCCTTTCCTTGGGATGTGCTGGGGTGGGCAGCTCTCTGGGAGCCTGGAAGGTGGTGGGGGCCCTGAGGGGTGGTGGGTGGGGTGGGGTTCCTGCCAGGAAGACGTTACCTTGGGGGCCCCGGCGCCCAGGCCTGGTGGGACTTGAGGCCAGGCAGCCGGCCCTGTGCACCCAGCGGTGTGCCCCCGAGCTTCACCCCACGCCAGGCAGATGTCCACAGAAGGCCACGTCGTGTCCCAAACCATCATCCATGTTGACCTCTGCCCTCAGTGGGCACTGGGCTCTGCGGGTGGGGTGGGCAAGGCCCAGAGGCTGGCTGGGGGTGACCCTTGCAAATGGGTCCCTCAGCCCTGGTCCAGCCAGCGGTGCCCCCAGGGCCGCCCAGCCCTGCCATCCTTTCCAGAGTGTGGCCCGGGCAGCGGGAAGGCACAGAGAGGGTTAGGGCCGCAGACCCCTTCCGGGCCCCCGCCTTTCCCGGCCTGGGTGGTCAGGGTGGGGCACCAGCGCCCCCTGGTGGCGACGAGAAGCCAGAGCAGGTGCACCAGGCTGCCTGGGAGCTCTGGGGTCATTTCCTCAGCTGCTTCTGAGCCAGCCCAGCCCCGTGACGCCTGGTGTCATCCGGTGTCACCTCTGACAGCTGCTGAGGCCTGAGGGACACTGTGGGAAGAAGAAGATGAGACCCAGACCGGTCCTGGGCAAGAAAGGGGAGGGACGGCCTGGGAGCCCCAGGGAAAGGGGGCTCGCGTCCTGGGGGCAGATAATAGGAGACACGGGGATGATTTCTGATTTCAGGAGTGGCAGGTGTGAGGGTCGAGCCAGGAGGAGGGATGTAAGTGTCTGGGGGCTGCACTGGTGGGGATGGCGGGGGCTCTGAGGGCTTGAGTACATGCCACAGACACGAGTGTGAAGGCCTGGCTGGTCCAGGTGGGGGACACGGCCAGCACAGGGCCCAGCCAGGCGGGGGCCGGGTCCCAGGGGTTTGTTTCCGCCGGACTGCTGAGGGCTCTAAGTCGGGGGGGAGGGTGGAGGGGCAGACTTGTGCTTCAGGGACCACCCGAGGCGCCAAGGCCGGAAGCCCGGGTAGCCGTGGTGGCTCATGCTGGGACGGCCAGTGGCCAGAGGGACATCGGGCCAGGGCAGAGAGGCGGGGCTGGCAGGGAGGGGAGAGGAGGCCGCCGGTGGGTACAGGCCAGGGGCGGGTGCTGCTAGCCTGGGGCTCCGCGTGCAGTGTGAGGGCAAGAGGCGTCTCCCGGGATCTGGTCTGAGAGGTGGGGGGCACAGGGGCCCCTTTCCCGCAACTGCAAAGACCGGGGCAGGTGCAGGCTGGCGGGCACTTGGAGCCTCTGTGCCGGGAGCTGCAGGCATGGCCGGGAGGTGCCCCCGGGCCCTGGGGGTGGGGCATGGACACTGCAGGGCCCGAGGCTCCAGACACCGAGGTGGCAGCACCATCGTCTCCCGTGTGTGTTCCTATCTGTGGGTTGGGCCTTTGAGGGCCTCTTGGATTCTAAGCCCCGAACCCCAGCCTCATCCCCTCTGCAGGCATCCGGGGACCCAGAGGAGGGCTCTTTCTGGAAAACTGAGCACTTGCACCCAAATCCCAAGTGAGATAATCACCACCTTTAATCTTCCAGGAAACCCTCTTCCAACGAATGTTTGTTGGCTTTCCCTGTGTACCAGGCGCTGCTGGGGGCAGTCCCCGGGGGCGGGGGGCGGGGGGCGGGGGGCGGGCGTGCGGTCACCAGAGGACCTGGTCCCGGGTGAGCAGCCACTCTGTGGGTTGGTTCTGTGCTCCTCTGCACTAACTTCGTCCATCTGTCTGTCCGCCTGTTGGACCCCATAGCTTTGGGGTGCCTGCCGGGACCAAGCACGGGGCCCAACGCTGGGCCTGTAGGGACTCGCCCTCAAGGTCTCCGGTGACCTCCAGAGAGACAGTCGTGAAGCTCGGGGAGACGAGTATCTGCTGAGGGTGTGGGCAGGTAGGACAGCCGCATGTGGAGGCGCGGGTGACGTGTGTGTGTGTCTAGGGGCCCAGGCTGCGCAGAGGGCTGAGCTGGCCCGCAGAGTGGGTGGCCCCCAGGGAAGTGACCCTCGTGTGGGCTAAGAAGGAGCGTAGATGGAGGCCGGCGGTGCAGAGGTCCGCGGTGGGCAGCGGGATGCTTCTCTGGGGAAGCTTGTGGGGAGCGGCCTGCCCGCCCGGGGGTAAGTCCTGAAAGGCGCCCCCTCCTCCCCTCTGCTGTAGCCGCCGCTGCTGCCCTGGATGGATGGGGTGGGCCTGGCCGCGGGGGCTCCTGGGGTCTCACACCAGGGAGGTGTGAGGGGCATCCAGGCGTGGAGCAAGGTGTCAGAGCCCAGCTTGGTGCGTTGGGGGGGCGGGGGCTGGGCTCCCAGCGAGGCCTCGGACTCTGCTTCGGGAAAGAATGGAGACGTGCAGGGCTCCCCCTCCCGCCCCGGTCCTTCCTGATCTTGGCCTAGAAACTGAGCGAGATGCAGAGAGGGTGTCACATCCTGTTGTCCAGACCGGAGGGTGGACGCCTTGTGGTGGGGCCGCCGGGGCCTCCGGGTTGTGCCGTTCGGGTCTCAACCATGCAGGGGATTAGATTGGCTGTGGGTGGACTGGACGTGAGTCCGGAAGTCCAGGTTCTTGGGACACAGAGAGACATGTGCACTCACACGTGCACAGTGCAGACACCCATGCACACACGTGTGCACAATACAGGCACGCACACACAATGCACACGTGCACACACACAGAAGAGTGTGCATGGCTCGGCCCACACCAGCCCTTCCTAAGCGTCGCTCCTGCTGTGGGTGTGGCCGGAGCCCCCCGAAGCACTGAGCTGTTTCGGGAAGGCGCTGCGGGGGAGGGGGGGGGGCAGAGTGGAGACCTGGACATTGGGGGAACCGAGGAATGTTCTTGGCTCCCTTCTGGGCCTTTTACATTTTGTCTTGTTTTCTGGGAAGCAAATGGAAAAAAAAAAAAAGCCCCATTCCCACATATTTGAAGGCTGATTTGTATAAACAGACCAAACCCGATAAGTTTCAGAGTAAACAGAGAAACTCTGTCTGAAGTCGGGAGAGGCAGTCCTGGGTCCCGGGCTGATGGCAGGAGGTGATGGAGCCCTTCTGGTCCAGCCGCGGGTGGACCTGCTTCCTGAACTGTGCCTGCTGGGGGGCCCGCTGGGGGGCCCGCCGGGGAGCCTTCAGGGCCCCTCGTCGCCAACCCTGCCTGGACCCGCATCCCATGTCACACCTCCGGGCCCTCTGGGACTGGCAGCCGAGTGCCATCAGCCCTGTGCCTCGACGGAGCCAGGCCCCCAGAGCTCCGCTTGGAGCTCGAACTTCCTTGTTCTGCTGCCTTCGCGGCTGGAGCCGGCGGCGGCCTCTGCCTGGTGGGACTGTGCCCACCTCCCCATCCGGAGACGGTCTCCTGCCGGGTGGGCCTCTTCCTCCACGACCCCTCTGCTTTGCGGAGACAGGGTGTATTCAGCAGATGCTTCTGAGAACTTGCCGCCTCACCTGATCCCGGGCCACTTCTGTGCCTGGCCCTAGGGACACGGGGACCGAGAGCTGGCCCCTGGAATCCTCTGGGGGAGGCCCCAAAGAGGGAGAACGCAGCACCCCACTCCTGACCTGTCTCTACAACCTTCTTCCAGAGGGGACTGCCAGGTGACCCTGGAAATCCAGAGCGGGTGAGGCCTGTCCGACCATTTCTAGGCGACCCACTCTTGGTTTCCCTGGTTGCCCTGGAGACCACAGACGGGGAGGGTGTTGATGGGACCCCCTTCCCCCCAGCCTCTCTGGCCCTGGGAAGGACTCCCTTGAACCTGGACCTTTCCCTGGCCGCCCAGGCTGTCCTCTCTTGGAAAACCACGTGAACAGCTGAGCATCCTTAAACACCGATCGCTGAGTGAAGGAAGCGTGTCCAAAAAGGCCTCACGGTGTATGATTCCAGCTGGAGGGCTGACTGGAAAAGGCACAGCCAGGGAGACAGCGCAGAGATCGGTGATTGCCGGGGCTGGGGGAGGACAGGTGGACAGGTGGGGAGCCGGGGGATGTTCAGGGCAGCGAAGCTACTTAATGTCATTGGTGCACACACGGCGGCACACGTTTGTCAGACCCCCGGAATGCCCAACACCGAGAGCGGCCCTCGCGTGAGCCGTGGGCTTAGTTACAGATGCTTCGTCAGTCCTGCCCACGTGGGGGTGAATGTGCCGCGAAGGCAGGGAGTTGGTAACGGGGACCCTGTGTCCGCAGAGAAGGCAGCGCGTGAAGTCCTTGCGCTTCCTGCTCGATTTTTTCCCGGAACCTAGAACTTCTCTGAAGAATAAAATCTCTGAATTCATCACAAGATGATGCAGGAGCCCAGCCTTGGTGGCCGTCAGGACTGGCCTTGCCCGACCCCGCCCTGAGAGCGCCTGCCCGCTCCTGAGATCAGGGCGGCTTCCTTGCTTTCTTTCAGTGCCTTCTTGGCATCTTGCTCGGTGGGCCTCCGGACGCCTCCTTTCCTTTGTCTCCCGAGGACGAGGACGGCTCGATGGTTCCCGTCTCTGCCTGGTCCCCCTGCCGCACCCCTGCTCACAGCCATTGGGCCTCTAATTGCCGTTGTTACAAATGATTGTAACGTGATATTTCAACGGTCAAATGTGGAGGTGCCTGGTGTGAATTTAATTCCATCCGGCAAAACGCTTTTGGACCTGCCAGTTACCATGGCAACCCCATGAAATGTGTGTGGCGTTTTCTGCCTCCAGGGAGCTCACAGTCTCCTTGGACCCAGGGTGTGGAGTTCGATCTGGAAACTGGCTAGCAGGTCACACACAGAAACTCCCGGGTTACCTGTGGACCCTAGATCCACTCTGTCCCTGGAACTGCCGGCCGGGTGGGGCAGGGAGAGGACCCCGAGTGGACCCCTGGATGTCCCGTCAGCACAGCTAGAATCGTGCAGTGCCGGGGTCAGGAAGGGCTGCTCTGTCTGTGATAGGCTGAGCCCACCCCGAAGCGGGGCCTGCAGCCAAGACCCCTTCCCTGGGCAGTGATGGGACAGGTTTTTGAGATCCTCAGGATAACTGTTTCCTCGCCGGGGGGCGGGGGTGGGTCTGCCTTTGGCTGCCCGCCTGGTCCCCGCCCTACCTGGTGCATGCTTCCCCCCCAGGGAATGTGGCCCGGGAGCGTCTGGGACAAGCCGAGGCGAGTGCCTGGCGTGGCAGCCGTGCCGGGAGAACGTGGGTGAGCCCGGAGATGTTCTGTGCCTCCCGTGGGCTCTCCGCATTTCCATCATAGGCCCTCGCAGCCACGGAGAAGGCTCCGGGTCTAGGTTTCAGCTATTGTGGGCCTGGGTCCCAGTCTGGGCCCTGGGGCTGTGTGACCACAGGCTTTCATTTTTGACCCGAATGGAATTGAACACTGGCCGGGGCCTCTGTTCCTTCAAGGGGCCCCTCGGGTACCCCCTTCCTGCCCTCCGGTGCCTGCATCGCTCTCCCCATTTCAGAGACGAGGAAGCAGAGGCCCAGAGAGTTTTTGTGACGGGCCACATTCACCCAGTGGCTGGAGGCTCGGGCAGCCTGGACCTTTGCCTGCGGGACCTGAGCCTTACTTTCGGGCACTGCCTCTCCAGCTTCTGGGGGTGGACGTGCAGAAGGGGCCTCTTTCAGCCTCGGGCATCTGAGCAGGGGCCTGGCAGCAGCGGTGGGTGTGGTGCCCCGTCCGCCGAGGAACACGGCTCTTGGAAGAGGCCCCGGAAACTTCCGTTTCTAGGGCCTCAGGAGGGAGCGTGGCCCTGCCGCCACCTGGTTTCGGCCCAGTGACCCTGATTCTGGCCTCCTGGCCTCCAGAACTGTGTGAGAGAGTACATTACTCTCAGAGTACATTACTGGGGTTGTTTGAGCCCCCAGTCTGTGGCCCTCTGTCCCAGCAGCCCCAGGACACTATGCCACCACCTGTCGCCACGGCTGGGACACCTTGCCTGACTCCGGGTGAATTTCTGCTCTCCTGGGTCAAAGCCAAGTCCCCGTCTACAGCTTTGCCCCGACAGAGCCACCAGGGGCCCGGTGACCTGGCCTCCCCCTCGGCCCTGCCCGGCCCTCCTGGCACCGTCACGGGGTTCCCCGCAGGCCTGTCGCTGCTCTGCGGGCTCCTGTTAGCGGCTGTCCCCAAGGCTGGTTTGGGGCCCCCACAGGGGCCTTGCATCACCTGTCTTGGGGGCCGGGACGTCCTGTCCTAGACACTCAGTAGGGTGCATGGGAAAGGGGGGGTCCCCGGGGCGGGGCAGGGTGCATACGCCCAGCCCCACCCCGCGCGGGCTCCTGGGGCAGGCCCAAGCCCGTTCCGGCCGGGGTGCCGAGCAGGCATGTGGGCCCGAGGAGCAGGCTTACACAGGGAGCCCCAGTGTCCTGTCTCCCCTGACGGAAGGAGGGGCCAACTGGGCTCTGGGGGTGGAACATTCCTGGGGAGATGGGGAGGGCAGGCCCCGGCCGTGTGTCCTGCCCAGAGAGGGGGTTTCCTCAGCGTTCAGGCACGCTGGCTGTGGGGCTGGCCCGGGCACCCCTCTTCCCGGACGTTGAACCTCCCGTCCTTCCTCGGGGCACAGGTACCTTTCCAGGCCCCTCACCCAGTGCCCTTTGTGAAGCGGGAGCATGAGACCAGCCCCCCTGAACCTGTAGGTCCTGAGCCTTGCGTGGCGACTCCGGTCCAGCCAGCTTTCATCAGCCCTCCCGGCAGAGACGTGGGGAACAGCCCTGGCCTGTCCGGGTGACACCCGGCTGCAGGGAGGCAGGGTTCTTGGCCTCCTTGGCAGGCAGGGCCTCATAAATCCTGGCTGCTAACAGGTTGCCCGAGGCCTGGTGGGCCGGCGGGATGAGGGCTAGCTGTGCCCACGGACCCAAGGCCCAGCCGAGTCTGGCACCCCGTGGGCTTCCGTGGCCTCCTTCTGGGTGCTGTCAGCCTTCAGTGAAGAATTGAAAGGCCCCGGGCCCCGGCGGGTGCCTCACGTAGTTGTTTTCTGGCGGGAAATCCGAGGCTGGTTTGTGGCCGGTGGGTCGTCGAGGCCGATACCCTGCCCCGCCCGCCTGGAGCGGCTTGAGGCCTGTCCTGCCAGAAAGCCTGGCTCAGAGGGTTGCTTCCTGTCCTGCAGGGGAGACGGGGGAAGGCATGTGTAGGGGGAGGACAAGGGCAGTGTCTGCCGTCCTGGGCGGGCCAGTGTGCTGCAGGACCCTGGGGGCTCCCCCCGGCTCAGAGATAGCCTGTGACCCCCGAGGTCCCACCCGGGTGTGGGACGCTCGTGTTCATGGGGCGCCTGCCCCGTGCGGGTGGGCAGCTGTCACTGCAGTGGGATGGCCTTGCCGTGTGGCAGGCGGCCTGGTGCCTCTCCTCACCTGCTTCCTGCCTGGGGGCTCTGTGGCTGAGGCCAGCCCCGTCCTCACCTCACCTCACCTCACCTCACCTCACGGTCGACCTGAGAGGCCCGTGGCTGTCCCCAGGCTGCTGGCAGATGGGCGGGGAGGGCACACGGGCCGTGGGGCGTGGGCCCCTCTGGTTCCCCAGTGGGTGGCAAAGGGACAGCTGCCGGGGACTCCTGGCTCTGTGGGGCCTGGTCGCCCACCAGCTGCACAGGCAGGGCCTTCGGAGGAGCGCTCGTCCGGTGGGGATGCCGCTGGCTACTTAGGACGTTTGCAGAGTTGCTGGCGCTCGAGCAAGGGCCCTGCGGCCGGGCCAGAGCCTGCCTGGAGCCGAGGCCTGACCCCAGTTCGTGCTGCACCGCCCCCTGGAGACGCGTGGTGGGGGGTCCAGTTGGAGGAGGGCTTTCTGGTTGTTGTCCTTGAGGTGAAATTCACACAACGCGGACCTGACCCTTTTAAAGTGATTCCAGCACGTTCAGGCTCCTAAACTCCTGTGCCCCCCGGCACCCCTACCTGGTTCACGACATTTTCATCACCCGAGGGGAGACCCCCGTGCCCGGCAGCCAGCCCCTCCTCACCTCGCCCAGCCCCCCCACCCCCCGCCGTCTGGCTTCTGTCCCCGAGGGCAGTGTTTCTAGCCTCTTCCGCGTGTCAGCTCCTGGTCTGTCCCTGTAGCTGAGTACTAGTCCCCCCGCGGGCACAGCACGGTTTATTGTCTGTTCGCCCACTGATGGACATTTGAGTGGTTTCCACCTCTGGCTGTCGTGACTCATGCTGTGAGGGACATTCACGCGCACACGTCCATCTGAGTCCTGTTTTCGAGTGTCCCGGGCACACGCACACAAGTGGTGTCACTGCGTCCTTTGGAGACTCTGCTTAACCTGCAGAGCTGGAAGCGTCCTCCCTGGGTGGGGAGGGCTGGGGGCAGGGCGCCCTCCCCTCCCTTCAGCCTGACCTCTTGCTTCTGGTCGCTTCTGCCTATGACCTGACCCTGCCTGGGCTCAGGCGGTCCCTGCGGCGTGCTGGAGTGAGGGGCCCATGTGGTGCCCAGCCTGCTGGGTTCCGAGACGCACCCCCGGACCGGCCCCGGGGGCGGGAAGGGCAGTGAGACCCGCCTGGGGGGTTTCCTGGGCCGAAGCACCCCCCGAGTCTGGGTCACGCACGACGGGCCAGAGCTGGGCGGGGTGCTGGGCTGCAGTGAGGAGTGGGGGCTGCCGGGGTGTAATCTGCTGGAATTTGGCTCCGGGGCACCCCACGCTGAGGTCGACGGTGAACTGGTGGATGGCGCTGGAAGCAGCCAACCCGTGAGGCTTGTGAAGCGCATCACTGGCCTGGGCCAGGACTTCCCAGGATCTGCTTCCAGAACCCTCCAGGCAGCTCCAGCCTCCCCTCCCAGCTCCTGGTGCCACCTTTCCTTCCCAGGCTGTGTGGGTGGGGGGCTCCGGGCCCTTTGCCGCCCGCCTCGCTCTGGCCACATGGCCTCAGCCCAGGCCTGCCCTGCCGTCTAGCCCAGGCCTGGCTACTGCTCCAGGGAGGGGTCGTTGCTGGCCCCATCCTGTCCTCAGCAGGGCTGCTGATCACCCTGGGGTACCCACGGCACCCACAGCTGCCCCATAGCCCTGTCTATAGCGGTGGAGTTTTTGAAAGATGGCTCAAGAGGGGCCTGCTGGAGGTGGGGGGAGGGGGCAGGAAACAGTGGGCCCCCCACTGAGCAGGAGACTTTGAACCTGAAGTGTAGTCTCTGGGACCTTACTGCTGTGTGGTCCCCTCCCTCTCCCCTGCTCCCCCCCCCCCCCCCCCCCCCCCCCCCCCGGGATGATGGGGTCCCTCGTCTATATCCTATTCCCCCAGCCATGTGCACAGCAGGGGCTCAGCGGAGGGGAGCCTGCTGCCGAATCTGGCCAGCCCCTCCCTGGCCCCGGCCAGGGTCACGTCCTGCTCCGTCTGGGCTGCCGTTGCCCGAGGAGGGGACTTGGGGAGGGCCAGCCACCTGCCCTCTCTGCTTCCACTGCCCTCGGGGACAGGCCCTCGGTGTGATATTTGTTCAGGGTTCAGTGAGGGTGTCCCGTGGCCTCGGCTGGGCACGGGGACCCCGACACTAGTGGGGTCCTGCCCCCACAGCGAGGATGGTGCGGCCCAGCCTCGCGTGCACACAGGTGCCGAGCAGCCCGCCTGGTGCGGAGTCACAGGGGGCTCGGCCCAGTCAGGGTTGGGGGGCTTCCTGGGGGCTCTGGGGTCGAGGCGTATGGCACGCAAATGCCAGGGGTCAGGGGTAGCAGCGAGGGGTGTAGCGCCGGGCCCCGCAGCCCCCTCCCCCCACCCCCAGCACTCAGGGCTTTTCCTGGGGGTCGTGGAGCTGCCAGCAGGGTCCGGGTAGGTGCTGGCTTATGCAGCCGTCAGGCCCGGTGGACCCTGCGTGCCAGGCTGTGAGGAAGCTCCCGTGGTGTGTGTCCTGCCGGCCTGGCGCGCTCCCTGCCCCCGGGGGCCCACTTCCTGTCCACCCGCCCACTGGGGCTGGCCTCTGTGCTGTCTCCCCAGCCCAGGCCGACTGCTGCCCTGGGCACCCCGTCTCTGACTCCCCGGCCGGGCTGACCTCTGTCTGGCCCTGCGTAACTCTCTAGGAATTCCCAGAGAATTCCCGGCGTTAACCTCTGCGGGTCTGGGCCAAGGGCTGCATTCCCGCGGTCCCGAGGAGGGTTCTGGCTGCAGCCTTTCGAGTGGAACTGCGGCCTCAGCCCGGCCCGGGGTCTCCCGGGGACCCTCCCGGGGACGTGCAGAGGTGATGGGGCCATCAGGGGAGGCTTGGGCTCGGTGGGAACACCAGCGTTTGTGGGGTGGCCTGTGTGGGCATCGAGTCTTGTGGGAGGGGCTGCTCCCTGTGTGGCCAGGGAGGGTCTGGTGCTCAGTACTCGCACCTGGCCGTCTGTGGCCTGTGGCCCAGCGGGGTCTCAGCGTGGTCTGTGCCTGCCTCTGGGTCGCGTTCCCCATGAAACCAGGGGAGCCTTGGCCTTTGGCCTCGAGACGCCAGGAGACGAGCAGAGCCCCTCTCAGATCTCAGATGGGCGTGGGGGCAGGGCAGCCCGGGTCCCCCGTCATCCCACGCTCTTGTCCGTCCTTGCTGGCAGCCGTGGCTCTGTGAGGTCCCCAGCAGCCTGGGGTCAGCAATGCGGGGGGGCAGTGGTTCAGGTCTAGGGGCTCCTCCTGGCCTTGGAGCTGAGGGAGGCCCGGGTTCCCTGGAACGCTGACAGGGGGACCGGAACACTGCACGGGCAGTTCTTGGAAGGACTCAGAAGAGCAGGTGTGGCTCCTTTATGGGGGAGCAGAAGCTGTACCTGCAGGGCCTTCCCCAGAAACCGCCCTCTAATGCTGCAGGACAGACGGCTTGTCCTGGACTGACACGTTGGGTGTCCCCTCTCGTGGGGTCTGTCTGGTGGGGCGAGGCTTCCCCGTCCCTGCTGCTCAGTATCCCCCTGTGGCCTCTCCGGTCTGGGCCGTGGGGTGGGCCGTGGCTGGGAGGGAGGTCCCCACGGCTCACCAGCGTCTCCCCCTCGCAGACGTGCGTGAGTGTGCCAGTGGCGACAGGGGCCGTGGGGATCAGGGCTGCAACACTGTGGGGGCTTCCACTGCCGCTGCCCCTCCCCTCCCCCCACCCCGGCCGCAGGGACATGGCAGGACCCGCCGAGGTAGGCCCCAGGGCCCAGCCCACTGCTGCCCCCTGCTGCACCCGGCCTCAGCCTCACATCGAGGCCCTGGCTGGTCCCTGGGGCGCCTCCTCCTCAGTCCCCCTGGGCTGCCCTGGGTGGCACTCGGGCGGTGGGCCCTTCCTGCCCCACCACTCGTGACGCCGTTAGGGCACCCACGTGTGTCTCCTAAAATGAGCCTTGGGGGACTCAGAGAACCTGAGGGGGTGGGGGCACCCTGGAGGCTGTCTTGGGGGAGGTGCCCTTGGCGGGCCCCGAGCTGCAGCTGGCCCAGTGCAGACAGCAGGGCCTCGGGAGGGAGGGCCGTGTGCCCAGGCATGCACGAGCCCGGCTGGGGCTTGCTGAGGCCTGGGCTGGAGGTGTTTGCTGGCCTTGGGTGTACTCTCGACCCTGGCCCTGTGGTCGCTGGCAGGCTGTCAGCAAAATCGAGAACGGAGAGATTTCCCCTGGGGGTGGGGAGGGAGAGGGACGGATTAGGGTTGAAGCAGGGGGAAGGCAGGGGTGGGAGGGCGGCTCCCCTCACACTTCCCTGTCTGCCCCAGCCCTACTTGACCCCTGACCCCGGGGCCGGGTCTGGGCAGCGTGGGTCCCCCCGAGTGCACACCTGTCAGGCAGCAGCATCTGCCCCATTTCCCCATATTGGACAGCGCCCCACCCCCGTCTCTGTGTCGGGAACTTTCCAGAGAACACTGTCTCCACCGGTGCCAGCCAGGAGCTGTCCGTCAGAGGGCGGGATGGGGCCCAGCCTGCTGGACCGGGGTCCCGGGGTGGGGGGGGTCTGTGAACACAGGGTTTCCCTGTGCCGAGTCTCTTTTCCAGCGTTTCCATGGCCAGGAGGAGGGCTGGAGGGAGGCGAGCGAGTGCAGCAGGGACGGGGGGTAGGGGAGCAACCCCCCCTCACTCCCTGCCTCACGCCTACCAGATCCGCACATCCAGTGGCCCACTGACGTTTTGGAAAGACGGGGCTGGAGGTTTGCTGCCAATGAGGAGTGTTTTTGGCACCCGTGGGAGAGTCCCGGTGGGGTTTTGGGGGGCGGTGTTTGCATTTCCCCACCTGGGACCAGCTGGCAGTGCCTCCAGAAGGGAGCAGGAGGACGGACTGCCTCCCCCACCGAGAGCCCGTGTACCTCTCTAAGCGGGGAGCACGTGTTGGTGCGGCGAGCGAGTCCGGGGTCCGGAGCGTGCCGGGCCCAGGGCAGAGCCCCGGGAGAGCCCGCTTCGCTGCCGGCTGCCCTGGCCCTCCTCCGCCCCAAGGATGCCCACGTACAAGACGCACGCGCCCTCCGCGGAGGTTCTCCTGGGCTTCGGCGCCTCCACGGCGCCCCCGGAGGATCCTGGTCCGAGCCCCCATCTGCCACCCGACCCTGGTGGGCCTGGCCGGTCTGGGCCTGGACTTCTGCAGCAGGGTCTCCAGCCTCAGGAAGCTGCCGCCTGCTCCTTTTGGGCCGGTTTGTGCACAGTTTGAGACAGAATCAGGGTCCCCTAGCCCAGTGGCCTCTCCGGTTGGGGCTGGGCCTTGGGTTTCCCGCCCCCCGCCCCTTCCTGTCCGCGGCCCCTAGAGCCGGACCCTTTGTCAGGGTCCGGGAGGCCCTGGGGAAGGTGCTGGGGCTGCTCCAGAGCTGGAGGTCTTCCGACACGTGCTCCGGGCTCCCGGTGCTGCCCAGCCACCGGCCAGGGCCCCGCACGGAGCTAGCACAGCACAGGGTCTGCAAACCCGGCCTCTCCGAGCTCCTTTGGGAAGCTTTGGAATCCCTTAATCCACAGGGTCCCGAAGGGCAGGCGGGCTGCCGCCATCTGGCAGCGTTGTCTGAGGGCAGCGCCGTGGACAAAATGACGAGGTGGGGGGGGGGGGGGTGGGCCGGGGGCGGGCGGGGAGGTTGGCCTCAGACCCTGCATCCCGCAGCGCTGGCCTTTTGTCCCCCGCCCGGGGCCCCTCCCCGGTCTCAGCCCCTGGGAGTGCGCAGACCCCGGCCCTGCGTGTTTGGGATGGCTGGGGCCCCGAGTCACCGCGAGGCTGAGAGGGCTCCGCAGAGAGCCAAGCGCCTGCTGTGTTTTCTCTGTCCCCCTGCCAGCCCAGCCCAGCCCCAGCCCCCAAATGCAGCGCGCGAGCGAGTGAGCCGGCCCGGTGGGCGGCCGGCGGCCGTGAGCGAGCAGAGCCAGCAGGAAATCAAGATGTTACCGCCGAGGAAAGGGCAGCTCTGCTCGCTCACACGCGGGGTGGTGCGCCCCGAGTTGACGGTGGGGTGAGCCCAGAAACCGCTCGGAGTGATGAATCGACGCTAAAACCCTGAGCGCTGGCATGGGAGCCTGGCTGCAGGGCGGCTTGGCCCTTGCTCCGGGAGCATTGCCAGGCCGTGTGCTTGTCATGTTCTGGGACACCATCCTGGAGTAGGAGCCGTGCAATCCATGAGGCTGCGAGGTGGGGAGGCCGGGAGGCCTGGAGACTGGGAGGCAGGGAGGCCAGGAGGCCTGGAGACCTGGAGATCAGGAGGCTGGGAGACTTGGAGACCAGGAGGCAGGGAGGCCTGGAGACCAGGAGGCCAAGAGGCCCGGAGACTGGGAGGCAGGGAGGCCAGGAGGCCTGGAGACCTGGAGACCAGGAGGCAAGGGAGGCTGGGAGACTGGGAGACTTGGAGACCAGGAGGCAGGGAGGCCAGGAGGCCTGGAGATCAGGAGGCTGGGAGACTTGGAGACCAGGAGGCAGGGAGGCCTGGAGACCAGGAGGCCAAGAGGCCCGGAGACTGGGAGGCAGGGAGGCCAGGAGGCCTGGAGACTTGGAGACCAGGAGGCAAGGGAGGCTGGGAGACTGGGAGACTTGGAGACCAGGAGGCAGGGAGGCCAGGAGGCCTGGAGATCAGGAGGCTGGGAGACTTGGAGACCAGGAGGCAGGGAGGCCTGGAGACCAGGAGGCCAAGAGGCCTGGAGACTGGGAGGCAGGGAGGCCGGGAGGCTGGGAGACTGGGAGCAGGTGCACTTCCGAGGTGAGGTTGACGCTTCTCTCAAGTCCCAGGGCACGACCTCTGGCGTGTGTCGGCCTTACCCCCAGACGTGTGGGTTTATGGAGGTGGCGGGTCCCAGGAAGAAGTGTGGGCTCCCCCATAAAACCTCCGTCCTGGCAGCCCGGGGTCCCCGAGCTCCTGTCCACGGTCCCGGCTCTCCATGGCAGCCCCTCTGGGGAGGCCACTCC
The DNA here is from genome assembly GCF_018350215.1 of Panthera leo. Taxonomy (NCBI): domain Eukaryota; kingdom Metazoa; phylum Chordata; class Mammalia; order Carnivora; family Felidae; genus Panthera; species Panthera leo. Next base: position 2,008,647 of record NC_056686.1, on the reverse strand, counting down.
AGGGCCAGGTTTTGGTGTCAGGCCTGGGATGAGCCTCAGCTTAGCACCTTGGGTGACTCTGAACCTCAGTCTCTTTATCCAGAAAGTGGGACTAAAAGGACCCTTATGTCTCAGGGAACTTGGAGAGGCCCTGGGGAAGTGCCTCCAGGCCGCTGGCCCAGTGCCCCTGCAGGCCGCCAGCCCCAGGCCGGCTCCCTCGGGGGCCTGGGGTGAGAGACGGGCCGTTCCAACCTGGCCTGAACCTGTCCTCCCCTGGCCTGGGGTAGCTTGCCCCTCTCCAACGTCACAGCCTTCTCTTCAGCAAGGACCTCGTCAGCAGGTCTGGGCGGTTGGGGAGACCACACTGAGGCCACTGGGGGGGTCCCAAGACCCTCTGGCTGGTCTCCGTGCCTGTCCCAAGCCCCCGCCCCACCCCACGGGTGGCTGGTTGGGTACTGGGTTCGTAGCGCCCCATCTGGAAGATGCGTCCAGGCCTCACGCTAGGCCAGATGGTGTGGCCCGAGGACCGCAGGGACACTGCCACAATGGGGCTAGGGGGTCTCGGTCCCACGCCCTAGGAAGATTGACACTGCTGTTTGGAGAGAATGAGGGTGTCTCTGTGGGGGGAACGTGAGGCCCACAGGCCCGCTTTCCCACGGCGCGTGGCCCCACTCACTGTTCCCACCGCCCTGACGGCCCTCCTCCCAGGAGATAAGACAGGCTCTGGGGAAGGGGCAGCGGTCACCGTCAGGCGGGAGCTGAGTGGGGAGCAGGCTTCCTCGGGGTGAGAACAGCTGGGTCTTTCCTGGGGGGCTGGGCGTGCCTCTCCATCACGCCTCGCCGCGGGGGGAGGCCGGCAGAGCTGGGGTCCACGTCAGAGTGGCTATGAGAAACCTGGGGGGCTCCGGGACTTGAGACGGTAACGGGGTCCCCGCGTCCCAGCCCATGGGCCCAGCTTGGGTGTCTGCGCTGAGCAGAGGGTTCTGCTGACCGCCCCCCCACCCCCCACCCCGACCCCCAGGGACACGAAGAGGGGGCAGGGCTCGCTCTCTGCAGGCCAGGCCCCCCCCCGGCCTCGGCTGTGGCTGTGGCTCCGGGCCTGTCTCCACCCCCGAAGCAGACGCGGCCGGACAAGTGCTTCTCTGTCGCTCCCACTCTGCCTGGCCAGACTCCTGGCCTGGCCTCCACTGGCCTCCTGGATGTGGCTGCCAGGTTCTCACCATCCCGAGGGAGAGGCAAGAATGTGGGAAGTGACAGGCCTTGATTAGGAGGCTGCGGGGCTCCGTCCCCAGCCTGGGAGGGCCGTGGGCTGACCGGGGCCAGCTGTGCTGTCCTGCGGCGACATCCTGGTGGGGGTGCGACAAGGGGGACTGCCAGGGACCCTCCTGGTGGCACCCAGGTGGGGTCTGACCACACTTCCACAGGGCCTTCATAGCGGGGGGGGGGGGGGGGGGCTTTCTCTGACCCCTGGCCCGGGTCATACTTGGTCCCTCCAGCGGCAGGGCCCCCCCACCCCCCACCCAAGAGAGTCTCGAGGGAGATTTAGCATTGTGAGGACTTCTGCACCTCCCGGGATGATCATGCTCTTGCCGAATCCGGAGAACGGGGAGGGTGGCAGGAACCGTCATGGTGACCTCAAGAAGGCCGCCTTGTCTTGTCCAGCCCACACCACACCCCGCGGCCTGCAGCGCTGCTGCTCAGGGCTCAGGGCCGCCCAGGGCCGCCCAGGGCCCAGGTGACACAATGCAGCGGGAGGCCCAGGGGTTCATAGTACATCTGGGGTCACACAGCTGGGGAGTGTGGGGAGCCGGGGACGAAGCCTGGAGTGACATCCTGGGCTCCCAGGCCCCACCTGGGGGGCCCCTTGCTGTGTCCTCCGGGGCCGTCCACGCTGGCGGTGCCCGGCCCATAGTGGGCGCTCGGTGAGCATCTGTTGGGTGACCCAGATGTGGAGACCGGGACCGGGACCTGCCTCGTTCCCGCGAGGGACGGACCCCGGGCCCGACTGGGAACCGAGGTCCTTCCAGGCAGGATGGCAGCGTTTCCAACGAGGCGTCTGTGGTAGGGTCTCGTCCGTCAGAGGCCCTGAGAATCGAGTGCTTTTGTTTCCCGACTCCGGCTGCGTTTGCTCCCCTAGTGAGCCGATGCCAGCAGCCGTGCCCTCGGTTAAGGGCCAAGGCAGGAAAAATGACAGCCCTGCCGTCGGCAGTCAGAGCCCGCCGGCGACCGAGAGACCACAGCCTGGCCCGCAGGCCTGCCCGAACCCCGAGTCCGGGGCCCAGTGCCGTTTTCCGGGAGGAGACCTGGGGATGGGCTGCCCGGAGGCTCCCACGCGGGTGAGCCTGGGTGCCCAGGACAGTGGCACGGCCTGAGGGTTTAGGCCGACGTGCGAAAGGCCAGGTTCAGATCCCCGACTCAGCACAGGCATGGCGGATAACCTCGGAGGCCGTGGTCCTTACACTCGGGACTCAGCAGGAGGAGGCCGACCCACGTTAACCGTGAGCCCCAACGTGCGCTGGGGGCCCTGCCTGGCCAGGGCAGCTGCTGGGGGGTGGGGGCTGGGGTGGGGATATGCCCCTGGGCCGAGAGGACCGGCGAGGGAGGGCACAGCTCAGGAGTCAGGCCGCACCTTGCCCTCGCCCCAGAAGCTTCTGCCGCGGAGCCGGGGGCCTGCCGTGTGGGGCAGCCACTGTTACCTGGAATCACAGTAGTCCAGGGCCCCCTGCTGAAGGCTGGGTGGTTCGGGGCGGCAGCGATGTGGAGCTCGAGGGGGCCGTGGCTCACGTGGGGAAGGGGGGAGAGTGGAGACAGAGGCCCCTCACAGCCTCGCTCCGGGGGGGGGGGCTCTCTGCCTCGCAGGGGGCAGGGGGTCTTACCCTCCGCTTCATCCCTCACCCGGTCCAGCTCCCTTCCTTGCGAGTTTCTGCTCATCCTGAAGTACCCCCCCCCCCCCCCCCCCCCCCCGCCCCGGCCCCCACGCCTCATCTCCTGATTGGATTCTGCCGCATGTATCTTGGCTGCCCCTTGTCTCTGTCCCTCCTTGTGGAACGGTGGCCTCACCTTCCCCTCCCTCCCTGGCTCTTCTCCAGGCATCCCTGGGAGGCGGGGCTGGGCTGGCCTCCACTCCCGCCTCTCCCTGCTGCTCTGGACCCCGCTGGGCTGCTGGGCTTCTGACCACACCCTGGGGTCTGGCCAGAGCAGCCCTGGGGGTAGGCAGCTGTACCAGAACTCAGGGCAAAGGTTTTTCCTTCCTCCTGACAAGGAAACGAGACTCGTGTCGTAAGACCACAGGATTGGTGCATCTCCTGTGAACCGATCTTAGGGAGAGGATGTGGGTGCTCAGAGCCCGGGCCCTTGGCCTGCCGGGTCAGAGCTGGGGAGCCCTCTGGACTTACTTCTTGTCCCTCTGCTTGTCACAGGCACGGTGTCTGTCCCTGAGCTCAGCCTCTGCAGGAGGTGGCCTTGAGTACTTGTGGTGTGACGTCAGGGCCTCAGCGGCAGGAGGGGCCGATGGCCAGCCTGCCAGTTTCGGGCTCAGGCACCTTGAAAAGGAGCATATGTGCGGGCTGGTCCCCGACACTGGCTGGAGCTGGCCGACATCCCCGTGACCGCAGTGTCCTGCCTTCGGGTTTGGCCTTCGGGTGGGAAAACGGCAGGAGGAGTGACCGACGGGGCCCAGCAGGCCGAGTGGGCTGCTGGGTGAGGGCCTGGTGATGCGCCTGGCCGTCGATGTTCTGGTTCCTTCTGGCCGTCTCTCTGGGTGACTGCTGTGGACCGGGGCCAGGCGCACGGCTTCGGCCAGATTCCCCGGCTGGCGTCCTCCCCTCACCGGCCTTTCCTGCCTCCGCACCCGCAGCCCTGCACCCGCCCAGATGTCCTCCAACGAGCCAGTCTTCACGGCTGCCCCCTTCCCCGCTACCTGGCCACAGTCTGGCTCGTCGCCCTATTCTCCGGGAAACCTCCCCGTCCATCAGCCTTCACCGTCTCCCCGTCTCTGAGTAGTGTGAGCCCCAGTGCTGTGCATACGTCCCTGGCAGCTCAGATGTCCTCGGTGAGAGCCAGGCCTCGGGGGCTGTGCCCATCGTGGGGACCGTGGGCATTCCTGGACTCAGGTGGTGGCACAGCTAGCCCTGGACTCACCGCAGCCTGTGCGTGACGGCAGGGGCGTGAGTCCAGGCAGCGGGCAGCCACAGAGCGGGCCCTGTCACGCGCACACACGCATGTGCACACGTGTGTGGGAGGTCTCCAGCACAGGGGCTGGCCCTCAGCGGGCGCCTCCCCGGAGCAGGGCAGGCCTTGGGTTCTGCGGCGTGGTGCCGGGGTCTGAGGCCCCCCCGAGCTGGCTGGGGCCCGGAGGACACGGGGCCTGCTCTACCTTGGGCTCTCCTGGGGGGCCCGTGTGTGAAAGAGGAGGGAGCACCCCCATTGCCGCCGGGCCCCCGCCACCGAGGCTATAGTCAGGAATGGCAGCTGGGCTCTCGGAAGCAACCGTGGTTTCAATTTTCCTTCCCTCTGCTTGGGTGAGGAGTCCAGCCGGGTAATGGGTTTACCATGAGGCTGGCGTGGGGACCAGCTGGCTCCCCGCTCCTGAAATAAACTCAGGCAGCAGCACGGGGGGGGGGGGGGCAGGGAGGGGGCGGGGGGCATCCTGCAGGCAGCTCCGCTGGGTCTGGGCTGATCGCGTGTGGCCCCAGACCAAAAACTGGCCTCCCCTCTGGGCTGGGCTCTGGACGTCAAGGGTGGGAACAACCAGGCAGGGCATTTGTCACCTGGGGGACCGGAGGTGGCAAGGAGGACTTTCCATCTGAGAAGACTTGAGTACCCCCCCCCCCCCCAGGGCAGATTGAAGATAAGCCAGGGGCTGTCTGATCCCTAGCCTGTCATGTTCGGTCCTGTGCCCCCAGCCTCCTGGATGGCACCCACACTGCTCTCCCCTGCCTTCTTTGCCCAGTAACCGGTCTCTGCCTTTCAGCCCACCCTGCCCCACTCTTCCCCTTTTCTACACCCCCCCTTGCTCCCCCCGCCTCAAAGAAGCTTTTCCCCGGGGCCCAGACAGGTGGAACCCCGTGTGTGTCCCCGGGCACGCTGTGGCTGTGGGGAGGGAGTCCGCTCGGGCACTTGCTGTCCGTCGCTCCCGCCCAGAAGGGACACGGGACTCGCCCGACTTCAGTAGGAGGGGGAGCGGAGTGAGCAGAGGTGCTGGAGAGCCTGGAGGACCGGTCTTCCTGCCCGCCGTGCGTGGGCGTGGCCTCGGCCCCCACACAGCGCCCAGGGCCACAGCTGCTGGGTGGCCAGCACCTGCTGTTGGACTCTGGAGCCTGCTGTGCCGGCGACTTCACCCTCAAGTCCAGGCACCCTGGGACCACGGGCAGTGACTTCTGGGAGTTTCTCTGTGTGTTCCTCTCTCCTGGAGCCCCGCCCCGCCCGCAGAGCGGTTAGCTCCTCCTGAGAAGCTGGGACCCAGGAACGCCTGGCCCCCAGCCACATGGGGAGGGTCCGGCCCTGTGGGTTCCCCCTCGGGGGCCACACAGGGTGCCTGATGCTTGGCCTCCTTGGGTTCTGCTGGAGGGCCTGCTCACTCCATGTCTTGACCCCCAGGAAGGGGGGAGGTGTGGGGCAGCCTCCCAACGCGGGCCAGCATCTCACGCTCCCAGGCTCGGCCAGACTTCACCCGGCGCCCACTCTGCATCCCGGAGCTAAGGCAGCTGGCACGGGGCGGGGTTGGGGGGAACACCTCCCCACCCCCCTCAGATTGGCAGCATGTGGCAGGTCCCTGAACTGAGCAGGGTGGGGCCTCGAGAGCCCTCAGGGAGGGCTTCAGGGAGGAGGTGTCCACGAGTACCAGGGGACAGACACTACGAGTGGGGGTAAGCTCGCCTGTGTTCTGCTTCCTGCTGGCCCCAGCTGACCCAGGAACGTGGCAGCTCTCCCTAAAGCCCTGATGTCAGGGGTCTGTGGCACTGAGGGGGCAGTGTGGCATTTGTGGGGCAGCTTGGGGCCCTCACCGCAGCCTGGGGCCTGGCAAAGGCGCCCCGTGGCCGCCCGGCTGGGAGAGGAGAGCTGGAGCCGGCCTGGCGGGGGGGGGGGGGAAACGGCTCCTTCTGCTGACACACAGACATTCCGCCGGGCAGAGACGCCCAGCCCGCATTTCCGCATCGAGAAAGCATTTCCCAAACAGCTTCCAGACCCCACAGCCGTGGCCCTGGATGCGCTCGGCGGCACCGAGCCCGGGGGGCGGGGGGACAGTGGGGCGGCTGTGGGCACTGTCTGGACGGCCGGTGGTGTTCTGTCCTGGGTGGTCTGCTGGCCTGCATGGCCGTGCCCGAGTCCCCGTGCCTGGCCTGGTGGGGGTAGGGCCCAGAGCCATCCGCAGCCCCCCCCCCCCCCCCGCCCCAGTCCTTCAGGGAGGTGCCAAAGCCGTCCCGGGCTCTGGGGACCTCATCATAACCCTTATTTGCTGCTGCTCAGAACCGTGTCCTGCCCACTGCATAGACGAGGAAGCAGGCCCAGTGGGGTCCTGGGACTCGTCCGTGGGCCTGCACGCATGTCTGCTGCTCGCAGACTGTGCTCTGCCCTTCCCAGCCCCTACCCGTGCCGGTGCTGAGCACAGAGGCCTGGAGCAGCATGCCTCCCCACCCCAAGGCTGGGATGTGCGACGGGGTCCAGGTGGCTACAGAAGGATGGTGACAGCCCCGCGGTGGGACGAGGTGGCCCGAGCAGCGGTCCCTGGCTGGGGGTCCTGGGGTCGGGGAGGGAGTGCAGGGGGCACTGGGGAGGTGGCTCTTGTGGGATAGGGACAGTCCTGAGGCGCCTGGGGGGCTCAGTCGGTTGAGCGTCCGACTTCAGCTCAGGTCACGATCTCGCGGTTCGTGAGTTGGAGCCCCACGTCGGGCTCTGTGCTGACGGCTCGGAGCCCGGAGCCGGCTTCGGGTTCTGTGTCTCCCTTTATATCTGCCCCTCCCCCGCTCGCACTCTGTCTCTCTCTAAAATGAATAATACTAAGAAAAAAAAGAGAGCTAGGGACGGTCCTCGGGTCCCTTGGCTCGTCTCAGGCTGGCCTGGCTGGGTTCCAGGATGCCGTGGTCCTCACGGCTGCATCTGCCATGTTGCAGGGAGCTGGCCACGTCCCAGGATACCGCCCCTCGGAGACCCAGTCTGGGCACTTCCTTGGGGCTTGCTGCCCCGCCTGGGGGAGGGCCTGGCCACCAACCTTGACTGACTCCTACTGACTCTCAGTGAAGCATTTTCCCCATCAGCTTACCGGCTCTGTGATTATCATCCCTCGTTACAGACAAGGCAGTGGGCACAGAGAGCCTCGTGCCCCTTGGTAGCAGAGCTGGGGGCTGGGCTCGGGGAGACCAGCGCTGCCCGGCAGAGGTAGCCGGGGCCACACTGAGCACACGTGTCTACCTTAAGTTCTCTGGAAGCGGCACTGAAAAAGGAAGGAAGCAGGTGACGTTAATTTTGACGACGTATCTCATTTAATGCAACACGTCCAGGTAGAATCATTTTAACGTGTGCTTAATACAAAAATGAGAAGGAGCGCCGTCATCTTTTTCGTACCGAGAAAGTGGTGTGTTTTACCCCCAGTGCGTGTCTCCATTCAGGACGAGCTACAGTTCCCGTACTCAGGCCCCCCTGTGACAAGGGACAAGGCAGAGCCCTTTCCCAGGGTGGGCTAGACTTGGGCTGCACAGGGGACGAGGCCGGCGCCTCCCCCTTCCTGTCTTTGGCTCCTCCTCCTCCCACGGCCCTGGTCCTGCATGGGAGTTAGTGATGCTTCGAGGGGCCTCCACCCCAGAAGGGTGCTCCCGGAGGAGCCTCAGGCCCTGTGCCCCGTTGGTGAGGGTGATCTGTGGATCCGAGGTGTCTCTCTGCCCCTCCCTGTGAGACAGACAGTCTCCACGGCCTCCCGTCCCCCTGCACCCTGGCTGCTGGCTGCAGGGGTGAGATCCTCTGGTTTCTGTTAGCACTTGTTTGCATGCTGTTGGAGAACGAGGTTTACGTTGCAGTAACGGACTGCCAGCCCACGTGGAAGGCCCCGTTCAAACAGCAATCTGACAGTGTGCCCATCGGGGAGACTTCCGGAGGCTCCCCGGGTGAGAGCCTGGAGTTCGAAGGCTGGTGTGCTGTTCAGCGGGAGGCCAGAAGAGAGGCTCATCCAGGAGGCGGGGGCAGACAGGCAGGCGGGCCCCAGGCAGGCCTGTGTCTGCACTGCAGGGCGCCTGGCAGGCGGGGGGCCAATGGGCTGGCCTCCGCACTGCAGACAGGACCGGGCAAGGTGGGTTGGTGCCTCTCTCCCACAAACTTGAGGACCCCACCCATTGCGGGGCAGGGCTGAGTGACGGCCAATAGGGCCTTTGCCCCAGGAGTTGGCCAGGAGCTAGAGGGTCGGCCTAGGCAGGGCACGAGGGCCAAGACGTCAGGAGCCAGCATGGGGCCGCCGGTCCGGCGCTCATCGGGGCCAGAATGCATAGACCCTTATGATGCCATTGGCCACTTTGGACAATGCTGGAGCCTCAGTCCCCGTCCTTGAGCCAAAGTGGGGGTTCAGGGGTCTGGATTCGGACTTGCCTCCGGGGCTTCTGTAGCCTGGCATCTGGGGCTTGCTGTCCTTGCGAGGGAGCCCATTTTCCCTGTGGCCCTCTCCCACCTGCCGTGGGCACAGGGATTCCCTTGCTCCCTCCGGGTGCCAGTCCCTGTCCACTGGAGGACACGACAGTTCAGGGCGCAGGACACCGGGCTTGGGGGCTGCAGGCGTCTCTACCCCTTGGGATTTCCACTTTGGTGGCTTGGCTCCCCACCCCCCTCACACTTAACAGCACCCAACCCCACCCCACCGAGCAGCCTTCTCAAAGCCCCAGGCGGCATTGCCAGGGTGGCCTCCGTTTCTGCCTTGGTTACTTTCCCGCGTTGGTGCTGGAAACACATGTGTTTGAGCATGTGTGTCTGGGTTTGCTGAATACGTCTGTGCAGGGTCCCCTGTGTGTCGCGTGCGTATTTGCACACGTGGGTCTGTTTGTGCACGTGTCTCTGCGTCTCGGCCTGAGGGGTGCCTGTGTTTGTGTGCGCGCGCGCGCGCACCCCGGGGTGCCTGTGTCCGAGTGCGAGGGCGCGCGCGCGCGGGAGTGCGCGGGGGCGGTGGGCGGTGCACCGGGGGGCGAGGGCGCGGCCCGCGGGGGCGGGGCGGGGGGCGGGGGCGGCCCGTCCGCCTCTAGGATTTGGCTTTCACCTGCGGGGGGCGGAGGGAAAGCCGGGAACATAAAGGCGAGGGGCGGGGCGCCGGGCTCAGAGCGCGGCGGGGCCGCTGGGGTGCGCGCCTCTCGCCGACCGGCCATGGAAGCGTCCCGCGGCCGCGGGGGACTGGCCGCGCTCTGGTGCCTCGGGCTGCTGGGGGGCCTGGCGCGCGTCGCGGGCACGCACTACCGCTACCTGTGGAGGGGCTGCGTCCCGTGCCACCTGGGCCAGGCCGGCTACTCCGGGAACGCCGGGGACCGGAGGCCAGGTGGGCGCCGCGCGGAGTCTGCGCGGGGGACGTGGGGGAGGCGGTGCCCTGCTCCGCGCTGGGCTCCCTTTGCTCCGCTTGGGTCCGGCCTGCGCCCGGCCCGGCTGACGGAGCCGAGGCCGGAGGGAGCAGGGCGGGGGCGGTGCCGCCGGCGGCCCCCTTCCTCTGGGACGGGGCCCCTGCGCCCTGAGCCGTCGACATTCCATCCCCTCTGGGGCCTGGCTGCGGGGGCTGCCGACAGCAGAGTGGTCTTGAGCGGAGGGAAGACTAAAACAGCCCCTTGCATTGGCCTGTGGCACAGGGCGTGCATTTCCCTGGCGCTGGCAGCTCTGGGGGCCAGGCAGGAAGGCAGGCTCAAGAGAGAGTCCTTGGGGTCCCCGGGCAAAGTCTCGGCTTCCGGGGTGCCCAGGGCCTGGGTGGATGTGCAGGCGCTAGCCTTTCTTTCTGTCACCTTTCCGCAAGCCTTGGGAGTGGTCAGCCCAGTGGGCTCCGGGTGAGCTGTGAGGACCCCGGCAGATACACCCCTGTCCTGGCTCCATCCTGCCTCTCCCTGCTCTCCAGATCTGGTACCCACGCTGGGCCACCCTCCCTGCGGGAGGGAGCTCCTCAGAACTTGGAGCTGGTCATCCTCAGGAATGCGAGGTGGGGCGTGGTGAGTCATCAACCAGATCACGGCAGGGGCGGGGGCGCTCCCCTCCAGGCCTTCCCGGGCCCTGCGTGTGGCTCTGGGCAGGGCACGCGTCTTCTTGGAGATGCTGGCCCTGCCCAGCTGTCCCTGGGGCAGTCTCTGCGGCCCTCCGTGCCAGGGGACACATGGAGCACTGAGCTGCAGGCCCCTGATGGTGGCCGTCTCCCACCTCCCCTGGCTTTGTCACTCGGCCAGCCGGGTCCCTGGCTGGGTCCCCACGGGGTAGGCAGCCCTCCCACTCTGGCTCAGTCGAGGCCAGGCTGGTGCTGTCACTGAAGCAGCGTGGCACTAAGCGCCGTGAGGCTGTGTATCATCCCGAGGCCTGGGGCTGTGTGGGGCTGGGCTTCGGGGAACCCCCCCACCCCCCCACCCCAGGCCTGCCTGGACTTGCAGAGAGGAAAGGATCCCGGCCTGTGGTTGACAGGGCGCCACCTGCGGGCCTGAGGACCCTCTGGCATGTTTGGGAGGAAAGCAGGACTCTGAACTTGGTAACCATCGGAGCCGAGCTTCCCGGCAGCATCTGGAGGGAGCAGGGCTTCAGGAGGGGCTTCTCTGGGTGGTTTCTGCAGGGGCAGCTTGTTTGGCCCTGGCCTGAGCTCCAGGCTTGGGAGCTGCCGTGACTTGATGGGCTCCCGGCCGCGTCGTGATGGGCGTCCCCAGGCACCGCCGGGGAGCCAGCCGGGTCTCAGCCCAGTGATGTGTCACCAGGCTGCTCAAGTCTCCAGCCACACGCGTCAGCTGAGGGCAGCACGGCACCTGTGGGCGATGCTGGAGGCCCCGGGCCCGGCTATTCCTTCCCGTAGCCCGTAGGCTACGGTCCCGTAGGCTCTGGACCTGCCGGCTCCCGGGCTCCCGGCTCCTCCCACGCAGGTGTGAGCTGCCCCAGACGAGTGTCAGCTGGGCCTCGGGCTGCAGAGGGCAGGGGGTCTGCACCCAGAGGCAGCTTTCGTCCCCTGGCTCCACTGGGTCAGCATGGGAGGTGCGGTGCCTTCGCGCTCTCTTTCTGCCTGGGGGAGGACCCAGGCCCCCTTCTGTGCCACCTGGAGAGTGATGTTCTCTTGGTGGTTCCAAGGCCTTCTGTGTCAATGCTCAATTGGGGCCCTGCCGCTTGGGGTGCCTCAGGGCACTGATTCCACGGCGGGAAGGAATCGCTACGTGTAGGCCACTTGGCCCGAGAGGGCAGGCCTGCAGGACGGGGCCCAGGGGAGCACGGCCAGCCCCCGGGGAGCACAGGGGATCTTACTGTGGGAGTCAGGAGGCCGGGCTGGCCAGAGTGGACATTTGGAAACCTGGATTTCCAGCATGGGTGGTCTGAGCCTCCCCACCCCACAGTTCCAGAAAAGACCACAGAGGGAATCTTTACATGTGCCCCATGTTTAACTCCTGCGGCTGCTGCAACAAATCACCCCAATCTGAGTGGCTTAAAACCATACGGGTCTATTACCTTACGGTTCCAGAGGTCAGAAGTCTGAAATGAGCTAAAGCCCAGGAATTGACAGGCCTGGTTCCTTCCGAGGCTCCAGGGAGAACCTGCTTCCTTGTCCTCCCAGCGTCTAGAGGCACTGTATCCTTGACGGTAGCCCCGCCTCCGTCGACACAGCCAGGGGCCGGGTGTCTTCCCATCTCTTTCTCTCTGACCCTCTTGCCCCTTCCTTTAAGGGCCACGTCATGACACAGGACCCCCCTGGATACTCCAGGATCATTGGTCACCTCGCTGTCCTCAACTTAAGCCCACTTGCAAAGTCGCTTTTGCTGGGCCAGGCTCCAGGGATTAGGATGTGGACCTTTGGAGGGCTGACCACACTCTCCTTAAAGACCACTGAGCTGTGGCTCTCAGGTCACAGCCATGGCCACGGCCATGGCCACGGTCACGGAGTCAGAAGCTCCCGGTGGTTGGAGCGGGCTGAGGACAGCTCTGCTCTGCCCCCACGTGGTCACCTCAGGAGTGGGGCAGGCGGGTTTAGGTAACTGGATCCTGCTTGTGTCCTGGTTATGTCTCTGTGAAGGGGCCCCAGCTGGAGGTCATGTGGCCAAATGCCCCACCACCCTTAAACAGGCTTCTCTTGCCCAGAGAGCTGAAGGGGGAGGCTTCAGATCCTTCGGCCTTGAACTGCCCGCTGTGTCCAGATACCCACCCGGGCTGACGGCACAAGTGTTGCCGGAAGTGGTGGCTGAGCATCATTGCACCTGCAGGGCCCCCGCTCACAGATCTTGTTCCCACCCCCCCTCCCCAGTGGCAGGTTGCCGATCACCAGGCAGTGCGGCTCCAGGGGCCAGGGAGAGCTCGGGGCTGTGGTCAGCGTGCCAGCCCCTCCCGAGGGGGGTGCCCTGGGAGACGGCTTGGCGGGTGTGGGCCTGTGCATGTTAGCGAAGAGCAGGATTTCTGTCCCCTGGGGTGGAGTCTGAGTGTTCCTGTGCGGGCAGCAGGGGGGCCAGAACAGTGGTCACGTGGGCAGGGGGTGTGAGCTAGGGAGGGAGGCCCCGACTGGAGGGCCCCTACTGGCTGACGGCTGCCTCCTGCCCCTGCGTCCCCCCACGTGGCTCTTCCCAGACTGCCCATCTGGTGTCCTTGTGGCCCACAAGGGCTGCTGAGCGGGCCCGAGAGGCTGACGTTGACCAGGGCTCCCTGCGTATCTGACCTGCCCGGGAGCTGCTGGAGGGTGCAGTCCTCAGGGTGGGCTCAGTGCCCCCAGCCAGGTGTCTGAGCGGCTCAGGGGCGTGGTGCCATCCGAGCCTGCCTGTCCCCCCGCTGAGGGTCTGGACTGAGTGAGCATGGAGACAGAGCTGCCGGCCGAGAGCAGGTTTCCAGAAACCAGCGTCCCTGCCTGCCTACTCACCCAGCACCTGCCTCCGCGGCCACGTCAGGGGGTCAGCCTGCCGGAATGACACCTGCCTGCCTGGCAAGGCCGCTCAGGACACTGAGGCCGCCGTCCACCCAGCCCTCAACATACACGTGGTGCACCTTCTTCAAAGCTTCACTGAGTGCCAACTGTGTGCCCGGGGCTGTGCCCCCTGGAGGCACTTACCTTTCAGGGACTCTCTCAAAGACAGGGATCTGCGCTCAGAAGGGACGGGCGGGGTCTCCAGGGTCTCCTCTCTGAGCCCCCTTGGGTGGGTGCTGTCCGCCTGCCCTGCCCGATGGCTGTGGGTCTATCCTTCCATCCCCTCCCCGCCCAGCCAGCTCTCCCTCAGCTGTGCCCTGGGTCCCTCTGTGCCCCACCCTCTTTGGGGGCTCTGCTCTGCCCTCCAGCTTCCCATGAGTCACCCTGGTTCTGTTCTGAGAGGACTCCAAGAGAGCCTCTCTTGTTCCTCTGTCTTCTGTCTTAGGCAGCCTCAGGGCTCGGCAGGGCCCCAGGGGAGCAGAGGCCCTGGCTCTGTGTCGTTTCTGGAGTGCCGGCCGGGCACATTCTGAGCACGGACCGGTGGCAGGGTTTGCATAACCTGGTGGGCAGGCTCTGGGGTGGCCGGGAGGAGCCTGGCCCCCGTGTGCTGCCTTCGGCGCCCTTCAGAAGTGGGCTCACGTGGCTGGCATTTTAGGGTCGGAGCACCGAAGGTGGGCATTTTCACGGGAACTGGAGGGTGCAGTCGTGGCTTGTACGTGCTTGAGTGAAGCGTCTGTGTGTCTGTCTCCTTGCTTCTGTGGTTAGGGGAGCTGGCTGCTCAGCTGGAGAGGCTGCGTCTGAAAAGTGTGGACTGGCCCGCGGCCCAGGCGTGGGCTCCCGTCCCCGTGCCCGGGACGCTGGGGATGCTCCGTGTCTGCAGCGGCTTCCCGCCTCGGTCTCCGTGTCTCCCAGGCAGTTGCGTCCTTCCTGGCCCTAGCCTCGCACGCAGGTGTCCCGGGCAGCCTGTTCTGACGCCCCCAGTCGCTGCCCAGCCTCCCCTCGAGCTCAGCTTGGTGGACGGAAGCTTGGAGGGAGGGGATGAGAGGCGAGGGCAGCCCCAACCTTCTCCACACCTCTGCATTCCTGCAGAAGGAGGCGTGACCCTCCTGGGGTGCATGGGCACAGGTGTCCTGCCCTGGTGGTCGGTGGTCTCAGATGGGAGGTGTTCTCCCAGAAGCGGAGTGCCAGGGACCTCCACTGGGTCCTGTGCTGGGGTTGTTGCTGGTGGTCTCCTGTCCCCCGGGCATTGGGAGCCCCCCGGGGACCCCAGACAGGTCCCGCGTTCGTTTCCTGGGAACAAAACGGACACAACAGTAGACGTTGGTTCTCTCGCTGTTCCTGGAGGCTGGGAGTCCAGCATCAAGGTCACGGCAGAGCCACGCTCCCTCTGAGACCTCCTGTCCTTGACGTGTCCCCCAGCCTCTCGTGGCTCCCATTGTCCCTCGGCTTGTGGCCACCTCGCTCTAACCTGTGCTTCCCCGTGTGTCTCTTGTCAGGACCCCAGTCGCAGGATCCAGGGCCCCCCTCGCCCCGTGCGGTCTTGCCTGGATCCCTAACCACTTGCATTCGCATCTTATTTGCGGACAAGGTCACGTTCCGAGGCTCCGGATGGATGTGAATTTGGGGGGGCATCTAGTCCCTCTACCCCCTGCCCTCCCTTGGGCTTTTTGTCCCCCAAAGCCTGGGCAAGGGCACCTCACGAGTTACCGTTTTTTTCCTTTGGGGCCCGTGGGCCCCAGAGGAGCGGCGGGCACTGGCTGGCACCGTCCCGGGTATTTCTGGATTTGGACTTTGGAAGCGCACTCCACTCCCCCACCGCTCCCCCTGCCCCGCCCAGTCCCCTCTGCAGCCACCGAGTTTCCTCAGTGAGGGGCCCCGACCCGACCCCGGGTGGCTGCTGGCTGTTAACCCTTGGCCTTGTGTCCCCGCGCAGATGTGGATGAGTGCCAGGTGCACAATGGCGGCTGCCAGCACAGCTGTGTGAACACGCCAGGCTCCTACGTCTGTGAGTGCAAGCCCGGATTCCGGCTCCACGCGGACGGCAGGACCTGTTTGGGTAAGCGCCCTGCGGCTCCGGGAGCGGCCGGCCCACCCACTTGCTGGGCGCGCCCGCCAGGACAGGGGCTGGGGTCCCTGTACTCAGGGACAGAGAGACCCTCTGGGGTCTGTGTGCTCAGTAGCAGCTCTTAGGGCGTCTCCGTCCTGCTGAGTGTGCAGCTCCTGGGGGAGGGAAAGGAGGAGTCTCAAGGACCTGGCTCCCCCTGCTGAGGCTGGGCCCTGGGATGCTGAAGCCCCGTTCCCGGGGCGCCTCTGTGCACCTGGGGAGGAGCCCCTGGGCCCCGATACTGTGGAGCGCCCTCTCTGCAGAAGCCGCAGTGATGGGGACCAACCTCGGGGGCGACTTGGGTGCTTGCTGGGTGTCAGGGGAGGCCTGGTGAGGGCGGGGGCGGTGTGAGACTGCTCTGGGGCGGGTGGGCTGGGGTTCCCGGGCCCAGGTCCCCCCGTCCCAGCCTTGGGGAGCGTAGGGGGTTGGGCCGTGGCGGGGGGAGGGGTAGCCAAGAAGCAGGGTCCTGACTCTCATTTCCTCAGCACGCTCTTTTCCTGTGGGGAGTAGGCTTGATGGAGTGCCTGGTGTCCCTGTGAGCGTGGAGGGCTACTGGGGGGAGGGGACAGAGCCAGGCTCCCACTGAGGTGGAGGCTGGAGGGGCCGGAGGCAGGTCTGGGGTCTGGCGGCCAGCGCTCACTCCCCACCCTCCTGTGCCCCTCTCCTGGCTGGCTCTGGACGCAGGGGCCGAGGGCACAGGGCTGCTGTGTCTGGGAGGCCACGGGATGGTCGTTCTTGGGGGGGGGGGCTGGGGGCCGGACACCCCTTCTCTCACCCCGGAGACCCAGAGCGGGCCCGGCAAGTTCCCATCGGCCCCATCCCCGCCTGCCTTACTGCTATGTGGCAGGGCGGCCTGCCAGCCCCTGGGGGGCCCTCCCGGCACTCAGGGCGCCTACTCACATGTCCGGGCGCTGCTCCGTGAAGCTTCTCTGGGTCGGGAAGTGGAAACAGATGTGGGAAGTGTTGTAATGTGCTTCCAGACAAATCTGACTAGGGTGCAGTCTCCAGCTGCTGCCCCCCGGCGCCAGGGGGAGGGGGCTTCTGGGAGTCTGCTGGTTCACCCCGGCCCCCTGACGTCTCTCCTCACCCTTCCTCCGGGCCGGGTTCTCCCTGGAGAAGGGTGTCCTGGGGGTTGGTCCGGGGTGGGCCGGGGTGGGCCGGGCCTGGTGGGTGCCCACTGCCCCCTCCCTGTCGCGGGCTCCCCTGCAAGGGGCCTGGGGCTGGGACCCACCTCCCCAGTCTCTCTAGTCCCCCCGTGTGTGCTGATCGTGGCCTTCAGTGAGGTGCTGGGTGGTGGTGATGCGTGGGCAGCATGCAAAGGGAGGGGGGCCTTCACGGCTGTGGAGGGACAGGCCGTGGCCTTGAGACTGGCCTCACGCTGTTGGCTGCGGGAAGTTCAGGTGGGGCGCCCCTCAGCCTTGCCCTGGCCCCCAGCCCACCCCCTCGCTGCGCTGGAGCTGTTCCCAGGAGCCTTTCCTAGGAGTCGCCTCTGCTCCAGGCCCCAGAAGTCTTGATTTGTGACATTTGCTTATTTAAGGGTCCTCTCGGGTCTGATGCCGGGCTCCTGGGCGTGGTCTGCACAGCCCGACCCAAGGCTGCTGGGACCTCTCAGCCCCTGCCCGGCTGCCCCTCACACTGCCCACCAGGCGGGGCAGGTGCGCTCCATACCCAGGTGGCGGCCAGCCCTCTCCCTGTTGGTGCCGCCCCCTGGGTGCTCCCCGTAGCCGGAGTGGCTCCTTTCTTAGCAGGCATACGGCCTCTCGCGCTTTCTCTTTCTTTGGACTGCAGTCGCCGGCGGGAAATGCGCGCACTGTGTCCCGCTTACCTGCACACACCGGGCTGTTTTGGGTGAATTCTGGGACCTGTGGATCCCAGGTGGATACCTGGGAGTCTGGGAGCTGACGGGTTGACGGGCCGGTCCCCACGTCCCCCACGGTGCCTGGGATTGGTGCAGGATTGTCAGACT
Source organism: Panthera leo (assembly GCF_018350215.1). Lineage (NCBI taxonomy): Eukaryota > Metazoa > Chordata > Mammalia > Carnivora > Felidae > Panthera > Panthera leo. The sequence continues at coordinate 1,991,523 of NC_056686.1, read as the reverse complement.
TGGTCCACTGGGAGCTGCCTTTCCTGGGGAGGCCCGGGCTTTGCTGAGAAACTTCCAGAGTGGACAGGCATCTCCAGGGGGCTTCTTCACAGGCAGAGTGGGAAGTGTTCGTTCTAGGGGCACCTCTCCCTTCTTGCTACTGTGCCCCTTTTGGTTGCCAAGGGACCTGCCCAGGTGCGGTGGTGGCCTTGGGTGGGTGGGCAGGCTGGCCAAGCATCTGACATCGTGGATGGGTGGCTTCCAGGTGGGGCTCGGGTGGAGGGCACCACTGGACCCTCTGAGGGCTCTGAGTTGGGGGGGCTGGCGCTGGACTTCTTGCCACTGAGAAGTTGTGGGGCCCTGCCCCGTCTCCTCTGGGGCTCCCGGGGAGGAGCTGGGCCTTGTCTGAGGTTTACAGGGCACCTTCTGAGCCCAGACCACCCTAGGGCTGTAGCACAGGATTATGGGAAGCATCAGAATAGGACCCGCACCCCCACCCTGTGCAGCCATGGGACAGGCTGCACAGCTGGAGCACAGCTGCTCTGGAACCCCTCTCCTGGGCCCTGCTGGGATCCTCTGCTGGGGGAGGGGTGCTGGGAGCTCTCCTGGGACTTTGCAGGCTGGCAGGAGACAGCCCCAGGCACCCGCTCCCATCCAGCAGCTGGGAGTAAGAGTTCTAGAGATGCTGGGGGGGGGGGGTGGTGGGGGGAGGGCGGGTAGAGAAGACGCCCACAGGGATATGGCCATCTTTCCTGTGTGCTGGCATCTCTTGGGGTGTTCCACGTCACAGGGCCCTGAGGGACGTGGGAAGTCCTCAAGGGAGGCACACTGGAGAGGGGAGCCTTGAAACACACAAGGGGGGCCTTGAAACCCTTGAGGAACTTGCCTCCGAGGCAGGGAGAGGGCAGGAAATCCCTCCCTCTCAGAAGTTCTGACGGAAACAAAACACAGAAAGGTTTCAGTTCTTAAAGATGAGAATTTGCCAGAAGGATTTTGCCAGCAGCCTGAGGCCCCTGAGCACTCAGCCTGGCCCCAAGGGAAGCAGCAGTAGCCGGGCATCTTGGGGCCCTCCATCTCTGGGCTGCCCTCCTGGGTGTGTCCCCCGGGCTCTGAGGTGGGAAGAAAGAGCAGGGCAGGGCCCAGTGCTAGTGCACCCTGAGTGTCACCCTCGGGTCATAGAGCAGGCCTCTTGCCTTTTCCAACTTGGGGCAGCAGGGCCTGGGAGTGCCTTGGTCAGGTGACGTGTTCAGGAAGGCCATTCTCGCTTTTCTGTGACATCTTGCCGAGGGCCCAGCTGCTGGGTGGTTTAACACTTGGCACTGGGAAACCCGCCTCCTCTGTAGGGCTGGGCACTCTGAGCCAGCAGGACACCTGCCCAGTGGTCCCTTTTGGACCTTGGACGTGGAACTTCCCCTACTCCCCCGCAGCAAGCGATACAGCACAGGGTCCATTTGAGGGACCATGACCTCACTGGCTCAACTAGTACGGGGTCCGTCTGTGTGATACCCCCCCCCCCCCCCCCCCGGTCCTCTGCCCTTGGCCTTTTTTTGGACTACTCACCCCCCACCCACACCAGCCCTCGCACTCCCCACCCTCCTTCACCCGTGTCCCAACGCCCTGACCCGGGTTCCTTCCCCTAGGAGCCACACGGGCCCTGTGGTGCCCACGGTGTGGGGGAGGGTCTCCCCAGCCCTGTGTTTCCTCGGGCCTCTGCCGGCCGTGCCCCGTAGTCTCGGGGCTGTCCTTTCCCCACCAGGCCTGGATCCCTCAGGGAGGGAGCAGCGAGGGCTGCTCAGAGGGGAGGCCCCCTGCCCCCCAGGAGGCCCCGTTGGCAGAAAGGGGCTGGCGCCAGAGCCACAGGAAGCGGGAAGGTAGAGGGCTCTAGGCTCATTTCCACGCCTCCCTGCAAAGCTCCCTTGCGGCTCCGGGCATGCTCTCCGGTGCCTCCCAAACCCGAAACAGGCCACCGTTGCAAGAAAGCAGTGTGCCTTCCTGGCCCTGCGGGGCCCCTGGGTCTCAGTGGGGTGGTGGGAAGGGCTTCCCCGCCCCTGAGCCTCCCCAGGAGAGTCCTGGCTTTGGCCGAGCCCAGGGCCCCAGAAGGGCAGCTTCCGGCGCTCGGGAGCGACGGGACGGTCACGCTCGAACCCCGGGGGCCGGGAGCGGTGGCCACAGGCCCTGGGCCAACAGGGAAGCAAGGGCACAAAGACGGGGTGGTGCGGTGGGGAGGGTCGGCGAGTGTGGGCGGCGCAGAATGGAGCGTGGGGCCAGGCATGGGGCCGGGTGGCCTGGGCTGTGCGAACAGCGGCGGATGCACCCCCAGGGGCTGCGGCAGAGCCCGGGTTCACCCCGAGGTGGGCGGCGCGGGGCGGGCAGGCCCTGGCGCCCTGCTCGTGGCTGTCCCTCTCCTGCTGGAACTTGGGAGCTGGCCGGTGGGTGTGCGGTCTGTGATGGGGCAGGTCCGGCCCCTGGCACGTGGGTGGTGGCGGCCCCTGCTGGCGGAAGGCGGCAGTGCAGCCCCACCCTGAGATCCTGCTGGGGGAGGGGGGGGTGCGGGGCAGAAGTCCCCCAGCAGGTACCTCGGTGGGTGTCTCCAGGAGCTGCGGTGCATTTTCTCACGGTTCTGGAGGCGGGCACTTGCTGCTCACGCTGCCGGCCAGTGGGTTCCCGCCTTCCTGGCGGCCTCGCCGTGTCCTGTGGCGGAGGGAGAGACAGAGAGAATCTCGCATCTCTTCTTACGGGGGGCAAGATTTCTGTTGGATCGGGGCCACGCCCTGTGACCTCATGTAACCTTAATTATCTCCACGAAATCTCTGCCTCCAAAGGGAGTCACCCTGGGGGTTAAATTTCAGGGGCACGCGTGTCGATTCAGAGGAACGGAAACATCAATCCCGTCGGGGGCGGCAGGGCCCGCTAACCTCCTGTTTTCTGACCGGTTCTTGGCTCTGCTTCGGGTCTGAGCACGGTCCTGATCTGTGGGGCCGCGCAGGCTGGGGCATGGGTTCCACGGCCGGGTCTCAGTGTGACCTTCACCACCAGCTCCGGGCACCGGCCGTGCCGAAGCAGGCCCGTCCCTGAGCTGCACGGCCCCGTGTCTGAGAAAAACCCGCCTCCTCCAGCGTTCTGGGCCTCCGTGGCACAGGGTGTGCCCGAGGCCGCTGGGCTTGGCTCCCTCGTGCACACAGCTTGGGAGCACCCGGAACCTTAGCACTGTGTGGCCGGGCAGCGGGAGTCAGGTTCCGGAGGCCAGGAGGCCCCGCGGCGAGCCCCAGCTCCCTCTGCCAAGCCCACCTGCTGGGGATTTGTCCCCTGGCTCACTTGGCGGGGGGGGGGCCCAGTGCCAGGTCATCCCCGGACTCGTCCTGGGGGCTCTGCCTGTCAGGGGGTCTCCTTTCCACCCCTGCCACAGCCCCCTGGGCCCTCCTTGTGGCCGTGGTACCAGTCCTGTGGGCCTCCCTGCCCTGGGCTCCAAGACCCTGTCTCTGTGCACCTGTCCCACCTGCCAGGAAGGCCTTCTGGCTCCTGTTATGAGTCCCAAGTAGGGAGAGGGCTGGGAGGTGTGCACACAGAGAGCCCAGGAACCGGGCTGGGTCACGTTGTGCTCGGAAACCTCTGGGTGGTGCCGGTGGCTCAGTCAGTCATAGTGGCTCAGGTGTGGCAGGCAGGGCCGTGGGGGGTCAGTGCAGAGTAAGGTGGCTGGGTGGGGGAGGGGCTTAAGGGCTGACGGACATCAGACAGCGCTGCCATGCAGGCCTTGGTCTGGCCCAGGTCCCACATCACTGCCACTCCTCGGTGCATGTGGCAGGCAGGTGCTGCCAGGGGACCGAGCCCTCACTGCCACCCTGGTGTCCTCCCATAGGCTCACTTCCCTAGTGCCGGTTTGGGCCTGATGGGACCCTGGGCAGGGGCTCCCCAGCCGTATGCCTCACGGGAGGAAGTCGGGTCTCTCACGAGGGCGGTGTTCTGGATTTTTCAAGCACACTGCTCCTGGCAGACAGCGTGGTCCTGGCGTCCTCGGAGCCCTGAGGCCAGGCGCCCGGTCTGTGGGGATGCCGTGTCCGCTCCCCCATGCCGCCAGGCCTGCCGCTCCCCCTCCCACAGGCGATGAAAAACGGCCCGGGGTGGGCAGGGGCTGTGCGGGTCCGACCGGGGCTGCAGGCCAGGCCTGTGGGCTGTGCTGGCCACCCGGCCCCTGGCCTGACCGACAGGATAGTGGAAGTGTCTGGGTCTCCACCACCCACAGCCGGCCCACCGCCTCCTCCAGGGAGCCTCCCAGTCTGCTTGGCCTCTGAGCCCTGAACACCCGGGCTCTCAGCGGGGCCCAGTGGTTTGCACTGCGGGCTGGATGGCGCTGGGTAGGTCTGCAGTCCCTGTTTGCACCCAGTCCCCAAACAGGCTGGGGATGTGGAGCCAGAAACAGACCCACGTCCCGGGCACCCTGTGTATGGACTGAGGAGCAGAGCCAGGCCCGTGAACACCGCAGGAACAGTGTTGCCCTCTCACCGTCCCTGCTTCCGGAACACAGAGCAGAGGAGGGTCCTGGGGGCTCCCTGGAGGAGGCGGTCACGTGATATCCCTGCTCTGCGCCTGATGAGGGTAGGCCCCTCAGCCGGGTCACCCTCCTGGGCTGACCTGGGCTCCTGTCTGTGTGTCCCCAGCCATCAACTCTTGTGCCCTGGGGAATGGCGGCTGCCAGCACGAGTGTGTCCAGCTCACGGTGACCCAGCACCGCTGCCAGTGCCGCCCCGACTTCCAGCTCCAGGACGACGGGAAACGCTGTGTCCGTGAGTGTGCCGCCAGCCCTCGGGAGAGAGGCTGGACCCCACCGGGGCTCCCATAACCCATAGAGCCACCCGGGGACCCGAAGCCCGAGCCCAGGGCGGGTGCAGGGGCAGATGCTGGGGGGCTGGGGCTGGAAGGGGGCCTCAGCGGAGGCGACGAGGCATCGTCCAGCCCCTGGTGGGCACTGGAGAGGAAGCCCCTCAGGCTGTGCTCTGGGAGCACGGGGGAGGGAGTCCCTTAGGCTGTGCTCTGGGAGCATTGAGGAGGGAGCCCCTAGGCTGTGCTCTGGGAGCATGGGGGAGGGAGTCCCTTAGGCTGTGCTCTGGGAGCATGGGGGAGGGAGTCCCTTAGGCTGTGCTCTGGGAACATGGGGGAGGGAGTCCCTTAGGCTGTGCTCTGGGAGCATGGGGGAGGGAGTCCCTTAGGCTGTGCTCTGGGAGCACGGAGGAGGGAGCCCCTAGGCTGTGCTCTGGGAGCACTGAGGCAGGGGCCCCCTAGGCTGTGTTCTGGGAGCACTGAGAAGGAAGTCCCTTAGGCTGTGCTCTGGGAGCACGGAGGAGGGAGCCCCTAGGCTGTGCTCTGGGAGCATTGAGGAGGGAGCCCCTAGGCTGTGCTCTGGGATCGTGCATCTGTTGGGAGCAGGAAGGCCAGGACGGGGCACGTTGGGGACGATGGGAAGGGCATCTGTGCGTTGGCCCTGGGCTTTGTGTGGGCAGGTGGGACCCAGGCCCCGGCCCTCGGGTGGAAGAGGTGGACAGGGCGCCACCTGGCATCTCGCCCTGGGGTCTCAGGGCTGCCTGCCACGGGGAGAGGAGCCTCCCCGATGGAGGTGGTGGGGGCAGGCCCGGGGCCCCAGGATGTGGAAACTGGGGGGGCGGGGCTCTGGGACGGGGCAGGTACTGCGAGAGCGCAACCCCCACTTGGCCTCCTGGGTCCCAGGCCAGGAGTGAGGGTGGGTCTGAGAGGCCGAGCAGCGGGGGCACAGCGGCATGGGGTCGCAGGGCTGGGGGGCAGCTCGGCTCCCACTAGAAGGCTCAGGAGGAGCTGGCCGGCACCCAGTCTTCTCTGGAGTCTTCTCGGGGTGTCTCGGGGGCTCCCGCATCTGTGAGAGGGAGCCCCCCCCCCCCGCCCCCAGCCTGGTGCCCTGGGGGAGCTCACGAGAGGCCCGGGACTGTCACTGCAGGGAGAAACCCGTGCGCGGACCGGAACGGCGGCTGCGCTCACACGTGCCAGGTGCGCCGGGGGCTCGCCCACTGTGAATGCCACGCGGGCTTCCTGCTGGGGGCGGACCGCAGGTCCTGCGAAGGTACGATGCCCCACCCCGGGGTGAGCCAGCCTCTGCACCCCACCTCGCGCGGGGGATGGGCGGGGACAGGGACACGCTGAGCAGAAGCAGGTGGGAGACCTCGGGTTGTGTTCTTAGTCCTTGTTTTATTTTTTAAATGTTCTATTGATTCTGGGGGAGAGAGGGAGACTGAGAGCGGGGGAGGGGCAGAGAGAGGGAGAGAGAGTCCGAAGCAGGCTCCAGGCTCCAGGCTCCACGCTGCAGCACAGACCGACGCGGGGCTCGATCCCACAAACTGTGAGCTCCTGACCTGAGCTGAGATCAAGAGTGAGATGTTTAACCGACTGAGCCAGCCAGGCGCCCCTTGTGTTTTTATTTTTTAAATAGTTCCCATATTAGCTAAGTAGTACACGGTCGTCAGGGAAACAGAAGAGAGATCACGAAGAGAAAGGGAGGGAGATCACCCGAGCCCGGGTGGCGTCTCCGAGGCTGGCTTCTGGATGTCTCCACGGTTGTTTGTTGGGCCGGCGCCCTCGGAATCGTCCTCGGTCCCCGGTCCCAGGTCCCAGATGAAGCTGTCCTTCGTCCCTGGCTGCAGGGGTGTGTGCTGAGTGGCCTGGGGCGTCCATTACCCCATCACAGGAGTTTGGGGCGTGCCCCCTCCTCCCCGTGCACACGGCTCTGGGGACGGGTCTGTGCGTGTCCCCCTGTAACCCTCAGGGTGAGTCTGTGAGGTGATGCGGTGTGTCCAGGGCAGGCGGCGAGCTTTTCCCCGGGCGTCCGAGAGACGTGCCCCCCATGGCACCAACACCAGGACCCGGTGTCTCGGGCGTCATCGCCCTGCCGCTCTGTGTGCGGGCGTCTCAGCAGGACATGGGGCTGAGGGGCCCCTTCACCCCAAGGCTCCCCCCCTCCCACACACACTGGGGGCTGTGCATCCCAGGCCGGCAGCCCAGGGGCCTCCTCCTCGATCTTTCCCATCCAGATGTGGACGAATGTGCCACAGGGCAGGCGCGGTGTGCCCACGGCTGCCTCAACACCCGGGGGTCCTATAAGTGCGTGTGCCACCCCGGCTACGAGCTGGGCGCTGATGGCCGACAGTGCTACCGTGAGTAGACGGTGGGCGGGCATCGGCCTCAGGGGGTGTGGAGGGGCCTGGGGGGGCTGCAGGGGGTCAGGGAGGATCGTGTCACCAGACCCCCATCCCCGGTGGCGGGTGTCACTGCAGGGATCGAGATGGAGATCGTGAACAGCTGTGAGGCCGGCAACGGGGGCTGCTCCCACGGCTGCAGCCACAGCAGCGCGGGGCCCCTGTGCAGCTGCCCCCGTGGCTACGAGCTGGACCAGGACCAGAAGACGTGCATCGGTGCGCGGGCTCCCCGCACACGCCCCCGGTCTGCGCACTGCTGGCTGCCGTGACTCGGCATGCCCCCGTGCCCCCCTCCGTCCTGCTCGCTCTGCCCCGGGCCAGGGGTGGTGGCCGAGGGCGGGCCTGGGAAAGGCGGTACCGGGCGCCCTCGGCCCCCATCCGCTCGGTCACTTGGTTAAGCGCCCCCCTGCCCCCCGTGCCGCCAGGTGGACTCCTCACCCCCCCCGCGGCCCCCAGTCTGGCCCCCACAGCCGGCGGGGTGGCCCTGGGGCCGGGGCACGTGTCCCGTGTGTGTGTGCGCGCGCGCGCAAGGCCGGGGAGGTGCGTGGGTGCGTGTGACCGCGTGCAGGGGTGCGTGCAGGCGGTGCCAGCGGCCCTGTGTGCGCCCCGCAGACGTGGACGACTGTGCGGACTCGCCGTGCTGTCAGCAGGTCTGCAGCAACAGCCCCGGCGGGTACGAGTGTGGCTGCTACGCCGGCTACCGGCTCAGCGCCGACGGCTGCGGCTGCGAGGGTGAGCCGGGGGCCGCTGGGGGCCCGGGGCGGGACCGGGGGGACCCCCCAAGGGGGACCCGGGTTCGGCTGCCCTGCCTGCCGCCCCCACCCCCGGCCAGCCGCGTCCCGCTCCCGGGCTGCGCACCCCCGCCTGCTCCTGGCCCGGCCTCCTCCCCCCCGGGCGGGCGTCCGCTGTCCCCCTGACGCCGGAGGTGGGGGGACGGCTGTGGCGCAGTCATCCTCCGTCACGCATGCCCCTGACCTCAGTCCGGTGGGCGGAGCCGGGGGTGGGCGGACCCCCAGGCCCCCCGGGACAGGCCCAGCAGCCCCGGGTTTGCCCGCAGACGTGGACGAGTGCGCGTCCGGCCGCGGCGGCTGTGAGCACCACTGCACCAACCTGGCCGGCTCCTTCCAGTGCTCCTGTGAGGCCGGCTTCCGGCTGGACGAGGACCGTCGAGGCTGTGCCCGTGAGTCCCTGCCTGTCACCGCAGGGACCCTGCCTTCTAGGCACCTGTCCCTTATGCCCCCTAGGTCCCCCCGTCTCCGTCCTGGCCAGGTAGAGCCCACCTCAGTCCTGCCTCTGGCTGTGGGACAAGCTGGGGGCAGCGGTGTCGGGGAAGGGGCTGGTCAGACAGGCCTCCGCCAGGGCAGGGGTTTGCCCAGGGGTCCGGGGTGGTCCAGTTCCTGTCCTGCCCCGGTGAGAGAGGGACCGAGGACGGTGTCCAAGGGAAGAGACCGCCCCTGCTGCCCCGCCCCCCCACCCCCGCTGCCCCTGCTGCACCTGGTCAGGAGTACAGCTGGGACGTCCCCTTGCCATCGAGCTGAGGCGGGGTGCAGCAGGGGCTATAGGTGGGGCCCCAGGGGGTGGGAGCTGCCTCTGGGCACTGAGGGGCGGGGGAATCCGGGACGGGAGGGTGGCAGGGGCTAAGGGGCTTTTGTGCCCCCGCCAGCCCTGGAGGTACCCGAAGCAGACCTGGACGGCCAGCTGCCCTTCGTGCGGCCCCTCCCACACGTCGCGGTGCTCCAGGACGAGCTGCCCCACCTCTTCCAAGATGACTACGTGGGGGCCCAGGAGGAGGCAGCAGCGGTGGAGGCCCGGGGCGAGCACACACTGCTGGAGAAGTTCGGTGCGGGTGGGCCCAGCTGTGGGGGCCCTGCTGTCGGGGACGGCGGCCCAGCCGCCACCCGCCCTGGGGTCTCGTTTGCACAGTGTGGTGGTGGGGGGGGTGGTGCTGAGCCTGGCCGGACCACGTGGGCCCTGACCTCTCTCTGCCGGTCTGCCCCCAGTGTGCCTGGACGCCTCCTTCGGCCAGGACTGCAGTCTCACCTGTGATGACTGCAGGAACGGGGCCACCTGCCTCCCGGGCCTGGACGGCTGTGACTGCCCTGAGGGCTGGACCGGGCTCATCTGCAACGAGAGTGAGGCCTCGGGGGCGGGGTCCTGCGGGCAGCCACCCTGGGCCGGGGGAGGGGGGTTGGTCCCCGGGGCCTACCCGTTGCCGCGTTCCCTCCAGGTGCAGCGTCCAGCCAGGCGCTGCTCTAGGTGCCGGGGGCCCTCGGGGACTGGCAGGGGCAAGCGGGGCGGCAGCCCAGGCGGCAGGGGGTCTGACGGGGTGCCGCCGGTGGGCGGGACCAGCCACGACCCAGGCCGTACAGCGAGTTGGTACTGGAAGTGCCTCTGAGACCTGTTGTCCCAGCCCCCACCCAGTGACCAGCCCCCCTCAGGCGCCCGTGGGTGGGCGGTCTCAGGGCCGTGGTGACTGTCCCCGAGGGTTTGCCTGCTGAGAGCACCGCAGAGGAGGTGCACGTACTGGGGTTTAGAGGGAGGGAGTGTGGTGATCGATTAGTGATGTCTGCCGTGTGTCGTGGCCGGGCCTGGGGCACAGGTGCTTCTGAACTGGGGGGGCTCACACCCCGGGAGGCACCTCGGTGTCTCCAGAGGGGCTCCTGGGGCCACAGCGCTTCTGCGGCCGGTGACCCTGGTGCGTTGCTCTCACCGCCTGCAGCTTGTCCCCCAGACACATTTGGGAGGAACTGTAGCTCGTCCTGCAGCTGTCAGAACGGGGGGACCTGCCACCCCGTGACGGGGGCCTGCCGCTGCCCCCCTGGCGTCTCTGGAGCCCACTGTGAGGACGGTGGGTGCAGCCCTCCTGGGGTGGGGGGGGTGGGACACGGCCTCCCAGCTGGCCTCCCGGCTTTCTCTTGGCCACCTGCCTCCTGCGGGAGTGGGGAGTGGGGAAGGCGGCCGTGTGGATGCGAGCTTTGCCTGGGGCCCAACTAGAGCTGATGGTGAAGACTTGGCGGGAAAACAGCCCTTTCAGAATGGGTTCCCCTGGAAGATAGTGAGCTGTCCATTCCTGGAAGCATTCAAGCAGACTCCTGGTGGCTTAGTGGGATTTGCACGAGGGAACGTGCCTGGGCCCATCATTGCATGGGACGACCCTAACGTTCTTCCTAACTGCGAAGCATCAACATTTTTGAAGGAATTCGAGAGTCTATATAAATAAGCTTCCAAAAACACTTTGCCTTTAAGTCTGCAGGCCTTTAAAATTCTGCCTCTTTTGCCACAGAACGTAGCTAGTGCATGAACTTCCTGCCTTAGTAAGGGGGTAGTTTTAGTCACTGGAAGCCATCCCTGGGGCTTTGCCCCCCCCCCTCCCCCCCCCCCCCCCCCCGCCCACTCTAGGCTTCAGGGCGTGTGTGGGCCCTGAACAGACCCACGGGGCTCCTGGCACGTGAACGGCTCGCATTGTTGTGCTTTTGCTTGTGGCGTGGTGTGGCGTGGTTCCCCAGAGACCTGGGCCTCTGCTGGGGTCCTGTGGGGAGAGTGCACCAGTCCTGGGAGAGGCTGGCAGGCCAGTCCTCGGGCGGGAGGGCTCTGCGGCCCCCGCATAAGTTTCCTGGACTCCGGGCGCTCCAGGGCCCGGGGCTGCATCCCTCTAGCCTCTGCCTCCGTCTTCCCATCTCCAGCTTTCCTCTCCTTTCCCTTTTAAGGACACTCAGGGGATCAGGCCACTTGGATAACCAAGGGGGGTTCTCACCTGCAGATCCTGGGGATTTAGACAGCCGGTTGGGGCTGTGTGTCCCTCCTTCCCTGAGGGCCAGAGGTTAGGCTACGTGACCACCGAGGGATGGAAGTCAGGATGCTGTAGATGTGGATGGGGCATAGGAGATCGGGGGAGTCTCTGTGTATCCCACGCATATGCTGAAGAATGTCCTTGGCTTTGCACCCCGGGCCATCCTCCAGGCCACAGATGCTGGGGAGACAGGCCAGCCAGGGCAGATGGCCATATGTATGGCTCATCTTGTGTCTGCCCTGTCCTCATGGTGCCCTTGCCTGCCCCCCGGGCCCCTCCCTGTCTGGGGTGCAGAGTCCTCTGACTGCTGGTGGCACCAGAGCCCTGGGCCCCAGTGGCCCGGGCCACTCCTGGCTCCTATGCTAGGCACTGGGGCCCCCGGGAGCATCTCCACGGCCTGAAGACATGTCTAGGGGGTCACTCAGCAGGCCCTGCCTCCCCTAGGCTGCCCCAAGGGCTTCTACGGCAAGCAGTGTCACAAGAAGTGCCACTGTGCCAATCGTGGCCGGTGCCACCGCCTCTACGGGGCCTGCCTCTGCGACCCGGGGCTCTACGGCCGTTTCTGCCACCTGGGTGAGTCCCCCGCTCTGGCTGCCTGCGCCCAAGGGGACGGCCGAGGGCTCCTTCTGTGCCTTGCTGCCCGTGCTGAGGCTTGGGTGAGGCGTCACCACCTGCAGATGACGATGCCGGGCTGGCGAGGCCCCCCCGGCTGGGATGTGGGGTCCGCCCCCGGGGCTGTGGGCTCAGAGCCTCGTCCTCTGAACTGCGCTGGCCTTCAGGGTGTCTCGCGTTACCTCCCGGCCCCACCCGGGCTAGTGGGTGGGCTGGCTTCCCTCTGAACGGGGCACGGGCTCACCTTGGCTTTTGGGGTTCCCTGGCAGCCAGGGGGAGTCCTGAGTCCCCAGCGGGGCCACCCCTCCCTGGTGGGCCAGTGGAGCAAAGGTGGGTGACGATGAGCCGACCTCACCTGGGAGATCTCCACGTTCCCCTGTAGAAGGATCATTTAAAGGGGAGGAACCGGGAGTCCGTGGGTCTCCCGGCTGGGAAGTGGTGGGACCCAGGGCACGCGCCCACACTCTGCCGAGACCGTCTCTCATCTATAGAACAGGCACGTGGGTCGCAGCCCCCTGGGACACCAGCGTCTGGGAGGGCAGGACCGCCCTGCGCGGCTCCCGGGGACACGTGTCAGTGAGGGGGAGCTGGAGAGCTGCGACCCAGGAGGGGCTGGCCCGTGCAGGCGGCCAGGCTCTCACGTGGGCTCTGTGGCTGCAGCCTGTCCTCCGTGGGCCTTCGGGCCGGGCTGCTCGGAGGAGTGTCAGTGCGAACAGCGGAACGCGCTTGCGTGCGACCGGAGAGACGGCAGCTGTTCCTGCAAAGCGGGCTTCAGGGGCGAGCGGTGTCAGGACGGTGAGTGCAGGGGGTGCGGAGGGGTGGGGGGAAGGGCCCCAGCCTGGCCGACCCTGCAGGCCCCTCTCTCCTTGCCCCCTGCAGAGTGCGAGCCAGGCTTCTTCGGGCCCGGGTGCCTGCAGGCATGTGCCTGCCCTCAGGGCGTGGCCTGTGACCCCGTCAGCGGCCAGTGTGGGAAGCGGTGTCCCGCCGGCTACTGGGGGAAGGACTGTGACCAAGGTCAGTGGCCAGCCCGGGGGGCGCCCGGGGTCGGGTGGGGTGGGGGTCACCTGCCTGCGCCGGGCACCGGGCCCCAGAAGTGACGGGAGCAGGAGGTGGAGTGAAGCCGCCAGCCTGGCCCCGGTGGCACTTGAACCTGCCGTGGCCCTGCCCTGGTCATGCAGGGGTGACTCGGCACTGGTCTGCTGGTCCCGGTGCACCTGTCAGGGCTGCTGGGGCAGGAGTAAGTCTGTGCTCGGGGCCTGGCCCAGGGAAGGGGTCTGCCCCTCCACTGGTCAGCTAGAATGTGCTCAGTGTGCTGGGGGCTCCATCCCGGTGGGTCTGAGCCTGTGGGACCCGGGGCAGCTCTGTCCTGGTGGGTCTGAGCCTGTGGGACCCGGGGCAGCTCCGTCCCGGTGGGTCTGAGTCTGGGGGACCCAGGGCAGCTCCGTCCTGGTGGGTCTGAGCCTGTGGGACCCAGGACAGCTCCGTCCCGGTGGGTCTGAGTCTGGGGGACCCGGGGCAGCTCCGTCCCGGTGGGTCTGAGTCTGGGGGACCCGGGGCAGCTCCGTCCCGGTGGGTCTGAGTCTGGGGGACCCGGGGCAGCTCCATCCCGGTGGGTCTGAGTCTGGGGGACCCAGGGCAGCTCCGTCCCGGTGGGTCTGAGCCTGTGGGACCCGGGGCAGCTCCGTCCCGGTGGGTCTGAGTCTGGGGGACCCAGGGCAGCTCCGTCCCGGTGGGTCTGAGCCTGTGGGACCCAGGACAGCTCCGTCCCGGTGGGTCTGAGTCTGGGGGACCCGGGCAGCTCCATCCCGGTGGGTCTGAGTCTGGGGGACCCAGGGCAGCTCCGTCCCGGTGGGTCTGAGCCTGTGGGACCCGGGACAGCTCCGTCCCGGTGGGTCTGAGTCTGGGGGACCCGGGGCAGCTCCGTCCCGGTGGGTCTGAGTCTGGGGGACCCGGGCAGCTCCGTCCCGGTGGGTCTGAGTCTGGGGGACCCGGGGCAGCTCCATCCCGGTGGGTCTGAGTCTGGGGGACCCAGGGCAGCTCCGTCCCGGTGGGTCTGAGCCTGTGGGACCCGGGGCAGCTCCGTCCCGGTGGGTCTGAGCCTGTGGGACCCAGGGCAGCTCCGTCCCGGTGGGTCTGAGCCTGTGGGACCCGGGGCAGCTCTGTCCTGGTGGGTCTGAGTCTGGGGGACCCGGGGCAGCTCCGTCCTGGTGGGTCTGAGTCTGGGGGACCTGGGGCAGCCCTGTCCCAGTGGGTCTGAGTGTGGGACCTGGGACAGCTCCGTCCTGGTGGGTCTGAGTCTGGGGGACCCGGGGCAGCTCCGTCCTGGTGGGTCTGAGTCTGGGGGACCCGGGGCAGCTCCGTCCTGGTGGGTCTGAGTCTGGGGGACCCGGGGCAGCTCCGTCCTGGTGGGTCTGAGTCTGGGGGACCCGGGGCAGCTCTGTCCTGGTGGGTCTGAGTCTGGGGGACCCGGGGCAGCTCCGTCCCGGTGGGTCTGAGCCTGTGGGACCCGGGGCAGCTCCGTCCCGGTGGGTCTGAGTCTGGGGGACCCGGGGCAGCTCCGTCCTGGTGGGTCTGAGTCTGGGGGACCCGGGGCAGCTCCGTCCTGGTGGGTCTGAGTCTGGGGGACCTGGGGCAGCCCTGTCCCAGTGGGTCTGAGTGTGGGACCTGGGACAGCTCCGTCCTGGTGGGTCTGAGTCTGGGGGACCCGGGGCAGCTCCGTCCCGGTGGGTCTGAGTCTGGGGGACCCGGGGCAGCTCCGTCCTGGTGGGTCTGAGTCTGGGGGACCCGGGGCAGCTCCGTCCCGGTGGGTCTGAGCCTGTGGGACCCGGGGCAGCTCCGTCCCGGTGGGTCTGAGCCTGTGGGACCCAGGGCAGCTCCGTCCCGGTGGGTCTGAGTCTGGGGGACCCGGGGCAGCTCTGTCCTGGTGGGTCTGAGTCTGGGGGACCCGGGGCAGCTCCGTCCTGGTGGGTCTGAGTCTGGGGGACCTGGGGCAGCCCTGTCCCAGTGGGTCTGAGTGTGGGACCTGGGACAGCTCCGTCCTGGTGGGTCTGAGTCTGGGGGACCCGGGGCAGCTCCGTCCCGGTGGGTCTGAGTCTGGGGGACCCGGGGCAGCTCTGTCCTGGTGGGTCTGAGTCTGGGGGACCCGGGGCAGCTCCGTCCTGGTGGGTCTGAGTCTGGGGGACCCGGGGCAGCTCCGTCCCGGTGGGTCTGAGTCTGGGGGACCTGGGGCAGCCCTGTCCCAGTGGGTCTGAGTGTGGGACCTGGGACAGCTCCGTCCCGGTGGGTCTGAGTCTGGGGGACCCGGGGCAGCTCCGTCCCAGTGGGTCTGAGTGTGGGACCCGGGGCAGCTCCGTCCTGGTGGGTCTGAGTCTGGGGGACCCGGGGCAGCTCCCTCACGGTGGGTCTGAGTGCGGGACCCTGGCAGCTGCTCCTGCAGGGGCGACTTGAAGCACAGGGTTGGGCTGGAAGTGCAGCGTGGCGAGTGACAGAAGGCCCCCCGCACGGCTGCCCTGGCCACGCGGTGAAGGACATGGGCAGAGCGGTGGGCGAGGCTGGAGGCCCCTCTGGTGCTCACACGCCGCAGGCAGATGAGGAGGAAGAAAGCCCCCCGCGTGGGTCCTGGGGCTGCCCAGCCCTACTCATGGGGTGTGGACAAGTGGGGACCTTCCAGAGCACACGGTGTGAGCACTGTTTGCACCTGTTGGCCCAAGTGGATGGGAACTGCCCGGCCTGAGCGGTCCACTGGTGTGAGCATTCTTTGAGGTTGGGGCGGGGGGGACTGGCTGGCTCGAGCTCCCCCTAGTCTTGGCCTGTCCCGTCCCGAGAACAAGGAGGGGATTGGAGGCCACTACCCAGCCTGAGATGAGTCAGTGTCTCCCCGTGCACCAGGCCAGGTCCCTCTAGAGGGGTGGTCCTGGAGGCCAAGGTGATGATCTCGCAGAGCTCTCGGGTCCCAGGGGTCCAGGAGGAGTGTGTGGGGGGCTGGGAACCCAGCCTGGACCCCCAACCCCCTGTGCACCCCAAGGGGCTCCGCGGTCTCTGGAGGTCTTTAGTAGCTGCACACATCTGCTCTCCTGTCCTCCAAGCCCCGGCAGAGCTCAGCGAGTCACAGACTTGCCTTGGGGACCCCTGACTCTTCTCTCTGCCTCCCCCCACCCCACCGGACACTCACGGGAGTGCTTGTGAGCACAGCACACACTTGGGCAGCTGCCCCAGGGAGGGGCAGGAGGTCTCTCCAGAAACCGTCAGCTGGAGCCCTTCTCTGCTGGGTTTCCTTGTTTCTTTCCCTTTTCTCTTTGATAGTTTCCTGCACCCTAAGGATGCAGCACAGGAAATGCCATGCATATTTTTTTGGGAGTGATGGGCTCCCCACTCCTGTCGGGTCTGGAGAGATTTACCACCCCAAATGCGTGTCTGCCGGGCCCCCTGAGGCCCCACGGGACAGCTTCAGCTGGTGCCGTCACCGGCCTCCGTCCCCTGGTCCCCACTGCGTGGCTGCCCGTGTGCGCCTCCGGTCCTGCTCAGGTGCCCTTGCCCCGGGGGCGGGGGGAGGCGGGTGTGCGCCCCGCCCAGGACGGGCCCTCAGGACAAGGGTCCGCAGATGTGTCCTCAGTCCCAGAGCCCCCTCCAGGGACTCCACCCACCCCTCCGACACTCTGCCCCAGGGCAGGGTGCTTGCTCCCCACTCCCCCAGGGCACTTTTTGATTCCTTGGGCGTGGAGCTCGGCCCCACAGCCCATCCCCTCCAGGGGCTGCGCCCTCCTTCCTGGACCTGCCAGAGCTTTCCTGCGGCAAGGGGCAGAGCTGCAGGGGGGCCCAGGGCTACTGTGGGGTGTGGGGGGAGGCCGTGCCCAGGCTGGTCGGAGGCTTAGGGCGCCCTGGGCTCTGCGTGTTCTCTCGGGGAGGGCGCAGAGGCTCCCAGCACCTGCACCCACAGAGCCTGCCGTCTTCGCCCCTCAGCAGGCTCTCTCTCCCTGGTCTTGGCTCTTCCCCCAGGGTCTTGCTGCCCCTCTGTTGGGCAGAGGAGGAGGGGGCCCCAGGACTCTGGGAGGCCCCCCCCACCCTCCTAATGTGTCTGGCTCCCACGGTAGCCCCCATCCTGCGCGGAAAGGGCCACAGGGCAGGGTAAAGTGGTGTGTGTAGAACCCTGCCTCACCCCAGCCCGTACTCTTTGGGGATCTGAGGCAGGGGGCCACGCCTGTCCTGGGCTTCCTGGCTGGCGGGGAGCGGGGAGGAAGGAGGGCAGAACTGCCTCCGGCTCCAGTGTGCTTGGGAGCCCGCAGAGTCCTCCCTGCGCCCCCTGCCCCCAGCAGGCCCCTCCCTGCCGGCATGCTCTGCGCCCTGCCTGTTCCTATGACCACCATGGTCACCCAGGGGACTCTGGCTGTGCCCAGCAGCCCCACTGGGGTAGGGGGTTGCTGAGGCCCCACCTACCTGTTCCTTCCTGCAGAGTGCCCGGAGGGGACGTTCGGTGTGAACTGCTCGGGCTCCTGCTCCTGTGGGGGGGCACCCTGCGACCGGGTCACGGGGCAATGCCAGTGCCCTCCAGGGAGGACTGGGGACGATTGTGGGGCAGGTGAGTGGTAGCAGTGTCCTGAGATCCCCTCCCCACTGCGCTGCACAAGGCTGGGTGGTCCCAGCCCGGACCGTGTTTGGGGACCCCAGCGCCAACTGAATTTGGGGACCCCCAGCCCTGGCCCCCGCCCTGGAGGCCTGCAGACCCCGGCCCCATCCTCAGCAGCTGAGACCCCACGCTGAATCACGCTTGGGTCTGGGGGTGGGGACCGAGCTGACCTACGTGCACCAGGAGCCCGTCAGCCACGGCGACGGACCGGCCAGCCGAGCCGCCTGCCCTCCCTGTGGGCGGTGCTGTGCCCTCTGGGCTGCCGGCGTATGGGGGTCTCCCAGCCTCTCTGATGCACTCCCCATTTTGCCTGTTGAGCTGTCCTGGGGCAGGGGCTCCTCTTTGGAGGTGGTCCTCTGCAGCCTGCAGCCCAAGGAGGGGCTGGGGGCTCCCATGACCCCTTCCTCTCCCTCCCCTGGGCCGGCTCAGTTGGTGCCACCGCTAGGCTGGGACACAGGGTCGGTACCGTGCTCCCCCGGGGCAGCAAGGCCCCCCGGGGAGACTGACTGGCTGTGGTGGGGGGGGGTAGATTGTCCCGAAGGCCGCTGGGGGCTGGGCTGCCAGGAGATCTGCCCTGCGTGTGAGCACGGTGCCGTCTGCGAGCCCGGGACCGGAGCCTGCCTGTGCCGCCCCGGCTACACGGGCAGCCGCTGCCAGGACGGTGAGTCCCATGTCCCCTCCGACCTCAGACCCTAGCCCGGGCGGCCCCACCCACCGCTCACGCTTCCTCGTCCTGCAGCGTGCCCGGCGGGCTGGTTTGGGCCCGGCTGCCAGATGAGGTGCTCCTGTGCCAATGACGGGCACTGCCACCCGGTGACCGGACGTTGCAGCTGTGCCCCCGGGTGGACCGGCCTCAGCTGCCAGAGAGGTGTGTGGGCCCGGGGCCCGGGGCCGGGCTTGTAGGGGGAGGAGGAGACGGGATGCTTGCGGGTTCTGCCGGGCCTGTGCGGGCTGACCTGGGTTGTGTTGCAGCCTGCGACAGCGGCCACTGGGGACCCAACTGCAGCCACACCTGCAGCTGCAGTGTAGGCCACGGGAGTTGCGATGCGGTCAGCGGCCTGTGTGCGTGTGAGGCCGGCTACACGGGCCCGCGGTGTGAGCAGCGTGAGTCCTGGCCTGCTCACAGCCATGCTCCCACGCATGTGCATGCACGCACGCAAGTGCTGGGGGCCCTAGTCCTGGGATAGGCAGGGGTCCCCTCCCCCAGCTCCCCCTGCCCCCCAGCTCCCCCTGCCCCCCAGCTCCCCCTGCCCCCCAGCTCCCCTTGCCCCCCCAGCTCCCCCTTGCCCCCCCAGCTCCCCCTGCCCCCCAGCTCCCCCTGCCCCCCCAGCTCCCCCTGCCCCCCGGCTCCCCCTGCCCCCCCAGCTCTCCCTGCCCCCCAGCTCCCCCTGCCCCCCAAACTCCCCCTGCCCCCCCAGCTCCCCCAGCTCCCCCTGCCCCCCAGCTCCCCCTGCCCTGCTGGGCCCAGGCAGCCCCCATGTACCTGGGCCTGAGATACAGGCACACCTGGAGCAGCAGACAGGGAGAGGTGGGGTCCGTTGCACCCCACGGGGCACCCGGAGGAGGGGGGACCAAGAGCCACGACCTTCTGCGTGTGCCCCCCTACAGCTGGGCCCAGGGGGTCCAGAGTCATGCCTGGGGCTCCTCTCCTGGGGGCTCAGTCCTTAGCGGGCCGGGCAGGGAGGGGGTGGAGGCAGGTAGATGAGCCCCTTGGGGACTGCCCCGCTGTCCCGTCCCCCAGCTCGGATGGCAGAGGCACAGGCAGGTGTCTGTCCGTGTCTCCCCACCTCCGGCTGATGCTGGGCGGGGGCTGCACGGCTCAGGGTGTCCCCAGGGCTACTTTGGGCCGGGCTGCGGGCGGCGGTGCCAGTGTGAGCACGGGGCAGCCTGTGACCACGTCAGCGGGGCTTGCGCCTGCCCGGCCGGCTGGAGGGGAACCTTCTGTGAACGTGGTGAGCTGGGCCGTGGGCCGGGGCTGGCGGTGGGCCCCGTTTCCTGGCTGTCTCCCATCACCGCCCGCTCTCCGCAGCCTGCCCGGCGGGCTTCTTCGGACTGGATTGCCGTGGCGTCTGTGACTGTGTCGCCGGAGCCT
This sequence comes from Panthera leo, assembly GCF_018350215.1. Taxonomy (NCBI): domain Eukaryota; kingdom Metazoa; phylum Chordata; class Mammalia; order Carnivora; family Felidae; genus Panthera; species Panthera leo. The sequence continues at coordinate 1,972,213 of NC_056686.1, read as the reverse complement.
CCTGTGACTCCGTGAGCGGCTCCTGCCTCTGCCCCGCTGGCCGCCGGGGCCCCCGCTGTGCCCAGGGTACGAGAGGCCCAGGCGGCCCCGGGGGCTACAGGAGGGGGGCCTGGTCCACCGGGCCAGACCCGCATCTGGGGCCTCATCCTGGGTGTTCGACGCTGCCTGGTGGCCACCTGGGAAACGCCGCTTTTGCCCACAAGGGCCAGCATGTTGGTCTCTGTGGCCACCCTGCCTGTGCCCACCCTGCCTGCTGCAGCCCCGGCCAGGGCCGCTCCCCAGGCCCCTGACTGTCCCCTGTCCTGCAGCCTGCCCAGCCCACTCCTACGGACACAACTGCAGCCAAGCCTGCACCTGCTTCAACGGGGCCTCCTGTGACCCTGTCCACGGACAGTGCCTCTGTGGCCCTGGCTGGCTGGGCCCCACTTGCCTGGAGGGTAAGCCCTCCCGAGGAGGGGTCCTTTAGGAGCAAACAGTCCCACGCCGGGGAGTCCGGAACCAAGGATTGTGTCAGCCCTTCAATGAGCCGTGCAGGGTCACGTGGGCATGGGATGCCAGTGACGCGGGTTTCACCGGGAGCGACGGGCAGGGAGGACCGGGGCCTGTCACACCCCCACGGGGCCCGCGGCACCTGGGGGCGGCAGGAGGGTGCCGAGCCCCCACCGAGGTGGGTTGGGGGCCCAGGGTGGCCTGGGGCAGGTTATCTTACACGCAGCCCTGGGGGAGGCCCTCCCCACAGAGCCTGGTGTTGGGTTTTGGGGTGGCTGGAAAGCACAGAACCACCAGGGCCAGCCCTCGACAGGGGAGAGGCGTTGGCCCTGCTGGGCTGACTGGTGGGGTGCTGTCCGCCCCCCCACCCCCTCCTCCAGCCTGCCCCTCAGGCCTCTACGGCGAGAACTGTCAACATTCCTGCCTTTGCCAGCACGGGGGCACCTGTGACCCTGTCTCAGGCCACTGCACGTGCCCAGAGGGCTGGGGTGGCCCAGCCTGTGAGGAGGGTGAGCATGGGTCAGGCGGTAGAGGAGGAGGAGGGACCCGGGGTCCGGGGTGGGTGCCCCGAGTGTCCCGGCACGCCTCCCCGCTCCGACCTCCGTGGGCAGAGGCGGCTTCCTGCTGCTGGGGGCTGTGGCCCCAGACCCGTAGTGTGACCAGCCCCAGGCACCCCTCCTTCTCGACGTGGGGTGCAAGGCCCTGGGCGGGGTGGGGGTCTCCTGGGCGCGGGGGACACAGGGCACTCCCGGAGCACTGTACCCTGCAGAATGTCTCCCGGGACACTTCGGGGCCGGTTGCCAACACAGTTGCAGGTGCCTCAACGGTGGCCTCTGTGACCGGTACTCAGGCCGCTGCCTCTGCCCAGCCGGCTGGACCGGGGACGAGTGTCAGAGCCGTGAGTGGGCCAGATTGGGGGCCGGTCGGGGGAAGTCCGGGGGTCCCCTCTGGGGCCATCAGGGGCTGGCCTCGCTGCCTCCCTGCAGGGTGGAGGGCCCGGTGAGGGGTCACTTGGCAGGTGGGGGCAGGGGCGGCTGTCTGAGCTCCCAGGGGTCTCCTGTGGGAGGGCTGGGGGGGCCCCGCTTGAACCCCTGGAGCCCGACCCAGCCCTCTGCCTGCAGCCTGTGCCGAAGGCACGTTTGGGGCTCACTGCGAGGAGCGCTGTGCCTGCCGGCGGGGAGCCACCTGTCACCACGTCACGGGGGCCTGCCTCTGCCCCCCGGGATGGAGGGGCTCGCAGTGTGAGAACGGTGAGCCCCTCGGCGCCGCTGCACCCGGGGGCCCCGCTGCTCGGGTGGGGGTGGGCCCTGACGCCGTGTCCCCCCTCCCCCGGCCCGGCCCGCGCCGGCCCTGGGGCTCCCTGCCACCCCAGCACATGGCTTCCCGCAGCCTGCCCGCGTGGCCGGTTTGGAAAGGACTGTGGCCAGCGCTGCCAGTGCCCGCCGGGCTCTGCCTGCCACCACGTCACCGGGGAGTGTCGCTGTCCAGCGGGCCTCACGGGGCCCAGCTGCGAGCAGGGTAGGTGACCCCGCCCGGGCGGGCACGGGGCTGTGCGTCCCCCTGGAGCGGCACCCCCACGGGGGGGAGGGCTCCGCAAGGGGGGCGGCTCTGGGGCGGACGGAGGGGGCTCCCGAGCCGGGCCGGGACCGACCTCCGCCTGCGCCCCAGCCTGCCCGCCAGGCACCTTTGGGGAGCGCTGTGGGCAGAAGTGCCGTTGTCCCAGCGAGAACCAGACCTGCCACCCCGCCCTGGGGACCTGCACGTGTGCCGCTGGCTACCACGGCTCCGGCTGCCGGCAGCGTGAGTGCACCCGGCCGCCCGCCGGGCCGTCCTTGGGAGGGCTGCGCACTGCCGTGGGCCTGGCCCAGCTCCTGGCCCCAGGCAACGGCTCCTGTCCTCGCAGGGTGCCCCCCTGGGCGGTTTGGACCCGGCTGTGAGCAGCCGTGCGGGTGTCTCCACGGGGGCTCCTGTGATGCGGCCACCGGGGCCTGCCTCTGCCCTGCTGGATTCCTTGGGGCCGACTGCAGCCTGGGTGAGTGGTTGGGGCGAGGGCTGGGTGGCTGGCTGAGGGAGGGGGTGGCTGCCCTCTGTGCCTTGGTGGGCAGGGCCCCTGACCATCTGCCCCCCCCCCCCCGCCCCCGATTCTCCTGCTGGCCCCAGGCTGGGCTAAGGTGGGGGGTGTCAGTGTGACCCCAGTGTCCCTGCCGGCCAACTCTGTCCCCTTCACCTGTCCCCACTCTCCCCCCCTCCCCACCCCAGTCCCCCCAGCCACGTCCAGCAGGGGCTTGTGGACCTCTGTGCAGAGGCCGGCCAGGCATCCAGCTGAGAAAAGTGCCTTTCTCTGAGTCATGTGGGGACTTCCCGCCCATCCGGGAGCCTGGCTGGGCTGGTGGGGGTGGGGTGGGGGCATCGGTGAGTCACTGTCGCCGCAGAGCAGGCCTGGCCCCCAGCAGACCCGTGGGTAGAGGGGAGATGCCAGGGCGGGCGGGGGCACGGGAGGAGGTCGCCTCTGCCCCATCCGGGCCAGACACAGGGCTCCCCCTGCCCCTTCCCGTCCCTGGGCCGACGTGGCAGAGAGAAGGGCAGCCGGCAGCGGCGGCCACCCTCCTGTCTCCTCCCGGCAGCCTGTCCACAGGGCCGCTTCGGTCCTGGCTGTGCGCGTGTGTGCAAGTGTGGGCAGGGAGCGGCCTGCGACCCCGTGAATGGCAGCTGCACCTGTCCCCCAGGGAGGACCGGCCTCCACTGTGAGCACGGTGAGCACGGACTCCACCCACCACTGTCTGTGTCAGCCCTTGGGAGCGGGGCCGATGGGCTGGAGCCATGGGTTCCCCAGGGGAGAGAGACCTGGGTCCCCAAAACCGGGTGGTACGTTCATGCTGATGGTCTCTGGCGATCCCAAGGGGCTCGTGGGGGCCGAACAAGTTCCAACCTGGACCCTCCCAGCAGAGGGTGGGCAGGTGGGGGGGGTGGGGTCAAGCAGCTATTTCGTCTGAGGACAGAGCCAGCTTCCTGGCTCATGGCCCCTTGGCATAGCATCCCGCTGGCCCTTTCTGCTGGCCCAAGAGGCCAGGGACCCCAGGTAGAGGGACGTCTGGAGCACGAGGCATGGGGGAGAACAGGGGTGGCTTGTGCCCATGATGGCACCCAGACCCCACGGCCACAGCTACAGCCCCTTGGCCTGGCCCCCACACCCTGGTAGATCTGAGCTCTCTGCTTTTCTTTAGTCCTCCTCAAGGAGTCAGTGACAAATCCCCATTCTTAACCAGCGGCAGTAAGGAGTCATAAGCCTTATGGCCCGGCTGTAGCTAGGCTGCGTCTTCACCTCCAGGGGAGTACGGCAGCCACGGTCAGTCGTATTACAATCAGAGGCCACCGGAGGGCATGGCAGCCCGGCCTCCTCCTCAGCCCAGAGGGTGTGCCTGTGCGGAGGGCCAACGCCTCCAGGAAGGCTTCCCTGACCACCTCCTGCCAGCTGGGCGGGCACTCCCGTGCCCTGGAGGCCGATGGCCCCTTTCATCCTGATCGTCCCTGGCGCCCAGCCAGCCCTGGCATTTGCTACCTGAGAGAACGGATGAGTGAACAGGACACGGCTCGTGTCACTCCCTGGCGCTCGTGTCCCTGGGGGTGGAGACCGGCACCGGCAGGCCCCAGAAGGCGTCTGTTGAAGGAAGGTCTGACGTGGTGGGGACGTGTCCCCAGAGCGTGTCCAGCCCCGGCCAGAGCTGTGAGCAGCGCCTGACTTCTGCCTCCAGGCTGCCCTCGGAACCGGTTTGGCATAAGCTGCGAGCACGCGTGCTCCTGCAGAAACGGGGGCCTGTGCCACGCCACCAACGGCAGTTGTTCCTGCGGCCTGGGCTGGACGGGGCCGCGGTGTGAGCTGGGTGAGCTCCCGGGCGGCCGGAGGGTCAGGGCCTCGATGGGGGTGGCTCTGGGCCCCCTGGAGAGCGTGGGGCTTGGGGGGGGGCTGCCGCGGGTCTGGGCCAGGCTCCCGAGGCCGCTGGAATCAGGCTGGTGTGGGGGGGGCCGCCCCTCACGTCCCCGCTCTCTCCGCAGCCTGCCCTCCCGGTCGCTACGGTGCCGCCTGCCGCCTGGAGTGCTCGTGCCAGAACAACGGCACCTGTGAGCCCGCCACGGGCGCCTGCCGCTGCGGCCCCGGCTTCTACGGCCAGGCCTGCCAGCACCGTGAGTCCTGGGGAGGGGACCCCTGCCCGGCATCCGCCCCTGCCACGTCAGGGCCCACCTGGGCTTCCGTGGCAATGGCCGCCGTCCCCGTCCCTCCCCGCGGGGCGGATGGCTTGGGGCCTGGCCCCGCTCACCGTGGGAGTCCGAGGCCAGAGGTCTTGGGCTCAGGGTCCCGTGTGAGCCGGCGGACCTCCCACCCGAGCCCCAGCCGTGATGGGGGAGCTCCCCAGGCCTGGGAGGGGGAAGGGGGGACGCGAGCCCTTTGCTCACTCTGGGCCAACTGAGGTAGGGACTCTAACGCGGGTCCCCTTCAGCCTGTCCCCCTGGCTTCCACGGGGCTGGCTGCCAGGTGGCGTGTGAGTGTCAGCACGGAGCCTCCTGCCACCCCGTCAGCGGCCAGTGTCTCTGCCCCGCCGGCTTCCACGGCCAGCTCTGCGAGAGGGGTGAGTGCTTTGTGCTCCCGCGTGCGACCCTGGCCCTGTCCAGTCTGGCGCGGGGACCGGAGGGGACACCGAGCCCGCTGCCTCCCAGCAGGGTGTGAAGCAGGCTCATTTGGAGAGGGCTGCCGCCAGCACTGTGACTGCGAGGCCGGGGCACCCTGCGACCCCGTCACCGGCCAGTGCCTTTGCCCCCCAGGGCGCACAGGGGCCACCTGTGACCGTGGTAAGTCTGGGGTCCCGCTTGGCGGGGCACAGGTGTGGGTCTCTGTCGGTGGCGAGTGCTGCTGGTGCAGGTGGAGCCTCAGCTGTGCTCCGCCCTGGGCACCTCTCCCCCCTCTGTGGGGGGCAGCTGCTGGAGGGGGCGCCCAGCATGAGGCTCCTGCTCAGGCTCGTCAAGGCCCCACACTCTGCTCTCTGGCCAGAACGGGGGCCCGGCTGGGCGGGGTGGAGACCTGCCTGATCCGCCAGCCTGCCCGGACGGAGGAGGGGCCGCACACATGAGCTCACGGTTGTGCGCTCAGCTTGACCCGGGGAGGGGCGTCCCTGACCGCCAGGCCCCCTCTGCCAGCCCCAGGGCCGAGCGGGGGGCGGGGTGGTGACGCCGGGCAGGTACCCGGTACCTGGCGCTTTCTGGTGTGGGAGCTCACGTGGGGCGGGAAAAGCAAGGCCTGGGGCCTCCGCTGCCTCACGCTCCTGCATAGAGGTCCTGGGTCCCCTGGGCAGGGCAGGTGGGCGGACCCTCAGGCCTGTCTCCCCTACTTCGTGCTGCCTGCAGACTGCAGACCGGGCTTCTTTGGGCCAGGCTGTGCCTTGCGCTGTAGCTGCGGAGCTGGGGCCGGTTGTGACCCCGTCAATGGGCAGTGCCACTGCGTGGACGGCTACACTGGGCCCACCTGCCAGCAAGGTGAGCCAGGCTCCCGAGGGGGTGGAGGGAGGGCAACATGCTTCTCAGCCCCACCCCCGGCGTCCACCCCACCCCTGGCGCGGGCCCCATCCCTCGTCCCCACACACGGCGCCCCTGCGAGGACATCACCATCCCAGCTGGGTAGCCCTGTTGTCCGTATGGCTGCTGATGGGCGAGGTGCGGACCGTGGGGCCGGGTTTTGCCACGCCAGCCGCCCATGGCGGCCCTAGACCGCGGCAAGGGTGGGCTCAACCGCCGGGGCAGGGCTGAATGCATCCGCTGACCTGGCCCTCCACCCCTCCCCTCCTTGCCCTGCGTGTGTGAACCAGAGCGTGATGGTGCGCCCGTGTGTGTGTGTGTGTGTGCATGCGTGTGCTGCAGTCTATATGCTAACCCGTGTGTGTGCACGCTGGTGCGTGCCCGTGCCCATGTGCACGTCGGTGCCTGCCTGCACCCCCAGGCAGTGAGGGAGGGTTCAGGAACTGCACCTTGGCCCCTCAGCCCCCTGGGGGGACGTGCGTCTGCAGGCAGAGCTCTGCGGTGCCCCTGGGGTTCCGCCGTCAGCTTGCCCAGACCCAGCCTGCTGAGGGGAAGGGCTGTGTGTGCTGAGAAGGTCGTGCCTGGGGCCCGTCTGGGGCCGGTGCGGACGGGCTGTGCACACAGGTGAAGCCAGGAGCCAGGCTGGGTGGGGATTCCAGACAGGTCCTCGGCTGGGAACCCCAAATGCGGGCCGGATGTTGTGCAAGCGTGCCTTGGAGCCTCTCTGAGGCCGCCCTGGGCCCAGGAGTATTGGGAGTCCCGGGGGCGGGGTCTCACGGGAGGCGGGATGGGGGCGGGGCGGTGGAGGCGGGGCTTGCAGGGCTGCGGCTCGGGACGCAGCGCCACCCATGGCGGCACCTGGTGGTCGGCTGTGGGATTGCGCCGCAGGCCCTAGGGCGGTCCTAGCAGCCTGGACAGGTGGCAAGGGTCTGGGACCTGTGTCACCCCTGAGCCCGGTGCGAAGGAGGAGAGGCGAGGCCTCCCTGCCTTACAGTTCTGGGCCCTGCTCGCTTTCCTGGAGTGGAGCGGCTAGCTTCTAGTAAAACCCCTCTCCATCCAGCCTCAAAGTCCCTCTTCCCAGCCCAACGTGATACTGGCCTGGGGGCACTGGGGGCTTTCATTTGCAGAGGGAGGGCCCTACAGGCCTAGGTGGCAGAGAGGCATTTGCTGGTGTCACTGGTCTGTTACCAGGAGACTGAGGCCAGAGGAGGGATGAGGATTGTGCACGTACTTACTTATAACCCGGGGCCCACAGGGTGGCGGGCAGGCCAGAATCTGGACCTCAGACACGGGGCGGTGCAGAAGCTGGGGGGGAAGGGCTGGGCTGTCTCCCCTTCATCGGCCTGGAGCTGGAGAGGCAGGAGGGGACACCTGAAGTGGGAGCCCAGAACTGGCCGGGTCGAGAGTTTCCCCGTGCCCCGGGGCTGACCCTCCCTTCCCCTGCCCCTACAGCGGCCTTGCAACCGGCCTCTGACGGACCAGCACCTGGGCTCAGCAGCAGGGCACAGAAACACTAGTGCAGAGGCAGCCGTCAAGCAGGCCCGTCTCCCAGGTGCTCTGGCGACGACTGAGGAGGTCGCCCGTGGGCCAGGACTCCAGCCGCAGCCTCGTCCCCGAGGGCCGTGTGCAGCCACGCAGCCCCTCGCTCTGCAAGGATTGGCCTGCACGGGGAGGGAGGCCCTGGCCGGCCCAGCCGCAAGGAGCCCGGACGAGTGGACCGGCCCTACTGGCTGTGCGTGCTGAGCAAGCCCGCCTCCCCGGGTGGGGACTGAGGTGTGGGCGCAGGTGCGGCAGGGGACCCCTGCCCTCCGAGGTGGTTCTTTGGTTCTTCTGGTGCTAGGCCCTGGGACTGCTGTGGCCCGGCCTGTTCTCCTGGAGCCGCAGCCCACTGTATTTATGTAAAAGTATTTATGGGCAGCTGGACACGCCCGCCGCACCCTGGGCACCGAAGGCTGCCCGTCCCCTGCACCATGAAACCCTGATGCGGGACCTTGGGGCTCTGAGGGGCCTCTGGGTGGGGGACTCTGGTACATGTGAAACCCAGTAATTTAAGGAAGAAGCAGTCGCTTCCTTGTGATCTGTGTGCTCCCTGCTTCGGGCTCGCTGTGGTGGCCTCCCGGGTGCGCCCAATGAGTGTGTTCGGACGGGGATCCCCTCCTGACCGGGAGGCCCCGTCTGCCCCCCCCCCCCCCCCCCCGCTCCCCCAGCGTGTGGCTGGCACACGAGGAGGGTTGGAGTTTGTCCTGGTTCCTGGTGCCCTGGAGGGGCACGAGGGGGCTGGTCTGTGCGTGGGCCCCTCGCGGAGGAGGCTGGCCCGAGGGCAGGGGTGCTGTGGCAGGGGGCGCAGGCTGGGCACCCACCCCTCCTGTCTTCAGAGCGGAAACGGTGGAGGGGTGAAGAACATCCAGTAGAGTGGGCTGCACCCAGATGGTCAGGCCGGACACTTAGGGTCGGGGCTGTAGCCCCTCTGCCCTTCCCTTCGACACCAGCCTAGCTAGCTGATCCCCTCAGGGCAAAGCATCTCATGGAGCAAAGTGACCCACCCTGTCCCCTTAGGCAGACACCTAGTGAACAACCCGTGGCAGAGGAGATCAAAGGGACGGGCCACTGTGTTAAGGTCTTAAAGTCCCAGGAGGGACAAGGGGGGACAGATTGGTGACGTGATGCAGGAAGCTGCGTTCGCAGGAGGACCGGTCGTGAAGGCTGGGGGTGGAGCTGTGCAGGGTGGGCCGCGCCTGGAGGCTGCAGGGAGGCTCCTAGAGGGAACAGGGGATGGGGACAGGGGACCGGAGAGGACGGTTAGCAGAAACAAGGGGAGTTGTGAACATCCTTCTAATTGAAGTTCTGGAACAAGGAGGGAAAAAATGACGGAAGCAACAACAGAAGTTGTCCGGCCAGAAGGTGAACCGTCTCAGACCAGAAGCGCTCCACGCATAACACAAAAGTAGAAGAGCCAGGATCCCAAGAATTTTAAGAAAATCACCAGCAAAGAGAGACTCTAAGACGCCCAGAAAAGAAGGGAAGTCCTGGTGACGTCAGACTTGACGGCAGAAACTCGGGAATTGAGGACCGTGGTGCTGTTTTCAAAGCACGGATGACGCTCGAGATTGATGTTACTGTTCAAGCGTCTGGAAAACAAAGTCAGGGTTCTTCTTGGGTCTCCCAAGTCCCCACTGGGTTAGCCCTCGAAAGCCTGATCTCAAGATGCACTCAGAGGACGCTCACCAGCAAGGAGAGAAAGCCTAGGAAGGTGCAGTGAGATGTCCCCACGGTTCCCGCCTGACCTGGTAACAGAATCAGGTATTCCCATGAGCCGGCAGCAGAGACCCCGAGAGTGTGTGTGGCAGGGGTGGGGAGGGACATCAGCAAGCCACACGCAGCGGCAGGTGAGCGCAACTGAGTGCAGACATGTGGTAACAGGCTAGGTCACTTCCTGCCCGGAGGGAATGTCCTCTCCGGTGGAAAGTGGAGAAGGAGGAATAATAAAGCAGAGTGAGAAGGTAGATTAGCAAAGCCTTGTAAGTGGTTACAAAGGACATCAAAACACTGATCCGTGGGTTGCGTCAGACCTTATTCTGTGGTACTTTAACTGTCAAAGACCTGCCTCGAAGGACAAAAACATAAGCTTACGAAATAAATCAAAAGAAAGCCGGGGTAGGAGTTTCAACGTTTCTGGGCAGAAAGCATCGTAAGTGACTCTATAAATACATGTACAGATAAATGCACGAGACAGTAGAGGCTCTGAAGTCCGTAAAAGTGACCCTATAACAGGGTAGAAATAGACTGACGGTGGGTGATTTTAACGTGTTCCTTAAAAAAAAAGCACATTAAACAAACAGGACATAAGCAATGATAAAACTTTAATAAGCTTTAACATGCGTGGTATATATGTAAACTTATGTTCATATATTTGTATTCTTATGTACAGAATTTATATTCGTGTATATAAACTTTACATTCAGCAAGTGGAGAATGATGGGGCACTTAGCAAGCCTAAAATTCCATTGAAGATGAGTAAGGAAGAAAAAAACTAGCAAGGCTGATGATACTAAAAAAATTTTTTTAATGTTTTATTTATTTTTGAGAGAGAGAGAGAGAGTGAGCAGGGGAGGGGCAGAGAGAGAGGGAGACCCAGAATCCGAAGCAGGCTCCAGGCTCCGAGCTGTCGGCACACAGCCCGACGCAGGGCTCAAACCCACAAACTGTGAGATCATGACCTGAGCTGAATTCGGACGCTCAACCGGCTGAGCCACCCAGGCGCGCCTTGATAGTATTTTTAAACGCAAAGAGAAGATACAGGAGGAAGGACTAAGTTACAGACGCAACAGAGAGGAAGACCTAAAAATGATGTTAAGAATGATTACGTATAAGTAACAGAATTTTTAAATTTTTTTTTAACGTTTATTTTTTTGAGACAGAGAGACAGAGCATGAACAGGGGAGGGGCAGAGAGAGAGGGAGACACAGAATCCGAAACAGGCTCCAGGCTCTGAGCTGTCAGCACAGAGCCCGACTCGGGTCTCGAACTCACGGACCGTGAGATCGTGACCTGAGCCGGAGTCGGACGCTTAACCGACCGAGCCACCCAGGCCCCTAAGTAACAGAATTTTTAAAAAGTGGGTAAGTCTTGAGGGAAGATACGAAACGCCAGGACTGGTGCTGGTGGAAATATACACTTGCACAAACCCACAACTTCAGTAAATACAAGTAGTAACGGAAGCCGCCGCCCGCGGGAGGGCCTGGCCGAATGCCCGTCCGGGTGGTTGGTGCCAGAGTTGCAAGGCCCCGTGAAGTTGTCTAATGGGAATTGTTCCGGAAGCTCTCTGAAACTGAAAAGCAGCTCACCTCATTCCGTGAGGCCCATGGCAACCTGGTTCTGAAACCGGGTGAGGGCGGGGCAAGCAAAGGAGATGACAGATCCGTCACGGGTGTGCACAAGTCCTAATCCCAAACACGCACCGCTCCAAAATGCTCGCAAAGTAATAACCTGATCCAACGTGAATTGCCCTGAAGACGGCGGGACAGCATAGCATCACAAAATGCCTCGACGTGTTTGTGAGACGAGGAATCAGATGATTGTCCGACAGGAGCAGAAAGAACGTTCTATACAGTTCATCTCTTCAGGAGGTGAGTTCTTGGAGGCCCGGGTGGCTGCAGGGAGCTTTGGTGGCAGTGGTCACGTGCCGAGAATCTCTCTCGAGTCTGGTGGAGAAGCTGAGGGGGTTCCGATCTCTAAGCGACACGACGCTGGCCAGCCCTGCCCGCCTAGCACCCCGCCCCCACCCTCCCCGCGGCCTGCATCATCTGCATCCCCGGCCCTGACCCGAAAGCCCCCGTCTCTGGCTGTCCTGCCCCAGGAGAACACAGTGCGGGAGACGGGACTCCGCTTGCTTAGTGCCGGACCCCCTAGGGCCCAGGAAACACTGCAGAAGGAGTGGAAAGCCGGAGTGTCTCCTGCCCCAGGCCCCAGCAGAGCTCTGTGGCTCGGGCCACACTTGGTGCGAGCGAGACACTAGAATGTGAGGCTGTGGGGAGGGAACCCCGTCCGGTGGTCGGGGGGCAGGACCAGGGAACAGAAAAGGGCCGACAGACCAGTAAGGATCAGCAGGGCGGGGCATAAAAATCGTATATAGCATATGAAATGTGTAAAACCTATAAAACTCAATCGCGCTTCAGCGGAGGCCGTGACCAACTAGGAAACAACGCAAAGTAAGGCACCCTTCACCTCCCCAAGAAAACCTGTCAATGCCAGCAGATTAATCTGGCAAGAGGATGCGGGAAGCCCTGAACCAAGTTAGGAGAACAGACCGGAGAGCTCCCAGTCTGATGTGACCCCGTGCCCACAGAGCTCCATGATGGCCCGGCAGGGGACAGCTGGGGTTGGGGGTCCGATCTTGGGGATACGGACAGTCACCAGGGGTGGCAACGTGAGCGAGATTTGTGGACGCCCAGGGCCAACGGAGGTAAGGGCGGAAACACTGACCTGCGCGTTGAGGGGGCAAGAGTCGGGGCTACGGGGGCTCCCATCGAGTTTCAGGGACTGGGGAGCCCCAGGCACTGCTAGGGTCCCGCCGTGGACACCCAGGGGCACTGGATGTCTTCAGGGCTGTGGGCCTGGCCACGGTGTCCCCGCCAGCCACCAGGGGCACTGGATTGTGGGGGGGTGCCCTGCAGAAGGCCTTGGAATGTTTCGGAGTGGTTGTAATAGGTGGGTGGGCGGGGACACCTCGGTGTCTGTTCACACTGGGCCCCACGGGGGTTGGCTGATGTCCTAGGAAGCCCACCGACCCCAGCAGCAGGCCCAAAAGGGGCGGTGCGGCTGGCTGGGAGGAGGGGCTGGGCTAGATTGCTTCTGGAGACCCCTCCCCAGCAGGGCAGGTGTGGCAGAGTTCAAAGAACCCCCAGGAATCCGGGGGTGGGGGGCAGTGCTGGGCACTGCCATGGAGGAAGGGTCGTTTGGGGTCTTGAGACCTCAGCTGGGCTAGAGGGCAGATCAGAGCCATCTCTGGGAGGGGCGGGGTCCCGGCTGGCCTGCCCCGCCCTCAGGAAGGCACCTCAGGCTAAGCGGAGGCCCCTCAGAGGGTGTGGAGTGGGCACTGGCCCTGGGGGGAGCCCTGGCCTTCCACACTTCACCGCCCAGCCACCCCCCGCCCACCTGAGCCCCTCCAGGCCTCCAAGCCGCCAGGGCCCTGTGCTTCTGGAGCCTGCTTTGAGGGGTTCCCGTCCTGGGCTGGTCTGGTCTGGCCCTGCCCGGGTGGGCCCAGCCCCTCCCCCGGGGTCCTGGGGGGTCCTTCCTCCTGGCTAAGCACCTTACTCCTTGCTTGGGAGGACGAGGGGGCTCCAGCCAACCACTGTGCAGACCGAAATGGGCCTGAGGTGGCGTCCTGGCCCCAGGTCAGGAAGTCGAGGGCCTGGTCTCAGGGCTTTCCAAACCCTCTTTGCTCCATTAGCCGGAAAGGTACCGGGCAGAGGGCGGGCAGTGGACAGGTCTGCCCTCCTGAGGAGCTCGGGGGTCGGTGGGGAGAACGAACAGGCGGGCTTCCTTCGGGGGAGCTGGGCTTACACAGAAAGCCGCCCCCACCCCTGCCTGACACACACACACACACGCGTGTGCACACGCCCGGCCTCGGCTGCCAGCTTGCCCGCACAGCAGTTCTGGGAAAAGAGCCGGGAGTTAATCCAGCTCACAGGTGGGCAAGTCGAGGTCCCAGATTCCCACCTGTGCGGTTAGTGGCAGGACCTACGGGGGGCTGACTCCAGTGACCGGACCCTGCCGCGGTCCCACCGCCCTCTGGTCGTGTAAAATCCCTGCCCGGGACCCCAGACCCTGCTTGGGCTCTGACCTAGGCCTGGTCCGTCCGACCGCCTGCGGCCATGGAGGTCACCCTGGAGGTCGGTGGGGAGGAGGTGCTCACCCCTCCCGGCATTATATTTCTCCCCCAACCCCATTCGGTGGGCAGAGCTGGGACAGCTCATCCCCACCGGGCCCTCCAACTGGCTCCGGCCGGCCTCCCCTCCCCACCTGGCCGGGCCCAGGACCGGGAGAGGCACAGCTCAGGGCCTGCCTGATTGCCCCCTTCTGGCTGCGAGTGTGGAGCTGCCCCCCTGGCTTTCAGACCGGAGCTCCAGCGGGATCTGGGCAGATTCTTGTCATAACGGGAGCCCCCACCCCAAGGACAGCACTGCCCGAGCCGAGAGGGGCCCTGGGCGTGGATAGACTCTTCCCCACCTGCACGTCCAGGTCCTGGGGGGACAGATGGGCCCTGAGGGAGGCGGGGGTTGGTGGGACATCCCAGAAGAGCCCCCAGACCCACTAGCCAGACGGAGCCCAGCAAAGGAGTGTGTGGGGACAGGGGTCAGGAGCCACTGGCCTCGCTCACCAAGCTCCAGGCGGACAGTCCGGCCAAGGCCACAGACGAGCACGGGGTGACCAGGAACAGGGGGCCGGACACACCCCCGGGACCCGGCCCAGGTGACCACGCGCGGGGAGCCGGTCCTGGCCGGTGGCACCCTGGGGATGTTGCAGGGACTGCCCTGGCCTTCCCCGAGGCGCAGGCTCCCATGGAAATCCAGGCGCTAAAGAAATACTTTCTTTAATGTCTGTGAAAACCTCAGTCAGGATTTCAGCACTGGCACCAGAGTCCGCTCCCTGAGGCGGGACCTCCTCTCGGAGAGTGGGGCCCTCGGTCCCACGTGGGGGGCAGGAGAGGCGAGGGAGGAGCCGGGCCACGTCCTGCGTCCAGTCACGTGCCCTGCGTGGCGGTGCGGTGGGTGCAGGACGTGTGGGAGACATGGGGCCAAGCTGGCGTGGCCCTGACAGCTTGGGGGAGGGTGGCCCCTGGCGGGGGGACGGCGCGTGCGAGCTTCCCACCGGATGCGTCTGCAGCCGGCACTGCAGCCCCCAGAGCCTCGGGAGACCCGCGGGCTGTCAGGCTCCTGGGGGCCAGGCCGCTTACTGGGGTGTGGATCTGCGCCCCTCGAATCGCCGGGCAGAGCGGGCTACACGTCTGTCTCCACGCGCAGGCGCTCCATTCTGCGCACGTTGCCCTCCACGGCCACGCGGCTGGTGATGCATCGGGCGAAGTCCTCGGGGAACCAGCCCGTCTCCCCATCTCTCAGCCTCTCGCCGTAGAACCACCCTGGACACAGACGTGGGGCGGGTGAGGGCGGGGTCCGGGCACGAGGGCGGGGCTGCGATGCCCTCTGAGCCGCTGTTCCAGAAGGCACCAGGCCGAGGCCCCTCCCTTACAGCGGATCACCACCGGCTCCTGCCAAGGGGGCCCGGTTCCGGGTCACACGGGCACCTGGTCCTCCATCGGCAGCTCGGCCTGGATGCCGGCGCATGCCCCGTGCGGGCGTGTGCAGGGGCCCCCGGAGTAGCACAGTCACCCTCCGCCCACTTACGACACAGAGTGACAAAGGACCTGATTCTGATCCCGTGACTCGGGGACATTTGAGGACACCCTGAGGGAGGGTGCCGAGGGGGCCTTGGAGCACCGTGAGCAGTGGCAGAAACTGTGTCCAGGGGGCCAGGGTCAGGGTGCACTGCCCACACGCGTGTGCCCTGGGCCCTGACGGGGCTGGCGGACTGTCGCCCGGGGCCTCCCCACCAGCGCCGTTCCACTCACCGTCTTCCTGCTCCAGAACCAGGACCACATCCGCCTGCTGCAGGGTGATCTCGTCCGCCTGCTTGGCCAGATAGGCCTTGGTGACCTCCACCTGGGGCAGGTCTGCGGGGGCAGGTGGGGTGGGGGTCAGGGGCAGAGCTGTCCCCGGGAGGACGTGGGCTCCACCTCCCAGCACATCCCCCGTGGCCTGGTCTCGGCGGGGCCTGGGCTGGGGACACGGGCTGGGGACACGTGGCAGCTTCCCCCGGAGGCCACGGGACAGGCTGCCCCTGCCCGGCAGAGGGGGCAGGTGGCTCCTAAGGGGCGGGGCTGGAGCCAGGCTGACGATCTATGGGCCGGCCCGGCTCTGCGTGCTCCAGGTACGGGGCACGGTCCTCTCCCCCGCACGGACGAGGCGGCCCTGGGACAGAGCTGGGTCTGTGCGCACAGACGGATACGCACGTACCTGGGCAGGTCACCCTGGGGGCAGACAGTGGCACGGACGGAGGGCTGGGCGATACCTCTTAGCTCCGTGCCGCCCCCCTGCCCAGGGCCGGGGAAGGGGCCGCGAGCCCTGTTCTCGGCGCGGCGGGCGCTCACCTCCTTTGTTGGCGGGACTCTGCCTCTCCTTGTGTGTGAGCGCCACGATCCAGCGGGCCCGGTCACTCCTGGGGCGGGACAGAGCGTGGGTGAGGCCCCGAGGCCAATCCCGCCAGCCTGGGGACCTCTGGTTTCACACGGCCCACCCCCAGTGTGGTGCTGTGCGGGGACAGGGGGTCAAAGGGCCTCCCCGGGGTTCCTCAGGCGTCCCCCACGGCCCTGGAGCTGTGACCCGCAGTGATGATGAAGTTCACGGGACACTGGCATCCTTTCATGACCCCCCACAAACCAGTTCCCTCGGGGGCCGGGTGTGGGAAGTCACAGGCAAGAGGGGCAGCAGACAGGCTTTACCGAGTCAGGCCGACCCCGAGTCTCATCTGCCCAGGGTCACAGTCAGGCAGCAGCTGCACCCCTACAACCCGGGCGCTGGGTCCCAAGCCCACCGTCCCAGGGTCACAGTCAGGCAGCAGCTGCACCCCTACAACCCGGGCGCTGGGTCCCAAGCCCACCGTCCCTCCCTCCCCTGCCCGCTGAGCCCCCTCCCTGCTGGCACCTCCCTGTGCTGCCCAACGCCCCCCAGCCTGTTCTGACCTCATCACCCCCACCACTGGCGCCCATGCTCGAGCCCCACTGGCCTCACGGCTGCTTCTTGGCAGAGGCCTCCTGCCCCAGGACCTTTGCACTATGGTGCCTCTGCCAGGCCCTCCTCCCCGGGCCACGCCGTGCTGGTCAGGCTGTCCCCCTCCTGGCATTCCCTTCCCTGCCGTGTTTCCCTCCGTGGTCAGGTCCCCCCCCCGCCCCCGCCCCGGGACCTCCCCCCGACTCACGCGGAGTCGGACGACAGCAGGATCTTCTCCTGGCGGCCCTCGCTGTTGTGCAGCAGGGTCACCTGGAAGGGGTGCGGCAGGGAGGAGCCACGGCTGCCGCCGCCCCCCAGCAGGGAGGGGTCGGAGGCCTCCGTCTTCTGGACCCGGATGTGGTCCACTTGGGCATAGTCCTGCACCAGGAAGCTGTCCTCGCTGCAGGGAGACAAGGGGGCGGCCAGATGCCTCCGAGGGTGTGTGGGCGGCCCGGGTCCCCCGCCCGACGGGGGCCAGAAGGACGCTCCTGAGGGCTGCCCCCCTCCCCCCACCCCCTGGGGAGCACAGGCGGTGCGCTTTCTCGTCCCCGTGGCCTGGGCGGGCAGACCCGGGTCTGCAGGCACAGGGAGAGACCTGGCCGCCCCACGTCACATGCAGGGGGACCCAGGCCGCTGCCGGGGCCAGGCCAGGCTGGGAGGGGGCCCCCACCGTGTGCCCCAGCTCTGAGGAGGCCCGGGTGACTCCCCCAGGCCCCTCCCGGTCCCCATCTTGGGGCCACATGGCCCGGCACCCACAGCGGCCTACCTCTTCTTCTTGGTGACCACCAGGACGTCGTTGAACAGAAACAGGTAGCACGTGGGCCGGCTGGCCAGTTTTCGGAAAAGCCCGGTTTCCTCCACCACAGAGAGCTCCCCACGCTTCAGCAGCCAGCGGGAGGCAGAGATCAGCGGGAGGGACTGGAAGGAAGGGCCGGGGAGGTGCCTGAGTCGGGGCGGTCGGGGTGTGGGCGAGGATGTACTGAGGCCGGGTGGGCACCAATCCCTGCCTCCAAGGACTAGGTGACTGCCCCCTCCCCCCGGGCTGGACCGAGGAGGAGGACAGTGGGATGTGTCCTCGCCTCAAACAAAGGGCTATTCAGTTGGCCGACAGGCACAAATGGGGCAGCTGCGCTGTGCCAGGTCCCCGGCCCAGATCCTGCTCGGCCACCCAGGCAGGTGGGTGCCCTCCCTGCCTCCGGCCGGGCCCAGGGACTCTCCAGGCACCTACTGAGCACCCCCTGAGCCGGAGAGCCCCTCACACCCTCGTCCGGACCTCTGTGGCCTCCCTCCGTCACTCCGTGGCCCTCGTGCCCTGCCCACAGCACCTGCTCCAGCCCGCTGGGCAGCCTCTGCCGGCTGATGACAAGTTGAGGCCCGGCCCACAGAGCTGCCTCCAGGCCCTGACTCCCGTAGAGCAGTTCCCAGGAGGAAGCGTCTGTCTGCTCCTCTCTTTCTGCTGGGCGCCACCCTCCCCAGGAGGTGCTTCCTGCGGAAGCGGGATCCCGGTGGCCTGGGGCACAGCGGGGTCCTGGGCAGCCGGTGGGACCACCCCTGGACCATGGGATGGTGGGGGATCCATGGGGGACAGAAGTCTGAGCCCTGCCTGCGTGGGACGGCCTTTAGGATGCCTAGGCCCCCGCCCCAGAACTGACGGGCTATTCCTGGCCTCACGGGGAAACCCAAGATGCAAGCCGGCCCGGACACCGTCCTGCCCCCCGACCCCAGCATGCCGCCTGCAGCCCTGGGGGTGGGGGCACAGGCCAGAGAGACCCGCGTACCCACTGAGCCTCGGGCAGGAGCGCCGAAAAGCTGAGCCTGTGGCCAAGGGGGTGGGAGTCACAAGGGTGCTGGGGAGGCAGAGGCCCCGGCCCCCTCGGTGCGGGCGCCCGCAGGGGCCTCCCTCCAGCCGGAGCCCCGAGAGGCGGTGGCCCCCTGACCTGAGACGAGCCGGGCGAGGAGCGGTGGGGGTGCCCACCTTGACCTTGCCGAAGTCCAGCTGCGTGTGCAGGGTGTACATCTGTTCTGTGCGCTCCATCTTGTGGGCTCCCTCGTTGCACCGTCTCACCAGCTGCCAGGCGGGCGTCGGGAGAGCAGGCTGTGCCGTGGGCAGCGGCCCGGCCGCCCCGGCCCCGCCCCCACCCCGCCCCCGCCCCCACGGGCTCCCCCATCGTGTTTCAGCTCCACTCCCTCCGTGAAAAGCTGGAGACGATGGCACTGAAACCTTCCCTCCCTCCCTGCCTTGCCCTCAGGGTCTCCACTGCTGGGTGGGGGTAGGGGGGCAGCATTCAGGCCCGGGCTTGGTCTGGGCGCCCCCTCCTCTCCCCTGGACCCTCCTCACCTTGCTGATGGCCTTGAGCGCACGGCTGGCGGCCTTGTACCTCTCAGGGTGGCCCTGGCTCTTGAGGCAGAGGGTCTGCAGAGAGGATACCACACGTGAGGCGCCGAGGACCCTTTTGCCCTCCAGGCTCAGGGGCCTGCACGGGCAGGGGCGCCTCCACTAACGTCACACCAGGCGGGGCCGCAGGGAGGTCGAGGGCCAGTGTCCAGAGGGCTCCTGCCAGGCCGCCCTGGGGTGCACAGCCCCCAGACGGCTCTGCTGGGTCAGGCTGGTTCGTGGGACCTGGAGAGAGCACGCTCCCGGGACCCCAGCCCTTCCAGTCCTTGGCTGTCTCGGACCGGTCTGGGCGGTCCCCGTGGCCTCTCTCTGTACGCTTCCCAGAGGGACCTGGGAGGTCTGATGTCCCGTCTGCTCGGAAAGATGGCACTCTAAGCGGGAGCCACACGCTGCCTCTGTGTGCTGTGTGCACGGCTGCACGTGTACGAGTATGTGCACGCAGATACACCTGCTTGCATGTGTGCGAGCGTGCACACACGCGTGTGCCTACATGTATACGAGTGTGAGCACGTGTGTGCACCTGCGTGTGCGAGCGTGTGGACATGTGTGCGCCTGCATGTGTGCGAATATATGCACACGTGTACACCTGCCTGCATGCGTATGTGTGCACACATGTGCGCCTGCATGTGTGTGAGCGTGTGCACACGTGTGTGCCTGCGTGTCGAGTGTGAACACACGCGTGCAAGTGTGAGCACACGTGTGCGCCTACATGTGTGCGAGCCTGAGCACATGCGTCCGCCTGCATGTGTGCTAGCCTGAGCACACGTGTGCGCCTACATGTATACAAGTGTGAGCACACGTGTGCGCCTGCATGTGTGCGAGTGTGTGCACACGTGTGCGCCTGCATGTCTTCAAGCGTGAGCACACATGTGCACCTGCCTGCATGCGTATGAGTGTGCACACATGTGTGCCTGCATGTATGTGAGCATGTGCACACGCGTGTGCCTGCATGTTGAGCGTGAACACACGCGTGCAAGTGTGAGCACACGTGTGCACCTACATGTATACGAACGTGAGCACACGTGTGCGCCTGCACGTGTGCGAGCCTAAGCACACACGTGTGCCTACATGTGTGCAAGCCTGAGCACACGCGTCCGCCTACATGTATACGAGCGTGAGCACACGTGTGCGCCTGAATGTCTTCGAGCGTGAGCACACGTGTGCACCTGCGTGTGTGTGAGCGTGTGGACATGTGCACACGCGTCCGCCTGCATGTGTGCGAGCCTGAGCACACGTGTGTGCCTGCATGTGTACAAGCATGTGCACGCGTGCACCTGCACGTATGCCTCTCGCCCCCACCTGCCCCGCAGCACTGAGCAGGCATCTCCGAGGCATGAGCCACTCCAGTGAGCTCTTCAGAGCTCCACGCACAGAAGGGAAAGTGACGGGCACCCGGGCTGCCCTGGGGGCCCACAGCCGGGACAACTGGCCGAGGATCCTGGAAAGGAGGCAGCGGCCCAGGACCCGCACTCGGCAGAGGCCCGGGCAACCCTGGTTCTCACTCATCCACCTGAAGGAACCTCGTGAACCTTCTAGTACGGGGACGAACACCTGCGGAGTGCTGGCGCCGCTCCCGGCACAGAGCCCGGGGGGAGGGCGGGGTGGGGGGAGGCTATCAAATGTCAAAGCCGTCTTAGGACTGAGTGACGGGGTGGGGGAGGGGGCGTGCCGTGCTCCACTCCACTGGAAGGGGGACCCGGGCAGCTCCGTCCCGGCGTCCGGCCGACCTCCCTCCCCGGGCGGGGTCCGCGCCGTGTACTCACGTCCGTCAGGAGGGGCAGCCGGGTCACCCTCTGCATGGGCAGGATGAGGAAGGAGATCATGGGGAGACCCCCGCACGCGGGACGCTTCTCGATCTCCCTCAGGGCCTCGTGGAAGGCTGCGTTGCTGCTCCTGCGACAGAGAACGGGGCTTCCGGAGTCAGGGCGGCAGGAGGGGCGGGGGAGCCCGCAGGAACGCGCCCCGAGACCGAGGCCCCCCGAGACCGAGGCCCGCCGAGACCGAGGCCCCGCTCACATCAGCCTCTGCAGGGCGCGCTGCTGGTAGACCTCGTTGGAGCAGTAGGCGACGTAGGGGTGGAAATGCTGCTCCGCGTGTTCCTCCAGGATGTCGCTGATGTCCTCCACGCACACCTGCGCCTTGTGCCGCTGCTCTAGGGCCTCGAAAAACCTGAGGGGTGAGAGCGGGCTGGGGCCCGGCCGTCGGGGACTGGCTGCCCAGGCCGGCGGCCGGCCGTGACCTTCCCGGGGAAACCCCGGGACGGGTCAGCTCCTTCAGCCTGAGAAATAGGGCAACTCCGAGGCCACTTCCCGCGCGGTGCTGGCGGAGACCCCGGGGGAGCCCGCAGGCCGGACGGGGAGCCTGCTGCTCTGGCTTCATGCCCTGGACTTGGGTCAGGCCGGCCCGGAGCCCCGGCTCCCTCTGCCCGGCTCAGGGTGGGAGTGGGGGCTCTGGGCGGACTCCCCGGCAGGGACCCCCCCAGGCCCCGCTTCCCCCTGGGGCTCCCTTCCGAGATCAGCCGTGACTCGGCCTCGGCCACGGACAGGAGGCCGCTGCCGCCTCAGGAGGCCGGACGTCCCACCCCAGGACAGCGACGGCCAGCCAGAGGCCCTGGGGAGCTCAGAGGCAACCACGTGGCCGCCTGGCAGAGAGGACAGCCGGCCTACGGCGGCCCCGGGGCCTCTGCTGCGCCTCACGGACACGGGGCTGAGGGGCAGAGCTGAACGGAGGGGCAGCCACCATCCCGGGCCCCCCACGGAGTCAGGGGCTGCAAGCTTCCCCGGGGCTGGTCACCGCGGCTCCGCAGGAAGACTGTCTCCAGGGACAAGATAGCCACCCCCCGCCCACCCACACGGCCCTGAAGCTTCATGGGGCAACAGGTAGCAGGGGCTGGGGGCTGGGGGGCTCGGGGGGCTGGTCTGATGCTGATGTGAGTGAACCGGGGCTGAGCCACCTTCTGTCACCTGCCCCACCCTAGTCTGCAGAGGGGGGCTCGTGGGGCCCACCTATGCAGTTTAGAGAGCATGCTGGGGCATGAGGGACGGTGTCCCGGGGTCTCCTGGGACCCAGCGTTGGGTGCAGCTGAGTGCACAAGGGTGCATACGTGGGCTGTGCCCTCCATGGGAGTAAACACACACATGCACCCACTACCAACCACACTCACACTCACGCAGGCACATATGTGCAGACACACACGCACACACCTGCACAAACACACACACACACGCACTCGGGCGCACGGATGCACGCACACAGCTACGCACGGGCCCGTGCAGGTCTGGCCCCTCCTCCACCCCAGACCTTGCAACCAGGGCCCCGGGCCAGGCCCAGACAACACCGGGTGGAACATGACCCGAGGGTGCAAGTGAAGGGCCCCCCCCTCCCCCCGCCCACCCCGCCCCATGGGCACCGCCTGCCTCGTCATTAGGCCGCCTTCACCCGATGTCCCGGTGGGGATGTGCCCCGTGGGAGGAACTCCACCCTCTCAAACATCCAAGGGACAGGGCGCTGGGGCTGCCGGGGCGCCCGCGGGCCTGGTGCCCAGCCTGTCCCTGGGCCAGCTGTCGGCGCCCTCAGGGCCCGAGAAGGTTCTCGCGTTCCCTCCCGGCGGGCAGCAGCTCCGATCCGTCCACCCCGCAGTCCCGGACCGGGAGTGTCCTGGAGCCCCAGCCCTCCCGCCCTCTGTGGGCGCGGGCCTCACCTCTGGCTGGCGCTCAGGACGTCCAGGATGTTGGAGAAGAGGTGATGACGCTCCATCTGGGTCATCGTTGCCTGCAGCTCCCCGGACTGCAGGAACTCGGCCACCAGGATGCCCAGGCTGTGCTGGTACGAGAACTCCGACGTGAGGATCTCAAAGATGGCCTGGCGGGGAGGACAGCGGCTGCTGGGGCCACCCTGCGCCTCGGGGGTGCGGTCAGGGTGCGGGACGGGCCGGACCCGGGGCAAGGCTGGGAGCGTGGCCGTGGGGACGAGAGCCCGACACCTGGGTACGCGCTCTGGCTCAGCGGCTACGAGCCGTGATGCTGGCGAGGACTCACACCCGCATCCGAGAAGGGGCGACGGTAGGCCCCGTCACCCCGCCAAGGACATCAGCCATCGTCCCAGTGCCCGGCCCAGGAGGTGTCCCCACGACCACCGTCCCCCGTGCGTCGTGTGACCCACGCCAAGTCTTGGGCACAGGACTGGACCACCCCCCCCCCCCCCCGCCCCCAGCCCCCTTACCTCCTGCCTCTTGCGCTCCTCAGCAGGCAGCCTGTCCAGGATGCCGGACTCCACCACCTGAGGGGGGCACAGGCCTGGGGGTCACGGGGTGCTCATCCCGGAAGCCCATCCTCCCTTCCAGAGAGCCCCGGGGCGGCTGAGGAACGAGACAGGCATCTGGAGGGGATGGCCGACAGACACCCGAGGGTGGGGAGCGTGGGCTCCGTCCCCTAGAGCTGTCCCGGGGGCGGAGAGGCCCAAAGCCACCCAGGAGAGCTGAGCGGCGAGCCACGGCCATGACTCAGACACACCTGGCCCAGGTGGGCGTGCGTCCTGCCCGGGAGGTAGGGGAGGCGTTCCAGCTCTCCACCCCTGCAGGCCCAGCGGCCCTTGGCTTCCCTGACTCGCGTGCTGCCCATTCGGCCACAGCGTGTCCGCGGTGGCCCTGCAGAGCCGGCCAGGCCGCCCCACGGCCCAGGGGCACCCCCCTGCAGGACCCAGGGCCACCTGATCCTTGCCCTCCTCCCCTCTGGGCTGGCCAGAGGCCGTCACCAGCGCCTGGGCCGGGAGTTGGGGGGCCGGGTAACCCCCTGCCTCCTCGTCCAGCCCAGAGGCTTGGCTGAGATCCCCCGAGCTCGGCCAGGAATAGAATCTGCCGGCATTTTGAGGGTGCGGGGTCCTGGACCATCTATGCCAGGAGACCACCCACGCACCCAGGCTGCGTGCAGCTCTGTCCCTGGGCCCTCAGGGGACGGGTCACCAGCGCTTGCCCTCCTGGGGTAGTGGCAGGCACCTCCCCACACACACCTGCTCAGAGCACCAGGGCCTCTGTCCCAGCCGAGCTCTCCCCGGAGACCCCCACAGCCCTAGGGCAGGGCCCTCGCCCTTCCCCTGCCATCTCCCCCCTTGGACCCTCCCGCCGCTCTCCCGGGCCTCGGAGGGGGGTCCTTCTGCCCACAGCTCCGCAGGCCACTCTGAGTCGGGCGAGGGCCAGGGGCTCACCTGTGGGGGGCTCGTCACCCATGCGCCGAGGCCACGGGCCCCCAGCTGCTCTCCTTCCCTCGGGACCAGACCCAGAGTGCCCTCGGAGCAGGGCGGCTCTGAGGGTGCCAGGAAGGGGGACCCCCTGCAAGCTGGGCATAGGAGGGTACTTCTGGAAGCCTCCTCCCCTCACGGGGAGGACCCCGACCGGCTTTGAGGGGCCAATCGCCCGTGGGCTCGGACACAGAGCGTCACCCCACCGTCCTGGCCTCACCTCCGGGAGCTGGCTCCAGGTGATCTGCGCCGGCCGGTAGCTCTTGACCACGATGGGGGCGTCCGCCTTGCCGGTTCCGTCGGGGCTGGACGGCTCGTCGAGCAGGTCGTCGTCAGACTCGTGGCTGGTGTTGAGGCCCCGCTCCCGGATCTCCTGGTAGAACCTGGGGTCTGGGGACGGGGGGTGTGTCACCGGCAGGCCTGGGGGCTCTGAGCGGGTTCCCCCCGGGAATCTGCGGGCTGAGTCCTCCCCGGGAGACCCCGAGGGCATCAGGCGGTGCAGGGCCCCCCACCGCAGGCTCCCCTCAGGCTGGCTGGCTCCCATGGCCGTGCCCGGCCGAGCCCAGGACAGGGCTGGTGTCCCCATGCAGAATGTGGCACCTTCAGACCAGGGCCGAGCTGACCAATCAGAGCCGTGGGGGCCGCCCTCGGTGGGGGCTGCTCCCAGGCTGGGCCGAGGGCAGTGGACGCCTGTTCCCGAGTCCTCCGACCCGAGGTGCGGTCTCCTGCTCTCCCACTCTGCAGCCATCACCACCCGCCCCTGCCCCCCGGGGGCCAGCTGGTGCCTGGCTCAGGGCCACCAACCCTAACCCTTCTCTTCCTGTCCCGGCTCTGAGACTGGGCACCACCGCTCCTCTCCCTGGGGCAGGAGGAGGCCCGGATCCTGACGCCTCCCCACCCCCAGGCCTGTGGCTGTCCACACAGGGGGGCCCCCTCCTGGCTGAGCCCCTGCACCCTAAGAACCCTGCCCCCTCACAGCCACTGGGTGCTGCATCCTGGCGGGCGGGCCCCTCCCCCGTGGGGTCCCGTTGGCATCACCCCTCAGCAGGCCAAATGCACTGCTCCGGGCCCTCCTGAGCCCCCAACACTGGGCTCCCTGTGTCCCGTGGGCAGTATACACAGCATGGGTGTCTACACCCTGGGGCCAGCACCCCTGGCTGCACCGGTGCAGACGGGCCTGGCACACACATGCACGCTGGACAAACGTCTCCTGGGGTGAGTGTGGGCGCTCTGTCCATCCCCTGCCCCTGGAACAGCACAGAAGAGCCCGAGGGAACTTTCCAGACACGTCAGAACTACACGATGAGACAAGCCACCAGGACCTCCAGCCCCCAGAGAAATCCCAGTCGGCCCGTTCTCCCTGCGCCGCACCAGACTGCCCTGCCCCCCAGCAGCCCCGGCGAGACCAGCCTCAGCTGCGCCCGGCCTGGCCCACACTGGCCTCTTGAGGTCACGTCCCCTGGCCACACTCACCGTCCTTGAAGGAGCCCTTGTGTGCACGTTTCCGCCCCAGTGTCCTCTGTGCAAACAAGAGACCCGGAAACAGCGGCCGTCAGTGGGGAGGAGGGGCAGGTGTGAGTCCACAGCAAGGCCACCCTGGGGGCCCGGAGATCTCAAAGCACCACATGTGAAGGCATGCTCAACAGGAGGGGGCCCCTGCTGGGCACGTGGAAGGTGCTCGATAGACGTCAGCTCCACAAGGAACGCACGGCCACCAAGCAGAGGCTAGGGCAGGTAGGGCAGGGTGACTGAGAGCTAGGCAGACCCAGGAGGGCTGCCTGGAAGAGGCAGGCAGGCCTGAACTGATCAAGAGCGGTGCTCAGGACAGCAGGCTGTTCCGACTGGGTCTAGAGAGAAGCCCAAGCAAGGCTGGACGGGTGTGGTTGGAGGGGGCTCAGAAGGCCCAGGGTGGGAGCCGGGGCCACACCGGGGGAAGCAGAAAGGGCAGGGACTGGCAGGTTAGTGTCGAGCTCCCAGCACAGGCTTGGGGTCCCAGCAGCTGCTGGCAGGACTGCAGGGGCAGGTGGGGGCGGGCAGGGTCTTCAGGCACCCCCGGCCCCGGCAGCTGGCCGCACAGAGCCTGCCCTCTTGGCCGGGACACGGTTTTTCCCGACCTCGGAGCTATGCAGGTTCCGGGAAAGGGAGAGGTTTCTTCAATAAGTTGGGGCCTGAAACTCCCCTTGTGGGTCTGGAATGTGTGGCGCTCCCCCCACACTGGGCCCTGCTCCCCCACCCCGGGCCCCGTGCCCCCGCTCCCAGCACCCCTACCCCTCCTGCCTCTGGGTCTGGGCACCTACCCAGCGTTCACCCTCTGCTTTCTGCCTCCGGACCACCTCTGTGCCCCCGCTCGGAGTTCCTGGGGAGCCCCTCCTCCGTGCTCTGCTGGCCCCCCAGGTTCCCCCAGCCCAGACCGGAGCACCCTGGTGCACACCTGCCCCCTCCCTGCCCTAGGACCTCGCTGGGAGCCACCTACAGGGGTGCCCTCGGCACCCCGGCTCCAGCTGTGCAGGAAGTCAGGAAACGTCTGATGCGAGGGAGTGACGTGGCAGCTGGACGGGCCCTGGGTGGCTGCAGTGTGCCTAGGTCCTGAGGCAGCTTCTGGGGCCCGGGCATCTCAGGGAGGCCTGGCAGGAGCCGCGCCCCACCTCCAAGGCCACGGGCATCTGAGGACTGCAGTCAAGGTGGTCCCCGGGGGTCCCCTCTGCACGTACTCCGACGGGTGGGCTTGGCTTCTCCTCCGCCCGCGGCCACGGCTCCCGGTCCCGGTGACAGCCCCCGGAGAGGCGGCCACCGGAACATCAACTCTGGGCACGGGGGCCCCTTCCCACCAGCCCTGTGCCCGGCCCGTTCTCTCGAGAGCACCGAGGTAAGAGCGGCTGTCGGGCGGGGCGGGGAGGGCGTGCGCGCAGAGAGGGCGTCACGCGTCTCCTGAGTCCCCAACCTGGGGGGCCCCTCGGGCAGACCCACCGAAGCCAGGTGCTGCTGTGAGGTCAGCACTGAAACTCGTCCTTCAGACAGGCCGGCTCCCCTCGGGGCTCAGAGAGAGAGGCTGCCTTCGGGACGCTCCGTTCCTCGCTGCAGCTGAGAGCGGGGACTCCCGAGCCCGGGGTCCCACGGAAACCCCCCGACCTCGCCGAGCCTCGACTGCCTCATCTATAAAGCGGGCACACTCACACTCCGCTCGCAGCCCGCCCATCAGACCGAACCGGATACACGTCAGGACCCTGCGCGAAGTAGGTGCTCACTGAATGGCAGCCGCATGAGACAGGTGACGGTGGCGGTGACAGCGAGGGTGACAGTGAGCCTCCGTCTGTGCCTACAAGCTCCCGAGGCCCCTTGCGGCACGGCCCCCGCCCCGAAGTCCAGGCGGCACGGCCCCCTACCTTATTCTTGGCCGGGCACCGAGCGGGAGGCTGGCTGGGCTCCTCCGCCAGGGCCTGGAGCTTGGGGCTGAGCTGGAGGGGGCCCCTCTCCCCGCCCGGCGCCTCCAGGCCCTTCATGGCCGCCCGGTAGGATCGGTTCCGTAGGTTCCGTCTCAGCGCCCCCCCGGGGCCCGCGTCCACGTCCATGTCGTCCAGGGAGAAGCTGGGGGCTGACAGGAGCCGGGGGTCCCGCCGGGCGGCCTCCTTGCTGAGCACGGCCGCCCCGAAGCTCTGGTGGCGGGCCGGGGTCTTGGCCTTGCTCGACACGGCCAGGCTTCTGGGGATCAGCTGCTGAGTGCCCATCTTGAGGGCCGCGGGGCTCTGAGTGCTCAGGACGACAGCCCGTGGCTCCTCGTCCTTAGGGGACACAGCGGGGGGCACCAAGGTATCGAGCTGGAAGCCTTCGCTGTCCCTGAGCTGCAGGGCGCCCCGCACCATCGGGAGCCCGGACGCCGGGTTCCCCCTGGCATCGAGCCGCAGCTCGGAGTGGAAGCGGTATTCCAGCAGCTTCTCTTCCAGGGAGCTGTCCGAGTGTCGCTGGGACATGCTGAGTGGCCACGGCGTCCTGGGGCGAGAGGGCAAAGGTGAGGGCAGGCGGACACGCACACCCTGCGGCCCTCCTGCCCGCGGGCCCCGCCCACCGCCTCTCAGCGCCCGCCCGGCCAGGGACCCCGCTCGGGATGCAGGGCCCGGAGGCCGGGAGGGGGGTGTGCGGGGGGCGGGAGGCTCAGGCCTGCCGGGACCCAGCTGCTGGGACCGGGGCGGAGGACAGGCGTGCCCCCCACCCCGTGCTTCCTCTGGTGGGTGCCCACGCCGAGGACGGACCCCCAGGCCGAGGGGTGCAAGCGTGCGGCAATGAGGGGCGCGTGGCCCCGGGGCCCTGCCGGCCCGAGCCGGGTCGGACACTGGGCATCTTGGCACCACCTCCTCCTGGTCACCGTGAGCACCGCGAACGAAGCTGTCTGTGGGGCTCCCGGGACCCCGGCCTCCACCGCACCCCCACGTTCCAGAGCACGCAGGGCCAGGCTCCGCCGTGCTGGGGGAGGTCGTGTCAGCTCGCTCACTCGCGGGACACGCTGGCCGTCTGCGTTCTCGGTTTGCAAACGAAGACACGAGGCCCCAAGAAGCCCAGGAGCCCCCGGGGTGTGGGACGGGACGCGTGGGAAACTGGGGGCTGACCCCCGGCCTGTGTGATTCCAGACCCTCTTTCTTCACCGCCCCGCGTGGTGACTCCCGCGTGGCCGGCTGTCTAGGCGGCCTTTCTGCGTGTGCAGTGACACGCCCGGACTTTCCCGCATTCACGGACTCTGAGCAGGGCCGACCGTCCCCGTCTCAAAAGCCCACGGGCACGGTCCCTCTATGCCTGGATGCAGAGGGGGGAGGGGGGCGTCTGCAGACACCCGGGGCCCACAGCCCCCGCTCGGTCTCCCTGCATCCCGTGGATGCCCGTCCCTCCGGGGACCCCGAGCGCCTCACACGTGCAGAGCCCCGCCGACCGGCGTGGGGCCGGCTCTTCAGCTCGGTCTGGCTCGTGCCGGGCAGAGGGCGCACGGCCCTGCGGTGTGGACGGGGCCGCCGCTGCCTTTCCACTGTGGGCGGGGCAGGGCCCACACAGGCCTCCCGGCCACCGGCTTCCAGCCAGCGACCGTCACATCCCTCGGCTCTTTTCTGTGCCTCCCGCTCAAGATTGGCAACGTGGGCAGAATGGTGACAAAGCCTCGGGAGCAAGGCTCCCGCTCGGGGGAGTCAAGTGCTGTCGCAGCCCAGCCCTGGGCTGCAGGGCTGCGATGGAGCGACGCCCCAGCCGCCGGGCGGAGCCAGGGCCACAGTCAGGGGCGGGAGGACCTTGGAGGCCCGCGGGAGACGCACTCCTTTGCACCTCCTCCTTTCAACGTCAATGCAAGCAAACGGAGCCGCCACTCCTGTGCTTCCTGTAGACACGGGGCTTGTGCACACGAGGCCGGAAGCCCATTTTTCAGGCGGAAAAATCAAGTCTCCGAATCTGCAGCCCAGGTGGCTGAGACTCCGCGCACAGCTCCTGCCCAGCATCCTTTGCCACGTGCCCTGCCGATCTGGGAAGGAACGGAGACGCAGTTTATCCGACAGCTCCGTGGGAGCGAGGCGGTCACCTGCCCTCTCCTGCCCCGGGGGGGCGGAGGGGGACACGCAGCCAGAGGTGCCCGGGCCTGCGCCAGGCCTCCCGGGCCTCTGGAGTCGACGGTTCCCTGGACCCCAGGGACACCCCTGCCATCCGTCCCAGGACACGCCAGGCAGGTCCCAGCCCGAGCCTACCTCCCACACTCCCCGCCCAACCCTGCATCGGAAGTTCCCGGCCCGGCCTCGGCTCCAGAACCCCTCCCTGAGGGGCAGCCAGGCCCCAGAGGGCCCTAAGCCACAGCCACCGGCCGGGGTGACAGCAGCAGCCGGGAGCCTGGCTGCCTGTGCTCCGACCCCCAGCACACAGGGTCTCAGCTAAAGCCATCCCAGACAGGCGAGTGTGGCTGCCTGAGGAGCCCTGGCCGCCCCCACCCCGGGAGGACTGCCCACACATTCCTGGGGACATTCTGAGTCCCAGGCAGCCAGCGGCGGGCGGTCCCCCACCCTGGCTCACCCACCCCCACATAAACTTTGCATTCACCCAGGCCTGGCTGAGAAAGGGGTTTCTGGTAGACTTTGACCTCCATGCAGGCCAAGCAAAGTGCCCCCGAGTGGGGAGCCCGAAGGCTCGGTCAGTCCTCTTAGTCTGGGAGGCGTTGACCGTGGGGGCATTTCACCTCGTCGCCCTGAAAACCAGCACTGTGACTGTGCCTTCCACCTGCCCCATCCCCACCTCAGGCCCTAGGCCTGGGTCTTCTGGGCCCAGACCCTGGACCCGGACCCTGGACCCGGACCCTGGACCCCAGACCCCGGACACAGCCAGTAGCAGGGCTGCTCCCAGCAGGGGGCAAAGTCTACTCTGGGGACAGGAGGTGCCCCAGCAGGAACCTGTCGGGTGAGCCACTGCTGGGTGTGACCTCCGTTCTCAGTAAGGTGGCCACACCCACAGGCCTGGAGTGCCACCCGCGAGGGGACCGAGGCCCGAAGAGGAGTGGGTGCCATCCCAGGGCTCTGCTGGACCTCCAGGACCGGGGCCGGCTGCAGCCAGCTGTCGGTGGGGGGGGGGGGGGGGGGGTGCAGCTGACCTGGGCACACTCTGACCTCCTCCTTCTAACCTCAGGGTTCTCACAACTCCCCGGGCACAGGTCCAAAAGTCACACGGCACCGAGAGGCCTACCGTGAAAGACAGGTGTCCCCTCCTCCACTGCCCTGTCCCCCACAGGCCACCTCTCCGGGCTCTACAGCTTTTCCCCGATGTCTGCTATTCTGAGATCCCCTGATCGCACAGGCCAGCCTCTCCCTGCCGTGTGGACGGGATTCCAGCCCGGTACGCAGGACCCGTGGGTGTCTGTGTTAGTACAGCCGGCTGGGCCGAGCAGGACGCCAGCGCCTGGCCTCCCCTTGTTAATAATTCCCTCTTGTTGACCGGCGGCTGTCCTCCTGTTAACTCCCCATGCGTTCCCGTGTCCCTGCCTCGCGTGTCCCTGCCTCGCATCAGCCCTGGTTCTCCCAGAGACCCTGGCCTCTCTCCCCAGCGCTCCCTTCCCTGCCCCCAGATCCC
Organism: Panthera leo; assembly: GCF_018350215.1. Lineage (NCBI taxonomy): Eukaryota > Metazoa > Chordata > Mammalia > Carnivora > Felidae > Panthera > Panthera leo. The sequence goes on along the minus strand of NC_056686.1, from coordinate 1,941,124 downwards.
ATCCTGGAACGGTCCTGGAGCTCCCCACCTTCCTGAGGCTACGAGGTAGCCTCACGGGAAGCAGATCTTTGTCCCTGGGGCTGGTAACCTGCTGAGCTCAGAGTCCCGTGGGAGATTATTTTCTTCCAGAATCCGGAGGCCTCCTTTCTTGTCCGGTGCTCTGCTCCTGGGAAAACACCAGACACACTCCGACGCTGGCTCCCTGGACGATCACAGCCTGGGGCGTCCCCTGCCCTGTGGAGGTGTGGCTCCCACTTTCTGGGGAGGGGGGGTGACAGGGAGCACCAGCACTCGTGGGGAAAGGTCCACACGCACTCCCTGAGCCACAGACTTGTGCCTCCTTCCAGCCCCTTCCTCGGGCCTCGCAGGTCTGGGCGCATCCTGGGGATCTCTCGTGCAAACTTTCCCCCGCCTGTTTTCTCCAGCCCCTCTTTCCGGGACGGCCCGGATCCCGCACTCCAACCTCTGGCATTGTCTCTACACTGCAGCCTCTTCTGTCCTGGGTTTTCATTCTCTGCCCACGCCGTGGGAGATTCCAACCCTTCCAGAAACCAGCACGTCCTGCAAAGAGCTGTCCAGAGCGCCCTGTCCCCGCGGCGTGCTACGGCTTCTGTCGACGCTGAAAAGGTCGCTTGTGGTTCCTTTCTGCTCCCTGGCCGTCCCTGTATGGGCCTCCGTCGCCAGCTCGAAGGCAGCAGGCCCTCCCGGTCCCTCTTGGCTGTCTGCTTCGACTTTAGCAGGGAAGACGGCGCCACGCAGGGAGCGTTGCTGCCCCGCGTGCTCCTTGGGGAGCCCTGCCCCCCTGGGTCCTCACCGGCTGCCGGCCTTGGCCTGGTGTCCGGGGGCCAGTGCAAGGGAGGGGCTGAGGGCACGGACTCGGGCAAATGCCAGCCACACTGTCCGGGCAACGGAGCTCCCGAGAGGGAGGCCAGCTGCCCTGCGGCGACCATGGGGTCACAGGGGCGGGTCTGCTCCCCAGCACAGCTCCTCCAGAGACACCCGGGGCCCTGAGGGCTGCGTGCTGCGTGTCGGTCTTCCTGAGGGGTGTGGGTCCTTCAGGCCCAGGGATGATTTCGGTTCACATCTGCACACACGGCTGGGCTCCACGGTGAGAAGCGAGCTCTTGGCTGTGGTGGTGCAAGCTCCGTCCTGCTGCCCTCGCCCCGGTGCCGCATCCTCCCGGGGGGCCCTGGGGTCCGTGCCCAGAACCACCCACACGGGTACTTAGCTTTGAGCCGGCAGAAGCCACCAGGGTGCATCGCGGGGGCTTCCACACCCATCCACGCCACCTTTTAGGTGACTTTCAGGGGACCTCCTGCTGTCTCCGCACCGGGTGGGCGGTGACCTGTTGAGTCCTTGGAATCCATGGCATTTAACTCTCCTTTTCCACTCCGCAGCCGGCCCGGTGTCCGAGGCACAGGTGCAGGGACAGGTGAGGGGCACCTGAGACTTGGGAGGGAGGAGGGGCAGCAGGCGGGGTCAGGGAGGACCACGTGGCTGGGTCAGCGGGGCCTCAGCGGCACTTGGTGCCGGGGGTCCTTGCAGCCCGGTGCCCGGCTCCTGCGTTCTTCTCACCAGACGGGCTCCCTGGACTCCGTGGGCTCAGCGCCCGCCCTCCCGCTGCCTGACAGAGGAGATCAGTCCGCCCGGCCCTGTGGCCCTGTCCACAGCTGCTCCCACAGCCACTGGGACCACTCCGTCGGTGGGGCCTCTCTGTCCCTTCTGCCCTGCCTCCAGGTCCGGCTGACCCCACCCTGCCCGGTGGGGCCCGGCCTCCCGAGCACCAGACCCTGGTCTTTGCTCAGGCTGACTCGGGCCACGCTGATGGTCTTGTACTTGGGTAGTTCTGCAGGGCCGAGCTCAACCGTCAGAGTCACACGGGATCTGGGGGCAGGATTTGGGTGTAAGTCACAGAGCACACAGCAGACGGTTCCATTTGCCAGGTGGCCAGGGGTGGTTCAGGGACTGCGGTGGCCTTGCCCCCCCCTCCCCCCCAGGAACATCTGGCCACATCCGGAGCCGGTTTTAGAGGCCACGAGGTCACGGCCGGGCCTGACTTGCTGCCCCGCCTGTGTGGGCGGAGACCATGCCTGCGGGTCAACACCCTGCAGGTCAACACCCTGCAGGGGGACCTGTCCGGAGCAAATGTCCGCAGTGCCTAGCTTAGCTGACTCCACCCCTTCACGGAGGGGGTCAGGGAAACCCAGCCCCGCAGAGGCCCCCTCCCTTTCTGGTGGGGCCCGGGAGACCCACTGGCCATGCCCAGCCTGGCACCCGGCCTGGCAGCAGGGAGGGGCCGTGCTGGGCCCGCCCCACGCAGAAGCCTCTTGCTATGAGGCTTCCAGGCTCGGGCAGCGGTCACAGAGACCACCTTCCCGGCTCAGTCTGCGACGTCCACGCCCCCTGGCTCCTGTGTCTGGGTCCGGACGTCCCATAAACCTGGCTCCGGGCCCAGACTCAGCTGACACGCATGCCATTTCCCCAAAGAAGCCTCTGGATGGGAAATCAGAGCCCCGACTCTGACGGGAGCTTGGACAGGTGACCAGCAGGTGTCTTCCAAATGCTTTCTCCCCGGCAGTGTCTGCAGTCCCTCCCCCATCTTCCGGAAGGTGGGTGTGTTCCCTTGCTGACAGGTGAGGGAACCCGGGGGGTGGGGGGGGGGGGTCAGGCTGCCTGTCACCAGAGAGCCGGACGAGGAGCCAGACCTGTGCTGACCTAGATGACCGTCCTGCGGGCCCCGCAGACGGGCAGGGAGTCTCACCAGAAATAAAGACGCTCTTACAGACGGTCGGTCGCACGAGTACGGTCACTGCCACGGGCAAAAACGACCAGCAGCCGCGATCCGTCTGGAAACCGAAACTAAAATTCCGGGCCCCAGACAGACGCGGGGTGAGTGGCTGTGCCCATCAGGTCACGCACACAGACTGCCCCTCAGGGACAGCACACGTGGGGGCCCCAGCAAGCCCCTCCACCCCTGTGCCTCATGTCCCCTGCTGGGGAACAGCACTTCCCGGGCGGGGGCGGAGATGACCCCGGGGACCAGAGCCCTCCCAGGCTTCTCCCCTAAAGGAGGCCCTCTGCTGGGCTCAGTCCCTCTCACTCTCCAGGTGACATCTGTCCAAGGGACTTAAGACCTTACTTCTTCCGGAGGTCCGCACCTCCTGCTGCGCTCTCCCACCAGGCCTGGGGGAGCCGGGGGCAGCGCCTTTGATCTACGTGGGCAGAGGTCGCCCTGTTCTTGTGGCCCGCGGGCAACCCCAGAACAGCTCAGTGGCAACTGAGTCGGGGCCCTCTCTGTGGGTACCCTGACTACCCCCTTTTACAGATGAGGAAACCGAGGTCCAGAAGCCTCACGAAACTTGCCTTAGTTCATACGGAACCAGGGTCCCCGCCCCTAAGCACTCGGCCCCGGGGTGTCAGGGTGGACAGGGTCAGACGCCCTCCTGCTGGTCCCGGCCAGGTCCCCGACAGGCGCCCCCCGAACCCCCACACCAGGAGGGGCAGATTGTTCAGCTCAAGGAGAGGGAGGAATCAGGCCTTTCCGGGCTTCGAGTCAGATGAAGAGGTCCCCCCCATGCCGGGTGCTGGGCTGAGACCCACCCAAATCTCAAAGGGGGCTCTTGCCTCCCGGATGCAGAAGCCGAGGCTGGCGTCAGCAGTAAATGGGGCCCCCGGCACTCCAGAAGCTGCTCCCATACCCCTCCGTCCTCCTCCCCTACCAGGTAAGAGTGAACAGCACCCCTGCCCCCCACCCGGGCCTGCCCACCACATCCACCGAGTGGGGGAGGCGGTGGATTTTGGTCTGTTGTGGGAGGATGTTCGTTTCGGGGGCTGCTGACTCTTGAGGCCAAAGAGGGTTTGGGCAGCAGATTGCCCGGAGTTTGGGGGAGGGTGGTTTTGTCCCCGCTCCTGACCTCCATTTCCAAAGGTCCTGGGGCTTCCTAAGGGTCTCCCGGCTCTGATGTCTAAACAGGAGACCCTGCGACAGAAGCGTCCCCCCGGGGCTCGAGGGGAGGCAGGGGGCGGGCAGCAGGACGCCGGAGGCCGCGCGGGGTGGGGCCCGGGGACCCGGGTCGGGCCGCGCCCGGGCTGCGGGCTCCGTCCCCCGGCGGAGGGAGGGCGCCGCCAAGTTTCGCCGACCGCGGGGCGACGGCGGGAAAGGCGCCCCCGGGTTCCCGGGCCTCCCCGCCCCCACCCCGCTCACCCGTCCCCAGGCTCACCTGCGCCCCGTGCCGGGCGGAGGACGTGGCGGCCAGCGGGCGGCGACTCGGGCCGGTGTAGCCTCCGGGCTCCGCGCCCCGGCCCCGCGGCCGATCCGGGCCGCGCTCCGAGCGCCGCCGGTCCCTCCCAGGCCCCGCCCCCCGCTCCCTGCGCGGCCCCGGGGCCGGGGTGGGGGTGGGGGGAGGGGAGGCGCGGGAGGGCGCGCGCGCGCGGCCGCAGGCCAGGTGGGCGCCCAGGTGGGTGGGCCCGCGCGCGCGCGGGCAGGGCGTGGGCCGGGCGGGAGCGGACGGCCGGGCGCGCCCGGGACACCTGGCCGGGCCACCTGCGTCACCGTCCCCACCTGGCCGGCCGGCGCTCACGTGACCCCGCGGCCGGGCCGCAGGTGTCCGCCCCCGGACCGCCCACCCCGCCCGCTGCGGCCCGGCCGGCGTCGCCCGCGGGCTTGGGGCGTGCGTGGCCGGGCAGTGACCCTGAGCGGGCTCCCGCCTTCCTTCCCGGCCTGGCTAGCCTGCCTCCTCCTCCAGGAAGCCCTCCTGGAAGCCGACCGGCGCAGAGGGGAACCTGATCTTCTCAAGGCAGGAAAGGCGCCACCTTCTGGATTCTTTCAAAAGTGCGGCCGGAGGGCGGCCCAGCACCGCACAAAACACTCTTCGCGGTTGTTGATGTCAGACGTTGGGGTCCGGGAGCCCATGGTCGAGAAGGAATACTTGAGAGGTGCCTGGCTGGCCCAGCGGGGAGAGCGTGTGAACCTGGGGTGGTGAGTCCGAGCCCCGGGTTGGGTGTAAGGATTACTTAAATAACAGTTTCAAAAACTTAAAAGAAAAAAAATTCTTTCGATGTTTTTGGTGCAAAAACAGGCAGTGTTATTAAAACACGGGGACAGGAGCCGTGGGCAGAAAGAGCTGTCCTGGGGCTGTGAGAAGTGACTGGTTACATACTTTCAGGTTGGGCGGGGGTTAGGGACTGGGAAAGCCTCTAAGGACTTTGGAAGCAAGGTGTCCACGACCTTGAGGGGCCAGCTGCTGTTAGGATAAGGCCATTTACTCCTGTCTAGTAAAACCTTAGTCATGAGACCCTTTAGATGTCTGTCAGTGGGCCACGTGCTTGGAGGCTGGTGGCCAACATGTATCTTGGGGGGATAAAGGAAGGGATTTTTACAGGATCCTGGAGGTCAGGCTAATGTCAAGCCAAGGTTGCCCTTTGCCTTTAGCACATTGACATCGAGGCAGCTGAGCTCCTCGGGGAAGGTCGCTCTGCCTGTCTCAGGTACTTGTCAGTGGGCTGCAAAGGGACTTTAACCTTTTCTGTATTTCTTTCGCCTTTGTTTCCCACACCAGTGGTTTTCATCACCCCCATTTTACAGGTAGGGCCACCGAGGCTTGGGAAGGAAGGCGCTTGCTAGCCTGTGCAAAGTCAAGCCCAGCCGGCAAGCCTGGCCTTTCCGGGTCTTGTCCACAGTGGGTCCCCCGGGCGGAGGCTGCCACAGAGGCTAATTTCAGGAATCAGGATCTTTAGTCCTGCCGGAGGCGCCAGGGGCTGGGAGAGGTGACCTGTCGTTCCGCCAGGCCGGGGCAGAATGTCCTTTGTCACCCAGCCTCCCCAACCCCCAGCCTCACACCAACCCAGGGTGTGGCAACGGCAGAGTGCTCCCTGTTCGCCCCTGCTCGGGAACCGCCCGTGCCCATCCAGCAGGGGCAGCGGCCTCCACTTCCCCGTGAAGCCCACCCCTCTTGTTCGCACTCTGCCTGTGCAGCCCCCCTCCCCGCACCTTTCCAGGGGGAAAGCCCACGTGACTCTTTCCCAGGCTCCCCATCCTGCGGGAGGCCCAGCCCTGCTCAGGAGAGCTGGAGCCCTCTCCGTGGGAGAGACATCCTCTTGCCCCACTGAGCCGGTGACAGGCCGCCTGCCGAAACCTCAGGAGCCATTGTGTGTTTGTGCCTAGTCACGGGGTCTGCCTCTCGTCCCTGCTCTGTTCCTCCTGCAGCTGGTGTCCCAGAAAGAGAAGGCTCGTGGAGGACCGCCGCGGCGCCCTTGGAAGCCCCAGGCGCGAGGGGCGTGTTCGTTATGGCAGCACGTCCTGGTGAGCCCTGACCGTGCCACCTCCCTTCTTCCTGATGTCACAGCCCTTCATCTGGGGCCAGCCCAGGGTTCATCTGTAGCAAGACGCCTTCTCCTTCCTGCTTTCCTTCTCCTTTCGCTTGGAGGTATTTATTGAGCGCCTACTGTGTGCTGACCGTTGGGCTCAGCATCGGAGATACAGCTCTGAGCAAATCGGATTTGGTCTCTGTCCTGAAGGTCCTGACTGCGCCTTGTGCAGGGGGGAGGCGGGGGGGGGCCTCAGACCAAGGAAGCTGATGTCTTGCCTCTGGAATGCTTTCAGGGCGGGGAGCTCACCCCCTCCCAATACAGATCGTTGCATTGTCTGCCTTCATCACATTTTTTAGATGTTCCTGGCGTGACGTGGTATCCAGATTTTTCATCATCCTGGCGTGTTCCCCCAAGACACTTCAAAATGTGCCAAAATCCTTCTCAAAATGTGGTCTTCAGAACAGAACCCGGTACCATGCCAGTATAAGAAAACGGGGAAAGACTCACCTCCTCTCTTCTGGATATGATACCTCTGTTAATACAGCCTCTTCGTGCTGCAGCCCTTACATGTACCCATCCCACAGCACAGAGCCCGAGGCCCTATATGCAGCAGGGGCTCAGCCAGTGCCTGGTGACTCACTGATGTGATCTGAGGTCCCAGGACTCAGCCCCAGAGATGGCGAGTGCCAGCCTCCTTCTGACCTGTCTCCAGGTTCCCTTTTCCGGAAAGGCCCATTGCTAAATTTCCATTTGAACGCACTGGGACGTGCATTTGGGTGAATTTTCAGACCACCTTCGTGCCTGTGCTGACCCCAGGCCTTGGTGCGGTGGGCAAGGTGCAGGGGCGTGTCAGCCCGCAGGGCACAGTCTAGCCCGGGGGCATAGGCCCACCCTCCCCTGGCAGCTCCCTCTCCAGGGCTGGGTGAGGGGGTGCCACAGCCTCACAGGGCTGACTTGGCATTTTCTTGGGTGTCGTGCTTTGAAGGGTCCCGCCCAGCACACCTGTGGCCGGCCCGATGCTTGCCCGGCGTCGGGGCTCCCATCCCCTGCCACGGGTGTAGGTGCCACCTGGGGGACCCAGGTTGGCCACGGGAAGGTGCCCAATGGGGCCGCCAGTGCCATCTGTGTGTGTTTTGGGTAGGGGGTGCCGATGGCTGACCCCTGTGGGTGGATGGACAGCTTCTGGGCAGCACCCTGGGAAAGGTGGGGCGCTGCTGCCCTCCAGAGGCCATCTTGGGTACTGCACCCACAGGCCCAGCCTGTAGGAAGGGGAGCTGGTGGTCCTTGGGCCTTGGGGGGAGGGGAGGGGGGGAGACGAGGGCCCGCGGGTGCCTGACCCCCACTCAGTGCTTTCCTATAAAACGCATCTTCAGAACTCTGCTTGGTCATTACAGGGTTAATCCCCACCCCAGCCCTTCCTGCCCAGTACCTACTTGGCCCCACCAGCACCCCGAATCTGGCTCTGTCCCCAAACTGGGGGGCTCTGGGGGGCATCTCCTTGTCTCCAGCTGGCTCAGTGTGTGGTTGGGGCCAGGTGACCCGGAGCGAGTGGCTTGCCTTCCCCGGGCCCCTGCTGTCTCAGTCGCAAGCTGGGGGTTAATGATGATCGTCTAAGTAGTGTAGACCTTGTTCTCAGGTGGGGCCTGGAAGGGAGCGGCTCCGGGGTCATAAGTGGGGGGAGAAGGACCCCAGGGCTGCCCGCAGGGGTGAGTCTCTGCAACTCTCTGCGCCCTGTGGCTGAGACCACGAGTGCCGGGGGCCAGGGGACACAGTGGTCGGGGACACAGTGGCCCTTCTTCCCCGCTTCGGGCCTCTGGGCTGGCCCCGCCCCTGGCTGACAGATGAAGGCTGCTTATCTCATGAAACCCCACGAGGCCCTCTGCAGGGCCCCCAACGTCAAAAATAAGGACCCCAGTGTTTGCTCCCCGAAGCTCAGGGCCTTTGCACATGCCACGGTTTCTGCCTGGGATCCTCTTCCTCGGCAGTCTTCACGGAGCCGTCCCCCGATCGTGCACACCTTTGCCTCAAGCACACCTTCTCAACCAGGCCTTTGCTCACCACCCCGCAGAGGAAGGAAGGCGCTCCTCACCAAACTCATTACTCCCGGTTCCTTGAGGTGGGTTGACTTGAGTCCCTCCCAAAATACATTAAAATCCTAATCCCAGTATCTGTGATGTGCCCTTATTTGGAAATACGATTTTGCAGATGTAAGTAAGACAACGTCAGAGTAGAACAGGCCGGGCCCTAAATCCAGTGCTCAGTGTCCTCATACAAAGGGGGACATTTAGACACAGAATAGAGAAGGCCAAGGGACGACAGAGGCAAGGGCTGGAGTGACGTGGTCACAGGCCGAGGGACACGAGGATGGCTGGCAGCACCAGAGGCTGGAAGAGACGAGAAGGACCCTGCCCTGGAGCCCCCGGAGGGCAGGCGTTCAGACCTCCAGCCTCCAGACGTGACAGGACCCGCTTCTGTGGCTTAGAGCAGCCCAGGGAGCAGATTCAGGCAGCTGTCTCCCTGTCTCCTCTGCCCTCCGGTGAGTCCTCTGCTCTGCTCATCTGTTTCCCGGTGTCCCTCTGGGCCTTGGACGCCCGCTTGTGGGGGTGGGAGCGGGCTGATCTGCAGAATGGTGGCCGGTCGGCCCGGGTTTCACGGGCCTTCGTGTGGCGGGCCTGGAAGGGCTTGGAAGGGGCTGGAAGGGGCTGGAAGGGGCTGGAAGGGCCCAGAAGGGGCCAGAAGGGCCTGGAAGGGCCTAGAAGGGGTTAGAAGGAGCTGGAAGGGCCTGGAAGGGGCTGGGGCAGTCAGCCGGAGCTCACCCCGCACACCCCAGACTCCCTACTGGCCCGAGGGTTTTTTAGCCTTGAGAATTGAAAGGCAGCTGCCATGTGGCCCTGGTTCCCGCCTTTCCCATGAAAGCCTTGGAGGTGATGCCACTGTCCCATCTCTGGGCCATCGCAGGAGGCCACAGGCCACCTCAGCTCCTACAGCCAGGGTCCCAGGCCTGGAACTGCACATCGGTGTGTGTGCCTTTGGAAGGTAACGTGTGGGTCAGCCTGGAGCTCAGGAACGAGGGGCCTTCCCCGTGCAGCGTCCCCAGCGGGGGGAGGATGTGCACCCCAACCCCGTGACTGCCCGGGTTTCCCTCTAGGGAAGTCGATGCTCAAGTCTGCAGGACCCCTTTCCCGTGGCCTGAGGGCACCCGGTGCCCCTGGACGTCTTGCTTTGAGACTTCCAGGGGCCGTTGGGGCTGCAGCCCGGAGAGATGATGCCCTGGGGCCGGCGGCCCCCCAGGAGGCCTTTCGGCCTGACCATCCGGGTGTCTGGTGCCGGGGCCGAGGACAAGCAAGGCCGCGGGGCGTGTCTACGTCCCCTTTCAGGGCCGAGCGCCCAGTGCCCGTGGCCTGTCCCCCTCCCTTCCTGGGAATGTGCCGGGGGGAGGGAAGGGGCACAACCGTGTCCTTTATTCTCTGGGCCCGGGCACCGGGCTGACCGACCCCTCGCTGCGGGGCCCCGCGTCCAGCCGGCGGGCAGCTGGGAAAGGCCTCGCTGATCTCGGAGGACGCTGCGGCCGTGAGTGGGCCTGAGGACAGAGGCTCCTCTGTGCTGGGTGAGTGGAGGCCCGGGCCGGGTGGGGTCCCCAGAGGGGGGCGGGGGCGGCACAGGAGCCCGATTGCCAAGCGGGGCCTGGCTGCCTGTCTGGCCCACCGGGGGAGCCCTGCCGAGCAGAAGGCTCAGCTCAGCAGAAGGCCACTCGCCCTTGCCCCCCAAAGGGCAAACGGTCATTACTTGCCGTTAAGCGCCTACTGTTTGCATCCTTTTATTAAGTTCTTACGCCACGTAACTGAGAGGTGACGCTTTGCCCGTTGTCACCTGGCTAGTGAGTGGCCCCAGTCAGGATGAGTCTGTCTGACCGCAGAGCCCGGGCCCCTGTGTAGTGATCACGGACTCTTTCAGGTTTCCAAAGAAGTAGGGACTTTTTAAAAAACGTGTGTATGGCCTCCAGTTGAGAGTTTCAAACATTGTAAGGATTTCACTTATAGTGAAAGCAGCTCCCATAATCACCAACTAGAAAACTGAACAGAAACGACAGGAAGGCGGGGGAAATGGTTCCTGGGAGGAAGAAGCGAGTCGGGAGAGCCCCACAGATGCACGGCTTTCTTCCAAGAGGCAGAACGCGGTGGTCTGACCCAGCTGGGGGGACAGACGTGGGGTTCAGGGAGGTGGGGGAGGGGGCGGGGACCTCTGGCAGAGGTTCAGAGACAGAGCTCCAGGAAGCCTCCAGAAATGCTACTCTGTGCCCACGCAGAGGGAGGTCCCGGAAGCCAGGCACAGAGCAGTTACCAGGACCAACAGCTCTCAGTGTCCACGCAGGGCCTGGGGGCTTTAAATGCCAGTCACCCAGAATGAAGAGGCCTCGTGGCTGCGGGGCATTTGATGGGGACCAAGGGCCGTATTTCAGGTGTGAGCTTAGCCTTCAGGTGTGAAGGCTGCTGTATGCCTGAGCCGATGAGCTGTGCAGTAAGCCTTGAAAAGACCAGGCAGGTCTCTGTCATCACTTAACGCCCTGTTGGCACAAAACTCAACATCCTTAAAAAGAACGCCAACAAAACCTAGGATCTCAACAACTTAGCATTTACAAGCTCTGGCACCTGGTGATTTAAGGAATCTTTGCCCAAAAGGATTAAAAGGAATCTGTGCACAAAATCAAAAAAAGAATGTGTGGTGAGTGTAATCAAAAGAGAAAGAATAATAGTCAAATGCAAATTCTAAGAACAAAAATAGACAATATATAAAAGTAAAAGAAACAGTCGCAGCAGATAAGATGCTACGGAAGAAGATTCGTGAACTTGAACCTCGGCTGATACGAGTTCCCCGAAATGAACGCAGAGAGAGCAAAACCTGGAAAAAGTAGGCAGAGGCTTGCTGATCTGGCCTGATGTCAAGCAGTCTAACAATAATACGTAGAGTCGGAGGCCCCAAAGGGGTGAGGGGCGAGAATGTCTGTGTGACAAAGTCATGGCCAAAAATGTTCCAAGTGTCAGAAAATCCTCAAGCCCACAGATCTGAGAGCCTCAGGAGTACAAAGAAAGCCCCACCGTGGCACCTGGCACCTCATAATCGAATGACTAGGAACCACGATGGAGAGAAAGCCTTGACGCCTTAAGAGAATCAAGACACGAATCACGGCTGAGTCGTCACTGGAAACCCCGTGAGCCTGGGGAACAGAGCCCCGTCCCCGGCGTGTTAAAACCGTCTACGACCAAGATGTCCGTTTCTGGTGAAAGTGTCCTTCAAAACTGAAAGTGAGGTCAGTACATTTTAAGACAAAGGATAAGAGACCTGGCACCACAAGAATGTCAAAGGAGGTTTTTGGGGGCAAAAGGAAATGATGAGAGAGGTACGTTCCGGTGTGCACAAAGGAATAGAAGCCCCTTGGGAACCGTAAACACGTGAAAACACGTGAGATTTTTTTCCTGGATGTATTTTAAAAAGTTCTTTACAAGATAGTAGACTATTTTTTTTTAAAAAAAATTTTTATTAATTTTTAAATAAATTTCATTATAAAAATTTATACATTTTTAAATAAATTTTTATAACTTTCACACTCTGTCTCTCTCAAAAATAAATTTAAAAATTTTTAATATTTATTTTTGAGAGAGACAGAGACAGAACGGGAGCGGTGGAGGGGCAGAGAGAGATGGAGGGAGGCACAGAATCCGAAGCGTTCTCCGGGGTCCGAGCTGCCGGCACAGAACCCGACACGGGGCTCTGAGTCACGAACCTTGAGATCATGACCTGAGTCGAAGTCGGACGCTCAACTGAGCCACCCAGGTGCCCCGAAAGTAGAGTATTTAAAGCAAGAGTGATGACGGCCCATCATGGAGTTTCTGACACGTGTAGAAGTAAGACATACTGAGGCAGAGAATAGAATTATACTTTTGCAAGGTTCATATATTTTATGTAAAATGGTATAATGTCATTTAAAGGGAGATACTCGTAATAAATTAAAGATAAAGCACTTGACCCAACCCGGGACTTACCAACGATAAAAATCGTGGCAATGTAGGGACAGAAGGGAACTTCCTCGTCCGGGCACAGGCACCTACAGCTGGCATGGTGCCCAGCGGTGAGGAGTGGGCAGTGGTCCCCTTCGGCTCTGGTGCCAGAGAGGTCCACCCTGTCCACTTCTGTTCCCTGTTGGTCCTTGCCAGGGCGGTGGGGCAAGAAAAAGCATACATTTTGGAAAGGAAGAACTGTTTCTCTCTCTTTAAATGACCCCCTAAGTGTCTACAAGTCATCGCGGAGAAGATTGGAGCCCCTCCCCAGCCTTTCCCCCGCTCCCCCCTCTGTCTCTCCAGCTTCCCCGGGAAAACCACTCCCAGGGCGCCTGGGTGGCTCGGTCTGTTAAGCGTCTGATTTCAGCTCAGGTCATGATCTCACGGTTCGTGGTGTCGAGCCCCGCGTCGGGCTCTGCGCCGACCGTGTAGAGCCTGCTGGGATTCCGTCTCCCCCTCTCTCTGCCCCTCCCCTGCTCTGCACGTGCACGCACGCTCGCTTCAAATAAATGAATAAACATTTAAAACCCAGCCTTCTCTGAGTTGGGTATTTATTCACCTCGTACATGTTCCTATCCGCTTCCTGCTCGCATAACCTGCCATAAACAGTCCGCAGAAACGCTCCTGGCATTTTTAAGCTGTGCGGGCGGTTTCAGCTGGAAGTCTGTGCCTACAAGGTCTGCACTGGGTGGTCCAGGCGGGACTTGGGTGGCCGAGGGGTGAAGGGTGGGCACACCCAAATGCCTGTGGTAAAGCAAGGCTGGGAGCCCCCCGAGCTGGGCCCCCGAGACCCAGGCTGGGTGCTGTAGGGGAAGGGCCCCTCGCAGGGCAGGCTGGACAGGTGGGGCCCCTCCCTTGCCAGCCTGGGTGGAAGGTGCGAAGTCCCTCTAGGGACCTCAAGCTTCATGATGGACTCGTGCCTCAAAGAGGGAGTGGGTGGGACACAGTTTTTACAAAAATCAGGTTAATTGAGGTACAAGGCACCTGTAACTAGACCGCCCCTCAGAATGTACTGTTAGTTGAGTCTGACACAAGTGCGTAGGTGTGTAACCACACTCACGCCCCGGACAGCCTCCCCCGCCTCTCTTCCCAGCTCCAGCCCCCTCCCCGTCCCTACAGCTCTGCCTTTTCTGGAAGGCCGTGTGTCCGTGTATTTTCAGAGACCGAACGTACTGACAACAGCCAGATCGTACATAAAGACAGGAGTCTGACCTCTGACCCACAGTGTGAGAGAAAAACCCAGAAAGTCAAACAGGAACCCCTGGAACAATGGGCCCAAAGGGGCCAGGACTCAATCCGTCACCGGCGGCCTCCCTAAGTTTTGTCCCCACCTCCGACTCTGGAGCAGCCAGAGGAAGCCGCGTGTGCCCCCAACCAATCACGTGGGGTGCCTGCTTCTGGCCAGTGCCTCGACTCCCTGGTGCCATCTGAACTCATCTGGAACTTTCCCTTTTTCCACCGGGAGGCTCCCCAGGCCCCTGCCTGCCTGCGAGTCTCGGCCAAGTCCGGTGCTGGTGGCGGACCCCCTGGTGCACGGAGCTCTGAGTAACGTCCTCTGTCCTCTGACGGGCGGCCTTCCATCACGCCCACGGCTTGTGCTTTCACTGACCAGTGGATGGACACTCGGGTTCCTTCCAGTCTGGGGCGATTACAGATAAAGCCACTGTGGACGTCGGCATACAGATCTTTGTGCAGATGCTGGTTTTTCAGCTCACTCGCTGTGTTCTAGAAGCAGGCTCTTGCTCTCTACAGGCTTTACGGCTTCCCGGAACCTCCTGATGGGCTCAGGAATCGGAGGGCCACAAGCCAGGTCCCAGGACAGAAGAGGCAACTCTGTCCTTTAGGGTTTTGGGCGACCCCAGCCCCCCCCGCAGGGTCTCAGCTGGTGCCCACGTCCCCCTTCTTGTAACCTTAGAATACTATCCTCTTCTGCCCTGGACCCTGGAGCTGACTCTGGCTTCCCTTTCCTGAATCCAGAATAAGCCGTGTGGAAGACGTTGCCGGCCATGGTGAGCACAGGTGCCTTTTCCTTCACAGAGACTGCGATCCTGGCTGGTGACTGCAAGGATCCCACCAGAACCCCCACCAGAAGGGTGGGAACCAGAACCCCGCCCGGCCAGAACCCCGGCCAGAACCCCGCCCGGCTCCTCGGACCCCACGAAAGCCACCTTGCGTCGGGCCATTTTGCCCCAAATGAGGACACATCTCGGTTTGGGGAAGACATTTGCTGCCGCGAGAAAGAAGGTTAACGATTCTCAAAATAGCTTCTCTGCAAATAAGCAACAGGCTCGCTTGGCCCCAGATGAATCTGAGGGCAATTTCAAAAGCATCTCTTTTCCCAGAAAACAGATTCCTCATTGACACATGTTTCTCCAGTTGATCCTTGCCCCCCACCCCCTGCCTTTTCCTCCGTCTTTTGTGCAAGGAGCTGGGTTGCAGAGACAAAGTCCGCTTGTCAGCGGCTGGTCCTCTCCGCTCTCCCTTCCTCCGGGCGCCCCGACAACAGGGCTATTATCAGATAGCTCCCTCGTGGCTTGGATTTTCCTCTCCCCTCGGGGCGAACGAGGAGAGAGGTTGCCAGGCTGGACAAGGACGGGAGGCACTGGAGCCCCGGGGCGGTGAGCTCCGGGAAGGGCCGCGGTGGGGGGCCCTGGACACTGTCACTCTGTCGCTGGAGTAACTCGGAAGCACAGCCATTCATCAGACTCATGATTCGCATGATCTGTCCTCCGGGAACGGAAGTGTCCCCCAGAGACAGGCCTCTCGTGCTGCCTCCTCGCCTGGAGCTCTGGGGTGAACCCCACATCTGACCATCGGGGTCAAGACCTCGCAGACACTTCATCAGTCACATCTGGGGGGAAAATGACCTGGAAACGTTTAAACGCTTCCCCCAACCGACGCCTCCCTGGGGAAACACACTTCACTTGATGGTATTAAGAGAAGGCAAAGGCTCAATGCCCCAGATTTGGGTCCGGGGATCTTGTTTCAAGGTCAACTTCTGTTTCTTCCCTTTTGTGGCTACCAGCACTGCCGTTGCAGGGACCCCAGGCCTCCTCTCCCCATTGCTCCCGTCAGAGCCCGTTCGGGCCCCTCAGAGGCACTGCCGTTCCCAGAATCCATGTGGGAACTTGCCTGCAGTGAGGGCCCTTATAGCAAATCGTCCATCCATCCATCCATCCACCCACCCGCTCATCTAGCCATCCCTCTAGCCACAACCATCTATCCGCCCACAATCCATCCGCAGCCCATCCATCCACCCATCTACGCATCCGCTTGTGCAACCCGTCTTCCACCAAGAGAGTGTTCAGGCTGGGCCTTGGGGATTGAGAGGTGAGTCCTGACATTTCCCATCTCTGCAGCCCCAAATCCAGTGCAAGTGGTGATTTCTGACCAGGGAACAGGCGCAGGGGCCTCTGTGAGTCCTGGGGGCCCGAGGGGCTGCGGGGAAGCTCTGGACCAGACACTTCTACGGCTGCCAGGGGGAAGCATCGCCCCCCAGTTCGTCTGTTTGACATTAAATCTTGTTTTCTTCCTGCCTCACACCCCTGGGGAGGGCCGTGCGTCGTCTTGGTGAGGGTGGGGGCTGTTCTGCTAGAGAGGCAGCTCCTTGAGTGTGCGAGGCACGCTCTCCACCTCAACTCCATGCCCTGGTGGAAGGAGAGAGGCCACCGGGCAGACTTCCTGCTGTGAGTCCCCGGAATTTAGGGGCTGAACCTTGCACTTGAGTGGGTGAAGTGGGGGGCATGTAAAGGAGGGGCGAGGAGCCCCCCTGAAGCCCCAGGCATCTGTTCAGTCCCGGTCCACCTGCCCGTCGCCCGGTGGGCAGGCTCAGGTCCCGACTGGGGACAGTGCAAGGACGGCAGGCATAGCCACTGTGGAGGGCCGGCCGGTGGGGAGGGCTAGTCAGTGGGGAGGTCCACCCTCAGGAACGGCTGTGTTTGGGGTTGGCCTTATGGGATGGGCTTCTCCGCCACCAAGAGACGTCATACAAGAGTTCCCGGTGGCCGGCTCGGGGCCCAGGTGCAGCTGGAGGCAGACAGGCCTGGAGGTGGACACGCCCGGGGGCCAAAGTGCCTCGGGGGAGACGTACTTAGGGGAGAGCCCGCCTGGAGATCACCACCCTCACCGCAGGGACATCCAGAGTGGTGGCGCCTTCACTGAGATGGTTTTCTGGGAAATGTGACTACGAGGGTACCTGCCCTGGCGGCGGTGCTGAGATGATGGGCTTGCACGTCTCGCAGCCTGCCCCCGGGGACCCTTGACCCAGGCCGGCGAGCCTTGCCGCTGGCCACGCTCCGACCCCGAGTCCTTCCCCACCCCGGGGGCCTCTGTTGCCCCTCAGTGAAGCTCGCGGGCACCGAGACTTAGAAAAGCACACAGATTTATTGCGTATCAATCTCATGTATAAATTCATCGTAGCATCGGAAAGATTACATATAGTCCTATTCTACAGCATTAACCTCCGATCGGCTGCTCTAGCCTTCATCTTAAAGACGTTTCTCGACACAAGTACATCTGTCTTTATCACAAGCATCAAAACGAAATCTGCAGAATCACTCTCGATGATTTGCTACACGGGGTGTCTTTGCCTTCACGGTCGTCAGCGATTTCCGCGTCGATTAAGAACTGCGCTTTGGCGTGAGCAGTTCTGAGCTCCTAGTCCGGAGGACGTAGACCCTAATCACGTAATTCAACAAGTGCATCTACGGAATTCTCCTTTTCATAAAAATTTCACGAACAGACACAGTAATGACCGCTAAACACGAGCCATGCACGGTTTACTGGTAACAGAAGCAATTTACAATCAGGGGACATGGGACACACACCTGCCTCCTTCTCAATGGTTTGTTTTTTTTTTTTAAAAACATTATCTGAAAGGCTGACATTTACACTTGATTTCTTTTTCAACACTATACAGTTCTAAAAGAAAAACGAAACAAAAACCCAGAAAACAAACGGAACCGAATCTGTAATGGAACAAGGGCGGGGGGGGGGGTGCGGACGCACAGGTGTGGGGGTCTTGCCAGCAGTTACACATGCACACGTGATGTGTTCTGACACGGGGGCTCAGCTTCCCTCGTCTCGGGAACACCGACGGTAGGAAACACACCGAGAGACACCTTGGGAAGTGCTCTGCTCACGAGTGAATTGCACGATTGGAAACTCAAGCTGCCTTTTGCTTTGTTTTCTTTTCTTTCTTTTCCCAAAGCCGTAGTACGAATCGGGGACAGAAAGGAAAAACACCACAAAACTGGAATGCAGGGAGGGAAGGAAGGCTCCTGGACTCACGCAGGAATGTCTTGTCACAGTATCGCTCGCTGCTGCACAGACAGTTTCATGGCTTTTGATTCCCGGCTGACCTCCACCGACCGGGAGCGGCCGCGGCCTCGCCACCCTAGCCGGGCCGGGCGCGAGGTACCCGGCTCTCCTGGGTGGCGCTGCCCCCTCGCCTCTCTCCCGGGCAGCACAGTAAATACAGCTCAGTAGATTTCAGTCACTTGGGCGGGGGGACGGGGCGGGGGGACCACAATCCAGTGCTTCGAGGCTTCAAAGCTACCACGGGTGACACGTATTTGGGCAAGTGCTTTGCGAACGCTCATTGAAGAAGCAGCTAGGACAGAGAGGGCCGAGGGCCCTGCGAGTTTCCAGGGCCAGGCTCGGGCCGTGGAGGCGCTGGGCCTTTCAGGGTCTGGGCAGACCGGCTGTGCTCCTGCCTCGGACGGGAAGGCCGCCGGGGCTCACCCTGTCCACTGATGCGCACCCGGGGTCCCAGGCGGGCTGCAGGAGTGCACACCCCTGGGTTCAGAACAGGGGGTCTCTGGGGCCTACTCGTGAAGGCCCTGTCTGGCCAAAGGATCGGAGCCCCATGCGTCCTACCCAATTGTCCCGGGACCGAGAGCAGCGGCGGGGGTGGGGGTGGGGGTGGGACGGCGTCGGCCCGCTGGCAGCCGCGGTCTGAGGGACGGAGGGCAGGGCAAGGAGGCTTCCTTCTGAATTTCCATTAGGGGATGTCAATCGTCCAAAGAAAGAACACCGTCGAGGCTGGACAGAAGGACCCTGGCCCGGTGGTGCCCGAGTGCACGGGCCTGACCCCGGCCACCACCCAAGGACACGCTGGCCAGCCAGCCCGTTCCCCTGTTGCAGCCGTGCCCTGAGGCTGGGGTCTCAGAATTCTGGCCGTCCGGCTCCCCGGCCCCCCACCGTCCGGGCTGGGCCTGATTGGCCCGTGCTGGTGCTGTGGCCCGGACATGGAGAACCGCAGGGAGGGCAGCTCCCTGTGGTCTGGGGCGGGGAGAAGTGCCAGGCGTGGGGAGGAAATGGTCACTCTGTCGGGGGTCCAGGGACAGACCCCCCCAGACCTGTCAAGTGCTTGGGCCCACGGGACTGAGTGTTTAGGAGAAACGGGGCTAGAGCTCTAGCTGTTCTCAGAGGGACAGAGGCAAGGACTCAAGGTGTGCAGCTGGGGCGCTGGGAGGGAGGGAAAGAGAAAGATGCCTGCCGGGACTGGCCGGAAAGGACACGACGCCCCTTATCTGGGACCACGGAGAACAGGCACTCAGGTCTCCACTGGCCAAACTTCCTCTTTTGGGCGGAGAGAGGCAGATCGCAAAAAAAAGCACACACCTTACTCTTTAGCAGAAGAAATGTAATTTGGGTTTACAAATTATGTCTGAGGTCGGCTCTGCGAAACGGTCCGATGCGGATGGAGGGGAAATCGGAAAGCCCACGCCACGCCTGGCGGGCCCGGGGTGGAGGTGGGTGCGTGTGAGGAGGTGAGGGGACCCCGCCTGCAAAGCCTCAGCTCTTCCTGGGGCGCGGCCACCTTCCAGCCGCACACGCGTGCGAGCGGCCTGGGCGCCCGCGAGGCCGGCTGGGTCTTGCTGCCTCCTGTGGACCGAGAGCGGGGTGGGAACCCTTTCGCCGGGGCCCACGGGCCCCACGCGGGCCTCCAGCGCCGACACAGACGATTGTCGCTGGCCTGGAGCGGCGGGGGGGGGCCCGGGGGCGCGGCTGCTCCGGCCTGCCTGCTGCCCCTGGGCGAGAGCCAAGGACTCGTCCCCCGCCAGACCCCCGTCCTCAGGTGCGGCCGCCCCCTCACCACTTGCGTCTACATTCTTTTTTAAGGGCCACTTGGGCGATCTTTTTCTCTTCTTGTTGGGACACTCTTACTCTTTTTTTTTCTTCCAAACAATAAAAGAAATAAATAGAACACTTGTCTTAAATGCAAAGGTAACTGAGACTCTAATTTAACAAAAACACGTGATTGTCTGGAAACGGGGCAGCAGGATCCGTCGGGGGGCGCGGGGGTATTTGGCACATTGAAAACCTCCCCGCTCCCTGGTTATCAATCACACAACACACAACCTTATACACGGTTTTGGTCCTTCACTAGATACTTATATTAACAATATTTCTTCACAATAAGAATGTCTAATGCCAAAATACTGTTAAGGAAGAAATAAAATAAGAAAAGAAATGAATTAGAAAAAATTACAAGTTATGTACAGATTCAGGTAAATTCCATCAGGGAAACAAATTAGGAGTTGAAATTGGCCCCTACGGGAATAACTTAAAGCCCATCCGAGTGGAGAAGCAGACCCGTCCCGACCGGGCTGTGCTGTCTTTGCTCCCGAGGCAGGTCCCACCTGGATGCCCTTCCGTTCTGGAGCCAGGCCGGCCCGCCAGGAAGCCGCGCGTGGAGCAGAGGCGGTGGTCGTGTCCTGGAGCCCGGGTCTCACGCGGGCACAGAGCCTGGCGGGCGGCCTGGGGCAGGAGAGCCGCAGAACGCGCCCCACGGCGGCCACGGGGGATGCCCACTGTCCCCCTTGTCCGTCTGACGGTGCGGGTGGGGGTCGGGCTGGAGACCCGGTGTGGCCAGCGGGGGCCCCCCTTCGGCAGGGTGGCCGGCGTGGGTGTGGCTGATGTGCAGGCCGTGTGGGCAGGAGCGTGGGATGCCAAGCCCACCCTTGCACAGGGGACCAGAGCCGCGGCTCCCACCTTCCCCGTTCAATCGGGGGGGGGGGGTCTTGGTGGGGGCCACAGGCACGACGCCCATGCCACACACACCTCCCAGCCTTGGGCCAGCCCAGGACACCACGTCTAAGAATTCCGAGGTACAGTCTGAAACTGCTCCCAGGGGAGGGCCCCAGCCCCCTTGGTTCTGCGCAGGGCTGGGGTGGTGGTGGGGGGGCAGAATCACGGCTTTACAAACACGGTCAGGGATAGAAAATTTCTCCGTTATCTACAGTATAAAGAGCACACCCAAACACGGTACCAGTTCCCAGTGTGGGCTTGCAAATAGGCTGAGATTTCAAAGCAATGCAAAATTACTCTTAAAAAACAATTTGCAAGTCATTTTTCGATTCTTTAAAAAATACTGTCTATTTTTAAAACCACATGCTTAAATAGACTCTGTCGTCAATAAGATTACCAAAAGGGTTACTCTCGTGATTCTCATTATAAAAATCGTTGGGGCGATCTCCCTTTCCAGGGCACACCCGTGTCTGTCCGTTCCTTTCCGAGGCACCAGGCGGGTGCCAAAGTGGCCCGGCTGGCTTCGGTTTGGGATTGAAATCCCGCCCTCACCCGGCGGGTTGGTTCCGTGAGCAGCTCCCACGAGCCGCACGTGGCCGGCCGTGCGTTGTACCATTTCTGGAACGCTGTTCCGGAGACCAATTCTTAGACGGTGGGGCTCCAGGACCGCTCAGCGACTCCTGGGTTCTGAGTTTTCATTGGAAAAGTTAGAGCTGAACCATAGTGTGTGTGTGTGTGTGTGGCGGCGGGGGGGGGGGGGGGTGCTGAGGAGTGATCCACACAGGTGATGGGGGGGGGTCTCTCTGGCCCAGGCCACGCCGCTCCCCAAGGCTCACTTCTCCATCTCCCGCGGCCGGGACTTCTGTTGGGACGTCGGGGCCCCACGATGCCTTGCTTGGACTCAGACCCCAGCCCGTCCTGGGCCCGTCAGAGGTGGTTGATGGGGTTAAAGGCTCCGGACTCTGGCGTGGCTCCCGTGATGTTTAACCAGGCGTCCAGAGGGCTCTGGGAAGAGGTGTGGAGAGGAGCCTCCTCGGAGAGGGACAGCATCATTGCATACGCCTGGCCGGGGAGAGGACAAGGACACACGTGTGTGCACACACACACAACAGGCAGGTGAGCTGCGTGAGCTGGGGCTCTGCAGATCCCAGAGGGCCCCTTCCTAGCCCCCCGTTGCCCTCTGGCTGGGCTTAGCCTCGCGCAGATCCAGACTCTCCCCTGGGGCCCGGAAGCGGAAGATGTCGTGGGAGGTGGCGGGGTGAGTGCTGGGCTCCCGTGCAGACAGTGGCAAGAAGCCGTGGTCCTGGCTGGCCTCTGTGCACAGGGGCCCCTCAGCTCTTTGCGGTGCTCCCCCTGCCCCACCCCCACTTTTTCGAGGGCCCTGGGAATTGCTGGTGGTCGACAAGAGGCAGTGTCTGTCTGGAGGGCACCGGTGGGCCTGGGGGCTGCCCGTCTGGACAACCGTGGGGACAGCACGGAGCGACCCGGGGAAGCGGACGCACAGCTGGTCTGAGCTGGGCGCCGACGCGTTTCTGGGCCCGGGGCGTGGCTGGCCCACGGGACAATTCCGCCACAAGACACGGGGCACGAGGTAGTGGGACCTGGGGACCATCCGGAGCAGAGCGGGGTGGGGGAAGGCCGACGACCCTCCTCCCACCCGGGTTTACACCCTGGACAGGATTAGTAAAAAGACAAAGACAGACACGCAGACGGTTTTTGCTGAGACTCAGGGGTGGGCCGACGGAGACCCCGCTCCTCTAGACGGATGAAAGCAGGAAGCAGGGCCCTGCGGCCGCCTGCGCTACAGAAGGGGGGTCGAGGCCCACCCTGACGCCCTCGCTGACCCTGTCGGAGCTCCAGCGTGGAACGAGTGGCTGTGTGAGAGGGGGCTTCCTTCAAGAGAAGCCTGGGCCGCCAGCCATTCGTGCTTGAGTCGGAGAGGGAGGAAGGCCTGCCCAGCTTCAAGGCTGGACGCCCGGCCTCGGGCGCCTGTCGCCGGGGACAAGAGGGCAGCGACCCACGTGTCCGGGAATGCCCGGTTCCCATTCATCTGCCTCAACCTCTCCCTGCCCCACCCCTGCTCGCGGGGGAGGGGCGGCGGCTTGGCCGTCTCTAGCCGAGGCGGTGGGCCCCGGGACAGCGGTCCTGGCGTGCCCCGGGCCCAGGATGGCCACCACGAGAGGAGGCGCGGCCTCCACCTGCCACCTGGCCCGGGGGTGCCGGGGGTGGGGGGCTCTGCTCGGTACCTACCTGGTTCTTAGCCTGCCTGTACAGTGTCTGCTTTAAAGTCTCAGAGTCTAAGGTGGGATTAAGCACATCTTTAACTTCAAACGCTTCCTCAGCTGCTCTGCGCAGATCGAGCCCCTTCCCAAAAGTCGGCATCGGCTCCAAAGCTAACAGACCGCCTGGTCGCTCCTCAATACACCTGCACCAACGACCGGGGAGAGGGGGCCTGGCGTTAGCTGGTCTGGCCTCTGGCCGCCTCTCTGATGCCCCACGGCCGGCTCCGTGCCTGCATGCACGCCATGGCGCCTCCACGAGCCACATGCACAAGGAGACGGACACACAGACACGTCGACACCTGGACAGAAGCCACACAGATGCAGGAGGGCCACGGACGGAGGCCACCGGAGGGGGCGAGTGCGTGCACACACCGCAAGCAGCAGGCGGGGGGGCGCCCGGGGCTCTGGGGACGGAGGACGGATCGGGGGGCCGCTCTGGAGGGCGCGGGGGCTCCCGCTCCCAGGACCCAGGGGTGAGGGGAAACGGGCAGTCCCTGCAGGGCTCCCCCCAGGACCGTCTGGAGTGCTGGCCGCATCCCTGGTGCCCGACAAAGGCAGTGAGCGGCCGGGCCGCGCGGGGAGGGGTCCGGCCTGCCCTGCTCGCAAACCGCGAGTGCTCAGCCCGCGGGAGGCCAGACGCCACTGCCCCGGCCGCAGGATGGAGGCCGTGTCGCTACGGACCAGCTCCCGCTCGGCTCGGGAGCGTGCCTGCCCCCGCCCCCCAGGCTTGGGAAGTGTGTGTGAGAGGGGGCGGGCCAGCCCCTGACCCCCTGCCTCGGGCTGGGCCTCGCAGCCTGTGTGTGGAAGCTCCCACCGCGGTGGAGACACCTGCTGGGAACCAGGGTGAACCCGGCCAGGAGGATGCTGGGGCCTCGGGTGGCCTGAGAGCGAGGTCGCCCTCACGATGTTCAGGCCCCTCCCTGGCCTGGGCCCTAGCAGGTCAGGCTGCCCGGGCGTGGCCCCCACCTTCGAGTGTGTTCGAAGCCCACGGCCAGGGAGGTGGGCGGATCCTCGTCCTCCTCGTCCTCATAGGCACCCTGGGGTTCGGGCGTGGGGGACACGGTGTCGTCCTGGGACTTCCCCGCCAGACTGTCGTCGTCCTCCTCCTCCTCTTCCTCCTCCTCCTCCTCCACGTCCTCCGGCTTCCCGCTGGCCAGGCCCGGACACTGGGAGTTGCCGTCCAGGTCCTGGACCTCCGGCCTGAAGGGACAGGGGAGGGAGTTAGCCCCGGGGCCCACAAGGCCTCCGACTGGGCTCCGGTCGGCTCTCCCCCCATGGCCGTCTTCACCCGCCCCCGTGGAAAGAGCCTGCATTGTCGGAACCCTCGGCCTCAGCAGCCCCTTGAGGAGCGAGCGAGGGCGTGGCAGGGGCGAGAGCGGGGATTCAGGATGTGCGCGTCAGGGAGGGAGGCCACGGCCAGTCTAGCGGGGAAGGGGGTCTTGGGCGCTGGAGCTGGGGTTGGGGACTGCACAAGGGGTACCCTTGGGGAGGTTTGCTGATCGACCCTTGCTGGCTCCTCCTGGCCAGCCACGAGGACACAGGGACACCGGCAACCCAGGGTGAGGGGGCCTCTGCCGACAGAGGCTCTGGGGGCCTAGGGCTCCGTAGGGTGGGGGCTGAGCTGCTGTCAGCCAGGGAAACCCACCCAGACGAGTTTGTTTCGGAGGCTGCTGGCCTCCCTCCTGCAGCCCAGACCCCACATCTCCCTCCTAGTGACTCTGGCCGGGTGACACTTTTCCACTCTGGATCCTCGTTATTAAGAGGAAAACACCCAGGGGACCTGGGTGGCTCAGCCTGACTGGTCTGACTCTTGATCTCTTGATCTCGGCTCAGGTCTTGGTCTCAACGTTCACGGGTTCAAGCCCCAGGGCAGGTCTGCTGTGTGGAATTCTCTCTCTCTGCCCCTCCCCTGCTCTCTCTCTCTCTCTCAAAATAAATACAAACTTAAAAAAAAAAAAAAGGAAAAAACCCAAGCTGAGTGATGGTGAGCCTTCTCGTTTCTTTCTGAAGATGCTGGCAGGTGTCCAGCGTGGAGGGGGAGGGGGAGGCTGGGCAGACGCCTCCTGAGCCCACGTCTGGGCCAGAGTTCAGGGCCCCCAGACCCCGTTCCTCCTGGAGCTCACATGGCCCACAGGAATCCATCCACTGATGTCAGGGGAGACCGGGGTCCTGGTCTGGGCATCAGGTAGAGGGGGTGTCACTTCTGAGTGACCGCTGGCCTCCACACTCAGGGGTCTGTGCAGATGGACTGGGCCGGGAGGTCCCCGATCTCCAGGCTGTCGGCCATGCTCATTTTCCACCCTTGCCTTTCCTGGAGGAAGTATAAGATGCTGACACGTGACCGGCCTTCCCGGACGTGCAGAACCCTTGACCTCTCCCTTCTCGATGGCCCCTCGCACTGTCACCAGGCACGCATCCATCCGCCAGGGGCAAGGGCTCTGGAGGCAAGTGACACGGGCCAGGACCCGGGTCTTGCCTTTGTCCCTGGCTCTCTGGTGGGTGACCTTGCCATCTCGGAGCCTGTGCCCCCTCGGCGGCGTGAGGGTGGGATGAACCGCGCAGGTGGCTATCTTGGGGGCCGGGACTGGGACTGTGTTCAGCAGGTGGCCCTGTGCATGTCTAATCAGAGTTAAGAGTGCTTTGCAGTTTCTATATATGGGCCCCTCTGTTTGGGAGCAGGGACCGCAGCCCCGCACAGGAGGCCTGTATCCACCAGGAGCACTCAGTGGCGGGCAGCAGGGACAGAGGATGGGGTCCCGCAGGCTGGCGTCAGCTTCAGACAGGGCGGGCACCTGAGGCAGGTGACGTCCCGGGGCCACCGTGACCCAGCGCCGGGGCTGGGCTTGCACAACTGGAGCCCGGACTCTCCTGGTTCTGGAGGCTGGAGTCTGAGACCCGGGTGCAGGCGGGCCTGGTTCCTTCAGAGGCTCAGGGACAACTGTCCGGGGCCTCCCGCAGCCGCTGGCATTTGGCAGGCGATCCGTGGCGCCCGATGGCTGTAGGTGTATCTCCCCATCTCCCATCTCTGCTACATCTTGACAGGGCTTCTCCCCGTGTGTTCTGTGCCCCAATCTCTTCTTCCACGACATCGCGTGGCACTGGTAGCCACACTGGTGACCTCATCTTAACCGATTACATCGGTAAAGACCCTATCTCCAAACGAGGTGACGTTCTGAGGTACTAGGGGTCAGGATTTGGTGGGGGACACAGTTCAGCCCAGGTATTTAAGGGCTTCTGGGGCCAGGGAGCCTGGCATCCCTAGATTCTCCTTGACGATCAAGAGAAGGAAACTGGTTCCGGACGAGAACCTGATAATGTCAGCGTCGGCCCCACACAGAACCGCCAACATCTCAGCACTTGACGCAGGGTTGTGGCTTCGTGTCAACTGTGATCGTGGTTCTCACTTCTGGTGATGACGTGGGACATCTCCTGGAGGTTCCCCAGGCCCCGGGGACAGGGTCTCAGCGGGACAGGCCATCCGAGGGCCTGGGTCTGTGGCCAGCTCCGCCCCGGGCTTTCTGAGGGATGTGGGGCCCGGTCTCCTCTGTCTGAGCCTCGTCTCCTGCCCCTCCCGTGGGGGCTGGATGGAAAGCCCCGGTTGAGACGCTCCGTGGAGAAGGTTAGGGTGATGCCGTCTCCTCTCCCGTCTGTCCTGCCGGGTTTCCGGTCCTCACGGCAAAGAGCTGGGCCACCCGGGCTCTAGGCGTGAAGGTCTTCCCGGCGCTCCTGGGCTCACCCTGGCATGGCCGCCCACCCCGTGGTGGATGCCACTGACAAGTCCTTGTAGGCTCTTCGTCGGCCTCTGTCTTGGGTGGCCCTCCTGTGGCCAGCCTAAGGGCCAGGGCTCTGGGCCCAGGTTCCAGGCCCGGCTTTGTGGCTGGAGCAGCCCCCCACCACCCACTTCACCGGGCTGTCTTCCTCTGCAGAATTAGGGGCTCGCACCCCAAGGCCACTTGAAGTTTGCAGCGTCTCTGGTTTTCTGCCGGCTGGTCTGGCCCCAGCTTTTACGCAAGGAGAATGTCTTCCTGGGGGTCTGACGGGTCCTTCCAGAAGGGACCCCCAGAGTAAATGCCACACCATGAGCCTTGGGATCCAGGGTCATGCAGTACACCCTCCACATCTCGAATCTGAATTCTGCCATTTTTCTGCGACCATGTGCATGTGCGTACGAAGTGTGTGTGTGTGCACGTACATGAGTGCGTGTGTGTGTTTGTGCATTGTGCGCGCATGTGCATGTACATATGTGGTGTGCGCGTGTGCATACGAGTGTGTGTGTGCGTGTGCATGAGCACGTGCACGTGTATAGGGGTGTGCGTGCACATGTGTGCATGTGCATGAGTGCGTGTGCGTGCATCTGTGTGCATGTGCACGTGTACATGTGGTGTGTATATATGTGTGTACATGTGTATATGTGTGTAAATATACACATGTGTGTAGGTAAGCATGTGGGTAACTTCATGTGTGTATATACATATGCACATGTGTTCATGTGTCAGCGCATGTGCATATATTTGCGGGTATGTGTGTACATGTGTGCACGTATGTGATTTCATGCAGATGCAGATGCAGACATGTGTGTATGGGTTTGCACGTGCACACGTATGTACGTGTGTGCATACATGTACATGAACGTACACATGTGTGCCGTCATGTGCATGCATATATGAGTGTGTGCATGTGCGTGCACATGCACGTGTGACTTCGTGTGCGCACACGTGCGCGCGTGTGTTTAAAGGGGCGGCGCTCCTGGGTGGAAACCTGCAGTGCCTCGGACTCCACAGAAATGTTCCAGACTCTCACATCCACGGCAGAACTCACGCCAGAGCCCTCACCCGGCCTGTGCTCCGCGGCACGCCCGTGACGCCCAAACCAAAGCACGCCGGCAGCTCGGTGCGGCTGTAAGCACACGGCGCGCACCCTCAGCCCGGGTGCTTACTGTCACCACCAGAGACCGAGGCGGGAGGGGACCCCCTGGCCGAAGCCCCCCCCACCCCTCGCCACCTGCAGGGGGCAGAGCCCGGCCACAACGGTGCCCGTCGGTCTCACCCTGCGTTGCGGGCCCCTACTCATCGAGACTTGGGGCTGGGTGGGGTGCCCCTGCTCTGGGAGTGGCCACGCAGGTGGGCTTGGGATCCGGAACGGACTTCTTACCGTTTGTCTGTTCGCGTTGATGCTTGGTTCATCTCACTATTGGCAATAAAGTTTCTGATTTCAGAGAAATAGGAGTCCTCTTTCTCGTCTAAAAGTGCATGGTTGTCTGACTCGGACGCGGGGGAGGAGGCACTGGTCCCCAGGTGGTTTGTGAGGACCCCGGAGTGCTGGCTCACTGTGGGGACGGGGGGAGCATCAGAGAAAGAGCATCCCTCAGCTGAGCCCTCCCCTCCCCTCCCTCTCCCTCCCGTCTCTCCCCTCCTCTCCTCCCCGCTCCCCTCCCTTCTCTCTCCCCTCCTCTCCCCTGTCTTCTCCTCTCCTCCTCCCCCACCCCTCCCCTGTCTTCTCCTCTCCTCCTCCCCCACCCCTCCCCTGTCTTCTCCTCTCCTCCTCCCCCACCCCTCCCCTGTCTTCTCCTCTCCCCTTCCCCCCTCCCCTTCCCTGTCTTCTCCCTCCTCCTCCTTCCCTCCCCCCCCCCACCCCATGCCCACCGCCCACCTGGGGCGTGCTCGTGCTCGTGCTTCTTGAGGTGCCGGTCCAGGTTGGTCTGCTGCCCGAAGCAGCGGTTGCACAGGTGGCACTTGAAGGGCTTCTCCTTGTTGTGGATGTTCCGGACGTGCCGCTGCAGGTTGGAGGAGATGCTGAAGGAGCGGTCGCAGTACTTACACCTGGAAGACACGCGCGCGCCTCAGAGAAGCCCCGCCCCGCAGCCTCGCAGACGCCCCGCCCCCGCCTCCTGGCAGGCGGGGCAGGGGGGGCGGGCGGTGGGGACTCACCCGGTGCTGCGGCAGGGGGCTCCCTGGGCGGGGCCGCCGGTGCACCCGGGTCCCCCCTCCCCGCTGCCCGAGGGCCGCACTCCCAGCAGCCTCAAGGGGGCAGCCGAGCACCATGGAAGCCTCTCGATGCTTTGCCCCCGTCCCCCCCCAAGGAGGAGCCTGCATCCTGCTCCCGGCCACCTTCCTCCCGTCAGAGAGACGGCGAAGAGACCCCCCCTACTCTGGTATGGGGAGAGCTGGCCTGGACCTGGCCGCCTTTTAGTGGGTCTGCGGGCATGTGGGGCCTCGCGTGCCAATTCACTAACTGGGGCCCGGGGGCTGCCCCAACTTCCCCAGAGGCCGTCCCCCGCCTCCCTGACACGGACCGCGAGGGTCCCGCGGGCCCCACGCGATCGCCTCGCGTCCCTGCCCCTCTGCGGACGGTGATCGCGGGCCCGGGCCGAGCACTGAAAAAATCCGAGAACGACGCTCCCTCCTCCGGCGCCTCAGTCGGGTCCCTCAGAGTGTCCGTGACCTGAGCGGTGCCCCCTCGGTGTGGGGGCCTGGGGCTGGCGCGGCCTTTGCTCCCAGGCCCCGAGGGCAGGAAAGGGAGGCTATTCTCCCAGTTGAGGGAAATATCCACACCCAGAAGCCAGAAACAGCGGCCGAGCTGGAGCTGGAGGGAGGGTGGCCCGACAGCCGCCACCACACGTCTGCAGAGCCGTGCCGGCGCCTCCTGGTGGCGGAAGTCTGAGCAGAGGGGACCTGATGCAGTCGTGTTCAGGTGCACATGTGTGTGTGCCCATGTGCAGGTGTGTGCACGCGCGAGCGTTCGTGTGCAGGAGTGCACGTGCATGCGTGTGCGTGCCTGGTCCTCAGAAGGCCTCCAGGGATGCTTCCCAGTGTCAGAGGCTGTGAACACTTGCAACATTGTCCGCAGGCTAGTTTATTTCCCGGTCTTGGAAACAAACAGCTTCTGCAGGGGGCAGGAGGCAGTGCCCCCCCTCCCCCCACTGAGTCTCTCAGGAGCCGTCTTCACAGCAGGTCCCAGCAGGGCACGCGATGGAAGTGTGTGTTCTTCCGGAGGGTGCGGCTGGAGGTGCCAGGGACCTGTCCTGAGTGTGGCAGCGTGGTGTTCCCACAGGAGGCCCCTCCCCGCTCCATCGCTCCAACATAGAATATGCCCTGGGCCACGGGAACCGAGTCATGCCCGAGGGTGCTTCCGAAACCCCAGCCTCCCACCCGGGGCCGGGCCGGCAGGCTGTGAGGCTGGCCTTCACGGCACTGCCCTGCCCAGCTCGAGAGGCACCGGTCTGACCTTTGACACCTGCCCAGGCAGTCTGGCCATCACAGTGCACTTGGGGGGGGCCCGAGGCAGGACGCTTTAGGCCCCCGCTGGCAGCTGGAGCCTCCTGCCTGAGCCCCCGGGCGGATAGCACTGCGCCCGGGAGTGGAGCTGTCCCTGCTCCCAGGGACAGCTTGATGAAGCCGTCCAGGGGAGCCCACTTCCTGCCTCACGGCCCCTGGGGGGTCTGAGGACGGACGCACGGCAAACAGGGCGAGTCCCCATCAAAGGGGAGCCCGGTCTCCCACGGTACGATTTTGGAGCTTCTCTCATTCGGTTTCTGAAGCTTCTCGGCTGAGGCTTCGCTGACTCTGGCGTCCTCCACGGTCGGCGGGCAAGGAGCCATTCGTGATCTTTACGTGAGCGGCTTGGGCCGCCGTCCCTGGCGAACTCCTGAGTGACCTTCAGCCTTCTCTGCCCCTCAGCCCAGGACTGGCCTGGCGGCTTCTTCCCTGTTGGGCTGGCTAAGCCGCCTCCGGGCCTCTGGAAGCACGCGGATTTGGTCACAGCCTCTCCTCCCAGGCCTCACGATGTCCGCTGGCCCCAGCGTGGACCCGCCATCCTGGAAGCCCACACGGGCGCCAGCGCTGTTCTGCGTGAGCTGCACAGGGACCGGGGCTTGAGCCCTTCACGCGGCTGGGTCAGCAGTGCAGGGGTGCCCTGGGCTCCCCCCCAGGATGGCCCAGGAAGGAGAGCTTTTACATCCTTGGACACACCATCATGTCACAGACGTCTCCTTGCCCCCGATGCTGACAGGTCCCCAGGCGACCATCCTGCTTTCAGGGCGATTGCTCAGGAAGGGCCGAGTACGAGGCCATGCTGGGCTGGGCACCTGCCCCCTGGCCACACAACAGGCCTCCCCGGGGCCTGTCTACGCGTGCGCTCACACACACCCACACGCGGCACCCTTCTCATCTCTTTGGAAATGCAGGAAACTCTGACAGCTTCCACCTGACCCACGAGCTCTGGCCGGGGCGCACCCTCGGTCAGACACGGGGTTGGGCGGGATCGTCTCGTTACTGGAAACCGAGCTCTCTCTCCACCGCTGTGGGGCCGGGGAGGGGGGCGGAGGGGAGCCATACATTGGATTTGGCCACAGAGAGCCCTGAGTGTGGCCCTCTCCTGGTTCCAATCTAAACCAATGGCCCAGATAGAGAAGCCCATTTGAAATTTAGGGGAGCAGGGAGCCCTGGGCTTCGGGGGATCAGCGTCCTCTGAGCAGCTGGGGTTTGCCTTGTAAATAAGCCGACAAGTGGCTAGCGAAATTTATGGCCTGGCTGTGGAACATCACGGCCACGGCACTGGCTGCAACCAGGAATGACCGGTGGCCCGGCAACATGCAGCGAGGGCCTCGAGAGGACCCCTGGGCACCCTCACCCGAGGGAAGCCAGCCAGGCGGAGGTGCGGTCACAGGGTGGGGGCAGGCGCAGGGTCCTTCCAGGGACCGGACATCACAGGGGGACATGCTCTGCATAGTTGTAAAGGCAGGGGAAAGGGAAGCGAAGAGAGAGTTTTGAAATCCAGCCCTAAAAATCAGAACTAGGAAAGCAAGGAGACGGTCTGGGCCACCTGAGGGGATGGGGACGGGGCCTGGCTCACGGGGAGGAAAGGAGCTGCGGCTGGAGAGGCGCGTGTCCCTCCGGGACCCCGCTGGCCAGCCCGTGAAGGCCCGCGCCAGACCGTGACCCGGGTCCTGGGGGGACCCGTGGGCGAGGCGCCGGCATGGGTGCAAGGAGCAGCCCCTCACCCCAAGCCCAGGTTTACGTCCGTCCAGCCCGAACTGCACCCCGTGCCCCCCACCTGCTGGAGCTTTTGGAGATGAGCACGTGTTTTCCGGCACCTTCCAACCTCAGGCAAAGATCTCTAAGCCTGGAGAAGCCATTAGCTGAGGACACTGGGCCGGCAGGTGGGCTGACCTTCCCTCCAGGAAACAGACTGTCAGTCACGCTAAGGGGTCTTCCTTTCCCCGAGAGTCAGGGCTTTGAAACACATTCTGAGTGATTTTAGGGAATCTCGGGCAAGGGCTTAAAAGGAAGCGTCCCGAGGTCGTCGGGTTTGATTGTCTCTACTCTGCAGCACCCCAGCAGCCCTCCCTCCCTCCTCCTGCCCTCGAGGGGCCTCCAGGGGCACACACGAAGGGGCGGACGCCTGGGGCTGGCCCCGAAGGGGAGCTTACACCGGGTGGGCAGCTGGTGGTTTGGACTCACCCCTGCCGGGGTGGGGGTGGGGTGGAGTCCTTGTCTTTTGGTGGAGGCGCGGGGGGTGGGGGGCTGTCCCCTGGACAGTTTCTGAGGACAGACGGACGAAATGTCCTCCTCCAGTGTAGATTCTCCCAAGGATCAAAGTGATCCCAGAAGTGCCCAGTGATGTCAAAAGGGAAATCACACACCCCACACTCCCCATCACAGGGCTGCCTTGAGCCAGATAAAGTCAGGATTTGCAATGCAAACTTTCAAAGCGATTATTGTTAGGAAAGTCGAAACTCACAGATTGGAGAGAGCAAACGAAATCAATGATAATTAAATTCTTCCATAAACACCGCCTGACCCTCGGGGGGGGGGGGGGCTCCTACACACAACACTGTTCAGAAGGTGGCTCCCCTTACAGGAAAACACGTTTTCAGGGAGGAAGCCAGACCCAATCAGCCTTCCCTTTGCTAGGCTTTGTGGAATGGGGGGACGGGGGAACCTGCGTGTTGGGGTGGCCTGGGGGCACTGAGCAGATGACTGCTGAGTGACCTGAGCTGTCACTTGTCCAGCCAGGACAGGACATGGCCCCGTGGTGGTCGCATCTCAGGGTGGGGCATGGGGACCACGACACCTGAGGGGACCCCACGTGGCTGCCCTTCCCAGGGACGGGAACTCCAAGCTCTGTGTGGCCGGGGCACAGGAATCTTGTGCTGCCGACTTAAAACCAGACTCCGAGTTCCCAGCAGCTGCTGCTCTCCAGACACACCCCAGAATGAGGTCTTGACATCTACACCAGCGTTTTCCCTGATTTGCCTCCTGGTCACTGCCACCCGGTCTCTCATTTAAAATGCCACCTCTCGGGGCACCTGGGTGGCTCGGTCGGTTAAGCGTCCGACTTCAGCTCAGGTCTAGATCTCGCGGTTCGTGGGTTTGATCCTCGCGTCGGGCTCTGTGCTGACAGCTCGGAACCTGGAGCCTGCTTCGGATTCTGTGTCTCCCTCTCTCTCTCTGCCCCTCCCCCGCTCATGCTCTATCCCTCTCTCTCAAAAATAAATAAACATTTAAAAAATAAATAAATAAAATGCCAACTCTCAGGCTCGTCCCTGAAAGCCAGATGTCACCCCCATCCCTTCTGCTCCTGATGAAGGCCCCAGGGACCGAGAGACAGGCTCTGCTTCTCGGGGGACAGGAAGGTCACCTAGAGTGGCCGTGGGCTCCGCCCCCGGGCAAGTCAGGGTGTCTAAGCCTCTGGCTCAGCATCTTTGAAACGGGGGTGCCACCCCCCTTGGGAACAGATGTGACGGCTCTCACACCCACTTGCCGGGTGGCTGCGTGCCCGCAGGTAGAAGCCCAGCATTGAGGAGACAGGACGGGAGCAGACACACGGCTTCCATCCAGGGCTAGCGACCCGAGAGTCCCTCAGGACACCCCAAGCCCAGGCTCAGACTCGGATTTGCATGGAGCTCCTTTTCCACTGCGCGCCCCGCCTTAGGTGCCGGCCCTGGCCCACCACCCACCCATCATATGGGAGTTGAGCTGGGTGGGGGTGGGGTGGGGTCTCTCCATCAGGCTACCCGGGGCGGCCCTGGCTTTGGCCGGTGCTGCTCTGAACGCCCTCCCCCGTCGACAATGGTGGTGGGAGAGCTGCTCCCAGGCACCCGACTCTGGGGGTGGGCAAGAACCTTCAGGAAGCCCGCTGGCCACCTCCTGCCTAATCTTTATGACACCCCAGGACACAGGACGGCTCTGGGGTCCAGGGAGCGACCTGACCCGAGCATGCTGGCTTCCACCCTCACCTTCCTGTGAGTGGGAAGTGGCGGGGCGGGGGAGGGGACGGTCTCACTGGGAGCCTGCCTACCCACCGCCCCGGCCCCGAAGGGACAGGCTCCTACCTGTACGGCTGCTCCCCGGTGTGCGTCCTCAGGTGTCTCGTGAGGTTTGCCGATCGGGGGAATATCTTGCCACAGTACCTGGGTGGAGAGGGCAGGGGGACCGTTAGGCAGTCACGCTGCCACGGACTGGGACACCCGCACCCTTTCCCGTTGCGGTTCCTCCTTCCTGCTCGCTGTCTAGGGCCCAAGGTCCCACAGCTGGGGGGCAGGTGGCCTGGCTGTGGCCCCCAGGACTGCAGTCTGTCCTTCAGCCCCAGGGCCCAGCTGAACTTGACAGAGACGCCTGCACCTGCCGCTGGACAGACGGGCCCCCCCTACTCTGGCCTGCTGGGACTCCGCCCCCTCCCCCAGCAATATGTCAGCCACGTTGAACGGGCTCCTGCCGCTGGGGACAGGCTGTGCTTCTGGGCTTTCCACGCGGCTCTGAGAACCGGGCTTAAACGCTGACCAGCACACCTTGGCTTCGGACCCTCTGAGTTCTGATCGGCTGGGTTAAGGCTGCATTCTCTTGTGCCACCCCACACCTACACATCCGTGGGGAACGACCTCCATTGGAGAGCAAACCGTGTACTTCTACCCCGCTGTGGTCTGGCTTTGACCTAGTTTTCCCAGGATGCGCAGGCTCACGGCCGCTGCGGGGCACCTGCGGCCACCTGGCGGGCTGCCCACCGGCACCCCCCCCCCGGGCACGCCCAGCCTTACCTGCACGTATACCGCTCCTTGCCCTTCCTGAGGATGGGGTCTGACAGCGTGGGGGGTGGGGACCGGAAGTTGAAGGGGTGGTGGGGGAGGGGCTGCAGGGAGCTGCCCGCTTCCGCCTTTATGGCCGCGAAGCTCTCCAGCTTGTCTGTCATGGTCTCGATGGCTGACATCTGTCGGCAGGTGAGAGGGAGAAACGGGGGACCCCCTGAGCTGCTACCTCTCCTGAGCAGTGTGGACCCCTCTCCCGGCGACCGAGTACATCCGCAGCTGGGCCAGGACAAGAGGCTTGTGCGGGCCCTCAGGCTGTGGGTAGAACGGGCCGTCTCCGGGCTTCTTGGCCACTGTGGCCAGCCCTGCCGCTCGTCCTTCCCTGGGAGCCCCGTTTCAGCCCAGGGCCCAGGCCGTGGGAGCCTCTCTGCCCGACAGGGGCACACGGTGGGGCAGGCTCCTGCCTTGCAATGACACCTCGCCTTACCTGGGACCCCCACCCCCCACCCCTGCTGGCCTCATCCCTGGCCGGCACTCCTGGGGGGCTAGCTTGGTTTAAAGACAGAATCATGTCTGATTTCTCTCTCCTCTCCTCTCTTTTCCTTTAATTTTTTTTTTTGAGTCGTGAAAAATCAAGAAATCTACCTGCATTTCAGGTTAACAGGGACCAGGGGCCTGGGCAGCACCGCCTAGTGGCAGCGGGCCATGATTGCAGGCAAAGTTCTAAGAAGGAATCCGACAGCCCAAGGCTGGACGCACTGAGTGTTCAAAAGGATGATGCCCAGGTGACCCAGCACAGACATGGTGACCTGGATAAGAGGGGCCACCTCTCCAGGCCTTGGAGATGCCAAGGGCTTGCCTGGGGGAGGAGGACGCGGCACTGGCCATTTCCACCTGGTGGGGAGAGTTCTGATCAGGGTCCCAGACTGTGCCTGTCCCCGAGGGCTCAGGGTTTGGGGACAGGAGAGGGGAGGGGGCCGCTGGGGCTGCATGGACACATCATGCCACCAGCCGTGGGCTGCCCTCCCTGTCCCCGCTGACAGCTTGCCCCTCGGCTGCTGCCCGGCTTCTCGCTGGCCCCTCCACCGCCTGGACGATGGGACCCCAGGCGCACAGACTGCTGCCCAGCTGGCTTTGCACCTCAGTTTTAGCTGCAGCCTTGAAAGGCTCTGGAGCTCTCTGCACACAGACTCCCTGGCAACTCCAGAGGTGGTGGGGGGCCGCGGCCAGGCAGGACCGCCTCGTCCTGTACCCCAGGGGCTGCACACACCTGAGTCGGGCGTCAGAAAGGCCCTGGCAAAGTCCTGCACTTGGCCGCCGCGGGCTGATGTCTTCATACAGCGGTGACCCTGTCCTTTGCAGAGGCCATCAGTTATCGCGCCCGAGTGACCGCGGGACCTCAGACCATTTAATTAGGTGACTCCCTAGGCTTCCTCCCCCCTTTCCCTGAGCTCTGGCCCAGGGGCAGGCAGCAGAGCGGGGGTGGCTCGGCTCAGGGGGGAGCGGCAGGAGGGACAATGGGCAGCCGGCCCCCTGCCAGGCCTCTCTTCCTCAGGCCTGGGTGGGTCTTGCTGAGGCCGCCCGAAGGTCCGGCCTGCCAGGCCTGCTCCCCCGATCAGATATTCCGGGCCGCTAGAGCTCCCGCACAAACACAAACACAGGATGCGCCTGGCTGGCTTGTCAGCTTTTTCCAGCCCGACCCGAGGAAAATCAGGGGAAGTTATTAAGCAAACCCCATGGCCCCGACGAAACAATGGGAGGTGCTAAGTTTAGCTGTGAACCCAGGCAGGGGGCAGGTTTCACCGACTGGGGGTGTTTGTCCAAGGTGGGAAACGCAGAGAGAGAGAACAATGCCCGGCCTGGGGTCTGGTTCAGGCCGTCTCACTGTTCAGCTACCAGGACCCCCAAGTGAGGTGGGGGCGGCCCCAAGGGGTGAGGACAGGTGGACAAACTCTCCCCTCTGCTGCGCATCCCCCACATCTCTGCACCCACCCCCTGGGAGGACGCAGCCGGAGTGGGGGATGG
Organism: Panthera leo; assembly: GCF_018350215.1. Lineage (NCBI taxonomy): Eukaryota > Metazoa > Chordata > Mammalia > Carnivora > Felidae > Panthera > Panthera leo. The sequence continues at coordinate 1,904,396 of NC_056686.1, read as the reverse complement.
GAGTGCCTGCAGGCGGGCCGTGTGGCCACGACCCGGCTTGGGGATTCATGTTCCCAGACCCCTGACCCTGGTCTTCTCTCATAAACGTCCTGGGTCTGTCACCTTATGTTCCAAATTCTTGGACCCACCGTCTCCAAGCTGTTGCCCACGGCCTTGCGGGCTCACTGCCCCTCCTAGAGCCTGAACCGTAGGTGGGTGAGTGCCCTCATGCTCTGGGGTCTTTGGCCGCCTCCGAGAGACCCACGGGGCTGCCCTGCAGAGCACCACTCTCCTTCCTCACTTGTCTTGGACCTTGTCATCCTTCCGGGCTCATGGGGACCCATGGTGGCAATCCCCTGGCCGTCTGATGGACAGGGGAGCTGAGGCACACCTTGGGTGTGGGAGCCTGCCCCCTGCAGAGCCCTGTCTGTCTGGGCAGCCCGGCTGCAGGGCCCCAGGACGGGGGTTCCGAGCCCAGCCCTCTTGCCTGGCTCCAGGATGGGGGGTCCCGAGCCCTGCCTGCCCACCTGGCCCCAGGATGGGGGGTCCCGAGCCCTGCCCTCTTGCCTGGCCCCAGGATGGGGGGTCCCGAGGCCCGGCAGCCCTGGGTCTTACCTGGGGGTGGAAGAGCAGAGGGGACGGCCGCAGGTACTTCTCCTTCAGGACTCCCACGGGGTCTGTCACCTTCCGCTTCTCTACCCTGCTGGACGGCAGGCAACACAGAGGGTTACGTACCCCACGGAGCCTCCGGGGCTGCACAGGGAGGGTGCCCATCCGTGTCCCCTGGCGACTACTCTGTGCGCCTAACAGTGGGGGGTGTCGTGAAGGAGCCCACCTGCCCACCTGCACGGCCTCCAGGCTGCCACCTGCCTGAACGCTTGCTGTATGTCCCCCGCTGCTCCCCACGCCCGGTTCCACACCCCTGCAGGTCCACCAACCCCCCCGAGTCCACCAACCACCCAGCGCTGTCCCGGGGGGTCCTCAGGGCCTCCCATGGCTGCCACGTGGGGTCTACCGAAAAGCTCACAATGGCTGCCGGAGAGGACAATTCTAGAATATTTCCCAGATGCTGGTGACAACCCATCATAGGTCAGGCAGAGGAAGTGACCGGAGCCTCAGTCCCCTCGGGGTGGGGGGGGGGGGCTGGGTAGAGACTCACAGAGTGCCACCTGGGGAGACCTGCCACTTCTCTGCACACAGACACGGCTGCTCTGAGCAAACCCTACACCAGCCACTCCTGTTTCGTCCACACCAGGGCCTTGCTCTGCTGCACAGCCAGGAGCCGGCTGGACGCCGACCAGAGCAGGATGTACAGATGGCACAAGGAGAGGGGTGAGCCGCAGGGAGACAGCATGGCCACCCTGGGAGTGTCCCAGGGGCCACCGGGAACCACGCAGGCCCGCCGGCCCGGCCCAGGAGGGAGAGGGCGCGGGAGGGGGCGTGGAGGGCCTCCCCCCGGAGAGGCGGTGTTGGTCGTGTGGGAAGCTGGCCTGGAGGGCGTCTCGCTCTGTGGGGCCTACCCGAGGCCCTTTTCAGAGCTGGACGGTGTCGGACTCGGCCGTCGAGCGAGATGCTGTGGGGTTGGTGGATCGTTCCTGAAGCCAGGGGACCCCAGGGAGGAGGCTGGGCAGTCGTGTCAGGCCGGTTCCTGAGCATCCAAGGCCAGCTGAGCCCGGCCGACCGCACTGTCACCTGCGCCCAGCCCGGAGGATGGAGGATCGTGGGTCACGTGTTCGGGGTGAACGGGACCCGGGGGCCGGCCCGTGGGGGACGGTGCAGGGTTTTGCTGGAGTCACCCAGGAGAGGAGGGGGGCCCTGGCCCCCAGCCCCAGGGCCCGGCCTGTTTGTGGGCAGTTGCCGCCGCCCACACCTTGGCTTGGGGAGGGACCTCCAAACACCGCACGTTTGTCCTGATGGGCTTGGTCGTGGCAGGGAGGGATGTGGAGCCAGCATGCCCTAGGGCATTTCGCTGGTGTCTGTGCCCGAACCTGGGGCCCAGGCAGCCCCTCCCTCGGCTGATGGACCCCAGGGCTGACAGCCAGAGCCAGGGGTATGCTGGTTCTCAGAGGAGCCCCGATTGGACTTCCCCTTCTTGGCCTCACCCAGCTTCCGGTAAAAGGCCTGTGGCCCTAAACCAGGTGAGAGGGGGCAGAGGGGCGCAGCGGGGGCCTGAAGAGAGGGCGGGGAGGCCAGGGGCAGGGTGGGAAGAAGTTAACTGACAGCCCGCTGATTCCAGCTCTGTGGCCCGACGGGGAGGTCTGGTCTCTCAGCCTGCAGTCACCCTGCCGTCCTCTGCACATCCCAGGGGCGCTCAGGGCCGTGCCTACAGTCTGGAGAGCCTCACCGAACCGTCAGGCGCCCTCTAGGCCTTTCGCCGGGCACGTTCGGCCCGGAAAGCTGAGGAGACGCATTTGGCAGGTGGAGAGTGACCCCCTCCTCTGCAAGCGTCTGGTCAACTTTCTCAAACCGTCTGTGGATGGGGTGTTCTGCACCAAACACTTAAAGGGGCATTTTCCACGTTTCCTGTGGTGACGACGTCAGTCCTTGGCCGCACACACAGGCGGCCGGGGCCACGGGTGCTGAGCGCAGAGGGTGGGAGGCCGGGCCAGCCCGGGCTCGTGCTCTGACGTCATTCTCTCCCATGCACACCTTCAGCAGATGTGGGCTCCTCACTTGCACACCGTCTCCAGGCCGCAGTGGCCCCTTGGGGAACTCAGGCGTCTGTGCCTTCAAGGCGGCCACGTGCTCTGGTGCTCCCTGAACACCAGGTGTACACGCACATGTGTGTGCGCACGGGCTTGTCACACACGGGCACCGGCGGTATCAGCCTCAGCAGCCTGAGCCCCACAGCTGTGCCTGGCGCCTGCTTCCTGGACCCCCCGGCCCCCCTCCCAGGCCGCCCTCTCCTCCGGGCTCGGCCTGCCCAGCACCCGCAGGACAACGTGTGGTGGCGGCGGGACCCCTCCCACCTGACAAACCCACCTGATCAGAGCCTGCCCAGAAATTGGGGAGGGGGTTCCCCAGTTGAGGGGATCAAAGCCCTCACTGGGAGGGCTATCAGAGAGGTGGATGCTGATGTTTTGCGGACCCTCCAAAGCTGCTCCTTCCCCCTCCTCCTCCCCCTCCCCCCCCCCCCCCCCCCCCCCCCCCCCCCGCTCCCTCCCGGAGACCAGCGGCTCCTTCTGTGCTTTCTCCTGGGCCACCAGGAACCCCAGCTGTGGCTCCGGGGCGGGGTAGGGGCCACGAGGGCGGCCTCGGGACCGGGACTGGGAGCGGAGGAAAGAGCAAGGGTCTGAGTTTTGCAGGAGGCACAGCTGGTCCAGAGAAGGTGGCTGGAGACACAGCGGGGCCGGGTGGGGTCCGAGGGGAGGCCGGGATCCCAGCGGCTGTCCGCGAGAGGGAGCCCCGAGCGTCCGGGAGGTCCCGCCCGGTCGCCCAGACGCCCAGCCGGGCGGTGGCGGCCCCTCTGGGAGAGCAGGTGAAGGCAGGGATGTTAATACCTGTAGATGGGGTCCATGAAAAAGGGCGATGGCTTGGCGTAGTGCAGGGAGGGCTGCTGGGGCAGCTGTGCCGGGCACGCCTTGGGCAGCCCCTCCCCGGCCCCCAGCTTGCGCTCCCCGTAGACGTGGTTCTTGCGGGGCTCCCGCCCCCCTCCGTTCTGGCTGGCTCGGACGCGGCTACCGATGCTCAGGTCCAGTGGCTGCTCCTCCCCGGACGCTGGCGCCGGGGGCGCCTTGGGCGCGGCCAGCACGGGCTTTGCCTCTTTTGGTTTGGTGGTGAGGTCGAAGGGGGACTCGGCGCTGGGGCCGCCCACCTTGAGGGCGTCCCGGGGCGACCTCGGCTCGGCCTTGACCAGCAAGTTGTGGGCGAGGGAGCGGTCCGCGAAGGGGCAGAGGGCCGGGGGGAAGTTGGGCAGGAACTGGAAGGGGAACACAGAGTGGTAGGGCAGCGAGCCCAGCTTCTTCTCCTGCATGCCCACGAAGCCGGGGCCAAAGTACTTCTCCGCGATGGAGGCGATGGCCTTGATGGAGTCGCCCGCGGCGCCCGAGGCGGCCAGCAGCTGCTCGTCGGGCGGCGGGAAAAAGGCGTGCTGGGAGTAGAAGACCGGCACCTCGCCCACGCTGTTCGGGGCGCCCGGGGGCGCCGCGCCGCCCCCGCACTCGGGCTTGCCCTCGGCCGCCTTGCTCTTGTCCTTGGCCTTGTCCCGGTCGCTGTCCACGTCGCTGTCCAGGTCTGAGCCCGTGCCCGTGGTCGTGTCCAGGTCCGTCCCGGTCGTGGTGTTGACGTCCTCGAAGTCGCTGCCGTCGGACAGGTCGCTGCCCCGCGTCTTGAGCTTCTCGGCGTATGAGTCCTCCAGGCGGCGCTCGAACTTGTCCTCAGGCCCCGCGGCGGCCGTGGCGCCCTGGCCGCTGTTGCCCACGGCGGAGACGAGGGGCAGGGCCGGGTTCCCCAGGGGGCTGGGGAGCTTGGCGTCCTGGGTGTGGTTCAGGGGGCTCTTGAGCAGCGGCGTGGGAGGTAGCAGGGGCGGCCGGGGGTACAGGGACGGGGGGAAGATGCCCGGGAAGCCCGGGGCCAGCGCGGGGAACGGGGGGGCCGCCGCGGAGAAGGGCAGGCCGCCCGGGTGCGGCCGGGACGGGAAGTACTCGTTGAAGCCCAGGCCGGCGTGGTTGAGGTTGGGGGGCGGCTTCGCCTTGTCCATCATGGGGCTGGGGGTGAGGGGCAGGCCCGGGGCGAAGATGCCGCCCGGCGGGTAATGGTTCTTGCCCTCGCAGAACCGCCGGTGCTTGTTGAGGGAGGAGGTAGTGCTGAACATCTGCCCGCAGTCCTTGCACTTGATCTGCGTGCGGCAGTCGGCGTGCATCCGCTTGTGGCGGCACAGGTTGGAGAACTGCGTGTAGGATTTGTGGCAGACCTCACCTAAAACATCAGCACAAAGCAAAGACAAACGATATGAAATTACGGGGAAACCCTGCGGAGGAGGGGGCGGGGCCCCGCGATCGGGAGCAGACTGCTTGCGTGCGCGAGCACACGTGTGTGCGCGCGTGTGCACGCGCGTGTGTCTGCGTGTGTCTGCACGAGGGTGTGTATCTGTGGGTATGAGTGGCCATGAGTGCATGCGCGTGTCTGCGTGCGTGTTTGCACGAGTGCGTGTTTCTGTGGGCATGTGCACAAGTGTCCATGAATGTGCACACACGTGTGTCTGCATGTGTTTGCACAAGTGTGTGTATCTGTGGGCACGAGCGTCCATGAGTGTGCAGGCACGTGTGTCTGCGTGTGTGTTCGCATGAGTGCGTGTATCTGTGGGCACGTGTGCACGAGCACCCATGAGTGTGCACACACGTGTGTCTGCATGCGTGTTTGCACGAGTGCGTGTATCTGTGGGCACGTGTGCATGAGTGTCCATGAGTGTGCACGCGCGTGTCTGTGTGCATGTTTGCACGAGTGCATGTATCTGTGGGCACGTGTGTCAATGAGTGTGCACGCGCCTGTGTCTGCATGTTTGCACGAGTGCGTGTCTCTGTGGGCATGTGCACAAGTGTCCATGAGTGTGCACGCACGTGTGTCTGCATGTGTGTTTGCACAAGTGTGTGTATCTGTGTGCACGAACACCCATGAGTGTGCACACACGTGTGTCTGTATGCGTGTTTGCACGAGTGCGTGTATCTGTGCACACGTGTGTGCGCGAGCATGTGCGTGTACATGTATGTGTGTGCCTGCATGTGTGCACACGTATGTAAGCGTGTGTGGGCACCCTACCCTGGGGGCTGACCTGTGGTGACCGGCACACACTGGTGAGACCTGCCTGCACCCTCCCACTCGGTCAGGTCTCAGGCGCCTGCCTCAACCTTCCCGTTAGAAAGTGTGGTACATGTGCTGTTTGTGCACATGAGTGTTTGTGATGTGGGGGCCAAGGTCTCCTGAAATCCCTGCCGGGGGCTAAACCCCAGTGTGCAGCCACCCAGGCACCTGTTTCAGTCCCCCCCGGGCCCCAGGGTTCCCACCTGCACCCTGTCCACCTCAGTGACACTGTCCCCGCCACTAAGAGGAAACCCCACTTGCCAGATTAACTCTCTTGCTCTCCGTCCGGGGAGAGGGGCCTCGGGGGGACCAGCCCACTCGGGGGATTCTTAGGGGGTCTGGGCGTGGGAGCATGGCCCCTGGTTGTGTGTAGTGACCGTTGGGGGATGGCTGGAAGGTGGGCACGGGAGGGAAGCCCAAGCCGGGCCGTGTGGAGACGGGCTGGTTCCGAGTTCGAGAGAGCGAGAGGTTGGGGTGAAGAAGCACCAGGCTCAGGCTGGGGGACACCGGCCTCTGCTCTCGGCAGGAGGGGGCGCTGCTGGCCAGAGCCGAACACCAGGACCCCCGGGCCCAGGCGACCCCGTCTCCCCATTTCCCCGACGGCTTGTGAGTCGAGTGTTGTCACGGAATCACCAGCTTTGCTTCCTTTCTTTACTTGTTTTTCTAGCCAGAAAGGGAGGAGCGCACGTGCACACGTGTCTCTCTCTGCAGGACGATTTGTCCCCTAAACGCAGCCCCAGTGGAAACAGTGATTCCAGCCTGTCTCTTGTTCACACAAATCCTCGGCCGCCTGGTGTCCTGCTCCTGCCGCGGGGGCTCTGGCCCCGGATTATCGCGCGCTTTCATCGCAGTATCTATTTATATTAAAGGCCCTGCCTTCCTGGCCGTCGGCGTGGTGGGACGTGTTCAAGGCTGAGGGGGGAAGAGCGCGGCCTCGTAGGACCAAATCTGCCCTTTTTGGGAGGCGGCTGATACAGAGGAGACGCTCTATAAATACACTCGGTCGCCCACCCGGCCTCGGGGGAGCAAGGCCATTCCTCAGCTCGGGCCTTGCTGGCTGAACGAGTGACATGTCACTGTGCCCTGGCCCGGCTCGCCGGTGCCTCGTCACTGGCTGCTACGAACCCCAGATTGGGAACTGGCCTCGCGCATGCCCCCCCACCCCCGCCAGGGCAGCACCCGGCAGGGCCTCAGGGCCGGCCCCGCGCCCGGTCGTGGGGAGTCCGGGCCCCTCGGCTCCCACCGCTCTGCTCGCAGGGTGGAGGGTGTGGCAGGGACGCTGGGGCTACCGAGGACCCTCCTGGGGGCCCGAGATCCTCACGGGGCGGCCGGACCCGCACGCTGGCAGCTGGCTCAGAGCCGGTGCGGCCCGCGGTGGACGTGAGAGGGGCCCCCCGGCCCTGCCGGGGAGCAGAGTGGCCCTGGCCACCGCGTGTCTTTTGCTCGCAGGGTGTGTGCGCGGATGCGCTCCCACGCGAGGCTCACTCTAGGGAGGGGCCCTTTCCGGAAAGTGCCCACGGGAAGGCTGACCACCTGTGTGCTCGACACCACCCTCCCAAACAGCCAGCACACGCTCCGCTCCGTGGGGCTGGAGGCACCCTGGGAGGCCACGCCGCCTCGGCCTGCGTGGTCAGCGGGGAAAGGGCTTTTGGGGGCGTCTGGGCAGATCCCACACTGCCGTGTGCATCCACGCAGGGGGTGCCCGGCAGGTGGACGCCTTCTGGGCACGCCCGTGACCGCGCTGCCGTGAGCCCGCGCCCCTCCAAGCAGCCCGTCCTTCCTGACCGGCGCGCGCTGTCTGCGCCCCTCCTCGCTCGTTTGCGGGTTCGCCTTTCCAAGCCCAACACGGCCTTTACCACGGGCCGAAGGAGCCTCCGCCGGGGTTTGGAGGACGTGCAAAGCCACACTTAACGTGCCATTTCCCAAGCGTGTGCCACCCTATCTGAGGCACGTGTGTGTGCAGGCAAGCCGGTCTCGGGAGCTGCGGCCCCGGGGGCCCGGCCCGGCTGCCCCACGCCCTGCCCGCCCACACGGGGAGTCTGTGCAGGCGGCGCGAACGGTGGTAGAGACCTACGGTCCCTGGAGCTTCTGTCACTAAATACGCTCCAGGGAGACTTCGCCGAGTTCTCCGCGCGCCCGGAGAGGCGGTAGCTTTTGAACCTATGCACGACTCCCTGCTCTTAAGCTCATTTAGAAACTCCGAGCTGCTATTCGGTGCCCCACGGTGGGATCCCTGGGACCCTCATCCACAGAAAGCAGGACACACACCTCCAGTCACCAAGTCACAGCCCCTGGCTCCCACTCACACCCGCTCGCCTCTTCCCGACCCCTCCCAGGGGGAACCACTGGTGCACCCCGGGGCGCACAGGTCTCCATCCAGGACCTACAGGTGACTGGGGGGCTGAGCGGCCGAGGAAGGCTGCTGTCTGGGTCGTCTCTAGCAGGGCAGCTGGAAGCTTGGGCTGGGGACAGCAGCAGGAGGAGGGCACAGCCCCAGCCACCCGGCAAAGGCCCGACCGGCCGGTCAGCCCTGGGTGTCCCACACCAGAACAGCATCGGTGAGACGTGCCCCAGCCCCCAGTCCTCAAGCTCCTAGAGTTCCTCTTCCTCACACCGGTGTCGTGGGGTCTGAGAGGCTCCAGCCCCCCAGCCCAGGGTCAAGGGCCGGGCCTGGGCTAGAATCCAGGCTCTGCAGCGTGGCCCCGAGCACCTGCTCCCCTAATGTCTGCAAGCCTCAGTTTCCTTCTCTGCCACTAGGAGACAGTGTGGCCCTGAAGGGTGCTATGAGATCGTGTGTGTGAAATGATGACCCCATGCAATCCCATGTGGATGATGAGTCCAGGCAATGCTGGTGATAACTCTGCACAGGTCACGTGGGTGACGACTGCACGGTCCGTGTGGGTGATGACTGCACAGTCAGTGTGGGTGATGGCTGCACAGTTCTTGTGGGTGACGACTACACGGTCGATGTGGGTGACGACTGCACGGTCCGTGTGGGTGATGACTGCAAAGTCCATGTGGGTGAGGACTGCACGGTCAGTGTGGGTGATGACTGCACAGTCCGTGTGGATGATGACTGCACAGTCGATGTGGGTGATGGCTGCACAGTCGATGTGGGTGATGACTTTGCATAGTCCGTGTGGGTGATGACTACACAGTCCATGTGGGTGATTACTGCACAGTCGATGTGGGTGATGACTTTGCATAGCCCGTGTGGGTGACGACTGCATGGTCCGTGTGGGTGACGACTGTACAGTCCGTGTGGGTGACGACTGCACAGTTCTTGTGGGTGATGGCTGCACGGTCGGTGTGGGTGATGACTGCACGGTCAGTGTGGGTGATGACTGCACAGTTCTTGTGGGTGATGGCTGCACGGTCGGTGTGGGTGATGACTGCACGGTCAGTGTGGGTTGGTGTGGGTGACGACTGCACAGTCGATATGGGTGACGACTGCACGGTCGGTGTGGGTGATGACTGCACAGTCGATGTGGGTGACGACTGCACAGTCCGTGTGGGTGATGACTGCACGGTCGGTGTGGGTGATGACTGCATGGTCAGTGTGGGTTGGCGTGGGTGATGACTGCACAGTCGATGTGGGTGACGACTGCATGGTCGGTGTGGGTGATGACTGCACAGTCAGTGTGGGTCGGTGTGGGTGATGACTGCACAGTCGATATGGGTGACGACTGCATGGTCGGTGTGGGTGGTAACTGCACAGTTCGTGTGGGTGATGACTGCACAGTCGATGTGGGTGATGACTGACTGCACAGTTTGTGTGGGTGACGACTGCACAGTCCATGTGGGTGATGACTGCACAGTCCGTGTGGGTGATGACTGCACAGTCGATGTGGGTGATGACTGCACGGTCGGTGTGGGTGACGACTGCACAGTCGATGTGGGTGATGGCTGCACAGTCGATATGGGTGATGACTCTGCATAGCCTGTGTGGGTGATGACTGCACAGTCCATGCGGGTGACGACTGCACGGTTGGTGTGGGTGATGACTGCACGGTCCGTGTGGGTGATGACTGCATGGTCCGTGTGGGTGATGACTGCACAGTCCATGTGGGTGATGACTGCACAGTCTGTGTGGGTGATTACTTCACAGTCGATATGGGTGATGACTCTGCATAGCCCGTGTGGGTGATGACTGCACAGTCCATGTGGGTGATTACTGCACAGTCTGTGTGGGTGATTACTGCACAGTCGATGTGGGTGATGGCTGCATAGTCGATATGGGTGATGACTCTGCATAGCCCGTGTGGGTGATGACTGCACAGTCCATAAGGGTGATGACTGCATGGTTGGTGTGGGTGACGACTGCACGGTCCGTGTGAGTGATGACTGCACAGTCCATGTGGGTGATGACTGCACAGTCCGTGTGGGTGATTACTGCACAGTCGATGTGGGTGATGACTCTGCATGGTCCGTGTGGGTGACGACTGCACAGTTCTTGTGGGTGATGGCTGCACGGTTGGTGTGGGTGATGACTGCATGGTCGGTGTGGGTGATGACTGCACAGTCGATGTGGGTGACGACTGCACAGTCCGTGTGGGTGACGACTGCACAGTCCGTGTGGGTTGGTGTGGGTGACGACTGCACAGTTCTTGTGGGTGATGGCTGCACGGTTGGTGTGGGTGATGACTGCATGGTCGGTGTGGGTGATGACTGCACAGTTCTTGTGGGTGATGGCTGCACGGTCGGTGTGGGTGATGACTGCACGGTCAGTGTGGGTTGGTGTGGGTGACGACTGCACAGTCGATATGGGTGACGACTGCACGGTCGGTGTGGGTGATGACTGCACAGTCGATGTGGGTGACGACTGCACGGTCCGTGTGGGTGACGACTGCACGGTCGATGTGGGTGATGACTGCACGGTCAGTGTGGGTCGGTGTGGGTGATGACTGCACAGTCGATGTGGGTGACGACTGCACGGTCGGTGTGGGTGATGACTGCACAGTCGATGTGGGTGACGGCTGCACAGTCCGTGTGGGTGACAACTGCACGGTCGATGTGGGTGACGACTGCACAGTCCGTGTGGGTGATGACTGCACGGTCGGTGTGGGTGATGACTGCACGGTCAGTGTGGGTCGGTGTGGGTGATGACTGCACAGTCGATATGGGTGACAACTGCACAGTTGGTGTGGGTGATGACTGCACAGTTGATGTGGGTGACGACTGCACAGTCCGTGTGGGTGATGACCGCACGGTCGGTGTGGGTGATGACTGCACGGTCAGTGTGGGTCGGTGTGGGTGATGACTGCACAGTCGATATGGGTGACGACTGCACGGTCAGTGTGGGTGATGACTGCACAGTCGATGTGGGTGACGACTGCACAGTCCATGTGGGTGATGACCGCACGGTCGGTGTGGGTGATGACTGCACGGTCAGTGTGGGTCGGTGTGGGTGATGACTGCACAGTCGATATGGGTGACAACTGCACAGTCGGTGTGGGTGATGACTGCACAGTCGATGTGGGTGACGACTGCACGGTCCGTGTGGGTGATGACTGCACGGTCGGTGTGGGTGATGACTGCACGGTCAGTGTGGGTCGGTGTGGGTGATGACTGCACGGTCCGTGTGGGTGATGACTGCACGGTCGGTGTGGGTGATGATTGCACGGTCAGTGTGGGTCGGTGTGGGTGATGACTGCACAGTCGATATGGGTGACGACTGCACGGTCGGTGTGGGTGATGACTGCACAGTCGATGTGGGTGACGGCTGCACAGTCCGTGTGGGTGATGACTGCACGGTCGGTGTGGGTGATGATTGCACGGTCAGTGTGGGTGACGACTGCACGGTCGGTGTGGGTGACGACTGCACGGTCAGTGTGGGTGATGACTGCACGGTCCGTGTGGGTGATGACTGCAAGGTCCGTGTGGGTGATGACTGCACGGTCGGTGTGGGTGATGATTGCACGGTCAGTGTGGGTCGGTGTGGGTGATGACTGCACAGTCGATATGGGTGACGACTGCACGGTCGGTGTGGGTGATGACTGCACGGTCGGTGTGGGTGATGATTGCACGGTCAGTGTGGGTCGGTGTGGGTGATGACTGCACAGTCGATATGGGTGACGACTGCACGGTCGGTGTGGGTGATGACTGCACAGTCGATGTGGGTGACGGCTGCACAGTCCGTGTGGGTGATGACTGCACGGTCGGTGTGGGTGATGATTGCACGGTCAGTGTGGGTGACGACTGCACGGTCGGTGTGGGTGACGACTGCACGGTCAGTGTGGGTGATGACTGCACGGTCAGTGTGGGTGATGACTGCATGGTCAGTGTGGGTGATGACTGCACGGTCGGTGTGGGTGATGACTGAACAGTCCGTGTGGATGGTTGCTGAGTGCAATGTGTGTGATTGGCGACAGTGCAAATCACTGGACGTGACGGCCGAGCGCAATCTTGTGTGAATAACTCAGCACGCTGCCAGGTAGAGAGGAATCTTCCGTGGCTTCCAAACTCCTTGAGAATAAGGGTGGTGACCCTACGCTGGCTCACAAAGTCCCCACGACCTGGCCCTGGGACCCGTGGCCCCTCTCCTCTTAGTCCCCCTCACTTACTCCCCCAAACACGCCAGCCTCAAGGCCTCTGTGTCCCAAGCACCTCCGTCCCCCGCAGGGGCCCCCTCACACCCGCCCGTCCGCCAGGCGTCCACCAGAAAAGCCGTCCTGGCCCCCCTGCACTCACAGGACCAGCGCCCGCCTGGGCCACCCTGGACACTCAGAGAGCCTCCTAAGCCTGCGCCCCCGTCTGGGCTCATAGGCCGGACGCACGTGCCCTCATCGTCCATCTGGTCTAGCCTCTATCTCCTCCACGGCGCGTAAGCTCCGTGAGGACAGGGGCACTTACGGCCGCCACCTGCGGTCCCGACAGTGCCGGGGACCCGGGCCGGGCTCCCTAAAGGCCGCTGAGGGCATGAGCAGAACTCGGTGAGCGTCACCGGCATTTTCACGCCTCTCAGAGCTCCGGCCGGGGTGTGAGTGCAGAGGAGAGTAGGGAGAGCGGGGCGGCCGGGCTGGGGGACCACTTACATATGAAAGGTTTGACGGTGCTGTGGATGTGCTTGTGCTGCTTGAGGCCCGAGGACGTGGCGAACGTCTTCCCGCAGTCGGGGCAGGCGTGGGCCCGGGCGCCCACGTGCTGGGAGCGGATGTGCCGCTGGAGGTTGCTGGGGTCTGTGAACACCTGGGGGGACAGACACCTTTGCTCGCTCCCCTGTGGGCCCAGTTCTGGCCGCTGGGTCGGGGGGGGGGGGGCGGGGGGCGGGTCTCACCGCTGCTCTGCCCCCTGCGCCGAGCCTGGCCGGGAGGGGTCTCTGCCGTCGCAGTGACCCGCTGGACGGCCCGGGGTGAGCTGCCCTTGTCCGCCAGACTGTCCCCTCAGCGGTAACGCCTGGGGGAGCTGTGGCCGGGGGGGGGGGGGGGGGGAACGCTCCGGGCACGCGCTCGGAAAGCGCGGCCGACCCGAAGCGCTCTGACGACGCGCTGGCGGGTGGGGGGCAGGAGCCCGCCCTGGAGAGCGCGGGGTCGGGTCTCCCTGCGCCCCCTCCCGCTGCCCTTCCTCCGTCCCCGGTAAAGCGACAGCCCCAGAGGGCTTCCGGTGTCCTATTTGCACCCTCCGTCCGCACGCGGGTGGGGGGCACGGGCGGGGGCGGCGGGCGCGTTACCTTCACGCAGTTTTCACATTCGAAGCGCTTGCCACTGTCGTGGGACATCTGGTGGCGAATGAGGTTGGACTTCCAGTTGAAGGCCTTGGGACACTGGTCACACTTGTACTCCCGCTCCTCCGTGTGCACGACCATGTGCTGCTCTAGGCTGCACGCGGACAGGGGGCTGGGGTCACCGGGGGGCCCGCCCGCCGCCCCGCCCGGCCGCGGCCCCTCCCGTCCGCACCGCCCCCCCCGCCCAGAGACGGGAGTGAGTCCCGGCGGGCAGCGCGTCTGCCCACCTCCTCTCTGGACGGGCCAGCAGGACGGAGGGCGGAGGCGGCCCTCCCACATCCCACGGGGAGGAAGCGCTGCCCGGACAGAGCTCGGGCCCTCGTGCAAACGTCCCCTCCAGGCGGCCGGCGGCAGGGCAGGACCCCGGCTCACCGCTCCTCGCTGCCCCTTGGGGTAACCTTAACCTTGAGGCTGACCTCAGACAAGGGGCGCAGAAGCCGCCAGCACCGCCGAGAGCCCCGGAGTGGGGGCGAGGCCCGGGAGACCCAAGGCCACGCCCGGCCTACCCGCCTGGCACACACCGAGGGGGCGGGACGGGGGTGAGCGGGTGGGTCCCCAAAGGTGGGGAGGACACAGCCGCCGGGAAGGGGCAACTGCGCCTGGACGCAGGAGCCACTCCTCACCCCTCCTCTCGGAGGGGGGGGGACGTCCTGGCTCGCCTGCTGTCCCAGGTGTGACCGTTAATCTCCGTGAGCAGAGCAGTAATACATCACGGCCCGTTAATTACGGGGCCCGGCCATCCATTTACATCAGAAACGCTTGGTTCTCGAGCGCTGGCAGATTGTATCTTTTTCCCTGTTGTTAATTGTGATTTATGTGTTTATGTAAAGAAAACACGGACCCTCTTGAGCGGCGCTTACCGCCCAGGGTCTCAGTTGGGATTTGCCCAAACGCTCATTTTCTTAGTCATCTGTTCAGGGTGGAGGGTTTCCCATCCCCGGGGAGCCCACGGTGGGATTGGCGTTCGGTTCCCAGCAATAGCACAGCCAGTCAGTGACCCGACGGGGCTTTGCTCTGACCGTGCAGGGCTGTCCTGGGGAGATTCTCAAAGGTCGGAGGAGGGGCCTACCTCGGACGAGTCGTCACGCTTCTCGCAGGAGCACTGGGACCGCACGCCCTGACGCTGTCCCCACAAAGCCCAGAGGCTCATCTTTCCCGGGGGGCTCCCAGGGGTCCTCAGGGCCCCCACTTCCCAGGGGGAGGGCCAGCTCGTGCCTGCTCTAGGCTGACCACGTCCGGCCGTCACATGGCGGGCCTGGTATACCGTGCCCACGCCTGTGAAACCTCCCGGGACAGGTGGGTTCCATCCCTGGAGCAGAGGCCGGTGCCCGGGGTGGGGGATGAGGGACCCCCGGGCGGCCTTGAGCCGCCAGCTCCCGCCCACCGTGTGAGGAGTGGTCTGTGTGTGCAGAGGGTCCGGGGCACTGCACGGACCCCGGGACAGCAGGGTGTTGCCATCCTGCTGTCCTGGTCTTGGGCCTTACTACGGGAGTGGCCTTGGGGCTTGAGCCCTGCACGTCTCGGGGTGTGGCCTGCATTTCTCGCCTTCCTCGTGGTCTATCTCCAAGGCTCAGCCCTGACTGCAGAATGGCAGGGCCAGAAATATCTCTACCGACCACGCGGGTCTTCCGGGGGTGGGGGGCACCGGCCAGGGGTCAGAGCCGGGAGCACCCGTGGCCTGCAGCCACCAGCTCGTGGGCCACGCTGTGTGTAGTGACAGATGAGTGGGCAGGGAGGGGCACCTGCCCCTGAGGTGAGCCACACTGGAGGGGACCCTGGTCTCCCCCGTCCCTAAGGCTCTCTCGGCTCGTCAGTGTGGACAGGGCTGAGGGCCGAGGTCCCAGCTGTGGTCCCAGGGTCAACTGGCCCTGCTGACCAGCTTGGGGGGCCTGGGGGGCAGTGAGGGGGTGCGGAGCGGGGAGGACAAGAGGGGTGTGGGGGGGGAGGGGAAGAGGCCTGGGGGGGATGGGGGCAGCCGCACCTGTACTTGTTGGGGAACATCCGCTCGCAGTCCTTACACTCGTGGGCCTGCTCGCCGCCCCCACCGCCGAGCCCCTCCGGCTTGAGCTCCTCGCCCAGGCCCTCGTAGAGCGTGGCCCCCACGGAGCCGCACGCGTACTTCTTGTGTCGCCGCAGGTCCAGCTTGGACTGGAAGAGCTCGTCACAGGCGTCGCAGCGGAACGTGGGCTCCCCTGCTAGGGACAGAGGGCGGGAGGTCCGTGGGGAGCGCGAGATGGGGCCCAGGCTCCGGGCCCGGGAGGGGGTGTTGGGGGTGGGGGCGGCGGGCCCTGCTTCCCACACCGGCCGCTCCCGCTCCCACTTCCTCTCTGCCCTCATCCCGGGCCGGGTGCGGCCGCCCCGGGGACCTGGGGACCGAGGGGACCCTGTGTCCGCACCATCAGAAATGCCGAGAAACACCGGGCCCCACCCCGCGTGGCAGGAGGCCACGCCGGGCTCCAGAAGGCCCTGCGCTTGGGAGCAGAGAAGGAAGCTGGCCAAGTGGTTTGTTTATGAATCAGGGGAAAAAAGAAGACAGAGCTCTAATGCATATCGTAAATTACTGTCGTCAAGGTCAAACAAATTAAAAGGGGGCAGCTATTATTAAGTTTATGAGGCAGCATCCTGACCACCGTGCCAAGCCAAACAACCCGCTCAAAGCCGTAAATTTCCCGGCGGAGACGTCCTCTGGGCCCATCCCCGAGCCCCCACCCGGGCCACTGCTTGTCAGTGGCTTCTCCCCAGCGCCGTGTCCCCTCCCTGCCCGAGGACGGGACGGAACGCTTGCGCTGAAAGCTGGGACCCAAGTCGGAAAGCGTGCCTGCGTGTGCGTTGAGCGGATGTGTGCATGCTCGTGTGCTTGTGCACGGGTGTGCGGCTGTGAGTGTGCGTGTGCACAAATGTGTGTATCTGAGCACATCTGCATCCTTGTCTGTGCACCTTTGTGTGAACGTGTAGAGATATTTGTGCATCCACACTTGTTTGTGTTGGTGTGCGTGTGTACCCGTGTGCGTGTGCCAGAGCACGCATGTGCTTCCGTGTGCGGCTACACGCGTGGAAATGTGTGTGCTGGCACATGTTTGCACACGAGTGCGCCCGGGCGTTAGGGCACCTGTGCACGTGTGTGTGGGCGTTAACGTGCACGCCTGTTCTGCACGTGCAAATGTCTGTTTCTGTGCACACATTTGTGCACACGGTTGGCATGTGTTGTGCATGTTAAGAGTGCATGTGCACATACGTACATGTGAGTGCACACGTGTGTGAATGGTTGTGCGTGCAGTTGTGCGTGTGCTATGTGGCTGTATTTCTGCGTGTGGCTTCGTGTGTGTTTGTGTGAACGTGTGTGGGTAAACAGGTATATGTGTGCAAGAGTGAGCCTCTGTGTGTGCCTGTGACCGTGTGTTGGAGTGTGGACATGTGTGCCTGTGCTTCTGTGTGTGTGTGTGTGTGTGTGTGTGTGCAAGCTTGTGCAGAGCTCAGCCTTAATAAGCTGACCCAAATGGCCTGCCCCCGAGGAAGTCAAGGAGGCAGGGAGGTGGGGGCACAGGCACGCCCCCTCCCACGTCAGAGAGACCACCGGAAACATCTCAGAGTGCTAAGGACAGGGAGGGGGTGCTCTGCAGCCCGGACAGGGGGTCAGGAGAGAGGGCGGGCCACCTGTTCCCGACCAGAAGCTTCCCTGAGACTAACGTTGGAGGCACCGCTCCCGGTGTGTGCTCACACCTGGCATCCCCACCGGTGCCACCTGGAGGCCCCCACTCCCCGACACCCAAGGGGCAGGCTCCGTGGGAGCTGCATCCGAGATGCTCCGGGGCCTTGGATGACCCCCTCAGGTGCACAAATGTGACTTCTGTCCACATCTTTGCGTGGAGGCAGACATCAGGGTGATGGGGGGGGGGGGCTGCTGAGAGGCGCCCTGTGGACAGGCCGGGCGGGCTCCAGCGCTGGTCGGACGCACCGTCCGGGCCTGCCGGCCTGCCCACCGGCCAGAGCGGGCCGTCGGGAAAGTGTTCGTTTGGAGGAATTCAACACAGACGGGGACGAGCAGCTCTCGCTTGTCTGGGTCAGGGAGTCGAGTTACAGCACCCAGCCCTGCTCCGGGCGAGAGCCTGGCGGGGCCCCCGTGTGGGCCTCTGAGGCCGCGAAGGCTCTGCCCCAAACACCTCCCCGAAGGGCCGCAGACACACGGCGAACTGCGAAACGGACAAGGAGGAGGCAAGGCCAGCTGGTCCACACCAACCGCAGACTGGGGGCTGGAGGAGGCAGGGAGGGCGGCCGCCCCAGTGACCCTTCAGCGCGTCTGCAAACACAAAGACCAGGGCAGGCCCCGTTGCTGCGAGGGGCAGACCAAGGGGCGGGAGGATAGGGACGGCGGGGCCAGGGGCCGCCCGGAGCACCAAGTCAGAGAAGGTGCTGGCACAAAACCCATGCAGGCACTGGGAGGGCCCCCTGGGTGCCAGGGTGGAGTCCGGGGAGGGGGAGGGGCGCAGGGAGGGTGCACATCACCGCACAATCATCCCCGCGTGTCTCTAAAGCATCGCCTTTGCGGGAGAACCGGAGTGTCCCCGGGAAGGGCCGTGGACGGCGACGGGGACCCTGGAGGTCTGGGAGCCCGGATCTAAGGCTCGTGCCGATCCACGCGCTGCCGGGCGGAGAATATTCTTATCCCCGATTTATAACTGGGAAACGGAGGTCGGGACAGACGGAATGGCCGGCCCAGGGCGCCCGGGGAGGAGGGGGCAGAGCCGTGTAACTGGAGCCTCGGCACCGGGCGGGGCCCTGGAGGCAGGGCGGCGGAGTCCCGCCGTGTGCGGCCCGGGGAGAGCACCGAACGGGCCGCGAGAGCTGGGCTCGCCCTGGCGTCTCCTGCAGGCCCGCCTCGACTTAACACATGTGGCTTTCCTCTACATCTGAGGACCGAGAGCCCCGTTTCACAACGGGGCCGGATGCACGGACCCCACAGAAACGGCCCCTGTGGGTTTGTTCTGACTTCCTGGGGCCCTCCCACCGCCCCCGGCGCCATGAGTAAGTTAGAAATGCCAGTCTGCAGTTTACTCTTTCTGGACCCAACTGGGAACAGTCCCAGAAGTTTGAAATTTGACAACAAATTCGAGAAGAAAGGCTGACCCCACCCGCCCATAGCATCAACCAACCCATTCTCTCAGTGTTGGTCTGGAATTTGGATTTAAAATGAAAATCCTGCCTGATTCTCTCTCTGACGGCGTTTGAGGACCTCCTAGAGGCCACGGAACTGACTGGAGATACGTGTCGCCCTCTTTCCCTGCCCCCTCATCCCTCCACGGACCCACGTTTGCCCTGGTTGAAGGACAGAGACGGACACCGGACATGTCTAAGCCTCAGTCCCCCGCGCCCCGTGCCGTGGCGTGGACAGGTGTCCCAGCATCTCCCACGCAGGTAAGGCGGGCATTGAGTGCACACGTCCGGGGCACGCTGCACGGGCCACAGAGGATGCACGCGGCCCTGTGGGTCCCAGGGCCCGGCGCAAGTAACCCCACGTGAAAAAACACCAAAAGAATAGGTTATATTCTGGTTATATTGTGTTACGTTGTATTATATCATGTTGTTGTGTTATGTCATATTATACTACACTTATACCATATCATATAATGTTACGTTACATTGTATCATTTTCCTCATACGCTTTATATACAAGTCACTGCATCCTTGCGACTTCTTTTGAAGGGGGAGCGAAGTTAACGATTTTAAGCCTTTCTCAAAAGAAAAGCACACTGGAATGGAAATGATTTTCCTTATTTTCTCCCAAGATCAAGAAGCTTTCCTGCAAGGGAAATCTTTCCCCTCCGCGCTGAAAGAATAAGAACAAAATAAAAAGTCGCCGCAGCTATTGAATGAACCTGAACGTGGCGTCCCTGTGCTCTGAGTCCCTTGCAGGGAGACCGAAACCGCGTCTCTTTCCAAAGCCGCGGCTTTCAAAGAGCATTTCCAGGCCGGGATCCACCAGACCGGCGCCCTCGGCCCCCAGTGGGCTGGCACACAGGGGCCCGTGTCTGCCGCGATACCTGAACGCTGTCCCCGCCAAAGGCCCCCCGCCCGCAACAGCAGCACGAACAATTGTGAGTCAACTCGGAATCTGGTGGACGCTCCGTGTGCTACCCAAACCACACCGGGCCCGGGCCACGGCAGCCCGTGCCGTGCGTGTCACATCCACACCCCGCCTGTCTGTGTGAAGTCCCGTCCGCAACTTCACAAGGCAGGAATGTGACAGAAAAATAAATCGGTGCCTAATGGCTTCAGAGAGCCGAGGGGGACACAATTATGCGGTATCTGCATGGCAATGGACCAGACCGGAGGCTCAAAAGCAGTGGAGAACCGACTCCAAATTCCTGCCGCGATAAGGGGCCTCTGCGTTTAGCTGGGGCCGGGAGAAAAGATTTTTATGATAATTATCTTAGCGAGGAACGATTCTGCATTTTCTTTCTGTGCGATTCTGAGTTTAGCTGGGGAGGGGGCGGCCGTTGGGGGGCTGGGGGATGACTGTGACAGCAGAGAGTATGAAAAGTCAGATGTTTGATGCTAGACCATTATGTGTGGAAAGCAATTAGCCCACAAATGTTTGATGAATTATTAGGGAGATGTGGACCCGGCTTATTTTAAGATCGGGGGGCCCGGTGGGGGCGGGGGAAAGCAATGCAGGTTTTTAAAACCTTTTGGAAGAAAGAAGTTTCATTATACAAACGACATTCCCTGGCCGGGTGCTCCCCGAAGGGGAGTGGGCTTATCTTTCCGAGTTCTCGTGTGCTACCTGAGACCCATAGGTCTTTTCAACGATCATTTTAAGGAAAATGAGCCCATCCCCTCACTACCCAGACCTCAGACGTTAATTTTTCTTTTCTTGACGGCCTAATTAAAACCAAACTTGAGAGGCGCGCGCAGATAGGATCCGGCTCCGTGACGACTTGGGAGCGGCGGCTCAGGGACACGGGCCTCGGGGAGGAAGGACGCAGCTGCCGGGCCAGGTTCGGGGATCGAAAGGGTAAATTAAGGCAGAGATCTCCGAGTTTGCTCCCGGCCCCGGCCCATGCCACTCCCTCTCGTGGCATTATTAGAGGAACCTGTGGTAAGTGGTGTTAATCATTAAGCCTCTGTGCCTTTGGAGGGGAGGGAAGGAAAGACAGGAAGGGGAAAAGGCGGCCTCCCGCCTGCTCCGGCGTGAGCTGAGCGGAATCACCAGCCCCGGCTAGAAGGGGAGGTGGCTTCTCTGCTCCCTTGTGGGGTCTCAAAGGGAAGACGCCGCGAGCTCAGCGGCGGCACTCAGGGAGTTAACCACCGGCCCTCCGCTGCCAGTGCAGGGCTCCTCGTTCCTCGGAGGAACCCAAACGCTGTTCCAGAGTCCCCAGGTGAACGGCATGTTGCTTCACAGTGGGGACGAAGGAGGAGAAGGCCGCGTTTCGGAAACGCCAGCCTGCTTGCGGCTGGAATTTTCGAACACCCTCTGAGATGTAGGGGTGTGTGTGTGTGTGTGTGTGTGTGTGTGTGTGTGTGTGTGTGTAAAGGAGGAAGGGTGGGAAGCATGCCCGGGGGACGAGCACCGAGTGACGAGTCGGGAGCAAAGGACAGGAGGGTGGCTCTCCACACGGTTCCGGGGGCTCAGCTGCCGTCCAAGTGCCCCTGTGGCAACGCCCCAACCCGAAATGTCCCCTC
The DNA here is from genome assembly GCF_018350215.1 of Panthera leo. NCBI lineage: Eukaryota > Metazoa > Chordata > Mammalia > Carnivora > Felidae > Panthera > Panthera leo. Next base: position 1,883,215 of record NC_056686.1, on the reverse strand, counting down.
TCACGACATCAGTTTCCCCTTAACTTTTCTCTCGGACTCTGCTATCGACGATAGACAGGGCACCGCTTTCAAAGACCTACACGCCGGCACTGTCCTCTCTGAAGTGACCCTGAAACGTCTCCCGCGGCACGGAGCTCTGCAGGGTGGAGGTTTCCAAGCCACAAAACCATGCTGCTAATAATACAGTTAAAAAAAAAAAAACAAAAAGTCCCCCGGGACACTTCCACGACAAAGATATAATGCCACACGATACCCATCGGCTCCTATGGCCCGAAGTCCTGGCGGGAATTCGGCGTGTGGCTCATATAACCCACGGTGGGGAGAGTGCGACGCTTCAGCGGAGAGCTTGTTAGGAGGGGGCCGGTCCCGCTGGCCCGGGGTCTGAGCGGCGGGCCCCGGCATGTGGCAGGAGTGACGGGCGGCCTCAGGAGGGGGGGCTTACCATCCAGACCGGGGGGCACCGGGCCCAGGGAGTACGCGCCTTCCTTCACGTGCACCAGCAGCTCTTCCCCAGGCTCGATGTCCTTGATGACTTTATAATAAATCTAGGCGGAAAGGCAGAGAGAAGGGGTGAGTGTTGCCGTCCCGGCTGCTGAGAGAGCCACGCTGCGCGCACACAGGCGACACCCGCGGGCCACTCGACCTGCCCACTAATTGCCGCTGAGAGTCTCCCTCCTGGAACTTTGCAGAATATGCTCACGAGGGCTAGAGCCCCTTGTAGTTTGTTCCGTCCCGTTGTTGGAGGTCGGTAAAGGGGACGGAGGACGCCGTGCCCAGGTGGGGCGGGTCCCAGCGGCAGGCATCAGGGAGGCTGGCGCTTCTCACGGGCAGCGGGGCCTGGCTTGGGTCTCAGGCTCCTTTTCTCAAAGGGTACGCGAGACGCCCTTTGCCGGTGGGGGCCTGGAGGGGGTCGAGGGCCAATCTGGACATTCTGAAAGTGGCCGTGAACTCCGACAGAGGCTCTGTGGGCCAGGACGGCAGGCCCTGAGTCTCCCGTGAGCGTGGGCACCGTCCACGGGGACGGTGGAGGGATACACGTGCCTGTGGCAAGCTTGGTGACCGGCACCCGGCAGCCCTGGGGACCCAGATGGGGGCACCCTGAGCGCGGGGAGGGGTGCGTGAGGCCTGGGGAGGGGCGGAGATCGAAGCCTGGAGCAGTGGGCTCAGGTCTAGGGGAGGAGAACGTGGGAAGTGTAGCCTCAGTACTCGGAGGGCCTCAGCCAGTGCCGCTGCACGTCCTGAGAAAGGGCCGTCTGCTCTGGGGAGCCCTAAGGCTCAGCAGGGCCACGGGGGCAGGGGCTGTTTGGGAGGGGACCCCGGAACCAGCTGCAAAGGCCGGGGTGACCGTGGGAGAGAACCGGGCTCTTCTGTGCCTGGGAGCCTCCCCACCCCTGGAGAGCAGCGACACGGGTCCTCTGCTGGGGGGGGGGTGGGGATACCAACCCCTCACACGAGTGGGGCAGACACCAGGAAGCCTCGTATCTCGATCCCAGAAATGTCAGACAGCCAGGCCACTGCCCACCACCCCAGCACTTGGGTATTTGGGTCTCTATCCAGGCGACAGTAACCCAGGTCCTTCCAGAAGCCCGAAGGCCTGGCTGCAGGACTGGCTGGGAGACCAGAGAAAGACTAGAAGATTCCATCTGCACCCAGGAAATTGAGGGCTGAGGCTCCTCCAGGCCCTTCCCTCCTGGAGCTGTTCTGGCCCCGCCCTCACGGAGGACCTGGGCCTTAGGTACCAGGCCAGGCTTTCCAGCATCGGGGGGTGGGGGGTGGGGACACGGTTCGAGCTGGGCACACGGCCTGCACGAGCCCTGAGCCTCCCCCCTCACCCCCGGGCCCCAGGAAACATCTGGAAGCCTGAGCCATCCCTGTCACTTGTGGGACCCCTTTTCCCCTCCACAGGCCACATCCGTGCGGACTCCTTTACAAACCACCAGTCCTGACAACAGCAGGGACCCCCCCCCCCGCCCCAGGACACACAGAGCCCCATGGTGTCCCCGGGGCCTGCCCGGATTGATTCCCAGGGCACCGCACGGCAGAAACACACACGGCACGGGCGTGTCACACAGCCCAAAGTTCCTCCCCGCCCCCCACCCGCCCCCCACGCACCTTCATTTTATTTGGCAACTGCCGTCACACACGTTGCTGCCAAAACGGTAGGGGTTTCAAATGGGGAATGGACCTTAGCAACTGTCGTCACAAAGCCATTGTTATTAAGGTCCCGGTTTTGTATCACTTTCACTAAAAATTGCAGTGGCCAAATGGTTACTTGAAAAACAAATCAGAGGAGCCACTGGATGTCAAAGTGGGACCCAGCGTATGGGACACTCCAACGAAGCCAGGGGACCCCGGAGTGACCGGGGAGGGGGCCCTGAGTCGGCAGGCGGGTCTCACACGTGCATCTGGGCGGTGAGTGAGTAGGCCCACCAAGTGCACGTAGCCCGGCGGCCAGCTACGTGCGCACAGGCTGGGGCCCGGCTGGGGCCAGAGGAGGGTCCTGGCGGCTTTCCTCAGGCCCCGTTAGAGGGCAATGTGGGCCCGCCCACCACATCCCTCCGCGGCCGCGTCCCTCCCCGAGGCTCCGCTCTGACCTGGCGTCCGGCTCAGCGCGGCTCCTGGGGCCACATCCTGCCTCCGGCCGGGACTGCTGAACTCCTGCTCCAGCCGGGCTGGCAGGGGCTGGGCGCGGCCCGCCTCCCCTCTCCGCCTCCCCGTCCGACCCCCTCGGAGGGCCACCCGGCCTCCCGGGACCCCCCCCCCCCCCACCACCCTCCTCACCCCCCTCTCTGAGTGCCACTGCCTCTCCTGGGACCCCCCACCCCGGTGGCTCCCAAGGCCACTGGACCTCCTGGAATCCCCTACCCGCGCTCCAAGGCCACCTAGGTCCCCGCCCCCACCCCCCTCCCAGCTCTGAGGGCTGCCCGGACCTCCTGGGACCCCTCTACAGCCCCCACGTGTGGTCCCAGGCCGCCTGCCTCCCCGGGGACTGATCCCCCCGCCAACACAGCCTTGGAGGAGCTGAGGGAGGGTCTGGTGCACTTGGCCACAGGGGGCAGCTTTGTGCACAGCGGGCGCCCCCTCCCCAACCCCGGACGGCACCTGGCAGGGGTGTGAGCGCAGCACAGGAGGGCGGCCAGCGGCCCGCAGCCGTGGCCGCCTGGACTTTGAGCGGAAGACGGAATTAATTGCTATTAGTGCTAATCGCAGGGCCCTGGTTGGGGGGGGGGGGCAGGGGCGCCCCCAACCTGCCTCCACCCGGAAGGGGAGACAGGAGGTGAACAGAGCAAACTTTTCCAAACTCAGCCGATGCCATTGCCAAGGGCACGGAGGTGTGAGGGAGGCTCTGGAGTTTTTATGACCTGTTCCCACCGGCACAAAGGCCTTATCAGCCAGCCGCCTCCTGGTCGTTTGTCCTCAGGCTCTGCTGACTTCCCAGGACAAAGGCCGCGCGCAGGCTTCGGTGGGACTGAGGCCTGGGCGGCTCCTGGCCTCTGGGGGCGTTACAAATTGCGCATTTACGGTGCGGAGCCCGGCCCCTTCCGCAGGGGCCTGTAATACATGATTCTGTAGCCCCTTAAAAACTCCTGAAGTGGGCGGGCGACTCCCGTTCACCGTGTGCCCCTCGGCGGCTGGGCCGGCTTCAGACCGAGGGCCCCGCCTGCCATGTGGACGGGCTGAGCACTCATTTTCACAGGAGGGAGAGAGGCCTGTTCCTCCAGGAAAAAGAAACCCTCCCCTGTGGTGCCTCGTCCACCGCGGGAAAAGGAAAAAGGTTTGTGTCTGTGACAGCAGCGAAAACCCGCGCCCTCAACAGCTGCAGCCCTGCACGGCTGAAACCCTGTCTCCGTGCTCTGGGCAAGGCCCAGCTGGAGTTTTCTCTCTGGTTTCAGGATCTGAGAGCTGGGGAAGTCACAACAGCTGGGTTCATGAGAGCCAATAAACGTCTGCTCGCAAACGGCTTTCAAAATACCGAAGCCAGACAGACAGGTCTGAGGTTAGGTCCCTGTTTGAATGTCTCTGCTCTGTCTGCAGGGACGGTGGTGGCCCTGAGTGTGGGTCCTCTCCTCCCCCTCGTCCCTCTCCCAACACGGGAGCGGGCCCCTTGCAGGTAGACGGAGCTCGGGGACAAATAAGCCCACGTTCCCAACACAAGGCGGAGAGGAGTGCCTGAGAACAGTCGGTTTCACACAGGCCGTGCTCATTCAGACCCTTCCGCGAAAACAAACGTCACTCCCTCCCCCCAACGTTCTTTAAGACAAAGAAATATTTCAGATTTAAAATAGATGTCACTTTTAGACAGCTTCTTGAGTTCCTCAAGTATCTTTTTTTAAATATCAAATCAACTCACGAGGGTGATACTGCTTTCGAACACGACGACTTAGGTTCTACGATTGTCATTCCTACTTAATCTGGGGGTTTTACGATTGAAATTACGAGAAGCTGCCCCCGCGTTGCACGGGGTGCTCGGCCACGGCCACGGCTCTGCCCGGCCCGGAGCAAACGGACGGCTCAGAAAGGTGAAAGTGGCCACGTGCACGGGACCGCTTCTCCCCCTCTGACGGTTTGAGGACCTTTCAAGGAGTGTCTGAGTTACGCGGGCAACATCGCTTTCAGTGTGCTTATCGCAAAAAGAAAGCCTCCCTGCATCCCGGATTTCGGCTTTGTGTGGGATCTGTGAAGGCCTCTGGGGGGCTCTGCGAGGGCTTTTCACAAAAGAGAAGCAGCAAGGGGGAGTGGAATGGCCCGTCCGCTTCTGGCCTGTCCCCACAGGGGACGCCGGTCCTTGGGCATTCTCCTCTCAGGGACCCCCGAAGAGGCAAGGCGGTTCCGGCGCGGACTCTGGAAACACCGCTGTGTGTCCTTCCTCCTTGAGGTCCCCAGGCTGTGGGAGTCTCTGCCTGGGAAGGGCTGTGGACACCAGAGCCCTGAGGCTGCCTGAGGGCTTGAGCACTTGGAGTTTAAAAAGCCACCCAGGCGGTGCTCCAAGCCGGAGCGGGGAGGGCTCTGGGAGCCGCGGGGGGCTGCGGAGGCCTGCCTGTGCCTTTTCAGAGCCGAGTGGGACCGCGGGGACAGCGGGTCTGGGTCGGGCCCCCACGGCAGGCTCAGGCTCCAGGGACAGGCAGACAATTCCTTCCTCCGCCGGGGAGAGGACACGGCCTGGCGTGCCTGGCGGTTGCCACGCTCCTGTCTTCCCACGCGGGGCTGAAGCAACTTGTGTCCGAGAATCTTTCCGGTCTTGCCGCTGTGCCGTCTCCTTCCCAGCGGCACAAACGTGAGAAAAAGTCCCGCACGTCTGTCTCTTCCTTCGTCGTACAGTTCGGGGCTGGAGAGCGTGTGTATCTACACACGCACATTACTGGGGAACGTGGTCCCCACCGTTCTTACGTGGCTCTCCTAATCCAGCACCCCATTCGGTCAAGAAGGAGAAGAGTGGAAATTCTGACAAGGGCTCCGGCCGGTGTTGGGCCGGCGTGGTCGAATTTAGGTCTTGTTCCTTCCTGAAGACAGGGTCAGCTTGCTCTGAAGAGGGCACCGCAGAACTCCACGGCTTTCGGACTCCCGATGAATTTGATATATATGTTAAGTCTTTTGTAAACTGGCCAGGAAACGCTACAATGAATCCCCTGCCCTTCTCGTTTCAAAGGGGGAAATTGTATCTAATTGTTTGGGAGCTACCATTGAAACGGGCCAATCCATTTACAAGGTTTAATTTAGAAAATCCTGGGGGGTGGGAGCAGAGGCGGCGGGGGACCCGTGCTGGACGCCATCCTGCGGGCTCCAGCCCCGGCGGACGGCTCCACGCCCCGACCGGCCACCGCGGCGGGGTCCCGCATCGAGGGCAGGGAAGCGAAAGCAAAAGAGAAGCTGCCGGGCCGACGTGCGGCCGGCCCGGGAGCACCAGGTTTTCATTAAACACAAGCGCTGGCTCTCCTGGACGCGGGGCTGTGTGGTTATCGGCCGGCTGATCTGCTAACGAAATGCCTTTCTTTAACAAGCTTGTCTGCTTCCTCTTCGGGGAGACCCGGCCCCGGTGCCCGGGCTGAGCTGGCTGTGCCCCGGGAAACCTGCTGGTGCTGTTGGGTTTTCCCTGCCGCCAGGCCGGCCCTGGGGACGCACAGCATGGGCCCCGGGGGCTCTCCTCCGTGCGCGGGGGCGATCGGAGCCCCCGAGTCGTGCTCCCCGACATCTGCGTGTGACCCCAGCACCGGCTCACGCCCTCCTCGGCCCCGCTGGCCACTGACGTCGGGCCCCAGCATCCTTGCCCCGGTGAGGTGGGTGGGGACGGGGAGACGGCGCGCCGTGAACAGGCCTCCGCCCCTCTCTGCTCCCTCCGGTGGGCGCGCTTACTTCCAAGCTCTTGATTTCAGGCTTAACGTTAAAACAAATCCAGGGACAGGCCCCGTCTGTCTCCCGCAGCGTTTCAGACCGACTCGTGTGCCCATAATTGTGGGAGAAAGAACCACCCAGGGGTGATCTGAGCGTCTCAGAATTTCCAGAAGGAAAAGCAGGGGCTGGCGGGCGGCAGGGGGAGGGGAGTGAAGGTCGCCCGGGGCCGGGGGAGGGTCATGCTACCCGGGGATCTCTGCTGCCCGTGGGCTCCCCTTTGCTTTCCGTTTATGCTAAGTGGGAAAGGTCAATCAGGGCCCTCCAGAGTCTCCGGCTGTGATCCGACCACTTCCAAAAACCCAGAGACAGACCTGGAGCCCCCAGCCGTAGGCCGTGGCCACTTTGTCCGGAGCAGACCGGCCACCCCAGAGCCTGTGTTGGCCCAGGACCGTCTGTGAAAGCCGCTCGCCACTGTTTAGTGGATAGGGCTGAGTCCAGGAGGAAATCCATGGCCCGATGGTGGCCTCTCTTGCCCTGGGCTCCGCCGTCTGGAGCTGCAGAGAGGGGGACAGAGGTGGCCGTCAGAGCCACAGGGCGCCAAGAGGGGGCCTTGTGGCATGAACGAGAAGCTGGAGGCAGGGCTGTGCTCACGGCCATGGGAGCCGCAGTCCGTGGAAGAAACGCGTGGCTCCCTCGGAAGGACACGGTCTCCTGTTCGGAGCTGCCAGCTCGGTTCTTCGGGGAGCCGTGACTTCAGGGACTTTCTCTTCGCGCCCCCGAGACCCCCTCCTGCCCAGGGTTCTTCGTCCTCTCAAAACCAGGGCTGAGGTCATGTGACGGGCTTCTGAGCACCATCTGGCAAAACCCACACTGCCTTATGCCTCTTAGATTCTCAGTCTGGACGCTGTCCCCTCCACGTCCGTGCTGTCGAGGGCGGTGTGTGTGTGTGTGTGTGTGCGTGTGTGTGCGTGTGCAGCGGGGGCTGGGGTGTCCATAAGTGCCAGGAAATCCTGGTAGAAACTCTTGGGATTATGGACATCTGAGAAACCCCATTACTATCGTGTAATGTTTCCTTCTCAAAGAGAAGCCTGTCTTCAAAAATCTTTGTTTTATTATTACTATTTCAGGGACGTTCTTATTCCAGCTCCAACCCAGGTCAAGCCTGTTGCTCTGTAGCAACCGGTGTTTCCAGCCGTCGGGACCGGTCACCCCCCCTCAATGGGGTTAAGGGAAACGGCCGGAGTTCAAGACTTACTCCACCCCAGCCGAAAGTATCCCTGTTCCCTGGTGGAAGGAGATGGAAAGACTTTGCTGCAGAGCAGTCAGTCCCACGCGGACCCTTATGTGGAGCTGGCAGAAACGCTTCCCCGAAATGTTAATAAGGACACAAAGATGTCTGATGACACATCTGTGTGCTTTTCTAGAAGCTTGTCATGAAAAGGTACCTGCTTTGCTACTAAAGTTTGGCTCAAACGGTCCAGCAAACATGTTTCTTAAATGGAGACTCTGGATCCTGCCTCTCGCGAAGTGCCATCCGGGGCTCGGCCCCACGGTGTTCCTTCCGCTGCCCATCAGCTTCCGGACACGGGTCGGGCATACGCGCGGTCCGCACAGGAGGGGCGTGCCTAGATCTGACCGTCCGTCACTCAGATTTCACTTTCATTTGGAGGAAGGAAAAGTGGTTTGTTTAAGTTCTCTTCTAATTTTTGAGGATTATTCTTTTTGGCTTCAATTTCTGCAATATTTTTTGCAATCAGAAAAAAAAAAAACAACAACCCAAACCACCTTATTTTCAAAATGCTGGGTTCTGGCTACGAGCTGTAGCTGTCTCAGGAGCAGAGGTGGATTCCAACTTCGCCGCGTCTGGTGGCAGCTCGTGTCCAGGGCTTAATCCAGGCCGAGCCCCAGGGCCGAGAAGGAGCCTGAGCGGGTGAGGGGGGGCAGCTGACGGGGGTCCCAGGGACCTCCCTGCTGCGTGCTCTCTGTGTTTCCTAATGCAAAACCGTTTCTCTGAAGTCAAGAGCCTCGATCCACTTTTAATGGTTTGCACAGGCGACGGGAGAATGTAGTCTTTGTTATGTGGTCTCCGGAAACATTTTTGGAAGCAGAGGAATCCCTTTCGCAGATGAAATCTCCCGTGAACCCCAAGATATTCTCGGCAAGCGCACGCTGCTTCGATCGGCCGGGTCGGGCACCCCAAGGAGCCCGGCGCTGCTCCGGGAACGCAGTGGAGACGTGCCGAGGGGCCTGGCTCCGGGGTGGGGAGTCTTCAGGGGCCATTTGCGAACTTGTAGTTAAAGACACAGAATAGGACCTCCCAGCACTGGGGACACGTGGGGGCTGCATATGGCATCTTCTGTCCTGTTCGGCTCTCAGCCCGGACGGCCACCATGAACGATGAGAGCCAGTGGTGCCTGCGTTCCCAGGGTGGTGTGGAAATAGCACGGCGAGTGAGGCTCCAGCGTGCCGAGCGAGCGGGGTCCTTGGCCTCCCAGGGGGGCTGGCAGCAGGAGTGAGGCGTCCCGGCCCTGGGGCCAGGGGCTGAAGTCAGGGCCACCCGGCTCAGGAGAAAGATGGGTTGTCAGCCAGGGGAGCCAGTGGCCTCCGCAGGCTGGCCGGGACGCCGTAGGGGCTCCCAGGGCACCCCCGGAGGGCGGTGCCGACCCCCCAGAGAGCACTTCCGAGCAGAGCCGCAAGGACAGTCGTGCGTAACTGGGTTGCCAACAGAAGGCCCCGGGGAACAGCCACGGGGTGTCACGGAGCTCCCTGCCCCGCGGCAGGCCAGGGCCCGGCAGGGCCCGGCTGCCCCTTCGCCCCGGCACCCCCCGCCCCCACCATCTCTCTGGGTGCCGAGGCCCCAGGAGCCACTCCGAGGGCCGGTGTGCAAGCCCCAGACCCACCTGCTCGTTGATCTGGCACATGGTGAGGTTCTGGTCATTACAGGAGCAGGCCACCCGGATGTACTTGAGCCAGCTGCCGGACCCCGCCGGGGCAGCCTCCATGCAGAGCTTCTCCGTGCTCAGGTCTTCGGAGATCTGTCGGGGAGAGCAAGAACCGAGGAGGGTCAGAGACATCCTGTGTGCTGGTCTACACAGCCTGCAACTGCCCAATGAGGGACCAGCCGTCTGGGCCCAGTAGGAAGGCAGTCGGCGTCTGGACTTCAGCAGACCCCCTGGGCATTGGCGACGTCCTTGTCCCCCGCCTCCCCCCGGCTGCCCGTCCCAGGAGCCTCTGAGAGCCTGGCGGAGGGACGGGAGGACGGCCCTTCCTCTCACCGAGCAGACTGCAGCCCTGGTCTGGCAGTAAAGGGGCTGCACAGCCCGCCCCCCCCCCCACCCCCTGCAGAGCCGCCCCACACGTGAGAAAGCGGAGGCCACTGTGTCTAAGAACAGAGCCCTCTGCTAAGGGGAGCTGGGGCACTGGGCTGGAGAAAAACATTCTTGAAGGTAAAGGTGTTGTCGGGGTGTGTGACCGCAGGGACTCGGCGTGAGTGTGCGTGTGCAGGCGTGTGTGCGTGCGTGCCCACACCGGCGTGCACATCCCCCTGAAAGTAAGAGAGCAAGAAAAGCATTCAGTTTTCTTAAAGGTGAAAAGTTTCCGTTCGACACCCAGGGCCCGCAGATGCCCGGCCTCTCCCGGCGCGCCCAGCGGCCAACGCGCGTGTGACCGGCGTCACTGACCCGGTCCCCGCCGCGGGTCTCTGCACAAGCCCCTGCCGGGCAGGGCTTGGAGCTTCTCCGGGTGTGTGCGTCCGAGTGGGTCATTTGCTAGAAGACCTGAATGCTGTCCCCCGCCGGGAGAGGGGTGTCCCTGCAGCAGAATCCCTCCCATCCTCACCCCTGCTCCGTCCGGTGCTTGCGTGGGGTTCTGAATCCAGAGCCACGGAAGCCAGCGGCATCTTGGACCAAATTCCCGGGCAGCGCAGCCCCAGGTCTTACAGCCTAGGAGGGAGGGGCTGAAGCCTCAAAGTAGGAAGGGGCGTCCAGTGGGCAGGGGACATGAGAACAGGGTGTCAGAAGGACCCAGTAAAGTCAGGACAGGGGGTAGCAGCCTGTCCCGGCAAAGACAGAGGAGGCTGATTCCAAGCATCATGGCTTCTGCTCCCCCGGAGGGCGTCCTGAGCGCCCGTTCTGGACAATAAAGCCCGGGGAAGGGCAGCTCCCGGCCGAGGCCCGCAGAAGCTTCTGACCAGCAACTCTGGATGCTCTGTAACAGCTCAGGTGCTCCCCAAATGTCCACAGACACTTTCTACACGGCCAGGGGCCCCGCCCGGCCTCTGATGGTGAGGAAACGGAGATCTCGGGAGGCAGGCGCGTTGCCGCGGGAGACGCGGAACCTGCCTCTGTCCCGTCTGCCCCCCTGCACGTGGGGGTGCCTGGAGCCCCTCCCGGAGCCACCAGCAGTGCCTCCCATAAATGACAAGTCTCGGAGCAGACAAGCTCAGGCCCAGCTTTGCTGACGTCTCTGGAGGCTGATCTGGAGGGGGCTCTGAACCCAGGGACCACGGTTCTGTGATTCTCTTTTTTTTTGGGGGGGGGGGCTTTCACCAAATGGGCCTAATTCTGAGAGAGGGAAGAGAGTCCGGGGGGGCCTGGGGAAGAGGGAGATGAGAGACGGAGGGGTGGGGCTGGAGGGCGGTGTGGCGCAGAGAAGCCGGACCTCGGGGTGCCAGGGGGCGCAGGGGCATGGCTGGCTCCAGGCCGGCATCGGGAGGCCACTTGGGGCGGGCCGGCAGGGATGGGAGCGCAGGCCCACGCGGGAGAGGCCCCCCTCCGGGCGCTAACGCCTCTTAGGGGCCCCCCTTGCGCCTCCTACCCCAACTGCAGGAAACCCGCAGAAAAGACCCACAAAGCAAAACCTGTGGTTAGCGGCACGTCAACTGAAGGGGCAGTCCTGCCACCTTCCTCTGTCACAGGAGGAAGAGGGGCCGAGCAGCCAAGACCCATGGACCCCACCCCACCCCCCTCCGGGGGCCCGGGCTCCCTGTGATGCCCCCCCCCCCGCCACAGCCACTGTCTCTGTCCGACCCCACCCGTGGCACCGGCTGGGGATGGCGAAGAGGGCCCAGGCTGCTGGGACCATCACAGCCCTTGCGGCCTCTGCCCCCACTGCCCATGCGGCCCCCGGGCTGACCTGTTGCCTCAAGGGTGTTGCTTCACCTTGACGGGCTTGGGTCTGTCTCCCCAAGTAGTGGCTAGAGGGACACTGATCCATCCGTCCAACTAACCAAGTAACCACTGTCCTAAGTGCTTAGAAGCCCTCTTCACCCAGTTTGCCCATATACGTGTGTGCGTGTGCATATGCATGCGTGTATGTGCACGTGCATGTGTGAGTGTGCATATGTGTGCATGCACATGTGCGTGTGTGCACGCGTGTGCTTATGTGTGCCTTGTATGTTGCAAGTGCATTTGCACGTGCATGTGTATGCTTGTGCGTGTGCATGCACGCGTGTGAATGCGTGTGTGTGTGTGTGCGCGTGTGAGGCGCCACTCAGGTGGTTGCTGAGAAACCAGCAACATGTCTTGGGAAAAGACAAACCAGCCCCAGTGAGGGGGTGGCCCCGAGGGAGCCTACAGGACCGACCCCCAGAGGCCCCCGCTTCCCCCCTGCACGCACCCTCCCTGGGGGGCCTCGCTCATCTGTGTCCTTTTTTGCCACCGTCCTCCACGGCTGCACCCTCCCGTCCCCCCCGCCGCCTTCCGCCTCCCCGGCTGGGAACGATCGTCCTGGGATGTGGGTCCCAGAGGCAGAGCACATTCTCTGGGGGCTGGGACTCTGCACTGCGCCTTGCAGGCTCAGTCCTCGGGGCTCTTGGCCTGCCGCGAGGGGAGCTCCGTGCCACGCGGGGGTGGCTCCACACTGCCCCCCAGAGAGTGAGTCTGACCCTCCGGGTGCTCACAGGACTTGTCCTGGGGGCAGATGAGGGAAAGCGCAGGGCGCCTGGACCGCAGTGACTGTCCGTCGCCCTCCGGCACCTGTCGGTCCAACACTGCCACCTGAGCCCACGCCCGAGTCCCACGTGCACACCTGGAGCCAGCCGCCTGGTCTCCCCTCGGTCCCCCCACGGCGGCCTGGTCTCCCCTCGGTCCTGCTGCGGGCAGGGAACGCCTTCGGCGCGGACGCCCCAGCCTTCCCGTGAGCTTTCTGGGTCCTCGTGGAACCAACCTCTCTCTCTCCCTTAGGACAGCCGGGCAGGTGCTGGCACGTGGCCCGTGTTCTCCTGAGCCTTCCCCGTGCCAGGCAGCCCTCTCCGTCCTCTCAAGCACGTCTGGGCGTGGACACGGCTGGCTGCTTACCCGCACGGGATGCCAAGCCGTCCCTGTCCCTGTGGGGGAGGCTCCACGCTGGAGGGCCAGCAGCCCTCCTTCCTGGTGCCCCCTGGGAAGTGCCCCTTCCCTTCAGCCCAGAAGGCCTGTCCCCCCAACCCCTGACCATCTGGGTGGTCACAGGGTGGGCGTCACCTCCTGGCGGGTCCTGCGGGTCTGAGGGGACTCCTCCCTGAAGCTCTACCTCTGAGCAGCATCAGGTACCTCTTCCGCCAGAGAAGGTCTGAGTCCTGGTCTGGGGCCCGAACCTGCAATGCCCCTGTGGTGGGAGGGCCCAGGCCTGCGTCTGTCGTCGCGGCTGGGCGGTGGGGCCTCACCTGGGCCTCACCGGGGCCTGAGCCCCCGGCGCGGTGGGCAGGACACTGTAGGCCTGGCTCTGCTTTGGGGTGTGGATGGGCCCATGCCCTCTGTGACCCCAGGCAGGGAGAAACGGGGTGCAGACACGTGTCTCCTCTGGCTTCCGCTCCTTTCCTCTCTCCGTCCTCCCCGCAGGGCCTCTGCAGTGGACGAGCTGGGCCTTTGGGAAGCCCACCCCGAGAGCCCCTGCGGGTTCAGGTCTCCGTCTGTGCTTGCGCGGCCCCGTACCGGTCACCGCGGGTGCTGGTGTTGCCGGGTTCGCCGCAAGAGGAGACAGAAGCCAGACGCAGGGCTCTGGAGCCAAGGCAGGGACCGGAGGGAGGGTCTCCGTGCCTGCTCAAAGGCCCACGGGGTCCTGGAGTCCAGAAAGCAGGCCCAGGAGGCCACAGGTCCCTGCCCTTGCCTCTCCTACAGTGAGACCTTCCAGCGCCCGGAAGGCCAGGTCGAGACCACCCCTCACCCGCCTTGGCTCCTGGAGCCCGAGACAGTTACAAGTGGATGCGGGAGGGCGAGAGCGGCAAGCGGCTGACCCCTGATTGTGTGTGATGCCTGAGGAGGGAAGGAGGGAGGGGGCCCAGCCCCCCGGCCTCTCCCCCCTGCGCCCCTCCGCCCCCGCCCCCTTGTAGGCAGCGGCCTGGGGGGCCTCGGGGCCGAGTCTCTAGATTTGCCATCCGGCTGCCTTGCCTGACCCCACTCCAAAGCCTTGCTCCGCGTTATTCGGGGCTGAGCTTCGGGGATCCCAGAGCCTCTCCCGGCAGCTGCCTCCTGTCCGTCCCCCCACTCGGCCTCACAGGCCCCCCCACCCCCGGTCCCCCTGCCAGCTCCCCTCGCTCATAAATCACCGCCATCAGAAATGCTGAGTTATGAAGCAAAGGGATGGAAAAATTCTTTTAACCTTGACAATTTTTTTTGCACATCATTTGAGGTTTCCTGCACTTCTAATCTGTGGGCTCTCTGCTGGGCTGGCTCCCTCACGTGCAACAGCCACGGACCCGGCCGGGCGTGCAGGGGGGACGCCGAGGCATCTGTCGTCAGCTCGCCTAATGGACTCGGGGCATGCAGGAAGGCGCGGGCACTGTGAGCCTGCCCCCACCCCCCCCCCCCCCCGCCCGTGGCCGTAAGGTAGCCCCGTCGAAGTCCGGGCATGGTGTCCACCCGTGACAGTGGTGGGGGGACCGGGGAGGGCCTCCTCCTACCCTGATCCCTTCTCTAAGGACCCCCAGAGCCGTGGGGGTCTCATTTCTGTCCAGAGGCACACGCGGGCACATGCACACACGTGTGCGCACACACACACACACACACACAGCGTGGTTACGATTTATGGGGTCCATGAGTAACTAAAACAGAAAGTCCATTCTTGTGACGGAAGGAGGTGGGGGAAAGGCATTCTGGAAACACCTCTGTCCGGGTGCAGAGGGAGCCTGGATGAGCTCATAAATCCCCTGTCCTGACTCTCATTCTGGGGCTCAGTGGTGATATGACCAAGCACTGACCAGCAATGTGGCTGACAGCATGGGGTCATAACACAAGCAGACAGGAGTCCTGGCAGGCAGGTCATGGGCCTGGGTCCCCACCTGCTCTGGCTGAGAGGGAGGTGGGGATGAGAGGGGGAGCGAGGGAAGGGAGGGGTGGAGGGGGGTGGAGGGAGCAGGAGAGATGGGAGAGAGAGGGGAGGGAGGGGTGGAGGGAGCAGGGGAGATAGGGAAGAGGGGGAGGGAGGGAGCAGGGGAGATGGGGGAGAGGGGAAGGGAGGAGAGGTGGGGGATGGAGAAGGAGGGAGGGAAGGGAGAGGTGGAGAGGGGGTGGAGGGAGCAGGGGAGAGGCGGGCAGAAGGGGGCTGCTTCCAGGAAAAACAGGTATCTCACGGAAGCCAGTTCTCCAGGGCAAGGGCCAGCGTGGCTCCCAAGCTCATGGTGAGAGAGGTGTTTTCTGGAAGCAGCTGGAGGGGGCTCCCCATGCGTGTCTTGGGCAGACAAGGGCCGAGGTCGTTGATCTCAAGCTAGAGAAGTGTCTCTAGCTCAGGGCTGCCCTGAGCTGCCTGCAGCAGAACCGGGGTCACTGGCCCTTGCTGTGACCTGAATGTGACCTCGCTCTGGGGGTCCCCCCACACTCTGCAGCCTGAGGGGCTGTTTGGGGGCTGGGCTTCCTCCCGAGCGCACGTCTTGTCCCCAGGCCATGGGCTGTAGCCCTGACCCGAGAGGAGCACACGGGCAGACTGGGGATTCGGACCAGCACTTGTAAGTGTCCAAGGGAATAACGGGACAGAAACCCCTCGAGTGGTCAGCCGTGGTGGAGGTGGCGGTGGCGTTGGGACATCTCCGCAGGCAGCCCGTGGACGGGCGAGGGGCCTTGCAGAGAGGCGAGCACCCCGTCACTGGGGGGATTCAAGGTGTAGGTGGCCGTCCTTCCAGGGTGCTCAGAGGGGGGCTGGACTCTGACCTGTGTGTGCCTGTCCTGCCCTGAAATCACATAATTCCTAACTCGACAACACGGGGGTTGTCGGGTCGTCTTGACTCAGTCCCTCCTTTGGAGCTAGAAATCCTCTTTCCTGATTTCTGGCTGCGTGCGTGGAGGCCCTTGGCTCCCTGCACACGTGGTGTGCACTGTAAGGGACACTTGGTTTCTCTTGGAAGCTTGCTGCACACACCCAGCACGGAGCCCCGGGCCCACACCGGTTCCGAGAGCGCTCAAGTGTGTGCGTGCCGCGGGGACTCGTTTCCGGCTACTGATGGCTGTGGCCATCAGGCCGGCTGCTTCTCCGGCTGGCCGCACCTGCTCCGCGGGCTCTCCAGAGACGCGCTAGGCTGGGGGGCTCTGTCCAGCACAGGACCGTGAGGGCACCGGCCAGAAGCGGGGCTCTTTCCTGGGTCTTCTGGCTGGTGAGGAAGTCGTCCCCTGGCCAGTCAGGAATCTTCAGTGGGTGGCCCCAGGACCCCGATGGGGACAAATCAGTTCTGGCTGTGAGTAGGAGAAGGACGCCCAGCAAACAGGTGTGTGTCTCCCTTCAGGAGCCCTGCTGCCCACCTGTGCAGGAGGTGGGCTTTCTGGAGTTTCTCAGGGTGTCCCCAAAGAGAAAGCCCCTGGTCACTACAGAGAGAGCCCCGGGCCCAGCCTCGGCTCCCAGCAGGAGAGGGTCCTCGTCACAGACCCGCCAGCACCAGAACAGCAAGCTGAGCCAGGGGCTGATGGGCGGGAGTCCCGAGGACCCCCTCTGCTTGCCCCGCCCCATGGGGGTGCAGGCTGTTATGGCCACTCCCAGGGGGCGACTTTGCCCAGAGGCTCCGTCTTCAGATGTCATTGCTGGGATGATAAGACTTTCACCTGTGATGTCGTTTGTATGTTGAATTTCTGTAGTGGGGACCCCGTCTACAGATGCGTCCTCCCCAAAGGTGTCCTGCATTGAGGTCGAACGGAAGGTATTCCAGAAGGTGAACGCCCCGTGTATGACTGCCTGGTTGTGTTGGGAGCGGGTGGAGAGGAGGTGGGAGGGGACATTGAGGCGGGCGCAATAGTGAGAAAGTCACCCAGCCCTTCCCATGAGACAGCTGGGACCCCAGGGTCTGGTGTCGGAGCTCCCGAGGGACGTGCCCGGCGCTGACATGCAGGGGGGCCTGTGCGTCGCCTGGGGGCCACCTCGATCTGCGATGACGGCACACGTCATTCCCTCCTAGCCAACCCCAGAAGGACACCAGAGTGGGTCACACTCTCCCGAGGGTCCCAGGAGAAACAGCGGGGTGACTTATTGATATCAGTGCCTGGGGCGCTGGGGCCTGGGGCCTGCTCTGTCCGTTCCCTGTGGATAGTCAGGGGCACCACACCGGGACTGGCCTTCCGTCCCCGTGGGGACGCCTGGGTTGTCTGCCTGTGCCGAAGCCCCTGCCGCCCCCCTCTCTGCTGGACGGAGTGGGCTCCTCACGCCGATGGCCCACCCGCTCTCACCCCCAGGGCCGAGCCCCAGGTGTCTGCAGCCACAGGGCGGCTGGGCCCCACCACACCCATCCACCGACCCACTGCCGTGGCCTTATGGGAGAACTTCTCATAAGCATGGAGACGGGGTCTCAGCTGAACCCAGATTCAGGAAAGCAGGCCCCGTAGACCCGGGCCTCCCTTCCTTCCCACCTCTGCGGGGCCGGCTGGTGTGACGAGAGAGGCCGCTTGCCAGAGCCGGTCTTGCTGAGATTCCTGACCTCAAATAACCCAGGTATGATCTGGGTGCACACGCTCTGTCCCCGTGTGCACCCCCACCCTGACCCAGCATCGCCGCGGGGACACTGACACCTGTCTCGTGGGCGCCCAGGTGCAGAAGCATGGTCCCGCCAGGACCCCCAGCAAACACCGGCGCGGAGGGTCCCAGCCCCACTCGGCCCCAGCTCCTTGGGTGGAAATTTCACAAGTGGTTCTGCTGCTGGGCCTGGAGGCTGACTGGGGGGCTGAGGCCCAGGGAAGGGCGGAGCCAAGAAGGGCCACCGAGGGTCGGACAGGTGAAGGCCGGGTCCTGGCCTGGCTTGCAAGGTCCCCTCCCCACCGCCGCCCCACCGCCCAGCTTGCAAGTCCCACACCCTCCTGCCCCTGCCCCTCGGGCTGCTGTGGTTAGGATGCTAACAGCCCCAACGTCTTTTCAAACCCTAATTTGATTTGAAGCTGGGCCGGGAGCAGAAGCCTGTGAGCCGAAGGGCTGCCTGCACCGCAGGCTCAGCTGTGACATTCTGAAAGAGACACCTCTGTTTTGTTCTCGATCATAAAAAAGATTGGAAAAAAAGCCCAAACAACCAAAACCAAACGCCTGTGGCGGCGTCCTTGCCCAGGGTGGGTGGGAGCCCAGGGTCTGCTCACAGGAAGCGGTTCCACCGACAGGCTGATGCGAGGCCCTGGGAGGTGTCACATTTGTAACCCTTCTCTGGCCACATAGAGGGTGACAAACTGCAGAGCTTGTGAACAGGCGCACCCCCCCCTTCCCCGGCAGGTGCGGGAGGAATTCTCACAGCTGCTGCAGCCTGCGGGGGCAGGGGTGCTGGAGACCTCCAGGCACGCGCTCTCGGCTGGACAGAAGCCTCCAGAGTGGAAGCCCATGTAGAAGCCCACCCGGGCCCCCCAGGGCCTCCTCACCCAGCTCTGTCTGCTCGGCTGCTACCTGTGCGTCCTCCAGCCTGTGACCTGGATAGAACGCTCTGAGGTCCGGGGCCTGGTTGTCCTCAGACCCTCCGGGTCCATCCCTGTCTCTGCGGACGACGATCATGCATGCAGGCTGCACCCAGGAGTGATTCCAGAAGCACCTCTCAGAGAACCAGACGCGTCTGGGTGGAGAGAAGCACAGTCTTCCCATCCCTTCCTCAGACATTCTCTACAGGGGCTGCCCACCTGGCCCTTCCCACCACGCTCCCCATCATGCGGAGGCAACATGCCCCTCCGGCCACCACCCCCCTGCAGACCGCTGACTCTGTAGTCACTGCTGAGCCTCCCCACCGAGTCACGAAAGGCTCACATCCACCCAAAGGGGCAGCCACCATTGTAGGCACTTCTGTAGATGAGGAAACTTACAGAGAGGAGTTGGGTAACTGGCCTGATGTTGCACAGCAAGAAAGGGGAAAACAGGTTGGATAATGGGTCCTGGCTGCCTGCCTCATTCCTTTCATGACCTATGGGGACTAGTGCTGCACACCCTGGTTGGTCCTGTCCTTCTCACCTGTCTTCTACCTGAGGATGGTGGCCAAGAACAACTAAGGCTTCCCCAGAGCTTTGACAAGGACTGGTGTTCAGTTGGAGCTCACCGAGCATCTCTACGGATGGATGGATGGATGGATGGATGGATGGATGGATGGACGGACGAATGGGTGGGTGGTTGGATGGATGGATAGATGGATAGATGGTATGTGAGTAGATAGATGGGTGGATGAATATGTTGTTGGACAGATGGATGGATGAGTGAATTGCTGGCTGGATGAATGGATGGATAGATGAGTGGACTGTTGGATGGATGGATAGATGGATGGATGGATGGATGGATGGATGGATGGACTGTTGGATGGATGGATGGATGGATGAGTGGACTGTTGATGGATGGATGGATGGATGGATGGATGGATGAGTGGACTGTTGGATGGATGGATGGATGGATGGATGAGTGGACTGTTGGATGGATGGATGGATGGATGGATGGATGGATGGATGGATGGATGAGTGGACTGTTGGATGGATGGATGGATGGATGGATGGATGGATGGATGAGTGGACTGTTGGATGGATGGATGGATGGATGGATGGATGGATAGATGAGTGGACTGTTGGATGGATGGATGGACTGTTGGATGGATGGATGGATGGATGGATGAGTGGACTGTTGGATGGATGGATGGATGGATGGATGGACTGTTGGATGGATGGATGGATGGATGAGTGGACTGTTGGATGGATGGATGGATGGATGGATGGATGGATGGATGGATGAGTGGACTGTTGGATGGATGGATGGATGGATGGATGGATGGATGGATGGATGAGTGGACTGTTGGATGGATGGATGGATGGATGGATGGATGAATGGATGAGGCACAGTTTTCCAGACCTGTCCAGACACTTTTGGCTTCCTCCACTTGCGAAAGTGAGATATAAGGGAGCATCCTTCCAGGAGATGTAAAGCAGCAGAACACAGGGACGCCTCTCTCAGGAGACCTGCCCTGATCCCACACATCAGGGTGGGCCCCTCTGGGGGTCCTCACAGTCCCTGCCCCATCACAGTACAGATTACAGTGGGCTGTGACTGTCTTGTCCACATGATTCCTTTCTCTTCCCCTGGATGATGAGAGCTTTGAGGGTTTCATCTGATTCCCAGAGCCAGGCAGACAATGGGTGCTCAATGAATGCTTAGGAGACAAAATGGGCACTTGAGACCTCTCCCTCCTGCCATATTCCATATGGCTTTGCCCAGTGGGTCTTTCTTTCCTCATCTCCCTTTGTCCCACTCTCGACCCCTCCTCCTTGTTCCTCCATGGGTTCTGCTCAAGCAAGTACACACCCTCCTTCTCGTTGCCCTGCCTTGCTGGAAATCAGAGCTACAGTTTTTCCTGGGTCCAGGGTGACAGTACGACTTCCCCCTAGTCAACGTGACAGCGTCCTATTTCCCAGGGCAGAGGCCACGCTAACTTGTCGGGCTCACACCCTGTGGAACCTGGCACACAGTAGGTGTTCAAGGACGCTGGGGCAGCAGCCAGGATAGAGCCGGTGGGGTATATTTAGTGCCTTCCCTGCCGCTGACTCAGTCTCTCCAAGCCCATCCTTCTTCCTCCTTGGGGACGCATCAGTCCAGAGAAGTACCATGACTCACGGCCTTCCATATCGGGCGGTGTTTTGAGATCAGCTCCTGGAAATAGCTCAAATCTCAACAGGCCAAACCTAAGCAAATACCTGCCTGTCCCAGAAGGAGCACCTCTTGTAACTCTTTGGCATACAAAAATGGTCATTGGCAGAGGGCTTCTGGTGCAGATGCTATTGTCTTTGGATGCCTTACAAATAGGCAACTCTGGGCCCTTCCCAAGCAGGCCCAGAATACCCCCCCGGGCCTGGGTCTGCACCTTGTCTGGCTTCATGGAGACTGGAGGTCCGCTTTTCCTCCGAACGGTTGATTGAAATGATTCTACCTCCTAGGATTTCTTGCTTCCCAGGGCACCCAGAGCTCAGCCACCGTCTAGTTGCATGAGTGGGGAGAGGCCCCGGGGTCCCGTAACTGTAATCCAACAGGCCCATCCTTTCTCTCGCGCCCAGCCGTCCCCGCGTATCAGATGTGGAATGACAGAGACGGGGAGGGGCAGTACCCGCTTTCTGGGTGTCACGGGTCCTGGATTCTCAGGCGCTATCATCCCGGCCAGAGGCCATCCGGGTTTTCGGTGATGGACCCTGAGCCGCACGCCAGGCCTGCCCTTGGACGTGAGCTCGGCCTGAGATGTCTCCCCGGGAGCCCGAAGCCGGCTTCCTTCCCAAGCTGTGGGCACATTTGGTCCGATCGGCAAGTTTGAAAATGATTCATAGACAGAGGTGGGCAAAGTCAGTCTTGAATGACAAATGGGACCAATTAAATTCAATAGCTCTCCCTCTTTCCCCATGTTCCAGCCAGTTCCTACGGCCAGTCACCTTTGACGAAATATATCAAAGGAATTAAAAGTGTGTCCCCCACAATGATATTACCTGGATCCCTTTCAGGTCCACACCAGCCAAGTTCAAGCATCTATTCAAGCCCAGGAAATAGAATCGAAACGGTTTATTAAAAACCTAATCACAAGCATTTATATGACACAAATGGTCCTGAATGGCACCCACCAACTCCACGGCCCCTCCCGGGGACAGCACAATGCAGCCGATTACCCAGAATTTAAACGGGGGTGTTTAAGAGCCTGGGAACATTTTAATGGGGATCTTTCTTTGTGGATTCTGCTATTGTGTTATTATTATTTTTTTTTTTTTACTTGAAAAAAGCAAAGGATGGGAGGGCGCATTCGCTTTCCTCCCTTGAGTGATATAAGAATATGTGACTTATTCTGGCAGATCTGTTTCTATGGATGCTGTCAGGATGTGAACATATACCCGTGGGGAAAGGGAACACCCTGCCCACCTAATTAAAGTCGCGCAGCGTGGCTTAGGGCGGCTCCCGGGTCAGCTGTCCTGAGCGGGGCCCTGCAGCAGGTGCGGGGCTCAGAGAAGCTCTCCCAGGCGAGGGCCGGGTGCGGGTCTCTGGTCCCTCTTGACTCTCTGGCTCCCTGGCTCCCCGACAGCCGGGCAGAACAGCTAT
The DNA here is from genome assembly GCF_018350215.1 of Panthera leo. Taxonomy (NCBI): domain Eukaryota; kingdom Metazoa; phylum Chordata; class Mammalia; order Carnivora; family Felidae; genus Panthera; species Panthera leo. The sequence goes on along the minus strand of NC_056686.1, from coordinate 1,861,423 downwards.
GCATCAGAAGACTTTCCTTGGAAATCCTCCCGGTGGCCACCCCGGGGGCTCGATGGCGGGGCCCCCTCTGGAGGCCGGGACCCCCAAACTTCCTCCAGTTGGAAGTGCTGGAGAGCTGGGCTCCCCGGAGGCCCCTGGGGTCTTTGCCAGAGCCGGGCCCACCGCGGCGGTGGCCCAGCGAAGCCTGCACCCGCCCCACACCAGCACCCCACGCCAGCAAGGTTCGGGGTCGCTCTGGTAGGACGAGCAGGTCCTCAGCGGTCCCTCGGAGGTCAGGGATGAAAGGGCACGGAGCTAGGGGTTTCTCTTCAGGGCACACGGTCCCTCTCTCTGTTGGGGCACAGGCTCTTTTCTAGAAGATTCTCTGTCTCTGTGAGGAGGTTCAGCCCTTCAGTGCGTCAGATGCATTATTTCCTTTACCCTTTACCTTACTCTCCAAACGATATACCAGTTCGCTTTCATTTTATTTTTGTTCAGTCCTCCCTCTAGAGGATTATTTTGAAATTATTCCTTCAGCACAAATAACCCCAACTTTGACTCTTTCCCGAGTGCCTTGTTTTGAAGACGAGGCTTTCTCGTTTGACTATCCAGTTTAATTTTTTAACGACATAGTGAAACACGCAACAGGATAGAAACATTTAAAATAAGCACCCTCACTTCCCACCCCAGTGATTCATTTGCCATATCAGCTACAAATTGTGAAAACCAACTTCAGAAGCGTAATTACTTCAAAACACACAACTCCTGGGGCGCCTGGGTGGCTCAGTCGGTCGAGCGTCCGACTTGGGCTCAGGTCGTGACCTTACAGTTCATGAGTTCGAGCCCCGCGTTGGGCTCTGTGCTGACGGCTCGGAGCCTGGAGCCTGCTTTGGAGTCTGTGTCTCCTTCTCTCTCTGTCCCTTCCCTGTTCATGTTCTGTCTCCCTCTCTCTCTCTCTCTCTCTTTCTCAAATATAAAATAAAACACAAAAACATTTTTTTAAATAAAAAATGAATAAAGTACACGACTCCTTCCACTTTTGCCCGTACTTTACATTTATGTACATATTCCATAGCGGAAGCAGGAGTTCTCTCTGAAAACACGACCTTAAAATCCCGAGGGGCGCATCGGAGCCACGGACAACGGCTGACAGATACAGGCGGAGCCCGGGGTTCTGCAGCTGGCATTTTGCAGGTACCATCCACTGCCCCGGTGTGTTTGTGAAACGCATCCCCGGCTGAGTGACCCCACGGCACAGCCTTCGGCCCTCTCTGGGTGTTTCTTTAAGATTTGCAAAGCGGCACAATCTGGGGGGCAGTCCTAGGCAGCCGCCTGTTGTAACTCCCTGTGGTCAAATGTATTTCTTCCGAGTCTCGGAGGCTGGCTGTGACGGAGGGCTCCAGGACGGGTCACGCCAGAGCTCCGTGGAAGGCCTCCCATTTGGGGTCCTGGACAAGGCCCCTGGGGACGCCTGGCACATAGAACCGTCCCTGGAAAGGGAGCCTCGTCCCAGGTCCTGGCCTCCGGGGAGGGTGGGGCAGGGGGGACGCTCGGAGATGTGCCTTTAGGACGAGTGCTCGCCGGGCTGTCACCGCACCCCACCGCCTGGGGCGTGACGGCACAGAGGCGGCCTCTGGAGGCCAGGGGGCCTCACGTTATATAACCACCCGTGAGAAGATCTCCGTCTTTGGGTTTTCTGCAGAGGTCGGTGGAGAGATTTCAGGATTTGCATGGAACTCAGATCCTGGAACGTTCCAGCGAACAGCTCAGGGGCAGACAGGGATTAGACCTCATTTGCAGGGCAGGGGCGTGGAACTCTGAGTGAAGGTTCTCTCCAGCTTTGCCACATTACCTCCTACTCACCCGGGGAGCGGGGTGGGGGGGGGAGCTCTTTTTCTTTTCACATTTGGGTGGATGAGGATTCACATTAGGTTTGAGATTTTCATCCCGTTTTGGCTTCTGGAGGGATGTCCTTTCACGGGAATCTTTGAGAGTCAACTAGTTGCTTTTAGGAGCTGATAAGTTGAGACACGGCCACGAAATCGGAGGACCGCAGGGCTGCACGCACGTTTTGGACGACAGACACTTGGGTGCAGCCGTTTCAGGGAGGTCCTGGGGCCCCGTCACGTCCTGGTGGCTCCTGAAAAGCCATCTGGCTGTCAGGTGACTCGAGGGTCCCCTGAAAGGTTCCCTCAAGGTCCCCACCCTCCCAGCAAACCCAAGAGCATGCGGCTATCTGACCTTCCTCTCCGCCGGAAGAGACCCCTCCCGAGCCACACCTGCCACGCCATCCACAAGGACGACCTCCTGTTGGTGGTGACCCCCTTCCTGGGACGGCCAGATCCCCCAGCTGCAGAGACCCCTTTGCTCGTCCAAGTGCAAACACTAGAAGGCAAATGCCCCTTCCTTAACGGGCCGACATCTCATAAACAAAGCAGAGAAAATAACACACGCGCCCCCCCCCCCCGCCCCCGCCCACCGGCTGCCCCCAGTGCTACAGTGTCCCCTTTGTGAGCCTGTGACTGGGGTGGACGGGGCCGGTGTGCGAAGACACGTTTACAGCCTGGCATTATGCAACAGGATGGTAACCACACATTCTAATAATAAAATAAAATAAATACTAATAAACATTCAACCTAAAGATCCTTCACGAGACGCCCTAATCATTTTTCTGCTCCCACTTCGGTTTTTTCTGGAACAACTCCAGCGAGCCCAGGGTGGTGCAGCGGCCTTTTTCTCCGAGGGAACAAAAGGTCTTTTTTAGTCCTAAGTTTATCCAAATATTCTCAGCTTACTACTAGCCCCTTTCTGAATTGATATTCCCAATAAAAGGACACTTTGTATCTTTAAGCCACACTGCCCACCCCCCCACCCGAGCGAGGATGGAACCCCGGTCTGCCACTTCCTCGGAGATGGGCGGGAAGGGGACATCCCCAGTGTCGTGGGGTGGGAGTGGGCGGCCGGGGGCCCAGTGCGGTGGCCAAGGCCGTGCGCCGGGGGCGGAAGACGGAACCCACGGAGGGTGCCTGCCCTCCAGCACGCCGGGCTCTAATTTTGTGCAAGCCCATCCAGGCTGCACGCACCTGCCAAGCACGTTGAGTCCTGCGTGAGCTCGCCGCAGGGGAGAGAACTCCCTCCAGCCGGGCTGAGATGTGAGGCCTGTGTTCTGGGCCGCGAGCGCCGCTGGGGAGCCCGCCTTTCACGCCAGGCACAGGCTGCTTCTTAGCGTCGGCTCCTCCCCATCTGCCCAGACCCTCTCGCACCAGCCAGCATCACAGCCGTGTCCTGTGCATGCACGTGTGTGCACGGGTGCCCACGGCCTCGTGTGCGCGCGTGTGCCCCCAGCAAGCACGTGTGCGCACACAGAGCCGTCCCCGCGGCCCCACAAAGGGCATTTCCTTCCACCCCGGCCTCCTCCAAACGGCTCTGATTAGCGTTAATGATAATTCTCATTAATCACCTTCAGTGGCTGCAGAATGGAAACGAGGCCTCGGTGAGGTGACAGGAGCCACTTAGGCGGGATTTATGACTTGTGTGCGTGGTGGCAGCTCCGGGCCCTGATGCCTCTGGCCTGTGGCTGACATCACGGCCACATCTGGGCTCCAGCACGGAGCCTTTCGTGTTTCTTCTCCCCGCCCGACCTCAGGGGTGCCACCGACCCGGGGGCCCTCCTGGTGCACGGCTGGGCAGAGCAGGGGCGGGGAGGGGAGCAGCCTCAGGGTTTGGGAAGAGGAAGGAGCAGGAGGGGCCCGTGTATTACCAGCAAGTCTCCCACCTTCCTCCCCAAGAGCAGCCTCACACCCCCTTTCTGCCCCTTGAGCCCTTGGGAGGGTCGGCCGCCCCCACAGAGCCCAGCACAGACAGACCCACCTCGGACGTGGGACTGCCTCTGATCCACCCGTGACCTTGGTGGCCCGCACAGTAGGTCCTTGGGGGGTTTGGGGCTCGGCGTGGGCTGCGTGGGGGGCAAAGGAGGGGTTGCAGGGCTGAGCTCATGGGAATCCAACGGGAGTCCCCCTGAGCGGCCACCCAAGGTCTTCGGGTCATGGCTGACTCGGCAGCCCAGCCCCCGAGTTCCCGCGTGGCCCGCACGGAGCCTACAGTCCGCTGAATGCCAGCTGCTTCCTACCCCTCCTCACCCTCGCGGCCTTGCCCACTGGCCGAGCTGCTCGCTGGCCGAGCGGAGCCCTGCTGATCGTGGGGACCCTGCCGGTTTCCTCCCTTCCCATCGCCACTTGTGGACCTGCCCTGGGACTCTGCTGGTTTGCACGCAACAGGCACGGGGGTCAAAGAAAGGTGCTCTGGAAGGACTGATCTGCCCTGGGACACTCCGCTCCCCTAACAAGCAAGCAAAGTGTCTTTCTCGGGTCTCAGGGAGGAGTGGGCCCACGTGTCGGGCTTCTGGGGCTCCCGGCTGGACCCTGATAATTCAAACTGTGCCCTGGGTCTGGTCTCCACAAGGCCCACCCGGCTGCCTGGGGCAGCTGGGGGCGGGGAGGGGGGCGGGAGGAAGAGCCTGGGCAGCAAGTAACGATGTCGCCATCAACCCGGTTTAATTTTGCCCTTGCGCCAGGGGCCGAGTGTGGGAGCACAGGGTCATTACTAGGCTGTTGCCAGGGCGAGGGGGGTGGGCAGGACCGGCTCGGGCAGGGGATATTCTGGAGTCTCTGTTAACCTGGACTGAACTAGAAAAGGAGTCGGGAAATGAATTGCCAGCCTCATCCAGAAGCACCCTGGGTGGGGTCGCCGCGACCCAGTGCGATAACCTCCCGGGCCGTCGCCAGGCCCTTCCATGTTCCTGAGCGGCAAGGTCAAGGTGAGCTTTCTGAGGGCTGCTGTGCGGGGCTCTCTGGGATCCACGTATGGGCGAACCAGGAGCCCCAGAGAACCAGCAAACCACCTACAACGCAGACCTGTGCCCCACACCTCACACCGGGAGCAAATGCTTCTTAAGCAAAGGAGCCTCCGTGCCAAGGCGAGGACAGCGGGGGCGTGGGCCGTTCTGAGCTCTGTGCCCTTCCGTGGCAGCCATGGGGGGGGGGCACCTCTTTGAATGTCACCTGGGAGTTCCCACCCTCAGGGCCCCTGCGGCCTAAACCACGCCCCTGCCCCGGAGAGACACAGCTTCTCCGTGCTTCTGAGGGGCTCTTGGGCTGCATCGGGTCCAGGACGCTCATTTGGGCGCTGGTCTCAGACCCAGAACCACCTGCTATCAGTTGGGTGCTTTGCATCCACCTGCATGGATCTGGGTTTGGTTTGTTGTGGGGTTTTCCGCTCCTCCTCGTCCTCCTCCTCCTCCTCCTCGTCCTCCCTTCCTTCTCCAAAAGGATTTTAATCCCAACATCCAGCTTCCTGAGCATTCCTGTGGGGTGGCTGTAATCCCTTTAAAGAGAACCACCAGGCAGTGTTGAGGCTTGTTTGGAAGGGGCCTTTTTGGGGGCGGGGGAGCTTCTTCAGGACCTCGCACTTCTGAAAGCATAAAGCCTGGATCACACTCTCCTAAACGAACACCCCCGCGAACGACGCTCAGGCAGAGCAGCCTCATGGGAGGCCCGGGGGGGACTTGGAGGTCTCGGCCCGCCGGTGCTCCACTGGACTCCTCGGCCCCGAGGCTTCGGGGCTGTGCACCCAGCGACTCCCTCCCATGTGGGGAGGGATTCCCCAGAAATGAACACCTTCCTGCGGAAGGTTTACTTAGGGACGGTGCGGTCTGCGTCATGTTGGTGGTTAAACCAGTTGTCAAAGGACAGGGATGGCGAGGGGACCGCAGTTACTGGGACACCAGCCCGTGGCGCGGGCGTCTCCTCGAACACCGCCGTGAGGGGAGGTGGCGGCCTCGCAGCCTGGGCGGACGTCTGCCTCCGGCACCTGACCCGGCCGAGAACCAGGCGTCCCCTGCACGCCCTGGGCTGGAAGGCCCCCGAGCTGCAGCCAGCCTCCCAGATTCTGGGTCCCTCCTTCCACTCCTGGGGCACAGACGGGGGGGCCCTTCAATGGCCTCTAAGTAATGAGGTTGCACGTTGTGGCGTCTTCGAATCCCTGCTTCTCAGACGTCTGGGGAGACGAGCCCCAGCTCCACGAGCGACCTCCGGGCTGGCCTTCCTGTGACCGTCCAGCCTCCGCTCTGCCATCCCCACCTGCCCTCGCCGTCCCCGTCTCCACCCACCCCTCCAGGGAGTCCTGATGCCCGGCTCACAGCCAGGTCTGTGACATCTCTCGCCTCTCCTGCAGGAAGCCTGATGCATCGTTGCACCCCCACGGGTCTCTACGCGCCCTTGGTTCCCAGCAGAGGACCCCGGGCCGTCCTGTGCACAGCACAGGCGAGTCTCGTGCCACCACGTCCCCTCTGGTTAGAGTGTTCAGTAGGACTGGAGATCAGCACTCTAAACGCCGTGGGACACTTGTCGGAGGAGGAAGGATGAGGTCACCGGAGTCAGCGGGCGGCCACCCCGGGCTCCTTGCAGAGAAGCCTTGCCGGGAGGCGGGGCCGAGTCAGGAGAGAGCACTTTCCCTCACCTTCCAGATGGACGTCCCGGGCTGGCCGGCCACCAGCAGATGCCCACGCCAGGCTGTGGACAGTTGGGCCTTGTCACTTCCCACTTGCCAAGACTCTTCTCCCTGGCCTGCTTGGGGCCTCTCCCAAAGTCTGGGACACGTTCCTTCCTGTTCTTCAACTGCTCCTTCCTCCGGGAAGTCGGGTTTGGGCAGGTGTTACGCCCAAAATGGGTAACGTTTGGACTACACCAGGGGTTGTGTTGATAAATCTCTCTCTCTCTGTTCACTTGTTTCCCTTTAAGGAAACAATGATTATCTTGGACTACACACGGCCTTGAAGGGGCTGCATGGTGAAGTGGGGCTCCCCAAATGCCTGGAGCCTTGGAGAAGATTCTAGGTAATTAACGCTGCAGTGTTGGCCCGATCACACGGAAGGAGGCCACGGACGTGCAGAGCCCATCAGCTGGGACAGGTTCTCCGGCCCCGCCGGGCGCAGCGCTCGGGCCTCGGAGGCCGTCCCACCTCCCAGGCTGGCGGCGAGAACACTGGAGCGGCATCCAGCTCAGAAAGCTGGCCCTTCCTCTTCCTCAGGGAGGGAAGTCTCCAGAGGGAAGGGCAGCAGCCCCGTGGCCACTCAGTGCTGGGAGCCCAGGCTCAGGCGCCTCTGCTTGTCTGCAGGGGATGGGGGGGGGCGATCAGCACGACTCACATGAATGCAAGCCCCCAACCACACAGCCTCATCCCCAACTGGGGGGCTGGGGGTGCAGGCCCCTCGCATGGCACAACCTCCTCCATCCCAGCTGAGCAGAACCTTTGTCCAACAACGTAGACTGTTCTAGAAGGATCCGGCTGCTGCCAGAGATGACTGGCCCCTGTCGCAGCGGAAGACATCTCCCTGGACAGAAGCCCCCGGGCCTCCCACTCGAGTTCCGCACATACGGTCATCATTAACGCGCCGAGTCCCGGATGACGGGATAAGAGAAGTATTTGATTCATTTATCAGAGCTTTCAAATAGGTGACAATTAGGGACGAGGGACTGTGGCCCAGCTGATAGGAACGCATGGACTTAATTATGTTTGTCTGGTGCTCCTCTCGGGATGCCGAGCTGCTGCAGGAACCCCGTTCTGGGAGGTGGGTCGGGACGCCCCGTCGTCTGTTTCTGGGGCGAGCCCGTCTGCACGCGGGGCCCGAGTCACGTCCAAGCCCAGACAGGTGCATGGCTCGCAGCTTCCGTTTTCCGGGAGACCTCGTGCTCTGCACACCTGAAGCCCTTGTCTGGTGCCGACCTCAGATCAACGTGACCTTCGAGTGAGGGCGTTGCTCTCACGGGGCCTCGCTGTCCACGCGCGGGGGCTCCGGCCTCCCTGACCCCACACAGACGACACGTTTTTTCCCAGGGGGAAAGAAGTTATCACCGCCAACGGTTTTCTGAAGACGCTTTACAGGCGGCCCCACAGGACGGAGGTGACAGGGCTGCTGAGGATAAACAAGGGTGACAGGTGGAGTGGACTAGAGCCGCAGAGTCACTGCGGAGACACTTCCTGCAGACGGAGGGGGCAGCCTCGCGGAGGGCGGCCGTGGGTCCCGCTCGTCCCGGAACCCCGGCCTCGGGCCCCGGACGGAGGGCACAACATCCTCACGGCCTCGGGCGGCAGGGTCCGGGGGAGGGGGGCTGTGTCAATGACCTTCAGTCGCAGGAGAGAGGGGACCGCCCCGTCCAGGAGCTGCCCAGCCCCCCGTGGTTCGGTTCATGCCCCCGATTTTCTGAACTTCCGGAACAGTGCACCACTTAGAAATTCAAAAGCGATGTGTTTCAAGCCTGCGGTGGGCACGCGGAGCTGGGGTCAGTCCGCTGAGTGACAGGATGACCCCCGATCACCGTGTTGTCCATGGCCATGGCAGTACCCTCCCTGGCTCTCCTCAAGGGGGACCCGTGGGCCACCGTCCAAGCCCCCACGATTTTCTCTTCTCCTCGGGCACGACAGAGGGTCCGTTTCCCTCACAATGGTTTGAGTTAGGAGTGAGCTCGCCTCCTCTCCCGGCACGAACCCCACACACAGGGACGACGCGGAGACGCGGGATAAGGTGGAAATCAGGCATCGTTTCCTATCGCTGGGTCCCGTTGTCTTTGGTGGTGTTTGTTCCCGGGCCCTCCATCTGGTTTGCTGCCACCGCCCTTGCCGTCACGCTTTGAGGGATGTCGGGAGCGGCGAGGGGTCCCCCCGCCTCTTCCCAGGCTCTGGGCGCCCTCATCCCTGTGCTCTTGGAGGCCGGGGCAGGGCGTCTGCAGTGAGGTTGTCTGCGCTCCGCTCCCTGGCTGCCACTGTGGGGGTCTCGCCGCCCCCCCCCCCCCCATGCCCTCTTAGGGCAAAGGAGCATCTGGTATCTGGAGAAAACCCCTTTCCGGATCTGCTTGTCTAGTTCCTGGAGACAGAGCCTGTGAGTTTGAGTTGCATGGTGCCTTTTCCTGCATTTGGGGACAGGGGACAAGCGGGCCCCCCATCCCCATGGAAAGGGGCCCATTGAACTGTGTCTGCACTGCCCACGCTGACCTAGGCGTGTCCCGGCCCCGAGGGCAGACACGTGCGCAGGACAGGGCCACGCACAAAACGGCTTCTATATTCTCAAATCCTGGCATCGCGTTAAGAGCACAGCAAGGTTTACCCAAGGGCACATTTTTGCCACAGTGTTAATACACGTCAGTGGTTTCGCTTTACTAAGACCGCGGCCTCAGACGGGGCCCCTCCACCGCAGCGCGTTTGGACCCGGACTGCACTCTGCTGTCGGGGGCCGGCCTGGGCTCTACCCAGTGGCTTCGCCAGTGTCTCCTGGAAGGCAGTATGGCCCATGGGTGAGACCGTGGGCAGACGCTCTCCCCGCCGTCACAGGCAGGCCCCGGGGGCACGTGAGCGGCTCTGGGGGAGAAGTGGGTTAATCTCGGAGTGGGGTCTGGGGAAGGTGTCTCTGTGGAAGCCGTCTCTCCCGTGGGCGCTAGCCTGGCACCCGTAGAGAAAGCTGTGCTTTCTGGATGCAGGGGAGGGAGGAGGAGGGCTGGGCGGAGGTCCAAGGCGCGAGAAAACCCTGCATGTGAGCCACGTGGAGGGGCTCCACTCGGGCACCTGGTGGGTTCTCTCAGCTCTGCCAGGCGGATGGTACCGGGTTTCCCACGGCCGATGCTGAGATGGGGAGGGGAAGAGGCTTCTCCAGGTGGGCCCCGCGGCTCCGGGAGAGACGACGCCCCCCCAGGTGCACGAAGCCGTCGAGGGTGCTTTGAAGGACGCGTTTCATTCGCTCAGAAAGTGCGTCGTCAACAGAGCAGGGCTCCAGATGCGGAGAGAATGCCGTTTCCAGGGAGGAAGGCGGCCCCTGGCTGGTCTGTCCACGAGGTCCAGTTCACCGCGCGGGTTGGGGCCCGGGGACGGTGGGGGCCCGCCGGGTAGTGGAGCTTCCAGTCTGTGCCTGGCTGCGACGGCGGTGGCTCTCGCGGGGTCGGGGTGAGGGGCTGGGGGCCCCTCTCTGCGGCTCTGTACCCAGCGTCCTGCGTGTTTCCTCCAAGGCTGGCGGGATAGGAAGCAAAGCCGCCCCACCTGTTTGCTGCCCCAGGCACCCGGACGGCTGGTGGCTGGCAGGCTTCAGCTCCCTGAATGTCTCTGCAGTTCGGGGACTTTCTCCGTGGGGGCTGGCCAGCTTCCAGGACGCTGCTCCTGAGAGTGTCCTGCTGTGAGGGCCCCCTGGACCTGCCCCCGTGACTTCACTTTCCTGGCCTTGGATTTGCACATCTGTGAAATGGGGGCAGCACCGCTCTGGTGGGACTGGCCTGAGGCTTAAGCAAGACCACAAACATTTGCATCTGACAAGTGCTCGGAGGGCCAGCTCTGCAGTCAGCAGGCTTTCATTTCTAAATGCTCTGCAAACAGGCGGGGGAGGCAGGGGCGTGGGGGGAGGTAGGGGATGCTCAGTGCTTCTCTGCTGGAGAACGAGGGTTTCAGATGCACCATCCCCTCCCTGGGCTCGCTAGGGCTTCCCCCCACCCAGGAAGGTTTCCGTCTGCCCCCCCACCTGGTTCCCGTCTACGCCTCCACCTGGTTCCCGTCTGCCCCCCCCACAAACACCTGGTTCCCGTCTGTCCCCCCCCCCCAATAGCTGGTTCCCGTCTGCCCCCCACCTGGTTTCCATCTGTCCCCCCCCACCTGGTTCCCGTCTTTCCCCCCCCACAGCTGGTTCCCGTCTGCCCCCCCACCTGGTTTCCATCTGTCCCCCCCAACCTGGTTCCCATCTGTTCCCATCTGCACACCTGGTTCCCACACACACCTGGTTCCCATCTGCCCCCCCACCTGGTTCCTGTCTGTTCCCCCCATCTGGTTCCCATCTGCGCCCCCCCTTGGTTCCCATCTCTCCCCCCCCACCTGGTTCCCATCTGTCCCCCCTACCTGGTTCCCATCTGCCCCCCCACCTGGTTCCCATCTGCGCCCCCCCTTGGTTCCCGTCTGCCCCCCCCACCTGGTTCCCGTCTGCCTCCCCCACCTGGTTCCCATCTGTCCCCCCCACCTGGTTCCCATCTGCCCCCCCTACCTGGTTCCCATCTGCCCCCCCACCTGGTTCCCATCTGCACCCCCCCTTGGTTCCCATCTGTCCCCCCCACCTGGTTCCCGTCTGCCCCCCCCCACCTGGTTCCCATCTGCCCCCCCCACCTGGTTCCCATCTGTCCCCCCCCACCTGGTTCCCGTCTGTCCCTCCCACCTGGTTCCCATCTGCCCCCCCCCTTGGTTCCCGTCTGCCCCCCCCACCTGGTTCCCGTCTGCCTCCCCCACCTGGTTCCCATCTGTCCCCCCCACCTGGTTCCCATCTGCCCCCCCTACCTGGTTCCCATCTGCCCCCCCACCTGGTTCCCATCTGCGCCCCCCCTTGGTTCCCGTCTGCCCCCCCCACCTGGTTCCCGTCTGCCTCCCCCACCTGGTTCCCATCTGTCCCCCCCACCTGGTTCCCATCTGCCCCCCCTACCTGGTTCCCATCTGCCCCCCCACCTGGTTCCCATCTGCACCCCCCCTTGGTTCCCATCTGTCCCCCCCACCTGGTTCCCGTCTGCCCCCCCCCACCTGGTTCCCGTCTGCCCCCCCCACCTGGTTCCCATCTGTCCCCCCCCACCTGGTTCCCGTCTGTCCCTCCCACCTGGTTCCCATCTGCCCCCCCACCTGGTTCCCGTCTGCCCCCCCACCTGGTTCCCGTCTGTCCCCCCCACCTGGTTCCCATCTGCCCTGAGCCCCACTCTCTGGCCCGGGGCCTCTAACCTTTAGCCTGGGGGCTGAGAGAGGATGATGGTGAGGAGGGTAGGGCTGCGGGTGCGGTTGAACCAATTCCACTAACACCAGCCACGTCGGGTGGTTCAGGGCTGGTGCGCAATTCACCTGCCCGCTGCATACTGATGCAGGCCAGATTAATTAGGGAGGTTTTGCTAATGCCGTCGGAGAGTCGCCAGGAAAGCAAACAGCACTGTTTCCACAAGAGCGAGGGTCTTGGACCCTTAAAATCGCACTTGATTCGAGGTGTGGGTGGCGGCTGTCTCCTCTTCACCGACGGGCCGGTTGTCTTTGTCGGAAGCACCCAGGCTAGCCGGAGCTGAGTGTCTTCGCCCACACGCCTCCCAGATCTCCGGACTGGGGGTGCTGGGGGCAGGGGAGCCCTGGGATAGGCAGAGCACCCCGATTTCCAGAGGCAGCCGGTGGCACGAGAGGTCGGGAACTGAGCCCGGCGCCCAGGTCCAGCTTGTCTCCCTGGGGCAGCGGCTCAGCCTTCTCGTCCACGTGAGCCCAGAGCTACTGAGTGTCCCCACTCGGAGGAGGTCATGAGGGCCGCGGGAGCCACCGTGCTGTCCGGGAGCGGACACTGTCCTTATTCCTACTGTCACTGACGTGCACCTGCGAGCGGGGCTTCTCCAAACCAGGACCCTTCAAGCAAAAGCTGCTGCGGGGAAAGCCTCTGATGCCCATTGCCCGGGGACATCGGTCAGCAGGGGCCGCGGCCGCCTCTCTCTGGGCCCTGCTTCCCGCTGGCCGCAGAGAGCACAGTCTGTGCGTCTTCAGGGGGCAGGGCTCCCGCACACAGACCTCACGCACACCGTGTGTCAACCCTTGTTTGCTCCCAGGGAAACTGAGGCCCTGCTCCCCGCCCTGCTGACTGAATGGAAAGAGAAGGTGTGGGCGGGCCGGGCTGTGTGAACCCGACTGGAGGATGAGGGGTTGACACCAGGGGGTACGCGGGTGAGGTGAGGAAGGAGCTCAGCCCCACGGCTTTGCCTCCCGCCCGGGTGGCCTCCCACCCGCACCCTCCGGCCTCGCCCCTCCCCTCCCTCAGCGCCCCAGGCCCCACACGCGTTCGCGGCACCCAGACCTCCACGCGCCTCTCGAACACCTGCAGGTCGGGGGCCCTCGCTCCAGCCTCCCCCCAGCGGGCCCCCGAGGCTTCCCCTGCCGTCCGTCCTCCCGTCCAGGTTTGCTCCCAGTGGCGCTCCCTGCCTGCCCGCCCACCGCGATGCTGGGCCTGCGACCTGCGTCACGCTTCCACAGGCTCTGGAAGGCCGGCTCCTTCCGGCCCCGGGACACACTCGAGGTGCTCCCCTCCCCGAGCCCTGCCCATACCGTGTGTGCCCCGAAGTCCCTGTCCTGCCTCCGCATGATTGTGTATCATACACACGGCCTCTTGCCTTCTCTTTCCTGATGGTATTTGCTGGAAGGTGGCAGGGGCGGGGGCGGGGTGTGTGTGTGTGTCAGGATTTTGGGTGTCCGGGTCCCAGATTGCTCGGTGGGAGCCATGAAGCCCGCGTTCACTCCCCAAGTTCTAACGGGAAGGAAACTGTTCTAACTGCCTGATGGAAATGGTGCCCCTGCACACATCTCCACTGCACCCTGCCACGGCCCTTCTCTGGGGACGTCTCTGGGGACGCCCTGGACCCTGACCCGGGGAGGGGCCTCTGGACTCCTCTTTGAGGTCCCCTGCCCTCCTGTCCACGGCTGTGGTCGGCCCCAGTCCCTGTGCCGGCCTCCCAAGCGTCTGTGCTTGAGGTGCACCCCAGGCCTGGGCACCGAGTAGGGGCCAAAGAGTCGGGGATCATGTGCCAAGGCCCGGCAGGGTCCTCTGTCTCTTCCGGTCCCTCCAATGCCGCATCATTCAGAGTCCCTGGCGCCCTGGTCTGTAGTCGATTTTCACCCACCTACGCCGATCCACTCAGTTTCTCCCAGACAAGTGTCTGGACCGAGAACCAGTTCCACAAGCGTGGGTCTCGTGGGAGAGCCCCCAAGAGCACCACAGATCGCCCTTCTCTCGGGACCTGGGGCCAGGCCCGCGTGTGCCCAGCAGCCCGGGTCTCACCCGCGTGCAGGTCCTTAGGCCCCGGGTTGGCCTCTAGATTTCTCTGGGCTCACAGAGAGCAGCTCCTGGCTCGGCTGGGAACCAGGGTGACCTCTGGGGAGGGAGGGGCTCCACAGGTCGGGGCAGCACAGCAGGACGTGGACCCGCCTGAGCTTTCTAGCTGGCCCTCTGCAGAGCTCACCAGAGGCAGCGTCGGGGGCGGGGGGTATGTGTCATCAGCCTGTGGTCAGCGCAGCACTTACATGAATTATAAGCGGCTGGCAGTGGGGACCGGCCTCGAAAAAGGCATCTTGGGACGACCCCCAGGCCAGGTGCAGGGGGCCGCTGGATGGAGCCAGGTCCACGTCCAAGAGGTGACCAGAGGTGCCCTGGGCTGTCCCCCACCCCACCGAGCTGCGGGGACCCTGGATGCGGTCTGCAGGTGAGCAGCGGAGACCCTGCTCGGAGCAGGTCAGGGGCAGATTATCCGCCGTCATAAACTTTTACCACATTTCACACCCGGTTAACTTTTATGACACCCTCCAAGAGGAAGCAGCAGCAGCTGGGGAGCACGGAGAAGCAGGCCGGTCTCAGCTACAGGGGTGACCCCCAGGCGCGCAGGAGTCTGGCTGGGGGCCAGCGTGCGAGATCTGCCCTCCTCGCCCCCGTGGCGGGGACCGGCCGGGAGCTCAGCGCCGCGCTTGGCCCCACCCCGGGCTGCTGCCCAGAAATGGCCCTCAGCCTGGCCCCCCGCGGGCTCCCCAAGGAGGCCCCGGCCACTCTGGGGACAAGCTTGCAGGGTGAGCACCCCAAACTGCACCCCAAACTGTACCTGGGCCCCCCTTCGACGATGCACTCCTCCCCCCACCCCCCCGCCTCTGCGTCACTTTTGCACACGATGTGGAACTTTGATGAGTTCCAAATGTGGCCTGACCTACACCCCCAGCTATCTATTGTTCATTAAACGGGGCAGAGGCCCCGGTGGGGGCCCCGAAACTGGGGGAGGGCGAGGCAGGGGCGGGGGCTGATGTCTGTTTTCAATATGCGGCCAATCACGGCCTTTTCTTCCCGGTTAGTATAATTTATACTGGGTGGATGTACTTAGGGCCTGAATGGCTTGACAGTAATGGTTGATACTCTGCATTAGGAGGCTCCAGCGTGAGTATCGGACAGACGAGCCGCCAGTCCGCTCTCATCAGATGGCCAGGCCCGCAGGCCTATTAAAAGCAGCAGGAGACCTTGAGGCTTAATCACAGAGGCTGGGCCCGTGGAGGGAGAAGAAAGGGAAGGGGAGGGAGAACAAATGACGTGGTAGAACGCAGAGGCGGGGATGCTTCTGGAATCCCCCTCCCCCCCACCCCCAGGCGCACTTAGTGGCGGGGGGGGGGGGGGGGGGGGGGGGGGTGAGGCAGTGGAGGGGAAAGGGACGGGGAGGGCATTCAGGAGGGAAAGCAATTAAAAACTGCAGCCACCTCTGCTGCTGGGGACCACGGCTCTGCTGGGCCGTCTGCGAGGGGCGGGCAGGGCTGGGACTGAGGAGGGCAGAGGGCAGCCCGCGGGGGCACCGGGGAGCGGCCCCCACCCTGACGCGCCGGCTGCCCCCGGAGGATGGCCGCTGGCACGTTCCCTCCCAAGAGTGTCCCCTCTGGATGTCAAGTGTGTGGTTGTCCTGCTCTCTCGGGGTCTGGGCACCCGGGCAAGGCTGGTGTGGGCACAGCTGGGCCCCCGGGAGCCTCAGAACGAAGTCACGGGCGCCGTGGGGTCTCCTGCTCGGGACGAGGAAGTGAGTGCCCACCGGGGGCCAGAACCCCTCCAAGTGGGCTGGAGAGTGGGGGGCAATGGTGAGACCGTGTGAGAGGGAGACAGAGAGACAGACGGAGAGAAAGCGGTTTGGACGCGAAGCCGTGGGCACCGAGTGAGTGGCAGCGAGGGCGGGGGCTCCGGGCGCTGCAGCACCTCGAGGCGGGAGCGGGGCGGCCCCTGCCGGGCACCTGCTGACCGCCCCCTCCCCCCGCCCCGGGGCAGCCGGGTCCTGCCGAGGGACCACGTGCACCCTCCTGGAGGAAAGCGTTCCCGAGTGCAAAACGTGAAGTTCAAGGCGGGGGGAGGGAGGTTTGGTTTTGTCTGAGAATCTGAGAATGAGGCTGGAAAAATTTCAGAGCACCTCTGTCTTCGGGAGAAGGGAAAAAATAGATTTGGAGCCCGCGGAGCTCTGCCTCGAAGGGACCTCCCTGCCCCGGTTCCGGCTTCTTTTTCTGAATTCCAGGGTCAATGTGGCGAGTGTTACGAATTTGGGGGAAAACGAATAAAAGACAAAAAAATTCCTCTGAATTTTTACATACAATATACACCTCACCCAGCCTATCTGGACAGAAGTCAAGGTCCCCGCAGGCACCCAGCTGTCACAGTCCGCAGGGGAGGGGCAGCCAGTGGCCCTGGCCCTTGCTAAGCCCTTTGGCCTCCGCAGACCCGGACACCCAGCTTCAGGGGCCGAGAGGGGTGAAGCCCAGTCTTTGGAGAGCTCCACCCCCAACCGTCTGGCATTGCTTCCTCTTCAGTCGACACAGGTTCCATACAGGTCCCGGGACCCCAGGCGGGTGGGTCCCAGGACAAAATTTTCTCCTAAACACAGCCAGGTGAACGTGTGTTCCAAGTCGGAAACCTCCAGGTAGGTGTTCAGAACTCCTGCCCTTAACAGGGTCTTTTCCACCTGAAAGCCCGGGTTCCCTCTCTGTCTGCCCAGTGCCCCGTGGGTGAGGGTGTGGCTGGGAACCCGGGCAGCACCTGGGTGGACCCTGGGGGCATGGTCGGCTCTGCTCAGACACCCCGAACGCCAGCGGACAGGCCACATGCGACGCCACGCCTGGCCCGGCCGGCCGATGACCATTCCCAGGACGCGGGCAGGTCCCGCTGGGGGCTGCCTGGCAAGCCGGGTCTGTCTGGATCTGGGGGAAGCTCATGCCAGGTGCATCACCCCAGCGGCCTGGCGGGCAGCGTGCAACGGTCCAGACGGTCCCGCTCTCCGCTGGCTATTTTTGGAAATGGTTTTCTGATTTTTTCCCCCAAGCTCCAGGATAACAAGCAGCCTCGGCAGGGACGGGGGCCCTGTGACCCGGACGGGCTAGGACTGGCCACGTGCCACCACCTGGGCACAAACATGAGGCCCGGAAAGAGGGAAACATTGGGGGTCGCATCGGGGGCGGGGGGGGGGTTGCGAGGCAGGGATGCCTCGCAGACACAGAGCTCTTGCCGGGGAGGGAGCTGCGTGTTTTGAGCCGGAGAAAGGCTCTTGGACATCCAGGTCCGGGTGACACGGGCCCTGCTGGCCAGGCTGCACCCCAGGCCCACCAGGGAGGGCCTGGCTCCCCTGCTTCCCCTGCCTCCCCTCTGCCTGGCGGAGACTCACTCCACCTACACCTCGGTGCGAGGGGCCCCAGAATAGCATCCCGGAGGCCCGTGCAGCCCCGGGGTACATGTATCTTTGCACTAACACACATCTCCACTGGGCTGGGACTTCACACTTGCACCCTCACCGTGCTGGACCCCGACGGCAGCCCCAGGCCACGCAGACGGGGAAACGGAGATCAGGAGGGGGGTGGGGGGGGCCCGGGGGCACTCAGCTCCAAGGTGGCAGAGCCCGGCACTCCTAGCCCCTTCCCTGGGTTGGGTGCGCACCTCTGACCCCTGCTCTCCCCGCTGGCGCTCAGGGCTCGGGCTGGGGCAGGCCGCCTGAGGCCCGGCTCGGAGGCAAGTGAACCGAGCGCTCCCGGCAGGGGGCGCCTGAGCCACGTAGACCTTGGCCCTTACCCACCACGCCCGGCGGGGGCTCTGGCGGGGCCCGGGCTCCGTGTGCGTTCCGGGCAGCAGCGATCCTGCAGGACATCCAGCCGCGGAGCCTTCGAGGCCCCCCGAGCTGGCCGCTGACCTGGCGGGGCGGAGAAGGCGCAGCGTGAGCTGACTTTGACGGACGCCCCGAGCCCCGACGACAGCCGCCCCTTAAGTGCTGCTCTCTCCCACCGGCCCCGAGGCTGTTCCCTTCGGCCGTCCTGGGACAGGGATGCCCCTGGGATTAGGACGGCCGCTTCAAATGAGCGGGCACTGGGCATCGACGGGTGCCGGCGGGCGGCCGCGCTTCCCACCCCGGCCACTTGGCGGGCGCCTGACCTCCGGGTTATCGGGGGCAGCAGCTTGTGCGATGACCTCATTAAATGCGGCGGCCACGTCAGCACCTTTCTGAAGCCCCTTTTATCACTCACAGCGTGCCGGTGCGGCCCCGTCGGCACCTCCTCCCTGACACCGGCTCTATCTTATCTCCCTCGGGGTGGGGACCCTCGCTGGGAGCCAGAGAGCAGGTCTGGGAATGCCTCCTCCAGACGGGGGCCTGGGGGCCCGGCAGCTGCTGACCCGGCGGGGGCGGGGAGCGGGGACCGTGCATTCTTGCTGACGACACGGTGCAAAAACGCATTGGCTTCTGGCTCCTGAAATTTAATAACGCGGGGTGGCTGCGCGTGCGAGGGCCAGGCCTGTCCGGCCACCACCCAGGCCCCCGTGGCGGGAGGATGACTGTCCTCTGAGGAACCCAGGGGCTGGTGTCAGGAGCCCTGCACGTGGCCGGGTGGCACCTGGTATTCAAGGTCACCTCCCTAGAGGCACTGGAAGAGAGGCGTGAAGACGCTCGCTCGCGCCCTCCCCGCCACCCTGCACACGCAGACCGCCTTTGTGACCGCACGCCTGATGGCCCGACGGAGACGGCCCTCCGTCCCCGGCCCTTGGCCCACGGTTTTAGGGACGGGCTCAGTAGCTGCCCTCCTGCTCGGCTCTCTTCTCCACTCTCGGCTTTGCCTCCCCCGGGTGTCCACACGAACACAGACAAGGACCCAAGCAGGCAGCCAGTGTTTGCTCTAGAAAGCTCAGGGCCCAGGCCCGGGGTTGGGGGGCAGGGGGGCTGGCAGAGACCCAGGGACGCCGCAGAGCCCGCAGGCCTCAGGCTCACAGTCAAACCTGCAGAGATGCCCGGGCCGGATGACTGAGGCCGGGCCTGGGCTACCGGGCTGGAGCCCGGGGCTGGCCACGCCTGCCCTCTCTCATCTCCGTCCCGGGCTCGCCAGGGCCCCGTCCCCTTGGTGCTCCTCTCCTGGCCCTTCCGTGCTCCCCTCATCCTCATCCACGTTGCAGGTGAAGCTCTGCTTCCTATCGCCAAATGGGTCCTCTGTGCCCGTCGACCTACAGCTTGCTTCTGGCCCAGGCAGGATGAGCCATTGAGATACGCAGGCCAGGGTCCAAATCCTCGGGAAGGCCCAGGGCCCAGCACCAGCCCTGGGGATACTTGGAGGACCCCATGGCCACATGGGATGGGCCACTGTACAGGACCAGGTGGTGCCCTCCCTGTGACAGGGCCCCCATGGCCAGTGCTTGCCTGCGGAAGGTTCTGGGGCATTTGCGGTGGGGACCAGGGCCAGGTAGAGCCTGGAGCGGACCACTGCTTGCTCTCTCTTGGGCCTCCTCCTTAGCCCAGGACCTGCCTGTCCCCCGTGGCACACCCCAGCATCACAGAGGCACCAATGTCATGCACCAAATGGATCAGTGACCCCCTCCCCGTGACTCAGGCTCATACTGCCCTGAACGTGAGCGGACCCTGTCAGCGGGGCGAGACGGCTCTGACTTCCTGCTGCTGCCCCTCGGCTGGCCCCCGGCCGCCCCTCGCGTTCATTCCAGAGCATGTACTGAGTGCCCACTGTATGCAGAGCTCTGCCCTGGGTGCAGAAGGGACAGGGATGCACCTTGAAGAAGCAGACAGACAGCACTTATCAGTGGGACCCAAGTCACCCCCGTGTGACGCCCAGGGCACTCCAGACTCCTTCTGGGACTGCAGCCAGTGACCGTGCCAGAACTTGCAGAGGCTCCCAGGGGTCACTCCCTCCCTCGGCCCGATTCCCCACCTGGAAAGGGAGCCGAGGTCCCTTTCAGCACCTGGGCTGGCTCTCGGCTGCCCCGGTGCCTCTCTGCGTGTCTGCCTGGTGAGAAAGCTCACGTGGCATCGTGAGCCCAGGGTCAGTGGCCTGGGAGGTGGCGTCCCAGTTCCTTCCTGTTTTCCCAGGGCCACACACCTTTTTGCACTCCTCCCACTCTCCTGGGACACGACTCTAAAGCTGGGTCCTCTGAGGTCTCCAGGAGCTCACAGCAAGGCGGTGGGACATCTCTGGGCCTCCCTGAGCCTGGTCGGGCCCCCACGCCAGAGCTGAGTGTCGGGGAGAAACATGAACGAGTCCCTGAGACAGATGTCATCAGCCGTCTCAGGAGAAAACACGGACACTTGGGGAGAGCGATGACAGGGGCACGTGGAAACAAAGCCAATTCGAGTGACCGGTCAAACGCGTGGCCTGCTCGACGCCCCACATACCCCCATACGCCCCATACGCCAGGGATGGGCGTGCGTCCGAGGCAGTCCCTCCCCTCGTGTAGCTGCCCACGGAGGCAAAGCAGAGTGGGTTCTGCGCGGGCACCAGGAGGGGCCTCTGGGGCAAGATGAGGCATTAGCGTGTGCCCCCTAGGGGACAGCGGCCGCTCAGAGGATGAAGGGAGTGGGCCTGGCTGGCCATCTGGATAAATTTCAAGGAGGATGTGGCTTTTGTGCGGCCCCTGGGAGACTGGGGCAGGTGGACACGCGAGAAAGGAGGCCCCGGGAAGGAACGGAGGGCGGTTATGTGGAAGCCTGGGATGTCCCGGGAGGATCACAGGGCACCCGAAAGGGAATGATGGGGAATCGAGCGGGGGGCGTGTCGCGGGAACGGCGGCACTTTCCGGACGTCGGACTTATTCATTCAGATGGATGCTCCCTCCAGTCGGGCAGCCCCAGCGTCCCCCCCCCCCCAAGACCCCTGACTCTCCACGGCCCCTTTACTGACAACAGCCATGCCAGCGACCTGAGGCCCGCCTTCTGGGAAACCCGAAGCCCCTCGCCCAGTCTGTGTGGAACCCAGCACATGGCCGCTCTGCAGACGCGCCGGGGTGGGGGACGGGATGGGGCCGGGGGCACCACTGCCCCCCACCGTGGGGCAGAGCCAACGGGAGGAACGACAAAGGAAACCTGATAAACAGTTTCCATATCCAACATTTTCCACATTCAATTATTTTTAAATTAAATAATCTCTCCCTAGGAGAAAAAGGAACATTCCCACTCAGCTCAGCCCTGCCAGGCCTCACAAAGCCCACATTGTGGGGCCCTGATGGAGAATGCGTCTCCTTGGAGCCCGCCCCTCAATGCCCCCCTTTATGCTCACACTCAGAGGCAGCCCCTCAGACCGTTCCTGCGTGGTGGAGACCCTGGCCCACAGCCACGTGGCCTCTGTGGGCTCTGTGGGCTCCCGGGAACCCGGGGTGGGGCCTCAAGCAGCTCTGGGTGGAGCGAAAAGGCCGCCAAGAAAAACTGAGCCGCGGAAGGCGGCATGGAGAGTCTGAGGGGTGACCGGGATGGGACCGCAGGACCCAGGAGCCGGAAGAGCGTGAGGCTTGCAATCAGCCCCTCGGGGTTCAAGACATAGTCTCTCTTCCTGACGGTCGGGTGTCCTCAGGAGAGGTGCTCGACCAGGGTGAACCTCGCCATGGCCAGCGATACGACGAACATGGCGTTTGTGCTAGCCGCGTCAGCGAGGGCGAAGGCACGAGGCCACGCAGACGTCACACAGACGTGTGCACGGAATGCTGAAGGACGGGGGCTCCGGAGGCTCTGACTCCAGAGTAGGTTCGTGCTGGATTCACCGCTTCCCCTGCAGAGAACAATTACACACTCTGGACAAAATATATAAGAAAAGCAACGGGAGGCATTAAGGAGCGACCGGAAGCAAGTAGAAACTTGAGGGAACCACCCCCCCGCAAGGAGGCGATGCACTAGCAAGGTGCACGATCCTTTGGCTTCTCCTCGAGGCCACCTTTTGGCACGCAGTGGCTAGGACTCCAGCAGAAAGCCACAATCTTGCCAGACTGAGGTGCCGGAGGACGAGCCTGGAGCCTGCCAGAGCGGCTCGAAGTGGAAGGAGGAACTTCTGGAGAGGAGGGGGACATAGACAGGGGTCCCCAGTGTGCAGCTAACCCCTCCGAGTCTTGGGCTTGCTCCTGCACTGGCCAAGCCCGGGGGACACCGCAAGGGCCCCAGTCGAAGGCAACGGCCGGAAGGCTGAGAGAGCTGAGCAAACATCCCAGCTACCGTTCCCCACAGCAGGAGAACGAAGATCCGGGATTCGAGTCCTGTCAACTCAGAGGGTAAGAGCAAAACTGAAACGGATACACCCCAGCCGAGTATTCGCAAAGCCTCTGTGAGGTGAGTTCAAGGAGGGGCAGCCAGTGACTGAAAGGTCGGCCAGAACAAAGCCCAGCAGTCTCCAGAGGAAACTCACAGAATCTGGACTTTCTCCAGCATGTCACCCATGATGCCCAGTATGATGAAACAAGAAACAATTACTGGGGCACCTGGGTGGCTCAGTCGGTTGAGCGTCCTACTTCGGCTCAGGTCATGATCTCATGGTCCGTGAGTTTGAGCCCCGCGTTGGGCTCTGTGCTGATGGCTCGGAGCCTGGAGCCTGCTTCGGATTCTGTGTCTACCTCTCTCTCTGTCCCTCCCCCATCACGCTCTGTCTTTCTCGATCAAAAAATGAATAAACGTTAAAAAAATTAGAAATATTACTAAATGTATAAAGGAACAGGAACATGTGACCCAGAGTCAAAGGAAAACAGCCCAGATAAGCCAACTCTGATATGACCCAGGTATTGGAATTAACAACAAAAACTTTAAAGCAGCTATTTACGTATGTCTGAAGACTTAAATAAAAAGATCATCATAATGAGTGCACAGACAGGAAAGGCTGCCAGAGAAATGGAAAATGCAATGAAAGACCAAACAGAAATTCTAGAACTGAAAAGTACAGCGTGGGCTGGGGCGTCTGGGGGGCTCAGTCGGTTAAGCATCTGATTTCGGTTCAGGTCATTATCTCACGGCTCATGGGTTCAAATCCCGTGTCTGGCTCTGTGCTGACAGCTGGAGCCTGGAGCCTGCTTCGGATTCTGTGTCTCCCTCTCTCTCTGCCCCTCCCCTGCTCATGCTCTGTCTCTTTCTCTCTCAAAAATAAATAAACATTAAAAAAAAAGCACAATGTGTGAAATGAATGAGTCTTTGGATGGGCTCTCAGAGTAAGTTGAAGATGGCAGAAGAGAATGTAAGAGAACTTGGAGACAGACCCACAAACATTATCCAATCAAAATTAAAAAAAAACAACAAAGCATTGAAATAAAAGTGAACAGAGCTGCAGTGACAGCAGCTCTGTCTCAAAGCATTGAAACAAAAGTGAACAGAGTGCAAATATTGTGTGGGACAATATTTGGTGTATGTGAAACCAAAGTGTCAGAAGAAAGAGGAGATAGAAAATGGAACAGAAAACATAAATTGAATTAAAGAAGAACTAAACACAAAACATTGAAAAAAATTCCACTCACCCCAAAACTCAGTTCAGGAAGGAAAAAGCCAAGCCTTGTGGTAGGAGAAATATATTTGCTGTACACGTAAAACGACTAAGATTTATCTCCTAAAGATTTCCTAAAACTCAATCAAGAAAAAGACAGTCTAATTAAAAAAATTTTTTTAAACATTTATTTGTTTTTGAGAGAGAGAGAAAGACAGAGCGCGAGCAGGGGAGGGGCAGAGAGAGGGGGAGACACAGAATCCGAAGTAGGCTCCAGGCTCCGAGCTGTCAGCACAGAGCCCGACGCGGGGTTCAAACTCACAGACCATGAGATCATGACCCGAGCCGAAGTAGGACGCTCAACCGACTGAGCCACCCAGGAGCCCCAACAAACAACTGAATTTAAAAAATGGACAAAAGACTTGAATAAACGTCGCACAAAAGCCATTACACCCAAGACTCATAAGCACATGAGATGAAAATATGTTCAACACCATTCATCATCAGGGAAATGTGTACTGAAACCACAGGGAGACGTCGTGTTGGACCCACTCGAATGGCGGGAGCTTACAAGATGGACAATGTTGAACGTCCGTGAGGAACGGGGCGGCTGAAGAGTCGGCCACTGCTGGCAGGGATGCGAAGTAATTCATTACGTTAGAAAACAACCTGGCAATGTCTCACACGCTTAGACATACACTCGCCCTAGGACCCAAAGATTCCACTCCTAGGTCACTTACACGAGAGAAATAAAGACTTGGGTCCACAAAGGCCTGTGCGTGAATGTTCGCAGCCACTATATTCACGGTAGTTAATCTGGAAATGACCCCCAGTGCGCCACCCGCAGGACGACAACGGAAAAACACCCTGTGATCTCCTTCGGCCACAGGACACCACTCAGTGGTGACAAAGAGCGAATTACTGGCAAATGGAACATCGTGGATAAATGTCAAACATCATTAGGTTGAGCAGAAGGAGCGAAGGAAGAGAGGAGACGGTATGAGTCTGTCCGTAGGGATCTCAAAGACAGGTGGAAGTCATCTGGAGAGGCCATAGCCGTCAGAAGGGGGTGGCCGCGTGCCCCGGGGCGCCCGGGCAGGCAGGGTCGGGAGTGACGGCTGATGGAAATGCCCTCCACCTCAGCTCGGGTGGGGTTACATCTGTCAAAAGCCGTCTGGGCACACGCTCGTGATCTGCACAGTTTATCATCCGTGCGACGTGGCGCGTGTGTGGGGCCCGGAGGCCACGCTGCCCGGGTTTGAGTCTCAGCTCCACCCCTGGCTGGACGGGAGGCTGTGTGGGTCCTGTATCTTTTCAGGGCCTCAGGTCTCTGATTCATAAAATGGGGACAGAGTCATCCGGGTGGACTGTTGTGACAGCTGAATGAGACGCCCGGGGAAACTCCCAGAACGCGGTTGGCACAGAAGAAAAACGCTCCGTCCTGTCAGCTCCTGCTATGTTTCGTGTGAGCGGGCCGGAGCCCCCCGGAGCCCCACATTCACAAGCTGTGGCCGCGTCATCCCGCGAGCCACCTTCCCTGCGGGCGTCGAGCGGATGTGACGCAAGCTGCCGCCCAATTAGCGGGTGGCCTGGCGGTCCCGTCCGCCCCGTGGCTTTCCCCGGATCGGCGACCGCTCATTTCTCTGCCCTGGAACTTGTCACAAGCGGCTCAGTGGGGGAGGGGACTCCCTGGGGAAACGCCCGTGAACTCCCCCGAGGACCTGGCGTGGACTGCGGGTTTCAAGGTTGTTGCTGGGGCGCAGACAGAAGAGCAGCGGTCAGAGGCCAGCGGGTGAGATTTTCCGGCTGCCACCTGTTGGCGGAGCGAAGCGGCCTGGAAGACCCGGGGCGCCGGGTGGCATCCGAATCTTGATTTCGGCTCGGGTCACGTGGCTCTGAACTGACAGCGGGGAACCCGCTTGGGATCCCCTCTCTCTCTCTCTCTCTCTCTCTCTCTGCCCCTCCCCCCTCCCCACGCTCTCTCTCAAAAATGGACATTAAAAAACTGCTTTAAAAACTTAAACTTTGGCTTCGTGCAGGCCCTACTCCGGTTTTGAATGAAGACGCTGCTGATCTTCGAACCCAGAAAGCGTGTGTAACTCCGACACCCTGCTTCCCCATCTTTGTCTGCCCCTTGCTGCGGGCCGCGCCGGCTGGGCTGGCCGGACACACGGATGGAGGCTGTGGGATGTCCCTGGTCACTTGTTTCAGGAGATGCTCTCGAGGCACGTGGCCCAGTGGTCAGTCTGCTCTGGGCTTCCCTCAGCGGACCAGGAGCTCCCAGAGGAAATGGCTGTCTGAACACGCTGCCCCCTGGCCCCGGGCACCCGGCCTAGCCCTTGCTGGGCGTGAAGGAGGCTGAGGGAGCATCTGTCACTGCCTCTGTGACCTGCATACCCTGTCTGGGGGGGAGCCTGGCTGGAGGGGGGAGCCTGGCTGGGGGAGGGAGGCTGGTTGGGAGGGGAGCCTGGCTGGGGGAGGAAGCCTGGCTGGTGGGGGAGCCTGGCTGGGGGAGGAAGCCTGGTGGGGTGGGGGGAGCCTGGCTGGGAAGGAGCCTGGCTGGGGGGGTAGGCTTGCTGGGGGGGAGCCTGGCTGGGAGGGGAGCCTGGCTCGGGGGGAGCCTGGCTGGGGAGGGGAACCTGGCTGGGGGAGGGAGGCTGGCTGGTGGGGGGAGCCTGGCTGGGAAGGAGCCTGTCTGGGGGAGGGAGCCTGGCTAGTGGGGGAGCCTGGCTGGGGGGGGAAGCCTGGCTGGGAGGGGAGCCTGGCTCGGGGGGAGACTGGCTGGTGGGGGAGACTGGCTGGTGGGGGGAGCCTGGCTGGGAGGGGAGGCTGCCTGGGGAAGGAGACTGGTTGGGGGGGGAGCCTGGCTAGGGGAGGGAGCCTGGCTAGTGGGGGAGTCTGGCTGGGGGGGAGCCTGGCTGGGAGGGGAGCCTGTCTGGGAGGGGAGGCTGGCTGGCAGGGGAGGTTGCCTGGGGAAGGAGCCTGGCTGGGGGGGAGGCTGGCTGGGGGAGGGAGCCTGGCTGGGAAGGAGCCTGGCTGGGGGGGTAGGCTTACTGGGGGGGAGCCTGGCTGGGGGGCGGGTGTGCACTCTGAACTCTGCCTGGCGCCTTGGCTGTGAGCTTGTTCACAACCTGCCGTCCTGTGGATGCTCTTCCTGTGACAGCAAAGCGGAAGCCACGGCTCAGACAGCCACGTGTCCTCCTCCTCAGCCCGGGGCCGTTGGCACCACGCTGCCTGGCATGAGGTGCCTGGGGACCTTCTGTGCTCCCTCCTCTGGAGGCACCCCCCCCCAAGAAGTGCTCAGCTCTACCCCTCTCCCCTGTGCGGAGGGGCACAGGGGCACCTTCCTTCAGTCCCTCTGGGACTTGTGCTCCCCCTCCTCAACCATCTCTCTGGCTGTTAATTTCATAAAGAGGCCATTGTTCATCTAGATGGTCTTTACAGAAGCATGTCCCCAGCGAGTGGAAACATTTAGTTAATAATTTAACACTGTGCTGTCTGCTGAATTTTCAGGCCCCCAAATACGATCGATGAGGCTTACAATTGGCTTATTGAGTTTCCCAAAGACACAGACGAGCCGAGAAGGGACGGCCGGGGAGTGGGGGAGGGGAGCGCCGTAGAGGGAAAAAATGTAGATGGTATTGATGCAAGTTGTCAAAAATAATTGTTTTATTTTCCCTGGGAATGTTCCAGACACCCCCGGACGCACTGATCCGTGACGCTGGCTCTCCAGAAGCAGGAGTTTGGCATTTATCGGCATTTTGCTGCCCCCTCCTGAGATGTTCATCAGGTAAATGCTTGCACTCATTATGTTACAGCCTATCCCCAAATTGTTTCGGGGGGAGGGAGGGAAGGAGAGACAATGGCCCACAGTCCTTTCTGCTGGCCTCCCGAGGGGTGGGTGGGGGCTTGCAGGGCTTGCCCCGGAGGGTCAGAGGTATCCGAGTCCGTGCGGGATGTCGGGGATGCTCTGGGTTCGGAACGTCCACAGCCAGGAGAAACAAGACAGAATGGGGCCCGGCCAGCGTGGGCAGGACCCCAGTAAGAACTTGGCTGGTGCTGTCGAGGACCCGCGGCCCCTTTTCCAGAAGAAGGTGGGGATGGAACTCTATCCTGAGGACGTCAGGTGGCAGATTCCAGACGGCAGGTGCGTCACTGCTCACCCTTGGGATCATCTCAGAAATTCTGCTGGCAACCCCAGAGGAGGGGGGGGGGCACTCAGATCACACCTTCCCTGGTCCCAGCACCTGCCCGCCGAATGGTTTTTCCAACTTTGGTCCGCTGCCCAGAAGCGTTGCATCTTTCCACGGATCGAGAAGCCGTCTGCCTGAAGTCCTCACCTCCTGGCTGGGTGGGACCATCCTTCCCCGTGAGCGGGTGGCTCTCTGCTGATTCTGGCAGTTGGGGACATGCTGGGCAGAGGAGGGGTCGGCCCCACCTTGCACGTTTCCTGTCCGCGGGGCCCACGGTGAGAGACGCTGGGGTCTCATGAGAGCAAGGTGTGGTCTCTCTCCAAAGCTTCTCCGGGGCCCGTCCAGCCTCCCTGCCTGTGTCCCTTCATCAGGGACAAAGCCTGATGCCCTCTGGATTCCGGGCAGGGCAACACCTTCTCCAGGGAGGTAGGCACCCTCTCCACTGCGCTCTGAGCACGCCCCAGGGCTCACTGCCCAGGACCGTCATCGCCCATCCGTCCGTCTGTTTACTATTCCAGGCACTGATGCATCGATGCCTGTATGCGCCTCACTCCAGGCAGGAGCCAGGGGCGTTAAGATGGACGGGACACCTCCCGTCCCCAGAGGGCTGTTTCCACTGGGGACTATGTCCCGCAAAATGTGGTTCAGCTCTTAGTGGCCGGAGGAGAGGGTGTCTAAGAAACCGTGCTTTAGGAGGGGAAAGATCAGGGGATGCCCAGAGTGCCTGGAAAAGAAAGGGCCTGGGAAGAACACAGCAGAGTGAATGGTTCAGAAACTCCCAATTAATGGCCTGAGGGGGCAAATGTCTGCAGGGAGAGAAGGACTCCAAGGCTGCCTGTCACCCTCCGAACTGGGTCTTCCTGCTCTCTGGGGCTTGGGGAGCTCAGCACAGTCCCTCCAGCACGGAAACGGTTTGGACGGTGCTCCCTCGGCAACCCATCCTCAAGGATCCTATCTGCTCTGGTCAGCTCCCGGCTCGGCACCAGGAAGTGGGGCCCGTGTGCTGCCCACAGAGGGCCCTCACCCCATCCACGCGCAGACACCTTCTGTCCTGGTTGCATCTGGAGCCCCAGGAGGGCATGGTGGCCGAGACCCCCTGGATTCTGGGTACTCCCCCGCCCCCCGCCCCACCCAGCCAGCTGAGTGCCCAGCCTGGCATCAGACCTGGGTTGTCAGCACAAGAGCCAAGCCTGGAAGGTATTCGTCAACCATCAGCCCTGGGTAGACAGACGGGCAGGGCGGCCAGCACCCCAACTTTGAAAGGAGCTCTGATGTCAGGAGGTTGGGTTAGGAGCCCCAGGGACCTCTTAGTTGCTCAGACAGCTGGGAGCACATCGAGCATCCTGGGCCCGCGGTACGTCTGTGGGAGCCCAAGAGCCAGACGCTCCGGGGGCCTCTCCAGCCCTGCAGTGAGGAGGGAGGAGGGCATCTGGCCCGATGACACATCCTATCTGAGGATCCAGATGGTTTCTGGAGGCACGCGGGGGTCCTTGCACCATGTCAGGGGGCCTGTACTCTGTCCCTTCCTTCCCGTCAGATCCCCCCCTCTCCCCAGCTGGAGTCTCCCTTGGAAATGCCAAGCAACATCGCCTGCAGCCCCCAAAACGGATATTTGGTTTGTTTGTTTCTCTAGAACGAAAAACTGACCACCGTCTTCCGTGTGTGCACGCGTGTCTGTGTGTGCGCCCGTGTGTGTGTCCTGTCTCTTTCCCCATCTTCTTGCTTTCTAGCGTCACCGCTCAGGGCGCTTGGCTCTGGGTCGTCGCATGAGAAGGGGCTGGAAATGAAAATCAGGAAGAAATTTACCTCCTGTGCCACCTGGTGTCCCCAACCAGAGAGGACAAATGGAAAACCGTCCCACATCACGCAAAGGGAAGGTCGCCAGCTCAGGGCCGTGACGGCCGTGTGGCGTGCACCCACGGTGTCCGTCTCGCCTGCCCAGCAGCGCCCAGACCCCCGGCCCGGAAGCAAAGCCTGGGGTGCAGCCTTCCCTCGGCCGCTCCACTGGGCGGGGCTCGAGCAGAGGGGCCCCTCCAGGCAGAGATCGCGACCCTGCCGGTGATGCCTTGGGAACCCAGCCTGGTCCTGGGGGCGCGCCCCTGCCCCCCGAGACTCCAGCTCCAGAAAGCAACGCTCTCCTAGGAACCCACATGGCTGCTCGTCCACAAAGGGAGGCTAGGCTGCCGGCTCAGAGAAGTAACAGCAGGAAACATCCGGAAGGCTCAAATGAGGAGAAAAACATAGCCAGCCTCACGGCGTTCCTTCTCCTCCTCTCTCCTGATTTAGCCTTCCACAGCTGGTGTGCACACACACACACACACACACACACACACACACGCTCATGCACCCTATCCAAACATACCTCTCCACGCGTGTGCACAGGCACGTCCACATGTGCACGCACTCGGAGGCTCACACTCCCACACCAGCGCACGTGCACACGTATACGTGCCCGTGCGTGTCTGAAAGGCGCACACAATGGGTTGGCCTGGCGGTCAGACTCTACCCCACCCCCCACCCCCGCCTCCAGAGTCCTCCAGGGCCGGCTCGGCGGACGGGGCTGGCACACGGACTGGTTTGCTAGTGGGTGGGGGTGTCACGGCCTCGTCTGTCGGCAGCCAAGGGGTCCGAGTCTAGAATTCCACGAGGGAGTTTCACAAGGATGCCAGGTTCTGACGGCCGGCGGGGAGAGAGGTCCCTGGCCCAGGTCAGGGGGACCAGCCCACGCGGCCCCCGTGACCCCGGCTGGGCACTGGGGCTGGCAGAGGGGCCCCTCCTCGCACGGGCCACGTGGAGCTTTTCTCTACCGGGACCGGGGACGGAACCCGGAATAAGGGTGGACTCGGAAAAAGTAGACGTTTTCCTTCGGAAAGTTTATTTGTGGATTTATGTCCGGGGGCGTGTTTTGTCTTGTTTTTTAAACCTCAGCCTCTGGGGTCAGATTTCAGATGTCCTTCTACCGCTCGGCTTCTTTGAGGTCCTGTTTATGGGTTTGGCTTGGCCGGTCAAAAGTCAACACACACGCTCGACTCCGCAGAGCGCACTCGTGGCCACGTGCCATGTGGCTGAGTTTGGACACACAACGTGCTCTCTGTGGACGCCTCGCGGGAGGGGCTTCCCAGTGTCCCCTGAGGTTTCCGTGCGGCCCCTCGCTCCGAGTCAATGACGTCCTTTCATCCACTGTGCCGAGCGGCAGGGCCGAGGAGGCGTGCTTCCGTGCAGGGACCTGGCCGCGCGCGGCCGCCTGGCCTCAGCCCGCGTCCGCGCCAGGCGCCCGGCTCCCGAAACACGGCCTCCATCGCGGCTGCCGCACACAGCGCTAGGTCCGCGTGCACTGTGTCCCCTTCTGGGTTGCGGCCGGAGCCTGGCAGTGGGTCCCCGGTCCTCTCTGGGAGACCAGCTGTGTCTCCTCCCCTCCTGCCCGTGCCCGCGTCCAGGTGAGGCCAGGGTCTCTGGCTCTTTCCAGTATCCGCGCAGGCGCCGTCTAATGGGGCGGGGGGACGGTCGGCCGTCGGTGCGGGGGCAGGTCATGGATGAACTCGGAAGCCTCCTTCCCTGCAAAATGGGTTTGGTTGTTGGCACTAAATTTGCAGAGAGAGAGGCGCCTCGGGCCCCCCTCCCTGTGACGGCTCCAGCTGTGGTGGCCAAGGCGGCCATGGAGGCATCCGGGGCGCTGAGCCCAGGTGGCCTGCAGGTGGGCGCTCGGGGGCCAGCTTTCACCGGAAGGATCTGGTCGTCTCAACTTCGGGAATGACTTGAGTAACGTCTGCGGTGTCCCCAGAGAAGGGGGGGACAGGCTTGGGTCCGCTCTCTGACCTCGGCATGTCTCTCAGACTTTGTGGCCTTGCTGATGGGAGCTCCTGGGTCCTGGGCTGGGCTCCGGGGCTGTGGCTCTTCACGCGGGAGGCTTCCAGACCACACCACGGTGCGTGTCTGCCCCGTCTTTGCTGTTTCCTGAAGTTCGCGTGTGTTGGGTGTGGGGCCATGCGGACTCTCATCCTCGGGTGCAGGACGCGTGAGCCCGTCTTCACTCGACAGGGAGGGCGGCCGATGCCCAGGGCATCGACCTGGGTTTGAAGTCAGATGCGTGCCACGTCAGCTGGACTCCACATCTACGACCTGTACCACAAAGACTTTGATGGAGGGAAGGTTCCGGAAGATTTTGGAGGCAGGCGCTTTAGCCCAGAGAGGAGAAGCCTCGCTTGCGCATTCCACAGACATCTGCCTCCTCTCCGGTCCTGTGCTCCTCTGCTCCAGCCCCTCCCCGAGGGCCTCCCGGGGTCCCCAAGGTGCCCCCTCACCAGCACCGCTTCCCGTCACCTCTGCTGCCCAACCGCATAGGCTTTGTCCCTCTAAGATTTGTAGGTGGACCCGATGACCCAGCAGGACCACCCTAAGTAACATCCCAAACACCCGAGGTTCGAACAGAGATTTGGACACAAACGTTCACAGCAGCACGATTCACAACAACCGAGATGTGGAAACAGCCCGAATGTCCATCAACAGAGGACTCAACGAGCAAAATGCCGTCCATCCACACAACGGGACGTTATTCAGTCATAAAAAGGAACGCGTTACCGACACCTGCCGCGTCGTGGACAAACCCCCAAAACGCTAGGGGGAAGGGCCGCGTGCCCGGAATGGGGGGACACAGAGACGCAGAAAGCAGGTGTGCGGTTGCCCGGGGTGCTGCCAGGCACGGGTTCTGGAAGGGGGTGACGGCTGCACAGTGCTGGGGACGCCACCGAACTGCACCCTTGAAGATGGTTACGACGGCGAGTTTATGTTATGTATCTTGCCACGCAAAACAAAAGACAAAAAAACCAAAAAAACCCAAAAAAGCCAGAATAAAGCAAGCCGGGCCTCCCCACAAGCCTCAGGACCTGACTTTCCCGCCTGGTCTTTCTCGGTTCCCCGTGGGTGTGGCCCGCGGCTGGGGCACGGGCTGGGGCGGGGGGGTGGTCCTGGGAGTGCAGCCTCTGTCCCCTCCCCCGGGACGGAAGGCACCGTGGGGACCCAGGCTGCCCCCTGCCCGAGGCAGGAGGCCCCAAAGCCCCCGAAAGAAAGGACAGGCTCCGCGCTCGCGGGGGCCGCGGGAGCCGAGGGCCGGCCTTGGCCGTGGCCACTGGCCGCCGCCCCTCGGCAGAGCTCCCCCTGCCGCCCCCGCCATTAGAGGCGTGATGATTGCTTCTCTAACCCGGAGCTCCCGCCTGTAACAACGGGGCCGCCTAATTGAAATGTATGAGAAACAATTAAGAGTAATTGGAATCAATTAATAGATGATTTTCTTGGGAACGAGTACACAACGTGAGGCAGAATGTAATTAGCATTTCCAAGTGCACGCACCTCCCCAATCGGGAGCGGGCATATGCCACCGGAGTGG
This sequence comes from Panthera leo, assembly GCF_018350215.1. Lineage (NCBI taxonomy): Eukaryota > Metazoa > Chordata > Mammalia > Carnivora > Felidae > Panthera > Panthera leo. The sequence goes on along the minus strand of NC_056686.1, from coordinate 1,828,576 downwards.
CCACCTGGGCCTGAGGATGGGCGAGAGCGGAGGGGGCAGGGCGGGGCGGGGCGGGGCGGTGTCCCCGGGGCAGCTGCATCCGCCCGGGACACGGCCCTAGGGGGCCCCCACGCCCGTCGCCTGCGTCTGCTGGCCCCAGGGCCGGGCTTTATTCTTCAGGGATGCGGTTGAGCCACTGTCCAGACGGACGTGGAGGTCACACCTCTGTCATCCTTTGAGACTCGGGGACACCTGTGTGAAATGAAAAAAACACCCCAAGCCCGGAGTCCCCAAACCCCTCCAGGACTACGCACAGAGCGGACAGAAAGGGGAGCCGGGTGACAGCTCATGGCCGTCCCACCCAAGGAGGGGAGACTGCTAATGAGGGCCAATTAGCCCAGAACAGAACCGCCAAGAGCCCAGGACAGGGGACCCAGGGGTGACGGCTCCTCAGCCTCTTGCCAACACCTCGGCCCAGGGTGCCGGGCAACAGAGAGAAAGGCCATCCTGCCTGTTCCCCTGCCTGTCGGTGTCCCGAGGACCAGGATCCTGCGCGGCCGCTAATTAGGCGTTTTGGACAAACGAGTTTTTCCTCCAGGATTTGGCTTAATTCTTAAAGAACAGGCCGAGAGAGGCCTCCTCCCCCCACCCCCCGTTCCTGCCCCCTTTTCAGCGGTCGCTTAGCCTGGGAGTAGAGTCTGGGATCTCTGCCGCCTGGTCCCTTCGTTCATTCGTTCACGTGTTTCTTCGGCAAGGGTGTTGGGGCCTCTGGGGGCGGGGTCTCCAGTTTGTGGATCTGCCGACCGCCTGTCCGCTGCGGAAGCAGCGCGTGTCTCAATCAACAGGCCCTGGGATAAAGGCGGGCTGTCGGCAGAGCCCGCGGGGAGTGTGTGTGTGTGTGTGTGTGTGTGGGCGGCCTCGGGTGGGCTCTGAGTGTGCCCTGTTGGGTGTGCAAGGGGGAAGGGAGAAGCTGCAATCCTCCACGGCCAAAGCCCATGCTGGAGGCCGAGGCCCCTTCTCCCCGAGCGAGGCTTCCCAAGCTGGCCGGGTCCAGGCTGGCGGGCAGGAGGCCCTGGGGGGCAGTGGGCGAGGGCCTGTCAGTGCGGCTTAGCGTCCTTCCTTATCAGATGGAACCCGGCTGGGTGGCTGCTGCAGCTGAGAGCACCGAGCTGTCCCCAGCATCCAGGCCTGCTTCCCGTGCTTTCCACGAAAGCCCCCCTCCCTCTGGGCACAAAGGACCACCTCTTGTGTCCTCCCCCTCTGACCCCAGGCCCCCTCGGAGGCCGGCTCTAGCTCTAATTTCTGCCCCGGAGCAGCAGGTGAGACCAGATGGTTCCCCGAGGGGGGAGGGCAGCATCCTCAGCGGCCTCCTCTCCAGGAGGGGGCGAAGGTGGGCTCCCTCATTCTGGCCCAAGATCTGAGGGCCTCGCAGGGTCCACGCTTCCCCACGAGCCGGCCCTCCCCCGCAGCGCCCCCACGCCCCCCCCCCATCCCCCGCCGGGTGGTCTGTTTTCTCACTGCTGTGCAGCCAGGACGAGTGGGCCCTGGGGAGGCCCTCGGCTCGGGATCTGGAGAGGGGGCCGGCTGGAGGGGGCATGTCTGTGTCCCCAGGATGAGGACAGGGAGCACGGTGAGGTGGCAGGAGACAGAGAAAGGGCCGTGAACCTCGGCAGTTACAGCTGGGGCTGCGGGGGCAGGAGGAGGGAGGCGAGCGGAGAGGAGGGCCAGCACGCAGGGGTGAGAGCGGGGCGGGCTCCAGGTCAGCGTCATCCCAGCCCAGCGCCCGCAGCTCCGGCCAGGCAGGAGTTAAACGCTGCCTGCGACTTGGCGACTCCGAGGTAAAGTGGGTGGCCAGAGTCTCAAAGGCGTCCTTAACCCCTCGTGGCTGAGAATTCCAGCTGTTGTTCTCCAGAGACTCCCGTCATCACTTGTCACTTGACACGGGAATCAGAGACGCTGGCGGAGAGATGGGCTTGCGTTCTTAAAGGGACAGTGAGGCCACAATTCCGCCCCCCCCCCCCCCCCCCCCCCCGCCCAGCCCCGGGAACTTCCGTACCTCGGTGCGTGTCTTCCCAGCTGCGAGAACCCCACGCGGCCCGGCCCCAGCCCGCTGTGAAGGGAGCGGCCTGGGCGCCCGGGACTCGGAGTCAGGCCCACGGCAATGACGGCTGCGTCGGCCGGGGCGGGGGTGGGGGGTGGCCCGGGGCCTCTTTGACGATGCCCCTCTCTGGAACCTGCACAGACCACAGGCGCCCCTCTTCCCGTGGGCTGAGCAGCTGGGAGGGGGAGGGCTGGCCCCGGCAGGGAGCTAACTCACAGGGGGTCCTGCTCTGCCCTCTGAGCCTGGAGTCTCCCTGGGTCTCAGCGGCGCGTAGGACTCCCGAAAGAGCCGCTTCCGCTGAACCCCCCGGTCTCCCTTTTCGGTGTGAGGTCAGGACGATTCTAAACCGCACGTCTGGTGCCTCGGCCACGCGAGGTTCTCGAGCGTCAGTGGGGAGTCCGGTCGGATCCCCGCAGCCTCGACAAGCCAGCCGAGGTCCCAGCTCACTGCCCAGGGCTCCCACGAACTCTGGTTGCCCAAATCTGGGAAGTGAGACGCTTTGGGGGCCAGGGGAGGGGCGGGGGGGGGGTTGGTGAGCAGGAAGGGTCCTACTCCGATACTTAACCCTTGAGATGAAGAAGCCGGAGAGAAGCCCCCCAGCCTCAGGCTCACAGCACATCTGCCTCCCACCGCAGAGCCCTGAGCCCACGACAGCCCCATGGCCACGATGGGCTCACTCCGTTTCCACCTGCTGCACGGCCCAGCCCCACCGTCAGCTGCCGGCACTGCCCTGAGCACAGCCACCCGAGGTGCCACGGGGTCAGAACAGGGCCCCTGGGTGGGGAGGGCGGTCCCCTACACTGTGTGGTGCAGGCTCCGCGGGGCCTGAGGCCAAGGCCATGCTCAGGAAGTGCGGCCTGTCTCGTCCCAGGGCACGGTGTCCGTGTCCGGTCTGGCCTCCTCCGGGACGGCGCCCACACCTGACTTTAGCAGAACGTGGTTGGTGGGTTTGGGGACAGCTTGAGAGGCCGTTACAGGGACAAGAGCTGGCTGACGGAGGGGCTCCAAGCTCTTTCCTCACTTTGCCATCAGACAGTGGGCGCAGGGCGAGGGTGCCCTTTCGGTGGCTGGATCAAGGAGGGGGGGGGTGGGCTGCTGGGGGGTGGGGTCATTCCAGCCACGCCGGCATCGGTGCTCACTCCACGCTGTTGTGCACTGAACAAGAAGCCGAGGGGTGAGCTCTGTGCATCGTGCCTTTGTACGGCAGGGAAACCGAGGCATTCGGGATGCCACCCAGCTGCAGAGCCCCAGTGTTAAGCAGCTCACAGAGCCCAGGGTCCTTGCCAGGTCCGCACGCGAGCCTGGTTCTCCGGGAGGGACGGAGGGTTGTCCAGGGTCTGACAAAGCTCACTCCCAGCAACACAGTGTCTCTGCATGGGACCCTCTTTGTCCCAGAGGAGGGGCTGTCCTGTGTGGCAGCGCCTGGTGACACGGGTGCCACCGTGTCCTATCGGCTCCAGCAGGACGCGGCAGCCTACGGCCCTTCGAACGAGGAGGGTCTGTGTGTTTCCTGCTGCGTTTGTAAGAGACCCGGTGGCTCCGGAGGAGTAAATCTGCTCCCGGAGCAGGGCTGACGGAGCAGGAAGCCACCTCAGCCGGGGGGACCCCCTCCGCCCGCAGTGTCACCTAGCAGGTGGAAGCCAGGGATGGGCGAACACCCTCCCCCCCCCCGCCCAGTGCACAGGGTGGCCCCCAAGCAGAATGACCTAGCCCCAAGTATCAGCAGACCCGAGGTCGAGTCCTGTGGCCACAGCAGCTGGGAGTCGGGACTTCTGGGGACTTCTTGGAGTCCCTCCAGGTCCAGTCAGCTCACTGCTCAGCCCAGCCAGGGCTCTGTCACGGGAATCAGTCCCCCGGGACCCTGTGCCCAGACACCCAGCCCTTCGAGGCATAAGATATGGACCCAAAGAGGCATCTAACAGCTTGCACGGCAAGAGGGCCCTCCATGCTCACTGTCCTGATGGAGAACTCCCGGTTCTCCCAGTCCCCGGAGACCCCTGCTCCTGAGCCCTGGGTCCCCCACGCCTCTGACCCTCCATCAGAGCACCCGCTATGAGGGGCCACCCAGGAAGGACGTGAGGTTCACCCTCGAAGCTCTGGGACCCCTCCCAAAGCAGGGCCACCCCGACTCTCCTGCTGTCCCTCCCTCCTGGACAGGGGTGAGCCCTGATGCCCAGGCCCCTCGTGCGTCCTCCCTGCCACCATGACACGGCCTCCCCAGCGAGGTCCCGCTTCTCACCCCAGATGTCTGCGAGCGGCAGCCGGGGGCAGAGGCAGAGCCGGCAAAGAGCTGATACGCTCAGTATCAGTAACGGATCAGCGTCCGGGTCAAATAACTTATTGTCGGGATAAACAGAATTCCTGCCCGGGACCAGCCGCGTTTGTTGTCCCAACGGTGTGGACGGCGGTGTTGAAAGACGACTCCAGGGTGCGTGATTAGGGAGGGTGGGGTGGGGGGCCCGAGGGCTCACGGCCACGGAGATGGGGAGGCAGACAGGTGGCAGAGGGGCCCCTGGCAGAGGCTGCCGGCCGAGCCCCTGCCTCACAGACGGATCCAGCTTCTCAGGAACCTTCTCTGCACTGGCCCGAGGCACTGCCTCAGTGCGGGGTCCGGCAGGAAGAAGGACCCCCCGGTTGGGCAATTTTGTACCTGGGGTCTCATGAGGGCGGGGGCCCTGAGGGGGACTCTTGGCCGAGCGACAATTCAGAAATAAAAAGAAGGATGTAGGAACAAAGGATTGCAAATGGCGAATGTTAGTTTCGGGGTCCTTCCCGCTGGCCCGGGGGGTGTGGGGCCCAGGCCGGCTCCCTGCTCCCTGCCTGTGGCCCTTTCGTCCCACGGAGGGTTGTCTGTGGTGGCCCACAGAGGCCTGGGGACTCAGAGAGCTATTTTCCCTCTCCGACACGCTGGGCCCAGCGAGGCTGAGTGTGGCCTCGAGGGCAGGAGACCCCTGCTCTGCCCCCGGCCCACAGACACAGCGGCCTGGGGGCCTGGGGGGCAGCCAGTGGAGGCCCAGGAGCCACCATGGTCACAGGCCCCGAGGGCTGCTGCTGGTCAGGCACGCGTCAGGCCAGGTGGCCACGCCCCGCGCCCCGCACCCCCCGCGGCCTGCCGTCCGATCCTCTTTCCTGGGCTCTGGCTCCCACACATGGGGCCCCCTCTCCGCTCTTCTGCTTGACCCTGGCAGGGGGAGCGGCATCCATAGGCAGAGGTGAGGACGTAGGCGCGGGGATGACGGAGGGTCCCGGGTTCGCGGCTGCACAAAGACAAGGAGCGGTCACCTGGCCGCTGCCCTTGCTTGGCTGGCTTCCAGCCCTGGCTGCACGTGCCCCTCCTAGAGCTCTCTGTGGTCCCTGTAGTCGGTTCAACAGCATCCCCCCCAAGAGTCACGTCTGCCCAGAAGCTGAGAATGTGCCTCGTTTGGAAGGAGGGTCTTTGCAGACACACAGGAGAAGCCACGTGACAACGGAGGCGGAGGTCGGGGCGTGGGGTCTACGGGGCGAGGATGGCCGGCACCATTGCAGGCCCCCAGGAGGAGCCCGCCCCACGACACCTTGATTTCAGCTTTGAGACGGCAGCACCGTGAGGGTAACCGAGGGCCACTGGCCGCCTCCCAGCAGCGGGCACTTGCTACAGCAGCCTGTCCCCGAGCGCCTTCCCCGACGGGAAACCGGCTCATGCCAGCGGTCAGGAGCACAGAGGGGACTGCCCCGCACCGTGTCCTGTGCTCTGAGGGGCATTCATCACGAGGGGGCCTTTGCGCCTCGCAGGCAGCAGATTTCCTGGAAGACACTCCCGGCGTCCCTCAGAGAGGGTCTGGGGGTTTGGGGTAACCGCTCCAAGGAAGTGTTTTCAAGTCACAACACCAAGAGCAGGGGATCTGGAGCGGGTGGGCTTTGGGGGCGGCCGGTCCCAGGAGCCGTGGCTCCCCTCTGTGTGTGTGGGGGGGAAGGGGTCTTGGGCTCTGGGGATGGGGAGAAAAGCGTGTCCCTATCGGGTAGCCAGGGACTCTGCCCAGATCCCTGGTGTGTCCCTTCCACAGAAACAGCACCTCTTCTCTGTGTGGCCCTGGGTCCAGCTGTCATCCTAGGTGATGAGGACCATAGAGCCTTTCCTCGGGGAGGGAAGGAAGGACAGAAGGAAGGAAGGAAGGAAAGAAGGAAGGAAGGAAGGAAGGATGAGGGAAGGAAGGGAGGGAAGGAAGGAAAGAAGGAAGGAAGGATGAGGGAGGGAAGGAAAGAAGGAAGGAAGGGAGGAAGGAAGGAAGGAGAAGGAAGGAAGGAAAGACAGATGGATAGAAGGATGGAAGGAAGGAAGGAAGGAAGGAAATAAGGAAGGAAGGGAGGAAGGAAGGAAGGAGAAGGAAGGAAGGAAAGACAGATGGATAGAAGGAAGGAAGGAAGGAAGGAAATAAGGAAGGAGGAAGGAAGAAAAGAAGGAAGGAAGGAGGGAGGGAAGAAGGAAGGAAGGAAGGAGGAAGGAAGGAAGGAAGGGGGAAAGAAGGAAGGAGGGAAGAAGGAAGGAAGGAAGAAGGAAGGAAAGAAGGAAGGAAAAAGGGAGGGAGGAAGGATAGGACGGAAGGAGGGCAGAAGGGAGGAATCTGTCAGACGTGTGTCTCACGACGCCCTCCCGCGCTGGCAACACCGTGCGGCGTGCACAGGGAGGTTGTCTGGAGTCTGCTCCAAGCTTCTGCCAGAAGAGGGAGGGGGAGGGCCCAGGCCGGGGTGGGGGTGCGATGCAGCAGGTGCAGCTTCGGGGAGGAGCGTCGGGGGGACTAGCCCCCCCAGGCCCCGCTCTGAGAGTCCTGCCCCGTACCCCCTTCGTGGCGTGGCTGGGACGGGGGGGGGGGGGGACAGGAGTCCCCGGGGCCACCGTGACCTGTCCTGGCTGCGTTAAGTCCACACCACGCTTGTTTCTCTGGCCGTGGGAGGGGAGTGTCCAGGAGCCGCCAGCCCCTCTGCCCGCGAGGCCCACCCCCGTTTGGGCTTCTGATGCCCAGTCGTTCTTCAGCCCGGGGCCTCCCTTCCATCCGGAGACGGGGGAGATGGCGGGCCCCTCCTCACCCCGCAGCTCGCGGCCTGTTCTCCTTTCCAGCAAGGGAGCTGTTCCCGCTTCCTGGCCCCGCCCCCGCAGCCCCACAACCCCCGGGGAGATGCTGCGAGAGAGCCCGGAGCTGGGGACGACCAGAGGCTCTCTAAGCTGGAAAGGCCTCTTGACATCATTACATAAGCTGTCACATTGTTACTCGCCTTGCCAGAAGTTGTAAATACTCAGGGAGAAAGCCCTCTTTGTTGATGAGGTTCTGGGATACGGGGCCTCGCAGCTTTTACTACTCTGGATTAAGGGCAATCAGGCCTGCTGGAAAGCACGCTGCCCGGGGAACCTCCGCGCCCTTGAAGCGGCTTTTTCCTGATCGTGCACATTTGGTTTCCTGGCGGGGGGGGGGGGGGGTCCCCTCCTGGGCTCAAAGGCACCCACACGTGGCCGGAGGGGTGGCCCCGGTTCTCACAAATCCTTTCTCCCTCGGCTGATCCGGCCCCCTGGGCCCCCTGGGTCCCAGAGAAGCCCCCTGCTGGGCGCGGAGAGGAGACGCTTTCCCAGGCTGGCCGGGCAGGAGAGCACCTGTCCGGCTGGCAGACACATCCCCGGCTCTGGCTGCACAGGCGGGGTGAAGGTCAGACGCAAACCACGGCCTGCGGCGGCCCGAGGGCTCTAACCCACCCCGGTCCGTCCGACTCCCAAAGCCTCTTGGGGATGGCGGGCGTCTGGTCGCTCTCGGCCTCCCGGTGCGCCACGGCCAACGCCCTCGAGGGAGGGGGCTGCCAGTGGAGGGGGTCCCCAACGTTCCCGGGTGCAAAGTCCCGAGAGAGGCGCCCACGGGATCCCAGGTTGGAAACACGCCGACAGCATCTCACTTCCCCACCAAACCACAGCGAGAGGCGCACAGACCCACGGACCGTTCCTCGTGGGGTGCTAGGTGGCCTAAACCCAACACCGCAGCCCCACGCAGGCGCTCCCCACAGTCGCACGGGGGTCCGGGGTCCTGTCCCAAGAGCCGGCGTCCACATCAGCCCCCACGCCCCGGCCGGCGCCCGGCCCCCCGCGTCCACGGGCCCGGAAATCCCACCGAAGCCTGGAGCATGACCTCGGCAGAGACCGAACCCTGGGGAGGGCCGCATGACCGAACCACAGCGGCGAGCAGAAAGTCCAGAATGCCATAAAGCCCCACATAAGACGGAATTTTCTTTCATTTCTCCCCAGGGGACTGGCAGGGACGGCGGGGTCCTCTGCAGTGTGGAGCTTTGCACGGAAGAGGGAAGACGGACGGACAGGGTGGTCGTGGCCCAGTTTCTGGGTATAGGAGGCTCTGCCTAATCAAAGGGTCTGGGGGAGAGGCCAGGACCCCAAGTGCAGGAATTTCTGTCTGCACAGCCTGTGGATGTGGGGTGCTTGCCCCTGACATCTGGGCCGCCCCAAGTCTGGGAGGACAACAGAGCCCACAGACCAGCAGGGCTCCCCAGTCTCCTGCCTCAGAGTGGGTCCCGGGGTTGGGACCTGCCCACGAGCCCTCCCCCCCCAACCCTGTCCACAGGCCACAGGGGCTGGGGCTGGGGCGGCCTGGAGCCTCAATTGTTTTTAAATTCTGTTTTTATAAGGAGAGGGAGATTTATAGGCTCTGGAGGGGGAAGAGAATGATGTCACTTGAGTCAATCAACTGTCGGTTTCTTCCAGGCCCGTTTCCTCTCTGTCTCTGAATTCTGGAGGTGGCCTGGGGAGCTCGCACGCACACGCTGTCCTGCACGCACGTGTGCACACAGAGGCACACCCGCCCTCCCCCCCCCCCCCCCCCCGCCCTGCTCAAGTCCACTGGCTCAGACCCAGACCCAGTGCCACTGCACACACCTCCTGCAGCTGTCCCTGGGGTGTGTGACGAGGGCAAACCCAGCGTCTGGCCTTCCTGTCCCTCCTAGAGTGCGACACATGCGCCCCGTGGGCTGCGGTCACCGGAGAGGCACACCCCCCTTCCCCACCCGGCCTCAGCCGGCTCCTCCCAGAGGCATGGCTGGACCCCGCTGACCAGGTATAGCTCAGAAGCCCTTCCTGTCACAACGGCGGCTGGGGTGGGGTGGGCGGGGTCTCTGAGTCACCCGGGCTTGGGGAGACGCCTTTGCAGAGATCGATGGAGATCAAAGGACTTTGTCTTATCTCAGGAGGACCTTTGCGCAGTGCCGGGAGGATGGCTTCGGTGGGAGGCGTTTCTGTAGATACAGGTCCGCATTATCGATTCCCCTCTCCCCCGCTCAGGGTCAAGGTGGACAGATGCAGACTTTGTGCCTAAAGATGATGATAACAGTGGCCTGGCCCACCTGGAAAATGAGCCTGTTTTTCAAGAAGGCAGGTGCGCTGCCTGTGCCCGCCCCACTTCCCGTGGAGCACGCTGGAGGCAGCCCTCGCCCTCAGCCTCTGCAGACCCACGCACACTCACGCTCCCCTACACACACACATGTGCACACACACACACACACACACACACACAGCACCCATCTACCTTCTAGTTGTACTTTGCAAAGCCAACACCCCGCATTCGAATTCCCAGGGACCTCTAGGGTCTGGTCCTTAACAGACAGCAATTTGTTTTTATTTTCTGGTCTCGGCCTGATTTACATGTCTCTTCTAATTCTGGGTAGTCGTGCATTTTATCAGGACACCGCAGTACAGCTAATTACCAGTAGAGGGCGAGATGTACACTTTGCGAAGCTTGCATGGGGGGGAAAAAGGAAGTAGGTCTCCCAGAAGGTCGTACCTGGCCACTGTGGCAAGTCTTAGGCTCCTCCCTCTCAGGGACAGCCTCGCCGTTCTCTCCCTTCACAGCCCTCTGCCACACGTAGCCAGAGTCGTGCTGACTGGGAGGCGGGCCACCCTGAGTCACTCGGCTGTGCCCCCCCCAGAGGCCGGGAGGCCCATTAGTGTAACCCGGCTGGTCCCGCCTTGGCTTCCTTCAAGCGTGGGCACAAGACACCGACGCCATGGGAGAGGCACATACCTGCCCATGGACAGTGGTCTCTAGGCCACGTAGGTGGCTTGGGGTGACAGTCCTCTAGACTGGGAGCCAGCAGGGCTGGGCTGGGCTGAGGCTCGGCTCTGCCCCCGAATTGGGGAAGTCAGCGTCACCCCCGGGGGTCAGTTTCCCCAACTGGACAGTGAGGGGGGACGTCAGGCAGGTGCTCAGATCACCCCTGGAGCCAGGGCCCGGCCGGCAAGATTCCCACGTGGGGAGGGCTTCTCTCCCGGCTACACCCCTGCCCCCCACTTGGTTTGACAGCCTCAGACTTTTGTCTCAACTCTGCGGGAATCAGAAGCAAGTCACAGTCCGTGTTGTTCCCCATCGTTCACCTGCCCCGAAGGCCGACGCTCCCAAGCCAGAGACGGCCGGACTGTTTGGAACAAATGCCCGACCGAGCACGTCAGAAGAAAACTGGCCGGTTTTGACTCGTCCTTCAAATATGGAGACTTAAGGCCAGCTTCTAATCTCCCCTCCGACCTGCAGAGGAGCTGGAGGGCCCCGCGCAGAGCCACATGTCCGAGCCCCCCCCCCAGCTGGCCCCCCCCGGCTCCTCGACACCTGCGGGGCCTCTGGGGCCACCGGACCCCCTCCCACAGCGTCCTCGCTCGCGCTGCACGTCACCCGAGCGTGCTCGTGCCCCTGGCTTCTGGAGGAGCGTTGTCGTCCCAGCTTGCCCAGCGGACGGCGGGACACGCGGGGTCGGAATTCCCGGGTGTCACTTCAAATGTCACGCCACGTGGCATTAAAAACGCAAATGAATTTAAAAATGTAAACGAATTAATTACCGAGCTGGGGGGGCCCTGCTCTGTCAGTCACAGTTGTGTGTTTCCAGGGAAAGTGGCTGGGCGCGGGCGGCGGGCACGGTTCCCTCGGCGGCGATCCGATGACTTTTTATTGTTACCAAATCTCTCAGTAAGCAGGGGAAAAACACACCTCTCCGGCTTTCTGGCACGCCATAAATATCCAGATGATGCTCGGAATTTACAAATTTGCTTTTGTTACTTGCAATTTAGAAATGCGGTTACTGAGATCCGCCACCAGGAGGTTCAAGGCCGCGAGGGCTGTTGGCAAGGGCGGAGCTACAAGCCCAAGCTGGAGAAGAAATGACGTATCTGTGTGTGTGTACACGTGTGCGTATGTGCAGTGTGCGTTGTGCACAGGTGTGAGTGTACGTGCACGTGTGCACATGTGTGCGTACACATGTGTACACGTGCATGTGGGTGTGCACGTGTGCACACACGTGTGCAATGCAGCGGTGCACGCGTGCATACACAGGTGTGCTGCGTTACACGTGTGCACATGTGTACGTTCGTGCAGGTGTGCACACACGCGTGCACGCGTGTGCATGTGTGTTTGCACACGTGTGCCTGCGTGTGACATGTGCAGTGTGTACGTGTGTGCATGCGTGTGCGTACACATGTGTGCGTGTGTGCACGGGTGTGTGCGTGTACACACATGCTGGGCCGAAGCTTCCCTTCCCACATTTTCCGGTCTAAGGTGTCGAAGAACAAGAAGAGAACGACCGGGAAACAGGGAACTCGAAGCAGATCGTTTCCTCGAGCACAGGGGCGCGTGGGACACAGCTGTAGGTTAGCAACCTGATAAAGCGGGGCAGAAAGGAGCTCGGAAGAGGCTATTCATACGGTTATTAAAAGTCCTATACGTGTCTTCCCTTGTAATTGAATTTCACCGCATAATTTGGGAAAAGCCACACAAAAAAAAACTTGTAGTAAAAAACCGGGGTATAATTTTCTTCAATCAACTCTGGCTCATGACTGCAATTACCCCGAACCCTTTGCGAGCCTCGCCGCGATGCTCGGGGCCGGGCTCGGAGCCGCCGTGGGTGGTGCCTCTTTCATGTGCCTCCCAAACCCTTCTTTATTGTAAGGTTTCGAATTAGCGCTAGCAGCAATGAGCAAATTTGATAATTCGATCTCAAATTAGTTAATGTAATGTGCCAGTAACCACTAACTAGTGCATTACAAAGAGGAAAATGTATCTTTTTGGAGTTGGGATATGAAGTTAACCAGCCTGTCATTTTGCCTTTGGAAACTTTTTTGGTCTTTATTAAAAGGAAATAATCCTCTGAACGACGTGCATCCCTCACGTTGCTGGTGGTGTTGGGGCGAGGAGGCCGGGGTGTGTGGCAGGTCCGGGCCCGCGATGCCGGCCCCGCCGGGGCTGCCCTCAGAGGGCTTCCCGAGCGGCCGGGGCTGGAAGGCCAGGGCTGCCGAGGCGTGGCCTGTGCGGGGGGACCCACCCCGACGGCAGCTTTGCAGGAGGAAGTCGGTTCCCAAGGGAGAAGCTGGCTCTGGGTAGAAGCGGGGTGCGGCGGGAGCCCAGGGCCCTCTGGCCCCGGAGCCTTCCCACGGCTCTGCACCTTCACCGAGACCCTGGCCGCCCGTGTCTGCACCCAGCCTAGTAACGGGGCTGGCAACAAGCGACAGGCGCCCAGAGAGAATGAGCACCGGGGTGCCTGTCCTTATCAGCTGGGGTCCCCACAGGGTCAGCGAGGGGCGGGCCAGGAATGTCCTTCTATTCCCCTCGTTACCGTCAGCCCCCAGGGAAGTGCCAGCAACATGGCCTGGGGTGCCTGCTTCCGTCGTCGTCGGAGCAGACAGCCGAGGGGCCAAGCGGCCAGAGAGATGGTTCCCCCCCCCCCCCCCCCCAACCTGTCATACTGTCAGCCGGCAAGGGGTTCAGGAGTGAATGTTTATCCAGAGCTTTTTTTGGACCAGGATGTGGAGAGCCTCATGCCTGCGTCTGGGTCACTGCACGTGTCACTGGTTCCCGCCACACTGCGTCCCTGCCTCCCGCCACACTGTCTCTGCTTCTGGCAACACTGTGTCCCTGCTTCTCACTACATGGCCCCTATTTCCTGCTACACTGTATCCACTCCTGGCTACACGGTATCTATTTCCTGCCACACTGTACCTCTGTTTCCTGCTACACCGCATCCCTTTCCCCGCTAACTGGATCCCGGCCCCCTGCCCACTCCTTTCTCCTCCCAGGTCCTCACCTTCCTGGGGTCTGGAGTCCTCCCAGTGCTTGCTTTCTACCGGTGGGTATTTAATGAGCACCCACTCTTCCCTGGGAGGCGGATGGATATGCGGTTGGGAACCTGAGGGGCCTGGAGCCCTTCCTTCCAGGCTGGACCGATCTTAGGGCCTCAGAAAAGGCGGGGTTCCTCCAGAAGGCAAGGCCGGCGGCTCCCCTTCCCCGTGGTGCGGGGCAAACCCGTAAGTAAAGCAGGAGAGAAGGGCTGGAAAGGCTTTCGAAAGCTTCACTGTGGCCCTGAACTTGCTACTCTAATCAGAGCTGAAAGGTCCCTCCCGCCCCCACCCGCCCTCAGTCAGTGACAGACGACTCCTGCCCGAAATGGTTTAGAAGGAAGAGGAGAAGCTCTTTATCTGTGTGGCCCGAGTCCGTTTGCCCAGGAGAAAGCCCCAGCCCCGTCCGGCTGAAAGCCATGGTTTGTTCTCTCATCTGATGGATGAAAGGAATTTGGAAGCCTGATACTGTCCCCTGAGATGTCATTCAAGTCCTTAGATACCTTCTCCAGGCAGGGCCACCGCCACTCACACGCATCCTCCCTGCCCCCCCTTCATCCCGGGCCCTCACCTCGGAGCCGGGCTCTAATCAATAGAAACCAGAGTGACCTGGGGGGGTCTCCAATTGGTAGACCAGGAAAGTAAAAACATGATTAGAAACGAAGTCGCTGGGGATGCTCTAAATTGGAGCTCTTTGAAACCAGCCCAGGCAGATCGGCTTTCCTTCATGGGGGGATTTCTTGTCAGTTTTCATGTAAACGAAAAAGATGAAAAATATAAAAGACAAAGCTTGTGACCCCTCCTCTCCAGGCTGCGCCGGGGACAGGGCAATGTTCTCTTGGCTCATTAAAAAAGTACAACAAAGAACAACAAATTGTTAAGTGTTTCCTCTTAAAAAGAACAAAGAGAAAGCCGCAGGTCTCAATGGTTCTTATTGATGGCTTATAAATGTGCCCATGTCCTTCAGCTAGAAGCTCTTCCTTGGCCAGTCCTCCTCGGTTTTATTCCAAACTCCCCTTCCACCATGCACGCCCCCCCCCCCCCATAATAATTCAAGCAAACTTTAAAATCTATAGATGCAGCATTCCCGGGTGATGGATTTGCCCCTCTTCCTGAAATTCAAATATAAATCCCCCAGCCTTCTGCAAAGTAACCATGGCAGCTTGATTTATTTGGGCTGCTGCAGAGTTGCCCTGTAGACTTTCAAAAACTTGGAAAGGCAAAGAATGCAGGGTGAGGGAGAGGGAGAGGGAGAGGGAGAGGGAGAGGGAGGGAGAGAGGGAGGGAAGGAGGGGGGAGAGAGGGAGGGAGGGGCAGGGGGAGGAGAGGGAGGGAGAGGGAGGCAGGGAGGGGGAGGAGAAGGAAGGGTGGGGGAGGGAGGGGGAGGGAGGGAGAGGGGCTGCGCCAGCCTCCCCCATGCCCTGGTGGGGTTCCCGGCCAGCCCCACGGAGGGGCTTTCCCCAGAGCGGGGGAGGGAGGGGTTTGCTCAGAGCAATCTCGTGAACCCGGTCAATTCATCTTTGCCCGGATATCACTAATCTGCACATTTCTCTTCTCGTGTGATGTTACCATCGCTTTATCATAAATGGGCTATGAAGACATTCGGAGCTGCTACTGTTGTAATCTATCCAAGATGAATAGGGGCGAGGGCTGAAAGAAACTCCCCGCTTCCTGTCCCATCTGTCTGCCAGACTGTGGCTTCAGGTCAGGGCATCCTCCCTCTGGGCTGGTAATTGCCAAGAACGAGGCGGCTGAACCCGAACCAGAAGATCAAAGCCCAGAAGAGGAGGAGGGGGTCGAGCCTTCTGAGAGCAAACTGGCCACGGGGGCGAAGGAGATCAGGGAGGGGGGGGCGGGGGAAACAGCACCAAACCCCAACCTGCCCTCGCTAACAGAGAGAGAAGCCGCTGGCGGGCGACGTTCGCTCCGGTGATAACTGGACCCGAGGTGGTCGGGGGCTCGGCCAGGCCGGGGGCTCAGACGCGCCAGGTCCTTGTCCCCGTGGCCCTGTGGCCCGCAAGATCTGATCAGCCTCCGGAGAGAGACACCGTCTCTCCCCGCCCCCCCTCTCCCGCCACCCCTCCCTCTCTCCCCCTCTGCTCTCCAAGGCCAATTTAAAAACAGTCTTGGCCACGACAGAGTTGAGAGAGCCGGGGAGAGCGGCGCTGGGTGGCTGAGCTCACGCCCGCCGGGGCCCTGACGCGCTGTCCTCTCCCGCCACGTGAGGCGTCGTGTCGCTCTCCGGGGACCCCTGCACCCACAACTTCTGAGACGCCCTGGGGATCCAGGCTCTCTCTCTAGATTTGAGGGACGGAGGGGTGGCTGGTCCTCCCCTTCGGGAGGAGGTGTGCTCCCGGGAGCCGGTCCGAGGGACGCCTCTAAAAACCAGGTCGACGGACCCGTTTCTGGGGGCCCCACACTCGGCGACTCGTTAATTACATTTTGCATTCAAACAGACGAAACTCTGCAACCGAGCGATGTTTCCCCGGCATCATCGGCAATAAATCGCGGCCGGGAGTGCTAACAGAGCTCACATTTCCTCCTGCTAATTCTTCCTGTTTCTGGATGCTGGGCCGGGTCCAGGCTCGCTGCCTTACAAGCCTTGCTGCTGGAGAGCGAGGCCCCCAGGCCGCGTTCCAGTTCCGACTGGCAGCTAATACCTTCACACATTCGCAGATCCCAGGCCGGGCCGCGGGGAGCCCGAGGGTTGCTGGGGTCAGCACAAAGCAGGGCTCGGCCCCGGGGGGCGCAGGTGGGGCGGGCCCTGGGCGGCAGGCCCCAGCGCACGCTTTCTAATCCGGGCGAAAAGTTTCTGTCCGCGGTCGGTGTTTCTTTCCACTTGGTCTCTGTCCCCTGGGCACTCAGGCGGGGCCACGAGCGCCCTTCTCTCAAGGTCTCGACCCTGACCTCCTAGAGGGGCAGCACGCTTCACAGGCACCTGGCCGTCCTCGCGAAGGCTTCTGGTAAATTCCGCGTGCGGGGGTTGGATGCTGCGCTCTCCCTTTCTGACTCACGGCCTCGGGGATGACTAATCCTCACGGCCAGCGTGGGTCCAGCTTCGAGGCCCCACAGGGCAGAGCGGATCGGGGAGCGTCTCGCGGACAGCGAGTGGGGACGCTCCTTTCCAAGCATTGTTCTGCCTCACCGCCTGACCCCTCGTGGGCAGAAGGCCGGGGACGAGGCGGCAGAAACCACATCCCGTCAGCATCCACACACCGGGAAGCGCATTTACCGCAGCGGGCAGATCGGCCGAGGGCCCTCAGCTCCCCAGGAGGCACCGCGTGAAACACGCCCCCGGCCCACACCTGCCCGCCACGTGTGACCACGGCCTGACGTGGGACGGCTCGGACCCTCCCGAAAGCCCCTCTGTGGACAAAGGCACGTGGCACTTCTTCAGGCGGACGCCCAAGGTGCACTCAGTGCGTGTGTGGGCACACACACCCGTGTGTGTGTGTGTGTGTGTGTGTGTGTGTGTGTGATTTGAAAGCTTTTCTCCCGGTATGTCAGGATCACACGTGTTCAAAATCCAGGCACACTTTTCAGAAGTTATTTCTGGAAAAATGTTGAATCTCATAACAGCAATAAAAGGAAAACACTGCCTCGGCCAACATAAATGTCTCTCTGGAACATGCTTGGAGAGCTCGGGGATATTTGTGTAAGTTTGAAATTCCAGCCTTCCGAGCCGAGCAGCGCGGCTGTCGGTGGGCTTTGCGGGGCGAAGGCTGGAAGGGCCGGTTCTGAAAGCCCCTTGCTGGGTCGATCCATTTGGTGGCGCAGGCCTGCTGGCCTCGGGCTCCTGGATGGGCTCGTGACGCTTTCCACCGAGAGAGATCCTGGCGTCAGATGCAGGCCGGGGGAGGGGGGGGGAGGGCTGTCGGGGCGCGGTTGGTGAGGGCGGGGCCGCGGCCTTCTGCCCCCGGGGGTCCTATGACCCGCACCCCAGTGCCCGTCCTGCCGCTCCCCAACCTGGCCGGGGGGCATCCTCTCTGGGGCCCCACGACAACCCCAGGTCCCGGCACAGGAGGAGCATGGGAGGAGCAGAGGGGAGCCCAGTGAGGGTGAGGGAGTACAGGACGCCGCTGGGCCAGGCCGAGCACCCGCCTGTTCTCCCACTGCCTCGTCTGATCCCCACAGCACCGAGGGTCCTGGCCACCATCCCGACTCACACAGGGGGAGGCGGAAGTCAGGTCTGGACCTGGAGCTCCTCTCCAGGGACGGGCAAGCTGGGTATGGAAGCTGTTGGCAGCATCCGAGGCCTGGGCATTGCCGGCCAGGAGCTGACCTGTGACGGTGACTCTGGGGCGGGACTGTGCAGACCTGTTGGCTTCGCAGGCCTTCCGGACTCAGGGGAAGGGGCAACGGGGGTGTGGCTTCCGACTGCCTGCAGGCAGGGCTCTGTGGGCGTGAGGTGGGATGGCACTGGGTTCATTCTCCTGGGATGGGACACGAGGCGGGGCCGTCTTTGGGGTCCGGCAGCCCTGGCCTCCCGCCCTGACCCTTGCTGGGCCACCCGGGAGGGCTTCTGGACCTCTCTGTGCCTCAGTTTTCCCATCAGTTACACAGTCAGGTGACGAGTAAACGGAACAATCTGCCGTGCCTGGCCTGGTCCTTGGCTGGATTGATCCTTGATCATTTCCTCTTTTCCTTCCCTTGTACGTCTGACTCCCCGAGACCTGCCCGCCGGCCCGGAGCCTCCCCGGGGCCAGGATCAGCCTCAGAGCGTTGGCCCAGGGCAGGGTGCGGCGGGCACCGCGGAGGGGCAGGTTTCTAGGCAATTTGGGGAAGAAATAAAGAATCTCTCTCTCTCTCTCTGGACTTGGCTTCTCCCGTCTCTTTCCAAAAACGAAGGAAAGTAAGGCAGCGGACGCAGACGCACCGAGCCTGCTCTGGGGAGCACCAGCAAAGATGCGTCCCGGGAGCGGGAGCGCGGGAACACTGTGGCGATTGTTGGAGGACGGCTCTGGTTTGCATTAGCGGGAAGTGACGGCTGTCTTGGCACAGGACCCCGAGCCCGGCCCGAGGGCGTTAACCCCTTCCCCGCCTGGCTGCCCTCACCCGCACACCACGGGCAGCCCGAGCTGGGCAGTCCCGACCCCCAGGTCCAGGTGAGGGCCGTCTGTACCCTGCCGCCAACGCGTGCACACGCGTGGGGCGCTCTTCCCTGGGGCTCTGTCCCCTGGGGTCCTGCAGAGACTCACCTAAGCCATTAAAGGGCACGAGGGAGCGGGACAGAGGAGGGAAGGAGCCAGGGGGAGCCTGGGGCTACAGGTGGGGTCAGAACCGGGTCGGCTCAGGCGAGAAGGGCTTGTTGGCCGGGCTTGGGGACAAGGGGCAGCCGTGGGCACAGGGGACCAAGTGGCCCAGCTGGTTCAAGCCTCCGCCTCTGGAGACCCTGACTTGGCCCCAGGCTGGGCAGCCCAGAGACCCCCGTGCGCCATGATGCCAGAAGTGGGCAAAGCGGGAGGAGCTGCGGGACCCCCTGCCCCACCCGGCTGACGGCGCCTTAGCCGGCAGGGGAGAGGGCTTGTGAGCGTGCCAGGGGCCTGGGGTCTCCTTGGGACGTGGGTGGGGGGACCCTGGACTCCAGAGGCTGAAGGACGAGAAAACGCTGCCGCTCACGGTGGGCTACCTGCCTCTGGGTTCACAGCCCAGTAGGCTAACGTCCCATCAGCACTTGAGGCGAGCGTCCATCACCCCCGCGCGTACCCAGGAGGAAATGAGTCCCCCAGAGGGCGTGACCTGACCCGGGGCCCTCTGCCGGGCAGTGGCAGGGCCACGACGTGTGTACGTGACTCGATCCTGGCTTTGAATTTCAAAATGCACTTTCCGAGTGGAAAAGGATTCAAGCAAAGTGCAATCCACGTGATGCACGCACGTGTGCACGCACACCTGTGAGTCGGGTCCGAGGGGCCCCTCTCCGGGGGCCGGGCCTGCTCTGAGCCCTGCGTGGACCCCGGGGCTGGCGGCAGCGGGCGCTCTCGGGCTTTCCTCGGAATCCGTGGTCTGAATGTGGCACGGTGTGGGCCACGCAGCTGGTCAGAGGGCCCTGCCCCCCTCGGCCCCTGCGGCTTCGCTGTGCCCTCCATCCCTTGTCCCCCGGGGCCCTCTGCCCACCCTGTCCCCGAGAGCGGGGGTCGCCCAGGAGAAGCACGTGCTTCCGGAAATGCCCTGCTCCAGCCGGTGTGGCCTCGGCCTCGAGTGGTGGCGAGTACCCGGAAGGTGGGCACAGAGCGAGCAGGCCTCGGGGGGTCGGGGGAGGGGCCGCCCCGTCCCCCGGACGTTTGCTGAGCGTCTCTCCGTGCTGAGTACAGTCACTTGCTCTGGCTTCTCCTCATCCTCTTCGGCATCTTGCAGACGGGACGTGAAGCCCGGAAAGGTCGAGGGCACTGCCCGTGGCTGCGGAGCTGGGATGACAGAACTTTGGAGCCACCAAGGTGCTCCCCACATGTGCGTCCATGGCGGCCAGGGCCTGCCCTGCTCCCTGACTGGAAGGGGGTCGCCAGGCTCGGGTCCAGGCGATATTTTCTAATGATCAGAATCCGGTTTCTTCCCCGTGACCCTCTGCTTCCGGCAGAGGGCAGATGGTGTCCACGTCAGGGGAACTAGAAGGCCTTCTGGAAAGGGAACCGGGTGCTGGGGAGGTGGGGCGGGGGGTGGGGGGAGGTCAGAGGACCGGTGTCTGTGGCTCCTTCCTACCCTGAGGTGAAAACCTGGGAAGGCGGTGTGGACAGGGTTCGGGGACGTGGGCTGGGGGATGTTCAAGGTCACTGGGGACCGGCCCATCCTGGACCCTCCGTGGACCCTCGCCATGACGTATGTGTCACCGCATCACGTCACCCAGACTGTTCGCACCTCTGACGGAGGAGACCCAGGTACGGCGATGTTGCGTCACCTACCAGGGCCACATAGCCAGGAAGTGGCCAAGTCAGAGGTCTGGCTGGAGCCCAGGTCTGCAGTGAACCCTGGCCGGGCAGCGTCTGGGCCTGAGTTTGGTTCTTTCTCAGGGCCGCGGGAGACACGGCAAAGCCACACCGGAGCGGGGCTTGGGGACGACAGGTCTGCTGTTCTTTATGAAACCCAGGCGCAAGGACACACGTCACAAACCCAAGGTGGCCACGGTGATTTGTACCAAAAAGTGGAATCCCTCACCCCCCCACCCCCCTCACTGGTCCTGCCAACTGCTGAACTTGGGGCTGGAAAGCAGGGCCATCACACGCGGCCGTCCACGAATGTCACTGGTCTGTCAGGTGACCAACCCCTTTGGCTGGCAGGGGACTGAGAAGTGTCCTGGGACCTGGGCCTTCAGTGCTAAACCTGAGGAAGTCCTGGGCCAACCAGGACGGTTGGCTACCCGACTGAGGCCACACGGGGCCGTGTTGTCCAACGGGCAGCGTTGGACCGAAGGGGGAGGGACACTGCCTGCCAGCAGGCCACCCTGCCCAGCGCTCGTGGGAGGGCACACGGGACCACTCGACGTGGCCCCGGGACCCTAGGTGAGTGGGGATCAGATGGGGGAGGTTGGAGCCCTGAGAGAGCACGGGGATCCCGAGGAAACCAAGCGGGGCTGACGTCCCCACCGGGGAGGCTTTTGCAGATGACCCTGCCCTTGGAGACGGTCCCCAAGCAGGCACAGAGCCTTCTCCACTTGTCCATAGCCACGTGATGCCAATCCAGACAGCATTCCCCAAACTGTGCATTTTACCTGAGGGACCGGTTAGGGATGTGAGCTGTATCTCACGAAGCCGCCTTGAAACTTCAGTGACTGCGGAGGGCAACCCTGTTTCGGCGTTCCTACCTCCCTGCGGAATACGAGAACGTCTCGCGTCTTGGGAACATCCCGCACCTGTGTGCACAGAAGAGCTGCTCCGCGGATTCTCCCAGAACAGCCTCCGTCTCTGCCCCTCGCATGTAGCCACGTGGTTGTCTCTGGGCACAAAGGAAGTTCAGCCTTCTGGAACCCGTCAGTGCCCCGCTCGTCTGGACCACGACGTTTTCCAGGTCGGAGAGGGCGTACTCCTTCTGACCGCTCTGCCCTTTGAGACGGAGGGTTTCTAAAGCCTGTGCGCCGTCTCCTGGCCTTTGGTTGCTGGGTTCTGCGTGGACGAGCCACGTGTGTGAGGGGGGTCCACAGAGCCCACGGGAGCCGCGGCGACGGGCCCAACGATCCCGGCCGCTTTGCACCCTCGCTGGCGGCGGGCTCTCGCACCTGAGGGTCACGCCGTTTTGCTGCCGTGACGGTCAGCTACGACAACAGATCATACCGACAGATGAACTTCAGCCAAAATCATTAGCAACGTGCAAGAGGCCGTGAGAGAGTAAGCAAATAGATAGAAAGAAAAGGAAAATCCACTTATACCTAATTATGTAGCTGGATGGTTGCCACGGATCAGGCCCTGGATGCTCAAAACCAGCAACCAGCCAGAGGCTGCGCAGAGAGAGGACAGGACCGCTCCGCGCCCCCCACCCCCCCCCCCCAGGCCCGATGGCCATCTAGGGCTCTGCCTGAGCGTGGGGTTTGCACGTGGTTCCCGCAGCCCCTGCCGCCCCTCTGCTGGGATTTCGTGACTTCAGCGTGCCTGTGGGACCCTCCGCGGTGGGTCCTTTGTGAGCGTTCACGGAAACGTCGCACAGAAGCACCAAAATGCATAAGTGCTGCTTGCAAGGCGGGTGGCTTTCCTGGTTTGCGCTGTTTCTGGCCCGTGGAGTCTCTGCTATGTTTATTTGCCTGTCAGTGACCCTGGCGCTGGACGGTACTGGGTCCATACAATCCGTTCCCTGGGTCTGAGTGCAGGTGTGGCCTGTCCCACGCTGGCCGGGCCACGAGGGAGCTGGGTTGGGTCCCAGGTTCCCCGATGGCCGCAATACGGGGGCTGAGGAGGAAGAGGAGCCCCGGGAGGTGACCCTTGCTCTGAGGCCACCCCCTCGCCTCTCTGGAGGATTTGGGGTGCGATGGACCCCGGGAGAAGGGGGCAGCGAGTGTTGGAGGCTGTGTCCCTGCTGTCGTGAGCTCACCCAGGAGACCCCTCCCTGGAGCTGTTGCACATGATGGGCTCCCTCCTGCACCTGTGCTTGGGGGTGGGGGGCGCCACTCGAGGCCAGTGGCCCTCCAGGGCGGGGATGAAACACAGGCTTTCTTTGTTTCACAGAAGGGGATGAGCGTGTGCCTTGGGCTACAGACGTGGTTTCAACTAAGACCTGTCGCGAGAAAGTTCCACGGAAAACTGCCTTCCTTCCTCCCGGCTATTTCAGAGGCAGCGTAGTTCACAGATGAGACGATCCCCCTGCACCGCCTTGGCCGGGCTCCTGCCTCCTTGTCCCCCGGCGTCCCGAAGCTGCTCTCCTCCCGCACCGCCCGGAGCTTCCTCTCCCAAAGCAGCACGCACACGAGACACACGTCACACCCGCGTCACACCCACCGGGACGCTGCCATCAGAAACGATGTGCCGGGTGTCGGGGAGGATGTGGGGAATCAGACCCCGGGACACCGCAGGTGGAAACGTAATACGGGGCAGCCGGGGCAGAAAACGGCAGGCAGTTCCTCACAAAGTTAAACATAGAAGTCACCGCACGACCCAGCGAGCCCACACCTATAGGCATCCACCCAGGAGAAGCGAACACGTGTTCACACAAAAACCTGTAGGCGACCGCCCGGGGCAGCGCTGTGCGAAACCCCCCCAATGCCCCGATGCGGGAACCCCCCCAAGCTGGACACTTCGAGGGGGTGCAGTTTGCTGAGCACCGGCCACACCCCAATAAAGCCAACAGACGTCGGAGCATCTAGGTATCCAGATTCCGTATGTGCGAATTCAGATATATCTGTAACCCCCAGACCAGCAACCACACATCCTCTGTCACCCGTGGACACGCACGGTCCGCCACGCACGCTCCCCGCGGGGGCCGGCGGGACAGCGCTCTGCCCGGTGCAGCACAGGCTCTAACCAAAGTGTCCCTCTCGCTGTCCGTTTGGCGTCTGCTCTTTTGCCTTCTTGTGGGTTTTGTCGGCGATTTCACCATTTAAAATGGCTCTTAAGCACGGGACGCAAGGGCTGTCCAGCGTCCCGAGCCCAACAAGGCTGTGATGGGCCTCAGGAAGAAACGGTGTCAGAGAAGCTTCCCGCCTGCACGAGTCACACGCTGTTGGCCCTGAGTTACTGGTTGTGAATCAACAGCACATGCGAATGTGTCTTCAGACAGAAGCATGCACGAGACAAGGTTGTGTATCGATCCAAACACAAATGTTGTGACCAGAGGCCGGCAAGAATTGAGTAGCCTGTGTCCCCTAGGAGCCGTGGGTGACGTTTAGTGTCCCCGGCAACTTTATAAAACTCAACTTCCACAGATAATGAGGGTTTGTGGTGTGTCTAAATGGGAACGAGCTGGGTTCTCGGGTAGCTTAAGGGGTCTCCCCAGGTGGCCTGAGCGAAGCCTGTGTGCCCCCGATGGCCCAGCACGTGCCCACAGGCTCCCAAGGGAGGGGCCTCAACCAGAGGAGTCAGGAATCCCCCTGAGGCTTTGACTCTGCCAAGTGCCAAGTGCATCGACCTGAGCGAGGACGCTCTCTCTCAAGGATGCTCGGGTGGCAGACGAAGAAGGCAGCTCGAGACACAGAGGGTGGGTGTCTGGGGGGAGGCTAAACAAAGCCCGTTTGGGACCGTGGCTTTGCTCAGGGTAAGTAACAACCCACCAGGCAAAGCGTGAAACCCATCTCTGGCCGGGGCTCCTGTAATATCTCTGTTTGTTTTTCAATTTTTAAAAATGTTTATTTATTATTGAGAGAGACAGAGCGTGAGCAGGGGAGGGGCAGAGAGAGAGGGAGACCCAGAATCCGAAGCAGCTCCAGGCTCTGAGCTGTCAGCACAGAGCCTGACGCGGGGCTCGAACTCACGGACCGTGAGATCATGACCCGAGCCGAAGTCGGACGCTTAACGGACTGAGCCCCCCAGGCGCCCCCGTGTGTCTCTGTTGATGGGCAGGCATGCCCATCCTGACCAGCTTTAGACTCCAGAAGTCTTGGCCGCAGACCGTGGTTGGGGCTTAGAGACGACCTTGTCATGGCGAGCTACATCTTGCCCTTCGCACAGAGCTGGGCACACGGTCATGAGATGTTTTCCTCGGAAAATACAATGACAATGGAGGGACGACGACCAAGGGGCCACGTAACGTGATAGAAATCCAACTTCCCTCTGTGTCTGACGCATGCACCCCCAACCACAAAAGCCACCTACTCTTTTTCCCTGTGTTCGTTCATTAGCAGGTGTTCCTTGGACCCTGTTAAGGGTCAGGGTCTCCGGTCGAGGGCTGAGGCCTTGTCCTCGAGAAGCTCGCTCAGGGGAAGGGAGACGGACCCAAGAAGACAGGGACAACTGTGGGGGATTAGTGCAGAAAGCAAACAGACAGCCCACTAAGCGGCCCTTCCTCTGCCCAACGGGGCGGTCCCCACGTGCGGGAATGACGGCGGAGACGGAAGCCGTTTCTCTCTGTGGTTGCCCGTCACTCACCCGATGGACGGATAAATGTATCTCACACACGTGAGTGGGGAGGGAGGGGCGGGCACAAGACAAAAACCAATAACAACAAGGAAAGAAACTGGAGGGAAGGCTACGGTCGCATCCAGACCGGATGTGGGGGCACCAATTGCGTGATCGTTCCAGACGCCGGCACGCCAGAAAGCTGCTCCTGGACCAGAGCAGGGGCGGAGCAGAGGGCCCTTGGGACTGGGACACCGGGGTCTGCAGACGGAGCTCAGAGTCTAATCCACAGCTGATTCCAACCCAGGGACAGCCGAAGTCACTTGACACTCATTCAGGCTCTGAAGGTCTGGGAGACCTTCTCCAACGGCTCCGCCCCTGTCTTCCTGCTCCTCACGGCCCCCCTGCCTTTCGGGGGGACGCGGGAGTCTCCAGGGATGCTTTGGAAACAGCCCCTCCCTCCCTGGATGCTAGTCATTGGATTTCCTTTCTCCTCTGGCCTCCTGGGCCCCTCCTTCCGCCCCCTTCCTGCTCTGGGGCGGCTCCCTTGGTTCCCCTGCTGAGCCCCGGACAGCAGCCTGAGGGCAGAAGTCAGCCTGGGTGGGCATCAGTGTGACCCAGGAACCCGGTCCCCCTCCCTGATCCTTCCTGCCTCCCTGCCCTCACATCACCTGTAGCCTCACAGATGTGGATATAGGGCTCCCGAAGCCCAGGACGCTGAGCCACAAAGAGGCGTGGACCCCCCCACAGAGCCCAGCACCTGCCGCAGGGTGGCCCCGACGGACGACAGGGCTGTGGGGCACAGACCGGACAGGCCGCCCCCACCAGAGAGCCGCAGCATAGACAGCAGACTGGGCAGGGATGGGGCGGGGGGTGCGGTGTGGGCAGCTGTGGTCATCAATCCCAGATTCCTTCCTTTCCTTTTGAGCACCCCTTCTCCCCCTGCAGGAGCGAGTCCCTGGCGGAGGGGGGTGGGCGGTGGCGGCCAGAAGCCCCTCCCGGCCCCGCCCCTGGCCTCCGGGCACATAAAACAAGAAGAAGATGAGGTGCTGAGTCACCTTTTATGCATCCCTCCTGCCCCGACCCTCTTAGATTCCTCGAAGGCCAGGCTGTTGCTTGAACAGACTCCCACTGCTCCCTCCCGGCGCCCGGCATCCGAGGCCCGTCAGGCGGATTCACAGGGCGCTGCGCCCGGTGCCGGATGCCGCCTCTGGGACCGTAGACGCTTGGGGCACATCTTTTCCAGGAGGGAGACGGGGCCCCTGTGTCCCCGCGTGGGGTGGGGCCGGACGGCACCCCGACGGGGCTTCAGGCAAGAACCATTAAAACCACCGCCACGTAAGATCTGTCCGTGCGACGGGCACCCGGCCACGGCCACACCATCGCCGCTGGGAGCTGGGATCGAAGGGATTTGAGCAGACGGTTCAGGCTGGTCTGGAGACTGGCCTCTGTCCTGAGTTTAGGATGCGGGCTGGGGGTGGGGGGCTGCCGAGCCCCACCCTCCTGCTCCGGGGCCTTTGGGAACACCGTGTCCCACACTCGAGGCCTTCCGGTGGGGCGTGGGGTGTCACGCTTCAGTTACCCCCGTTCTCCCCTCGCTCTCGCCCTCGGGAGAGACAGGAACTTCTCCATCGAGGAGGGCTATTTACTCTCCCCTGGGGCTGCCTGAGTGGTGTCTTCAGCCTACAGAATTTTGGAAGAATTTGGAGAAAAAAAGAGCCCGACGCCCAGAAACCCAGACTAAACAAAGTCTGCAGTGGGCGAGCCGCGGCGTGCGGGCCTCGGGAGCCGGACGGCACAGAGGGAGCGGAGGCAGGCTTCTGGGTCACAGGCGGGGCCGGCGCCGGGCCCCGGGGAGGTGACGGTGAAGGGACCCTTTGTTCCTGTGGCACACGTGCAGGCTACCTTCAACGAGTGGGGGCCGCCCACCTGCATCAAAGGCCACTTCGTCCCATCCCCCACGCGCTGACGCTCCCGGGGGTCCGAGCCGGGGGCACGAGGGCCAGCGAGGGACCCGGACACGAGTGTCACCTGAACGGGCTCATCACGGGACGAGCTCGTCTAGGGCCTCTTCCACGAGGGGTCTCTCCCGCCAACACGACCCCCTCCTGACCTACACTCAGACGAGCCCACCCTCCTGTAAAGAGGGAAACTGAGGCCAGAGGGGTGGCAGTCCACAACCCAGCCCTCCTGCGCACCGTCTGACGTCACGGCCCTGCCTGCGGCCGCCTGGTCTCCCCCGCCTGGGTGTCTGCTTCCGCATCAGCGGCTCCCATAGTCGCAAAGACAGGGAGACACGGGACTTAAGGGGTCGGCCAGGGCTGGGGTCCCTCTGGAGGCAGCTTTTCAAAAGCCAGTCCAGGCCCCGCAGGCAGGAGAGCACCTCGAGTACACGGGGGTTTCCCGGGGTGGGTGACGCCCCAATGGTGGCTGAAGGGTTCCACACGCTGCCTCCTGGCACATTCCTGACCACGAGGTGGGCTGGCTCTGTGTGTGGGTGCACACCGGCCCCCCCACGATGGGGACCCCGGCTAGTTTTGAGTGATCCCGCTCAAGGTGCTGGCTCTGATTTCCTCGTGGACACTCCTGGCGGGACCGCAGGGTCTTTGTTAATTCGGAACTCAATACGGCCCAACAAGGTGTGGCCAGGGAGGGGCCGGCCAGCCTCTTCCCTCCAGGTTCCTTGAGATCCAGCTGGCTGGGGGTGCTGGTCCTTCTGGGGACTCTGTTCCTGGGGGACAAGTTGCTGCTGAAGAGGAGGGGGGCACACGGGGGCCCCCAGATGGGAGGGACCGGGCCCCCCCATGTCTGGGCAGACGGGCCGGGTGCTGACGCCACGGGCTTAACTGACTGGGGACGCCCCTGTCCGCTGTGATCCTGCAGCCAGGCTGGGAGGGGAGAGCGAGTTGTGGGGCGGAGGCCCCTGGAAATGCTCCCCCAGACCGCAGCTGGAAGGAGGCTGAGCACAGACAGGGAGGGGGAGAGGGGTCCGACCTGCCACCTGCTTCCTCCACACAGAAAAAGCCCGCTCGGGGGGCTTCACGGAGAAGGCCCAGGGGGTGCGCTGCCCTGTCCACCCCGGGGACGCCCTCACTCTGAGCTGGGCTCTGCCAGGACAGGGAAGCTCTTTGCACTGACGACACCTCACCTGCTCACCTAGATCTTGCCGTTGCTGTCCCTCAGGTGGGCGCGAGGGGGGACGCCCGGGTCCCGAAGGAGACAGGGAAACACGTGGCTCAGCCGAAGTCCCTGTGCCCGAGTCCTCTCACAAGTGCGCGCACAGGGGCACACGCGCACACGCGGGGCTCCCAAGCACCTGCTGGGAGCTGTGCTGGACCTGCGGCCGTGCCCTGCAGATACCCCAGGCCCTGCAGGGCCGGAGGGAGCCTCCCGTTTCCAGGGGTGAGGTGAACCGGGGGTGCCGAGAAGCCCACCCGGGATGGAGGCAACGGCAGTGCCCACTCCCCACCTCCCGGCAGCCGCCGAGCACGCGGCACAAACAGCCACACGGGATCCCTCCATAAATCCCGTTCAACAGGCTCTTAACAATGAAATACCCTACTATTAGCCGAGACAACCTCTTACTCAAAACAAATACTGGTCTCGAGTTTAGCTGACGCGCAATCCCCTATGATCATCGGTTCCTGGCCCGGGTGCTTCAATCTCTGTATTTATGAAACAATAACGGAATTCTATTTCACGGCACGGCGCTGGGGCCCAGCGCCTCCGATGAGCTTGCAAAAGCGTTCGTGCTTTGCCCCCGGCGATCGGCTCCTTCCCATTACCGCCTTGTCCTGCTTCACAGATGGATGGATCACCGCCCAGACAGCAATAGCACCTTCACCCACGTGTTATTATCAGAACCAGTGTCCGTGGCGATTTGCAAAGGTTTCATTCCGGCACGGCGGCGGACGGGCTGGGTGGGGATGGAGACGCAAATGTGGGTCCCGGTCGCCGTCCTTCCGTCCCCACAATCCCGCCGGGGAGACGCTGCACGTCTCAGGTGGAGAAGGGAGCCGTCCGGGCCCCCTGGCGTTCTGGCGGGCTTTGCCGAGGCCCCTCCCGGACAAGACCCTTCCCTTTTCCTCTGGCGGCTGGTGGGGAGGGTGAGGTGCTTACTCAAAAGCCTGGAAGCCCCGGCCACATGTCGGGCACCAGGGTGGGATGCGGGGTCAGTAGGATCTGGCCCCCATCCTCGTGGGCCAAACAGGTCTGCGGTAACACTCAACATGGGTGCGTTCCTTGTCCTGGTAATTAGCTGTGGACAGACAGTCAAACGAGGCCAGGCCAGAGTCCAAGTTCATGAGACAGATGCCCCCCCCCCACCCCGTTTGGGACGATTCCAGCGAGATGAGCCGTTAAGCCTGGACGCCTCCCCCGCAGGGCTCGCCACACCTCTCAGCCACCCGAGACCCTCTGGAGCCATTTTGAAGGGATCGGTTTTTCCGTCGCTCGGCTGTGGGGTGGGACCCACCAGCCAAGGTGTCGCTAGAGGTGTTCCGCCCGGGCCCCCCTCTCTGCCTCTGCACCAACCCCCCGATTCCCATCTCCCGGGCTCACCCCCGCCCGAAGGGAGCCTGGCAGTGCTCCCCCGCCGCCTGCCTCCTCTTTCTTTGTGGGGGCGGGAACACTGTCCCTCCTTTCCTTCCCCTTCTCGACACCCCCAACTGCTTATCTGCCACCAGACAGTGCGGTCAAGGGCGAAGGTTACGTATGCGCCGCTTGCCAAGAGAGCCCTTGTCAACACGTGGGGAGGCCGGTCGAGGTGCTGCAGGGCCGGCACGGCTCACTCAAGTGCTGTTTATCTTTTCGCGCCCTCTGTCTCTCCGTGGGTGGAGCCCCCGCGGGCCGGGCTGGAGGATCAAAGCCTCCCGGACGGAGCCGGTGGCCGCTCTGATTCACAGGAGCTAAAAATGCACAGGTTTGGGAAGGCCGTGCACCCTCCCGGCTGCGTTATCACCTCCTCGCTCCCTCTCATCTGGCTTTGCGCCGTAATAACGCGAGTGTTGAGTAACAGGCTTGCGGCTCGGCCACGGGAGATTCCTTCTGGTGATGCCGTCGGACAAAACAACTCGACCTGTTTTCCTCTCAATAAATCCAGCGTGTGCGGAAGGTTGTCAGCATGACCTTGAAAGGCAGGCACCCTGCCAAGGCCTCTTTGGCCCGAAGACTCGGGCCCCTGAAACAGCCTTTCTGAAACGATCACGCGCGGTCACGCTGGGTTTCCTCTGCCGCGCGCAGCTCCGGCCGGACTCAGGGGCGTCTGGAGACGCCGGGCCCTGCGGGAGCCCCTGTGGAGACGTATCCACGGTGGGTGCGGGAGACGGGCGCAGGGCGAGTTCTCGCATCTTACCGGGGGACGTCCCAGGCAGTGGGAGGCCTCCATTTGCTCCCCGTGGAGAAGATCCTACAGGAACAGTAGCTGGAAGCAGATCTGTCCTGTGCGGGCCAGTGGTCTTCCTCCCGTCAGGATCACCCACGGGGCTCAGTAAGAGACCGGAACAGAGCCCTGACCACGGCCCCCGAGCTCCGCCCGGAAGGTCTGGGCTGGACCCTGAGCACCTGCATTTCTAACGGGTCCCCGGACGATGCTGAGGCTGGCGACCTCCAGCTACCACACGCACGACACTTCCGTGGTGTTTTTGCATTTGGAACTTATTTAAAACTTATTTAAAAACTTATTTAAAACCGGCAACGGTTCCATCAGCAGGCAGCGCGTGGCTGGGGAGGCCCTGTCCCACGGTGGCCGCTGGGGGGTCCACGTGACCCGCAGCACCTTGGAGGCTCCAGTGCCCAGGAGGCCCGCGGACCCCGGGGCCGGCCCTCCGGCCTTCCGGCTGCTGGAATAGTAACAAAAACAGATGATGTTTCTTGAGAGTCCAGGGGTCAGGTGCCTCCTGTGTCAGCTCCTGTCCCCGGAGTCCTATCTGGGGAAGTCACACCGCTGTCTGGACCGCTAGGGCCCCGGGACACGGCTGCTCCCGCACCTCCCCGGTGCTGAGGACGAGACGGCCTCTCCCAGGCCCTGCGGTCAGGAGGCCAGGCTGCCTCTCACGCCGTAGGACAGTTAATAAGGCCCCGATGAATGATGGGGTTGGATTTCTGCACCACTAATTTCCGTAACTATCGCTCTTTGAAAGATAGCTCGGTCCCCGGTGCTCCCGGCCCTTCCCAGACAGAGCTGTATTATGTGGCCAAGTTCAGGGCACATATCCCGTTTCAGGGATCGAATAGGGCCCGCCTCGGAAAATTTTGCAATATTTTGCGATGCGTGGCCCCGTCTTGAGTTTCTTCCTCTGCCGTGAGGCCTCCCGGAGCCCGTTCAGGCTCCGGCCCAGTGCTCATCCGCAGGGGGGACGCCGCTCAGAAGAAGGGGTCGGGGCCACACGCCTGCTTTAGCCATGGCTGCCCCAGCACGGTCCTGAGCGTGTCCCTCTGTCCCCATCATGGGAGGAGCTGGCCGGACTCGGTGCGGTTTGGGCTCAGAAGTGGCGTAGAGCAGGAGGGAGAGACCGCGTGAGCGCCTTGGGAAAAGTGGGGGTTCTGGCCGTCTGTGTCCCACCCGGCTCGGGGGGACTTGAGCTCCAACCGCTCTGTGCCTCGGTCTCCACATCTGTGCAGTGGGGGTGCCGACACCCTCTCCGTGGCCAGGTCCTGGGAAGATGGCAGGAGCTCACACTGTAGGAGCTCAGAGCCAAGCCGGGCTGGTGGGCACCGTCTTTTATTTGCTTCCGTTTTCTGCCCCCAAAGGCTGGGACCCTGGCCTCTCAGGGAGGCCCTGCACAGGAGATCTGGGGATGAGGCTCGGCTCCCGGGTCAGTATCGTCAGGAGGCCGACTGTGGGCTGGGCTGCGGATGCCTCGACAGGCCTCCTTTGCCCCAGCCCCAGCCCCAGCCCCAGCCCCAGCGCAGCATGGGCCCCAGCAAGGGGCAGGAAGGTGAGTTCAGGGAGCACCCAACAGAAGGCACGGGGGCCAGAGGTCCAGATCACCTATAGGTGGAAATGTGCTGCAGGGAAACACCTGTGAACCCGTACCTGAGCACGTGTATGGCACCTGCATGGCCAGGAGCACAGGTGTCACCGCTTTAACTGCCACTTGGTAGGTGTCCCATCTTACGGGTGCCTAAAGCGAGGCCCGGAGCTGAGTGGCTGCGCTGGGTCTCCTGGGTGGTGGGGCGGGGGGGGAGGGGGTGGGGGGGCGGTCTGTCTGTCTGCAGAGTCCTTATCATCACCGCTGGGCCCCCAGACTGTGGTGGCAACAGGACTCCCAGGGGGGTTGTTAGCCTGCAGACCCCCCGGCTAACACTCCACCCCACGCATTCCCCTGGGTCCTGTGTCAAGGGGCTGGGACCGTACTCCCTGGAGCCCTGCCCCCCCCAACTTGTGACCCCTAGTTCCTGTGGCCACACGGGCAGCCTCCCCTCCCCCCCTCCTCCCCTTTCGGGGTTCTTCCGCCGACGGCCTGTAGTGACTGCCCAGAGCACCAGGAAGAAGGCAGGGCCCCGGACGCAGCACCAGCCCCTCCTCTGCAGGGACTGGGGTCATCGGCCAGGGACTGATGGCGTCCAGGCAGCAGGCCAGCTGAGCATGCGGCCCCGAGGCCCTGCACGGAGGTGGCTCCGGGGATGGAATGCCAGCCCCCCCCCCGATCGGGCCCGACCCCCCTTTGGAAATTCTGAAGCCTCACAAATCGGGATGCACCGGGCATCGGCCACGTGCAGGAAGAGAATAGCTACACTTCCTCCCACGGCGTCGGCTGAACCCGCACACCAACCCGTGCCCCAGGACACGCGCTGGGGAGGGAGGCGGGAAGGGCAGACCGTGCCTCTCTGACCCCGGCTCCTGGCTCCTGGCTCTAGGCCTGGGGGTCTCATCTGCACTGTGAAGGCAGCGGGTTAAACTCCCTGCAGCAGGATGGCCGGGCTGAGGGGGAGGGGGGCACATTCCCCCCACCACCCCGGCTGAGCTCCGTGCCGGGGGCCTGCACCTTGACTTTCCCAGGAAAGATCCCGGGGCCCCCCAGTGGCTGGGCTTTCCGTGCCCAGGGCATGTAGAAGAGCCTGGAGGTGCCTTCCTCCAGAAGCTGGCGAGGGGAAAGCGCAGACAGAAGAGCGGAAGGGGGCGTCCCGGCCGTGCCGTGACCCTGACCCACAGCCTCACACGACAGAGGACGTCCAGGACCCGCCCGGCCCCCAGGTGTCTGCTCCCCCGTCCAAACACTGAGCTGGGCACGGGGGTCACAGGTCAGCACTCAACGCCAAGGCCCTGGGAAGTTCGTCACTTCCTCCTTGAGGCCGGGACCGTCTGCGTCCTTGGGACGCAGGCCGTCGTGGCCGCCAGAGCGGACGCCCCAGGTCTCCTGGCTGAGGCGGCTTTGCCTCTGCACCGTGTGGCTCGCGTGGCCCTGAATAGACCTGCCTGGAGTTCCAGCTCTTTCCACCCGACAGCACGTGAGCCAGGCCGGCCCCGGGCCCCTCCGTGCCTCTGTTTCCCTCTTTGGAGCAAGGCCCTGAGAGAGCCAAGCGTGAAGTACTCAGAAGGCTGTCAGCACGGAAGCCATCGCTGCCGTTGCTGGCGTGGGCGGTGTAAGCGTGCTCGCGGGACCCCCCCAGGCCCCCGTGCGGGGTGCGACGCTCAGAACCCTCTGCTGGGATCCCCTCCCAGCCACGGGGGAGCCGGTCGGCCCACTCGGGAGCCCGGAGGGCGGGCGAGGAAGCCCCCCAAGAGGAAGGAGGGGGTGCAGCAGGGGCCGACGGAACCCGGCAGTCCCCACCCCCCCCACCCCTGCATGTTCAGGAAGGCCGGGAGTTTCCCACCCTTTTCCTCCTCTGCTGGGGACCTGGCGGGGCGTGCGGCTGGGGCGGGCTCGCCGGTTCACGGGGCCAAGTGCACCGCCATCCCCACCCCCGGGGTCCACACACGCTGCCCCGTTAACAACGGGTATTCCCGTCGCCCGCGCCCGCTTGATTCCACGACGGGGACGGCTTGGCGGGGTGAACCCTACAGGGACCCCGGCAAACGCTCGAGTGCCCGTCGCCGCGGGGGAGCCGGGGCTGGCGGGAGGAGGGCGGAGAATGCTGACTCCATCGCTCCAAAACTCCCGTAATTGACTTTTTAAAAAATGACATTAGCATTTAAATGGTCCCATCGTTATGAGGGTGAAGGTTCACTGGAATATGATCAATTTATTGAGCTTTTCAAATGTTCTCTTGGTATTTGTGCTTGGCCGCTGCCGGGGGCCTTCAGCACCAGGCTGTGATTGGGCCCCGCGACCGCGCAGAGAGCGCCGTCTGCCCGTCCCGACCCGCGTCCTGTGCACGCCGCGGGCAGGCCTGTCCTTGGCCAGCAGCCAGCCCTCACCTGACCGGGTGCCCGCAGCCCCGGGGAGCGCCGCGGAGGGCTGTGACCACCCCACGCTGACGTCGGGGCGTGGGTGGAGGGTGGGGCCGGGGCCCGCGGGGCAGTCCCATCACGGTGGCCGCGGACCTGCCCACTCCCAGGGCCAGCGCCAGCCGTCTGAGCTTTGTGAGCAGGGGCGAGACACCAGCTGTGGCAGGGTCGTGCTGTGGCCTGGGAACGTTTTACAGAATTACAGGGATCAGGTGGAAATGTAAAATGACCTAAGAGAGAGCCTGCGGAACAATGGGGCGCAGGCAGGAGGGTGAGCTCCTTTCCCAGCGACACCTGGAGAGGTAATAAGAACGTCCAGGTGGCCAAGTGGAGGGGAGAGGGCCTTGCCCTCCGTGGGGCTGGGGCCGAGTGGCGGGGCCCCCAAGCCAGACGGGGCCTGATCCCACAGGCACCCGGGGCCCCCAAGGGTACCCAGTGGGTTCTGAAAACCTCTCCAAGGGCTGCGGGGAGATGTTCCCACTGGAGCTGGGGCCACGGAGCACCAGCTTGCCCCCCCTGTCTGGGCTGTCCGAGGCAGCCTCAAACACCTCCGGCTCCTGTGCCCGGGGACCCTGCCCCCATTGCCACCCAAAGCCCACGATCTATTCCTGGGCACGTCACTCTGGAGCTCAGAGCTGGGGGAGGGGCCAGAGGGCGTGGTGGACTGCCACCTGGGTCACTGAGCCGAGAAGCTTCCGTCTGTCGCTGTGGACCGGACCACCCGTGCCAGGCTCGGGCTCTGGTCCCTGCTCTGCCCCTGGCCCGACCGGGACGCTGCACTTGTGTGGCTCTGTCGCCCGCTCGGGTGGGCTCTCTGGAGTTTTCTAGATGAAGAGCTGTTTTGAGAAGCCAAGCACAGAGCCCCCAACCGCCCAGGGTTTCATCCCTCTTTCCCCGGCACGGATGAAGCGCCCGATTTCCCTTTGTAAGGCTGCAAATTCCGTCACAGAGCATCTGTCTGTACCAAGGCCGCATCTCCATTCCGTCGGGGCCAGGGGCTCTCTGCGGACCCAAGCTGTGCACGGGACAAGGTGCTTGGCACCAGGGGGGACAGGGACCCCCTCACCCACCAACACCTGGACAAAGGATACCGCGGACGGTCCCAGTAGACCCTCCACGGCACACTGGGGGGCGATCTCTCAGGTTAGGTGGCACCCCCCCCCCACACCCCCCCGTGGCTGTTGGGCCTTCCATAAACTCACTCCCAAATGTGGGACTCATAAAAGCTTCGCCGACGACACGGAGCCCATGTGCCTTGGAAAGGTTTCCAGAGCTGTTAGAGACGGTCGTCAGCCCAGGGCCTCGCTCAGGTGGGGCCCAGAGGGTAGCAGGGTCCCCGACTTTGACAGGACGCCCGGGCCTCTCAGGTGACACGAATGTGGAACTCGTCTAATGGTGTCTGGGCATCCTCAGAGGCTGGAAGGCCTCCGAGCTTCTCTCTGCAGAACCCAGTCCAGAATTCCAGGGAAGGCTCATTGTTACGGGAAGTGTAGGCTTATTGTCCGATACTTCCTCTGCCTCAGCCCCCACCGGCCTGTCCCTCCTGCTCTGTCCCGATGGGGAAGGACTTCTGTGGCCCCTGACCCCTCGGGGATGGCCTGGGGGGGGGGGGGCCAGTGCTGCCCACACAGCGTGTCTGCCTGGCGAGACCCAAGTGTAGGGCTGGCCTCCACTTGTCTGGTCAGGAAAGCCAGAGGGACGCACTAGGGCGCAACTGTCCCCGCAGTGAGTCACTAGAAGGAGAAACGAATTGCCACAGAGGCAGATAAAAAAAAAAATCATCCATTTGTTCCCAGGTGGAAAACTGACATCTCAGACACGGAGACACAAGAACAAAAGCGGAAGCCGCTCTCCATAAAGCACTTAAATATGCTTATTAACTCTGACGTTTGAATGCACGCAGGCAGTTTTGAACCCAGGGAGGAAAAGTGTTCTCCCCAAGCTGGAACGTGCGAAGGAACACCGTAAAGGTGGTTTTCCTTTGCAGCCCTGCCTGCCATCCGTCCCGTCCCCGCCGGTGACGTCCCGCCAGCGGAAGAGCCCCGAGGACCCCAGCCCTGCTCCCGATGCTACACGCTGACAGCCCAGGGGAAAGCTGGCCCTGGGGAGGCGTGCCCCCTCTCCCTTGTTTCCGGAGCTTTCTGAAATGCTCGTGCTCTGGACAGAATGCCAGGCCGCCGGGAAACATCATCTTGGCCGAACCTTCAACTGCTTTCCATGAACGCTGACTTAACAGGAGAATGTCCGTTTTCCTCCCTCCCCAGCCCCCTCCCCAGGTAGGCACTGCCGCTTAAACGCTCGAAAAACAACTCGCGCTTCAAGAACCACACGGTTTATATTAAGTCAGACTCTATTTTAAAGGTTCCCAAAAGGCAGATAATGTCTGGGGAAACCGGGGCGTGTGATGTCGGTCTGCAAAGGCTTTCGAGCTGCTAGGGTGTTCGGGAGGAAAGACGTCCCCCAAGCAGGCGACAGAGGGCGCCTTCACCCCAGCCTCCGGGCAGCCCGGTGGCAGCCCCTGCCCAGGCCCGGACCGCAGGAGGCGAACTGACCAGCCACTGGGGTCCGTCCCTCCAGGCAGCCGGCCACCTGCCACGCAGAGTCCCCGCCCGCCACCGCCGGGCCCCCCAAACTCTGTATCTTGAGATGCTCCTGTCTGCCAAGGGGGAGCCAGGGTCCCACCCCAGAGCCTTGCACGCCTCCCTCTGCCCCACCTGATCTCCTGCAAATAACGGCTCTGTGAGATCGAATGATGGCCTTCCACGGTCAGGGCTTTGCTGGAAGGTTCTGGAAGAAATAGGTGGGTGACACGCTCAGGCTTCTCCCTCGGAACAGGGTGGCTGTCCGGCCTCACGGCACCCTGCCCTTGACCCTCTGCTCCCGCCCACCCTGTCCGCAGGTGTCTGCCCGGGACCCGGGACCGCAGGGCCCCGTGCTCGAGGCACCGAGCTAACAGGGGGCAGGGCCCCCCCCACTGGGCCAGACTTCTCCAAATACAGTGTCGGGAGGAACCCCTCCGGGAGGGCTCTCCCCTCTGACCTGGGCTCTGACCTGGGCCCGCAGAGCTCCGCTTGCTCGCTGCTAGGGAGCGCTCCAGAGCCCCTGGCTGTGCCCACCGAAAGGGGACAAATGCAGAAGAGAGAAGAGAAAGGGAAGTCACTGTTCCTGGAACCACCCCGCTCTGCCGGCCTCCCTCACCGGGGCCTTCGGGGGAGAGGCTCGCTCCGTCCCCGAGCGCCCCGGCCCTGCGGCCTCCAGCCCTGACCACGCATCGGGGGGAGGGACACACCCAGGTTCGACACGGACGCACACACAACAGTGAACACACCAGCAAGCGAGGCTAATGACCAGCAGTCTCGCCTGTTCAGACGTACACAGGCCTCCTGGATTTTTCTGCAAGTGCTTTCCGGACATGAGACTGGGGCCCGGGGGACCTCGGTGGCCGTGGCCGTTACCAAGCTTCTTGGCTACTCAGTCATAAGACCCTCCGGTCTCAACTCTCAACACAAGGCGGCCGTCCTCACTGCGGGTTGACTCTAGAGTAGCCTGCATTGGGGGGGGGGGGGGGGCGGCTGCCGAGACCCTCAGCCATAGGGGTTGCAGGCAGGGGCAGGTGGAGGGAGGAGCTTCTCGAACCAGAGCTGGCCTCTGCTCCCAAAGTATCCCGAGGCCCAGACTGCAGGGGCAAGGTCTCTGGGTCAAGGACGTGCGGCTGCTGAGGGAGGAGCCGGGAGCCTCCGTCTGGCTCACAGGCAGCTCCTGAGCTGAGCCAGCCAGCCTGCGTTTCCAGGGTAAGTGCCAGAGCCTGGCACTTACCGACCTCTCCATGGAGATGTCTGCGTGCCAAAGCCAGCCCCAAGCACATTCCTCTTCTAGAACATTCTGAGAACTCACGAATCGGGCCTGTTTATAGGTAGGCGGGTGGGGCCAAGTTGGAGGCCAGTTTCAGATGCTTTTCATTTGCAAGTCTAAAGGGGCTTCCTGGGGAAAGGAGGGGGCTGGTGGCTGCACCCCGGGGGCTGGACGGAGACCTGGGCGGAAGCCAGGGTCCACGCAACGCCCGTAAGGACCCTCCGCTTAAGCAGAGCTCTTCGGCCGCTGTGAGGGGCTCTGGTCCCCCAGAAGGCATAAGAGACGCATAAACCCCGTGGGAAGCCCAGACCTGCGTCCTGAGGGGCCTTCGGGAAACGTTCCACTACAGAACCTGTTCCAGGGCCACCTTCCCGACGGGTCCGTCCTGTCTTCCTCCTGGCTCCAAGAGTTCATTCAGAAAATGCCCACCAAACACCTACTGTGTGCCAAGCCATACTCCGGGGAAAGAATCAGTGCGACAGATAGGTTCTGCCATCATGGAGCCCACGTCAGAATCTCCAGGCTCTTGGGGGTCCCCGCGCTTGCCCACCTACCCCAGGGTTCACGGCCAATGGCCACAGCCTGAGATACCAGTGGCTACGACGGCCGGTGCTTCCTCTGTGGGGCGGTGCCCACAGGCGTGTCCTCGGGTGGGGAGCCGGCAGCACAGAACGGCGAGGTTCACAGTGACAGGACATCTGGGCACCCTGCAGCGTTGTCCCCAAGGCCCCGATTCGTGGATTCTCTGATCCTCCGGGGCCCCTGTCCCCACCTCCCAACCCCTGCTCAGCAGTTCCCTCCAGCTTCATGGCAGCCGCAGGGCTGACAGCATCGTCCCCACTTGCAGATGAGTTAGGGACGCGGCCGGACAAGGCTGCCCAGGGCAAAGGACCGCTCAGAGCTCTGCTCTCTGAGGCCTGGAGCCCCGGGAGCCTGGCTTGGGAGGAAAGCACGAGCAGGGCTGTGGACCAAGCCTTCAGGTCTCCTCGCTGCTTCCGACCAGCCTCCCCGAACCCGCCTGGGTCCTGAGCAGATTCTCACTCCCTCCCCCACTGCCGGGGGGACCTGGCCCTGGTTTCTCGTGGCCCCGGGACGGCTGGCCGGCCCTGCCTCCCCCCTGCCCAGGAATGGGTCTTGCCCAGGGTTCCCTTTTATTAGTATTTTTTTTTTTTTAAAGCTAAATACCTCTTTCCAGACCTCAGAAGCTTCAGTTGGTGCCACTGTGCTTGTAGCCAAGGCCCTTGGTGGAGGCCAGGGTGACAGGTGGGGCTCTCCCAGCGGGAGACACATGGGGACGATAGGAGCCCCAGGCCCTGAGGCGGACGCTCCCTGATGTGGGGCTGGACGCAGTGGCGAGGGCGGGGCGACAGAAAACCACGCCCTCGGCGCGAGAGACAGGCCAGACCCGTGCCCAGGTGAGGCAGGGAGCCTCAGTGTGGAAAGTGACAGTGACGGGGCCACTGGTCTGGCTAGCTGTCCGGTGAGGCTACACCATTCCCACCGAGCACCATGCAGCGACTACAATGGAGAGCCGGCCATGCCCTTGGGGCGCCACGCCGCTCGGGAGGGTGAGTGCGAGAAGCCGAGGTCACACTGCGTCTGTGGTGTGACCGCGCGTGGCACTACGCAGAACCGGTAAGCGCGTGAGTGTGCCACCCTCGAGCACGCCTGTGCACAGGCGGGCACCCGCCCGAATGCAGACGTATGTGCACCTGGCTAGGTCTGTGCCCACTCGGGAGTCTGTGTCTCCCTCCCGGAGCCCATGCGTTCATCCTGTTGTCCCAGCGGGGGAATCATGGTGACCGGGATTTTCTCATTTAAGGGATCC
Source organism: Panthera leo (assembly GCF_018350215.1). Lineage (NCBI taxonomy): Eukaryota > Metazoa > Chordata > Mammalia > Carnivora > Felidae > Panthera > Panthera leo. The sequence continues at coordinate 1,788,841 of NC_056686.1, read as the reverse complement.
TGGTTTCTTCCCCATAATTGTTCCACAAAGGGACTTGGGATTCCCGGAGGTTTTGTCCCAACCCGGCTCAGGCTTTCCTGGTGCCGGGGAGGAGGCCATCTGCCAATTCTGCATTGGCTGGCCTTCTGGGTGACATTGCCTCGGGGCGGGCTGGGCACAGGCTGGCTTCCCTGTCACCTCCCCTGGTGGCCCTCCTGCCTGCCCGCAGCTCCAGGCTGTCCACGGGCCCCTGGGGGGCTCCCTCCCGAGGGGACCTGGGCACCAGCCCCTTTGTCCCTGCCTCCCTCCCGCTGGGCCCTCCCGCAGCACCCACCCCCCCCCCCCCCAGCCCCCAGTTGAGGTCGAGGAGCGGCCTCCCCCTCCCCCTGCTGTCTCTCTCCCTGGGCGGGAAGGGCTCTCAGAGTTTCTTACTCTGTCCTGCCCTCCAGCTGGCCAGGGCAGGAGAGAGCCCTGAACCAGGGGTGAGGCCAGTGCAGCAGGAAGCCAGCCCTGCGGCCTGTCGTGTGCAGGGGTGTCTGGCCCGAGGCTGCTGTGCAGGGTGGCTCCTCCAAATGCCGTGCACCCCACCGTCCGTCTTTAAGGATCTGACCTGAGCTCATTCACCCCCAGACCCAGCTGTGTTCTGGGCTTGACCTCGGGAAGCAACTCCTTGTTCCGTCTGCCCTGCAAGTGCCCACAGAGGCCCCACCTCCTGCTAAGCAGCCAGGGGCCCCTCTGGGTGGACGGGGTGGCGGGGGGGGGGGGCGGGGAGGCGCAGGGCCCCGGTGATCATCTGCTCTTTGACAGGAGGGTTCCACGGTCCGCCTCACACTTCAGGGACCCAGGACCGCCCTGGTGGCCCTTGGTGGAGGCTTCCACACCCACTTTCTTTGCAAAGGCTGCACAGAGAGGTTGCGGGGCAGGCCAGCCCCTCGGGCCTGATGGTAGTGAGAGGATGATGATGACAGACAGACAGACAGACAGCATCCTAGAGGACAGAGGCACAGGCGGCTTCTCTCCGAGACCCACTGGAACTCCACACTCTGGGGCTGGAAGCACTGGGTGGGGGGGGGGGTCGGAGGGGCGACTGGGGGTCTTGGGGGCACCTGGCCCTCACGAGGGGACACCGGGCGGCTGTGCTACGTCACCCCATTTCCCCCCCAGCGTCTCTGTCCTCAGGTCAGCAGAAGTTTTCTGAATTCAGACACCCCCCCCCCCCCCCCCCCCCCCCCGCCAAACGCACCACCAGACAATTTGCCAACGAAGTTGGGAAAACTCTCGGGGGGTCACTTTTCACCGGGCTGGGAGCCTTGCGTGGAGAGACCCCTGGTGACACCGGCCGCAAGCTCCACAGCCGGCCCGGCGGTCGCCTCTGGGTATCCTGGCTCGCTGTGCTGCCCGAGGGGACCCGGAGGCCTGAGGGCTGGTGTTTCTCTGCCAGCACAAGGACGTCCTGGAGGTGCCCGCATCCTCTGGCCAGTTGGTCCTCTGGCCGCCGGCCCCAGTGAGCAGGCCCGGGCTGTCCCTGGGAAAATACATCATGGGGGACAATCCACGGGAGGAACTGGGGTGTCCAGGGAGACCCCGCGAGGCCTCGGGGGGGGGTCCTCTCCGCCACAGGCAGGGAGGGTTGAGACCCAGGCGAGCACCAGGAGAACGGAGGGGGTGGGCCTGGAGGGGCTGGGCCGCGATGGCGGGGGAACACGTGGAGGTCGGTTGGCAAAGAGCCCAGACCCTCCACGTCCCCAGACTCCTCCTCTGGCCACTGTCCTTTCTGGAGCAGAGGACTCCCCCCCCCCCCGCCAGCATTGCTGCTCACGCAGCTCCCAGAAACAACGGATCAGTGATCTTAGGAGGGCACGTACACGCGTGTGTGCATGTGTGTGTGAAGGGGCGTGAAGCAAACTGGGACTCATTCCCCTTTCCAGGGCACTTGGGGATTCACTTGGGGCCGTGCCCCGTCTCACCTAGGCCCCGACGACGACCGGGGCGCACACGCCTAGGCCACACCCCCGAGGGCATCTGCACATTCCCGTCAAAAGCCTGTTCTTCCCTCCCCAAGAAGGAAGGGTCGGGCCAGCAGGGGGCTCCCCTTCATCGTGCTCCTGGTCCGTGCACACGCGCCCGGGGTACCGCATCCAGAAGAGGCCTTAGAGGGTGCCCATGGGTCGGGGGGGGCGGACCCAGGCGGTCCGCGCTCCTGTGGGTCCACACCGCCGCCCCAGCCAACGTGCCTGTTGGCCTCCAAGCTGTCCCCCGAGGCTTGTCGATGCCCCCCTGGGGAGAGGGTAGGCCATGGCCGCTTGGTGACATCCCCAGGTGACACGTGGCCCAGGGGCCGGAGCCTCACCCGACCTTCCGGCGGGTCCGACGGCATGCGGACACATCCGTTTGCCACACAGCCCCCCAGCTGGCCCTCCTGCAGCCCCGTCCCAGCCTGGTTCCTGTCTGTCTGCTGGTCATCGCGCACAGTGACCGCAGAGCAGGTGACGAATGGCTGGTGTCGAGTCCTGTCATGCCAACGGAGTCCTGGGGGAAATGTGAGAGGCTCTCAAAACGGCTTTATTACCAACCTGTGGCCACAGAGATGATCAATCAAACTGATTGGTGATGGCAAACACCAGGAGACGAGAGGCAGACGCCGGCCCCAGGGGCCGAGGGTCAGGGCCAGGGGGGCGGGGGCGCTCGGGAGAGGACGGCGGCACATTAAATGCTGAACTTGACTGCGGTCCAGGCCCCGTCAGCGCACTCGCTCTCCTTGCATTGCCGGCTGGCCTTGGGGGCCCTGGCGGCAGCCCCCGGGGACAGAAAATGCCAGATCAGCAGGGCAGAGGGCTGCGTGGGCAGGGGGCTGGTTCCCGTGCCAGGGAGAAATGAGAGCCTGGGGGCTTTCAGAAAACGGGGGCTTTCTGTGCCTCGGCCCCGTTGGCGGAGGGGAGTCGGCTGGCGGATGAGGTCCCGAGCCCCGAGCTGCCCGCGGGCCGGGGACTGGAGACGGTTCCCGCGTGCTGTCCAGGGCAGGATGAATCAGACCTTTCTTGGGGAAGTGCCTCCCCGCACAAGGACGTTTTAGTCAGACATAATTGCAAGGAAAAATAAACCTGCCTTAACAGAAAACAGCTTTCCAGTTGTTTTTTCCCGTCCTTGAAGGCCTTTCAACTCCAGGTTTTGGCAAGTCTTGGCCGGGGGTAATTGTCAACACGGTGCCGCGTCCAGAGACCAAAGCCAGCGGCACGGAAGTGGTACCCGCAGCTCGAGAGGGACCCGGACACTCTGGTGCGCACACACGCCCTCCGCGGGGGCCGTCCGACCGCAGGCAGCAGGGAACTTGGGTCTTGGCCGCGGTGCACATAGCTCAGCAGCACCTCGGAGGCTCTGAGCCCCGAGCCACAGAGAGGCAGGCCTCGCGGGAGCAGCCGGAACCACCGGGCCGCTGCAGGGACCCTCCGGTTTGGGGCAGCCCCCTCCCACCCTCTGGGCTCCACCCCCGATTCTCAGGTCGCCCGGCAGAGAAAGGTCCCCCGGGTCCTTGGTGGCCTCCTCTCCCCGGGGGCCTGATGCAGTTCTCGACGGCACTGGGCCCACCAGCTGGGCCCCGAACTGGGCCCTGAAAGAGGGCACCTGCCTGGAGCAGAGCTGGCCCCTCGGGGCCCATGCTGTCAGGGTCGTGCCGGCCGACAGCATGTTGGATGACCGCCAGTCTGTACCCGCCCCCCCTGGATAGGCCCAGCCAGACCCTCCTCCTCCCTCTGTCTTTGGGGGTCCCACCAAAGGGCCGTGGGGGCGAGCAGGGGACCCGGAACAGGCAGCTGTGGGCAGGGGCCGGGCTGGGGTCTGCCGGGCCTGGAGGACGGGACGCCCACCGCTTTGTCATCACCGACGTCCATGTTGTTCAAGGGAGGGAACCTGTTACAGGGCCTGTCAGGCCCACGGCTGACAGGCCGATGTTACTCACTTGGCTGGGTTCTGGAAGACTCGGGCTCATTTGCCAGGCAAAATTAATGAGAAAGGAAAGACGTAAACGAGATAGTAATTTATGACTTCCACTGAGGCACTCTCTCCCCGCTCCCCACGCATGGGGGCACATCTCATTTGAAATAACGCTCTGCCCTCGGAGGACGGGGCCGGGCCACGGAGCTGCCCTCACGGGCCCCCAGCCTGGACGCCGGTCCCGCCCGGCCATCGGTACACGGCGGGCCCCCGGGGTCTCCGGCATGCAGGGCGCCAGTTTCCAGCTCAGGCCACGGGGAGCAAATCCACGGCGTTTTGGTGACTCCCGTACCGTCGGCCCGACTCTGGCTTCCCGAGGCCCCGATGTGCCTTTCCTCTCCTCCTTGCCCTCGCCGCCACCAGCCCCCCAAAAACACAAAGAAGAATGTAAAGGGAAAGCTGGCAATTCGGCAGCAAAATAAACCTTTCCTAATGGCTACCAAACTTGCTGAGTGTCACAGCTATAGTGACTTTGTGCAGGGAGTCTGTAATAATCACGCAGCTCAGAGACAAGGCCTCTCTCCGGCAGGAGCCAACGTGACAGGGCCTGGAAGGCAGGTGTTACTGTAATTAGCTATTGTTTGACTATCAAAAGTCAGGGCTGATTAAAGCCACTAAGCACGAGTGCACTATTTTATTTCAAAGAATATTTTGAACTGCACGCTGGGCCCTTTCAGAGAGGACCTTCCTTCCGCAGCCGGCTAAGAGCCCATGCCAGCAGTAATCAGACGCGAAATCTGCATAAACCTTCAGGGTTTAATTCAAGCAGAGACCTTTCATTAGAAATATGTTACTTTATGAAATCTGGTCGCCAGCAAGGGGAGAAAAATGTGACTTCTTAAGAAAAGTGAATGGCATCTCTTTAGTGATTAACCCGAGATTAATGGAGGTCCCCACTGCTCGGTCTAAGTCCATTTTATTGCTAATTCATTTAGGTACCATTTCAGATACGCTTCATGAAAGTTACCTGCCAGGGCGTCAGGCTTTGGCAAACGAGGATAGCCATTACGGTCAAATCCCCAATACACTTTTTATTAAAGAAGCTTTGAAAAGTGTCTCGTGTTAGTCTTTCTTCCCCTTTCTTTTTTGGGGACTTTCTATTTAATGTACTCAATTAGTTAAAGATTTGGATCCCGATTCATTATGCAGACATTGATGTGGCTGTTTCACCTTCGGGGCTCGCTCCCGGCGCCCCACGCGGAGCCCGCGGTTGGGGACCTGCCCCCCACACCCACCCGCAGACGCGCCACCCTGGAAACACACGTGGGCACACCCCAAAACGCAAGGATCCCGGCGAATGGGCAGGGGGCGCCCCCACTCGCCACTTCTCCCCCAAAGGCCCCTCCCATGGCCGAGCACCCCTGGTTCTTCCAGGCACGGGGCCTCGGGGGTGGTGGGGCTCCTTCCACGTGGTTCAGAGAAACTAGGGTTTGGGTGGGTGGGAGGTTAGGGTTAGGTCCTGCCAAGCCGTCTCGCCCTGCCCCCATCCTGCCCCGGGACTTCCTTCTGTCTCTGGCAGGGGGCTTTGCCTCGTCTTTCCATTCTGAAGGCATCCCCCACCACCCCCATGCAGGCCCTGACTTTCCTCCCGGCAGGCCTCAGCCCCACCAGGACACCTGTTCAGGTTCAGGTGCTGCCCCCCGCCCCCGCCCCACATTCTGGCTCAGGGGGCGTCCCTGCCGCACCCCCAGGGGCTGTGGAGTGGGAGTCGTAGCCCAAGGAAAGAGGGTGGCTCAGGGTCCAGGGGGGCCTTTCTGCCCCTCATTTTTTCCCCAAATTGTATCAGAGCCTCGGTGTGTTTTGGGGGGTTTGAACAACGCAGCAAAGAACACGGAACAATGGAAAACCTTCGCTGCCAATTGAGGACATTTTATTCTCTTCCCTGGGAGTTGTGCTTTTTCGTGGAAGGAACAGCTTTCCGGGTAAGGTGAGTCCTGCTTTGGCCAGACTCTGCCAGGCCCTGCTGCCTCAGGCAGCCAGAGCGGCCAGGGTCCGGCCGTGGGCTGCTGGGTGTGTCCCTCACCGACACCTGGCCTGACTGCTGACGTGGCACTTAGGCCCTGGCCACGCCCCAGACACGCAGAATGACCCGCGGCCTTCTACATGCTGTTCCATGCTGCTGGGCCTTTGCACATTCTGTTCCTTCTTTAGGAACACCTCTCCTTGGACAATAACTGACGGTTTCCACTCTGTTAGGTCCTGCCTAAACCTTCCCCAGCACGAAGCCTTCCGCAGCCCCTGCCCCACACGCCCCTTCAGATGGCCTGGGTGCCTTCTCTTCACCCCCCAGTGCCCGTGAGCTCCGGCCATGTCAGCGGACTTCGTGTGAGCCCCTTAGACGGACAGGGCAGGGCACACCGGCCATGTAGGCCTCATGACGGGTGTGGCTAATGAACGAGCGGACGGATGGACGGGTCTGTCTCACACCATACGTGGGGTCCCTGGGCCCCACAGAACCACTGAGGGGGATACGGCATGGAGGAGGGACCCCGATCCTCTCGGCGGATACACAGACCTGCGCGTCCCGCTCACTCCTCAGCACAAGCCCACCAGGATGACACGACCCGGCCCTAGGACCACGGTCCCCACCGTTTGGCAGGTGAGAGCCCCCTCCCACAGCAGAGCATCCTGTGTTCTTGCAGGCACTGGGGCTTCGGCGGGGGCCAGTCCAGGCGGGGGGGGCCTGGGTGTGACCGAGCTGCGATCCCAGGGCCCGGCTGCCCCTCCACCGGCACGCCTCCCACAGCCACTGCCCTTCCTGGCCCTCGGGGGGCACGGGGCGCGGAGCTTCGCCCTTGCTCTGGCCCGGAACGCCAGCCCCCAGCCCCACGTTAAGGCGGAAGCCGTGGGGTCCGAGCTTGGCGCCTCCCAAAGATCCAGGCATCACACCAGGAGCTTTTAAATCTCCCTCAATGAACGCGAAACCGGGGACATGTAGCCAACGTGTCTGTTATTGCAAACGCGCGCCGTCCCAGGGCCAAACGTGAGTATCAGGAGCTGAGCCCCGGGACGCGCCGTGTCCTGAGAGGCTGCCGGCTCCCTGCCGGCCAGGCCTGGTGTGGACGGAGCAGCAGGGCCCACGGGACACCGACAGCCCGGGCTGGAGGGTCGGCCTCCGCGTGCTGTGGTGTTGGTTCCTCTGTGTCCCGGTGACTGGGAAGACGCGTCCGGCCCCCGCCTCTGCAGGTGGGGCCCGTAATGCGTGATCTCAGGCTTCCTGCTCCCACCTCCGGCCTGGCCCACAGATACAAGAAGACAACAGCATCCCCGGGCCCCCAAATCTAGGACCTGGTACGATCTTCCCTGAAAGAAACTGTCAGCCAGATCCCCCCGCTTCCCCCTGGTTTAAGCACTTCCTGGGCTCCAGTCATCTCTAGAAGCTTCTGGGAGCTTCTAGAACCTGCCATCCTCCTGCAACCCATGGGGGCTTTGTGCCCCAGCCAGGGTCACCCCCTGGTCAAACAGCTGTCCCCCTGGAAAAGAAAACCCACGAGCAAGGGTGCCTGTGGAGCTGGGAGGGCTTGTCTCATTGCGTGGGCGCTGAGTCCGTGGCAGGGGCCGTGCGTGATGGGATGGGGGCGCAGGGGGGAGGGGCAGGGGAGGTGTGGGCGGATCTAGGGAGGCAGAGGAGAGAGGGGGACACCGGTGTCCTGGGGCTCCTGAGGGCTGGTGGCCACGGTGCTTTCTCGTGCCCAAGGGGCAGGGATGGGCAGACCCGGGCCGAGGTCAAGCCAGAGTTGTCCTTGGCCTTCCTGCCACCCAGATCCACCTCCAATGGACCTTGGCCGGCAGCCTGGCTTCGCCCCAGAACCAGAGCTGAGAGACGTGGGCCCAGGCGGGTCTGCAGGACTGGTCAGCAGGCCCTGGGGCAGCTCTGAGGTGATCCCCGGAACCCGCTGGGCCTGGATTTGGTTGGCAGGGACTTCAGAGTGAATTCTTTACCCCAAAGTCCCCTTGTCACTGTTCTCTGAGGTGAGAGAGGCCTGGGGGCTCTGCCAGGAACAGAAGCAGCCATCAGGGGCTTTCTGGCCGTGGGTGACCCCGGGGACCTGGCTGGGGTCTGCAACAGCTTCTGGAAGGCGGTCCCCTACCCTGGGGCTTGTCCAGCCCGCCCCTTCCTTCCTCCCGGGTACCCAACACCAGAGGCTGGCCTCATGAATTCTGACTCGAGACTTCCAGGACCCGGTGGGCCTGAGGAACAGGACCTCCACCCCCGGCCCCGCCTCCCCGGGCCTGTCGTCAGCGCCCTCCACCCACCGCCCCACCTGCTCTGGGCCCTGAAGGTCAGCCTTGACCTCTGCACATCCTAGCAACCTTTTCCTGGTACCTGATCCTAAACCACACCAGAAACCCGTACGGGGCACCTGCTGTCCCCTGCCTGGAGGAACGTGCCAGAGACGTGTTGCCGGGACCCCCGTTTCCAGCAATGTCTAGCAGAACCTGGGAGGGGCTGGTCGCCAGAAGGGGTTTGCTGCTGTGGGGGACCTGTGGCCGGTCATGGGGCCCGGAGAATGAGGGCCTCTGTACCTCTCAGGGCAGTTACCCGGCCCTAGGGACTCGTGTCCCTCTGGAGGAGTCTGAGTATTGGGTGGTTTTCAGGGATTCCCCCACCCAGCAGAGGAGGCCATCCCCCCACCCCCCACCCAGGGGGAGCCCTGGGTGAAGGCCGAGAGGACAGCAGAGCAGCCGGGAGGGGGAAGTCTGCACCAGTCTCCTTTCTCTTAGAGGCGCGGGGTTGGGCTTGCTGGGGGCCCCGACCGGGTCACCTGCACCTCCAGAATTCCAAGAACATTAGGATATCCTAGCGGCCTCGGTGGGCTTTGGGGTGGGGGCGGGGGCCCAGCTCGGCAGAGGGCACGGGGTCCCCCAGCCTGTTTTCACCTGTTCATTGTCACCAGCAAGGTGGCTCCCCTGGAGGCCATGGTTTCTGCTGTGGACTGTGGAGTTTTCTGCTCCCAGAGCCGCCTGGGCTTTCTGTGACCTGCCCTGGGAGCTGGGGCCAGAGGGCCTGCCCACCAGCACGCAGCGCTGTCCCCGGAGAGCCGCGTGCCCCTCCAGGGGCCCCCTCACCTCTGCAGCCGGGCCCACACAGCCCAGCACCCTGTCCCCATAGCCCGTCTGACAGTCTCTTGTAAACGCACGTGTTAATTATCTTTCCACTGCTGTAATTTCTCCCCGTGGCCCATTAATTAAGGGGTCACAGTCTGAAAGCATGTTTACCCAATAAGCTTTATTTTTTAATTATCCTAATTGCTCGGAGACCGACAAAGACTCTGCTCTTCTCCCGGGGGATTGGCGGGTCACAAACACTTGCTCGCACCCTACCCGATGCTCCCCGAGTGGCCGGGTCTGTGTCCACAGCGGGGTCACGTGGCCCTTCCTTGGGGTCGGGGCGCTCACGGGTGGCTGGCCGTGGGGCTGGTGGGCTGGCACCCAAGGCCTGCTCATTGTGTGTTCACACGCGTGTGCAAAGGTGAGCCGGAGTTGGTCACGGGCCGAGGGCCGAGGGCCCAGGCCGTCAGGGGTACGGGCACCTGCTTGCCAGATCCGGAAGTCAGGGCAAGTCAGCTCACGTACGTGCGTAAACCGCAGGCAAACCCAGCCCCAGTGTGAGCCCCAGGCAAACCTAAAACCACAGTTTGGGCTCCTCGTAGGGAGGTTCACTTCTGACCCGGCTCAGAACAGGCGTCAAGGACCCTCCTGCTACAAGGACCCGGGGCCAGGCTGGGTCCCTGCCTCCGTGCCCTCTCGCCCATGATGGGGGGGGTGGGTAGTGGCCTGCTCTACCCCGGTTTACAGGTCAGCTGGGGGTCAGTGGGGGCCGACCCTGTGGCCAGTCTGTGAGCCCACCCTTGCTTTTGAGCAACTCTGAGTCCAAAGGGCACAGACAAGTGCAGAGGTGACGGGGGGTAGGGGCCGGGGAAGGCAGTCTGACAGCTCCCTGGAAAGACACAGAGTCACCTTAGCGCCCAGCGAGTCCCCAGCTGGGTGTCTGCCCTGGAGAGTTGAAAACAGGGACACAAAGTGTCACAGGAACACACACGTTCACGGCAGCACTCCCCCCAAGAGCAAGAGGAAAGAACACGAGTGTGCGTGGGATGGGGAGCAGGTGCAGGGGTCACGGCGGGTCCACACGGCGGGATCGGGAGGGAAGCCCGGGGACACGCCAGGGTGGATGTCACTGGGAGGCAACCGGAACGCAGACCCCAGAGGCCACACACGGATTCCCTCGGTGGGACCGTCCAGAGGAGGCAAGGCCACAGAGACGCGGACCCGCGGCCGCCTGGGGCTGGCGGGGAGGGGGGCCTGGGGTGCCAGCTGCCGGGTCGGGGTCTCCTTGAGGTCAGTGAAGGTGCCTGGGGCCAGGCCCAGCCGGGGGCCGCCCAACAGCACGAAGGGACCGAACGCCACCGGATCGCTCTCTTGAAAACGGTTAATCCGTATGTTTGCGAATCGCGCCTCAATGGGAAGGAGAAAGAAGGCACAGCCTTGGTCCCAGAAGGCACAGCCTCGGCTGCACGTGCCCGCCGGCCGCTCGGAGGCTCCTGGGGGCTAAGGGGCGCGCGTCTGCCGAGGTGAGCGGAGGAGAGGCCCCCCCGCGCATTGTTGTGCGGGGATTAGGGGGTGCCGGCGTCCCCGTCCCCGGCCACTCCCTGCAGGCTCTCCTGGCGTCCGGCTGTGCCGGGCAGGCCTGCCTGTGCCGTGCAAGTCTACGTCTCTTTAATAAAGATTAAGATGTCAGAGGGCCAGCGTTGCACAAAATCCCACTTTTATTAACTTCCCATTACCAGCCGAAGGGCGAAGACCATTCCGGAGCTTCTGAAGCGGCGAGGGGAGGGCAGTTATTAAATATGCATTTATGACGACTGAAACCTCTGGCAGGGCTCGCTGACTCAGCACAACGGCCGCCGGCCTCCCTGCTGGACACAAGACGACGGAGACCTGGTGCAAAGTGACCGCACGGCCTGGCCCAGGCTGCGGGGAGGGGGAAGGGCCTTGGCCGCTTGCACGGGGGTGGGGGGGGGCGCACAGCGTGAGGGCCGGGGGCTCGCCCTGTGGTGGGGGCATCACGGGGCGTGAGGGTCCCAGGCCCACACCGGAGACTGACCGCCAGATCCTCCGTGCTGTCCAGACGGCACGCCGGTCCAGCCGGGGTTCACCATAACTTCCCCGTGAGCCACCCCCAGCCTCCAGCCTCGGCCTCGCCCGATGGACCCCACAGCCCACCTGCTCTGGGCCTCTGGAAGGGCCTCGGCTGGCTTCACCCCTCCCCCGCTTCCCGGGAGCCCCAGACAGGTCCCCCGAACCACAGGCCACCTCGCTCCCCGCCTGCCTGCACCCCCAGGGTGAGCATCTGCCCACGCGGGGGTGGCGGGGTGGGGGATGTCCTCCCCGCCCCCCTCTCTGCTGCTCGGGCTCCCCCTTGGCGCCTTCCACGTCCGCAGCCCCTGGGGGGGTGGCCCCAGCGCCAGGGTTTCCCGAGTTTGTAAATCTACATCCACCTGCCCGCGCTGACACCTTCGTGGCACATCTGCCTACGGGGCGTCACAAAAGCGAGGTGGGCCAGACTGACATCCCCATCCCTGCCTGCCCCCTTCCCCAGGCGCCCCTGCAAATGGCCTCATCCTGGCCCCAGGAGCTGGCATCTGGCCCCTTGTCCTCCAAGTACTGAAATTTCTCACTCTGAAATATCCCTCATACGGCCACCCCCCCCACTCCTACTCTTGCCCCACCACCCCTGCCCTCGACTCCCCACGCCCCATGTCCCCGCCGGGCATCCAGCGCCGGGCCCGCGCTTGGGACCCACCAGCCCCTCCAAGCCCCCTCCCTCCTGGCCCTCGGGGGTTCTCAGCGGCATATCCTGCCTGCCGTGCTCTCAGCTCCGTGCTCATAGGCCTCCACCCGCAGGGACCTCCCCCAGTGGCCCCCAGAGGTGCCCTGGGGACGCCAGCCCGTGCTCCCGTCACAGCCCCTATGTGCCGTGCCAGCCTGAGGCCCTTCTGGTCACTTCCTCACATGCTTATCGCTTGTATTTGTGTCTTATTTGCCTCTTTGGTGTAATCAGACTGAATGCTTGTGTCCCCCCCCTCCCCCAAACTCACATGCTGAAACCGTAATCCCCAGGGTGATGGGTTTTGAGATGGGGCCTTTGGGAGCTGATTAGGTTTAGATGAGGTCCGGGGGGCTGGGCCCCCACGATGGGAAGAGGGCTCTCCTAAGCGAAGATGCCAGAGAGCTTGCCCCTTTGCCCCTCCTCCCTCTTTCTGCTGTTTGCGGATGCCCCGAGAAGACAGCCGGCCGTAAACCAGGAGGAGGGTCCTCACTAGACACGAAGCTTCCACGTCTTACTCCTGGACGCGCAGCCCCCACACCCGTGAGAGAGAAGTGCCTGTGTTCGGGCAGTCGGTCCTGTCTGAGGCTGTCTGTCATCTCGGCGGAGCTGACCGACGGCCGCGCGCGCAGATCGAACCGTGCACCGCTGTGGCTGAGCGCTGACGGCCCCCGACCCGCAGCCTGCGGCCCATCGGTGCCCGCCCACGGCACAGGCCGCCGCTCCATCCAGCCCACGCAGTGGCCTGGCGGGCGCGGGGCACAGTCCCCACCCGGCGGCCCAGCTTTGTCTGCTTTCTCGTTATCACCAGCATCACCTTCGGGGTTCACGGAATCGCTTCCCCGCAGACAGCAGCCCCTCCGCGGCGCTCCCACCTCCCTGACCAGTTTGAGAATAGAGCGCCCAGGGGCGGAGGCGGGCGGGGACCCCACGGGGGCCTTCGACCCGCGTCGCCTCCCATTAGGTGGGTCTGTCGGGGCCTTGAGATCTGCTGGGTTTGTCTTCTCCCAGTTGGCTGGCTCTGCCTTGAATGGACTCCCGCCTTTCCTAAGTGGGGTGCTGACCCCTGGAGTCCCCTGTGCTGACAGAGTGCTCAGAGCAGAGTCTCTCAAGAAAAGAAAGGAGTGCTCGGTCATCAGAGTCCAGGGACCCGCCCGGGTGAGCAAAGGCACATTTACTTAGCAAACAGACACCTGTTGAACAGCATTGCATCCTACTGCTTAAAAGCACGGAGCCAGATGACCCCGCTTCGAACCCTGGTTCCACCTCTCACCGCTGCGTGACGTTGGGCAGGTTACTTAACCTTTCTGTGCCTCATCCGTCCCCTGTTAAAGGGGTGCCGTCTATCTAGACGGTCGGCCCCATAGCCAGTCTTTTGTAGCAAATACAGGTGCCCAAGGAAGCACCGGCCACGTGCACAAGTGGGCTCGGTGCTCAGTCTTTCGCCCAGAAAACACCCTGCCGTGGGGCCTTCGTTCAGCTTTGGGACAGTGGGGTAGGTGGCTTGGAAAGGAAAGGGGACGGAGGGGTCCACGGCATGGCCCCTTCCCGTCGTGCCGCCTCATGGCCCAGAATGGCAGCAAGAAAGTGCACCCCAGACCCGCCATCGGCCGAGGAAACCGGCCCCACGGGGGACATTTCCGGGCTGCGGCCAGGGTGGAGGGTGACCCAGGCTGTGAGGGAAAGGCCCCTTCCACGAGGCGGGCCGTGCCATCGCAGCACCCGGGCCCCCTGCGTGGCAGCGGAGGGGCGACCGGGCCGGCCTGCCCGGAGGGCTCGGCCGGTGTGCAGTGTGGGCGGCCAGGCGGCTGTCCTGTGCACCGGCCCTCACCCGCCCCGGTGCTCGCTCAATAGCCTGTGCTCGGGCCTGTTTACCAAGGGGTTGAAAAGGCTTCTCGCTGCTGTGTAAACAGACTTCGCAAAGGCCTCTGCTTTCTCACCCGCTACAGCTTTCTGAACGCACGTTATGAATTGGCCGGCTTATCGGAAGGGCCGTCTGGCAGTTAAAAGATGTTTCCACGCATTGTGAGGCTGCATGGAAACCAAGTTGTGTCAGCCCCCAGGACAAAGGGACTCAAGTGTTTGAGATGCAAAGATATTTTGACCCGACTACATCATTTTTCAAAGGAAAAAAGTAATTCACGGCTCACAATTCACTTGCTATCTTGCAGGAAGTCCTGTATTTCTTATTAACTCCCCAAGGCCTGCTTCTCTGTGCGAGAGGTCATCTTGGAGGGCCGGTATGCGAGGGACGTTTATGAGTTTTCTTTCCGTCTCTTCCTGTTGTTTTTTCTTTCAGTGCCGCCTCGTGTTTGTGAGGTACCCGCCAGGGCACCAAGCTACTAGCCTTATCTCTGGTCTCCTCCCAGTCCAGGAACTCGAGTGGGGTACAGACTGTCTGTCCTATGCCTCCAGGTCGGAAAACAAGGTCCCGAGAGGTTAAGTGACTCTTGCCCAGGTCACACCCACTGGTGGCAGAGCCCAAACCGGAGTTTCAGGGGGGGGGGGGGTGGTCTTCTGATCTTTCTGCGGATCTCGCCTGGGTTCTCGGCTTCCTCATGTAAGGACTCCGTCTGGATGGGCTCTCAAAGACTCACCACCGTTATCACAAGCACCAACATCATCACCACCACCGTCATGTCCGTCTCCCCCACGGTCACCACCTTGGTCTCACTCTGAGTCCCAAGCACGGGCCGGGTGCTATTGAACGTGTGCTCTATGCATAGTATCTCGTGGAATCGCTAACCAGAACTCTGGGGCAGGAGCTATTATCACCCGCACCCTGCAGATGAGGAAACTGAGGTCCCAGAGGATGAAGAAACCCTCGTGCGATCCTTTGCCTTCTAAGAACTTTCCAGCACCAGACCTCCCAGGTCCTTAGAGAGCGCCGTGGATAGGCCTCCATGGCGGCCGCTCGGCAGCTCATTGGAGGCCAAGCAGAAAGGCAACCTTTGGGCTCAGCTGAGCGGGACGTCTCTAAAGCTGGGCTTGGGGGTCTGGACCCCGACACCACAGGAACCAGGACAGCTCTGGAAGCACTCCCACGGGTGCAGCGGGGCAGGGGCGCTTGCTGGGGTTCGCAGGCCCAAGGCTGTTTGTCCTGCTGGCGGACCAGTGTCCCCCCCCCCCCATCACAGCGAGGCGGCGGTGAGGCCCCGGGGGCAGGACCAGGAGGGGGCGACGGGGAGACACAGAGCTCTCTGTGCCTCGCATCGCGTGTGGCGGTTTCCGAGGAGGCAAATGATGTGTCATGATGGAGACCAGGGAGCCAAAGAGGGGCAAGGGCTTTGAGGAGCGTTACGGTGGCCCTTCGAGGCCGAAGGCAGTTGGCCTGTGGGCGTTTGCCGCACTGGCGGGAGGGCAGACCGGGGACAGGGCGACAACCAGTGAAACCAACCGGGAGAGGAGGTGGGTGCCAGCCCAGGCCAAGGGGAGGCCCCACCACCAGCACCTGGTTCGGGGGGACGCACGCTTCCCGTTCAGACCCCAGAGGGTGAGCCGGCAGACCGTCCCGAAAATGCCTTGCTGGGGCCCCCAGGGACCGGGGTCCCTTGCTGGGTCCCTTGCCTTGCTGGGGCCCCTTGTACCGGGGTCTGGGGCTGGGGGCCTTCTGGCAGGGGCCCAGTTTGCAGCCCGCTGCCTGCGTGACTGCGGTGGGTGAGTTGGCCCGTGTGACCCCAGGGAAGAAAAGTATCTGCCTCGCGGAGCTGCCGTGAGGCACCCAGCACGCCTGTCACCCGGCTCAGGCTCGGGACCACGGCAGGGAGTGGGCAGCCGGGGCTCCTGCCTCCCTGGGGCCTGACTTCACACACGGAAAGACACAATCGCTGTGGCCCGGACACAGGAGCTGTCCTGCCCACCCACGGCTGCTCACCCGAGCACCTTCCGGTCGGCACTGGCCTTGACCCTCGTCCTGGGTGAGTGAGTGGGGAGAGACACAGGCCCCCCTTCAGGCTGGTCCTCCCTCCTGGAGGCCTGCGCGCTGGCAGACGTGGAGCAAAGGCGCCCCTTGTCCCCCCGCTGCCCCCCGGCTTGGGCGGCCCCCACCAAGCCAGACCTCTCCCAGGGCTAACTTGATGTCTCTCTCCCCCTCGCTAGCTCTCCTTCACTCCTGCCTCTGCCCTTCTCGTCCAAACCAGGAACACAAAGGGAGGAAAGCTATTCAAAATTCCTCCTCCTCATTTTATATCTGCTGCTCTCTGGGGTGCCCACACTTCAGACTCTCTTCCGATAATTATCTGCCCTTTCGAGGCCTTGGTAACCCAGAGCCTCCGGTCTGGGAGGCAGGAAGAAAGTGCTGGCCTGCCCGCCGCACGCGGGACGCCCTCCCCTAAACTCTGAATGCGCACCAGCTTGCCCGTCCCCTGCACACCCAGCGCGACGCTGGGGAAGAGGAGTTTTGTTATTATTTTTTGTTTGTTTTCGAATCTCTCCTCCCTCTCAGCTGATCCGTGATGAACATCACATCAGACTCTCTTTATGTGATAATTTTCCGTCCCCGGCAATGCAAACATTTCTGTGGCTAATACTCAGAATCTTGGCCATTGCTCAGAAATAACAGAGGCAAGGTTCCAACATAAAATAATAAGTCTTGCCTTTTATTACTTAATTTATCAACACCATACTGGAGAAACATCTTGTTAACTGGGTAAGAAGAAACCGTTCACCAACACAGCCTTGGCTGATGGAAGGGGGTGTCAGGTGGAATAATGAATCCTGTTAGCATACAAAGAGGCCGGCGCTGAAGGAGGGTATTATTCAAAGAAGGAAATATTATGAAGTAAGAAAACGGGGCACTCACAGTGAATCTGTTAAATTAAGAATCCCACTCTTCCCGGCCAAAATCTATTTGTTAGCCTCACAATTTCCCCTGTATATAACGGGGGATTAAAAAAAAGGGAAAATCGCCCGGAGGACTGACTCCTTAGAATCACCGACCGTGCGGGGACACGGCCAAGCCCACGTGGCAAGATGGGGTCACCGCCACCCGAAAGGAACAGAGAAAACAGCACAGGAGGCTCTCGGAAGCTCACCCCACCGTGACGAGGGGTATCTGACTTGGAACTTTGCCGCTGGGCGTCCCCAGGGGACCAGGGGCACGAGGCCATCGGCACAGGTGACTGAGGTCCGGGAAGGACGCGAACCCCGGGAGGGCAGCAACCTGGAGGAATCCCACTGCGCACAGTAGGCGCTTGGTCAGTGTTGTCGGGTGACTGACGAGGCCGTGCTGCGGTGACGAACCCGGAGCCCCGAAGACAGGACCAAATGGCTGCACTTCTCCCGCCTGCCTCGCGTGATTCACAGCATGGCTCTGCTTACGGTAAGTGCCTTGGGAGCTGTCCAGAACTTTCTGGCTGCGGTGTGGGAGGGCAGGGAGCTCTGGGGGCTGTCACACCGGCAAGCGGCCGCTGGGTGTAGAAATGCCCACTGGCCACGCGGCTCGGCCAACCACAAGGCGGGCCGACGGCCGCGCGGTACCGCGCTCCGGGAAGGCAGAGGCCCACACGATGGGTGAGTGGCCCGGCATGTCGGCAGGATGGGGAATCTTGGCCACAAGGGGTTTATGATCCAGCAAACGGGAACACCGTCCACGGACTGGCCGTCACCACCAACCACAGTGGTAACGTCCTTTGCCATCTGGCGTTGGCGTGGGCCAGGCACTGGATAAGCTCTTCACGTAAGTCAACATATTTAACAACCAAAATACCGCAGACAGATGTTGGCTTCAAAAAGAAGTCAGCCATCACGTCACAGCAAAGAGTGACGTCACCATTTTTGTATTATTTCCACGCAGCCTTTTCCTGTGTGTGCGTCCTTCTACACGCACGTATGTTTTACAGAAGATGTGTGTGTGCGATTGCCACTTTTCTAAACCCCTGTTCTTAAAAAAATTAACACTCTTTATTTTTTAGAGAAGTTTAGTCTTATAGGAACCCCGTAACCCTCCTCCCCTCCCAGCTTCCCCTGTTTTTAATAGCTTGCGTTAGTGTGGTCCTTTTGTCACAAGGAACGCCCATCATTAATATTGGGGGGGGGGTCCCTCCTGGAATGGACTTTCTCTGGGTTTGGATGAATATCAGGCTCACGCAGCCACCACGGGTCACACAGAATAGCTTCGCTGCCCTAAAAATCTCCTGTGCCCCACCTGTTCACCCCCATCTCCCTCCCAAACCCTGGCAAACACCGAGCTTTCTGCTGTCTCCATGGTTCTGTCTTTTCCAGAACATCACAGTGTAGCCTTCTCAGATTGGCTTCTGTCACTTGGCCCTGAGTACTTATGGCTCTTCCTGTGGCCTGACAGCAAAGCCCTTGTTTTACTGCGAGGTCATCCGAGTGCCTCTTTGTAGCGCCCCCGCCCCCCGCCTCCCTGCCAATCCTGGGGGTCCGTGCCCAGTAGGTCAATGTCAACAAAAGGAAGAGGCTACCTTCCCTCCCGCACAGGGACCCGGGACGCCCCCACGACTGACTGGCATCGCGATTTTCTGGCAACTCTAGACCGCAGACAAGAGCCCCTCCGAGGAACAAGTGGTCGTTCCTAAGGGGCGGACGCGTGTAAGAGGCCCCAGAAGCCGGCCAGGCATCCTTGTCTTTCCCTGCGTGCTCACAATTTACTTGCCTCGCCGCGGACTCCGTTCTCTAGCCCCGCTTTAGCTTGTCACCTGGGAACTGGTCACGTGCCAGCTCTGTGCCGCCTCCTGCAGGAAGCCCGCCACAGTAGAACGCGCCGGGGTCCCCGCCTCCACCCCCTGTGCCGCAGGACCACATCCCTGCCCTGACAGGCACAGCTCGCTCTCCCGCCCTGCGGATGTGGGTGCGGCACGCTCCTGCTGAGCCTAGGCCCCATGATGACGGTGCGTGTCCCCTCTTCTTCTGCCATCACCGTGGGGACAACACGCCCCGCGGAGCCCACTCTTCCGAGGAGGGTGACAGACATTCAGAGCAAACCACACGGCCGAGCCCAGCCTGGAGCAGCCGACCCGCACACGTGTAGGTGAGGACAAATGAGCGTTGTCTTAAGCCGAGTTTGGGGGACCGTTCGTTACGCAGCATCACGTGGCAATAGCTGACTGAGACACCCACTTCCACTCCGCGCAGCCTCACTCTGGCTTCCCTTCCTCTGAGCGCAACGGGGGCCACGGTTTGGTGCCACCCGAACGCTGAAGCGCGTAGGCGAGCTCCGTCCGGTGGGAGGCGCTGGAGGCACGTGCCAGCACACGGTTCCTGAGAACGTTGGCTTCAGGGTCTCGTCGGCTGGCATCTGGAGACTCCTGGCCTCCCCACTGAATCACGCGGCCTTGGGCAAGTGACTTAAACCCCCCGTGCCTTGGTTTCCTCCTCAGGAAAGTCGGGACAGTAACGCCCGTCTGGGATGACCGGGGATCAAGGAGCTTATGGACATGACGCTCCGTAAGTGACAAAACAGAGGACATCCTCGCTGGGGCAAGCGGGGCCGGATTCCTCTCCTCTACAACCCCCTGCACCTGCCTCTCCCTTCCCCCCTCAGGCCCTCCTCCTGGTGCCTGGCCCTCTCACAAGGCAGCGCGTGTGGCCGGCCCAACAGCAACACGAGCCTCGAAGCTGCCGTGGGTGCCGGCCGGTGTCGGGCCCACGGGGGCCACCACCCGCACCCCCGGGCCTGTGGCGTCAGGAGCCGACGCAGGAAGCCAGGGCCGCAGCTCAGGGGCGACGGCGAGCGGAAGGCCAGCGGGGATGCTGGCGGACCCGTCCCCCCAGCAAGCCGGTGCGGGTGTCCTCTTGCTTGGACGGCAGGTGGCCTCGCAGGCGGGGTGGGCAGGGCCCAGCCTTCCCTGCCGAGAGTCTCCGCTGGCCAGGCAGGCCTCGGAGACCCCTGAATGCAGGCCCTCTCGTCCCGTCTCCAAGCAGAGGGGCCTCCCCAAGCCCTCACGCGGGCCTGCGCGGGGGGCGCCACCGAGGGGACCTCGGGAGCCAGCCCTCCCTGGAGGCCTGGGGGTGCTCGACACGTGCCCCGAGAGACAAGCGGGCACGGCACAAGTGACCGCGTGGAGGGAGGGTCCCCCGCGTCCACAGCCACTCGCACTGACGTCTTTCACCCTGGAGAGAGGGCAGGCCCGCCTTGACAGCCCGTGTGTGAACGCCGGAAGTCGGCCTCGCACGCAGGAGGGTGGACAGTGACGGGCTCTCCGAGCGGAGGTGAGCCGGGCCTCCTCGTGAGAGCATCTGTGTGGGGGAGACGCCCCCCAGCCGGTGACGCCCCGCGTCGCTGGGGTGCGTGTCTGCGCGTTTAAGGCAGAAGACTTGCTAACTAGGCCTCCGAGCTGATGTATTTTCTCTCCTAATAGTGAGGCACAATTTAATTAACTCGCTATCGCACCCACCTGAAGATTACCGAGTTTATTCACACCACCATCTGGCTCCTATAAAGCCAGTAATGTAGATAATAAATCTGCTTCATTACCCGGCGTGAGACGCGTTGTGCCACAGTCTTTCCCGGCGCCCTCCCGCGAGCGCCACCCTGGACACCCCGAGGCTCGGTGCGGTTTCCAGGGGGGCCCCGCTGCCCGTGGCCGTCCCCACACCCCCGACGTCCCCCCAGGAGGCCCCCGCTGCCCAGAGCCGTGCCCAAGTGCTGTCTTGTCACCCAGCCGACTGCCGGGACCGAGTCAGGTGCTGCCGCCCATTATCTCTCGGCCCGCCGAGAAGGAGCCGGAAACGCACGAGGCCAAGCTCAAGGCTGAGGGCCACGCCATCCAGGGCCAACCAGATTCAGAGGGCAGGGGGGGCGGGGCGGGAGCGGCAGTGCCAGACCGGCCCAGCCTGCCCGGGTCTCCAGAGCAAAGGAGAATTTCTTTTGTTTACCTTCCGGGTTAAGGCGTATTTCCAAGTGCTGAGTCTGCCCTTGGAAACTGGTGATGTTTTATCTGCCTTTGAGATTTAAGTTTGGGCAGCTTGTGTGCAGGGCGGCTGGGGGTGGGGGTGGGAAGGGCCTGACCACAGCGGGGGGGGGGGGGGGGACCCCCATCACCTGCTCCCACAGGTCCCGCCAGCGGCTGCTGTTGGGCACCGAGGGGCCTCCCGTCTGCCTCCTCCGGGAAGTACCCCAAGCTGTAGCCCAGAAGGCTTTCAGAACCTGTTTCGAAGGAGGCGCTCCAGGGAGAGCAAGAAACCCAGCTCGGCTCGGCTCGTTGCTTTCTCAGTTGCAAGAAAGGGGAGGAACTAAGCACTCTCCCCCCCCCACCCCCCGCCTCCCCCCCAGGTGTGGCTCTGAGAGCAACATGCCCCCCACAGCCTGCCCACAGCCCGAGGGCGCCCTTCCTCAGGCACAGTGGTCCCCTGGCAGGTGACAAACTGATGTGCGGCTTTAAGCTGGTTTCAGGGATCCCTAGGGTGGGACAGGGGCAGAGAAAGGGGAATCGACCCAATTTAGGGGCGCAAAATGCAAGAAGCTTACGTTTATAACGTTGTCCCCCAGCCCTGCAGCTGCCCCTAGCTCTCCCATGCTGCCACTGTCCGCCCATTAATCACCCTTATCAGGGCTGGAAGTGCCCCCCCCCCAGCCACCGCCCCCCCAGGGACAAGTTCAGGAGCTTCAAGGTGGCCAGAGGTCAGAGTCCGCCAGCCAGCGGTGGGGCTGAGCCTCCGGGCTGCGGCCCCTCCCTTGGGCCTGACTCTCAGCCCAGGGCGCTGGGGCTGCCGAAGTCACACCTAGTCGGCCTCTTCAGATAAGCGTCACAGTTGTGAAATCAGAGGCCTCCTGAGGCGTAGGGGCCGGAAGCCAGACTAGAGGCTGGGCCGAGGCGGCGAGGGTCCCTGGGACTGTCTGGGGAAGGGGACTAGCGGAGGCGGCCGTGCTCTCCACTCCACTCCGGTCTCGGCCCCCTCACACCTCTCCGCTTTGCAGCCTTTGATTCAGCAAAATCAGGGGTGCGAACTTCTTAGGAGTACTTAGTTTCCATGGCAACCGAAGCTGACCTCAACATTATTGTTCTCAAGAGGCACTGACTTTACTATATGTTCATTCGCTGAATTAATGGACTCCTGGCTCTTTTGTCAGCGGCCCCCGAACAAAGGAAAGAGAGACGAGTAGTCAAAGGGCTTTCAGCCACTGCCCAGCCTTTTGTCCGGGGCTTACTGCGTCCAAGCAAGTCTATTCAGCCCGAGATTATCAAAATCAACTCGGGGCTGTCTCCGTGGCAGCTAAACACACTTTGATTTCATAAAGACATAACCGATCCCCCATGCAAATTATTAATTGTGACTGCGGGGTTCTGAGGGCTTGGGTCTCTGGTGAGATTTGGCGGGGGGGGGGGGGCTCCTAAAGCGTGTTTGCAGGTACACGGGGCGTGGGTGGCTCCCGGGTGTCGCGGGCTGGGAGGGGAAGTGGAAGAAGGAAAGGATGGCTGAAACGACCCTCGCCAGCACCGGCAAAGCGGAAGGACCGCAGCGAACCTTCCCGTCCCGCTAAGACCAGCTGAACCCAGCCTGTGCACGTCAGCGCTGTAAGCTGGGGCTTCTGCATCTTCCGACCTCCTTCGTGTTCCAGACACGTCCCTTCCGTCTCCACCGCCCTCCCTGCCACCCGGGAGACACCTCTGCTTCCCCTAGAACGAGGCCAGAGAGACCGCAGAATGAGACACTGAACACAGGTACCCGTCTGTGGGCGTGGCCAAGGCCAGGAACCGGGCTCGCAAACCGCCGGTCCCAGCTTGGTCGCACCGCGCTCGGACCTCGGGCCGTGTGGGCTCCTCAAGCGATTGTTGCACAACAGGTACCCGGCGGTCGTCCGTCCCGTCCGCTCCCGCCTTCCTGACGCTTGAAGAGTTGTCTTTCCTGACTCCCTGGCTGGCCTTCCCTAGCTCCCAGGTCCCCCCAGGGGGGATCCCGGACACCGGAGGCATTTCGCCAGGGCCAGGCTATGGAACACGTCCGCGCACAACAGCCCAGTGGTGCAGACCACGGCCCTAACATCCAAATAATCATTTCACAAATAATAATAATTATCAATCAATCACCCTGTGTGGACAGTGCCAGGCTGGCCTATCAGATGGCTTTTATGACCTGTAGCATTTTGCACGTAATGACAGGGAGAGATTTATGGAGCCATCGCGCCCCGTCTTCCAGCCGTGGGACTTCATTAACTTCCTTTAGTTTCGAGTCTCCGAGGCATCGCCCCCCCCCCCAGTTCCCCCCCCCACCCAGAAGGGCGCAGAGCGCTGGCTGGGTGGCTGTGATCCTCACCCCCTGGGCTCCTCAGGGGTCCTACCCCTACTGCTGCACATTCCTGAGTGCTGGGGCGGGGAGGGGGGGGGGCAGACGGAGAAGGGGAGGAGAAGAAGAAATAAAAATAAAAAAAGGAAAAGGTCACTTCCTTTTGTTTGCCTTCCCCCCCAGTTGTACCGTATTAACACGTCCTTCCTTTTCAAGATGGTCAAAGAAAACAAGATAAAGTGGGACAAAGGGAAGGCTGCTGGGGCTTGGTGTCCCCTTTTCATATCACCAGAGAGATTAAATCAAAATTCTTTTAGCTGATATCATCTCCCCGGGTGGACTGCACTCTTGTTAACGGATAAATTCAAGCCCTCCAGAAAGTCAAAGAATAAATTTAAGCCTTTTGCCAAATGTCTATCCTATTGGATTTTGATAAGACGGCCATTGAGTCTTAATAACGTCTTGCATCCATTTTCAGCAGGCCCTGAACGCGGCTCTTTATTCGTCCCCAAAGCCTCTTCGCTGGGCCTTTTTATTACAGGCTCCGGAGGGCTCTCCAGGGAGCCGGGCGACCCGAGTGATGGATGGACAACTCACTAGATTATCTCCCGCAGATGTTTGCTCTGCTGGAGCCCCGGGCTTTCCCTCTAAGTAAACAGAGACTAAATAGAGTCCGCCGGAGGGAGCAGTCCCAGAGGCCCGGCACCGAGGCTGGAGGAGGCGACGCGGCTGGACCGCAGGCCTGCAGTCACGCTGCGGCCCAGGGCGCGCGCCTGCCGGGCGGGCGCAGGGGACAGAGAGGCCTGCGGGGCTGTGGGGGACACAGTGTCAGAAGTGCTGGTGGCCCCAGGAGGGGGGTGCAGGGAGGTCAGGGGCGTGGCTCACAGGCTGTGGGCGCGGTCACGCCAACGGGAGCCCCGCCCTGTGCCTCAGGCCATGCCACAGCCCTGGTTCGAACCCCACCTCCCCTCGGGAGTGCGGGCGCCTCCGGCCTCCCCGGTCCTGGGGTCCTGCCCCCCCCCACCCTGCAGCAGAGGGATTCCACGCATCACCTGTCCAGCAACCTGGGTCTCTAATGCTTAGAATTTATAGCCACGACTTCCCACCAAATATCACATTTTCTGCGACTGTTGTCAAGCCATTGATTGCATGAATTACCTTTTGTTACACTTGACTGATGCGCAAACAGAACGGGAAGTATCCTCATCCTAAGGACTGAATAACCAAAGCTCAGAGATGTCGGCAACCAACCCAAGGCCCCCCCAGCGATTCCCCGGGGTATTTTTAAAGCTCCCAGGCCTGTGGGGGAGCACAAGCCCTGCTCAGCCAGACACAGAAATCCCAAACCCCAAAACTGATAAATGGGGGTCCACCTCGTATCACCAAGGAGTTCACTAAATGCACGCTTAACACAGCCCACGAGGCAGGTGTGGTTATATTCGGTCACGTGTGTGTGTGTGTGTGTGTGAGTGACACACATCCGTTTGTACAGTGGGACCTTCTTTTTGGAAAGAGGGTCAAAGGAATGTCGCATTTACCCATTTTTCAGCCTCGGTGCATGAACCCATTTGGCATGTACCTTAGCCCCGATCTCCCCCCACCCTTCACTCCCTCCCAGATCGTCTGGGCATGGAACCGTAACCGGATGGGTCCAGATCTAAGCACCAAGGTTAGGTTTTGATCATCCCACCAGTGTGACCCTGGGCACCCATCCCGTCATACTTGAATGCCCCCAGAGCTGATAATGTCTAAGTTCAGTGCGAGGCCGGAAAAATCCCAGAGTTCAGTGGATGGCCGAGCGCTGTGTAGCAGCTTCTCAGTGTGTGTGTGTGGGGGGGGCATTGCATGAGGAGGTGGGCAGAGCCCCCTTCCAGGCAGCAGGCTCCCCCCGCCCCCCGAACAGGGGCCTGCAGGGCAGCCGAAGGCAGAGGTGCCCGGCTGGGCGTCAGGGGGCCTGTTTCAAAACAGCCACCCAGGCTCGCTCCGCTCCGGGGCCCGGGCCCCCCTGACCGTCGGGTCTGTTCCGATTCTGTCCGAGGAAACCTGGGACCGTCCGACGGGCCTCACGACGGCCTGTGTTTGATGGGATGCCCGCGCCAAGCACTGTGAGTGGGTCCCACCCATCCCCTGGGCGGCTCTCAAGGAAGACCCCCGACCATGTCAGCCAGCACCCGGTGGGCTGACTGTTTACAAAAGAAAAATGCAAATCAGGAGCACCACAGATGATGTGCCGACTGGAGTCCCCACTCTGTCTCTTTCGGTCACGGCTCAAAGCATCCAGCACTGGCCTCCTTGCCTTCCTCACATTTAGACTTAACCTTCTTCTTCTTTTAATGTTTTTATTATTTATTTTTGAGAGAGACAGAGAGAGAGAGACAGAGCGTGAGCAGGGGAGGGGCAGAGAGAGAGGGGGACACAGAATCCGAAGCAGGCTCCAGGCTCCGAGCTGTCAGCACAGAGCCCGACGCGGGGCTTCAACTCACAAACCACGAGACCATGACCTGAGTGGAAGTCGGATGCTTAACTGAGCCATCCAGACGCCCCTTGACTTGACCTTCCGGCCTTGTGCCTTGATCCTTGCCCCCATACCCGACAACCGTCTGCCTGTCCTACCGGGAACGTATCACCCCTAACCTCCCGCCTGGCGGCAGATGGCCAGCTGCCTGTTCACGGTGAGCAAAGTGAAGATTTCGTGTTCTCCTACAGGTTAAGAGGCCGGAGTTGACTGCAGCTACCTTTTTACGGGAAGAGAAAAGACCTCAATTCGTTGAAATACGGGAAACCTGTGTAAAGTCTCCGCCCCCTTACATCCTTCAGGGAAACAGGAGTTTGTTCCCAGAGGCTGGAAGAGGGAAAGGAGTCTGTGGGGATCAATGCTGCGTTTTAAGGAAGAAAGGCCTCAGGCCGCCCTGGGCAGTGAGGCTGGGACGGGACGTTGTGGTTTACGGAGAAGAAGGAGTTCCTTCAGGAGGTCACTGCAGGGTCAGAAAATGCCTTCTTTGGCAGGGTTTTCTCCAAAATCGGCACCTCTGGGGCTGAGCCTGGCGAGAAGGGGCAGGTCCCCCGTCCCTTGCGGAGGGCACGGCCCAGACCCTCCAGCCAGGCACAGGGATCTCCTGCCATGTTGGCCGGTCTTGTCCCTGCTCGAGGACACGGACGCCCAGCTCACACCTCAGCCTCCTCCCCCTGGGAAGGGCCGACTGTGCCCCATAAGCAGGCGGCGGGAGGCACGGCACAGGACGGGAGCCCCAGCGTCCGGACGCTGTCTTGCGTCCTGCTCAGGGGGGGACTCCCCGCCTCGCTGGGCCGTGCTCGGAGGCAAGCGTGTCGGGAGAGGGCTGTTGCAATTCTACTGGAGAATCCAGAAGAGACGGTCAGCTCCCGTGTGTGAGTGCAGGTGTGGCTGTGTGTGCTGTGTTTGTGCGTGTGCGCGGGCGACCCGAGCTGGGCGGGAGAGCCGGGCCCCCTTTGGTGAACGGCTTCTGGGTTTGGGGGATGATTTCTGGGTCTGATCCCCTCTGTGACTGGCCAGCCCGCGGTGCACAGGGCGCCCCCCCGGGTATTGGGTTTTTCTGGGCCTCGTTTATCCTCTGGATCTTGTAGAACTAATGTTTGCTGCCCGGCTGTCGCCATCGCCCCCCGGTAGAGCAGGCGGCCGCGCCCATGCTGACACTCTCTCACCTCACGGGCTGCTCATTTAGCGCCCAGCCCGAACGAGCCCTCTCTGGAGGCTGAGCACAGCAAAGGCTTTGTTGGATTTTCAGCCAATTGTGGGGATTTTCCCCTCTCCGTATTGTATTCTTTTCACAGGAGTATCCAGTGAAGACGGTTAAACAAACATGACCCGCGTTTATTTAATTTCCCGCGTCCGCGTGGCCTGAGTGTTCCCATGGGCGCGGGCTCTCCAGGTCTCAGGAGTCAGGATGGTTCAGTGCCCCCCACCTGCTCACAAGACGAAAACAAGCATCCGCCCTAATGTCGTCGGCGTCACCGCCCTGTGCACGCGCTCCGCCCGGACAAGGCATTGCTCCCACTGCGGACCTGGCTACGCGCAAATGGGCTCAGGATCGCACGCGGGCCACGGCGAGGGAGAAGGCACGGAACCAGGTCTCCTACCTTTTGGATGCAGACCTCCTGGGACGACACCTCTGTATCCGTCAGCATTTGCTGCAAAACAATGGTGAGAGGGGGGGTTAGTTTCTGAGGAACCACATGCCCATCTCAGGCTGCGGCGGCTGTAAGCCGTGGGGCAGATCATCCGTCCCCTGAAATGACCAGGGGGCGGGCGACCCAGTGGCTTCTCCATGAGACGGAAGAACGTGCCCTGTTGAGAAGTCAGGGCCTTTCGTCCCACGGCGTCTGCTGGTTTGTTGAGAACCACGAGGGCCCCTCCTGGACGCCACGTCCCTGGGAAGGCAGCCGGGTCCTTGCCAGGAGGGAGCCTCTCTGTGCGGCCCACCCCGGTCCTTAAGGCAAGCCACACGCTATTAAAAACAGGTCGGTGGGGGCAGGAAGACGTTTCGAAACGTGCAACGGACTCTCTCCTGTGTCCTGAGCTCCGCCAGCAGAGAGGAGCCCGTCTGGACGTGCCCCCCTTGGGCCACGCACGGCGAGCGGGAGGACGCACGCACCCGCCTGCATGGGGCTTGCAGTCTCTCCTGTGAGGCCAAGCCTGGCTGAGCGGCCGGCTTCACCCGGGGACCCGGTAGCCACGCTCCAAGGGGAGCCACCACGGAGGAAGCAAGCGTAGAGGGTGGACGGCCGGAGCCTGGCGCGACCTGGCGGTGACCGCGGGGCCGGCGGGGCTGTGATTCGATGCCATCACTCCGCTTCTCCTCTCCTGGCAAATCAGAGGGGGCAGCATTGCTCTTTACTGCAGACCCCTGGGAAGCGCGTGCGGTTTTTGGAGGAAGCTTCTCACAGGAAATCAGGCGCAGGCAGACGGCGGCGGCGGCCCGGTCACAGAAGCACCCTAGGGTGGCCGTTCACGGCCAGCTCCCCCCCGCGGTGGGCTGTGGGCGACGCCCGGACCCCCGCCCCTCCCCCTGCCCAGGGACACAGCCTCGGGTGGCGAGGACAGCGAGCGCCAGCCGCTCTGGGTCTTTCTTCCACCCGACAATTTTGACTCGGAGCTTTTCTTGGCTCGGCTTTGGAGAGCTGTAGCGTTTTGCCTGCCTGGCGTCTCCTCTTAAAAACCACCAAGCTGGGGCGCCTGGGTGGCGCAGTCGGTTAAGCGTCCGACTTCAGCCAGGTCACGATCTCACGGTCCGTGAGTTCGAGCCCCGCGTCAGGCTCTGGGCTGATGGCTCGGAGCCTGGAGCCTGTTTCCGATTCTGTGTCTCCCTCTCTCTCTGTCCCTCCCCCGTTCATGCTCTGTCTCTCTCTGTCCCAAAAATAATAAATAAACGTTGAAAAAAAAAAAAAAAAAAAAAAAAAAAAGCTGCACTCCAGAGGGACAGCATTTCAGTGACGGGTCCCCGAGTGCTTTCTAAGCTAAGCAAACTGACAAATCAGCTGTATAAATGGGATTTTCCCTTCTGGATCACAAACCCCGGGCGTAGACACGTCCATACGTCGCAACGTCGTTTCCATGAGAATAGAAACCGAGACTGAAGCTAATTGTGGAAGAACAACATGAGAAATGGTGTCAGATCCAAGGGTTTCATTTGCCCTCCCCTTAAAATCACACCAGGGCCCTTCCAAAGCACCAGCCCGGAGCCCGGAGCCCCGGCCAGCGCCCACGCAGGCCGGTGAGGGGCCGGGGTGCTACCATCCAAAACGCTGGCACGTTTGCCCGGCTCAGCTGTAATAACAATAAGTCGTATTTTTCAATGTTGAGAATTCTAACCAGTTGGGGATTTTATGTTTCTTTTAATAGATTCCGAAATTGCGGTTTGGAAGGTGGTTCTAAGTGGGGAGAGACTGAGCGGAGCAGGTGGGCGGCGCAGAGCCCCCGGAGGCCTTCCGGGGCATCCTCGGGGAGCCGGGGGCCCACCCGCGAGGGCCGGGGCAGGGTCAGCCTCAGGTGCCGGGGGCCGAGTCTGCCCAGCGGGGGGCCCGTGTTTCTACTCCCTCATGATCCGGCTTCGCGCTCCGAGTCCAGAGCCAGGAAGCCCGGTCGGTGGCTCGGTCAACTGGGAGCGAGAGGACGCGGCAGACGGCCTGACTGTCGGCAAAGCTGTGGCTTCCGGAAGGGGCTGCCGACGCCCAGAGGCCAGAGATGGGGCCCACCCTCCCGCTGGGGGCTGCCCAGGCCTGTACCCTGGACACGTCCACCCAGCAGGATGGAGACCTGTGTCAGCACCACACAGAGCCGCGGGCTCCCTGCTTGGGTCATGAGGTCCCTCAGACCAGCCCCTTATGGGGGGTCGGGGGGCAGCTGGATCCAGGAGGAAAAAACTACGTCTTATCTTTCTGAGCCGTGCAGTGCCCCCGGGCGGCGGACACAGCCATGGGAAGCAGCCGCGGGAGGGGAGCGCCCGTGGGACGGTTTCCGTTCCTGGGAAGTCCTGAGCCCTGAGTCATGGCCCTTCGGGACTGAGTCGCGGACACCACGCGGCTGTTCCGCAAAGCCCGGGAGAGCGGGCTCCCCGTGACGAGGCTGCCACATGACTCTTTCCTGGGACCCGTTCACGGGCTGGCCTTCTCCGCCTCGACTGCGTCCCTGCAAGAGCCTGGGGACTCGCTTCTCTAACCACAACGCCAGCGTGGACGTCAGGCATCCAGAGAAGCCGCCTCCAGCAGGGGACACGGCTTGGGAGGGCTGCGACCTGCCCACGGCACCCGAGGCTGCACCGAAGGCAAAGTCCTGAGCTCCCTCTTGGGTGGCTCCAGCCCAGGCCAAGGGCCGGGTCTGGTAAAGGGGACGCCCCCATCCCGTGGTGGCCCTGGGGGGGGGTCCCCCTTGTGTGTGGGAAGGAGCTGGGGTGCCTCCCAGCAGTTTCCGCTGCAGCCGAACCTCCGCCAGCAGAAAAACTGTCTGTGGGGCGTGTTTTGGGTTAAAGGCTGGGCCTTCCTGGCGATTCTCGAGGTGCCGATGTTGTCTTTCTGGGGCAGTGCCGCCTGCACGCACACCAGGGACAACAGGCCCCCACGCCGGGACAGCATGGCTCGCTGCTCACCCCCCGCGCACCCAGCCTGGGCCCAGAGGCACTGGGTGGGGGCTGGGGGTGCAGTTGGCTGCCCTTTTGTTGGAGATCAGCAGGGAGGCACCTTCCTCTTCCTGGTGGGGAAGACGGCTCGTTGCTAGAATCTCACACCCGGTGCCCAGCTCTCTTCCTCCCAATGGGCGCGTCACGGAGAGCTTCGGAGAGAGCGAGGAAGCCACGTGCTCACCCGGGGGGGGGGGGGGGCTGTCAGCCCACAGCCCCACACGGGAGCCCTCTGGTCTCTGGCACGCCCCGTCCTGGGCCCCAGGGTGGGAGCCGCCCTCCCTCTGCCCGCCGGCCCCTCTGTTGGCCTGTGTGCCATCCCGGTCATGTTTCCTTTTGAGTTCTGGTGGCCCTGACCTCCCTTTCTCCCTGCTCCCCAGCGGGGAGTGTCCTGGGCGGGAGGCCCCACCTGGACAGAGAGGCAGCTGGGGTCGCGCCGCTCCGGGCCGCAGAAGGGGCACGGCACCCTCTGTCCCTAAAGGTGGCACAGGCCATGTTCCCGCAGCGTGGGGCCCCGAGGTGGCCCTTCCGGCAGTCTCGGTCCTACGGGCTCCCCAGCCGGCATCCGAGGCACCTGCGTGGACCCTCCTGACTCAACCAGAGACCGCCGGTCACACAGCAGCAGGAGACGCCTTCAGGGAGAGCCTGGCCAGCCCTGCACGGAGCCCAGAAGACGGGGCCCGTCCTGAGTGCGGCCTTGCTCCCCACATCTGCGCTGTCCCTTACACAGCCGGCCCGTGTCCAGACCCACCGTGTCCCACGGGCTTTGGGCTGAGGGGGGCCAGAACCACTGCCTTTTGTCCGAGGCTCAGACTGGCCCCGTGGGACGAAGCATCCCAGGAAATCTGCCCGTTGCACAGCCTCGAGGCCCTTTTCTCCATTCTGGGAAGAGTCCCTCGAGGTCTGGGCACACAGGCTCGGAAAGGATCGCCACCTACCCAGGAGTCTGTGTCAGATGGGGACGTGGAGACGGCACTCACGTTACACTGTCCACAGAGTCGCTATGCCTGACACAAGGAGGCAGGGAGACCAGACAGGACGGAGCACCTCTGCGGGGTGGGGGGTGGACAGGCAGGACCAGGGTGTCTTCACCCCTCCTCTGAGCCTGGTCCTCGGCCCCCTTTGGGCTGCAGGGCAGTGGCCTGGAAACCCAGCTGTAGGACCGCAGGTGACCAGGAGGAGGCCCGCCACCCCAGTCACACGATGCAGACAGGGGAGGCCGGCGCTTTGAAGAAAGGAGTGTCCCCTCGGAGCAGGGGATGCCTGTTCCAGCAGCTTCCCTCTCTCTGCCTGCCCTGTGTAACAGCCCGCCTCGGCAGGCAGGCACATCGCCATCCGCCATTCACCCACCACTGACCTCGGGTGAAAACCCACCGGACGCACCCCTTCTGGAGCCTCTCGGCCTCGGCCTTCCCCGCCACGGCTGCCGCTTTGCTGAAAAACCTCTTTATTTTGCTAGCTGAGCCTCAGCACGCGCGTTGCTGGCTGGCCGGCTGCTCTCGACCCCCCCTCCACGCCCCGGCAGAAGTATTAGGTGTGTTTTGATTAAGCATTTTAGCCAAAAAAGGGAGGTTTGACCTCCGGCATTTCACTTCTTTTGCGGGTATCGGTGCCAGGATTGAGCTAAGTGGGGTTGGTCAAAACATCTTTTTTGACTCTTAAAATAAATACCCTCTGTTCTGCAGAAAGTCGGCCCGGAGTAGACACACACACACACAGACATCTCGTTCGTTCACAGCTCTGGAGCCCTGGCGCGTCCCCCGAGGGGGGCTGAGCTTTGGGGCCGGTGTCACAAACGGATCCCAGAAGGCGTCCTTCCCTTCAAAATACTTACTAAAGCATCTGAAAACAGACCCACAGGAGGGAACCCAAACGGAGCCATGACCCTGTGGACCCCCAAAACCAGACGGAAGCAGACGCAGCCCCCAGCCCGGCCCGGGGCCCAAG
The DNA here is from genome assembly GCF_018350215.1 of Panthera leo. Taxonomy (NCBI): domain Eukaryota; kingdom Metazoa; phylum Chordata; class Mammalia; order Carnivora; family Felidae; genus Panthera; species Panthera leo. Next base: position 1,756,756 of record NC_056686.1, on the reverse strand, counting down.
AGAACCCTCTCGGCTCTCACTTACTGACCTCCCACCCTCGACCTCCCAGCCAGACTCTCTCCGACCCGTTTCCCTCTTGTCGCCTGCTGCCATTCTCCACCCAGGGATGTTCGGCCAGGCCCAGAAGCGGCCAGAAGCTGGATCCTCGGCCCCTCCCCTTGAAGGAGCTGCCGGGGGTGGGGGGCCAGCTCGGTCTGCACAGGGTTGTCCCGAGAGGTCGGGCAGGGCCCAGGTGGTGGATGGGGAGCCCTCCCCGCGCGGTCCCCACACACAGCCTCCTTCTGATGACCTCTAGGAGACCAGGGGCTCAGGTCCTGCTGGAGACACAGACCGGGCGGACAGTTCAAGACGGATGCCGGTGACCCCTTGGAGGTCAGCCGCCGTGGACTCTGTGTGGCCTGCCCTCTTAGGAGGGTTTCTGCCCAGCTGAACGGCGCCCTGGAAATGGGCCGGATGAGCCAATGGTCAGAACTAACAGAACGGCCGCACTTCACCCTGTTTCCTCGGCCTGGGATGCCCACGGCCTCGCGTGTGCGCCCCCCTTTCTTGGAAGACGGAGTTTTTAAAGGACAGCTCTCGCCTGTAGGTTTCTGTCCATATCAAAGTCCTGCCGGGAGCACCACCCTCCCTGGCGTGCACGCTGCATTGACATCATGGTCCCAGAGGCCACAGCAGGGGGGACGTGGTGACGGGGACCGGTGGGCGCCCCTCCCGGAGCCCCAGTCCCTCACTTGTGTCCACAGCCCCGTCCGGCAGAAGCTGTCGGGACCTGGCAAAACAGAAGGGGAAGCAGGGGCCCCAGGAGTCGGAGCAAAGGGCACGTGTCACAGAGCCGCTAAGTAGGGGGCCTGTGTCCAAATCCCGGCCTCTGGTTCCAACTTCTGCTCTGGAGGAACAGCGTCGCGGGGGAAAGAGGCCACACGACCTCCCTTCCGAGCAGGACCCTCCTGGGAGGGGGCTCCCCATGGTGGGTCCACGGCTGGTGGCCTTCAGCAGAGCCGGGTGGTGGCCCGGGTGGTGGCCCCGCTGGCCGCCCTGCCGGGGGACCGGGAAGGGCGGGTTAGTCACCGGTGGCTGCCCTGGCTCCCAGCGCAAAGCTCGGCCGGTGTTGACACAGACGCTTGGGCTCTCAACCGGGAGCAGGGTAATATTTATTTATTTTTTGCATTAAAAAAATCGGCTTGGCTGTGATTGAGCTACAGAAATGATTTTTTTTTTTTTTTGAAAGGCGCCTTGGACCCTGTTTTCAGCTTTTATGCCTAAACAGATACTTCTCAGTTCTTTCAAGTGAGATCTACCCATGAATGCAGGCTCTCTCTTTACTCCTAAGAAAAATATTTACACAGTCAAGTACGGCACGAGAAGGACGCGGGCTCCTTCAGAGGGCCCACCCCAGAGGCACATGGGTCCCACACCGCTGTTTACATTCCCAGCCCACACCTCCTCCCCGAGGGCGGCTCCCGCCTCCCGCCTGGGACCCTGCAAGCCTGGGGTCTGCACTCCACGCCTGCCTGAGAGCCCACACTGCCGTCCGGCAGGAGGAAACCGCCCCGTGTGGACGACGGCACAGTCCCACCTTCCAGACCCCTTTGTTGGCCAAGACAACCCGGCAACTCGGCCTTTAGGGCCCCAGGAGAGGAGCCCTTATCGGCACTCAGCCCCAGCCCGCTTTTCCCAGGGGCGCCTGTCCGAACCTCGGGTCTGGGCGTGGGGCGTTCGCGCTTGACCCCTGGGGAGGGTGGCGGGGCCTGCGGCTTCGCTCTGGCCCCAGGAGCTGACGATGGGCGGACCACGGTTCCTGGCCAGCGCGGCCTTGCACAGACCCGGAATCTCTGGGCGCGGCTCGCCTGTTTTCAGACGTGCCGAGAACACGCTGTTCGCTGGCACCATCCCGTCCTGGGCACGTGCCCTCTGCCGGGACCCCCTGGCCTGCCCGTCTGGGGCCCGCACCTTCCTTCCTGCAGAACGAATGGATCCCCCGGCCCTGAATCTTCCCCTCGCCAGCTTCTGGTCCAGTCCGCGCCTCCGAGGTCCCCTGAGGGCAGGACTCAGAGCCTCATTTCAAAAGGAGCACATTTTGTCTACACTGCCCCGTGGAAGGCGCCTCAGAGGCATTAAAATTGAGTCCGGGATTAGCCACTTGGGGGCAATGAACAAAACGGACCCCTCCCTCAACAACAGCACAGGTGTTAGGAAATGGGAGCCCCCCTGGGCCCCCCTCCAGTCTCCCGCTGAGAACCAGGAGTGAGGGCACACGGCCCTTCTGGGAGCCAGGAATCCCGGGCTGGAAGTGGGGGGGGGGGGGCGTGGAGGAGGCAGAGGAAGGGAAGGCACGGGAACTGAGCACCCTCAGAAAGTGGCGGAGGGGGGGCGACCAGGCCTGGAAAGGCCCCGGGGGCTCGCGGTGTGTGTCCTCGAGTGCGAATCTGGACAGATGGGAGCAGGGCAGGGAGCAGGGGAGGAAGGAGGGGCTGCAGGGCACAGTTTCATATTGACCTCTATGTCCCTGCGTGACCGCAGCCCCCCTGTCCCTCCGTGACCGCAGCTCCCCGGCCCTGTGTGACCGCAACCCCCCCAGGCCCTCCGTGACTGCAACCCCCCATCCCTTCATGACCGCAACCCCCGTCCCTCCGTGACCGCAGTCCCCCTGTCCCTGCGTGATCGCAATCCCCCGTCCCTGCGTGACCGCAGCCCCCCCGTCCCTGCGTGACCGCAACCTCCCGTCCCTGCGTGACTGCAGTCCCCCCGTCCCTCCATGACTGTAGCCCCCACGTCCGTCCATGACCGCACCCCCCGTCCCTGCATGACCACAAACCCCCATCCCTCCATGACCACAACCCCCCCGTCCCACCATGACCGCAACCCCCCGTCCCTGCGTGACTGCAGCCCCCCCCGTCCCTCTGTGACCGCAACCCCCCTATCCCTGCATGACCGCAACCCCCCGTCCCTCTGTGACCGCAGTCCCCCCCGTCCCTGCGTGACCTCAGTTCCCCCGTCCCTGCGTGACCGCAGCCCTCCTGTCCTTGCGTGACCGCAGCCCCCTGCCCCTCCATGACTGCAGCCCCCTGTCCCTGCGTGACCTCAGTCCCCCCGGTCCCTGCATGACCGCAGTCCCACCGTCCCTGCGTGACCTCAGTCCCCCCATCCCTCCATGACCCCAACCCCCGTCCCTGTGTGACCGCAACCCCCCATCCCTGCATGACCGCAGTCCCCCCATCCCTGTGTGACCACAGTCCCCCCGTCCCTCCACGACCACAATCCCCCCGTCCCTTCGTGACCACAGCCCCCCCATCCCTGCGTGACCACAGTTCCCCTCGTCCCTCCATGACCACAACCCCCCCATCCCTCCGTGACCGCAGCGTCTCCTGTCCCTGCGTGACCGCAGTCCCCCTTCCCTCCTTGACTGCAGTCCCCTCTGTCCCTCCATAACCGCAATCCCCCCATCCCTCCGTGACCACAGTCCCCCCGTCCCTCCATGACCACAGCCCCCCCGTCCCTCCATGACCGCAGCCCCCACGTCCCTGTGTGACCACAGCCTCCCCGTCCCTGCGTGACCTCAGTTCCACTGTCCTTGTGTGACCGCAACCCCCCATCCCTGCATGACCGCAGCGTCCCCTGTCCCTGCACGACTGCAGTCCCCCCGTCCCTCCGTGACCGCAGCCCCTCCGTCCCTGCATGACCGCAGCGTCCCGTCCCTGCGTGACCGCAGTCCCCTTTCCCTCCTTGACTGCAGTCCCCTCTGTCCCTCCATAACCGCAATCCCCCCGTCCCTGCGTGACCGCAGTCCCCCCCGTCCCTCCGTGACCGCAGCCCCCCCGTCCCTGCATGACCGCAGTCCACACGCCTGCTCTGAGTCGCTCTCAGGGCGTCTTCCCCGTTCACCGCAGGTGGGCCTGCCATGCTGGGCTCCCGGCAGCCAGCGCTCAGGCTTCTGGGCCCCCTGGTTCCCACCAGTAGCTGCGGACCCACCGGAGGCTGCCTGGACGACAACAGGGGGACAGAGGAGGACCCAGGGCTGGCGGGGCCGGGCGGCACACCTGTCTCACGTGACACATTAAGACGTGGAGCAGCCGTCTTAGGAAGGGTTGTCGTCTCTCCGTGAAAGGGAGGGGGAAGCTCAGAGGCAGAGCCATCGTCCCGCATCGTCCCGCATCCGCACAGGGGGTGTGAGCCCGGGCTGCCAAGATCCAGGTGATGGGGGCCCGTGGGACAGGGCCCAGTCGGAGGGCGGGACGGGGCGAAGGAAGACAGAAGGCAGCACGGCCGTGGACCGGCCCGGCCTCCGCTCCCAGGTCTCCCAGACAGAGACGCAGCCCCTCAACCGCCCGTCTTCCCGATAAAGGACCCAGAGAGAGAAAGGCGATGCCACCAGCCCAGCCCCCACTCCCTCCCGCCCCCAAAGCCACCTTGTTAACAGTTCAGCTCCCTGGCTGACCTCATGCACATGCTCCCTGAGCGGACAGCAGGTCTGTGGCCCAGAACCACAGAGGCCCCCGGGTGACAGCTCCTGCCCCTCACTCCCGCCAGCCGCTGGCCTGCCCCAGCTGGGATTTGCTTTGTCCCCTGCATCTAATGCCACGGGGACACGGGCAGAGCTGGGGGCAGGCCTCGGGCTGACCACCTCCCCTGGGGGCTGTGGTGTCTGCAGGGGCTCCTTCTCTCTCCGGACCGACCCTCCCACAGAAGCTCAGAGATGAGAGGGTACAGGGGACCCCCGGCTCAGCATATCCCAACCTCTGGAGCACTGGGGCCTTTCCGACCAAGGCTCTGAATTGCCCGTGAGGCCAAGCGTGAGGCTCCTCCCAAAAGCGACACTCGAAGTACCCGGGGCAGCTCAGATCTCGGGCCGCCACCCCCCGCCCCCCTCCCTGCAGAAGCGGCTCGGCTTGGAGCGGGACAGGACCCTGGGCTCCCATACCACAGGCCCCCTTCCTTCTTTCCTGGCTGCGGCTTTATGCCAGGCTGGGCTCTGGGCTCGGAGAGGACTTGCTGGTGGCACAGGCCAGCGAGGGCGCCCTGGCCGGGGTGCTGACCACACCGACCAGGCCGGACGAGGCCGCCGACCCCACAGGAATATCAGGTTCTGAGCCCCTTCTCTGCCGGGCTGTGAGCTGAGGTTCAGGCCCGGGGCGGCCTCGCAGGCCCTTGTCCTGAGGAGACGTGTGCCCAGCACTGCACATGGCCCCTGGCAGACAGCTTCCTCCTCCTGCTTCCGGAAGATTGATGTCCCCAGAGGAAGAGCACGTAAATCACGAGAGCCGGGGACGCGTGGCACTTCCAATCAATGACTCATGACAAGTCATAACTTCCGCCGTCAGAAAGGGAAGCTCTGGCACGTCCAGGAGCCGAGCAACAGCCAAGCCCAGGAACTGGACACGCACGCCCCGGAAACGGGGAGAGAGTTCCGCAGGGCTGCTGGTTCCTGGAGCTGGCGCCCGGGCTTCCTTCCGAGCGCTCGGGTTCAAGAGGAGAAAAGCCACGAGCTGGAAGGAGCCGTGTGGATTTGGGAGGTCGCGGACCCTGCAGAGGGGGACCTGGGGGGCGGGGCTGACAGAGGAGACCGCACACCCCTGTGCTGCGGAAAGTGGGTGGTTCTATGGGGCCCCCGGTGGTCTCACTCACTGTCCTCCGTCGCTCTGAATGTTTCCCAGCCCCTCTGAGCGCACACAGAAGGGAACGTGCAGGTCTCAAAATCTCCCCGACTGGCTGCCCTGTCTGCCTGCTCCCCCTGGATCAGGTGGGTGCTAAGGTCAAGGGCAGGGTCTGAGACCCCGGTGTGGTTGTCCCGGAGCAGAAACGGCTGTAGAACCCAGACCCCACAGAGGTGAGCAGGTGAGTGAATGTGGGAACCCTTCGTGGAGGGCTCACCAAAACGCTGTCCCGGGCACTCTCCCCAGTGCCAGCCCGATGGTGGGAGGGGGCAGCCAGGTCATCCCCGCTGCGGGGGGCCCGGACCCCACGCCCAGGGCAATTCTCTGTGATCTTGGGGGCTGGGTGCCTATACAGCTATCCTAGAAGCTGTGCCATGTAGGAGCGGGGGTCTCCCCTTGCTAGGCTGGGCGTCTGGGCAGGTGCCTGGCCATCAGACAGCAAGGTCCGAGGGGCACAGAGCACAGCCCCTCTGATGTCCAGGTGGAGGACAGGAGGGGGCCCCGGTGGATCTGAGCCACGCCAGCGGAGGTGGTCCTCCCAGGCCCCGATACCAGGGGGCAGCCTCTCTGTGTCTATCCGCCCCCGACGCAGGGGGACCAGCGTCTCGTTGCCCGGGACTGTCTGGGGTGGAGCACCGAAAGGCCGCCGTCCCAGGAGACCCTCATTTGGTCCCTCTGCAGGAGGAGAGCCACCAAGGCTTGACCCACAGGAGGCCCCCCTCCCAGAAGGCAGGTATGTATGAGGGATAAGATCCCTAAAGAGAAAACCCACACAACTATCACACACAGGCCTAGGTCATCTGGGAGTCCGACACGCCCCCGGTACACGGAGATAAATTAACGAAAATGCCTAATTCGAGCCTTTCCAAGAGCTTCAAAGAGCTGAGGGCTCCGGGCTTTGCCAAGACAAACAAAGCGGGGTGGTGGGGGGGGGGCTGACAGGTGCCTGTCCCCATTCTTTAGCAGCCACTCAGACACTTAACATAGCCCGGCCAGATATTCTAGAATGTTCTTTCATGTTCCGGGCAGCCCGCGAACATTGTGTTTGTCCGTGGTGAGTGTCGGTGCATACAGGGCGCAACGTGGCTTTGGGGCTAATTTCTCCATTTCCTTAAATCAACACTCAGCTCTGTGGACGACAAGCCCGAGGGGACTCTCCCAACGCAGGTCTGGAACACTTGTCCTCCGAGGCCCCCATGGGCCGGCCTCGCCTTGCTCCGGAAGGCACTCACTGACAGCCCTGTGCACGTCTGTGCTGAGCTGGGTGCCAGGCAGTGTCCCCCCAGGGAACGGGCGGGGCTGCGTCTGGACGTCTCCGTGACAGCCCGTCCCAGAAGCCGCCTCGGGGACTCTGGGGCAGCCCTCCGGGGACTTGGCACCTCAGTGCCTCCCAAGGGGGAAAATAAATCACGGAGTGAGTTATGGGTTCTATCTGCACATTTGTCTCCTATCCTCAACCCTCTTTAGTTACAGAAACAGCCTGGGTATCGACAGAATCGTATTAACGCACTTCACCTTGACCCTGCCTACTGATAATGTGTTTCTTAAGATTATCCTTAATAATCATACGTGAGTACGAAGGGGTCACAGATCTCCAGGCGATGGCTGCCCAGACACGCTAGTGGGGAAGCCCCAAGCCGCAAGGTCCAGGGGGATGGGCTGGGCCGATGTTGAACTTGCCCCTTCCCCAGGGGAGCCCCCAGGACTCAGGCTCCTCATGGGCTAGGAGTTCCCACCCCTCCGGGGTTTGGGGTAAGCTCTCGTCATCGGAAGGTGGGAGACTCCAGATCACCCCTCCACATTTCAAAGCAGAACCGAATTCCAATTCCCATAAAAATGGGGGCAGACAGAGCTTCCCGGGGATTGCGGAAGGACGGAGCACCAGCTCACAGCCACCACTCGTCACCCTCCCCTTGGGGTGACGACGTGGGGGACAGAAGGCCTCTCCCCCCATCAAATCCTGGCCTCACGTCCTTGCTGTTTAATTATCGCATCTATCCAGTCGGCAAATATCGTGGACCCTCCCTCACCGTCGGATTCTGCACCCTCGCAAGGTGGTGAAACCAGAAAGACAACGGTCTGCACTCCTGACCTTCCCGCCCCCGGGTCCCCCACCCGCCCCTGGGAACGCTGAGCTCAGGGAGACCGAGTGGCCGGAGCGGCGTGGCACAGCTGACGAGCGGCTGGGATTCGGGCCGGGCCGCGCTGAGTCTCTGGGTCACACGGCCTCAAGACGGGCTCCATTCGGAGACCCGGTGGGGGGCTGGGGGCAGGGAGGGGGCGTGACGCAAAGGAGCCGGACTTTGTCTCCCACAAAGAATGTTCCCGATCTGTGGGGAGGAGGCCTCGCGGCAGAGCCCCGAGTGCCCGGGTGTTTGGTCACAGCTGCCGGGCTGACTCGAGACCCCCGTGCGTGGGGGCGGGGGAGGCAGAGGGCCACCAGACGAGACCGCACACTTCCTAACGGGACCCAATTACAGCAGCAGCTGTGTGGGGGAACTCGGCGCTGATCCGCTGTGAAAAATGGGCAGCGCTCGGAATCCAGCGGCATCCGCGCGACTGTCCCCCGAGGCCGGGAACCCCGCGGCCAGGCTTGCTGGGGGGGTGCAGGGGGGGGCGCAGGTGGAACCAGCAAGGCTCCAGCCTCCTGCATTTCCAGCTCAGGGTCGGGGGTCGGAGGTGCCCACGGGGAATCCTGGAGGACTGCTTCCCACCCTGGGGCCCTCGAGGGCTTCTGGCTAACATGGAGCGTCAGCCTCACCCTCTCCCTTCCGGAACCTTCGCGGAGCGGGGCAATGCCCCAGGAGCGGCACAGAGAACCCGGGCTCGGAGCCCCATCTGGCCTTTTACAGGAGAAGCGCGCCGACCCCGGGCCTGCGGCAGACGCGGCTTCCCAGAGGACGGAGATGGGAGCTCTCCCATCCAGCTGCAAGCCGCAGATGCAGGCACAAGCCTTCCTGAACATTCTGTGGGAACGAGAGGCTTGCACGGGCAGAGGCCGCCCTCCTGTCCCAGGGTGGAGGACGCCCAGCATCGAGGCAGGACTCCACGCGGAAGAAACGTCGTAGGTTTTTCAGTTCCGATGCCCCAGGTCTGCGGCCACCACGAGGGGACCCTCCAGGCAGGTGGGAGAGGGGTGGCCAGCGAGCCCGGCGGGCAGAGTTCCCAAGAACACCTGATCCTGCCGACAGCTGCGGCCGCGCGGCCTGGGGACCGCGGGGAGCGCATTCTCAGCTGTAGCCTCCCACCAGGGAAAGTCGGTGTGAAATCGGACGCAGTCTGAAGCTGCTCTGTTCATTTCCCTTTCTTTCTTTGTGGCCCTGCCTGTTTTCCGACAGGGAGAGGCTCTCAAAGTTGGCGCGAAGCGAGGCCCAAGCCGCCACTTGGAGTTTCTGCCTCCAGCCTCTGGGCTCCGCTGGGTGTTCGGCCTCCCCTGAGATGCGGTACGGTCCCTTCCGGGGGCAGGGGCGCATGCTCATCCCCAGACGCCTCGGGGCGGGGGGGTTGTCCTTGTAACATCTGGGGACCTGGAAGGCTATTGTAATTGGCAGCCTCGAAACCGCCTTCTGGAGAGTGGCCTTGAAACCGCCTTCCAGAGAGCGGCTGGAACATTAGGAACCACACGGCAGGTGCCGATGGAGGCAGCTGTCTGGGTGGGGATCCTCAGCTATGGAGCTCGGGCCCCCAAACTGTCCTCTGGCGATTTCACTTCATGATGATGTGGGCTGGGGGGGTTACCCTGCGGCCCCAACCGCTGCCTGTCCCGCCTCAGCCACAGCAACACCTCACAGGCAGCTGCAGGGTGAGTACCGGCCAAAGACAGAGGCCAAAGCCCCTGCTTTTCCCCCGCACCCCTGCGCACAGTGCAGTCTTCTCCCACGTCGCCTTGCCCTGCTCTGCAAAGGTGGCCAGCACGTGTGCAGGTCCTGGGGCCGTGTCACCGTCTGAGGAAGAGGAGAACCCTGCCCGGTTCTGAGAACCGGCTCTGAACCCCACCGCTGTCCTGGGGCCTGCGTCCAGGAAAAGTGTGCACACCTCCCTCCTTCCTCCCCGTGGTCCTGGTTTCCCTGAAGCTGGAACATGCCACTGAGTTCACAGACCCTGGAGGCATCTGGACGGGAAGGCGCTCGGATGAGCCCGGAGACCACGGCAAGAGCGCCTGCCGGCCTGGACGCGATTGCCGCAGCCCGGCAGCCCCGATGGGGGTGGACGGCCCCTGGATGCTCGCTGGCTGTGTGTGCGCCTGTCAGTTTAATGTGACGAGGTCACCGTCTGTGTGCGGGGTGCACTCAGGAAGATGACCCCCATTAGCTCAGGGGGGACAGTGCAGCACAGAGCACACGCGGCTCCCTGGGCCGTGGTGGGGGCGGGGGCGCACGGGAAGACAGCCGGGCACCCGCGGGCCGCTGCCATCTGTCTCTTGGAGGATCCCCTGAGCCGGCCGGCAGGACACCCGCTTCCAGGGAAGCTGGGTCACGCAGCCCGTGCAGGGCAAAAAGAGCCTCGGGAGAACATCGGCCGCCTTTTCAGAAATGTTCTTGGACGCAGTTGGACTCGGACTCCGACTCCATTCTCGGAGCTGGGGGATTTTGGTCGATGGCATAATGTGTTTGTTCTTTCCGAAGACTGAAGCGCGAGCTGCAGTGTGCCAGGCGGGGGCCACGGGAGGGTCTGTGAAAGCACTGCCTGCGGGTGTGGAGGCCAGCATGGCCCCACCCCAGGAGAGAGGGAACAAGGGAGGGGGAGAGAGGGAGAGCAGGTGCGCCGGGACATCCCCACGCGGCAGAGACCCTGGCGGCCGGGGTAAACAGACGAGGGTCTGACAGGTAGACGCGCGGGACGGCGTTCCGGGTGGGCGGGCTCCTGGGCAAAGACGCCACGCTTCGCTAAGGACACCGCTCGCCTGGACTCCCGGTCAAGCCTCAGCTTGACCCGCCATTCCCTCCCGAAGGCCAGCTTCTGGAACGAGCCCCTGGGAAGGCAGAGCAAGACGAGACCCCCGTTCTGGCTGACCCTTTGCCTGGACTCTCGTCTCGGCTGGGCCACGACCCCTCTTCCCGGGCGGCTGCCACAGCGTCCCTTTTGCCCGCAGAAATGGACGGCGGTCCAGGGAGGTACAAAAGGTCCCTTCTCTGACCTCCGGTGTGGGGTGTTGTGCTTGGCCTCGCGGGCTTCATGACGGCACATTCGTGTGCGTAACGGACACAGTTGACCCTTCAGAAACACGCGGTCTGGGAGCGCCGGCCCCCCGAAAAGCTGAGTATAACTTTCGACCCCTCCCCAAACTTAACTAACACCCTGCTGTTGACGGAAGCCCTACCGGTCACCGAAACAGTCGGTTTACACAGAGCTTGCGTGTTACGTGCATCGTGTCGTACGATCTTACGATAAGGTCCGCTAGAGGAAAGAAAACGATACTAAGAAAATCACAGGGAAGAGGAAATACCGTAACGCACTGCCTTGAATGAGGAAAAAACCCGCGTATAAGTGGGCCCGCCAAGCCCCTGTGGTTCAAGCATCCGCCGTAGAACCCTGTCAGTGGGGGCTGCCCGGGGGTTGCAGGTTAAAGCAGAAGATTTGGGGGGCCCGTCCCCCACTGCACACTTGAGACGTTTTGTTTCCGAAGGCAAACGTATTCACGGACCTTCATGGGTTTTCCTCCCTTCCCTGGAAACTCTGTGCTTCTGTCCCCCGGGGCGGTGCATGTGGCCGTGGACAGGGCCTCCCCCGGGCTCTCCTTCGAGGAGGGACGTCCTCAGATTGGACCAGCGTCACCAGCACGGGGGCGGCCTCCTGGCGGGAGATTCTTTTTTTGTCTTGTTTTCCCCTAATGGAAAAAGGTTTATTTGAATAAAACTGTAAAACTCAGATGTAGCCAAGAGGCCACATCTCAAAACAGAACCGGAGGAGGAGTGCAGGAGGCCCCAGGCCAGCACCTGCGCTCAGAGCCCCCCCGGGAGCCAGAGCTCGGGACACAGCCGCCCGCAGGAGGCTTTCCGCGGCCAGCGAGGGGATTTGGCCGTTGCCCTCACCGAGCCGCTCCCAGAGCTGGGCCCCGATCCAGTTTCCAGGGCCCACTTTTGGGCCCACGGGTCCTGTTCTCCTTTCGGCGTCGGCCGATAAGAGCGAGCGGCAGACCCCGTCACGGTCCGTCCCTGAGCTCTGCGCTGTCACAGTCCTGCCTCCCCGAGCACCTCTGCTCAGCAGCTCACGCCTGAAAGACACCACAATCTTTTTACCCAATTTTCCAGCTGAGTTGACTGGGGCCGGCAAAGGTCAAGGAGCTTGCCCAGGGTCACTGAGTAAAACAGCCAAGCCTCTGGCCTCAGGACAAGGACGCGGGACTCCGGTTCCCCTTCCTGACCGCTTAACCAGAGGCTCCTTCATAAATAATGGACATAACGGGGCTTCACTCTGTCTTTGGCGGGCAGGCTGTGCAGGCAGCCACCGGGGCTGTGGTCCCCGTGCACCGCCGAGCCCTGGCGGGGCTGCAGGCCTCACGGCCCCGTGCGCTCCCGGGACGGAGTTTGTCGCAGGCGTCCCAAGACCCGGAGAGACAGTCCGACGGTGGGTCGGTCGGTGGGCACATGCGACCGTGGCTGATTACTCATCACTGACAGTTATTAGCCTATTATGAAACGTATGAATTGCCTCTTTCATACCACATCCCTGTCCTTAAAGTGCCTTGTTAACTGACGTTAACCAATCCAATTAGCAAAAGACACTGTATTCGCGTAATTAGTAATTTGAGGCTTTGTCCCGTCTTGGTCTTAAAGAGAAAGGCGTTGGCCTATGATTGGAACAGCACCACACAATTAAGTGAAGTGCTCACCGATCAGCGGGGGACACACTCCATCCCTGGGGTCCCGCCCGGGACCTGGCTCTGCGCGGGCGCCGAGGTTCGCGTGTGTGGAGTTCAAGTGCGCCCGCGCTGCTCCTCTCGGCTGCTGGCCTGGCCTGCTACATCAGGACGGGAGATGTTTATTTTTATTATAAACTGAGAGGCCAAGCAGTGAGGAACCTGGTTATTAAACACTCCGAGCCCAATTCTGCAGAAAATCAAAAAAATCCAACTTTGAGGATTGATTGCAAGTTTTTTTTTCTAATCGGACGCCAAAAGGAACATTGTGGGGAAAGATGTCTCAGGGCGGTCCTCCTCCAGGCAGCTTTTCTGTTTACGTCTCTGAGCGAGCAGTTAGGTTTCGGAGACGCGAAGACGGCCTCCACGGGGCCAGATGTTCTAGATAAGACCTTCGGGCTGCGGGCCGCGTGTGTGCACAGCGCATCCACCCCCAGAGCCGGCTGCGGCCTCGTCGGAATGATCGGGCTGCGGGACGTCCGCCGGGAGAGCCCGTGTTGGAAGTGACCGCAGCACGACGTGACTGGGGCCCTTCTGCTTTGCCCGCGGGACAGTCCTACTGGCCTATAAAACCGCGGACTATGCTCTGTGAGTCTCAGCCCACCCCCTCCCCCTGCTTTTTGGTCAGCCAACTTTTTGGTCCCCCTACTCTTGTTTTGCTTTATTTGTATGTATTTTGTTCATCAGGAGGCTTAGCACACTCGGAACAGGGGTTCCCCCGACGACCCCCTGCCAGCCGTCCCTGGTTCTGGACGGGAAGGAAGGCCGTCTGGCCCCGGTTCCTAGCACCTGAGCCGCCTGAAGGAGGCAGCCGCCGTTTCACGACACGTCCTTGAACCTGCCCACCCGCCTGGCACTGTCCCCACTCCGCAGGCCAAGCCTTGTCCTGGAAGGGGCCACCGCAGGGATCCAGGCTGGTTATGGCTCTCACCCCTGCGGCACGGACGCGGGAGAATCACCCCCACCAAATGCGCTCGGCTCCTCCAGAGGGAAAAAGGTGGCCCTTGAGGGTCGATGGCCGTGTCTGCGCCCTGCCCACACGTCTGGCTGTCCCTGGGGCTTGTCTGTGCTCTGGGAGCCTGTCCTTGGCGATCAGACACTTCGGGGGGCCGCGCCTGGGTTTCCCACTTTGAGTCCAGATGCCGACTTTGTTCCGGTGCCCATTTTGGACTCAGCCTTTTTCCGCCTCCTTCGAGTAGGATTCTCGTTGTTTTTTTGTTTCTTTTTTTTTCCGTTCCGTGTCAAAGGAAAGTTCAGATCTGTACGCCTGAAAGCATCGTCTTTCCTGATTCTCCCCGTGCGTGCGTGTGCCCATCGGCCGGGGCAGACGGGAGGAGCCCGCGCGGTGCTCACGGGAGGCGGGACGGGCGAGGAGACCCTGGCTGCAAACATTTCAGAAACCTCTTCAAAATATCTGGGTTTGTCAAAATCCCAAACCACCGTTTGCCAGGCACTTTTCCCGCTAGTGTTTGAGCCCGCGGGTATTTTAAAGGAAATGAAATCCGTGTGTTTCTGATTTATTTATACTTAACTCATCAAAATGCTGTTTTAAAGAGCTATTTTGTGTCCAAAATGCCCTTTATGCCTTTTTCCCTTCCAAACTAAAAGCCATATTTTGCCAAGTGTATGTGACCTTAAACGCTAACATTTTTCAAGGCTCTTTGGAAAATCAGGTTCACCTAGCCCACGCAGACCTGCACGGGACCGAACGGTGTCCCCCAACACAACCCCCCCGCAGGAACTAATGGTGTCCCCCTGACACATGACTCCCCCCCCCAGGAACTAATGGTGTCCCCCCGACACATGACTCCCCCCCCCAGCAACTAACGGTCTCCCCACGACACACGACATCCCCCCCAGGAACTAACGGTGTCCCCCACACACACAACTCCCCCCCAGAGCTAACGGTGTCCCCACGACACACGACTCCCCCCCCAGAACTAACGGTGTCCCCACGACACATGACTCTCCCCCAGGAACTAATGGTGTCCCCCCACACACAACTCCCCCCCCCAAGAACTAATGGTGTCCCCCTGACACATGACTCCCCCCGCCAGGAACTAATGGTGTCCCCTCGACACATGACTCCCCCCAAGCAACTAACGGTCTCCCCACGACACACGACGTCCCCCCCAGGAACTAACGGTTTCCCCCCCACACACAACTCCCCCCCGGAGCTAACGGTGTCCCCACGACACACGACTCCCCCCCCAGAACTAACGGTGTCCCCATGACACACGACTCCCCCCCCAGGAACTAACGGTGTCCCCCACACACACAACTCCCCCCCCCAGGAACTAATGGTGTCCCCCCCACACACAACTCCCCCCCCCCCAGGAACTAACAGTGTCCCCACAACACACGATTCCCCCCCAGGAACTAACGGTGTCCCCAGGACACACGACTCCCCCCCAGCAACTAATGGTGTTCCCATGACACACGACTCCCCGCCCAGGCACTAGCAGTGTCCCCCCCACAGACAACTCCCCCCCCAGCAACTAACGGTGTCCCCACGACACACGACTCCCCCCCTAGGAACTAACGATGTCCCCACGACACACGACTCCCCCCCAGCAACTAACGGTGTCCCCACAACACACGACTCCCCCCCTAGGAACTAACGATGTCCCCACGACACACGACTTCCCCCCAGCAACTAACGGTGTCCCCACAACACACGACTCCCCCCCTAGGAACTAACGATGTCCCCACGACACACGACTCCCCCCCAGCAACTAACGGTGTCCCCCCCCCACACAACTCCCCCCCCCAGGAACTAATGGTGTCCCCCCCACACACAACTCCCCCCCCCCAGGAACTAACAGTGTCCCCACAACACACGATTCCCCCCCAGGAACTAACGGTGTCCCCAGGACACACGACTCCCCCCCAGCAACTAATGGTGTTCCCATGACACACGACTCCCCCCCCAGGCACTAGCAGTGTCCCCCCCACAGACAACTCCCCCCCCAGCAACTAACGGTGTCCCCACGACACACGACTCCCCCCCTAGGAACTAACGATGTCCCCACGACACACGACTCCCCCCCAGCAACTAACGGTGTCCCCACAACACACGACTCCCCCCCCAGGCACTAGCAGTGTCCCCCCCACAGACAACTCCCCCCCCCAGCAACTAACGGTGTCCCCACGACACACGACTCCCCCCCTAGGAACTAACGATGTCCCTACGACACACGACTCCCCCCCAGCAACTAACGGTGTCCCCACAACACACGACCTCCCCCCAGCAACTAACGGTGTCCCCACAACACACGACCCCCCACCAGGAACTAACGGTGTCCCCATGACACACGACTCCCCCCCCAGGAACTAACATTGTTCCCTTCCACATGCTACTCCCCCCCCAGAACTAATGATGTCCCCGCAACACACGACTCCCCCCCAGCAACTAACGGTGTCCCCCCGACACACAACTCTCCCCCCACCCAGGGGAAACCCAGTGACCAGCTGCGGAAGTGATTACCCTTTGGCCTTACCGGCCTTTTGCTCTGACCCAGAGCACCCCACCCCGAGCCCAGAGCCCCTGAGATGCTGTGCCTGATGGCCTGACGGCAAGGAGCAAACTCTCCAGAGACGAGAATCCCCAGGTCGTGATTTTTACAGTCTCTCTCCCAGCATTCTAGCTGGGCCAGCTCAGGGTCATCTCGAGGCGGGCCCCCGCTTGCCCCGGTGGTAAGGGGCTCCCCCCCCAGGAGGGCAGCCGAGCTCGCTCTCTAGTCCCGTGGAGCCCAGCTACCCGCAGGCTTAACTCGTCGGCCTCCCGGTCCCCGGGGGCCTGGCTGATGCAGGCGCTAGGTGAGCCAAGGCAGACAGAGCGTGTGCTCTGCCCACGGGAGAAGGGCAGGTGCGGGGGGGGGGGGGGGGGCCGCCGTGGGCCACGTGCAGCCTGGGTCACTCGGGAAAGGGGCAGGCGACGGCCCCCACGGGGATAAAGAAATGGAGTCTTGGCAACACTCTTGCCTGACCTATAACACGGGGACTCAAGCGATATGTTTAGGCTGTTATATTTATTTCTACCTGATTTCATGCAATGGAGTTCAATTATGAATTTGATTGCTTTTTTTGGTGCACAATATAAAATCCTTTATCCGTCCAGCATTTAATTGTGTTCCCTGGCAGATTTGGTATTCGTCACGGCCCTGCCGTCCCCAGCCCCAGAGATAAACCATCCGAGGGGCCATAAATGTCCACTCTGATTATTGATGCTTTCAGGGAAATTGATTATCTATTTGAGGGGCAGAACGGGCTGATGTATTACTGCCTCTCTCTCTGCCATAAGAGCTTCCCTGAAAGACAAATCCCTTGATTGGTGAATTGGAGAATGGATTTCCTATTATATTTTAAATTTTCGAAAGCGATACCGTTTATCTTAATATTTGCGAAAGGGGGTGGGGTTGGAAACCCGGCGTTCTCTCTCATCCGTTCACGGGCTGAGGAAAGCGATGCGACAGGGGGCCCGGGGCCGCGAGGCCGGGGTCGGCTCCTTACTCCGGTCGCACGGTCCGCGGCCGCGGCCACGGCTGAGCGCGCCGGACGCCGGGCCCGCGTGACACTCGGCACCAGGCCCGTGATTTACTGAGAAATTCGCTCCTGAGGTGGTGATTATTTCTATGTGCTCCAAATATTCAAATTGATGGGTATTTCCCTGCGGCCCGAGAGAGGGGAAGCGAGCTTTGCAGGAGTTCAATTTGATCTAAAGGGGGGGGAAAAAAAACCCAAACCCAAGCAGATTTACCCTGGATTTAATGCCGAGAACCTTGATGGCCGGAAGGTCTTTCTCCCTCTTGTCACCATTTAAAACAAAATGTGTGGTGCTGGCACGGCTGTGGGGGAAGTGCCACCCCACGGGGCCGGGACGGAGCCGGGACAAAGGGTGGACTTCGGCTCATCAGCACCTCCTGTATCAGAAGATAAGAGGCGCTCGGCTCAGGCGGTGTTTGCTCACCGCGAAGATCGATACGGCTCCCTAATCCACGCCGTGATTAGCTCTACCCCGGCTACAGCCAGGTGATAATTCCCTAACAGGAGAAAGAGGCCTTTATTTTGGTGGCGGTGGAGACAGGGAGAGTCATCTGGGCTGTGTCAGCTCACTCCCAGGACACGGTGCGCCCCCGGGCCGGTGGTCCCAGGCAGCCGCCCCGCACAGGCCCCACACACGCCGTCCGTCTGCCCGTCTGAACGCCCCCGAGCTGGGAGCAGGCCTTCCGGGGCTGCGTGGCAGGGCGAGCTGGCCGCACACTTTCTCCGGTCCCCTTTGGGGGCAAAATGCGTAAACTTCAGGGCGTGGAAACCATCGGCCGAGGGAGGGCAGGCGTGCGCGGAAAAGACAGAGGACGGAGTGTGGCCACGGTGCTGCGGGTGGGGCTCCGGTCCCCGTCCCCGGCTCCGGCCGCACGTTGGAAACGCCCGGAGGCCTTGCGAAATGCCGGTGTCCAGGCCCGCCACCCGTCACGGGTTCGGGCCCTGGCTTCAATGTTGGTGGAGTCTCCCGGTGACCCGGAGGACAGCCAGGGCACGCAGCAGGCCCTGCCCTGCACGGGAGCTGGGGAGCAAGGCACACTTGCTGGGGCGCTGGCATGAGGCAGCGCTGTCCGCGGGCACGACCCGACAGGGGCCACCACCGGAAGCCCGGCCAGGAGGGAGAGACTCCTGACAAAGCGCTGATGGGGGAGGGGCAGAGGCTTGTCCTCAGGAAGGGGAGGAGCCCAGGGAAGCACATCCCTGGCCTGGCCTCCCGAGCGGGGGCCAGCAGGCCTGGGGGCAGGTAGGTCTCTTCCTCTGGGCAATTTGCTTTGTCGGGGGATGGGCCCGATGGGACCCGCGCTCGAGGTCACGGCTCCTGCCACGGACGCCCAGCCCTGTGAGTGCACCTGAGACGGCCCTCCCTTCCCTCCCACGGTGCCAGCGCCGGGTCTGTGGGCCTCTGTCGGGGAGCAGTGCGTGTTCTGGGGTGCAGGGAGCAGAAGCATGGCCAGCCAGCTTCCGGAGGCTTCTGGTGCCACATTCCAGCCTCTCGGGCTTTTCCTGAGCCTACGTCACAGCAGGTCACCTCTGAGGGTCTCCAGGTCCTGGGACTCTGAGAGAAGAGTGAACTTATGTGTGCCTGCACGCACATGCGAGTGTGTGTGCGTGAGAGGGCATGCGTTCTGTGTGCACAAGCGCCTACGTCCATGCTGGTGTGTGTACGTGTGTGCGTCCACACGAGTGTGTGTACGTGTGAGTGTCCACGCTGGGTGTGTACATGTGTGTCCAGGTGGGTGTGTGCATGTGTGCATCCACGCTGGGTATGCACGTGTGAGTGTGCACGCTGGGTGTGTGCATGTGAGCGTCCACGCTGGGTGTGTACGTGTGTGTCCAGGTGGGTGTGTGTCCATGTGGGTGCGTGCATGTGTGCATCCACGCGAGTGTGTGTACGTGTGAGTGTGCACGCTGGGTGTGAAGGTGTGAGTGTCCACGCGGGCGTGTACGTGTGTGTCCACGCGAGTGTGTATGTGTGTGCACACAAACGTGTACTCGTGTGCATGCGTGTGTCCCCCCCGTGTACAGGGTCTGCACAGCTCAGGGCCCGGCAGGAAGGGGACCCACGAGCACCTCTGTGCCTCGGGAGCGGTGCTGTGAGCATGGCAGATGGAGACTTTTCCATGACCGACGGCCTGGCCCTAACTCTGTTTCGACTGGAGAAAACACCGTGTCCCAGGCAGGGCCCGCTTGGGACAGGGGACTCGGCCTCCTTCCTCGTCTGCACAAAGACAACACACCCTGGCACCCGTTCACATCTTGTCCGTGAGGTCCCACGTGCGCGGGCCGGGTGGGTCCCCTCCCTCACGCTTTGAGGCAGATGCTCAGAGAGGTTAGGTGCCTTGTCTGAGGCCACAGTGCACCAGAACCTGGACCCGAGTCCAGGCCTCTGCTTCCTGAGCCTAGAGGCTGTTTCCTTACAGACCGGAGTGTGGCAAAGGCGGCGGGGCCTGCCAGAACTTTCTCCCATGTCTCCTTCTGTGCCAGAGTTGTGCACGGTGGGTCCGACGCAGACATCAGCCGTGGCCAGCCGGGCTTCCAGGGCCGGACCTGGCCCGACGACCACAGTCCCTCACCTAACCGTCCCTGCTGGGGCGCTGCCTGGTCCCCGCACGTGGTCTGCCTGACTCGACCGTGCACGGCGAGTGTCCTGGCACTGAGCGCCCGCAGGCTGACGGCAGCCGGCTTTGCTGGGTGCTGACGGTCATCCCGAGCTGGCTGCCCTTTCCTGCCCAGGCAGCCTGTCCCTCGGGGAGGAGAGCAGGGCCCCTCCCCACGCAGGTGGAGCCTGGGCCCCCGTGCCTCCACACTGCCTCTGGCTCGGCATTGCCATCTGCCTGGCCTCCGTGGAGCTCCTTCCATCGCCAGCATCACCGAGCTCTCTTGGTCCCGGACACCCCAGGGGCCACCGGGGGACTGAGCAGCCTCCTTGCCTGGCACTGACGAGAACCACTTCCGAGGCTGGCCTCTTCTAGACCATTCCGGGGGGCACCTCTGCCCCTCGGGTGGCAGAGAACCAGCCCAGGTGCGCAGCAGGATCCAAGCACGGTCGGGCCAGGTGCTCCTGAGGCCCCGGGTCCCGGGACCTATAGCTGGTCCCAGCTCTCTCGGCCCCCTCCAGCTGCTCGCCCGCCGAGCTGCTCCAGGCCCTGCGTGACCTGGTCTAACGCCCGATGAGCTGACCGGAGGCAGAGGTCACAGAGGACGCCTGACGGTGCCTCCCGGACCGGCCCCGCGGGTGCACCTGGACCGGGTCACAGCACAGCCTCGGCACACACCCCCTGTGGCTCCACAGCCCCGAGGACACTTCCTGGAAGAAGCCCCGTTTGCACGGGCTGGGAGAACGGTAGGATCTAGAACGACAGCGACGCGGGGAGGAAGGCCCTGCGGATGGGGAGCCGGCGTGGGCTGAGCTCAGGGAACAGAGCGCTTTCACCCCCAGCTCCCGTGGGCGCGGAAGGACCGTCTGCTCAAAACGAGGCTCGTGTCTGGAGATGTAGGCAAGCCTGTCCTCCAAGAGCTACCCGGAGGCTTTTATTGTCTGAGGTTACGTGGTCAATGGGTTTCAAGAGACGTTCATTATTACCTCAGCGCCAAACATCTGTGGCCAGCGTGACTGCCTCCTTATTTCCCCGAGGAGCCCCCGTCAGCTGGATCCTCATTCTACCCTGACCCCATGGATCCCGAGGTCCTGAAGCCCAGAGGAGACGTGGCTTTTCTGGGGGGGACCCACCCAAGGCTCTCCCACGGCGTGGAGGTGATACCCCCCAACGCGCACTCACGCACCCGCCCAGGGTGCTGGACGGTAACGGGCCGCGGCGGTTGGTTACGGTTGCCTTGAGAAGCAATGTCAGAGCCGGCCCTCTCCTGGGCCTGTTCAGTTATTAACTCCCATGGGACATTATCTTGAACCGAATCTCCCGGGTGCAAAGCTGCGGCCGGGCTCTGGGAGAATTTTATCGTCCTGTTCCCGAACACCGCAGACAGCCCTGGGTAATAATTAACTTCTGCCTCTCTCCGTTCCCCGAAGATGATCCTGCCCCTACCAAAGGCACGCCAGCCCCTGGCCTCTCCTCCCACGCTCGGACCCCTTCCCCCGCCCCAGCTCCGAGGGGAAAGAAAGAGAAAGCAGGTCCTCCGGGAGCTGGCATGGCAGACAATGTGTGTCTTGTGTGAGTAATTTAGCACTGTGGCCAGTCAATCTGGTTTCTGGGCCCGCTGCCCTGACCCTCTTTAGAGAGGCTCGCTCTCGCCGGCACAGTGTGAAACATTTTCTTTCACGGCACTGACACTCTGCAGATTGAGACGTCAGCCCGGCCCGACTGCAGCAAATTAGCAATTTTTCTTTTGCTAATTGGAAATAAAAATGTTTGCCGAGGGAGCCGTTTGTCGGCATGCGGTTTTTGGTTTCTGTGCACCGGGAGGCTGCGTTGAAAATGCATCCCGAGACGCTCCCCACCCTGGGGTGCCCCTCGCCACAAATTCTAAGGGGCTTCCTGGTGGCAGGGTGCCGGGGGCTCGCGGCCTCCCTCCGGGCCCGGGACCCCTCCTCTGGGAGAGCGGTTCCCAGAGCCCCCGTGCACCTTCGGAAAACCACCAGGACCGGGCAGGTGGCGAAACCGTCTGGGACGAGCTGGTGAGACTGCGCTTTGCCTAGAGGAGGGGAGCAGAAAATCAGGGGTTAATGGCCGAGGGCAGCCCACACCTTTCCTAAGCACAGAAACGTCTCCTCTCTGGAAAAGCCAGCCGGGTCACATGGATCCTGAATCTGTGTGGGGAGGGTCACCCCCCCTCGTCCCGTCCCGTGTCCCGTGTGCGCCCTGGGAGGGACTTCCTCCGGCCTCAAGGCGGCTGCTGGTTTCAGCCAGCCCTCCCTTCCAAGGGTGGGAAAGACCCCCGCTCCTGGATAACGGGGGGCAGAGGCGCCTGCCGGGGCGGGGAAGGGAAGGAGGCGTTTTCTGCTGATTGGAACAAAGGAAGAACCACGTGGAAGGCCCGGAGTGTCCCTCCCTGAGGAAAGTGGGCCAGGACCTTTAGACGGAGCGCAGTGATTTGGAAATCTGCTTGTAAATAGGCCGGAGCACACCCACCTGTGCACGTACACACACACGCACGCCTGTGCCCGCACGCCCGTGCCGGCGTCGCCGCGGGCGTGCGCGTGAGTGCGTGGTGTTGACCGTGGCCGCCCCACCCCCGCCCCCGGGCTCCCCCGTGGCCCGGGCTCCCCCTCGGGACGCCCGGGGTCTCTCAGGAGCCAGGCCAGCGCAGAAAGGGTTACCCTGCTCCCCCTCCCTGCTTTTCTGATAAAGCATTTGACAGCCCTGCTTAATAATTCTTTCTGCTGGGTTTTTTTTTCTTGATGTCTTTATGTGAATATGAAGCCAGAATGAAAGGCTTTGGGGGACCCCCACGAGAGAGGAAAAGTATGAACCAGGGAGGAAGAAAGAGTGTGCTGTAGGCTCCCCGCCGAGAGCCAGGCATCTCCTTTGGCGTCCACGACTTGGCTTCAGAGGCCCTTTGTAAGTGGAAATGACTCTTCTTCCCTCGCCACGACAATAGGTGTTTTGTCAGAGGGGGCCGGGGTGGGGGGGGTCCGCAGCGGCAAGGGGCTAGCCCCCGGGGCCTGCAGATGTTGGACCAGGGGATGATTTATTGCTCTGGTGTCCTCGGTGGCATTTGGCCACCTTCCCAGACCCCAACATCGGTGGCAGAGGAGGGAGGGAGAGACGGGGAGGGACAGGGCTGTGTCGCCAAGGGGCCCCGCACCTTGTCTGGGGGGACGGTGCTGGGGGTGAGCGGCGCCCCCCACCCTTGGGCAGAAGACGGGGCGAGGCAAGCCACTCCAGGCCGGGACTTAGGGGGAACTGGAGGGAAGCGGGCTGTGCCCCCTCAATGGCATCCCCCAGGTTCGAAAGACAACCAGGGAAGTACGGGGATGAGCTGCACAGGGGTAGGTGAAGGAGGAGGAGCGAGCCAGGTGACGACGGTTTGCTCTGGGAAGTCACTGCCCGGCCGCGGTGCCAGGAGGCCCCGAGTGCCCCCCGCCCCGGCCGTCTGCACCCCTGCCAAGTCCCCCAGTGGCTCGTGTGTGCTCCGGGCCGCTCCACGGATCTGTTTTCCTCCCGAACGAGGAGCCGAAAGGAGCGGTTTTCCTCTGGTTCCCTGACCTGGCCCAAGCCAGAGGAGCCATAAATCCAACCAGGAGGGCTGTCCCCAGGCGTCCCGGTCCCTTTCCAGACCTGTGAGCGTCCACGGGAGCGGCTCGCGGGTGCGGGCAGCCTCACGCCTGGGCCCAGCTGCCTGAACCAAGATAGTCCCTGAGCCTCGGACGCCTCACCATCGCTACACCCACCCACTCGCCAGTTCAAAGGCCCGTGCCGGCCATCTGGCACGCCGGCCACCACGCCGAGGTGATGCTGGGTCCTTTCCAGTGAAAAGAAATCGCTGCTGGACAGCTCACACACTGCGAAAACCACAGCTTCCTAGCGGAATCCCGCGTGGGGGCGAATTCCACTTTGGGCCTCTTTAACCCGGGTTGGAATGAGCTTTGAAAACACCAAAACTTGGATCAGGGAGCACTGGAGGGAGGGTGTTACATAAACTCGACGTTTCTGGCTCCGGGCTGGGAGCGGCACCGCACGGAGGAAGGCGGCATGACCCCGGGGTGGTGGCTTCGTGCCGTGGAAGGCAGTGGTGGCCCCGGGAAGGGACCGTGAGCAACCTGCGTCCTCTGGCTGCCGGTGGCCCCAGGCTTTGTGATGCCGAGAATGATTTCAAGTTCCCCGACCTCAGGTTTGGGCCTGGGCCTTCACTGCATGAGGCCGTATGTGGCCCAAGGACAGCGTGGCTCGTGGCTCCCCCTCCAGGTCTGGGGGTCTGCCCCTCTAGGCGGGGTCTGGCAGGTGACGGCCACCCAGAAGGCCCGGTGGGGGGGCCACAGGACCCCCGTGAAGCCACCGGCCGCTGGGATGCAGCGTGTCCGTGCGTCGTGGCCCTCCCCGCGGGCTGTCACGTGGAGAGTGGAGGGGGGCAGGGGCCGCACGGGCCGGCACGCATGCTCCGTGCGGCCGCCAGGCTCCCCGGCCCCATGGCGCTGACACGGACGTGAGAACCACTCTGTGCTTTTTGTTCGTCGGACACTATTTGGACACAGCCCGTCCAGCGTCGCGAGGGCCCCGCGATTGCCACATCAGCACAAATATCCCCCCCGCCCCTCGACTTCTCACTGGGATATGCGGAAACATTTTTCCCATGGAAAGAGAGTGTGGCCTTTGTGAGGGGGGCACGGCCGGCCCGGATTACAGTAAAGATTAATCCCGAACAAGAGACAAGAAAAATAGACAAAGAGCATCATACACTTCACTTTTCAATGGCTGTTTTCATAAATGTATGAATAATTTAAATTATCATTGCCGAGTATTTATTCGAGTGTTTCAGGGGGAAAAATGCCTCCTCTTTTCTCTCCTCGATTCTTTTCATTTTTGTCTCATCTCTTTTATGTGCTGCATGGGCTGTTTTCTTGCCATCTGAATCGGCCTAGAACAATGGGATGTATGAGGCTGAGGGGGCCGCGGAAGAATGCGGGCCTTGTTGCTGATGCCGTGCTTGACATTGATTAATGAGGGTGCAGACACGGGCAGAATCTGTGAGAGCCAGGGGGAAATCAGAGGGCCCGAGGGCACCCCGAGGCGGAGGGCAGGGATGGCAGTGAGAAGGCCGCAGCCGTCCGTCCACGCCCAGTGGGAAAGGGCAGAGGGGAGGCGGCGCTGACGGACGGGCACGCAGACGGGTGCCCCGGGAACGAGGCACCGGGAGGGGCCCGGGACCCCGATCTGCCCGGCGGAGGGAGCGCGAGCCCACCTGCCCGCTCCCACCTCCCAGACCGGCCGGCCCCCGCCTGCCGTGCAGAGGGGCCTGGCCCAGAGGGATGGTCCGAGGGGACCACGGCGGACCCCGCCTTCGGCTGGGGCTTGCCCCGCCCTCCTCCTGATGGGGCCTAGTGTTGCCTGCCAGCCCGGGACAGGGTCTGGCCTCTTCTGTCCTCTACCCCATCCCACCCTGCTTGCATACCTACTTATTTGTAGAACAGCAAAGAACGCCCGGGGACAGGCCTTCAGTTGGGACTGAATTCTCAACCCAGAGCTCATGAGTGGCCATCGGGGCAGATCAGGGAGGCGTGCGCAGACGGGGTGGTGTCTTCGAAGGGTCCCCGTGACGACAGCCTCCAAAGCCACCCCCCCCCCACCCCCAGTCTCAGGCCTGCTGTTGCCGACCCTGAGTTCAGGGGGTCCCGGGGTGCGGGGATGGCTGGGGGACGGGCACCCGGGGCATCCCCCAGGCTCCCAGGCGCCGCCCAGCGAGAGGGTGCGTGTCCACCTGCCCAGCACGCTGCACCACGGTCTCCCGGGCCAAGGTCAAGGTTGTGCCTCCGTCTCTGGGTGTATCACGTGCGATGTGGATGCCGCCAGCCCGGCGGGCGGGGTCGGGGGCCGCCTCGGGTTTCTGGCTCCTGCCCCAGGCCTGGGGCTCCCGGGCCGGCGAGTCTGACCTGGGCTCTCACTTCGGAAATCAGCTCCTGGAAGCTTCCATTGCTCTGGGCTCCCAGGGCCATTTGGATGGAAAAGGCACTATGTTTGCTCAGAAGGAGAGGTGGGGTTGGGGGTTGACAGGTTTGTCAGAAACCAGAAGTTTCTGGTTTGTGTCCGACAGGAGAGCCGAGTGAAAAGGCACTTATCTGAACAGGGAGACCCTGATCCTTCTTTCTTATTTCCCCCTTTTGTAATAAACTGTTTATGGAGAAACACATTTTCGCCCGGCAGTGTTGAGTGCCTTACGCCGGCTGTGCGCCCTCCGGAGAAGGGGCTGGCGGAACAAGAACCAGAGGTTCCAAACGAGTCCGACCGCATGGCCACGGGAGACGCGGACATGCGTCTGGCCACGGCTCGCCTGGCCGTTCCTTCAGCTCACCGGCCACTCCCTCTGGCCTGCGTGCTTCCAAATTAATGTACCAGGCCAAGCGGCCTTGATAATGATCTGTACTTGCAGGACGAATGGGGGGCGGTGAGGCCTCGTGGAGGGCACCCCGGGGGCCTTTTGAGTCCTCGGTTATGGCCGTGGCCGTGACCTTGTCCGTGGGAGACCTTGGGGGGACACGGCGTCCCGGAAACGTCGCTTCCTCACCCGGAGTGGGCGGAGCCTGGGAGGGGCCACTCAGCCTCCGGAGTCCAGAGGACACAGGCACCTACGGGTTCACGTCAAAAGACTCCCCAGCACAGAACACACACAGTGAAGCCCCCAACGTTGCAAGGGGGGCACCTCCCGGCGCGACACTTGTGGCTTCCCAGCCAGCGACGAGCCTGAGCGGCAAATTGCAGTCGTTACGATTTCATAATTACAACGGCTGAGCGGGGACAGCCGGGGTCCCGTCACCCTGCCCCACACAGCCCTCTCCCCAGCAAAACAGGCGGGGCTATTTCCGTCAGCAAATTAGGCAGAAATGGTTGCATCTATGGCCCGATGGGCTCCCCATCTTTAATTCATAAAGATCTGGGAAGGTGTTTTTCTTCCCTCTCCTCCCTCTTGCCGAATGAGCAGTGCGTACTCGCTGACTCGGGGATCTGAAAATCTGAGTTTGTTGGTACCGTTCGCGCTGGTGACTCTTTTCTGGCAGGGGATGGGGCTGCCAGCGCACAGGACGCGATTTGCGGCGGCTTCGAGAGCCGGGGCCTTCCGAGGAGGGGAGCATCCCTCCTTCCTCAGGTATCACGTGCCCTGTCGCCAGGAAGCTCCCCGCACACGGCCCTTTGGGAGGCTGCTTTTACGGCAGCGCCCGGGCCGGAGGGCTCCCCAAGAAATGGAATAAAATGCCCAGGGACCCCGACTCGGGAACAAGAGAGAGGATCCCTTATGAAGCAGGATACTCAAAAATTGGGCTCCTTTGATGCTGTGCCTCAGGGAGAGGACAGATTGCTGGGGGTGGGTGGGGGGAACAGAGCCAGCAAATGTTGGGTGGGAGCCAAAAGGACACTGCCTCGTTAATTTTAATTTGTGTTGCGCCCATATATTGTGGCAAGCGAGGCAGGGGCGAAGCGGGGAACCAAAGACAGGATGTGAGACTAGGAAATAAGGGATCTGCAGCCAGGACCCCAGAGGGGCCCCAAGCCCTGGGGGCAGAGGAGGGATGTGCTTCAGGCTGCCTCTGGCGCCCCCCCCCCGCCCCCCCATCTCGGCCCAGCCCCCCACCCCTGGCGGGGACGCCCCGAGTGCCCTTGGTGGCCTCGCCCCAGGCCGCCCGGCCCCTCCCCACCACCTGGGGCCGGGGGGGTGCCGAGATCACCTGAAAGGCAGCCCCGAGGGTGACCCAAGCCCTGAGCCCCTGGCGGGGACAAATGAGGAGCTTAACTAGTGCGGGGCCACATAAAAGGGGAACAGGAGGAACAAAGCTTCCTGTGGAAACTGGCCCCTTTCCCACCACATCGCGCCCCCACTGAATGGGGCCGGGCTAGGCGCAGTCCCTCCGCGGCGCTGACGGGTTTTCACGGGAGGGTGAATGGAGTGCAAATTAGCGGAGCCCTCGGGACGCTTGTTACTGTCACTCCCAGACTGACGCCCAAAGGCCACGTGAGGATTAATCCATCTAAAGAACGCGTCCATTATCAGGGCAAGGTAGGAAGCTATTTATTGTGGTCCCTTTCATGTTCGTCCACGTTGCCCACTGCCGTGAGGCTTTCCGCAGGGACCGGGCGGCGGGCGCACACGCTGTCCCCCGCTCACGCGCGTGGGCCCCGGCTGCCGGGCGTGGCCTGCACGCGCGCGTGCACACACACGCGCTTGCACACGCATGCCACAGAGGCGCCCCGGTCTGCTTCCCGCAGGTGGATTGTTCAAAAGGACCCGGGCTGTCTGGTCGCTGAAATCCTTCCATGAGAGGCCACGTGGGGTGGAGCGGGGCTGAGCCGGGTGGCCTCACGGTTGCTCCCCAGGGCCCCTGGGGACAGAGGCCCCAGGCAGAGCAGAGCCCAACTCGTTTTCGAGATGCGAATCCACTGAAGTCCCCAACCCAACAAAAGAGCCTCCATTTTAGGCCAAACCATCTTCTCTTTGGGCCGGCCCGCTGCCCGCTTCCCGGTGGGTCCAGACCACGGCCTTGGCACAGAGACCACCGTCGAGTCAGACCCTCACTCGTCTCAGACTGGAGCTGGACGATGTTCGAGGACGCAACTCACAGGTGGTTTCGACGGGTCTGTTTGGGAGAGGGAGAGGGATGCTGAGGACCCCTCGGCCTGATGGCTCACGAGCGGGGGCGGCCGGCGGGCGGCCGGCCCTGGGCCGTACGCGTGTCCGAAGAGCGAGTACATACACATCTCACAAGTTAATAAGAGACTACGTAAGCGAAAAAGGAAATAGATATCTAACGAGGCAATACGTAAATATCTAATAAGCGAATACACAAATACATATCAAACGAGTAAGTCTCTAACGAGCGAATAAATAAACAAGAGGCTAATGCTCGAATGAATAAATATATATCTAGAGTTGGAGAGTGAGTCCTTGCAAATCCCGCGAGTCAGGACATGCGCTTCGCTGCAAACTCTCTTTCATTTCAAACCCTCAACTGGGACTACGGGGCATCCGTTCTTGGGAGGATGTCTTGGAGGTTATTCTATGAGCCTGTACACGTGGCCCGAGCCCTGTGTGCACACACGCCTCTGAGAACCCTCTCTGACGCCTGTGACAAGCCTGACGAGGCCCCTCCTGAGTCTGCAAGACGTCATCACCTTCCCGGGCCTCAGTTTCCCCGTCCATCACAGGAAGAGCATTCTTTGCTGCAACGGCTCACGCCGATGGGGTCCCGAACCTTGAAGACCCGCCCAGAAGCCAGTGTTGCCCTTGCTGTGGTCCAGACGCCCCACGAGCCCACAGCCAGGAAACTGAACGTGGGAGCGTATCCAGCTTATAGAAAGCTATTTTCCGGTAGAGTAATTCTGAACGCAGGTGATTTATTCAATATATGCCCGTTCTAGACACTCATACCTGGGTTACTTTGCAAAATAAGGTTATACTAATAGTCGCCGATTTTCTGTCGCTGGGAGAGAAAAGCGGCTCCCAGTGCAGGCCATGTTCTCACAAGTGTCTCTAGAAGGTGCTACGGCACCTTCCATGTGAAATGAGGGTCCTGGGAATGGACTGGTATGAGAACAAAAGGGAAAAGCACCCCCAGCCGTAGGGGATCAGACCGCAGCTGGTTGAGGCTATCAGCCTTGGCCAGGTCCTCTTATCCTGCCAGCCTGGAAACTTCTGGAGATAGTCCTGGGCGGCAGTGACCAGGGGGCCACGCTACGTGGCCCAGAACTCAGGGAGGTCCCTGCCCGGGGTGGGTGGTGGAGATGGTGGTGCGGAGGCTCCAGGCGTCAGTCGCCAGGGCCCCCCAAAGCAGGGGCACATTTGCGGTAGGGCGGTCCCCCACAGGCTCCCAACGTGGGGTTCCAGGACACTCCGCCTGGATGCCCCGCCCCCACCCGCACCTGCGGAGTTTCCAGCTGGAATGTGCAGGAGGGGAGCCGAGGCCTTGGCCGCCTGCCTGGCTCTCGAAGGGGAGCACGTGCATGGAAGTGACCTTCACAGACCTCACCCGGAAACGGGAGCCCAGCCGGCTGTGGTCTGTCCGAGGTCACAGCGGAGCAGGTGTGGAGGTCGGGACAACCCCGTCGGGACCTGGGGGCCCGCGGAGCTGGGCTTCTCCACTCTCCAGCTCGGGACAGTTTTCTGGACTCCTGGGGGTTTTGAGCCGGGCCGTGCTTGGCAAACCCCAATCTAAGACTGATTTCATGTCCTTATCTTGTTGCTTTCCTACTCAGGCATGAACCTTTACCGGATCAATGATTAATTTTTCTTGTCACTGGAGCCAGAATTTTCCCATATTTTTGACAAAGACATTCCAAGGCTGCCTGGCGTCTGGCCCACCCCACCCAGCAAGCAGAGCGTTCCCTTCCCAGCTCATCGGGAATTGCCAAGGCGGCCTCGTGGGCGTGAACTCCGTCCGCAGCCACCGTCTCCCCCCAGCAGGTGGCTGCAGGAGGGCTGGCCTAAGTCACCACTGCACCCGTGGATCGACGACCCCCGCATCAAATGAGAGATCAGCACCAGGTCACGGACAGGAAAGCCTGCTCTCTGGCAGCGAGCCAGGCTTCCCCTCTGCTCACCGGGACTCTGCATGGGGGCCAGCGGGGAACCATGGTGGGGTTTGGCCCCCCAGGCTATCCGAGCCCACTGGCCTTGTCACACCCCCGGCCCATCGCCAGGGCCTGCCAGCTGCTGCCATCCAGCGGGTGGGGGGGACCCGCTCGTCCCTGTTCAGGGCCGGACAGGAGGGCCTGTCGTCTGCCCTCTCCATGTCTCCCGGGGTCTCCGGGGCACCTGTATGGCAGCTTCAGACGGGAGGAAGAAGAACCCAGCTTCTCCAGACCTGGGGAGGGGCCCAACTCAGGGCTTAGGCCAGGTCCTCAGGAGGCTCCACAGAATGCGTGGTAAGACCCGCAGCCTGGGCCCGAGCCCCACTGGAGCCAGGGGCACAGGCTGGGGCTCAAGGCCCTGAGTTGGTACAACTGGGCACTGCTGTCCCCTTGGCACGTGGACGCCTGGGGGCTTCCCATGGGCACCTGGTCCTGGTGGACGGCAAGGTACCTGCCGGACAGAGAAGCAACCACGCCGAAGGCAGAGGTCGGAAGAGGGGGGGATGAATTCCTCCTCAGCCCCCCTTGTTCTCAGGCGAGGGCGCCTCTGCTGCCCAGAGGACATCTGGCAATGTCCAGACACACGTCCGGCCGTCAGGACTTTGCATGGGGGCTGCCGCACCCCACGTCCTCAGCACCCTGCGTGCCCAGGACGGCGCCAGCAGCCGAGGCTCCCCGGGCCCCTCGAGTCGGTACGGGCACTGGGAGAAACCTGCTCTGAACGAAGAACACGAGGGGCCGCTGTGTGGGTCACTCCACTCACCCTCCTGTCACCCCCTGGGGCAGAGACCCTGTGACCGCGGGGCCCCCTCACAGTCCTGATGAGCCCGTAGGCTGCAGGTAGACCGCGGTCCGAACACAGAACACACGGGGCGACGGCGGGAGAGGCCGGGACCACTTTCCAGACGGGCACACTGAGGCACAGCACGGAAGGCCACCAACCGAACGGGGGGCTGAGGCGGGATCCAAATCCCGGGCTGTGGAAACGGGTCTCACGACCACCGTGCCACGGGCCACAAGCGTGGGCGAAGGGACTTCCCCTTTGGCCCCGCCCGCAGCACAACTCAAAAATAGACCTTAAAGCAAAGTCCCGCCCTGCACTAGCTCCGGCCACCCCGGGAGGCAAAACTTCACGTATCTTTGCCACGCACGGATGCCGAAGGCACTGAGGTCGTAAAACTTGCTGTTAGGAAGGGACCCGCTCGGGGAGTGTGCACGGCGGAGCACGAGGAGTGGTGGTTAATTAAATGACCTTGTGAATTTCTTTCCAAATCATAAAAAAGGGATAAACAGCATTGAGCTAGAACTCTTTCCTGGATGTTATTTTGGAGACGGAAAGCTGCCGAGCTGGCACATTGACCCCGGCATGGATGCGTCTGCCTGCCTGGGCGCCCCCCACCCCGGGACCGTCTCCACTGCTACAGAAACAGATTTGTGGGCTGCAGAAAACCTAAATCGTACACCTGCCGTTTCACAGAGCAGCCGGGTCTCAGCCCCGAGGGCTCCTGAAGCACCCGTGTCGGCCGCCCTGCTGGGAGGCCACCCCGGGGGACCCCCAGAGGCTCGAAAGGGACCCCTCCCTGCACATGCATTGCGTTGGCTCATCCCCAAGGACTCCGAGCCCTGCCCACCCAGCCTGGGCGCGCACCTGGCTTTTCTCTCCCTCCGACACCTGAATAAGTCTGCCTCTTCTGGGGCGAGGAGCTCACGAAGGTGTCTGAATGGGGAACGTGACGCTCGGCCCCAGGACACCTTGCCAGACCCCAGGACTTGCCACCTATATGGGCTTTGCGCCTGCCTGGGCCCTGGCCCGCGCAGGCAGGGGGGACGTGCACGCAGCCACCAGCGAGTGGCAGAGCTGGGCTCCCGTGACCCACGGCTCCCAAACCCACGGCACCAACAGAGACTGATCCTGTGCAGGATGTTTGCTCACCGGGAGGTTTCACACTGGGGCCTCCTGACAGGCTCACGGCCCTGATACAGACCCGCTTGGGGACGGTGAAGACCGAGACCAGGTCCGGGCGGGTCAGTGGGCTCTCGAAGGCCACCGTGAACCAGCTCTGTGACCCCGGACGAGGGTCTTTACCAAGCAAACTGTGACAAGGGTGCCACTTGGGGTCGCTGGCAGCAGGGAATGAGGTGGGGCGACTACCCCGTCCACGACTCACGGGAACTGCTGAGCACCAGCCAAAGGGTCGGGGCCGGGCAGGACCCGCGGGGTGGGGGTGGCGGTTCGGGGTGCGCCTTGCCTCTGCGCCGTGGGGAGTTCTGGAGTTCGAACCCTCTGGATCCCCCAGGCACCCGCATCCTCGCGAGAGGGTAAACCGGGCAGGATTCGGAGATGCTGAGTGCGGTCAGAGGGCACAGGGGGGCCAAGAGGGGGCTGGCCGCCCGCCGTGGGTGGGCCTTGAACGGCAAATCAGCTTCTCCGAGGACGAGGACACAGGGAAGCCCGTCCTGGGTCCCCCCCCCCCGCCAGGCGCCCAGCCCCACACCTCACACACACC
Source organism: Panthera leo (assembly GCF_018350215.1). Taxonomy (NCBI): domain Eukaryota; kingdom Metazoa; phylum Chordata; class Mammalia; order Carnivora; family Felidae; genus Panthera; species Panthera leo. The sequence goes on along the minus strand of NC_056686.1, from coordinate 1,723,965 downwards.
GTGTTCCTTTTCATGTCCAGCAGGCCGCCTAATAACCAGACCCCGCGTCGCTCTTAATCCCTACTTTCTTTAAAAAATGGATTAGGAAAATCTCATCTGGAAAATTAATTAATGTGTGAATTCAACAAATATTTACTGAGCATAGCACTTTGTTAAGTATTTAATTTTTATGGAAGCCCGTCCCCCCCCCACCTCCCACCCCCGCCCCCATTCTTTCTATGGGTTTCGTTGCTACTTTCAACAGCGTCCTCCTCCGATTCAGCTCGCAAGATACGTTCCTGCATCTGGAATGGGCCACAGGGCACGTATTAAATCTCCACGCTCGGGCTGGAGACAGAGATGTAGAGAAATCCCCCGGCCTGATCACAGGTTGCGGGGGGGGGGGGGGGGGGGGGCAGGCATCCTTGGCAGTGGGGCGGGGGGGGCTCCTCTGACACGGGCGACCCGGCCCACGGCCTCCCGGGAAACGTGCGGGCAGAGGGAAGGAGCTCTTTGCAGCGCCCTTGATGTGTGCGTGCGATTGTGTCCGCTGTCATTCCCCCGCGGGCCTGGGGATTATTTTCAATGCCCCTTTTTCCCGCCCTCCGCCTGTCACTGGCTGTAGGTAAGTACATCCCCAGGAGCAGGCCCCGCCCCCCGCCGAACAAAAGTGGGCTTGCCCCCCCTTTCCCCAAGAAAAGAAGCCGAAGCCTTTTCATGGGCAGTGAATGGGGCCCCTCATTTAGGCCGTATTATACCCGGGCCTTCATTTCCCCTTCCCTTCTTTACCTCATTCAGGGGGGCTCTGACTTCAACTAATTCGATAACAATCCCGCCGGGCCTTCCCAGCCCCCGGCCCCGGGGGACATTGTCCGGGTTCGCGGCCTTCCCCCCGCGCCGGGCCCGCTCTCCAATTAGCCAACCGCTGGGCCCCTCTGTCCCCCTGCACTGCCTTCCTGCCGCCCGCCCACTTTTCACCGTGGCTTTCTGAGCTGGACTCCCGAGGGCCCCCGGGGGCGCAACCCCGCGCGGGGTCAGCAGACCTGGGGGCGGGCAGAGCAAAGACACGCGTCCGCAAGGCCCGCGCCGGCACCCTGAAACGCGACACAAACAGCCGGGACTCTGACCCCTCAGCCTCGCCGGTTCCGGGGTTCAGTCTCCCCGCGGCCGGTCTCCCCCTCTGACCCGAGCGTCACCGCTCCGGTCCCGGTGACCACTCCCCTCTCAGGTGCGAATACTACATCTTTTCTCCCCTTAATCCGTTTCTCCTGCTCGAGGAAGAGAGTTCCAGAGCCCCGCAGGGAGGCCCTGCAGGCTGGCCAGGGCCCGCACGCACACAGACCGGGGTCCGTGGGAAGGCCGTGCGTCCGCGGGGGCAAGCCGGGTCCCACGTTCATGATCCCCCAGTGGACAATGTTGGCTCAAAGAACAACTGGCTGAAAAGACTAACCCTAAAAAGTATCTTACTGTTATGACCCGGGCTGTGATTCACCAAACCCCTCCCGGGGTCCCTTCCGGGACCTGGAATCCACAGGCACGGCTCCTGGCCGGGGGTCTCGGGCACGAGCGTTCCTTCAAGGACACCAGGACCAGGCGTCGTAGCAGCATCTCCCGTCACCTATGGTACCTGGGAATGACCGGGCCCAGGTGTGTTTGATCTCTTAGGAGTCTGCCTGGGTTGCATTCTGCGCCCCCAAGGTTCGTGTGTGAAAGCCCTAACCCCAGGCCCCGCAGACTGGGGCCTTACGTGGAAATAGGGTCAATGCGGACGTAATCAGTTAAGGTGAGGCCCTGTTGGGGCCTGCAGGGCCCAACGTGACAGGCGTCCCCACAGAGAGGGGCACACTGTGCACCTGCGATGCCGTGCAAAGATGAAGCCAGAGATCCTGGGGTGATGTGTCCACACACCAGAGATTTCTAGCAAACCACCGGATTCGGAGACGGCGCCCTGCGGACGCGCCGACCCCGGGACCTCCGGCCTCGGGGGCTTTGCCGGGGCGGCCGCCCCTCCTCACTGTCAGGTGCGCCGGGACCTGGAATCCACTCGGCGAATCTTTCCCTCCACTGCTCTGTTCAGAAAGTGCCTTGGAAGGTGGGCTCACCAAGACCGTCTGGGCAGCAAAGTCAGTTTTGGGGAGGCTCCTGATCACGTACTCAGGCCAGCGTGTGGGGGTGCATGGAGCCATCGAGGGTCACTTCTGATGACTGCCATGTGCGCCCTTCTGCACAAGGGCCCGGAGGAAACACAGGAATGAGCCAGGGGCTCGGGTCCGGGGGGCGGTTCCTCCACACCCGCCAGGAAGAAGCCAACAGGGGCCGGTTAGCTCATGGGGGACACAATGCCCTTGTGGAGAGAGACCGTGGCCCTCGCTTGGGGGTGCGCCGCCAGCTTCCATCAGACCCTTCCTTCCCCCCGCGTGAAGACCAGGGTATTCAGGTGACAGGCGGGGGATGGGAGGCGCCTTCAGGCCGGCGGGTGTCAATCCTTGCTTCACAGGCGGGGAAGCCGAGGTCAGAGGCGAGGACGGCTTGCTGGAGTCTCAGAAGCACCGTGAGTCCGAGCCGCCTTCCTCTGTGCACCGCGCCACCTCAGAAAACCCCGCAAACTATCTGAAGCTTACGTGAGACGCACGCGAAAGTCTTGGAATGGCCATGCGGTCCCTCACCCGCTCGTGCGTTAGAGCGCGTGACACGGTCCCCGCGATTAACACGAGGAAGGCCGATGACGTGGGCCTTTGCGCTCACAGCCCTGACCCCCGCCGCGCCAGGGACCGGCCGGGCAGCCTTCTCGGTGCTCCTGCGTCTCCCAGCACGAGGCGCGCCCCGTTTCCTGGAAACGGGTGAAGGGAAGTGAACCAGTCTCAGGTCTGAGCTGGACGCAGCGCCCCAGGTTACCTGCTCTTTTAGCAGCATCCGCTACCCTTCCTGAGACTCGGTTTCCCGTTATGCAAGGGAGAGGACAAAAATCCACCTGGAGGTAATAGGGGGGCAGGACAACACGTCCCAGGGAGCACCTCCAGGTGAGGACCACGGAGCTGTGCTGTCTGGACCCTCAGAAAGGGGCCCGTGCAGACGGCCACCCCCAGAGAGGGGCTCCCCACCGCACGTGGGCTCTGAGGACTGTGGGGGGCACCCTGGAGCAGCGTGACCGTGCTCCCTGAAGCCGGGGCAGCTGGAAAGCCCTCCTGCCCTCAGCCGAGGGGCTGTGCGGGGTCCTCGTGTACAAAGGCACCGCTCAGACAAGGAAGCCAGACGAGCCGGGGCTGCGCCTGAAGGCCCCAGAGGAAGGGGGCCGTCCGCAGGCAGGGGAGCCCCCCGGACGGGGACCCGCCCCGGGCGCTGGAAGCGGAGGAACCGAACACGCGGCCGGGTGCGGGGCGCCACGAAGGCCACCCTGGGCCTGACGTGCCTCCTGGCTCGCGTTCCTTGCCTTTAATGTATTTCAAATTCCAAGTAGGATTAAACGAGGGAGTCAATCCAAGACAGACAGACCCTAAAGCATCGGGGAATTCTGGTTTTGCTCTGGTTTCAGCAAGAGCCTCGCGTCTCCAGACAGGCCCTGCTTGTGGGCCTCGGCTCCTTGTGAGGCTGGAGGTCTGCTGGAGGGACGCACGCTCACTTGGCGTCAGGGAGCAGGCACCTGCCAGGGGCGGAAGGACACAGACCACCCCCTCGGGCGCCTCGAGCCCGCTGCTCCGAACGGCCGGCCAGCCCGCGTCCCCGGCATCGGTGGGGATGCCCCGTCCTTAGCGGTGGAGTCCAGACCTTGTCAGGGACCGTGCCCCAAGGGCCACCTGACTGACGCTGGCATCTTCCGGCACGACGTTCAGTGACAGCACCGAACACGGAGGCTCAGCGGCATATCCTCTAGGTGTTTTCTCCCAGAGCCCCTAACCGGGCTGGCCAGGCACCCCAACTCCCACTGAATTTTCAGGAGCCCCCACCTCATTCTGCGGGTCCCACCAATGGCTTTGAGGTCTCTTAACGTACTGGAATCTAAAGGAAGCCACTGGCAAAGGGCCACGGCCACGGCGGCGTTCCACAGGCCGGCCAGACCTCAGGTGCCGAGAGGAGCCGGCCGAGGCTCGCCTTCCCCGAGACCAGCCCTCCCCGGGGCCGTCTGGCCGTGCGGCCGGGCAACAGAGGGGCCCCTGGGCAGCCGCACCGCGGGCTCTCCCTGCCGGAAGGTCGGAGGTGAGCCCTCAGCCTCCTCGGAGAGTCAGCGCCATGGTTACCTTGGCGGGCGGTCTGGCATCACAGCTGACTGTGCGTCCGGGAGACGCGAGGTCTCATTCTTCAGGTGACCCCGGGAGGCCGCGACGTCCGCATTTCCCGGGGACGCAGAGAGACGCAGACAGAAGGTGGGGCTGCAGCCCTGAGCCCTCCACGGGCCAGTGTCACCTTGGAAAGCTCAGATTTGAGACAGGGTCAGCAGGGGCCCCCTGGGACCGCGCAGGGCGGTGACGGCCTGGGCAGGGGTCAGGACCCGCTGCCGTGCGCCCTCTGGCTCCTTCTCGGTTGGCGAGCCCTCGGGTGGGTGGGACCCGCGTGGGGCGCTCCGGGGCTCAGCTGGCTCCCCCTGGGCTGGGCACACTCACGTCCTTGTCACCTGGTGAATCTTCACGCACATGAGGCTTGGTGGAAGTTCACTCCATGGGACGCTCCCGTGTGAACCAAGTTCCAGCCACCAGAGCCGTCAGAACCTTCTAGAAACGTGGACCTTGGGAAGGTCCTCAGCTCCAAGGTCTGGCCCCGGAGAGGCCTCTGCTCCCTGATCCCTGCCTGGGACTCCGCTCTCTGGACAGGGCAGGAGGGAGGATGGAGCTGGTAGCTCTGTGGGCAGACCCGTGGCTGTCACCCCCAATGGCGTCTCCTGGGGCTCCGGGGCCTGCAGGCCATTTCATATCCTTATTGTTATTTCCAGCCATGATCCCCCTCGGCACATGAGGTTTTACTCTGGCGCAGAAGGAGGCCAGGGGAGGGGGCTCGGCCACCCACAGGCCCTGCCCTCTTCGGCAAACACCTGACTGCGTCCTCCCGGCCGGTCCCTCCCTGCTCTTCCCATGGCCATTTCCTGCTTTCGCCCTGACCCGAAGGTGCCCGTGGAAGGGGAGGACCCGCCAGTCATCCTCATCCCTGTCCCCTCCTGGCAGCCGCCTCCGGGGCCTCCGCTGAGTGCCTGGCTGAAAGCAGGCTGATAAATTAGTCTAGAGGGAAACAAGGCCGCTCCTACTTGTAAAAGGTCATGGCGACTTTGTTCTGGGTGAGGGTTTATCTCGGCTGCCGCAGGGACAGACAATGCCTCGGGCCTAAATGGCAGAAATCTTAGCTCCTCGTGAAATGACTGTGCTGATAAACCCGAGGGACTTTAGAAAGATCTAAATGGGCAGGAGTGATGTGGGCTTCTGGAGCAGGGCCGAGCAGAGAGGACACAATGGGATGGGCAATTAAACTGGGCATTAGCCCAGACGGGAGAAGCGCTGTCCTCCAGCCAGACGCAGGTGGTTCCCGAGGCAGCAGGACACGCACGCGGGACCCTCGAAGGGCCGGGAGCTGCCGCTGGGGCTGGCCTCCAGGGTGACGGGTGTCTGGGCCCGGGCCAGCGCTGAGGGGAGCCGGGCCCCTGGCCCCTGAGGGTGACATGTGGCCGTCCTCGTCTCAGCATCTTCCTTCCTGGAGGAGGAGACCCCACCAGATACACGAGTGTGTGTCCTGAGGGCTGATTTTTAAAAGTCCCTTTCAGGCTCTTTCATTCGCAGTGTTCTAAATGGTGTGAAAGGCGAGACGGGCGCTGCCTGGAGGCCGTCCCTTGGCCTCCGCCCTGCGCCCAGACGGACCGCTTGCCCACAGAGAGGCTGCCCTGGGCTGACTGGCCCCTCGATCAGGGCAAACCCGGCGGGACCCAGGGGGCGCCGACGCCCTTCACCTGCCCGGAGCCGAGCAGTATGTGCACGGCCGTGCTGCCCTCCGTTTTGGCTGGGGCCGAGGTGGCCCGTGACATGCCGAGAACACATTCCTAACCCAGGGGTGACCGGTCACAGAAATTCTCAACTGGAGAGAAGCTCTGATAAGCAGGCCAGGACTGGCTGGGCGGTTCACGCCCTTGTCCCATGACCCAGGGAGACCTTTTATGGCCTGAACGCCTGGGGCTCTCGTCTGATCCAGCGGGAAGGAGGCCCACGGAGGGGCCGAGGCCGTGCTGGGGTTTCCCAGGGACCCCCCCCCCCCCCGCCCCACTCCTCTCCCTGGGGGGCCTGCTGCTGGGAAGTGTCTAGAGTAGAACTTTCTCTGCATAAATGACGATGCTACAGATGCGTCATTCTGGCAGGTGTGCCCTCACCACTGCTTCCTGGGAGGGGCGGGGGGGGCGGGGCCAGCCCCCAGGGGCCGCCCTCACCACTGCAGGCACGGGGGAACCGGGTCCCGCGAGTCTGGCCACTCGCCCCTGTGCCAACCTACTGCGTGACCCTGCGTGACCCCCTCTCTCCACTGTGAGACTGGCCGCTGGCCACCCCAGCGGTTTCTGGGCACGAAGCTGTGGCCACAGCCCCAGGAGGGGTCTCACCACTGGTCAGCCCTCAGGGGCCACCGTGTGGGGGCGAGAGCTCAGGCTGGGTGACGGTAGGGCCCCCGCAGCTCCTTGCCCGTGGGGACGGCCCCACCCCGCTCCCTCTACAAGGCCCTGATAAGGTCTACGGTGAAGAAAGGCTCTGTGGCTACCTGGTCCCACACCTGCAGGAGAATGTCTCTCTGGGGTCGCAGGGGTGAAGAGAGGGAGGCACCGGGAGGCGGGGGCAGGAAATTTAAGGTCAGCCCTCATCCGCCGAGTGTGCAGACCCTCATGGCTGATTAGGGTGCGCGTTCCTGGGGACCCCCACGGGAACTCGGATCCGGTATTTTGGCCCCAAATCTGCATTTTGAAAGTGCCATAGGGATGCTCAGCACACCAGTTTGGGACCCAAGCCTGAGGTGAGCGGCTGGGGGGGGCGTGAGGGGTCTGCCCCTCCCTGGCCTCTCTCTTTCCGGCCAGAACAAAACCTTGCGTGCAAAGGGCGATCCAGACTGTGCCTCGAAGGCTGCCCGGCTGGGACGGGTTCCTGCCCGGACACGTCTCAGACGCACCCAGGCCCCGGGCGCTCGGGGCCGAGGCCGAATCCTGACCTCAAGGCTCTCTCTGGGGCCTGGAGAATTCCACGTCATGATGCCCTGCCAGGCCCTGCTGCAGCCCACGGGGCTGGGACGTGGGGTCGTCTCCGCGCGGTGGAGTAAGGGCCGGGACCAGGAAGAGGGTGTGTAGACTTCATGTGGTGCACAGTAGGTGCCCGGCCGACTCGGGCCTTTCCTCTGGTCTGCACCACTGGCCACGGGTCTGCCCGGCCTCGCCAGGTGCCCTGTCACATTCCCCCTGTGAGCGGTCAGCTCTCTTCCTGGAGGAAAAGTCGAGAGAAAGGGGGGGAGGGAAGAGGGGACAGAGCCTCGGGAGGCGGCGAGCAGGGCCCAGCCAGAGCCCCGCGGGAGGGGACCCGAGCTGCCCAGCCTCCCCTCCGCCCCGCTTCCTGCCCACGACCCCCGTCAGGATTTTCCGCGTTCACAAGCAGCCCTTCGCAGAGTAGGGGTGGGTTTGCTTGGTTGTCACTGGTGTGAGAGAGACGCAGAGGGTAAAATACCATTTAAGAAGTTGGTATTTGGGGACGTCTACTCGAATATGAAAAGAAAATATTTATTTCCTTTTTCGCTTGTGAATCAGAATGCTCTATTTAAAGAAAGTACCCTCTGCTGGATTGCGGCTGAGTTATTACCCCTTAAGGAAATAAAGGAGAACAGTATCAGGGAGGTATTCTTAGTTAGTCATTCTCTACCCTTTTTTCTGAAATTCCTTATATACCCGCGCCTCGGAGCCCGGCCAAAGATAGTGCAGGATCTCATGGCATTCTTGGGCCGAAATGTCTGGACCCAGTGTCACGGTGCTCGGGGGTGATGGCGGAGGGGTTGTGCTGAGTGGCTCCAGGAGACCGAGGAGACTGAGTATGGGTCTCTATGCACCCCTACACCCCCCGCGTGCACAGCGAGCCCAGCCCGGGCCCCGTTCCCACAGGACGCGGCCCCTCAAGTCCAGAGTCCCATTGGTCGGCCCCAATACACCACCGTCCAGGTGTTGTTTCCAAGGGTGTGAACGTGCACTGAGTCACCCTTCTAAGACTTCCAGAACGTACGGTCAGCCTCCTAAACGGAATCAGAAAATCATTGGGCGGCGGGGTGGGGGGGAAGCCCATGCAACGTTTCTCAGCCTAAAATAAAACTCCAGACCGCCCTAGACGGAGGGGGAAAGCGCCAGGGAGAGTCAGTGCCAGGCAGGGGAGGGAGAAGCAGAGAGGATCTGAGACTCCCGGGTCCCGGGGGGTAAGATGCTGCCTGCCGGTCCCCAGTGCGCAGAGAGAGAGGACAGCCAAGCTCTGGGGCTGAGAATACCATGTTCGAATACTTAACCCGCGAGGCTGTCAGACCAGCGGGAAGCCGCACAGGGAGCCTCCGCGATTCAGGGGGGCCACCCTCTCCCGGCGCCCACACGGCCACTGCTCTTGTGCCACTGTTGGCATTACAAGTCCCACGGTCTGAGAGCCACCCCAGCCTGTGTCTGCTCCAGGGTGGGAGACGCTCAGAGGAGGCTCATGTGTGAGCCCTGCCCAGGGGGCGCATGTGCACGGGTGTGTGTGTGGGCCTGGTGTCCTTGGAGCAGAGCCTGGTGTCCCTGGGCTGGGGGCTGTCACTTCTCAAATCACCTGGAGCGCCCGCGGGAACTCCCAGGTCCAGCTTTCTTCTCCCACCATCCTGGGGCCGAGGGGCCTCCCCGGCTGGCTGGGCCTGAAGGGCCTGGGGTCCCGCGACTATTGACGGCTCCTGGGCAGAGGAGCACCCTGCCCGCTGACCAGGTGACCCCGGGTGCACGAGCTCTGCTTCTGCAGAGGCTGCCGGCAAAATGAAACACCCACGGGTCCGAACCGGCCTCCGGCCACTATTGGTGCTTCTGCTGAAGGACAAACCCTTCCTCCCCGAATCCTGGGGGATGACCGAGCCTGGCTGTGGGAGGTGCCGGCTGCCCCGTCCCCTTTGGGGCTGGATAGGAACCCACGGCCCGAGGGGTCAATACAGGGGGCAGGGTGCTGGGGAAGGCGGCTTACTCTTCCGGAGACATCAGACGCCTCGAGGGGCTTGACGGTAATGTGGCGACTACACGGGCCCAGCTCTGGGTCCACCCTCGTTCTTGTTTGGTCAACTGTGTGGTAAGGACTAGAAAGAACGGAAGCAGGTTCCCGAGAGCCTGGGGAGCTCTGTCTCCAGAGGGAGGTGGGTCCTTGGTTATGAGAGGGCACCCTCCTGCCTGGGCTCAGACCTACGGCAGAACTGGCCCCAGCTCCTGACCCGGCCCCCGGTGGGGGCGAGGTGGGGGGGCCTGGTCCAGGTCCTGCAGCAGCGGCAAACTGTTGTGGCAATGACCGTGGAGAAGGGGAGCCTCGAAACTCCATCTCCTTGCCCCCTGGCCCCCAGCCAAGTCCCTTGTGATAAGAGACCACCCACCCAGTACGTGCACGTGGGACCCTGAGGCTCTGAATCGAGGGGTGCGCTCGTTGAGAGAAACACAGTTCTAGAGGGGAGGGTTGGCGGCTTAGGGCTTCCTCTGACGCCCAGAGCCTGGGAATTAATCCGGAGCCTGCTAACTCAGAAACTGGGCCAGAAATCACATGAGAAGTGTCCCCTCAGTTGCCCCAACGCGCACTGGTGGAGCCAGCTGCCGAGAGCTGCCAAACCTAGACAGGGTGGACGGGACACCTCCTGCCCTTGGAGGCGGGGCACCCAGTCTAGGGTTTTCAGCAAAAACCAAGGTGTGCGTGCGTGTGCTCGCGTGCGTGCGTGTATACACTCACATGACCACACAGGGGCGAGTCTGGGTTCACTTCTGGATGTGGAGGAGAGAGGCACAGGTGTTTGAGGTGAAGGATGAGTGGTGGGGAAGAAGGCAAAGAGGTTCCCTGTAGAGACCCTGGATCCGAGGAGGAGAAGGAGGCCTCGGGTTGGGGGCCGGGAAAGCCTCCCGGGTCCTTGGAGAAGCTAGTCGTCGGCGCTGTGCTTTCACGCGTGTGTCACCGCACCTCCGAAAGCCCCCCGGAGACTTCCATCCGGAGGCGGGAGAGGCTGCTCGGCCACGCGGGAGGCAGCCCAGTGCCCGGGGAGCCAGCGGGACGCCCACTGGGCCTCGTCGCCAGCCTCCGCTCCAGTCCAAATTGAGACCTCCGAATTTCCTGTCGTTTTAAGGATGCTCGGCAGCTACCTTGGAAAAGAAATCATTGCTTTTCTAAAAATACACGTAGGTGGACAAGCACGGACACCCAGGGAGTCAGCTTCCGTTGCACCCCGGGCCTTTCTCCAGGGCTGTGTGTTCCGGATCATAATGTGATCTTAAATGCACGGCAATCTCTCAGCATCTGAGAGCGCAGGGCCGCGTGGTAGCTTTTGCCTGCACAACCCGCCCCCCCGCCCCGCCCCCAGCCTGGCATCTCTGGGTATGTCCTGGCACCCCAGGGTCTACAGGGGGCAGGGGGGTCCTGGCCCTCGGCAGAGCCTGCCAGCAGGCCCCCGGGGACCCGTGGGGGAGTGGGCCTGGGGGCTTTGTGATCGAGGCGTTGGAGCATCAGAGCAGCCTGCGGCCTCGGGGCCCTTTTCCCCTGTGACCCCCAGAGCTTCCCATGTGGCCCCGGCCCAGACACGGCCTGTTTGTTGACTGAACAAATGAACACGTGTGTGAATATTCAGAAAGTAAAGCCAAGGGGTGAGGTAATCCAGTGGAGTGAATTCTTCAGATAAATGAAACCCCATCAATTCACGTTACCACTTCCCCCCAGCCTCTTACAGGGAGGCAGGCACACTTATTCAACAGCTGATGTTAAAGTGCCCGTTATGGGCCAGGCAACGCTCCGGGCACTGGGGACGCTGCCCTCAGCTGGCTTTCCAGGGGAGACGACGGGCTCTCAAGGAGGAGACGAGCCAAACTCGGGCAGTGTCGGGGTGAAGACTGTCCCTGCCCCCCCCCAGGGGCCGGCACGGTGCCCCCCCCCCCCACCGGCCACAGGCCCTGCCCGGGGGCAGGTGGCACCCCCAGGAGCCCACTGCCTCGGGCTGTCACTCGCAGCCAGCTCTTAATTAGCAAAATAAGCCCCACGATGATAAATGTCATGATTTACTCAACAAATGATCAAAATCATTGTTTTTTCAGACCCCAGGGCAATCAAATGCAATCACGGGGTGATTTATTCTGGGCAGACTGAGTGGTGGCTGCATTAGCCAGCAGGCTGCGTCTGGGCGGAGGGGGCGGGGGGTTTGGGCGCCTTCCCAGGCAGGGGGACAGACCACCGCCCTCTGAGATGGATCCTGGGGGTCATTGCCACGCACCCCACACTCCCATCTGGACACAGGGCTGGGGTGCAGGGGACACTCCTGACGTGGGGGTCACTCCCTGCCGTGTCCCAAACCACCAAGGAGGAGGGAGGTCCAGGGTCACTGGCTGTCCGATGAGCGCGTGGGACGGGAGATACAGGGGACAGTCGGAGGGACCTCCCCACGCATGCCCGTTACTGCCCCCGTGACCTGGAGACTGAAGGTCGTAGGTCACCCATGGCGCCCCAGTGGGCAGGAGACGCGCTCTTGCCAGAAGGGTCACATCACCAGAAACCACGCGGTGGCCAGGCACCGCGTCCATCAGGAAAAGAGAAAAGAAAACAGGACCGTTTGGTCTGATTTCCAAGGAATGGTCCGGAAGAAGAATGTTGTTCTCAGAGTAGAAAGAACATTGTTGCCACGGTGCCCCAAAATGACGGTACGAATATCCTATTTGACCTTGATTTCAAACCAGTCCTCCAGCGGATGCCTGGCCAGCGTCCGGGGTCCCTCTGGCTTCTCCCTCCCGCCTGCCCTGGGGCGCAGACCGTGCCCCGTCTTCCCTGGATCTCCTCTGTCATCTTAGCTAACCCGTCATCACTGGTTCTCCTCAGGAAACGAGTCCTGTGTAAATTGCAGCGAAATCAAAGCACCCTGATCCGTAACACTTAAATACCGGCGCGAGAGCCAACAGTTATGCGTCTAAAACTCGGGCCGCCGCAGGATGATGCGCGCACTGGGGTGTTGTCGCTGGGACGGGCCTGGGACCGTCCTGGCTGTGACCAGAAGGCCCGCGGAGGGCGTCTTCGAGGTCAGAGTGCCTTTTAGCATTCATGGCTCGGAGCTCCCCGGAGGCCCCTCTCCTGTCCAGAGCCACAGAAGGACCCGGGCTGGGGCCCTGTTTGCCCAGGCAAGGACGGGGCCTAACTGAGATGGGGCACCTGGGCCGGCCGGCCTGCCAGAGGAGGGTACAGGGTCACGCAAAAGGGCAATAATCTGTTTGCAGGTGACAGTGGGGAATCCAGCAAGGGCGGCTTAGTTACATCAATTTTCCAGTCCCAAAGCCCCAACCGGAGGTCCGTGGAGCTAGAAAGAAGCCACCCGGACCTTACGTATTTCAGGGAAAAGTGGGTTTTCCCCGAGCTTTCAGGGTGCCTGCCTCCTCCTCTCTCTCCTTGGGGGAGACGGAAGCTGCCCGTCCAAGTCAGCCATCGGTCCTCCGTCGCAAGGCACAACACAAACACGGCTGGGACCCCGTGTGACGGAAGGCCACCAGCCCCAAGACAGATCCCAGAGGCAGGTAAGCAGCGCCCGAGCTCACAGGGAAAACGAGGTCGGCCGAGATAATGCCGGGGTGCGTCTGGAAAGCTGTTTGAGGACATCGGGCTGTGCACACAGTCCTAAGTGCTGGCATGAAAGGCAGCTGTCAGGTCACGAGCACGGAACAAAGCCCGCTGCGAAAACGGGAGGCGCGCCGGGGAGGGAGAACGTTCCCTCACGTACGCGGAGAATAAGCACTATCGAAAAGTCAACAGGCGCCGGGCAGATCACAGTGACAGCAGGTACCAGGCCTGGCACCGAGCGAGCAGAGGCGATAGGGGCCGTTTCTTTAGGGAAAGAGCAAACAGAAACGTGCATCAGCACAGACAAGAGCAAGGTTGCCTCAAGGTCGTCCAAAGCCCTACCTGTCGCGTGAACCTCTGCCCTCTCAAAGTAACCTGCTCGTTCAACAGTCTAGATCCTTCTGAGCGTGTCAGAAAAGCAGCCTTAAATTCCTCTCTGGGGAAGCCAGGTGGGAAGGACAGGACAGGCAGGGTCTGCAAAAGGCCACCTTGCAGCCAAAGCCACTTACCTGTCACGTTGCTGGGAAAAGGCTCTCCTTGGCCCCCCGAGGGGCCACCCCAGAGCAACGTGCCCACAGAACGACTCTGATTTCAAACCCCTTCGCTACCCGCCCCACCCTGCTCCCAGGCCCTCGTCTGCTCTGAAGGTGACCCCGACCTTGAGGAGCACACACCCGTCACCAGGGGACGGACAGGCTCCCACTCCGGGGGTTCGGCCTCCTCCATTCCTTCATCCCTCTGATCGGCCCGCTGCTCGCCTGAACCCTCAAAGCCCCGCACGGAGCTCGGGGCTCTCAGCCGGTGCTCCATGTGCCCGGCGTCCGCACCCCACGTGCCTCCTGCTGGGCGGTCGGGCTGCCAGTGTGCAGAAAGGGAGTGGAGACCCCACTTCCGCCGGAGACCCTCCTCCCCCGGTACCACCACGGGCATCAGCACACCCAGCGTCCTGGAGATGCTGCGGAAGGTCCTCAGCACAGGGCGCCTGGTCTTGAGGGCTGGGGAGCAGGGCACACACCTGGGCATCCCAGGTCTCCGGGAGAAATGTAGGCACAGGGGGCAATGTTTAGAAACCATAAAGCCTCCGGAGCGAGAGCAGACACGAGCCTGAGCTGGGGACTTTTCCCAGAGGCCCTGAGAGGTGGGGAGCACTGCCTCCCCTGGCCCTCGCTCCCCTGGTCTCCCCCAGGCAGGCCTCTCTTCCCTCCCTGGACTGTTCACCCCTTCCAAGAGCTGACCTCCAGCAAACACCGTGGAAGGGTCTGGGTTTACATCTGCATTTTCCACCCAGGCAGGGTCTCTGCGGAAAAAACCACCGCGCGTCGGCTGTCGTGAAGCAGATCGGCTGGGGCCGGTGCAGAGAACGCTTTTGTGGGGCTCGGGGTCCCCATGAAGACCATCTTGAGAGACCCCCAAGCTGGGGCCCGGCGTCCCTCCTGGCCTAAGATACTTGCAGGGGGAGGGATGTTCTGGGGGTCATCGGCACCCCTCACCTAACGGTCTCCCCTCTCCCGACCGCACGCGGGCTCCGGAACCACCAAGCCGGGCCCAGATTGTGAGGGAGAGCGAATCCGCACACACCCCTCCCTGGACAGATGAGACGCGCGCCCCACGATGCCCGAGAGGTGGGGGCCCCGGCTGAGCAGGCCACGGCGGGCGGGGGCTTGGGGTGAGGGGCAGGGCCCTCTGGGGGCAGCACGGCCACCAGGCACACATTGCAGGAGCGTTCCCCAGAGTGGAGACTCCTGTTCTGGGACACTCCATTAATCTGCACGGCTCTGCAGAGACCACGGCCTTAGCACCTCAGGTCCAGACGGGGAGCACGGGGGTGTTTTAAGACATGAGCTCATTAAAGACACATTTCCGGGAAGAGAGCAGGCACGGGGGCTGACAGGCGCCCACGAGGACCGCTGATGTTTGCGGACTCGCGTCATGCGAGCTGCAGGACCAAATAAGCCTGGGAAATGTGACATTCGAGCGCTCTCTCCGGCCGAGCCTCCCGCCTCGGGCAGCGCTGCTCAGCCCGGCTTTATAAATAGATGGAACACAAGATAAATGGCCGTGATCAATCACGCTCACACGGGAATGCTCACCTCCCATCCAAAGTCGGCCTCCTTCAACGTGGCCCGCGGTGCCACCATGTACGGGCCAAACCTCTCCCCGATTTCCATCCTCTTCTTGGCCCAGACCCCCAGGCCGGCCCCTGGGATAGAGGACTCTCGGAGCTCAAAGTCTGGCGGGATGGGAATGTCCTCAGGAATGTAGACGGGGGCCTCGTACGGCGAGCCCTCCTTGGGGGTGAAGTCCTCGCTGGTGGGGAAGGGGGACGGCGGCCCCATGGGGGTGGGGGACACGACGCTGTCCTCGGTCTCGTACTCCGCGCTCTCGCCAGCCAGCAGGTCTGGGTCAGGCTCGTGCATGTTATTTACAATGTCGCCGTCACCTGAAGGAGACAATGCAGTGTCAGGCTGTGTGGCACACCCTCCCCCGTGCGGGACCCTCAGGGGGCCCCCGGGACACAGGACAGGAAGGGGGCCGAGGGCTCCGAGACGCCGCCACCCCCTGCCCAGGACGCGTCCGCTCTGCCCCGCCCGGCACAAAGCGGCCCTCCCTCCGGGGACGCGGCTCTGCGGGGCTCCTTTGGGAACCGGGGTTCGGAACCGCACGGCACAGCAGAGGTGTGCGTTTCCCCGCGGCCCCACGCCGCCACCAGAGGACGCGTCTGCCCCTTCTGCTTTGGGAAAGCGAGGCAAGGAGCTGACCACGCTCCACGAGTTTGGGAGCGGTGGGGAAAGCCGTCACAGGGGGCACCCTACCCAGGGCCAGGAGTGAACTATTCCTTCCAGACCATTCTGGTTGCCGTGTAGCCTTGGAAATTAGGGGTCGGAGACATGTCTCGGGTTCTTGGGATTTGGATTATATGAAATTTGCCCCGACACCTGGGCAGCACCTTGGTGGGGCCGGGGGCCCTGGGGATGGGGTTCCTGAGAGCCCGGTGACCTTGGGGCCAAGTTAAGACAGAGGTTTGCTGCAGGTCTCGGGGCTGCAGGTCACGGGGTCCGCCTGTCTGGTGCAGGCCTCTGTTGGGGTCCACCCTAAGAGAGGGTTGGGGCCAAGATTTTGCCACCTGGACAGACAGCAGGCCTGAAGCACAGAAGAGACAGTGAGAAGCGGGCCAAGGGAGGAGTGGGGTCAGCCAGGACAGCGGCTCTGCTCATAGAACGGGAAAGGGGGACCCAGACAGCTGGGTGGCCACAGCAGCTTATGCGGAGTCCCCAAGGGCACAAAACGCCCCGTGTCCGTCCTCAGACAGACAAACGGACTGTCCATCCACGCAGCGGAATATTACTCAGACACAAGAGGAACAAAGGCTGACCCCCACCCAGCAGACGTGCTGCTCGGCCAAGGGGGCCAGGCACAGAGCACACAGGGTGCGACCCACACGATCCGCTTGTAGAAGCATCCGGAAAAGGCAAATCCATAGAGACAGAGCTCATAATAGTGGCTGCTGGGGGCCAGGAGGGGCTGAATAATGGGCACGGGGGCTCCTCTGGGGGAAGAAAACATTCTGGACCGAGAGGGAGGCGGTGGTTGCACACCTTTGTGAATGTGCCAAAGGGACCGTTCACACTCAGGAGGGGGATTTGTGCTCATGCCGCGCGGCACGGGGAGCCAGAGGAGGGCTGGAGGGGTGAGGGCACCGCTGACCTCTGACCTGGCTGCTTCTGCCTCGACGCCCCTCCCTGCCCCAGCCCCCCCCCCCCCCCCCCCCGTGGCTGCTGGATCAAGAGTCTCCTGAGGGGTGGAGGTGGGGGGGACAGGGACGGGGACGGTGACCTCAGGGTCCTCACGCTGGTTGCAAACAGATCCGCCCGAGAAGTAAGAAAATGTTTTCTTTCACAAGAAACCAAAGTCTTGAAAAGACAAAAAAAAAAAATCATGGGGCTAATACTTATTTAATTTAGCAGCATTCACAGAAGTAATTATTCCGTTTTAAGTGGCCAATGGTTGTTCTCATTGACCCGTAGGCTCCTTTCAAAAACGCAACAACAGACCCGCAGCTCCCGCTCCCTCCACCGGGAAGATCCAAGTCGTTAGGTTTGAAAGAACACCCCATAAACCTTCCCCGCGACTGCGCCCCACAGAAAGGTAAATTACAAGGGGGGGTAATTAACAAGCCGCCTCATTATCTGGTAACTGCACGGGGCTCACAAACAAAACCAGGTTGGGAGCCCCCCCCCCCCCCGCACCCCTGCGCGCTTCCCCAGCCTCGGGGTGCCGCGGCTTTGCCAGCGCAGAAAGTGGGGAGGGGTCCCCATCCTGTGCATATTCAGCTCAGGGCTCTCGTTCGGCGTTGGTTTTTATTTTTTTTATTTTTTTTATTTTTTCCTGTTTGAATTCTACTTCCCAAAACTCCTCACCTACTGGAGGAAAATCAGGGCTTTAAAGGCATGTTTAATTTACTGGCCGAGCAAACAGTTTAGGAGAGAAAGGTGGTGTTTCCTGCTGATTAAAGGCAGGCAGCACATGGCTGGCCTCCCACCCCCCGGCGGGCACAGGGGTTAAGTGATTGCCTGAAGCTGCCAGGAGAAGCCAGGTCTCCAAGCCGCGGCCCCTGCTGTTGGGGGAGAGAGAGAGAGAGAGAGAGCTCTCCTTTCACAGGTGGGGTGAGGGGACCTCATCAGCGCACAGGAGACATTCGGAGAAAATGAGGGGCAGCAAACAGCCCCAGGCCCTGGAGAAAGCAGCAAGCTGAGAGAGAGAGAGCCTTCCGGGAGGACCAGCACCAACTGCCCAGCTCCCCAGGGTCCCCGAGCAAACCAGCACCGGAGAGGCTGGACCAAAAGAGCATCCTTCCTCAGCCCTCTGCCCTGGGCACGGTGGGCATTTCCAGGGACGGGGCGGCGTTTTGCCCCCGGCCTCTGCCACCTAGGTCCGCAGGATGGCCAGCACATTCCAGCCAGCCCTCTCTCGAAAGTCAGGATGTAGAGCCAAGAACATGAGCTTTTTATGACTTTGGAAATATAGGCTGTGCAATGTGTGTTGTTTACTTGTCGGGAGAGCCAAGGTCCTTTATTTGGGTTTTGCGGTAATTTCAGGCTAAGGGTTCACGACAGAGTCCATCACTCCTAAAAATTCTTTTGGGAGACCTACCCAAATAATAAAAGCGGGGAGGGGAGGGGAAGGGAGGGGAGGGGCAGGAGCCTGGAGCCAGTGAGCCAGCGGAGTCATCCTGAGCCTCGGCCCCAGGGCACCTGCACCAGGCCAGGGTCCCAGCCGGGTCACTGAGCTCTTGGTGAGTGAACTTCATGCCGAAACCCCGTTTGGAGGCCAGTCACGCGCTGCTCTATGCACGCACGACGGACATTCGGTCTCATCAAACGGGTCAGAGAAGCGAAACCTAGCCGCTCCCCGGGTCTGGACCACACCGGCTGGGAGTCACCAGGTCCTCAGTACCTCCTGCCCCGTGGGAGCCTCCGTGCCCCGGGTGGGAGCCTCCGCCTGTGGCTGGGGGACCGAGGTACCGGGGCCACCTTGCCCTCTGTCCTTCAAGGCTGAGGCATGGTACTCGGGCGGCCCCCACGGTGGTCCCGAAGGACATCCTGATGCTGGCCTGCGACGTCGTTGTCCTCTTGGGAACGATGACACTACCCACTGCCAGCGGGCCCCGTGAGGGACTATGGGGAACCCTGCCCGCCCGCCATCCAGGACCAGCTCTCCTCCGCCGCCTTGGACGACTCTCCTTGGGCTCGCTGCCCTCCGGAACACGGCTTCTTTGCCCCAGAGGTTTCTGCCTCTGGACACCTGAGGTGGCCGCGCCAGCCCACGGGGACGCGTGCTCACACCACCTCCCTGGGGCTCCCTCCCCGCGTCCCCGCACCCCTGCAGGCCCACCCCACCGCCACGCGGGCTCCTTCGGCGCAGGGAGGCCCAGCGAGGGAGGAGGGCTGCTTCTGACACTTTATGCTTTTGCTCCCGGAAACTGTGGGGTCGAGGAGGAGGAAGACGGGCTCCTGGAGAGGGGCGGACTTCACACTGGGGGTGGCCCCAGGGCCCGCTAAAAATGGGCGCTCACGGGGGGAGAGGGCGGCCGAGGGTCAGCAGAAGACCAGGCGAGGCGTCCTTAGGGGCTGGGGCGGCCGTGGGCCTGTATCCTGGCTGTGGTGCTGCGTCCTCGGACCTCCCTGGGGTTAGAGCTAAGCGCTGGGGGGGGCCCGGGTCAGACCCCGCGCCAGGGGAGGTGTGCTGTGTCCGCATCCTACATCACGTCCCTGTGGGTGTCGTGCTACAGAGGTACCCCTGGGGGTCACAGGGCAAAGGGTACCCGGCATTTCTGTGTGTTTACTCTTTTTTAAAAAAATTGTTAATGTTTATTTTTGAGAGAGAGAGAGACAGAGCGTGAGCAGGGGAGGGGCAGAGAGAGAGGGAGACACAGAATCCGAAGCAGGCTCCGGGCTCCGAGCTGTCGGCACAGAGCCCGACATGGGGCTCGAACTCACGGACCGTGAGATCATGACCTGAGCCGAAGTCAGATGCTCAACCGACGGAGCCCCCAGGAGCCCCTCTGTGTGTTTATTCTTACAGCTGTGTGTGAACGCACCTTATTTCAATTAAAAGCTCTGATAAAAGAGCCCTTCCTCCAGAAAACGGCCGTTCTGTGTCCCACCTGCGTGCACATCCCGGGTCCTTCCCTCGGCTCTGGCGGTTTACGCGAGAGCACATTAACTATTCTCTCCTGTCACAGATGCCTCGGCACCGGGTGCTGAGGGGGGGGGGGGGGGCAGGGAGGTGATGCTTTAAAACAACAAAACCAGCCTCTGAGGGTGACAGCTGTGTCCCCAGTAAACTCGAGAAACGCCAGGGGACCCCTTTCTCACGAGGGCACACATGGACGGACCGGCAGGCAGCCCGTGAGCGAAACCGCCAGGGAGGGTCCCCGTGACGCAGGCGGGAGCCGGGAGGTGTGGACCTCGCCCCCGAGTTCCTGCCGCGTCCCACCTGCCCGTCGGCACAAAAGGTTGTGCCGATCCGCCGGGACCCGGGTACGCCGTCTGGGTCACGCTTGGTGCTGACGTTGGTGCCCGGCAGGGCTGGGACGGGGAGGCCGGCGAGGCGCCCAGCGCCCGGCCCTGTGACCGAGCCCCTGAACTCTGCCCCTTCTCTCCTTCGGGCCTGGCACCCTCCCGCGCCGGTGCCCCCGACAAGTTCTCAGGGGCAGGTCCGGCGGGAGCCCGCGGCGCGACGGGACGTCTGTGAGCCCGTTTCCCCAAGTTAAGACGGACCCAACATCATGCGTTCGTCAGAAGACTGGGCGTCACCACAAGATGCCACGGTGATCTGAAAATACTAATTCTTAGAAGCCCCGTGTGCTGTTGCCATTGTAGTTCGGGTCGGGAACGCGGACCCCACCTTCAGGAGGCCCCCAGGGGGTGGCGGACCGGGTGGTGCGTGGGGCCTCGAGGCGGTCATTGGATTCACCCCAAGTCTGAAGCTTTCCTGGGAAGCTCCCCGCTGGACTCCTTGAACCCCGAGATTCTGCTGCATCTCAGGAGGGGCCCCGGGGAAGTGGGGAGGCCAGCGACCGTCCCGAGAAAGGCCCACACCCGGCAGCACGGATGCAGGAACACAGGCAGGGCATGGAGAGGTCAGTGCCCCGAAGGCCACCCTCGTCGGCCCCATACGCGGTGGGAGGAGGGGCGCGGCCCCCTCACGGGCACCACCTTCTCGCCGCTGAGCTGCCCGCTTTACAGATGGGGAGACATCTGTAAACACCATCCCCACTGGTCTGGGGCGGGCCCAGCCTCAGGGAACCGGCAGCTAGATCTGTGGACCCCGCCCAGCGAGGGCCGATCACCTCGGGGTCTGCGGTCAAAACCAAAGTGTCCTCAGCTGATCTGATGATGACTCTCGAGGGGACACCAATGTCTGGAACTGGGGGGGAGAAAGGACCATGGGGAGAGGAGGGGAGGAGTTGCCACGGCCCCCAGGAGCTGAGCTGCTCAGGACAGGACCTCGGTGTGCGGACCCCGGCCCCACAGACCTGGGGGTGGACAGCCCTGCCCAGTGGGGACACGCAGGCTGACCACGGCCTGGCCCTGAGGGGGGGTGGCACACCTGCGTCCTGGATGCCCCGGGGTCCGGCCTGCCGGCTGCAGCCGCCTCGTGGGGCCCACAGAGCCCACGGAGGAAACCGTCCCTGTCACCCCACAGAACCAAGCCCCAAGAGGCCCTGTTGCTGGTCTCAGCCCTCAAAGCTCAAAGCTCAAAGCCACCTCCCATGTTCGTCCTCAAAGGACCCCCAGCAGCCTGGCCTGGGCGGCCCCTCCTGTCCTCCGGACCCACCTGTCCCTGAGCAGGTGACAACGATGCTCCAGGCCTGGGCCCGGCCGGCTCCCCAAAGCTCTTGGGGACACATCTGGGGCTGAACATTGTGACAGACATCCTCCCCAGTCGGACAAGGTGCAGTGAGCGCTCTTGGCCCCCGCGGGGCACCGCAGCGGCTCTGGGCCGGGGGCACTCCGCCTCCGAACCCAGAGATCCATGGCCGCCCCGTCAGAGAGGCCGCGGTTTCTTGTGGGCACTCCTGGTGCCCTGCTGGCACAGCCACTTAACAGACACGAGGACGCTTCTTGAGTCAAACGAATCAGAGTCACAGTAAACTGCACTGAGCTGGAAGCCAATCTGACGGTCGTCCCCGGTCTGGGGAACCCCAGGTGGACTCAGGAGCGAGGGCAGGACCTAAATGTCACCGCAGGCAAGCCCACACGGATGGCATCCCGCTGTGGGTCAGGCCGAGGTGCTCAGGGAACCGCGCCCAGAGAAGGAAGTCGTGCCCACCAGCGGCCCCGAGCGCCCTGCAGGGGAGGACCGCACCGGCCCAGAAGGCCAGCTGCTGAGCGGCAGGGGACGGGCCCTCTGAGCGCCCACACAGAGCCGTGACCCTGGGCAAACCCTGGAGGCTCCTGGTGATGGGCGGCCCTGCCAGGCCAGGTGAACCCAGCTGCTGGATGCTTTGGGGGTGTCCTGCCCCTCTCTCAGATTGGAGTCCCTAAGCCAACAGCCCCAGCGGTCCCCCGACCCCCCTCCAGACCCGCCCAGGCTGAAACGGGGGGGGCGAGGGGGGTCCGTGGGCACCCCTGCCGTGGCTCCCGCAAGTGAGGGGCCAGCCCACGCCAGACGGGCTGAAACGGTGGAGCGCACGTCGGGCGGACGGGCTCTAACACGGAAGGAGCCGCGTGTCCTTAAAACATCCAGAAGGTCACCCTGGAAATCCGGACCAGCGCCTGCCCACACGGCCCCGACCCACTCAGCTCTGACCCGCTTCCAACAAGCCCCGAAACCTGGCACGCTTGTTCGAGCTACAGGTCACCCCGTCGGGTCCCGAGAGAAGGGAAATGGTGTCCGTGCTCCTCTGCTGGAGGCACTTACAGAGGAGGTGGCAAAGAAGCCGCCCGCGTCCCCCGGGCCCGAGCGCAAGAGAGACTTCCCAGGATGGTGCTGAGGGCTCCCCTCGTCCTGCCCACAGCTCTGGGCCCCCAGCTGCCTGCTGTCATCAACGGGGTCTCCGCCAGGTGACGGAGTTCAGCACTGCCACCGTACCTCTAAGTGCTCCTCTCTCCTGAGCACGGCTGGTGCGGGGGGTGGTCTACACGGGGTCGCACGTGGAGGCCCCCACGGGTGGACTGCAGGCCTCTGGGAAGTGTGTCCCTCCCCGGGGTCGGTGTGGGCCCCGGGCCAGAAGTCGCCCTCACGGCAGCCACTAGCAACGGCCCCAGACCACGGTGTCTGCCAGGGAGGGCCTGGAGGAGCACAGGGCACCGCCCCCAAAGCCAAGGCCAGCTTTCTGTGCCCTGGGGAGAGAGACACCTCAGCGGGCCTCCCCAGAAGCGGCATTTACAGGTATCAGCTCAGTTCGGGGCAGCTTATGTACAGAAGGTGAGGGTTGGCAGTGTGGAAAGCAGAATGTCCCCATCGCAGCCCTGAGACCGTGGACAAGCACACCGTTCAATTCTAGAACCACTCAGCAGGGGCTCTGGAAGCAACCGGGGAACTACAGGCAGGCCTGCTCATAGCATTTTCTTCTCCTTGGTTCTGCAGGCTGTGGGCACCCGTGGGCACCTGTGGGCACCAAAGGCAGCTTGGCCTTAGGGTTTCACAGGCTGCTTGGTGCTGATGGGGCCCAGGGAGCACGCAGCCAGCACTGCCCTTGATTCAGGGGAGGCAGAATTGAGACGTCCCCCACTTTGTATATCAAGTCAGGGAAGTTCAGGGAATACCCACTTGCTCATGGCCACAGCGGCAGCCAGGGCCCAGCGGGGGGTTGCCCAGTCCTGATTCTAAAGCTCTCAGATGCCACACTACCTACCCCAAGTTTCCAGCTACAGTGAGAACACACCTAAAAAAGTGCCCCAACATTTAGTGATGGCCTCCCTCATGCCTCATGGAAGACATACAAGAAGTGAATGAATAACTTGATGGTGGAGGAATGGGTGGGTGGGTGAGTGGACGAAAAGATGCATAGATGGATGTATGAATGAACGGGCAGGTAGGTAGAAAGATGACTGGGCAGATGGATGGATGAAAGGGTGATGAGTCAATGTGTAGATGAATGGAAGGATGGATGGATGGATGGATGGATGGATGGATGGATGGATGGATACAAGGATGGACAGATGGATGGATGGATGGATGGAAGGATGGATGGATGGAAGGATGGATGGATGGATGGATGGATGGATGGATGGATGGTTGAATGGATGGATGGATGGATAGATGGTTGAATGGATGGATGGATGGATGGATGGATGAATGGTGGATGGATGGGAGGATGGATGGATGGATAGAAGGATGGACAGATGGATGGAAGGATGGATGGATGGATAGAAGGACAGAAAGATGGATGGATGGATGGATGGATGGATGGATGGATGGACAGAAGAATGGAAGATGGAGGGATGGATGGGTGGATGGATAGATGGATAGAAGGATGGACAGATGGATGGAAGGATGGATGGATGGATGGATGGATGGAAGGATGGATGGAAGGAAGGATGGATGAATGGTGGATGAATGGTGGATGGATGGATGGATGGATGGATGGAAGGAGGGATGGATGAATGGTGGATGGATGGGTGGATGGATGGATGGATAGAAGGATGGACAGATGGATGGAAGGATGGATGGATGGATGGATGGTTGAATGGATGGATGGATGGATAGAAGGATGGATGGGTGGATGGATGGAAGGAAGGAAGGAAGGAAGGAAGGAAGGAAGGAAAAAGGAAGGAAGGATTGATGAATGGTGGATGGATGGGTGGATGGATGGATGGACGGATGGATGTGAGGACAATCTTGAGGGCAATGCTTAACAGTAAAGGTAGAAGGCAGGAGTGTCACTGCTCTTTCCCTGAGGATGAGTCCCATTAACATGACTCCATGGCTCTTCTCCCTCTTGACTCTGATTAGTTAATCTGGGACGAATACCTGGGTTTGCTCCACCCAGCCCCCACCTTGGGAAGGGGCCAGTTTCTCTACTGCTCCTTCAGGACTGCCCTCCCTCCACCCACCTGCCTGGCCCAGCATTCCAGGGGTGAGGTGAGCATTCTGTGATTCTGGGGCTCAGCCCGAGCCTGCCCTGCCCTCTCACTGAGCTGTACCGCACACCTGAGTCTTTGTGGAGAAATAAGGTGGGAATTTAGTTCTTATCTTCTGACCCTGACTTCTCCAACCAAGCAGGGAGGAGTACTCCTCACTGGGCCCCTCGAGACCCCCCCAAAGCTCCCCCTGCTTCAGAGCCTGGAAGTCCGCATGAGCTGTCACATCGCCGGGAGAAGGAGACGCGCACTCAGTCAGGCTGGGTCTACGGAAGCCCCCCCACCCTGGGAAATGAGATGTGTCTGTTTCTCGGAGGATTTCTGTGGGGTGCGGCCATTCGAGGAGAAGCCCCCTCATCGGTGGAAGGGGTCTTGGAACTGCAGACCTGCTCCTGGAAACGGTTTGCCAGAGAGGGAAGCGGGAGTCGGGGGTTCTGCCTCCCCAGGGTTCTTGCACTTTCCTGGACCACAGCAAACACGGGGGCTCGCCTCCAGGACCGCCCCCGCCAGGAGCCGCCGCCGCCCGGGGACCCACCTCCCGACCAGGCGGCCTCAGGCCCGCGGCTCATTGGCATTCCCCTTGCCACGCAGCCGCCAGCCCAGAGCGGTAGTGCGGCTAATATTACCGTGGCAGACTAATAGCACCGAGAAAAGACGTTTCTGCAAACAGGCCAAATATTAATAATAATCAATCGTCGCTTATATTCTCAAACCCACGCCCGGGACTTTGCCCACAGGGACCGGAGGGCAGCGTGCCCCAGCTGCAGGGCCGATGGCGCAGAATCGTCATTAGGGTCCGCGAGAGCCTGGGATGGTGACGGTGCTGGGCTCTCCGCCCTCTCCGAGCTGCTCCTGCAGGCAAACCTCCCCACAAAGGTGGGGCTTCCTCCCTCGTCTCCCCAGTCCCGAGGCATGGCGGCCTCTTGACCTTCATGCCTGCTCTCCCTTCACCTCCGGCGCTGGGTGAGGCAGGGAAGGCCCCGGGGCTGCCTCCTCTTTGGGGTGAGGTCAGAACAGCCCAGCGGCTCGTCCGGCGCCCACAGCCACAGGTCCAGGCCTTCCGGCTCGGGAATGGTCCCCACCACCTCTCACAGCCCACCCCGGACGGTCCCCAGGATGTCCCCAGCATGGGGCAGCTCCCAAGACTACGTGAGTTGAAATGTGTCCCCCAAACAGATATGTTCTGTCCCAACCCCGGTCCCGTGAACGTCGCCTCATTTGGAGACAGGGTCTTTGCAGCAGGTCAAGATGAGGGCGTTGGGGTGAGTTCCTGTCCAACGTGCCCGGTGTCCTCAGAAGAGGAGACACAGGGAGACACACGGGGGGCATGGCCACGTGATCCCGGAGGCCCCCAGAACACGAGCAAATCAACTTCTGTGGTTTTCAGCCACCCCCCGTTTGCGGTACTCCGTCACAGCATTCCGGGGGGGGTGGCCTGGGGACCGCCGTCGTCCCTCCCAGACGCCCTCTGTCCTTCCTCTGCCATGGTTCCATGAAGCGGTTCAGCCTGCCCATTTCGCAGATAAAGAAACCGATGCTCTAGAGGATGCAGGGCCCAGCTGAGCCCCTTTGCCAGAGCGGGGAGCTTGAGCAACAGCCCCGAGCCTGGGAGACTGGACATCCTACGAACCGGCCTCCAAACTGCTCAGGGTCAGCTGTGCCTCCCGGGGGGCTGGCCTGTGAATCCAGAAGGGGAGCCAGAGGGGTTCCTCCTGCCCTCCCGCCCCACCACACACAGCAGCAGACGGGGCCCTGGGCCTGCTTCACAGCCCATACCACCTGCCCCTGCCCCGGGGCCCCCGCCCTCCTCAGCTCCTGCCGCAGCCAGGCCTGGGTGCCCAGGGGCTGCCTGCTGAGACAGGGCCCCGGGAGCCCATGGCCCTGGACGCTCCTCCCTAGCCCCCGAGTCCCTTGTCCGGCCGAGCTGACACAGGGCCGCGGGGGGCTCTGCCCAGCAGCCCGGACCACCTGGCCCCTGCTTAAAGCGAGTGCATTATTCTAAGACGATTATTTATCCGTGCAAAGCTCCAGGGACGGCAGTGTTCCTATTTCAAGCCCCATACCCCTATTTCCTCACTGCCTCCACCGCCCCGGGCAGGCGCTGAATGGCTTGCGATGCCACTGTAATTTTTATCAAGGCTTGTTCCTGGTAAAAAGCCTCTTTGTTTCAGGGAGATGTGATTTGGCCTTTTTTCTTCCTCTCCTTTATTCCTTGGTTAATATACCACTTCCCCGAGCCCTGGGGGCAGCGAGGTAGACCATGGATTGCTCAAATCTGTCTGTTTTTCTTCTAAATCACAGCCGACTCTCCCTGGCCCCCGTGCTAAGCACTGTGTGAGCTGGCGGCCGAGCAGGGGCGTTCCCCCAGAACCCTCACGTCTGCATTGTTAATATGCCGGTGGGGGGGGGGGTCCCCGGCCGACAAGACCCCCCCAAATATCAAGGGAGGTTGGCCCCAGACACCAGCTCCATATGTAACCTGACATCTGGCAACAAAAGAGTGTGCTTTTTAAAAACTGTGGTAAAAGACACATCACATGTACCATTTTAACTATTTCAAGGGCACAGTTCAGGGGCGTTAAGTGCGCCCCCGCTGCTGTGCCACCACCCCTGCCGTCCCTCTCTGGACCCTCTCTCTTCTTCCCAAACCGAGACTCTGTCCCCACGAAACCCTCCCTCCCCATTCCCGCCCCAGGTCCTGGGGTCCCCCCTTCCCCTTTCTGTCCCTGAATCTGATTCTTTAGGGACCTCCCCTGAGTGGATCCGCCCTTTGGATTCTGGATGATTTCACGAGCTCGAGGCGCCTTCAACGTTGCGGCAGGGCGCCAGCGTTCTTAAGGCAGAGTCACCCTCCACGGTGCGGCCGGACCACGTCTGTGTCTCCACCCGTGTGCCGCTGGGCACCGGGGCTCTGGTGGAGACGGCTGCCGTGCACGTGGGTGGGCAGGTGTCCGAGATCACAGGGCACTGTGGCACGAGCAGAGCCCCCGGGGAAGAGGGGCGCACAGGCTATCCCACCAAAGTGAAACGGGGTTCCATCAACAGCGCCCCCCGCCGGCCCCGCGCCCTCTGCTTCCTCACCCCAGCTGATTCTCGCTCAGGACCTGCAAACAGGGCAGGCTCTCCGTCCGTCTCCCACCCAGACCCAGCCTGTCCGGGGATTCTAAGTGACGGTGCACCCGCACGTGGGGACACGGCCCCTACCACCGGGGCCCGCCAGCAAACACAGGCTGCACCAGCGACCAGCATGGCCCGCAGTCGTCCCTGAGCCGTCCTCGCCCCTGCACGCCGGGCTCTGGGTGCTGTGCTGGCAGCCGGACCTCATGGCTGCTCCCTCCTCTGGAGGCTGCCTGGGCTCTTCCCACCCTCTGCCGGGGCGCTGGGGTCCAGGCCCGAGGGCACTGGGGACTCCAGGACGCTCCAGATGGAGGAAGGGGAGGAGGAGCCCAGGAACAAGCTTAGCCCGGGACAGGGACTGGCCTGGGGAAGGGACCCTCCCAACGCGCACAAACTCGCCGTTCCACAGACGCAGAAGCCTAAACAGGGTGCTGGGGGCGCGCGCTGAGGGCACGAGCCGAGGCGGGCCCAGCCGCGCCTGCTGGTGGCCGGCCACCGGGGTGCAGAGGACTTGGGGGCCCGAGGCCGAGGCTCTGCAGGCCCCCGGGGCCGCCCCACAGGCGCGCGACGGGGAGAGGACGGCTCCTGCTTCGCCACTTCTGCTCTCGGCTTTGCTTCCCTCCCCGTCCGGGCGCCACCGTGGAGGAGGAACGGGTTAACGCTGAGCAAACAGCCCCGACAACCGCCACCAAACTATTTATAGACATATTTATCTCCTCAGTTCCTACCAACTGGGCCTGTGGCTGCCATTCACAGGCCGGAGTAAGTCATGCCGCAAGGAAACAAATGTTGCCCTGAAATAAAGATCACAAGAGGAAGAAAGCCACTCCAGAGCACCTGCCCCTCGACCCAGAAGGCGGGTCTCCTTGGGGCGGCCTGAGACACAGGGTCCTGGCGGGCCCGGGGTGGCCTTGGGGCCTGCCAGAAGGGGCGGGGCGTCCTGCTGCCGGGGTGGGCGTGTGTCCTCTGCCCCCTTCCCCTCCCTGGAGGCCCCCTCGGCTCCCTGGGCCACCCTGGTTCCCAGCAAAGCATGGGTGGGGGGCTCCAGGGGCGGGGGCTGCAGGGATGGGATCTTCGGAGGCACGCCATCCCCCCCGTTTAGGAAGGGGGTCAGAGCCACCGGCCCCACAGGACAGTGATGCCTTCTTGCGCCTCGGCTCTCAAGGGGCTGGGAAGACCGCCCCCCCCTCCCCGCATGGCCGCGCTGCCCGGACGTGGGGCTGCAGACAGGAGGGACGAGCCATCAGCCACGGGGGTCCCCATTCTCTACGCAGGAAAGCCCCCGCAGACCTGGGGGAGCCACTCTCTGACCCCCACCCCCCAGCAGGCACCACCCTGGCCCTCTGGCTGCATTTTGCCCTAATAAAGACGTTTCTAGTTTCAACCATCAAATAAAGTGCTTCAGTCCCCACGATCGTCCGGCTCAGCCAGTCTGCAGTTTCATTTAGCAGGCCAGTGGCGAGAAAAAAAAAAAGAAGAAGAAAGAAAGAAAGAAAGAAAGAAAGAAGGAAAGAAAGAAAAAAATTCATTAATTTTTATTAACAGGGAGAACCATTTGCTCCCTGTGACAATATTTGACTTGTCGAAATGATTTTCACCTCTGCCATGAGGTGGGCGCTCCCCACATACATCACCCGATTACTCGGAGCACGCCGGCCGCAGTCATTAGGCAGTGAATTAACGACAATCCCCACCACTATTAATCACCCTGACAAGGCAGTAGCTTGCTGCTGACCGGAGCGCGGCCGGCCCGGGACCGGGAGCCAGAGGAGAGCCGCTCCGAGAGGCGCCAGGGGCTGGAGCCGACGCCGGTCCCTTCCCTTCCTTCCCCCCAAGACCCTGACGCCGGCCAGAGGGCGCCAAGAGCTGGCGCGGTGACACGGGGCTGGGCGGGCCCGGTGCGATGGGTCCCGAGGTTTTCCTTCCTTCGTTGTCTGGTTCTGTGTCACTCTCCTGGTCCAGGTCGCGACCAACAGCGACGTGCTGGCCGCCAATGATCTTGCCAGTAACCCCAGGACGAAGGCCCAATATTACCCCCATTACACGGAGGAGGAAACTGAGGCACAGATAAGCCCCGACCCGCCCCAGACAGTAATCTGGTGGTGCGCAGAGCGGGGACCGGAATCTGGTCCAAGCTGCCACCAGGCCACTGCTCTGGGCTCTGAGCCCCGTGCAATTGTGCCCCGGCCCCGATGTCCCCAAGAAAGCCCCCGGAGAGTCGGCTTCAGTTACACAAACGGGTGTTTCCTTTGGCTGTTGGTCAGCTTTGTGAGAATATTTTCTAGCCATACGTACTTGGAATGCTAGGCCTACGGGGCAGATCTCAGAAGCGGATGTCCTGAAGTTCAGTCGCTCCTGAGGTCCCAAATCTGTGGGTTCTGCTGATAGGGGCGAGCAGTGTTAGGGATGACTGAGGACCGTGTCCGAGGGACGGTGCCCTCACTGGCTGCGTGTGGGGCCGGGCGACTCCCTGGGCTGGACGTGGCTCCCGAAGGGTCTCCTTCTTACAAGAACAGCCGGTCTCTAGCGATGGGAGAGCCCCGGGCAGCCACCTCGAGCTCCCCGCAGGCGCTTTGCCGCGGGTCCCGGAACCCAGGGGGTGGGTCGGCAGGGGGCTCTCCGGGCTCTGTGTCGGCTGGACGATACACCTGCTTGTGGAGCTTCTCTGCGGAGAGGAGCCTCGGGGCCCACCCGCCGGGTCCTTGCGGGGACCAGTGACGGCACACGTGCAGAGCCCTTGGCACGGGCCGGGCAGGGGGCAGGCGCCCTGTCACGTCGGCCCCTCGCCCGGGTTCCCCGACACCACCTTCGCCACTTTGGCGCAGTAATCCGATTAATTGTCTCTACATTTTCAACCAATTTCTTCCCATTAACCCGGCCTCCGGATCTGTGTTTCCGTCCGGTCTAACCCAGAGTTGGAAAGCACGCGGGCGGGGGTGGGGAGGGACTACCTCCGGACCCATTTATCTTCTTTCTCTGGGCTTCTCATTGTTTATGCCTCAGCAAATTTCCTAATCTTCCTCATTAGCAACTAATTTACGAGCCTCAACAATCTTCCCACCTGTTCCGTTCACGGTGGCCGTCACGGGGCCGGAGACAGCCACGTGCTCCCGCGTGGGATGCTGGTGCCGTGTCC
The DNA here is from genome assembly GCF_018350215.1 of Panthera leo. Lineage (NCBI taxonomy): Eukaryota > Metazoa > Chordata > Mammalia > Carnivora > Felidae > Panthera > Panthera leo. Next base: position 1,693,369 of record NC_056686.1, on the reverse strand, counting down.
CGCAGCGGATGGGCCTGGGGACAAGGCGGGTTCCCCTCCCCACCTCGGTCAGCAGTCACGGTGGGCAGACTGTGTCCCCCCCACCCACCCACCCCCGCTGGCTGACCCTGGTGACCATCGACCTCCTGCCTCCAGATGGGGCCTGTCCCTAAAGCCGCGTGCCCACACGGGCCCACGGCCCCAGGGACCGGGGCCCCCCAACTGCGCACCTCCGGTTCGACTGATGGCCGACTGGCGGCTGGCCTTGGATGGGGCCCATTTTAGAAACTCCTCTCATGTAAGAGCTTCTCGTGCTGCGTGGAGGCCGGGGACAGAGGCCTTCACCCTGGCTCTCAGAAAGAGCCTTCTCCTTCCTTTTCTCCTGATAACACCCTTGAACCTGCCTTCTCCAGTCTGGGGCCAGTGGTGGCACCAGTGGAGTGTAGACCGGCACCGAAGGAGCCCAGGCTGCCTGCCACCAGCTCGGTGTTAAGTCCTCGGGAGTCCTCCTGACGGGGAGGCAGGACTGAGTGGTGGCTTAGAGGACAGTTTTCAGCCTTATTCTACAGCATCTGGCTGTGCGTTCTCGGGCAAGGGCCTTGAGGTCTCTGGGCATCCGGGCGGCATGTGCACGGCAGGGGTGCTCTGACAAGGGCTGGTCAGAGCAGGAGGTGAGCTAACACAGGCGACGGACTTCTGAGCACCCTGGGGACATAGTTGGCACCCAGAATGTCTGGCCTGGTGATCGTCCCACGGCACAGAGACCTGAGTTCACTCAGAGAGGCCACGAAGCTGGCCTGAGCCCCACCCCTACTTCTGCCCGCCTCCTGCCGACCACGGGGAGGCTCTGGCCAGGGCCCGGCCCTCGCCGGGCACCAGGGGCCTCCCTCCCAGAGCCCGTTCTCGCTTGCAGAGAAGGCCACGGCCATCGGTGAAGCACCGTCCCGGGGCCGTGTCCCTGACCAAGTGGGCTCGCGAGGGAAGCGAGGCGGCCGGCGGCTCCCGTGAGCCCGGCCCGTCGTGGACCTGGGGGCCCATTCTCCTTTCTGGAATTCTCCAAGGTTCCCCGACACGGCTTCGGAGCGTGTTCACGGGTGCTCGCCACAGTCAGACCTCCGGCCCCCGGCACCTGGCGCGGACCCCGGGGGGTGTCTGCCACCCGCCACGCCGGGTGAGCCGGCGGCCCGCCTTCCTCGCGGAGCTCTCCGAGGCTGTTTCTCGTTAGGTGCGTGCACCAATTTGATTTTCTCTGCTTAAGCGGAAGGCCATGGCAAGAGCTGGGTTTGGAAATCCATGATTTCCTGGCAGTTAATGAATTTCAGCCAAACGGAAAGCAAGGTGGGGCTGCAGTATAGCCCTCAGACCCGGACACAGGAAGGGCCAGGGGCTACGGGGGGCTCCACCCGGCCGATCCGACACCCCCTGCCGTGCCCTCAAAGCCCTTCTCCAAGGCACTTCTCAACTTGCATTTTGTTGAACGTTCAGTAAAGTGAGTGGTGCGGCCACAGAGGAAGGAGGCTGCATCCCCATCCCCGAGCCCAGGCGAGTCCCCTTCCCAGAGCCCAGGCGGGTCCCCTTCCCCGAGCCCAGGCTGCGTCCCTATCCCCAAGCCCAGGTGGGTCCCCTTCCCAGAGCCCAGGCGGGTCCCCTTCCCCGAGCCCAGGCTGCGTCCCCATCCCCGAGCCCAGGCGGGTCCCCACCCCTGAGCCCAGGCGGGTCCCCACCCCTGAGCCCAGGCGGGTCCCCTTCCCCGAGCCCAGGCTGCGTTCCTATCCCCGAGCCCAGGTGGGTCCCCTTCCCAGAGCCCAGGCGGGTCCCCTTCCCCGAGCCCAGGCTGCATCTCCATCCCCGAGCCCAGGCGGGTCCCCTTCCCTGAGCCCAGGCTGCGTCCCCATCCCCGAGCCCAGGCGGGTCCCCACCCCTGAGCCCAGGCGGGTCCCCTTCCCCGAGCCCAGGCTGCATCTCCATCCCCGAGCCCAGGCGGGTCTCCTTCCCCGAGCCCAGGCTGCGTCCCCATCCCCGAGCCCAGGCGGGTCCCCACCCCTGAGCCCAGGCGGGTCCCCTTCCCCGAGCCCAGGCTGTGTCCCCATCCCTGAGCCCAGGCGGGTCCCCTTCCCCGAGCCCAGGCTGCGTTCCTATCCCCGAGCCCAGGTGGGTCCCCTTCCCAGAGCCCAGGCGGGTCCCCTTCCCCGAGCCCAGGCTGTGTCCCCATCCCTGAGCCCAGGCGGGTCCCCTTCCCTGAGTCCAGGCGGGTCCCCACCCCTGAGCCCAGGCGAACCTCTGTCCCCAAGTCTGGGGAGCTCGTCCCCGAACCGGAGTGGGAGCTCCCACCAGGAGGCTGCGGGCCTGTGTCCCGGGTCCTTCCAGAAGGGCCGTCTGCAGAAAAACCCTGGAGCTTCTGCCGCCAACGGCACAGGCCTCCAGCCACGTCTGAGCGTTTCCTTGAGCACTGGGCCACCAGGCACAGAGGCACAAAAACACAGATACAAGGGCCAATCGGCCAACCGAGCAGGTCAAAGACAACCAAACTTGGGGTGTTGGGAAGCCTCTGGAGGGCAGGGGCCCCACCCTGAATGCTGGGGCGCAGGCACAGGGCCCAGAACACGGTGGGGGTGGGTGGCGAACGGGCCAACGTGGAAGCTGACCGGGCGTTCGTCGGGCCCATCCCGCCCTGCAGACCCCCATGGGAGCCAGACGCCCCCGCCTGCTTTCCCAGGGCCCCCCAACACGGCCCCTCCCTGGACTGCCTCCCGTCAACACGGCAAGGCCTGGCGTGGGCCAGCGACGTGGCTGCGACCTCATTCTCACGCAGGGGACCTGCTCACCCACGCCCCTCGCAGGCCACCCACGCGGCGACGTTTTCGGTCCGCTCAGCAGGTTGCCTACGGGATCTCGCGGTGGCGGTAGGAGGCGGGGGCCGGGCTCCTCACTCACCCAGCGCCAGGGTTATGTCTTTGAGGCCCCGACCCGCGAGCCTGGGCGGCCTGTGGGAAGAAATGGCTCCTGGAGGCTGTCGCCCAGCCTCGCAGGCTGACATCGGTCATGTTTCTAGAAGTTAGAAACGTGGAAGCAAATGCTTCCGTTTAGAAACTCTGCCTTCTCGAATTGCCGAGCACACCGTCTGCCAACCCCAGGACGGCCTAAAATTATTCCACATCACTCTTTAGACCTTAGAGAACCACGGGAACAGAGTGATCACCTGTGTTTATCACACATTCCACTTAAGCTGCTGGCCGGCCAGATGAGGGGCACAGAATTCACAGGGCAGGGGCCCCCACTGTCTGCAGCAGACCCAGATTTGGGGGCAGGGCGGGCCAGAGTCCCAGAACAGACGGTGTGCACCCCACGACCGTTTCAGAGGGGACGCCGAGGCCGGCCGGACTGGCGGGGATGTGTACCTGCATCCTGGGGTGGCAAGAGCCGAAGGTGGGGCAAGCCGGACTCTCCCCAGGGGCCCCTCGGAAAGACGGTGTCATGTGGGACGACGTGGGCAGATATCCTTTGTCGCGGGCTGATCCGTGTCTCCCCAAGTTCACGTGTCGGGAGTCCTGACCCCCAGTACCCAGAACGTGGCCTCATTCGGAAATGGGGCCGTTGCGGATAAGCGGTTAAGCTGAGCTCCTCAGGTGGGGCTCATTCCTTGTGACAGGGACACCCGGACACAGGTGCACACGGGGAGCGGCGGGCTTAGATGCCTCGGAGGTGCCAGCCGACCCCGGGGACCCGTGGGCAGGCCTGGGATGACACTGCCTCGGCCTCAGAAGGAAGCCACCTGCCCACAGACTCACCGGCCCCCGACTCCCGGCCCCTGGAAGAGCGGCAGATATACCGCTTCGGCCATGGGAGCCCCCAGTCTGGTGCTTCGTGAGGACAGGGCTGGAGACGAAGACGTCCGGCCACTTAATCCATGGACGTCAGCTTGAACTGAGAGCCCGCTTTGTTGGGACGGTCCCAGGAGCTCGTTCCTGGCCCCCGTCGGACGCTCGCTTTGACACGGAACAGAGCTACGTGTCTGAGACACCCCCAGGCACCTGCCGGGGTTGGCACTCGCGCCCCCCTCCTGGAGCGTTCCCGAGCTGCGTTCGCAGACGCGGCTCTGCGGCCACCCTGCAACGGCGCCGCGCTGACCCTTGACCTTGGACCTCCTGCCGCCTGGTGTCAGACCGTAACGCGGGGACGATCTCGTGCCTCCCTCGTCCGTGACTCTGAAGGTTAAAGACGGCCGAGCTCAGTCAGACCCGCTCCTGACCCGTCCCACGTGTTCCGTGCAACCGCCTTACTTCCCGACACGCAGTCCGGCCTCCCCCGCGCCCATCGGGGTTTAGAGCCCCCGCGGCGGGCGTGCTCTCGCCGCTGTCAATCCCCAATTACTCGCTTCCCGGGGCAGGGTCATTTCTGTCCGAACAGGCCTCTTACAAAACCAGGGTAAACGGGCGATTAATAAATGCATACAGAGGACGACCCCGGCCAAGGCAGCGGCCGTTCGGAAACGGCTGCCGAGGTAATCTTTGCTTTCCCGGGATAAAAGATAAGCCAGCAAATCCATAAAGACAGAAAAGAGAATGGAGGCTGCCAGGGGCCGGAGGGAGGGGGGACGGGGGCTGCGTGCTGAGCGGAGACGGAATTTTTGCTGGAGACGATGGAAAAGTTCCGGGTAGAGATCGGCGACGGCTGCGCAGCCCGTGAGCGTGTCTCACGCTGACGAACCGCCCGCTCACCCAGGGCTGAACTGACAAACGTTGTCTGGTTACCACAAAGGCAAAAAGGCCGGTTCTCGGAGAGAAGGTTCTCCGGGGCGCTGCGGCCTCCCGCTCGGCCTTCATTGGCACCTCCTTGGGGAGAAACCCTGCTTCTTCTGTGACGCGTGGGCCCCCGACCCCAGGCCGGGCTACACTCGCTTGCGGGGGTGACGAGCCCAGCACGGCGTGAGCGTGGGGCCCGGGGGGGGGGGGGGGGGGAGGCAGACGTGGGGCAGCCCCCGGGGCGCGACACAGCTCTATCGGCCCCCGAGTCAACCTGCCGGCCTGAGACTCTGGGGACAACGTGCCTCCTGGGCGAGGGGACCGGGGGCCCGGTGTCACGCAGAACACAAAGGGCACGGCCCAGGAAGTGGTTTTAAACCTAATTGTTCCGATTTCTTTTGCGAACCGCCCTCGGGGGCGCCGGGGAGGCCTGCCCACACGGCTTCCGGCGTCGGCCAGCCCACGAGATTGTGCGTGGGAGCAGCCCCCCGACGGCCCTCGCCTCATCGTTACGTGGGGCTGGCCTGCGTTTCTTTATGCGCCCGGTAAACTCCCGACACAGATGTCTGCTGTTTCGAGAGAACAGAGAATGTGACAGTCCCTCTGTGCGGGCTGGCTGGGGCTGGGAGCCATCTTTCCTGACCGGCTTCTCTGGCAGCCGGGCGGGCAGGGGACACTTAATTGTGGAGCTCATTTGCTGGCAGGAAGCCCTGCCTCGTCCAGCGGGCAGCCAGCATGATAATGAGACAGTTTCTATGGAAATGAGCTTATAACTATTCATTTTCTCCCCATTCCCGACCCATCCACAAAGAGGTTTTCCAAAATGACCCCCATTTTCCTTCCCCCAACATGTCCTCACGCCACGGCCTGAGCCGCTAATCAGCCCGAGGAGAAAGGAGAGAGGAAATGCTGTCCTTTGACAAGATGTGGGAAAGCACTTGGTTGTACTTGGTGTGGCTGTGACCAGCACACAAAGAACCCTCCCGGCTCCAGGGGCCAAGTTCCAAATAAACTTTTTTCCCTGACCACTTTCCAGCGTGTTCCCGTGTGTGTTTTCTGCCGGGGTCTGGGGCACGCCTCTGCCATCTTTTGAGAAACTCTGAAAACCGTCTTTTTCTTCTGGAACGTTCCCAGCGGGCCTCCCTCACCTGCCGGCTGCTGCCCGTGAGCCCCCGTCTTTCTTGGGACGGAGAAGCACCCGGCCGCCAGGGAGCCAGCCCCCTCCAGATCGTCAGCCACCGGGGAGAAGCTTCCGAGAGCCCGTTTCGCTGCATTCTGTCTCCCGGTTAGGGTCTCAGAAAACAGAGCGACAACGTCGGCACGGGGATGGGGAGAAGGAAAAGAAGGAAAGCCACAGACCCACGGGGGAGCTTTGCCCAAGATGCAGCACGGGGCTCAGACGCGGGCTCGCCTCCTCACGGCTGTGTGGCCTCGGGCAGGGCACCTGGCCTCTCCGAGCCTCCTGGACCCCGTCCGGAAGTGCAGAGGCAGAGACAAATAACCCGGACAACTCCTGCTGGGCTCTTAGCAAGATGTCCGCGGCCAGGTGCCCTCAGTCAGCGTTCAGCGTTCAGTGCCCTCAGTCAGTGTGTCACGTTCTTGTCCGCCGCGGGTACGGCTCTGGGACCCCGACCCGGAGGGGCATCCTGACCCGGGCGACACACAGGAAACGCGGACCCCATTTGCTCCATGGGCCCCGGGAGGTCCTCTATCCCCTCCCTGGAGCCCTCCTTACCCCCGGGTCCTTGTCCTTTCCTCTCCTCCGCAATGTCAAACCTCAGCTTGTACACACAGGAGGCACCGCACGGATGCTTGAGGCGGGTGAGGCGGCGTCTTGGGCAGACCCCGTGCGCACCCGGGAGCAGCCGGTGTTGGGGGGCCGGCCCTCGGGCTGCGAGGTGTGAAGTCCTTCTCGGTCACTCTCTGCCTTCCCAGCCCACCCGGACAGCCACAGGGCAGGGCCTACCGTCTCACCCCGGGGTCCCCAGGGCTGATCCCTACGGGACCGCCAGCTCTGTGTGCGGTGCTGAGACCCCCCCCGGCTGCGGGGCTCAGAAATGCCCGGCTGTCCGCAGCCCGCGCCCTCCGCGGACCCCACGCCTGGCGGAACGTGTGAGGTCTCCAGCGTGGGGTGGGCAGAAGTAGCAGATAAAATCCGGGACATCCAACCAGTCTTGAATTTCAGATAAACGAGGGGTGACGTCTGAGTGCAAGTGTGACCTGTGCCACGTTTGACACCCGCCTGCACGCCTGCCTGCGGGGGTGGCCGTGCCTGGGACCCTGAGCCTGTACTTTGTGAAGACAAATATGTAACCAGCCCTTAAGCTCAGACTCCTTCCCCCACGACAAAAGTCGGGCTTGTCTCTTCTAATCAGATTGTAAAGTGCCAGCTTTCGGGGGAGGAGCCTTCTCAGCCTCTAAACAAAACATCAGTTCTAAAGCTTGGTTCCTGGTTTTGGAAAGTAACCCCCTTGAGGACAAGACCCGCGCTCTCCTCCCGCGCCGTCTTACGGGACGTACTACGCGCACGAAATACTTTTCATAGAGAGTTACGTAATTTATATATCATCGGGTGACATACATGCGCTGATATGGGAAAGAAACAGCAGGTCTGAAAACATGTGCTCAGCGTTATCTCTAGATGGTGGGGCATGGGATTTTAATCTGGAAACGATTTTTCTGTATTTTCTACAACGAGCGAGCTGGTTTTTTACGGCTGCATACTTTTTCTAATATATGCGGTAATTTATGTGAAAAGTTTGGGTGGGAGAGGAGGACCGGATGCAGATGCTGGGGGGCCACCGCAGGCGGGCTGAGCGGGGGGAGCGCTGGGCCCCGCGGCGACCCTGGGGTGTCACTGTCTGGGGGTCCCGTCCGGGGCCCTCGCGTCTTGCCGCTGGATCCGAGCCAGCCCCACGCAGCCCGTCCGTGCTGTGTGCTCACAGGGCTCCCGCCCAGTGCCATCCAACCCGGGAACGTTCCGGAGAAGGCACTCGGGCCACAGCCCCCGGCCACAGAACAGCACTGGGACTCCCCCCGGGCTGCTATAAACCAGGAGCCGTGGCTTTCCTGCAATCGACCTTCTCCCTCTGTCGTGCAGGGTCTTTTGCCAGACAGGCGGACCCCCGCCCACCAAAGGACCGGATCTGGCGGAGTCTGTTTTCGAGGCTGCAGCACGGATGTCAATAAATTACAGTAAAACAAATAAAATACAATAAAGCACACGCCGTGCTCGGGATACGCTTCTACTAAAGGATTATGTGCCGTTTATCTAGAATTCCAGGAGGAATTAACCAGGCGCCCCCCGTTCCCCATCTGCTAAATCCAGCCACCCTCCCTGCGGGGTGAACCTTTGCTTGGGCTCCGCCATCGCTGAGTGACCTCCCTTTTGCACTCCCGGCCCTGTGGGCTGAGCAGGTGGCCAGGTAGGTGCTAAGCCCCTGTCCTGGGACCTGCTCCTGGAGACTAGGTGGCCATGGCCATGCCTTCCTGCCCAGAGACCCGCTGACCTACGCAGGGTGCCTCACGCAAACCACACGGCGGTGGCGGCCTGTCCCATCGGTCCCTCTCCGGACACTCTGGGAGCCCCCAGCCCCCACCGAGGCAGCCGGAGGCCGCCCCCCAGGCTGACCCCCACCTCTGAGTTCCTACAGGAGGCCCTTTCTGCCTCTGCTTTCCACCCTGCGTGGAAACCCCTCCTGACACCCAGGAGGGAGTAGGTCCGGGGCTCTGACCTGCAGCTGTGGGGGCCAAGGGCAGGTGTGGAGGCTCCCCTGCCTGGAGCGGAGAGAAATCTCCCAGAGCGGCTTTCTTCCCCCGTTTTCCGATTCCCGGCAGTTAAAACGCATCGTGAGAGAAAGCCCCCAAGTGCGCGCGGCTCATGCCCTCGCCCGGAGGAGGGAGACATCAGCAAACAAAATCCCTCCGAACCAGGAAAGCATTCTGTGTCTCTTTCGGGGGGTATTGATTTGGGTTTGGGCCAATTCTTCTTTTTAATACCGTTCACATCGTTCACGTGTCATCGACCTCATGAAACCCAGCCACAGACACAAGAGCAAAAAGGCTCCTTTCCCTCCGGCGCAGAGAGCGCGGCGAGGCTTTGTGGCAGAGATCACCTTGTGCCGCTTTCCTCCGGGAAGAGTTTCCCCAAAGTCACCCAAATTCAGACAGATCCCAAGGAACCCTGCACCCGGCCCCTGTGAAAGGCGTCGGGACCGCCGCGCGTGCGGCCTCATCTGTTGCTGGGGCCGCCGGGGCCCCTCATTCTATCACGGCCCAAGTAGGTTATCTGAATAAACGGAGAGGAAATCAACGAGATATATTAGCGCTGCGGGATATTTGTCATTTCCTCTGTCTTTCCTTCTCCCAGAATATCGGTGATGAATTTGCAAATGGTCCTGGATTATGACAGAGCGTTTCTCTCTTCATTATTTATCCCTTCCCTGAGCACCTCGATTAGAGGCCACAGTGACAAACACATGAATAAAAGGCAGAGACAATATTTTAGCGACGTGTTGTAAATCTCCTTCTACGCATTATTAATTTAAGGAAGTCCATTACCCCGAGCAGCCCTGAAGAGGAAGACAGGGTAAGGGAGGATTGGCTTGGGCACGTGAGGGTCAGAGGAAGGAAAAACAGAGGCTGTGTCCCTGAGCTGAGGTCGGGCCGGGCACTCACCAAAGCCCCGCAGCCCTCCAACCACCGAGGTTTTGTTAAAATAAAAGACAGAAGCCTTGCCCCCCACCCCCCACCCCTCCCGACGCAAGCTCGCTCTGCAAAGCGGGAAAGGCACGGTCCTCAGCGATCTCAGGTTTCCGGAGCGGCGCACGAGAGGCCCAGGCGGGTCCCCGACTCTGAAATCAGGGGCAGCGAGCAGCCACCAGCGTGAGCTGGCTCCTTCCAGAGCAGCACGGTGGCCACGCGCTCCAGACTTTTCCTTCCATTTGTATTTTCTTTTGAAATCCTCCAAGAACGGAGCTGCGGGTGTCTGGTTCCCCCACCTGCCGCGGCTGGCTGGTGACCTGCCCCCCCCCATCTAGGACCCCACTCGGGGTCCCCGCAGGGATGCAGCCACCCTCAGATCCGGGGGCCCTAGGGAAGGGGTGGGAGGCCAGGAGGCCAGGAAGGCCACCAGCCTTTCTGGTCCCCACCTGACCGGACCCACACAGGCTCCGGCACCCGCCGGGGAGAGCAGTGGTTATTCCCACAAGGGATGAAGGGGTCACTTCACGCGGAACCTTTACTCACCCACACCGACTTGGTTTTGGTGCATGTGGCTATTTTTAACGACAGAATTCAGGGGTTTTTTTTTTCACTTAGACTGATTTTCCAGCGCTTTTTTGGCGTGCTGCTACTCCCCAGCCCCGTGTGGCTGGCCTTGCCTGCACTGGACACCCAGGTTCCTGATGTAAGGATGTGATGGTGGCCTGGAGGCGGGGGGGGGGGTGGGGGGGAGGGCAGCAGGGGAGGTGAAGTCCTATTCAGAGCCCTGCGCCTTCCTTGGCCACGACGGACACGGAGATCTTCCCACTCGGGCTGCAGCAGGTGTGGCCTACTGGGGGGGACTGGAGATCACGGGGACCCAGCTGGGGCCACGGGGGAGGCAGAAGCGGCAAAGTGGGGAGAAAGCCCCCGGAGTCTGCCTGACACTGGACCCACGGGACTGTGGGGCTACAGGAGGCTCGCGTTCTGGGCCACCGCCCATCCTGATGGTGCCCCACGCGGCGTCCCTCTCCCTGAAGGTTCAAGCTGCTCCTGTAGAAGGAAAAGGCCTCGGTGGCGGTACAGACAGTTCTGTCCCCCTCCTGTAACAGCCTGTCAGGTTGGGATGAGAGCTCTCACCGAAAAGTACCACCCCCCCCCGCCCACCGCCCCGCCACGAGAGTGCTTCAGCCGGCGGTGACAACACTCGTCAGCCCGTTTAGGGACACGTTGGCAGATCGCTGCGGCAGACCCTAATGACTCATCACAGGCGAGGCCCTGGCAGGTCCCCGTGACAGAACACAGCGGCACACGCGGGAAGGCAACAGCAGGGCCCAGTGGGGCACGGAGGCTCTAAAATCAGAAACTCACAAAGAAGCTCATAGATCAGGAGACGGGTTGGAAGAGGCAAGGAATGCCAAGGTGGAGCTTACTTTTTTTGCGTTCATCAGCCTAATGGCTTCGGAAGCTGTGACTTTCTTTAAAGGAGAGCTTGTAAAGGAAGACTCCCCAGCAACACGTTAAATCAAAAGTTCCCGAGCACGGATCTCCGCGTAGACGTGCACTCGTTCATTTGAATTTTGTAAGAGTGTGGCGTGTTATTAATATAATTGCCAGTTGCAGAAACGGCACATTTACTGAGTTTTCTGTATAACCGTGCGTCCCGTGCTTCTCAATGGTGCCAGTTTCATATTCAGCTGGTGTTTACTTAGCATATGACTGTTAATCAGCGTAAATTAAATGTGTACTTGAAACCCCCACTTAAAGCCCTGCTAATTATTTTTTGATCCAAACAGGACTGCCTTTTCCGGAAGGGTGAATCGGGGCTCTCCGGGACCAAATATTAGCGAGAGAAACTGTTGCCAGCGTTGAGGACTGGCCTCCAAAGAGACACATTGCTGTTTTTCCTACGGCGAATCACGGGTCGTGTCCGCAGGAGCTGTGCTCTGGTCCAGCCCCGTGGTCATCCCCATACAAGCAGGCTGGTGGTCAAGAGCTCGCTTTTCATCTGGGAGAGCCGCGTGCCCGTCGGGTGGGTGACAGCCGCGCGAACCGTTCCTCTAACCTCAGGCCGTGTCCCCGGCACAGACGGGTAGCCCTCACACAGGCACGCACACGCACACACGTGCACGCAGCCCAGAACCCCCCAAATCACCACCCAGGCCCCCGCCGTGTTTCTGGTTCCACTCGCGACCCACGCTCCTAATTCCCTTCTAGACCCCTCCCGGCCCCAGCGCACCCACAGCCTCTGTCCTCTTTGGGACCGTCCACCCCACCGCCTGCTGTTGCCTATGAACGCAGAGACGTGCAGGCAGATCCGGAGAGGTGGAAAGGAAGGTCGCGTGGCAGGCCCAACGGCGAAGGCCCGGGGATGGGGGCCACCTCCTTCTCCCACTCAGAAGAAGAGAGGAGCATACACGAGTTCCGGCACTGCCCACGAGCCAGGTCTGGCCTGGCCTGGCCTTCGGCCTCAGGCCATCTGGTTACCTACCCCAGGCGGGCATTTCCTGGACACTTCCTGACTAAGGACCCCTTAGCAAGGGCCAGTGTTAGGCTGTTCTTCTGGGGACAGTTCTCAGTGGCCATCCCTTAGCCCCGGGCTCAGTCGGACAGAGAGGGGATACGCAGGAGAGGGGGCTGAGAAGAGGCCTGAGCCTCTGGGCAGAGCTTGTATTGCCTGAGATGACCCATAGCTCCTCTAAGTCTCTGTTTCTTTGTCAGAGATGGGCATCTAAGAGTACCTATTGAGAGGATGAACGAGGCAGAGCACAGATAGTGCCTGATAGGTTAAGGCCCTCATACATGCCAGTGGATGAATGGTTGGCTGGCTGGCTAAATATGGGATGGATGGATGGATGGATGGATGGATGGATGGATGGATATGTAGATGGGTGGATGGATGGGTAGATGGATGGGTAGATAGATGGATGGATAGATGGGTGGATGGATGAATAAATGGATGGGTGGATGGATGGATGGATGGATGGATGGATGGATGGGTGGATGGATGATGGGTGGGTGGATGGCTATGTAGATGGGTGAATGTATGGGTAGATGGATGGGGGTGTGGATGGATAGGTGGGTAGATGAATGAATAAATGGATGGGTGGATGGATGGATGGGTAGATGAATGAATAAATGGATGGATGGATGGATGGGTGGATGGATGATGGGTGGGTGGATGGCTATGTAGATGGGTGAATGTATGGGTAGATGGATGGGGGTGTGGATGGATAGGTGGGTAGATGAATGAATAAATGGATGGGTGGATGGATGGATGGATGGATGGGTAGATGGATAAAAATGGGTGGGTGGGTGGATGGATGGGTAGATGGATGGATGGATAGATGGGTGGATGGATGATGGGTGGGTGGAGGATAGGTGGGTGGGTGGATGGATGGATAAATGAATGAATGGATGGATGGATAAGCACTGCCTGTAGTTCAGGGGCCTCAGGTGCTAAGTTTCAAATGGGGCCTAAAGGGCCTTGACCCCTGATTCTGACTCGAGGGTCCTCAGAGACCCCTCACCTTTCCCACACACCCCAGCATAGGAACACCCGTGTCCAGCTGTGGCAAAGGGCATGAGGCTGGGGGTCGGTTCCCATTCAAGGGCAGCACAGCTAAGACTTTTGTACTCAATCTCCCACATCCCCACATACCCCGGGGGTTAAAGGGCAAGGTTCAGCCTCAGCTATAATGTCACAGCTGGGCACCAGCTTCCCCCAAACATCTTTTTTTTCTCCTACTTGTTTGAAGATCAAACCCAGAGACGGGGGACATCCAGATTCCTTGGGACAGGAGGGTGAGGGCAGACACACTCTTCGGAGAGAGGGCGCGCTCGCAGTGGGCGGGAAGGGCTGCCTGTGCAGGGCCAGAGGGTAGACGCGTGCCTTCACGGACTGCCTGTGGCCACGTGTCCAGAGCCACAGTCCAGAGGGTCACGGGCACGGGGAGGACTCACGTTTGGCCCAAAGCCCTTCCCCTAATTAGCAGATACCCGAGGCTTGCTGACCTTGCACTTGTGCTTAGATGCCGGATTGTGTAGATTTGGGGAGGACCGTCTGTACCCAACCTCATCGTCTGGGGTGCGTTTTCTCCTATTAGGAGCCCCCCGTCCCTTGAGGGGGAACCTGGGGGGTGGGGGGCCCTGGCACATCCCAGCCATGGCAGGTCTCCGTCTGTCGTTGGCAGGGCCCAGAAAACACCCGGGCTCCGGCTCCCTAGAGTGCTCAACGTCAGCATCGAAGACTGCCGCCAGCCAGTCCCCGGTGAGGGAGCCTGTCCCCGGCCCACGTTAGCTGGAATCGGCCTCCAAGGCGACAGCAGGCCCGAGCACATCTCAGAAAATGCAATTCCCCAGCCTGGAGCCGGACGGTCAGCCCTGCTGCTGAGGCTGGACCCTCTCCCTCCTGAGCGGTGAGGTTGAATGAAGAAGTTAATACGAACTTGTCAGCTTCCTTCTGGTGAAGTAAGACCCAGCAGGCTCTTGGTGCCACGCGGTGCCCTGTGCCAGGGGGCAGGTGGCCGCTCGAGGCCCCACAAACACCAGCCTGACCTCTGACGCCGTCGGAGCAAACCCCGGACGGCACGGGCCTCGCGCAGGCTGGGAGTCCCCGGGCCCTGCAGGAGGCCGTGCCGCCGGGTCGGGGCAAGGCCCCACCTTCGGGGCTTCCCGCTCCCCCTGCGACGCGGAAAGGGACGCGACTTGTCGCAGACACAGGCACGTGACCCCGGGGCTGCAGAACCCTGGGCCGGACCTCGGGAGCTCAGGCCGGACGGGGCCTTCAAGGCTGCTGTGGTTGACGCCCCAGCAGGCTGACGGAGCCCCGGGTGCGGAGGCCTGAGGGACCTCCGCACGTCCTCGCTCACTGGCCCGGGAGCCAGCAGGGTGAGCCGCGAGGCCTTGTACTGACCGGAAGAGCGGTACCGAACGCTCTGGCTTTTAGCTCTTTGGACGACGGTAAACAAAGGGACGGGTTTGGGGACGTCGGGGAGACGCGTCTCAGGAAAGCAGGGCAGGGGGTGAGCGTCCACGGTGTCCTGGGAGCAGCTGGCACGCCGGCCCAGACTGCCCTGTGAGGCTGGGCGGGAGGAGTCCAGCTGGACGGAAGGTTCTGTCCTGTCGGTGCCCCCGGGACAAACCCCCAGACTGTGCTGTGCCAGCTGACAGGGGTGCCGGACCACACGGCGGGTCGAGGGGGGCAGACCGCGGGACTGACAGGAACTGACAGGGCCTTGGTGGCCCCGGAGAGTGCCCCCCACCCCACGGGCCGGCCCGACTCCCGGTGGAGAAGTTGCTGATGACGCTCGGGCGTTGAGACTCGGGGCAGACCAGCTTCAACCCTGACTAGTGCTGGCTTCTCATCTTTGTGGCCCCACATCCGGAGGAAGGGCGTCGAGACCCCCTTCCTGCCCCTGGTCCTTTCTCAGGGCTCACCTCTTCCTGCCGCAAAAGCCAGAACCAATTGTGGATACCGGCCCCTCCCAGGTCTGGTCACAGAAGAGACGGAAAGGTCCAGTGGACCTGCTCTAGTGTTACTTGTGCAGATCCTAAATTAAACGGAAGTTTCTTAAAAGCCACATGGTGCGGGGCGCCTGGGGGGCTCAGTCAGTCAAGCGCCAGACTTCGGCTCAGGTCACGATCTCGTGGTTCGTGGGTTCGAGCCCCGCGTCGGGCTCTGTGCCGACAGCTGGGAACCTGGAGCCTGCTTCGGGTTCTGCGTCTCCCTCTCTCTCTCCCGCTCTCCCACTCAACTGTCTCTCACTCTCTCTCTCTCTTGAAAATAAATAAAAACATTAAAAAAACATTAAAAGCCACGTGGTGCTCTGATCCCACTGGAAATGGGACTCTGAGAAGCCAGCCCGGTGTTTGGGGGAGGAAGAAATCTAGAGAAGCAGGTAGCTGAGGTCAGGAAGCTGCGTCGTGCAGCCCCGGGGCAGGGCCAAGGTCGGCCGAGCAGGGGACACGCATGTCTGGGCGCCCTCTGGACCCTTGGCCACCTTGTCCCAGAAGCCTGCTCTGCTGCCTGTGAAGGACACCTTCAGCGTTCTCCTGGAAAGTTCCGTGTCACGCGTCATGTCCTTGACCTAGACAGAACGGCCTTCCCACCTGAGCCCAGCCCTCTCGAGGTCATTCAGAGTCACAAGTGCTTTTCCTGTGAACTTCCCGGCACACACCGGACTCTCGAGAACTTTCTCAGAGGAGGAAGCACAGGGAGAACACTCCCTAAACTCAGATCAATACAGTGCACCTTTTCACTACTATCCCGATTGATCCACTGTCTACCGACAGCCTCGGAGGCGCGGCCTCAGCTTTCATAGAATGTCAAGCTTAGGAAGCACCTTAATCGATCCCCTCCTGGGGAAACTGATGCAGGGAGGGGCAGGGGAAGGGCTGGCCCGGTGCAGGCTGCCGGCAGGTAGGGCCGGCGCCGGGCGGGGAATCCGCAGGGCCGGCGTGGGCGCCCTCCGTCGGGCAGGCGAGCGAGGGGCACGCCTGTGCGGCCATCTCGATGCTGATGGAGGGGCCCTGGGTCTGGGCACCGCCCGGCCGCCGCAGCTCCTGAACGGACTTGGAAAGCCAGACAAAAATCAGATGGTAGCAGTTACGCCCCACAGCACCTCCCGGACCGCTGACCTGTCACAGGCCCTCCCGCCCTGCCGGCTTTCTTCCCCATGTGCTGGGCGGTGGGGGGGGAGGGGGTGCCGGGCGCGTTTTGGGGATCCCAGGGATCGGGAGCCTCTTCCACTTCATGCAGTGCACTTCCTGTGCACCCCCCCCGAGTCGGGGGGAGCCTCAGGACAAGGCGGGGAAAGCGAGGCTGCAGACTCCTTCCGTCAGCTGGCAGGGCCTGGACGGACGGCAGCACGGGGAGCCGAAGCTGTCCACCTTTCCCGGCAGGGCCTGTCCGGGGGCCGCCCTCCACCATCCACCACGTCCCAGGGAATGCGGGTCACCGAGCCACTGGCAGAGAAGGACACTTGGGGCAGAGAGGGACTTTACCACGATGGGGCAAGGGGAGCCTTGGGCAGGACAGGCCACAGCCCACCCCGGGCTCGCAGGCCTGGCCCCCCGGGCTCCTTGCCGGTGTTGGTGCCCCAGGGGCGCCAGCCTTCCCGCAGGTCTGGCTAGTGAGGGACACCTGCCAGAGTCAGGCACCCACGAGGACATCCATCTGTGACGCTGCTCTGCCCCGGCACCCAGACGGCTCCCATCGAGGCACCCCTTAGTTCCCCTGGGGGCTCCTGCCCACCCCTCAGTCGGGGCCCCCTCCGTGAAGCGGTCCTGGTACCCCCACATCGTGCCGCCATCCCCCAACCACGGCAGCAGTGAGCACGGGGCTGGGGTCCGCGTGCAGCCACGTGATGCAGGGGGAACAAGGAGGAGGCCTGGACAGAAGGCCCCTCAAAGCCCAGAGTGATGCTTCCTCTTCTCGGTCCCCCATGCTGCCGCTCAGAAGGGGTTTCCGGAACAGGGTTCGCAGAATCGGGTTGAGGTCAACCCAGAATCACAGATCCTCAGGGCTGCGTCTCACAGCGTCTGGCCCAGAACGTGCATCTGAACGGAGGCGTCGTAGGAAATGAAAACTGAAGCGGACCCCGACGCAGAGCCCGTGAACTCCCCACGGCCCCCGCTCCCGGACGCCTCCGCACCTCCCCTGGGAGCAACGCTGTCAGGTGGAACCAGGCCTCCCAGGTCAAGACCGGGGGTCTCAGCCTTCGCCAAGACGCTGCAGAGCAAGGGCGACCCTTCCTATTCGTCCAAAATAGCCACAGAGGGAGGGACTGCGGGGGCGACCTGGCCTCTGTGGCCTCAGCTCACAAACGGCCCGAATGGCCCACAGCGTGGTCCAAGGTCGTGTCACAAATGATGGCATCCCCGAGGCATCTGGTGGTGGCCCCGGGTCCCCCCGTATTTCCATCTGCCTGAGTCTGATGGCTGGAGAAGGGGCAGCCGGGACGGGAGCGGGGGGCAGGTGTCCCCATGATGCCCGCTCACTGGGGCTCGGCCTCCTTTCCCTCCCTGGGCCCCAAATTACCCAGCGCTTAGGGTGCGTCCTCCTCACCCTGCTTACAAGGGAACACACACAAACACGTGCACATCTCGTCGCGGACACACACGCACACACACGCGCGTACGTGCACACACGGGACACCTTGATCACAGGCTTCCACGTGGCTATAAGACGGGTCATTGACATGACTTGCTTCCGGGAGGTTCTTGAATGATTTCTACGACCCCCCAGGCAGGTGGTGGCAGTCCCAGCGGAGCCCCCGCTCTCAGCAGAAAGCCAGCACCCATTTGCTGGCTGGTGGGCGCCCGGTTTCTACCAGAGAAGGGTGAGGGCTGGGGTGCGTGTGCCTGGGCAGGACATCCTGAAAGGCGCAGGGACGTGGACACGAAATCCAGAGGCCCTGAGGGGCTGGGGTGTGGCGTGTCTGGGTGCCTTCCGCCTGGTGGGACCCCTACAGCTCAGAGAGCTGCGTCCGGCCCTGTTCCCTCGGAGGGGTCAGAGCCCCATCCCGGCCCAGAGGCCCTGCGAGCTCCCAGGTGGAGGGCACATCTTCCCGATTCTGCTGACCCGGGGGAGGGGGTGGTGGGCAGGGGTGCCTAGGGACCACGTGATGCCATCCTGACTGGGTATCTGGGAGGGCCAGCATCTCCGAGTCTCTCCCAGGGATGCCAGCCGCCCACGCTCTGGGTCTGGGGTCCCGGTGAAGGCCCCCTGTAGGGGCGGGGGTGGCCGGGCCTCGCCAGCTGGTCACATGGGGTAGAACCAGTGGCCGGTGTTCTCGGACCTCCCTGCAGGGCGACGGGGCCCATCGGCCCAGCACCGGGGTCTGCAGAGGGAGAAAGAGTTTCAAGGCTGTGGCTGCCGTCCCCATCAGGAGAGAGAAGGCGGTCATGCAGGCTCAGTGCAGAAGGCGGCCCCTGGGTAGGGGTCCTGCTGCCCCCGTCCCGACGCCCCGACCGGCAGGCAGGGGAGAGTCCGAGCGGGGCCCAGACCCGCGTCCACTCTGCCGGGCCGGCCGGCGCTCGCCACGCGCCTCGCCGGAACGGCGGAGGAACCCGAGCTCAGGCCACGCGGGCCCACGCGGAGCCCTCCGGGAGGAGGCGAGGACCAGACACGGCCCCGCGCGGCTCCTGCTTCGCCAGTGTTGTCTCCTTTCTTATTTTTATTCAAAATGACAGGCGACCCAGGAGGCGGAGTGCAGGCTGCCGTGCGTGCACGCGTGGTCACCAGCCACATGTGACCTAATGGGAAACATGGCAGCCGCAGCCGGCAGCCGAGAAAGGCTCAGGGCTCCCTAATGGGGAAGCCTCCACGGACGGGTCCACATCCCGCCCCGGCACCGCCGAGCTGGCGGCACGGACGGCTCAGGGCCCCCGTGGCAGCCGCAGCCCAGGCGCTGGGTTAGCCTCCCCGCGACGCCCAGGCCCAGCCGGGCGGCAACGCCCTCTCGCCGCCGCCCTCTGCCCTTCTGGACGCCGCCGGCTTGTCGCGGCCGGGCCGGCAGACCATCCCCGAAGCCCCCGAGCGGTGCTCATCAAGGCAAACGTCCACTCTCGAGGGAGCGTGTGGCTTGGGAGTCCCGGGAGGGCACGCGCTCCGGGCAGACACCTGACAGAAGGAGGCCGGGTCCTGACGCCCGGGGCTCCAGCCCTTGGCGTCCACGCCGGCTGAGGATGGCCCCTGTGCGCCTCCTGCAAAGATGCCTGCCCCCCACGACCCACGAGCACCTCGGCAAGTGAGACGAAGCCTCCTCTGCGGCGGCACGAGGGCGCAGGCAGGACTCTGGCCTCCGCCCCCCTGCGCCCGGGGCAGGGCTCCCCACGCTCGGCCAGGCGGCTCGTCGTTAGCTTGTTCACAGATGTTTCCACTCGATTTTGCAAATGTGCTCCAGGCCCAAGACATCACTGTTTGTTCTAGAAATCAAAAGGTCTTGCCTGGCTGTGAAAGATGCCTGACCGCCACCGTCCCGAGTCCCTCCCCGATCCCTTCCTGCAGGACCAGACCCCTGATGAATGCGCCCCGGGGGGGAGGGGACGCCCAGACCGCTTTCGGTTTCTCATCGGCCTCGTTCCAAAACCCGCTCCCTGCCCTGCAGTTCTCGCCTGGCTCAGTCCACGGCGTCTGCCCCCCTGCCCCCCGCCCCGCCGCCTTGAGTGGCAAATGCACCGCATGACCCCGGATTTTAAAGGAGCACCGTCGAAACACGTGCCCCTGCCACAGCTGAGCCCAAGCACCCTTGGCTCCAGAGGGTCAGAAAAAAAATGTCCCCTGCCACAGAGGCACACATTTCTGTCACAGGATGCCGGGGGCCATCCTGGGTCTTTGCTCGGCGTCTCCGTGACCGATTTCCAAGCGCTGTCACCGCTCCCGGAGCCAAGACGGTGGGACTGGATCCCCTGTTGCGGGAAAGTTCTGAGTGCACCGTCTCTGTCTTTCTGCCTATTTCTCTCTGCTCCCCTGTGGCTCTCAAAAATCAGGACTAGCAAAGCACCACAGAATAAGGCCATTTATTTCCACAAAATTTATCATCCCCTTAACGGGCTGCCGTGGCCGGCATATTATTTACACCGCATCGGGACCCACTCGGCGCTCCCGACTCCCATCCTCGGCAGCTGGGGCGGCCGGGAGGGTCCCGGCAGAGGCCAGGCCCGGCTTTGATATCTCACTGATAACGTATTGTACAATTAGATCAATTTGACAATTTCCATTATGGCTGATAAAATATTTATCGAGCCTTGGAGATGATGTCTGATCTCCGCATCATTTGTTCTGCTAATGGGGGGGGCTGACGAGGCCGCAGACAGAGCCGGGGGCCCACCCCTCACCCCCCTGCTCCCCATTAGGTTTGCAAATTGCTGGCACCAGTCATAAATTACCGCCCAGCCCAGCGAGATTGATGCTGAGCTGACAGGGCAGGTAGGTGACTTGTGATGACATTGTTCTATAGAAGCATTAATCATGGCAGAAAGAGAAAATACCCTCAAATTGGCCCATAAGTCTAAATATTAAGGAACGAGGCGCAGGCAGCTGGAGAGCGGCTTCAGCAAGAGCTGGAAATTGGGAAATGAAAAACATTTTCTATCATTTAACAAATCATCTTAATAATTCCCAGTGTTTGTGCTCGGAGTGCCAGGGAGCCCAGACCCGCGTGCCCTCCTGATGCCTCGCACGGCAGGCCGGGGACACCGAGGCGGCCTCGGGCCGGGGCGTCCACACCCGCGCTCAGAGCTGCAGGCTCCTCGGCGCACGGAAGCACTGCCCCTGTGAGCGCGGGGACGGACACCCAGTGCAACACGGCCGTGCGCGCTCTCTGGAAACCGAGGCGAGGACCCAGAAGGGCTGCTGGGCAGCGGGGGGCTCTGGGTACAGGAAGGGACCGCTCGGCTGTGGTCCCCCCGACGACTGGGCACACGGGGGCAGCAAGGGCGCCCCGAGCACCACTTGGGAGCCCACGAGTGTCTGCAGCCCCAGACCGGGCAGTGCGGGGGGTGGGGGGACATCACCGCAAAAGACAAACGGCCCTCGAGGAATCGCCCCGAGTTAGAAAAGCCCACGTGCTTTTATGGGCAAATGAAAAGCAAACACGTCAATGAGTGAGTGAAGGGCACGGTCTGCGGCCCGGTGCTCGGCAGGGGTGAGCGCCGGCAGGGGAGCCTGGGGGTCCGAACGCGGCCCCTCAGCTGTGCCCGCCCGACGCTGCCGGGCGCATCCCAAATCGGGGGCCCCGCGAGAGCCCCCGGTAGCCGTGCTCCTGCTCGGAAGGCTGCAGTGCAGAGTAATTAAATTAAATTGATGCTGTCCCTGCTTTGAGGCCACCCTTGATTTAAGGCCAGAAAAGGAAGCAATTAAATTTAATAAAAACCAGGTCCCTAAACAAAGATATACGGCCAACGCGGCCGTCCGGAGACGGCATCCGCCCCGCGAGAGGCCGCTCTGGGCGCTGCTGATGTCGGGTTTAAAATAAAAGAAATAATCACCTCCCGGAGCCCCTTTTCCAGCGCGCCTCTCTGAAGCGCCCGCCTCGCTAATGACTCTGTCAAGCACCAGAAGCCGACAGTCCCGCTCAGAGGGGGACCCACGGCCACTGCTGACCGGGGGACGCGGCGCTGAAGTGCGTGTCCGGCAGGGGCAATTAAAGGTGGGCTGTCGGGGCTCAAGGTCAGGGTGCATGGCCCCCGGGGACGGCGCGAGGGGACGGCTCTGGGACGAGGGGTGAGGAGCGGGAGGCGCCCGTCACCCTGGCACGCCTCCCGCGTCCACCCCTGCCCCCAAACCCCTCTCGGCCCGGAGCCCTTCCTTCCGCCTTTGACGGGAGCAGCCCCCCCACCCCCGTTAACGGGCCCGGGCACGTGTGCGGCCTGGAAGGCGGGCCCCTCGCACTCTGAAAACGGCCTCTGTTCTCAGCGGTGAGGGAAGTCGTGGCAGCCCAGGCAGCCGGAGCGCGGACCACGGTGGGACACAGCCAAGGAGGCTGGTGACCGTTCGCGCTGACATGGACACACGAGCTGAAGTCCCCCGTGTGCCCCCCAGGACAGAGCACTGCAGCGCTGAGCCCCTGGAGGGGCGCCTGGGGGGGTCTGGGGCCCCAGCGGGATCCCCGCCTGCCCCGCTGGCACCTCCGTCCCTCCACTGTCGTGGCTGGGTGACCAGCACTCAGGAAGCGAGTTATCTGCTATTGATCTGCTGCCCGCTTTGGGCAAAGGAGCACGTGACTCATTATTTAAGCACCGGTCCCCCCCTCCGGAAGGTCGCCAAGGGCAGCCCCACCCCTGCTTCTCCGTGGTCCCCGTGAAAACGCTGGCTGTGCTGTGGGGGGGGGGGGTGCGGAGGGAGGCAGGATTCCCGAGTGCTGCATTTCCCTGGGGAGGGAAGGCCAGGGTGCCAGGCAGGGCGGGAGCGTGGGCCGGCCAGCCCGCCCCCCCGAAAGGAGAGAGCAGAAAAGTGCAGACGTGTCGGTGTTGAGATTTGTCGGGACGATAAGTCGGGGAGCACACTGGGCCTCTGAGCACCGGGTCCCGAGCCTCTGCCGAGAACAGAAGCCCCATTCTCTTATCCCAAAGGTCAGAGTTGAGCGCCCACGGCACCCAGGAAAACCGGCCGAGGAGGAGGTGAGAGGGCAGCACAGGGAACAGTCTTGGTTCCTCCTCCTGCTTCCCAAGGGCTGATGGAAGTGGCAACAAAACCAGAGAGATCCCGGATCCACCAGCCAGCCCCAGGCCTGCGCACGCGGCTCCTTCCCCAAGGTCCTCTGAGACCATCCCCCTCACTTAGACGGCTGAGTGACCACGAGGCCACATCCACCCCACCCCACCCCCCAACATGGCTGGAAGACCTGTGCCCTGACACCTGCTAGGCCAGAGCAGGGAAGCCTTCGGGAACTTTCTGGAACTTTCCCGAACTTTCTGGGCCACATCACCCAAAACTCCCGAGGGGCCAGTACCGTATTCCGAAAAGAGGAGTCTGTGACAAACAGCCAGGCCCTCTCGGTTGCCTTCTGGGCGAACTTTGTCCACCACTCCTGGGGCCAGCCGCAGAGCGTAGGGAAACCCGGGCCCCGGAAACGAGGACGTCTTGTTGGCTTCTTCGGATGAGGACACCTCAGAGGGGGAAGCGGAGGATGCCGCACCCACCTTCCGCCCACACAGGAACTGGGGAAGGTGATGGTCCAGGAGGTGGGCACAGGCGTGTGGGCAGCATGGCCCTGGGAGACCCGGGGTATGGGCCGGGCGTTCCCGGGGGCGCAGCAGGCATGCCTGGGATACAGAACCGGACGCAGCCGCACCCATCGGCGCCCCGACAGTGCGCCCTGAGACCCAGCCCCTCAGGACGGGCCCCGCGAATCCCTCGTGTATCTAACCGACGGGTTTTCTCTCAGTCCTTGGAGACGTGGGTGCAGAGTCAGTGCTTTTGAACCTGGACCAGACCCTTGGGGTTCCACCCAGAGCTCCGCGGCATTGTTCGGTCAGGACAGAGGCGGCCCCACACCCTTCCCCCCGAGCTCCTGAGATTACACAGAAGAAGAGGTGGGGGGGGACACGCTGTTACTTTAAGAGGGATTTGGGGTCCCCTCCCCCGTCCTTTCCTAAGAACACAAGCTTGTCATGAACAGCATCCAAGAGCCAAGGTCTGCGGGCTCTGGGCCTCCCACCCAGCCCAGGCGGCCCCTGCAGCCCTCAGCCCTGGCCCTGGCCTACACCCCCCCGCCCCCCACCACCACAAGGGACCTGAGACATCTTAGCGCTGGTGGGAGCCTTGGCCTGGATCCACCATGATGGCGACACTGGGTGGGGAGGGGCTGGCCCGGCGCTCCTGGACACTCGAGGTCCAAGCAGCCGGTGCTGCGGCCGCGAGGGCAGGAGGGCGGGCGGCTCTGCTCTTTGGCAGGAACCCCGAACAGGCAGTCCCAAGAGCGAGGCTTTCCTCTGGTGTCAGGGATACTTCCCAAGAGCCCACTTTGTAGGAAACCTGATTCCCAGCCGCTGCGTGGAGGTGAGAAGCTATCTCAGGGTTTACGCACCCGGGAAGGAATCCTTCTCAAGCTTCCCTTTGTTCCTCTCGGGGAAATCTCCACCCTCCTCTATCCACGCAAAGCCACCTCCTCCAGGGAGCCCTCCAGGGCGTCCCCTCTTCACCTGGCCACATCTGGTCTTACTTGCAGCACCTCCCTGGTTTCCAGGACTCGGGCACTCCAGGGAGAGGTGCTGCTACCGGAACATTCTGGGATCCTGGAAAGAAGCATCCTACACACGTTGCCTGGGCGGTTTGGGACAGCGCGGGTGGCATCCCCCTGGCAGCTACCACTGTCCCCGGAACTGATCTCTCACACATGATGGGGCTTTGCCGGAGGGGGAGGGCTCTGCATTCCTCGTTTCCTGTGCGACAGGCACACATCTAAATCTGCATCGTGTGACCCGCCTCACATGCCGGCTCTCGGGCTGGCAGCTGTGAGGTCAGAGAGAGGGGAGAGGGGGCCCGGGGGCCGCCGGAGGGTGCCGCTGCAGGAGCCCCGTCCCCGGTCCCCTGGATGCCTAGATGAGGGAAAGGGGTGAGAGCAGGGATGGCGTCCCAGGGCTGGTCTGCACATCCCGGGCCGGGGCTGGACTCCCTGCGGCCATGGCCTCCCTCTGACTCAGTTTCCTCCTCTCTACAATGGGATAAAACTCCTTTGACTGCTTCCCCGCCCACCGCATTTGTCTGACGACCCAGCACTGGGGTGAGCCCTCTGCATCAGCCCCTCCCCGGCCCAGAGCCAGGCGTGTGGGGAGAAGGCACGTCCTGCCTCGTTCTCCTCAGAGCCCCGTGAACCAGTTTCCAACGTCCCAGCACAGACAGCATGGGACACGGACAGCACGCCGCCCCAGGAAGGGGTTTGCGTGTAGAGACGGAGCGGGGGGGCCTGTAACCACCTATGGGGCAGTGTTTGCCAGAACTCAGAGGTGGGGTGGTGGGGGCCCCTCAGGAGACATCCCATGAGCCCATTCTCTGTCCATCCCTGTGTCCAGGGCCTCTGTCCCTCAGAAAGCCCAGGAGTCCACAGAGCTGACTTGTGGGTGCAGTGACTCAGGGGTCACTGTGTCCAAAACCTAGGGACCAGCTTCTCCCCGTTCTGCCACTCGGCAAGACAGGGACGATAAAACTGGGGGCGCGGGGCCCCGGACATGGCGGGGCCTGGGTTTAAATCCTGGCCTCCGGACTTCTGACACCATCCGTCCTTAGAGAAAGTCCTCTTTCCTTGTCTGTAGGACGGGCGGCATGCGGTGAGGACTGGGGCCGGCGAGCCCGGGCGCCCCCAC
This sequence comes from Panthera leo, assembly GCF_018350215.1. NCBI lineage: Eukaryota > Metazoa > Chordata > Mammalia > Carnivora > Felidae > Panthera > Panthera leo. The sequence goes on along the minus strand of NC_056686.1, from coordinate 1,668,137 downwards.
CTCCCGGCCCCACCCTCACCTCTGCCACCATCACCTTGCCCGGGGCAGGTGGGCTGACGGCGGCGGCTTCCACTTTCACGGTGCCCCGAGTCACCGCGCCCCAGTCGGCCAGTGGCTGGGCATCGCCCTCCCCCCACTCCGCTGGGTGCAGCTCGAGGCCGAGGCCCGTGGGTCCACCGCCAGGCCGCGCAGGCTTCACTCTCTCTTCCCAGGGGCAGCTCCTGGGCCCCTGGCCGGCACCCCGTGCCCCGTCCTGGCCCCTGTCCCGTGTCCCGTGGCTCCGGACAATGGGGAGCCAAACGATCTCCTTGCACCTGGACGTTTAACTCCAGCTGCTGGAGACATAACAAGAGACGCCCCCTGCCCCTCTCCCAGCTCCCCACCGGGCCCCCGAGACGTGGTCCAGGCCCCTCCCCGGCCTCACCCTCCCCGGGCGGGCGAAGGACACTGAGGAGGGGGACGGCACTTGGGGGACCGGCCGAGGGACGAGGGGAAGGGAGGGCCGGGGGCGGCCGGGGTCCAGCACCGGACTCAACAATGCCGATACCTGTTTCTCGGGGTAACCTGACCCTATAATTATGCCTAAGCCCCCGTGGCGGGGGGGCGCGCAGAGCCACAATGCGAGTGCTCGGAAGGAAGCCGGGGAAGAGACCCTTTAATTGTCATTGCCACGCCGGGCGCATTGCGTCAGGCGGGTTCCAGTTACCGGGCTCACAGCTGGTGTGGCACCTGCCGCCTGGGGTCGGGGGTGGGGGGTGGGGGGCGGGCGCACACCTTGGCCGAGCGCAGAGGCCGCCAGGCTGGGCCTGCTGCCCCCGGCCCCGTCCACCGGATTTGTTGCGAAAGCCCCTTCCCGGGCCGGCGACAATCTCATTGTTTGCCCCTCAGATAAGAAACACGGACTCGGGTGTTTTCTTTTCTTGAGGAAACGTCGGGCCCGAGGACGGTGTCTGCAGCACAGGAAGAGCCGGCCCAGGGGAAAGGCCTCCCTGGGCCCGCCCTTCCCCCCCAGGCCCGCAGCGAGGACCACAGGCGCCCCTGCGGCCCACCTGCCTTCACACCTGCCCTCCCGAGCCGCGGCGCTCCTCGCGGTGACCGAGGCCCCTGAGTGGCCAGGGGACCCAGCCATGCCAGGAAGACCCAGACGGCGGCCGGCACGCGGACACGGGACCCCAGGCCCTGGCCCGTGGGTGGCCAGCAGCCCCCCTGCCGCCCGGCGGGCTAATCCGCGGCTCTGGAGCCCTGATTCCCTCCACCGGCGTGCGGGGCGATGGGCTCCCGCGAGCCCCACGCAGGCTCCGCGGGCAGCCCCCCCACCAGACAAAAGGCTGCCTGTTCCTTGCCTCTGCCTCAACGCGGCTTAAGGACATTTTTGTCATTTTTGACCAGCTAATGTCTTGAAAAAGAAAATAAGTTGGCTAATCGCTTTAAGATTAATCTTCGCTGTTTTTGAACACTCTGGGTGCCGACGCTGGCTCTCCTGGACCAATTAGGTCACAGCCCCCGCTGCTCACGGGTCTCTTCCTGCCCCGCCTGCCCTCCGTGCCCGCGGGAGGCGCTGGAGGCCTGGGCCCAAGACGTCCCCGCCGGCGGTCACAGCCGCGGGCTCTGAAGCCGCAGCCAGCACGGCCCCGCAGCCCCAACCCGGACCCACCTTCCCGCCTCCCGGCGGCTCCCCGGCCGTGCCCTACGCCTGGCGACCCCTGCCCTGCCGTCTGCCCCTGTGCCAGCCAACTCCTAGTCTCTAAGAGTCCAGACGCAGGCCACGCTCCGGGGACCCTTCTGGACTCCCACGCTCCTCCACACGCTGCTGCCTCCCTGGCCCTTTCCACACAACCCCCCTTATCTGGGGAGTTTCCGTGCCGGGCCGCCCGCCCCATCGGCCACCAACCCTGAGGGTCCAGGCCTGGAGCACCCTCGTGGGTCCCCAGCGCCGACCCGGCCGGCCCTGAGCCCAAGGTTCTGGCTTCACTGGATGCCGGATCCCTCAGCCAGGCCGTGAGCCTCCGCAAATGGGGCATGAACAGCCCCACGTGTCGTGGGCTTTCGCAGAAGTCGGGTGGGATGCGGGGCGGTGGCCGGGGGCCGGCCGGCTGGGTTTGTAAGAACTAGCCGGGGAAGGGCGGCTCTGGGGGTCCTGCCCTGCGTGACCCACGGGTCCAACTTCAGCAAAGTCTTCCTCTGGGTAAGACACAGCTGCTCCCACCCCACGACGCGCCCTGGAGCCGTTAGATGTCAGCCCCGCCGAGAAACCCAGTGGTTTCGTCTCCAACACCCAGTCGAGGCCATCCCTCCGGTCTTTGCCAGGAGGCAGCAGGTGTGGCCGCCACGCCGGGGCCTCACGGCCACACCGCTGGATGCAGGAGGGCCTCCATGGCCAGTGTAGATGTTCAACATTTAAGCTCCTCTGAAGCTCACCCTGGCGTCTCCTGTAAACACGCTCCGCTCAGGGCGTTCGATACGGCTTCGTGTCAATGACAAGCCTAGTTTTCCATAAGTTGAGGGCGGGAGCTCGGCGTTTGTGCTGTATGAGGCCGTGGTCCCTGGTGTGTGCACTTGGCTGGGCAGACCTGCCAAGGCCACCTCAGGCCTCCGTCTCCGACCCCCCACCCCACCCCAGGGTCCCTCCAGGAAGGAGAGAACTCCTAACTGGATGTGGCCAGTGCTCCCCCAGGCAAGTCCCCAAGGAATACTGGGCCAAAATAAGGGCCCCTTTGCTTTGAAGACAAGCTCTGTTTAAAATGATTCATCGCCTCTCTCTTAGGAAGTGGAGGTGCTTACTCACAGAGGCAGGAGTGTGAACAGGATGGTTCTAGAACATTCCAGGTTCATGTGGGAGGAAGGAGGGCGCGGTGGAGGCGGGTTGAGAAGCCGCCTCCCACGTTTACCCAGCATCTGGGGTCTGAGGCAGTGAACTACGAATGCTGTAGCCTATTTGCCTCCTGGGGCATGTGTGCTCCTCTGGAAGGTTCTGGAAAGTTCTAGAAGGTTCTATGTGGATGTCACCTGCAGGAGCCCAAGGCCTGGGGTTTCCCATCTGGCCTCCACCCGGCAGCCCCTTCCTTGCCTGCTGGCCAGCGAGTAATCTGGGCAGAGAGCAGGGCCCAGGTCCAGGTTCTGACACTTGTAAACACTGTCGACATAATAAGATGATATAAAGGCCACATGGTTTTCTGCCGCGCGGCCATGTTGTCCTTCCTCCTGGCCCCCATCCGCCCTCCTCCTCCTCCTCGGCCCCACCATCAGGGCTGCTCAGGCTGCAGACACCCAACCCCAAACTCTGATAAATAAGTTCAAACCTTTAAAAAGTGCCCTTAATGCCCCATTGTACCCTTGATTGCTCATTTCCCAGCTATATAATTAGCACATAAAGAACTCTCTCCTCCGAATTAAATGGCAGTAATTGGGTTTTTAAAAAACTAATTTAAATCCTAAACCCTTTGAAAAAAAATTGTCATTGTTTACATATTAAATGGACTAGCATTTTAAGTATTACGGGGCTAATTTAACAGGCTTATCTAGGACGTGGGCCACGGGGCAGGGCTGGGAGGGAGGAGACGGGCCTTCTCAGCGCGACAAGCGAGGAAAAGGCCTCACGCTCACTCCTCACTCGCAGGGGGCTGGGAGCAGGACCCCAGGGCAGCCCGGCCACCCTGGGACAAACTCAAAGCCACCTTGCGCCCCTTGCTGACCCAGAGCCCCACCCAGCACCCCCAGGCCATGGCACTCACGTCGGGGGCACCCGCTACCTTCCCGACGGCTCACCAAGACTCGCCTACTGTTTCCAGAGCCGTCTCTACCCGTGTACTTTCTGCACAGGCGCAGTAGACGGGTGTAAGAGTTCGAATTATTTCCACTTTGAAAGTTTTTTCTCATGCTAAAAAAAATCCTCGGAAGTAACTAACGCACTGGGGAGTCTATGAACCGAGCCGGGCATTCAGTGAAAACCATTTTGTTAAAGACCCAGGCTGAACGGAGGCCGCTCCCGTTCCTAAGTGGGAAGAACTACAAATCACCAGGATTCCTGGCCCCGACTTTAACCCCAAAATGGAATATGGCTGCAAAATAAATATGTGTGTTTTAACTGGAGAAACCTTCCCGACGGGGAGAAAACCAGTAAAAGCTGACAAGTGCGAGGAACCGTTGGAAACAGAAGGGGAACCTTGCTTCTCGGTGAGAATTTAAATGTTTGAGGATGGTTTGCGGATCCCGCAAGGACAATACAAACAAAAACGAAGTAGCTATAAATTGCGTAAGGCACAGGCAGGAGGAAGCAGAGAGCAGAGCCCGCCAGCAGGATGGAGTGTTCTAGAAGAAAGGCATCTTCACTGCCCTCGGCAGGGCCTCTGAACAAGCTCCCTCGTGTGCTGCCCATCAGAATAGATGACCCCTGGGGGCCCACGGAATCCCGGAAAGACATCGTCACCACAATTAAAAGGACCAGCAGCTCAGGGCAGGACAACGGGGAACCTGCCTACTGTGAGCTCCTGAAACTTCGGGGCGGAGAGGAGCGGACCTCAGTGTGAGAAGCACCCCCCACCCGGGCCCCACACGTGCCAATTAAATGCGCAGTGATGTGGCAGGCGCCACGCCCGGCGGGAGGGGACAGCCTCTGCTGCCGGACGGACGGCGATCGGAGCGGCTTTGGGAGGCCATCTGGCAAGGCTGGGCAGAGAGCAGGGCCCGGGTCCAGGTTCTGACACTTGTAAACACTGTCGACCTGACCACGCGGGGCTCAGCCTCGCCCGGAGCTCTGATAGGTGCTGCTGAGTTTGGGTTTTGTTTGTGGTTTGCAGAGGACACAGGGATGGGGACGGACGGACCCTTTGTGGCCTCCAGGGATGAGCCCAGCTGCCCACAGGCCGCGGGGGCCCAGCCGGCAGGGCCCCTGTGCTGCCTCCCTGCCTGCCCAGGATGGGAGGGGCTGCCGGCCCGTCACCCAGAGCCCCCGAGACCCTGGGGGCCGGGCACACTGCCGGGGCATTCCAGGGGACCAATTAGCGTGTCTTGGGGGTCTCAGTGCCTTCAGGTCCTTCTGTAAAAACGGCTGGGCCGAAGTAGGTCCCTTGCGTCAGGAGATGACACCCCCATACCCGCGAGGCTCTGGCAGCCGAGTCCAGGTGGCCCCAGGTCCTTGGTGGATACAGACAGGTGTGAGCCTCGCAGGCCCGGGGCGGTGGTCGGGGGGTGGTCCTCACAGCTCCGGGGACCCTGGCATCCTTCCTTCCACCGGCCAGCTTCTCTCTTTCCCTCCTGCCGTGTTAAGTTCAGCTTCTATGGAGTCAGCTGAATCGGTTAGAACAGAGTCTGCACACAGACATGCTGTGTGTGTAGTGTGCACACATACACACGTGTGTGCACAACACAGAGGAACGGACGGAGAGAGAGAACTCGCCGGGCCGGGACAGACAGATGTGTCTCCCGAGTCCTTCTTGCCCCTCCAGGAGCTTCCACTCCGCTGAGGAGACTGCCCCCCCACCCCCACCCCATGGCATCACGTCCCACAGAGAAGCCGCCACGGAGGCCCCTGGGCTCCCATCCCATCCTGGCCCCGAGCGTGAGCGCCAGGATGGGTCCCCGTGGGTCTCAAGTGCACAGATGCTCCCAGCCGCCCTCGACGCTGCCCTCTGCGTGTCTGCATCTGTTCACGTGTGCACGCGCGCACACACACGCACACACACACACGCACACACACGGGCATGTGCCCAGTTTCCCTCATGGATGCCCAGACAGTCCTCACGTTCCAGCAGCTGCGGGGGGAGAAAGAGGTGGGCGGGACTGCTGATACCCCACCTGGGCCTGGTGTTGCCCATCCTCGGACCGGCCAGGGGACAACTGTCCCCCAGCGATCAGAAGCACGGGGCGGCCCCTCGACCTTGGACACTCAGCCTTCAGAATCAGGTCATGACCCCGCCCCCATCTCCTGCTGGGATGGGGACCACTCTGGACCCCGAGCAGGGAACCGGCTGGGCCATGAGGCCCCCACTGCAAGCCCCGGACCTCAGCCCTGCACCCGGAGTCACGCAAGAGAGCCGCACGCGGGAAAGGGGCGAGGGAGGCCACGCGGTGCTGGGGCTCAGCTTGCCTGTCTGTGCCCACACGGGCCCGCGTCCCGCCCCAGCTCGCACGCACACATGCACGGGCGTGCATGACGCCGGGCCTGTTATCAGCCCTCGAGTTTAATCTCTGCGCTCCAAACGCATCGACCTCCTCAGCCTCCTGGAGCTTCCTGTCACGGCCGGCCCGCCCCAAACGGTGCAGCCAATGCCCGAGCACCCCTGGGCTGGGCTGGACCATCCCGGGCGTGAGTCTGAGAGCCACCGCTGCAGGAGAGAAGGTCCCCAAGGTGGACCACCCGCGTCCTGGTCCGTGGGTTCCTGTTTGATGTCTCCACGCTGGCTTTCATTTTCCAAAGGCGGACATGCGACTTCGTGGTCAGAACGCAGGGATAAGGACGCAACCCCAGAATATTCTAAAGTCCGTGTTACCAGGGATAAAACAGGGATCAAAGTGGGTTTGATGGCCCCCAAGTTTCCTGGGACAAAGTCGAGAGCAGTGAGCAGAGATTCTTATGGCTTCCTGTCACACCTGACGCATTTTGCTTCCCTTTTTCTAAAAATAACCCGCCCACCGTGACGAAGAATGTGCTTGGAGGACAGACCCGGAGTTTTCTTTCCATTTTCCAGCACCGAGAAGGACTCCTTCTCAGCTGAAATGGAGTTGCCCCCTGAGGCGTGGGGCTGACCAGGGGGACCGGGGTTTTCATCCGTGCACGGTCTGAAGCGGAGGGAAACATGTTGGCCCTTTTCTCAGGGATTAGCACCTTAGGCAGGAAGCGTCCTGGATGCCAGGAACCTTCCAGTGAGGGCCTGCCGTCCAGCGCTCGGCTCACAGCCCCTCCCCGTGACCGCCCCATCCAGCTCTCTGCCCCAGGCCGCCGGGCCGCCGGGACTCCCCGGCCCCTGGAGGACCTGCTTCCGGTCAGAGGCGACAGGCCTCTGCCCAGCGGGACACCACCCAGGTCCCCCTGTCCCCTGCCCTGCGGAGAAGGGGCAGGGTCTCAGGCACGGAGGGAGCGCAGGGCCTGGAGCGCCTGCATCGTTTTACAGGCAGGATGGATCTGTTTAGCAGTAACTCTTCCAAAATGAAACCAGAAACCAGGTCTAATCATTTGAGCTCGATAAAGACTCCCCGAGTGCCCAGGAACCGGGCCGGGCCGCACCATAACCGGCGTTCTTTCCGTCCAGGCACGGAGACGGAGCTGGCTGCACCCCCAAAGTTGAGGGGTGGGGGGGCCTATCTCGCGAGGGCATCGTCTGGGTAAGATGATATCTGATGTAGCACACAAGAAAAGCAAAGTTCAAGAAACCAGCACGGATCAGCTTTTGGCAAGGGCTGTGCACCGCTGTTGTGCATTTTAAATCGCTCGGTGCCAAATCGTAACAGGCTCCCTTTGCCAGAAACCAGGAGGGGTCAAGCGAGGATCGCGGCAGAGAGCAGAGATTCGTCTTTAAAAAGCACGGTGCTGAGATCTATTTTGAGTTTTGCAAAACAAGAGACCGTCTGGGCCTCTCTCTCTCCGTCGTCTCTGTTCTACTCTCCCTTTGGGTTTTAAAACCAGAGGCCCCGGCCGTTTCCCGCCTCCCGCCTCCCGCCTCCGGCTCCAGGCCCTGGTGGGGCCGAGCCAAGGGGTCGGGGGCGGGGGGGGGGGGGGGGGCGCCCAGCAAACATGTCCACTCACTGTCCTGCCTGCTGCCTCCCCGCTGTCTGGTGAAGCCAGCTGTCAGCCCTCCTAAGTTTGTGAGAACACGCAGGGAGGGCGTCTGGGGCCCCTGACGTGGGAGACTCTGAGCCCCTCCTCACCCGGTGTGCCAGCCACATAAGATCGGGAGCCTTTCTGGAGTATTCCTTGCACCTCCTGCCTCTGCATGTGGTTCCTGATCACCAGGTGCGCCCTTCTGGCCGGGCCGGGCCCCTCACCTCCCTACCCTCCCTCCACAAGTATTTCTCCTGCAGAGTCCTGGGCTGGGGGTCACCGGCCCCGCCCCGCCAGTCCTCCTTCTCCGCAAGAGCTCACAAACTGGAGGAGGCTGCTGCCTGCCGTCACCCAGCGCCCACGGGCTTCCAAACCCCACCTGGGGATTCCGCAGCCACGCCAGGTGTCAGATAGGCTTGTTTCTGAAGGGACCGGGCACACGCGGTCACGTGGTTGGAACACCCCCTTGACAAGCTAGAGAGAACCCAGACGCCGTCTGCAGGCAGCCAAGCCTGGAGCTCTCTGCGCAGCCCCCATGGCACCCTCAGGCCTCGCCGTATCCATCTGTACAATGGGTGTGCCCGTGCCTGTCCCCCACGGCTCAGGGAGGGCCCCAGCCGCCAGGGGCTGGGAGAGCCCGCGGAGGAGAACGGCCACGGACAGCTGGGGCCCACCCCGCGGACATCGTTCCCACGCGCAGCCAGGCTGGCCGGGCGAGGGCCTGGGGACAAGCCGCCGCCCCCGCCCGGCCGGAGGAGCTGGCCAGGGAAGGGAGGCCGCCCAGCAGCGCCCACAATGGGCCCCTTTCTCCCCTTGCTGATTGAGACAGTTCAGTTGGGAATATTTAAACAGTTGTATATTCACAGACCTCGAGGAGGGGACGCGATCAATGCTTAATCAGATAACTGCCCGCTCTCGACAAGTCTTCACGGAAGATCAGCCACTCAAACGCTAATTCCTCTTGCTAATTAAGCAGCCTGTTAATTGCTCCCGGGCTCTAATGCCCATCATTATGCCCGTAACAGCCCGCCTGACAGCACTGGGCCTGGGGCTCGGGGCCCACAAAGGAGCGGCCGTAATGAATCCGCCAGCGCTGGGACCCCCGACGCCACCAGCCCGCGCGGCTCCAGGCACGCAGGGGTCAGTGCCCCTCACGCCAGCCGAATGCGTTACGAGTCCCGGAACTCGCCAGGGCCGGCGGACCCCAAAGGAGAGGTGCCAGGAGACGCGTTCTTTCTTCCTTTTAGAACAACCCTGCCTGGGCCCCCAGGGACCGCGCGATCCCTCGCTGGAACCCACAATCCCCCCCTCCCCCCCCCCCCCCATAAACCTTTTCAAGAGCCCGCTGCCGGCCGTGTTCCATCGGCGTTTCCAAGTGTGCACCTGCCGGGCCGGGCCCTGCGCCCTTCAGAGCCAGCGGGCCGCAGCCGAGTGGCCTGGGGCCTCAGTTTCCCCTGCGTGACCTGGCGCTGACGGTGCATACCTCAGGGCGTCCCAGGAGATGTGCGGGTACCACGGAGTACGGCTCTCCCCGTAACTGTCCTGTCTGGGGCTCACAGAAGTCGCAGGCCCGGCCTCCCGGTCCACGTAGAGGCCTCTCGGGCACAGAGCCCCGGCCCGGGCTGTGCAGTGACTCCCAGGAGCAGGGTTTTCCCGGAGGCCCAGAAAGACACACAGAGAACAGCAGGGGCCCAAGGGCCCGGGGGTGGGGTGGGGGGCAGTGCCGGCCGAATCTGAGCCCTGGCAGGGGGCGCGTGGCACAGCCACAACATCCCTGCCTCCTTCCGGTGCCTCGAGACCCCACCAGGCCTGCAGATGCAGACACTTCTGGGCCCTCGACGAGGCACGTCAGCCGGTCAGGAGACGTCACCATGCTGCCACTGCCTCTCCCGAGGCTGAGAAGGGTCCCACCGGTGCCACAGGCCAAGCAGGGTCACAGGCCTGGGTCTGTCCGAGCCTCGGTCCCCGCTGCCCTCCCGGCCCAGGGGGCCTGGCAGGGTGGCCCAGTGGCCGTGAGGCCGGGTCGGGCCTGGGATACGGCCAGAGGCTGCTGGCGTAGCAAGAGGCTCCCTCCTGGATAGAGGGGCCGGCCTTCACCCCAGAGCTGTCCTGCCCTGTCCTGCCCTGTCCGCTCACTGTTCCTGGAGGTCGTGTTTACACATGGGGTCGCAGATGGCTCCTGGCAGAGGCTGCGGCCAAGCTCTGCCAGGCCAGTGGCAACGCAGAGCAGCCTGTGGGCTCAGAAGAAACCAGCCTCTCCTGGGACCCCCGCACGCCCGCGACCTTGCCTGGGCACCAAGCCGTCCCCGGACCCTGAGGAGCCAGAGAGACTGAGCCAAGCCTGCCCTTGGGGGTGGGGGGTCTGCAGGTGTTCCCCGTGTCCTGCTTCAGGACAGAAGCGATTCCCCTCACGGCCGCCACCGGGGCTGGGACCCACCCCTTTCGGAGATGCCCTCGTTCAGTCTCGTCGACGACACGAGTGTCTTTTCCAAAGGAGGACGGGCAGGGTGACTTAGTCCAGGGAGGATGTCTGATCACCTGACCGGCAAATAGAACGAGGCTGCTTCCGGCCCTGTCTGCCGGATCCCAGAGGAACGGGAGCGGTGGCCTTCAGCACCCCAGGAGAGTGCACGGAGGGGCTGGGTGGGGCTGCCCCACCCCCGGGAGCACTCTGGGCTTCCTTCCCCTGGGAACACGCTTCCATCTCAGACCCGAGAGACGGTACCAGTGGAGGATGGGAGAGCCCATGTCACAGACTAACGCCTCCTCCAGGAAGTCCCCATGGGTTCCCCCTCTCTCCAACCACACCTGGGGAAAGCATTTTATCTCTGCCTCCCACACCTTGCTTGGGGGTTTACAGATTTCACAGATGTCACCCCTCAGTCAGCAAAAGTCCCCAAGGGCAGTCATGCCAGCTTCCCAGCCCCTGTGCAGGTAGAGACAGACACATTCCCTGACCACGGCACCTGCAGCCCCCGGTCCCCCTGCAAGGGGACCCCCAGGGTTTGAGGAGGGCGATCGATGCCGGGGTCCAGTCACAGAGAAGGCAGCTCTGAGGACTGGGGGCCCCTGGCCGTGCACAGGCTACAACCACACAGTAGGCACCCAAAACCTGAGGGTTGACCCTCCTTCGTGTCTCCACCGGGCACCCAGGTGCACAGTGGCCAAGAGGGACCGATGCCTCCTTCCCCGTAATCCTTGCTGAAACCTGGGGTCTCTCCCACCCGCCTTGGCCCTCTGTGCCCCGCCCCCCGCACCACCCCCACGCTGCCCCCCCAGGCCTGGCTCGGCGGGGGCTCCCGTCCCCGCCATCCCGCTCGTGGGCCCCACGGTCCCCCCACCCCCGGGACAGGAGGCGGCGGTGCTGGTTTGAATTTGCGGGTCCGGGGCTGGTTTCCATTCCCAGCCGCCTTCCCAGAGCCCTGCAGGAAGACACAACCCGCACCAAGGAGACCGAAGTCAGAGACAAGAGCACCCCTCCTCCCCGTATTGAATTAACCATTCTGGCCAGTAAGGGAAGCCCCTAAATTTGATTTCCTTTCTTGGGCCGACCCTTCTGGAAGGAGCGGGACTGTGGTGGTGTTGAGTCAGGAGGGTTCATTTCTCCCCCTGCAGGCACCTGAGTGCTGTTTATTCTGCCAAACCTGAACCCCTCCCCTGGGGCTGCTCCGAGCTGCCAGGGGGCCTGGGAGGGCAGCACCTGAGGAGGCCCCTGGCCTTGGCCGCACGGCTCCCCCGGTCAGACATCGGACCCTTCCGCAGACCGGTCGCTGGGCTTTCGGGGCTCGGTCCCTCTGGGGGCTCACTCACCCCAGGGGCCACGTTTGGCTGTCGGGGGGACGTGGGGCCGCACCAGGAGACAAAGGACTGTTTGCAGAGTGTCGGGGCCGAGCTGTCTCGGGAATCGTGACAAATGGAGACACGTCTTCCCCTCGCTGAACAGAGAGGCGCGTGGCGGGTCCCCGCAGGCGGGCAGGCGGGCGGTCCTGACCCGGCCGCGCGCCTGGCCGCCGTGTGGCTGCATGCGGCCCCCTGACCCCCTCGCACACCATGTGCAGGCAAGGGGCTTGCGGTGAGCACGGCTCCCCTAATAAGATCCATATTCTGCCGGGTGCACATTTAATATAAAAGATCTGGTGATACCCACCGCCCGCGCCGCTCGGGTCCAACTGAAAGGCCTTTGTTCGGGGAGATTAGAGGAGGATTTGCTTTCATTTTTCACGATGTTTCACTCACTACATCACCGAGGTTATTGACGTGGTCGCGGCCCCTCCTTCCGTCCACGGCCCCCCAGCCCTCACATTCCGGGGTCTCTGGCCGCCAAGGATGGAGTGCGGGCCCGCCCAGGCCCCGGCCCCGAGGCCGCATGGATGCACTTCGGTCCTGCCCGCGATGCCCCCACCCGCCCCCGTCAGCCCCGTCCAGACTCACGTCTGTTTCTCTGGGTCTGGAGGCCATGTCTCCGTGCCCCACCTCCCGGTCCTGGCCACGGAGCCACGGAGCCACGTCGGGAGCGGGCCAGCGGGCCCGCGGGTCAGCGACCGCTCTGCTTCCGCAGGCCTCCACAGAAACGGTTTTGTTCCGGTCGGGGCCTCTGGGCTACGGCTTGATCTCGCCGTGTTTTGTTTTAATTAAGAGCTGATCTTTCTAGAACCCATTCCTGAAAATAGCTCCGTGTTGCTTTCTTCCAGGACATGGGGCTTTTAAAATAAAAGCCTTTTTGAAAAACAAATAACGTGGTGCTCCCCACCGGCCCCCACCCCCCCCCCCCCCGGGTCATTTTCGTGGGCAGATGCTGGCGTGGGAGCTGCCGTTGCCCTGGGAGTCGCCCGCTGACCCCACGCACCCAGAGGGCCCAGGCCGGGCCTGTGGCCGTGGGCTTTGGGTGGGGAGCAGGCCCCGGGCCCACGCGAGCCCAGCGGCCTTCTGCACGGAGCCTCCGTCACCTCCCCCAGCCCTGCCTCAAGAGCCAGGCACTAATTGAGGCATTTTCCTGCACAACAGAAAGAAAAGAGGAGAAAACACCCACTTATGTTGTCCCAACACAAGATTCTGACATGTTAACAAGTTTATTATATCCTGTTTCTAATCTAAACACAGAACGAGTTCTCTGCAGAAGTGGGAAGTCAGCCTCCAACGGTCCTCTCTGGGGCCGGCGGCCTCCCTTTGCGCCTGGCCTGGGCTCAGCCTGTCACCCTGGGTCCCCTCGCCCCACCCGCCTGCGGCCCCTCCCAACAGCCCGCCGTTCCCAGACCCTCCGGCATGGACCCCGGCTTTCACCACCGAAAGCTGCAGAAGCTCCAGCAGGACGGGGGGGGGGGGGGGGGGGGTGTGCACCCCCCACGCCCTCCTCTGGGGTCCACAGGGCACCAGGACCGGGAGCTGACGGCCGGGGGCCTCCTGAGGTCCAGCCTGGCCGTCCAGCGTGCCAGGCCCAGCTGACAGCCCGCTCCCTTTCCTCCAGCATCAGGAGGCGTGGCAGACCCTCCGGGGCCGTTAAAAATGCAGGACTGGGTGTGCGGTGGGGATGGTCTTCACGACCACCCCCCAAGGTCACGAACAAAGCCACACCTCAGCCTCTCTGTATCCCTGGGCAGCGTGGGTGCCCTCCGTGCGCCGAGGGCCGTCACACAGCTCCTGTGCTGCGTTTACGCTTCGCCCATTTTCTGGCAATTAGGGTGGACGGGCACGGCGGTGACCCGGCTGAGACGCGTCCCCGGAACCTTCCAGTGCCTGGGGAGGGGCGGCCGCCAGACTGTGAGGGGCACGTAATATTTGTGGAACGACACGATATGGGGCCAGGAGGAGACATCTTACAGATTTAATCCGTCCCCTTAATTACTTCGATTTCAAGCCGTGGGCTGAGAACTCAGCGGGGCGGCAGGGCTGGCCTGTCCTAGGCCCCCCACGCTGGCTCAGGGAACCACCTGTGGGTTCTGGCCAAGGATGGGCGACGGCCGGCCGGGACCCTCCCCGAGCGAGGAGGCGGGGCCCTGGCCTCTCCTTGGATCCCTCTGCCCAGCGAGGGGCCGATGGCACCCACTGCCCGGTGGGGCTCAGGCTGAGCAGATGGGCAGGCCGGGAAGGCGGGCTCCCCCTCTCCTGCCCCACAGAAGGGACAGGACGGTGGCCTGTGAGGCAGGGCAGCTCTGGGGGCTCCAGGGATGGGGTGCTGCCCTGCCCCCAGCCACGGCCCTCCCCTGAGCTCTACAGATGGGCCTGTCAGCTGCTAAGTAAGAGACAATCCAGCGTGACCAGAAGGGCAGGCCTTTCTCAGCTTCTGGAACAATTTTCAAACACTTAACTCCACAGCTTACATTAAGAAAAAGGATCAGTCATCAAAATCTCATTGTGCAGGCACAAAAACGCAGTACCCCCGCCACTCTCCCACATTTCCAAGCCCCAGGTCTCCGTTTCCTTCCTGCCAGCCTGGTTCCACGGCCCCCAGGTTTCTAGAACCCTCTCCCCGGACACACTGCCCAACCCAGTGCCCCAGGCTGACCCAGAGGACACACAGCATGGCCCCCGCCCCCCACCCCCCCGCAACCCACCACAGCCAAGGCCGCGGGGCCACCGAGTCTGAGAACCCTTGCCCACCTCCCCAGCCTGGCCCAGGCCGGCCTGAGAGCCCCCTCACCGTGCCCTTTCAGGGAAATGACTTTCCACGCCGGGGTCCGGAGAAAGGTAATTAACCAGACCCCAGAGGCCGAGCCTGCGTCGAATCACCCGCCTGGTCACACAAAGAGCCACCGCCGTGCCGGCCTGGCCTCGGCGCTCCCACATGGCTAAGAGGTGGGTGGTTCACTCTCCTCCACCCACGCCTCAAAAGGAAGCCCCCTGTGGCGGAGAGAGGCACCCAGCTGCTCATGAAAGGGAACCGCAGGACTCTGCCAGGCAGGGGGCATCCTCGCGAGCCCTGCGGATCGATGCGCGTCCGGGAGGAAGTCTCAAGGCCGCTGTGCTGGGCTGCAACGGCCCCGGGCCTGAGAGAGTACGGGGAGCAGGGCGGAGGTGGCCCGTGCCCACGCTGTCCCCACCTCCCTGGGCGACCAAGGCGGACGGGCTGCCTGGCTGGGATCCCTTCTTGCAAAGCACCTGGGAGAGCTGGGCCGGCACCCTTCCGGCGCTTTCTTCTGGGGGGTCCTGAGTCCCACTCAGCCTCGGAGGCACTGCCTGGGCCCTCGTGTGCACACTCGCTCACGCGCGCACGTGTACGCGTTGAGCCCTGCCCTGTGGGCCTGGCTCTCCCGGTGCTCTTGTCTGCCCTGGGCTGGGGGAGTCCCCGGGACCCCAATCTCTGCGCGACTTTCAACCTCAGCAGATGCCACCCACGGGCCAAAAGCCATGCCAGGAAGGCATCACAAGCACAGGAATGTGCTCCCAGCTCCGGCAGGACGAGCAGACTCGGCTGTCTGGTCGGGCTGGAGAGAACTCAGTCCCACTCCGAGGCCGCCTGGCCCGTGGCTTCAGCTCCGCACTGTGAGCACGGGGCCGGGGGAAACCGGGCCCCAGGAGCCCTCAGCCCCCAGCCCTGCTTGGTCTGGGCGACTCCGCGAATGACCTGGGAGCGGCCGGAACATCCACGAACGGACGGTACACCGTGTGTGCGGCAGCAGTCAGGCGCTGGCCCGCCGGGGCCTGCGCGCCGCCCCCCACCGGACCCGAGGCCCCCCGGCCCTGCCCTGGGAGAACTGGCCGTGCCGGACAGAGCAGGAGGGGCGTCTGCACACGCCTCACCCCAACAGTGGACTTCCAACCTCCCCCACACGCACTCTCCGAACCCCTGGTTTCAATTGGCCGGACCCCTCACGGTCTAATCTGATTTCCTGCCTCTAAAAAAGGCCGAGCCCATATTTGTATTTGAAATGCCCTTAAACCTGGCCCAGCCTGGGGCAGCTCTCACAGAGGTGGGTATGGAAATGGAAAAACCAGGAACGAATTATTCCAAGTGGATGTTAACTGAGAAAACCGTGGCTAAACACGTTACGAGAGAGCACAGGGGGGTGGGGGTGGGGGGGGCCCACGGAGGACGGAACTCACCAGGCCTGAGCCACTGGCCTGTCCCCCCAACCCCCGCGGACCTCTGCGGGACGGCCAATCCTCACCTGTCCAGCCTTGCAAACTGTTCCCACACCGTCGGTACAGGTGCGGGCCGCGTGTGAGTGCCCTCAAGACCGTGTGGTTGTGGGGTGGCCCAGCGAAGGGCACTTGACCGCGTTCCACGGCTCCGGCACCAGTCGGTTCCCAAGCTTCGGTGCGGGGCCTGGGGCGGCTGTGTGAGACCCCGGAGGAAGCAACGGTGACCCTTCCCGGGGCTGAGAAGCGCAGGCCCTCGGAGGCCCACAGCCCAGGCCGAGTCAGCCGCCGGGGCTGTGTCCACCGGCCGGTCCCGCGGCCAGCAAGGAGCAGCTCTGACCTGCCTCTAGCCCCACCTCTGGAGTGTGGGGAGACCCTCACCAGGCCCGGCCTCGGCTAGGCAGACCTGGGGTCCCACGGTGTCTGCGATCCGAGTCGGGGCAGAGTCCAGGGTAGACGGACAGAGGCCCGGATGGGCTGTGCGGCCCCGGAAAAGATGAGGGTCCACGTCCCGGAACGACCAAGCCCAGTACTGCCCTCCCGGGACCAGGGTCGGTGGCAGTCAGGCCCAGAGGCCTTAAAATTCCCATGAAAGCAGGGAGGAGGCCGCCTCCTCTCCAGGACGGCCCTGGGCACTGTCACCCCCTACCGCTCCCGCCCTTGGCTTTGGCCCTCGCTTTCGTAAACAGCGTACTCGTCCTCCACGGAGCGAACGCGCCAGAGAGTGGATGCGGGGGCTGAGCCTCTCTCTGGTGACCCACTCCGGGGCCTGGGACAGTCCCTCCATGGCCCAGGAAGCACTTGGTTCCCGCAGCTGAACTCGGCCTCCGGGGCCGCCGGGGGGCAGGAGGCGCTGTGAGGACGGCAGCACCGAGGTGCCCGACGCAGGGCCCACGTGGGGGAGAGCCCGCAGCACGGCCGCCGGGGGGGGGTGGGGCCGGGGAAGAGCCAGATGGACGCGCTGGACGCCACGTCCTGGAACCGGGCCTCAGCCGTCGGGCGCCCGCTGGCTCGCTAACCTGCGCCCCGGGGCCACCAGCCTGGCTCGTGCGGGGGACGCCCTGCCCCCACCTGCCTCCACGTGGCTCACAGCGAAGGCGGCGCTGTGGACAGCGTGCGTGCAAGACTGTCGCCGGACCCCCTTTGTCCTCGGGAGCCGGGCTCGCGGGCCTGCCTGATGGAATATCGATCCTGGGAATGCCAAGTCCAGCGAGCCATTAGTCCAATCTGCTCTCAAGCTGACAGGGTCCCATCATTTGTCATCGGCCCTGTCCTGCCGGGTTTGTTTAGGGGCGGGGGTATTTGCTCTACGCTGCTTTCCAGGCCTCCCCGCTGCACTCCCTCCCTGACGGGCGTTTGTGGAGCGACCATGTTCCCACAGGCCCCGCCCCCACCGCCAGGACGGCCTCTGCGGTCTGAGGCCTCCACACGGGGTCCTGTGAGTGCCGACCCGCAGCGGCCCACGCCAGCCCACGGCAAGTGTCTCCGCAGCCACCCCGCGAGGCCAGTGCCATCGGACCCCTCGCCCACCGGGACAGCGGTGGGGCACAGAGGGGGCGGCCCCTGCCTCAGGGTCACGCAGCTAGCGAGGGCCTAGCTGAGGTTCGGAACCCGGCGCCGCGGGAGCCAGAGGCTACCTCCCCGGGCACAGGGACGGCGTCACCAAGCAGGGGCCTGTGCGGGACGGGGTGTGACCGGAGGGGCCGGGGGCCGTGGCCGGCCGTGCAGAAACGGGCTGCACCCTCACCGCTGACGCCACCCTGCCTGGCGGACCTCTCGCTGACGCCACCCTGCCTGGCGGACCTCTCGGTGTCTGCGGAACCCCTGCTGCCCCTGCCCCTGACGTTCGGGCTCTGCCGGTCACCCCCCCAGGGCCGCCCGGGCCATTTCAGCCACAAGAGTGATGCCCCAGTGGCGAGGCTTTGGGGGTGGACACGAAGGGGCACGATGTGCAGGGGGTCTTCGCTGGGGGCCCGGAGCCACCTGTGTGCCTGGCAGCAGGGAGGGCGGCTAGCTTCCCAAGTGTGCCCGTGTGAGCCCACGTGTGGGAGCGTGTGTGAACCGTGTGAGTGTCCACGTGCATATGTGCACACGTGTGAGAGTGGGTGTGAATGCATGTGAGTGTGCGTGTGCATATGTGCACATGTGTGAGAGCAGGTGTGAGCGTGTGAGTGCACATGTGCATATGTGAACATGTGTGTGTGTCCGTGTGCATATATGCACACATGTGAGACGGGTGTGAATGCGTGTGGGTGTGCATATGTGCACACGTGTGAGAGCAGGTGTGAGTGCGTGTGAGTGCACATGTGCATATGTGAACATGTGTGTGAGTGTCCGTATGCATGTGTGCACACGTGTGAGAGTGGGTGTGAATGCATTGAGTGTGTGTGTGCATATGTGCACACGTGTGAGACAAGTGTGAATGTGTGAGTGTGCATATGTGCACACGTGTGAGAGAGGGTGTGAATGCGTGTGAACATGTGTGTGCATGTGTGAGCAGGTGTGAGAGCAGCTGTGAACTGTGTGAGTATCCATGTGCATATGTGCACACGTGTAAGTGGGTGTGAATGCATGTGAGTGTGCGTGTGCATATGTGAACATGTGTGTGAGTGTGTGCATATGTGTACACGTGTGAGACGGGTGTGAATGCATGAGTGTGCGTGTGCCTATGTGCACACGTGTGAAATGGGTGTGAACGCGTGTGGGTGTGCATATGTGCACACGTGTGAGCACACATGCAAGAGCAGGTGTGAATGTGTGAGTGCGCGTGTGCATATGTGTGCACGTGTGAGAGGGTGTGAATGCGTGTGAGCATGCGTGAGCAGGTGTGAGAGCGGTATGAACCATGAGTGTCCATGTGCATATGTGCACACGTGTGTGCGTGTGCATATGTGCACACGTGTGAAAGCGGGTGTGAATGCGTGTGGGTGTGCATGTGCACATGTGTGAGCAGGTGTGAGAGTGGGTATGAACCATGTGAGTATACACGTGCGTATGTGAACACGTGTGGGCACACGTGTGAGAGCCGGTGTCAATGTGTGTGAGTGTGCATGTGCACATGTGAGCAGGTGTGAGGACAGGTGTGAAAGTGTGTGTGTGTTGTGTATGTGCACACGTGTGAGCACAGGTGTGAACTGTGTGAACGTGCATGTGTGAACCCATGTGAGTGTGTGTGAGCGTGTGTGAGCAGGTGTGGAGCGTGTGAGTGTGCATGTGCATGTGTAAACACGTGTGAGCATGAGTGCGTGAGCACTGTGGATCTGCTATCAGATGTGCGTGAGTGTATTCGTGGGTATGTACGAGTTTGTGAGCATGTGTGTGACACCATGAGTGTGTGTGTGTGTGTGTGTGCGCCGGGGGAGATGCCCATGTCTCCAGACACATGGTGACCATCCAAACGCCAATCCACAATTTAGAACCCGGCAACTTGGCGGCAGAAACTCATCCCCCCCCCCCCCCCCCCGCCGACACCCGTGGGTTTAAAAACAAAACATAAAAGGGAGAAACGCCTTGTTCTCAAGTCAAAACACAACCCCCGAGCCCTGGGGCCAGGGCCCCAGCAGGTGGACAAAGCCGGGAGACCCCTGGGCTGTCAACACTGCCGGGTGCTGTCAGGGGCAGAGGCTGGGGACGCTGCCCCGAGACAAGGGGTGCCCGGAACACGGTGTCCAGGGGCCGGGAAACCCTCCCGGCCCCTCCCGGGCTGCTGGCCCTCAGGCCCCAGGCTCCCTGCCAGCCCGTAAGGTGTCTGCCTGGACCCCCTGCACCTCTCCTGCTTTCTTTCCTCCCTACACACCTTCGCTGAGCCCCAGCTGCGAGCTGGGGGCTAACCAGCTGGGACCCGGGTTACAGGGTGGCTGAGTGGACAGGGCCACGGGCCCCCGCCCCCGACTCGGCCCTCCCACACCAGCCTCCTTCCTCCCGGACCACCCTCCTCCTCGTGCCGCAGCAGGGCCCCGGAAGACAGACCTTAGACGAGACCGCTCCCCTCCTACCTACTGTGAAGCCCGGGCGCGCACACCCTCTCTGGCCTCCAGGGTCTCTGGCCTTGGCGGGGAATGGGTCCAAGCTGCACTGAGTCAGTTCCAGGGTGGGCGCAGAGTACTCGTGACCGCAGCTGGTGCTGCCCCGGCTTTAGAAGGCCCTCTCGGCCCTGGGGGTGCGTGCTGATCCCCATAATGGCGTACTGAGTCTGGAGCTAGCGGGGGTTGGGACTGAGCCCCTCACAGGCCTCCTTCAGACCGGGAGACCCCACTAGCCACCCTGCTGACCTCCCTGTGAGACGCCCACCCGGGTGTTGCAGACCTCGGGTCCATCTGTCAAAGACGTGGGACTTCCTCCTGAGGCAGCAGAAGCCCCTCCCCGCCCAGAGCGGCTGCCCCGACGTTGGGGCGGGGTCAGCAGCGCGGGAAGGCCTGGGAGCTACCGGCGAGGGTCACCGGCCCGGGGCCGTGCGGCGCGGGGCTTGAGCTGTGGCTCACTGAAGTCACCAGTAGCGAAAATAAACACCCCAGTGCACGGTGGCTGCCGATGTGCCTCCGGAGCGCCGCGTGCGTCCGTCCGTGAGCAGGCCGCCTCCGGGCCCGTGCGCGCGCACGCAGGGGGCTGGTTTTGTTTCATTTGAGGAAAACTTGTGTTGCGGCGAAACATCGTTCGTGACCAAAGGAAAGCAAAACTGAGAGGCCTGAGGCCCACCTCCGTGGACAGTGTGGACACTCCACCCGAACGAACGAACGCTCAGCATTTCTTTCCAGCGAGCGGGAATTTGGAGACTTCTGCCGTCTGCCCTCTGTCGCCAGAGGGGAAGCCCCGAAGCTTCCCCAGGGCCCGTTTAACCCTTTCAAGTGAAGGCCCGGTTGCAACTTTTCCTCTAACGGGGGTCTCCCCGGATTGGGTGCGTCCGCCCCAAAACACGGGAAAGACGAGGGAAAAAAGGAACTTGTCGACTCGGAGGCACGGATGGGGCCGGAGTTTTATTAAAGTCGTTTCTATGTACTTCCCACCTAGATAAGATCTTAATCGCAGCCCCCAAATTATCCGCGCTGACATTTATCAACGCCCGTCGGCTGCTCCCGCCCGCGATGGCCATCGGCCTTTCTTCCCGCCCTGCCTTTCAATGGAAGTTAATTTCGAGTACATGATTTATCTTGCTGGGTGAGCAGCGCCGAGGCGCCCACCTTTTCAAAGGGCGGGCTGGGGAGTGAATTATAGCGACGCTGTCCAGTGATTGGGTTCCGTGGGGAAGGAGAATAGGCAGCTGTGTGTTGCCTGATGTGATGCTGGGCCTTTTCAGCCCGCGAAGAAAAAAAGATTAGGCCTCTGACGGCGGGGCTGACAGGCGAGCTCAGGGCAGCAGACAAAAGGCCGGTACCTGAAAGCCGGACCCGCGCCCCGTCCCCCGGGGGTGTGTGCGCCCCCGCCCCGCCCCCTTTGCACGAGCTCGGCCACTCAGCTCTGGCCCACCTCGCCCCTGCCTTCCTCCTCGTCCTCCCCCACCCCCTCCTGCCCCTGCTCTCCCTCCTCCCTGCCCTCCCCCACCCCTCCCTCCTCCTCCTCCTCTCCCTCCTCCCGGTCCCTCCTCCCCTCCCTCTTACTCCTTCCTCCTCCTGCTGCTCTCCCTCCTCCCCGTCCTCCTCCCCCAGCCCCTCCTTCCCCCCCCTCCCTCCCCCCACCTCCCCCCACCAGAAATCCTTCGGGTCCCAGGTCCTGCACTCAGGTCACTGTCTGGCTCACAGCCCTTTTGACAAGAATCCCTCCTCTGTGCGTGGATTCCTCCCGTCAGCACCCCCTCCAAGAGGGAGAATCTTGTCTGCCGCAACCCCCCCCCCCTCCCACAGCTCAGAGAACACACAGAGGCCTGTGCAGACCCGCCCCCACAAAGGGTGGCAAAGGCCAAGGCCCTTTCTCTACAGTCCACCCGTCCCTGGGGGTCTGGCAGGCCGGGCTGCGGGCGTGGGTGCAGGGCTCCAGGCTGGGGTGGCCTGCGGGCTCAGGGCCCGTCCCTGCCGTTCTGATGGTGATGCTGCTGCCCCCGGAGCCTCAGGAGGGCCAGGCCCGGCCCGCCTAGCCGGAAAGATGCTGAAGCATGTTTGTGTGCAGAACCTTCTCTCCAGGCCCGCAGGAAGCCCACAGCTCGGCAACGCCACGCCAAAATAAGCCGTCTCTGCGGACGTCCACTGGCACGACATTTTGAGGAAAAGGCAACTTGCGACCCACTTTCAATCGCTAACGTTTACTGCTGATCTGAACGCTGGGGTGGGAGGTGGGGCACACAGAGGTGCCCCTGGCAGAAGAACCCCAGGCCCCAGTCGCCCTCAGCACAGCCTGGGCCCCCGGGGAACCGGCCTCCTCTCTGCCCGGCACGGACAGCCTGACCAGCTTGTCAACACAGCATGCGATTCAAAGGGGAACGAGTCCCGCCCTCCAGGGTCCGCGCAGCCTGCCTGGGGCAGAAGCCAGTGGGAGGGTGGCACTCGGGTCGGCTCCCGGCCCCCTGGAGGGCAGTCTCGGCACCGTGGGGTGCACCGTGCTGGGGTCACCTCAGGGCTCCCAGGGCCTATTTGAGCTGCGGATTTGGGGGGTGGGCCTCCCTCCTCTGTCTGGCTTCTCTTTCTCCCCAGGGCTTCCTGACAGGCAGGGCCCTTCCTGCTGACATCAGCGCGAGGAAGAGGGCAGATGGAAGAAGGGGTCCTCGGGGGCATCCGTGGGCTCTGGGGAGGACCTCTGGGCCCGGAGCTGAACAGAGTTCACACCTGTCCCCTGCCCCCACGCTCATGCCCTCTGCCAGCTGTTCCCGCACCCTGGTGTGTGGTGGGTGAAGGGTGAATAAACACAGCAGGGGAGGGTCCTGGCGAGACACGGCGCACCGTCACCGCACATCACCATCGCGTCCTCTGTACGGACGGGGAAGAGCCAAGGGCAGCAGCCGCCAGCACCGCAGCCCTCCCCCGCACCCCAGGGAACACACCCGCCCATGGGCTGCGCCTGCGTCCTCAAGAGGGTGATGCCACCGTGAACTGGATAGTTTCCAAGCCTCCCCCCAAATCACGCCGGTCACTGATCAAATACACCTGCTTCCCCCCAGAGGGTTGTGGGAAATCTGGTTCCCGAGACCCATGGTAATTTCAAGTTTCACTCTCGCCCAGACACACAGACTGGGAGGGACAGTCCCCTACGCCCGGTGCCCTGGGATGATTCGATGCTGTTCACTGACGACTCCAGTTTCCAGCCCTGGTGCAAAGCCACTCCCTAATCACCGCACAATTAATCCTTGGCAGGAACGCGGGTCTAACGACGGGTGATGCTTCACGAGGCCCCCGGGGAGCTCTAAGTATCAGACAGTTATTAAAAGGCAGTTGACTTCTGGGAGCGCCGTGGAGTGGAGTCATCTGAGCATCTGTTCAGGGAGCCACGCTGTGCACGGGCCCGTGGAAGCAGGAGATCACGGACCGCGTCCTGGGGCGGTGCGTTAGCCCTCGTAACGGTAATGGTAATAATAACAAATGCAAGCTAGTGTCCACCCGATTCGGTCTCAGCTAGGAACCCGACAGCCCACCCACCTGCAAGGCACTGACCGGGTGAAGAAGCACCTTCGGGCCCAAGACGGGGAAAGCCAGCAGCACTCAGGACAGAGCCTTCAGCCTCTGGAGGGCACCGCACAGCACGTGACTTTGTCATAGTCTGTTTTTGTAACGCGGGACACTTTTTGGAAGAGCCCAAGGCCTTCTTGGAGTGACAGGGCGGCTGGGTCTGGCCTGAGGCATCTGCCCTGGGCGCCCACAGCCTCCAGATCTGTGAGGGCAGAGTGAGGCTGGGCCCACTGCCGGTTCCAGCCCCGCGGGCCCCCCCCCACCCCCCGCCCCGGCCGTCTCAAGGTGGCGTCAGCTCCTGGCAGGTTACAGACTCCAGTCAGTGTGCCTGGTTCCATCAGGCTCTGCACACTGACCCCCAAACAAACCCTCACACGTGTGGAACTTTGACCTTTCACAGGGGGCTGCTTCAGGGTTATTATCTGGTGGCATCCCAGGTCACGAGACCGGCACGGCCAGTCCTCGCACCAGGCTGGGAGAGCGGCTCCCCCGGCGGCTCATAAGTGAAGTCAGATCCCTACCTCACGCCATACACAACTCCCACTAGAAGGAGGGAGGGACTTAAATATGGAAAAGCAAAACCCCAAAACGTCAAGAAGGGAGTAGAGGAGACTCTGACCTGGGGACAGGGAAGGGCTTGTGAACGAAGACACGGAAGCCCTGAGGACGAAAGGCAGCACTGATTGCCGGGCCCCACCTGCTCCCCCCTCAGCCACAGATGCAAGATTTCAAGCTCTACGCACCAGGGGCTGTGAAACTGGTTTGTCACAAGCAAGGAGAGAGCTTGGCAGGGCCCGGTGTGGAAAAAGCTCCCTCGCACGGGGACCACGGGGGGGTGGGGGGGGGATGAGGGGTCTTCTGCGGCTTCCCTCTGGCGCTCCCATCCCCCTGCATGCAGGGGCCACGTGCATTCTGCCCAAGACCTCTCGGGAGAGCCCAGCCCCAGGCTGGCCACACGGCACCACACGGCACGTCCACGTGTGTGTGTGTGTGTGTGTGTGTGTGTGTGTGTGTGGGGGCAGGGGGAGGAGGGGCTGGACTCGGCTGATAGTTGGGGGCAGAAGGCAAGCAGGCACTTTTGGGGGCTGAGCCCTGGGGAGGTGCCCGGGGCTGGCCAGCAGAGTCCCCCGGATCGTGTGTACGCCTCACCAGAGAAGGAGGTTCTGAGGTGCATCCGTCCAGCGGAGAGGACAATAGGGGAGTGAAAATCCTCTGGGGCCGATTCCCATAATTATTGTGATACTCGACCAGGGTTGACCACAAACACAGCCCATCAGGGAAATGGGCTGAGAGAACAGAAGTTACCTGGCAGGTATTTCAAGCTGCTGTTAAGAGGATCTGCGGGCTCCCTGTTGAGCATTAAGTGATATATACTTAAAGGATTGCTCTATTTACATTAGAATTAGTCGAGCAGGCTGACACCAAGGGACCGCTGGCTTCCAAATCCCGGCCAGTAATCCCTCCGTGAGCCTAAACCACCTGGGCGCAGAGTCACGAGCTGGCAGCTCCTCACGGGCCACCAGCCCTGCCAGCCGAGGGCTCCCAGCCCTCTGCCTTGGCCCCGCTGGCTGGGCTGGGGGTGACACCTGCAATCCCCCAGATGGGCACTCCCCCGCAAGACCAGCAGAGCGGGGGACACTCGCAGGGGGGCTCAGGGGCCCTGTGGATGGATGACGGGACCTGACACGGAGCGGCTTTGTTCTCCGGCACAAGGCTGCCCCCCCCCCCCCACCGCCACGGCCCTGAGAAGTGACCGGTCTGCTTCCTGAGCCCTTTGCCCTTGAGGCCAGAGCAGCCGTGGGCACCAAGCCTCGTGGCACCTACTGTCCCTGCTCTGATGAGGTCTGAGCTGCCCACCCAAAACCATGCCACAGGCTTGACCCCAAGCAACCTGACCCCAGGGCCTCCCGCCCCTCAGGCCAGGGCAGGGACAGGAAGCCTCACCCCCGTGGCTGGGCCGGCGGGACTCCGCGGGCCCTGAGAATGAGCTCCCAGCAGACGTGTGACGCCGGTGGGAGCCCGCGCCAGCCACGTCAGAGGGGCGCGTCTGCTGGTGCAGGTTCAGGGACGGCGCTGCCTCGATGCGGCCCCGAAGGCTGCGGGCCGGGACCTGCCTCTCGAGGCACAGGCCCAGCTGGTGGGACAGAAGGCCGGGGGAGTCCTCCCTTCCCAAGGCCCGCGTGCCGCCCTTGAGCCCGGGCTGCCCCCGCCCCCGCCCCCTCACCTGCACCCACCCAGGCTCCTCTCCAGTCTCTGCTGTGTTCCGGAGTCTGAGTGACCTCTGACGAGTGGGACCAGGCTCACACGACTGTCCTACCAGAAGCCCTTCGGGGGACTGCCCGTTACACCTCGAGCAAAGCCCACCACCGGCCTCACGCAGCCCTCACTCAGCTTCTCCAATACACCGAGCCTCAGGGCTCAGCACCCCCGGCCCCTCTGGTGGCCGGCTTTCCTCCCTCTCTGGGCCTTCCGGTTCCCCAGTGGGTCCCCCGTTTCTCGGAAAGGTGCCCGTTCTCGGCACAGGCTGGGTCGTCCTCCAGCCCGGGCGTTAGCAGGCTGGGCCCTGGCAGCCGCTGTCACCCACGCTGCCCGCCCTGCATCCCCACACCCAGCAGGGGGGCTCCATCCGTGCATGTGCCACCAGGGTCCTGTCCCAGGCCGGGCCGGTGGGGACGGCAGCTCCCGGGGGGGTGGGGCCGGGCCAGCCTCGCAGGACACACACACCCAAGCCGGGGCAGAGGTGGATGCCCAGGGGACACGCAGAACGGCCGGAGCCCAGGGGGAAGGGCTCTCAGGGCCTGGGACTTCCCGGCCTGGCCTCACGGGGCACCTCACCCGTTTCTGTCCTGTCTGAGGAAGAGGAGGGGCGGGGGGTGGGCTGTAAACAGAAGGCGCCTCCCTCCTGCCCCTTTCTCAGGGAGGAGCTAGAACCCCCTCTCTCGGGGCTAATTAGCATGCTGTCTGTGGGCCCAGCTAGGAATGTAATTACCGAGGAGGCCGTGCCTGCCCGAGGAATGCATTTTGAAGGTTACCATAGGAATGGGCCTGGCCTATTCATCGTGCAGTACGGTGCTAATCACGGTCATGAGGAAGGGATTGGGGGCTCTGCAGGTTAGCTGGGGAGCCGCCTGAACAAAGCCCCCGCACTCACTCCTTAACCCTTTGGGATCCAGACTGGTGACCGTGGGAGGGCCCGTTCCCTCCGGGCCGGTTCCAAACTCCATGCACCACTGCGCTCTGGAAGAGTCTCCTGACAGCCGCCGGCTTGGAAGGCGCGCGGCCTCCTGGGACCACCCCGCCCCCCCCCCCACCCCCGCCAGCTCCTGTCCACCTTGCGGTGCACAGAGGGAACCAGGGGGTTTAGGCCAGAGGTGAGCGGCCGGGCCCCCACCCTGGGCCTGGCCACGGGGGCGGCAGGATGGCCACAAGGGCCCAGAGAGGCAGACGGGACCAATCGGCCAGCGGGCCCTCGGCACACAGAGACACGTGGACACGGGTTGACGCCCCGGGGTGGGGCCGGGGAGCCCAGTGGGCAGGACAGCGGCCTCCTCCAGGGCAGAGCCCTCTAGGACACTGGCTGTGGAAGCCCCCACTGGTCGGGGAAGAGCCGACGGCCCCCGGGATGGCCTCCCCGCGCTGTGCTGGGGGTGCTGGCCTCCTGGGGAGGCGGCCCGGCCTGTGTTCCTGCCCGGGCACCCCTGGGCCACACCGGCGGTGACAGCCATTTTGGGACAGTCCTGCCCTCCGCCCCCACTTGACCGGCGTCTTCCCTTCTGATGGATTCGCCCTGAGACACACCCTCAACTCCCATCCAGGCTTTCCGGGGACATTTAATAAGCGCCTACTGGGTACCAGACCCTTCTAGGAGTTGGGGGGACCGGGAAGACCATCCCTGCCCTGGGGTCGTGGTCTTCTGGGGGGACAGCCACGCCTAGAAAGGCACGGGGGTCCAGGCGATGCTACCACAGGGGGGCAGAGACAAGAAAGGGGTCTGGGCAAGGATGCTCAGCTTGTGGCCCACGTGTGCAAGAAGGGACGGCAGAGCCAGACCGCCGGGGACCCTGAGGGCCACCCGGGACACTTCTCACCTGTCCGGCCGGGTCCCTGTTCCCGGCTGGACTGAGGGCTTCTGGGGGTCCGCTTGGGCATCCCACCCTCCTGGCGCCCTGAGCGGTGCACACAGCCCGGGCAGCTGGGCCAGCAAAGGCAATTCTCCGGGGCTGTTGTGTGCGCAGTGGGCTCCGAGCCCCTGCGTGGGGGCTCCTGCCCACCGGAGGTGCCCACACTGTCCCAGCCCCTCCAGAGCTGTCCATCGGAACCCCCTCCCAGCCCCAGGGTGGGCTTCCTTCTGTCCAACACACATGCTTCCAGCCCCAGTGCACGGAGGCTCCCGCCTTCCAGTGCCTTCCGGCAAGCACAGGCCTTCCGGGGGCCACCTCCGGGGTCCCCACCACACGGCTCGTTAGCTGGGGCTCTGAAAAGCCTGGAAGGGGAGAGCTTGCTCCTGGGGGACCTTGTCTCCGTGGGATCCGCCATTCAGCAGTGACCCAAGGAGCTGTGTGTTGTCAACATGCCTTCCCCCGGCCAAGGAGCAGACCTAGGAGGAGGAAGGCAATTTGTTTGTGAATTTTGCCCTTTGTTATGGAAAGCTGCTGGGTTTTAAAAAATTGTAAAGGTTTGAACCGTTAACTCCCAGGGTAGTCCCGCCCTGCGGATGGGGAACTTTGAGGAGGTGTTTATTCCTTCTTTTTTAAAAAAACACACAGAATTGATGTTAAGTAGCCGTATGCAAATTTCCTGGGGCCTGTTGATTTCACTCTCTTGAAATCTTATTGAAAAGGCTCAAGCCCACAAAAATGAGAAAAATTGTCCTCTCCAGTCAAGCCCTGATTTTCATGGACGTTTCTCAGGTTCAAGGCCTCTCTTTTAAGCCCATTTGGCTTTTCAGAAAGGACCTCGTGCTAATCGCACACTTCCTGCCCCTCCGGGTGCATCTGAGGGCTGGGCTGCCCGGAGACCCCACGGCCCTCCGGCCCTGTGCGTCTCTGCCTCGCCCCTCGAAGGCCTCGGCCTTCCCGGGGCCCTTCTGCAAGCTGGTTTCTTGGGGGCGTGGGAGTGCCCTCGCAGATAACTACGCCCTCAGAGCCCAAACGAAATGCATCTACAGGTGGGCAGAGAGGGTGGCAAAGACTTTGTTTCGGGGTGAAGTGTGTCCTCAAAATCTGTACATTGGAGCTCGGACGCCAGGACCTCAGGACGTGACTGCATTTGGGGGCAGGTCGTTCACAGAGGTGACTAGGGTAAAATGAGGTCGCTAGGGGGGGCCCTAGTCAGGAAGACAGGTGTCCCTATTAGAAGGGGGGGGGATAGGGACACAGACGGGCACAGAGGGATGACCGTGTGAGGACACAGGGACAGAACGGCCGTCCACACTCCGGGGAGAGAGGCTCAGGAGGACCCAGCCCTGCCCACACCTGAGCCTCTGACCCTCCAGGCTCCAGGACCGGTTTGAGCCCCCGGCGGCTGGTAGTCGGCCGGGGTGGTCCCGAGAATCTCGTGCAGCCCCGCAGGGAAGGGCCAGAGTCGCCCAGGTTTCCCGCCAGCGCCCCGCCACAGCCCCGAGTTGGGGGGCTTGGGGAGGACGCGCTGAACCCGCCCGGGGCCAGAGGGGGATGAGCTTGGCTTCGCGTCTCCTCTGCAAAGACGCGACTGGTGGCACCCGGTCTGGGCCGAGGACGGTCCGAACACGTCACACATTCAGCACACGCGCTGGGTTCCTCTGATGTGAGCGTGACGCTCAGAAACACAGGTCGTCCCTGAGGTCCCAAATAGCATCACTGGCCAACGGGGCACAATCTCATCGAAGGCAAGGAGAAGGGGAGGAGCCCGGCAGGAAGCCGCACGCCCCAGACCAGTGTGTGTCTGCACATGGGCGTGCGGCTCCGCGGGGTCCGGGCAGGCGAGCTCCGCGCCCCGTGTGCCCGCAGCGTCTCACCCTGCTTTCAGCTCCTCAGAGTCTGATCAGGGCCGAGCCTGTTCCTTCAGCTCTGGCCGGGGGCTTCTTCCAAGGGGAGACGGGAGCTGCGTGCAGACAGGAGGGTCTACAAAAGAGCATCGGCGACCTCGAAACGGGGAACCTTCCCCGCAAGGCACAGAAAACCCCGGTTAGCACTTCCTCAATGTGCAAAGGGGGAAATGCAGGTGCCTTCGGGGGGAGCATTGCAACGGCCTGGGGGGTCCCCAAGAGCTCTGGGGTCCCATCGCCCACCAAACTGCTCGTTCTATAAATTAAGGTCTTGCGTGAGGTTCGGGTTAAAAAGGATCCTGTTGCTAAAAATGTTGGAAGACTGACCCCGGATCCTGCCTCCTGCCTGAGGGGATGGAAGCCGACGAGGCGGGGTGGCCGAGGGCGGCTGTGCTTTGCCCGGAGCACCTAGCCAGCCAGGCGGGACCTCAGCACGGCGCAGGCCTCCCCCGGTGGGTCTGTCTGGGCCTGGAAGGGACAGGCATGGGGTGGCTGCTCTGGAAAGTTCCGGATCACTTAGGTTACTCCCCTCTCAGCCTCAAGCCGCCCTGAGTCCTCCCCGCTGCTCCTCGCCTGCCGCTGGCCCGGCCCCGCCCTCGGTGGCTCCGCCGGGGACCCCGGCAGGTCCCCTGCTCCTCAGGCGGAGTCCACCCACCCAGCCAGGAGAGGAGCCACCTCTCACGGACAGCGTCCCCTCCCCAGACGGCCCCTGCTCCGAAGGTGCCCAGGACGGCCGCTCCCAAACACGTCCGCTCAGGCTGCGGTGCGGCCGCCCATTCAGCACAGATAAGCCCCTTCAGAAACGAGGGGGGATTTAATTCAGCGTCTGACTGACAGCACCGAGATTTATCCCCCTGCCCAGACAATGCAGCCCTGGGGCTTTAATCTCCCCCAGACAATGAGCTGCCTCCCGGCCCCCATCCTGCGCTGTTCCCACGATGGCTGGTGATTAGCCGAGGTGCACTGGACGGGAGCCACTATCTCTCACGGAAGAGTGTTTGCTTGTCCGCCCAGGCCCGGAGGCTTCTCCCGACGGCCCTCCCGGGCGCCCCCGGGCCAGGTGGATGCTCGGTGCGAGAGGTCCCCTCCCCCCACGGACGGCACAGCCCCACTCCCCAGACGGGACACCTGCCCAGGTCCCCGTCCTTCCGAGGGGCCCCTTGGCAGATGCCCTTCCCTCCTCCTCCTGGAGACTCGGGGCCAGAATGGCAGCACGTGACAGAGTGACAGAGGTCACCTTGAGTGAGCGCCTCCCTCTCCGACGTCCCAGCCTGCCTCTGTCCCTGCGGGAGGGGCCGCTGTCACAGCTTTCGCCACTGCACCCGTCCGAGGACCACCCCCGAAAGCCCGGGCCCAGGTAGGTCCTCAGACACACGGGGCTGGCCAACATCCCCCTCGTGCCCCCTCGCCCGCCAGGAACGACCGAGGGGCTTCAGGCTGGCTGAGGGTGGGGCTTCTCTCTCCCTCGAGGGACGGACACGGGGGCAGCTCCCTAAGCCCGGGAGGGAACGGGGGGCTCCCGGAGAGCTGGGCCGGCTTGCTTCTCCAGACCTGCTGGACGCCAGCCAGAGGCACCTGTGAAGGGCCTGGCCCACCCCAGGAGGGTGGGGGGTCCACATCGCTGGCCTCAGGCCCTCAGGGAGGGTTTGACCACCTGCCACCTGTCACCGCAAAGCTGGAGCAGGGCCCGGTGTGAGCTTCTTGACTGCTGGCGCTCAAGTACCTGCTGTGTGCTAGGCGTGGACTCAGACCCCTTGGCCATCACCTACCCCTGCCCTCCCCCCCCCCCCACTCCGGCGCCCAGGGCCCCAAGCCCCAGCCCAGTCGGCACAGTTCACAAAGCCTGGGATCTCTCGGAACCAGGCTCTGGACGGCCACGCACGGCCTCCTCCGTGTCCCCTCCTGTCCACGTTCTTCTTCCACAGGGGAGAGGCTCGCCTAGACCCACCGGTCACCCCTGAGAGCCTGGCTTTGCAGGGACGGCCTCTGGTCCCTCGCCACTGTCATGGCGCCCCAGCCCCCAGTGCTGCCCTCGGTTCACACGCCCCGACACCCCACACGTCCACTCAGCCTGCGTCCACCTCCTGGACACAAACACGCGTCCCTCCCTGCCCACCACCCAGGGCCAGGGAGGTGGGGGCGGCCCAGCCTGGGGCCCTGTAAGAGGAGGGCAGAGTGTTTAACGCAGTAAGAGAAGCAGCTGACCACCTGGCCTCTGTCACCACCACGTGCGGCAGGCGGTCCCGACCACGCCAGGGACGGAGGGCCCTTCCCGCAGACGCACGCTGGTGCGTCCTATCCCCACCAGCTGCTGCAGCCACCAGAGCAAGCCTAATGCGCAGGGAAGCGTCACCCTAGCATATGCGGCCCCTGCTTTCCAACCTCCGCTAGGGTGAGCCCCACCCTCGTTCAGAAGTCTGTCCGGGGCCGGGCAGGGCTCGCACCGCCATCCCCCCACAACCCGTGCCCAAGTGTGGATGGGAAGTCAGCACGGACCACGCGGCGAGAGTGGAGAGCCGCCCCCAGTCCCTTCCGTCCGGCCAGTGCACCTGCTGCGTGGCCGTCATCAGCTTACAACCCAAACCTGAGAAACAGGGGCGCCTGGGTGGCTCAGTAGGTGAAGCGTCTGACTTTGGCTCAGGTCATGATCTCACGGCGCGTGAGTTCGAGCCCCGAGCCGGGCTCCGTGCTGACAGCTTTGGATCCTCTGTGCCCCTCTCCCTGCCCCTCCCCTGCTCTCTCTCTCTCTCTCTCTCAAAAATAAACACTAAAAAAAGGTTTCAGAACTGAGAAACAGCAGAACTTAGTAGCTTTGTCCGCTGAGTGTGGATTTTAGTAAGGATGGGAGTTTCTTCCGCATTCAGGTTAGTTGTTCTAAAATCATGGAGTCGAGGCGGCCCCGATCGTGACTGATGGTTACCTGGTTATGACTACGAACGGCTTTGTTGGATCGAGCAGACGGTGGTAAAAACCACCTCGGTGCCAACCTCACGGCTCGCCACCTGCCCGCCCGCCCGCCCGCCCTACAGAGCCGACTTGGCCTCCCCCGCCGACACCCTCCTGTCCCTCTGAGCCGGGGTTTGGGGCTCCCTGACCTCGTCTGTCATTTGCCACAGCTTTCCACTGCCGAGGCCAGGGACACCCTGGCCCAGCACACAGCAAACTGGCCACAGGAGCCCCCAAATGCCAGCCGAGCGGCTGACTCCTGGTTCATCCAGACCAGGGGAGGGAAGCGGGGGCGGGGGCGGGGGCGGGGGAAGCGGGTCATCTTGGGCACAGCACACCCCCCACGAGGCCGGTGGCTCCTGCAGAGCTGCCCTGCCCAACCCCAGACCCTGCCCTGTTTGGGAGGTGAGGATTATGCCCCCCAAAGACATAGATGCCCCTCCCCTTCAGGGGGGTCCTTGCCGTCATCAGCCAAGCCTGAGCCAGGTCCTGGAGCTTCCCTGTGAAGATGGTCAGCTCGAAAAGCCAACCGGGCACATTCACCTGTCCCATGTCCCACAGAACAGGTGCGGGGACCAGGTTACAGAGCGGGCGGAGCCTCCATGCTGCTAAGTAAAGGTGACACAGTCCCGGGCGGGGTGGCCGCGGACCAGCAGTGGCAGATACCTCAAATGGGGGGCCGAGGAGGGGACAGAGCCAGCCGGACACGGGGAGATGCCCCAACCTGAGCTCACAGAGGGGGCGGTGGAGAAACGTCCCCCCTGCCTGCCACAAGGCCACAGACGGTGCCCTGCTGACCTGATCCCTCCCTAAACAGCAGGCTCTGAGGACAGAAGAAAAGTGACCCCACTGCCCCCTCCTGTCCACTGGCGTCAGGAGGAGGTGCTTGGCCAACGTTGGGGACACACGGGACAGAGCCGAGGGTCCAGCCCCCCAACCCCCACGGGGACTCAGGAAAGCCCCTTCCACCCGAGGCCTCCACGCCTAACGGGCCCCCCCACTGATGATGCCGCTCGTGGTGCCCCCCCCATCTGCTCCCCAGGTGACGAAGCAGGCTGTGCTGCAGGGGAGCCCCTCCTCCTCTGAGACGGGTTCCCACCCGCATTTCAGGGTAACCACCGGCTCCCGGGCCATATCCCCTGGGAGGAGATGTGGGGAAGGGTGGCCCCATCGGCTCACGTCCCCATCCACTGTTCACACCTTCCTGGCTCCTTTTCCTCCTGTGTTGAGGGCAAGGGGCATTTCTTCCTTTTAAACAATCAATGTCGCCCGTTTTCTGACATGGGCTGAAGGCCACGGCCCCACGGCGGACCCCAGAATATAGGAACGAACGCGTCCCCCAAGTTGGGAATGAATTCTTGGGATTGTCTCTGCCCCCCAGCTACAAGCATGGGGCTCCAGCAGGCCCGGGGTTTGGGGACCACCCGGCTCTGCGATGCTCAGGAAATACCCGGCAGCATCCCGGGACCCATGTCCCGCCCCTCGGCCCCCTTTGGTCGATGCCCAAACCAGCCCCTCAGCCCGCCTGTGACATTGGTGACCCAGAGCCAAGCAAACAGGACTCCAGGGGGCCTGCGTCTAGCCCAGGCCTCCTGACACTGGTCACGGATGTGAGTGAAACGCCTTCCCCTGGTCAGCCGGGGCAGGGGGGTTGCTGGGGGGCGGGGCTTATCCTCGGTGTTCCCAGTGCCCACGGCCTCTCTGCGTAGACGGGTCCTTTCAGGCAGGTGCGTGGGGGAGGGAGGGGAAGAGGCAGCCTCCCTTTGCCCCCCCCCCCCCCCCAGCGAGGTCGACGAGCGCGTGCTGAGTGCTGTGTGCCGGGCCCTGATGGGAAGTTGGCAGATCGGCACCGGTGGGACATGGGCCCGGCCCTCCAGGGCCACACGGCCGGTGGAGGCAGAGATTCCCAACAGGCGGGGTCTGCCAGGGCTGGGGGCAGAAAGAGGCTGCAAAGGGGAGCCCCCATTGCCCGCAGGCCTGCCTGTCCTCCGGCAGCTCCCAGGGGCACCCTGTCTTCAGCTTGGGGCCATCATCCCTCCGGCACAGACCCACGTGGGGCCCCTCCTCTGCCCCCGCCTCTTTCAGGTCAGCAGCGCCCTGCTCTAGACCCAGGTGCCAGCTGGAGTGGGGCTCTGGACACCCTAGGCATCCCCGGGGCGAAGCCCAGCCTCCGGCGAGGCGGACCAGGATCGGGGTGTTTTATCCTAAAGTAAGTCGTGGCTGATCGAAGGTCTCGGCCCCCACGGACCCGACTCCTCTCCTGCTCCTTCTCCACCAGAAGAGGGTTTGCGGAGGGACTCGGGTGCTGCTCCTTCTGTGGCCGGGGGACATCGGCGTGCCTCAGGGCAGAGCAAGCCCTCAGAGCAGTCGCGTCCTGGGCGGGGCGTGCCCCTGAGTTTCAGGGAAGCCTCCTCTCTGCCCATCAAGGGGGCACAGGCCACGAAGGAGGCCCAGGGCAGGGAAAGGGGTCATTACCCAGAACCAGAGACGGGACGGGGACACCGGGAGGCTGGCCGGGAGCTTTTGGAGGGGGGAGGGGTGTGACGCGTTCTCCCAATCATGTCGGCTGTGGTGAGGGTGACGGGGCCGGCTTCCAGCTTCTGCCGGACGACCGGGCCCTGACCAACCCCTGCCAGCGTGGCAAACTCCAGGGGACGTACGGGGACGCAGGGACGGAAGGCTCGCCGCTCACAATTATTATTCATCATCGCGTTATCCTGGGCGCTACGAGGCGGGCGGGGGGAGCTGCTCCCAGCCCCCCCCCGGGTGGACATCCTCACACCCACCCCGTTGATAAGGAAGTAGACCTCGAGAGGTCAGGAAACTTGCCCAGAGTCACAGGAAGAGTGAAGGACCCATCGGGATCCAAAGTTTGTCCGGCAGAGCCGGACCTTGTGGCTGGAATCATGGAGAGGCTCCACTACCCCGCCCTTGACCTTTCCCGTGGCCCCAGTGACCACAATACATTTGCAGGCCGTTCTCTGAAGCCGGGTCCTCACCGGGAAGCGGCAGGGGCGTCTCTGACCGTCACGGTCCCCAGGGACACGCACACCCGGGCGTCCAGGCTGATCTCTTTTGGAGGCAGCAGGGGGGCAGCGGCTCCCCGCGGGGAGAGCAGGTAGGGGCACAGGGAGACGACGGCCTGGCTCCAAGTCACCAGCAAAGGGCCCCACTGGTCCTGCTGAGGACGGTGGCCACCTCGCCGTGGGACCGGCCCCGGGGGACGGGCCAGCTCGGGGAAACGAAGGAAGAGCAGGGCCCCGCATCACCCACACTCTCCGCTCTCCCGGCAGAGAAACGGCCTACTCACCGTCTGCCCCCGCTTGGAGGCGAAACCGCCTTCTCCGGAAGCTTCTGAGGCTTGCCATCCCTGAGCCCCACGCCTCCCTCCTCGCTTGTCTGGGGGCAGGAGAGGGAGGCCCTGACGTCCAGCTCCCACGATGCCCTCGACGTCGAGGCGGCAGGGACACTGAGGGAGGCCCGAGGCCGGCGGGGAAGAAGCCCGCCCTGGCGAAAGAGGAAGAGCCAGTCCGAGAGGGAAGGGGTTCTGGCCTCAGCCTTGAGGTGTGGGCTCTAAAACCAGACCCTCTCCCTCTCAAGCACGTGACCCGCC
The DNA here is from genome assembly GCF_018350215.1 of Panthera leo. NCBI lineage: Eukaryota > Metazoa > Chordata > Mammalia > Carnivora > Felidae > Panthera > Panthera leo. Next base: position 1,632,132 of record NC_056686.1, on the reverse strand, counting down.
CCCACCCATGACCTCAATCCTTCCCAACTGGGGGCCTGGCTTGGGCAGCAGTGGCCGGCGGGGCTCAGAGCAGGAAAAAGGACAGGAGGCCCGGGGTGGGGGGGCTGGGGCTGAAGCCACAGGAGGGAACCCCCACGGGGGCGGGGGGTGGGGGGCAGGGCGTGTGGCAAGGAGAGGGCGGAAGGCCCTTCCCTCCACTGGGTCCCTGGCGCTGTGACCTTCCTTGGGCCCGCCGCACACCCCGAATGGACAGGCACCAAGGCACGGGGGAGACAGGCTGCAGCCCACTCCAGCCCAGGCCACGCGGGGGGCCCGGGCCATCCCCGGACGGAAGTCACCGGGCTGTTTGCGAGGGAGCGAGGGTGACTGGCCCCCTGACCTGGGCTCGACCCCGACACCGAGTGCCCATCATCAAGCCCACTCTGCTGAGATGAAACGAACCTCTGATTTGACCCCACGGACTGGCTGTGCGGTCCGGAAACAGTACGAGGCAGCGTCCGACCCACAGGCGCCCCAGGGCCAGCCCTGAGCAGGTGGCGCCCACGTCCAGGCAACCAAGTGACGAATGCGCCCCCACAAGTCACCCCTGACGCCACGGGGACGCCCCACACGGACCCTGGTCTCCCGGCCCCAGCCCACGGCTGTCCACACACCCTGCAGGGCCGGCGGAGTCTCGAATGGGCACACGGTCCCCAGTAGCTGTCTGGACAAGGAGGCCGAGCCCAGGCTTTGTCCAAAATCCAGCTACTGACCCGGAACCTTGGTCGTCAGCAGCAGAGGGGGCCATGGGGGCCATTTGCACCAACCCTCCGGCCCGTTTCCAACGCCGAGGCCGCACCCAGGGAGGCCCCAGGCAGGACCAGAGCCCAGCCCTCACCTCCTGCGGCTCGCTGCCTGGCCTCAATCCCTTTTCTGGAACCAGTTTCGATGTTCCCCAGGCTCTGGGGTCCTCCTGCCTCTCTCCTTCTCCCCCACTGCCCCGAACCCCTGCACAACAGGGGGAGCCGTGCCCACACGCATGCACCTCCCACGTTAATGATGGGGAAACTGAGGCACAGAGGCTGGTCTGAGCCTCAGCTGCACACATCGCCACACCCCAAACTGCTATAAATCCACCCAGCTTATTCTGCCTTCTTCCCAAACCCAGAGGATGAGCCCAGGCCTCTTCTGCGAGGACCCACCTTCCTCAGGGGCCGTGGGCGCTCCAGGCCCCGCCAGCCCCGCTGGGGGCTTCTCCTCGGCCCCCAAATGTCCACCAGCACCCGGGCCAGCAGCCAGGAAGGACGAGCCTGGGGCATCACTGCCCCCACTGGAGGGGTCGGCAGAGCTGCAAGCTGGTCACAGGCACCAGGTGGGGACACTGAAGGAGCCCTGGGGCAGCAGAGGGTCCCCGTGGCTCCAGCCCCCAGCCTCACGCCCGCCCGGGCTTTTCTCGCTGGAGACCGGAAATTCCCCATGCTGCCATAAAACAGGTCAGTGCCCCAGGCTGCCAGGCCCCTGGGGCTCCACAACACCACCCACTGGAGGGAAGACTGGGAAGGAAGCCCCCCGCCCCGGGGCGCACACTCGGCCCCTGTCCCCTTCCCGGCCCTCGGGGCTCTCCCAGGGGTCAGGCGCCTCACCCAGTGACACCAGCAGGGCAGGACCCCAGGGCCCGGCTGCGGGAAACGGGGAAGCTCCCACCAGGTCTCTGTTCACTTCAGCAGGACGGCCACCAGCTGGCTGTGTCCCAAAGGCACAGCCCTCCTTCTGAGAGCAAAGCCCACATTCAGGGGATGCCCGTGATCTCCACTAAACGAATCTGCTCACACCAATAAGTGCCACGCTCTCTTGGTCACCAGCGTGAAAGTCACCTGCCGGTCACTGCTCCCCAGAGCCCAGTGGAAGTGACAGCCGCTCTCTGCAGGGTCCCCAGCCCGGCACTGAACCTCCACGGAGCCCGCAAGCCCTGCCGTCCCAGCCAGGGCTGCTCCCTTTTGCCCAAACTGCCCTCTGACCAGGTTCTGATCCCGCGGGGGGGGGGGGGGGCACCATCGACGTGACGTGTGTGTCCCTCTGTTCTGAGAATCCCACCTCCTCCCTGGAGATGCTTAGAAGCCATGAGAGAGGACAGGCAGGCTGGGGGCCTGGGGGCCCGCTGTCCCATCCCCCCGCCCCGAGCCCCGGCGTGGTGAGTCCTTCCCCCGCCCGGCCCCCGCCCCGAGCACTCCGGCATTGGTTTCTAGGTCACCGGTGGTCACAGACCACACTGACTGCGACCACTGCTTTCCCCAGACCAAGGTGACTGGACACAGCCACCACTTCTGTTTGGCACTTCCTGGAACACAGCAGCCTGACCACAGAATCACAGAAGTCCAAGTGCCGTGGTGACTTCAAAAAATTCTCAGCACTCAGGGGAATTTACCAGGACTCTTTCCTTGTGCCACCCACTCTCTGTTTAAGCATGTCGGGGGTGCACGGGCCTGACCCCATCACCCAGCCCACCCCCCAAATGTTCCCGGTCCTTCCTTGCCCTTTGGAGCCCATCGGTACTGGCTGTCCCTAGGCTGTGGCTCAGGCGGGGGTCAACATTTACCCACAATTTGACAGGCGTATGAAGCTGTCGGCCCACGACAGCGGACTGGCCTGGGCCCTGCCGGTGACATCGGGCCAGCCTCAGTCCTGGGACGTTTCGGCTGGGGAGAATGAGGAACCACAGTGGACTCAGGGAAGGGACCATCGAGGTCACCAGCCCCGGCTCACTGTTGCTTCTTGATCACAGAGCTGGGCAACGGTTTCCAGAGGCGGGGACATCCCTCCATACATGTGAAGAGACCCACGCGGCCAGACCTGGCGGGCTGCTGCCCCGTTCTCACCACCCGCTTCAAGGTGCCCATGGCAGCTGTAGTCCCTTCCTATCTTCCCCGGATTTTAAGTTTTGTCTTGAGATGTCATGGGCCCTCGAGACAAGCAGAGGCGGCACCCCCAGGCCGGGCCCCAGCCCTGGAGCAGCCGGCAGGTCCACGGGCACCTGGGCACCCACCTCGTGGCACCGAGCTCAGGCGGGGACCACCGGCCAGAGGGAGGAGGGCCCCACGGCCGGGGGGGCGCCAGCACAGCACTCGTCCAGAACCATCCGCAAAAGCCCCCGACCGGCCCTGACTTTCCACTTCCCAGTCCCTGACCGTAGGTGGTGAGCATAGGGCTTTCTGTAACTAAATGGCACAGTTTTCATGGCCTGAAAAGGGACTCTGCCGGCACGCCCATCCACACCTGCCTGGACCGTCCCTGGGCCCGTGACTACAAAGCCCTCTCCCTGGACCCAATCCGTGACCCTGGAGTGCTGGTGGCCACCTTGGGGACACGCAGGGTGCCGGCGCGCAAGATGGAGAAGGTTTAGGATGTGCAACACGCGGGAAGGGGCCCCTCCGTTCCTGGCGGCTGCAGCCCCGGGGAGCATGTGGCCCCTCTGCCACGGGGTTGACTCTGGGGGGGCCCTCACGCCCCCACCCCACCCCCAGCAGGGGCAGCTCGCTCCATGCTGTCGGCTGGAATGCCTGCGGGGGACGTCGCCCCGGGGGCTGGCAGATGTGTGAGCTGGGGGACCAGTGACCTCAGTCCTAACCCCATCTGCCTCGGCAACCCCCACGGGGGGTCCGAGCGTTTCCGAGAAGTCTGACCTCTCCGGCTCCTTGAGGAGAAAGCCAGGAGGAAGAGCCGGGGAGACAGAAGCTGGGAGTTCGGTTGCACGGTCATGGGAGAGTCGGCCCCCGGCAGCGTCCACGGGCCACCTCTGCTTCCCCCGTCCTCCCTGGGCCTCGGGGTCCCCGCACGCACAGCTCAGGTACAGGAGGGCCTGCCTGGCGTTAAAGTCCTGCGCCCTGGGCTCAAGGGTTCTCACCTTGTCACAATGGCCGTCTCTCTTCGCTCCCCGAGCTTCCTCTTGGCGCCTGGGCTTTGGAAGAGGAGGCCCCCATCCCGCACCCCAAGCGCAAGACTGCGGTGCGGGCTTCAGGGGAGAGCCGAGACCCTCCTGCACAAGCCGGACCCTGCTCGGCTCCTGGGTCCCCGTGCGCCAACGGGGCGGCCCGGCGCGGGTGTGGACGGCGGCCTGCCCAGGGAGCCCCGCTTCTGAACGTCTCGGGAGCCTTGACGTTGCCTTTCTGGTCCTCGAGGCTCACCAGAGAGCACCGCCAAGACGCCCTGTGGCCCTCGGAGCCCAGTCTGTCTGGTGGCCCCCGAGTCCAGCAGGGACATCGCCCCTGCTTCGGGAAAGCTGAATCAGATGGGCTGCTTGCTCTCCAGGAAAAGATGCTCCCAATCTGAAATCGGGGTGCCTCAGCCAGAGGTCAAAGGTGGGAAAGCACCGGGGGTGCAGTGGGAGGTCACCACTAGTGTCGCGGGAGCAGGCAGTGGCCAAACCGTCTCCCGGGCCCCCCAAGCCAGGGGCCGCCGGAGGCCGAATGAGGGTCATGGGTGTGAGAAGCCCACTGACAGGGACGCACACGCGGCCGGCCTCCAGAGGGGGACACCTGCCTGGAAGGGGTACGGGGCCTGGCCCAGAGTCTTTGGGCAAAAATGGCCACTTGACTGCTGACATGCCTCCACCGTTACCTGGGCCACCCCAGGGGAAACGGGCACCGCCCCAGGCGCGGGGACAGGCACAGAGGGGCCCCGCGAAGCCCTGTTGAGCCACAGGCACAGTCCTCTGACCGGACAAGGCGGGTGCACGGCAGAGTCTCCCGGCTGGACTGCAGTTGGGGCAGGCAGGTGGCTCCTGGGGTCACCCCACCCTGTCCGGCCCCCCCCCAGGCAGTCTGGATCCCCAGGGTCCCCTTCGTGCGGTGACACCTCTGGGCTGCCCGCCAGATGCCAGGGAGCTCGTCCACACTCTCGGTCCCCCAGGGGCCCGGCAGGTGGGACTCGCGGGACCCGAGCGGGAGAGCGGAGGGCAGCTGGTGGGTGGCGGAGATGGGGTTTGAGCCCAGGCCGGGCTGGCACACGTCTGGGCTCCTAACCGCCCGCCGCACGCGGGGGGCCGCCCGCACATCCCTGAATCCGGGCTTCACGCGGCTGCCTTCATAGAGCACTTGCCCACACAGACCGTGAGCACCGAGGAGGCAGGACAGGGCCGAGGGGGCACCCTGACCGTTATGGGCACTGAACAAATGAGTGAGCGAATGGACAAATGAATGAAGCGGCTTCGGAGGACAGTGGTCACCCGTGCGCGGGCGTGGCGAGGTCGACATGTGCCGTGGGCCCATTTCACCAAATCAAAACGCCTGCGGGGAGCCGGCTGGGGCCCCGGGATCAACGTCCCAGCCTGGGGCTGGGCCTGGGGGAGACGCCAAGAAGGGGGCTCCGCAAGCCCCGCACACACGGCTCCCTTGAATTTTCTGTGCCGCGTGGCTGTGCGGGAACGAGCCACTTGGGGAGCCGTGCTCCCCGAGAAAGCCGTGTTTGGCCCCGTGCCTGGCAGGGGCACTTCTGTTTCGATGAGTAAACTCTGTCCTATAAAAGGCTGATTGAACAATGTGCGTTTTATGGCCTGGGGACGTTTTATTTTTCCTGTGCAGGAACAGGGCAGGCTGCTGGGCTCAGAGCCCTCCCGTCCCCTCCCGCCGCCTTGAATGAGCTCACAGACCCCCTTGAGCTCCAAGTAGGTGAATGGGCTCCTCTCTGGCCAGCTCTGCGGGGAACACAGGCCCAGGCGGAGGCACCCTCGGCCGCAGGGACGCAGGGCTGGACGCGGGAGGCCGGGGCCCCGCACCTCTCGGCCGGTACCGCTGTGCGGCCGCTGGCGTGTGACCAGCTTAGGGTCCGACACGCATCGTCTCCAGGCAGGGGTGACGGTGCCACATCCACCCACCTCTGTCCACGCGTGGCAGGGCCACGTCTACAGAGTGCATCACCCGGGGGAGGACGGATGGGGGACACGTGGCCGAGTGCCAGGCAGCCCTTCTGAGCACACGTGGGGAGGGGGTCCCTAGTCCCTCCAGAGTGGGAGTGGGTTCTGAACTAGAAGTCGATCCCATGCCGATGGAGAAAGGCAGGACACGATTTGGGGTGGGGTGGGGGGTGAATGGGGCAGCCATGACCTCCCCATGAGTGCTCCCCTCAAGGTCAGCAGGCCCAGCAGCCTGCCCAGAGACTCGGGAACCGGCAGCGGGGTGCTGCATTTCCTACAGGCTAGGCTGCCTGTGTCCACTGTCGCCCGCAGCAAAAGCACCCCCAGGAAGGGTGGGGCGTGAGGGGCGGCGGGCGGTCTGGATGCGCGTGTCACGTCCCCACCGGCTCCCACCCCAGCGGAGTGGACTTCTTCAAGCACACCAGAGCACACGTGGGGAGAAGGCCGTTTGGCGGGGCTGTGACTGCTTTCTGGATGGTGCTGAGTGCCTCGGGGCCCCTATCCCGCAGCGCCCGGCCTGCCCTTCTCCCACCGGGAGACTTCTTGGCCGCACAGAGGCCCTGCACGCACACCTCGCACCGACGGCGGCCGAGGTCAAACAGCCGGGGCAGCACCGAGAAGATAGAAGAGAGACGATCCCGCCGTACGTTGAGGGCTCATAAATCCCCACCGCGCTGCTGGCTGGCTTTAGAAGGTGACAGGAACAACATTACGAAGCGAAATGAGGAGAGCAAGAAGAATGTAGCGCGAAGGCCAAAGAGCAGGGGCGCCGCGGGGGAGGGGAGGGGACGCGGCTCCGGGAACCTGGGTGCAATCTTTGCTCAAGCACAAGCGGGAGGCCGGGCCCCGGTGCCGCTAACACAAACGCGCCTCCCTCCCCGGAAAATTGATTTGTCAACAACCAGAGACTCGTCCAAAGGCATCTCAAGGTTGTTGGGTTTTTCTTTAAAGGAAAGACCAAACCCGTGGGCAGCGCGCACGGTCGAGAAATGCGTTTTGGAAGCTGCCGGGGCTGCTGTGAGGGCCTCTCTGGGCTGACAGTCGGGAAATGTGGGCTTGGCGGCGGCCGAGGGGACGGCACGCAGTGGGCATTCTTGGCTAAGAATTCGTTTGGGGGAAAAAAAAATCAAAGTTGGTTTAAATCTCTGATGAGCTAAAAAAAACTCCCTCCCACGAACCCAAGAAATGTGCATTTCCTCATTTGGGGTCACGTCGCTTGCCGAGCACAGGGAAGGACCCTTGACCTGACCCCAATGTGGAAAGTGGTTCCCGGGCGGGCGGGCCCCGCGGCGTAACCCTGGGGAACGGGGCCACCGCGGGGCCTCCAGATGGGATGCCTGGGCAGGGACCCGCTCCCCTCCACCCTGCAGACACCCGCCAGGCCCCCTTTCAGAAGTGAGCCTCACCTCACCCTTCACCTCCAAAGGCCGGGCCGGGCGCGCAGAACCCCCAGCGTGGGCTCCGCGTCCCCCTGCAAGCACGTGGCCCTGGGCTGACAGCCACTGTCACTCAGATTTCGGTTTTTCCCTTTCCTTTTTTTTGTTTTGTTTTGTTTTTAAACTTTCATGGGAGGCGGATGGTACTGTGTTTCAAATTGCCAAATTCCTTCACTTAATTGCGTCACTACTGGAAATTCCGAGGAGGGGTTCTCAGTTTTCGCAGAAAACTCCAGGCGCGGCCTCACTTCGGCACATCTTTTGCCTAATTAACAGCATACTCCAGAAAAATAAATAAATAAATAAATAAATAAATAGGGCAAGCACCGCCAGACGAAGCCAGGAATCTTTCCTTAGCTCGGAAAGGAAGTCTCCAGAGGGGAGGCACTTGGTAAAAGCCCCACCCTCGGGGTCTCAGGTGGGGGCGGCCCCCCCAGGGGAGGGTCTGCTCTGCCGGCCCTGGTTGGTACCGCCGTCCGGGGTGCCTTCTGCTCCCAAACAGGACCGGGGTCCAGACGGGAGCCCGCCCCGGGGCAAGCAGGTCGGGCAGGGGCCCGGCGGGAGGAAACGCAGGCCAGGCTCTGGCTCCAGACGTTTCTGTGCCGAGGGGGTGCGGGGCCCGGGGCCCGCGGACTCGTCTGGCCGGAGCGGGCCTCGGCCCGAGGGGGAGAGCCGGAGCCCTCACACGGGACAGGAAGTGCAGGGTGACCAACCCCAGGCCGGAGGCCGCCGAGCCGGGGCGTCGGAACCCACGACGCCGGAGTCCAGGCCGCCCGCCCCGGCCGGACACCCTGCACGCGGACGGACGCTGCCCGGTCACCGAGACTTCCTCGTGCACCCGTGCGCCCTGAGCACAGCTCCACTTCCCGGCCTACCTTCCTCCCCGGAAGGAAGGGGTCCGGGGTGCAGAAGCAGAAAGGCACCCGGCGGGAGGCGACCGCACAGTCGTGCCAGGCCACCGCGGCCTTCCGGGACGCCCTGAACGCATAGGAGGCTTCGGGGCCAGCAGGTTTGCGGTCGGGTGCGGACAGCCGCAGGGCCCCAGAGCAGCTGACCCGGCAGTCAGCCCGCGTGTATGGACTGCAAGTCTCAGGACCGGACATGCTCCTGGGACTCAAGAAGCTTGGGGCAGGCAGGCGCCCCTGGAGCCCCCGAAAACCTAGGGGGGACGTCCCGACCGAGGGCTTCCTGCCGGCTCTGTGAACCGGGCAGGCCGCCCCAGGCTCCCGCAGACGACCGGCCAGGGCCCCTTCCACGGCTCCAGGAGGACAGTTGGTGTGGGCGCACAAGCCAGCCCGTTCTTGATTCAACCACAACCCTCCAGGATCCCCCGTGTCTCAGTGGACACTGAACTGGGAAAGGCAGGGGCAGCCGGTCGCACAGGCTGGGGGCGGGTGGGCGGGGTTCCTCGGGCGTCTGCCTGAACCCGGAGCCTGGACTGCTGGCCCGGCAGCCAGCCTGTGAGCACAGACGGCACCCTTGGACGTAGGGTCAGGACGGACGCACTTCCCTGGGCGGAACGTCCAGCTCTTGCCCTGGGGCGGCTCTTCCCTCCTCCCCCCTCCTCCCCCCTCCCACCGCAGTTTAGAGCCACGTCCAGGGAGTTGGACCTGACCCATCCATAGTCCTCCCAGACTCTGCTGGGCAGCCAGGTGAAGCTTCGTCCTTGGGCTGCAGGACGATTCGGACCCCATGAGGCAGAGAACCCCGTCACCGCGGTTCGAGAAGAACAGGGCCCGCCAAGACGGTGCATTGCCCGTTCATGTCCTCGTCTCTTCCAGGCCACGGTGCTGCCCGCACGTGCTCGGTTTGTGCTCACATTCTGCCTGCTCTTGGACAGGGCCAGTGGCGGGTCCCGGGCACCAGCCCCCAGAACAGCGAGACGCGCTCCTGTCCACGGACAAGGACAGGAGCGAACTGGGGACTGAGGGGGGCAGGAAAGGGGGCCCGGATGCCCCGTGGAAGCAAACCCCAAGCGCGCCAAAGCCTGGCCAGCAGCCGTGCCCGGCGTGCGTGGATACACCTGGCACTTCCCGCCTGCGGCTCGCAGACGGGCACCCAAGAACTGCCAGCCTCCCCGCCTGGCCTCCCCACGGCAGCGGAAGCCCACGGGACGCCCCCAAGCAGCCCGGTCTGGGAAGCAAGACGCCGCCCAGGTCTCTCCAGACGTCGTGTTTCCTAAGCGGGCAGGAGCCCTGGGTATCGGCAACGGCAGACGCAGCCGGGACTCAAATTCTCAAGAGCAAAGGCAGAGCGGACGGTGCCTCCCTGGCTCAAATGTCCCGGGCCAGCGGCCTCCACTCTGGGCCCGCACCTCAAATTTCGGCGACGGAGCGGCCACAGAAAGCATCCCGCTTTATCGGTGGCCTGCGGGAGCTCTATATCACCGTGGCCTCTCACCCCGACATTCCACGCCTCCCAGGGGGGCAGATAATCCCACAAAGGGCCTCATGCCAGAGTCCCCACGCTTTCTCCAATGCTGAGAGCTTTGACTTCGTCAGCACTGGTTCGCGGGAATCTCCTTACTGGGCCCCAGGGTTCAGATCGAATGTCCCTTTGAAAGGGCCAGAGGGGACCCTGTGCCCCTGCTCCTGTGTCTGCATGATACCAGATCCAGCCCGTCCCCTGGTGCTTTTGGAGGCCACCGCCTGTCCCACCCTAGAGGCAAAGGCCCCCGACACCCCCAGGGCCCTCGAGGGCCGCCGTCCCTGACGAGGGAGGAGGGAAGGGCCTGTCCCCTGGCCCAGAAGATGCCAACACCCTTTGTCCTGCAGGGTCCCACGGACTAGTGCTTGGACTCTAGGCTGTACCAGCCTCCCTCTCCTCCTGACCTGCAGGAGGGCCCCTTCACTCACCCAAAACGTGCTCTGCTCGGATATCTACATGCACACCCAAAAAGTGTGCGTGTGTGTGTTCCTGCACAAGTGTGTGTGCGTGTGCGTATTTCTGCATGCATGTGTGTGTCTGTGTTCCTGCACACACGTGTGCACTCACGTGTGTGTCAGTGCACACACAAACTGATTACAGGAAAGCCCCGTTATCCTGTGGTCCCCTGAGCAAGTCCTGAGTTCGTCCCTCTGGATGTGCAAAGACGCTCCAAAGCAGAACGTCAGGTGGATGACAGGGAGAGAGAAGCGGCTGCCCTCCTTTGAGGTTTGGGACCTGCCACTCGGCGCCCCAAAGTCCTCTGGCAGAAAGCTAAGCAGAAGACCCCCAAAGTCAGGGCTCACGACAGACCCTCGCCCCTTCCCCGGCAGTGTCCTGTCGGAGCCTGGCAGCGTGGCTCCCCACGGTCCCTGACTCCTCTCCTCCTGGGAACTTGGGGGACGGGGGTCCCCAAATCCAGTGAAGACACCTGCGGGGGTCCCACTGAGCACAGCTGCCCGAGGCAGCCCGGACAGTCAGCGGCTCGCGGACGGTGGGCACAGCTCCTCGGGCCAGGCGCGTCCACCCAGGACCAGAGCCCTCTGCCCGCTTCCCTCACTCTCCACTCACCACAACATCATTTCAGATGAGCTTTCTAATCCGTAGGCCATGTCCGGAGGCTCCTTCGCCCCGCACATTCCCACACATCTGCCCTCAGGCAGGTGCAAGAAAGTTCCAGAAACCCCAAACAGCCGCCGACAAAGACATCATAGCAATGATAATGCCACGTTCACGGGCCCCCCCATACACCATCCCAGCCTTCTGCCTCTTGCCCCGGGTCCCGTCTGAGCCGCTCAGGTGAGCATCCTGCCCCGAGAGGAGGGGAGAGGCGTGGGGCTCACCCCCACTGAACGCACACCAGGAATGTCATCCTCCCAGCCAGTCCAGCCCTTCTCGTGGCTCGGAAGGGACAGAGGCGGCCCGGGACCCCCACGTCTGCCTCACTGGGTCCTGGAGAAATTCCCCGGCCCTGCAAGGCGGGCTGGACACGTCGGGGATAGAGGGCACGCGGCACCGCCCTCGGCCCGTGCTCTGTCCGGACCCCGCAGAGACGGGATGGGTCAGGACCCAGGAGCTGACCTGCGGGTGCAAGGGTGCCGTGATTGTGACCAGGGTGTGTCCCCCAGTCCAGCCCCGATAAGGGTGCAGGATGCTTCCGGGGGGCCCCCTGCTCAGCTTCTCTAAAACTAAACTCACCCTTGGCCAGGGCCTCCTGAGGGGACTGTCCTTGGAGCCCAGCACGTTGGGGCCCAGTCGCCCTCAGGGGTCTGGCTTATCAGCAGGTGTCCTGTCTCCCTCCGCCTCGGCCAAGGGAGACCCCAGATGGAGGGTCAGACTGGCCTGGAGGGGCCCTTGCTGGACAGACAGGGGGCATGCGAGGGGCAGGACATCACCCCCGCAGCACTCCCTGAGACCACCCTGACCGCCTTCCCTCTGCCGGGGCCGCAGGGACCCTGGGGCCAGCCCTCCGACCCAGGCACCAGGCAGCAGCACTCTGCTAGCAGGCGGCCCATCAAGTTCCTCTGCTTTGCCCAAGGTCAGCTGACATGACAGAGCCACTCATGCCATTTGGGATTTGGGAAGCGAACGCCAAGACCGGGAGCAGGCGGCCCTCAGGTCCGAGGCGCCCGGTGGTGTCGCTCACGGGAGCATCCACCACCGCTCCTGGGGCGCCGTGGCCCCATCGCCCCAGCCCTGCCTGCTGAAGGCCTCTGCCTCTGGGCCGGGCAGGTGGGCAGGGGGGCGGGGAGGGGGGGGTCGGCTTGGTTTTGCTTTCACAAATTCGGTGAGCGTCCCGGGCTTCGACGGGAGAAGGCATCGTGGCCCCTGGGTGGCCCTCCTGGCCCCGGCGGTGCCCCTCCCATGCGCCCTGTGGTGGGGGCCAGCAAGGCGGGTGCGGGTCCCCAGGAGGTCCCGGTGTCCCGCCACTGCGGGCCTCGCCAAGTTGTCTGTGGGTCACTTCCCCGCATGCCCCCTGCCCCCCCTCCCCCCCGGCCAGCCACGGACACTGCAGGCGAGGCCGAGGATTATTCCAGGGCCTGGCGAATGAGGAGTCGGGGTTCTTTGTCAGAGAGGTCGGGCTGCGCCCCTCCCCGCCCAGCCCTCTCCCTCACGGTGCCAGGCGGAGTCTGGGGGTCGAGGAGCGGCTCCCGAGGGGCACCTAGGACCCGGCCGGGGCAACGGGCTTCTCACCCTCGTGGCCACGGCCCCTCCCCTTCGAACGCGGGCACAATGTCAGCATCAGGGGGCAACCTAAAACCCCCGTGAGGGAGCTCTTGGGTTGCAGCGAAGAATGACCCCTCTCCAGGCTGCCAGCCGCGGGGGCCACGCGGTGCGGCCCAGACGGGCCTCGGACCAAGGCCGCCACTGTAATTAGCAGAGGAGATTCAATAACAAACAGCTTTGAGCGGCTTTATCTAACCTTTGGAAGGTAAGATTAACACCTTCGATGGAGAGAAAGTTAAGACTCCGGGGCCCCTTTGCTTTGTGGTTCGGACTCCCAGCCGAGAAACGAGAGCCCCTCCTGGGCCGTCTCTCTACCCCCGGGGTTTCTGAGGACTTCTTTCCAACGGCCCCGGGTAGTGCTTTTGTTCCCCCCGCGAGTGTGCCGGCACCGAACCGCACCGTCCCGTTCCCCAGGACGCGCGCACACACACACATACACACGCACACGCACCAGCTCCTTGAACACGGCTGAGGGCTCCCCGCGTCCAGACGGGAGCCCCCCCACCTCGCCGGCTGTTGTCAGAGATGCCGCGTCCCCACAGGCCCGGTGGAGACACGAAGAGTCCCCCCTTGTCCCCGACTGGCTCGTTGCTGCCCAGATTTCGCTGGCCCGGAAGAAGACGTCGACCACGCTCCTCGGAACAGAAATCCCTGATCCGTCCACCCCGTCGGAAGGAGGGCTGGCCCCGCCGAGGCTCGCCGCCCGCTCGGGCTGCTGACCCGTGTTTCAGAGCACGGACCGTCCGCAGAGCCGCCGACTGGACTTCGGAGCTCTGAGGACAGCACGCGGCCTAGCTTAGCGGGTCTTATTTCCAAAGTACCGTCAAATCACTTCCAGGGAAAAAATCGATCTGTCTCTGACAGCTTTCCTCCTGCTAACGTGATAAATAAATAATCAGCCACCTCGTTGGGCTGTTTCATTAAAGAAAGGGATGGCTGGATGGGCCGAGGCGGAGGACCGATCGGAAGGCAGAGTCCGGCTGGAGCCCCCCACGTTTTATGACACCATTTGTATTTTGTCAGTCACTGGCTTCACGCTCGGCCCGGGCCGGGAACTGAATGCGCCATTCAGAGAGGCACTCACGGGAGTGTTATTGCAATTGAATATTTTCGCACACAGACACATCATTATCTCGGAACCTGACACTGCGGCACAATTCTGTGATTTTTCGAGAGGCCCTAATTTTTCCAAATGTGAGCGCCAGGGCCCGGGATTATCCAAACACCTCCTGCTCCTCTTTGTTTCTTCCGAGGGGTTGTAAACGTGCGGGGAAGTGCCCCCAGATTGCCTGCGCTCCACCTTTGAACTTCTCCGTTCCCTTCCCTTCTCCCACAACGGCCAGCTGCGGACGGCGCTGGGCCCAGCCGCCGCAGCCACGGTTCCAGACACGGCGGAGAACTGAGCAGCGTGGGGTGGGGGGGGGCGGGGGGGAGCCTCCGTGCACAGCACAAGTGGGCAGGGACAGGACAACATCACTGACAAAACAGAAAGAACAGCCTGAGGGTGAGTCTCGCTCAGACATGAGACCCACGCTAGGACACAGGCGCACACGCACGGAGCACCTGCTCGGTAGAAATGTCTGCGCGCTCCGGGGCCATCTCCGCACACAGACCAGATGAAGGGGCTGTGCCGGGGGCCGCGTCTCCCGCCGCCAGCCGCGGCTCCGGCCGACAGAAACGCCCCCCGGTTTTCAGGCGGTTCAAGAATGCACTGACTTTCCCAGGGATAAGAGCTGGGAGGGCTTTGCAAGGACAGCCAGGTCCCCCCAGGGAAGCATCTTGGCATACACGGGCGGCCGTCTCCAGGAAGGGGGCCCAGCCGTGGACACGCGCGCCGCACCCCGTGCTGGTCGCTACAGCCTAAAGCAGCCCATAAACTCCCATCCGAAAGGGACCCCGGGGGCCTTCCGGCAGCATGGTGCCCTCCTCCGAGCTGACGGACGGACGCCCCCGAAACAGGGCCCGGGACCGCTCGGGATTTAACCCTGACGACAGCAGCATCTCGGGGCCGGGCCAGCAGGGGTGACCGACAGCCACTTGCGAACCCGCCGGCTAGAAACGCTGGCCAGGTCAGCACAGGCCAGAGATGCTGGTTTGCAGCGCAGCAAAGACCTAAGCGTATGGCTCTCCCGGGACCGAGGGAGAGAACGGGCCGCCTGGTAACAACGTGAAGTCTGGGGAAATGGCCTGAGTCTGCACCTGCACCTGACCTGACCTGACCAGGAGCGCCGTCTGAGGGCCCTGCGGCCGGGAGGGGGGAGGCGTGGGGCACGCACGAGGGTCGGCGCCCTGCGCTTGCCCGCGGCGGGCAGGGCTCCCCTGTGTTCACCGTTTGGGCTCCTCCGGTGAGCGTAATTTCCAGTCTTTGTTTAAATGCTTTATGGACCGATGTGGCCGGGCCTCCCCGATGAGGCTGTTACAGCCCATTGAGCAGATACAAATGTCTGAGCGCCTTTAAATGCGTGCCCCTTTCCCTCGGAGACGCAGCCAGAAGGGGCAATGGCAGTCTGTTCTGTAAATCCATATTTCGGTGTGATATCGACCGCCAGCTTCTGAATTTAGATACGGGGATCAAACTGTGTCACAGGAAAGGGTTCTCAGCCGTAGCAAGTCCCCATTCATCACGCGTCCACCCAGGCACCTCCTCTCCGCGCCCGAGTGTTGGAGGTGCCCTGCCCGCCGTGGGTGCCAGAGAAGCCCCACGTGTTCCAAGAGAGCCATTGTATTTAAAACAGAGACACACAGAAGCAAAGGCAGACGAGCAAAGCGCCTCTCCGGGCATCTCTCCCTCGTGTCCCCTCCTTCTGGCCTTTTTAATCTGAAATAGAGTCACTAGTCGGCTCCCGCGTGGACGCCAGGCCAGGGACGCCCGAGAGGGTTTGCCTCCGGACGCGCTGAGGCTGGGGGCAGCCTGTTGGTCTGATCTGGCTTCCCCCCGGCCCCAACAGCCTGGACCCGAGAGCCCAGACCCTGGGGCAGCGACCCGTGAGCCCCCAGACTCGTCACGCTGCCCAGAGCGTGGTGAACCGTGTGGCACTCAGAGCCCTGCACGCAGTAGGCCCAAGGACAGCGTGTTCCGCTCCAGGGCAGGAAGGAACAGACAGATGGAACCGAGCCCCCGAAATGCACAGAGGACCCTGAGCTCCTGCAGGAGCGGGGCGGGGGAGGGTGGGGGGCTCTAACGAGAGGAGAGCTGGCAGATGTCAGCAGCTGTTGGAACCCAGAGACTGCGTGAGGACAGGAAAGGTTTGGGAAGGCAGCGGGAGGGGGTGGCTGCCCTCGGTGCAGGCTGCAGGTCAGAGGGGCCAGATGAGACCCCGGCACCCGAGCTTCCCAGTTTGAGAATAAAGACAAGCTGAGGATCTCGTCCGTGTGTTTTATTTCATGGCCGAGCCGTGCGCAAGAACCAAAGCGGAACTTTGCTGGCGCAGAGCAGACCTCTGGGTGCTAGGGCTTTGCACCCTCGGCCTGACTGGCACACACGTGTGCAGGCCTGCACGCCCCCACCGCTCCCCCCGCCGTGGGCCCCCCGGGTGACCCTCGGGAAGGCTCGGGAGCCTGGGGACCAACAAAGCGTCTCCCCAGGCAGACGCGGGGGACGAAACCCAAGCTCCGACTGCCGGTCTGAACGGACTATGAATTCTGCCTCACTCCCTGCCTGGCTCCAGGATCCTCCCCCCTCCAAACCCCATGCTGGACCCTTCCAGAACCTTCCACGCAGCTCGAGGCTGGGGGACAAGTAAGACGCAGGTGCACACAGGTTATTTGTGGGGGCTGGAGGGTGAGCAGGCAGGCCCCGCACCCCTGCCTCGGCTCAGGCGGAGACAGTAAAGGGGGAGGATAGGGCGCAGCAAGGTCGGGAGCCACGCTGGCAGCAAGGGCAGGGCGTGGGGATCGGGAGTGGGGCACCCAAGGTATGAAGCCAGGTCTCTGGGGCCAGGACAGGAAGCCCCCAGCCTGCCCCACGGCGGCCTCAAGTGCAGCGTCCAGGTCCGCGGCTTGATATTTGCAGGAAGCATTTGGCTTTGTTATTCTTTTTCAAGTAGGAAAGTAGACAAAGCCATTCACTTCTCGACCAGGTAGCACCTCGAATGGAAAGAGAACGGCCTGAGGGCACACGCTGGGTAGGCGGAGGTCACGTCAGCGGGACTGGTCCCCAGAATTGGGATCTGGGGACACCTGGCTGCGGCGCGCCCTACCCAGCCCCAGGGGCCACATCCCTGAGGAGCAGGAGGGGGCTCCAGACCTAAGGACGCCGTGCCTGTGTCCCTGTCAATGTCCTCCCATCACCCACACCGGAATCCATTAGAAAACAGAAATGTGTCCAAAGTAAACCCATCCAGGTGAGTCAGGAGGCCAAGGAGTAGGGCCAGGGGTTAGCCCTCCATGTGGCCAGAAAAGCCCAAGGACGTCTCCAGGAATTCCCCGAGAATCCACTTGGAAGGCCTGGGCACCCCTCACATGCCCCCGGGGCACTGCCTGGGCCTGGGGAGGAAGGCCCTCTGGAAGGAGCCCAAGGCGAGGCTGAGCCCGCCTCCTTCCCTCCCCACCTCCATGCTGGGAAAAGCCCACCTCGAAGCTCACCTGAGAGCCAGGAGCCACCGAGGAGCCCTGTTCCCCACCACCCTGCGCCCAGGTCCGTCCCCCCCCCCCCCCGTCACCTGCCATGCCACCTGCGGGGTCAGCTCGGGCTGGGCACGGACGCCCGCGGACACTGCCGACCCCACACACAGCCCATGCTCTGGGGGCGCACCCCCGGCCCGAGAAGCAGCAGGGGTCTGGTGAATTGTGCAGAGAAGCCTCACCTCGGGCTCAGAAAGCACGTGTGTGAGGGTCACCGATCCTCTTTCCCGCGCGGGGGTTCACAGGGGAGCACAACGGAAGCTGCTCCTGGCTTTCCCAGGCTTGAGCGGGAACACCGCCGTCCCTGGGGGGAGGGTTCGCTCCCACGCCTGTAAAACCCTGAAGCCAGGTGTGTTTCTGGGTCCGTCCGCCCACCGGGGGTCGGGGGGGGGGGTGCGGGAAGGTCTGCGGCGCCAGCCTCGGGGTCCCCTCTGGCCCCGGACGGATTTCAGAGGGGTCTCGCTACGCGTGACGGTCCACGTCAACACCGGGGTCGGACCAGCACGGAAGGAGAGGCGAGACCCCACATCACCAGGCTTAAGGACGGGCCCCACCGTCTCCACCCTGAAGGATGAGTATTTGGGGTTGGAAAGGGCCCAGGCGTCAGTAAGCAAAACGGACAGGGATGATGCAGGGCCTTCTACGGAGGAGAGAAAATATTCACCAGGACCCAGCCATGTTCTAAAATGATTATAAATTATTTTAACAGTGCCTTTGCAAAGGGTTATAAAAACAGCCATAATATATTTTTTTCCTTAGATTCTAGAATTACCAGTGTGACAGCTAATGCAATAATGATTTGTTTCAAATGCCAGTGTTTAAGCTGTATAAAGCTGATTTTATACATTTTTCCAGTAGGCCGCATTGTAGTTAATGAAATTAAACACTCCAATCGCATTTGTCCCCAGGGGACGAGGAACTGTACACACCACTGGTTTATTTTTTTATTAAAATAAATTGCAGCCAGCAAGATGGACTTAATTGCATACAGAATTGAAAAAGAAACATTCCATTGATATAATTAAGCCAATTTTCATGGACAGAAATAGTTATAGTGGATATAAAATAAGCAAACCCTTCACCAGAATCTGACTTCCCTCCTCTTTTGCACAGAATGTTAACTATTAAACAAATATGTATCTCGGAGCCGAGGCACCGCTCTCTCGGAGCTCCAGGGCACTGTTCCGGGGTCTTGGGAGAGGCCGGCCAGGCGGGCCAGCCAAGGATGTGATGGCAGAAAACCCAACACAGAGAGTGGTAGGGCAGGAAGAGGCCTCCCTCGTCGCGCGGGGGGCCCACAAAAGCTTCGGAGCACCGGCTGGCCCGGAATGGGTACCATGGCCCAGGGGGTAGCCCGTGAGGCGCCCAGGCTTAAGCAGCAGCGGCCGATTCCAGGCTGGACCTCCAGCTACAGCTCCCAGTTCCTCCCGCCCAGTGGCTGAGGTCCACACAGCAGCGGGCTCCACCTCTCCCTGATTGCCTTGGGGGAGGGGCAGTGATTATGTCCCTCCAGATTTGGGGTGGCAGCGGGAGGGTGAGCAGGCAGCCCCCACACCTCCGGCCTCTGCCTCGGCGGAAGGCAGCACCTAGAGGGTGTCGGCACTTCTATTCTGCACCTGCCCTGGGGAGAGGACTCCGGGCCCCGGGGGCCGGAAAAGCCCAGGGCGAGCGTCCTGCGCAGCCTAGGGAAGAGTCCAGACCCGGGCAAAGAGAACCGGGCCTGGAGGAGGCTGACGACACAGCCAGCCAGCTGCATTCACAAGCGGGAAGGACACCGATGTCGTATTTGCCGTTGAAGACCAGACCTGTTATAGGCTGAGCACCGGCCTTGGGAGAAGGCTTAAACCTTGAGACAGTTAAAAAAAAAAAAAAAATCCTGTGGAATCAAGTGCAGCCTGCAGGACCCTAAGGAAGGGGGCGGGGAGGGGGTGTGAAACAAGAAAGCTTGGGGAGCTTTGCTTAAGTGGCATTCAATTTCATCCCTAACTTGCTGTGTGCCTTTGAATGGGCTAGTTGACCTCTCTGTGTTTGGGAGTTTTTACCACGAAAAGTGGTGCCCACGAGGCCGAAATCCCTCCTCCCCGGGTCAGTGAGAGGAAGTGGGGTCACGCCCAGTAAGCGGACCAAGAGCGCCTTTCAGGGATCCTGGACCCTCCCCTGTGTCTGGAGGCTGCGGCTGCGGCAGGGACCGGGGCATCGGCTCAGGCCGCAGGTCCTTCTGGGCCTCCCGGGGCAGGTGCTGGGGCGAATGCCCGAGGAGGGGGGGTGGGGACCAATGGGCCACCCTGGGCGGAGCTGGAGGAAGCATCCCGGGAAGGCAGGGTTGACGGATCCGCAAAGCCAGACCTCCACCCTGCGCTTACGCATCTCAGCATCTCCCCCCTCCCCACACGGCCCGACAGACACCCGCTTGAAGTGCTCTCTGAGACTCTGCGTGCCCAGATCCGCAAAGCCACCTCGACGGGGACGCGGGTCTGCCCCCCACAGCGTCGGGGTCAGGGTCAAGACTCAGGGAGTTCAGGCGCAGAGCCCGCCCTCCTCCATCCAGGAAACTGAGAGGTGGGGACCCTCGGGCCCGACCTCGGCCCTGGAGGAGGAGGGCGCTGGTCCCGCGAGCTGGGCTGGGGCGAGGTGCGCCCCGGCCGCTGCTGCCGCCAGGAAGCCGGCTGCGCTGTGTAGACGGCAGCGCCCTTCGCCCCGCTCGGTAGTTTGCCGGGACTTTGTGAGCGCGGAGGACAGGGGACTTCGGCAACCATCCGCTCGGCCTGGGGTCCCCAAGGCCCCGCGGCCGGGCCAGCCCGCGCTAGTCTGCAGCCCTCGCGCCTGTGACCGCCGCCGTACCGCGCGGCAAGGCCCGGGTCTCCTGTCCCTTCGCCAAGTTTCCTTCCCGCAGGGGGACAGCGCCCAGGCTGTCCCTTGTCCTCCCGCGCCCGCTGCTCGAGCTGTGGCGTCCAAGACTTGTTACACGGGTTTGATTCAAAACCTGATAAATTGTCTCTAACGCCATTTGAAATTTTTAAACGAAATTATTCAAAAGATTTTTAATCCTGGATAATTTTTGTTGAAACTCTAATTATACATCACCTTAATTACCAGCCCCAGCCCCCCAAGGATCCCTAATTGCCTCCTAATTGAATAAAACAGGGGGCTAATAGAGCCCACAGCCGCCCTGCGAGCTGGTGGCCTCCCCCTGGGGGCCCGGTGGGGGGAGCCTCTGGCTGGCCCCACCGCCAGCACCGGGCCTCGGGACCAGCTCCCCAGCTCCGAGCTGTGCCCAGAAGGGGAGCTCAGGGCGCTCGGGGCCATGGGGCCTGAGGGTTGGAGGCCCAGCCCGCACCTGCTCCAGACCTGCAGCCGACCAGGAGGTTGCAGGGAGGCCTGGTGGGGACCTCAGGGCACATGCAGTGCCCTTCCCCTGGGAGCCCGCTCGGGGTCACTCAACGCACAGCACTTGGCCTCCGCCCACCCCCTCCCCCCACAGGCCTGGGCGCCCTGGCACACCTGCAGGGCCAGTGTGGAAGCCGGAGCCCGAAGGCACCCGGTGCGCGCACTGCCGCGGGGCACCTGGCCTTGGCCGCCAGCCCTGCACCCCGCCCCTCCACGGCAGCCTCCGCGTTTTCGCCCGAAGCGGGGCGACAAGCTGCACTCCGGCCGGACATTTCCCAGCACTGCTGCCCTTGCAGGCGTCCAGACAGGAGGCCGCTGTCCTGGCTCCGGGGAGAGAGCACTGGTGGAAGGGGCAGACCTCCCCTGGCGGGCAGGCGGGGGGAGGGCAGGGCCCAGCGGGGCGGGAGCCTGGCCGCTGTGGCTGGGGACAAGGGGCTCAGCCTCCAGCCGCGCTCCCCTCACCCTGTGTCGCACACACACCTTCCTCATGCGCACGGCGCTGGAACTCACAGACGAGACGCGCCAAGTTGGGCATCGGGCAGAGGCAGCGGGCCCCCCAGGTCGGCCCCAGGGGCTAGGCGGCGGGCGCCCGGGGGACACTAACCCCGGGCCCGGAATACGTGGGGTCTAGGAGTCTATCGCGCCCGTGGGGATCAGGTCTCAGGCGCCGCTCTAATGGGGGCCGCGGCGGCCGGACAGTCTCTGGGGACGCTTCTTCCCCTGCACGGGGTCCCCCAGCTGTGCTAGCAGGAGGTCAGGAGGGGGGCACCTTGGCTGGGTCGACCCCCACCTGTTCACCTGGCTCCCAACAGGGGCAGAAACACAAAGCTTTTGTTAGGCATTTCATTTTTAAACGTAGGGCAGGGACGCCTGCGATTCCCCGCAGGCCAGCGGTGCCCTGGCCAGCGAGAGGGCACTCTGGTGGACCGCCCCCCCCCCCACCCCCGGTCCCCACTCTGCCCGCAGCTGTCTGGGCTCACATCGAGGAGACGGTGAGCGCGTCAGTGGCCTCTGCCCTTGGAAAGCTCCATTCGGAGCCCCCGGCGTGGGCCCCAAAGGTGCTACCATAACTCAGTAAAGGTGCTACCAGCAGCCCCAGCAGGGGAGCCCCCTGGAGCGGGGTCCCGGGAAACACAAACGAAATCACGGCCCCCGACGCACCCTCTAAGGCAGCCCCCGCGCTCCGACTCAGGGACTGACGCTCGCTGACCAGGCTGTCCTTCCACGTGGCCTCAGGCACAGCCCAGCCCTGCACGCTGGCCTTATGACCGTGACCCCTCGTTCCTCCCCCAGCCCCCCGACCCTGGCCGGGAAGTGGCCTGAAGGTGGGGGGGGGGCGGCGCGGATTCTGTCGGCCGCCCTGGGGCTGCCCTGCTGCCTCACATTCAGGTAATGGAGTCAGGTCCCCAGGGACGTCCACATCTGCTTAAAATATTGTCCAGTGAAATGAAATTCCTCAGCGGATCCAGGGCCCTGTGTCAGGCAGGCAGCCGTGGCCCTGTGCCTGCCTCGGCCGCCTTCCTGAGGAGGGCCGAGAGGGGTTTCCAGTTCCTGCCCCAGTGTGGGCTCCAGCTGGGTCTGGGCCTGAGCCACGCGCTGTGCTGGGCTCTTCCTCACGAAGGACTCCCAGGAAGGGGGAACCTGGGCTCTGCCCTACCCTGGGGTCTGGTTCCCTGGCCTCAGGGCTAGGGACGCCGCGGGACGCTGCCAGGAACCCGTTCTGGGTCCTGAGGGGAGCGGGCAGCGCAGGCTTCCCCACCTGACAGAAGGGCTGGAGGCCAGACGGGTGGCCCGCAGGGGCGTGGGACGCTGGCTGTTCCCGGGGCTGCTCTGGGGGCACTGAGCCGGCCTCTCGCTTGCGGCGAAGGCCCAGGGAGAGCGCCTCGCTTTCCACTTTCTCGCTCAAAGCTTCGGCCCCTTCGAGAGCCCGAGGGGGCAGCTCGCAGCCCAGGGGCGAGACTCTGAGAAAGCCCGCTGCGCTCCCGCACAGACCCCAACCAGCACGGGAACACCCACACCCCACGGCCCACGGGCCCACAGGTAGTGCAGGCACATCCCTGGAGCACCAGCCAGGAAACACTGGGGCCTTGTTCGCACCAAGAGGGGCCAGAGATCACAGGAGGTGGAGGAGGCCCAGGCTCTGAGCGCGGGGCAGGGGAGACGGGCTGGAAAGGGGAGCCTCGAGGAGGAGCCCCGCACAGCCCCGGGGGGACTCCAGGGGCGCCCGGCAGAAGCAGGGAGCTGCTTTTCCCCCTGGCGGGCGGCGGGTGCCTGGCCTCCGGCCGGGCCGCCGGGGCGCAGTCCTGGGGAGCCGGGCCGCCCCAGTCGACGGAGCAGAACTTCTCTCGAAAAGTGTGGGCAGTTTCTGGCCCACCAAGGCTCGTGCTCAGGGGCTCAGCCGCCGCGCGGTGAGGCTCGGCCTGGGCCGGGTCGGCCCGGGTCAGGCCGGAGAGCAGCGCGCTGGACGACCTGGTGGTCGGGCGGGGATCCCGAGGGGGAGCGGGCCGGGCGCCCCTGCCGCGGGTGGGCGGGCGGCCGGCGGCGGAGGGGGCGGCGGGAGCAGGCGGCGCCGGGTCCTCTCCGCGCGGCGCTCGCCGCTTCGCTGCAGCCGGGCCTCGGCCGGGCTTCGGGAGCCGCGCTCGCCCGCCCCGCCGCGCCGCCGCTCCCACCTGCCCTCCGCCCGGGGCCGCGATCCCGGGCCCGCGGGCCTCTGGGCCGAAGGTGCCGGCGGCCGGAGCGCGGGGGGCGCGGCGGGGCGGGCGGCCAGGCGCACCGGGCCGGCGGCGAGGACCCGGCCGGCGGCGGGCTGGGCGCGCGGAGCCTGGGGCTCGGCCCGAGACGGAGCGAAAGAGAAAGTAAGACCGGGGACCGGGCAGCGTCGCCGGGGGCAGCCGTGTCCCCGCCGGGCCTCGAGGCTGTGCCGGGCGACCAGGGGCAGGGGGGCTGGGGAGAGGGGAGGGGGTGGGGGGCGGGGGGCCGAGCGGGGCCGAGCGGGGCCGAGGGCGGCGGCAGCAGCGGATCGGAAGGCGGCCGGGTGGGGACCCTCCTGCCGGAGGCACCCGCGCCGGGGCTGCCCGGGCCACGGAGGAGCGCCCGCCCCCCGCGCGGGGGCACCAGTCGGGAATAAACTTCCCGACCGCAGCTCCAAGCCCAGGAAAGAGTCTCCATTTTGCTCCCCAAGTGGCCGAGGCTGTCCCGCCGCCGCCACCCCTGCCCCTGCGCCCGCGAAGCGGGGTGGACGCCGGCCCCGCGCCCCCTCCTCCGCCCCCTCCCCGGCTCGGGGTCTCCCTCCTCTGCGCCCAGCTGGCGGACGCCAAAGGCGGTGCTCTAGCGCCCACTATTTCAAAAGCCCGGAATATGATTTGACCAGGACTGAGAGCCACTCCGAGAGAGAGAGGGAGAGAGCGAGCGAGGAGGAAAAAGTTGCTCTACCCTTTCGTCAACTTTTCGCTAACTTTCGCTTTTCGCTCCCCTCCACCCCCAGCCCTCCCCCTCCGCCCCCCTCCCCGGCCCCCACCGCGCGCCTCGGGTTCCCGGGCCCGAGCGCCTGACACTGGGGGTGGGGGGGGGAGGGGGTTCGCGAGGAGGGGGCCGGCGCCTTCGGGGAGCGCGCGGCCCGGGCGCCCCGAGCCTCTGCGCCGAGCCCGGCCGCCCCGGAGCGCGGGAGGCGGAGCAGCCCCCGGGGCCGCGCGGCCGATCGGAGGGCCGGGAGCCCAGGGCGCGCCGGCCGCGCCCCGACGCGCACCCCTGGCCCGGGCGCCCCGGCCCCGCGGCCCGGACCCGGCGGCGCGGCGCGGCCGAGCGCGGGAGACTTACTTTTGGCCAGCTTCCTCGCCCTCGCCTTGGATCGCATGGTGCCGGCTCGCGGAATCTCTCTCCTCCTCCTCGAGTCCAGAAGCGGCTACACACTATCTTCATCTCCGCAGCATTGTCAGTTTGGACACCTTCGCACATGCGCACAGAGCACTCAATCTGACACCCCTCGCCGGGGCCAAAAAAACTTTGCAATGTATTCATCATCCTCATCGTCGCGCCGCCGTCGCCGCCGCCGCCTCGGCGCGGGATTGGGGGGCTCTCCTCGGCCTTCCCGGTCTTCAACTCACTTATCTCTCCCCCCCCCCCGCCCCCTCCCTCCCCCCCTCCCTTTTCGGCGCAGCTCGGAACTGGCCCTTTAAGAAAACATTCTGTGCACGGCGCTCCCGCCCGGGGCCCGCACCCCGGACACTTTAAAAGGACCCAGGTGGCCCCGGAGGCGAGGTGACTACTCCCCCCCCCCCCCCCCACCCTTCCCCTGCGCCGCGTCGCGCGGCTGCTCCCGCCCCGGCCCGGGCCGCGTCCGCGCCGCCACTTCCTAGAACGGGGGCCGCGCGCGCCGCGAGTTCGGACGCGGGTCTGGCTGGGTTGCTTCGTTTTGTTGCATTTTATTACCGATTAAAGAGCCTCGCGTTCGCCGCCGCCCCAGCCCGCTCCTGTCCCCGCGGCCCCCCGGCCCGGCCCGCCGTCGCCCGAGGGGGTGTCCGGGCCCCGCGCGCCGAACCCGGCTCCTCCGAAGCCCCCTCCGGGCCCCGCGCCCCCCTCGGGCCTGCCCGGCTCCCGCCCCTCCCCTCCGCCCCCCACCCCAGCGCCGCCGCTCCGGGCTTCGCGGCTCGAAAACAACAGCGGCGGCGCCGCCCGCTCCGCGCTCCGCCGCAGCCCCGGCGGGCGGGCGGGCGGCTGAAACTCGGACCCGCCGCCCTCGGTCCGCGCGGAACCGCCGAGAGCAGCGCGCCGGTCACCGGGGACGCAGCGCGGGGGCAGCCGTCCGAACCCCGGGGCGCCCCGGACCTCGCCGCCCTAGGGGCGCGCCCGCGCACTCCCGCCCCCGCCGGCCCCAGGTGAGTACCCGGCGGCGCGACCCCCGCCCCCCACCCCGGGCCGGGCCACCTTCGGGGAAGGGGCCTCTCGCGGCCCAGGTGCGTCGCGGGCGGGAAAGGCCGGCGGAGCAGGTGGCAGGGAGCGGCCGGCCGGGCGGCCCTCCGACGCGGAGGGTCGGGCGGGATGTCCGGGCCAGGGGCCTGGTGGGGACAGTGAGAACTCCTCATTCGAGGGTATCTGGGATTCGAGAATGAAATGGGGGTGGGGGGGTGGGGTGGGGGGGAAGGAGGCGCTGACCCCGGCCCTTCCTCGGGCGGGAGCTCTGCCAGGCTGCAGGACCGGGAGCGGTCCCAGAGTCCGCCCGAGCAGGGCAGAGGCCGAGCCTCGGATGCGGGTCTCCGCTGCGGCGGGTGGGCTCTCGCCCAGCCGCTCCCCATTTGTTGCGCAGCGAGGCCGGGGGCGCCTCCGCCGAGACCTGCGTTCCGAGCCTCACGGAAGAGAAGTGAACTCGCCGCCGTGGAACAGCTAACACCGAGACCCTGGGGTCCTAGCAGAGGCCCTCCGGTGGCCCGTGCCACCCCGGGCGGGCGAGCTCAACGGAGCAGGGCTTGGCAGGGGCAGAGGCGGGGATGAGCTGGGCCTCTGCGCCCCCGCGGCCCACAGCTGCCTCCCTGTCTGAATTCCAACGCCCACGGAGCTCCCCGGGCTTCGGGGTGCCCCAGGCGGAGAAGGCACCCTCTTCCCTGCTCTGTTTCTCGCTGAAGGCAGCCTCTGCTGTTTCCGGCCACAGGTGAGTGTTGCCCCTCTCGGCGCCGCGGGGAGCTCACCGGCGGCCGGGTCCCCTTGCCTGCAGTCCGTCCCAGGGCCTGTCGCCCCCACCCCACACTCTCTCTGTCCCCACGGGCTGGGTGGAGAACTGCCGGGGCCGGGGGGGGGGGGGGTCCCTGGCCTGGCTGCCAGGCTCTGGGATCATGATGGGTGGTCCCCATGGGGGACTGGGGCCTTGCCGCAGCCCCTAGCAGGCTCCTAGCCCACTTCAGTCCCAGGGTAGGGGGTCACCCGGAGGGGAAGGAGGGCACCTGGAGCCCAGAGCCGGGAGCTATTCTATAACCCAGCCGAGGCGGCTCCAGCCCATGGACCTGACCTGTCTGGTGCCACTGGCCAAAGAGGACACAAGGTCACCCTCAGACCTCAGCATCCCAGGACCCCCTTTCCCCACGCCTGGAGCCTCCTTGCAAAGTTGGTGCCGAGGCCTGCGAAGCACTCTCACCTGCAGTTCTTCCCCCCACCTCCATCCCCCACCCCCAGTGCAGCTCAGGCCTCCTTTTCCCCTGCCCTGGAGGTGGCCAGCAGGCTCCAAGGTTAGGAAGGCCCAGCCTTCTTCTTGGGGCACCCCAGCTCACTCTGGCCATCTAGCTCAGCTCAGAAGGTGATTAAAATCTTCTGGGCCGTGATGCTCTCTAGACTCTGGGGCTGTTACCCCTTCCAGGGTCTGGGGAAGGAGGACATGAGCGGCCTCTTCCCTGCCCTCCTCCAGGGCCCTGGGCTGGGGGTGGGGGTGGGGGCCGCAGCTCAGGGCCTGCCTGGGGAGAAGGAAGTAGGGGTCAGGAATGGCCAGGAGAGAGCCTAGCTGCTGGCACCCCCTGGTGCAGAGCGCTGGCTCCCATCCCCCAAGGGTTCTGCCTGGGCCGACCATCCTCAAGGCCATGGCCCTGGCCTGGCCGGGCCCTGCCCCCGCGTGGCCAGATTTAGAACCGAGAACAGGTCAGGCTTTGTAGAGTCCTGCAGAGAGAAAGGGCGAAGAAGGGGGGCTCAGAGGCCAGTCCAGATCCTAGCCCTGCCCTGCAGACATTTGGGGACATGGGGGAACAGGTATGGGCCGGCGGGGGCCACTAGAAGAGGGGCAGTTTTCATTTTGTGGACACTAAACAGTCAGAGGGCAGTTTTCAAGGCAAGCCAAGCCAAGCGTCAGGGACTCTCGTGACCGATGCCGGGCACAGGGGACACGCACTGTAACGCGGGCTTCGGCCATGGGCCAAGGGGCCCAACGGTCAGAGGCTGGTGACGTGTGGGCTACAGGGACACACCCTTCAGGACCCGGCTTTGTTGCTTGGGTCCAGGGTCCTTGATAGAGGACTCTTCCCGCCAGTCTTTGCCACAGCCTGAAGTCCGGCTTTAGCCAGGAGCTCTGCCCACCAGGGCCTTTCCAACAAGCAGGGAGGTGTAGCTGGAAACCCAGGATCAGATGCACTCTTTCAGGAAAGGGCCCGATTTGAGAGGGTGAGCAAGCCAGTCCTCAGTGCTGTCGTAAGCAGCGAGCGGGGGAGGGGGGTGGGGGGGTCTCCAACTCCGGGATGCCCCGAGAAGCCCAGGAGTGCCTCTCGCGTGCTCCCAGGGTTCACTCTGTCCTCGACTAGAGGGTCCCTTTGCTTGCCTAGGACCCGTGCTTCGTGCTAGCTCTTAAGGCCCGACTGCCGGAGAGCTCTGCCTTGTGATGTGCGTGCATCTGGAGTGCAGGGCCCTGGCCTCCTAGCCGGCACCCAGCCACCCGCCCAGGCCCTCGGGGCCCCAGGGAGCCCCACTGGGGCTGGGAGGCGGGACCGGGCAGGTGGATGGGCCCCGATTCTCACTGCTTCCCCCCTCCCTGTTGCTCTCTGCGCTCCTGAAACTTGGCCCTGGGCTTTCAGGCACTCAGCCTCGGGGCTCAATTGGATTCCCGGTCAGGTTTTGACCTCCAGTTCCTGCTCAGGAAAGCTCTGAGTCGCTTAACAGAATAAAAGCACGTCTCCCTCAGTTTACATACGGAACTGCCCCGAAGGGTCCAGACCACCAGTCCTTGCCCCACCCCCATCACGGGAACACTGAATCGGGCTGAGATGAGGGTCTCCCTCTCTGGGTACATCCTCCTGCCCCACATGGGGTGGAGACGTCTCCCAGACTCGAGCAGCAGAAGGCTTGGAGACCACTGGGATGCTGGAGGACCATCTGGTTTGATTCCCACTCTAGAGAAAACGGAGGTGGCACTCAGCAGGGGACTCAGCGGAGACCCAACGCAGAAGCCCGTCCAGTGCAGGGCCCAGAGCTAGCTGGAGCCTTTGGTCTAGGATGCTGGGGGTGTGGGGCACAGCCTCTGCGGTGTTTGTCCTCCTCCTGGTGCCTCAGCTCTGGCCGGGGCCACAGGAGCCTCCCAAAACTCTGGGGTTAATGTTGCAGGCCCCCTTTTGCCCTTCATCCCACCCCAAGGCCAGGGACACCAGCTGTGAGCCGGCTAATGTTAGGGGACAGAGGACACAGGTCCTGATCTCTGGCCCAGCAAGTTCGCCCGTGGAGTGGCAAGGCTGTTCCCTACGCGGCTCTCAGCGCAGGTCTCCCAGCGCACAGGCGGCCCCTTCTCTGGACTGGGTCCTGACTGTGTTGGGGCGCTGTCGGCCAGCGCTTCCCAGGAATGTGAGCCATGTACTCGATTTCCAACAAACCCCAGGTATTTGGAAGCCTACTTCCTCCCGAGGCAGGAGGACTGGGTCCCTTGCGTCGGGCAGCCTCTTGGGAGGGTCCACGGGAGATTTCTCTGCCCTGGCTGGGACAACTATCCCTCAGGGGCACGGGCGCAGGCGTCTGCGCATTTGCGGGGCGTAATCAGAAATTTGTCTTGTTTTGTTTTGTTTTTCATGCAAGAGATTGCAGCTGTGGGCCTAAACTCCCCAGCTGAGCTCCCTGGGGCGGAGTTCGGTCCCAGGACCCCTGGCCCAAACGGACTCTCTCCAGGGAGCGCAGGAAGCCCCCAGATGCGGCTTCCTCCGCGGCGCGCACAGGGGGCCCGGCCGAGCGGCGGGTAAGCGGCCAGGCTCCCGCAGCTGCGCGCGGACTCCGGTTACCGCCGCGCGAGCCACAAACGGAATCGGCTTCCCTCGCCGTTTCTCTCCATCCCAGACCTTTCAAAATCCGCCAACGAATGTGGTTGCGGGTTCGCGCCGATCCCGAGCCCTGCGCTCACCCCGCGCCGCTTGGAGCGGGGACTTGGCGCCGCGCTCACCCCCGGGGCCGCCCGCCTGCGCGCCGGGAGCAGCTTCGTTGCACCGAGCGCCCGTGCCCAGCAGCGCCCAGAGCTCCGCGCGGCGGAGGTGGCGCGGTGGTCCCGCAGAACGCTGCCCGCGTGGACGCCGCCGCCTCCTCTTGCTCCCGGTTCCGGCCGAGCTCCGGCAGGGCCCGGGGAGCAACGAAAACCGCGAGCCGAGTCGCTTTCCCGGAGGCGGAACCCCGGGAACCTCTGGGTGGGCGCCCGCCCTCCGCTTCCCCCAAAGCCCCAGAGGCAAGGACAGTGACGCAGCGCCCGAATAACTGAGCAGACTCCCCAGGTCAGCTTGCGCCCCTTCACCCGTCGGCTTGCAAAGCCCCCTCCTTTCCGTCCTCTCCACCGTGGTCCCCGCCCCCACAACAAGGACCCTCTTAGTTTGGAGACCAAATGTCGCCTTTGCTCCTGCGGGCTCGACACACCAGAGCTGTAACCTTGGAAAAGCTGCCATGGGTTTCTTCTTCCCGCCTCAGTTTCCCCATTTGTGAAGTGAGACCAAATCCTGGGCCCCTCCCACAGGTTTCTGTGGGGCAGGTTGGAGAACTGATGGATGGAGCCCTCAGGCGGGGCTTGCGCACGCAGCCCACCCCTTGGGGCGCGATTGCGCCAGGAGGCTCAGAGCTGGTGCCCAGGAGCCCAGGGTTGCCCTCGAGCAACTCTGGCCGGTCCTGCCTTGTGCGTCCCCAGCCGCGTCCCGGAACTGCCCTCCCGGGGGCTCCGTGCAGGTGGTGTGACGGCCCAGCTCCGTGGCCGGAGACTCTTCTCTGCCCTTGCCTGGGTTTTGCTCGCCCGACCGTTCTCTTGGGTTCCTCGGGGCCAGGGTGCAAAGAGGCTTAACACGCCAGGGTCCAGCTCTTCTGGTGGTACCACCGGCAACCCAGGCCCCGCAGAGGGAGGGTCCTGGGGCTGCCAGGGAGCGGAGACCGGCGACAGGGGCCCGAGTCCCTGCTGAGTTCCCAAGGGGGACTACGCCCCCCCCTCCCTCCTCCTCCCCTCGCTGGGGTGCTGGGGAGATCCGGTGCGGCCAGAGCTGGAGTGTCCCTGCGGGCACATCGGGGCGGGACCCGCCCCGTAGGGCGTGCCCCTGCGGTGCTCTTCCCCGCTGAGTGGTGTCCGAGGGGCTGGGGCTGGGGAACCAAGGGGAGGGGGCATGGCCTGAGCCAAACTTCCAGACCACGCACTGCTCTGGGCGGGACTGCCGCCACTGCCGCCGCCGGGGGAGCTGGGGAGGGGAACTGGGGCGACCAAGAAATGCTCAGGGGGACACTCCCTCCCCTACACCCCTTTGCTACTTCTAAACCATAATGGGGGTGGGAGGGGGTGGCTGGTGGAGACCAGGACCGCCTCTGGGGAAGGCAAAAATTGACCTCCCCTGCTGAGGACCCGGGAGGTGGATGGAATCAGTCATGAGTCCTCCCTCCCAGGACAGCGCCTCCTGCCCTTGCCCCGGGTGCTGGTGCCCTGACACGGGGCTCTGGAAGGGAGCAGGACCCATGTCTGTCTCGGGTCTGGTGCCTGAAGCACAGGGCCTGCTGCTGTCCATCTCCACTCCCCGCCCCCCGCCCACCCTCCCCCTGCATCCCACCCCACCCCTGTCCTTGCCTCCTGCCTTCTGGAGGGAGCTCCCGTGAAGGAAGGGGGCCAGCCCCATGCCCCCTGCAGCCCAGGCAAGTCCACAGACCCCCCTGGCCTGGGGCAGGGTCCTGGCCTTGAGTGGCTCTCCATTCATGGGACAGACCTCCGCCCCCACCCCTCCAGAACAGCAGAATTATAGGGTGAGGGGAGCCGAGAGAGCCGAGTGGAGGGTGAAGGCAGGAAGAGCCTTAGCCGAGTCAGACCCCACTCCCTCTGGGACCCTGAGTCTGTCCCCCAGCTTCCTGGGCACCCCAGTTTCCTAATGTGTAATTTGGGGGCCACCGAGCAGGGGGTATTGTGGAGAGAGCTGCGCGCAGACCCCACTGGCCCCTCCGGGTTGTGGCAGCTGTCATCAGCAGGGATCCCTGCGCCCTCTGACCCCAGAGGTCTGTCTCTAGGGACTTTGAGCTGGAGTCATGGAGAGGAGCTGCTCTGGCTGGCCGGACCCAGAGGGGGAGTGGGCCAGGCCAGGGCTCCTGGGAGGCTCAGGGCGCACGGAATCCCCAGGTCTCAATGGGCTCCCAGAGTCAGGCCCCGCCCTCTGGCCCCGGGCCTGCCCCGGTCTTCTCACGGGTGCACCCCTGCCCTCCGTGAGGCCAAGGCTCTGGGACCAAGCTGCAGACCTAGCATTTACTCGTTCACTCATTCGTTCATTCGCTGACGTGGCCAGAGGCCCCCGAAGGCGGAATGCTCCTGGAACTTACCAGGTGCTGTTTGCCCCTGCAGCCTCCAGGGCGGCTCAACAAAGCCCCAGGGTTATCTCCAGCTCGCGTGGGGCTCAGTGAGTGAAAGAATGAGTCGCGAATGAATGAAAAGTACCGAGTGCGAAGAAAGTGGCTCTGAGATCTGATTTCGGTCCAGAGGCCCAAGGGGACGAGGGGCAACCTTACCAGACGTCACCCGTTCTGAGTGCCGGAGGCCGCGTGCCCTGTCCTGCACCTGTCCCGACTCGACAGGCCGCCAATGCCGGGCCCACATCCCACATGACAGGGACACGGCAGTGAGCAAGCACCCGGTCCCCTGCTGCATCGTGTGTGGAAAAGGAAGCCAGCTTGCTCGAGGTGGGGGGGGGGGGGCTCCGCGGGATGATGGGGGCAGGGGGTGACGGCGGCAAGAGGGAAACTGGCCCCATGGCGGTCCCTGGCTTGCCGTGGCGGAGCGCGGGGGGTGCCGGGGCTCCTGGGCCAGGCCGCCGTGTGACCCTCGCGACAATGCGGCAGGAACTGCAATGGTTCGCACCTTACGGACGGGAGACCCGCGCTGGGAGGCGCAGGGGCTCGTCAGAGGGGCAGGAGAGCGGGGTTCATCTGCCTGACCGCCGAGCCCCACGGTGCTGGTCGCCAGGGTGGGTGCGTGAGAGGCGCTGCTTGCAGAGGGGTCTCTGTCTGGGACCCTTTCTGGGATTCCTTGTGGTGCCCGGGATGTGAGCCCCAGAGGGCGCGCTGGCACGACGGTCACCCGCCTGCTCCTGGCGGTGGCCAAGGCGTTTATTTGTGGGCATCCCGAGAGACGGAGCCGTTTGTGGTACGTGTTTCCCCAGAGTCCGGTTCTCACTGGGGAGTCGGGGTCCCCCTTTCCTTCCCAACACCCGCCCCTGGGGCCGTTCCGCGGCGGCCCCCGCGGCCCAGGCCCCCCCGCACCCCAGCCGGTGGCTTTGGGGACTCGGCGTGGGGCTGACGTGTCCAACTAGTCGTGCTCTGTATCTGGGGCTCCGCGGAGATATTTCCAATCGTAAAATGTGTCGTTCAAAAAACATATGTGTCAGTGGAGTCCTCGCTGAGCCTGGACCACATGGGACATAGTTCTAATAAACACGAATGGGCCAGTGTTCACATTAGAGAGGGAACAGTTTCTAGTGGAAATGCGGTGCTTTTAACAGAGGCTAATTAATAAACAGCGGGTAATTGTTCGTGGCACATTGTGGCAGAGAGTAATTTTCGTTTCAGAGGGGAGAAGGGCCAAACCTCCTCCCCCCTCAGCCCTTCTGTGTAATAACCAGCTTGGCTTCACCTCTGCCTTGAATTTTTACAGCTGGAGCTGTTTACCATCTTCCAACTGTCACGAAAAAAGGGAAAAGTATCACTTAGACAGAGCCATTGAAAACTCAGCGTCGTACGTGGATTTCTTCACGGAAATAAATCACACGAAGCGAGACTCCTGTTCTCCGAGTGACGTCGTCCGCTGAAGGCTGCCTCCCCCGTCAGATCAGCGTTGGGTGCTTTCCTCCTCGTGCGGGCGCCCTTTCCGCAAGACCAGGGCCCCGCCTCGGGCTCGGCCCGGGACACCGGAAAGGTCTCTGCCTGGGTCAGCCCGGCACGACCGGGTCCAGAGGGCGAAAACATCTCCAACTCCACAGACTGCTTGGAAGCTTTGCTTTGGAACCATAGGTTCTGAGGTGGAAAGGCCGTGAATGCTTCCAGAAGAAACGTGTGCAGCGCCCGGCGGAAGGTGAAGGCCCTTTGGGTCCTTCCGGAGCCGACGGTGACACTGGCTGCGGTGTCATCCCCTTGAAGTGAATGAGGATCCGGAAAATCAGCGGGAAGGCGTCCAGGAGATGTGGTGTATTTGGCCACGAGAAGGGACAAAGTCCTGACACGTGCCACAACGCGTGTGACCTCAGAAACATCATTCTCGGTGAAAGAAACTAGTCACGAGGCCACATGTTGTCTGGGTCCATTTACAAGAAGTGTCTAGGACAGGAAAGTCCGCAGAGACAGAAGGGGGAGGGGTGGCTGACAGGGGGTGGGGGAGGAGTGTGGGGGGGTGACTGTTGACGGACGGGGGTCTCCCTCTGCTGGGTGAGGACCGTGTTCTGGAACCAGCTGGCTGTACTAAATGCTACCACACCGTTCACTATAAGACGGTAAATGTTACGCTGTGTGGACTGGATCTCACTACATCCGTTATTTTGCAAAATCACCGCTGAGCGTGCACGTTTCAAACCTCCGCGCCCATCTCGAAACCCTTCTTAAATTCGGGACCGAGCACACAGCAGGCAGGGTGGGTGACGGGGGTGTGCTCCCCGTGAAGGGATCCGCGAGCGCTGGACCTCGGTGAGGCCCAAAGCCACGGCCCCTTTCCTCGGGGCTGGCTGTGCGGCCCCCTCCCCTCAGTCTGTCTCCTTCCCACCAGCCCGGAGGGAACCCCTACCCGGCATTTTGCGTTAACCATCTCCTTGCCTCAGTTTACG
Organism: Panthera leo; assembly: GCF_018350215.1. Classification (NCBI taxonomy): domain Eukaryota; kingdom Metazoa; phylum Chordata; class Mammalia; order Carnivora; family Felidae; genus Panthera; species Panthera leo. The sequence goes on along the minus strand of NC_056686.1, from coordinate 1,597,897 downwards.
GCGTCTTCACCCAACACAGGTGCAGAGTCGAGCTGCAGAGTCCGTTCAGAACGAAAATGAGTGAGACGCATTAAAATCACCATAAAAGGGCAGGGGAGGCGTGATCCGTCCACACCACGGATTATCGTTTGGCCACTGAAAAGGGCGCTGACGTAGCTATGACACGATGAACCTTGCAGACGTGATGCGCGGCACGAGAAGCCGGTCGCAAAAAGCCACGGGTCCTACGACTCCATATGACGTGCCCAGAGGGGCGCCCGGGTGGGTCAGTCGGTTAAGCATCTGACTCTCGATTTGGGCTCAGGTCATGATCTCACGGTTCGGGAGATCGAGCCCTGTGTCGGGATCTGCGCTGACGGCACGGAGCCTGCTTGGGATTCTCCCTCTCCCTCTCCCTCTCCCTCTCTCCGCCCCTCTTCCCACCCACCCCTCAAAATAAATAAATCAACGTATTATACGAAGTCTCCAGAAGAGGCAAATCTGTAGAAACAGAGAACAGGTTGCCGGTCGCCAAGCTGCGGAAGGAAAGGCAGTGGCGTCGCGGGCGGGTGAAGGTCTCAAGGGACGAGCCAGACCCAAGTCTTAAGACCCTCAGCTGGAAGCCGGGGGGAAATAAAGCTGACCGCTCACAGCCCCGGCCCTTGTGTTAATTCAAGCAGCCCACATTCACCGCACGCCTAGTGTGTGCTTGTGTGGCCAGAGGCCCGTAGATGTAGCCGTGACCGAAACAGGTAAAAGGCGTCCTCGCCGTGGAGCTCTCGTTCCCATGAGGAAGGCAGCGGAAGCAGGCTGAGACCCTGCCCAGCAGGTTCAAAGTCTCTGCGCGACGTGGGGGATAATCAAGGAGGGAAATGAGGAGACGAGCCGAGAGAGTCAGAAGGGAACACTGTGAGTGTCTAGGGAACAGCATTTGGGCAGAGGGAACAGCCAGTGCTGAGGCCCTGAGGCACAAGTGGTCAAAGTGGCTGGAACACAAGGATGGAGGGAGGAGATCAGTGCGGGGGCGTGGGGGGCAGGGGCGAGGCGGTGCAGGTCAAGGCTACAGATGGGGTTAAGACTTTGAATCAGTCTCCCTTTCTCCCTTTCTCAAGGTTGGTTGTCCTGTATTAGTCTGTGGGCTCAACGTAATCACAAGGGACCTTAAAGTGGTGAAGGGAGGCAGAAGGATTCAACCGGCTTTGAATGTGGAAGGGGGCCCCGAGCTAAGGAACGCGGGTGGCCTTCTGACGCTGGTTCTGGACCGTCCCCGGAGGGAGGCGCGCCTGCCGATACCTCGTTTTTCGCCTGGTGTGACCCCTTTCAGACCTCCCATCCGCAGAACCGCAAAATGACAAAGGGCGCCGTGTCGGGCCACTGAATTTATGGGATTTTGTTGCAGCGGCCACAGGAAATTCGCACGGGGCAGGAGGGGAGGCGGGAAGTTCACACGTAGTCAGGACAAGGGGAGGGACCGTGACCGCAAGGTTGCTGGCACACCTGGCCCCTTAGTCACTCTACTCGGGTAGGGACTGGGAGTCCTCGACATCTGCCTGCAGCCGTGGCCCTAGGGCTGCTGCCCCTACTGTCCCCTGGGGGGCGTCCGCTGGGCTCTCACTCCCCCGGCACCCACATCGTCGTGGCCTACTTTCTCATTAAAAAATTTTTTGGGGTGGGGGGAGGCGCCTGGGTGGCTCAGTCGGTTAAACATCCGACTTCGGCCCAGGTCATGGTCTCACGGTCCGTGTGTTCGAGCCCTGAGTCAGTCTCTGGGCTGACAGCTCGGAGCCTGGAGCCCGTTTCGGATTCCGTGTCTCCCTCTCTCTGACCCTCCCCCGTTCATGCTGTGTCTCTCTCTGTCTCAAAATTAAACGTTTAAAAAAATAAAAAAATTTTTTTTAGTGTTTATTTATTTTTGAGAGAGGAAGAGAGAGAGAGACAGAGCATGAACGGGAGAGGGGTGGAGCTAGAGGGAGACACAGAATCCGAAGCAGCTCCAGGCTCCGAGCTGGCAGCACAGAGCCCAACGGGGGCTTGAACTCACGGACCGCGAGATCGTGACCTGAGCTGAAGTCGGACGCTCGGCCGACGGAGCCCCCCGGGCCCCCTATTTTCTCATTTTTCTGGGGCACATCCTCTAGAAGCTCCCGATAAACTGGGAGGTACATCTTTTAGGACCTGCATGTATGAAAATGCCTTCATTCTTCCTCCACACGAGTGAAAGCCTGGCCGGGCGTGGAACTCGAGCTTGGAGATGCTCGGCATCCAGAATTGTAAGATTATCTTCTTGCTTCCGGAGGCGCTGTGGAAAAGTGAGGACTCTCTGTCCCCTTGTGCTTGGGGTACAACGTGCTTTTTCTTCCTGGGAATCTCATAGAACCTTCTCCTTGTCCCAAGTGTCCCACTCAGTGCGGCATCAGACCAATGTGTGCTGGGGCGCTGGGATGTTGGGGTGCTGGGCGCTGGAGTGTTGGGGTGTTGGGACATTGGGGTGCTGGGGCACTGGGGTGTTGGGGCGCTGGAGTGCTGGGGTACTGGGACATTGGGGTGCTGGGGCACTGGGATGTTAGGGTGCTGGGGTGCTGGGATGTTGGGGTGCTGGGGCTCTGGGACGCTGGGATGTTGGGGTGCTGAGGCTTTAGGGTGTTGGGATGTTGGGGCACTGGGATATTGGGACATTGGGGCACTGGGGCACTGGGATGTTAGGGCGCTGGGGTTCTGGGCTATTGGGGCTCTGGGGCTCTGGGATGTTGGGGCGCTTGGGCTCTGGGTGCTGGGATGTTAGGGCGCTGGGGTGCTGGGATGTTGGGGTGCTGGGATGTTGGGGCACTGGGGCTCTGGGGTGCTTGCATATTGGGGTGCTGGGGCTCTGGGGCACTGGGGCAATGTTATGTTGGGGAGCTGGGGCTCTGGGGTGCTGGGATGTCGGGGCGCTGGGGCGTGTCTGCTCTCCTCCAAGGGGGCTTCTTTCAAACTGGGAGTTTGTGTCCCTCAGTTCTGGGGAATTTCCGTGAAATCCCTCGTTGCAGATTTTCTGCCCTCTGTTACCTCCGCTCTTTGTTCTTGGAATCCGAAGGACACTAAGAAGTTTTCTTCTGTCCACGTGGTCTGTGTGTCCTCCAGCTGGCTTTGTTCTAGTCGTTTCAGTCTCTGCGAGTTCATCTTCCGTCACCGCTCTGATCTGAAGCGGGGGACACAGAGCTGGTTGGAAGATGGAGGTAAGGGAGGGGCTCGTCACCCTTGGCGCTCATAGCGGGGTGATCCTGGCAGCACTCGATGTCAGCGTCTTTAGGGACGGGTCTGAGGCCCAGGCAAGTTCCCCAGGGGCTGAGGGGGGGCCAGCCGGTACTCTGGGAGCCAAGTTGGGGTGTCTGCGGTCGGCGGCGGGTCACGGCTGCCTGCGTGCCGGGGCAGAGGCCTTTGGACTGTTGCCAACCTGGGGAGGGGAGGGAGGAGCGCGTCCAGGAATCCTCTCCCTCTCAGCCCGGCCTTCCCGCCCACAGCTGTTCCTGCCCCCCAAGTCTCAAGCTTGCTTTTATGGCCAATCCTGGGTTTCGGGCGCTCTTTGTATTAAATCCGGTGAAAGCCGGGCGCCTGGGTGGCTCAGTGGGTTGAGCGTCCGACTCTCGATTTCGGCTCAGGTCATGATCCCAAGGTCGTGGGATCAAGCCCTGTGTCCGGCTCTGTGCTGAGTGTGCAGCCTGTTTAAGATTCTCTCTCCCTCCGTCTCTGTCCCTTTCCCTGGCTCATGCTGTCTGTCTCTGTCTGTAAAATAGACATGAAATGAAATGAAGTGAAGTGAAGTGAAGTGAAGTGAAGTGAAGTGAAATGAAGTCAAATGAAATTAATCCTGTAGGTGCCCACCTTCCCTCTCTCAGTCCGGGCAGTCTCTCCCTCTCGTCCGTGAGCCAGGTGCCACGGGTCCCTCTGCAAGGGGGTCTTCAGAGATTTGCCGCTGCCCTGCCCTACCCTGTCCTCACCACTCCCATGGGTAGATGTCTTTTAAAGTCTCCTTTTTTGTGCGGTTGGAGTGGGCGTTGCAGAGGGGGGACGATAGGTGTGTTTAATCTGCCGTCTTCACCCGGAGTCTTTTGTGGCTGTTTTTTTATTTCATTTAGTCCTTTTAGTTTTTGCGGGGTTATATTAGAAAGGCCGTGTCCCCTTTAGGTCCGGGTTTAATACCGTGTGGGCTCCACAGGCTCTGAGGTTTTCTGGGTCCTGACCTGTGAGTCCCCTGGAGCCCCCGCCCCCTTGAGCCGTGTCTGTGGGGTCCACACGCGGACTGTTGTGCAGACAGTGAACATGACGGTGTAGACACATGCGTGTTGCCAACACTGATAGGACCCTGAAACACGGGGGGGAGGGGCCTTTAGGAATACGAATTGAAATATTAACAGGAGTCTAATCTGAGAGATGAGATTTCAGGGTCATATCATATCATATCATATGATAACTCCTGGGGGGACAGGCTCTTCCTCTCGCACCTCTGCCTTCTCCCTCCTGACACTGGCCTCCCTGAGCCCACGTGGGTCTGATCGGATTCCCCCTCATCCTCTGCCCCACTCATCACTACGTGGACAATTTGCTTTGTATTTGAGATTTTACTCACTTTTTACCTGAGGCTCGACCCTGAGGACTGCTGGGGGCTGTAGTTGTTCCCAGGTCCTTGCCTTCCCTTTGTCCCGGACCCCAGGAGGACACAGGGGATGGGGCAGAACCCCATCCAATTGGGAGAACTGGGGGCTTTCGCTGAAGGCTTGAGGGCAGAGACTGGCCTCCACCCGCACCCTTAGAATTGGATCCACTCCCCCAAAGATGGCTAGGCTGCCCAGGGTCCACGGGCTCCTGGCGTTTCCTCTCAGGGAGACCCCTGGACCATAGGAGCCCAGCACCTGCCCCTTCGCTCAACCCCAGGCCAGCTCCTCAGGCTCAGGCAGGCTCCAGGGAAGGAGCTTCTCCGTGCCCTCTGCCACCAGCCTCTTCCAGGCCACTGCCATCTCTCACCGGCTCTCTTACCTCCTGGCTGGTCCCCAAACCACAGTCTGTCCTCCCATGCTACCCTCAGGGCCAAGAGGGGAGCTTCTTGCCTGTTTTATTTCCTCTTATTCTCTAGGATCTAGCAGACTGTGGCACATGGAGATGAACAATGGTTTGGGATGGAAGGAGGGAAGGAAGGAAGGAAGGAAAGAAGGGAAAGAGGGAAGGAAGGAAGGAAGGAAGGAAGGAAGGAAAGGAGGGAAGGAGGGAGGGAAGGAAGGAAGGAAGGAAAGAAGGGAGGGAGGGAAGGAAGGAAGGAAGGAAGGAAGGAAGGAAGGAAAGGAGGGAAGGAAGGAAGGAAAGAAGGGAGGGAGGGAAGGAAGGAAGGAAGGAAGGAAGGAAGGAGGAAGGAAAAATAGAGAGGGGGGTGGATGGATGGTGGGTAGATGAACCCCTGCCCAATGAACCGAGGACCTGGAGTTCCATGATGAAACTAGAGATGCACTGGGGAAACTGAGGCCCAGCAGAGGGGAGGGTAGAATTTTCTCACGATCACAGCGCACGCTGGCAACAGCCGGCCCGGGACCCCAGAGCTCTGCCCTCCCTGTCCGGCTGCCCACGGTGGTTACGTTTCACTTTGACAAGCAGTCAGGATGCGTGTCTTGGGCCTTTTGTTGGCCCCAAGGTGGAGCTCTCCAGGGCCCCGGATCTGCGACCCCTCACCTCTGTTCGCCCGCCCCTGTAGGCAGCACAGTAGCCCTGACTGTCCTTCCTAACTGTGAGACCCCAGGCTCAGGACCCAGGGAAGGAAAATTGACAAGCTGATGCCCACCTCTCAGGGTTGCTGCTCAGAACCCATAAGGTGGTCACGTGACACCTGTGCCCTGCCCCTGCCACACAGTCTGTTCTGTACCCCTCCTTCTGCTGAAATTCCTCTCCGGGCCCCCAGAGACATCCGAGACGACTCTGTTCTACTTTGTCTCTTGTCCCCCTGCAGCACTGCACGTGCCCTTTCAACTCACTCCTTAAAATTCCCAAAAACCCGCGTCCCCCCATGACAATGCTCAGACCCCTCCCTGGGTTAGGGTCTTGGGATCACCCCTGAGGGACAGCCCATCGGCTCTCCTTCCAGTCGGGTGTAGACAGGCACCATCGGGTGGGCCAGAACTGTCCTTGGCTGTGGCCGTGCTGGGCACAGCACAGCCTCCTTCAGGGTCATCGGCCCCGTATAGGGGACTCTGTGACCCATCAAGTTCCCCTGTGGGGCAGCTCCAGGCTCTGTGTAAACGAGGCATTGCGAGAGCAGCTGCCTCGAGCTCCAAGGTTTTTATGGGTTTGCCTTAAAGATTTTATTTCCAGAAAAAACCAAAAGCAATTAATCCAAATTACAGAGTAGTCATTTGCAATAATATTTGCTTTAAATATATGTATTTTTTAAAACCCCTAAGCTGTGAGCCTCCAGTGAGTTCGAGGTGAAGGACACCTTGAAATAATTACATTTTTTTTGCTTGTTTTATGTTGTGAAAATGGCTTGGTCGATTTAGGGAAAAATTGTAAAATAGTCAGCTGACTCCCTTATAAAGGCAACATTATTTTTTTTCTCCAAATTCTGCCAGAATAACCACATCACGCTCGTTTACCCTCTTGCCTTGAAGGTGGATTTCTTCCAGAAGTGCCTCAAGCATCTGTTCAGCTGCCCCTCCCCCCAGCCTTGGCCAGCAAGGGGAGCGATGCCCCTCCCAGAGACACAACCCATGGGTGGCATTTCCCAGCGTGCAGCCAGGAGGACAAGGGTCCAGCATGGTGAGGGTCCATGTGCCGACAGACCAGCCGACCACCCCACCCGGCTGGGTGGGAGGGAGGGGACCCAGGTTCACCTGCCCTCTTTGTGTCGGTGATGATTAGGGACCCTGCCAACTGTGATGAGTGTAGCCCAGACAGAGGGCACCCAGCCCAGCTAGGACCCTCTGGCCAGTGAGCATGCGTAGTGAGAGGCTTCGCCGCTTGGAAGATGGAAATTTGCTGGAAGATTCAATTGTGCTTAGTAGAGCATCAGAACGCCCAACCACGCTGGGTCAGGATGCCTGGTTTTGTTGCCAGCACAGCCCCCGAGTGCCCGGGAGTCCTTAGGCGGAAGCTTTCCCCACTGTTCCCCAGACATTTTATCATCCAATGTCTCCTCTGCAGATCTGTGAGTTGCAGATATGTCCTCCCAGGATTTGGCTTTCCTTGTCATTTCTGTAACAGTGTCTTTTGAAGAAGAAACTTCTTAAATTTTAGCAATATACTATTTTTTTAACTTAGAGTTGCTGCCTTTGTTTCTGTCGTGTATTGCCTAACCCGAGGTCACCAAGATTTCCTACCATGTTTTCTCTTAAAAAGTTTATGGTTTTAAGTCTTAAATTTGGATCCATTTTGGATTTGTTTGTTTTTGTAGTGCCTTTGAGGTTTTTTGGGGTTTTTTTTGTGGTGTGAGGTAAGTGTTGAAGTTTTGGTTTTTTGTGGGTTGTGTGTGTGTGAGTGTGTGTATGTTTTGCATATGAGTGTCCAATTTCTCCTGCATCATTTGTTGAAAAGTTGATGATTCCCCCCCCCCCCTTGAATTGCCTTGGCAACCTTGTCAAAAAATAATTGACAAAACATGTACAGTCTACTTGTGGACTTTCTGTTCTGTTGATCTCTGTATTTATTCTTTGACCAGTACCACACTGTCTTGATTACTGTAGCTTTACAAGAGGCCTTGAGATACAGTACGCCTTCCAATCTTTTTCTTCATTTTCGAAATTGGTTAGGCTATTTTAGGGCCTTTGTGTCCCCACATAAACATTAAGACTCACTTGTGAATTTCTCCAAGAAAGCATTCTGGGATTTTTTTAATTGCTATTGCATCGAATCTATAGATCAATTCCAGGAAAATTGTCATTCTTACAATATTGAACCTTCTAATCCATGAAAATGGTATATCTCCCCCATTTATTTAGATCTTAATTTGTTTCAGCAATATTTGGTTATTTTCAGTTTATGAGCCTTACACAATTTTGGTGAAACTGATTTCTAAGCATATCATAATTTTTATCCTATTATAAATTTTAAAAAATTTCATTCAGTTGCCAATTGTTCCTTGCTAGCATGTAAAATCTGATAAATATTTGCACATTGACCTTTTGTACATTGTGATCTTGTTACACTCACTTATGAATCCTTACAGCTTTTTTTTTTTCAGTTTCCTTTGAATTTTCTACATAGGTAAATATATTATCTGTACCTATTTATTCCCTAAGTGAACCCTGGTAGTTTGTGTGTTTTTTTTTTTTTTTAACATTTATTTATTTTTGAGACAGAGAGAGACAAAGCATGAATGGGGGAGGGTCAGAGAGAGGGAGACACAGAATCTGAAACAGGCTCCAGGCTCTGAGCCGTCAGCCCAGAGCCCGACGCGGGGCTCGAACTCACGGACCGCGAGATCATGACCTGAGCCGAAGTTGGCCGCTTAACCAACTGAGCCACCCAGGCACCCCTAGTTTGTGTTTTTTGAGAAATGTATTCTTTTCATCTTAGTTTTCGAATATATTAGCATAAAGCTGTTCATAGCATTTCCTTATTACCCTTTTACTGTCTGTAGAGTTGGTAGTGATGTCTCCTCTTTATTTCTGACTTTGATAATTTGTGTCTTCTATTCTTCTTAATCAATCTGGCTAGAGGTTTATCAATAAACCTCTTTAAGAACAGGTTTTGGTTTTATTGATTGTTGTCTATTATTTTTCTTTTTTCTATTTCATTTATTTTTTTCTTTTTATTATTTCTTTTTGCTGACTTAGATTTTCCTTCATTTTATAGTTCTTTCAGAAGGGAGCATAGATTTCTAATTTGAAATCTTTTATCTTTTCTAATGTAAGAATTTTTAAGGATCATTTTTAAATTCTAGGTAGCTTTCTTTTTTTTTAAGTTTATTTATTTTTGAGAGAGACAGAGACAGCATGAGTGGGGGAGGGGCAGAGGGGGAGGGAGAGAGAGAATCCCAAGTAGGCTCTGTGCTGTCAGCACAGAGCAGTATGTGGGGCTCAAACCCATGAAACCACGAGACCATGACCTGAGCAGAAATCAAGAATCAGACGCTTAACTGACTGAGCAACCCAGGCACCCCTAAATAAGAATTTAACGTCACAAGTTTTCTTCTAAGCACTGCTAGGCTGCATTCCACAAATTTCAAAATATTGCGTTTTCAATTTTGTTCAGTTCAAAATATTTTATAACTTCTTTTGTGATTTTTTTGGCCCATGAATTATTCAGAAATGTGTTCGTTTTCAAATATTTGGGGATTTCTGGATATCGTCTATTATTGATTTCTAGTTCAATTATATTGTCATCAGAAAAAGCTTTGTGGGCACCGGGGTGGCTCAGTCGGTTAGGCGTCTGACTCTTGATTTCAGCTCGGGTCATGATCTCACGGTTCGTGAGTTTGAGCCCCACATAAAATCGGGTCTTGATTTTTTTTAATTCAACCTGAAAATTTCGACTTTTAAATTGGAAAGTTTAGGCCATTTACATTTAATGTGATTGTATATGGTTGGGGTTCAATATACCGTCTTACCTTTTATTTTCCTATCTGTCTCATTTCTTTGTTGTTCTTGGTTTTCTGCCCTCTTGAATTAAATGTTCTCAAACATCCATTTTACCTCCAATAGGGGCTTACTAGCTATATCTTTTCTCTTTAGTGACTGTTCTAGTTTGCCACATACATCTTTAACTTATCAAAGTGCCTTCAGATAGTGTTGTACCTTTTCATGTATAGCGTGGAACCTCATGGTAGGGTGGGACCTCATGGTAGCACACATCTATTTCTCCTCCTCTGTCCTTGTGCTCTTGTCATAGAGGTTGCTTCTCTACCTTATCAATTGGTTAATATAGTATTTTCCTTTGAAAAGTTAATTTCTTTTCAAATTGAAAATTTTATTTAAATGTTCTTATATTTACCCACATATTTGCCACGTCCACAGTATTCATTTCTCTGCATGGGTCCCTCTTTCCATCTGATGGAATTTCCTTACATGCGAAAAATGTTATTTAATATTTATTGCAGTGTTGATCTGCTGACCATAAATTCTCTTGGCTTTTCTTTTGGCTAAAAAATTATTTATTTTGCCTTCATTTGGAAATTTTGCTGAGTATAGAATTCTAGGTTGACAGTATTCTCCCTTCAGAACTTTAAAGAAGTCTAAGTGGCTTGCGTAGTTTCTGATGAAGTTTTTTTTTTTTTTTATTTTTTATTTTCATAGAGAGAGAAGAGCACAACTGGGGAGAAGGGAGGAGAGAGAGAGAGAGAGAGAGAGAGAGAGAGAGAGAGAGAGAGAATAACAAGCAGGCTTCACGTTCAGCATAGAGCCCAATGTGGGGCTCAATCCCATGACCCTGGGATCATGACCTGAGCCAAAATCAAGCGTAGGACACTTAACTGACTGAGCCACCCAGGTGCCTTGGGAAATTTATTTATATATTTTTCTTTCTTCATCTGTCCATAATATGTCTTTTATTCTCTGGCTACTTGTAAGATTTTCCCTTTACCACTTTAGCAATTTGATTATGATATATTTTGATATGGGTTTCTTCTTGCTTTTTTCTGTTTGGAGTTCATTGAGATCCTGGATCTGTGAGTTTATAGCATTTTTAAATGGAATTTTTAATATCTTCAGTAACCATTTCTTCAGAAACTTTTCTATCCTTCATTTCTTCCCTGTATCTCAATGATAATGTCTGTTAGATTGTTTCCTGTTATCCCACTGGTCACTGTTGCTCTGTTCATTTTTTTCAGTCATTTTTCTTTGTATATCGTTTTGGAAAAGTCTCTTGCTCTCTTCAAAGATCCCACTGATCTTTAAAAAAAATTTGTTCTGCAGCATCGAATCTACTGTTGACCCCATTCTGTACATTTTCCCATCTCAGAAAATGCATTTTTTCCATTTCTAGTTCATTCTGGGTCTTTTCTGCATTTTGTGTTTCTCCCCCATCTTATTTATGTTTTCTTCCACCTTTTTAAAAAAAAAAATTTAAGTTTATTTATTTTGAGAGAGAGAGAGAGCAGGGAAGGCACAGAGAGAGAGAGGGAGAGCGAGAATCCCAGGCGGGCTCCACACTCGCAGTGCAAAGCCCAACACGGGGCTCGAACCTGTGAACTGTGGGATCGTGACTTGAGCTGAAATCAAGAGTCGGACACTTAACCAACTGAGCCACTCAGGAGCCTATTGGGGTCTATTTGTAATTATTGCTTAATCTCTTGGTCATGGGACATCTATTCTGGCCTTTTTTCATGCCTGGTAATTTAAAAATATTTGTTTTATAATCTCACTTTTTAGAAAGCTGCCGACTGGGTGTCGTATGTACATGATGAGTCACTGAATTCTCCTGGAACCACTAATACTATATGTTAAGGAACTTGAATTTAATAATTTAATTTTTTTAATGTTTATTTATTTTTGAGAGAGACAGAGACAGAACGCGAGCGGGTTAGGGGCAGAGAGAGAGGGGGACACAGAATCCGAAGCAGGCTCCGGGCCCCGAGCCGTCAGCACAGAGCCCGACGCGGGGCTCAGACTCACAAACCGTGAGATCATGCCCTGAGCCGAAGTCGGACGCTCAACCGACTGAGCCACCCAGGCGCCCCTTGAATTTAATAATTAAAGAAAATAAAAGCTGCAGAGGAGCACACAGGGTTCCAACATACTCTTTGCTCAACTTGCCCGAGTGCCATCATCTTACATAACCCGAGTACAAGCCAGGAAATTCACTGGTACCGTACGATCAGCTTATCACACATGTCCTCTGAATTTCACCAATTGCGCACATCTGGGGGACCCTGAACGCATCTGCCCCAACTCCCCAAGAGCTTTAGGCTCAGCTTAGGTTCCCCTCCCGGGGGACAGCCTGGAAACTCTCCTTGGACAGTGAGCAGGACCGTCGCGGGCGGGAGTCAGGCTCCGATGACACATTCCGGGAGACCCGCTGCCTCACTCTTGTCTGGGACGGGCGCACATCGCTGTGGTTTGAGGAGCACCCAGAAGCTTCTGGCAACCTCCGACTCAGGATCACGTGGCCTCACATTCTGGTATCAGAGACTTGCTCCTCTGGACTTTAAAGAGAAGAAAGCAAGCCTTCGGAACCTCACTACTGCTGTATTTCCTGAGAGGGAGACAGGAAGCAAATGTGGCTGCACAGACGCCTGCTGCGAGATGTGCTTTTCACCTGCTTCTCACTGAATTTGCCTGGTCCCTAGGACGCACCGGAGGCAGCGACCACAATCCACTCTGTCTCCCGTACACGCCCGGGGCAAGCGTCGCAGTCCTCATCTTATCCCCCGCGCACACCCGAGATGGGTGCCACGGTTCACACGACCCTCTGCACACACCCGAGGCAGGTGCCACCACACCCATTCCCCAGGGGAGGGCCCCGAGGAGCCTCCAGAAGTCCCTACAGACCCAGAGTTTCTAAGTGCAGACGTCCTTCCGGCTTCCCTGGAGGGGAAGCTCAGCCCTTCGGACGTCACATCAGGTCCTCCAAGGTTGGGAAGAGGGAGTAGTGTCTGGAGGGTGGCTGGTCCTGGAGCTCAGAGCCCATGCCAGGACTCACCTCCTCCAGGAAGCCTCCCGCCCTTCGCTGCACCACTCTGACCTCTGGGAGCAGCCCTCTGATCCTCTGCCCCGGGGGCCCCCAGGTCTCTCTTTATGCCCAGCTGAGGTATGAGGCAAGGGTATTTAAGGAAGACTTTGAGATAAAATGGGCATATTTCTGGGAAAATACAAAGTGCCAAGCCTGGCCCAAGAAAAAATGAAAGCGTAAATAGATATAAAGTGGGAATCGGAGTTTTTGCAGCTTTCTCAGGAGAAGAGCCTTATGCCAAAGCAGTTTACAGCCCCTTTTCGGGACAGAAAGTCCATATCTTAAGCAAGCTTTTCCAGAAAATAATAATAGAGGCAAAACAATATGTTTCATTTCAGGACACTGGTGTCCTTCTTGTTCCAAAGCTGGATAAGGGCGACACGAGGTCAATGTTCCTTATAAACACAGGTAGGAGAATCTCGAATGAAATATTAACTAACGGGATCCCACAGCATGTTTTAGAGTACACATTCACGGGGCGCCTGGGGCGGGGGATTGGTCATTGAGCATCTGACTCTTGGTTTCAGCTCAGATCATGATCTCGCGGGTTCATGGGTTCGAGCCCCGGGTCGAGCTCCACACTGACAGTGCAGAGCCTGCCTGGGATTCTCTCTCTCTCCCTCTCTCTCTGCACCTCTCCCCCACTCACGCTGTCTCTGTGTCCCTCTAGAATGATAATTTAAAAAGTACACACTCACCAGAACGGCTGACGTTGAAAAGACGGTAACTTCAAATTTGACAAGAACGTGGGACTACCCAGCGCGGTGGTGACGGGGCACGCGGGGTAGAGATCTGGCCGTAGCTTATACTTCGAAACACGCAGGTGCCCCCTGACCCAGCAGCCCACCTGAAGTTGTTTACCCAAGAGAAGTGAAAACACATGTCCACAAAATGGCTTGTACGAGAATTCGATCCATAACATCCAAGAAGTGGGAACATCCCACGAGTCCCTTAGCGGGAGGACGGATTTAGCAGGCTGGATGGAATATTACTCAGTAATAACACCAGACGGACCGCCAGCCGCTCGACGCCACGGGCAATCCCAACACCCGATGTCTCTTTGAAAGAAGCCAGATGCAGAGGGTACACGCTGTGTTCAGTTTCCGCGAGCCTCTAGCACAGGCAAAGCCAGCTCACGGTGGGGAGGAAAATCAGGGCTACGCTGACCCCTGGGGAGGTGGGGGGCTGGGGAGCAGCACGAGGAAGCTCCCCGGGGTGACCGTCCTGCACCTCCATCGGGGTTTGGGTCACACAGGCGTGTGCGTTCGGCAAGGGCGTAGTACGTACACTTCATCTCAAAAGGGAAACGACAAGGACAGGCAGAATGTCGTGCTGGAGAATTCAGGGGCAAGTGAGCTGAGAGTCGCGAGGTGCCTCGACGCGCCTCAGAAAGAGGTAAAAGTGCACAGCACGGCGATGACAGTCAGCACTGCGTCCCACACTTCACAGCTGCTAAGAGACGGGGCGCTGATTGTCGTCACCACGAGAAACGGGCGGTAATTCCGCGAGGCGATGCAGATCCTAGTTAATCATCCTGCAATATATAAACGCATCGAATCCACACGTGGTACGCTTTAGACCCACCCGGCGCTGTGTGCCAGTTACATACAGATCAATAAAAATAAATTGCCCTTAACAAATTAAAAATTAGAAAAACATGAGCCGACGGATGGATAGACGGACGGATGAGTGGGTAGCGGTGTGATAAAGCGTGTTTCGTCAAGTGCGAATGTAAAGGGCGTCAAACGTTAGCAAATTTTATTAGTAATAGGGTAATCTAAAAAGCCCTCTAAACGCAGGTGCTCACGGTACAACTCGACTTTTCTATATGTTGGAAAAATTTCATAATACAACGATGGAAAGGATACAACGTGGCCAAGTAGGGTTTATCCCCGGGATGCAGACGTGGTTTCCATTCAGAAAGTGATCAGTTACGTCAACGGACTGAGGAAAACACTAACGGGTGCAGAGTGAGCATGTGATAAAGGTTATCGCTTACCGTCTTTCTAGAGACTCCGAAAACCAGAGCACAAGAAGCTTTCTCAGCCTGATGAAGGCGGTCTTTACAATACCGCCAGCAGGGTCCCCGCGATGGGGTTTGGGGGTGTCCTCCCTGTGATCAGGGACACTTGCGCCCGCCGCTGGTCGTTGGCCCTGGGCGGTCCTGCCTCCTCCAGCAGACGCACACAGGAGATGAGGGTTGAAAGGAAAGAATGAATCTACCGTTACTTGTAGGAATGAAAATACAAAAGGAATAAAAAAAGAATGAAGATAAAAAGAATGGCTGTCTGTCTAACGACTACGTCAAAATCCTAAATGACTAACAGACAGACAACAGCCTCGGCAGCAACATAGGCGAGATTCTAGGTTAAAAAGAGACCAACCTGGGACACCTGGGGGGCTCAGTCGGTTGAGTGGCCGACTTTGGCTCAGGTCACGATCTCACGGTTCGTGGGTTCAAGTCCCGCGTCGGGCTCTGTGCTCACAGCTCGGAGTCCGGAGCCTGCTTCCGATTCTGTGTCTCCTTCTCTCTCTGCCCCGCCCCAACCTGTGCTCTGTCTCTCTCTCTCTCTCTCTCACTCTCTCTCAAAAGAAAAAAAAAACATTAAAAAATTTTTAAAAATAAATAAAATTCTTGGGGCGCCTGGGGGGCTCAGTCGGTTGAGAATTCGACTCCGGCTCGGGTCACGATCTCGCAGTTTGTGAGTTCGAGCCCCGGGTCGGGCTCTGTGCCGACAGCTCGGAGCCTGGAGCTTGCTTCGGATTCTGTGTCTCCCTCTCTCTCTGTCCCTTCCCCGTTCATGCTCTGTCTTTCTCTCTCTTTCTCAAAAATAAAAAAAATTAGAAAAAAAATTCTTTAAAAAGAGACCAACTCACACACGGACCAGCAGGAATCAGCGAGCAAAAGTAGTAGAGACCATATGATGCTGCTCACACCGGCAGCAGAACGTCCTGGGAGACCCAGAGTTGGCCTAAGCAAGAACTCACCAGACTTTTCCGGGAGATGCGTCTCTGTGGGAGCGAAACAGCCGGACGGGAGGAGAGCCGCGCTGGGGACAAGTTGGGTTTGAGAGACAGCACGTCCGGAAACAGGCTCAGAGAGGCCCGGCCCAGGCCAGCTTTCGCTCTGCAGAGAAGATGTGCATTTCCACGGATGCACTTGGAAAACTGACTCACCAGGTGGGGAAAAAAATCAATTCTTCGCACAGGTGCACTTTGGACAGAGAAAACCCCAGGTGTGACAGGCGGACGTACAGCGCGTTTAGTAAGGAAAGAAAAGGCGGGGGTATCAGTCATCTTGGGGCGGAAAAGAACTTTTTTTTTTGTTTTTTAACATTTGTTTATTTTTGAGACCGAGAGAGACAGAGCGTGAGCAGGGAAGGGACAGAGAGAGAGGGAGACATAGAATCCGAAGCAGGATCCAGGCTCTGAGCTGTCAGCACAGAGCCCGTCGCGGGGCTCGAACCCACGAACCGAGAGATCGTGTCCTGAGCCGAAGTCGGACGCTTAACCGACTGAGCCCTCAGGTGCCCCGGGGGAAAGAACTTTCTTAATTAGACCTAACGTCTTTACCTGTTGCTGGGGATCAAGGCCATGTCTGAATTAAATGTATGAACAGGCAGGGGCGCCTGGGGGGGGGGGGGCGCACGACACAGGTGCCCACACAACACGCACACGCATCGAGTCCAGAACCCTGAAGGCAGCCGCTACCCCAGGCCCGAGGCCGCGGGGACTGGAGGGTGCCCAGGCCTGAGTCCCCAGAGCTGCTGAGGCAGGGACGCCCCCTCTGGGGTCCCAGAGATGAACAGCAGGTGCGGGGCCAAAAGGGCCAGCTGGCCGCGGGTGTGTGGCCGCAGGTGCCAGCTGGGGTCGCAGGCCGTGGGCTTCCCCTAAGCCCTCCTGTCCCTACTGCAGCCCCGACCCCCCCGGGGGGAGGCAGAGCACCTGGGTCCTGGTGGTCAGCATCAGTGTCTAAGCTGCCACAGGCTTCAGGCGCGGGGACGGGTGAGGGGTGGGAGATTTGGGCCACGTGACCCCCGCCCCGCCCCCCCCCCCCCCATGCTAACGGTGCAAACTCCAGCTCGCGCCTTACTCCCCACCTGCCTGGACCATTCAGCCGTTTTCCCGCACTTTCTAGGTTGTTCACGTCTTCTGTGGTTTTCACCTGAGGAAACCGAGTCCCGGGGCAACCAGATAATGTCTCCACGGTCCCAGGGCTGGTGAGCGTTGAGCTCAGTTTTGCACCAAGGCTGGCCAGCTGCCCCGCGCCACAGCCACCCGGGGTAGGCGAGGACGGCAGAGTCGTCGGAGGAAATCAGAGGCGAGCGTCCCGGGTGTGCGGCCTGCCGGAGACGCGCCCGTGGTCAGGCCTGGCCAGCACCCGGTGGAACGTGGGGCCCGGCAGCATCCCTGGGCCGTTCCTGTGTTCCCGGCCTCAGGACCTTAGCACGGCAGCGTCCGCCCGGGTGTGGGGTGAGAGGCCGGGGAACCGTGGTCCCGAGGGAGACACGGGGGTGGGAGAGGTCAGCCCACGTCTATAGCTCTGGAGTCCGGGCTCCTGACCACGGCGCCCGGGGGATTCTGCCCAGCGCGCCAGTGAGGGAAGGAGCGGGGACCGTGCGGAAGAGGCTCCGTGAGGGTCTGCCCTGGGCGGGATGGGGACCCCAGAGAGGAGCCCTCGGGTTCAGGCACCCCAGGAGCTAAGACCCCGTCCTGCAGGAGAGTTGGGGATGCTCCCAGCGCCTTGCCCCCCGCCCTCCCCCCCGCCGGGTGAGAGTCTCACGCCAGGACCCGGGTCCTGGGGGCGTCACAGACCCACAGACGTGTGTCAGCAAGACAGATTTGCTGGGGCTTCTGTGGCCGGGGAGGGGGCTCGGGTGCAGCCCCCAGCCAGCTCTGGACACGGCGGCGGCGGCTGGCTTCCAGGAGCGGCAGGGGGAGGGCAGGGGTGCAACCCACCGAGGGGATTCCAGTCAGGTGTTGGGGGTGGGGGTTCTCACTAAACTGGGCTCAGAGGAGTGTGGTCCGGGAGGGAGTCCTGGTCCGGCGGGGGGGGGGTGTCTCCCCTCTCTGCCACAGACCGGGACCCCTCGTGCTCGTCGCCCCCGACTCTCGGGATTTTCCTGCTGAGACCCGGGACTGAGGGGCTGGTCGCCGTGGCCTTCCACAGACACAGGCCCCCCACGCATGGCTGTCATGTCCCCCACGAGCCTGTGGCGTTATGAGGCCCCCGCCGACGGCTGGCGCCCCACCAGGCTGGCCGAGCTGGTGCCACCCCCGAGCCCGACGTCTTTGTGACGTCCTCTCTGAGGGGCCCAGCACAGCCGGCCACGGCCCCGCAGACGGCGGCCCTGACACCCCGCCCAGCCCCCCACCGACGCCTGCTCGGCGCTCTGCTCTCTCCCGCGTGGTTTCCGTGGCCCCCTCTGCTTCCCCCTCCCGGGGGTCACCCCAGGGTCCCAAAGCACAGTCTGTGTGGGGGACACATGTCCACCTCTCGCAGCTCATCACCGGGCAGATCCCCCCCCCCCCCGATGGCTCCCCACCCTCCCAGCACCCCGTGGCCGGAGGGGACGACCCGGCTCGGGAGACCAGCGCTGGAAGGGACCAGGTCTTCGTCCGTCCCCTCGCCTTGTCCTGGAAGGAAGCCTCGGTCCTCCGGCCAAGGGTTTGGAGCAGGAAGTTTCCCTCCTTGTCCTCAGGACAGAGGGAGAAACGTGTAAAAGAAAGGCGGTTGTGTAATCCGTCGGAAAGAGTGACTCTGGCTTCGTGTAAGCCCATGAGAGCTGCCGGGGTCATGTCAGACTCCAGCCGCTCGCGAGTGCCGGTGGGTGAGGGGCGGCGGGGGCGGCAGGGAGAGAGCGTCACGTGACGTGGTCCGGCCTCAACGCCGACTTCCCTCCGTCTGTCCCCGGTGCCCAGACGGGGGGCTCCCGCAGCTGGGCGTCCCTGACCTGCTGGCCCCGAGGACCCGCACGGGGCACCCGGGTCCGGATGGCAGGGGGGCACGTGTGCGCGGGGTGGTGGGCCCGACGTGATGCTGTGATGGAGCAGGGCCCGCGTACCCCCACCCCCCGCCCGGGGCTGCCCAGGAAACCCCGCCTCTGCAGGACGCTCAGGCCACGGAGCCCGCGTCTTCAGCCGCCAGACGGTCACATGCACCTCCCTGGAAATCTCTGGCACTTCCTGTGCACAGCAGGGGGTGGCCGTCCCGGGGGGCCAGAGTGGAACCGGGGCCAACTTGGACGTAGAGCCGGTTGTTGCTGTGGCCCCTCCCTCCGTGTGTGCACGTGTGTGTGTGTGTGTCTGCTTGTCGGCAGGTGCACGTGTCTACACGTGTGCGTGCGTGTGCACACGTGTCCACGCATGTGCACACGTGTTCACACACGTGTGTCTGCACCTCTGTCGTGTGTGCGTGTGGGCACGTGTGTGTGTGCCTCTGCGTGTGCGTGCGCCCCCACAGCCTGCGATGCACGTCCCCCCCACCTCCGAGGGTCCCCAAGATCCAGAAGGCCGCGCCGGGCAGGGCCAGGAGCCCGCTCGGCGCTCACGGCCGTGCCCTGAGGGCCAGAGTCACGGCCCGGGGGCTGAGTCCCTGAAGACGCGTCAGCCAAATGGGTCACTCAACTCCTTCCGCTTACGGTTCATCAGGCTCACGGTAACTTACGTTATGTGGCCCAGTTTCAACATTAGAGTGACTTTTTCCCCCAAAGTCTGGGCTCTGCTGCGCTTTGGCTGCAGAAACTTTAAGTGTGTACTTGGGTTCCGAAAGCTTGGCTCCTATATTTTATTCACCGGCTCTCAGAAAAGCGAGCTGTTTTCTAGCCTCCTGCAAGCTGACTGAGCCATTTCGGGCGATGTTGGCGGCGTCTCTGCGAGCTCGGGGCGTAAGGGGCTCGGAGAAGCTTGGCGCGTGGCCATCGGATCTGCCCGGGGCCCACACCGTCCGGCTGCTCGGTGGCCGAACGTCACTCTCCTACCCTTCACGTTCGGACCCAGGCGCCTCTGGAGCTCATGCAGATCTGTGTGCAGAGGCGCAGAATTTGGCCAGTGCGGGCAACCGGCCCAGGCGTCCGAGATGCCCCTGGCAAAGGTGCGGCCCCGAGGTGCCTAGGGAAACTGACCCTGCGGTGAGAGGCATGTGGGGCGGGCTTGGTGGCGAGCGGTGAGCCGGCGTTGAGCAGAGGGACCCCTAGCCGGCCAGCATGGGTTTCCACCTGCTCGCCCAGAATGTGCCAGTCCCCAGCCGGCCCTGCCCAGCTCGTCCCCCGGCACCCCTGCGCTGTGGGGAGTGCCTGACGGTGAGGGGTGTTTTGAGTAGAAAGCACATTGCCCTGAATGTCCTAAACACTTTCCCTTAGGGTGTGCGTGTGTGTGTGGGCACATGTGTGCAGAGTGCCCCAGAGAACTGAAGCCGCTTGAGCCCGAAGGTTGTCTGATGGCAGAGCTCCTTCTCCGCCCCCCCCCCCCTGCCACCGACCCCCGGCTGGAGCTCCGTCTTTGTTCTATCCATGCCTTCAACTGATCGGACGAGGCCCACCACGTACTCTGCTCAGAGTCTACTGACTTAAACACTCATCTCATCTAAAAACGTCTTCACGGCCCGGTCTAGACCAGTGTTTGACCCAACGTGTGGCCCTGTGGCCTGGTCAAGCTGACCCATGACACTGGACATCGCTCGCCTGTTTCGGGCTCGGCCAGGACGGTGAGAGGAAGCTGTGCCCTGGACCCCACGGTGAGGGCTGGGTGTCCCGAGCTCTGGCTGTGGCTCAGCTCACGGAAGGGACCGGATCACGTGCAGGTTGGCTTGCGAACAAGTAAAGCCATTCACGTCTCAAACGATGCTGACAATTTCGTGAAGGCGACGTCCGCAGGGAGTCCTGAGGGGAAACCGGGACAGGCCTGGAAGCGGGATCTGGGGGCACGTTTCCACGCGCTGACCACGGCCTGCATCGGGGAAGCCCGACTGTCCGCCCTCGAGGGCGCGAGGGTGTCCCCAGCAGGGAGAGGATGGGAGGGCCCTGGCGCCTGGCCCCGGGAACACAGGCTGCCTGCCCCGGAAGACCCGCTGGGTCTGCCTTGTCCCGTGCACTCCCAGCACCCCCGCCCCAGGCAGACCCACCGGGAATCACCCGGGACGCGCTAGGGCCACATGGGGAGGCGGGGGCCCCCTGCACTGAGGCTGAGGGAGGCTCACACCCGCAGAAATGTCGGGCACATTTATCACCGATGCGCGTTTCTGTTGAGGGTGAAAAATCTGTGGTTTCTGCTGAAGGACACCCACCCCTAACCCTGCAGCCCCCACCGCGGCACCTTTCTCCAAAGGAAAGGCAGAGACGTCCCGGCTGGACAGGCAGGGGTGGGTGGGGTGGGGGGGTTGGGAGCCGGGGCTGGGGCGGGGGCTCCCCCTGCTCCCAGTTCACAGGCACCCCCAGGACCCCGAGGCGTCCCCCGAGCCTCCTGGCACTGCGCTAGCCCCGGGGGTGCTCGGGTCGCCGCCCATCGCTGCGGGGACACCGACGTCGGTGAGCAGCCACCTGTGTGATGGGGGCTGGCCCTGGGGCCGGGGCGCGGGCCTGTCAATCACAGGACACACCGCTGACCCAGAGAGGCCCGCCGGCCACCCAGCGTCTTGCCGGGCGAGGTCCATGCTGGCCTCCGGCGGCACACCCGCCCTCCCCAGCCTGGAACCGCGACTCTCATCGCGGGAAGCCTCGGGGCCGGCCCGCAGTCACAGGGCCGCGGGGTGCGTCGTGCGTTTCTGTCCCCGGCACGCGGCTACCGTCTAGGTGTCCCCCTGTCTGCTAAAGCTGCCCACGTGCCCTGTCGCGCTCACCGGAAGCGAAAGGGAGCGTTAGGCATGCTGTGAGGACCCGGGAGGGGGACAGCCAGCTGTGGTCATTCCCTGCCCCGCTGGCCGCGCAGCCCTCCCCGCTCGGGACGCTGCCGGGACAGCCGGTGCCGGGGGCGGGGGGAGGGGGGGCTCCGGCGGGGTTTACCGCGGCCCCATCCAGGGGCTCCCCTGAAGCCCACCCCTCCCGCCCACCCGCGGACCTCAGGGCGAGGAGGAGCCCCAGGGCGGCCCCGCGCGTCCGCGTGGGACCCGGAGCAGGTGCCAGAAGGCGTCTGCAGGGGGCGCTGCGCCCGCTTCGCCCGGGGCTGTGGACTCACAGGTCTTTCTGGTTAAGAGCCTTACCGCCCACGTGCACAGGCCAAAGCCCATATTTTCAGGTCTTGACGGCGTCTTCCTTCCACTTTCTGATTGATGGTCCTGGGGGTGAGTTTTCTGTGAAACATTCTCTGAGCCCCTCGGCAGATAAAAGGCCCCGCCCTGGGGGTGGAGAGCCTCCCCCCTCCGCTCGTCCGTCTTCATGAAGCCCAGGTGCGTGCAGGGGGGACTCGGCTCGCCGCCGGACCGCCTCTCCTCCCTCTGCTCCAGGCTGCAGCCTGAGGGCCACACGCGGGGGGGCCGCTGAGTTGTGTCTCTCCCCGCTGAGCCTGCAGGGGTGCGGCTGCCCCCGGTGGGCAATGCCTCCACCTGCACGTGCGGCCCTTGCTGCGTATCCCGGGCTCCGGAGCCACGTCGGCCAGAAAGGGGTGTGCTGCCTCGCCACAGGGGAGGTCCCCGCGCAGGGACAGCCTGCTCTCTGCTCTCGGTTCCCGCCATCCTCCGGCTCACAGCCCCGACCGGCCCCTCCCATGCAGCCGGGAGCGCCCCACCCCGCCCCCCGCCTCGACCTAGCCCTCCATTTGGTCCACGCTGGGGGTTTCTTCCGTGCCCCAGGCCCTTACGGACTCCGTGGCACCCCGGTGCAAGGGACAGCACTGTCCCCGTGTTTCCTGAACCGCGGGGGACACCTGACACTGTGGGCTCCTGCCGGACGGCCCCCAGTGCGCAGAACCGCTGCTCGCTCAGCACCAGTCCGGTAATCAGACAGGTCTCGGCCTCCCGCCCCTCCCCCCCCCCCCCAGGGCCGGGGGAGACGGCAGACCCCCCTCCATCCGGGCGCCCTTCCGGACCCAGATGTGCGGCTTGCGCGTGAGGCGAGCAGGTCTCGTCGTGCGGAGCGGGGAGACGCTGGAAAAGCCCCGCCACGCCTGCCCCCTCCCCGCCTCCCCGCGCCTCCCGTCACAGGCCCAACAACCTCTCGCTCTGGAGCGGACCGTGCTTGTCTTGGCTGCCGACAGCGGCCATCCTCGGAGACCCGGCTTGCATAACCGTGAGGTATCCGTTTTCTCCGCGACGCCTCTCCGCGAGGCCTGAAATGGCCCTGAGCGGGCGGGCCGGCCTCCAGCTCCCTCCCCCAGGCTTGGGACGGGTCCCTGGCGGCGGCCCCCGACCACAGGCAGGCGGACTGGCCGTGGCAGGAGGAGCCCCCGGCCTCCGGGAGCCAGGAGCCGCCGCCTCCGACCAGGCCGGCCGGCACGGGCCGAGGGCCGCCTCCGCCCTCTGACTGCGTCCCTCCTGGCGTCATCCCCGGCCCTGCCAGCACCGTGGGCCTCGGGTCAGGAGACGACTGCTGCGGGGAGCCGATCCCGGAGCGCTCTGACGGATGACCTCGTCGCCGGCCAGGCCCCCTCGAGAGCCGTGTCCGGCGCCCTGGCCGTGGCCCCAGGCCCTCGATGTGGCCAGATGCCCACGTGTGAAGACTCCACGGTCCTGCGCCCTTACGGCCCCGCCACCCGCTCCCTTCGGCTGTTGCCGCCAAAAGGTGGGGCGAGGGAAACAGGAGATTCGAATAATGGGTGAGAATTATTATGTCTTCTTGCGAGCTGGAGCCCAGCCCCGTTCCCTGCGAGCGTGATAACTGGGGGCCCCGCGTCTTACATTTCCGCGCCGGGAGCCAGGGCCGGCCGTGACAATGAGAGCATTGTTCCGGGTGCTGGGCATTGTCACCGGCTGACCGAGCCCCGAACACAGGGGATCCGCACGCACTGGGAAACGGGGACGAGGCCCTGGACACTCACCAGAAAGAGGACGGGGGACACGCCTCCTGCTGCTGACGGCCGTGTGCGCGCGGCCTGGTGACAGGTCTGCCCACAGCTGGGACAGGCGCTCGTGGAAGGATCGTGGGCACGCTCGTGGGGTTTTCATTTTGAGCAAAACCGTGAGGCTGGAACCAGCACCGGCTTCCCTGACTGGGAGTGGCTGAGGGCCCAGGGACTCCGGGCCTGCCTCAGGTTCCCCGCCCCCCCCCCCCCCACCCCGGGACAGCAGCGAGCACAGGCCAGGTCCTGTGCCAGGGGAACCAGGAACGACAATGTTCCAGGGCCTGGGTCTTTGCCCGCCCCGTGGGGCCCGGCAGGGATGGGGCAGTGCCCCCAGGAACCTTGTAGGAACAATGAAAAGTGAGCAGAGCCCAGAAGGGTCTCTCCCACCCGGGGCCCTCCTCCCTCTCTGCCCTGCTTCAGGCCTCGAGGGCAGGGGTGGGGGCAGGAGAGCTGTGTCTCTGTCCTTACAGGGCCCACCCTGAACCTTGCCACGGGGACACAGCTGGTCATCTAGGGCCAGCCATCCAGACCACCCCTTGGAGCCCGGCCTCTCTGTGCTGGCCCCGGGCAAGCGTGTGAGGAAACTCAGGCCTGACCGCTGGCCCCCCCCCAGCTCGTGCCTGCCCCCCGGACCTCAGGTTCTGAGGTCACCTTCCCGGCGCTCGCGCAGCCCGCGTCGTGGACCCCAGGAGGCATGTCGATCTGCCCGGCCCCTCAGCTGCAGCCCCTCCCCACGGCCGTCTCCTCGGGCCCGGGGCGCGGGGGCCGCGTGCGTGGGCCCGCACGGCTCGGGGGTCCAGAAGCCGGGGCACCACCCGATCCTTCTCCGTGGGGCCTCTGGGAGGCTGGAGAGTCACATTCATTTCTTTGGGGGTCGGTGCCGATGCGGTCGGTCTGCTCTGCCCACAGATGCCCGCCCCGCCCCTCGGGCCACGTGTTCAGAGGGCAGCTGGGGCCCCCGAGAATGGTCCACCTCCCGTGCCTTCCCAGGGGACGGCAGCCCTGTGAGTCAGTGCAAAGGGGCAGGGGCGGGGATGGGGCCGCCCGGGGGGAGGTATGGGCCCCAGGGCCCCTGGCGGATGGCACTGGCTCCTGCAGCCACCTCGGTTCTTTTGTTATCTGCCCTGGATTCCCCGGGTCTCAACGCTAAGCTTCCGTAAATCCCCTCTCATATGGAAGTCAGCGAGCCGTATCATACTTCAACTGTCCACGGTCGCACCTCATTGGTTTACAGGTTTTCCCTGCTGGCACTGGGGCCTCCGAGGCCTGTGTCTCCCAACAGCCCCGTAAGCCCCAGGCCTGGGGCCAGAGGAGCCCTGTCGCCACATTCGGGGAAGGACGGGGACAGGATCAGGGGGAGGGGGTACAGGTGTCCCCCTGCCCACGGACTCCAGGGGAGTCTGTCCGGGGTCAGGACAGTGTGGTCCGTGCTCAACGGTCCCACAGGGGTCTTCAAACCTCAGGGCTGAGGATGGGAGGGTGCGCTGGGCGGGGGCCCGGACGCCTGAGGCTCCTTGGTGCCCACGGCACTACTGGGCAGAGGCTCCCGTCCATGCAGGCGTGCGGGGCTGCTGGCGGGGGAGCGGCTCATGGCTCTGGACCCACCCCCGTGTCGCGGTGTCCAAGCACAGAGCCTGGGCCGGTGCCAGACTCAAAGTTCCCTGGGGCCCTCTGCTCTGCCTCCTGTGGAGCGAGCGGGCGTTCACCACACACGTCAGGGCCGTGGCTCCCATCCACGTGCACCCCTCTTTGCTCACTGCCCCCTCCCGTCCTTGGCAGCCACGTGGCCCCGTGGGGGACGCAGCAGCCCCCGGACCTGGGGGGGAGGGGCTCCCACCAGAGCCCGTGAGGTGAGCAAATGAATGAGTGAGTGCACGCGGTCACCACAGTCACCTCAGCTGAAGCCCCTTTGGGCAGAGGGCGCGTTCCCAGGCCGAGAGGTGAGCAGGCGGGGACCCCTTTCCCCCATGTGTCTGCGTGAGGGCGGCCTCCCCTCGGTCTCACGGGAGGGAATCTGCAGTCTGGCCCCCCGTGTACTCGACGGACTGAGGGGGGGGGTGTCTCCCGCTCTCCTGGACCCGGGGTCGAGGCCACGGGGCGATGGTGGACACAGGGCCAGACCCGGAGTGACATGTCCTCTCTCTTGGGCTTCCTCCTCCACCAGTGGCCTCATGGCCCCACGTCTACAAGCAGAAGCTGCCCCACACCTGCTGGAACGCGCTGCTCCCCAGAGCTGGAACTTGGTGCTCCCTGGAGCTGGAACTTGGTGCTCCCCAGAGCTGGAATGGGGTACTCCCCGGAGCTGGAATGACATGCCTCCAGGAGCTGGAATAAGGTGCTCCCAGGAGTTAGAAAGCAGTGTTCCCCAGAGCTAGAACGAGGTGCTCCCCAGAACCAGAATGAGGTGTTCCCCGGAGCTGGAATGAGGTGCTCGCAGAGCTGGAACAAGATGCTCCCGGAGCTGGAACAACGTGCTCCCAGGAGCTGGAACTCGGTGCTCCCTGGAGCTGGAACACAGTGCTCCCTGGAGCTGGAACGCAGTGCTCCCTGGAGCTGGAACGCAGTGCTCCCTGGAGCTGGCCCCAGAACCGCTTCCACGTCTCCCACCACCCCTGGGTTGAGGCCGGTGCAGGAGGGCAGCTGTGACCCCCGGGAGGAGGGGTGGTAATCACCCCGTTATAGAGGGGAACACGGAGACTCCGAGCGGCCCCATGGCTTTCCTGGGGCCACCCGGAGCTCGGCCCACACACTGCAGCCAGGCGGGAGGTGGGAGGCCGCTGGGGCCTGGAGCTCTGCTCTGGCCTCCCAGGCAAGCGGACCCGGGCCCGGGAGGGAGCGAAGGGCTGGGCAGGGGCGCAGCCATTTCCCGAGGGTCAGTGTTGCGCCCGGACCCCGACGTGGAGGGGCTGGCACGCAGACCACATCTCTAGAGAGCAACAGAGCCTCTGTAGGTGAGCCCGTGACTGGCTGGCACCCACGGGCCCCGCGGGGGTGTCCAGGGCTGGCCTTGGAGACCGTCACAGCAGAGATCACGGAATCCAGGGGACAGGTGGGTGTTAGGAGCACAAAGGCGCTTTCCCTGCGTGTCCTCTGCCTCCCTGCCTGACGTCCCCATCACGCTGATACCGACTGCCTGCGTCTGGCTCCCACCACGAGACGCGGCTTTGCGGGTGCCTCGCAATCACGGCCAGGACCGCTCATGGAACCTTCTGGGAACCTCGTGGCAGCTGGGATTTAAGAGCAGGGGAACTGAGCACCGTGAGGGGACACCGCAGGGTGTGGGCATTGCTGAACACTGCGCCCTCAGAACACGGAGGAGCCCGGACCCCAGAGTCACACGGGCTGAGCTTCCGAATGTGAGTGACCAGTCCGGCAGGGCCGGCAGGGGCCCTCAGTAGGGGGATAGGAGAGCTGACACGGTCTGGGCTCTGCCGGGGACACAGCAGGTCAGAGCGAGGGGCGCACTTGGCCTCTGTGTGCCATCCCCTCCGCTCAAGCAGAGCTAGCCTGCCTACAGCATCTCCATTATCCCTTGCACCCAAATGGTGCGTCACAGAAAGATTTTGTTTGTGACCACGGGGATGGGAAAGGGTGGGAAGGGCTTTGAAGAGGCCTCTGTCGAGATGTGGGGAGGGCGACCCATAAATCAGAAATAGAAAACGGGCTCAGATTCACTCCTCGGTCTCTCTCCCGGCAGGCGGGGTCTGAGGAGCTCAAAGCCACAGGACGGTTTCCCCCCTTCCTCCAGGACCTAGCCCACCCCGGCCCCAAGCCCCGATCTTTTGCATTAGACAACTCTGGGCTGACGCAAGGGTGAAGCTGCAGATGGGAAGGCTGAACCCACAGCTACTCACGTCTGTCTAGCCTGCCTGACCCTCCCCTGGGCCCCCTCGCTCCCTCAAGGAAGCCAGAACTAGAAGCCAGACCTGGTACGAGGCTCCTGCTATGGACTCTACCAGGGACTGGGGAGCTACTTTCCCTCTCCACGCTAGAGCACCCCAGGGACAAAGTGCTGAGGACGACCTAGCGGTCAGAAAAGTGCCATCACAGCCATCAACACCACCACCATGGCCACCATCACCTCCATCACCATCAACATTGCCAATATCACCATCATCATCATCGCCAATATCACCACCATCACCTCCATCACCATCAACATCGCCAATATCACCATCATCATCATCGCCAATATCACCGTCATCACCACCATCACCATCAGCATCATCGCCAATATCACCGCCATCACCTCCATCAGCCCAGAGCCCGACGTGGGGCTCGAACCCATGAATCGCGAGATCGTGACCCGAGCCGAAGTCGGACGCTTCGCCGACTGAGCCCCCCAGGCGCCCCGAAAGCAGAGTGTATTGAATAGAATAAAAGGGGGCTTTGTTTTAGTCACTCTTTGTGGTGTGGCTGGGTAACAGGAGGACAGTCTCGGGCAGAGCGGGGTGCGATGGAGTATACAATGGAGGAAAGAGCCCTAGAAGCTGGGCTGAGAGCGGTTCTCAACTTATTACGTGGTTTTGGAAAGTCACGGCTCCTGAGCTTGACATCCTCACTTGGAAAGCAGTGACCCTGACGGGGAGGGTATTGAGAGTAAGGACCAGTGGCCCTCTCTAAGTTCCTTTAGTGACCTTTAGGTATGATGGAAAGAGATAAACACACTCCTCGGGAGCCCCATGCGTGAGCTGAGCCCCCAGCCCCACCCGGCATTAACAAGATGGTTGGAGGAAATGGTGGACGAAGGCTAGCTGACTCTCTGCCTCCCCCTTCCCTGGTGTCCGTGGGACTCAGTGGGGAACTGAGCGTTCACCCCCACTCAGAGGCAGTGAGGCAGGCAGAGTTAGTCGGTTCTTACTTCCTCCCGAGGCCTCAGTGGGGCCGAGGAGGGAGCTGAACGTCCACCGCCCCACCCCCGTCTGCAGCAGGCTGTGTGAGTCAGTGCCCGTGTTTCTGGGGCGTTGGCCGTGGGGATCCTCAGAAAACTCCACCCAGCCCTCGTGCTACACCCCAAGGGGGGACTGTCTACTACAAAAAAGATTAGATAGTATCCAGAGTCTCAGGACTTTCAAAACTTCCAGGGTATAATAGAAAATCACTCATCATACCAAGACCCGAGAAAATCATAGGCTGAATGAGAAAGGGCGAGGAGCAGGCACGATTGTCGCAGCAGATTGAGCTGAATCCGAGGCTGGAGTTGTCTGGCAGAGTTTTAAAGCAGCCATCACAAAAATGTTTCAGCAAGCAATTGTGAATTTCCTTGCAACGAATGCAAAAGCGGCAAATCTCAGCAAAGAATTAGAATTTACAAAAGAAGGACAAATTATAGAACTGAAAAATATCCCTAAAATTTACAAATGGGCCGGTGTGGGGCATGGGAGGGAACAGAACTGGTGAATTTCAGGAC
Organism: Panthera leo; assembly: GCF_018350215.1. Lineage (NCBI taxonomy): Eukaryota > Metazoa > Chordata > Mammalia > Carnivora > Felidae > Panthera > Panthera leo. The sequence goes on along the minus strand of NC_056686.1, from coordinate 1,568,892 downwards.
AGGCAAGTGGGATTTATCCAAACTGAACCACCAAGAAGAGAGGCCAAAAGAGATGAACAGACTGTCAGGAGTCCAGGGGACAATACAACATCGCGGGCGGAGCGAAACGAGTGGACAAAACTTCCCGAATTTGGCAAAAGGCATGCATCTACAGATTCAAGAGGCGGCGTAGATCCCAAAGGATGAACCCAAAGAAATCCACGCCCAGACACACCGTAATTAAGCTTCTGGGAACTACAGACAAGGAAAAGCTCTCGAGAGCAGCGAGAGAGAAACAGCACGTTACCTGTACGAGGGCAGCAAATCACTGAGGGTCTCTGATCTGCAGCCCTGGCGGCCACGGAGAAGGGGCCCACGCATCGTTCAGGTGCTGAAAGGGAACGGTTACCTGCAGATTCTATGTCCACAGAGAATATCCTTCAGGGGCGAAGGAGAAAGAAAGGCATCCTCTGATGACAGAAAGCTAAGAGAACTCGCCACTAGAAAACTACCCCTAAGGAAAGACTAAGGGAGGTTCTTTTAAACAGAAAGGGGCCTTGGAACCTCAGAAGCACCAAAGAACATGGGTAGAATAAGGGTAACCATATGACACGGTAGTCTTTTTTTCTAATGCTTATTTTTTGTTTTATTTTGAGCAGAGAAAGACAGCACAAGAAGGGGAGGGGCAGAGAGAGAGGGAGAGAGAGAGTCCCGAGCAGGGTCCACACTCAGCGCAGAGCCTCACGCAGGGCTTGATCTCACGACCATGAGATCGTGACCTGAGCCAAAATCAAGACCTGGATGCTCAACTGACTGAGCCACCCAGGCGCCCCAAATTATGGGGTATCCTAATGAGTTTCTTAAATCATTTGATGGTAGAAGGAAAAATCGAATACCTTTTAAGGTTGTTCTCAACGTGCGTAGAAGAAACAGGACAATTCTATCTTAATGTTTGGGAGGGTGAAGGGACCTCAACAGAAGTATGTTTTCTGCATTTCACTCCAGGAGCTAAAACATCACTCCAAGTGGACTGCGATGTGCACCTGTGGCAATCACCAAAAAATCAATACAACTCAATATGCTGAAAATCCCCGTCAATACATCAAGACGGGATTAAAAAAAAAAAGTTCAACCACCCACAGGAAGGGGAGAGAGGAAGAACAGGAAACAAAATAATAAGGAGGCAGAGTTAAGATAGAACATACTGCTTTAAATGTAAACAACCCAAAGACACCATCTAAAAGGCAGAGATCGGTATCACGGCCTCAACAAGGGACCCAGGTACCTGCTACCTTCACAGGCACTGTGTGCTCACTCTAAATATGACATAAGTAGCTTGACAGCAAAAGTATAGGAATAGATTATGGACGATGCAGACATGAAATACACACACGTGTAGAAAAATGGGTGTATTTCATGCAGGCTAAAATTTCACGTAGTCCTGTCTTTAAGACTTTTTTCTCCCTCTTGCCCTCTTCCCTTCCCCTTGCATTCTGCCTCGTTCCCTCCTTCCTGCACCAACCAGTGGCACCTACCCTTCTGTTCTTTGCTCCACGTGCTTATCACCCTATAAAAAAATCCCCACATGTTCACTGGTACAAAACATGCACAGATAGGCGTGGGGAAGTGCCGTTGTTTTCTTCGCCAGGAAAAAAAAAAAAAAAGGAGGTCATTTTATAAAGACATTTCTGTATTTTGTTCCTCTCCCAATATTATTTTGGGAGAATTCTGCCAACTCAATGAGGAAAAGTTCCCTTTGTGCATAACTTATCCAACCATTACTTTATTGACGGCTGTTCACTTTGCGGCCGGTATTTTACTCCCAAACAACGCCATCAACATCCTTGGAGGTAAAAACAAACAGACACATCACGACAATCAAGTAGGGGTGTCGATGCTTACATGCCCCCTCGGAGCAGGGGCCCTAGAGGGTCCTGAACAGACGGCAGTTTCTGCTGCTGCCCCACACCGTCCGCCCAGGACGAGGGCTCCATTCTGCTCCCGCTGCCCGGCCTCGTACAAGCAACGAAAGCCATACTTTGCTGAGGACGCACCAGGTAAGCGTCTGCTGGCCCCCAGAGCAGGGCAGCGCTCATGATTGTCCCTGTCCCCCACCAGGGCTGACCATCTCAGACCATCTGAAATGCAGATCCCAGGGCCCTGCTGAATCAAGCTCCAGCATGAGGCCTGGGCCCCTGCCTTCGGTGCAAACTCTGCAGATGTAACCCAGGGCTTTCTCGGGAGAGGAGGGTGGGGGGGGAACCACTTAAGAGATTCGCCACCAGGGTCGCAAATTACTCTGGTGCCACCTAGAATAAACGGCCCGATGTGTCCAAAAGCTGCACCGTTTGGTCTTTTATTGAGCGTCCTGCTGATGCCGAGGGGAGAGTTCGCACCCACCCCTGCCCACGGCCCCTCAGAAGCACCTTCTCTGGACCACGGATGTCCCAAACTCCTTGAAATCCGCGGAGGTGACCCACATCTGCTTGAAGCTGCTCAGGGAGGTGACAATGGAGGCCCCGATCCACGTGGAGAACCACCTGTCGGGGGGGGCCGTGACCTTGATGGGGGTCCCTTTGGAAGCCAGCTGCTCCAGCTCCTTGAGGAGACGGTCGTCGAGGCCCTGGAACAGGGTGCTGCCCCCCGACAGAACGATCTCCCCAAAGAGGCTCTTCTGGATGTCGGCGTCACACTTGGTGACGCTGCAGGAGACCATTTTCGAGAGGCCCGGGTTTTGGATGCCCAGCTGGTCGGGTGCGAACAGGGCCTCGGGCGCCTGGTACAGCTGGTCCCCGATTCGCACGACGTTCCCGTCCGGCAACTTGTACTCCCTCAGGATCTCCTCCGGCCTCCGGGAGAGCTCCTTCTCTGGCTCCGGGGCCACATAACACAGCTTCTCCTTGATGTCCTCCACGAGGGCTTTGTCCAGCGCGCACGGGAAGGTCCCGCCAGCCAGCAGCAGCCGGGTGAGGTGCTCTGTGATGTCCCTGCCCGCCACGTAGAGCTTGGTGACCGCGTGGGGCAAGGAGTACCCCTCGAAGATGGGGACGGTGCACGTGACCCCGTCCCCGCTGTCCACCACCAGGCCGGTGATGCAGGCTGAGGCGTAGAGGGCCAGCACCGCCTGGTCCGACAGGTAGAAGGCGGGCACGTTGAACTTCTCGAACATCAGCTCGGCCATCTTCTCCCGGGCCTCCCTGGGGTTCAGCGAGGGCTCGGTCATGAGCACGGGCCGGTCGCTGGCCTTCACCCCCAGCTCCCACTCAAACAGATGCCTGCAGAGGGTCTCCACGTCCTCCCAGCTGGTGACCAGGCCCCGCTCGACGGGGTGACACAGGTGCAGGACCTCACGCTTGTGCAGAGCCTCTTCCCCCACAAAGTCCTTCTTCTGGTTGGGTCCTGCCGAAGGCGTCTTGAGCTTGGGGTGCCCCACGACGGAGCTGATGACGTGGCGGGGGCCAATCTCCCCAGACAGGCCTGCCTTGCAGAGGCCGGAGCCATTGTCGAAAATCACGGCGGGAGAATCTAGCACGTGTGGATTAAACATGTCCGCAGTAGCCTTTTCCGCGCCTCGCCGAGATGAAGACAGAACTCTCTCGAGCTACTTTGTGACACGAGAGGCCCCCTGGAAGCTTTAAGGGCACGGGATTCCACGACTCCCAGGAGGCACTAGCAGGCGGCCCGTGCCCGAAAGCCCCCCATCCTCCCCACGGGTCTGCCCTGCTCTCAGACGGCCCGGGGGCCGTGGCCTCTTCAGGGGTGACGGTCCCACATGTAACAATCCAGCCAAGGCAACAATTGTCCTCAGCCAGTGGCACAGGACCTTCAGGGGCTGGGGGCTCGGAGCCCCCCAGCGCTCCCTTCCTGGTGAGATTCCAATAGTCGCGGGATAAGCCAGACCCACAGGAGGTATTGATAGGCCCGTGTGCCGAGGCCTGGCCTTGGAACCGAGCAAAGCAGCCCATCCTGGGGCCACCCAGGGGACCGGTGCCTCTGGCCCATCGGGCTGCCATTATGGGGGGGCAAAAACGCATTTCCCTTTGTACAGGTCCAGGTTGGAGGGACAGTGCCCAGAGCCCATCACAGCAGGTACTCAGAACATGCAGACTCCTCCAGGAAGGCCTCGGGGATTTCTCTTCCCTTTAGCCCGTGGCCCTGGCTCTCTATCCCACAGAAGAGATGCTAAGCAAAGCTGTCTGGGCCTGCTGGCTCTCTCTCTAGGCATGCATAGCCGTAGCAGTAGGGTTGGGACACGACCTCTGAAGACGGGATCTGAGGTCTCTGGAGTCGGGGACACCTGTGTCTACGGACTATCACACAGCCGGCCACGCCCCCTGAAGTGAGTTCAGAGATGACCAGGTCAGCAAATCTGAGGCCGGCAGTGAAGCTGAACGGTGGCAAGGCTGTGAGCTGTAGCCCCAGTCCTGCTCTGCCCGAGGGGCCAGGCCAAGGGGCACCCGCTGCAGCCTCCCGGAGAGCCAGGGCCAACAGCACTGAGCCCTGGAGGGTGGAGGGGAGCGTGGGGGACGTGTGAGTCCCCGATGGTCCCTCCCCTCCCCGCACATCCCAAATCAGCCTCGGGGGGTCCAGCTCCGCCCCCGTCCAGAGAGCCCTCCCAGAGGACCCCTCCCCACTAGACCTCCTAGCCTCCTCCTGCCGGTGGTCCTGTGTGTCCGGCCGACCCCTCTAAACCCACCAGCAAAAATAGTCACGTGTTATTTTGTAGTGTAGACGCGTGGTGTAGCTGTGTGGTGCATACGTGTCGTGTAGACAAGTGACAGACGTAGGACTTTGGGGGCACCCTCGGGGCTAAGTCCTGGGTGAGAATCGATATAAAGTTGGCATTGCTGGACATTTTCCCCAAAGGACACCTCAGGTAGAAACTGAATCACAAGCGCAGTGGGGTTGGTGCCTCGGGATGACCCCGGGCGGAGTCTGCACAGCCCCAAACCATCATCAACTGCCCCTGCGGGGGCTCCCACCATCTGGAGGCTCCAGCACTTAGGGAAGGATGTGTCCCCGGCAGGCTGCTGCGGGCGTGGGGACGGTCAGCGGAAGGCTGGGTCTGGGGGGTTCCAGCCTCTGCTTCCACCATAAAAGGCCTGTGTGCCCGGGTCTCAGTCTTTGCTAGAATTTTCTCCTTGTCGCCAAACACCCCAGGCAGAATCGGGAGGAATGTGCTCTCAAGGTTTCTAAATTGGGCCCCAAAGCGGCCCACGTGGGAGGTGATGTAACATCAGATGTCAGTTTCACACGCCGGGCTGAGGCACACGGGTGACACGGTGGTCCCGGGGGGTGGGGGCCGGGGCCGGCGGGGGCTGGGGGGCATTTGCAGGAGGGACAGAGAAGGAGAAGAAGACCAAGGCAGGGGCGCAGCTTAGACCGGCCAGTGGGTGTGGGACCGTCCTGTGGCCACTGGGCAGCCCATTGTCGTAACAGCACAAGAACCGCGTCCCAGAGGCCAGCTGCCTCTGACCCGGGCGCAGGCCACACGAGCACACACAAACCACACCTGCCAGCCCCGGACAAGCTCAGACCCCCGGGGACAGAGCCGGGAAAGGAGGCCCAGCCGTCAGGACAGTGGTTTCTAGCAAAGCCATCCGAGTGTTTCCAGGACCCCTTCGCCAAATGTTTCCAGTCTCCCTGCCGAGCCGTGGCCGCTGGGTCGCCGCACGCCCGGCAGAGCGACCCCAGGAAGCGGTCCTCACCTCACTCTTCTCCGCCCGCTTGGGACCAACGCCCGCCCCCCGCCCGGAACGCACCTTCCCCACCGCTTGTCACGTGTGCCTGTGCCTTCGAAGCCTGGCCCCGGGCTCGGGGAACCCTCTGTCCCCACCATCAGCGTCCAGTCTGGCTCACGACCGTCCACCTCACGGAGAGGAGACCCACCACCAGGAAGTGGGACACCCGCTGGGGGGCGGTACCACGCGGCCGCTGAGGAAACCGAGCGGGTTTATGAGCCACAGCCCACGTGATGTTGTGTTGGTTTCAAGCTCCCAGTCGGGGGCAGAGATTCCACCCCGTGGGGCTCAGGTGCCTGGGAACCTCCCCCCGCCCCCAGCCCTGCCTCCTCCCCGTGTCTGCGGCCCCTCGAGGAACCGCCCCCGCCCCTCCCAGCCCCGGGGGTGTGCATCTGGGGAGGGGGGCACCACGCATCCTGTGCAGGTGTCCACGTCGGAGTCCACAGCCGTCCTTGCCACTCCGGCGGAGGCGATGCTCCCTGCAGCTCGGCATTTGCCGCGAAGGTTGCATTTGCTATTAACACAAGGACGTTACCGCCCTTCAGACTCCGGTGAGAAGCCGGCCTCTGAGGCTGCCCTGCCCCCACCCCAGCCGGCCATGCCTCATAAGTCGCTCGAACAAGTTTATGGGCGAACCGGCTGTAACTCCGTCCCCCTCCACAGGGCAAGGCTCGCCACCGTGATCGTCCGGGAGGGCACTCGTTTCCGTCTTACACGGGAAGGCTGGCTCTTATTTCTGGTCCGGCAGTCATGGCCAACGGCAGCCCTCGCCAGCCCCTGCACGACCCCCGCCTCCCACACCCTTGGAGGAGCCCCGGCCCGTGGGGGGAGGTGCGCAGCCCCTGGGCAGCCTTGGAAAGCTGCCAGGCATTTAGACAGGAGCGGGCAGCCCCGGATCGGCCGAGCGCCCCTGCTTCTTACTGCCCTGGTGCAGCGCGACTGGGCGACACAAGTCCCGGGCTGGGGGCCGCCTTGGCTGTCCCATCATCCCTGGTTCCATCTGCCACTGATGCCCAGAGCCTCAGCCAATTAGTGACCAGCAGGCTGGCCTCATTAGTCGTGGCTGACATCTGGCGGCCAGATCCTGTTTGCCAGGGTCTGGTCCAGTGTTGGCCGGCAGCCTGATGGAACAGGGACACTATGTGAGCGACAGGATGGGCACTGCTCCCACAAGAGAGAACTGGGTACATGTCCCCGGACGATGTGGGAGTGCAGGGGCCACGGGTGCTTGCAAGGTTTCCCCAACTGTCTTCTCTTCTAACTCTTTGCCCCAGGGAGCCCAAAGCCCTGAGCACTCTGTGTGGTGTCCTGGCTCTTTTGAATCTCTGAGAAGGAACTTGTGTCACATGCCCACTTATCTATTCTCCATCTACCATCCATCCACCCACCCACCCATCCATCCATCCATTCATCCATTTACCTATCCATCTATACATCCATCCATCCATCCATCCATTTACCTATCCATCTATACATCCATCCACCATCCATCCACCCACCCATCCATCAATCCATTCACCCACTCATCCATCTTTCCATCCATACACCCACCCACCCATCCATCCACTCATCCACCCACCATCCACCCACCATCCATCCATCCATCCACCATCCATCCATCCATCCACTCATCCATCCATCCATCCACCATCCATCCATCCATCCATCCATCCACTCATCCATCCATCCATCCATCCACTCATCCATCTATCCATCCTTCCATCCATCCACCATCCATCTATCTATCCACCCATCCATCCACCCACCCACCCACCCATCCACTCATCCATCCATCTATCCATCCTTCCATCCATCCATCCATCCATCCACCACTCACCTATCCCCACCCATCTATCCATCCAACCTCCTGTTCAATTATCCCTCCCATCCCCCTCTCTTCTCTTGGTAGCTGAAGTGAGCATACTCACTTGTCTTTATCTACCTCCTTCCTTGCTGACCTCTGGGTTTCAGCTGAGCCTATGGGGCCCCTACAGCCGACAGCACAGCAATCATGAGCCCTGCCTACTGTTGTCCCCTTCCAGCCAGTTGGGTCAGGAATAACATCGTTAGGTGACTCTTCTCTCAGCCTCCCATGAGCCTGACTCACTAAACTGGCCTGGATGGGCAGACCGGGCTCACTGCAGCCAACGTGACAGCAACAAGTCAGTATTCAGGGGGCAGAAGGAAGGAATTGGTGTTGAGCTGACATCCTCTTGGGAGTTCAGCGACACAGCCCTTGGCAGAGCAGGCCTCTTTGGGGGGAGAGACGGTCTGAGGCCAGACCACCCGTCGCTTGCTTTTTGTCCCCCACCCTCATGGAACGCTGGTCCCCAGCACCTACAAAATGTGTTTTCTAAATATATTTGTTGGAGGAAATTTGGCAAACATAAGAAAAAGCATTATAAAGCTGATAAGAAGTAGACCCGACCCGGTCGTGCTAAGCACTGCTGATACCTTGGCGGGTTCCTTAGGGTTTTAGATTTCAAACTACAACGGGGACGTGCTGTACGTGCATCCCATCCCTCCCCCACCTGACCCTCGCCCCGCCCCACTTCACGCACCACCTCCTGCCAGGCGCTGTGACAGGTGCGTGGTCATTTTCAAAGTGACGGCTGGCCTTTGTCACATAGGTGAGAGCGTCAGGGTGCAGGGCCCTTCCCTGCGCCCCTCCCCCTGAATTCTCATATACTGTTCAATATCTGCCTAAATCATCGCCTCGTGGGGGTGGCCTGTGGCCAGCAGTCAGGTGGCCTGCCGTGCATTCTGCACCTGCGGTCAAATGCGCTGTGGTGGGCTGGCCTGTGGCGTCCCCAAGCGTTCAGGCCGCTGACGGTGTGGAGGCAGAGGGAAACTTCCCGGGACACGCGGCTCTGTGGCCCGGCGGGAGTGGGGGCCCAGCCCCGGCGGGTGATGAACTTCACCCCGGTACATGCTGGTGAGAAGTGGACCCCTCATCGCGGCGGGTATGGCTGGAGACCCGAGGCAGCTCTGGGGAACCCAGGTTCCCGATCCATCAAGACAGAGGCCTTCCGTGCAGCCGCTCCAGGGCTCCGTGCCTGGTCCGCCTGACCACAGGGCAGGCAGGAGAGGATGATCTCTCCTTGTGGCGGGTGGCGGCCACCGGACCGCTAACCACCGTAACCTGAGCCCACATCTCAGGGGCATCAGGCCCCGTGTGGGTGGGCACAGCTCCAGGCCTGCCCCGAGACCCAGCCGTTGCCATCGGGGGGCCGTCCTGGGCAACTCGGGCGCCATAACAAAACAGCACAGACAGAGCAGCTTTAACAACAGACGTCCGTGTCTCGAGCCTCCGGGGGCTGGACGTCCGAGAGCGGGGGTGCCGGCGGGGCCTGGTCCCGGTGAGGCCCTGCTTCCTGGCCTGGCCTGCGGACTCCCACCTTCCCTCTGGGTCCTCGCAGGGCGGAGCGAGGGCTGGGGTCTCTCCTTCTCCTTGGACGGGCACTAATCCCACTGTGGGGCCCACCCTCGTGACCTCATCTGACACTAACCACCTCCCAAAGGCCCCCTCCCGACACTATCACACCAGGGCTTTAGCATAGGAATCTGGTGGGAGAAAACAGACATTCAGCCCATCCCTGGCACTGTCCCATCCTCCCCTCTGTGGCAGGAACCCGCAGCGTGACCGGCCCCACCCAACTGTGGGGCAGGTGGAAGATGATCTAGGCCGGGACGCAGAGGAGAAGGGGGAAAGCCCAGATGTGCTGAGCTGCCAGGCGCCTCTGCGTGGAAGGCAGGAAAGCAGAGGGGGGAGGGGCAGAGGGGAGGCCAGCCGGCGGTGGTGGGGGGGTGGTGCCGGGCCAGGGCTTCACCTGCCTCCAGGGGAACAAGAGACAGGCTTGTGAACCACCGTTCTCCCCGCTCCTAGACCCAGAAACCTTGGGGTCCCACCATCTCGTCTCCCCTTCACGGGACGATTCCTGCGTGGGGTGGGGGGCCGTGGGACCATGGCCATCCTGCACCCCGTCGGAGGCTGGCGAGGCTCCAGCCCCAGCAGGACGGAGCGGAGGTGAACAGACTGGACGCGGCCCGCCCTTCCCTCCGCGCGCACCGTCCCGTCCTTCCCACTGGTACGCATCGTGAGTTTCTGTTTTCGAGGGGCCTGCAGAGCTCGGGCTCCGCCTTCCGAGCGGCTGCTCAGCGACCGGCTGCCCACTTCACCCGATTCTCCTGACCGTGTAGCTCTCTTCAGGGTTTGCACTGAGTGAGTTTTCCGCTGTCGAGGTTTAAACGATCACAAGGCCGGAGTGGGATGTCCTGTACGTCCGTCTTCGTAGGCTTGGTGTGTACGTTAGGGGTCTGATTCGGGGGCCCCACGGCCGAAGGGACACACGCTTATGCCGGGGGCAGAGGCTGCCAGGACCTGAGCCCCTGTTTTTGGAGGAGGAGGGACCTACCGCTCCAAGAGTCCCTTCCTCTCCGGGAGTCATGGAGCCTCCCGGGGGAAGGGTAGAACAGGGGGGTTGGAACCACTTGTGACCTGGGACTGCTGTGACAGAGCCCGCGGCCAGGGCGGCTTGACCACAGACATGCAGCCAGGCGGCCCTAGAGGCCACACGCCCCCTGCAGGCCCCCGGGGAAGGACCCTCCAGGCCTGTCTCCGGGCTCCTGATGGCTCCTGGCATCAGCAGAACCCCAATCCTCCTGTGGCATTCACCCCGTGCACGGGTCTGTGGCCAGTTTCCCCTCTGTATGAGAACGTCGGTCATGTTGGATTAGGGCCACCCTGGTGGCCTCATCTTAATCGTATCACCTGCCAAGGTAAGGCCACCTGCACAGGTCTGGGGGTCAGGACTTCAGCCTAAGAATGTGGGGGACACAACTCAGCCCATGCCCTGCACCTGCCCAGCGAGAACAGAGTGTGTTGATGAGCAGGGACCAGGTGAGGAGGCGGGAGCCCAGCGAGCTCCTCGGGGGAGGGGAGGCCGCACACGACCCAGAAAGGGGCTGTGGGGCCACCTAGCCCCGCCCAATGAGTTAACGCGACACTTGGCCGCTGAAAACAGCTGTCAGTTCTTATCTCGAGGTCTCTGTGGGCCTGGAATCCTGGTTCCGCTCACCTGGGTGCCGGAGGCCGGGGCCGCGGTCTCATCTGAAGGGCCCACGGGGAGGCCGGGGTGGGGGGTCTGCTTCCAAGTTCACACACGTGCCTGTGGGCAGGCCTCCGTCCCTCGCCGCGTGAGGCGTCTCGCCCAGGTCGGGAGCCACAGCCCTTTTATACCTGATCCCGGGAAGGACGGCCAGTCATTTGTGCCTCCTTCTGTTGTTCCGAGGGCCATCTGCCGGCCCAGAGCATGGGGAGCCGTGCACGTGAAGGGGCGCGCGCCCGGAGGTAGGAGTCTCGGGCGACCTTGGAGCCTGTCCACATCCACCAGAGCGTTGGTCACCCAAGCGTGGCCTCTCTGGCCTCTGTTTCCTCAGCGGCAGCAGGGCGCCGCGGGGCCCCTGACAGATGAGCGGGGGGCTCTCCGCTGGCCTCGTGCACTTAAACCGCTGCTGCTGCCCGTTCTGATGGCTTCAATGTGTCGCGTCCCTGACCTGAGCCGTCCTCTCCCCAGGCACCCAGGGGAGCCATCTCGGCCTCCCTCGCCCCCGGGTCTCGGTGCCGACAGTCACCCTGCCTGCCGCAGACCCATGGCGGGTCCGGCGGGAGCACCTTAGTGTGGCCCTCAAAAAAGAGGGTCTCCCGCCCCCTGCTGGCACCCGGCGGAAGTGTCAGCAAATCGGGGTGGCTGGGGTGTCCCTGGAACAAAAGGAAGCTTGTTAGTTTCAGGCGAGACAGGACAGGGCAGGAGCGGGGGGGATCAGAGGGGAGGGAGAAAAAATCAATGTTTGCTAAACAGGGGGGAAAAATCATCGTGCCTCAGTGGGGAAAGGCTTATTTTCAAGTGTATTAAAGTGATTACCCAGAGGAAAGCCAGGGCGAATGACCGAGCGGCTAGTCCCCCGTTTTCCCAAAGAGCTTCCGACGAGCAGAGCGTGCTCGCCCTCCCTGCAGCCGGACACGGCCAAGCCTTCGGTTTTAAATAGTTTATAACATCTCCGAGGCCGCGTCTAAGTGAGGGCGGTCCCTGGAGATGCTCGGCAGACCCGTACATTTAGCCAGTGATAAATAACCAGGAAAGCACAAGGCCCGGAAGGATCCCAGCTTTAATTCAAATAATTTAAAATCTAATGTTGAAAGAGCTCTTTGCATTCATGTGGTGTTCGCGGTTCCAGCTGGAGAAAGAAAAGGCTTTGTGTGCGGGGTGGGGGCAGGGTGGCGGGTTGTGAGCCCGAGGTACGGGGACTAACCTTTTTACCATGTGCCGCTCGCAGCCGGCTCACCGGTATTTTTCATACCGTAAGTGGCAGGCGTCGTTTCTGAAAGCCAGACGTGGGGGAAAGAAGATTTATCATCTCCGCGGAGTTTCTATTCCAGGTGAAAGGATTTTTGTCCACGGCGAGTCTGCCGAGGGGAGCCGAGGGCGCTGCCCCCTCCCCGCGGACGCTCGCCCCTCCGACAGCTCAGGGGGGACCCGCTCGCACAAGAGCTGTGCACTCGGCGGCCCGGTCCCCATCACGGTGGCGGACGGGGCAGGATGACGGTCCGACCGCAGGCCCGGCACGGCCAAGGCGCCTCCGAGGAGGGAGAGTCCGCGGTCAGCCGCAGACCAGGAAAGCGGCCGGGGCCGCCAGGAGCTGGGGACAGCCTGGGGTGGGGGCGACGCGGGCCGCAGGGATCGCATTCGGGTTTGAAGGCTTTGCAGAGCTGTGTGCCGTGAGCTGACGGTGTCCCCCAAAGAGTCACGGCCACCTGAAACCTCAGAATCTGGCCTTATCTGGAAATGCAGTTAGATGAGATGAGGTCCTCTTGGATGAGAACGGGCTCCAAATCCAGCGGCGGGCGTGCTCAGGAGAAAGGGCGGACGCACCAGCCCAGACCCTCCCTTGGGGCCCCCGGAGGGGCCAGCCCTGCCCGCACCTGGCGCCCAGGGAGGGGACGCGTTTCTGTCGTCGTAAGGCCTGCACCTGCGTCTCGTAGGAGGACAGCGGAGGGAGGTTCTGGGAACGGCTGTCCGACGTGCGCGCCGTGTGGCTCCCACGTGCACCCTTCTTCTCGATGTGATGGTGACGAACGGTGTCACCCTTCCGGCCCCTCCCCTCCTTGAGTCTGCTTTGAGGTGGCACCTGGCGCTCTGATCCCCGAGACACTGTCCGGGGACGCGAAACAGCCCCCAACTCACCTTTCGAAAATGATCCATTTCCCCCTTTCCTGACCGTCGCCTTTTCTATTAAACGGCATCCGTGGGACCTTCACTTGGAGGGCTCCAAAGAGGAGCATCTGTCCCCGGCGTGGCTGGCGGAGGCCGGGGAGCATCTTCCAGGAGGAGCAGAGCCCAGAGCAGCACTCGGCGGGGGGAGGCCGCCCCCCCGACCTGGGTCTCGGCACCGGGCCCTCCCTGTCGTCCCCCACCACGTCCCGTGCACGTCTCCTCTGTGCCGCGAGGCGCTGTCCGATTCTGGGCGACTGGAAGCAGATCTAGGATGCTAGGGGGTGGGGGCAAGATTTCTCGAGAAACAAACACCATCCGTCTTTTAGGAGTGGCACATTCTGTGACATTCCGTGGCACTCTGGGGAAGCGTCCCTGGGCGGAGCGGGGAGATGGGGGGGGTCTGAGGTCTGCGCGGCCACTGCGGGCGGGTTGGGGGACCTGAGCCCGGCGCCCGGAGCCCGGAGCCACCACAGGGGTTTCCCGACCTGCCGCACAGGAAACCGCAGCTGTGGGCCTCAGTCCCGTGCCCCTGCTCCGCCCACGGCTCCCTCCCACTGACAGCCGCCCCCCTGCTCAGGCCGGGGGCAGCCAGGTCGGTGGCATCAGCCCCTGGCACAGACCCGCTGCCCTGGGTGGGAGAAGCAGCAGCTGGAAGGATCTAGAAAACGTGCAAGTCACTTGGTCATAACCCCGGTACCACCGTCTACACTTCTCCTTCGGGCTGAATAAAATCCGCGTGCAGACTGCTCAGTCCCGATCCTCCCCTCCGGCCCCCCCCCCCCCCCCCGGCTTCTCTCCAGCTCCTCGGGCTTCAGGGGCTCGTCTCTCTGCCTGGAGAGGTTTTCCTCCGAATTCCCAGATGCCAGCAGCCTCTAAACCTGAGAGATCCGTGCGGTAACCCAGACCCCTGGGACCACAGACGTTGGCGTCGGTTAGAATAAGACGCGCGGGGCCCCGGGCACGTGTGGCTGGCGGCTGCCAGACCGGACGCACAGGTGCAGGCCTGCCCACCAGGGCCTTGAGTTCCAGCGGTCAGGACTGGAACCGTGTTCAGAGCCACAGCGGAGGGAGTCTCTGCCTCCCACACTCGTCCTTGCAAGTTCTGACCGCCTCTAGCTAGTCTCTGACCATGATCGGGTCTGTCTGTCTCTCCCACCAGAGCTCGCGTTCCAGGAGGGGCTCTGTGAGCCCAGTGTCCCTGAACCTGCCAGCCCGGCACCTGCCCCAACGACAGCCGTTGGGACGGACAGACGAATGAATGAATGAATGAATGGATGGATGAGAACAAGGTGCTTTGGGCGGCCCCTGGCCCTTCCCGGAGACCCAGTGTCCACCCCCTGAAGAGGAAGCAGCTCCCTCAAGGGCGGGATCTGGGGATCCCACGACAGGAGGGAAGGAATCACAGACGAGCTGGGCAATCCAAGGGCTCTGTCCTGCGGGCTCCCATGCGAGCAGTGACCTGTCTCTTCTTTTTCTTCTCTTCCCTTGAGGGCGTCCGCCAAGGGCAGGTGTCGAGCAGCCGGCCGGGCTCCCATCGCCCGCTGGACACGACGCGGGAAGGCCGGCCCGCTCTGGGCGCCCAGCCCCCGGGACGCTTCTCCGCATCCTGAGTCTGCGCCATCACCTGCCCGCAGACCCGAGACCCGGGCCGGCGGGAACCTCCACGCTGTCCACGCGCCATCTGTCCCCGTGGTAAGAAAGACGCCGAGGGCCACGGGAGAGCGGGTCGGCGCCTCTGCCTGGAAGGGACACGTGTCACCTCCGCTCGTTTCACGGGTGTTGTGGCCTCGCTCACCCGCGAGGGCTCCTGACGCGTCTCGTCGGTCGGGGGGCGTGCGCGCGTCTTCCAGAGTCTTCCCTGGCCGTGCACGTGTGGGGCTGCCAGGAGACGGGCCCACGCTGAACATTGTCCGCGTTTATCTGAAACGCGGCTGGGGCGGGCTGTCCCGTGTGTGCAGTCTCAGAGCCGCAGAGCCGGGCCTCCCTGGCCTCGTGTCCTAAGCTCCACGGAGCCGGGTGTGCGGATGGTTGGTGTTTTCCATTCAGGAGCCTTAAACACGGACAAACGTCTTGCTCGAAGGCAGGAGAGAGGAGCCCTGCCCCTCGGGCCGGGAGGAAGGAGACACACGAGGAAGGGAACGTGAGCCAGGGAGCTCTGGCCCCCGGGCATCTGTGCCACAGACACGCCCAGAGCCTTCCAGAAGGGAATTCAACCTAAGAATAGAAACCGGCCCCTTTCTCCGCGGGCCCCGCCGGTCCGCCCAGACTCCCAAGAGAGGGGTGCCGGGACTCGGCCGGCGGAGACTTGAAACACCCACCCTGCACCTCACGAGAGCCGGGGGTAACCGTTACCTGCCCTCGGGTCTTGTCACCAAGCTCCCAAGATGTCCACAAGATCGGTTAGCCAGAAGCGACCAAAGCCAGGAAAGGGAGCTTGACACACGTCAGGAGCTGCAGACGGGGTCTGTCTCGCGGGCGGGGCAGAGCGATGGGCCCCATTGGCTCAACAGGGGAGGGCCAAGTGCACAGTGGCTTCCCTGCCTGTCCCCTCCTGCCGCCGAACCTCTGAGGACATCACATGAATGGTTTAGTGCGGACGAGACCAGGGTCCCCACCTTGTCCCAAGTGCCCCTGCACCCTGTCCAGTCGCCGCCCGCCCTCTGTGACGGCTGCCATCCCCCCCTCCACCGTGCACCTGTCATCGGCCCCCTAGGCAGGGCTGGGCATGCTGGGGACGGTCGGGAGGCGGTGGGGTGGGGCAGAGGCCAGTTAAAAAACACGCGTCCAGATGGTGTCGGGGGGCAGATACGCCGTGAGGAAAATAACACATAACGTGAAACATGGTCAGGACAGACTGGGCTGGGGGACAAGTTAAACCAGGTGGTCGGGGGTGTCCCCCTGAGCTGAGACCCCAAAGCCAAGGCCAAGAACACAGGGGAGACCTGGAAACAGAGCATTCCAGCATGGCAAGGGAGCGGCATGGGGCGGGCAAAGGCCCTGGGGCAGGAATCGTGTCACCCTCCCTGGCTCTTTGCCTGTCATAGCACTGGCTCTCTGGTTTAGGGTATTTCCTGACCAGCCCTGACCTGGTATATTAAAGAGGCCCCTGCGGGGGGAGGCATCCCCACCAAGCCCGGCCAGAGAGGCAGGCACGTGTGGTGTCCAGGCCCCGGGGTCAGGGCCACGCTGGGTTTGCGGCAGCTGGGAGCCCGTACTGTGGGCCAAGCCCCAGGGCTCAGGCGCCCTGGCCTCTGGCCCCTCTCTGCTCCCTGGGAATGCAGCCACAGCCGGGTCCTCCCCCAGGACGTGGCCACAAGGCCTGGGCCGCTGGGGACGGACGCTCCCAGGAAGAGCTGAAATCCCGACGGGCAGGCCCCGAGGGGCCCCATCTGCGCTGGCTGTTGGCCCGCACCTTTGCCGAGTGCTCCCCACGCCCTGGCTGGGGCCCCCCACACCTTGGGCAGGGTTTGCGAACCTGCCGAGGGTCCGTCCGGCCTGCTCAGAGCCGGCAGAGGTGAGCAGTGGGCAATGGACCCCCTCACGCACGCACCTTTGCCTGGGGCGTCCTCGGCTCTTTGGGGTCCAGTCCTAGAGGTGGGATTCGGGGCGTCCGCTCGGGCTGCTGGAACAGAACACACCCGGGACCCGAGGCTTCAAGGACAGACATCTCCTTCTCGCTGATCTGGAGGCTGGACGCCCATGATCAAGGCGCCAGCACGTTCCGTTTCCGTGAGCGCTCCCCTCCTGACAGGCGGCTGCCCTCTTGCTCACGGGTCGAGGAGGTGGGAGGGGGGGCGGGAGAAAGGGGGGAGAGCTCAGTCTTCTCCTGCTCCCCCGGGGGGCTCACCCCGTGACCTCATCTCACCCGAATGACCCCCCCCCGAGGTGCTGCCTCCTACCGCCACCCCGTGGGGGTTCGGGGCTTTAGCCTAGGAACCGCGGCGCCAGCCGCAAGGGGACCGGGCCCTGCAGGCACAGGTGGAAGCAGGGAGGGCGCCCCCACCCCCCGATGGGCCGAGCTTTGTGTGGGGAGAAGCGGCCCCAGGAGCAGACGGGCTGATTCGCGGACAGTGGGCCGCGGCGGGGGGAGCTGCTCAGGGACAGGGTGCGCTGGGCACGGGGCGCGCGCACGGGCCTCTGAGGGTGGGCACGCAGGCCCCCGTCGGCACGCGCGGGGAGCTTCCGCTGTGCGAGGGCACCAGCAGCCGAGGGCGCGGGGTGCCTGGACCGGCTCCCCACCACCTCCTCCCCCAGCTTCCTCCGAGTTCGAGCGACGGACGCGGGGATCAAGCGCCAGGGGGCACCGCTGGGCTGCACGTGGGCGCCATCGTCTGGACCCGTCCGATACCCGTCTCGGTATCGGAGACTGACCCTGGGCCCTGCCGCGACACCAGCCCGCAAAGATACCAACCGGCCGCTCGGCGGCCCTTGTCCCGTGGAACCGTTTCCGGGCTGGGAAGGCCGGCTCTCCACCTGGGGCCTGGCGTGCGCTCCAGGCGCGGGCTTCCTCTTCCTGCTTTTCCAGCACCGCACCCGGGATCCCCGAACGACGGGCCCCTATAGATGCGGCGCAGACACGGCGTTTTGTGAATGCGGAGCCGCTCCTCTGCCCGCGGTCTCCTCCCAGAGCCAGCCACAGGTGGGTGGCGCTGTGGCCGCGTTAGTAGCATCCACGGATTCGGGAAGCGGGCGGGCACACAGGTGGTCCCACCCATCCCGAGTGACTGTGAGCCCCCCACCCCCCCACCTTTGGCCGTGTGGGTTCAGACGTTCTGGTGCCCAGAGGACGCGTGTCACCGAGGTCACGCTAGGAAGAGCCCTCATGAGTTCCGGACGGTCCTGCCTGGTCGCTCTCGCCGGACTGTGCCAGGAGACCCCCAGGCGCGAAAGGCTGACTCTGGCGGCGGCCGAGCCTGAGGAGTCTGGTGTCTGGGATGCCAGGGACTGGGACACGCCCGCGTGTGCACCTGCTGTGCTCGAGTGCCCGGCTGTAGCTGTGAACGGGTAAGCTTGGGGTTGACGGCCTGAAAAGGCGTAGGACCCAGGCTGTCAGGTCAGCTGGACCAGGAGGAGTCCCGGCCCCGGGGCAGGCAAGACAGAGGACGGGGCGCGGCGAGTGCTTGTCACGGTCCTGAGATCCGTCGGGGCCGTGGGGCTGTGGTCGATGGCACCGCTCCCTTTCCGGAAGATTCCGCAGGGACGGAGGTCGCAGACTCACCGGGACCCGTGCCCGGGCAAGGTGCGCTTCCTGAGACAAGAGCGCGTGGGTGCTGCTGGGGCCGCTCGGACCCCCCGCTGGACCAGAGGCTCCGTCTGCCCGGTGCGCCAGTGTCGATGGGCAGGACTCGCCCCGCCCTGGAAGTCAGCTGTCCCCTGGGGAGGCTCACGGCCATCTCTGCCTTCTCTGAGGCCCCAGGGCCCGGCCCCGGCCCTTCCCCTCCCCCCACAGGCTTTCACCGACCAGCGCTGCCTGAGAACGCACACGCCGTGCGCCCCGCGGCTGGGACACCCAGGGAGCAAGGGAGGCCCTAGGGGGGCCGGGAGGTCCGAGTGACACAGACCCCGAGTGGTCCCTGGGGACAAGAGCGCTGAGGAGGAGGCCGAGACCCGGTTCCACCCCCTGGGGCCTCATCCTTCGCCGGCCTTCCTAACGGTCGCTGTGGCAGAAACAGGGCCCCAGAAACCCCAGTGCCTGCAGCCCGGTCCCAGACACTCTGTTGCTTTCTAAATTTAGAGCTTATAAAAACCACTGAATGGCTGGAAAGCGGGGAAAAAAGAAAAGTAGAATTGTGTGCCCATATATGTATATACGTTCAAGTGCCAGGGGTGAGGGAGACGTGGTATTTATATCCCGATGACTGGGATGTCCCCACACACTTCTTCTAAGGAAACATCCACCGTCTGAACGACCCACCACCGTTCTCCCTTGGTCCTCACACCTCTCCCTCTGGATTTGGACCCTGTCACCCCACTGGGCGTCCTTGGCCAGCCCTCCCATCGTCCCCACCCCCAGCTCGGAAAGTCCTCTTATACAAACGGGGTGGCTGCTGGGAGTGCCAGCTTCGTCCTGGGCCCTCCCAGGATGTGCCCTCTGTGCCCGCTGGGGACATGCCCTCTGTGCCCACTGGGGACGCGTCCTCTGTGTCCTCTGGGGACGTGCCCTCTCTGCCTGCTGGGGACATGCCTTCTGTGCCCTCTGGGGACACATCCTCTGTGTCCTCTGGGGACACGCCCTCTGTCCCTCTGGGGACGCATCCTCTGTGCCCGCTGGGGACATGCCCTCTGTGCCCACTGGGGACGCGTCCTCTGTGTCCTCGGTGGACGCATCTTCTGTGTCCTCTGGGGATGCGTCCTCTGTGCCTGCTGGGGATGTGCCCTCTGTGCCCACTGGGGATGTGTCCTCTGTGTCCTCTGGGGACGCGTCTTCTGTGTCCTCTGGGGATGCGTCCTCTGTGCCTGCTGGGGACATGCCCTCTGTGCCCACTGGGGACGCGTCTTCTGTGTCCTCTGGGGACGCATCCTCTGTGCCTGCTGGGGATGTGCCCTCTGTGCCCACTGGGGATGCGTCCTCTGTGTCCTCTGGGGACGCGTCTTCTGTGTCCTCTGGGGACACGTCCTCTGTGCCCGCTGGGGACACGTCCTCTGTGCCTGCTGGGGCTACTCAGCTGACGGGGACACATCAACAGCACACGCTCACCCCTCGTACTCCGGAGGCCAGGAGTCCAGAGTGGGGCACCGGCAGATTCAGAACCCAGTGGGGATCGTCTTCCAGATTCATAGACCGGATTCATAGATCCGTCTTCCAGATTCATGTGTTCTCCTGTGTCCTCACGTGCAAGAAGGGACAAGAGAGCTCTCTGGGGTCTTGCACAAGGGCACCAGCCCCATCGTGGGCCCCCCCTTCAGACACGGTCAGCTCCCCAAGGCCCCCCCTCCTAACACCCTCACCTCGGGGTGACACATTCGCTGTCTCTGAACGCTGAGGGGGTGCTCCTGAGGCCCCCAAATAGTCCTGAAGCCTCCAAGGTCCTGCTTCAGCAAAGGCAGGCCCCTGTCTGGTGGGCAGAGGCCCTGGGACTCCAGGAACCCTTGGCTGTCCACACACCCCAGAAACCTCATCCCTGTCTCACTAATCACCTCTGGAGGGGACCACGTGAAGACCCCCGAACCCAGGTCAGACTCTCACCTGTCCGCATGCTGGGGAACCACACGCACTGTCCCTGTCACGGCTTAGCGCCCCCTGCCTGGCAGGTGTGTGTGTGTGTGTGTGTGTGTGTGTGTGTGTGTTTGCGTGAGTGTTAAAGAGAGAGAGAGCTCTCCTGTCCAGGAAGATTCCAGTCGAGATAACCCGAGAACCCTCCTATTTACGAAATAGCTTAGAATGGCCAGGTAATATATGACACACATCTCTTAAAGAGAGCTGAGCTTGCAAAACAGTAATGGAATTTTCCAGGGGCCCAAAAGTGAACAACATGACCCAAACCAGTAATCGAGGTTAGCTAATGCCGCGGCTGCCTGGGGGCTGGCTCCCAGATGCGGAATGTGATGTAAACGGGCTTGAAATGTGTTTCCACGACAGGGCACGAGGCCCCGCGACACCAAGGGAGCAGGCGGGGGAAACGGCTTCTGCACGAAGCCACCTCAGCGAACGGAGCAAACCAACAAAATCCGCCCGCCCGCACACGGATGTCACAAGCAGGCTCGTCGTCGGTCGTTACCTGGACTGAGAGAAAGTTTGAAAGCCCTGCCCGAGAAGAAGCATTTTCAGAATGATGCTCCTCCACAAAAGCAAGGGGGCCACTCACAAAAATCATCAACATCAGCTTTTTAAAGTTCTAGAAACTCCCCCTAAGGCCTCGACAATTGGGAGCGCGTTTGTTCATAAACCGGTTGAATCCGGATGAGAATAGGGCGTCTGTGGCCTTTTCGCTCGCCATCCACCCCCCCCCCCGGCCCCCTGGGCACTGTTACAGTCTGAACACCAGCACGTGGGCTGTGAGAGACCAGCCTACAGACCAGGGGGACGTGTGAGTGCGTTCCCAAGGAGCCAAAGGCCACGTGCGTGTGCAGGGACTTGTGCCCAGCAAGGACCTGGGTGGGCGGGGGTTGGGGGGTGAATCTCTCACCTCCGGCTGACCTTGAGACTCGGCACGAGCAGGAACTGAAGGTGAACTCAGAACCACCCTGCTGGGGCACTGATGTCCTTCTCAGTAAAGTCCGGAGCGCTTATTGGCTCAAAGTATTTAAGGACATCTTCTCCCAAACATAAGCTGACCTGCTCAGCAACCAAGCAGAAGTTTCTATGGCCACCACGACAAGGACAATTGACTTCTAATTTATAGAATGAGTTCGGGAAAGTCACTAAATAAAGAAAGAGAAGCAGCAGCCAATCTCTGGGGAAAAGGGAATCTGATTTCCAGACTTGCCATGTTATATTACCTAAAATGTTGATCTGCCTTTTTTTTAAGTTTATTTATTTATTTTGAGAGAGAGAGAGAGGGAGAGAGAGCACAAGTAGGGGAGGGGCAGAGAGAGAGGGAGAGAGAGAGTCCCAAGCAGGCTCCGCTCTGTGAGCCCAGAGCCCAATGTGGGGCTTGATCTCACAAACTGTGAGATCATGACCTGAGCTGGAATCAAGAGTGGGACGCTTCACCGAGCCACCCAGGCACCCCTAAAATGTTGACCTTTCAACAAAAATTTGCCACGTGCGCACACACACACACACACACACACACACACACAATAGGACAATGTATTCCTGCCCCTCAGGAAGCCCCATTGTTGGACTTACTAGACAAAGATTGAAATCAGCTATTATATCGTGTGTTAACTATGCTCAGATAGAAAAAATTGGAGGCGCCCGGGTGGCTCAGTCGGTTAAGTGTACAACTCTTAGTTTCTGCTCAGGTGATGATCTCACAGTTCATGGATCCAGCCCCACCTGGGGTCCTGCACAGAGCCTTCTTGGGATTCCCTCTCTGCCCCTCCCCTGCTTGCTTTCTCTCTTTCTCAAAATAAGAACTTCAAAGATTCACTTTTTAAAAAATTGAATAAATCGAATAAAGAAATGGGCAAGAAAAAGAAATAAAAGGTGCCCGGGTTGGAGAAAAAGCAAAACTACATTTATTCACGGATAATATCATCTTGTATGTAGAAAATCCTAAGAAAGAAAAACCTATAAGACCTAAGAACACTGATAAACATACAAAAAGGGATTACAGTTCTACATACTATCAGTGAACTATCTGAAAATGAAATTAAGGAAACCATTTGATTTGTAATGACTTCAAAAAGAATGAAATCGTAAGGAGTACATGCAACAAAAGGTATTTATTGCTTGCACACTGAGAACACCATGATGAAATGAAAGAAATAAAGTACGGAAATAAATGGAAAGACACCTGTGATCCTGGATCAGAAGACTTAATCCTGGGAACATAGCACCATTCCCTAACTGGTCTGCAGAGACAATGAAATCCCTGTCAAATCTCAGTTACCTTTTTGAAAAAACAGAACCTGAAGGGTGCCTGGGTGGCTCAGTTGGTTAAGCGACCAACTTCAGCTCAGGGCACGATTTCACAATCTGTGGGTTTGAGCCCCGCATCGGGCTCTGTGCTGATGGCTCAGAGCCTGGAGCCTGCTTCGGATCCTGTGTCTCTCTCTCTCTCTGCTCTTCCCCCACTCATGTTGTCTCTCTCTGTCTCTCAAAAATAAAATAAAGCACTTTTTAAAAATTAAAAAAAAGAAATAAAATAAAATAAAAAAAAACAGAACCTGATAAATGATCCTAAAAGTCATATGGAAATGCAAAAGGCCCAGAATAAACAATCTTGGGAGGGGAGAAGAAGAACAAATTTGAGCGAGGCATATCTCAAGGACACAGGAACCAATCAGAAAGAGCGCTCACCGGCCAAAGCTGAAACAATTTGAATAAGAAAATAAATAATACTAGTATTTGATTAAAACCCGGAGGGGAAGATATCTACAAGTCCATAAGCAAATGATTGAATAAATAAATAAATGTGGGAAGGGGGCACCTGGCTGGCTGAGTCGGAGAAGCGGGCAACTCTTGATCTTGGGGTTGAGGGTTCGAGCCCCACAGTGGGTGTAGACATCACGTAAAAAAATAAAATCTTTTAATAAGGAAAGAAAGAAAGAAAGAAGGAAGGAAGGAAGGAAGGAAGGAAGGAAGGAAGGAAGGAAGGAAACAGGCAACTCTTCTTTACGGTAATATTCTGATCAAGACACGTAAAATGGTTGGATGGAAGGCAATTTTAAAATCACCTCTACAAAACCGTGGTGATAACCGCTGTAGGCAAGATCCACCCATGGAAGCTAGAATTAGCGGGTAAAAGCTTAAGGAGAATGGGATGTTTGGGCAGCCTTAAAGCATTCCTCAAATACAAACGGAAAATCGCAATTTTGCAGTGTAAACCTTGACAGAGATGAAGGTTAATGTCACTGCTACAAGCTGTAGCACCAGCCCAGGCCCCCTGACATACAGCATCGAGGGCATAGAATTCCCTCCCCCCAAATCCACCACCACAATGTAATCATGAGAAAACAAAATCCCTGTGGGATCCGGGACTGGGTCCTGGCTCATAACAAGTACCTTAGCAGGAAACCTGGTGAAATCCAAACGAAGTCCATCATTTGGTTTTTAAAAACAGAAGCAAAAAAGTAAACATAACTATCTGGAAAAACAAATCTCTGCCCATTAAAGATAATTCAAAATATACACATCGAATTTTAGAGGGTGGTCTCTGAAATATTTGATAAGTATAACATCGCGATTCTGAATCAACTGTTTCAGAAACTAGAAACAAGAAACACCTGCCCAAATCATCTAGTGAAGCTAAAATCACTTTGATAATCAAGATTGGGAAAGGACAGCACAAGAAGGGGCAAGTTGTAGGCTAAATTTGTTTATGATCATAGTAAAAATCATAAATAATAATCTAAAGATTAAATCCGGCAATGTGAAACATGCATACAAGCAAAACACAAAAATTTATGACCAAAGTAGATTTACCAGAGGAATGCAAGGCTGGTTTAACAGTAGGAAGTCTGACTCAAATTAGTTGCCATGAGTATTAACTGAGCTCAGGTTTGAAAGCGTTTGACAGAACAAAAGTGGCTTGAACACGTAAGGTTTAATTCTCCCCTGCGTGGAAAGTCGGAGAGAGGCCATCTGTCCGGCATGGCAGCTCCCTTTCAGGAGATTATCCGAGGAGCCAGCCTCCTTCTGCTTTGTCTTCATCGCCTCTGGGGTACGGCCCTCAGCTGTCTGGTCCAAGAGGATTCAGATCACAACCACATGTCTGTGTAGAGCAGAAGCTGAGAAAACAAAACACAAACAACCAAAAAACCCGAACATCCTTCCGTGCACAATCCCGAAACAGTCCTGGAATTGCACGTGTCACTCCACTGCTGTTAGTGACATCGTTAGCTTGGCCACGACTGCCTACAAGGGAGGCCAGGCTGTGGGGCTTATTACCTCGGGCAGCTGAGTCATGTTGAGCTGAGTCATGTTGAGCACACAGCCAACAATTCCACTGCTATGAGAGCAAATATGTTTCCATCTCTCGGCAACATGTGGTCCTCTCCTCCAGGTCTGGATGTGCCTCCCTATACAGAGCAGGAGAAGACATGTCATATACCCCCCAGACAGACACCCACAACACAATGGTGGGAGCAGGAATTTCATCGGCAGATGTGATTAAGTGCTGAATCAGCTGATAGGGAAATGTTCCCTGGTGGGCCTCACCTAATCAGGTGGTCCCTTAAAGGGAGTAGGCTTGTTCTGGCAGAAGAGATTTGAAGCATGAGAGGGATGGTCTATGCTGCTGGGTTTAAGGATGGAGGGGACCACGTGGTGAGGATTTGAGAGTAGCTTCTGGGAGCTGAGAAGAGACCAGCCAGCAAGGAAACACTGATTCCTGCCAACAACGACATAAGTTTGAAAGAGGACCCCTAACAGAAGGGAACGCAATCTGGCAGACACCTTGGCTGAAGTCACGTGAGGTCCTGAGCAGAGAACAGCCCGGCTGTGCCCTGACTCCTGGCTCAGAAACTCTGAGGTAATAAAAAGGGGGTGTTGTGAGCCACCCGATGTGTGGTATTTGTTACATACACAGCCTAGGGGACCACTACACTTTCTGTCTCTGCTTACAAGCCACTAGCTCCGTTTTAATGTCATTCCCATCCTTACAGACTCACGAAGCTGAAGAGTCTGGAAGCAGATGCATCATATGGACATTTGACTTCTGACAGAATAGCAGCACAGAGGAATGGGGAGAGGAAGACATTGTTAAGCAATTGTCCTGGGTCAATTGGATAGTCACATGCAGAAGAAAATGAAAATTGGTCCCTACCTCACACCATGCAAAAAAATATACCCAGATGGGGTGTAGCTGTACATGTAAAAGGAACAATGATAAAGCTTCCAGAGGACATCGTGGAGTATGTTCACGACTGTGGGCAGGCCGGGATTTTAAGCAGCACTCAGAGGACTAACCATAAGAAAGAGACTAATAAACTGAACTGTATAGAATTGAATTTCAATCATTACAAAATGCTACTATGAGAGAAAAGAACAAGCCAGCGGGTGGAACAGCACCCCTGCGGCAATACAATTGGTGTTCGCAGAGGACACATACAACAGGCAACCCTACAGGAAGGTGGGCAAAAGTCTTGAACAGGCCCCAGATGAGGGAGGGACACCACAGGGCCAGACGACCCGGAACAGCTCCCGGCCTTCTTAGTTGGCAGCAAAATGCAAGTCAAGGCCACGGTGAGCACCACCGCACACCTCAGCCGGCCGTGTGCTGGCAGGATGGGGAACGACAGGCCCCCCCGTGCGCGGCCAGAGGGTCTGCAGTAGGGCGGACCCTGTGAGAGACTGTTTGGAAGTCCCGCTAAAACCAGAACGTCACTCAGATCCAGGTGCTGATGCCCAACAGAAATGGCGCCCACACGAGTCAAAAGGCATTTACAAGGTGGTTGATATGACCCTCAATCAAAATATCATAAAACCGGAAACGACCCGACTTCTTCAATGTTAAAATGTACAAATCTATCGTGCATTAAAATTTTTTTTAACATTTATTATTGAGAGACAGAGAGACATGGAGCACGAGCAGGGGAGGGGTAGAGAGAGGGGGAGACAACGAATCTGAAGCAGGTCCCAAGTTCTGAGCTGTCATCACAGAGCCCGACGCGGGGCTCGAACTCACAAACCGCGAGATCATGACCTGAGCCGGAGTCGGTCGCTCAACCGACTGAGCCCCCCGGGGGCCCCAAATCTATCACGCATTTAAACAAGGGGCCACTATGAAGGCACAAGAAGGCAACAGTGATTATTAACAAGAAGGCCCTGGTGACTATTCTTGGCAATGACACCGTGCACCCCACACACAAGCATGGTGCAGAAGAGACCAGACACGGCCGAGCAGGCTGCGTGATTCTACTCACGCAGAGTTCAGGAATAGCAACGTGTCCACAGCAGTGCAAGTCAGGGCAGTCACTACCTTCAGTGCAAAGGTGGGGGTGCAAAGGTCCTTCTCCAGGAAGGACCCAGCCGTCTTCTGGGGTTCTGGAATGTTCTGTTTCTCAGTCTGGGTTCCGAGTGAACGGGTGTGCCCAGTTGTTGGAAATGCATTCAACCGCACACTTACGACTTGCACATTTTTTTCCTGTATGGTGTTGTCTTTTTATAAATGTTCATTTAAAAATCAAGAATGGGGCACCTGGGTGGCTCAGGCGGTTAAGCATCCGACTTCGGCTCAGGTCATGATCTCACATTTCGTGGGTTCGAACCCCACTTCGGGCTCTGTGCTGACAGCTCGGAGCCTGGAGCCCGCTTCAGATTCTATGTCTCCGTCTCTCTCTGCCCCTCCCCTGCTCATGCTCTGTCTCTCTCTGTCTCTCTCTCTCAAAAATAAACATTATAAAAAAATTAAAAATCAAGAGTAAACAGAAAAGATAAGACATTCCAACAGAAAAATGGGCAAAGGCTATGAGTGTTTTATAGATGCAGAAACACAACCGCCTGGGCATTGAGGCAGCAATGCTCGAAGTCAGCAGGCAGGAGGGAATGTTAATTAGGCCGCCCCACAGATGCCAGATGGGCAGCCACACAGGGTCTGAGGCACCAAGCGGGGGCGACCTCTCTCACACCGCTGGGGCCAGAGGCCCCCGAGTCGGTGCAACAACCCCCCGTGTCATTCGGCCAGCTTCGTCGGTAAAGACACACCTTCTGCCAGCAATCCCACCATTAGGCGCGTTCCCTAAAAGAGCTCACTGGTGTGCACCCAGGAATCACGTGCAGGAATAGCCCCGAATGCCATCACCAGGACAGCGGGTGAACACCGCGGGGTGTAGCCTCGCTCCTCCCAACGGGTGCTCCACCCGCCAGCACATCACACGGGAAGCCACTTACAGCCCGTCCAGACCACATGCAAAGCAGGACGAAACGTGCGATGCCCAGCGGAAGGGTACAAACCAGGCCTGGCAATGATCGAGACCAAATCTGAGAGATTCCAAGTGGAAACAGGACGGAATCAAGGGCTGTCCAACGAGATAAAGGTGACAAAGGTGGGCGGGAGTGTGAGTAGGGGGTTTGCCTGTTGTTCTCTGTACTTTTCTCTATGCTTGCGGAAGAGTCCTGTGAAGAAGCCGACGGAAATGAGAACACAGCCTGGCTCCCCTCCCCCGAGCGAGGCCCCTGTGCCCCTCTGCCCGTGTCTCCCCCACAGGGATGTGGTACGGTGCGTCTTCCTAAGGGACCCTAGAGGAACAGCCTTGGGGTTTGGTCCCAGCTCCCTGGCCCCGGGTATCCCCAGTCCCTCTTACTGTCCCCACCGGAGGACACCACGCAGGAAGCCTATGGAACGAGTGCTGGCACGGGGAGGCTGTCCCCACGCCACTGACTCCTACAGCCTGCCACCCCACCAGACATCTCGCTCAGCCAGACCGAGCGTCAGGCCACCTGGACCACAGCAGTCACTGTGGTCCATCCCTGTTGTGACCGTGGGCAAGTGCTTGGCTACCATTCAAAGGAGAGTCCGAAGCTCATGGAATGCTGGGCCCAGGTTCCCACAGGTGGGGGTCACAGGAGGGCCACTGCTCCACTTGGCCTGTATTTCTCTGGCCCGGGGCACCATAGAGGGAGGGAGAGGAAGGCTGTGGAGCCTGGGCCACCCCTAGTTAATGGCCCCTGACTCTCACTAACCCGGTGTTAAGCCCCCCTCCTCCCTGCCCACTAATTATCTGGAGGTTTTCCAGATCCTGGGCCTGAAAAAGGATTTCTTGGGGGATTTGGGTTGGACAGGGAGAGCCTTTCCTGCAGGAAGGGCCTCCAGGTGCCCGGCCCCAGTCCCAGACAGAGGGCTTGTTCTTCATCTGGCCTCTGTGCACATGCAATTTATTCACTGACTTCCCGGTTCTTCTGGTCTTCACTGAACCACCAGCCACTGGTGCAAGCCCCATGGCCTACCCCATAGCCCAAGAGAGGGTGGTGTATTGCCATAATTCCAGAAGGGAATTCACACATCAGTTGAACACTTAGTAGGATCCAAGTAAATACTTCTTGGATGGATGGATGGATGGATGGATGGATGGATGGATGGATGGATGAATGAGTGGGTTGGTGGGTGGGTGGATGGACGGATGGATGGATGGATGGATGGATGGATGGATGGATGGATAGATGAATGAGTGGGTTGGTGGGTGGGTGGATGGATGGATGGATGGATGGATGGATGGATGAATGAGTGGGTTGGTGGGTGGGTGGATGGATGGATGGATGGATGGATGGATGGATAGATGAAATGAATGGGTTGGTGGGTGGGTGGATGGATGGATGTATGGATAGATGAAATGAGTGGGTTGGTGGGTAGGTGGATGGATGGATGTATGGATAGATGAAATGAGTGGGTTGGTGGGTGGATGGATGGATGGATGGATGGATGGATGGATGGATGGATAGATGAATGAGTGGGTTGATGGCTGGGTGGACAGATGGATGGATGTATGGATGGACAGATGAATGGATGGATATATGTATGAGTGGATGGATGGATAGATGAATGGCTGGCTGGCTGGCTAGCTGGCTGACTGGATGGCTGGATAAGTGGATGGGTGGGCAGGTGAAAAGATGAATGATTGGGTGAATGGATGGGTGGATGGATGGATGGATGGTTGGATGAGTAGATGGACGGTTGGGTAGGAGAACAGATGGATGAAGGGATAAGTAAGTGGTAAATAGACGAGTAAATTGGAGTAAATTGATGGCAGTCTCTGCAACTTTTGACTCTACCTGAAGCCGAGGTTTCCTCTTGGGGTATTTATTCAGAAAACTCCCACCAACAGCTCCCTTGGGGTCTCAGGAGCCCCAGTGAATGGAATAACGGTCCTCACTGGCCAGGAAGCCACATTCAGTTTAGCTTTTACAAGAACAGAAAGCATGTTCTAAGGAATCTAAAGCAGTTTCCATACCTCCAGAAGTGGGTCAGGAGGTGGCAGCTTCAGTTGTCTGAGCAACAGTGAGCTTTGGATTCAGCTTCCAGGCCCTCCTTGTCAGGCTCACTTTTAGGAATATTCTGAGTCTACCCTGGACGGGATGGGGCACACAGGGCAAGGGCCCTTTTGGAACAGCAAGGACACAGGCCCTCCCCAAGTCCCAGGGAGAGCTGGGAGCTTTGGGATTGGCATCTTTTTCTGAGAAAGTGGAAGTCATGAAAACTGAAGCCCATTCTTCTCAGCCAGGTCCTAGACACTGTAGAAACCACAAGCAGCCCCTGGCTTCCGGAACTTTCCTCCTAGATTGGAAGATTCAGCTAAGATATTAAAAACAGGAGCACCCTGTCCAATAGCTACAGTTTCAGAGTAAAGCCAGGTGTTTGCACGTCAGGAGCATACGAGCAGGAAAGAACCCAGTAGGCGTTGGGAGGGTAGGACGCTGTCTAGCAAAGGGGAGGCCACATCCGCGAGGACCCACAGCCTCTGAGCACGTTTGGCAGATGCACTGGTGGCTGCAGTGGTCTAGAAAGACCCGAAATCTTGGCCCAGGGAAGAGGAGAGACCAGGGTCCGCCAGGACACAGCTGGCCAAATGGTAGGGGGTCTCCTGTAACCCACACAATAGCAACCGAGGTCTGCGGGGCTCTTCCCTGGGGAGGTTTCCTAAGAGACCGTTGCTGGTCTGTTGTGCAGAACGTTAGTGAGTTTTGCATATGCCAATAAAAAAAATAAAAG
Organism: Panthera leo; assembly: GCF_018350215.1. NCBI lineage: Eukaryota > Metazoa > Chordata > Mammalia > Carnivora > Felidae > Panthera > Panthera leo. The sequence continues at coordinate 1,538,643 of NC_056686.1, read as the reverse complement.
CCGCTATTAAAATGAACCCCTGGCACATACCTGGTTTAGATCACATAGGAGCTGGCCTTTTGCACTGGAATTTGCAGCATCTGTCGCAATTAAGCCTTGCTTTTTAGCTTCAAGATATTAGCCCGATCACTAGTGTTCTGTTTGGACATGAATAGCGCATTGTTCTGCCCCGAGCAGCCTGCAGCCTCGCAGACACCATTAAACGGCTTTGCGGCCCAATTAGAAATGGAGGTAGGCTGGCGGTGGGGGCGGGGACTGACCACCAGGGCCAGGCGCTTCATGGACACAAGTCAGGGGAGGCAGCTAACGTGGACCATGTGTGGGAGAGCGGGCTCCGACACGCACGGCCGGCTGCATGACAAGCAAAGACATGTTCATCCATCTTGACTTTGGACGTGCCCCTGGCCCAAACAAGGTGGCCAGAGCAGGGTGTGGGGCGGCTCCCTGGGGCCTGAAAGATGGACGTCCTGGCTGACGGCAGGGCTGAGGGAGTTCTCACGGGAGGCCCACGCGGGGTTCCCACCATACCCACCAGCTGCATCCTCCAAGCCCCCCCCCTCCCTGTGGGGGCACGCATACACACTTGCACACACTCAGACACACATACTGATGTGCACACAGTCACACGCACACGCATACATTCACACACCGTCCTTCTCACACGCACAAAACAAGCTATCACACTATCACCGCTCCCTCCCACCCCCATACGTCCTGTGACCAGCACATTTTTTTATGACCTGCTGTTTTTCCTCCGCAGGTGAATCTAGGAAATACGTTCGGGCAAATTGAGGGGTATCATCAAGAAGAAAGGATGTTTGAAAAGATGACAGATGGATAAACGGATGGATGAAAGAAAATATGAATGGATGGATGAACCAGTATGGATGGATGGATGGATGGATGTTTGGAAGGAAGGAAGGAAGGAAGGAAGGAAGGAAGGAAGGAAGGAACAATGGTGGCTACATGGATGACTGGATGGATAGAAGGATGGACAGATGGATGGAAGGATGGATGGATGGGTGGATGGTTGAATGGACGGATGGATGGATGGTTAGATGGATGGACGGACAGATGGATAGAAGGATGGATGGATGGATGGATGGATGGAAGGAAGGAAGAAGGAACGAAGGAAGGAAGAATGGATTGATAGAAGGATGGATGGAAGGAAGGATGGGTGGATGGGTGGATGGTGGTGGGTCAGTGCAAGCTAGTGAATGGTTGGATGGAGGGGTGTGTGGACAGAAGGTAGATGGATGGAGGTAGATGGATGGGTGGATGGATGGATAGATAGGTGTAACTGGATGAGAGGAAGGAAGGAAGGAAGGAAGGATGTAGAGCCATGTGATGGAAAACACCAAAAGGCAATGTAATGGAGTGAGATTCTGAATATTGTCTTTCTCCTCTTGCTTTTCTGGATCTTCCAAATCCTCCGCAGTGAGCATGAATTGCTCCCATGACCTGAGGCAGGGATTCCAGCGCTAGCCGTCCCCTTCCCAAAGCCAAGAAGAGGGATTCTGGGGCACTAAGAGCTGGCCTGTGCTGGCCCTTGGTTTGAAAAAGAGGGGCCTCTTCCTTCCCTGGCTCGGGCTGGCAGCCGCTATGACCTCATCCCTGTGGCGTGTAACTCGAGAAGCACGTTGGGAAGCGTTGGGCTGATTGATCACGCGTGCTGGTGTCCTCTCCCGGGGGCCTTGGGGCCGGGCTCGGCGGGCAGCCGGATCGGGGCTGGGAGCCACATCTTTATTCCGCAGGGAAAGATTCCGGCACACGTGCCGGGTCCCCTGCCGGGTCCCGGCCCCTCTCCCCTTAAGGTCTCACTGCCCACCCTGCCGTGCTGGCTCCCTGGGCGGGAGGGGGGGGGGCGCTGTGGGTGTCACCCCTTCCCCGGGCAAAAGAAGACAGACAACGGGGCGGCTGGGTCGGGAGGGAGCGGGCAGGTCCAGGAGGCTGACCGACACCCCGGAGCAGGGGCAGCAGTTTCGTCTGATGTCTTATGTCTGAGGCTGTACCGTGAGCAGGTGCGCTTGAGAGGCCCAGGAAGCTGTGGGCTTTGGCTTTGAAAGTCCCCGAAGCCTCCGTGCTGAGGCGATAAAATGGGGAGACGGTGTCCACCCCTCAGGGTGGCTGAGGCACAACAGGTGTTCAGCTTGACCACGGGGCCCAGGTCACGACCGGCCACCGGTTCTGCCCGGTCTCCTGCGGTGGGTTTCGAGCATCACGTGGACATCCCACCCCTGGCTGCCGGACCCCCAGCAGGCAGGCGGCACCGGGACCCCCTCCCCCTCCCCCTCCCACGTCATTTCTGTGCCCCGTGGGGGAGGTGTGGTGCATGTCTCAAGCCTAGGAAGGGGCACCTCGTGGTGGGGGTGGAGGGGTCGCTCTCGATGCCCCCTTTTATTCCTTATTAGGTGAGCAGTCGGGACACGGGTCTCTCCGTTAGAATGTCCCTGGACACATCGCAGAGACCTCACGGTCCGGAACGCTCAGGATGGCACTCGGTGAACGTGTTGGTCGTAATCGCCCCTGCGTGGTGACCCCTGGGCCGGGCACGGGCCCCTCCCTGTCCAGACCCACCTCGGGGTCTCCGAGGCAACAGGCTGGCTTTGAGGTGTCGCCTGCCGGGCTCGCCGGGGCGGAGGGAGGGCGACCCTGCGGGAGCCCCTTGGGAACAGCTCCTGGAGTCTCGAGCCACATGGGAGAGGTGGGTCCCAGGTCCCCACGGCCGCCCAGGTCGGCCGCTCCAACCACCCACGCAGGGCCAGAGCAGACGGGGCACCGTTTCTAACACTTACGACAACAACTGGGGCCAGAGGCGGTCCTCGTCCTCATGCCCCTCTACCCGGCGGGGGCTCAGGAAGGTGCCACAGCGGAGCCGGGATCCAGCCGCACGGGTCCGGGTCTTCCCAGAACACATCCTTCCTGGTGTCGGGTTGGACGGCCCGGGCCGGGGCCCCCGCGGTCCCTGCCACCCCCGTGGGGCTGGCCTGCCACACCACATTAGCTAATGCAGTGCACAAAGGGATGTTAAAGAAAAGAATCAATTTATAGTAAAACCGGCCATCTATTCCAGGGCAAAAACAATTACCTTTATGTTCAGGAGAAACTGGGAGAAAGCACTTACTTAAATTGCTGTCTTATAACTGCCTGAGGAGCTATTTTCAGAAACCGCTCAAATGTTTTTTCTTCTCTTCCCGGAGAAATCCCCCTTCCTCCTGCCCCAGGTTTGCCAGGCTGGGACCTGGATGGCACACAGCTGCAGAGCTCAGGGGACCCCCACCCGGCGCCACGGCTCCCGCAGGACTCCCTCCCGAGGGCCGGGCCAAGTGGGGGGTCCCGGGCGCCTTCCCCGAGGCGTCACAAACGCGAACTTTGGAGGCCACGGGGCTCACATCGCCTCTTCTCCACGGTGGGGAGACACAGGTCAGGCCCCCTCACTGAGGCAGTTAAAAAGTAAACATAGCCCCCAAATCACGTTAAATATGTTAAGCAAACACACGGCAGGCAGCGTGGATATTAGGTCATTTCTCATAAATATTAATACCGGAGTTTTCCAACGGGCAAAATTAATGAAACAAAGCTGCCTGTTCACTCCTGGACGCACAGCCCTGGAGCGGGCCCAGCTGAGGGGGGAAAATCGAGGCAATTCAGCCCCCAAAAAAGGCTTCTCAGGCGCTCACACGGAGGCTGACGGTTGAGGCTGGCACGGGGCGGACTCTCCGAGGACCCTGGGGCCTGCCCGCCAAGGGAGGTGACAGGTCGGTGACAGAGGGCATGAGGAGGCCAGGGCTCCGCGGGCCTCGGGGCTGCGCCTCCCCGTGGCCTCCTCTCGGCAGGGTCTCCCCCGGGCTCCCCGAGCAGTCCTCTCTGGGCTGGGACCCCCGCGTGTCCCCCAGACTGGGGCCGACCTGCCCAGAGCACCTGGTGAGGGAGTTCGTGGCTCCACCCACATCCCACAGCATCCGGATCTGCCCGCCGCTGCCCGCCTGCACCAGGGCAGGGACGGAGGAAGGCCAAGCCCTCAGCCGGGAGCGGGGCCAGAGGGCAGAGCTGGGCACGCCTGACCACCGGGCTCCCCTGCCGGGCCGGCCGCCCGCACCCTGCTCCCTTGGGACCCCTGTCGGCCCACCTGTCTGCCCGTTGGCCCTCCGGAGGCCCGGATGGGGCTAAGGAGGGCGGTCTGCGTGGCCCCGTGGGCTAGTACGGGCCACTGGGCCACTCTGGTCCTTCAGAGCTAGCATCGTGGCCGTGAGCCAGCACTTGCCTGACTCAGTCTGACCGGGGGGCAGAGAGGGAGGCTTTGAGGAAAGAAAACATCGTCGGAAACACTGAAGGCTGTCTTGTCTGTATGGTATCTGCAGGTCGTGGGACCTGTGTTCCGGGGGCCTCTCCTCCCCAAGATGGGATGAATCTGGAGGCTTCCAGGGGTCCTCCCCTCCAGCCCTGGGGATCCCGTCAACCCGCGCCCCGGGCTGGGTGGGAAGATCAGAGCGGCTGGGGGCTCAGGCTCTGGAGTCAGAGGATGCGACCCAGCTTTTGTGTGCTACCTGGCGGCCGGCCAGGGGACCCTGGAAGAGCCTCGCCTCCCTGCACCCGCATTTATTTATTTTTCATCCAGAAGGGTGTTTGCAAAGCTCAATAATTTAATACACGTAAGGAGAATATGTTCACGGTCAGGTTGATCGGACCAGCACATAGAGGCAGCCTAGAAGCGGCCACGTGGCACGCGGAAAACCCACAGGAATGGGGGCGACGGCAGAGTTTTCGTTAGGAACCACGCAGGCTGGAAGGGTAACGTCCTGCAAGAAAAACTTTGTCAAAGTTTCAAGCCCTGTGAAGTTAGAACGCTCTACCCAGTGAAAACGTCGTTCAGATGACACAGTGGAACCCAGACTTCTTCAGACCCGGAGAAGTTGAAAGAATCTGGCACTGGCCAGCACGGCAAGGAGCAGCAGGGACACGGCAGCAGGTGAGGCTCCGAAGGGCCCGTCCACACTGGGGGACACGCCCGCCACTCACCCTGGAGGGACGGGAAGCAGGTCAGCGTTGTCCGGGGCCGCGCTGGAAGGACGCACAGCCGCCGAGGGCACGGGGGGACTTTGGGGGGCAACGGACACACTCACCGTCTCCTTTACGGTGACGGCTTCACAGGCATATCCGTATGTGAACACTTAGTACACGGCACGATTTAACCAGAGCAGTTTCCTGTATATGACTGTACCCCAATAATGCTGCTTTAAAATAACACAGGACAGGGGCGCCTGGGTGGCTCAGGCAGTTAAGCACCTGACTCTTGATCTTGGCCCGGGTCATGATCTCTCGGGTTCGTGAGATCGAGCCCCCTGTCGGCCTCTGCACTGACAGCACGGAGCCCGCTTGGGATTCTCTCTCTCTCTCTCTCTCTCTCTCTCTCTCTCTGTCTCTCTCTTTCTCTGTTTCCAAATAAATAAATAAAATAAACTTAAAAAAAAAGAGCAAGGGACAGTGCCTGCCATATGATTGCATGCATGCCATATGCATGATTACATGGGACATTGCCGGAATGGACGAATGAGTGTCCCCTCCTTCGTCAGGTCTCCTGACGGCCCATCGTGCAGGATGAAACCCGAGGCAGGCTGGGGGACTCCCCAGCGCTCTGCAAGGCCCAGGACACAGGCTGGAGCCTGGCCCACCCCCAAGGCCAGCCCCACCCCTGCCCGCCACTCTCTGTTACAGGTGCGTCCCTCGTCCAAGCTCCACCGCCTGGGGGAACCCCCTGGGAATCTCACTCTTACTGGGTTATTTTGGGAAGCTGTTAATGATTCTGTTTGCCTTTCCAATGACCTCAAACGTTCCACTGCCACGGACCCCTCCCCCTGCTGCCATATGCCCGGAGACCCCTCCCTCCTTCCCTCCCTCCCCAGGGCAGGGGGGGGCTCCCTCTGCACACCCATCCCAGCGACGCCTTCAAATATTGGCAGCGGGCCCTGCGGCCCAGGGGGTAGGGTGTCCCTGCTGCTCAGCCCCTCAGCCAGTCTGGGCACGCTCCCTGCCTCGGTTTACTCTCTTGAGCAGCGGGCGCGATCCCGGCACCGGTTGCGTGGCCGCGGGTGTGCCCCACATCACACCAGGCCAGGGAGCTAGAGGTCGGGGGGCCTCAGACTCGCCGCCTGGGGTCGGGGCTCCCAGGGCCTGTCAGACGCCATCCCCCAACACTTGCGGGGAAAACGCACGCGGCAATTTATTAGCCCAAAGCTGCGTCTCCCTTGATTTCTAAACCCACGTGTATTTATAAAGGAAATTTAATCGGGGTGTTTTTAATTCTCTCACACTTAACTCATCAAAGTGCTATTTGGTAGGAGCGGGAGCCGACGAAGCCCACGCACCCCCGGGCCGCCCCGGGGGGACGCTCGCTCCACAGGACTGCCTCCTTCCCCGCATCCGGGGCGCAGTCCCAGGGATGGGGCGCCGGCCCTTCGTGGCCAGCACGAGCTCCTCTGCCCCGTGAGAATCTGGGGAACTTAGAAACTGGCTCCTGCACCCCAAGGGCAGCCCGAGGCCGGCCTGGCCCCCAGCTGGAGGCGAGGCGGCCTGAGGACACAGGCCAGAAGTGGTGGAGCCCCCAGCGGACCGAGCCCAGGCGGCGGGCACCTCTGCCGTCCGCGGATGGCCATCGCTGCGGGGACAGCCTGCTGCCCCGGCCGCCGGCCCCGGAGCGTGCTCTGGGAAGCTTGTCGGAGTTCTGCCTGGCTTGACCCGTCTTCTGCAGAGACAGAGAGAGGTCCAGCTGGCCGTGCTGATGGGGAGGAGACAGCAGGGGACACCTATAAATGACGGAGAAAGAGCCACCCTCCCGGAGACAGCAGGCACCAACACGTCCGTCCCACCGAGGCAGCCGCAAAGCTTCTAGAAATGGGGCGCGAAGTGCTCGTAAGGCAGGCGGGGCTCCTGGCGGCTGATGGGCCCGCGGAACCGGGGAACCAGCGCCCGGGACTGGTGTGAGGGCATCGGGGCGAGGAGGGCCGGGCAGGCAGACCGCCAGCCGAGCAGCCGAGCGGCCGCGGGAGGGTAGGAGCAGCTCACACAGCCCGTCCCTCCTCCCAGACACCCCTCGGGAATCAGGCCCTATACACACATCCGCAGACTCACAACACTCAACAGGCTCTCTCGACACGCAGAGCCCAAATCTCGGGGCACCTGCCTCCCACCCGAGCTGTCCCACCCTCCCCAGGATCGGCTGGGACAGCTATGCAATTGGCGGGGGGGGTTCCACCTCCAGAAGCTCCCAGCCCCTTCCACACCCCGGGAGCCTGCCGATCACTCTGTCCACTCCTAGGCTGGCCCCCTGCCTTCCTTGTCCAGCACAAGGGGAGTCGAGTACGTGTGGGAGGCCACGAGTCTCCCCCACCCAACACACCCTCCCCTCTTCTCCCCTACCCGGGGCGTCTCCTGGGTAGGGCCTGGGGACCCGAGGTCAACTTGGCTTGGTCCTGCCTGGGGGTAGGGTCTCAGTCCAGCGGGGAGATGACCAGCGGCCTGGCAGTCCTGGCCCAGCGTGGCCAGCGCCCGGACGGACAGACCCAGAGGGCTCGGGAGGAAGAGGTCCCCTCATGCACCTGGCGCGGGGTCTGGCAGGGCGAAAAGGAGGCCAGGAGGGGTTGGTGGCTTGGCCGTCCCTGCGGTGCGTGCCATCCAGCCGGGCAGTACGTTCCAGGCTGGGCGGCCAACGTGAACAAAGCTGGAGGGGACAGGAGTGTCTCAGGAGTAGGAGACAAGCACAGGACCTGGATGATAGGTGTCGCCCTGAGAGAAACAGATGGCCCCCGAGCTGGCGGTGGGGCCTAAGAGGGGTGGGGGCCAGGGGCGGGCTTTGAGAGCTCAGGGGAGCTCGGAGCCCCTTGGAAACCGAGAGCCTTCCAGAGCACAGAACCCGCCTGTCCAGCAGGCTGGCTTCTGGGTTTGTTATCTGATTTTTCTGACTTAGGGGAGGCCCTTCGGAGGGAAGGCCAGCCCCCAGGTGCTAATCCAAACGGGCTGTGCTCAGCCCTGGGGGCAGTGGAGGCAGCGTCTGACCTGAGGGGCTAGGGGGCGAGGACAGGAAAACCGTCAACCACCCCCAGGGCTGCCCAGATCTCTGGCTCCGGTGGTTCAGGTGGGCGTCCAGGCCCCCGGAGCCTTCCTGCCCCGAGACCCAGAGGTTCCTCCCCACGAAGGCAAGGGTCCCGGGTCACCCCAAAAGCCACCCCACCTCGGCCGTTACGCAGCTGGCCTTGATCCAGCCTCCAGGGCCTGTGTCTGGGCCCCTGAGAGGGACGGTGGGCAGCTCCGGCCAGGTCACCCGGCCGCTGGGACCCGGTGGGCCGCCGTCCGTGGCCAGCCCGTCCCGAGGGGCGAGGGCGGGAGGTGGCCGAGGAGCCCACAGTCAATGGCCTTTTTATTCCATTTGATTTCACCTCCTCTGAGTGTGGGCCCCTCCCTCCCTAATAGAATTACTCTTATCTGCAAGTGATTTAAACTCTAAGGTTTACTGAAGATTTAAAGAGTGTGAACACAGTTGGAATGTTTTAAACTAACAGTACAAGTTGCATTTTAAGAAAATAATTAACTCCCAGGGGAGGTGTGGGTTTTGGAGCAATGACAGACTTCCAAGGCTGCCTTCCCTATATGGGGTTTCCAAATAATAAAATATCTTTGATTCCCTGCTGATGTCAGACGAGAACCTGTTAGTGAGCAAGCAAACTGTCATTTTTTTTTAAGAGGGCCCATTAGCGTCTTAAAGACGCAGGCCGAGCCCATCGAGGAGGGCGAAGGGTCTGCTTGGAGAATCGCTCACCTGCGGGTCTGTCCCCCCCGCCGCTCCAGGCCCCCCTGTGGGCGTACAGAGGGCCGTGTCCCCCCCCAGGAGGCCGGGCGATGCCTGGGGAGTCTGGGCGCCCCTCGGGCTGCAGCACCGGGCCCCCACCCCGGGCACAGAGGCAGTGCCCGCCGCCCGGGCCTCCAGGGTCTTCCTGCCGGCGGTGTGGGAGCTTGGGCACCGCGGCCCTCGGGGACTCACACCTGGCTCTGCGCTCGGCCACCGTCCTGCGAGGACGCCGTGGGAGGTGTTTTCATCGTATCTCATTTGCTGCTCGCAAAACCTCCAGGGGGGCGCCTTCCCCGTGTCCCTGATGGCACGAGGCTTAGTGCCGCCGAGGGCCTGACGCTGCTCGGGAACCGGGAAGCCTCGTCTGCGGAGCCCGTCTGGGCTCCCTCGGTGGCCGGTCCCTCCCCGCGCCTGGGGTCAGGTTACAGGTCAGCCGAGTGCAGTCTCAGGGCAGCCGGGGTCTCACGTGGTGGAGGCGGGCTGGGCAACTGGGGAGGGGGCCTCCCTGTGCCAACTGCCTCCTGGCCCTGGGCCCGGTCACCACTTTGTGCCCCGTATTCCGGAGCAGCTCACACGGTCCGCCCACCGGCCACGCCCAGGGTCACGGTGCCCGGGATCCGGTGAACGGTGCCCACCGTGCCAGCTTGGCGTTGGGCTCCGTGCCTCCACCTGGGCGGGGCCCTGGCCGGGGACAGGTGTTGTTGCCACCACTGCTGAAAGCCCGGGCCCCGTCGAGTCTTCCTCTCCCGCTGGGGACGGAGCTCTGTCCACCGCCTCCGAGGACAGCCTGGGAGAACAGCCCTCTCCCTGCAGGGGACAAGGAGGGGACACACATGCTCTCTGTGCAGTCCGGACCCTCCCCCCACACCCCGCCAAGGTCCCGCCTGTCCCTGGACCACCTCTGGAGGATGCCGTGGAGGGGGGAGGCGTTCCAGAGAGCTCTGTGGCCCCCCACGCGGCTCGCGGCGCTCCCCCCTTGCGGGAGTGGCTCCTGGGGGCACCCGTCTGGAGGGATTCCCCGCCCTCCCGCCCCCACTCCCCACCAAGCCTCCGAAGCGGGCCTGCCCGGCCCTCTGCCAGGAAGGGGGTGGCGGCTCGGAGGCTGACGCTGGCCATTTGTCCGGTGTCCTGACACTTTCCCACAAGCCTCTGCCCCCCTCAGGAATAGCTCTTTCTGGTAATTTACTTGCAAAACATTTGGCCATTAACACCCAGGCAAGAGTGGACGGCAGGTCACGGACGATTAAACTCCCCACACCTGGGTCCCCCGTCGGCCTGGTAACCGCCGCCCTGCGGGGAGGCCGGCGAAGGCTGCGTGTGCTGCGTCAGCCGAGCCCCAGGCAAGCGAGGGTCACCCTCCCACCGTCCTCCTCCCGGCCAGCAGAGTGGCCTCGTCCCCGCTTCCTGTGGGGAGGACCTCTGGGGTGTGGCAGTGAGGCCTGGCTCAGGTCGGCCTTTCTGGAAGGACGGTGGCCACGGATGCCGAGAGCCTCTGGGAACGGCGGCCATGCAGGCCTGCTTCCCGTGAGCGTGTCCCCTAACGAGGACCCGCACGGCCCAGCTCCCAGCCAGCCCCTGCGAACCCACCTGCTCCCCGGGGTCGATCGCCGCCCCGCTAAATTTGCATGCTTGCTTTACAGGTAAGAGACCTCAGGGAGAGGGATGGGGCAGGGAGCCCGGCCCTGACTTTCCCCTCACTGGGGCTCAGTCCCCAAATGCGTAGGAGGGTCCCCACCCGCCCCCCCCGGCTGCTCTGCTGGGAGGGGCCGCTCTGCGGGGCCATGGACAGCACTGTGCTCACCTGGGCAGGAGGTCAGGAGGCCCAGGAACCCACGACTCCAACCCCACCCACCCAGCCGGTGGGTCCAGGTCCCCTGCCGGTCCCAGGAGAGAGCCCCTTCCTGTGCGGCCACCTGTGAGCTTTTGTGCTGAGTTTTTGGGGCCTCCCGGGAGGCCTTCATTTCTGGGCATCTGAAGGATGAGTAGGTGCTGATCCGGCCGTGGGGATGAGGGTGTGAGTGCTCCTCTCCGGGCCCCCAGCCCCTCAGTGCTGGGGGCGCACAGGAGGGGAAGGTGGAGGCTCCTGGCGGCTGGGCGCCCCAGACACGTCCTCCCCATGAAGGAGGGGAGCCCATGCAGCCCCTTCCCAGCCGCACGGCGGTGGCCACGACCGTCCAAAGTCGAGTTCAGTCTCCCGTGCGTGGCGGGAGAGACAGGTGCTCTGGGTCCGGCCTGACTCGGGACCGGCACCTCCTACCCCTCAGACCCGCCTCCGAACCAGCCCCACTGGGGACCCCGGCCGCCAGGTTGTGCAAAGCAGGGCTTCAGAGACAGGTGCACGAGCAGGTGCGTGTTTGTGTCTGTGTGTCCGTGCCCGCGGGGACACGGCCTCACGCAGGCACAGACGGGGTGGGGTGCAGAGCCGTAATCGGCACCGCGTGGGGAGGGGTGGGAGGTGGGGGCGGAGCCCTAGAGACGGGGGCCCGGCCTGACGGACACACGGCACCGCGAGCCCCGGACCCCGAGGGATGGGGGTTGTTGGGCGCTGAGCGCCCTTTTGGGACCTCCCTCTTCACACGAGCCCTGGAGCACGGAGCCATCGAGTGACTGACTCACGGTCACGCAGCTGGGAGGGGCAGACATCAGCTCTATCGACCCTCAGCTGCGGCCACACTGCCTTCTGGTGAGGCCAAGGTCGGGCCACCACACAGTGTCCCCCAAACCTCGAACCACCAGGGCTCAGAGACACCCGGGGATGCGAGGACTCACCGGGCAGGCTGCTTTTGGTGGCGGTCCTTGTGCGGCCCCCGCCCCGTCCCCAGGGAGTTCAAGGTCAAGAGGGCAGGAGTTTCACCCCCAGGAAGGCTTGAGGCCCAGCCGGGCCTACCCCCGGCTGCAGTCTCTGCTGGGAAAGGCCCCACCGGGAGATGGGGAAACTGAGTCTCGGAGAGCCTTAATTAGGACCCTTGTGATTGATTGCAAGTGACAGATTCCAACCCAAACTGGTGCTGCTGGTGCCCGTGGCGGAGGGTGCTGGTGCCGTTCTGGCTCCTGGCGCGACTCGTGGGCTCGACTCCGCTCGGGCAGCGAGACGGCGGCCTTCCCGTGACTCTGCCCAGGTCTCAGGCCTGAGGATTTGCCAGGCCTGCGAAACCCAGGGTGCTGCTCAGGTCAAGGCTGTGCCTGGGAGGTGGGGACCCGGGGCAGACGCTCCTCCTCCCCCTCCTCCCCTTCCCCCTCCTCCCACCCTCCTCCTCCTTCCCCCTCCCCCTCCCCCCCCCCCCCTCCTCCTCCTGCCTCCCCCTCCTCCTGCTCCCCCCTCCTCCTTCTCTCCCTCCCCCCTCTCCCTCCCCCATCTCCCCCTCCTTCCTCCCTCCTCTTCCTCCCCCCTCCTCCCCCTCTCCCTCTTCCTCCTCCTACCCTCCTCCCCTCATCCTACTTCTCCCTCCTCCCCTCCCCCTCCCTCCTCCTCTTCCTCACAGGGCTCCTAGGGCCTGTCACCAGATGGGAAAGGATGCCGGGGGAGGTCAAGGTCACACCCTGAAGCCCCAGGCCTTCCAGTTCACAGGCCAGGAGCCTGGCCGAGAACCCTCCTGCCTCCTGCCTCCCCCACCCCCAACCCCCTGCGCGCCAAACAGCCCCGGAGCCAGGAGGAGCCCAATAACAGGGCAGCCGACCAGGGGCAGCTCAGCGGACCACAGGGTGGGCGGACCCAGCCTCGGGGCCCGGCCGGACAGCGACGCATTGGCACGGCCACCTCGGAGAAGGGGCAGAGGTGTGGGGGGAGGTCAGGGTCCCAGGCCTCAGTCTGCAGGAAAAGCCCCACCCCCTCCACCCCCGGTGTCCCCCCCACACCAAAGGGGTTTATGAAGACCTGTGCAGCGCACCAGAAAAATACCGCTATCATTAAGGGATTTAACGACAGCTTTGCCCAATATTGGGGATTTGTTATGTCTCTTATTACACGTTTTAACAAGCACATTTCTCCGAGACGCAGCCCCGCGTGAGGGCCGTCCTCTCCCTCTGCCGTGTGTGACTTTCATTAGCAGGCGTTTTATAAAGCCACGATCACAGATGCACTCCCAGCCCGCAGCCTTGGCTGGCCGGGGCCTGGTGTCGTGGGCTGGGTGGCCGGGGTGTGCCCGCGGGTCTGTCTGCCTGTTTCTGTGGGTGCAGAGAGGAACCCCTGTACTCAGACCGCACCCCTCCTGACATTCCCGGCTGGGGGCACGACTCAGGCACGGACCCCAGACTGGAGTCGGGCTTCCTGCCCCTTCTGCGACGTGATCCCAGATGAGCCTCGGGCCTCCTGAGCCTCAGCGTCCCCATGTGTGACTTGGGCATCTGAGCAGACAAATGACTTCCAGCATATCTCAGCAGTAGGACCCTGTTTGCACACAAACCATCAAATAGCGGAAAAGCAAATTTAAAGAGGCGGAAATGAAGCTGATTCCGCAGAAGCAAATCTCGGCCACCCTGCGCCTTACCCCCAGGAGGCCGCTGGATTGCCACCAAATGCCTGGGGTCTTTGGAACACAGTTTAGGATGCTGGCTGGTGGCTGAGGACTGTGATGTCCCCAGCTCCAGGGCCTGAGGCCCTAGCATTGCGCTGACCGTGCCCACGGGATGACAGCCCTGCCCGGAGCCGCAGCCCTGCAGGCCCAGCCAGCTCGCCCCCCACCCCGGGGCCCCCGGGGCAGGCCACGCACAGGGGCGGCAGCAGAAAGAGTAGGTAATTCCAGAGCCAAGCCCTGACTTCCGACATGCACACCCCTCCCGACCCTGAAATGTGTCTTCTGAGCTCTCTGCTCCGAGCTGCCCTTCCCGGCCCTTGGAGCATGTGCTCAGGCCATCGCCGCGGCCTCAGAAGCTGGTGTATAAATGGGGAAAGCACGGGCTCCCTGAGGGCAGCTGGAGGCGAGCCGACGTGTAGCTGAGACCAATTCCTGCCGAGAAACTTCCAGACAAGCAAGATGTGCGCTGGGAAGGATCCAGGTGAACAGGCCGATGTTGGACGGGGAGACCCCTGCCCTCTGGTTCCCTGGCCAGAGCCCCCCGGCACACCGACAACGGGTCGCCCAGGCCCAGGATGACAGCGGCCTCCCTCCGGGCTCCCAGAGACCCTCCACACGGCCAGGCTCCTCCTCCAGCATCCACACACTGATGCCTTCTCGGGACTTCTGGAGCCCCATCTACACCACAATGGCAAGGGGCCAGAGCGGGGTCCGCTGGTCTCTGACTCCCCTGTCCCTAGCAGAGGGCTGGCTCTGAAGAGGTTTGTAAACAGTCGGTTCCAAAGAAGCTCAAAGACGTCAGTGGTGGGGCCAGGACCAGGGCGAGAGCCGGTGCGGGAAGGGGCAGGTGAGGCCCCCGGCCTCCGGGGGTCAGGATCGGGAGCTCACCGCTTGCTCCCTTATTCTGGAAGGATCCCTGGGTATGAGAACCTTCCCCGAGGTCACCCGGGTCCTCCCTCCCTTTCCCAGACAGATGCCCTCAGGACAGGAACGTGTGGAAGCCGGGACAGAGCAGCGGACGCGGCCCCAGCTGTGACAAGCTCCCCCCGTCCCCCCCAGAAACGAGCGAAGGCATAAATAAATAATAAGCCCTGCCGATCGCGCTCCGCTTCCCAGATAGGGCTGGGCACGGCCCGGCGATTACGCCCACAATACCTCGCATTCATTACGCCCCTTAAAAACGGTGTGCTGTGTCTGGAAAACAGGAAGTGGCCGTCAGTCTCCCGTGTAAAAGCCATCTGAAGCCCGTGGACCAGGCATGTTCTCAATCAGGAAGCAGGCAGTAAATAAACATTTACGTCCCGCGGCCGCGCGCACCCGCCTGCCCCCAGGCTACAAAGGGGCACGGAGAGCGGAAATTTGTTTAGTCCTATAAAAGCACAGGCCATATATCAATAGATGGTTAAAAATGGAAACGTGGCCGGCTAATGGACGGTATTGATTTTAATAAGCGTTAAGTACATGGAGCTCGCAGATAAGGGCCGCTGGGCCATCCCTCCGCGCTCTGGGAAAGTGACTCATGCGGCGAAAAAAAAAAAAAAAAAAATCCTCTTTTCCAAATTGAAACTTTCACCCGGCGTATTAGGGTCTGGGGGAGTGGTTTCCAAATCGGCATCTATCCCGGAATATCGAGCGTGACGCGGGTGATATATGGAAGCGTTTCTGCCGCGAGGTCAAGCACGTCGCGCTCAAAGCAGTAGCGGCACAGGCTCGCGGGCGCCTTGGTGGCAGGGCCACGGCCGGGCCCCCGCGGGGCGTCCTGGCGCACCAGCGCCCGCTCCAGGCTGCCGAGACGCCCCCGTGGACCCCGCGTCACCCCGTTTGTTTTGCTTCCTCCTACCCGGTCACACTCGGCTCCCCACCTGCCGGGCATCCACAGTACCCAGGCCCTGAGAGACGGGGGCGTGGGGCCAGACGTCCACCCAGAGCATCAGGTGCCTGCCTGGGACCAAAGCCCCTACCTCGGAGGAAGTCACAGCTCCGTGACCATGACCAGACGGCCCTTCCCCAGACCGGAGCTGGTAGCGGCTGGCTGGGGTCAGGCGTGAGGGTCACGCTGGTCCCTGGGCCGGGAAAGGCCCGACCAAGTGGCAGAATGTCCTCACAGACATCCACTTGGAATCTTCTGGTAAGTGATTTGTTCTGTCACCCGCTTTCCCGGAGAGTGTTTGGCCTCCAGGCCCCTTACAAATCGTTTCCCTTTGAGTGGAAAACCGGATTCTACCCACATCTCAGCTCCCAAGTGGGTGAGTTGCTCTGATCAAGGATTTCTTCTCCTTTTAACAGACAAGGAGGGAGATTCCTTACCACACTCCACCACTTGGTCCGTCCTGGCAAAGCAGTGAGGGTAGAGCTCACGGTGCAAGACGGGGGACGGGTTCAGAGGGCGGTGGCCCCGAGGGGCAGGTTTTCTCAAACAACTGGAAGTTGGGGGTGTGGACACATTTACAGCAAATGAGGCGATGAGGCGTCAATGTGTGTGCCAAGCCAGGGACCCCCAAGGAGGCATGGGTCAGGCTGCGGGTGAGACGGGGGACAGGAACGTCAACAGTGGCCTGGGGGCTGCTGCGAGGGTCCCGGGCAAGCAACAAAAGACGCAGTAGCAAGAAAGACCTATAGGTCGAAAGAGGAGGGCCTGGTGTGGACAGGGGTGTCTTGGGCCGCCATGACAAATACCACAAACTAGAAATCTCTTCTCTCGTAACCCTAGAGGCCAGAAGTCCAAAATCAAGGTGTCGACAAGGCCCTACTCCCTCCAAAGATGCTAGGGGAGGCTCCCTCTGTCTTTACACAGCGTCTCCTATATGTGCCTCCTCAGTGGGTCTGAATTAATTTCCCTCTTATAAAAACACCAGTCATTGGATTAAGGCCCATCCTAAGCCAGCGTAGCCTCATCGTAATTGGATTACACCTGCAAAGACCCTATTTGCAAGTAAGGCCGCCTTCTTAGCTTCCAGCGGACATGAATTTGGAAGGATGCTATTCAATCCGTTACAGGAGGTCAACACAGCCTCCGAGGGGGGCGACTCCTTCCATCTTTCATTCCCGAGAAGCGCAGTTCCCCTCATCTCTCCGGGGCCCCTCCACTCACTTTGGCCTCTCCAAGCACCTAGCGGCATCTTAGTACAGGCTCAGACCTCCTGTCCTCGAAGCATCTTCTTACTCCTCAACTGCAAGTCTGGCTTAATATCCACTCGTCAAAAAGGCCTCCTCCCTGCCACCCTCCAGAACCTCCTGCTCATTTTCCCTATCTCTCTCACCACAGCTTGTCATGGTAGATTAGGTTGCTCCTGTTCCTGCAACACAAGAGCTCCACAAAGGCACGGTCTTACCTGTTTGTTGGCCACCATATACCTGAGTCAACATGGCAGTTGGTAAATGACCACTCGGGAGATAATCAATGAATGAATGTGTATGTGGATGATGGATGAATGGGTGGATGGATGGATGGATAGATGGATGGAAGGAAGGAAGGAAGGATGGGTGGATGGATGGATGGATGGATGGAAGGATGGATGGATGGATAGATGGGTGGATGGATGGAAGGAAGGATGGATGGATGGATGGATGGATGGATGGATGGAAGGAAGGAAGGAAGGAAGGATGGGTGGATGGATGGATGGATGGATGGATGGAAGGATGGATGGATGGATAGATGGGTGGATGGATGGAAAGAAGGATGGATGGATGGATGGATGGATGGATGGATGGATGGAAGGAAGGAAGGAAGGATGGGTGGATGGATGGATGGATGGATGGATAGGTGGGTGGTGGGTGGATGGATGATGAATGGATGGATGGATGAGTGGATGGATGGATGGGCATATGAGTGAATAAATGCCTTACTCGATGTTGTGTCTTCAGGTCTAGCATGGGTCACTGAACATGGAAGGTGTTCAGGGAATGGGTGAGTGATAGAGAACATGAAAGAAGGAAGAAACACAAGTAAGTAAAAAGGGTTTGAACCGTCAGGTCATGGGTACAGAAGTAAGCATGAGGCACCATGCCCCCACCCCAGCTTCCTCACATTGGTGCGGGCACACCTTCACAGAGCTGGGCACATCGCAGGCCTCAGACACTGGCTGCCTGAGCAAGTTCATGAAAGATGCCCTGTTTTCGCTTTGCTCCAGGGCCACAGTACAGGTGCAGTCCCTGCCCTATAAGGTACACTTTTTGGGTTTTGCCCTAAGACCTCTTCTTCTCCACAAGTCAGTGCAGTTTTCCTGTCAAAGAGCCAAGATGGGAGCGGTCGAGGCTTTGTGGGCCTGAGCACCTTACCTCTGCTGCTGTAATGTGAAAACAGCCATGGAGAACACATGAGCGGGTGTGGCTCTGTTTGTATAAAACTTCATTTACGGACACCAAAACATGGATTTCAGGTAACGTACTCACGTCATGAAGTATGACTCTGTTTGCTTTCCATTTCCAGCCATTTAGAAATATAAAAACCACTCTTAGTTCGCAGTCCCTTCTGACTCAGATGGCAGGCCAGACCCGGTCCGTAGAATGTAATCTGCCAACCCCTTTCGGGGGTAGGGTCCCTCCCTCGCCCCTAATATGCACATTTGGTGCATAAATGTGTACTATTCCGTAAGTGACTTTCAGCATTTGGTAGATCGTGGCCATGTTTCCCCTTCGCCTTTCCTGACCGACGTGACGATCACGTGTCTGTGGGGTTCAGTCAGCAAACGCTGCGGTGATGCCGCGGAACGGACCTCCCCGGGTCAGGCTGTCCCAAAACAGACCCGACCTTCGCCCCCACGGTCAGGCCAGCGTGGGCCGGCCGCCCCACGGAGGGGCCGGGGCAGGACGGCGTGGCGTCCAGGTGAGCTCTCGTCCAGGGCGCCTGCCCCACGGACAAGAGGCCGCTGTCACACCGTGTCACCCACACCTACAGAAGTCCCAGGGCCCAGCCCAAAGCTCACAGCAGCTCGCCACCCCAGCCACCCTGAAGGGGGTGAGTGTTTGCTGAGCAACAGTCCAAACTATCACATATGTTCTTGTTACTTTCCCTAAATGACTATTAATTCCATTAATAGCCCACGGGCTCTGCAGGGCCGCGGTTGCGTTTGCGCTGTTGGCCTCCAGAAAGCACTGAGCAAATATTTGTTTGACGAGAAAGGGACACCCAGCTGTCTGTTATGCCATTTGCATGATATTATCGCCCCCCTCCTGGTTGTCCCCGGTGTCCCCTCAGGAGGAGTGACCAGCAGCTGTCCAGCCCCGGACGCCTGCGCCAGGCTGCGGTTCCGGCCGGAACAAAACACCACGGACCAGGCCACCCGACACACGCACCCGCCGTCTCCCGGTCCCGGAGGCCGGAGGTCCAAGGCGAAGGCGTCGGCAGGGCTGGGCCCTCCTGACGCCTCTGTCCCTGGGGTCTGGATGACCATTCTCTCCCCGTGTCCTCACGAGGTCGGTCCTCTGTGTGTGTCTGTGTCCCCATCTCCTCTGCTTATAGGGACATCAGTCACGTCACAGCAGGGCCACCCTGCGGTCTCATGTTACCCTAACTACCTCTCTAAAGACCCCGCCTCCAAATGCAGTCACATTCAGGGGCCCTGGGGCACTAGGGCTCCCACAGATGAACCTGGGGGCGGGGGTCACAGTTCAGCCCAGAGCACGGGGCCTGCTGAGGAGGTGAGCTCTGTCCCCCAAGATGGGTGAAGGGCCCAGCCAGGTCTCCAGAATCCCCACAGCCACCGAGGGTCCGCTGGGCCTTCTCAGCCTGTGGAATAAAGCGATCTCACTGTTTGGGGGGACCCGGGGAAGAGCTGGGGACCGAACGGGCCACTTTTTGCCGGTCACCCTCGTACCGCGTAACCTTTAAGACGCCAGCTGTCCCCCCCACATTGAGTATTTGCATCTCTTGGCCAGCATGGTTGCTTGGAGGAAATGAACACTCACACACCAACGCACGCAGACCCGGCCTAGTTCAGAGGCAGCTCGAAGTGCCCTTAAAGACCTGCCCGGTCCGGGAGGGCGCCCGCAGCCCTGCCCTCCTTGGGGAGCGTTGCTGAGAAACAGGGACCAGGAAGGAAGACATTCGCCGAGCACACGGGGCCCAGATCGGATCCTCCCGACGCCCCACGAGAAGGAAGCTCCCCGCATGTGCACCGGGGCGGGGGCGGGGGTGGGGGAGGGATTACGCCTCACGCTGCTGAAGCCTCGTTAAACGCTATTTGGCATAAAGTACGGCTTGTGTTTGGAAAGGTGTTGATTGAAGCCGGATCTTTCTGGGCATCTCGTTTATACCAAACAGGGATGGCCTGGAGGACGGCTCACAGGACGGGCAACCCCAGCGCCCCCACGGCTCCCTCACTCGCCCTGCTGATCCCCTGCTCCTGATTCTGCCCCAACAAGCTGAGAATGAGGGGGCTGACTTCTGAATGTCCCTCGGCTCTGCTCAGACCCAGGACCCCGTGGGAAGACTCGCGACCGATGGCACCAGAGGAGGATCCCAGGCGGGAAGGACATCCCAGGCTCAGGCCTGCGTGGCTCACACGCCGTGGGTCCTCTCAAGGGTCCTCACTGTGTCCACTCCAGACCGGCCCAGGAACCACACAGCTGGGTCGGGTGGCTGCTGAGAAGGAAGTGGCATTTATTTGACCCCTACTGTGTACTTCCTAGCACTGAGCTAGCCTTGTTGTTGCAATGATTCCAGGGGGCAAGTGGTGTTCCTTTCCTCCCTGCCTTGGGTGTCCTGCTTAAAAGGCACAACCTGCCCACAGCCACCCAGCCAGGGAGGGCAGAGCCGGGGTGGCCCCGAGGGTCTGCCTCCACATGTTCCCTAGCACAGGGGAGGAGAGAGTTCCTGCAGGAACCCACATGTAAGGCTCCACTCACGGACAACCTACCAGAGACTCTGTCACCAGGCGGGGCTGCAGGGAATCGTGCTGTGCGGTCACCGGGGCCAGCCTTGGAGAATCAGAGGTCCTCCCTTAAGGCTTGGTCAAGGAAAGCAGGGTTCGTGGCTTTACAATTGTAGGTATAAAATTTAATCACGTTCCTTGACGTTTTTAGCTGACTACTTTGGTTAACTAAACACATTGTGGCTCAATGATCTCTAATAATACGTCCCATCTGGTGCCTACAATTTAGAGCAAAACCCAAAGAAATGAAAATGCCCCCACGTATATCCGTGTGTCCCCATGTGTCCCTGTGTGGGTGGTCGGGGCTCGTCCAGCCCGGGTCCTTCAGAGGCTGGTGTCACCGCCCCCCGGGGCTTTGCTGGGTCACAGGGCAGGTGGGCCCCAGGGCACCGTGTGCATGGAGGCCCCTCCTGGCAGGAGAAGGGGACCATCCCACCTCGTTTAACTTCCATGGGATTTCTCACCAGCTCACGTCTGCATCCTCTCTCCCCTGGAGTCCCATCTCTTCTCGTGTTAGAGCAGAAAAAGAGAACTAAGTGACAGCAGGCCGCGTGGACATCTCTAAAATGAGTTCCTTCCATGATGCGCTTCTGTGTCGGCCCGCTCGTCAGTCCTTCTGCACCGCCCCTCGGCCACGGACCCGCCCATCGGCAGACTTGTGGCCTTCTTGCTCTCCCACAGTGCGGCTGCGACACGCTGGCCACCCGGGACTCACGAGCCACTGCCGCCTGCCCCTCACGGTGGGTCCCCGGGTTCCTTCTCAGCCACCACTCGGCCGGGATCAGGCAGACGGTGGCCTGTGGGCCCTGCTCGGCTATTTCACCTGAATGTCCTGCACTCCCCGTGGGGGGAAGAGCAATCCTTCCCTTGCCCTCCTGACCAGGGCACCACTCTTGGGGGTGCCATACACATCCTTCTCATCAGACGTGCCTATTCATTGCAGTGTTTCGGCCAACGGCAGTCCTGAGACCAGCGCTCAGTGGCAGTGCTGTGTCCGGCCCCGTCTCCCACCATCGTCTGCAGGTGCAGTCTTGGGGACACGGGCCCTGTCCCCATGCAGGGCTGCTGATAGACCGGGGCCTCTCTCCTGAGCAGGGATGTCCGCACGTGGGCGGCCCTCTGCATCCCTGTGCCAATACCACGCTGTTACTGCGGTCTCGTTTAATCAGCGAATTCGAAACAGCCAAATCATTCTGGAAGAACCCAGAGCGAGTTCTTACTCTGCAGATAAGGGAGTCTGCAGGTGCAGGCAGCGTGGTATGAGCTGAATCTTCCACAGAAAAATGGGCAGGACTTTGACTAGGCTTGCGTGAAACCTCCAGATCACTCTGCAGAGGTGGACGTCCCGGCCTAGCTGGGTTTTCCGATCAACGAATGTGGAGTGCCCCTCAATGTCCTCATGTTTTCCTTAATTTTCCCGAAAGGCTTGTTGTTTTCTGTGATGAGGTTTGCACACCTTTCGCCAGGTTCATTTCTCTGCATTTGCTATTTCTGATGCTATCATGGCAATTTCAACGTTTTAATTTTCTGTTTGTTGCTTAGATAGAGAGAACTATCTACTAAAATTGGACTTTCTACTGACATGATCATATCACCTGCAAATTATGACACACAGTGTATCTTGTCTTCCAATAGTTCGAGTCTTATTTCTACTGTTAACTGTTACAATTTTTACTACTTTTTCTTGCTTTATTGCACTGGTTAGAATCTCTAGTCCAGGGTTTAATAGAACTTGTAGTGACAGGCATTCTTGTTGGGATCACGATCTCCAAGACCTTTCAGCGATTCACCGTCACGTACGACACCTGCTCTCAGTTTTTGTGTATCTGTCATAAAGAGGAATCTACTCTCTGTTCCTAGTTTGTTAGAATTTTTTTCAAAAAATCACGAGTGGAAATTAAGTTTTATCAAATGCTGTGGCTGAATCTATTGAGATTACCGTAGGACTTTCCACTCTGTTCCATTTATGTACTTGACTACATTGATTCATTTTAAGACTGTTACCCCAACCTTTCATTCTGAGAATAAACCTAATGTAGTCAGGTTCTAATATTTTTATGTATCAATGACCTTGAGTTTATTAGTGCATCTGTTTAGGGTCTTTGCCTCTAAGCTCAGAAGTGGTGGATGGATTGACCTGTGTGGAATGTCCTGTGGTGCCCATGTCTGGTTTTGATATCAAGATTAGGCTGGCTTCAGAAACAAGTTGAGGAGAGTGGCCTTTTTGCTAGTGTCTGAAAGGGTTTGTGGAAGGTTGGCACAATTTCTTAACTGTTGATAGAATTGAACAGGGAAGTTAATCTGGACCTCAAGTTTTCTTTATGAGAAGAATGTTGATTCCAGAGCCGATTTCTTTAACAGTTGTGCAATCATTTAGATTTTTCTGTTAACTCTTGCAACGGTTTTAACTTTTGTTTTTCAAGGAATATATCCATTGTATTCACACTTCCTAATTGATTAGCATAGTCTTTTTTTTTTTTTTTTTTTTTTTTTGCCTTCCGGATCTAGTAATTTCTCCCTTGTTTCTCCCTGACATCGGCTATTTGCTATAAATCACCCCTCTACGATTTTCTTTTTAATTTCTTTAGAGTTTTTTTTAAATTTTTTAAAATATTTATTTATTTTTGAGAGAGAGAGAGACAGAGTGTGAGTGGGGGAGGAGCAGAGAGAGAGAGGGAGACACAGAATCCGAAGCAGGCTCCAGGCTGTGAGCCATCAGCACAGAGCCCGATGCAGGGCTTGAACCCACGGACCGCGATATCATGACCTGAGCTGAAGTCGGATGCTCAACCGACTGAGCCACCCAGGCGCCCCTCTTTAGAGTTTTTTTAAATGATGTCTTAAAATGACTTATGTAATGGATTTTTCTTTTTCTTCTTTTCTTTTTTAATGCATTTAACAATGTAGATGTACCTTCAAGGAGGATTTCTGCTTCATGCCATGCATTTTGATGGATTTTTGTCATCATTACATTTTAAATATTTTTATTTCCAAAGTGATTGTTTTCTTCACTTACATGTTATTTTAAAATATCTTTCTTAATTATCATACCTGCAAGATTTTTATTGTTGGTACCTGTTTTCATTTCGTACTCAGTTTCAAGTGATTTCTATCC
Organism: Panthera leo; assembly: GCF_018350215.1. Classification (NCBI taxonomy): domain Eukaryota; kingdom Metazoa; phylum Chordata; class Mammalia; order Carnivora; family Felidae; genus Panthera; species Panthera leo. Next base: position 1,515,300 of record NC_056686.1, on the reverse strand, counting down.
TCTGAAATCTTTTGAAACTTGATTTATGGTCCTGTATAAATTTAATTTTTAAATGTTCTGCATGCGAACTCTAATACGCGTAAAACTGTATCGTGTGGATACGCATGTATCTTCATGCTGAATTGACCACCTTATCAGCATAAAATGCCCACCTTTCTCTCTGGTGTTGCCTTTGGCCTTGAAGTATATTTGCCTTAAGTTCACTTATATGAAGATCTCCATATTCATCTGATATCAACTTGCTAATTTTCGTCTTTTCTAGCCCATCTTTTTTCAAATTTTTATTTCAACCTGTCTGTGTCCTTATGTTTAGATTGTAGCTCATATAAACAATATATGTTGAATTTTGTTTGCGTAGGTTTTATAAACAGAACGTATTTGGATTTTGCTTTTACTGAGCATGCCAATCTTTGTCTTTTCATTAGAGCCTTTACTTTGCATTTCATGGAATTGATGATGTCATTGGACTTAAACGTACCTTCCTATTTACTTTCTATTTGGCCTGAATATTCTTTTACTTCTCCTTTCTTGCTTCTTTTGGGGTGATTCAGGTTTTTTTATTACTCCATTCCTCCATTTTCTCATCAGTTATGTGTGTACATATATATATATATATATATATATATATATATATATATGTATTTAGTGATGATTCTAAAGATTACAGCATTCATCTTTGACTTGTTAAAATGTAAAGGTACTTGCTATGTTTTACTAGCACAAAGCAAAGATTTTAATTTTTTTCAATGTTTTTATTTATTTTTGAGACAGAGAGAGAGACAGAGCATGAGCAGGGGAGGGGCAGAGAGAGAGGGAGACACAGAATCGGAAGCAGGCTCCAGGCTGTGAGCCATCAGCACAGAGCCCGATGCAGGGCTCGAACTCACGGACCGCGAGATCATGACCTGAGCTGCAGCTGGACGCTTCACCGACTGAGCCACCCAGGCACCCCAGACAATGCAAAGATTTTAATTCCATTTTACTCCCTACAACTTGTATATGTTTTACTCCCTACAACTTGTATATGTTTGAATATATCTCAAATATACTTTTAAATATGTATATTTAATACAAATTTACTATAATTTATGTTATAAATCATATAAATATAATTTAACATAAATATATAGCACATATTTAACATAAATTTAAGTATGTTTTAAATATCCTTAAAGGTATATCTCTTAAAATACACTTTTACCATATGTAGAATTCTAGATAGACAATTATGCTATTTGAGAGTGTTAAGACATTATTTCCTTGTCTCCCAGCTTCCTTCATTGGCTAACTTTAGGGCTAGTTCGGGCTCCCTGGAAAGTAAGGGGTCTCATTTTCTGTTCGTTTTTAAGGTTTCTCTTGTTCTTTGGTTTTTATCAGTTTACTAAGATGCCCCAGGAAAGACAGACATAGAGAAGACAGAGAGACACAGAGGCGGAGATCGGCAACATTTGTCCAATGAACGTGGATGGGAGAAGGTCCTGCCACATGACTCCTACCGCCATATTTCGCAGCCCTTCCCACATTTGTAACCCAACTTTCGTAGACCTGCTCGGGTTTGTAGGGCTTCCAGAATCTGTAGTTGGACGTATTTTGCCAATTTCAGAAAAATCTCAGCCATTATGTATGCAGGTATTGTTTCTTTCTCCTTGGATCCAACCAGAAGTCTGTAGAATTTTTTATTTATCCCTCGTAAGCCTCCGTGGTCACATGGCTGTGACTCTCCTTGTGTGTTCTCACTCTGAGGACACAGACCACCCCCACCAATCCACCGTGATGTCACCACAGTGAGTCTGTCACTACACGTGGACAGACTCGATTTCCAAGTAAAACAAGGTCACATTCTGAGGTTCTGGGTGGACATGAATTCGGGGGGGGGGGCGCTGTTCGCCCCAAGACAGGAGCCAGCTGCTCTGACCCAGCCTCCAGCCCCACTCCCCACCTGCACCTGCGGAACTCGGGGCAGTGCCCTGACTTTTGCCCTGACTTTTCCCAGAGCAGGGACGTCCTAACTGTGGGCACAAGGGGGAGGGGGCTTCCAGGCTCTCAGGCGGCGGGGTCACTGGCCTGGGGTGCCTGGCAGGGACATGCAATCAGGGCGCCCCTCTTTCCACAGGGCCCCGGGGCTCCTGGCTGGCCAGGCAGAGGTGAATAGGGTACCGGAAGCCAGGCCCCTGCATGGACAGAGCTCCTGGAAAGCCCCATGCAGCGCCGTGAGGGACTCTCCTGTGCCCACCGGCACCCACCCCGTTGGGGACAGAGCCGGGGTCACATCCGCTTCCCTGCAAAGACGGCCTTGTTGCTATTTATGAAATACGCATCGCACACATGTTGCCCCAGGCCGACCTGAGCAGGTCCGGTGAGAGCCCAGTAAAACCCTGTGGAGAGATTCGAGGGCCCATACGGCGCAGATGATCGCTCTCCGCTCCAAGTCCCGAATGCCCACCAATTAACTAACTACACACGGCCAACTGGTAGGCACACAGCTGGCAAGGAGGGCTTCTCGGAAGCACCCACTGCCGTAACTGCTGAGGATGATTTCCTTTGCAACCACCTGCTCGTGGCCGGGCGGGGCAGAGGCCCCGTGCCTGCGCCATCGCCCGGTGACCCTGAAGGGCAAGCAGGTGCCCCCAGGGCGGCCCACCCGCAAACACACACGCCTGCCCCGGAGGAGACCGGCTGGCACCGGGGACACGTGCGCTGGTGGAACGGGGCCTGCGGCCCAAACGGGGACCCCAACCCGCCTCTCACCTTCACTGCACACCTGTCTCCAGCCGGTTCCAGCCCCAGGTTTTCACGCTTGGCCTCCCTGCAGCTTGGACGTCTCCCGCCGGAGCCAACCCTGGGGGGTCTCAGCAGAAATGCTGATTCACCGGGGGCATCCCCACACCCGGAGGTCAAAGGCGCCCCCCGACCCGCCTCTCGGCCACTGCCCTGCTGGTTTCCCTCAGCACGTTCACTCAGGAGGCTCGTCCCGTCCCATTCCCTGGCCAGCCCTCAGCCCCCTGCACGAGGCTGGGAGAGTGGGGGCACAGGTGGGGGCCTTGGGGCTGTCCTCACCCACACCTGGGCCCCCCGTTGCCCCGGGCTCTGCCGGAAGCCTTCCTGCGGCCCCTCTCGGACACGCCAGGGCCCACGCAGGGCTGGCGTCCGGGTGTGAGACCCCAGGGACCCAGGCTCAGGCTGCATGTGGGGCTTCGGTGTCGCCGGCTTGAACCTCTTCCATGCTGACTTTGAGCTCCTACCGAATTAGTGCGGGATGTGGGGGGCCTGTCCCTGGGAGCTGCGACCGTGATCCTGGGGGTCTCTGCCCCTGCCCCCTGGCGTCCTGGCCCTGCCTGACCTCTCCCTGCCTCCAAGGCTAAATTTCACCAAGCTCGAGTCTCCTGAGCTGGCACACAGTGGGGCCTCCACAGACCAGGAACAGAGGAGGAAAGGGACACAGGAGACGCCCAGTGGGGCAGGCGGGGTGCCCCGGGGAAGGTGGGCTGACCAGTCAGCCCCGCGTGGGGCACCGGGGGCACGTGGGGAGCGTGGGCCCGGGTGGACAGCCTCGGGGGCCCAGCGCGAACCGGGAAGGCGCTGGGGCCTCGGCGGGCACGGCTTACTGTTCGGTCTCCATAAAGTCCCTGAAGCGGCCGCTGGCCTTGACCTTGATCCCTGATTGGGGTCGGGTTGGGAACCACGTGGAATTAATGAGGCAGCTGCGGGCACCGCTCCCCAAGCCGGTTCACAGCGGCCTCGGGCGAAGGGGCCGGCGGACCCGGGGGCAACTTCAAATAAAAGAGGTTTTCGGCCCTGTTATGTTTCTCTAATATTTGAATTTTACCTAAGATTACTTTCCCCCCTCTATTTAATATATTGTTTTAAATAAAAATTCCTAGTAAATCTTGAGAGAAATATGTCATCGTAGTGCAATATATAACAGTTCATAAAATATTCTATCCAAACAGCCAAAATTGTAGGGCGTTCGGACCAGAAGTAGTTAACTCCAGGAACGGCATTTTATTAGCTACTAAAATTAAGAAAGGGCAGTGCTGTTTCACGGCCAGATAATTAAGTACCGTTTTCTCTTTTTTAATTCTATAAAATTAAACTTCCTGTTTTAAAGGTCTGGAGGGGCCTTGGGCAAAGGGTCCGCGGATGAGCCCTGAGGGCAAAGCCGGGCAAACAACAAAGGCCTTCTGTGCCCAAGACCTTAAAACGCAGGGCTTGGAAAAAAACATGCCGCAGTCAGCAAAAAATTGCAGATCATAAATCAGAGATCCGTTTTTTCACATGATTTTAACTAATCCATTAAATCGTGGTGCCCAGGGCTCTATCAGAAACAGAAGCTGCGGCCGCCCGGCACCTCCAACTCCTGGTGTTATTCAAACACCTAGAGCAGTGACCCACGTCGATTAAAGACTGTCCCCAGGTGGCCAGGGCCCCACGCCCTCTCCCGCCACCCCTGGTCCCCAGGGCCAGGCGAGGACGGACCGAGGTTGGCCTGGTGGCAGCTCCCACCCCCTCCCCCCTCGGGAATGGGTGCCCAAGGCTGCATCCTCGGCCAGGCCCTCCCCCCCGCCAAATCCACGCTCCCGCTGAGGCCGAGGAAATAAATCGCCTTCAACGGGTCAGGCCCGGGCACTGGAGGGAAGCCGACCCCCTCAGCGGGTGGGCCAGTGGTGTGCCCAGCTGGGGGAGACCTGCTTTCAGAGAGGAGCAGAACAGCTTCGTCTGAAAGCATCACGACGGCGGGCCCCGTGGGTGTCGCCGGGCCGCCCGTCGAGGCTGCGACGCACCCGAGCGCACTGTTTTCTCTCGTCCGATTTCATTCCACTCCGTTCGGGGTCCTCTCTCTCGTACGTGCACACAAAGTCTTAATGAATGCCTTTTGCAAACACTTCTAACGACACAGCCAGAGGACAGCTTTGTGGCCACAGACAAAGCGAACGGGCTGCCACTGGCGTTTTCTCTTCCGTACGCGGGGCTGGCCCTGTCGCCAGGGGCGCCCACGGCCAGCCCGACCAGATGGGGGGAGGAGACCGAGTACTGGGGACGGGGAAGAGAGGGCGGGGTTATCACCCTGCCCTATAAGCGGCTTCAGCGCTCCAGGCACAGGATGGGATCCCCCCCAACCTCCATGCACTTCTGGGGGTGGTTCCTAGGATGACCCACCTCCTGCACACGGGACAGAAGGCCAAGGTGTCCTCTGCACCCCCACCTGGAGCAAGGCCGGGTACAGGGCTGAGGGTCTGAAATTCAATGTGAAGTCTGAGGGTGCCTGGGAGGGGGGCTCTTGGGGACGGAGGCCGGACACTCAAGGCATTTCCTGCACGGACACTGCAGAAGCTCCGGCCAGAGCTCAGAGACGCACCGAGGCTGAGGTCACACCCGGGCAGCCCGGGCAGCCCCTGAGCCCCCCACCCTCAGGCAGCCCCTGTGCCCCCCTGTCCCCTGGGCCAGCCCTGACCTCCACCTCCAGGAATGACAGGCTCACTGCCTGCCTGTACGTTTACGGATATGCATGAGCACATGTTCATAACAAAATACTAGCTAAGCCTTAAGGGAAACATTGAGAAGTCTTTTACATGGGGGGTGGGGGCACCTGGGTGGCTCAGTCGGTCCAGCGTACGGCTTCGGCTCAGGTAGTGAGCTCACAGTTCGTGGGTTCGAGCCCCATATCAGGCTCTGCGCTGACGGCTCAGAGCCTGGAACCTGCTTTGGATTCTGTGTCTCCCTCTCTCTCCTCCTCCTCCCTCGCTCATACTCTTTCTCTCTCTCTCTCTCTCTAAAAATAAATAAAAAATAAACATTAAAAAAAAAGACTTTAGTCAGACCATATTAGTTATCAGCTGTCAGACATCTGTCAGTTACACCTCTTCCCAAAAATTTCCACCAAGATCAACCTTGGCTCCTCTGTCCCCGCACAGAGCACTCGGTGACACGGGCCAGACCAGTCTGTGCCAAGAGGGGTCCCTGGAGAAAGCCAAGTGCGGCCCACTCACCGACACACACACACACACAGACACACACACACACACACACACTCGGTTTTGTCTCTGAGCGCCACCCCACGCTCCCAGCCCCCTGCCGCCTGGGGGGAGGACAGCCAGGCCGCCCGCACGCTCACACCCCGACCCGACCCTCGGTGCTGCTGTCCGGGCGGGGGCAGGGGAGCAGCCTGGGTCCACCCTGCTCCAGGGGCTGGTGGAGGACTAGCCACCCCCGGGGGGCTCCCCAAAGGACAAAGGAGTGAGTGGAAACCCACCGTCTCTGTGACGATGGCAGCAAGAAAGGACCAGAGCAGAGGTGAGCTGGAGCCCCGGGGTTCCGCGGGGGCCCTGGGCCTTGCAGGAGTGACCCCTGTGCCGAAGGATCGGGGTGAATGTGGGAACAGACAAGCCTGGCCGAGGACCCCGGGGGTCCCTGCACTGGCTGGAGGTGCTGCACGGCACCTGCCATGGGGGGTCGAGGGCCATGGTGTGTGGGGACCGTTGCCACGCCCACGATGCCGGTCCGGTTTTACCACCCCCACAGCTCAGTGTCCCCCCCGGGAGCCCCGGTGGGGCCCAGCCGGTGCCCATGGCGGATCCGGTCCCAAACCCTAGCGAGGGAGGCCACTCCGGCACGCAGGCCAGTGCCCTCCAGCACTTTAATTGCCAACAGCCAGCAGACGCGGCCACATCTGCGGGTCGTTTCAAAGACAATAAATCAGGAACTTTCCAGACGGGCTCCCTGCCAAGGTGGAGAGAGAGGGGCCTAGGACAACAGGAGCCACAGCAGCCACACGTCCAAGGTGGCCTGGGAGCTGGTAGTGCTGGGACGAGGAGAGAAACGCATTACATTTGTCTCCGACGAGAATTTGTGGTCGGCTCGGGGCGGGAGGTTGATGGCGAAGGAATGTGCCGTCGGTGAGGGGAATGTCTACATTGAGGGCTGCTGGGTTCGGAGGGTCCTCTGGTGGCGGACACAGCTCAGAAGGGACCTGATCCAGAGGGCAGAGGTGGGAAGGCCCGCAGGGGTCAGCTTGGGGGAAACTGAGGCCAACCGGGAGCAGACATGAATATCCCTGGGCAGCCCCAGGGCTAGGACTCAGGCCAGGCTCTGCCCCAGGCAGGTGGGCACACGCCCCCACCCGGGGAGCATGAACAAGGCACTCCCAGGCGTCAGACCCCGACACCCGAAGCCACCCGGCATGACCTCCAGGTCCCAGATCCCAGCCATGTGGCTGGCGTACATCCTTGGCAATGGGGACAAGACTGGACAACCTTCCGTCAGCCTCCAGGGCCTCAGGAGGGGCCTCCAGGGCCTCCAGGGCCACACGCTCTATGGGGCCCAGTTGCTGGCAGTGACATCGACACAGGAGCACCAGATTTTCTCTCCGTCTCGGCCTTAAAATCCTAAAGCCCCAAAGGGCCTGCTTTAAAGGAGCCCGCCTGGAATCCTCATCACCATCACAAACTAGTTTTTTAACCCCCCAAGAACTCTGTGAAGGAAGACCACTGGCCGAGCCCATTTTCCAGATGGGGAAAATGAGGCCAAGAATGTAAGCAAATTGCCAAAGTTCACAGAAGTCAGTCCGTGGCAGGACTGGCATGAAACCCTGGGCCTGTTGCTCGGAAAAGGGACACGGGACACAAATCAGAAGAGCAACCAGGAAGGGAGAACAAAGAAAAGTGTAAACCCAGGAGTGAGACTTTACCCCCTCCCCCCCGCCACCCCCATCATTCGGGGGGGAAAGGCAGCTCGCATACGAAGGCCTGGGAATCAAATGGCGTCAGACCTCACAGCACCTGGAGGCTAGGGGAGAGGGGGGCCTCCCGTCTGACTCTGCAGGCAGGTGACTCCCGGTCTAGGGTGCCGCGTGTAGGCAAACCCACGATCGGGGACGGCGCAGGGAGAACACAGACAATTTCGAAGATCAGAAGGCTTCAACGTTTACATCCCACGAACCCTTTCTCAGAAAGCTACTTGAGGATGTGCCCGAGGAAACCAAAGGCATAAGCCACGCAAAAAACGTAAATTATAATAAATGAAACGGGACATTCAGGACGCAAGGAATCCAAAATGCAAGAGAAGCCGAGGGCCCCCAAGGGAACGGTGACACCAAGTCCCAGGACAGCCGCTGTGCTGGTGGCGGAGAGCGGGGGTGAACTCACGCACTGGTGAATCGGGACCAAGCGTCCTGATCTGTGCCTGTTTCCCAGCGCAGTTACGGAGAGGGCTCCCTTCGGCTCCCCAATGGGTCCTGAGTAGGATAACACCTAATGAGCGACCAAAACGTTGTGCAGAGGAAAAGGAGGGATCCGATAGGACAGCCCCAAGGAAAGTGAGTAAGTGAAACAAAGAGGGAAACAGGCACATTTGGCCATTTTGAGAGAATTGTCAGTGACGGCGGCACAGGCACGGACGGACGTGAAAACCTAAGGTGGGCGCTGATGCGGGCGAAACAAGGGGGCTCCAGAGAGGAAATGACGTCCCTGTCCTTCGTGCGGTTCAGCTGCGAACATCATCTGTACGCTCGTGAGGACGTGAACCCCCAGACGGATGTGATGATTGACATCGACCGGTGTGTGTCGGGAGGCTGAGATCGTCCCCCTCCCGCAGGGCGAGGCCGATAGAGAAGCTCTAAAACTGAAAAGCTGTGCGCGTGACGTAAACATCAACAGGGCAGATTCTGGAAGGGGCAGAAATGGCTGCTTCTGGGGAGTCGATGACGAGTGGGGGCGTCACGTGTCGTCCTTGTTAGGCTTCTACTACACGCACGTGTGCTTTGGACGAAATACTGGCACGTGTAGCTCTGAAGCACCACGAGCCGTCCCCGCCGGCCTGGGATCGCATCCTCAGAAGCGCCGAGGCGCCCCACAGGCCCCCGGGACAAGTCCAGGAGGCGGGAACCAGGCCAGGTCGCTGGGAGGCCAGACGCAGGGTCTGAACGCTCCCCCCGCCCCCCGTCCCCACCCCCGCCCACAGCTGGCCTCCCCGGAACCCTGATGAGGTGAGGGTGCCTCTCCCGGCCCCCCGTCCGCCGCGGTGAGCGGGGCCAGGGGCACATCTCAGACTTCAGGCCTGTACCCCCTGCCCTGCACCCTTCTCCTCCTTATCCAGACTCACCCCCTGCAACAGGGCCTCTGTCAGTCCTGAGCCGGTGCCGGTGTTGATTCGAGCTCCGCGGTAAAACTCAGGGAGAGAGAGGGGATGGTGATGCGTTCCTGGGACACCAGAGGCCGGGCCAGCCCGCGGGTCAGGGCCAGCCCCCGCCCTCCCACCAAGCCCGGAAGCCCACCAACGGGCCTGTGTGATTCTCCACATCCAAGGGCAGCCTGGCCTTCTGTGGGAACGGGTAGGAACGTGTGTCACTGCCCAATCTGCAGGATCGGGAACAGGTTGTCCCCTCACCAGTAGCCTGGGGACGGGAACCTTTGCCAAGTGTTCCCTCCGGTCCCGGGCTGGGGCTCCCAGACAGGGACGAGTGTCAGACCTCCACATGACCGCAGGCCCGCATTGGCCTCACTCCGGGCGCGGCCTGTGGTGAGGCCAGTTGTGCGCACCAAGGGTGGGCTCAGAGCTGAGCCTTTGGTCCCGGGCTCCGGCCCTTGGAGCCCCGACCCCCAGCTCCAAGGGTCTCCGGTCCCCCTCTCGGGCTCGGCAGGGACTTCTCGCCCTCCTTAGCAGGGAGCTCTTGCCGGAGAGCCTCGGCCTCCTGCTGACACGGGTGCACGTGTGTGCGTGCACGGGCGCGCGTGCTTGTGCCTGTATGCGTGTGTGCGTTCCGTACACCCAAAGGTGCTAAGCAAGGAGTCGGGACGCAAGGCGGAGGCAGAGAGACGGTCACACGGGGAAGGGGTTCGTTCGTCTCCGTCGGATCAGACGTCATCAGCAGCACACAGAAGCCCACGAGAGCTGGGGGCCTGGGCCCTCCCGCGTCCCCGAGGGACCCCGGGAGGGTCTCCGCCCTGGCCTCCCGTCTCTCCCCGGGGGCCGCGGTCCTCCCGCTGCCTCTGGAAGCTGGCATCCGGCAAAGCGGGCGCTCTCTTCGTCACGCGCTTTTCACGGCAGCCGGAATCCCCGCTTCTTAATCCAAACACGACAGGGACACTCAGGCGGAGGAGATGCCCCGTCCTGAGGCCACTGGGGGCGTGACCGGCACGGGCCAGGAGGACGGCGAGGTCACTCGCCCGGAAACTCACGCCGTGGGTCTTGGCCCCGAGACCTGAGAATCTCCCCCGAGGCCCCTTCTGCCTGGCGCCACCCCGGCCTCCGCGAGCCCGGCTCTCCCAGGACGGGTGGGCTTGGACGGGACCCACGCCACGGCCCGGCCCTGGGGGAAGGGCCGCCCTGAGTCTGCCTTCCTCTCCCCACCCGCTCGCGGCAGCCGGCATTCCAGCACTGCTGGCGGGGGCCTGGTGTTGAAAGACGGCGCAAATGATAAATTAAATGAGAAGGAAATGGCTGAGGGCCCCGTTCATAACCCGGAGTCGAGGGCGCCAGGCCCATGAATCTCCCAGGCAAGTGCGGCAAAACTCATAAAGGTCTGATTCACACCGCGGGCCGCCCCTCAGACCCTCCCACTCGGGATTTGCCCCCTCCCCCCCAGCTGGGGGAGGGCAGCTGAGGGAAGGGGGCTGGGGGATGAAGGCTGGGGGACAGAGGCTGGGGGACAGAGGCAGGGGGACAAGGCTGAGGGACAAGGCTGAGGGACAGAGGCTGGGGGACAGAGGCTGGGGGACAGAGGCTGGGGGCCAGTAGCTGGGGGACACAGTCTGGGGGACAGAGGCAGGGGAACAAGGCTGGGGGACAGAGGCTGGGGGACAGGGGCTGGGGGACAAGGCTGGGAGACAGAGGCAGGGGGACAAGGCTGGAGGACAGAGGTGGGGGGACAGAGGCTGGGGGATAAAGGCTGGGGGACAGAGGCTGGGGGCCAGAGGCTGGGGGACACAGTCTGGGGGACAGAGGCTGAGGGACAGAGGCTGGGGGACAGAGGCTGAGGGACAGAGGCTGGGGGACAGAGGCTGGGGGACAGAGGCTGAGGGACAGAGGCTAGGGGATAAAGGCTGGGGGACAGAGGCTGGGGGCCAATGGCTGGGGGACACAGTCTGGGGGACAGAGGCAGGGGGACAAGACTGGGGGACAGAGGCTGGGGGACAGGGGCTGGGGGACAAGGTTGGGGGACAGAGGCTGGGGGACAGAGGCTGAGGGACAGAGGCTGGGGGACAGAGGCTGAGGGACAGAGGCTAGGGGATAAAGGCTGGGGGACAGAGGCTGGGGGGACCGTGGACCTGCCCTGGTCTATTGCTCCCAACAGGAGGTGCACGGTCACCCCCCAAGACTTCCATCTCTCCCCTGGCCTCTCTGGAATCCCGGCCCAGGTGTTCAGAGAATGGCTAATTGTAAAAGCACGAGGCCAGGCAGCCCCCCCGCCCCCAAGTGACACATTCCCGGGGTAATGGATTCAGGCACGAGGAGATGCCAGCACGGAGCCCTGGGGGCCGGAAGCGGAGGGGCCCCGTCCCCCTCCCACACACGCTCCGGGCCACTTAATCTTCCTCCCGGGTCTTGCTCAGATTCAGAGACCGTGGCTGCGCCCCTGCCGACCCCCAACACAAATGCGCACAGGCCGCTGGGGACAAGAACCTCGGGCCGGAAAACAGCGCGTGGGCGGAGCCCCACGGATGTGACTGCACACCGGTCCGTTCTGAATGGATTTGGCTGTCCTCGCTCAGGGGTCCCCTCCTTGCCACGCCCAGGTGACAGCTGGAGCCCAGGGGGGTGGGGGGTGGGGGGTGGGGAGTTGGGGCGGGCACCCCGGCCCCAGTCCAGGGCCGTGGATGTCTCGGTTCCCGGGGCGGAGACCCACCTGCCGTCCCAGCCCATTGGCCGGCTCGCCCCTCCTCCCCATTACTTCAGTCTCCAGAACTGTGGGGAAGGCCCTCTGCACGGCCGGCTCCTGCCTGCTTCTGCCACCTGTCCGGGAGGCATAGGTGCTCCCTCCAGACTGACGGGGGAGGCTCAGGCTCCTCCGGGCCCCGTGTGCTCCCATGCCGGGCCTCCGTGAGCACCTGACCGGGCACCCCAGCTCGGCAGGGGCGGGGGGCCGGCAGCCGCCACACGGTCGGCATCCAACAGAAGGGCCCAGAATCTGCAGCCTCGATGGTCCTTGGTTCTCTGGGCCCACTCGTATGCGTGCGCTCATGTCCTGCCTTCCCGATGGCCTCAGAGACTGGAGGGAGGGGAGGCAGGGGCCCTCGTCAGTGAGCACCTCACAGTGTCCCCCCTAACCCCACGGACGTGTCTGTGATGGGAAGCAGGCTGGCACAGAGGAGGTGAGGTGACCAGGGCCTTCAATAGCCCCTCGGGGTTTGCAGCGGCACGATGGCAATCGGGGTGGTGGGTGGGTGGCAGCGGGAGACCCCCCCACATCAGCTGGGGGCCCAGCGGGATGTCGGCGGCTCACTGTGGGGTAAGTCGAGGAAGGCTAACCCGGGGGTCACATGTAAGACACGGGCTCGGCTGGGGGAGGTGGGGGGCAGGTAGCAGCAGCCTGGAGGTGAGGACGGTGGGGGAGGGGCACAGCACCCACCAGCGTCCAGCACGAGCAGCTGAGGCCTCCAGTGACTTCCGCCGCCCAAACCCAACTAGGGGTGGGGGCGGGAAAGTCCACGGTCAGGCTCCTGGGCGTCCCCGGCCTGCCTACCACTGCAGACGAGCCGGGGGGGTGTGGGGCCGAGATGCCCACCCCATCCATCTTGCCAAGGCCCATTCTCATCCTACAAAGGTGGGCGGCCATAAAGAGGGGTGTGTTCAGTCTTGACCCCGCGACTGGAAAATGCAGCCTGACCTTGGAGGTGGGACGCATCCCCCTGTGGGGGTCGGCGCCCCCCAACCCGACCACAGGGCACGGCCGTGAGTCACAAAACAGCAAAGGCATCTAATCAGACTGAGAGCACGCCTGCCCCCCAAGCTGGGGACTGGTAACACCCTGACTGTGGGGGCATTTCCCCCAGGGCAGGGCCCAAGCACCCCCAAATATCTGTAGGGCTGGAGCCCGCCCATCAGGTCATGCCCAGCAACCCTGACGGGACCCCACTCCGCTCGGAGCAGCACCTGGCTGCTGGGGGACGTCCCAGGGCCACCGTGACCCGGCACCGGGGCCGGGCTTGAACAACAGGAGCCCCGCCTCTCCTGGTTCTGGAGGCTGGAGTCTGAGACCCAGGAGCGGGCGAGCCTGGTTCCTTCTGAGGCTCCGGAACAATCCTCCCAGCCTCCCGCAGCCGCTGGCCGTTGGCTGGCGATCCTCGGCGCCCCATTGGCTAGAGATGTACCTCCCCATCTCCCATCTCTGCTTCGTCTTTTTTTTTTTTTAATTTTTTAAATGTATTTAAAATTTGTTTTAAATGTTTATTATTTTTGAGAGAGACAGAGACAGAGACAGAGCACGAGCAGGGGAGGGGCAGAGAGAGAAAGGGAGACACGGAATCCGAAGCGGGCTCCAGGCTCCGAGCTGTCAGCACACAGCCCGACATGGGGCTCGAACCCATGGACCGTGAGATCGTGATCTGAGCCGAAGTCGGACGCTCACCCGACTGAGCCCCCCAGGCTCCCCCCTGCTTCATCTTTACACAGCTTCTCCCGTGTGCATCAGTGTCCTAACCTCTTTGTCGACATCATGTGGGATTGGGAACCACCCTGGTGACCTTTTTTATTTGTTCCTCTACAATGAACCCATGTTGACCAAGGCCACATTCCGAGGCACTAGGGGCTACAACCCCAAGGTACGAATTTTCGGGGGACACAATTCAGCCCATAACAGATGCCACGGCCCCCAGGGCCCCGTAGGGCCTGCCTGCCACAAAGGGCACGCACACCGGGACGCCGGCCTCCCGGGACGCGACGCCAGGCCAAGCCCCCCTTCGAAAGGGGACCAGGACCGCGGCTCCACGGCCCTCCTGGAACCGCTCGGCCCGCTTCCTCCCGTTTGGGCCAGTGGCGGATCAGCTGCTCCAGGCGATAATGGCCAAAGTCATCTGGACTTTCCATTTCCCCGACAACACTGGAAACAGGCCGGCGAGGCGGCGTTGGGTTACAATCGCAGGTTCTGACTTCAAGAGCAGCCATAAAACAGAGCCCGTACGCATGTTTTCCGCTTGTTCTGCGACATTAGCAACTCATCTGATACTCACTCTAAGGTTGCAGTTTCCTGACAGCCGATGACAGGGCGGGGCCGCACCGCCTGCGAGCCCGCGTCTGACGAGGGTGCGCGCGCGGCTCCGGCCCCCGGATCGCAGACACAGATGTGTCGCCAGCACACCCACGGGCTTCGTTATCGCCCGTGCTGGGTTTATCCCTCTTTTCCACCTGAAAATCTTCCAGCATAAACGATGAAGACGGGGCTCTCCGGGTGCTGGCCACGGCTTAACCTCGCCGCAGAGGGTCACGTGCAGAAGAGACCCCACCGCACACGGGGGCCCGTGAGGGGGGACCCGGCTCACGCTGATGCGCCCATCACTTCCCCCGGGCGCCAGACCACAGCCCCTTGAGGGGGTCAGCGGGGATCGGAGGCCCTGCAGCCTGGGGGGAGGGGGTGGCGCCCGTGGCTGCCAAGCCGATGCGTGTCTCCGTGGAGGTAAAGAGTGTCTGAGAGCGGAGAGGCGGACGGGAGAAGAGAACCGACTTCCCCAGCGCCTCCTGTGCCCCGGGCCCTCCGCTGGCCTCGGCGTTCGTCCGGTTTTCCCTCCGACACCGCGGCTGCTGCGAGCGAGGCTCTCCCAGCCGAGAGGCCGCGGGGCAGGTGCGACCCCAGGTGTCCCGCCCCCAAGCACACCTGCGGGCGCCCCTGGGCACCGGCGGCCCTGGAGAGGCTGTGCCGCACCGGAGCCTGGGGGCTCGGTCCAGGCACCCAGAGGGGCGGCAGTGGGGGCCGGTGGGCGTACAGGTGGAGCGCCTTTTCCTAGGGGGGGCGAGAATATTCCGCGCAATGCCGGGAGGGTGGGTGTGCGACATTTGTCCAGACCCACAGTCTGCAGCACTGTGAGTGACCCTTGTAAACAGCCGCTTCGGCAGTCACAAAGCAGCGGACTGCCCATCCGTGGTAGGAAGCCCATAACGCAGGGGGTGTCCGACCACGTCTGGACCTGCCCTCCTCTGCCCTCCTCCTCCAGGACCCCCGCCACGGCGCACGTGCACACACACACACACACACACACACACTCACACGAGTCTCCCTCACCCACGGAGCCGTCCTGGCCCTGCCATGGCCCCACCTTTGCTGAGAGACAGCACCAAGTCCCCCACGGCCCCCACCAGGTCCCCACTGCCCACCAGGTCCCCCCAGCGCCCACCAGGTCCCCACACACTGCCCCTCAAGGCACCAGCCACTGTCCCCCGACCATCCCCAGGGTACACCGTGCACCTGGGGTCCTTCTGGTCCCGACTGGGACACTGTCCCCTGTTACTCTGGCAGATGCCACCTCACACCCAGGTCCCCTCACCAGCCCGCCACCCATTCTGTTACCTGCTGCTCCCTGTGTCCCCAGTCTCTGTCCTATGTCCCCCAAACCTTGTCCTGTGTCCCCAGTTCCTGTCCTGTGATCCCAACCCCTGTCCTGTGTCCCCCAGTCCCTATCCTGTGTCCCCAATCCCTGTCCTATGTCCCCCAGACCCTGTCCTGTGTCCCCAATCTCTGTCCTATGTTCCCCAGTCTCTGTCCTGTGTCCCCCAGCCCCTCTTCTGTGTCCCCAGTTCTGGTCCTGTGTCCCCAGTTCCTGTTCTGTGATCTCAATCCCTGTCCTGTGTCCCCAATCTCTATTTTGTGTCCCCATTCCCTGTCCTGTGTCCCCTAGCCCCTCTTCTGTGTCCCCAGTTCTGCTCCTGTGTCCCCAATTCCTGTTCTATGTCCCCCAGCCCCGGTCCTGTGTCCCCTATCCCTGTCCTGTGTCTCCAGCCCCTGTCTTGTGTCTCCCAGTCCCTGTCCTATGTCCCCTATCCCTGTCTGGTCCTATGCCCCTAGTCCCTGTCCTATGATGATGCCCCATACCGCATGGCCATGGTAGGCAGAGTGAAGTCTAGGCCTTTCCTCAAGACCAGCAGGGACACCCACAGAGGGCAGACTTATGAAGTCAAGGGGGAGACGACCAGGAGAGAGGTCTCAGAAGAAACCAAGCCTGCCATCACTCTGACCTTGGACACCTGGCCTCCAGAACCTTCAGTCTTGCTTCCCAGTGGGACGGTCTTGAATTTTGGTTCAGAAAACATGGCGCACCCAGCTTTCAGAAGGACGCGCCGGGAGCAGGGAGGGAGGCGTGGGCAGAGGCCAGGCCCTCAGGCGGCAAAGCCCGGGACGGGCGAGAGGATGCACAGGCCCTACTGAGTGTGCCTCCGGGAAGACCGGGTGCCCGGAGCCGTGGAACCAGTGGGCACGTCGAAACCATCCTTGGAAGGAAGCTGCCACGTCTGGGATGGAGGTCAGTGACCTGCCGCCGACCCCTGACCCCGTGGGGTCGAGAGCTGTATAAAATCGGTTTGAATGCTTTTAATCCAGCGCTCACCACTGATCCTAGTGATTCCCAGGAGCCCCCACTGCCCACGTGGGCCATTGTGCGCATTCGTGCCGACCTGCCCGGCCCGGAGAGGGGTTTTACTCAACACTGAGGGGTTACTTGACTAATCTGTTCCTCTTTTAACTTATTTGATGAGTATTCATTTTTGAATACGCTTGTTCCCATAAGCAGGTCTGATGGCCAAGTCCTGGAGATGGTGTGGTCCGAAAGAAAGTCCCTGCCCTCACGGAGCTTCAAGTCTGGAGACAAAGACAGCCACCCCACGAGAAATCGCAAGTGTATGAGAGTCAAGAACGCAAACCTGAGACTTGCCAGCCCGCACCAGCCCAGTGGCTCCTAGATGACAACTTTCCAGAATAAAGTGATGTGAACTCCCCTCCTTCACAAAAACCCCTACCTGCCCACCCCGCCCGTTCCCCTCGCCTTGGGGAGCCCAGCCTCAGGGGGACCCTGACCTTTCCAAACCCCCATGCCCTGCACCCCTGGGCACCTCTGCCTGGACTTTTGCTTACTACTCCGACCCCAGCCCCGTAGCCCCTCTCTGTGAGGTCTTGTCTGGCCCCAAATCAGCATCAGCCGTCCGTCCCTAGATGGCTCTGCACCTCCCACAGGTCGGGCCACGTGCAGCCTGCTTGCCCCCGTGTCCACACCCCTGGCGCAGGTCTGGTCCTGGACAGGTACGTGATCAGCATCCGTGGAGGGAGGACAGGGACAGGTGTGGCTGCCCCGGCCTACCCCACCGGCCCGTCTCTGCTTCTAGCGAAGGAGCCCCTGAAGCTGAGCCAAAAGGCCTTAGCGTGACCCATCTCCCGCCCCACACCTGCACGAGAGACAAAGGCCTGTCGTGGGTCTGCAAAGAAGCTACGAGCCCGCGCGAGCGAGCGACGCCCCTCCCCGGCCCGGCACGGGAGCCGCCCGTGGGCTCCTGGACTCCGCGAAGCCAGGCCACACTCTGCAGCCAGCACCCAGCCCCACGTGCTCTTTGGGACACACATCTGCGAGCCGCATGTGGACAGAGACAGGGCAGAAACAGGGCCGTGGGAGGGAAGACCGCGGTAACGGGGCAGCAAAGACCCTCCCCGCCCCTGGACGTGTTCACAAGAGGATCCTTATTGGGTATCATAAAAATATCATGCCTGCTCTCCGGGGATTTATAACGTAATAAAACGTAAACAAACAGCTTTTTACATCAAAGTAGCATAAATAACAGACACACTAGCTTCTGGAGCAAAGTTAATAAATCGGAGGTTTTTCAGTGGAAAACCGTTCTGGCACTGACCCTTCCCAACCTCCTGGCTGAGACTGGGGAGCGGCGGCCGCGGTTGGGGGGTGCGGCCCCGGGATCCATCTACGCAAGCACCCGCTCACGGTGTGGCCATCGGGGCCCCCAGGGACCGCCCTGCCCCCACCCGATCCCGGTGTCGAGTTGGGGCCCAGCCTCTTAGCTGCCCCCCGGCTCTGCGGCAGGCTGGGGTTCCCGGGAGGAACATCCAGACTCAGAGCCAGACTGTAAACCCTTCTGGCCGTCCGCCTACTCCCTGCCTTCATCTTTCTGCCTTTTGAACTGGAGACTTGCCCTGTGTTTTTCCTAAACTGTAACCAGAGGCCTTCGCGGCCCTGGCTCCCTTCATCAACCATCCGAAACCCGACCCGCGTGGGCCGATCTCCTTAGGGCCTCCGAGCGAGCGGCTCATTAGTGCCCCGGAGAACCTCCAGGCGGCTGCTGGGTCCCTGTGTGCGCACACGGGGCCGTCCACGTGCCGACGCGGGTGTGCACGTGCTCCTGCACTCACGTGTGGTCAAGGATGGGCCTACAGAACCCACTGCTTTCCTTGTCCAACTACCATTCCTTCCGGATAAAGGGGCCCCCTCACCTCCAAGGAGGGCCGGTGCTGGCCTGGCGGGTCACAGGGTCTTCCGGGTCTGAGCCCTCACTCCCCGCCGGGGCCCGCTCTGCATCTTGGGGTTGTCACTGACGGCAGCGAAGGGCGTGAGCAGACTTAGCCAAGAATAACACAGGGTGCACAGTTACGTTTGAATTTCAGATAAGCAACGAATAACTTTTTAGCCCAGGACAAAATATTGCACAGGACGTATTGTTATAGACTGAATTGTTTCCCCCCAAAAAAGGTATCTCGGAGCCTTAGCCCCCAGGACCTCAGGGTGCGACTGTATTTGGACACAGCGTCTTTACCGGGATCATCAAGTTCCAGTGAGGGCATTAGCACGGGTTCTGATCCAGCGTGACTGACGTCCCCACAGACAGGCACAGGGGGATGACCGCCTGAGGACACGGGGACAGGACGGCTGTCCACACACCAGGGAGAGAGGCTCACACCTGGGCCTCGGACCCTCCAGCCTCCAGGACTAGAAGAGGGACGCCCCGTGTATAGGGTCTGTTCTGACAGCCCCAGGAAACTAATTTGCATGGTTATGCTACACGGTTACCTGTCGGGGATTTGAATTCACATTTCACATGTCACCGGCAGGCACACACTCTACTACAGAGAGTAGAGTCATGAGTCACCTCTGCAGCCTTGGCTCTTGAGACATGTCCCCAGTGCCTAGCACGAGGCCCCAGTGCCCAGCGCAAGCCCCCGGGGCCCAGCACAAGGCCCCAGTGCCCAGCACAAGCCCCCAGTGCCCAGTACAAGCTTTGGGCTCTTCCCGGGGCCGGCCACTGCCTAGGCTTGGGGGCAAAGGCTCACACGAGGTCTATCCGCTGGCCGGCTGGGGGCCACCACCCCGGCCACCTTATCAGGCCACGAAGGCGGAGTTGGGCAGCTCTGCAGTGGGGGGCTGGGGTCTCAGGACCCTCCGTGATATTCTAGGCCCCTCCTGACGCTGGCTGGAGGCAAGCTCAGAGGTCCTAGAACAGCCAGTTTGGACAACAGACACCTGCCTTGAGCCACAGTCCAGCCCAGGAAGACGTGGTCTGCTGCAGTCTCCCCCCCTAAGGAGCAGACAGCTGCGTAAGGAGGGGTGAAGGGCGGGCAGGGACTCGGGGCGCCTCCGACACCTTCTCCGGGCTCCCCAGGCAGCGGCCTCTGACCTCGGCCACAGGGCTGGAGGGGGCTCCCGAGGTAGTTGAGGCAACTGGCTCCGTGAACACACCGCGGGGATGTGCCTTTGCACCCTCCCGCTGACTTCCATGCTGGGTTTGTTCCGATTAGGAGCAGAGACGCCTCTGTCTCCCCTGCGGGTCCGCAAACGCGGAGCATTAGTAGGCACTTCCGGCTGGGCCCCCGGCCGCCACCCGAGCAAGCCCCGCGGGCCCTGAGCGACAGGCCTCCGCGCACCCCCGGGGCAGACGCTGCACCCGGGAAGCACGCGAACAACAGCCACGTGCCCCGGGAAGCCAGTCTCCCGAGCCCCGCGGCCACGGAGGCCACGGCGTCCGCACGGGAGCCGACCGGCCAGTGGCGCGGCGACGTCCACCCCTGGGGCCCCGCGGGGGGCCGTCCCGTGCGGTCGGCTTCCAAGTGGGCTTGTCTGGAGATCTCCCCTTTCCGCGTGCTCGGACGCAGACACGTGTCCTCCGGGCGGGGACGTGAAACCAGAAACACGTTGGAGCGATTTGGGCACTTTTTTCACGGGCCGTCCTCCCCGGGGTAACGCGACGGCTGTTCCTCCTGAATTTCAAACACCAGCTGGGCCAGCGCGCAACCGTAAAGATCTGAGACCGTGAACTGTTGTTTCTTAAATGTCTCAAAGCATAACATTGACACCGAGTTTCGCTGTAAAACAATCTGGGAAACGTAACTGCCCTAAGAGGTTTTACGCGCCGTGCCGAATCGCCGTGGACACCGGGCGGGCGGGGGCCCCTTCAGGTCACGGCACTCCCCGGGAGGGCCGGCGGGGCTGCGGGCGCCCCAGGGCCGGGCACGGTGTGCGGCATCCTCCTGGGGGTTCACTTCCTTAAGTCAGGTGGCTGATGACAGACACAGGGCCTCAGTGCCGGTTTGGCCCAGAGGGGCCCTTTTTCTGGTCCTTAAAGGGGGCGGGGAGTTCACAGAACCGGGGACACCCGTGCCCCCGGGTCCTCACCTCTTGTCGGGAGCGGACAGGACAGCGGGTGGGCACCGTGGAACTCCTGGGACCGTCAGCACGCACGTTCCCTGCCCCCCCCGGGGGCGAACCCCGAGAGGGACCGGGTCTTTCTCAGGTTGTATCTGGGGCTCCCCTCCGCCTTTTGTTTGGGATCAACTGAGGAGACCTCCGTCCCTCGTGCGTTTCCGGCTCTTCCTCGGACAGAGCTGTTGTAGGGGCTGCAATAACACAACGAAAGGGAGGCATGACTCTCCTGTCTGCGGAGCCGCAGGAAGAACCGACTGCCAGGGGGTCGGGCCGGAAGCCCCACCTGCCCAGCCCTCAGCTCCGCGTCCCCCAGGCCTGGGTCACACGCCGGGCACCGCCTGTCCCCAGGATGTCCCGCTGCCCCCGAGAGGCCCACCCCCTGCCTAATTCCTCCCAGCAGAGAAAATACCCAAAAGACACCACCCTGCCCTCCGTCTGTGGCCCATCCTGGTGAGCCCTCCTCGGACATCCCGAGAGGTCCAGGGAAAGAGCTGTGGACAATCTCAGAAGGGACTCTCCTCTCCGAGACCCCAGCCCACCCAGAAGCAGGCCCCTGAGGATACAGTCTCGCCAACTACCTAGAGGAGGACGGCTCCCCCTTTCCCGCACCCAAGGGAGGGGCGTCCAGGCCTCATTCCTGCAGCCGCGTCGGGTCCCCCGGGGACGGCGGCGCAGGCCCGGCCCCCGAGTCGGCACCAGCCCGGGAAGCCCGCGCCCCACTCTCGGGGTCCACACAGCCGGCCACGGGGGAGGGGCGTCCGCTGCAAGGACCCCCGGGGACAAGGGCAGAGGCGTGTGAGATGCGGTCCCTCCAGAGCCTCACAGAGTGCAGATGTAACCCCCGACTCCCAGTTATCACATGTGTAGCCATTAACCCGTCCCAGTAAAGAAGGGCAGTAACTAATTCCATACATAGAAAAAAACAAATACAGATCCGGTTTGCCATATACGTGTATCAGGCCCGAGTAACTTTTCTCACCTTAAAAACGCGGGCTCACGGCTGGACGGAAGGTCCGGGGGTACGCTAAGCCGCCCCCAACGGTAAGAGGACTTGCACCTCGGCGTGTCTTGTCCGTCCTGCACTCGGGTGGGGACAACGGCCGCCTTGTTCGCAGGTGAGGAAACTGGGGCCCAGAGAAGAGAACTCAGGTGCCCGCGGTCACGTCACTGCAAGAAGACGGATGGGACTCAGCCCCACGCTCAGCCGGGTGGGGGGCAGTCCTCACGGTGGGATCTTCCGGAGGCTCTGGGGGACAGTGTGGCCTCACCCTCACCGGGGTCCGGAGACCCCGCCCTCCTCAGCTCCTGCCCCTGTCAGTCCGACATCTGCTTCCGGGGCCACATGTCCTCGCCTGACCCCCAGCTCCCTCCAAGGTGATGACACCGGGCCCTCATACTCGGGGTGATTTCCCGTCTCCGCGTCCTTAACATCACCCCATCTGCCAAGTCCCTTCTGCCATGAAGTCACACGCTCACAGGCCCCAGGACCCCAGAGGGCCGACCCCGCCCAGGACAGCCCGCTGCAGTGGCGGCCCCTCACCACCAGGGGGCTCCGGGCGCAAGTTCGCAGGATGGGGTGGGGGGCAGGGGGGCAGGGCGGGCTTTTCTGCGCCTTGCTTCAGGGGCCCGCAGCAGGAGCTCAGCTCCGCTCCCCGTGGGATCCTCGGCGGGTGGGGGCAGGGGCAGCGGGGACGCTCCTGTGTACCTTCTGGGACATTTCTGTCTTCCATCCGATTCCTAAGTGGGTTTTAGTCATTGCACCAGGAACTCGGGGACGTCGGCACACCCTGTGGGCGTCCCTGCTGCACTGTCCCTCCTCTGGGGCTCCCTGCGCCTCAGGACGCAGCGCTGCCCCCCTCCACCCCCACCCGCATGCCGAGCTGCCCTGCTCTGGGCTGGGCTCCAGCAGAACACCTCTCCGGGCCACGTCCGGGCCCCGGGGGCAGGGGCCAGCTCCTCTCTCTCCGACCACCACCTCTCCCGCGTTGCCTCAGATAGGCACCTGACCTTGTCCACAGTGAGCTTGGGTGTCCTCTGGGGACCTGCAGGGAAGTGTCCTGGAGCTGGGGACAGAAGGGAGGGGGCTGGTGGCACACGCTGGGGTCTCCAGGTCTGGCTGGAAGAGGCAGGGAGGCTTGAGGGGGGGTGGGGGACCTCAGAGGCTGTGCCACGGGCTCTGTCCAGGGCCAGAAATGGGGGGAGGGTGCGCCAGGCAAGGCGGCATTCCTGGGAGGGGTGGAGAGGCCGGGGCACCGGATGAGGGACAAGGCTATGGGTGTTGGGGGCTCTACCCGGTCAGCCTCGTGGAGGGCTCCCCCCTCGCCGGGGACAAGCTCAGCCGGGGGCAGAGATGGGCCTCCAGTTCCCGGGAGACCTCAGAGGACCCGAAACTGCGGCAAATGGGCCGGGACTGCTGGAGGGGCAATGGAGAGGCCCTGAGCTAGGGGTGGTCAGAGAGGAGGGGCCTCCGCCGTATAGGGTGCTCAGGGACCTTCGGGGTCTGGAACCAGACAGCTGGTCCCACTTCCTAGCTGCGTGACCCTGGGCAAGTCGCTTAACTTCTCTGTGTCAACCTCCGGTGAGACAGCTACGGAGTGAGTCAACCAAAGTGCTCACAGGTGCAGTGAAAGGGGTTGACTATCCCGTGGCACACGAGGACCCGGGCTCGACACACCGACCCTGCCACACGGGTCCACCTTGCCAGGGGGCTAGGCCGGGAAGGGTCAGCCCGGGGCAGTGTGTGGCAGGGGGGCGGGGGGCCAAGGAGGGGCAGCTACGAGCAGAGGCTGGGCGGTGCCGGTCCGGAGAAGGCAGCCCCCGGCAGGGGTGGAGGGAGGGGTGGAGACAGCCTGTGGGCACATCCGAGGCCGGGCAGGGGGTGGGGGTGCCCAGCCCACGCGGCTCTCCTGTGCCCCCCACCCCCAAGGAGGGAGGTTAGGGGTCCCGCCCACAGGGAAGGCCCCACCACAGCTGCTCCCGCCAAGGAGGCCGCCACATGGCTTGGCTGTGGGTTTCCTCCCTCCCAGCTTCTGATATTTGGGGGCCCACTTTTATATTTTAATGCATGTTTTTATGGAAATATTTATGGTGCACATGTAGCACGTAAAACACCATTGTAGGCCGTTTTGCCGCGACGCTGCTGATGTAAATGATGTTAGTGTTCCGATTTCACAGGGTTCTGTCTGGCTGTAATGAGAACGGTCTGGGCCGCCCTCCCGGGAGCCTGGCCGCCTGTCTGCACGCAGAGCACTTAGGAGCATCAGCCTGGCTGCCTGGGACTGGGGACGGGCGGCGGGGGCTCTGCAAAGACCCCTCCTGGGCCCCCAGGGACTCTCTAAAGGAAGCCACACCTCAGTTTCCCCACTCGTAAACTGGCAGCTTCTTACTCTCCGGCTGCTCCCTCCGGCCTCTGAGGGGACCAGGGACAAATGTGATAATCCCCCTCTCTAGCTGACCAATGTGCTTGCGGGTCTGGAAACTTCTTCCACCCGAGAGCCTGGAATTCTGCTCCGTCCCAGGTACTCCTGGGCCGTCCTCGTCAGAGAGACACAAGAGCTCACAGCCCCCTTGGCCTGACCCCCGTCAGGTCTGGAAGGGGCACGTCTCGGGTCCGGCCCCTGACGTGACGGAGTTTAAAATTTAATGCACCGACACCAGAAAGCGGTCCGCAGACGGCGAGGCTTTCTGCCGCCTCCCCATCCCGGGGAGGGCCGGGCGATGAATAATTGACCGGTTACTCCGGGGAACCTCCAAGGTGGGTCAGCGAAAGGAATTATCATTAAAAGCAATAGCGGGTTTCCAGGATTGCGGGGTAATGGCTCAGAGCTGATCTCCGGGTAACTAGGCCCTGGTGACCCCAGCACAGACCTGGGCAGGGAGCAGGGCCGGGGCCACCCACGCGCCTGACTGGACGGGGACAGCGAGGACCGTCTCACGCACGTGCCTCGGGAACCACACGAGACCAAAACACCGGCGTCCGCGTGGAAACCGCTTCTCGGGCGGCAGGATTATCGCTCTTCTCATCGGCACCAGGCCGGACTGTGCCCTGGAAAACACCACTTCCTTCTGCGGAGGATCTGACGAGGCCCACGTGAAAATGGGTCCCTTTAACCAAGCCTGTGTCCCTTTCACCAAGGACGTCACCACGGGTGTGCGGGGGCAGGGGCCGCGGCCGTGTGGTGAGGAAGGGGCGGGCGGCGGGCATGCGACTCCGCAGGGCCCCCGCCCCCCCGCTGTCCCTCCCGGTGCCCCCGCCTGCCCTCGGGCGCCACCAGGAGCAGGTGCTGGGGTGAGCAGGGGACCGAACATCTCCACCCCGTGAACATGGCAGACGCGCTCCAGGACGCAACAGGGTTTTTGAAAACTGGTCCCCAAGTGTCCTCGGAGCCTACAGCTTCTCCAGATTCAGAGGTGCGGGACGCCAGGTGTCCGAGGGACAGAAAGTGCCAATTAATTGCAGAGGTCCCGTGGCTAATGGCGGGGGAAGGTGGAGGTGGAGGCCCGGGCTTCCCCAGCAGAGCCCCGGAGAGGATCCCAGCCCACGGGCCGGCAGAGGGACCCTGCCCAGGACAGGTCTCGGGAGGCTGTGGGCCGAACTGAAAGATGTCTGCGTCCTCACCCCAGGTTCCTGTGCGTGTGGCTTATTTGGAGACAGGGTCTTTGAGGATGGATGTGCTCAGGTTGGGATGAGGGTGTGAGGGGGGGCCTTAGTCCAGCCACTCGTCCTGGGAGAGGAGGAGACCCAGGTCACGGCCACGTGACCACGGAGCAGAGGCCGGAGGGTCGCCTGGAGCCCCGGAGCCGGCAGAGGCGGACACGAGCCTCCCTGAGCTCCGGAGGGAGGGCGTCCTGCCGGCACCCGGGCCTCTGGCCTGCGGGCTGCGGGCTGCGGGCTGCGAGGCGGGGGGGGGGTCCACCTCTGTAGGGCTGTGGGACTTTGTCCCCGTTCGGGCGTCCCGGGAGCTCGCGCAGGCCAGGGTGCAAAGGAGGCACTAAGTCCCCAGGGTGCAGCTGTTGGGAGGAGAAAAGAGGCAGGGGGGGCAGAGCAGACAGCGGGCAGGGGAGCCGGGCTCAGCGCGGCCGGCAGGGCGCAGGGCGGACCCCGGAGACCCAGCGCCAGGCGGCCCGTCCCCAGACCCGCTCGCGCGCTGCCCTCGCCCCGCTGCCGGCCCTGGACACACACCTACTCTGCTTCCCCGTCTCCTGCCCACACCTCCCCTCAGTTACTCACTTCTGGAGTGAAATGCGGGTTTCCTTCCGTCCCCGCAAATGCGTCCTCCACATTTTTGCATGTTTTAAATATTCACGCACATAAAAGAACTGAAACACACGTGGTTTATTTATTATTTAGGGCACTTTTTCTCCGCTAAAACAGAAACCCCACATTTGACGGGGAGCTTTACATTTTATTTCCATTACGGCCTCTCGTTAAAGTTTAAAGCCTGCTTTGTCCCCGTGCTTCAGGTCTGATATTTCCGTCTGTCAGGGAACACGATTGTGCTTGTCGACACGTCAGGGAGAAGAAAGAGCAAACAGTAAGGGAAATGCCAGCCTGTCAGCCGAGACGGGGCCGGGGGAGGGGCGGCCCTCGGGGTCAGGACCTGCCGCGGGGACCAGGCCTCCGACCCCGGGTTCCGGGGCAGCCAGATGAGAGCCTGCGGGTGGCAGGGGAGGCTGCCCGTGTCCCCGGTGGCTCGCAGCTGTCGCGGCAGGGTGGACTCGGGCAGCTGCCCCCCCCCCCCCCCCCCCCAGGGCGGCCCCGGCCTCAGCCCCACGCTCGGGCCCTTGAGCACAGGTGCAGAGGAGGACGTGTGTGTCTGTGACGCGGGCAGGTGCGTGAGGGTGCAGCCCCGCGTGTGCACGCCCCCAGCAGCCGTGCTCTACAGACACACGCCAGCGTGGTTCCCCTCGCATGCTGCACTCACACACCCACGCACATGTCGCGTCGTCCCCCCGTGGGGCCTGTGGCCCAGAGCACCCCGGGGCCCCCGCGCCCGGGATCTGTGGGAGGGCTGCAGGGGCCCTGGGCCCTGGGGGAGGTCTCCGAGCGTGTGTCGTGCGTGTTTC
Organism: Panthera leo; assembly: GCF_018350215.1. Taxonomy (NCBI): domain Eukaryota; kingdom Metazoa; phylum Chordata; class Mammalia; order Carnivora; family Felidae; genus Panthera; species Panthera leo. The sequence continues at coordinate 1,488,619 of NC_056686.1, read as the reverse complement.
TGTGCGGTAGGGGTGTGCCTCCCCGTTGCGTGTGTAAGGGCGTGTGCGGGCGTGTGACTCTGGAGGCAGACCAGCCCCAGCCTCTGCCGCGTCTGCCCCTCCGACCCCCGGCCGGCGGTGCGACGGGGAACCAAGACCCGTGCAGAAAGACCCGAGCCCAGGGCTGGCCCTCAGGACCCCTCTCAGGCCGGAGGGTTTGGGGTATTTAAGTATTACTCATACGGTGCCTGGAGATGGCCTTCCGGCAAGCGGGTGGCACCTCCGGGCCCTTCCCGGACCAGGAAGCCGGACACGGCTTCGTCCCTCCTCATTGGCCTCCGAGGACAAGGACGCTCTGTGGAGACATCCCAGAACACACCTGGGGCTCCCCACGCAGAGGGCTTCCGGTTGGCCGTTCGGGTATCTGGGTGGCAGAGGGTAAGTGAGGACGATTTTACGTCGGGGCCTTCACGCGGTCTGGGGTGGCCGCGGGACCTTCTGGAAAGGCCTTCCCCTTCGAGGCCAAGCCAAGGCCATACCCGGGACCCCCGCAGGTGACCCAGGCCAGCCTCTCCCCACTCGGACAGGATCAGGTGGCCTGAGGGGCAGAGCTGGCCCAGGGCCTTCGTGGAGGGGTGAGGCTCCGGGCCCGAGCCTCTGGCTTTCCCGGGAGGCCTTTCTAGAGAAATCGCTTTCTGCCAGGCGTCTGCATGGCTCCGGGGAGCGCACGTGGGCGCCAGGCCTCGCAGGGAATCATCGCCCACGGACCAGAGCTGGGCCCTCAGGCCGCGCTGCTGGCTCTGGAGGCACAGTGCCAGGGGTCCCCTGGCTTTTCTCATCCCTCGTTCAGCCCCAGCAGGCCCTGGTGAAGCCGTCCTGTCCCCAGGTGGGGCCTGGCCCTCAGAAGGGGCCAGTGCAGAGCCAGCAGCTCCGTTCCCGCTGGTGGTGGAGACCAAGACCGGACCAGCCCCGAAACCCAAAGCCCCCGAGAGCAGCCGACCCATGACATCAGTGGCAGGAATCTGCGGCCGCCGGAGGCGGGAGGCCAGGCCCTCCTCGTGCAGGGCTGACCGGAGACGCCCTCTCGCCCTCCAGGAGCTCAGTGGAGGAGGAGGCCGCCAAGGCTGTCACCAGGCCCCTTGTCACATGTGCAAACTGAGTGACCTCAGCCGGGCCCGTGACCCCTTTGGGGTGAGAGGTCACATCCCCAGGGGTGGCGGGAGGGCCGCGGCGGGCCCGGCTATACCAGCCGGCAAGCGGACGGCCCGGGCTTTCCGAATGTGGCGCGCCAAGGTCCGGGTTCCCCTGGGGGGCGTGCCCGCCGGTGGAGACCCACGGCCCGGCCGAGCGGAGGTTGTGGGACTGGGGCACGAAGCTCTGGGCTTCCGAGGGAGGGAAGGACGGCACACGGCCAGCGTCTCTGGCAGGACACAACCCACGTCCAGCCTGGAAGAGATTCACCCTAGAGCAGGGAGCGGTATTGCCTTTGGGAGAAAAAGCAGTGCTGAGTTCGATCAGTGATGTCTGCCTTGGACAGGGGGAGGGACGGTGGCGCTCACACGACATCCGCCCACTGGCCTTTCCCGCCCCGGCTGCACAGCCCTGCATGGGACGGTTTGCCGGGAGGCCACTTTGCCCGCGTTGTTTCCCTGCCAGGCTGTGAACACGCTCGGGTCCACGACCCAGTCAGAGACAGCAGCACACAGAGAGCTCGGGGAGCGCGCGGCCGCGGAGGCAGCTGGGCGCCCGGCAGCCCCCTCCCTCCTTCCCCGGTCGGCTCCGCCAGTGGAGGTCCAGCAAGTGTTGGGGGGTGGGCAGAGCGGCCCGTGGAACAAGGGGTGGGACACCCCCCGTGTCCAGCCCTGGAGGACCGGGACAAAGCCGGTGCCAGTGGAACGGAGCCACTGCGGACTCCCGGCCGGGGCAGGCGGAGGGCCGTGCCATCCCAGCGCAGGCCGGGGCGGGTCCGAGGCCAGGACTTGGGGCCGCTCCAGATGGGGAGGACAGAGGCCTGCCTGGGGCGCTGAGGCGGCAGGTGCATCGCCCCATCCTCCTGCGGCCTGGGCCAGAGGCCAGGACCGGCATCTCACGTCTCAGCTCCGCGAGAGGGTCTGGAGGCATGGCAAGGACCCGAAGGGAGGTTCACGGAGCCCCTCCCCGTGGTAGCAGCCCCCTCGCGGGGCTCCCCGTGACTCAGGCCTGGGCCCGGCCCCCAAGCACCCTTCCCTCTCTCCTCCCAGCACAGCAGAGGCAGCACGTAGTTAAGGCTCAGGTGCTGGGGAAGATCAGAAGGCAAAATCCTCTAAGGTCACTTTGCCCTCTGACCCCTCCCCCCCCACCCCCCGCCCCGGAGTCAGGCCCCAAGGCAAAGCTGGCTGGGGGCAGCTTCGGGGACAGCCCTGCAGCGGGAGGGTGTGCCCCGGCCACCCCGAGGGGGGGCAGCAGGCAGGTGCGAGGGGCTACACCGGTGGTCTCACCTGGAGGCACAGGATGTGCCCCGCCACTGGAAAGAGCCTCCCGGAAGCATCCAGAAGGCTCCGGAGGAGTCCATCATCCGGGCGGGGGGTCCGCCCAGCTGCTCCCCGAGCATCACCTTCCGTATCACCGGATGCCCCTCTGGGAGCAGGTGGACCAGGGATGCTCTTGGCACCTGCACAGAAAACAGTAACGAGGGACGCCTGGGTGGCTCAGCCGTTAAGCACCCGCCTCTTGACTTCAGCTCCGGTCATGATCTCACAGTTTGTGAGTTTAAGCCCCGCATGGGGCTGGCAGCATGGAGCCTGCTTGGGATTCTCTCTCTCTCTTTCTCTCTCTCTCTCAAAATAAATAAATAAACCTAAAAAAAGAAAACAGTGATGAGAGGCAACAGCCTGGGAGACGTGGCCGGGAGCCACAGGAAGCCTGGGATGGCCTCGAACACCACGCGTGTGCACACGCACACGTGCCCACGCACACACACGCACACGTGCACCCCCTCATGAACGCACCGGCACACACATCACACACACTCATGTGCCCGCGCGCGCACCTGCTCACACGCTCACGCAGCCCCTCCTGCCCTGTGGCTTCTGAGGCACTCGGTGACGCCCCCCCCCCCACGGGAAGAGCCACATCCCGGCCGGCGTGGACGGCAGAGACCGCGTGCCTCCCGGCCCCGCCACAGCCTCGAAACGCCACCGGCCCGCGGAGTCTCGATCCGTCCCCGGCGGCCGGCGTGTGACAGGTGGGTGAGCGGCGAGATTTATTGAGCGGCGAGGCAGCGGATGGGCTGACGGTGGCCGGTCCTCCCGCGCTGAATTATCTCTGGCAGAAATAAAAATCAGCTGAGCGCCGGGTTTCGCTAGGCTGCAATCTGTTAGCAGAAAATGGGACTGTCAGCAGCGTGCCGCGTTCATTTTGGCTGATTAAAGAGGCATTAATCTACTGTCAGTGTCACGGCGCTGGCAGGAGGGCTAACGGGCCGGCGAGGCAGGGCTGCCGCGGCGACAACGGCACACCGAGGCCGCGGAGGCCGCCCGCGCCGGGAAGGGGGCGGCCACCCTTCCTTGGACGTGAGGGCGCGGAGCAAGTCAGTCTGCCCGTCTCTGAGGGCGGTGCCCGCCCCTCCCAGCCCGGGGCGCTCACCGCGCGCCCGCGTCTCGCCCCCACGCGCACGACCACAGACCCGGGTCCACGCGGGCCACGGCCACGAGGCTGGGCAGACCTCAGGGGAGTTTGGCAGGAGCGGCCGTCTGGGCCCCTGGGGACTCAGACCCACCTCTGAGACCCTCACCCGCGGCATCCCCACCCCTGCAAGCTCCGAGACCCAAGTCACGGACCCCGGGCACGTCAAGGGCTGCCCAATGCCGCCGCTGGCTGGAAGCCTGGGCACCGAGCGGCCCCTGGTCCAGAACACTCTGGAGGAGACGCACGGGACTGTGATGCGGCACCTGCTGAATACCTCCCCCACCCAGCTCCCCTAGGAGGGCCTCCCGGGGTTGGGCGTCCCGGGACCCGGGGCCACGTCCCTATCGGGTCTTCTGGGGGATGGGGAGAGGTGAGAGGTCAGGCCGTGCAGGGGTGCGTACGCAGGGCCGATGGGCCCAGAGAGCGGTTTGGGAGTCCGGGCCGGCTGCCCCTCCCCCACCGAGACGAACGCTCCTCCACCGCGCGTGCCACGGCACGGGGACGGGCCCCGCTTCCCCACAGCAACGGCCCACGCCGAGCGTGACCCGCCAAGCCGGGTCCCTGGCTTCCCGGGCCCCGCAGACACCACCCGAGGGCCCCCGGGCCGGCATGCCAGCAGGCGCCAAGCATCGCCTCCCTTCGCCCTCCCAAGCGGCCAGAGCCAGCTCGGGGGCATGTGTCCGGGGGGTGCCGTGCACCTGCACCGGGAGGTCGCTCAGCCCCTGGGGGCCGTCCCCGTGGCCGCGGCCGGACCCTCCTCGGGGCAAAGGCCGGGGCCAGGAGACCAGGTTGGCACCGGGACTTGCAAAGGGGTATTATCGAGTCAGAACCACACACTGGGCACCAGACAGGTCCCCGTGGGTCCCGTTCCTCCCGGCCGGAGCTCACTCCCAGACCACGGCCCAGGCTGAAGACCCCAGGACAGCACGACAGCACGAGCGACCTCAGTCACGGTGGCTACGAGCCACACCCTCCCTGTGCCAGCGCAGAGCCGCACACGATGAGGGTGCCCTTTACGGAGAAGCCTGAGGCTCACAGGTGAACACAAGCCACACGGCTTGGAGGGGCGGCGGGATCGTGGTTCGGCACAGACGTGCGTGACAGCAAAGCTCGTTTTCCACCTCTCTGTGGCCACTCGTTGCCCTGCGGGGCGGGGGAAGGCGGGGGTCACACAGCCTGGGAACAGCGACGCGCGGACAAGAGCGGAGACCCTGAGCCCGGCGGCCTGGCTCTTCCACCAATGCCCAGGGACAGACTCGCTGGGTACCGTGGGCCATCGTGGTGGCAGCCAGGTCTCCAGGGGGAGGGACACAGACGCCAGCCTGGCTGAGCCATCGTGGACAGGTGCAGGGTCGGGGAGGGGGGCGCACAGCCGCCTCCCGGATCCTGTCCCGGGGCGGCTGGGACGGAGCCCCGCAGACCCGGCTGCTTACACAGCATGACTTTCTCCCCTCTCCTTGGTGTGGGGGTGCCGTCCTCTCCCCGTGAGCTTACCACACTGCACCCCTCCGAGCCCGGCTGTGCCCCCACCTACTCTTCTCATGGGGGCACCAGTCACGCTGCATCCGGGCCCACCCCTCTGGTCTCATGCACCTTCACCTCCCAGACGTCCCGAGACCACCGCATTCTGACGGACGGGGGTTTGGTGCCTCAACATATAAACTCGGGGGACACAAACACCCCAAACACCTCATTTTCATCAGACGGCTGGCCCTGCTCTGAGCTGCGGTGGTTTACGGGGGACCATGCCCAAGCCTCCTGAAGGTCACCTCCCGGGCACCACACGGTGGGGGGACCAGGTGACAGGGGGGGGCTCGCACCTGCTCCCCGCTGAACCCGCAGCCGCTAACAGGAGTTTGGGGGAAGTTTGCCTTGAATGACTTTGCCTCCGTGCCATCAACATCCAGGCGAAGCTCCGCAGTGCTCGGGCAGCATGAAATATTCAAGAGAGTTCTATTATTGAATTAACTATTTATCGATTTATAATTTAAAAGATGTATGTCCAGACGCTAACAAAGATTCCACACCAGCTCCCAATTCTGAGAGCCGCCAAGCGCCGTGGTCCCTGGGGACTCCCTTCCGCAGCCGTCACCCCGGTGCCGAGCACAGAGGAGGGGGCCAGCCGGGGGGGGGCGGGGCGGGAGGGTCTGGGGCGCCTCTGCCCCCATCGCCAGCCTGTGGGGGCGAGAGCGTCACCACTGACCTTGTGCCGTTGGCTTCCTGATGGACAACTGGGTCTCCGTCTACATCCCGGCCGCCTCCGGGCTGGTTCCCACGGGCAGCAAGGCCTCTGTCACTTCCCACGCCAAGCTGCCAGCGGCCGCTGCACCTGAGACCCGTGACTTATCCCAGGCACGCGGTTTGTGCACACCGGCTCACACGGGCCTCATCCACCCCCGACCAGGTAGTTTTTTCCTCCCCTTGCAGACTTTATTTTGTAGGTCAGTCTGAAGTTCAGGGCAAATTTGAGAGAAAGAGCGTCCCCACTCGCGCCCTGTCCCCCGTGCACACAGCCTGGCCCGTCATCTGCACCCCACAGAGCGTGCGTCTGTGATGGTCGCTGTGCCCGCAGGGACGCGTCATCGTCCCCCAGCTTCCGCGGTTCACTTTGGGGTCGCTCTCGGCCCTGTGCAGGCCGTGGGTTTGGACCAGTGTGTGAGGACACGTACCTGTCACCACAGATCCCTCCCCCCTCCCCCCCATCACCCCTGATCTTCTCACCGTCCCCACAGACTGGACTTTTCCGGAACGCCAAGGGCTGCGACCGTGCGGCCTTGGCGGACTGCCTTCTCTCGCTCGGTAACGTGCATCTAAGTGTTGACGTAGATATTCGATTGTGCCCATTTTACAGACCTGGACGGGAAAAGTGCCCAGCTAAGGTGACACACGGGGCCTGGGTGCAGCCGGCGTGGGCCCGTCCGCTCCCCAAGGCTCCAGGGGGACGCCGGCACGCAGCAGCCCCCGGGCCTGGCCAGACACAGCTCTCGCCCGGCGGCTCGGGCGCGGGTCTGCTTGAACACGGCCTCTCCCGAGTCCTTCCGGGCCTGTCCTCCGAGCTGGAGCAGGGTTCCCCAAGCCGCCCCAGGCCCCGCCCTCACCCCCGGCCCCAGCCCAACGCGGGACTGCTCGCGGCGGAACGGCACGCACTGTAAATAATCACTATTTTAAGACTCTCACGTCGAGCCCCTGACGGCATTATTAGGGCACAGGATGAAGCCCAGGAGGTTAATTACCGGAATATCAGACTCCAGACCATAATAACATCTATTAAAAGCGACACACCAGGAAAATCCCCAGATTACGGTACCAGGGGCTGCGCCCCAGAAGAGCGCCTCTGCGGGGACAGACGCTCCCACACGCCCCGGCCTCCCCTCCCCGCGGCCAGGTAAACGCGTGGGAGGCCGTTTGCCCACGTGGGGCTCGCGTGCACGCCGCGGATTCAGGGCCACGCGTTTGCAGAGGCAGAAATGTCCCCAAGGAGGGTGTTCGGCTCCAGGCGGAGGCCACCGTCCAGCACCCTCCCATCGAGGGGCCTCGCTGAGCCGCTGGCAGCGCCCCCCCCCCAACCTGGTCTCTGAGATGCTTCCGAGAGAAGGCGGTGCCCACCCGGGCCTTGCCGGGCCAGCCGCGGCCCGGCCGCAATCTTCAAACCCATCTCGGTGAGTCAAGTCCCCACAGGAGAAAGAAGGCCCGGGCACTTGGGAAGGGGTGAGGCTATGAGGGTCCCGTACAGAGGTGTGGCAAGGTCGAGGGACGAGGACCCAGCAATAGCAGCCCCCCATCCCCGTCCCCTGCCGCCGCCGGGCCTCTGCCCTGCTTCTGACCGCCTGCTGGGGCCTCTCCCCTTCCCAACCCCTTGGGACACCAGAGGGCAGGGCCAGGGGCGAGGTCCAGCTGCGCGTGGTGGGGGCTCAGCCGCTCTGGTGGCCCTGCCGCCCGCCCGCCACGTTGCCCTGGGACTCGCTGGTGCCCACCGTCGGTGACCGTCGTCGAGGGCTGCAGTCCTGCTTCTCGGCAAAAGCGGGGAGGGCAAGGCCGCATCCCTGCCAGGGGGACCTTCTGGTCGTCCCTTGGACCTGCTGCCCGTGCACCTGCTCTCCCTCATTTGTTCGTTCCCGCATCCACTGAGCAAACGTGTCTCTGAGCACCGGCCAGGCCCCAGGGACTGGGGGCACAGCAGGAAGTGAGACCGCAAGGCCCCTGCCCTCAAGGAGCCTTCCCTCTGGGGGAGCGACACAGAGAATCCGTGAATGAAGGGGAGGCACACGAGGGAGTGGTGAGTGCTGTGCAGACAGGGCAAAGTCAAGTCTCAGACACCAGGGCGCACAAATGCTCTCAGGACCCTGGGGTGCGAGCCCGGAGTCGGCGGGCAGCGGCACAGAGGCGGTCCTTGGGGAGGGTGGCCAGGAGCCTCCTGGGACTCGGTCGGAGCCTGCACTTGATCTGGGGGGGGGGGGGGGAGCATGCACTCATGTGTCCACCTGCAGAGTAAAGCAGGAGGGGGAGGCAGGGGAGGGGCGGGAGCAGAGGTGGGGAGGGGAGGGAGCAAGCAGGAGCCGAGCTGGGGGGACACCGGGGCGGGCGCACTGGATGGCGGGTCAGAGCACTGTATCTGGATCTGAATGAGAAGTCTCGGCCCCCAGAGCCCGGGGCCAGGGACGGACAGGAGCACGGGGCACGGGGGGAAACTCGGTTCAGCGTCCACCCCATGCAGCCCGTCCCTGTCTTCTGCAGGCCGGGACCCCGGGGCCAGGCCTCCCCGAGTTGGTCTCCTGGGGCCGCTGGGACGCAGGGCCCCTCATGCACCACTGAAAACAGCAGAAGTTTCTTCTCTCCCGGTTCTGGAGGCCTGGAGTCCAAACCCGGCGTCCCTGGGCCGCGGTCCAGGTGTCGGTGGGGACACGCTCCCTCCGGAGGCTCCAGGGGACGGTCCGATCCTCCCCAGCTCCAGCTTCCGGGGGCTGCGGGCGTCACCCAGCCTCTGCTCCGTATCCACAGGGCCCTCCTCTGTGCCATCCCGCCCCCCCCCCCCCCCGTGAGACACCAGGTGGCATTTGGGACACACACACCCATCCCCGGGGGAGTCCGGGACCGTCTCCCGTCTCAAGATCCTTGAGCTAATCCCATCTCGGAGACTGTGCCATCCACAGCCTCCAGGCCCCGGGGCCTGGACCTCCGTGGGGAGGGGCCGTTTCAGCCGACCCCCCTCCCCGCCGTGGTGTGCCCTGTTCCCCATTCCAGGGAAGTGGCCGTGACCGGGCCGCTGGCAGTGGAGCCCACGGTGCCTGGTCAGTGGACCGAGTCACAGCTAAACATACGGTGTCCTTCGTCTGGGCTGCTCGACGGTGGCATCTCTGGGGATAAGACAAAGACCAAGCAAAATGTGACCCGCTCCGTGCCACAGGACACCTCCCCGCCTTGGCCGTCGCCATGGGGAGTCACACCTCTCTCTCGGGTCCCTGGGGTTCACAGTCTGAGCCCCAGCTTTAAGGCACCTTGGGAAGGACCCTGAAACGTTGTCCCCGAAACCCTCCGACCTGCCCTCTGTGCCTGCGCCCAAAACAGCTGTCTCACCCCCGGGACCTCTCTGTGCCCGCGAGTGGGAAGCAGGAGCAACCTCACGTGACCGGGAAAGACAGAGATTACGGCCACTGTCTGCCTCTTGAGGGGTGGTGACCCCTGTCACCTGGGCGTGCAGAAGGCAGACGGGTCTGGGAGAATGACGCTGGCCAAGTGTCACCACGGACAAGTGGGGCCGGACCGTTCTCCGCGGTGGGGGCTGTCCTTGCGCGGCAGGGTGCTCAGCAGCGTCCTGACCCCAGCCCCGCTAGATGTCAGTGTCACTCATCACCCCTTGTGACAACTGAAAATATCTCCAGATGCTGTCGGGTGGCCCCTTCCCGGGTGGGGGGGGGGGGGTTGGGCGTCGTTCACAGTCGGGCACCGATGCTCTGGATTGTCTGACCCCCGATCAGGCGGCGAACCCAGTGCAGGCGCTTCCCCCGACGCGGAAGGTGTGCAGGGAAGACCTCAAAAGCGCAGGCGACGGGCCACGTGGGCGTGCACCCGCGTGGGCTCGGCCTCCAGCCGGCAGCCTCGACGCCCACCTTTGCTGCCCTGCCCCGGACCCCGTTAACCCCCGCTTCCTGCTGTGATCTGACCCACACGGGTCTCAGCCACCAGAGGTCCCTGAGGGCGTCACGCCGCTCTACCCGACCGTGACACCGCGTCGACCCGTCCCGGCGTCGGGGAACCGGCGAGTTCAAACCGGATGACCTAACGAGACCCGTGTGTGCCAGCAGGCGGGCGATAAACCCATGAAAACGCAGGGACCGGACGCGCGGGTGAGGTTTCCGGGCCGCGTGGAGCGTGGATCCCGCGGGGGAGGAAGAGGCGTCTGAGCTCCCCGCGCGGCCAGCGCGCCGTGAGACCGGAGCGGCCCCCCTCGACGGGGGCAGCACGGCGCACCCCCCGCCCGGCCGGGCTGCGCCCGTGTCCCGCTGCGGGTGGCTCTGGGCCGCGGTGCCCACGGCTCCGCTGACCTCATCACGAGCACACGTGCCGGCATCGGTGGTCCTGGGGGCAGGTAGAGATGCCACGTGGAATCCCGGCGACGCCGGAGCAGGAGTCGCGGGGCGGGGCCGGGTCGTCGTCTCGAGGACCAGCTCCCGGCTCCTGGGGCGCCCGAGACCGAGTGCAGACCGTGGACGCCGGGCGGCCCACCCCCCGCTGCTCCTTGCCGACGGGGCCACCTGGGGCCGGAACGGGGGGCGAGCGTGGAGGCAGCGGTCCCCGGTCACGCGGGAACGGCACCCCGGAGCCCGAGCTGGCCGGGGAGGTGGGCGCCTGCACCCCACTCCTGACGCGCGGCGGCCGCCTCGGCTTCCCGCCCACAGCTTCGCGGGGACTTCCTCGTGACCTTCGACTGGAGACACCGACCCCAGGCTTGGTTTATAGGTGGCTCCGAACTGCACTTCGTCACAAGCCGGAGGCAAATTAGAGCGTCCCGGCTGTAATCAGGAGGGTCCCGGGACAGGGCGCAGGAAGCCGTCATTGAGCAAACGGCCAGCGCCAGGCCTGGTTGTACGCTCGCTCCGTGCGGATGAGAGGCGGCTGGCGGTGTGGACGGACACTGCTGGGGGGGCGCACTGGCGGGTGCCTGCACGAGCCGGGGCTTAGACAGCGGGCGGTGGGGACGGGGGGCCTGAGGGAAGGATGCGGGCGGGGCCCGGGGCCGGAGATGCTGATGAGCCGGGGGAGGGCGTCCCCTGCACAGGAGGCCGTCCAATGCAGGCAGACACGGTTACTCAGGGAGAGCCACTAATCCCCTGCCCCCGGCTAGCCCCGTGTTCGCTCAGGGCCCGCCCACAAAGTGGCCGTGGTGGCAGGGATGGTGGCTGCCGTGGGTTGAATCGTGTCCCCCCAAAAAACGTACGTGCCAGTCCTAACTCCCAGCACCCGTCACTGTGGTCAGATTCGGAGGTGGGGTCTTTGCAGATGTAAGCTCGTGACGATGAGGGCGTCAGGGTGGGGCCCTAATCCAGCACGACCAGTGGCCTCATAGGAAGAGAAGTGCACCACGCGGTGACAGAGGTAGACGGCGGAGGGATGCGGCCAGAGCCCCAGGGATGCCTGGAAGTGTCCTCTGACCTCCAGAATGTGACAGGATCCATTTCTGTGTCCTAACCCCCCAGCCCGTGGCACTCTGCCGTGGCAGGTGCGGAGACGAAGTTCTGCATGGGTCCTGGGACCGGACTCCCGTCCACGGCGATTCCTGTGACCTCTGCCACGTGACTTACCTGCCCAGAGCAGAGGCCACCCCTGGGCCACCTGGGGCACGCTGACCGGGGAAGTGGCACCATGTCTGGTCCTGGCTGCCTCCCTGGGCCCCGCCACCGCCGTCTCCGGGCAGCTCCCCGTCCGCGGGCGGCGCTGGGCCCCACCCCCGTCACGCGCCGCTCACGGTGCCGCTGCCCCCAAGCACTGCGCGCCGCGCCCTTGCGGGTCCTTGTTCTGCCGTGTCACCGCCACCCGCTGGGCCCAGCGGACCTCAGCTACAGTGCCCGCTGGGCCTCTGCACCCGGAACAGCTGGGCCCCGGCCCTCAGGACGTGACCGATGTGACGAGTCGCGAATGGACGGTTCCAGGGCGCAGGGTCGAGGGCTCCTCCTGCTCTGACACCTGCTAACGCGCTCCCGGAGCCTTCACCTGCCGTCCCTGCCACTCTGAGGCTGCGGTTCAGACGCGGCCACCAGCTGGCACGTCAGCGGCTCCGAAGTTGAGACAGACAGTGTGGCTCCGCGTGCCAGCCAACGTGCCCCAGCAGAAGCGACCGATGCCACGTCCGAAGGGGACGTCAGGCTGTGGCTGCCGTGGGGACATGCGGCTGGAACCCGGGCCCGTGTGCGTGCTGGTGCTTCCGCGAAGGATGGTGAGAATCAGCAGGGAGCCACAGCAGCCCAAACGAGACAAAAGGAGGGCCACTGAGGACCAGACGCGTTAGCCACGTTAGTTCAAGTTGCCCGACCGGGGAGAGAACGTCCACCAGCTGAGACGCGGGGTGGGCAAAGGGAACAGAGTGAGAAACAGAGGGTGGGCGTAGACACGGGCTGTGCCTGGTGAGTGTGATGGGAAGCATGGTTACAGCCAACGTGCAGTCACATGCTCTCTTCTATGTGTGTGCGTGTGCAGGTGTGTGTGCATGTGTGTGAAGGAGCATGTGTGCGTGTGTGCGTGTGTGCATGTGCATATGAGCATGTGTGTGCATGTGTGTGCACATGTGTACATGTGTGCATGAGCATTGTGTGAGAGTGTGCATGTTTGTGTGTGCACGTGTGTGCACATGAGCATGTGTGTGCATGAGCATGTGTGTGCCTTGTGTGCATGTGTGTACATGTGTGTGCGTGTGCATGTGTGTGCCTTGTGTGCATGTGTGTGCCTTGTGTGCATGTGTGCATGTGTGTGCCCGTGTGCATACGTGTGTGCATGAGCATGTGTGTGTGTGTGCATGTGTGTGCATATGAGCATGCGTGGGCATATGTGTGCACGTGTGTATATGTGTGCATGAGCATTGTGTGAGAGTGTGCATGTTTGTGAGTGTGTGCACATGTGTGCACATGAGCACGTGTGTGTGTGCACATGTGTGTGTGCACGTGAGCATGTGCGTGCATGTGTGTGCATGAGCATGTGTGCCTCGTGTGCATGTGTGTGCATGAGGATGTGTGTGCCTTGTGTGCCTGTGTGTGCATGTGCATGCATGTGCACGTGTGCATACGTGTGTGCATGAGCATATGTGTGCACTGTGTGCGTGAGCGTGTGTGCATGTGTGTACATGTATGTGCATATGTGTGCACGTGTGTACGTGTGTGCACGAGCATTGTGTGAGAGTGTGCGTGTGTGCACATGTGTGCACATGAGCATGCGTGTGCATGAGCATGCGTGTGCCTTGTGTGCATGCGTGTACGTGTGCGTGCGTGTGCATGTGTGTGCCCGTGTGCATACGTGTGTGCATGAGCATGTGTGTGTGTGCGTGTGCCTGTGTGCTCATGTGCATGCGTGTGTATATATATGTGCCTGTGTGTGCCCATGTATGCGTGCACGTGTGTCCCTCCTCCCACAGGGATGGCAGGCAAGTGCGTGTGTCTGTACGTGTGTGTGCCTTGGTGCGTGCGTGTGCGTGTACATGTGTGCTTGACAATTTATTCTGTGCTCTACAAAATATTCACATGCAAATACTTCCTCAAAACTGTGCAAAAGATATATCACAGCCCAACCAGAAGAGAAGCTAGCACTGCCCGGGATGAAGTGGGTCCACACTGTGGGGGTTCCGTCCCCCGTCGGGACGGGGAAAGGTGTCTCTGTTTTTCCGACAGGTGATTGCACCACGTCGGGCAGAAGCATAAACAGGTTGCTGCCGTCGTCCGGACGTGTGTACAAGGTGTGCACGGACAAACAGCAGCCACGGGGGTGGACTGTGCCACCATTCAATCCACTGACCCTCAGCCCTGTTGGGAGGAGGGACACAGGCATTGGGAGGAGGGACACGGGTGTTGGAAGAAGGGACACAGGTGTTGGGAGGAGGGACACAGGCATTGGGACGAGGGACACAGGCATTGGGAGGAGGGACACAGGTGTTGGAAGGAGGGACACAGGCATTGGGGCGAGGGTCACAGGCATTGGGACGAGGGACACAGGCATTGGGAGGAGGGTCACAGGTGCGGGAAGAGGCCCCGCTCCACAGACGCTGCAGGTCGGAGGCACAGTGATGCCTGGCAGAGGGAAACCACTCGCGAGTACGCCTGCCGGGCCTCTGTCCCTGGGTCAGCAACTCCGAGGGTCTGTGCGACACACACTGGCTCACTTAATCCTCCCACCGACCCGTGGGGACCTCACCAGAAGCTGAACCACGACCCCCGTGCCACACGATCGCGTCCTAACCTCCAGGACCTCAGAATGGGACCTTATTTGGGAACAGTGTCCTTGCAGATGTAATCAGTTGAGATGAGGCCGCACTGGGGTGGAGTGGCCCCTAATCCCGGCTCACTGGTGTCCTAAAAGGGGGAAATGAGACACGCACACAGAGGGGAGCACCGTGTGATGAAGCAGAGATGGGGAGGCACGTCTACACCCCAGGATCTCCAAGGACGGCAGGCAAACCACCAGCGGCTGGGGAACAGCCTCCTTCTGAGCTCCAGAGGGAACGAGGCCCCCCACGCCTGGGTCTCAGGCTTCGGCCACTGGAACGGGGGGAGAGGGTCCTCGTTGCTCACGCCCAGCCCCGGGGCCGCGCCACAGTGGCCCCTGGACGCCCCGCGACAGCCTGGCGCTCGGTGCCGGGAGTCCTGGGATCTGGGGGCATCTCCGCCCCCCGGACTTGGCTGTGTGTCTGTAGGTCACTAGGTTCCTGCCGCATTTCCCTGGGGTTCACCGCCAACAACACCCCCGCATCTGACAGGCAGGTGCCCCCAACAAGGCGGCAACCCCTGAGGACGGACAGATCAGCGATCTGCTTCCAGGAAGAGCCGTCCGGGGAGTCGGCGCTCGGGGGTCACAGCGACAAGTTGCCGCCTGGCCAGGCAGACGCCCCCAGCAAAGCGCAGTGTCCTTCCACGGGCCTGGAGGGCCAGCCTCTCCAGGACCCCCAGCACCAAGCCCCCTGCCCCCCGAGGCAGCAACACGGGGGCGCTCCGGGACTCCGGGTTTGAACGGAGCCTCTCCGGTCGCGAGCTGGGTCTTTTGAGCAAGTTACTTGACCTCTCGACGCTTGAAAGAGACGGCTGCTAACAGGCCCCTGAATGGCAGCCCGAGAGGGACCTGACTGAGGAGAGGCACGCTGCACCCCGAGGACACGGGGCGGGAGCCGGGGACACTGATCTCCCTGCTAGCCGGGAAGCGAGCGGGGGCGCCACAGCTGAGGGCTCCGGAGCTGGTGCCCGGCCCGCGGACCCTGCCACGGCCGGGCTGGGGTTGGACCGTCCCCCCCAGGGCACCGGGGGAAGTCTGGGATGAGAGAGGGGAGGGGTGGTCTCCCTCTCTCCCTCCCTCCCCTCTCCCTCCCTGAAACCCCACGGACCTGGCTCCCCACCCACGCGCCCCCAGGGATCCACTGGCGGCCAGACATCCAAGGCCGGGCAAGACCACACCGTGGGACGTGCCGGACGGAGGGGAGGGCCCGTGTGACCATGGACGACCTCAGGCTCTCGCTTGTGCCTCGACTCGCCCTTGTCTTATCCGAGGAGTGGGCGGGGCGCTCACAGCCCTCCCAGAGAGATGGGCCCAGGCGCACGGGAGTCAGGTCCTGTGTGACAGCACCGAGGGCCCGACGCCCTGCCGGCCTGGCCTTGGGCGGACCCCAGCCGGGGACGCGTCCCCACCTCCAGCCCACCCCCTCCCCAAGCCCCCGCCCCACAGCGTCTCTCTTCTCCCCACCCCCTCCGCTCAGTGGTGCCTTCTCCCCACTTTCTGCGGCTGTAGCTCTCGGCCTAATTATCTCTAACCTTCTGTTCGAAGACCGCTGTCCTTGCCTGATAAAAACCAGTAACTTTGAAAGCAAACTGGGTCTTAATTTTCTTTGACAGCCCTGGTTGAAGCATGCGGGCCGAGCTGGGCTTTAATTAAATGCACATTCGTATTCCAAACAAATTAAGTACAATTAAGGACCCTGAGTTATGGGTATCTATCACTCCGTGATGTTTTTGTAAAAATTACCCCATCGAGATCAAAGTCAGAGGATCTTTGCCTTAATTGCTTCATTAGGGCGCCGTGCACCAGGCTTCGAAAGGACCAGGCCTGGTGTCTCTTTGGGAATTACTCAAACCACGGCTCTCAGAGTAATTGCTTCCATATTTCTCTCCTGGAGACGGTCCGGCCTCCACGGATCAGCCGCGGTGGCTCAGGAACCAGCTCGGCTCAGGGACCCGAGCAGCAGCCGAGGCCTTCCTGTGGCGCCTGCACGGAGGCCCTGCCGGCCCGGCGGGGGGCTGCCCCGTCCTGCCCGCGGCGGGCCTCTCGGCCGGGGCAGCCGGCAGGCGGGGGAGCGGGGCCCGGCGAGCCCACAGGTCCACCGGGCGAGCGGGCAGGCAGCACCCAGACCTCGGCGGGCGCGGGGCTCCCCGGGGGGCCGTCCACGCGGCCCGGCCACGGCCTCGGGTGCGCTGGCCCGGGGCCGTGGAAGGGGTGAGGCGCCCCCTCCCTGCGGTCCCGGGCCCGCGGGAGCCCTGCCACCGGGCTGAATGGGGCGGAGCGGGGTCGGGAGCGGCTCTGAGCCCTCTGCGAGGTGAAGATCCGGGCCAGGGCTGCCGGAGAAACAGGATGCCGGCATCTGGGCTTGGGATGAACACTGAACCCGAATGAGCTAGAGTGTAAGTGTGTCCCGGGCCATGCCGGGGCCTCCTCGCGCCCGAGAGACTCAAGTGACTGGGCATCCTGCATTTTATCTCCTGGGTCCACCGCCTTGGCCAGAATGTCGGGACGGAGGCGAGGACACGAGGCCTCAGAGGCTACTGGACAGCTTGGCTCTCCCCCCAAGTGCGGGCCCCGCGTGCAAGTCAGCACTGTGCCCCGCCCCCGTCCTCCCCACGGACGCCCCGAGGCCTGGGAGTTCCCGGGACACCCCCTGCTGCCAGCCACCCCCAGAGCCTCTCCAGGTACGTTCTGCCCCAAACAGCACCCGCTCGACTTCCTCCATCAGGGGCACCCCTTCCCGTGTGGCGGGGGGTTCGGCAAGCTCCCTGTGGCCGGCCAAAGCACGTCTCCTGGAAAGACACCCTGAAGCCCCGCCCCCCCCCTGTCCCCCGGGTACCCACGAACGTGCCTGCGGTGGAGACAGAGTCATGGCACACGTGATCGGGTTAAGATGGGGTCACAGTGGGTCAGGGCCGTCCCCTCGCAAAAGGGGACACGCAGACCCGGGGAGAAGGAGGCGGACCCCGGAGCCATGCGGCCACAAGCCCAGGGACACCTGGGGCCACCAGCAGCTGGAGAGATTGTCCCCTAGAGCCTTTGGGGAAAGTGGGTCCCGCCCACACCTTGATTCCAACTTCCAAACTGCAGCACCGTGAGCAAAGATCTGTCCTGCTTGAGGCCACCAAGTAGGTGGCACTTTGCTACGGCCGCCCAGGACATTCAGACACACCCCCGGAGGGAGCAGAGGAAGTGGCCGCACCATGGGTGGCTGTCCTCCAGTTCATCAGGGAGGCGTGGACCCACTCCTCCTGGAGACAAGCTGAGAGCAGGGCAGGGAGGGCTTGGGGCCACCTCGGGGGGTGGGGGGCTGCCGGGGACACCCTCAGAGGGCGCCAGCGAGGGCAGCAGCCTCAGCGAGCCAAAGACTCTCCCAGTTCCGGGTGGGTCCCCCAGGACCCATGGGCAGGAAGCCCGGGTCCCAGGTGGGTCCCATTCCCCCCTCGCTGGGCTCCTGGGAGCCGGCAGATCCCGGGGCACCGCCCACCCGTCAGCACACTTTCCCTGGAGCAGCGAGCGGCACCCACAGGGCTCTGTGACCCTGGGGGGACAGCTTCCCTCTGCAGGCCTGGCTCTCCGTCTCCTCCCACGGGAAGAGGCTGGACCAGACGCCCGGTGCTCTCTCTGGACCCCAAACTCTAGGGTTCTCCGGCCTCGAAAAGAAAAAGGGCCCCACCACCTCCCAGGACCTGCCGGATCTCAACCCTCAGACTCACCTCCGCACCCACCCCACACACACTGGCCGGGCACGACGGGTGCAGAGGGGAGCCGCGGGGCACGAGTCAGGTGTGGGCAGGGAGGAGCCCAGGCCCGCTCGGTCATTACTGGCCCCAGACCCGGTCACGGCCCATCCCTGCTCAAGGCCGCCCCGGACACCGTCTGGGCCAGCGCAAGTGTGTTAATTCCACCCACGGTGTCACCTCGCGGAGGGAGAGCCTGGGGACAGAGCGGAAAGCGTTTAGTGTGAATAGAAATGTCAAGGATCGATGTTTTCACCAAAGACGGCGGGGAGGGCAGCCACGGCGGGTCCTGGGCACCGCGACCTGAGTGAGCGTGTAGGCAGGTAGGCACAGTGGCTCCAAAGCCATCGGACCTTCTGCTGGTGCCACAAAGGCAGACGCTTCCCGACGGGGTCGAGGCTGCCTGGAGGGGACTCACTGCCCTGCCTGAAGACCCATCGGAACCCAGGTCATGGACCCTTCCCGCAGAACAGCCCCTCAGCCGGGCACCTGCCACCTGCTGAACGGGCTGCGCCCCCGCTCGGCCACAGGCACTCTCGGGCTCCAGGACAGACCAGAGGCGCCTCTGAGAAGAGGCTCCCAGTGCGTCTTCAGAGACCGTCCATGCCGCGGAGAAGGACGGGCCCTTACCTGGTCCACCAGGGAGGCTTCCGGAAACCCCCAGATGCCCACAGAGGAGCTGGTCCTGCCAGGGCTCCACATGCCCCCCTGCAGCTGCACACCCGCCCGTCAGGGAGGCCGTTTCTCCTCTGCTTTGCAGGAACTCCAGTACTCGGACAGCGCTTCCCAAACTGGGTTCCGGCACGTCGGGGCTGGACTGAGGCTGGGTGTGGATTCCCTGGTTCTCTCCTCACCATGTAGCTGGGAGGCGGGTGCCGTTAAAGGCCCTATAGCAGAGCGCAGGGCATGGAGGCTCAGAGAGGTTGAGGGGTTGTGCCAGAGTCACACAGCCAGGCAGAGCTGGGCTGCGAGTTGAGCCAGGTAGGCTTCCAGGATCAGGGCCCTTCCAGGCCGGGTGAGTCCTCTCACCCCGGGAGCCGGCGCACAAGCAGGCCTCCTCCCGGGGGTGCGTCCGAAGTCCCGGGCAAGCCGGGCAGTGACAGATGAGGGCAGCCCGGGCCCCCCGCCGGGCTCATTACCCGCCAGCTGCCAGCCGGGGAGCTGCCTCCAGCCTCACGCTGACGGGCTCATCGAATATGCACGACTCTATCAGCGTGGCAGGAAGACGGCCCCCCGGAGGCCCCGCACCATGAAACTTTAAGCAGAAATCAAAACCAGCTCTAGGAGGGACTGCCTGGGCGAGACTGGCTGGTGAAGGCGGGACCAGGAGCCAGGAGTCCCCTCCCGGGAGCTGCCCCACGGCTGCCCTGATGGCCCCACGGACGGCGAGGTCCAAGGAGGGCTGGCCTGGGGCCCGGCTACACCCCTCCAGCTCCCCGCGCCTGGGAACTCGTGGGCCCCCGGACCCTGTGAGCTCTAGTTACAAGGCACCCCCACCCCAGGAAATTACCATGAGGCACCCCTGGTCCTTGGGGACCCAGGTCCTTGTCCCCTAACTCTCACAGGGTCAGTGGGTGCCTCTGCACATGACCCAGTGTCCCTTTCTCCTCGGTCACCTCACAGCGACATCTGTCACAGGCCACCGCCTCCTGTGGTTTGGGCTCCACCCCCACTCTCCTGGGCCTGCCCGCTGGCCTCTTCCTGTGGGGCCCCAGGACCCAGACTCATACCCTCTCCATCCATACGGCCTCACCCAGGCCCGGTTCCAGAGCCCATCTGTGGGCACGACCCCGGTTTTGGGGGCCAGCCCGCCCACCTGAGCCCCGCTGGCCTCCACGGCCTCCGCGTCGGGTACCTGCTGGCCCGAGTCAGGGCTCTGGCCCCCATCACCCGCCTCTAGGCAGGGCTCACCCCCCCAACACTGTCCTCAGGGCAGAACAGGAGACAGGAGGGGCTCCTCCACTGTCTGCCTGATTTGGGACCCCCCGGAGTCTCCCCACCATGTCTTCCTCCTCATACACGCCCCCTAAGAGCCCTCAGGACCTGAACCCTGCAGCCCTCCGACCCCCCCAGTGGGCCCAACCCCACCTGTACCAGCTGCAGTCCCAGGAAGTGGCTTGGGACCAGAGAGAAAAGCTGGGGTGAGGACAGGAAGCCCCGCCCCGACTTTGGACGCAGATGGGCCCCCAGCTCTGGGCCTCTGAGCAGGGTCCTTGACATACCGCTGGCCACACCGGTGAAAGGGCCTCGGGGCACCATGGCGGTTCCACCTGGAACAGCTCCTTGCACTGTCCTACTATGTACCGACGATGTCCCCGGGCACTGGCCTGTCTGTGGGGGAGGTGGCATCTGGAGGGAGGGGGGAGCCTGGGGGTAGCTTTTCTGTGTCCATTCCCAGGTCACTTCTGCTTCCCGTCCTACCTCCCTCTAGACCCTCCGGCCACACGCCCCCACACCCAGCTCCAGCGGTGGCAGTGTCTGCCCCCAAGTGTGGTGTCTGGGGACACTCCAGAGTGACTGGCACCCTTAAGGTGACCCCTCTGTGAGTCATGGCCTTACGTGAGCCGTCCTCTGGCATGAAGCCAGCTGGAGCCTAGGATGTGACAGAGGTGACAGTGGTGACAGAGGTGACGGTGCAGTCACCCCCAATTCGGTCACATTAGGTGAGAAGGACACATGTGAGCCTGAGCAACAGTCCCCTGCAGGGCCTGGAGCAGGGCGCCGCGGTGCTGGGAGAGGCCCCCGGGGCAGGGGGCTCTGGGTGGCCTCCACGAGTGACCCCTGCTCAAGAAACGAGGACGTTTGCCTATAAGCACAGAGAAAAAATTACTGCCAGCAGCTCAGTGGGCTTGGAAGCGGGCCCCTCCCCCAGCCGAGCCCACAGATGAGAACACAGCCCGGCGGACAGGTCCCTGCAGCCTGGTGACCCAGCGAAGCCATTCCTGGAGCCGGGGCCTCTGGAGACTCTGAGACACTGAATGTGTTGTCTGAAGCCAAGAGGGAGGCGATTGCTACACGTTAGGCCTAGCGATACAAAGAGAAGGCGGGGGGCAGGAGGCGGGGGTGGGCACCGGGCACAGCCCACGACAGACTTCCTTCCCCCGAGAGTCTCAGAGCACGGCCCCCCGTTACCCTCCAGGGGACAGAGTGGCCGCCTCCGCTGACCCACTGTGCCTGGTGCGGGGCCCAGCCCGGCTCACGTGCTCTGCAAAGGGCCACCGGGGTGTTGTCCTGGAGGCTGAGCACCCCTCCCCACCCCCCTGCCGCCCACCAGGCTGCCCACCACTCTGCCCAGCCGTCTGCCTGTCCCGTCCTCGCTCGGGCTCGCAGCCGCGGGTCTGCGCCTGCCGTGTCTCCCGCGGGAACACCGCCCGCCCACCGCCACCGGCCGAGGGCCGCTCCTCCTGCCGGGTCCCCCCGGCTGCTGCCTCACCTCTGGAGCCCGTACGGCCTCAGCTGCCCAGTGCACCCCGCACTCAGGACGGGCAGTCCCCACAGCCCAGAGCGGACGGGCCCGTCCCATACTTGGGGGAGGGGCCCTTGCTCCCACGCGGGCAGATGGGGGGCTGGAGACTCTGGGGCAGCATCCGAACAGGCGGCAAAGGCCAGCCAGCCGGCTGTGCCAGGAGTGAGGGAAGGAGCCCTGCGGGGACATGGGGGACATGGCGCCATCCACGGGCCGGGCCATCAGGACTGCGGGCCGCAGTGGAACTAGGGCGGGCTGGGACCACCCCCCTCCCCAGAGGCCCTGGCGGCTGGCCGAGCCTGTGGCCTGGTGTCTCCAAGGGCGTGGCCAGTTCCTGAGGACAGCTGAGCCGTCCGGCCAGGGTGGGGCAGTGCAAGGGTGACAGTCAGCAGGGGGAGGAGTGGGCAGATGCTGGGAGCCCGGCCTCCCGGAGGGGTCGCTCCCCTGCCCCCACCATGGTCACCTAGTACCCCAGGCAAAGGCTGCGGGGAGCCCTTCTCCCTGGGGTCCTACGGTGCAATGGGGTGGGGGAGGGAGGCTGCCCCACGGGCCAATGGGACACCCCTCACTGGAGGGGACGGTGGGCACTTTTCAGACAAGACCTGTCCGAGCACCTTCGGACTAAGCTGAGGCCCCTGCCGTCCTGCTGGGGGAGGGGTGGAGACACCCTCTCCCCAAATGACACTCCTCAAAGGGCATCTCCACCTGTCCCCCCAGCACCGGGCTGGCCCGGGGAACAGGCAGGGGAGGCAGTGGGGCCGTCTGTCCACTGGCTTTCTGAAACCCTGGGCAGTGAGTCCTATGGGGACTGAGACCAGCGCTGACCTCGGGGGCCACAGAGTCCAAAGGGAGGCCGGGCCACTGCCCGCCCGGGACAGACAGCCAGGCCACAGCACCCCTGCCTCCCCCCACCTTGGGCTGGTGCTGGGGCCCCGTGTGAGCGGGCCCCTGGGACACCTTGACATGTGGACGTGCGGGACTGTGGTGAGCAGCATGTCACGGGAGGGGGGCCGGAGCAGGCCGGGCTGGGGGAGTACCCCTCATCCAGGATGGGGAGATGATAAGAGATTGGCGTTCTGTCCCCTTCCCCTCCCCCACCCCTCCGTCCCCCCATCTGCCCCTCCCCCCCTCCTGCCCCTCCTCAGCACCCACCCCCGCCCCGCCCAGCAGGGTGACACTAACCGGGAGGGGCTGCAGGGGCGCCAGGAGGGGTCCCTTCCGGCCCTGGCACAGGCGTGGGGAGAAAACAGCAGGTGAGGGCTGGATTAGGGGGCAGACGCTGTGGTGGGGGCTCCAAGCCCAAGTGCTGCGGCGGGCCTGGAGGGGGGACCACGCAGGAGGACAGCACGGGACGTACAGGCGACAGGACGGCCCAACGTTTGGCTGGGTCAGCAGGTGGCCGCACAGAAAATGAGTCCCCGGGGCGGCAATAATTGTAAGTGTCAGGGAAAAGTCAAGGTCTCGGTAGCCCTGGTCTGTGACGACTTCTGACCACAAACAAATATATTTGAAAGTGATCGCCCCGGGCGCCAGCGCTGATGCGCGAGGAGGCTTAACCCCCGAGTGTCCGGGCGGCCAGGGCAGTGGGGCCCAGAGCGGCAGCCCTCCCCGAGATGGCTCAGGGGCTGTCCCTTCCAGGGGCCCACAGGCACAGTCTCCCAAATGCCCCCACGCCCGTCTGGAGACCCCCGCCCTGCCCAGGGCAGTGCCTGCCTCGCAGACACGACGGCCCCCCAGCCTCAGCTCCCGGGAGGAACCAGGCTGTGCAGGGGGGGTGTCGCTCCAGGAGTTAAAGACAAACAGCCCAGGGATGGGGGCGGGCTCCCTGCGTGTGGAAATCCTGCCCCCCTTATGCCCACTGAGATGCCCCGACACAGCGAGCAGACGGTGCCGTCACTAAAAATGCAGGGGTCTCCATGAGCATTCACAGAGGTCACCTGCCCGTGGCCTCCAAACGGCGTCCAGAGTAATGAGCTCAAAGACCACTGGGCCAGGGGTGGGGGTAGCAGGTCACTACCATGGTTATTTATTAGTGTGTTCATTTACCCCCTGCTCAGTTCCACCAAGATTTAGGACAGTGGCCGCCGTGCACATGCGTGTATCATAATGGATGCAGCTCGCACGCGGTCCCGTGGTCCCCGCGCAGGCCCCGCGGCGCTCGGCTCCGGGACAGTGTCCTCCGGGGCTGGCTGGCGTCCTTCTGCACACAATTCGCTGCCCGTGTCTCTCCGAGGGAAGAACCCCGGCCTCCTATCACCCTGATGTCCTTCCTCGGCTGGCTGCTCGGGGAGAATAAGGAAACACTTCCCACAGACGGACAGGTTGACCGGGGTCCCCCCAAGTTCGTCTACCCCGCACTCTAGAACGAGATCTTACTGGGGAGTAGGGTCTTACAGGTATAATTAGCTAAGGATCTCAAGATGAAGTCTTCCTGGGTTTAGGGAGGGCCCCAGTGCCACCGCTGGTGTCCTGGGAGAGGAGGAGACACAGGAAGCAGGCGGCCACGTGACCACAGAGCAGAGGCCGGAGGGTCGCCTAGAGCCCCCGGAGCCGGCAGAGGCGGGCACGAGCCTCCCTGAGCTCCGGAGGGAGGGCGTCCTGCCGGCACCCGGGCTTTTGGCCTGCTGGCTGTGGGGGGGTCCACCTCCGTAGGGCTGTGGGACTTTGTCCCCGCAGCCCAGGACGGTCCTACCCAGGCCTCCCTGTGCACCTGTGTGGCCCCGTGAGTTCCCCCTGGCATCAGGGTTCCCTCGAGCCCCCCGGTCACAGACCACACAGCAGCCCCACCCGGGCCCTCACACAGAAATCAGCAAAGACCCGTGGAATATTTTTGACGGAAACTCGTCTACCCAGTGCAGAAAACAGACCCGCCCTGCTCCTGTTTCCCAGAACTCAGGGCTACCCCTTGCTAAGCTCGTTTGCTGTGCTGCATCCTGGGGGGCCCATTGCAGCGTAGTTCCAGCTCCTGAGAGGGGACTGTGTCATCTGTTCCCGGACTCACAAATGCACAGCACGCATTGGTCACAAAGACAGGAGCCCTGGGGTTTCGGGAGGGGCCAGCCACCGCGGCCGCCCCATCACCTCCCAGCGGCCGGGAGGTCACGCACGGTGCTCATTCCGCTTTTCCCACAGGTGGACCTGAGGCCGTGGCCACGCTCTGCCTCCCTGAGCGCGACACCTTCCTGTGTCCTGTCCCTGCTGGGGGACACCGACTGCAAGTGAAACCGCGAGTCTGAGCTGGAACACTATTTTCCATAATGGCTTCTTCTCAACCTTGAAACTACTTCTGTTTTGAAAATTATCTGACATCTAAAAATAAGCCACGTTTGAGGACAAACGCTGGCCAGTGTCCCCAAGACTGAGGGACCGTGAGCAAATAAATGAGTTTTGGGTCTGCTGATCCGGCTGTGAAGCTGGACTGCTCTCCAGATGTGTCTGTGTGCCTGCCCCTGCTCAAAAGCCTGCCATGGCTGCCACCACCCCCACCTTGACCACGTGGACCAGGAAGCCACATTCTGGGGCCACTGACCTCCGGAAGCAAAGACAGACCCCCACAGGTGACGGCCCCAGGTCCAGGAGTCAGGCAGCAGGGGATTCCTTGAGGGTGACTTTAACTGCCCTGGGTTATAGCCTGTGATGGGCACATGTGGGCATGCATAGGCACGTGTCTAGGACACACGGGACATGCACAGGGCACGTGCACGCACACGCGTGCACACGCAGAGTTCCAAGACCAGCTCTGAGGCCTGAAGGGGCCGGTGAGCCAACCCCACCGTGGCCCGGAATGCAAGGAGGGCAGCTTTGTCTGTCCCCAGTCGGAGCCCGGGAGCTGGAGCCTTTAGGGCTCTGGGCTCAGCGCGTGGAAAGGAGCAGCGTGAGCCTTACAGACGTGGAACAGCACAGCCGAGTGTCCACGGGCTCTGTCCCGCCCCTACTCAGACCTTGGCCACGTGGCTGGCCGAGAGGGCCTGTCCTGTCCCACGGAGAGGGGCCCAGCCATTCAGGGCAGCCTGGCCCCCGCCCGAGAGGGTCCCTCGGGGGCTCCGCAGACGGGTGAGGCGGTAACGACAACCAGACAGCGGGACACACGGGCGGCGCCCGCCCTGGGAGCCCAGCCTGCCGTCGGCAGCGTGGGGACAGAGGGACACCAGAGTTTCCACGGTGGCCGTGCAAAGCTGAGTCCCAGCTCCAGCCGCTCCCACGAGAGCGGCCCCCGGGGCACCAGAGACACGGGGGACACACGTCCCCGGGGGTCCAGAACTGCGGCGCCCGGGTCGGGGTCCCGGCGGGCCTGGCGGCCCCACGCGGCGCGCCGGGCCCGACCGGCTGCTGGCCGTGTCCGCCTGGCCGCGCACGGGCTGGGCGGCCGCTTGCTATTTTGAGTTGAGGGGCGCAGCGGCCGAGGCACTCAATGTCACCAGCAGCCGGGCGGGGGGAGCAGGGCAGAACCTTCAGAACTAATGTCAATTTTCTGCATCAAATATTTTGATAATTAAACAAAGCTGATCAAGGGAGGCGAGCGGCGCGGCTCTGAGCTCAGGAAGCAGCCCATTAAATAGAGGGCCCGGAGCGCCCGCGGCGGCAGCCCCAGATTAATGACTCGGCGGTAATAGATTTTCCCAGCTCAGCCGCACGGGGCAGCTCCGGCCAGGGAGGGGCTCGCCGCCCGCGCCCGGAGGAGGCCGTTAAAGGGGCAGGGACGGTAAATCAAGGTGCCCACGGTGGACCAGCTGGACGGCCACAGGCCGTGACCTGCCTGCCCGCCGCCGACCCCAGGTGTCCCCCTCCCCGGGGTGACAGGGGTCCGCCGCCCAGGCGCTCTGGGAGGCCCCCTCCGGACCAGCTGGACATGTAGTTCCAGCTCACATGGATGCACGGCCAGAGGGACGGGTTCGAGGGGGACAGTCCCCTCCCCCGCCCCCACCGTCAGGGCTCTCTCCTTCCGGGCGCCTGGCCCACGGCGGTGCGTCGGGGCCGCCTCACCCCACAGCGGTCTGGCCGGAGGAGGGCCGGGCTGGATGGCACTGACCGGGTTCTGTCCCCAGACCTCGTCCACCTGACTCCTGCTCACGCCCACACAGCTGGGAAGCACGGAAACCAGATGAACGAGGCAAGTTTTCAGCCGCAGAGGCCTGATACGATCACACGGCAGGGATGGGTTACTTTGGGGGTATTTTCCGGGGGGGGGCACTCGGGGGTAATGAAACCCAGGGCTGCTGACCGGGGAGCACGGGATGTGCGTTCGGGGCAGGCGCCCACGCCGCCCTGGTCCTCCACGGGAGGCCCACCCTGACCGCTCCAGGACAGAGCAGACCTAGTGGGCCCCACGAAACCCCCACGGGGCCTAGGAGCCCCTCAGTGGCATGCGGTGCTAGCACGTGGAGGGCACCGTGTGCTCTGGGAGGTCCCGTCCCTGCAGACTCACGGGGTGCCCTCTGCCCTTGATGTCTTGGTGGGATGTTCCACACACAAGGGACGAAGATACGTCGCTCTTGGTTCTTTCACTCAACAAACGTATTGGGTAACTGTGGCCAGGCTAGGAAGACGGCAGGGGCCTGGGGGACCCTGCTCTGAAGCTCATCCGCTCGGACCGGCCAAGAGAAGCCTGGCACCGGCCGCCCGCCCCGGGCCCCAGTACGCAGCCCCGGCATCAAGGGGGCTGAGGTGCACGCCCCCAAGTCCTGGAAACTCTGGCCCCTCGGAGCCCCCAGCAAGGCGGCCTCAGCAGAGACCTCCCTGAGGTCAGCAGGGTCAAAGCAGGGTCCTTGCTGGGTGTCCCAGAGCCTCCCGGCTGCTCGTGCTTAGCCTGGGGTAGAGAAGGCCTCCCCGGGAGCGGCCGGCAAGTCCGCGGTCCCTGCCCAGCCTCGGGGCCAGGGCAGGGGCGGTGTCCCCCACCAGGCTCAGTCCTCATGAGCCCGGGCAGTGGGACCGGCCGGGGGTGCCTGGGCCTCGCCAGGGAGCCCAGCTGTCCGGCTGCAGCTCCCCTGGGGACACTTGACTCTGTCCCCTTCAGCTGCTTTCCCACCTTGCTCCCGGGATGCAGGACGGGAGGCCTGAGAGGGTGGGTGTCCTTGCTTGCCTCCCGGCCGGGACCCCATCCGTGCAGCCCCTGCCAGCCGCTGCCCGCAACGCCCACCGTCCCTGCTGGACACAAATGCCGACCAAGTCATCGTGTGGCCTTCTCGGTGTTGTTCCAGAAGCCCGGGGTCCGGCCACTCAAATAGCTCGGTCTCCTCTGTTTCCCACCCTTAAGGAGCAGAGCTGCCGGTGACCCTCTGGGTACGATTTCTCTCCGTGGAGACGCGTGCGATTCCCTGTACGACGATCTATCCGGAACACACCCCAGTGTGTAACCCACGCACACGGGCTGCAGCCGGCACAGTCTGGGGGCGCTGCAAGACGGAGATGTCGGTGGCTGGGGCGGGGGGGGGTGCTGCGTGCATCAACACCACCCTGTGTTTGCACCGCGTGCGTGTACGAGCGTGTGCTTCCAGAGTGGTTGTGTGCGCACAAGTGTGCGTGTGTACAAGGGTGCACACGTGGTGATGTGTGCCCCCCTGAGTGCGCGTGCATGAGCACGCGCGGTCGTGTGCCCGCACAAGTATACCAAGGGTGCCGTGTGCACGAGCGTGTGCATTCGTGTACATGGTGCTCACATGAGTGTGAGTGTGGGTGCCTGCACGAGCATTCGCTCGTGTTTGTGTGTGAACGCGTGTGTTCGTACAAGGGTTCGTGCGTGTGCCTCCACGGTTGTGTGCACATCGGTGTTCGTGTCTGCTCCACTGGAGCCTGGGGCTTGGCACCCTAGAAAGAGCCAGCTTCCGGAACCGCCCAGGATGGCGAGGAGGTCACATGGCCCCCGGGAGGGCTGCCTTATCCCGTGTCATCTGTGCGTCCAGCAAACACTTATTTGGCACCTACTGTAGCCCCAGGATTTCCCTGCTGAACGTGCACATCCGGTCGCCGTCTCTCTGGCCCACTGTGGTGTCTCATGGGCCAGAGGGGAACGGGGCAGAGCGGCCGAGAAGTCACCCAGTGTGACCGTCTAGGCAGAGGGCAGCCTCCGGCCCCCCCAGGCCCTGCCCCGCTCCCCCAGCTCACAGCTCTGCCTGGCCCACCCGCCAGCCTCCCCCAACCTTAGCCTGGCACCGCGCTGGTGTGTGAGGCCACTGTCACCCTGCACCCTTGCAGGCACCGTCCCCTCTGCCCCCAGACGTCTGTCCTTCCTGATTCACCCCCACATCAGCTTCTACTCACCCTCAGGACCTGAGAGCCGGCAGCTCCCCCGTGGAGACCCTGGCCCCAGGCCTCACTGCCCTTCTGCCCCGGGGGCTGCCCTGGGGCTCAGCTGTCCTGGCCCGCGTCTCCTTGGACCTAGAGCCCAGAGCAGGTGCTGTTCCCACCCACCAGGAGCCACGGCAGGGGGTCTGGGGGAGGCACGGCCCGGGGTCTGCCCTGTGAGTGAGCTGCCCCGTGGACAGAGGTCACCCCAGCACCCCTGCCCCACCTGGCACAGCCTGGGTGCCAGCTGCGCGCCTCCCCCCCCAACAGGGCTTCCGCTCGAGCCTGGATCCGACCCTAGAAAAGCTGCTCTCCCGCCCCTTCCCGCCTCTTCCCTCCACGGCAGCTACGGGGGGTTCCCGACCCTCCATTACCCCTTCTGCACAGTCAGGCGTGGTAGGCCTGCCTGAGGAGGGGGCTGCCTGCATCCGGGCCACAGCTGGGTTCTCCCCGCGAGTCCCGTGGGGGCACAGAAGGCACAGAGGGGCCTCCTGGGTGAGATGCGGCTTCTCCCTCACCCACCGGCACCCGGCTGGGCACTTGGCCCCGGACACCCGGGGGCACAAGAAATCTGTGGCCTCCAGGGTCCCCGCATCCCACCACCTCGTCCCCAGAGCGGCCCGTTCCGCTTGGGGAGCAAATCGGAGCAGCCCCACACAGGCTTTGCTGGGATTCCGGGCTCCAAGGATCCTCCCTGGTTCCAGACCAGCTACAGCAACCACGCAGAGGGGTCGTGTGGGGGGGAACCCCCGGCCAGTGCCCACCATCCCCGGCGACAAGAGACACATGGACAGCAGTAGGTGTGGCTTTGGAGCCTAGGGACCCTCACTGTGCGCCCCTCAATTCAAGATGGTGTTCGTGGCAATCAAGGACCCAGAAGGGCCCAGGGCTCGGAACGAAGGGTGGCAGAAACCCATCGGCAGATGACCCAAGGCAGGACTCCTGCAGAGCAGCTGGAGGAGAAGCAGGTCAGGGAGACAGCGGAGAGGAGAAAGGGAGGGCCAGGCTCCCGTGACCAGAGCCCCACCTGGAGGGGTGGGGGGGTCCGACAAGTGGCCAAAAATTATGGGCCAGAGGAACAAGGGGGACATGTTGGTTGGGGGGCAGGACTGGGAAGCCCCTGTCTTCACTCAAACCCACACCTTGGCCTCCAGGAGCCCAGGGACCCAGCCGTCCCCTGAGCCAGGTCCCCCAATCCCCCCTGTGTCAGATGCAGCCCCCACAAGCGGGCTGCCGCCTGAAGACCCCACGTTCCAGCCACCCCAGGCCTGGATGCCCCACGGGGCCACCGAGACGCGGCCCCCATTTGTGCTGGGGGGGTCCCTGCTGCGGTCACAGGCCCTGTTCAAGGTCAAGAGCGGCCCTGTGAGGTCTGCCGAGGGGGGACCGTGGCGCATCTGGCCACACGAGTGTCGGCCCATACATCACGCGTGTTCCCCTCACGGCTGTCACGGTAACTACAGTGACTCGGGCAGGGCCATATTTCTATTGGTAATGACAGCAGAGATAAATCTGCCCCGGCCAACCCAGCGCGGGCAGCGGGCCGTATCGGAGAAGGTGGTGGCCAGTGGAGGGCGGGTGGGATGGGGCCAAAGACCCGCAGCATGTTGGGGGGGGTGGGCACGACCTTGTGGCCGCTGTCACTGACGGAGGCCGCTTCCTTCCCGCCGCCCGTCCTGCCCCAGCAGCAACGCCTATGTGGGGTGGGACTCCGGGTCCCTGGAGCCCTGTCTTAGACGTCACTTTCTGGCTGTGTGTCCCGAGGCCGGTCACTCACCCTCTCTGGGCCTCCTTTTTCTCACTTCCCAGTGGGGTACTGCCACTGTCAGACCGAGTCCGGCGCTTTCTGCCCGGCTCTGCTCTGCGGGTCACGCCCCACGTGGGAACCCCGTGACCCTCCAGAGGCCGATTGACGCCAGCCCCCACTGCTCGCGCCCCCCCCGACCACGGGGTCTCTCGGCACCCCCGGCCTACCTCCTCTCCTGCCCGGCCACCCCTTACCGGCCCCTGAGAAGCAGCACCTGCCGTGTCCGGACCCCCAGCGGCACCCCGAGGGTGGGCCACACAGCCGGGCGGGCGGGCCGGAGCCGCCCCCGCTGTTGGGGGGTGGATGGCGGGTGCCGTGGGGTCCTCTGCATCTCTGAGGCTCCCCGAGCTCCGGGCTCTGCACCCCCACAGAGGTTTGCCGAACAACCACAGGAGCCGGGGCGCCCCCTGTCCGGTCCCGGGGTCCCCCCCGCCCCCCCGGCGCCTCGAAGCACCGGGTGTCCGCAGCCCGGCTCAGGGGCGCCCCACGTGTCCTCCCGCCTCCCCGGCAGTCAACGGGACCCGTGCCGAGGCCTCGGGGTGTGCAGGACCCCCGGCCTTGCAGGGGAGCAGACCCCGGGCGCAGTGCCTGGCCAGCTCGGCCCCGTCCTCACAACTTGTCCCCGACTCTGCCTCATCGACCTCATCACACCTCCGTCCTTCCCCGTGTCCCTGAACCCGGCCTTCCCCCGTCCACACCACCTTTGTTTTCCTGGACGGTCCCCCCCACACGGCCCTTCTCCCCGTCACCCTACCCTGCCCCTGGCCGGGTCAGCCTGACCAGCCTCCCCACGTCACCTCTGGGTCCAGCTCAGGAAACCCCCGGGTCCCAGCAGTGAGGACCCCGGCGTGTGGGGCGGGATCTGCTCAGGCCTCAGCACGACGCACCTGAAATGTGTCCTTGGACGGACGGAAAATGCCTAGGAGGGCCACAGGTGGCCTTCTGGTCAGCTGACCAGGACGTGTGCGCAGAGCCAGGAGTGGGACTCGTTTACTGAAAAGACCGCAGGAAAGGGGGAGGTGATGTGAGAACCGTGTTTTAAAGAATATGCTGTAGATAGCAAAGACGACACCCCATTCATCAGGCAAAACCACTCAAAACGGAAGGAAGTCACCCCACGGAGGTGGGGGCCCATCGCCTTCCACACGCCAGCCTCCCTCTGGATCTCAGGCAGCCAGGACCCCCGGGATGCAGGTCCCCCACCCCCCGTAAAGGTGCGCCTGTAGCCAGGGAGGGGCCCCGGACCTTGGTCACCTGTGCATCCTTCCACACAGCCCAGACACGGCTGTTCCCCGAGACTCAAGCTCCGCGGCCACGGGGGCGGGAGTGCCTGCATCCATGGGCACGTCGGCAGTGGGCACAGCGGCCAGGTGCGAGCCCGCGGCCCCGGGGCCGTGGGGACCCACAGGCCGACAGTCCGCCCAGCCTCTCCGGCGGGAGCAGGGCTCTCGGGGCCCGTGGGCAGCGGCTGGTGGTGATACTCACGCCGCTCCGGCAAGGAAAGCGGCAAACCTTCCCCGGCGGCTGGCGAAGGGGCGGGCAGGGCGCCCGCTGGGCTCCAGCCCCTTCCTCGTGCCCTCGTTCGGCGGGACTGACCTGGCTGACCCCCGCCCCCCCCCCCCCCCCCCCCGCCTCGCCGGGAGACAGGGCACATCCACTCCCATCTGTGCCCGTGTGGACACACTCTGGCCCCTCCCCATCCTTGATAGATAATGGTTTAATAAGCGATCTGGTTTTTATTTAAAGGGTCGGCAGTAAAACCCAGATCACATTTCTCACTTGGTGGGTCAAGAAACCGCTTACGCTCATTTCTGCCATGTAAAGCGACACTCTATCAAATCAAACATTTCCAGATGCGCCCAGCTTGCTCGCAGGAGCCGGCCGGCAGGCACGGGCCGCAGCACCCGGAAAGCAGGCCGGGAACACCACCTACTGGCCGCCCGCTCCGTCCACGCTGCCTCCTGCCGCACACACGGCTGCGTAGGCCCCGCGGACGGATTCCTGTGGGGTCGGACCAGAGGACTAGCCTCCCATCAACACCGCCCCCGGCGAGGGGAGGGAGCAGCCCGCCGTCTGTGGGGCCCGGCCTCCTCGCTGCTGCCGGCCTGGCCTCCCTGGCCACCTTCTGCCGCCCGCGGGCCACCCCAGGCCGTGCCAGCCACAGGGGGGCCTGGCGTCTGCTCTCCCAGGGGAGTCTGGATGTGGGCCGGTACCGACACCAAATGGTGTTCCGCGATCATCCGAAGAACCAGAAGGAAGGAGGAATCCAGAGGGACTCACACAGCCCTGCTGCTGAGCCCGAGCCCCATCCCGACGCCCAGCACGCCCGGGGCCCGGCCCTGCACCCCGACTCTGCTCTAAGGAGACGGTGGGGGTGTAGAGACACCCCTCTCCGCCGTAGAGACACAGACAAACTCCCAGAAAGCTCGGCTCCTGTTCAGGACGCGTCTGGAGCCCAGCAGCCGGCCCGTCCCCAGCGGGCTGTGACCACCTCTCAGGCTCCCGGCCTCGGCACCGAGAACAGGGCAGCTCCCTTCACAGCGTTGAAACCCCCCGAGAGCGGTGGCCACCGGACTGGGGCTGCACCCCCGGCCGCCCAGAGCAGCAGAAGCCCCAGTGAGAGAAGCTGCCCGAACGCCTCGGGGCGAGGGGCTCCGGAAAGCCCGGAGTCGGGGTCTCCCGGACCCACCTGGGCCGTCTCCCGGGGAGGGACCCCTGGAGACACGCCTGCTGGCAGTGGCCCGAAAACGCATTCCGCCAGCCCCCCCACAGAATGCGTTTTCACTCCGAATTAAAACCGCGGCCAACTTTAAATTTAATAATAGAGTTATAAACGCTTGAAAGTGTATGGATGGCCGACCGACCCCAGAGGGAAGAGGGAGGGGGAGGCTCTATAAATAGAGGTCCTTGTAAGCAAATTTCGGGATCGGGTCCAGAGTTTGTTGAATTACCTTTTGTGAGAACTCCGTGTGTCTGTGTGGGTCACGGGTGGGGCTGGGTGGCCGGGGATGTGGGCCTGCCCCCCCACACACCCCGAAAGCAGCCCCGCCCTGTGGGCCCTGCCAGGCCGTTCCTCCCAGAGGGTCCCCACCCCAGAGCACAGACACCCACGGAGGCCCAGGGCCCACGCCGATCTCTGCACCGTGACAAAAGGCAGGGATGGGGGCACGGGAAGCAGAGGACAGACGACAGACGGGAGCCAGCTGGTCTGGAGAGCACTGTCCTGCCTCCAGCCGTGGGACAGACCGCCCCCACCAGCCTAGGGTGGACTGGGGGGAAGGGGGACCCAGCCAGGGCAGCAGGAAGGGCCACCCCGCCTTCCCCCAAGACCAGCCCCTTCCGGCTGCCCCACGAATGTGAATGACGGGGAAACCGTCGGGGGTGGGGGGTTCCCTGGGGGCAGACAGTCTCCCTGTCCCCTGATGGGTCCCTGTCCCGTCTCTGTAATGTTGAGTCTGCAGAACGCAGGCAGGCTGGTGGCTGTCACTCACTGGTCACCCCCAGGAACGTCCGGAAACCAGGGTGTCACAGGAGCACAAAAGCGAGGCCCTGGGAATGCCTCACCCCTCCGCCCCGCCATCCCTCACTCGTCCTGGTCCTATAAACTCCCACCGTGGGCCTGGGACATCCGTGCCACCCCGCCCTGGCTCCTGCTCCAACAGAATGGCCAGACGGGCGCCTCCCTCCGCCTTCCTCACCGCATCTCGGAGCTTTGCCCCAGGGCAGCGAGGGTCCCTCCCCCTTCACCCTGGGCTTAAATGTCCTGAGGAAGGAGATACAGCACGCATTGTACAAGTAACATTCCAGGCTGCACCTGAGCTCAACGCCACCTCCTCCGAGAAGCCTCCCGGGGGTCATACTCCCAGTCCTGACCACTCCCTGACTACTCTGTGTTTTATTCACCTGTTACTCCTACAGCCCCGCCACCGTCACCCCACCCCCCCACGCCCCCAGTCCCCAGCACACAGAAAGAGCATTTCAAGGGGCCTTGTCTGAAATAACTCAGGATAAATGTTTCTGCCCTTGTCACAAACGAAGCTGACCCTTTACACGAGTTCCGCTGAGCCCCCCCTCACCCCGACACGGAGCCTGTCGCCCCCATGCGGAGCTCGGCGGGCACGCCTGGCTGGCCACGTCCTGGCTCTCGGGGTCTCCCTCAAACTCAGCAGCGGGGGCCGCCCTCGCCTCTGCCTTCTGAGGTGTGTGCCCGCCTCCCTCGGACTCACATCAGGACTCTTATTGGCTGCCTCCAGCACGGCTCCCCGGGGGCCGGCGGTGCAGAGCAAGGCCTCCGAGTCCCCGTCAGTGACAAGGGGGTGACAGCACCTGCCTTCGGGATTAAACGGGGCGGTGGGGTCCTAACACACCCCACGTGCAGTGCACGCTCAAGGGCACACGACTGAGCCCCACCACGGGTATGGGTGAGTCACTGGCCCCGTGAGCCACCCAGGCTCACATCCCCCGGTCGCCCCTCCACCCTCGTACCTGTCCTGTGGGGTACAGAGGCTGGGGAACTGGACGTGTGTGGTGGCCCCTGTCCTCCTGACCAGGGCGGCCTAGAGGGGGCAAGGAGCAGGGCAACCCTCACACACGAGAGAACGCCGCAGCCCTTCAGGGACTCGGAAAGGAGATCTGGTCCAGTCTCGGGGATTCTGAGAGGGCTTCCTGGAGGAGGTGTCCCCGCAGGGACAATCCTCCTGGGGGAGGATGCCTGAGAACCTCCTCCAGACACCTCCAGGACAGGGAGAACCTCCAACCCCAGGCTCTGACCCGGACAGAGGGAACGGCAGACAGATGGACAGACAGACAGCAAGCATTGGGCCAGGGTGGGGCCGGGCCGCCAGAGGAACTGCCAAGGTCCGGCCAAGGCATGGGGATGGGGGGATGGGAGGGGGGTCCCCGAGCTCTTCCCAGGACAGAGTCACAGCCTGGAAGCTGAGGTCCCACATGCCATGCCACCTCGTAAACGGAGCTGCGGTTTGGGACGCCACATTCTTTAGCACGATAAGCCCCCCGCAGCCAGGGGAGTGTGGCAGGGACATCAAGTTTGTGCTCGGTGGTGGGCGGGGTGAGGCCGGCTGCAGGTGACTCCCTGGCGCCTGGGGGGGGACGGGAGCACTCCCCAAGCAAACACGGGGACGGCTGGGCTTGGCCTTGACCCTTCCTTCCCTCCAGCCAGGGCCTGTGACGTGTAGACAGGAAAGGGACCTTGCGAGGCCTCGGCCAGCCCTCTCTGCCCCTGCCCATCCTCGCGAGAAACCCCAGGCCGTGACCAGGCTGAGGATCCCCCCCCCCCCCACCCAGAAAAGCTTAGGCAGGACAGGTGTCTTGTAAGAGGGGAAGACCCTATAATGTCTTGGAGATGTCACGGGACTAACTCGCCCTCGTGAGATCAGGGAAGGCTTCTTGGAGGAAGAGGCGTTTATTTAATTGGAAACGGGAGAACAGCCGGCTGGGACACAGGAGCAGGGCAGGTGGGAGGGCAGATAGGACATAGCATCCGGAAGACCCCAAAACCCCGAGAGGGCCAGAGCCGGAGGCAGCTGAAGGAGGGGGACAGGCAGGGGGGTCCAAGCCGGGCCCTACTGCCTCCTCGCAGGTGAGGGCCGGGGCCTCGCCTCCTCTGGAAAGGGGCACTAGCCCAGGGTGGGGCAGAGCTGAGCCCAGCAGGCAGCGGGTGCCTGAAGAGCGTTTGTGGAAGTTGGGGCAACAGAGACCCTCCAGGGTGAGAGCCAGGAGCTTCACACACGGAGAAGGGGCTCCCGGTCCCCATTCGCAGGGTCCTGTTCCCAAGGCCCTTGGTACCCCATGCCCTCCTTCTTCCCCCCCCCCCCGCCCCGCAGGTGCCCGCCTGCTCCTCTGGGCAGCGGGCTGGGCTCTCCGTGTGGCACAGGCACGAATGGGGGCCAAGCCCTCCCTGGGTTCTGAGGACGGAGCCCTGAGCTGCCCCTCCCGGCCCAGCGAGGAGAGGAGGCTGTGACCCCCTGTTGATGGGCCCCGAGCTCCCCAGAGCCCCCTGCCCCAGGGAATGCCCCTCCCACTGCCATTTTCCTGGGGGGGGGGGGGTGTCGTAGCGAGGGCCGAGGTGACAGCTACTGGGAAGGTCTCGGCCGAGAGGGCAGAGAGCCGTGGGAGGAAGGGGCTCCTCCTGCCCATGGGGGCCAAGGGGACAGCACTGCCCCCGCTGGGCCAGCCAGGACCCCGGAAGCTCACCCAGCTCCCAGGAAAAGTGGGTGGGTTTGGAGACAGGGGCTCCAGGGGACCCTCACCCCCAGTTCTCAGCCACTGAGCTCTTGCTCTGCACCAGGCTGTTCTGGGTGCTGAGAAGTCACAGAGAAGCAGGGAAGGTGGCCCTGGGACAAGGGGACGTCGTGGGGTCGGAGGGACCCTGCTGGCCTCTGCAACTTCTCCCGGCTCCGACCGGCACCCCTTCTTCCGGTCTTCAGTGGCTCCCTTGGGCTCGGGCCAAAAGCCCGCCTCCTCCTCCCCCTGCACCCAGATGCCCATCCCCCACTGCCCTGCGACCCCCCCCCCCCCCCCCGTCCCCCGCCGGCCCTCCCACTCACCCAGATCCAGCCTCCCCACGCCATGCTCCCCGGAGCACCCCCCAACCCCACTTCTTGACTCCAGGCCTCCGTCCACACTGAGCCCCGGCCTGGACACGCCGCCTTCCTCAGCCCCGGGGGGAGAAGCAGGCCCCGTCGGGCAGGAGGCCTCCACCCCTGGCCCACAAGGGAGGAGCTGGCCAAGGACCACCGAGGCAGGTCCAGGCTGAGACACAGGGGCAGCGATGCCCCACCCAGGGGCACAGCCGCAGCGCCTCCCGCCCCCGCCCCCACCCCGCTGCGCGGGCCGCCTTCTCCCCAGGGCCGCTCCCCCTGCCCGCCGGTGCCGGCCGGCGGGGCCGGGGTCCCGGGCTTTGTCGATGAGCCGCTCTGGAAACTCAGCAAGCTCTGTCAAAATATTTTTAGCATTTGTGCTGTTTAAAAACCCTGAGGTATTAGAGTGCACTAATCTTTAAAAAGGTTAATTTATTCATAGAGATTTTGACAGAGATGTATGGCACCGTGCAGCCTCAGCCCCTTCCCGGGGGGAGCGTGCTCCGGGGCGGGGGAGCCCCTGTACAGGCAGGCCGGACGGCGACCACCGGGACCTGGCCCTCCCGCCCACCCCGGCGCTGGCAGGACCCCCGTTCGCTCGCCGACCTCCGCCCCACTCGGGGGGAGGGACTCAGTCAGCATCCCCTGCAGGCCCGGCTGAATCTCAGGCCCGGGGGTCCCTGGGGCCTCGGGGCCTCCAACCCCTACTTGTGACCCGAGGGCCACCCCTTCTCCGCCAGCCCCCAGGGCCTGGGGCGGCCGTACCCACGTCGTCGTGCTGGGGGGGAGCTTTGCCTCTGGGCCCCACCAGGGTATTCATAGCACATGGGGGGTAGTGGAGGCCAGTCTTCTCCCCGGCCAGACGCCGGGGGACCCAGGGCGGCCAGGAGCGGGAGGGGGTCCTCGGGGACCCCACAGGCAGGCTGAACTCCGTCACCCAGTGATGACCAGCCCAGTGGGAGCGCCCACCCATCAGGCACTGGGAACGGTGGCTCTGGGCTCGGCGTGTCGTTAATACCCTGGGGGAAACAAAGGCTCTGTTCCTCCAACAGCAAGAGGGGTCCCACGCAAGGCTTTCGTACCTCTGCCTGGAACTCCTGCCCAGACCTCCCCATGCACAGAGGCCCAGCCCAGAGCCCGGGGCGCCCGGCGAGCTCGGTCGTGAGATGCGTGGGGGCCTCTGTCAACCCCCTTGCCGGACCCCCACCAACAGTTCCTTCCCCCCCCCCCCGACGGGTGAGGCCGGGAAGGGGGTGCACGTGACAAGTCCTGCTGTTCGTGGGGCGCCCTGAGGCCTGGCCCGCACCCCAGATCCAGAAGGGGGCCGCGTGTGCAGCCCCAGCCGAGCTCGACCCCCGGGTGCCCCCCTTTGGAAACCTCTCCGCCGTCCTTGAACCGAAGGGCAGCGGCCGCAGTGCTGCTGCGGGAGACAGATGTGCTCCAAGCCGCCGTAAACAAGGCAGGAGAGGGCGGGGATTGGGTTACGCCGGTGAAACATCGTAAAATAAATACAAGGACGGTTGGTATACTTCAGGTAAATTAGCCTGATTCAAGCTGTCAGCTTTAGGAAAAGTCTAAATAAACAGGGCTTGCCGTCTCTTCCCGGCATAGGAAGGGGCGAGGACGCCGAGCCAGGCCACGAAGCCCGGCTAATCCGTCAACCTGCAGGCGGGCGGGCGAGTGGCCTCGGCCCAGAGGGCTGTGGGCCCAGCAGCCCCCCGCCACGGAGGCGCCCACGCAGGGGGAGCCCGCCCCGGGGGGTGCAGAAGGGGGCCCCCGGGAGCGTCAGGGCGCCTCCCTGAGCCGCCACCTTCCCCTCTGCCGGTGGGCGGGGGCTGCGCAGGGGGTCGGGTCGGGTGCGGCCTTCCCTCTGAGGCAGCCCGGCCACGGTCGCCATCACGATGGTCACCACGGCCGCCAGCGCTCGAGAGAACCCGCGAGACTGCCCCCGGGGGGCCAGCTGGACTCGAGCAGGGCAGGGCCGGCCGAGGCCTCCAGGCACCTTCCCACCTCGCCACCACCTCCCAGCACTGAGACGAGGGGCCTGCCTCTCCACGACGGCTGTCACCGCGGAGGAGCCTGTCCGGAGCCCCAGCCGCAGCCCCAGACGGGGCGGGAGAAGCCCAGGGGCCGGGGACTTGATCGAGGGTCTTTGAAACACCCTTTGGGGCAGTGTCCTCCCCTGCCCTCTGTCTCTCTCTGTCTCTCCCTGCCCCCGTCTCTGTCACCCCCAGGTCACAGGCATGCCCCCACTTCCTGTGCCCATCGGCAGCGGGCACACCCGGGTTGAAGGCCAGCCTGGCACCACCCCCCTCTTTCTCGTGGGTAACCCGTGAGCTGGTCTCCCGTGCACACAGCCCCTCCCAGGGCCAGTCGGGGAGGAGCCCGTGTCCCCCATCCTCCCGGGGCCTCCGTTGGTGACCGTTCAGCCCTTTCCTCACCGCGGCCTGTCCACACGGCCCCCCAGGTGGGAACCGCAAGCCCCCTGCCCACACTGGCAACACGGGTCCAGGGGCACCTCTCCGTCCTTCGTCCTTCTCACGAGCCAAGGCCCCGGAGGGAGCCCGGCAGCCTTACGTACGACGCGCCCCCTGTCCCCAGAGCTCCACCACAGAGACGGGGCCTGGCTTTGCCAAGCTCGACTCGGCCCCTCGCGCCACAGGGACCCCTGACAGCAGCAGCGTCCTCGGGAGGCTCGCGGTTTGATGTCCTCTGCACTCCACACTCGCTGGCTTTCTGAGCGGGGCCCTGATGGGAGATGTTAAGAGCTGTGCCCCGCAGCCCCAGGGGAGACAAGCGTGTCCCGGAAGCTGACTTTAGGGAGAAAATCCGAGTCTCCCGGCTTCAGAACCCAGCGGGTCTCAGCTGAGCCGGCCGGACCCTCGGGAGCCACGCGCTGGGGGCACAGAAGGCTGTGCCCGGGGACCACGCCAAACCCCACAGCGCGGGGTGCGGAGGGTGGGGCTCAGAACCGCAGCCGCGCTTGGCCGGGCGTTTCCAGAGGCCCCTGATGGAGGCGGCCCTGGTCCCCGTGGGCTCCTCACCTGGACCCCAGAGACTGGCAGGCTGGCCCGGCCCCCCTCACCCACCACCCTCGAGCAGGGCTGAGAGGCTAGGGGGACGCGGGCTGGGGGCTGGGGGTAGGGGCCGGTCAGAGGATTCGAGACATCCTTGGGGCCGGCGGGAGGAAGCAGTTTGATCTTCGGGTGGAAGTTTGTTGATATCCATTTCCCGTCCTGGAGAAAGCACAGTCCGTCTGAATTCAGGGAAACAGGCTGGAGCCAGCAGCCGGGCCCCCGCCCCCCAAGTGGTTCAAAGCCGAGGTGGTGGGGCTCCGGGTGAGGAGCAGGAAGGCCCCTGTACGAGACCCCAGGGCCTTGCCCACCTCGGCGGGCCCAATTAAGCTTCAGTGGGGCCCCACCCTGGCCCCCCGCCCGGCCCCGCCCATGCCCGGCTAAGGCCCAGCTCCCCCGGGCGCCCCGAGCCCTCCTACACAGCTGCCCTTTTACGTTGGCATTTGGCTCTCAAACCGGTTCAGAGCCCCTGCCCCCCGTGCCTCCAGCACTTGGATCCTGCTTTTGTCCGGTCCCACCCAGACCCGAGGGAGCCTCTGTCTGCTGGGTCTCGGCTGCCCCACACCGCCCGCCCTGCTGGCTGCCCAACTGAAGAAAGCCGGTCGCAATCAGGTGGCCTGGCCAAAGACCATGGACCTGGCCTGGGTCAGGCCTCAGCTCGAGGGAGGGGTGTCCCCGGGGACGGGGTCCCCGAGGACAGGCGTTCTGTGGTCCCGGCCCCACTTCTGGTTTGGGTTTGTGGCCACTTCACCTTGGCCGCAGGAGGGAGAGAAAGGGGTGCAGAGAAGGTAGTCTGGGCTCGGGCCGTCCCCCACTGCCTGGTGCCCGAACCGAACATGTCCTCTGTACAAGTCACAAACGCACTGGAACCTTGGGGAACACCGCACGGGACACAGATGAGTGGGGACGCTGTGTGGCTCCCTGATGCAGGGCCCCGACGCTCCTGGAACCCAAGCCCGGGCTGGTCCTCCCCGGGAGCTGCCCACCCGCTTGTCTCACAGGTGGGGGACCGCCACCAGAAAGAAAGTTAGGGAGGGGCCCAAAGCACTGCCTCCCGCTGGTAAGAACTAGCTTCTGCAAAGGGTCTGAGCCCCAGCCCGACAGGAAGCCACCTCCCTAACCACCCCCACACACACCCCCCCCCCACCGCCAACAGCCTGGGGCGTCCCCTCCCCCAGGAAGCTGGGGTGACCACCAGCTGACCACCCAGCCGCCTGGTGGTGAGACGCTGCAGCACGGGAGCTGCCCCGCCAGACGAGGGATGGGGCCTGCCCTTCAGGCTGCCGCTAACCCAGTGAACATTACTGCATTTACCGGAAAGAATTTGCAGCTCAAAATCTGACGCACTGTTGTTCCAGCCCCGAACGGACAGAACCTTTAAAATCGCTGATCGATCGCGCCCGAAAGTTGACAGCAGATTTAACAAACGAACCCTGCCGCAGCCCGGTGCACCCGCGGACGGCCAGGATCCCCGTGCCAGCGACAAGACCCACGGGCCGACAAGACCCACAGGCGCGTCCGGGCCACCCCGCCCTCGGACGTCCGCGGGTGTCACTCGGGGCGCGGAGCCCAGCACAGATCGCCCCCGCGGGAGGCACTCGGATCTCGTTTCCGCCCGATAAAGAAATCGACGTCCCTCCATGTGGACGCGACGCCGGACGGAGCCCACAGAGGAGGCAGCCCCAGCCTCTGGGGGGACGTTTACGGAGAGACGAACGTGGGTTTGTCGCCCCAGAAAACATCTGTCCCGAAGGCCCTGTGCCCGTGTCCTCTGAGCCGTGCGCAGACACGGGCAGGCCCCCTGCTCCCTGCGGCCCACGCCCAGCTGCCTCCAACTGGGCCCCACGTAGGGAGCAGCAGGTGGGGGGCGGGGGTCTACGTCTAGGGTCACCCGCTATCCGGCTGGCCCCCAGCTCCGACAAGATGCACCTCGATGGTCCTGGGACGGGGGTGAGTGACGGCTGGCCGGCCAGTGGGTCAGAGGACAGGCTCCGCCCACACTTTCTTCACTTCCTTCCACCCCGGGCGGGGGGGGGGGGGGGGGGGGGGGGCGGGGGATTTGCTGACGCTGCTCCTCTCTGGAGGCTTTGACTTTCAGAAGGAGTAGAAGGTCTTCAGCGTGAGGAGGCGCTCCTGGGAGCCAGAGCCCCTGAGAGAGCACCAACCTCCACCCAGTGCAGTCGGTGGGGGGGCTTCCTGGGCCTGGGCGTGACCCCCAGAAGAAAGGGCCACCGTCACTGAACACCTAGGGGTCTGGACCTCACAGAGCCCATCTCTGGAAACCCACGCCTCCCTCCAGGTGGCCTCTCCCAGGCCCCGGGGCGGTCACCCCGGAGATTCCCCTCCGCCCTGCCAGAGTGGGAAGTTCCTGAGCACCTGTCCGCCCGGCTCCCCCCCCCTCCCCCCCAGCCACTCAAGGGCTCCAGGCCTCGGTGTCAGCTTCCCCCTCCCCCAACCTCCTCCGGGTGGGAAACAGCCCGGGGACAAAACGTGCTGCCTGTGCCCACCGGGTAGCACATGAGAGAAGAAAGAGAAGCCACACTGTTTGTCATGGAGAGATGGTGACGACTGGGGGACCATCTGTGTCCCAAACTCAGAGAGCACCAGACTGGCTTGGTTTATTTTTAAGGTCTCCGAGGAGGAAGTAAAGCTCTGAGACCGCGCTTCTCCGGTCAGCCGGGAGGGGGCAGTGCTCCCTGAGCGGCCGGTCGGGCCTGGCTCTCTTGCTCCCGGCTCGAGAGGCAGACCCCGGGTCAGTGGGCGAGCCCCTCCGGCCTCCTCGTCCCACCGTCCCTGCGCCCAGGCCCCACCGC
Organism: Panthera leo; assembly: GCF_018350215.1. Classification (NCBI taxonomy): domain Eukaryota; kingdom Metazoa; phylum Chordata; class Mammalia; order Carnivora; family Felidae; genus Panthera; species Panthera leo. The sequence goes on along the minus strand of NC_056686.1, from coordinate 1,445,733 downwards.
CGGAAGAGCTCTGAGGGAGCTGTGTCCCCCTGGTTTGGGGTGGAAGATGTGGTTCTGATGATTTTCCCAGACACAGGAATAAACCTGCAGATAAACGTGTGCATCCAACAGTGAGCGTCCCCGCTGTCCCCACTCGTCCTGGGAGAGAGGCAGACAGTGAGCGGGGGGCGTGCTGGGGCCGAGGCTCCAGTGTCCCCGTCCCCAGCCGTGTGGCTGTCACCCCCAGGACCCTTCCCAGGACCCCAGGCTGGACGGTGTGGACGGGGAGAACCGGCCTTCCCAGGACCCCGTCGCTGTGCAGCCCGGTCCCTCCTCAGACAAAGACGGGAAACACCTTCACTCTCTTTGCAAAACAGCTGCTGACCGTCATTATGTGACACAAAGAACACTGTCAGTGACCCGTTGTTCTGCCCCCTGCTGCGCCCCCCCCCCCCAGCTGCCTGGCCGTCAGAGGGACGAGCACTATCATCCCATCTCGTGGATGCGCAAATGGGGGCAAAGACATCCCGCAGCTCATGCGGGGCCACCCAGGGCGCAAGCGGCCGAGCCGGGGCCCCGGGTGAGGTCCCTGACCCAGGACACTACGCCCCGCCCTGCATTCCGGCGGGCCCTGGGTCCTGGGGACACTCGTCACAGGCCGGGCCAGCCCTGCGGGGTGCTGCCCCTCACACAGGAAACCCACGAGGGACAGACACCGAGGTTGGAGCTTCTGTCGGAGGAAACAGCCGGAGCCCTGTGGTCAGCGGCAGGACGGGGGCGGAGGGACGGCCAGACCGCCCACTGCGTGACCCCAGCCAGGCGGCTCTGTGTCCGTGGCCTGGTGGCAGTGGCGGCACCTGTCAGAGGAAACGGCCCGCGGGGCAGTGCCCGCCTGGGTGCCCGGGGCCACACTGTGAACAGCTTTCAAGTTTGCAGACTGCGGCCGTCCTTGCTGGGCAGGGGGTGGGGCAGGGCGAGGCCGGTGAGGCAGGTGGCCAGGGGCCCGAGCTCCCTGGCCGCCCGAGGAGGCCACCACAAGCTGAGGTCGCCGCCTCTTGCCCCGCTGCCACTCGCGGGGCCCCGGGGGCTCCGGGCGCTGAGGACCGGCCTCCGGCCTCCGGGCAGCCTGAGTCTGACGCTCTGTCTCTACAGGAAGCTCCTTTCCTTCTTCCGCCCTGCGGGGCCGGTGAGGAGCCTGTCATCTCCTGTCTCAGCCCCTGCCCCGGCCACCAGCTGTCCCCCAGGACCAGGGGCCGTGCCTGGTGTGGGACATGCTGAGGACAGTACAGGACGGCTCTCTGGCCCGTGTGTTCCACCCCCCACACTCGGGCTCCATCAACATCCAGTTCATCTCCCAGAAGGGTCCGCTTCCTGACCCCCTCCGGGAGGTCTTCCTGGTCCTGGCCCTCCCTGTCCCCCGAATCCCCGCCACACTCGCCCCTCCCACCCCAGCGTAAACCCACCGCCTGCAAAGTCGCCCCTGGCTCCCTGACCCCACAGGGCCTCCCCGCCCGGCACCCTGTTACGCCACTTGCCCCCAGCTGTCTCTCTGTGCAGGTGCAAACCTCCCTCGTGGACCCTTGAAGCCCCCCCAACCCCGGCAGCCATAGATCCGTGCGTATTCACAGGTTAGTATGCACACATCTGTATACACGGGTCCAAACACACGTATACACCAGTTAGTACGCGAACCCGTGTACGCGGCTCGTCAACACACGTACGACTTTGTGGCCACACACACGCGTGTACACGGATTGGCGCGCACGATCGTCTTCCCCGGTTCCGGCCCCCGAGAGGCACGGCCGCGGCAAGCACACCGGGTGCCCAGTTCGCGGTTTCTAATTCCAGTTGCCAATGAAGGAAGCAGGAATGCTTGAGGCCGCAGCGGGGAAATGCGAGATGCGCCCGGGACAGCCGGCAGTGGGGAGGGAAGAAGGGACACACGGGTCAGCGTGAGCGGGGACAGAACGCAAAGAACGTAACAGGGACTATAACTCAAACGTGAGATGAATACCCATGAGCTCATGCGGGTACCGATGAAGGATGGAAGGGAGGACAGACGGGGGGGGGGGGAGCGGGGGGAGGGACACATCTTCCTACAGAAGGCGTGGCTGGATCTTCCCGGCCGCCGAGGAGCCCTACAGAGGTGACACCCGATGGACACCGCCTCCACCGGGTGACCCGGCTCAGCAGCCCGTGTGATGTCATGCAGACCTCAGGTGCCCTCAAATGACGCGACGGAGGGGACCCTCACCCCAGAGTCGCTCTTTCCTCCACCCACAACCCAAGTCTACCCATAAGAAACACATCAGACAAACCTCGAATGGGGACGTTCTCCAGGACCCCTGGCCAGTCGCCCTCAAGACCGCCAGGGTCGGAAAACCCGAGGAAAGACGGAAGCTACCGCAGCCCAGAAGAGAGCAGGGCCGTCATGCCGTGTGGTCCCGGGACGGGATCCTGGGGCCGAAGAACATTAACGGGTGCGCCTGGAGACAGAGGAGCGTGGGTCCCGGGGCACACCCTCCCGTGTCTTCTGGCAGCACGCGTCCGAGGTGATGCTAACAACCAAGGTGCTAGCAGGGGGTGTGAGGACGGCCCGCAGGAGAACGGGCTGGGGGTCCCGGAGAAGATCCCCAGTCTGGGTTTGTCTGATGTTTGTCTCAAGATGACCCTGTAGTTACAGGGCTTGGGAAAGAGCCTGGAGAAGGAGACGGTATAGGAACGCTCCGTTCTCTTTCTGCAGCTTTTCTCTCTCCTGAAATTATCCCAAAATAAAACGTTTATGTTAAAAAGTCACCCCAGCACACTGCCTTCAGGTAGCCAATGCTCAAGTCTAGAAGTTGGCCGGTTGGGGCGCCTGGGTGGCTCATTCGGTTAAGCGTCCGACTTCGGCTCAGGTCACGATCTCGCGGTCCGCGAGTTCGAGCCCCGCGTCGGGCTCTGGGTTGATGGCTCAGAGCCTGGAGCCTGCTTCTGATTCTGTGTTTCCCTCTCTCTCTGCCCCTCCCCTGTTCATGCTGTGTCTCTCTCTGTCTCAAAAATAAATAAAGGTTAAAAAAAAAAATTAAAAAAAAAAGAAGTTGGCCGGCCGGTGGCCCGTCACTGATTCATTCCCTCTACTCTCTGAGAACCTAGCAAGTGCCAGGCACCTTGCTCCCCGGGGAGACCGAGGTCAGAGACTGTAATCGCCGTGAGGCCAGGACCCACGATGGCCCTGGACCCAAAGGACACCGAGACTCCTGGCCCCGTGCCTGCTGAGCATGACCACAGACACCGGGACAGGGAGGGCCCTCCCTGCTGTCCCCTGATGGGTGACCAGATGTCACCCGGACTACGTCCCTTGGCTCCTGAGACAGAGGTGCCCCTCCGCTGTGGGGCGGTGGTGGGGGGGGTTCCCTGAAAACCAGAGCCCCACACACACCCGAGCAAAGTGACCTCGAGGTGGCCTTCAGTGAGTGCAGCCCTCTGCCCCCAGCAAGGAGGCTCCCCAAGTGTGGCGTAAAGATGAACGATCGGCCCCATTTCAAACGAATCCCACTAATGACTGTTTCGCACGCCCATAAGTTCCCCAACAAAACTCAGCCTGCGAATCCCCGACGAGGCTGGGTCCTTGATTAATGCTAATGGCTTTTCTCACCAGCTGTGAAAATGCATTTTCCGTAATTTAGCTGTCATTACAATGGGAAGGATTTATAAAACACACGAGCACACTACGTGCTTGAGGGGCCTGGAGGGGAACGGCCCGAGGAGGTGCCAGGAAGCAGCTGGCCCTGCCCCCCACGTGCAGGCCTGGGCACCTTGGCCACACCTGGGCACCTACCTGCCTCTGGCTCCCAGACCTGCACGCAGCCCGGACACAGGCCCAGGGTCCATCTTGGAGCACAGCTGAAGGACAGAACAGTGACCCGCTGGCTGGGATCGGGATGCCCACCTTCTCTGGGAAGGAAGGAAGGAAGGAAGGAAGGGAGGAAGGAAGGAAGGAGGGGGGAAGGAAGGTGGCAGGAAGGAGGGAGGGAAGGAGGGGGGAAGGAGGGGGGAAGGAAGGAGGGAGGGAAGGAGGGGGGAAGGAAGGAGGGAGGGAAGGAGGGGGGAAGGAAGGAAGGAATGAGGGAAGGAAGGAAGGAAGGGAGGGAGGAAGGAGGGGGAAGGAAGGAAGGAGGAAGGAATGAAGGAGGGAAGGAAGGAAGGAAGGGAGGGAGGGAGGGAGGGAGGAAGGAGGGGGGAAGGAAAGAAGGAAGGAAGGAAGGAAGGAAGAAAGGAAGGAAGAAAGGAAGGAAGAAAGGAAGGGAGGGAGGAAGGAAGGAGGGGGGAAGGAGGGAAGGAAGGAAGGAAGGAAGGAAGGGAGGGAGGAAGGAGGGGGGAAGGAGGGAAGGCGGGCAGGCCGGCACATCCCTTGTGCTCGGGGTCCTGGCACAGCACCAATGGTCCGGGCACGCGGGGTCTGAGCCCTGGGAGGACACGGGGCGCTCCATCCAGGCTCAGCAGCGCCCACAAAGCCCTTTTAAAGCTCCCGAGTGAAAGCTCTCTGGGGCCAGGCGGGGGGAGGACCAGCACCGACTGCGGCCAGAAGTGACCCCGACACCTGGGCCTGGGTCACACGGTGGCACCGGCCGAGGACAAGAGCCCCGGGTGAGGTGGCCGGCGAGGGCGAGCCACTGCCCCCCCAGCCCCCCCCCAAGATCTGGAAAGGCCTTGGGGTGGCGGGGTTGGGGGGCAGGACGGCCGGGGAAGGCCCGAAGCAGAGCCAGCGACGAATCAATTAACGCGCGTCCTTCCGAGCGGCCCGCGCTCGCTTCGCTTCAATTAGTGGCTCTCGCGGCCGCTGCGGGCCCAGAGCCACCGCCGCCGAGACTTTCTCCTTCTTGTTTTAATCTTGCACCGAGGCCGGCCTTTCGCCTCCAGCCCGTCTAATTGAAACTAATCTTCGCGGGCAAGGCCTGTCTCTTCCCCCTAATCCCCCTCGGAGGAAGTTCACATGGTCCCAATTACGGCCACACCGGCCCCTTTTATTCCCGGCCGCGTCTCCCTCTGCCAGCCTCCTTTTTTGAAAGTCTGCATTATTAACTCCATGCTTGCGAGTTCCTGCCTGTCACGGGGCCGCGAGATGCTATCGCTGGCTGCCGTGGATAAGGTTACCACGAAAGCATTTTATGGATTACATTTCTCACAAAGGCGATAGAGGGCATGATAGCTCAGAACCGGTGAGCTCGGCGGGCAGAGGGGGGGGGCGGAGGGTGCTGGCCGGGGGCCCGGGGTCTCCTGCTGGCAGCCCACGGGCCAGGGTCCGGGGGGGGTTCTGGAAGCTTCTGGAGGGCGGAGGGGAGAAGACGGGGAGCCGGGCCGCCCCACGGGGCAGGAGTCCCCGCTGCCGACGCCGTGCGGCCCCGGGGGGCCCTCGACGAGGGCGGCTCAGCGCGAGAGATTTGGGGGGGGGGGGCCCGGAGCTGGCCTCGGTGCCGCCACAGGCCAAACGGAAATCCGACATTTCCAGGCTGCGGAGAACGTCAGGTTTCCGCGCTTGGGGCAGGAACCCCATCACCGCCGGGGGCACGCTGGCTGTTGTGGCCAGTCAGACCCCCATCTGGCAGTGGCGATGTCTCCGATCAATTCTTTTAGACAGAAACTGAAACGATCACTCCTTGAAGAAAGGGGGGTGTGTTTTAAGCCCCGAACTCGGGGACTAGGGCAGAAAAACCAGGCCAAGGCCACACTGCCGGTGACCAGGCAAGGAGGAGGCCAGGAGAGACGGGCCCCACCTGTCCCCCACCGGCTGGGGCTCAGGCTCAGCCGGACCCCAAGACGCGGGTCCGGTCGCCAAGCGCCTCCTGCCACTTTGCAGGGCCTCTGGCAAGGGCCTGCCGCTCCCGGCCTGGACTCGTGGCCTGCTTGCAGAGTTTGGGGCTTAAAGCGAGAGAGACGCGTGAACCACTCATCTCCGCCCACCATGCACACTAGCCAGCGACACAGCTTTTCCAGAACAGTCCACGTGGGGGGGAGGGGGGGACTCTCCACTGGAGAGTCCCAACCTAGACGCCGCTGAGTGGAGCCCTCCCGCCACGCACGCCCCCCAGAGACTCGACACACCTCTGTCCCCCTGAGGCAGGACGCAGAGGCCCGGGTCACAGGAGGCGGCTGTGGGTCAGCGCCTCGAAGTTCTGGCTCCCGGACGGAGCCGTGGGGCAGCCGCGGGGGTGAGTCCCGGCCAGGCGACACGCCGTCACGGAGACCCTCCTCGCTGGCTCTCAGGTGCTCACGGTGCTGCCCCCGCGGGCCCTGGACCCCAGACCCCGTGAGCTGACTGCACGTGCTCCCCACACGCACACGGCCCCTCCCAGAAGCCCGCGTGCTGGCCGCTCCCGGCCTGGCCCCCCACCCCCAACCTGTGACGTGAAGCTGTCCCTCCCAGCCGGGAAAGTCAAAGGCTGGGTCAGAGAATGTCAGCCCCGGGCCCGAGTGGGAGGTGCACCATCCAAGGAAGTCGCCCCCCTCCCGCTATGTCTGTCAGAGGCCTCTGAGGCCTCCGGGCTCAGCATCATCCCCGCCTCCTCCGGGCAGCCCCTTGAGAACCAGGGCGAAGTCCCAGCTCCCAGCAGGGCGTGAGCCCCGGACAGCAGGACCAGATCCCGGCCTCACAGCCCCCGGACCTCTGGCATCGAGCAGACACCTCCACCCAAGCCAGAACCTTCCAGGCCTGGAGGGGCGGTGGCAGTGGCGGGGGGTGGGGGGCAGATAAAGAAAAGCAGGAGGCCGCAGAGATCCTGCTCCAAAGCACGAGGAAAAAAATACGGGGAAATACAATGACGTCAGGCCGGCTCAACTCAAAGAGCCTGGGGATGCCCAGTACTGAGGAGGGTATGGGGCCACTGGGACTGAGCGCAGCATGGCACAGCCTTTCTGGAAAAACCTAAACTCACCATAGACCCAGCTATCCTGCCTCTAGGCATTTACCCCAGAAACGGAAACGCCTGTCCACCCAGGGATGCGTCAGTGAATGCCCCAAGCAACTGTATTCGTGGGAACCCCACGGTGCGAGCCACCCAAGAGTCCATCGCGGGGGGCACGGGGGAGCCCCAGAGTTCCGCCCTGCACGGCCGACCCCGACCGACGCGGGCTTGAACCGTGCGGGTCCCCTTAAATGCTGATTTTTTCCTATAAATACAGTGCAATGCCAGAAATGTATTTTCCCTTCCTTGTGATTTCCTCAGTAACGTCTTCCTTCCTCTAGCTGACTTTCCTATGAGATTATATGATACGCATCACACGCAAGATAGATGTTAACCGACTGTGTTACCGGTAAGGCTGCCTGTCAACAGGAGGCTGTTAGTCAAGTTTGGAGGGAGTCCAGAGTCACACAGATTTTCAACTGTGTGGGACGGTTGGCGCCCCTAACGCCTGCCTGGTTCAAGGGCCAACTGTAATGTATATATACATTATATATCCATCGATATAATGTATCGATACGCACAGTAGGTGAGCTGGAAGATACAGCATATGCGTGTGTGCTCCAGGTACGATGCACGGACGATGTATCACAAAGGTTTGGACGATAGTTATAATGCACTGATGGACGGATGTGATTGGTACAAATGTGTCAATATGTAATGGGTACATGTGATGGTTACAATGTGTTAATATATACGGTTGATACGTGGGGTTACAATAAGGTATTAATATGTAACGGGGGCGTCGACAGATATAATATCAATATATCACGGGGCATCGATGGATATAATATCGATACATACGACGGATACATGGGATGAATACCATGGAGGGATCCTACTCAGAATACTGCCCAGCAGTAGAGAAGGGACCGCATGGATGTTCCCAAAACAAATATGCTGAGAGAAAGGAGCCAGGCCAGAAGAGGACGTAGCCGTATTCTACACTCCGATCGTATCCGTAGTGCTAGGAATCAGACCCAGGCTTGCCGGGGGTGGAGGCTGAGGGGGGGGTTGCCTGCAAAGGAGAGGGGAGAGCTTTCCAGGGGGTGGCAGGGCAACCTGACTTGCTCTGGGAGGTGGTTACACGATGGATTACACATTTGCCGAAACTCACCCAACCAGACACTTTAACTGGGTATGTTTTCTAATGGCGGTCAAACATACGCGACGTAAAACACACTCTTTTAACCACTCGGTATACAGCTCGGTGTCATTAAACACACACGCCTGGTTGTGCAACCGTCACCACGATTCGCCTCCAGAACTTTCCGTCTTCCCAAGCTACAGTTCCGTCCCCATTCAGCGCTAACCTGCACCCCCTCCCCCAGCCCTGGCGCCCTCTCTTCTTTCTGTTTCCGTGAATTCGCTGCCTCCGGGGGCCTCATAAGAGTAGGATCGGGCTGGATTTGTCTTTCTGTGACGGGCTGACTTCACTCCGTGCGACGTCCTCAAGGTCCGTCCGCGTCGCGGCCCGCGTCACAATTTCCTTCCCGTTCGGGGACAAGTCACGCGCGGTCGTCCGGACGGTCCACGCTGGTGCGTCCATCCACCCGTCGGCGGCCCCTTCCGTGGCTCCCACGTTGTAGCTCTTGTGCACAAGACTGTGCGAACATGGGCGTGTGCAGACACCTGTTCGAGTCCCAGCTTTGAAGCCTCTGAGGAGGCACCCAGAGGCGGAAGGGCTGGCTCACGCAGTCATTGCGTGTTTAAGTTTTCGAGGAGCCGCCACGCTGTTCAGCGCGGCGGCCGCGCCAGGCCACGTTCCCGCGGCACAGGCGTGCGACGTCCAGTTCCCCACGTCCCCCCCCCCCCGTGCTTGCTTTCTTTCGTTTTGCACCAGCAATCCTAATAACATGCGGTCCGGCGGGTGCCTCTTATCACACACAAGCTATGCTTCCACGAAGTGCTCTAAAATTTTAAAAATAAAAAAGATGGAAAGAAACGCCTGTCTTCTGCCCACGTGCACCGCGGCGAGGGGACTAAACTCCCCGGGGCCCTTGGATCTCTGAATGGACAACTCACATGTTAAGCCCCTGGGCCTCAGGGCGCCTGGGGGGGGGGGGGGGGGGGCTCGGTCGGTTCAGTGTCTGACTTCGGCTCAGGTCATGATCTCACAGTTCGTGGGTTCGAGCCCCGCAGTGGGATCTGTGCTGACAGCTCAGAGCCTGGAGCCCGTTGGGATTCTGTGTCTCCCTTTCTTTTCTGCCCCCCTCCCCTCCCTCCAAAAAGTAAATAAACACTAAAAAAAAAAAAAAAAAAAAAAAAGCCCCTGGGCCTCTGGATAAAGAAAATGTGACGATCTAGGCACACACCATGGGCGTCGTCCCCAGAGAAGCTGGGTGGCCCACGGGCCTTCCTCCTCTCCGCACCCGGGCCTGTTGAGACTGTTCTCTGGGCCCCCGGCCAGGGCTCCCACGAGGCTGCTTCGTGGGACGTGGCATCTGCCAGGGATGAGATCGGCATGACTGTCCACCCTGTCCACGTCGGACCACCGGGGCCCCCCCCCCCCGAACTTGCGAGCCACCCGTGGGCACGGCTTGGCCCCGCGGACAGGAGAGGGCCCCACAGAAGGAGAGACGCCTTCTCCACGCCTGACACACGGGGCAAAGGGCAGCACCTCAGACCCCACGGTGCCTGAAACAGAGCACCATGGGGTCGCCGAACGCGTCTGCCCGTAAATGAACGACGACGCCCACGGCCTCCGTGTGCAAACACAATGGCAGCGTTTGGCAGACGTGGTGAGCCTTGTCCCGGGGAAGCCCAGACTTGCTCCGCGGGCGCCCCAGGAGGGGAACCGGGCGGCTGGGGAGGGAGGACCACGAGGCAGCTGGGGCGATGTCTCTGCCCCGGGCAAACGTGAAAACGCCCGCGACCGCCCGCCTGCTTCATCACAACCGTCGCAGAGCTGCGACGCCCCAGATGTCAGGGGCACAGGCTGCAGGAGCCTCTGCAGGAGATGGTGGGCTTCAGGAGCCACAGCGGTGGGATCTTGTGGATCTTCGGCTTAAGGTCTCCCCTAAAGAGCCACGTCTAGGTGCTTTTCCAGTTGTAGAGCAGACCGAAGCCTGACACGTATTGCATGATTTTTGCCACTGAGGACGTGCGTTCTGACAGCTCGACCACGTCTCTGACGTGTGTTACCAGCCCGCTAGCTCCACGGCAAAGTTCTCGGACATTGATTCCCTCACAGTCTGGAGGCTGGAGGTCCGAGGCCCAGGGGTCGGCAGGGCCGTGTCCTCCCAAGCCTCTCTCTCTGGCGGGTGGACCGCCGTCCTGTCCCCGTGTCCTCACGTGGTCATCCCTCCATTCGTGTCTGTGTCCCCATCCCCCCTCCATATAAGGACACCTGTCCTCTTGGATTAGGACCCACCCTCGTGACCTCATTCTAACTTCATGACCCCTGTAAAGACCCGGCCTCCAAACACAGTCACATCCAGAGGTGCTGGGGATTAGGACTCCAACCCTGAATACGGGGTGGTGGTCACAGTTGAGCCCATATCTTTTTTTTTTTTTATGTTTATTTATTTTTGAGAGAGAGACAGACAGAGCACGAGCAGGGGAGAGGCAGAGAGAGAGGGAGACACAGAATCCAAAGCAGGCTCCAGGCTCTGAGCCATCAGCACAGAGCCCAACGTGGGGCTCGAACTCACAGACCGCAAGATTATGAACTGAGCCGAAGTCGGACACTCAACCGACTGAGCCACCCAGGCGCCCCTTTTTAATTGTTTTAAATGTTTATTTTTGAGAGAGAGAGACAGACAGAGCACGAGCAGGGGAGGAGCAGAGAGGGAGGGAGACACAGAATCCGAAGCAGGCTCCAGGCTCCGAGCTGTCAGCACAGAGCCCAACACGGGGCTCAAACCCACAAACCATGAGATCATGACCTGAGCCGAAGTCGGACGTGCGATCGACTGAGCCCCCCAGACACCCCCAGTTCAGCCCATACCTCGACGATCATGGTTTTTCTCCTTCTTCCGGAACCTGGAGACTTGCCCTCTCCCCTCCTCACTGCCGCACGTGTATATCACCAAAGCCAGCACAGCAGCTCTTTCCGTGTTAAAAAGCTCAAACCAAACGGCGGCAGAAACCATCGCTGATCCCCAAGCATCCCATCCCGTGACCGCCATCTCCCAGCACACGGACAGCGTGGTCACATGACCGGGTCCCGCCAACAGAAACCCAAGTGGTATGAGGTCATTAAGAGGGGTTGGTACCTCTATCCCCTCCTCAGGGCCATGCGCTGGAAGCAAAGGGCCGCATGTGGCAGAAGGAATCAGCCCGGGTCCCCGACACACCAACTGGGAACACCCACCCAGGACAGCCCCCAAATCTCATAGGACTGTGACATGAACAAGAACCGAACGGGAGCTGTGGTAAACCATGAGAGTTTCGGGCTTTTTTTCCTTAATCTTGGGTAGGCAGCCGGTCCAGAAGGATTACACAAACTTCAGCTTCACATTTAACAAAAAAAGGAGGAAGAGAAACGTTGAAGGATTCTTCTCAATCAACTCTGAGATTAGACCCTAGATGCTGCTTCCCTGCGCTGGACGTTTCTGGAAGCATCATGGCGGAGAATCTGGGTCTCCTCAGCTCAGGCTGGAAAGAAACCGGCCCGTGTGAGCTGAAAACCAAGCCCCACGTGGGACTGTCTCTGGGGATTCGGTGTCAGCTCTGTTCTCCACGACACAAATTCCTATGTCTAGACCTTAAAGCTCTCAAGTGCTCGAAACTCTTGCTAAAGTAGAATGATAAGTGAGAGGTGAAGTCATTAGTGCAGCGGGTGTGGAGGGGGGAGGCCGGAGGGCGTGGCCATGGTCACCAAGAGCCGGGCCCGGTGGGGGGGATATTGCTGGTGCTTTCCCAGGACAGCCCTGGCTGGAGGCACCAGTCAGGGCCTTACCTGGTTTTTGTCTTTATTTCCACCAAATCAGAAATTCGTCCTCAGCCTGCACTTGGGGTTCCAAAGGAAAGTTCTGGATATTCAATTTTGCCGAAGCTGTTGGCAGACGTCTACGGAGTGCTTACCAGGTGTCGAGCCCCCTGTTCTACAGACGCCTCGCACACACGCTTCCTCCCCGCAAGAGCCCCATGAGGTCGGGGCCATCATCACTGAGGAAGCTGAAGTGGAGGTCAGTCACACAGCAAAGGCCGTGGCGTCCAGGCCCCGGAGCCCCCTCTCATGGCCACACCGTGCGTCTGACGAGGGAGGAGGGTGAGGTCGTTGCCAACCCCCTTCAGTCCCAGAGGCTCTCCGAGTGACTCTCCGTGCTGTGCTGCAGAATGCATCTGTACTTCCAGAATATGCTCAATAACTTGTCGGGAACTCATTTCTCAAACAATTGACGACAAGGAAAAAGATCGACCTTCGGCACTTGAATCATTTGTACCGTGGTTCAACTCTGTAAAGAAATGAGTATTCCATACTCAGCATCCAAGTAATTTTTATTTTATTAGACAATCACTATACGTTATGATACCCCTCCCCTTCTACTGCAGCTTACGGCAGGCCAATCCTCCTGCCGTATAACGGAAAACGCTGGAACGTATGGGTCCCGGACGCACAATAACAAGATGAGGAGGCCACATGACTGTGGAAACAGAGATCGGCGGGAAGTCTGGAGCCACCAGAAGCTGAAGGGGACAAGGAATGAACTCCCCCTTAGGGCCACCCTGCCAGCACCTTGATTTTGGACTTCTGGCCTCCAAAAGAAGGAGATCCTGTCCTCATAAGCCCCCGTTTGAGGTAATCTGTTAACAGCAGCCACAGGACACTGAGACACACGGCCAACCAGAAGGCGAGAAACGAGCACAGACAATAGAAACAGACCCACAGGTGACGTGCGTATTAGAGGCCTCAGAAAAGGCTTAACAAGGCGTCTTTCAGAAAATGGAGAGTTTCACCAGAAATTTGGAATCTGTGGAAAGTAATAAATGGAAACTTCAGAACTGAAAAATGTCCTCAAAATAGCAGTAAGACAGAAACAACAGAAGCCAAAGGCGACGTGGGGTTCTCTTTAAGGTCCTGAAATAAAATAACTCCCAACTTGGAATTCTGACCCAAGGGCGAACCTCACAAGTAAAGGCCAACACTTCCTTAAAAAGTGAAACACGGACCATGTGTATGACCCCACAGTTCCACTGCCAGGTGAACACCCGGCAGAAACGAAAACATATGTCCACACAAACACTGCCCAGGCAAACATTTATAGCGGCCTTACACCCAAAAGCCAAAAAGAAGAGACTGTTCAAATGCCCATCAACCGTTGAATGATAACCAAAATGTAGAAGATCCAGACAGTGGGATATTAAGCCATAGAAGTACCAGTTCAGGCTCCAACGTGGATACGCCTCGGAAACCTTACTGAAAACACCAAACACGGAAGGGCCCGTGTCGTGATACAAGATGCCCAAGAAGTCAAATGTGTACACACACAGGGTACACCAGCTGTCACCTGAGGTGGGGGTGGGGAACGAGGGGTGGTGGCAGTGGTTGTATAATCCTGCAAATACACTAAAACTCATTCACACCGCGAATTTAGTGGTGTGTAAATAAAGCTTAATAAAGTTGTTTTTAAGGAAAGCCAAAAACAACACTTGCAGACAAATAAAAACTAAGAAAACTGACGTAGCAGCAACACACACACACACACACACACACACACACACACACACACACAAATATCAAAAAGAGTTCTCAGACAGAAAGAAAACTGTTCCAAACTGGAGAAATGAAATGCATGAGGCCGTTAAATGCACAGAAAAGATAACTAGGTGAATAAATATAAATGAATCTTGACTATATAAAACAATAATAATGTCTTACGGAGTTTTATATATATTTAGGATTAACACGTATCGTAGCAATAGCACAAAATGCAAGGGGGGATAAATGGAGTTAAAATACTCTAAGCTGCTTCCACGGTCTTAGAAGTGAGAAGTCATCAACTATGGCAGAGTTGCATGTTTTAATTTTTAGGGTAAAGAGTAAAAGAAGAAGAAAATATCTATGTGTCTAACAAGTTAACAGAGAGAAAAGAAGAAAACAGGAAATAAGACAGAAAGAGAAAAATAGATGTCTTCAATAGAAAAGCAACATAGTCACATGAGAGATTTAAACCCCAAAATATCACTAATTATATGTAAAAGTACTAAGTGTTCCAATTAAAAGATAAAAACTGTCATCGTGTATTTAAAAAAACAACTGGGGCGCCTGGGTGGCTCAGTCGGTTAAGCGTCCGACTTCGACTCAGGTCACGATCTCGCGGTCCGTGAGTTCGAGCCCCGCGTCGGGCTCTGTGCTGACAGCTCAGAGCCTGGAGCCTGTTTCAGATTCTGTGTCTCCCTCTCTCTCGGACCCTCCCCTGTTCATGCTCTGTCTTGGTCTCAAAAATAAACGTTAAAAAAAATAAAAATAAAAAAACAACTATATGCTGCTTGTGATACACTTTAGCTGTAAAGACATACAAAAATTGAAACAAAAAGTATGGAAAAAATCTGTGCCCTATAAAACCAGCCAAAAGGACATTCAAGTTTTGATACACTAACATCAAACAATGCAAGAAGCTGTGCTAGAGATCACGGAGATGCTCAGTGAAGGCAGAGTGGTCACCTTTTCAGGAAAACACAATAATTTTAAACTTATATGCACCTAATAATATAACCTCAAAACATATAGGGCAAAACTTGACAGATATAAAGGGAGAAGAGAACAAAATTATAACCATAATGGCAAAATTTTCACCTATCTTAGCCTGAAACGGAAAGAACCAGTAAGTAGAATTTCAGTAAGAACATGGTTTGGAAATGTAATTAGAAAGGACCTGGTTTACAGATACACACCACTGTATCCAACAACTGCAGGTACACAAGGAATATTAACCAAAGTTTATCATATTCAGAGATAGAAAACACCCCAGAAATGTCAAGGGAGGGCCAGGATGAGGGTGACTCAAGATGAGGCTTCCAAGACACAAGATATGAGGGGACATTGGCTTCCAGTTTCTTGGAAGTACAGATCACAGTGGAATTAAGCTAGAAACCAATTTACTAAAGATACTAGAATGCAGAGTAGTGCCTGGGTGGCGTAGCTGTTGAGTGTCTGACTCTTGATTTCGGCTCAGGTCATTCATGATCTCACGGTTGGAATTACCTGAGAGACTAATGTTTAAAATGGTTCGTTTTATCCACAGATAAATTACTATATGATCAAATAAATGCAGGGCGCCTGGGTGGCTCAGTCGGTTAAGCGTCCGACTTCGGGTCAGGTCACCATCTCATGGTTCGTGGGTTTGAGACCCACGTCGGGCTCTGTGCTGCCAGCTCAGAGCCTGGAGCCTGCTTCGGATTCTGTGTCTCCCTCTCTCTCTGCCCCTCCCCTGCTCATGCTCTGTCTCTCTCTGTCTCAAAAATAAATAAAAACATTAAACAATTAAAAAAAAATAAATTCAGTAGGTGACTGGATATAA
The DNA here is from genome assembly GCF_018350215.1 of Panthera leo. Lineage (NCBI taxonomy): Eukaryota > Metazoa > Chordata > Mammalia > Carnivora > Felidae > Panthera > Panthera leo. Next base: position 1,430,345 of record NC_056686.1, on the reverse strand, counting down.
GGTCAATACATGAAAGTCAATGATGTTCGTATATGCCAGTGTTATAGCCACCGCACACAAGGAACAAGATCGATCACCCCACCCCATATAAAATTTGGTTCGGATGCTGATACCGATAACCACATATACCCCCCCCCAAGAAAATGAGAAGGTTTATGGCTCCCACAGTGAGGCTCTGGGGAGAGGGCAGTGCTGGCTCATCTTGTCCGAAAATGACTTGAAGGGGCTTGGAAAGGAGACAGGTCTGGGTTTTTATGGTGGTTTGGGAGTGGAGGGGGTGAGGGCTCCCACGTGCTGGCCAGGAATCAGATGGACAACGAAAAATTGAGGGGCGCCTGGGAGGCTGAGTCGGTTCAGCATCTGACTTCGACTCAGGTCATGATCTTGCGGTTTGTGAGTTCGAGTCCCACATCAGGCTCTGTGCTGACAGCTCGGAGCCTGGAGCCTGCTTCAGATTCGGTGTGTGTGTGTGCGTGTGTGTGTGTGTGTGTGTGTGTGTGTGTGTGTCTGCCCCTCCGCTGCTTGTGCTCTGTCCCTCTCTCTCTCTCAAAAAAAATAAGATAAAATCTCTCTCTCTGTCTCTCAAAAAATAAGATAAAATGTTTTAAAAAATTAAAATTAAAAAAAAACACCCAAAGTGAAATGATATCAGTAACATTTAAAAAATCAAATACCTAAGAATAAATTTAACATGTGCAGTTCCTCTCAAAAACACAGTGATGCAGAGCCTAAATAAATGGGGGACCACACCATGTTCGTGTACCGAAAATACAGCATTGAAAGATGCCAAGTGTCTCCAAATCAATACACGGGTTCAATGCTCATCTTAAAATTCCAGGAGGCTTTCACTGGTGGGAGGCAAGAAGCCAGTCTTGAGGTGCCCGTGAAAATGGCAAGGATCAGGAAGAGACAGGACCATGTCACAGGAGACCAAAGCGGAAGGACCCTTTCTTACGAAGCTACAGCCAGGGGACTGCGGTCTCGGCCTTGGCACCAGGACAAAGAGGCCCATGAAACAGACCTACACATAGATGGTCCCTTGGTGTAGGACAAAGGCCACACTGCAGTGTGGCAGGGGGAGTCCAACCTTTCTGGGAAATGGTGCCTGATACCGTATGGAAAAGAAATCCGGATCTCTCCATCGCACCCACACACATCGGCTCCTAGGACAACGCGAATCTAAATACAAGACGTAAAACAGCAAAACTCCCGGAAGGTGACGCAGGAGAAAATCCACACACCTTGGAGGGAGGCAGACTTCTTAAGTAGAATACGCAAACACCGACCGGAAGACAAGAAAGTTAAAATGCAAACCGTGGACCGAAAGCAAATATATCTGGTAACAGACTCGTACCCAGAATATATACTGACCATCTGCAAATCGGCAAGAACCAAAGACAGTCCAACAATCAAAGAGTAAGGAGCAGACTTGAACAGGCATTTCATAAGTTATCCTATAAACAATTGGGGGTGGGAGGTGCTCAGTGTCATTGCTCAGCAGGGAAATGCAGATTAACCTCCCAGTGAGACCTGCCTACCAAAATGACTGAAGTTGAAGTCTGGCTTCCCCAGCGCTGGGGAGAAGACCACCCTGCCCACGTGCCCCGGACGGCACGCACAACGGCATTCACGCAACGCAGTCGGCGGGAGCCCCGGGGTGGACGCAATCTGGCGTCCATCCGGTGGGATGGCAAACGGTGCTCTAGGCAGGACGGGAGACTGTGGCAGAAAATCACAGCCCCGCGTGTCGTGGGTTCATGTCACCAGCAACGCTGACAGGACGGAGCCAGACACAGAAGAGGCCACGCGTGTGACTCCAGGCGTGTCGAGTTCAGAAAGAGGCAAACCCCGTGCGTGCCGTGGGAAGTCTCCGGGGAGGCGTGCAGACGTGTGACCAGGAGAGGACACGGGCCCGGGTGGGGGGGACTCTCTGTCTCCTGGTCTGGGTGCTAGCTCCTCAAGTGCGTTCGGGGCCACCGTTCGGCCTGCTGCACACACGTGTGCCCCAACGTGCACTAACGAAGGCGGGAAGAAAGCTGTCCTATTGTCCCCCTCGTGCTCGGTCCACCAAGCCACACCCGAGGATCACGGGAATCAGGTTTACTTACGTGATTGGGGTCGTGGATACACTTTTGTCCCGTCCCTCACTCCCCACAGGTTCCTCCCCGTGTGGGTGAGCTGAATGCCGTGTGACTTTGTGTGTCTTTGAGCGTCAGGCCAAAGAGCTCAGCGCCTCATTAGCACAGCGTGGTCCCCGTTGGCCTTTTCAGACACGTCGTCGTCAACTCCGCAGTTAAGACCAGAAGGGGTCTTGAGTCGCGAGTCTCCAGCGACGACAAAGGTCAGGAAGCGCTCCTGGACAGTGAGGCCAGCCGGGCCCCAGCTCAGAGTGAGGCCGCCACGGGGACGCCCCGCGCACCCCTCTGCCCCTTCCTTGGCCGGCGCCTACGTTCGCTTTGTGGTTTGTCCCGTGACCTCCTTGGGGCCAGGGCAGCGGACTTAACTGTATGCAGCTTTGATTTCTTCTCAGCCTTTAGCAACAAAATCTTACACTTAAATCTGAAAACGCTTTGCAGTTGTTCTGGGGAAAGAAACACACACACACACACACACACACACACACACACGAACGCATGCACACGCGCGCGCACGCGGTTGGTTTTATCCAGAGGTCCCCGAGCTTTCTTTGGAAAAGGTGCAAACGCATTAGGGCTCCGTGCCTGTATCTGACAAAGTCTCATAACAGATAATGCCCTGGGGGTCGGGGAGTTGGATCTCTGGACCCTGCAGGCCTCGAGGCTCCTGCAGAAGAAAATGATTATTATTTGCATAATGGGATTTCTGTGGAAGTCATGATTAATCTTCAATCTCATATTAGTGAATGCGTGTGGACTTTACGCTTCCCCACCGTTTGGTCCGATGCACCACACTGCCTGAAGACCCCTTAAGGTGGCCGAGCCGCCGGTGGCCCGTGGCCTGGGCTCCAGGAAGCCCAGGAGACAGGGCAGAGGCTGGCGGGGGACAGGAGGAGGGCGCTGGTGGCGGGGGCGGGGGGTGGCGAGACTGGGTTTTGTATGCAGGGCCCGAGGTGGCCGAGCCGGCTGGGAGGGGACAGCGGGGCCAGGTGTGGGACCACAGCGTCTGAGCAACGACCTGGAAACCACCTTCCCCTGGTTTTCATGACCCCGGGGGGACATGGAAAGGGGCTGAGGGCGCTGCATCCGTTCTGGATGTGCCCGCTGATTTTTTCCAGATGACCTCACAGGCTCTTTGGGGACACTCCTGGCCCACCACCCCGGGCATAGGAGCCAGACTAGCTCCTGCTCTGTCCCCCTCCCCCAGGCACCACTCAGGCCCCCCTGGGGCTTGGCCTTAAAACCTGGACTCCAAACCCTGGCTCAGAATCCCTGGCTCCCCCGGGCCTCACGCCCCAGCCACACAGCCGGGCCAGGAGGCAGCCGCCGAGCTTCTGGAAGGCTCCAGGTGGTGGGATGCAGGGTGGGAGCCACGTGCTGCCAGGGTGGGGCGGCGCCGGGCTTGGGGAGAGGGCTGTGCACAAAGCCCCCATTCTCCTCTCCCTCCCTTCCCCCCCCCCCCCCAACCGGAGAGTCAGCCAGATTTCCAGGGAAGGTTTTCTGTCCCTGCTCTGGCCCCTCCCCCAGCAAAGCCTCTTTGTCCCCTGCTTCCTGGCCGGCCTCCATCTATAAACACCTCCAGCCTCTGAGGTCTGGGGTCCTGCCCCAGCCTGCAGACCCGGGGGACCCTCCACCTCCTCCCCACTCTCTGTGCCCAGGACGGCCTGGCATTTGGGGGGAAGCAGAGACCGATCGGGCCTGGAGAGGGTTCCCCACGGCCCCAGACTTGACCCCTCTGTCCCCACCCGAAGAAGGAGTAAAGTCGCCTCCTCGGAAGCCTCCCGAGGGCCCACTGAGGCTGCTCCACGGGGCTCCTGGCCTGGGGCAGGGGGAGGGGTGACGACTCTGCTGGACAAAGGTCACGGCACGGCAGCCCAGGCCCGGTCCCCCTGTGGCCTTTGTCTTTTGCTGGAGGCACGGGGACTCCTGAGTGGCCCAGGCCCCCGCCGGTCACCCCAGACGCGCCACATCTTGGGGAGGCCCCGGGGGCACAGGTGACACTGACTGGGGCTCGGGGGTGGCAGTGAGCAGTCAGGAAGACAGGCAGGCATGGCGGGAGGGCGGCTCCCCCCGCACAGGCCTGAGAGGGATCGATGCCGCGTCCCTGGATGGCCCCCGGCTGCACCGTCCGTCCCAGCCAACGCGAGGGGTCCCCGCGCTCTCCCGACAGCCCCAGTGTGGACAAACGATTCTCAGCAGCCCCGCGATGGGCAGCGGCTCAGCGGGCAGCGTGGCTACAGCACGGGGGTTGGGAGGGGGAGGTGCAGGGGGCCTCCCCGGAAGTGAACTCAGGACAGTGACACCCCCCCCCCCTCACTCCCCACCGGAGGCCGCCGCCCTGCTCACCCATGCAGAGCCTGGCGGAAGCCGGCAGGAGCCTGGTGCTGTGAGGGGAGAGAGGGGCCAGGGGACGCCCCCGGTGCTGCCCCCACACCCGGCCCGGAGGGCAGAGAGCAGAGGACGGTCACCCAGGGGCCATCTTCCCGCTGGCTCGCCCCCAGCCTCGGCTGGCTCTATTAGGGAGAGAATGTTTTATTAATATTGGATATTAAAGTTTAATAGTGTGATTACAGCGGAAAAATGGGACTTCACCTTCGAGGAGTATTAGAGGATCCCGAGGAGAGCCTGTGAGTGAGAGGGACATTTGTCACGGCCTCGCAGGACGGTCGCCTCCATCCATCACGCCCCGGGCGCGCCTCCGTGGCTGGTTGGCGGGCCTCGCCGTGACCGCCCTGTGGTGCCAGCTTCCACCCAGGGGCTCGGAGGCCACCAGGGAGGACCGGAGGGTGATGCGGAGGCCCCGAGACCCCCAAAGAGGGTGCTTCCCGCTCAGCCCCCTGCACCTCTCTGCCCGACCCTGGCCACCTTCCCCGGGCTGAGGGGGGGCCAGACACCCCGGCTCAGCTCTCTGTGGATGAAGGAGGCCTGGCCAGCCCTCTCGGGCCCCTCGGACACTTCTCCGCTGCCCCTTCCATGGGCGTCACGGCCAGAGGGCAGGGTGGGCGGCGGGGCCGCGGAAGAGGGGTCTGGGAGGGGAAGGCACTGCTGAGCACCCGGTTCCCTCCCTCCCTGCACCCAGGGCAGAGCCATTGGGGCGCGGACCAATGAGGCACAGAGGCTCGTCAGCCCAGTGCCGTCCAGACAACTCCACGCGTCCGTCCACAAACCCAAAGGCTCCCTCCTGCCTCCGGGCTCCCCACACCCGTAGGGGGCACCTGCTCCCGCCCAGCCCCGCCCATGCGTCCCCCTCCTTGACCCGGGACCCCCAGCCCACCCCACCCGACACAGCCCCGTTTCCTTCTGCGGACGCTGACGGGTGCATGCCGTGGGGCGGGGAGCATTAACGCACATTTTGGGAAGAAGCCGCAGGTAATGGAAAGGCCTGGTGACCCAGGGGCAGGCCCCGGGGCGGGGGTCCCAACGGCACCCGTGCTCGAACACGCAAGGGCCCCGCAGGCTGAGAAGCGGCGACGCAGAGGGTGGATGCCGGCCTCTGGGGCTCACTCTCCGGCCCACGAAGACGCCGCCGACCAGCCGCCCCCGACCCAGGCAGCCAGGGGTGATCAGTGACACTTGAAGGAAACCTGGCCAGGCGGCTGACACCCCAGACGCAGCGCAGGGTGGGGCAGCCTGGGGTCCTCGGTCCCCTGGGAAAGAACGCAGGTGTCACACACAGCCGGGCACTCGGCGGAGCTCATGCGCCCAACCCCAGGCCTCAGGGGCCGGCACAGGCCTGGCATACAGCAGGTGTTTAATAAGTGAGCCCGGAAGACCACTCCGAACCAGGCAGACCCCTTTGGGCCCAGGTCCCGAGAAAGCAAGGAGAAGTGGCTACGATGAGGAATCCCCCCCACCCGGTGCCCCTGGGAGCTAAGCCTCCCCGGGGGGACAGGAGTGGCTCATCCTGGCTCCTCTGGAGAGGATTTAGGGCCTGGCCAATGACAAGCCGCCTGGAAGCCTTGCAGACGGGAACCATTATGTGCGGCCACCGGGCCCTCCCTGGGAAGCAGTTAGTGTAAAAAAAGTAGCAGAAACGGTGAATGGAAACATCCTCCCGGCAAAGTGGCCCCACGGGGAGTGACCTCACCCGGAGGTGACCACTCGGCCACAGCGCACAGACAGGTGGAGACCCCACCGGGGGGGGGGGGGGGCCGGCCCACTCCCAGCCGGGAGGGTCCTGAGAGCCGAGGCCGTCAAGGTGGAGCCAAGAGGGGTCGGGAAAGCTGGGGGGCAGAGGAGGGCACCCTCGGTGTCACGTTCCCAGGAGGGTGGGGCAGGGAGCCCGGGGATCCCCCCAGCAGCTCTCCACTGCGGGACAGCCCGTGGCCTCCATCAGCCCTGGTGGGGACCCCACAGCCCAGCAGCTCAGAGGCAGAGAGAACGGGGGCACACGCCCAGGAATGCACAGAGAAACCCCCTGAGGCCTTGGTCTGTGTCCCCCTCCTGGGAGTCCGCCCACGGGGGTCACGGGCACACGTGGACGGGGGTGTTAGCTGACGACGTGACTGCTCTTTGGTCACAGGAAACTCAGCAGCTGCAGCAGGTGCCTGACCCCCCATGGGGACCCCCACCCCTTCACTGCGACTCTCAGGGATAAAGAGGAACCCCCAGGGGTGGGGGCGGCTGGCAGCCGGGCGGGGGGACCTTGATTCGTCCCAGACGCCGTTGTGCACTCTGAGCTTTATATTATGTTAAAATTTTTCGATTAAAAATAAAAATCGAGGGCGCCCGGGTGATTCAGTTGGTCAAACATCCGACTTCGGCTCAGGTCATGATCTCGAGGTTCGTGAGTTCGAGCCCCGCGTCCGGCTCTGTGCTGACGGCTCGGAGCCTGGAGCCGGCTTCCGATTCTGTGTCTCCCTCTCTCTCGGCCCCTCCCCCGCTCACGCTCTGTCTCTCAAAAATGAATAAATGGTTAAAACAAATTTTTTTCTAATAGAATAAAAATAAATGTCCTCATGCTTGTCTGGTTGAATTTATCTCTCACCCAAGAAATGCTATTTTCCCCCAAAACTGAGGACAGCGTGTGTATTATGGAGGCACAGAGGCCTCCTCTGTCTGTGTTGAAGACTCTTACACGCGAGGACGTCACCAGAATTTCAAAGACTCCTGTGCAATATGGCAGCCACCAGCCAGAGCGACAATTTCAATTTAGATTAATGAAAATAAATAAAACTGAAAATTCAGCTCCCGAGTCGCACTAGCTCCGTCTCAGAGGCTCAATATCTACACGCGGCCACCCATTCCTGGCGTCGTGGCCACCGAGGCAGGCTGCGCTGTGGTCCCCCCTGCCCCCCCCCCCCCCGCCGGGATCTCCTAGGCCTCCCCGGCGCACCGTAGGAGCTCAGTAAATACTGGGCCCTCACTCACGCCCAGAGCTGGACGCAGGAGTGGGATGTGCGAAGGAGGGGGCTGGTCAGGGAGGGCTTCCTGGAAGAAGCAGAGCTTCGGGCATCGGGAGGATGGCGGACTTGATGGATGCCCAGAGAGGACGCTGGAGGCCCCTGGTCAGAGACCACAGCACAAACCTGGGAGGAGGCGGGACCCCTCCTGGAGGACTGGCACGCAGGGCTCTGACCCCAGGGGCACAGACTCGATGAACCGTCTTGACGGCCCCGAGCTTCCGGGCCGGCAGCCTTACCGATGATTCCGGTGAGCAGAAACCCTTTCTGCAGGGCCGTCTAGACCCCACGGAAGTGAGAGGGGAGGGTCTGGGACAGACTCGGGGCCGTCTGCACCCTGTGGGGCTGTGCACGCCGCGTGTTGCACGGACGGGAGACCCCGGCTGGCTGCTGCTGTCCTTGCCCGGCCCCCCGGAGCCCCGGACACAACCCCCACGGCCTGGCGTCCTCTTTCCCGCCTGAGCCTAGTGACCGCTCCTCAAATCTCGAAGGAGAAAATAACGCGCCTACGGAAACCCCTTTCCTTGTGTTGTGTTTTTTATTTAATTTTCCAACGAGCACGCTCTTTTATCATCCAAAACCGTGAAAGTAAATTAAGAAGAAATGGGTTTCTTTCAATTAGGCTCAGCGTTGCTTTGAGTAACTGCCTATAATTCTATTTAATGAAAAAATAAAATCATTATTCCACGTCTCCCCCTGCCCTGTCACAAGCCCACAGACGGGCCCCATTAGCGTGCACCGTAGATTTATTTAATTAGAAAAATATTTTGTTTTCTCTGATTCTTTGGGAAAAGAAAAAAAAAAAAAAACCCTCCAGGCACAAAATTAATCAAATCTGTTACCTGGCGGTTAATGGCTCCCGCACGCGGGCACCTCTCTGTCCACACGGTTGCTCCCACCCCCGGATTTCCACCCGAATTTGGGCGCATACCGCCAACGGGCGGCCACCACGCCCGCCTGGCTGTGTCTGGCAAACTCCAATGCCAAGACCCTCGCTGTGGGGTGGGGCCCCCATGGCAGGCACGTGGGGAAAGCGGCCAAGTTGTTCATTGCCAAATGCCCGTCCTCGGGGCGCACGCATGATGTGCAGGAAGCCGGAGCCTGGGCCGCGCACGTGCTGCTGGTTAGACCAGGGCCCCTGTGACGGCCTCATCCGGCCCCCAGGTTCCCGAGCGGGGTCCAGGGTGGCCAGGGGAGTGGGGACAGGGACCAGCCTGCCATCAACAAGAAGCTCCTGTTTCTGGGATTCCGGCCCCGATGACCCACCCACCGGGTGACATCGGGTGACCCCCACCCGCACCTCAGTGCTCTCGGTTGCCCAGCCGAGCACACCCTGGGGGATGTGTCCCTCCCCTGCCCTCGTTTTCTTCCTTCTTTCTCCTTCCAGATCCCCGTGGAAATCGTCAGTAATTCCGGTAGAACAGGGGCGGGTAAGCAGGGAACATGATTTAGAGGGACTGTGTCGCACCTGCTTTGCCGTGGGGACCTGGAACCCCGCGTGTGTGAGCACAGGGTCCCCGAGGGAATCAGAGAGAAGCCACTATCCCGCCTCCTCCCTGTGGCCGTGTGGTCCCCACTCATCCCGCGACGTGGACGTGCGTCCCCGGCCTCGTCAAACCCTGATTTGTTCCTTCAACAGCGCTGAGGATTCAGAGGCAAGTTTTGTCTTTGCTTTTGCTTCCGTTCCTTTTTCCAAGAAAAGGAGCTCAGCTTTGTTGCAGGGAAACCAGGGAGCAGCGAGGGAGGGTCTCCATGGTGACCCCCAGGTCCCGAGTGGGGCAGCCCGGTCCCACGTCTGTCTTGAGTTCTGCTCAGGAACCACAGGCTTCATTTTGCCAATAGTCACCGAGGCTGGAGAGGTCCCACCCCTTGGCTGGGGTCTCCGTCAGGCCAAGTCCAGCAGCCTGACCTCTGACCCTCACTCCCGCGTGCAGCCTCTGACCCCAGGTCCCAGGGTCACTGGCGCACAAGCACTTGGTCCCCCCCACACTCAGCCTCCGAGGGCTGCCCCAGCACAGAGGCTCAACGGAATAGAAGCAGGTGACCATCAGCGTGTCCCCCGCTGTCAAGACCCTGGACCCAGGAGGCCCCACCAGGCGTGTGCTCGGCTGGCCCCTGGCCTGAGCTTCCCGGGGAGGGCTGAGCTGCATGGAGCCACGGGCTCAGAGGGACAGGCCCCAGCTCCCTGTCCCAGGCACCCGGCTGGCCCTCCCTTGCCCTCCCTGCGACCCAAGATGCTCCCGGGCAGAGCAGGCCATGCCGACTTCAGAGACCCGGCCACAGGCCTGGGGAGCCTCAGTTCGGGGCTCGCCGTGGTGGGAGCTCTCAGGGCGGCCCCAGGCCCGAGGCTAGCCCACCGGGCCCTCCCAGGCTCTGGCTTCCCTCTCTGCTAGGATGTGTGATTTGCACTTAATCTCCCTGTTGAGACAGAAAAGGCTGGAAACAGACACGTTGAAACAGACGGCTCTCGCCCGGAGCCTCCAGGAGGAACATAGCCCTGCCTGTGCCTTGATGTTAGGACTCTGGCCCCCAGAAGGCTAACACAACAAATTAGCGTTGTTTTTAGCCACTAAGTTGGAGGTAATTTGTTACAGCAGCCGCCGGGAGCTAATACAGATGCCCTGTTTTGTTTCTTCTTGCCCCGCGGGTTTTGTTAGCTGCATTGGGCTCGTGTTCGGGCCCCACAGCAACTGTCCCGTGTCAAACGTATCTGGCGTCATAAACGCCGCTGTGACGGACATCTGGGTCCTCCACACTCACGACGCTTCACGTCACGTCCTCTGCGTGGATCCCACACAGACCTACTGGTTCCAGACGTTTCTAAGGCCGCTGCCATAGTGCTCTCCTCAAGCGCCGTCCCGGCCCGACCCCATCAGCGGTGGACAGGGGCGCTCAGGCTCGCTCTCCGCAAGGCGTCCCTGCCAGCTTCGAAGGGAGGCTTGCTTCAGCCTCGGCCGTACGTGGGCAGGGGGTTGTCCCTCCCTCGAGGCCCTGCACGGGTGTCCCTGAGGCCTCGGGGCCCCTGCCCTTCGCATAGACTCTTGCGCCTCACAGGGCTCCGGCTTCTCAAGACTGATGTGCCCGGCCCAGTGCCCGCTCTGCGGGGCCACCTCCCGGGCTCTGCCTGCTCTAAGCTCCCAGCCAGGAGCGATGCGGGCCCCAACTGTGGAACTCTGGTTCCTGCAAAGACACCCGTGTGATCGGAACGAGACAGGGCAGAAAACCCGTCTCTGTGGGTGTTAATAGTCAGGACCGCCTCTCCATCCCTGGACCTCCCTGCACGCACTCCCCTCCCCTCCCGCCTTTGTGAGCCTGAGGGCCCAGCCTCCCTGCTTCCTGAAGGCACCTGGGAGGGAGCCTCTCCTGCAAAAGGCCCGGCTCTGCGTGGAGCGCGGCCTCCCTCTGCTGGCGCCTACGTGCAATGACCTCAGGAGGTAATCCCAGGAGGCCGCCTCCAGGATGGCTCGGGATCCTGGGGCCACAGGCCTTGGATGGTGGGGGGCCGTGGGGGCCGAGAAGGCAGACGCCGTCCATTCAGTCGGGGCTGCAGGCCTGGCCCCAGGGCGGAGCCAGCATCCGCTGAGCACGCGCTGTGAGTCGGCAGGTGCCGGGCCGCCCCAGACGGCAGGCTCCCTGATCCCCTGTGGGCTCAGAGCAGATACCATGAAACTGTTTCTTCAGGAAGGAAACTGAGGCCCAGGCACGGACAGTGATCCGTAGGTGAGGCCGTGCTGGGGTAAGAGCCCTGTCTCTCCAGAGGTCACTGCCCACCCTGGGGGGACAGCCAGCCTAAAGACGATCAGGCCACCCTCCCCCACTGCCCAGACGGAGACACGGAGGCACGGGACGCCCTCCAGCCCGTCCTGGAGTGTTCCCTCTGCAGGCTGTCTGGGGCTGGGGCCGCCTTGACCTTGACTGGGCTGCCCTAGAGGGTGGGGCCCAGGGACAGGAGGGGCTGGGGCCCGGCCGCTGCCCTCCCACCCCACAAGACTTCCTCCCAGAACGACTGGGGGCAGGAGGCCAGGAGGGGCGGTGAGTGAGAGGCGCCAGCTGCCAGGCATCTGGGGTTGGGCCAGACCCCAGGGCCCCTCCCTGCACGGGGCTGAGCCCCTCCCTGAAGCCTGGCTCGCCGCCCTGCCCACCCTCCATCAGCTCAAGGCCTGACCCCACCGGAGCCCAGCGCCCGCGCCCCGACGCCCGGCCCCTGCCCCGAGAGGCCACCGGAGGCCCCGGCACCATCCCGGTCCCCCTGGGCCTGGCTCACAGGTTACAGCTTCCCGGGCCCTCCCCGCCACCACCCCCCGGCCCCCCGGGCGCAGCGGCACTCGCGGCCCAGGCAGATGAAGGTCTTCTCTCATCACCGTCGTAAGCGGCTCCCCTGGCTCCAGAGAGAGGGGCCTGGCGGGCTCAGCAGGAATAAACAGCGGGCTGACTGTTTATCTGCCCTGACGGCGAAAGCTGGGACATTTCTGTCCACCGGCCCGTCGCTCCTGGGGGCCTGGGGGCCTGGGGGGGCTGGGGCAGGAAGCCGGCTGGAGCTGGGCCAGACCCAGAATCCAAGACGGAGCTCGCCTCGGCCCCTCCCAGAGGCCCGGCTCACTGGGAGCAGGGGGTCACCACCCTGCAGGGGTCCCGGCCCCCTGACCGCCCGCCATCCCCCAGCCCCCGGTTCCAGCCAGAGGGCCTGCCCTCCAGGGAGATGCCGATGTCAGAGGATAGCACGGTGCAGCCTCCACTTGTGACCCACACCGCTCCCCATTCCCGGGCTCCTCTGGGCCTCAGCTCCTCCGCCGGGAGATGGGGGCAGGGGAGGCCCAGGGCTCGCGGGGCCTGAAGCTTCTCAGCGTGGGGTCCGCTCTGCAGAGAGAGTATCAAGTTAGGCACGGGGCCTCGGGGACACCCTGAAGCTAGCTCTCCCCGTCTGTCCCAGCGGGGCGGGCACAGCCCCTCGGAGGCACACGGCAGGGTCGGGCAAGCGTGCCGGCACGTAGTCAGGGCTGGGCAGGCGCTGGCGTTACTGAGTGCCTGGGGCACATGCCCACACGCGCGCTGTTTTGCACGTGTGCGACCACGTGTATACGCACCTACGTGCGCAAAGAGCTTTCGTATCTGTGATACTCTGAGAAGCTCGGGGCGTCCTGGGGAGGAGGCAGGAAGGGGGCTCACGGGGCGGGGTGGGAGCTGCGGAGCCTGGTGGGGGCAGGCCCGAGTCGGGGGCGCCCTGCACCCAGGTGCCTGCATTCCCGGAGCACCCCCAGGAGGGAGGGCCGCAGAGAGAGGCTGTGGGTGGGCCTGGGTCTCTGTGGCAGTCAGAGCCCCAGCCAGCACCCCAGGGCCGGTCGGAGCACGGGGGCAGCAGCGAGTGTGGCCCCAGCCCAGGCCCAACGCCCTCGCCCCGCTCACGAAGGGCCTGGAGGCAGCAGGGGGCCCCCGCACCACCTCCGAGGGAGGGAAGTCCCAGAGGCCCCGGGCCCTGAGGCCCCCACCAGCCCAGATGAGAGAGAGGAGGTCGTTCCGTTTGAGCCCAAGAATAAAAGGCATTCAGATGATTCCGGCACAACCCGGTGTCGTGGGATCAAGGTCAGAGCCGCCACAGCAGGCCGCGGGGCCTCCGTGGGGAGTATGGGCCTTGGCCCGGGGGCCGTGGGAAGGCACTGGACGGGGCTTCTCCGGGGGGCAACATCCCGCAGGGCGGGGGCTTCGTGGACCCACGGGCTCAGCCCAAGCAAGCCAACCCTACTTTCCAGGACATCCCACAATCCTGGCATCCCATAACACCACGCTATTTTTAAGGACAAGACCCTGGAAGATGTGCTCGTGTGCGGCCAGGGTGCCAGTATGTTTCAAAAATCCAGAGCTCATCTTTGAGATCGTCGGCTCAGACTTTGACATCATCATCGTCAGACAAAACCCGCCCTGAGCTGCCCGGAGGCCAAGGCGGCCCGTCCCACCTGCCGCTTCTAAAGCTTCCGTGCAGGAGCCTTTCCAGCCCCCGTCCAAAGGGTTTCCAGAAAGATGAAGGGTGTGCTTGCTGGTAGGGGGATGAGAAGTTTATCACCGTGTGAGGACGGGGACAGCCTGCTACGGGGACAAAAAGGGCAGTCAGTCCCTTAAAAAATTAGTTAGAAAGAGCATCTCAATTCCAGAGTGACAGCACAGCAGGGAACGATCCTTCGCCCCTCGCCTCCTTTGCGTCGTTTGCACGGCAGTGTTGCACGCGCCCTGCAGGAAGGGACGGGGGAGAGCTCTGAATCCGGGCCGACCCACGGAACACGGCGGCGCGCGGCTCCAAGGGTCCGGCGTTTCGTGTTTTCTCTCCGAACGAACTCAAGCCGGCCCGTCACAGGTGAGACCCCAGCCACCCCAGCCCACGGCCAGCCCCCCGACACGGGAAGACCGTCCCTGACCCGCTGCTGACCAAGGACATGTGAACAATTACCAGCACTGAGTGGTTTAAGACCCTGGGGTGGCTTGTTCCGCGGCTGTAGCTAACCGATGCGGACGGCATCGGGGTCAGAGACAAATATTTCATCAGAACATCCTCACTATTTGCTAAAATGTCGAGACTCAGAAAGAGATTTCCTTTTATCACATGACGTTTCACTGTTGTCTGCAATACTTTTGGGGGGGAACCAAGGCATCTGCTAATACGGAATTTTACGATAACGGCGTATGTGGGATGGGTATGGTTCTGCAAACTTACATTTTCTGCTCGCTTTTGCAACATGCGTCGTTTGTATCCCTCGAACGCGGAAAATATTGCGCTTCTTTGATTTTGCTAAAGGAAACGTGGACGCCACTAAAACACTAGGCCATTTTGGCAATGCAGGAAATCAATACCGAGACCGCAGAACTGCCCTTCTGCTGTGGCTCTGCAGCCACGGCTGTCACGGGCAGGACAGTTCTCCCAATGGGGAACAAATCCCCGGCTGGGGCTCCGTCCGATCCCAGACCCCTGTCCCTCGCCTGGCAGGGAGGCTCGGCTGCACCGGCATTGCTGGGGTCTGAGCTGCGTGACTGGACCCATTCATTTGACCTCTGGGCGGACGGAAGCCCAGGACAGGCTGGCAAGGGAAGGGTCAGCCACGGCCTGCAGTCCAGGGAGCCAGAAGCAACCTGGTTCCGGGCGCAGGCACCTGCCGCCAGCTTCCCCGACTCAGGAAACCTGTCTCCTGCCCGCTGGCCCCCAAGTCCCTCTTGCTTTCCAGGGATCTTGCCCCCGATAAACTTTCAAACCCTGTTCTTCCTTAAGCTCTTGATCACAGAGAAATCGTTCTATTCTTTTTCTGATCTTAAAATCGCAACCACGGGGGCGCCTGGGTGGCTCAGTCAGTGAACCGTCCAACCCTTCATCTCGGCTCAGGTCACGATCTCACGGTTTTGTGAGTCCGAGCCCCGCGTCGCGCTCTGCCCTGACAGCCCGGAGCCTGCTCGGGATTCTCTCTCCCTCTCGCTCTGCCCCTCCCCTGCTCTCTCTCTGTCTCTCTCAAAATAAATACACTAAAAAAAGTTAAAATCGCAACCATCATTTTCCAAAGGAGGAAGAGCAATTACATTCACGTCAACATTTTAGACATTTACAAGGAAACAAATTTTTCGTATTTAAGTGCTTCTGTTTTCTGATAAGACAAACCTCCCTGAAGACTTGTTGAACTCTCATGAGTCCAACGAATTAAACTGTTAAATATCGACAAATCTTTAAAGTCTCTTCAAATTCCAGGGCTGTTCACAAACTCACTGAAGTCCTATTCAACTTAAAATTATAAATCTGGGGGCGCCTGGGTGGCTCAGTCGGTTGAGTGGCCGACTTCGGCTCAGGTCATGATCTCACGGTCCGTGAGTTCGAGCCCCGCGTTGGGATCTGTGCTGACGGCTCGGAGCCTGGAGCCTGGAGCCTGGAGCCTGTTTCGGATTCTGTGTCTCCTCTCTCTGACCCTCCCCCGTTCATGCTCTGTCTCTCTCTATCTCAAAAATAAATAAACGTTAAAAAAAAAAAAAATTTTTTTTAAAAAAAAAAAATTATAAACCTGGGGACGACCGGGTGGCTCAGCCAGCTAAGCTTCTGACTCCTAATTTCATCTCAGGTCACGATCTCACAGTTCATGGGTTCGAGCCCTGCGCTGGGCTTTGTGCTGACAGTGTGGAGCCTGCCTGAGACTCTCTCTCTCTCCCTCTCTCTCTGCCCCTCCCTCATTCATGTGCATGCGTGCTCTCTCTCTCAAAAATAAATAAGCTAACTGAAAAAAATTACAAATCCAGATCAGTCATTAAAGTTTTAAACTAGAAGCATAAGGCTAGTCCATTGGATGATCTAATACGCTAAACTCTTTTAAATATATAGCAAGTACCGAACATACCAAGCCCACGGCGCTGGTTTCTAAATTTAGCAAAACGATATGCATAGGAGAGTCCTGCTTTCCAGTGTCATCGCTTTGCTTGGTCCCCATGCTCGAGGGGACAGAGATGGTTACTCACCAGGGAAATGAGGGGTTGTGACACCCCACCTCCCCGCAAGTGCCCTTTCTCACGATCTACCCGGCCGAGCTTTTTATAACCACCGTGCAATGGCCTCCAGACCTAAAAAGGGCCGCTCTCACAGTCCGCGCCTGTGGGTTTAGATCCGGTCGGCATTCGGGGCCCCTCGGGAGGTCCGCCACCCACACTCAGGCCGGAGCCGCAGAGCCCAGGGAGGCCGCGGCCAGCCGCCAGTCCTCAGGCAACATGGCCAAGAGGTGGCTGTCGCGAGCCACCGGGAGCCTGGGCTTGTCTGCTTCCGCTCGCGTCTCGTTGTTGGAAACGTCTTCCCAGCGGGCGCGGCAGACGCCCGAACGCCGTCCACGCCGCAGGTCGGCCCCGCGCGGCCCTCGAATGTGGGGCCTTCCCCTCCGCCCTCCTGGGGGTGGGACCACAGCCACAGGCAGCAGCGGGCATCGAGTTCCGCCTCTGCCCTTGGCCCGAAGCCGGGCGGAACTTGGCCACACACAATACGTGGGTGCAAGCACGTGAGTCGCTACACAATCGATCCCGAGCTCGCGCACGTGACGTGGCGAGGCACCGGGTCCTAGGGGCGGGGGGGTCGGCTTCCCATCAGAGGCGTTTGGACCGGCTCTGCTCGGGAGTCGCAGCACATCAGCCCAGCGATGCTTGGAGAAGTCCCACACGGAGCGTGTCTCCCAAGCAGGTCACGTTGTGTCCGCGTGACCCTGCTGAGGACTGTACGGTTTGGGTCACGACCACCCGTTTGCTCCCCTCCTTGCCGAGCCCCCCAGGAGTCAGAGCTTCGCCACCCTCCCGACTTGGGGCTGCGGCTGGCAAAATGGCTTTGCCGTGCTCTGGCGAGGGCGGCCCCTGCCCCCCAGCACCAGCAGTCCCCCGCGCACCGTGACCAGGAAGGGGCCTGCTGGGAGCCCCGCCGGGCTCTCGGCTCCTGCAGCCAAAGCTGACCGACACAGAAACCAGAACCAGAAGCGGGTCCCCCCCCCCCCCCCAGCGATGATGGCACGGCGACATCGGCTTTGGTGGAGAGAAAGTTCTGGGGGGGCCGGAAGCATGTCGTGTCACGACACAGCAAAATATTTCCTAAACGATGCCCGAGACAACCGGGACGGCAGGTCTGCGGGGAGGCAGCGTGTGGCTCCGGGGAGGACGCTCTGAGGCGGGTCCACGGGTCCGCGGTGGACAGCGGGCTTCGGCCGGTTTCCTGGGAAACACGGTGCTTGGAGAGCTGATGGCCTGTCCCAAGCGGGCACGGCGGGGGAAGGGGCATCCAGAAATCCCTGGACCGCACGGTCAGAAGATGAAATTCTTCCTCATGGGTAAAAGTATGAGATTTGTGGCCCCAGGCTGGGGTTAAGACCCAGCGTGGGGACAAAGCCCGAATCGGGGGATGGGCCTCATGCCTTCGGGGGACACCACCCGAAGGGTGGTCTGCGGCCAAGTCTAAAGAGGCAGCACAGGGGCACCTGTGGTTCAGTAGGTTGACCATCCGACTCTTGATTTCGGCTCAGGTCTCGATCTCAGGGCCACGGGATCGAGTCCTGAGTCTGGCTCTTCCTTGACCGTAGAGCCTGCTTGGGACTCTCTCTCTCCCTCTCTCTCTATTCTCCCCACCCCCAAATAAGTTTAAAAAGTTATCTTAAATCTGAAGAGGGAACACACCTAGGAAAGAGCGATGGGTGTGGCTTTGGGAACAAGGAACTGTGTCAACTCAAATATATATATTTTTTAAGATTTAAGACAGTAGGACTGGCCGGAGAGCCACCAGCCCGGATCGACTGCGAAGGATAGAAAACAACCATTGGCCCCAACCTGTCCACAGTCGGGGGGCAGGCGAAGGAGGCTCCTCAGCCACCGGAGAGGTGATCTTCTCAAGGCCCCCGCAGATGTGTCCAGGAAGATGCCGGAAACAGGGGCATCTCCCCGGGAGTGGGACCAGGAGCCCGGAGTGCACGGGCATCGCTCAGCTCCGTGGCCCGTACGCGGGTCTCGGGGTCCGGAAGCCACGTCCAGACATAACGCGCGTCACAAGAGCCTGGATTTCGAGCTCGATGCCTTTCAGGGGCTGGAGCGTCTTGCGTGTGTCAGAGAAGCAAGCGTTTGTGACCAAACGTTGGGACAGGCGGTGTTCCCACCGTCGCTCGCTCCCTCCCACCCGTGCCCTGCTTCCCTGCGGGAGAGCCCCCTGGCCCGGACGCCGGGACGCGGTGGGGGGGCGGGGGGAGCAGAGCCGCCCACGGCCCCAGCGGACGCAGGTGACGCACTCGTGCAGGATTGGTCTGTCCCTCGGGTCGCTTCCCCCTCCATCAGTCTCCTGAGGCTGCTGCCAAAGTCGTCACAAACCTAGTGGCTGAAAACAACAGAAATGTGTTCTCTCACTGTCCTGGAGGCCAGAAGGCCGATCTGGGTGTCACGGGGCTAAAACCAAGGTGCTGGCAGGGCCGGTTCCCTCTGGAGGCTCCCGGGGCAGACCAGAGGCGTCTGCGTCCCCGGCGTGCGGCGCTACCTCGGTCACCACAGCCGGCAGCAGCTGCTCTCTCCTCTGACTCGACCTCTGCTGACCCCTGACAACGTGGCCCCACGAGGAGAAGCCAAGTGGCAGCCACATCCGCAAGGAATCGGGGCTGGTGCAGAGGCCAGGCTGCGTCCTCCTGGGCCTCCTGCGGCGATGGCTCCTTCTGGAACCATGCGGGGCTCCCCACGGCCCGCTGCCCCCACCCTTGCCCCCCACAGCCCTCCCCGCTGGGCACGGGGCCACAAGCAGGTGGCACTCATGCTTCCCCTACGCCTGTGGCTCATCACTGGCTCCCAGGGGGCTTTGCAGGGACGGGGCGGCAAAGCCCGCACGACGTGCTGGAGAGAGAATACGAGGGCGTCCCGCTGCCCGCTCAGCACAGACAACGGAAGCCCCCTCTGCGGTCCCCATGCTCCCGGGGGCCCGCTCTCTGCTCTGAGGACCCTCCGCGACCTAGGGCTCCGGCCCTGCCCCCCACCCCCCCCCCGTTAGACGCCGGGCCTCATTTTCAGCGGGGTCTGCCCCGGAAAGGGGTGGGGATCCGGCCCCAACCATCACGGAGGCTGCCGGCTGCCCGGTCGGAGGCTCGTCCAGGGTCACACCTCAAGTAGCGTCACCGCCGACAGTGCAGCCAGGGTGACGAGGAGACCCCGTCACCATCCATCAGCACCGTGCCAGCGGCTCGGCCGACGCTCCGGCCAAACGGTTCGCGTGGGAACCAGCGAGGAGGAAGAAAAGCCACGTTGCTTCCAGCCGGCACGACCCCGGGCCGTGAAAATCCACTGGCATCAGCTGTAAGGCCGTTCCAAGCCCCGGGAAACATCAGTCCGTGACTGGGGACCGAATGAACGCGGAGAAACCCAGAGCCGTCACGGGCGCAAACGACACGTCCCGTGTGGTAAGATGCCCGTGTAACGTAGTAACAGGGGAAAAGGCGAAGTAGGTAGGAGTGACTCAGAAATGTGGAGGGTCTGCAAATGGCAAACCTTCCTAAATTAATCAATAAATGTAGGAAAAGTTCTCCTAAAATATGTCGCACAGCTTTTTATGGGAACCAGTCAGATTCTAAAATTTGTTTTAGTGTTTATTTATTTTTGAGAGAGAGAGAGAGACAGAGCACAAGCAGGGGAGGGGCAGAGAGAGAGGGGGACCCAGAATCCGAAGCAGCTCCGGGCTCCGAGCTGTCCGCACAGAGCCCGGCGCGGGGCTCGATCCCCCGAAACCTCGAGACCACGACCTGAGCCGAAGTCGGACGCTCAGCCGACCGAGCCACCCAGGCACCCCTGGAACCAATCAGATTCTGAAATCCGTGTGGAAAAGAAAACTGAAGGGGTGGCCAACGCCGGACCTCAGCTGGCTGCACAGCCCAGGAGCTGACACAGGTGTCTTCACTTCGTGGTGGCCGGAAAATATCAAAAGGCTTGTCTTTTGTGACACCTGGAAATAGCGGGCCGTAACTGTTAGCAGCCATTAGTGAAGTCTTGTGGGCACGGGCTCCCGCCGTGGGTGGTGAGTACGTGGGACAGGGCCAGCCTGGCCGGAAGTGACCATTCCTCCCGGGGCCAGCCCTGTTCTGGGGCGGCGCGCGGCCACGCTTAACCCCACCCCCCGGGGCTCGCCGAGTCCGGCCGAGCGCACTGGAAGGCGGTGTGCCCAAGGTGCTGGGTCCCTGCCCCGGTCTGCTGACATCCCAGCCGGGGACGCGGACGGTCAAGGGCACGACGGGGGGCGTCTCGGATGGGGTGACCAGAGCGCGCCTCTGCAGAGGAGACAGAATGGAGGCCCGAGCGTCGCCAGCGCCTGGAGGGAAGGTGGGAGAGGAGAGGCCAAGGCCGCGGGACAGGAAGCACCCGGGGTGCGGTCACAGAGGCGACCCAGGGCTCAGCAGACACCACAGTCACCCCCTCACGGGGCTGTTCTGCAGGGGTGTGGGGGAGGGGTGTGAGGCAGGGGAAGCAGAGCCAGGCACACGGCAGGAGCCGAATGAAAGTCCCCTCTTTCGAGGAGTGAGACCCGATGTTCGGCCGAGCAGCTGCGGGTCCACGAGACGAGCAGGTGCAAACACAGATACTTTGCACGTGGCGACGAACTTCGGGGGGGCACCCGGAGTCCCCCCACCCCTGCACCGGCCCCGCCCTCAGCCTGCAAGGTGCCGCGGAGTCGTTTTGGCCAGAAGCCCCCTCCCCCGATGGCTACTCGTGTTGTCTCCCCCGCCCCCGCACCGAGTGCCCCCGGCCCCGTCCCCGCTGGTAGCTGCTCCTGTCGGGGCGGCCTCCAGGCTCGGCTGGGCCTCTGTCCCCCCCTCCCCCGGTGTCGCCCAGCCGGGCCGGATTCCCGGCTCCTCCCGTCCACCCCGAGCCCACCGCCCAAGGAGGGGGGCGGGGAGGGTCCATCCAGGGCCGGTGTCGGCGGCCTGAGTCTCGGGGGGACGGCTCGCGGGGCACCCCGCCCTTCGTGCAGCACTGCAGCCAGCCCCGTGTCAACCCCTAATCGCGCCCTGCTGGTGCACGTCACCGGGGCCACGAGGCCGCTGCGCGGAGGGCACCCCTGCCCCAGGAGGGGCCGGTCCGCCCGACTTCATTAATCTGACGCCGGCTCGAGTGTCAAAGTGCACGCGATTTCTTGTAAAAATGATCTGGCTGCTAATTAGGCTGTTTATAACTTGTTCCCTGGTCACTAATGATAATTAACATGCAAATTAGCTCGGGGAGGGGAGGCTCTGGGGCCCCAGTTCATTACCCCGTTAATTACTGTTTGCATACTTAGACAGCACAGATATAAATGGCGGCGGTTAACGTAATGGGCAGGATGATAATTACACCAACGACATCTCGAAAAGTCATTTCGTTGTGTTATTTCTCTGCGTGATTAATGATTCCGTGCCTGCTTGATAGACTTCGTTTATTCAAACCAGGACCAGCCAGCAGGCCCATTAACCCCCCGCGCCCCTCCCCTGCCGGCTCCCAAGTTCCGGAGGAAGGGGAAGGCAGAGGAGAGAGTTGAGTGGCTTTGGGGGAGGAACTTTCCAAACTTTCCCCTTCCTTCCTTCCTTCCTTCCTTCCTTCCTTCCTTCCTTCCTTCCGTCCTTCCTTTCGTCCTTCCTTCCTCCTTCCTCCCTTCCCCTCTCCCTCCTTTCCTTCCTTCCTCCCTCACTCCTTCCTTCCTTCTTTTGTTCTTCCTTCCTTCCTCCCTCCTTCCCTCCCTCCTTCCTCACTTCCCTCTCCCTCCCTTCTTCCTTCCTCCCTCCCTCCTTCCTTCCCTCCTTCCTTCCTTCCTTCTTTCCTTCCTCACTTCCCCCCTCCCTCCTTTCTTCCTTCCTTCCTCCTTCCCTCCCTCCTTCCTTCCCTCCTTCCTTCCTTCCTTCCTTCCATCCTTCCTTCCTTCTTCCTTCCATCCTTCCCTCCTTTCCTCCCCCTTCTCACTTCCCCCCTCCCTCCCTTCTTCCTTCCTTCCTTCCTTCCTTCCTTCCTTCCTTCCTTCCTCCCTCCTTCCCTCTCTCCTTCCTCACTTCCCCCTCCCTCCCTTCTTCCTTCCTCCCTCCCTCCCTCCTTCCTTCCCTCCTTCCTTCCTTCCTTCCTTCCATCCTTCCCTCCTTTCCTCCCCCCTTCCGCCCTTCCCCCCTCCCTCCCTTCTTCCTTCCTTCCTTCCTTCCTTCCTTCCTTCCTTCCCTCCCTCCTTCATCCCCCACCTGTCAGGTACCTGCTGGACAACTGTAGCTGAACCTTGCTCTTCGGGAGCCAACATCCCAAGGAAAAAAGCCAACATCAGGCAAGCACACTGTGCCAGGTGGCAAAGCAAATGAGGCGGCAGGGGGAAGAGGGAGCTGCTTTAGATGCAGGGGTCGGGGGGAGGGATGGTCAGGGAAGGTCTCTCTAAGGAGGGACGATTGAGCCCAGACCTGAAAGAAGCGAGAGAGGAAGTGTCAGGGAAGAGGAGCAGGCAGTGCAAAGGCCCTGGGGCAGGACGGGCTCCTGGAGGAACCGGTGGGGTTGGGGACCTCAAGGGAGCCAGGACGGCTGGGCTGAGTGACCGGCGGGGGCGGGGGCAGTCCCATGGGCAGGAGCTGTTAGTTCAGGGGAGCCCCAGAAGCCTCCTTGATAAAAACACCTGATGAAGAGCCGTCTCCACTGGCGCCTAAACCGAGGCTTCACCCACAACAGCGCCCCTGACGCAGAGACGGCCCTCGGCCAACCGCCAGCCCTGTAACTGAGACTGAAACACGCAGAGCGACAGGTGGGCGGGTGGGTGAGGGGAAGGTGGGGGCGCCCCTCCCCCGTTGCATTATTGGGAGGAGCCGCCCCGTGACAGGTGTGGCCTCCGCCTGCCAGGCCGAGGGACGGGACGGGGCCAGGCCTGGGGGTGGTGCCCCGCGAGGAGGAAGCCCCAGGATGAGAGGGCCTCCCCGCAGGCTCCAGGCTCCAGAGGACGCCGACACCCCCTGCATCCTGCCTGTTCGGCCGCAGGGACGAGAAGCTGAAATTTCATCTGGTGACGACCAGGTCCCCACCCACTGCTGTCCCCGGATCCCTGCCGGTGTCCAGCCACTGTGGCCACAGGTAAGCCCCTCAGGGTGAAGTAGGGGCGGCTCGGAGTCCCGAGGGCGTCCTGAGCCTGGCAGCCGGGGGGCCCCCGGGGGGCTCACACGCCCTCGGACAGCACCCCGGGGCTCACGGGACGCTGGATGGATTCTGAGCCCAGAGAAAGAGCCGGAGCCTCAAATGGCCGCCCGGCCAGGAAGCAGCCCTGAGCGAGCCCAGAGTCACCTGTTAGGGGCCCAGGAGCACCCTGCCCACCCGCCTGACACGGGGCGGAAGCCACAGAACTGTGAGGTCAATCCCAAGGCCACAGCCAGCAGCCCGCATCCCTAAATTACTTCTGCTTCCAACTTCCCTGCCATGCTTCTGCTCACGCCTAAGACAATTCTGGTGACGGGGCTCAGAGCTCCCTTTCCAGCTGGTGGGTCTTTATCCCCGAGTCGGCCATGACCGGGACGGCATCCAGAGCGGGGACCACGCGCCCCCGCGGGGGGTCACGACATGGGTGCCCGTGTCCCTCGGAGCTGCCACTCCGTGGCTGGTTCAGGGACAGCAAGGAGTCCTGCAGGAGACCCCCTCCCTCCCTCTCCGGGCCGGGTCTGATAAGCCCGGGGCGCCTCTGGCGACCCGGAGGGACAGCCCCTGCGGCCCCTGTTCCCACCAGGCTCGTGATCCACACAGCGCTTGTGGGCTCCTCACCGCGAAACCCCGCTTCCCCTAAAGCTGGGGATGAGCCGTGGCCTCCCCTCAAAGACGCCACCTGTCCTGTCCTGTCCTGTTCTAGAAGACACAGCGGCACAAGGGCTCCACCTGACGCTGGTCAGGGAGTCAGCTTCCTGTCGAATTCAGGTCAGCCCACGCACACGTGACACCTGCTCATGGTCCCGCCTCCTGAGCCCCCCGCCCGGTGCCAGGAGGCAGGGGCCCTGGGCTTATCCGCCAAGTGTATGGCTCTGAGGCCGGGGGGCCGTGGCCACGGCTCGCGGGCCACTGAGATCACCGGGATCGTCTGGCCTGCGCCTGCAGGCGTGCGGGCTCCATGTGCAGGGCGGAGAGGCAGGGGGCCCATCAGAGCTGACGTGCTGGTGAGAGGCCTGCCGCCTGTGCGCCCCGGGCCCCGCACGGCCCCATGTGGCGGCCCCACTCTATTATGGCTTTTGCCTAATTAGGGTAATTTAAGTGAAAGTGATCAAAGCGACGGGAGAGCTCTTCATAAACTGTCACCACCGCGTTCGTTCGCGGCTCGGGGGCTCTGCCCTTGTGAAAGTCGCGGGGACGGGGCCCTGCCAGCCACGCCCCCCCGCCCCCTGCACATCTGGATCCCAGACTCTGCCTCTGCCCGTGGTGCCCTCCCTAATGGGCCGAGAGGCCACATCCCAGGAGCGGGATCCCCGGGAAGGACGTCAGGGATGCGACGGCCCCCACTCCCAGGGCCCCCACCACCCTGCCACATGGCACCTGTGTCACCCCCCCCCCACACACTCCGCCAGAGGCACCCCAGCCTGTTTCTCTGAGCCCCGCAGAGGAACCTGGGTTTACCTGGCATCTGAGCAACCTGAACTGGGAGGGGCCTCGCCCAAAGCAAGAGGATCTCTCCAGGGACATGCTAATCACTGACTCTCCCCCCCACCCTCCCTCCACCAGCCACCTGTGCAAGGCTCAACATCTCAGAGCCTTGCTGCTACCTCCTGCTGGGGTAGGGACGGCAGGAGGCGGAGGGGGTTCCTAAAATAGCACCTTCCTCAGCTGCAGTCAAGTTGACCCTGGGCCAGCAGGCTGAGGTCGCTGCTCCTTACAGCCGAGGGACCTCTCCCCAAGCAAGGGCAGGCCCTCTGCTCAGCACGGGTTGTCTGGGCCGGACCCAGGAAGTCAGCAGAAAGGGGCTGGATGCGCAGATAAGGGTCCACCTGCAGGGTGTTGGGAACAGCCCGCGGGAACACCCACAGGAGCCCACGTGGAGGGGGTGGCCCGAGAGCCGGCTTCCACGGAAGCAACCCGCGGGAAGAGGGGCCGGTGGGGAAGGGGCCCCGAGGCAGCCAAGGCAGAGTTCTGGGCGGCCAGGCCTCAGGCTCTTCTCCGCAGAGCTCCCTCCTCCTCGGTGAGGACGGTGAGGATGCGGTGAGTGCTGGTCCCGGTCCCCAGTGGCCCGAGCCCCACCTCCCGCAAACTCGGGGTTCTCTGCTCGGAGGCTGCCCAGACCCTGGCCCTGCAGGGCCGCTCAGCCCTCCTCCTCCCGGACCCTTCCCCGGGCCAGGGCCTGGGGGCGTGGCGGGGGTCCGGGGCGGGGCAGAGGGCGGGGCCAGGGCCTGGGGGCGGGCAGAGTCTGGGGTGGAGCGGGGGCCCAGGGCGGGGCCAGGGCCTGGGGGCGGGGCGGGGCGCGCCCGGCCGCTGGGGGCGCCGCTGAGCAGCCGGGACGCCGGGTGTTGACTTTCTCCCGGGAAACGGACCCGGCGACGCAGCCCACCCCCCCCCCCCAACCCTCCATGCGGCTGCGCGCGCCCCGCTCAGCCTCGGAGCACAGGCGAGTGTGCGTGTCTGAGCGCACAGGCGGGTGCGAGTGAGCGTGTGTGCATGCGTGTGTGCCTGGGTGAGTGCACGCGTGTGTTCTGTGTCGCAGGGTGCTTGTGCGGGCGTCCGTGTGTTGGACAGCGTGTATTAGGTGGGGCTTGTGTGCAGGCGCTCTGGGACCCGAGAGAGAATGTCCCCGAGTACTGTCGTTAGGACTTCAGGTCGGGTTTGGCAAGGGAGGGAGGGGACTGGCAGGGGCTAGTCCCCGGGAACCGACCTCAGAACTGACCCCCTGGCCTGGGCCACCGAGGCTCCCCACCCCCACCCAGGAGCCAGGCAAGTGCCCCTCACCTCCCCAGCTGCCCAGGGCACCCACGTGGAATGGTGGACTGGGGAGGTGGGCAGAGGTGTGGCCCTGAGTTTGGGCGGGTCTCTGCAGATTCAGACAGCTGAGAAGGTGGCCCCTGTGACCAGGACAGGGAGGGGGTCGTGTGTTCCACCTTCCTGAGGGGTCCTCCGCCTGGGTGGGGGCCGGAGGGGGGGAGGCAAGGGCCTAGAGTCCCTGACCCCGCAGGCCCTGACACTGGGGTCTCAGTGGGGAGGGTTGCGGACTAACCCCACAACCCCCTCCCCACCCTAGGTGCCCGTGAGGACTGGACACGGGCCCTTCGCGGGCACTGCGTGATGTCGGCCCAAGAGCTCGTGGCCTGCCTCTGCCGGGAGGGAGACCGGCACCTGGCCCTGGGAGAGCCCCCCTTGGCCACCGCCTTCTACCTGGCTGCCTTCAGCTGCCACGCCCCCTCGGCCCTGCGGAGCGTCCGCGCTGCCCTGGCGGAGGCACAGGGGGCGCCGGTGGTGGCCACGCTCGAGGCCTGGTGCCGGGGCGACAGCCAGATCCCGCCCATCCACTGGGACGGTATGGCGGTTGTGTCCCTCACGGGGACCCTGGCCTCCGCGTTCCTGGCCGCCCTCTGCCCGGACCACCCGGCCACGGTCCTGCACTCCCTGGCCGGCCTGCTGGCACACGGGCACCACGAGGAAGTGGTGCGGCGCTGCGACAGCCTGCTGGATGCCCACGGCCAGCAAGCCCTGGAGCTACAGCTGACCCGCGCCCTGGCCCGCGTCCTGTCCGGGCTGCAGGCCGACGCGGGCGCGGTCGACTATCTGCAGGCCTTTGCCTCGAACGCAGACCGGACCGTGGCCTTCGTTCGAACCCACCAGAAGCCCTACCTCCCCGTGCTGATCGGCACCCTCCAGGACTACATCTCAGGGCGCCGGGAGGCAGAGGACGGCACCGGCCTGCAGGAGACCGCCTGCCGGGGACTCCTGGCAGCCCTGGACCCCGGGGGCACCTGGAGCCACGCCCTGTCACCGGAAGCCCTGCTGCGCAGCGGCAGGTATGAGGACTGCCGGGCAGCGTGCAGCCGGGCCCTGGAGTCTGACCTGGTGGGCAGCGGCCCCCAAGGTAAGAGTGTGGCTCTTGTCCCCTACGTGCCGGGTGGAAGTCGCCCAGCCAAGCCTTCACAGCGTGCTTCAGGGCTGGTTACGGTGCAGTGGTGGGGGTGGGGGGGGGGGGTGTTCCCGGAGTGAGGACAGCACAGTGACCAGATGGACAAGCCCCTGCCCTTACAAAGCACCCAAGAAAAGGAACAAATAAAAAATGTGCTTAGAAAAATGGACCGTGCAAGGTGCCACTCTAGCTGGGTGGTCAGCGGGGGGCTTCTTGGAGGAGGTATCATTTGAGTTAATACTGAAGGGTGCCAGGCAGCAGAAACAGAACATGGCAGGTCCCTAAGAGAGACAGAACTTGGGGTGTCCGTGCCACTGAATGGAGCCGTAGTAGCCGTCAGGGGGCAGGAGCAGAGGGAGAAGGGAGGCCCTGAAGAGATAGCTGTGGCTCAGCCCTGCCGGCCCTGAAAGGACTTTGGACTTTACCCCCAGAGCAGCAAGGAACCATAGAAGAGTTTTAAACTACGGAGAGATGTGCTCTCGGCTGCATTTCTAGTTCCTTCTGTCTGCCGTGTGCAGAATGTGCCGAGGGAGCCAGAGTGATCACAGAAGATGCTAAGAGGCTGGGAGGCTGGGAGGAGGACCAGGCTGGGGGGAGGACTAGGGCAGGAGGAGGACCAGGTTAGAAGGAGGACTAGGTCGGGAGGAGGACCGGGCTGGGGGAGGACCAGGTTAGAAGGAGGACCAGATCGAGAGGAGGACCAGGCCGGGAGGAGGACCGGGAGCAGATGGGAAAGGGGGCCATGGGGGACTTAGGCACCCCCAGTTTGAGATACCGCTCCTCTCTGGTCCGTTTACTGGGTCCTCCTCCGGTGGGGGGCTGGGACAGAGCGTGGGTCAGTGGGTGAAGTCCCAGGAGCCCCACGCCACCCTACCACAAACCCTCTAAGATCCTTCCCGGCCGCGCGGCCTCTCCCACCCTTCCCCATGTGCACGTGGGGCTGGTGGCTGCACTGGCCTCTGAAGCTCACTGTTGCGGTTCAGTGAAAATATGTGTCCAACCCTTAAAATGGTGTCACCCATTAAGCACTCAAAAACATGTCCCTTGTGCCAGTCATGTGGACATGTCATTAGGCGGCTGAGCACATGAGCCTTGAGATGAGAGGGAGCTTGGTTTTAGGAAGAGGTTTCAGAATCCAACACACAAAGAAGGGGTTCAGAGTTAAGGGTCTAGACAGGGAGACGGGGGCAGCCGGGCACCTAGAGATGGGGAAAGGCAGTGCCAGCCGCCTTCCCCTGAACACTAGGTGGGCAGACGTTTTAAGGTTTGACGTGCATCCTCGCTGAACGCACACAGCAAGCGTCGGGGGTGATCCAGCCACACCCCCGGGGCCGTGAAGTTAGACCAGTGAGCCACGGGGGCACACGGAGAGGGAGGCTCCACCAGGCCACCACCAAGGCCCCGGGCCTGGGAGTGAGGCCACCTTACACCTTCCCGCCCAGGCAAGCCACCAGATGACTGTAGGCATGAGGGAGCCCGGGTGAGATCACCAGAACTGCTCACCTCCACCCAAGTAGCCCAAACTGAGAATGAATCATGGGCTCTTCTGGTTGTCGAAACGGTCATTGTTTTCAGCCACTAAGTTTCGGGGCAGTTTGTCACACAGCAGTAGTAGCCAATACAACTGCCGACTCACGGCAACAGGCTTTGGTGCGTGTTTCAGCCAAAACTCAGTGAAATAACAGGGGAGTTACAATTTCCCGTGTCCACGATCGTATTATCCACTACCTTCATTAATGAAAGGAGAACGTATGATCGTCGCAAGGAACTCAGGAAAAGCAGTTTGGAATATTTTTGACACAATTTTGACAAATGTACGCAAAGACTAGAAGGGAACGTCCTTCACTGAGAAAGATGCTATCAACACCTGACCCAAATGTCAACTTAACGGTTGGGAGAAGTCTTCCGTTTAAAGTCAAGAATGTGGTGGCTCCCCGCCTCCCCTGTGTCCACGATTGTACTAGAGATCCTAGCCAATGCAACAAGATAAAAATAAATAAATGTCGGACTAGAAAGGAAGAAACAAAGTTATTCCAGACAATGTGATTAGCTACGCAGAAAGCCAACGGATACAGCAAAAAGGTATTAGGTATAGGGACAGAATTTAAATGGAGGTACAGAACGCACTGACATTTACAGACACGAGCAACAAACATAAACTTTATCATTTGAAAATATACCGCTCACTGTAGTGACGGAAAATAATTGGTTTCAAAGAGCTATAAAACTTTGTGGAGAAAATTATAAAACTTTATTTAAAAACAATAAAGAATACCCATGTAAGTAGTTATCCAATGTCCATTGTTAGAAAGAGTTGGTATTACAATAGAAGGGCAAAAAAACAATAGCAGACAAGACAAAGAAGAAGAAGAAGGGGAAGGAGACGAGCAGGAGGTGGGGGGGGGAGAGGGGGAGGGGAGAGAGAAGGAGAAAATGGAGTGGAAGACAGTGGTATAAAGATTTCCCCTACCAGTCAATACAAAGCTATACTAACCAATACCAAAGGTTACTGACTTCAGGGACAGTTGGAAAGAGCAATAAAACAAATTCGAAAGGCCAGAAACAGACCTGTGGGCATCCAGAAGTTGATATGTGAGAGTGAGCATCACAGGTCTATAGGGAAAGAAGACGACCATTATTTAGCGGATGCTGCTGATTCTGCAAAAAAATAAAAATAAAAATAAGTAAATTCCAGGTGGATTATGTGATAGCTACGTTGTAGAGTTTCTAAAAGAAAATGTAAGAGAACGCCACTCTGATTTCTTGTGGATGGCTGGACTTCTTAAGACACAGAAAGTGGAAACAAAGGGAAATTTGTTGTGTTTGATTAAATTTAAGATTTTAAGCTTCCATTTTGCCCACAACTATAGGAAATTAAAGGAAAATCGACATCAGAGAGAAAATATTTGCAAAATATACAATGGGCAAAAGATGACTACTTAGAGTATTTGGAGAATTCCTACATATCAATAAGAAAAAACATTCAATATGAGAATTGGCAAAAGCGTTTCCCATAAGAGAAAACACAGATGGCAAAGAAATATGAAAAATGTTCACCATCATGGTAATGATATGAATGCAAATTAAAACAATGAGATACCACTCTCCACCCACCACATTGGAAAAAATAATTAAAATTTTAAAAATTGGCCTCGCTAGTAATCAGGAAAATTAAAATTAAAGCAACAGTGGAATAGCATTTATATCCCCCCGTATTGTCGAAATGTTTAAGTCTCACAATAGAAGCGTCTGGCTTCCATAATGGTGGACGAGCTTGACTGGACTGTGTCCCACAGGTAACAGTGATAAAATTTGGCCAAAATATAAAATGCAATCATTTGAAGGCACCGAACGGTGACCAAATGTACACCACGCGAGAGGCACAGGCTTGCAGCTTTTTGCCAGAGGAAGCCCCCTCAGTCCATGTGTTAGCCAAGTAAAACAGGAAGCTGCCGTTGTACTGGGTTGAGAGGTTGCAGGACAGAGTTCAGGCTGAGAAAAGTGGCTGGAAAGTTTAGAAGGAAAGTCCTGAAGAGGGGGGAGCCACAGAGGGGGTTAGACCCCAAATCTGTGTATTAAATCCACTTGAATCCCTGATGGGCCACCAAACTGCACATCCGTGGGAGAGACTGGGTGGTCTGAAAGAGCAGCTGCTGGGAGCTTCAAGGACTCACCAGAGATTTTAGCTGGGCCCAGCAAAGAGAAGACGGAATCTGGGGGGTTGATCCTGTCCACTGTAACTGCCTGCTGACACAAAATCCCCTTCGGAGGAACATAACTGAATCCAGAGTCTCTACAAAACACCAACAGGACATGCAAAGAAACTGGGAAATAAAATGGAAGCCACAGTCAGGAGACAAAGAAGTCAACAGAAACTGAGCCCAAGATGATCCAGGTGCTGAACTTAGCAGACTAAGGACTTGAAAGGAACTATTCCAGATCGATTCAAGAACCAAAGGAAAATACGGTTACAATGAATGAACAGATGTGGAATCTGAGGCGGTAAATGGACACTGGTTTTAAAAAGAATGAAACGGAGATTCTAGATTTGAAAAATGCAGAGCGTATTGGAGAAAGCAGAAGAGCCAGTCAAGTTGAAGATAGAAATTATCCGGTATGAAGAACACGAGAAAAATGAGCAGAATCTTGGTGACGTGTGGGACAGTGTCTGGAAGTCTGATTGGGTAACTGGAGCCTCAGAAGAACAGAGAACACACTTCCATGTGGGTAAATAGGTAGCAGATCCCCACGGGCCCCAAGGGCTCTCCGCCTACCGCAACTCCCTAGGACGTGAAGTATTGTAAAACTCAGGCATAGAATTTTGTTCAGAAACGAGTAAAGGACAGGAAAGGCCCAAAGCATCCTACTTTGCCACCAAGACTAGACACGGTGACCTTGTTGGTTGGTTGATCTCAGGGTGCGAGATTTTTCTTTTTTTTTTTTTTAATTTTTTTTTTTACATTTATTTATTTTTGATAGAGAGAGACAGAGCATGAGTGGGGGAGGGTCAGAGAGAGAGGGAGACACAGAATCCGAAGCAGGCTCCAGGCTCCGAGCTGTCAACACAGAGCCCGATGTGGGGCTGAGCCAAAGTCAGAGGCTCAACTGACTGAGCCACCCAGGCGCCTCGAGTGTAGACCATTTTTAACCCCATTATAAAGCAGAAAAGGAAACTGAGGCACAGCGAGATTCCCTAAATGGCCCAAGGCCCCCACTGTGTAAGCAGCACTGGATGTATCCATATTCTATTCCCTGGCCCTGACCTGGGGCTCGGCTCCAGAGGGAGGCGCTGGGTCCCAACCCAGGCCAAAGGAGGCCAGCAGCAGAATGCTGAAGTTCCAGCCATCCCCTACCAAGGTCACAGGGTCAAGAACCTCCGCATTGACCCCGGGGGGTGGCCTGATCCCAGAGAGGGAACTCAATCCCCAAATCCATCGTTAAAAAGTAAAGAAGTTTTCTAACTAAATTTCCCTCTGGGCTCAGCGGTGAGACTGGCTTTGAACCCGCGGGCAGAGAACACTGCCCGACAGGCACCCCGGCTGTCCCGCCCGATTCTGCCCTGTCACTAACGGTCCATCTTCCGGATGCGATGTCCTGGGCTACTGGGACACTTTCGGGAGATGCCACGAGGTGCTCCAGAGGGCCCAAAGTGCCGCACGGTCGGGGGCTATAGGTGACACCCCGGAGGATGTGGCCCAACAGGCAGGACCAGTGCCTCTGTTTCTCTCCCCAGGTGAGCGTCTGGCCGCCCTGCTGGTCACCCGCGCGGCCGCGGCCTTATTCCTGGACGGTGGGGCCCGGGACCTGCTTCGGGACCTGCACGAGGCCTTCCGCCAGAGCCCCTCGGGGGCGCGGAGGCAGTTCGAGGCGGTGCTCTCCGCTGGGGACCGAGAGCGCGTGCGGGCCCGGGCGCAGGAGGCGGCGGATGTGGGCTTCGCCCACTTCCAGGAGGCCGTGCGGGGCCGCGCTGAGCTCCGCGAAAACTCGGGCCGCGAGCTGCTGGCCCCGGTGACCCGCGCGCTCCGTGTCCTGCTGCGCATTGCGCCGCCCGGGGAGCGCCCGGCCCTGGGCGCTCGCTTGGCTGAGTGCCTCCTGCTGGCCGGGGACACGGCGGGCTCCCGGACGCTGTGCGAGCGCTGGCTGCGGCCTGCGCGCGCCGGGGACAGAGCGCCCCTGTTGGCGCTGCGGGGCTTCTGCGCGCTGCACGCCGGCGACGCGCGGCGCGCCCGGGAGGACTTCCAGGAGGTGGTGGAGCACGGACCGCCGCACCTGGGCAGCTGCGTGCGCGCGCTGTGCGGCCGAGGGCTGCTGCGCGTGCTGACGGGTAGCACGTTCCTGGGCGCGCTGGACTATGTCACCGCCAGCCGGCTGCAACCCGAGGAGGCCTTGCTCGTCGCCAAGGCCTACGTACCCTGGAACCAGCGGGGCCTGCTGCTGACCGTGCTGCGGGAGGAGGGCCGCAAGATGCTGCAGCGGAGGCCAGACCTGGGACACAGGGGCGCACCGGGCCGCCGGAGGAAGGCCGCCGAGATGCACAGCCCCGCCGCGCAGGAAGGGTAAAAACTAGCCAGGTGCACCCCCGGGGCTGCTGCTTCTTTCTGGTCTCCTGCGAGGTAGCTAGGGTTTGTGCGTCTTGCCATTTTACGGATGAGTAAACTGAGGCAGGAAGCAGCCGCGGGCGGGGTGGGGGTGGGGGGGGATCCCTAAATCATGGATGGCAGCTTCAGCGCGGAGCCCAGCCAGGTCTTAGGACTCTCAGTCTCAAACGATGTGATGTTTTGTGGGCTAATGGCCCTAGAAATTTAAGAACTCAAAAATGGCAATGGGAATGTACGACTTGCCCACCACCGCACCGATAACGTTCCCTTCTAGTTGTTTCTCCGGTGCACACACAAAATAGAATTCACCAGAGTGTGTGCTCTGTGTGCAATTTTTAGCCCACTGCTTTTTATTCAGCAGCTCCTGAACGTTTCCTTGGCCCCTAGATTCCTTCTGGGGCAGCTGGATAGCGCACCCCGGGAACATTCCCCGCGCGTTCCTAGAGCTTTTGCCCTTTGTTATAACGCAACATCTCCACGATGTTCCTTCCGCCCCGAGAATGCGCGCGGAGGTGGGGTTTCTGAGTCCGGCGCACGGCCCCCTGGGAGGCCCTTGAGCCCAGGAGCCGCCTGCCTGCCCATTCAGCCCCACACCCCCGCCCTGATGTTTGTTTTGCAGATGTTTTGCCGGTTTGTTCAGTCAGTGGGTGAATCTGCAGCTGTTTTGACTTGCAATTCTGTTTGCTGAGAGGGGGCAGGAAGGTGTTTCCGCAAAGCTAACAGCACGGAGCTGGGAGCCTCCTGGGCCGGGAGGGGTGGGGGGAGTGTTTGAGGTCGGCTCTACTGCCACCACCCACCCTGCACATGCGCGCGCGCGCACACACACACACACACACACACACACACACACACATCTTCCTCTGCCTCCAGGATGCTCAGTTCAAATTGCTTTAATGTGCTGCTGAGGAGGAACTTTCCCCGAATGAGATTGGGGGCCCTTTGGGACTTCTTGTCTCTGGGAATTGACAGATGCCAGGCTCCGTGGCAGGACAGGGCAGAGAGTGAGCGCCCAGGGTGCACGTCAGAGGGCGGCTGGAGCTCTGGACACCACGTGTGTGAGGGGCCTTCTGGCAGGAACCAGGCCTCTGTAGTCGGGTGGGAAGGGAGGTGCGCGGACCAGGTGCCGGCGGTAGAACTTGCCCGTGGCCCGCCTCACTGGGCAGGTGGAAGGGGCGCAGCTCTCCCCGCTACTCTCTCCACAGCGATGCCCACGGCGTGTACCAGCTGGCCACGCTCCTCACGGAGCTGGACAGGGGAGACGAGGCTTCGGGCCTCCTGGGGGCCGATGCCCTGTACCGCCTGGGCCGCCTGGACAACGCCCACAAGGCCCTGCTGGTGGCCCTCTCCCAGAGGCCCGGGGCGGCCCCCGTGCTGGCGAGACTGGCCTTGCTGCAGCTGAGGAGGGGATTTTTCCATGACGCCCACCAGGTGAGGAGGCCCCACTGGGCCACAGCCCCCTGGAGGGCACCAGGCCCTCTGGCCTCACTCTGCAACCCTCAGCCTGGACTCCGGAGCGGGCAGAACTTGTCCCAGCCCCGGGCTCTGCCGCCGCGGGCAAGGCCCCTCGCCTCTGTGACCCTCAGTCTCTTCATCTGTGCCCTGGACTTACGGGTTTTTGCTGAAACAGCTAGAGCAGGTGCCCAGGGCCCAGCAGGTCTCCGGCACGTAGTAGGTGCCTCCTAGTTGCTTTCGTTGTGTTATGAAGGAAAAGGGCCAAGAGTCAGGTGTAGATGGAGCTTCATCCCAAGTCTTCCAAGTGAACTAGGCTTGGAGGTGACCCTGCTCAGGGAGGGGGATGGCAGAGGTGCTGCTGGCCTCGCCCCTCTCCGACACCCGCTCTGCTCCCAGGAAGAGCAGGACTTCACCTCCCTCAGGTGGCATGAGGGCTTCCCGTTGGAACCGGGGTCCGAGGTCATGTTCCAGGGGAAGGTGTCAGGCTTTGGGTCAGACATTCGGGTTCCCTGTCTCCGTGCGCTAGGCCACGCGGGTGGGCGGGGAGGATGCCCGGGACCTTCCGCTCTGGGACCTGGGTCTTCAGCGAGCGGCCGGCAGGGGCAGCAGCGGGTCTCTCTGTGGGACCCAGCGGCTCCGAGAGCCGCGGCCACGCCCACCCGGGTCTCGCTCCGCCCGGAACGGGCTCCGGTCCCAGGGCATTTGCTCCTCGCCTTCCGAAGGACTCCGGTGCCCTCTGTCCCCTTAGGACTTGAGAGCCCCCTTTCCCCGCGCTTCCCGTTTGGACCTGCAGCGTGTGGGCCTCCGTGGCTCGGAGGAGGAGGTGCGGCTCGGGGACACTGGGACCCCCGCCCCCACGGCGAGCAGCCCAGCGCGTCCCCCCCTTCCCGGCGCTCTCTGGCCGAACGCGCCGACCCAGGCGGGAGCCCGTCCCCTTAGCCCCGCCCCTGGAAGCTCCACCTCGTGGGCCACGCCCCTGCCCCCCTGCGAGGGGACCTGGGGGTGGAGGGGTCCGGGCATCCGGCGCAGGGGGAAGGGGGCAACCCGGTGACTGCCCTGCCCCGCAGCTGGTGAAGAAGGTGGTCCAGTCCGGGGACACGGCCTGCCTCCAGCCCACCCTGGACGTCTTCAGCCACGAGGACCGGCAGCTGCTGCGGGGTCACTGCCACGCTCGGGCCCTGGCCATCCTGCGGGCGCGGCCAAGCGGGGCCGAGGGCGCGGCCCACACCAGGGAGGCCATCGCCTACCTCTCTCTGGCCATCTTCGCTGCAGGTAGGAGCTGCCCGCCCGCCCCGGGGTTCCCATCCTGTGCCGGGTACGCGGGGGCAAGATGAGCCACGCGGGGGTAGGGGGTCAGAGACCTGAGGGATCCCAGCACGCTCTTGGTTCACGCCTTGCCCTAGCCCCTAGCCGTCCAGGCGAGCATGCTAAAAATCCTGGGAGACCGGCCAGACCGGCTGGGACCTGAGCCGGGACCCCCAACACACACACCCTGGGCCCTGTGGGCAGGAGGGAACGAGGCCATTCCCCCAGCTTGGCCCCCTCCCTCCAACCGGGAAGAGTCCTGGCCCCCTTCAGCCCTTCCTGGAAACAGTGGGGGTGAGTCTGTAGGAGCGAGCCTGCTGTCACCTTCTGCCCAGCCAGCGCCATCCTGGGCGACGGGGCCTCTTGAAGTGGGGCCTTCTCGATGTGGTGGCATAGGGCGCGCATGCTGGAGGGGAGAGGCGTCCCCAAGGACGCGCCTCAAATTCCTGGGGCGCGCAGAGATTCAAAGTGCGGACTTTGGATCGGGTCGTCAGGTGGATTCCTGGCTCTGCACTTACTAAGCATCTCCTCGTTTTCATCTTCTCAAAGTGGGTGATGGAGACGCCGGGCTGAGGGGCCAGGGTGGTGAGGACTGGACGGCAGGGCTCACGGCCTGCACGCACTAGTGGGGAAGGGGACGTGAGCCAGAGCATCCTGCAGGGCCCTGTGTGCTGTTCTCTGCCCATCACTGGACAGACGACCAGAGGGAGCATGGTGGCGGTCTCCTTGGGGAGGGGCCCAAGAACTCAGAGGGCTCCTCCCTGCCCACCTGGCACCTTCCCACGTCCAGCTGTTCCAGCCCCGAGGACCCGTCTGCCTCCGGGACGCTCGGCTGGCCTCACCTCAGATGCAGCCCCAGTGCCCCCTCCTCTTGGGACCCCTGTCGGACTGTCCACCAGCCCTCCTGGATGCCACCCTTATGGCTGGGCTCCCTGTGCCCCGCAGCCAGTGCCCCCAGGTCAACCCAGACACAAGATCGTGTCTTGGTGCCCAGGGGTCCGTGAGCTCCCCAAGGTGGCCCCGAAGCTGGGGCGCCCCTGCCCTGCCCCACCACTGGGCACCAGCAGATGCTGGATGGGGGCAGATGCTGTACCCTCCCCCCCCCGGCCCAACAGCGGCCACGTCCTGATGCCACAACCCCCTTCCTCCAGGGAGTCAAGCAGTTGAGTCCCTGCTCACCCGGGCCCACTGTTATGGGCTCCTGGGCCAGAAGAAGACTGCCATGTTTGACTTCAATTCAGTGCTGCGGGCTGAGCCGAAGAACGTGCAGGCTCTGTGCGGTCGGGCACTTCTGTCCCTGGCCCTGGACCGGCAGAAGGTACCAGGCCCTCCCCTCCCCGCCTGGGACTGGGCAAGCGGGGTTAGAGGAACAGTGCTTTGGGGGAGGGCCACCCGGGAGGAACCAGGACACCGCTTTCCTTCTGGGGCCCAAGGGGAGAGGGAGCAGGGCCAGACCGTCCTGAGCGTGAGACGCCCCTTAAAACTCCTCCTGCACGGGGGCTCCCGGGACACTCGTCATCACGTCCCGTCATCCCAGGTTTCAGGAAGTCTGTCCCTTTCATCTGAAGAGCCCCCGTGCCTCCCAGCCTCAGTGAGCTCAGGCTGTGCAAGCCCTCGGGGCTACTAGACCCCCCCCCCCCCTTCAGCTTAACATAACAAGACCGCAGCTGCCTTCTTGGCAACCACCCCGAGCCGTCTGCACAGAGCCCAAGGATTCGGGTGGTCAGCATGCAGGGACAGAGGTGGGAGGGGACGCACTGGCAGACCCAGGACAGGGGCTTTTCCCAGAGAAAACCTGCACACAGGCAGCCACAGCTGAACGGCCCTGGACAACGGCACCTCTCAGCCAAGAGCAACGTCACAGCCCGGTGGTTGAAGCTAGGTGGCCGCCCTGAGGCGCTGCAGCCCAGAGGTGGCCTGCCTGCCAGGGTTCCTAACCGTGTAAGGGCCGTGTGCTCGGAGGCAAGGAGAGATGGTCCCAGACGCTGAGTTGAGAGCCTCTAGAGACAGTGCTGGCGTCTGCCCCTCGGGAGTCCTGAGTCTCCCCCAAGGGCGCTGGCAGCCTGGCTTCCGTTCCAGCCTGTGGCGGGCTCTTCCTCAGTGTGCCCTCCCTGGTGCCAGCCATCCCTCCCTTTCCGGAACCCCAGCATCCTGGCCGCAGCTCCCCATGCTCTGCTCTGTGCGGCTCGCCGGCCGGGCCGTCCTATCGTGCAAAGCCAGCGGCCTGGCTACGTGCCCCTTCTGGCATGGCCAGCGCCCAGGCCCTGGGAGAACACTTGACAAACGCCCGCGGGGACGCCTTCTGCCCCCGCTCTCCCCACAGGAGGCCGTGGACGACATCCTCTTGGCTCTGAAGCTTGATGCGAGGACAGCGGTCCCTGAGATCCGCTCTCTGAAGCCAGAGGCCCAGGCCCTCATCACCCAGGGCCTCTCCTCCCGCTGCCGGGCCCTCCTGAGCCAGGCGTCGGACGCCGGGGCCCCCCTCAGCGACGAGGACGCCCAGGGCCTCATTGCGGCCGGGGAGGCGCTGGTCGCAATCGATGGCGGGCAGCCGGGCTGGTACATCCTGCTGGCAGACGTGCTCACGGCAGCGGGTACGCTCAGCCCGGGTTCGGGGCACGCGGGTGTCCGGCTCCCGTCACTCCTGGTGCTGTTCTGTAAAATGAAAGGATTCGGCGCCTCCTGGGGTCCTTTCCACCCCAAACCTCGGCCCTGTGACCTGGTCCCCGCGTGGGGCCTGGGGTGTAAGGGTCCAGAGCTCGCAGTCACCACCAGGGCCCCCTACAGGGAGGAGAAACAAAGGAGCGGTTTGGGTTTTCACAAAAGGACCGCAACACCGCGGCCTCCTCGGCGGCTCGTGCGTTTATGCAGCTCGCGTGCACCAGGGTCCGGCGACACCAGGCCCTGCCCTAGGCGGGCTGGCCTCACGCCCACGCGGGGCGAAATCCTGAAGTTGTTCTAGCACTAACGTGAAAGGGGAGAGCTCTCTGCAGCCTGCCTTTCCCTGGCCTGTCACTGTCCCACCCAAGCCTGTGAGGTGCCCTCCTCAAGGCCTAGACTGTCCTGCAGTAGAGTATAAATTCCTGCGAGTGCTCAGAAGAGACCCTCCAGGTGACCACTGTGAGGCTCAGAGCCATGCCAGGGGCTTTCGTGACCCCCACCCCCACCCCCAGTGGGGAGGATCGGGCCAACAGGCAAGCTGCGACTGGCACGGTGTCGGCGTCTCCTGTTCCCGGAGCCGAGCCCCTCCATCATCTGGCCTCTCCCTGGGCCGGCACTGAGCAAGAGAGGCTGTGGCCAGCTTCCCACCTCTCTCTCCCGTCCCCCGTCCCAGCCCCCCCCCCCCCCCCCCCCCCCCCCCCCCCGTGACCGTCCCTCCCCGATCGCCGACAGGCAGCTACGAGGAGGCTGGCGCCTGCCTGCAGAAAGCCCCGCAGGCCACCCCCCTGTCGGCGGCGGCCCGGGCCCGGTGGGGCCTGCTCCAGCTCAAGAAGGGAGACGTGCCAGCCGCCGCGCGGGATCTTCAGTGCCTGGCAGAGGCGGACGCCCAGGAACTCAGCTTCCTGCTGCAACTCCTAGAGGCCTCGGAGCGGCAGAGCCTCACCCAGGTGCGCCCCACGGAGCCCCCGCCTGGCGCCCCGGCCCCTCGCCCCGGGCGGCTCTGCCCTCCCCTGCCCTCCCCGTCTGCCTGACTTCAGTTGCGGTGGGGGGGTGGGGGTGGGATGGGGACACAAGCCAGTCTGGCCAGCGACCCCAGCAACCTCCCTCGTATGCATGAGACATATGAGCCACAAGTGACAGGGCCGGGGAGAGAGAGGGGACCCCTGGTCGGAGCCGGCCAAGCCAGCCAGGAGCAGTGGCCCTCGCAGGAAGCCCGCTCCAACCCCAGGTCAGGGAAAGAGCGGCACGTCCCTCCCAGTGAGAGCGTGGCAGGAAGGCGGGCTCCTGCAGGCCAGGCCGTGAGCTGACGGGGCACCACGGCGGGGCGGTGGGCTGGGGTCACCGCCTCCGGCTGGCTGATTTTCCATTCGCTGTCTAGTCGACGAGAAGACACCGAGCGCCTTCCAGCAGCGCTGTGGGCCTCGTCTCTCGGGGGAGGCAGCGGGAGGGTTCACTCTCGAGAGTACCGGGATTGAAAAGACCCTGAGACAGGGCCGTGGGGTTAACAAGGTGGCACTGGAGGCGAAACCATGAGGGGACAGACAGGCCAAGGGAAAGGCGTGGAGGTAGGAAAGCGTTCAGAAAGTTCCCAAAAACCACAAAACGGGTGGTCAGTGCAGCTCGTGTGGATGGAGGAGGAGGGGGTTGGGGGAGGGTGAGAGGCTTCAGGGCCGAGGGCTAGTGGGGGCCAGTCTGACGGAAGAGCCAGCGGGGCAGGGGCAGAGGGAAGGGGCTGCCCCATCCGCAGGCTGGGGGCAGGAACCCTGGCGGCCGGGGAAGACGCTGGGCTGGGGAACAGACCCCCGGAAGTGGCTGAATTGCACCTGTGGGGAGGGGGAGGGAAGTGAAGGGACCACCGGAAGGGGAGGCCAAGAGCACAAGCGGACCGGAGTCCCAGGGACTACCAATTAAAGCGCCCTGCGACCTGAGGCAGGTACCCCACGTCCTCACGCCTGCTGTGCCCAGGACTCTAGTGGGTTCTAGTTCTCGCGGTCCGGCAGCAGAACGGAAACCCTACCGGGGGCTTCAGCCAGGGGGCTTAAGAGAGGAAGTGGCTGCACAGGCATTAGGGGTGGAAACAGCGAAGAGACGCAGGAGGACGAGCTGCCACCTGGGGGGGGGGGGGGGGGGGGGGGGGGGTCCCGTCTTCAGGACCTGGAGCCCCCAGGGAATCTCTGAGACGGGTCTGGCTGGGGTCTCGGCACGGAGGAGACTGGTCTGGGCCGGTTCATAGGAGGGAGCTGGGTGGTCTCTGGGCGCCCCTGAGGGGTCTGGGGGGAGGGTGTCTCTGAGATGGGAGGAGGGGGAACGGGAAGGGGTGCCCGACTCCCTGGCGGGGATGGTGCCAGGGGGGAACGGGATGGGATCTCCGAGCGGGAAGGGGGTCAGGGGGGCTCTCCGAGCGGGAAGGGGGTCCGGGTTAGGGGCTCCGAGCAGGAAAAGGATGAGGGGGAGGGGCTCTCCGAGCAGGAACGGGATGGGGGGGCTCCGAGCGGGAAGGAGTGGGGAGGGGGGGTCTCCGAGCGGGAAGGGGGGCCGGGCGGGGGGCTCCGAGCAGGAACAGGGGGCGCAGAGGGGCGGCCGGCAGGCTGCTTGCGGCTCCGGGGCGCAGACCGCCCGGGTGAGCGTCTGCGCGACGCTGGGCCGACGCGGAAGTGACCCCGAGAGGTGGAGCCCGCTTCCGGCGCGCGCCCCGACCCCCGGCGGCCCGGCGCATGCTCCGCAGCGGCCCCTGTCGGCCGCCGGGACCGGAGCCTCGAGGTTCCCGGCAAGTGCCGCCTCCCGCGGGCTCGCGCCCCCGGGCTGCCTGGCAGGCGGCGCCCGGGCAGCGTCGCTCGGACCCCGGACCCCGGGCCGGGCCGCCCCCTCCCAGGCCGACGGCGTCCGTGCGGGCCCCGCGATGCTCGGCGCCTCTTTGGGAGGCCGGCTCGGCTGCACCCCGCCGCGGGGCGGAGAGAGAGGGGCGGCGGGAAAGGCCGGCCCTGGGGGCGCCGTGTTCTCCAGCGGGAGCCGCTGTGGGTTCCTGGGAGAGGGGTTCATCCCAGGGGGCGCTGGGGGAGCCGGAGCGCGTGGAGGCAGGCTTTGAGAGTGGGCTTCATCGGCACCCACGTCGGCTCAGAAAGTGAGCCGGGGGGGGGGGTCAGAGGGGCGGCCTATGGGCCGCAGTACCCAGCCGTGGCCCCCCCAGCCCCCTCGCTGTACCCGGCGGGGCGGGGGGGGGGGGGTGGGCAGGGCTAGGTTGGACGGTGCCCGCTGACCTCTGGCCCCGCCCTCCTCACGACACCACTACCAGTCCGGGGGGGGGGGGGGGGGGGGTGAAGCACAGTGAATCCCAGTCCCCGGAGGTCACGGTGGCCCATGCGGGAGCAAGTGCAGTAGTTTCTCGGCGTTGAGTCTGGCTCTGCAGGAGCGGCTCGTGGACCAGAGGGAGAAACCCACCAATGCTCAGCGGCCGCCTTCCTGACCTCGGGCAGAGGAGGGGGCTCGGGGACGGAGCTGGGCAGAGGCGGTGCTCGCGAGGGTCCTCGGGGCCAGCGCAGCCGCGGGAAGGTGGGCAGTGTGGGATCCGTGGGCCCGTCGTCGGGGAGGTGACTGCAGAGAGGGGCTGAGGCGGGGAGGAATGAGGGAGGAGTTCACCGGATGGCAGAAGCAGTGGGGCTGTGAGGAAGGGGAGGACCAGTGAGGAGAAGGGAGTCCAGGGGGGACCCCTCTGGGCGGGGTTACAAGGTGGAGGGCTTGCAGCCCATGTCCCCTCCCCTGTACTTCCCCTCCTGAAGCTGCCAGCCGCTCTGGCAGGTCAGGAGCAGAGGCCAGGTGTGTAGGGCTGGTGAGGGGCCCGCAGCTTCCTGGACCGACCCGCCCTGTGTCCCTCTGTCCCCTCTGTGCAGGCTGCAGCCCGGGAAGCCCACGCCCTCCTGAACTCAGGGCAGCCGGGGCGAGCGCTGGGCTACTGCTCGCTGGCCGTCCTCGCAGGTAGCAGCGATGCCCGTCACCTGCGCCTGAGGGCCACCTGTCTGGCTGAGCTGCAGGAGTTCGAGCGGGCACTTGGGGACGTGGACCGTGTGCTCCGGGAGGATGGGAGGGACGGTGGCCTCCCGACGCAGGTGGAGGATTTGTGCTCCCGGGGACGCCTGCTGCTGAGCCTGGGAGATGAGGCCAGGGCCACGGGCGCCTTCACCCGGGCCCTCGAGCTGGCGCCCGCGCTGGCCCAGAGCAGCCTGTGGGAGCGGCCAGGCCGGGACCCCACTGCCCAAGTGTTCCTGCATCGGGGCCAGACCTTGCTGGAGGAGCAGCGCTATGCAGAGGCCTGGACAGCCGCGGAGAATGGCCTCCTGGTAGACCCCGAGCACAGTGGCCTGAAGAGGCTGAAGGCGAGGGTCCGGAGGGAGGCCTCCTTGGGCTGCCGGCTCCACTGACCCCGTGCTCTCCGGGCCCGGGGCA
Source organism: Panthera leo (assembly GCF_018350215.1). Lineage (NCBI taxonomy): Eukaryota > Metazoa > Chordata > Mammalia > Carnivora > Felidae > Panthera > Panthera leo. Next base: position 1,387,288 of record NC_056686.1, on the reverse strand, counting down.
CGGGTCGCCCTGTCGCCCCCCGCCTGGGGCTCCTGAGCAGCAGGATACTGTGGGCCTCACCCACGTAGATCAGACTCAGCTGGGAAGTGAGAGTCTACAGGATCACCACGTTTCAGGTTAGCGAGAAGACGTTCGCGATAGCGTATGGATAGTATTACGTCATCGCAAGACGACAAAGCTGGAAGTTAATTTTGTAAAGTTCCCTGCGGGCGACACAGCTCTTGGATCTGAGAGGAGATCATATCTGAAATCAAAGAATGTTGAAAAACTAATGCTAACAAAACGTGTGCGGAGAAGCAGCTGCCGGAGGTAGTCAGAGCAGTGCCCAGGGAATGGGCAGGCCCCAAGGAGATTACCAAGCAATGAAAAGAAAACGAAGTACGTGTTCCGTTCAAGAAGTCAGAAAAAGACGGTAAAGCAAGGGAAATCGGGAGCTAGGAATTAAGGACAAAAGCAGAAGTTAATAAATTAGGAACAGAAGGATAGAAGAATGAATAAACCTAAAACACGGTTTCTCAAAAATAAAGCGGATGAACCAACAGCTAACTTAGTGGAGAAAGCCCAGGGTCCCTCCGCTGGGCCGTCCTGCTGCTGTCAACTCCAAAGGTCTTTAAACTCGTTCATGCCGAGAAAAAGAAGAAAAGCTTTCAAGTTCATCGTTGAAGAAAGCATGATCTCAACCCAAAGAACGCTGCAAACCAATTGAATTACCAGTTCCAGAATCCTAAATATCATGCTTGGCTCGGCAGCACACGAACCGAAATTGGAACGAGACAGATTAGCGTGGCCCCTGCACACACCTGTCTTGCAAAAATCCTAAATATCAACGAGCCCAAGTCCAGCGGCGCGTTCACACCACACCTCGAGCAACGTACACGGCAATAAGAGGACGGTTCAGGGTGGGGGACGCTACGGTCTATCGTAGTAATCGGGCTACGGGGAGACAAGTCCTGTGACCCTTCTTGGGGGCTGCAGGGGGCAGGGTGTATGGTCACACTGGACAGATCCTACGCCTTTGGATTCCTTCCGTTGTACTCGGGAAGTTCTGGCATCTCGTCTCCCTTCACTAGAGACCACGAGTGAGGGTTGCACTCGGCCACAGGGACTGGCAAAACCACCGGGCACACCGTCTCCAGCGTCTGTGGGGGGCGTGCCCACGGCCTTAGCGCCGACCCAGCCCAGAGCTGTGTGCCCTCCGCCGTGGCCTAACACCCTCAGACTCCGTTCCCACACAGAATTCCCAGGGTCCCCTGTGTGAATTAGCACAATCTTGCAATTATTGGGGTGCATATGCTGTTTCCTCCAGGATTAGACGTTGTACCTGCCCCCTCCCCCAGGATGCTGAGATTACACCCCTTTTATGGGTCTAGAGTCCCTGGGTGAGGGAGGGGGTCATGGAGGTTGAAGAGAATGAGCATCCTTCTTTCTGGGCACCTGACCCCCACGAGGCTCTCAGCGTAGATGATGAAAACAAGGTTCGTCTCCTCCCACACGAGGACGGGCTGCACCCCTGGAAAGGGGCTCGGGGACTTGGGGTTCCAAGTTCTCAGCTTCATCTGAGCCCCCTTCCTACTTCCAGGGTCGCATCCCTTTGCAGTCAGCACCCTGACTTCTCACAAGAAAGTTGACGTGTCTGTAAATGCGACCAACTTTGTAATTACACGGCTCATGGGATTACCTGTCGCATTTGACATTTAGCAGCACTGGCCTGTGCTCGTAACCGGGTCCTCTCAGGGCCGCCATGGAGCCCCCTGACTCCCGGGCTATGACCTGAGCTGGTCATTTTCTTCCTGTGTGTGCTCCAGGACACTCAGGAGAGCCCACCCCCTGCCACAGTCCCTGCGGCCACCATCACTGCAGGAACGGCCACGTGCCACAGCGCCTGGGCTCCCACGCCCCCTGATTCAGTGGGTGCGTCACAACCACCACGGTGACCGCTCCATCACCATCAGTCGTGAAGCCCCTGCACACCACAAGTCTCCCTTCCCGACGAGCCTGGCCGTGCAGACAGGCCCAAGGACACAACCGAGCCAGGCCCCAGGTCCGTCTTTGCGGGTCTGGTGGCAGGGACCACTCTTGGTACCAATTTACGTATCAGTCAGGGTCCACTCGAGACGGAAACCACACCCATGATTGCAATGGCAAGGGTTTAATATAAAGAATCGCTAATTAGCTAAGAAGGTGGCAGTTATGTAATGGGCAGAACCCTAGGGACCGTGGAAGCAGCAACCACAGAGCTCAAGACGGACGAGCAGCCTCTCCGAACAAGCTGCCGTCCGTCACCCACAACCCCCCGCTGGGTGACCGAGCTCCCCTGTGCGTGCCCCGTGCCCCGTGTGCTATTTGCCGACCACACCTCTGCGCCTGGCACGGACCATCCGTTCTCTCAGACTCTGTGATGGCTCTTCTAGGTAAGGGGACTGGCTTGGTGGCTCAGTGACAGAGACCAGGGGCAGTCAGACCCCAGCCCCTTCCCTCCTGTGCAGGGGACCCAAGGCCTGATGTCAGGAAGCAGCTGTCAGGGAGGGTGTGGGGGTGCTCCCACAGGCCAGGCTCTCACCGCAGCTTTGTGAGTGCTCCAGGAATGTCCTCAACTTCCTCCAGCCCGATTGTCTTCTCTGAGCAGGGCGCCTCACGGCTGTCCACAGCACGAGGGGGCAGACCCGCGGGGAGATCCGATCGCTGCCCTGCAGAGGCCCAGAGACACCTGCCAGGTGGGGCCGGGCTTCGTGCAGAGGACAGGAGCTGCCCAGACGATCCTGCCCGAGAGCAGGGGTGGCGACAGTCAAGGGCGGGTCTTAGACCTGCCCTCGTGTCCCAGGGCCGATGAGGGAGGTGGTGCCCACCCCTCCCCCCATGGGAGCCTGGGTCTCCAACCCCCCATCTCACATCTTTTGCCCAAGATACAGGCAGGGGTGAGCAGGGAGCCCCCACTGACCCCCGAGCTCACCTAGGAAAAAAGCTTAAATCCACCCTCCAGACTGTCCTGGGCACGATGGGATGGGGGCTGGGACTCTGCACCCAGGGACCTGGCCAGGCTGGGGGTCTGTAGCTCCCTGCCCTGTGGAGCCGTGGCTTCCCTTGGCTGCCAGGTACCCGAGCACCGCCTTGCTGGCCCCACCAGATGGTGTCGGCCTCAGCACCACGCCCCGCTGGCCCCTGGCTCACAGCTTCCGGACGGCTGCAGACAGAACCCATGAACCGGCAGCTTGGGTGGGAATGGCGGGGCTGGGCTCTGGCCAGCAGCCAGCGTCTGCATCCCGGCGGCCTTGGTGGTGGGGTAAGAGGTGGTACTCTGGCTGGAGCGTGTCACCTGTGGGGTCCCCAGGGCCGTCATGCTCTGGGAAGGAGCTTCGAGCTGGCCGAGCTGGCCCCCAGCCCGCTTCAAGGCCCCCGGGATGGGCAGTCCCCCGGCGGCTCACTCCCCTGACCTTGACCTCGTGCCCTTCCAGGCCAGCAGCCCAGGTGCCCCAGGCTGCCGGCTTCTCGCTCTGCCTGGGTTTCTGGCCTTCAGATGGGGTGGGTGCTGGGAGACAGACCAGACAGGGGGGTGAGGAGAGCCTCGCCTGGGCAGTGAGGGTGGGGTCGGCTATGAGCCCCCCTCCCCCAGCGCTGCCCTCCTCCGGGGCGGGGGGGGGCAAGCAGAGAGCTCCCCCAAAAGGGTGTGACATCTCCCAGCAGGGCCCAGCATGGGCGGCCCTGCCCAGACACCCTTCCAGAGTCCCAGGGGCCTGGGGGACCGCTTGTTCCGTGGGGTTCTGAAACAGAAGCAGAACCGTGCTGGCACCCGAGTGGGGCCCGAGGAACGGAAGCCTGGGTTGTGGCTGGACCTGCTCCGCCCGGAGCCCCCGGCCTCCATCAGCCGGGTGACTGGTTCACGCTCGGAAGCACTGGCGTGCCCCTGTCAAGTCCAGAAGCCTCTCCTGTTCCCCTAGCCAGGACCGACTGCCCCTCAAGAGTCCCCAGGGGCAGAGGGAGGCCGCTGAGCCCAAGCTGGCAGAACGTGGGTGTCTCGGGTAGGGAACACCACCTCCCTTTATACCTGGCGAGGCCCCCAGAACCCACCAATCTCACTGGAGACTAAGGGGCAGAGCCCCACGGCGGGGCCTTGGCAAACCCCACTGCCAGTGAGGGTCTCTGGTCCCCGCCTCTCAGGCAGGGTGGGGGGAGGGCCTGGCCTTCCTTCCCGGCAGCCCCCGCAACCCCCTCAGGACGGTGGGGTGGAGGAGGGAGGAGGAGGCAGGACGCAGGGCCAGAGGCCCGCAAAGGGACCCTCCCTCGGCCAGGAGCTGCTCTCGGCCCCTCCCCCACACCAGACCCAGATGGAACCCCCTGCCGGTGAGTGGGAGATGGTCCCGCCTCCAGGGAACCCTCGCCTGCGTCACAAAGGAGGCCCGGAAGCCTCAGTGGAACCCCACCTGAAGCCACTGCTCTCCGGCCCTGGGAGCCCTCCCACCTGGCCCCAGCTCACGGGAGCTCTAGGCCAGCCCGACCCAGCCTTCTGAGACCTGCCCGTGGGACGCGGCCGCCCCCGAGTGACCTGAAGGTGAGCCGAGAGAGGGGGCCTGCCTGCCAGGGCCGGCTTTCCTGGGCAGCACGGAGGGAGCACCCTAGCAGCACCCAGCCCGTCTCCCAGGGGCCGGGCAGAGCATTCTGTGAGCACGCCCACACTGTTCCCCTCCGACGAGCCCCATTTCCTTGGCTGGCCACCATAGCCCGGAGAGGCCTGCTCTGATTCCCCAGCACTTGGCTTTGCCCTTAGCCCTCAATATGAAAGTGTGTGCGCACTTTTCTGCCAAACCGAGTTCCTGGAAGTGAGCGACACAGAAGGAGAGAACGCATTCACTAGTTCTGATCTAAGACAAAAGCCATTGGAGAGGCCGGAGCCACAGACCCAGCCAAGGCTCGGACCCGTCCAGCCGAACCCGTTCCTTCGTTCATCGTTCAGCTGACGTTGGTTGATGCCTCTGGGGTCGTGGGTACCAGAGTGGGTGCTGGGGACCCAGGCAGACGGAGCCCCACGCCCCCATGGTGCCGACATTTCCCATGGGGAGGGGGACCACGGAAACAGAAGTCAGGGGCATCGAGCCTGAAACGCACATCTGGTGGCAAAACAGAAATCAGGTCCGGGGGTCAGGCTGGTGAAGACGGACCCAGGGAAGGCTCCACTGGGAAGATGGCCTTGAGCAGGGGCTTTTGGGGAGTGGGGGGGCGGGGGGAGGGTCTGGGGGAAGGGCAAAGCCTCCGAGGAGGGGTCTGCCGGGCGCTGAGGGCGGAGGACCATATCGGGTGCGCAGAGAGGTGACGGGGGCTGCGGAGGGTGCTGAGATCAGTGCAGGCCTGGCTTCTCTCCATTTGGGTCATGGAGCGGGTGAGGCCCGGGGAGAGTAAGACCCGCCTAGGACTACCCACCCCCCCCCCCGCCCCCGGCCCAGAGCGGGAGACAGAACTCAGGCAGACCCCTGGGCATTGGCAGATAGGGACACCTGCGCCAGCCCCAGCGTGTCTCGGCAGCCGCGCTTGCCCGCCCACGGGCCCGACTGGCATTGTCTTCCTCAGGCTTTTCCCGAACTTGCGGCCCTGCCCGGTGCAGCGTGGGCGCTGGTGCGGGGCTCGGCTGTGTCACGGTGTTTGAGGACCGGGAGTCTGACGCACAGGCCAGCGGCCAGCTGTTCCCAGCTGCACAGCCGTCCCAGGGGCAGGGCTGTGCGCGCCAGCAAAGAGGGGCGTGTGCACACCCACTTGCCAAAGGGAGCACAGACCTCAGAGCCCTCGGGGTCTGCTGTCCCCGCCTGTCCCCAGGCAGCGCGCCCTCTCCTGTCTGCCACAGCCCTGACGGTCCTCCGCCGCTGCCCACCCCTGGAGTGGCGGGGGCAGGGGAGGGTGGGGAAGGGGGACACAGGGATGCACGCCGGCCAGGTGGCTGCTGGGGCTGGCCTTCATGGTCACTGCCTGCGTGGGCAGCCGTCCTTCTGGTCTCCCCAGGGTCCACTCCTGGGCTCCGGCCGGGAAAGGTGGGCGGGAAGCCCAGTGGCCCACGCCACCTCCCAGAGGGTTTTCGGGGCCCGTAGCTCCAGGACCCCCTCCCCAGCCCCGGGCACTAGGGCCCCAGGCCGGCTCCGCTGCCCTAGCCCCTTGGCAAGCATGGGGAGCTGGGCCTGCCGGGTCCCTAGTGCCCACCCCCAGCTGTGAGCAGAGTGGTCCCTGGACGACCCCTGCTGGAGAGCAGGCTTGGAGAAGCCGACCTTGGGGAGAGGTTGCCACCATGGCCCGCGGGCCGCACCGTCCCCACCCCCCACCGGCGCCTCGGGCCCTCAGAGACTCTGGCCTGGGGAGACCGGCTAGCGAGACACAGGCCGAGAGCCGGCTGTGGACCGGGCGGTGGGGACAGGAGCCCGGTGTCCTGAAGGGACCGGCACCGGCCTCCCAGCCTCAGGCAGGGCCCCAGGGGCTCTACGCGCGGCTCCCCACCCTGGCCGGACACACAGCCCTTGCCCTTGGCCTTGGACTTTCTCAGCTGTGCACTTTCCCCCGTCCAGAGACTTGGCGATGGGGAAGCCCGAGAGCCCCGTAGGGATGGTGGAGATTGCCGGCTGGTCGGGACAGAAGCGCCCGGGCCTCCTGGAGGGGGGGCTGCTGCTGCTGCTGCTGCTGCTGAGTGTCGCCCTGGTGGCCCTGGGCCTCCTCTACGCCGCCCGCGGCGGAGGTGAGTGAAGGCGCCCTCCGCCCACCCACCCCGATGCGCCAGTCTTGTCGACGGGGCAGGCGGGGGCCCAGGGTCCGCACCTGGCACTAACCTGCAGGGCGCCGGCGGCCCCTTCCGGAAGGCTCTGCCCAGGGCCGGCCGCCCCGGCCGGTTCCGCGGGCTCCGCGCAGCCCCCTCCCTTCCCGCACTGCGGTCCCAGCCGGCAGGTGGCGGGAGCCGCGCTCTTCCCCTGCGCTCACCTGTGTCTCACGGAGGCGGCTGCCATGCTCCTCCTCCCCCGCCCTGCAGAAGCCGTGACCCCCAGACAGGCTCCCCTGGGTGCAAGATGGTGGGAGGGGTCAGACCGGGCTCCCGGGGGTGCAGCCGGGGCTGCTGTGCAAGGACACTCCTCTCCTGGTTCCCCCTCCGCGTGGATAGGGAGGGGCTGTCCCCGGCTTGGGTGGGGGGCCTGGCGGGGGTGGGGCTCACGTGTCTGCACCTGGGCTGCACCCTGCTGCTCACAGGCGCCACCCCAGCCCGGATGTGGGTGCTGACCCCCCACCCCCACCCCCAGGGCAGCGGGCGCGGGACTCCAGAGAGGGGCTCACAGTAGGGCATCACGGCCTTTGTCACTAGAATGACACTGGCCTGGCCCTGGCCCCGTGCACCGCAGGGAACCAGCCATCCTTTGCTAGACGAGGCTATTTCCGGGGACCAGAAGTGGGCGCAGCCTGTGGATGTGATGGGCGTCCCAGCCCAGCGCTGCTCCCAGCCTGTCCAGGCACCCGGAGGGCCCCTGCCAGCTGCTCTGGTCTCTGGCCCCTCTGGGACCCCCGCCAGGGTGGGGGCACTGCCAGCTCCAGGGGCAGGAGCCTCTGGCTGCACAGAGAGCCCTGGGGAGCCCAGACCTCGAGGAGCCTAGTTCGGGGCTCGCTGGGCTGGAAGCACCTGGTTCAGAGGCTTCCAGAGGACGGGACTGTCCCCCCGGCCCCCACCCCCCAGCTGATCTCGGCCTCAGGCCCTCTGAGTCCGCGGAAGAATTTACATGCAGTGTTACTGTGTATTTCCCAGTGCTTTCTCATTTCCACGATGATTTTTTTTCTTGGATTCCTGAGTTATTTTGAATTTTTTTTTTTCTTTTTAATTTCCAGACGCACGGAGATTTGGCCAGTTACCTTTTCTCATTGGCTTCTCACTTAACTGCATTGTGGTCAGAAACCAGGGTTTACGCGGTGCTGATTCTTGGGTGTTTGCTGAGGCCCGCTTTGGGACTGCCACGTGGTCAGTTTTGCAAATAATCCACGCGTGTTCGTGGAAGACACCCAATCACTAACTGTTAGATGAAATTGGAGATACAGATATATCCACACCAATCGAATCTTGTATATATTTGGGTTTTTTTTTAATTTTCTTGTGTGAAATCTTGCACTAGAGAACCGCCAGTTTTCCTCGTATTTATGCCAAGTATTAATTTGTCTATTTTAAGGCTACGTTATTATGTGCGTCTTCACACAGCCTATCATTGCACAGTGACACCTTCTATCTGAATGTCTTTTGCCTAACGTTCTGTTCTGTGCGACGTGCATATAACCACTCGGCCCATTTTCTTCCATTCTTTCTCTGTCAGACCTTTTGTGTCTTTCGCCTTCGATGTGTCTCTTGCAACCGTATGAATCTGGATTGGATTGGGGTCTTTGTCTCTTACCCGGAGAATTGAGTCTTACTGGCCTTCGTTATGGTTGCCGTCCGCCTTCTTTTGGGTGGCTCTGTTATTTTTTCCTCCTCTATTTTCCCTCCGCTAGCGTGCAGGTTTTCGATCATCACTGTCCATTTAGGGGTTCTCGTTGATTTTTTGTTTGGACAGTTGTTTTAAAAGTTACGGACAAGTGCTTTTTGGGAAATCACACGCATTTTTATAGAAATTACAGTAGGAGATGAAGCCCCATGTCCGCAGTCCTGCCCCTCCTGGAATCCTGCTCCTACGAAGCAGCCATATTCACTTTCCAGCACGGAAGCCAGCAAACGCTGGCCCGGGTTTTGTAAATAAAGTTTTATTGGAACACAGCTGTGCCCACTCATTTATGTATTGTCTGTGGATGTTTTCCTGCTACAAGAGCTAAGTTGAATTGGTCAGAGTCTGTGTGTGGCCCACAAAGCCTAAAATATTTATTGCCCGGCCCCTGACAGGAAAATATTGGTAACCCTTGGACTGAGGTGGCTTTCCGTATCTAAACCTTGACTTTGAACCTCTTTTACTGTCAGTGTTGGGTCGTGAGGAGGCGTTATAAGCTTGTGGTTAATGCCCAGGCGTGGCATTTTATGGGCATTTTAATGCCCAGGCATGGAGGCGTGCCAGCCCCGCCCCCAGATCCTATTGCGTGACCTTGGCAGGTTTCTTCCGTGCCTCTGTGCCTCAGTTTCTCCGTCTGTGAAATGGAACATAACATAGTACACACACAAGAGGCTTACTTGAGGGCCCATGATTTAATGCATCAGTAACACTTAGAAAAATGCCTACGTCTGTCATGGTGTTCGTGAGCAGATTTAATGGCAAAATAGTCGATTTGTCATTTACCCACTATCAGTATGGTTATCGACGTGCCGAAGGGAAGGCAGATTCAGCTCCCTACACAACCCAGACCCTGCCCTCGCAATACAGACGTGTCCGTGCTTTGTGGTAAAGACTGAGGGTCATACACAGCTGAGCTATGAAGAAAAGTTGGGTCGCGTCTCCTCTCTTTGCCATTATCTGGTTTCCTTGTCATTAATAGCTACCTCGTTCCAGAGGCTTCCTTTTTTTCGGTCACATTATTTCATTACCAGCCCGTCTGCCTCTCAGATGTCACCCTCTTGGTCCTAAGATAGATTTTCGTGGATTGCGGGATGGGGCTTGAGTACCCAGTACTGATGGTTCCCCAACAGTGAATCACTTTGGTGCGAGTCCCTTCAAAATGACATTTCTAGGGGCGCCTGGGGGGCTCAGTCGGTTGAGCGTCCGACTTTGGCTCAGGTCGTGATCTCGCGGTTCGTGGGTTCGAGCCCCGCGTCGGGCTCTGTGCTGACAGCTCGGAACCTGGAGCCTGTTTCTGATTCTGTGTCTCCCTCTCTCTCGGCCCCTCCCCTGCTCATGCTCTGTCTCTCTCAAAATTAAATAAACGTTTTTTTGAAAATGACATTTCTAAATCTGCAAGTTCTGTTCCCAACCTCTCTGATCTTTCCTCCAAAGAATTTTTCAATGCAGCTCAAGGAGCTACACCTGCGGTCTCCTGCACGAAAAGGTCCTTCGGACGGTTTGTAAACTGAGACGCAGCTGGCTCACTCCACCTGACCTCAGGTTCCGCTCCTTCAACAAGAGGCCAGATCGCTGGGGTCCTGTTCATGTCGAGGAAAGCCAAAGAATCCGTCATTCTGCGTTCCCCGTATCAATTATTAGGTGGTTATGAGGCGTGGTAATACGGTTTGAGCCTACACAAATATAAGGTATACAGTTATCTTTCCAGAATCCCATGGATCCCGGGTCTGGGGGAGCCTTGCCAGGCTCGCGTACTTGTTTTTGTTGTAAAAAGAAAAGCCATTCCGGAGTTCTCCGTTCTTTTTTCTTTCCGGCTGGACCCATTTTCCTCCTTCCTGGAGACCCTCCGTCAGGATTTATCCCAGGCAGGTGTGCTGGAAATGGACTTCCTCAGCTTCTGCTTCTCTGAAAAAGCCTTTCTTTCCTCTGCGTGTTGAAAGATTTTTATCTCTGAGTAGAGAATCCTTGGTTGACCGTTGGGTTTTTCCCTCAGTCACTCCGTTGCCTTCTGGCTCAGACGGCTGCTGCGGGAAAGGCCGCCATGACTCCCGTCTCTGTTGTTTCCATCTGTAATGTTTCTCCTTTTTCTGTTGCCCTCGAGATTTTTTCTCTCTGACCTCGGCTGCGGTGTGGCCGGGGGAAGCGCGTGCGTGTTTCAGTATTTTAGGATTCGTGCTACGTGTGTTCTTTGGAATCTGGGAGTTCTTTGGAATTTGTTCGACTCATTTTGGGAAACTCTCAGCCATTATCTTTTCAAATATTTCTTCTGACCCCTTTCTCTCTCTCTCTCTCTCTCTCTCTCTCTCTCTTCTTCTCTTGACGGTTTGATGCTGTCCCGCAATACTTGGATGGCCTGTTCAGTGTTCCTCACCCTTTTAGTCTCTGTGCTGCGGTTTAAAGAGTCTGACCCGAATTAGTCTCCACGTTCGCTGCCTCTTTCCTCGGCTGGATCCAGCATGCTGGGCAGCCAGTCAGGAAAATCCTCCACCTGTAATAATATGCTTTTTATTTCTGATATTTCCACGACTCCTTTTTTATAGTTTCTATCTCTGCTGAAATGTCGTATCTGTTCAAGCATGCCGTCCTCCTTTTTCATTAAATCCTTTAACGTATCACCCATAGTTGCGTTAAAGTTCAGCTCTGATGGTGCCAGCATTTGGGCACTCTCTGAATCTAGTTCTTTCTTTTTTTTTTTAAGTTTTTTTTTAAGTGTTTATTTACTACTGAAAGAGAGTCAGAGCATGAGCAGGGGAGGGGCAGAGGGAGACACAGAATCCGAAGCAGCTCCAGGCTCCGAGCTGTCAGCACAGAGCCCGACGCGGGGCTCGACCCCACGAACCGTGAGATCGTGACCTGAGCCGAAATCAAGAGTCGGGGGCTCAACCAGCCGAGCCCCGCAGGCGCCCCTCTGTGAATCGAGTTCAGCCGATTATTTGGTAGCAGCGGACCGCTCGACTGCCTTTCTGGCTTTTGCCTGTGTGTGTCTCACGCACCTTCGCCGAATCCTGAATACCACGTGGGGAAGAGTAGAGACTGAGGCACATCGTGTTTGTGGCTGGAAACAGGGACATGTGTCCTGCCAGTCTGTTGGTGTGTGGGCTCGACTCATCTAGTCAGGAGTCACCCTCGGGGGCGCCACGGATTCGAATTCCTCCAGCAACCGGCTGCCGTTACCTCCCGTTTTCCCCTCGGCCCTGCCTCAGCCTCACTGGCAGCGGCCCCCGGATGCCTGTGACACAGAGGGGCCTCTCTCTGCGCCTCAGTCCCTCCACAAAGGGTAGGTGGTCAGTGCTCGGCTCGCGCCGGGGGGCACGCGATCCCTGATGCACCGGCCACGTCTGGTCTTCAGCCGCCCCGAGCCCTGGACCGGAGCATCCCTGTGCTGGTCCCCTCGTCCACCAAATTTTGCTCCACCCCTGAGTTTCCCGCCCTTGCTCTAGAGGCAGCAGACGTCAGCTTGATGTCATGCTAAGATCCTGGGGCCACAGGGGGCTCCTGTCCCTGTCCCACGGGCAGAGGATTTTTGGTTCTGACCCTCCTCCAGACCGGTGGGCTTTTGCCTGACCCCTGGAGGTGAGAGCTTTACTGCCTTTTCCCCAGCGGCTCAGGCCCTGGCTCCCAACGAGAGGAAGGCGCGGGCAAGCAGGGGAACCTGGTGCGTGTGCCTCAGCGGAAGCGGCTGACGTCTGGCCTGGGCCCCTGACGGGGCTCTCTCTGGCCTTCTGATGGCTGCCCCCGGTGTCTCTCGTCAGCACCTGCCGAAGACCCCCGGCTAGAACACGCGAGTGAGGCAGCGTTCCCTCCCGGCTGTTCCAAACCAGCGAGCCAACGCGCGGGTGGCCTCTAAGAACGCGCGAAGATCGCGCCTCCCTCCGTCCCTCTTACCCACTTGCGTGGTGACCAGTCTCACTCCTGGGTCCCGTCAGAGGGCGGACGCTGTCGTCCCTCCTTGGAGGGGCTCCTCGCGCTCTGAAACTGTTTCCCGAGTTGCTCTCTGACCTCAGGCCCTAGACGGGGCTCTCGAGAAGCTGTGACGTCTGCGGACGATCTAGACTTGTCTTGTCGTTAGGACGGGCAGGGTACTGTCGTGGCTGCTGACGTTCCAAGCAGGAAGCAGACCCCTTCTACCTCAGACGTGCGTGTGCCTGGTTAGCTAGTGAGGCGGTCAGCTGACGGACACCTCCGTTCTGCTTCCCGACACGCAAGGATTTAGAGCCGTTCGAGTCTCTCCCGTGCCGGCTCCGTGTGGTCGCGGGCAAGACTCGGTTCTCTCTCACTCTGGTCTCTCACGGAGGCAGCGTTAGTGAATACAGCCGGGTTCATTGGGCTCATCGCACACCCCGCGAGCTTTCTTCGTCCTCCCGTCTCCCGGCTCGGGATGTCCTTTCGAAATCATCTTTCTTCTCTCCAAAGCACGTGCTTCCGGAGCCTCCTATTCAAGGTGTGGGTTGTGGACCAGGGGGTGGCAGCCTCACCCGCCTCTTCTCAGGAGCTGGGCCCCAGCCTGATGACTTCATTCAACCTTTATCACCTCCTCGGGCAGGCCCACCGGGAGCCAGGACCTCGGCCTGTGAACTGGGGTGAAGCCACGTTCGGTCCACAATAGGCCTCAACCTCTGTACTGTGATGGACACTTGAGGCCCTTCTTGTGACCAAGCAAGTGTGGGGAGCGCCGCGGTAACAATTTTTCCGCGGAAGGGACGCCTGGGTGGCTCAGTCGGTTAAACATCTGACTCCCGGTTTTGGCTCAGGTCACGATCCCAGGGTTATAGGATCGAGCCCTGCGATGGGCTCCATGTTGAGCTTGGAGCCTGCTTGTGACTCTCTCTCTCTCTCTCTCTCTCTCTCAGTCTCTCTCTCCCTCCCCCCACCTTTGCCCATCCTTCAGTGGTAGTTTGATGAGACAAATCTGGACCCCGTTCTCCCTCGATGGCTTAAAGATTTAGTCTCGTGGTCTCCTGGCTTCTGTAGTCGCTGTGCAGAAATCTGGGCCCGTCTAACTGTGGTTCTTTGTCGGGTGAACGTTCTTTCCCTCCGAGCTGTGTTTCCTTTGTCTCTGGTATCTTCTCACTTTTACCATGAGGCATCTGGCTGCGAACACTTGTTTTGTTTACTCTGCTTTGGGTAGGTCGTGATTCCCGGATCTCCGCATCAATACCGTGTATTCGTTGTGGGAAGTCGTGCACGATCTTCCTGAACGCTGTGTCTCCCTCATGACCTCTCTTCCCCCGCTCTAAGACTCTGATTACGCGTGTCCTCAGTCCTCCTCGCTCTATCCTCCGAGTGTCTCTGGGAAGGTTCCGTCTCTGACTTTGTCCTGCCTCCTGGGTAAATTCTTTTGGACTATATTCCAACTCACTAACCCTCTCTTCACCTGTGTTAGATCTGCAGAAATTCTCCCCCAAATAGCCTGCAATAACTCGGAATACATACCCTTTAGGACGCTGCCTTCCCTCGGGTGTGAATTAAAATGTTGGCTGCATTTTGCAGAATGTTGATTCTCCAAAAATATATCTGAATATGCCTGTACCTGCAGTGCAGTAAAGATTCCGTGGAACCCCGGAATTTGTGACATGTTGTCACTTAGGTTTCAATTAGCAAAATAAACAGTGCAGCCCGGAGGAAAAAATCCAGAAATGTGATCTTGGCAACCACGTTCTTTCGTGTTTCTAGAATTTACGATTTATTCTTTCACGGACTGATTCTTTTTAAATGTTTCTTGCCCTTGTTTTTAGTGTTTTCTTTTACTTCTCCAAACATACTCGGATGCGTTTCTGCATCAGCCGGGTTATTGCTTCCTCACAAACTGCCCTGGTGCTCGGGGGTTAAAATAACGTTCGTCTGTTGGGACACGCACACAGGCGCAGAGCCATGGCCAAGTCGGCCCACCCAGGCTGGACTCTGTTCAGCCCCCCCTCCAGGGGGTCCTCGCACCCCCTACGAGGACCAGCAGGCGGGCCTGGCCAGAGTGGAGGAGGACGGCTTGAAGCCCCCAGGCCCCCTAGGGCCCGGGCTCAGGACCGGAGTAGGCATCCTTTCCACCACATTCTGTCGGCCCAAGCAAGCCACGGGGCCAGCCCACAGACGAGCGGGAGAAAACGTCCTCCGGCAACAGCATGGGGGCAGGGAGGAGTCGAGAGTGGGGCCCGTGATGCCCCAGACATTTGGGATCGGAGAATCCCAGAATACAAAATCCTTGGGGTTCACGGTTCTGCCATGTGCTGGTCACACCCGTGGAAGCTTCTCGCCGTGTTGGAGTGAATCCGTGCTCACACTGGCTTTACCTGTGGGGACCCTGTGTCTCTTGGGCCGAGAAGTTTCCGTCCAGAGAAGGCTTGTTGTTTGTTTCCATCAGGCACCTGGGGAGGCCACCTGCTTAAAACGCACGTCTCAGCTTGAGGTTTCCTTGGCCACACGGTCAAGCTCATACGCGCACCCGCCTGACGACCAGCCCGTGCTCGTTCTCCAGGGAGGAAGGCTGTTTTCCACCCTCTGAGATTCCTGTGGCCTTTTTTTCCAGAGAGAGAGAGACACAGGACGTGGTGACAGTGGTGACAGACAGAGAGAGGGAATATAAACCATCCAAATCGAGGCCAACCTGTGTTATTTTTTTTAATGTTTATTTTGTGAGGGCAAGAGAGTGGGGGAGGGGCAGAGAGAGAGGCAGGAGGAGGACGGAGGATCTGGAACAGGCTCTGCGCTCTCAGCACAGATGCGGGGCTCGAACTCACGAGCCGCGAGATCGTGACGTGAGCCGAGGTCAGACGCTTAACCGACCGAGCCACCCGGGCGCCCCGTTTGCCAATGACTGTTAAGTAGGTCTACACCGTCTCCAGGTTTCCTCTGTTCCTCCCTCGTGTCCTGTCCTGTCCCAGGATCCTACGGGATGCCACGGAGCGTCATTCATCAAATCTCCGTAGGCGACTCTCAGCTGTGATGGTTTGTCAGACTTCCCTTGTTTTTATGACCTGGACAGTTTTGAGGTGTCCTGGCCCCATATTTTGTAGAACGTCTCTCAGGCGGGACTCGTCACATGTTTTCCTCACGGTTGGATGTGTTTTGGAAAGGAAGGCCCGTAAACGAAGGGTGCGTACTTATAATGACTCGTCACTGTCGTTGACCGGGACCACGTGGCTCCAACATATAACGTTCGTCGGCTTTCTCCACCATAAAGCTACCTTTCCCGTCGCTTTCCATACTGTCCCCTTGGAAAGGAAGCCACCGTGGACAGCTCACGCCCAAGGGGCGGGGGGAGTTGGAATCCACATCTCTCCGGGCAGAGCACCTCCATAAACGATTTGGAGTTCTTCTGTATGGGGGGTTTTTCTATTCCCCCCATTTATGCATTTACTCGGTGATGTATTTACGTCGGCAGGGACTCATGGATGTGGATTTTATACTTTGGACTAGGGTCCAGCACTAGTTTATGGTGTTCAAATCGCCCCAGCTTTGACCTTGGGGGCTCTGCCGTGGCTTTGGTGCTCCTCTGACAATCCCCCGTCACTGTGGCTTTGGGACTCTGGAGGGGGAGGGGAGCACTTCCTTCCTTTCTAGCCTTGTGAGATGTTCCAGGCCCATCTTGTATGTTTTCTGCCCCCGTTAGAGAACCCAGCGTTTCTCCAAGGACCCCTGGCTCCCTTCACGGGGAGACAGCGTTAGAAGCCAGGCTCGGGTTCCTAGATGTGAGCATGGCTGGCGGGTCATTGCTTCCGGCCGCTGTCAGCCGAGGGCGTGCTCAGCCCCGTGTGTGCACCGTCTGTGTCTATGTCGGGCTAAATACGAGCTTCCTTCCAGCCCCCTGCCCTTGCCGACCTGTCCTCCCCCTGCAGCGGTGAGGAGTCTGGACTCCTGCCCTCCCCTGCTTACTTAATCCCAATCGTGGTCTCAGAACTGCCAACCTGCATTCCCGTGGGGATCAATTTCACCGACTACACCGCCGCGCTGACGGTCAGCTCCTTTTGCTTTTTTTGGTTTATTTTTGAGAGAGAGAGAGAGAGAGAGAGAGAGACAAAGCACAAGCTAGGGAGGAGCAGAGAGAGAGGGAGACGCAGAATCCGAAGCAGGCTCCAGGCTCCGAGCTGTCGGCACAGAGCCCGACACGGGGCTCCACCCCCACGAACTGCGAGATCGTGACGTGAGCCGAAGTGGGACGCTTCACCGACTGAGCCACCCAGGCGCCCCTCGCTTATTTCTTTTCATTGTTTCATAATAATTCCACTATGTGGCTGTAATACGGTTTATTTCTTCGTGACTCTGTGGCAGGACACCATGGTTGCAGAACCACAAACAAAAACACCCTCCGCACCTGCTATAAAATTCGCAGGCCGGCTTCCGTGTGGACGTGGGCTTTCCAACCACCTGGGGAGACACGTAGGAGTGGAATTGCGGGGTCGCCTTGTAAGGCTGCGTTTGGCTCTGTAAGAAGTTGCCAAGCCGGCTTTCGAGGTGGCTGCCCCCCCGGGGGTTCTGCGGGCTCTCCTCTGCTCTGTTCTGTATGTTTTGGGTCTCTCCCCTGTGCGTTGGCCCCGGATAACTTCCCTTGACACAGATTCCTTCCAGTGCAGACTCAGCTTGTCGTGAAGCCCGCAAAACAGATTCTCCGCTTCGGTTCTTTCCGACCGTGTCCGTGTACCTGGGGATGCGCACCACGTATCTGTCTACACGTTTCCCATCTTTTGTACCAGATCCTTTAATCTCGTGATCCTAATCGCTGAAGACTCTGTCCGCTAACTCTGACAGCTGGTCCCCGGGGCCACTTCTTTGGACGCTGCTGGGTTTTTCTCGATGATGGGCCACGTTTGCCTGTATCTTCACGCACGGGGATTTCTCTCCGCTTTCCTGCCCCGCCCGTGCCCTCGGGGAGGCCCCAGAACAAGGACCTGGCCCGTGGGGGAGCGGCGTGGGACCCCGTCCCTCGCACCAGCCCCAATGCTGGTGGCCTTACTGGCTCCTCCAGCCCGAAGCCCCCTTTGTGCAAGACCACCTTCCTCACGCCGTGGCTCCCAAGGCGGTCATAGGTCCCTGTTGTCTAGGGAGGGCGCGTGCCTTTCTGGAATTTGGTTCTGCGGGTTTCCTGTCCGCAGCTCTCGGATGGGTGTTTACAGACTCCCGCGACTCCTTCTCCCGGCCGGGGAGGGAACCACAGTCGCTTTCAACTTTCTGCATCCTCATCAGAAGCAAAAATCCCTTCTCCTCCTCGTCATGTCTCTGGCCGGAGCTCAGACGGCCTTGTCCACTGTCACTGAGTGTCACTGAGGGCGTGGCCCTTTGGGGTCCAAGGTCCAGCTCTTGTCCCAAGGGTCTGGGTTAACGACCCTGACAAACCCCCTGGGGCGGCCATGCCTTCGTGCCCTCTCGCCACTGCATTTTTGCTTCTGATTAGCATCGCTGTCCTGTCCCCACGGGCCGGGGCTCCCTGAGGCAGGGCCCGTGCCGGACTCGTCTCTGAATGCTCAGGGCCCGGCACCGGGGCAGGCTTGTCACAGTCGGCAAAGGTTGGACTCGTGGGTGCACAAAAGGTGGGCACAAAGAGCGGCAGCCACAGGTGGGGGGAGAAACGCCCCCAACCCCACACTTCATAAGCGGGTCTTCCCATGGCCAGGGCCCCAGGGAGCACCCAACACTCCGGGAGCTTTCTGCACCCTCTGCGGCCTCTGACCTGCGTGAGGTCCCTCTTTCCCACCAGGTCTCCGTGCGCCTCCATAGTGGGGACACTCGGCCACAAGCCAGCTCTGTAGGGGGCCAGGCCCAGCAGGCCTTCTCCCTGCACCTCGCCCCTCCCCCACCCCCTTCCGGGCAGGGTCCCCACCCTCCCGGAAGCTCCCCATGCTGACCAGGTGATGCCCCTGCCCTGTGTAGCGGATGGATGCAGGGAAGGTGGCCAGTGAGTCAGACAGTGAAAGTGGCCTCCCGTCCCCCTACACAAGCCTATTGTTCCTGCCTCGGTTGGACCCCAGGAGCTGCCCACCTTGCGTGGGTGCGGCCCATGACCTTGAGATCGAAGAGGAAGGTCAAAGGGGATTTCCCTGAGGGGAAGGAATGCGGACTTCCGACTCAGGAGCCCTCTGGACCCCGGCAGATGGGGGTGGGTCTGGAGAGTGGGGGTGGGCAAGCCAGGGGAGCACCCTCGCCCTCCCCCTCCCCTCCGAGGTAAGTTCCGCTGGGCTCCCTGGTGACCCGGCCTGGCTGTGGGGAGGCAGGCAGCCCCCCGGAGAGCCCTAGACCCCAGCGCTGCAGGGAAATGGCAAGGCTGCCCCCAGCAAGCCCCGAGGGGCCCCGGCAGGGGGAGGCAGGGGGCTGAGTGCTGTGTTTCTCCCCAGGGAAGCAGCCGCCGTCCTTTCCTAGCTGGCTGTGCTTCTCAGAGGACGAGAGGACCCTTGTAAAACGAAAACCCCGAGGTAGCTTTGCCTTCCCTTCCAAAACATGGCCCAAGCAGGTGGGCCGGAGACGGGGCCCCCGGTGGGTGGGGTGCAGCAGGGGCGCGGGGCCCCGCCCAGGGCCCCCAGAGTCCCGCGGAAAGCCAGGGCAGCGGCAGGGACACAGCACCTGCTACACGCAGGGTGTTCCCTGCTCCCCGGCTTGGGGCGCCGTCCCTCAGACCAGGCAGGTGCACACCTATACGACCAGCTGGGGCCCGGCAGGGGGGTCAGGGGGGCAGCAGTGTGCAGAGACCAGCAGCACGGGCACCCTGCCTGGAGGAGGTGACCCTGACAGGGGCGAGAGCCGGCTGGCAGAGAGGCAGGAAGGCAGAACCACCAGCTTCAGTCCTGGGGACCCGGGGGCCCTGGGGGGGTCAGTGGAGGCAGAGGGTGCGTCCGTGGAAGAGGCTCCCGGGTTACGGAAGCGTTCAAGCCGGCGTGGGGCTCGCCCTCACGGAAGCCCCAGCCCTGGGCCACCTGGGGAGGACCCCAGGTTGGACGGCCCCCGGGGGGCTGGGGGCGGTTTGAGGCCTGGCCCTGCCCACCCCAGCAGACGCACCTCACCTGTGCCCCGTCCCACTCTGCCTCCCCACTCGCTCACGCCGCGTCTTGCCCACAGCCATCCAACGGCCCCAGGTGATGGGTGAAATCTGCACCACCCCTGGCTGCGTGATAGCAGGTAAGCCCCTTCCCCACACCTCCCAGAGCCCTGCCCCGGGGCGCAGGGCCTCCCGAGGCCAAGGGGAGCCACCTCCAGACACAGCACTGCACGGGGGCCGGCGGGCAGTCCCTGGCCCCGCCTGCAGGCGGGGTGTCTGCAGTGGGTGAGGAAAGCGGGTCTGCTCAGAGGTCCCTGCACCCACAAGGCCCCCGTGACGCGGAGGAAGGTAGTTCGGGGACAGGGGCTCTTTCCTGCAGTTACAGAGAGAAAGGTCACATGAACATACAAGCTTCCTCCCACGAATTTGTCTAAAAATTAGGGACCATATGCTGCCATTCGCAGATCGAAAACAGTGAGAACGGTCTGAAGAAACATCAGGAAAAATCTCAGACCCGAGATTTTCCTGCCCATGCTGGGGTCGTGGACGAGCTTCCCTCGAGGCCCTCGCCAAGTGGGACAGAGGGTGAGGGAGGGTCCCAGGCTGGGGGTTCTGAGTGGGGAATCCAGCCGAGAGCCTTCGGCCGGGGACCCCCGACCAGTGACGCGGCACATTCTGGTGCTGGGGTGACACCGTCTCCTCTAACGGCACACAGACTCCCTGTGGCGGCCCAGAGCACCCTCACCCCCACCCCCGCTGCAGACACTCTGACGAGTGAGGGGGCTCCAGGGGCAGCAGACCGCCTCCTGGGAGCCGGGCAGTCCTGGCCGTTGCCCCAGCGCCGGACCGTGGGTGTCCTGGCAGAGGTCACGGGATCCCGGGTCATGTGGCTAATAAGTCGTAGCCCTAGAACTTGAATTCCTGCTTCTGACCTCGCCGAGGCTCAGAGAGGGTGACTCACGCTGCCGAGGGCACACAGCCACGATGGAATGTCGAACGGTCCGCGGCCACCCGCGACTGGGTCCCCCCTCTCCCTCCCCACCCCTGCGGCCGAGCAGCTGCCAGGATCCTCCGGAACATGGACCCGTCCGGGGAACCGTGTGACGACTTCTACCAGTACGCGTGCGGAGGCTGGCTGCAGCATCACGTGATCCCCGAGACCAACTCCCGGTACAGCGTCTTTGACGTCCTTCGAGACGAGCTGGAGATCATCCTCAAAGGTGAGAGCCGCCGTGACCTTGGGGGTGGAGCTGGGTAAGGCTGTACGTCTGCCCCACTCAAGGGTGGCCGTGGGGCCCGCAGAGAAGAAACCCCCTGGAATAAAGGCCCCGCAGGGGCAGAGGGGCCTCCTCTCACTAAAGAGGGACGGGTGACACCAGGACCTTTGACCTGGCTCTCCCGGCGGCCGCCTCAGGCCTCTGTCCAGCCCCCTCCTCTGCCCACAGGAGTGCTGGAGAATTCCACCGCCAAGGACAGGCCGGCTGTGCAGAAAGCCAAGATGCTGTACCGCTCCTGCATGAACGAGAGTGAGTGGGGGGTCCGGGACCCCACGGTCCCCGCAGCAGTGCCTGGCAGCTGGACGCCACTCAGGACTCGCGGCCACGGGGGCTGTGCCCCCACCTGGCCGCCGGGCCCAGGCTCCCCCGGGGGCAGGGACTTACTGCCAGCTGCCCGTGATCCTGTTTACACCCTGACCCCAGCCCGGGCCACACCGTCCGGGCAGAAGGACAATGCTGAGGGGCGCACCTGGAAGCCCCAGGGAAGGCGCACACGCGTGTGTGTCTGTGTCCGCGTGTGTGTCCGTCCATGTGTGTCCGCGAGTGTCCACACGTGTACCCGGGTACTGTTACGGGACTGCCCTGTGCTCGGGCTCCTAGGAATGGCTCCCCCACACCCCGCGCCCCTCTGGCCTGTCTCCCCTCGTGTCCCTGCCTGGGGGTCTGCGAGCCCAGCTTGGGGTGTCGGCTGCTCTGTGGGGAGCACCCCCCCCCCCCCCCCGCTTAGTACCGAGGGCTCATTGTTTTGTCCCCGCATCCGACCCCGGAGCAGCCAGAGGAAGCCGCCAGCTTCTGGCTCGTGCCTCCCGAAACCCCGGCCCCCATCTGGGCTCGCCCGGAACCTTCCCTCTTTCCACCATGAGGCTCCCCCATGCCCCTGCCTCCCTGTGAGTCTCCGCCAAACCGAGTGACCCGGCGCCCTGCCACCGGACCCTCACCTTCACCTTACGTGTGACCCCAGTTCCCCAGCTCCCTGCCGGGCCTCCGCTGCCCTGCGCAAGTTGTCCACGTCCAGTCCAGAGTGTTCGGCCGGCCACGGTGCTGGCGCCCCCCACCCGTGCAGCACCCCCGGGCCGCAGGGCCTCCCTCGGCCTGGCTCCCCCACCACCCGGTCGCCTGTCCCCCTCCCACGCCCCGTGTCCTGCCGGCGCGTCTGCTTCGGTCACCCCCCGGGGCCCCTCACACCTGCGTCCGTCTCTGCTCCTCCCGGGCCCGTCCCCGTCCCCGTGTGACGGGGGCCTGGCTTTGTGCCGGGCGTGCAGCGTCCCCACGGGCCTGTGTGAAGGTGGGTGTCGGGGAGGCGAGTGACCCTCCTTCCCTCGCAGGCGTGATAGAAAAACGAGACTCGCAGCCCCTGCTGAACATCTTGGATCTGATGGGCGGCTGGCCGGTGGCCATGGACAAGTGGAACGAGAGCGTAGGTAAGGCCGGGGCCTGCGGCAGCCTCGCTCAGCACGCAGGTGTCACCGCCCGGGGCTCCCCGGAGCCGAGCCCTCGCGGGCTCAGGCTGGCGAGTTCGCACCCGCTGCCAGTGGGCTCCCCAGCCCTGCAGAGGGCGACCCTTCCAGGCCCCCGGGGGCGCTCGCCTCCCGGACCCGGGGCGTGGGGGCGGGGCGCGGGCGCACCAGGTGCCCGGCCACCCCTGGCCCCGTTGTCCCGCAGCGGGTCCCCGGCGCCGGGGCCCGCAGGTGTGCTTGCCGCCACGATGTCCCCCGAGCTCTGGGGCTTGGGGGGCCGGGGCCCGCCGTCCGACGAGGGCCTGGCCTGGGACCCCCGGGAGCGCAGCCGGTCTGCAGCGCGAGGCGCTGACCCCCCAGGCCCCCAGTGGGAGCTGGAGCAGCAGCTGGCCCTGATGAACGCGCAGTTCAACAGGCGCGTCCTCATCGACCTGTTCGTCTGGAACGACGACCACAACTCCAGCCGGCACATCATCTACGTACGAGCCGCGCGGGGGGGCCGGGGTAGGCCGGGTCCCTGGCGCCTGGCTGGGGGCGCCCGCAGGGCCGTGGCCGGGGGGGGGGGGGGGGGGGGGGGGGGGCGGGTGAGCCCCGGGGGCGTTCCCAGGGCCCTGCCCTCGTCCACGTCCCGCCCGGGGCGCCGGCTGCCGGGGGACCGGGTCCCGGTCAGAGGAGCCGCCCGCGTGCCGTCTGTCCGGGCCTCGGGCTCCAGGGCAGGAAAACGGACCTCAGAAAGCCACCGCCGGCCACAGCGAGCCCGCGCCACGCAGGGAGGGCGAGGGCGCCGCGAGGCCCTGCACGTGGCCCGCACGTCACCTGGGTCACCTGGTCGGCGCACCCTGCAGCGCGTCCCCCGGGGCCCTCCGGCCGTCGCTCGCAGAGCAGCGCCGGGGCGCGTCCCCCTTCCGGGTGGAGCCCACGTTCCCGCTGGGCGCAGTTCGGGGGGAGTCGAGAGAGCTGCTGTCCTCCCCGGCCAGGCTGTGGGGACCCCGGCTCGTGGCCCAGGGTCACACCCTCTGTGTCTCCAGATAGACCAGCCCACCTTGGGCATGCCGTCCCGAGAATACTATTTCGACGAAGGCAACAACCACAAGGTGAGTCCGGCCGGCCCCGGCCCCTCAGGCACTTTGCTGCCCCCCCTCCCCGGCAGCTTTAGGGCCCCCCTGCGGCCGGCCTGCCCGTGGTCCCCTTGACCCCGCCCCCCACGGCTAGCCTTTGTGAACGCCTGCGGGGCGCTGACAGCTGCGGACAAGCTAACCACAGCCTTCGTCCTCATCGTCGAAGGGACCGTCCCTAAACACCACGTGCCACGTATGGGGACAGGCTCAGCTGAGCCGGTGGCCCCGAGGCCCACGCCCTTCACCCCCGTCTCACCGGTGAGGACTGCGGTCCACACTGCCGGTCTACCGCGTAGGGCCCGTCGAGATCTGAACTCAGGCCACCTGAGCGCGGGGCTCTCGTAACCCCTGGGTTCCTGGTCCAGGGAGGAGCGAGGCAAGGGGCAGACAGTGGCGAGCTGGGCCAGAGGGAAGAGCTGGGAGCCGGCTGCGGGAGGTGCAATTGTGAAATAGCCCTCGGCCAGAAAGCAGGATGGTGGGCCTCCTGGCGGAGGCGGGCTGTGAGCCGGGCCACGAAGGACGGTCCAGCCAGGGGCAGAGACGAGTGTGGCTGACAGAAGGAGCCACGGGTGGGCTAGCGGAGCGGAGACAGCCAGGCCAAGGGCGTCGACGGGCCTGACGCCGGAGGTGTGGCCTCTGCGGACCCTGCCTGGGAGGAAAGCCCCTCCCAGGATGAGGCGCAAAGAAGGCAGGTCCAGGAAGGGCATCGACCCTCCGGACCCAGTGCCTGACCCCCTGGCTGAGTCCAGCCTGGCTAAGGGCAGCCCGCCCTGGACCCTGGCATCTGACAGCCCTGGCCGACCCCGGGGCCTTTACCGGGCACCCGCTAGGCGCCCAGCACTTTGTAGGCAACCACGGAGACAGAACAGGTCTCTCCGTCCCGTGCAAGCCCAGGGACGTGGGGGATGGGGCGGAAGCGTAGCCCCGAGCCGTCGGGGCGTAACCTCAGCGTGTGGCTCCCCACGCAGGTCCGGGGCAGCAGGCCACTCACGCGGAGCCCGCGGCCGCTGCACCGGCCTGTCCGCGAGTGCGAGTGGCGGCTGCGGCCCGGCCCGGGAGGGCGCGGACGGTCTGGAGCGCCCCGTCCCGCCGCCCGCCGGCGAGGTTGGCCCCGGGAGCATCCCGGGGGCCCGCTTCGTGTCCTACGCCCACCCCCGCCCCCACAGAGAGCTCCGTGGGGGCCGCGGGGGCCGAGGCCGCCGGACCGAGTCCTGCCTCCCTCGGCCCAGGTGCGGGAAGCGTACCTGCAGTTCATGGTGTCGGTGGCCGCGATGCTGCGGGCGGACATGAACCTCCCCGAGAACGGCTACCTGGTGCGGGAGGACATGGCGCAGGTGCTGGAGCTCGAGACGCAGCTGGCAAACGTGAGGCCGCGGGGCGGGGGCGGGGGGCCGGGGTCCCGGCCGCCCCGCCCCCCGGTGTGACACCCCCGGCCCCCGGTGCAGGCCACGGCCCCGCAGGAGGAGAGGCATGACGTCACCACTCTGTACCACAGGATGGGCCTGGAGGAGCTCCAGAACAAGTTTGGCCTGAAGGCAAGTCCCCGCCCCCCCCCCCCCCCCCCCCCCCCGCCACGGGCCCCGGCCCCGCCCCCCGCCCGGCCCCGCCTCCGCGGGCCAAGCCGCAGAAACACGCCCACGCGCGCAGAGATCACCCAGATAGGGACACTCTCGCACTGGGACGGCAGGTGCAGGCGGGCCGTCCAGGCACGCAGGGCCACCCCATCTGTGAGGTGGATACCGCGAGGACCCCGCTTTCCTGAGCAGGAGACAAGCCGGGAGGGGTCCCGACTCACCAGAGCGACCCTCGCCCCGGGCACTGCGTCCCTGGGGCCTGTTCTGAGCCTCTGCATGACCCGGCCCCGCCCCGCCAGACCCTCAGGCCCGCCCTCCCTGCTGGCCAGGCCTGGCCGCAGGGGGCTGGGGAGGAGCAGCCCAGGCCAGACAGAGGGGAGCCGGGTTTTGCACCCCACCCAACCCCGAACTCAGGTGGCCGGGTACCCTGAGCCGCAGACTTGTCCGGAGCCTCCCCTCAGGAGGGACAGAAACGCAGTGATAGCCACGCCAGCCCTACAACCGAAGCCCGAGTCGGGGCAGAGGGCAGGGGTGGGACAGACACTCCAGCTCCTAACTCCTGACCAGAAAATGCGAGGGTCTGGAGCCAGAGAACAAAGCAGGAGAACTCCAGAGACTCCTGCCCAGGGTTCATGGCACTTGGTGTTCCGGAAGGCTCTATGGCCCCTGGAGCCTGCCCTCTTCCTTGGCACCTGCTCCCAGTGGTGATCTGCTTCGACCCGCCCCTCAACACAACCCAACAGCTGCCCCCCCCACCCCCGCCACAGCGGGCACTGTGGGGGACGAGGCCCCCCTCTGGCTCGGGCTCCAGCAGTGAGCCAAGCGGGCAACCCCCGCCTCGTGTCTACACTGCAGCCCAGGCGGGGAGGCCTGCGTGCAGAGAGCAGGGAGGCGGTGGGACAACGCGGCCAGGAAGGGCTGCGCCACGAAGCTGATGCAGGAGAGAAGTCTCGGGAAGAGGGACCGTCTGGGGCGTGTGGCCCAAAGGGGCAGCCAAGGGCCAGGTCCTGAGGCAGGGGCTGCAGGGTGACCGGAGGTCAGAGGAGGCACCGGCGGTGAAGGGGTGGACGATGCCAGGCCTCCAGGGCACGTGAGAGGGCCTGGGGCACAGACTTGACTCACACTGAGGACCAGGCGGTGAACGCTGGCAGGTGGAGACGCTAGCCGACGTGGCGAGAGGGGTGGTTTCTGATCCGGTTGGAAGATAGAGCCAGAGGATCTGCAAAAAGAGGAGAGAGAGAAGAGAACGCCCACGGCCTGCAGGCGCCGTGCCGTGGAGATGGCGAAGAAGCTTGGGGGAACGTCCTAGAAGCCAGGCGTTGGGCTGTCCGCTGTAGAACGCGTTTATAACGCTTAGACTTGGCTCCGAGTGTGCACGTCCACACGGCCCGTCCCCAAGGCCCCCACCCCGACTTCTCCCTCCACAAGACGGGCCGTCGGACCCGGACAGTTCACTCACCTGC
This sequence comes from Panthera leo, assembly GCF_018350215.1. Taxonomy (NCBI): domain Eukaryota; kingdom Metazoa; phylum Chordata; class Mammalia; order Carnivora; family Felidae; genus Panthera; species Panthera leo. The sequence continues at coordinate 1,360,965 of NC_056686.1, read as the reverse complement.
ACTGGGTTGTCTTGTCCTACGTTTTGTGGGTGAGACAACATCTCACCGTCGCCACACCCCATCTCCCCGGGCCAGCCGTGCTGACGGCCGCACAGTCAAGTTTGAGAACACAGCAGTTTGCGCCCCCGCTGCACTCTTTTTTTTATTTTTATTTTTATTTTTTACATTTTATTTATTTTTGATAGAGCGAGACAGAGCACAAGTGGGGGAGGGGCAGAGAGAGACGGAGACACAGAATCCGAAGCAGGCTCCGGGCTCCGAGCCATCAGCACAGAGCCCGATGCGGGTTTCGAACCCACGAGCTGTGAGATCACGACCTGAGCTGAAGTCGGACGCTCAACCGACTGAGCCACCCGGGCGCCCCAAGCCCTTCGGTTTCTGACACTGGCACGAAAGGTCTTCCTGTGTGATGTATCTTCGGATTCTTTGTTGCTCCTGTGCAGAGGCTCCTACCTCAGACATGGCCGTTTTACTCTGCGCACACGCTCGTTCCAATACCCTACGTATCTGCAGTTCCTTTCAGGTTTTATGCACGTGAAATCATGTCCTTTGTGAACGATAAGTTTTATTTCTTCCCTTTCAAACCCTTACTGATTTTCTGTCATTTACTTGTCTGGTTGAGCTGGCAGGGACACTCAGTCACGCTAGTAGACGTCCTGTTTCCTCCCTCAGTTTTGACGTTTGCTGTGGGCGGTTTTGTTTTCTGGGTTGCTGCTGCTGTATGTAGGTTCCCCTCACCAGACTGTTGGATTTACCTTCTAGCTCTAGTCCGCTAGGACTTCTTGTCATGAACAGACGGCAAAGTTCATTAAACGCCTTTCTTCCTGCATCCATTGAAATTACGAGGTGATCGGGGCGCCTGGGTGGCTTAGTCGGTCAAGCGTCCGACTTCAGCTCAGGTCGCGATCTCACGGTTCGTGGGTTCAGGCCCCGCGTCGGGCTCTGTGCTGACAGCTCGGAGCCTGGATCCTGCTTCGGATTCTGTGTCTCCCTCTCTCTCTGCCCCTCCCCTGACTTCGGCTGAGGTCTTGATCTCACAGTTCATGGGTTCAAGCCCCATGTCCGGCTCTGGGCTGACAGCTCGGAGCCTGGAGCCTGCTTCGGATTCTGTGTCTCCTTCTCTCTCTGTTCCTCCCCCACTCATGCTCTGTCTCTCTCTCTCTCAAAAATAAACATTAAAAAAAATTTCTTAATAAAAAAAAAGAAATGAGGATGTGATTATCCTGCTTTATCTAGTTATCACCGTGAATTACTTGATTCGATTTTCAAATTTTACACACCAAACTTGAATTCTTGAATAAATCAAATTTGGCTGTGATGTATTATCCATATTATGTAGGTGTGGATAAATCCTAATTGCTAATATTTTCCATAGGATTTTTTTTTGTCTATGATCATAAACGACACTAGCCTGTTACCTTCTTTCCTTGTAATATCCTTATTTGGGGATTCAAGTTTTTCTTGACCTCATAAATCAGATTGAGAAGACTTTTCTCTTCCTCTCTCCTCTGGAAAGTTGAGTAGGACTGGCAGTATGTCTTCCACAAATGTCAGATAGCATCCACTGGAAAAGGCAGATGGTTCTAGAAATTTCCATGTGGGAATATTTCAAATGAAAGATCAATTTATTACCTATAAGACTATATTTCTACTATTCTTATATTTACTAGATATATATTCTATAGATCGTATCGCTAAACTCTTTTCAGGAATTTTTCCATCACACTCAAGTTTTCAAATACGTTGGCATGATCTCTTTCCACAGTCTGTAGGCTCTGTGGTGATGTCACCCACCCTCACCCTGACTCTGATCATCTGTGCCTTCCCTCTGATTCCCCAAATATTCTCTGGTGGGGGCTGGGTTTCTTGGATGCCCACAAGCCGTGTCTACCTACCTCTCTGTTCTCTCCCTCTTTCTCCACACGCCCGCCTTCCCAGGGGTTTAACTGGACCCTCTTCATACAATCTGTGCTGTCCTCTGTCAAAATCAAACTGCTGCCAGATGAGGAAGTAGTGGTGTATGGCATCCCCTACCTCCGGAACCTTGAAGACATCATCGATGTCTACTCAGCCAGGTGAGGCCCCGGGAAGGTCCCCAGAGGCCTCGGCATCTCGGCCTCTGGCCCCACCCCCACCCCCTCCACGTCTCCTCATGGGAGAGTACCCCAGGGAGCATCTTCTCTGGGCAGATAAATATTAGTGGCCGATAGAACCTTAGTGAGAGATGCGAACCCTCCCTGGGACTTTTCGGGCATCTAGGAACAGACAGGCTGTATCTGGAGGTTGTCCCAGAGGCTTTCTCCACCACCCTGCTTGGGGCGAGCGCCTGTTCGTCACAGAAGCCGTTGACTAAGGGCCCACAAGCCCAATCCCCACTCTGGACAAACTCCACGCGCCTGTCATATGCCCCGCCCTCTGCCTCCTGCCCACAGGACCATGCAGAACTACTTGGCCTGGCGCCTGGTGCTGGACCGCATTAGTAGCCTGAGCCAGCGATTCAAGGATGCGCGAGCTAACTACCGTAAGGTGAGTGGGGCCCCACGCAGGTGGCTCCTACCCCTGGCCTGTCATTTGTTCACTTAGTTCATGGTGCGGGGCACCTGCTCTGGGCCAAACGCCAAGGTCCACACCGGGGGCAGAGCCATGCAAGAGGCTGACAACGCCTGCCCTCTTGGGACAGTCACCAAACCGGAGAGCCGCTCTTTCAAAAGCAACAAGTAGGACGTGACAGGAAGGTATGGGACAGAGATGGCCTTTCTGGGAGGGTGACACTGGAGACCTCCAGGCAAGAATGACCCAGACACGAAGAGGCTGGGGGCAGATTCCCAAGGCAGGACACCCCCAGGCCACGTGGTGGGAAGGAAGGAGACGGGGTCAGGGAGACAGGTGGGGGCCCGCAAGCGTGGGACTGAGCCGAACGTGGATTCCACGTGCCTTGAAAGCCGCCAGGGTGTTCAGAGCGGGAGCCACAGCCTAGTGTCCTGCTTGTGTGGTCATTCTGGCTGCTGGGGGTGGGGGTGCGGGCAGGGCAGAGGCAGGGGACCCACTGGGAAGGCCTGTGGTCATGGTGGCTGTTCCAAGGCCTCGATCAGAGGGGGCGTGGGGTCAGAGTGCAGACACACGTTGTCCGGGCAGGGTGACGGGTTGGACCAGGGCCTCAGGAGCAGACGCAAGTGTGGACGACAGACAGTTGAGGTACGAGCAGGGGGCTGAAGGGCAGGGGAGTCAGGCGGACCCCCAGGTCCTTCGCTAGAGAAATGGGACGGACAGAAGCCCTCCAGCGCATCGGGAAAGTTGGGGCAAGTCGGGGCGTCTGCCTTGGCGGGTGGGGTGGAAACACTACTGGCCAAGCGTCTCCACTCCGGCGATGGAAAACCCACTGGGGGCCGGAGAGCCGGTGGCTTACGGCTGAGCTGGATGCGGCCCCCAGGGCCCCCAGAGTCAACACCAGCCTGTGCTTCGGTGGGGGGGCTGGAGTCCAAGAGGTCAGAGTCGGGCTGGCCAGCCAGGCCAGGGCGGCGAGAACAGGGGGCAAGGTGGCACTTGGGACTGAGCAGGGTCCTACCCCCGCCCCGGGGCAGAGGCCAGACTTCCAGCCCGGGTGGGGAGCCCTCCCCTGAAAAGCGCACACGCTGTCCTGCCCGCGCCCACGGCCGGCGCTCCCAGGGGAGGTCAGAGTTCATCGGTGCCCCGCTCTGGCCGCTGGGCGCTCGGGCTGAGGACGGGGGCGGCAGTGCGTGAATGGGTGCTCTACGCGGCAGGCGCTCTATGGCACGACCGTGGAGGAGGTGCGCTGGCGAGAATGTGTCAGCTACGTCAACAGCAACATGGAGGGCGCCGTGGGCTCCCTCTACGTCAGGGAGGCCTTTCCCAGAGACGGCAAGGATGCGGTGGGTGCCCTGTGCTCAGTCTGTCTGCGGCCCCTCCCCACAGGGACGCTGCCCATGGTGGGTGGGGGCACGGGTCACAGCCCCACCCCACCCCCCACAGGGTGACTCCGGGCTCCCAGTGCCGGGACCCTGCTGGCCCCCCAGCAGCCCGTGTGTGCCCAGGGGGTACCGGGGAGCACATGTTTGCCTGGCGCCCCGTCACATGGGGAGGCCAGAGGCCCCACCCCCAACCCTACAGGCCTGTCTGGGAAAGGCCTACAGGCCATACAGGCTGTGAGTCCAGGGGCGGGCAGGCCCTAGGCTCACCCAGGAGAACGCCCAGCAGTCAGGACCCCTGTCCCGGAAGGGGGGGGGGGCATTCCACACCCCCAGCCCCAACATCACGGCAGGGACGAGGCTTTGGAACGGGCCCCTGCAGAGACCCCAATGCTGGACACACAGGACAAGAGCCATGTGTCCTCCCAGGTCAGAGAGCTCATTGACAAGGTGCGGGCGGTGTTCGTGGAGACCCTGGATGAGCTGGGCTGGATGGACGAGGCATCCAAGAAGAAGGCCCAGGAGAAGGTGCGCAGGTGGCTGGGGCCCCACGGTCAGGGCATCCTGCCTGGAGAGGGCAGCCCCAGCACGGGGACACGGGGCGACCGTCATTGCACCCGCTTCAGAGATGAAGACACCGGGTCTGGGTGTGGCTTGCTCAGAGGCGGAACTAGAAGCCAAGTGTGGGAGACCCTCCCGGCACCCTTGCGAATGAGTGGGGGTAGCCTCGGAGCAAGCCCCCTCTGGGCCAGGATGTCAAGCGGAAACCGTCCCACTGCACCCGGCCCTCGCCCCATCTGACCCCTGGCTGGCTGTCGGGCTGAGCCGGTCCTCACCTGTCCCCATTAAACCTCCCCATGGCTTGCAAGGGGGGGGGGGGGGGGGGTCGAGTCCCTCAGCCCCTGAGCCACGCGGCAATGAGCGAGGGGCAGAGCTGGGGTTCCCACGGTGGGGCAGTCACCGACGGGCCCCAATGTCGTCCCTAGGCCATGAGCATCCGGGAGCAGATCGGGTACCCAGACTACATCCTGGAGGAGAGGAACAAGCACCTGGATGAGGAGTATTCCAACGTGCGCCCCACCCCCGGCCAAGAGGGCCCCGAGAACTTCACCTGCCCCCTCACCCCCGACCCGATCCGCCCCTGAACCAGCCCTGTGAACCACAAGCCTTCAATTTCCTGGCAGGTGGTGCCGTCTCGGCCATCTCGCTGGGTGGGCAGCTCTCCAGAGATCCCCCTGTTACAGATGGGGAAACTGAGGTCGGGAGGGAGAAGGAATGTGCTCAGTGGCACGAAGGCCCAGAGCCAGCACCGGCCCCGCAACCCCACCACCCGCACCCACCGCCCGTCGGCCTCGCGCAGGACTGCCCAGCCAGTCCCAAGGCCGGTCCCCAGCCACTGCCGACCCCCCTGCCTGCGCACCCGGCAGTGACCACCCCTGTCCCGTAGCTGAACTTCTCGGAGGACCAGTACTTTGAAAATGGTCTTCAGAACCTCAAGGCTGGTGCCCAGCGGAGCCTCAAGAAGCTTCGGGAGAAAGTGGACCAGAACCTGTGAGTGGCGGCACGCGGGAACCAGCGGGCCGGGAAGGGCGGCCGGGGTCTGACCCGGAGCCCCGGGTTCAGGGAGGATTCAGATCTGTGGATTGCCCAGACCCGGCCCTGGCTGCGGGCAATGCTGGTCTCGTGGCACGGCCACTGTGATGGGGGCCCTAAGGGTGGGGGCTCTGCTCAGCCGGGAGGGGACCTGGAGGGAAGGGTCCAGGAGGCGGGCTCCAAGTGACCGGCCCGTCTATCACAGCTGGATCATCGGGGCGGCCGTGGTTAATGCATTCTACTCCCCAAACCGAAACCAGATAGGTACGTGTGACCCCTCCGTGACTGAGCCCAGCCCCTCCAGTGCCAGAGAAGAACCCTCCCCTCCCTCCTGGGGGGCACCTCCAGCCTCTTCTCGGGAGGAGAGAACCTCTCCCCACCTGTAGGGACTTCACCCCTCTCCCCACCTGCTGGGAAGTTCCTCACCTTTGTCTGAGTGGTAGGGCCGGGTTTAGAGACTGGGGAGCAGACCCCAGTCCCGAGGGCAGCAGAGAATGAGGTGGGGGCGGGAGAACTTGGGTCTGCCGCATACTGGCCCCGGCCTCTCACCTCCGGGCCCTGTATTCTCTGGTCTGTAACGTGGGGAGCGGGGGGGGGGGGGGGGGGGGTCACAACCCTGCCCCCCCCGGGCCGTGTGGTTTGATGCAGGAGCCCCAGGGGTGCCCGCCCGGGGCCTGGCCCATGGGAGGGTTGTTCACGGACATGTCTCCACCCCCGTCTCCGGGCAGTATTCCCCGCTGGGATCCTGCAGCCCCCCTTCTTCAGCAAGGAGCAGCCACAGGCCTTGAACTTCGGGGGCATTGGGATGGTGATCGGGCATGAGATCACTCACGGCTTTGACGACAACGGTAGGGAAGCTGCGTGGGGGGTGGTCAGAGCTACACGGCCTCCTCCCCTCTCCACTGAGCAGCAGTCCCGGGAGGGGACCAGGGGACAGGCGGCCTTGGAGCTGTCCATCCAACCCCTTCACGATTTAGGTGGGGACACTGACACCCAGGCAGAGAGGACTTGCTGGGTTCCCAGGGGAGCTATGGTGGCAGAGAGGTCTTGAATGGCAGGCTCGGCCCCCGTCCGGCACCCTTGCTCTGGGCAGAGACATGGAGAAGAGGGTGTGAGGGCTCGCGGGCCAGATCCTGACTCCACCTAACGGGCCGCTCTTCCCTGAGCCCGTGAACCGGCGATAGTGACACTACCCCGGGCACTTCTGAAGCTCCAGGTCCTGGCCTGGCGTCACCCCGGGGCAGCCAGCCTCCTCCAGCCCAGAGATGTGCTGACCCGACGTCCCCACCTCCCACCCCGGGGTGCGGCCCCTGCCTGCTCTAGTGGCCTGTGACCACGCACGGGGGCCCCAGCTGGCTTTCCCACAGGGCTTGACCATCGGGACCTTCTGAGGGCAGCCTCGTGGCCCCCAGGACCACGTGCTCCCCTTACCTGGGGCTCACAGAGTTTGGACAATCGCGGCGAGGGGCATTAAACCACGGTGCCCCCGAGCCCCGAAACCCCAGGCTCTGACCTCGGGGGTGGGGTGGTAGGCCACCAGAGCCCCCTCCCGGGCCTCAGCAGCCCGATGACCTCGTGCCAACCCTTCAGGGGCCCGTCCCCTGCCCCCATGAGCTCTAGATACTGGGGCTTCTGGGAGGACGTGCCGGTGAGGCTGGCACTGGGCAGGCAGGGCCATGAGGGCAGCCGCCTCTGCCCGCCAGGCCGGAACTTCGACAAGAACGGCAACATGCTCGATTGGTGGACCAACTTCTCAGCACAGCACTTCCAGGAGCAGTCGGAGTGCATGGTCCACCAGTACGGAAAATACTCCTGGGACCTGGCCGACCACCAAAACGTGAGCAGGCCCTCAGCAGCGCCGCCACCGCCGGGGACCCGCTCCCCAGCCCTGGCCCCCGGGGGGGGGTGCAGGGGAGCCCGGCCGCCCTACCGTCCCGCGTCCTGTGTGCAGGTGAACGGGTTCAGCACCCTCGGGGAAAACATCGCTGACAACGGAGGAGTGCGGCAGGCATATAAGGTGGGTCCAAGCAGGGGCCCCTCAAGGGCGCAGGGGAACAGGTGCCTCGGCGAGGCAGAGACCGTGCCCTGCGCAGGCCGAGGCACCCCGGGAACCCTTCTGCGTCCGTCCCGGAAAGCAGCTGTGCCCTGGGGAAGCCAGCCTGGCTGCGGGTGAACGGGCACCTGGCTGTGCTGCCCACATTTTACCCTGACCTTACCTGAGCCTTCGAACCCCAGGGGAGCCACTGACTCTCCCCCGGTAAGATAGTGGCACTCACCACGTCCCCGCCAGCCGTGGCATCGTCCCTGCACCTGCAGCCTGAGGCACCGGGCCTCGGAGCTCCTTCTAGGTGGGCGCTGCGTGGCAGCCTGGGCAGGGATCCTCCCCCCCACCACCCCCCCCCCCCCCCCCAGCCCCCCCACCCCGGCCCCAGGGCCGGGGCCCAGCCGCTGTGGCACGGAGATGAGCACCAGGCCGTCAGGGCGGGAGCGCCGTCCCCGGGGTGCTCGAAGGGCCGTCAGGTGCTGAGGCAGGGCCTCCGCCGGGAGCAGGGCCGTGGAGCCAGACCTCCATTCTGCCCGGACCCCAGGCCGGTGCTGACCCCAGGAGCAAGGACGGGCCCGGGCCCAGCACCTGTTTGGCGTCTGCAGGCTTACCTAAAGTGGAGGGCAGACGGTGGCAAGGACAAGCAGCTGCCAGGACTGGAACTGACCTACGACCAGCTTTTCTTCATCAACTATGCCCAGGTAGGAGCCACCGTCCCCACCCTGCCTGCCGCCTCAGCAGCTGGGCACCGGTCGCCCACCACGTTTTTGGAAGGCCTCCACTGAGGGGCACTTCCAGGGCCACGCTGAGAGGGCAGGCCGGGCAGAAGCAGACTTGCCAGCCTGGAAGGCTTCCTGGAGGAAAAGGAAGCAGAGGGTTGGAGCTGGGGGGCTTCAGGTGTAGCTGGGCCAGTTGGGGAGAGGAGGCTGGCTTCCCTCCCCCACCCAAGAAGGGACAGCCTGGGACGGGACAGGCGGGACTCCCTGGTGCCTAGAAAGAAGTGAGAGCACACGCGTGTCCCTGCCCCCCTAGGCCCGCCCCACCCCCGCCTGGATGCCCTCAGGGCCCCCCTGATTCCTGCGTCCCATCCCCCCAGGCCCGCCCCTCCCCCCTTCCACAGCCACGCCCCTCACGCCCCCACAGGTGTGGTGCGGGTCTTACCGGCCTGAGTTCGCCGCGCAGTCTCTCAAGACCGACGTCCACAGCCCCCTGAAGTACAGGCGAGTAGCCCCCTGCATCCGTGCGCGCAACCCCCATCCCGCCCCCCAGCGCCCACCCCCGGGGCCCAGGCCAGCTGGCTCAGGCCCCTGGCCGCCCGCAGGGTGCTGGGCTCGCTGCAGAACCTGGCGGCTTTCGCGGACGCCTTCCACTGTGCCCGGGGCACCCCCATGCACCCGCGGGAGCGATGCCGCGTCTGGTAGCCCTCGCCAGCCGCACTGTGGCCACGCCCACCCGCCGCGGGAGGCCAGGCGGCCCTCGCACGTGCAGCTGGAGCCGCGGGCAAGGCCAACGCGCACACGCGGCCCGCCCCGCGCGGGGCCCGGAGCGCAGCCGCGGCCCCAGCACCCAGGGCAAGCGGTGGCTGCCCGGCGCCCTCCGTGCCTGCGGTGAGGGGCACGGTGCCCCAGCCCTGTAGACGCGTTTACCTGTCTGCACCCTCCCCAAACATCCCAGTCAGCTGTCCATGAGCTTCAGACTTGAGCTAAGTAAACGCTTCAAAGAAGAAGCCATCTGCCTTGTCTGTTGGGGGGGGGGGGGGAGGGGGTGGCCGTGCCCCTGTCTGTACCTGCCGCTGACTGTTCGGGGACAGCATCTGGCTGGGCGCTGACTGCTGGTGGCCTTGGGCAAAACAGCAGCCAGACAGGGAAACAGCAGGGCACCCTGCAGAGGGAGGGCCACACCTGGTGAGCCCCCCGGGGTCTCTGTGCCAGGACGCCCCCAAATACTGGCCCTCAGGGACCACCGGTTCAGATGGGAGGAGGGGCCACTGACTCAGGAGCTGGCTGAGGTCAGGAGGTGGGTGGAGGGAACTGGGGAGCCATAGATCAGAATCTACGCTTCGGGTTTTATGTAACTAGAGGCCGGTGGCGGGGTTAAACCACAAAGGGACACTGTCACCTGCTCTGATGTTTTAAAGACCCCCAAGAGTAGTACCAAACGGGGCAGGGGGGAAGGTGGGAGGAAGTTGGGAGGCCAGCTAGGAGGCCACTGTGGTCATCCTGGCCAAGGCGAGGGGGGCGGGTAGAGGGGTGGTGCTGAGGTCATCTGAACGCATCCAGACCAAAGAGCCCCAGGCACAGTGGGCAGGGGCAGGGTTCCGCTCTGGACACTAGGTTCCAGGTGCCTGTCACATCCCCCCAAGGAATGGTGTGGGGGGGTTGGGGGCGTGGCAGAGCTGGATGAACCAGCTGGGCCAGGCCAGCCACCCCAGTCGGGTGCAAATGATAGATCTCATCGGAGAAGGTCCTTCCAGCCGACTAGCCCCCTCCCTAAGCCTCACTGTCCACCGTGCCCAGCAGCTGCGGGGCAACATCTCCCTGGACACCCACCCAGTATGAGCTCTGACCTGACCATATCCTCATCTCCCGCACCCTGCGCGGTCCTCCGACCCCTGGCCCTCCTGTGCCAAAGGCCTGAGGCCCTCGGGGAGGCTGCAGGGCCATTTCCTCCCCTCTGCCGGCCCCTCCCAAGGAAGCCTGCAGGCCCACGTCCCCTGCGAGGACGACGGGATCAGAGCCAATGAAGATAAACTCCGCCCAGAAACGAGTTTAATGCTCATTGTCACAGAGGCCCAGGCAGAGTTTGGTGCCCCGGTCCAGAGATTCCAGAAAGATTCTTCACATCCAGCTCCCAGTGTTCAAGGCAGCAGACGCCTCCCAGGCCCTCGGAGGCCTTGGTCTTCACTTTGTGCACGCCCCCTCAGCACACTGTGGACACAGCAGGGTCCCCGTCAGGCCAGCCGCACTCCCCAGAGTCCAAAGCAGCTGGTCCCACCCACCAGCAGTCTGGGGCCCAAGTGCTAGAAAATCCCCTCTATTCGGGACACAGGAGGTCAGCCACCAGGACCACACTAACACTGGCTGTGGGCAAACTGCGACCCTCCCCAGGCTGAGAGGACGGGCAGCCCCCTGCCCTCTGGGGAGAGCCCTGCTGTGCCAGGCTGTCTGGCCACCCTTGCCCCTGGTTCCCCATTGTCCTCAGCCTGCTTCCCCCTGCACAGTGGGGTGACAGTGACATCCCGGGCTGCCATGAGCTCAGAAGTACGTCAACCCTGCAGGTGCAGCCTGGCACCTGGTCGTACCCAGCACTCAACCCAGGGGAGCTGCTGACCTTAGCGGGCGGCGTGCTCCCCAGGCCCAAGCTCACCTGGGGCGCCTCGCTGGCACAGCCCTCCGCGGGGATGCCCAGGGCCTGCAAGATGCTCTCCCGGGGGACATAGTCTCCCGGAGACTTCTGGACGAAGTGCAGCAACACTCTGTCACCACCTACAGCGGTGGGGAGGCGGTCAGGATGCCCCTGCGTGCTGGGAGGAGGGAGACACCCCTCGCTGTCCGAGACTCCACCTGGTTACCCTGACAAGGGAGCTGTCCTGGCCGCAGCCCACCCAGCACAGAGAAGACTTGACAAGGTCAGGAAGCCAGAGGAAGGGAGGCAGAGAGGGTCAGGACATGCCACCAAGTTCAGCCAGATCTTCCCAGCCCAGGATGTGACCTCGGCCCCCCATGCAACCAGGCATCGGCCTCTGACACCCCTTTCCCAACCTACCTTTGGTGACCACCAGGAGCCCTCCGCTCTGCAGCAAGTCTCCGGACAGGTTCCCCTGGATGCCAGCAGCTTTGGCCTGGAAGGAGGGAGGCAGGTCCGGGTCAGCCCTACAGGGAAGCCCCACCACCTCAAGTCCCACCCTTCCTTGGCCATCACAAACCTTGAGGGCCACATCGCGCACGGGCTTCCCCAGGGCGGCCGGCAGGATGCTCAGGCTGTTGTACCTGTGAAGACACAGCTGGCTAGTCCGGCCCCCGGCTCTTCGGCGAAGACTTGCCCAGCAATTCTATCCCCAGTCTCTACAAGACACACCCACCAGATTCTCACAAGCATCTCACCAGGGACTCAGGGCGGGGGGGGGGGGGGGGGGGGGGGGCATGGGGCAGCCAGCCTGGGGGCCGGTAGGCCTGGGGCCCCGCAGAAGATTTGGGGAGTGTGGGCTGGCCCCCCCGGCTGGGTAAGCCCAGAGATCTGAGTCAACTGGGCACCACTAGTCAGGCCAGGCAGCCAGCCTACGACACAGGCACCCGAGGTGGCCGGAAAGGGGGTAGATCTTGGGTGAGAGGCCTAACCAACAGCCGTAACGGACACCCAGCACCCAAGAGAGAGTCCTTAGAAGGACCGACCGGGCAGTGGATGCCCCCAGAGCCTCATGCCCAGGAAGAGGGCAGCAAGGGGAAGAGGAATGAGAAGAGGCGGCTGCCCCGCCCGCTCACCGCTTGAAGCCCAGCTCCTTGTAGAAGCGCTTGCTCTCATCCAGGTAGAGCTCTGGAAAGCAGACGCCACAGGTGTGCACTCACCCCCCACCCCCCCGGCTCACCTGGCTGCATCCAGCCCCCCGCTCCCCTGGCTTGCCCACCCAGGACATAGGAGCAGAGGACTGAGTGTCCCCACTGTTAGCGGAGGGGCAGAGGCCCAGAGGTGGCAGAAAAGGGAGGCACGGGGCTCGCCTGGACTCTGCCACCGGGCCCAGGGCTCTGGGAGAGCATATCCTGAGTGCCAGGGAGAGGGGTCTAGCAGGGTGGGCTCCTGTCCCAGCCGTACTCCTTCAGGCTCCTGGGAAGGTGGGGTCTTGCTGCCACCCAGTAGAGACCCTCGGGGATTCGAGGCCAGCATCACCGCTGGGCCCTGCCTCTTTCCAAGGTGGGAGGGACATCGTGCCTGGGGGACACAGGTAGGGGCAACAGGTGGAGAGCCCCGGAGACATGACTGGAGCTCCAGGATACAGAAGGGTCAGGCCTGGGCAAGGAGGGGATGGCCACTGCCCTGAGCTTGGGAAGGGTCTCAAGGTAGCTGGTGGGGCTACAGTGGGAGGAGGGGAGGGGAGCACAAGCACCTCCCGCGAAGTAGCCGCCTTCCAGGAACTCCTGCAGGCCCAGGGCCTCGGGCCCCACGCCCACCAGACGCACGCCGTGCTGGTCCAGTAGCCCCCTGAGGCTGCTGAGGTCCCGGGCTATCCAGCGACACACCGAGCAGCCGAAGCGCCGCAGGCCAGCCACCACGCACGCCTGCTCCAGCCACAGACTCCGCAGCTCCACTGCCTGCGCGGGGCGGGCGAGGGGCGCCGATGGACCACCTCCCACGCGCGTCCGTGCCCCCAGCCCCGCACCGCGCAAGCCCGGACTGCGCCCCCAGCCCCACGACCCGAAGCCCGCCGCGCATGCCACTGCCAGGGCGCCTGGGCTGGTGCCAGGGGCCCACCCACCGCCCTGCGCTCGTCCGGCCTCACCTCCCCGGTCACCGCATGCTTCAGGACACACGCGCCCACGCGGGCAAGGTCCACCGCGCTCATGTCCACTTGCCACCGTGCTCTTCGGCTGCGCGCCCAGCTCGCAGCCGGCTTGGCCACGCCCCGCCCGTGTCCCGCCCCCCTGCGGCTTCTCGTCCAGGCCGCGCCCCCAGGTCACCTCTCCGCTGCCGGCCCCTCCCCCAGACGCCCGCTCCTCTGCCGGCCCCGCCCCCAGGCGCCCGCTCCTCTGCCGGCCCCGCCCCCAGGCCGCCTCTCCTCTGCTGGCCCCGCCCCCAGACGCCAGCTCCTCTGCCGGCCCCGCCCCCAGGCGCCCGCTCCTCTGCCGGCCCCGCCCCCAGGCCGCCTCTCCTCTGCCGGCCCCGCCCCCAGGCCGCCTCTCCGCTGCCGCCCACAGCAGCGGCCCGGGCGGCGCTCTGTCACTTGTTTTGCATATGCATAAGCCTGTCGGCCAATGGCGTCGCTGCGCTGGCTGCCGGAGAAACTGGGCGGTTGGGCAGCGGCCACGTGGTGCGCCTGCGCACAGCGCTGCCCCACGTGGGGGCGGGCTCCGTTTTGCCCCGCCAGGTGCAGAGCCGGAGAGCGACCGGAGTCCCCTGATCCTAGGTCCCGAGTTTGGGGTCCGGGGCGGGCGGGAAGGCGGGAGCGCGAGCGGGACAGCGGCTACCTAGTGCCCGGTTTGCAGGGCAGGGTTAAGGTGAATGCGGTGAGCACTCGAGTCCCGGCTCTGGGGGGACTCCTATAGGCAGAGGAGCCCAAGGGCTTAGCATTTACCCTTATCTTATTTCAGGTTTAAAATCCACGCGAATGCTTCGCTTTCTCAATTAGATATCTGCGTTGGCTTTAATCATAATGCTGGTAATTTCTTAAAGCAAAATCTTCTTTTAGCCCCCACACTGGGTAAAATAGACCTGAAAGAAGTAAGAGCAGTTTACTACGTGCTTTGCGACTTTGTTTATTGCTCACCACAGTCTTGTGGCACCTGTGATCACCCGGTTTTACCGCTAAAGGCCCGAGACATTGGCGTGAGAAATGAAGCCAAGACTTAACCCGGATAATGGGACACGCAGATCTGTCTGGGCCACAGCCCTCAGCCTCACTCCCCAGGTCCCACGGAGAGCCCCTGGACCAGGCTGGAGACGTCGGAGTCTCCCAGGTTTGGGAGAGTCATTTAAGGCGTTAAACGTGTGGTAGGTGGTGTTCATCATCCTGTAGACTGTTTTGTTTAGTAAGCAATCAGGTAATTGGTAAGAGGCACTTTTACGGCAACAGAAAATAGAGTAATGGTTAGAGCAAATTATAAACCCGGTGTCTGAGTCTTGCGTGCTGCCAGTGAGATTTGCAGATGTCAAGCTTGGAGTGGGAACAGGCAGGAATCAGATGGATTTGTCTGGTTTGTAACCCAAATGCCTCTGGAGGTCCTTGTGAATGGTCCGCCGAGCAACGGGCACAAAGATTGTATGTGAGCCTCATGGCAGTTTCTGTGAAGTTTCCCTCAAGGTGTCCAGCTTTGGCAAACAACAGACACTTAAAGGCAGCCAGAAGTAGAGTTTAACGTCTGCAAAGATGTGTTACTGAAACATAATTTTTCTCTCCCAAATCACCCTTATTTCCAGAGATAGCCAAATCAAGACTAATTTGTTTGTAGACCGAGTCCAATTTTAGCAAACTTGGCCTAATTATTGACATAAGCTCAGCAAGAAGAGCAGATTGATAATATAAATCTTTTAAAATTTGCTGTGCTGGAACTTTTTATAGGAAATCTCAGCTGAACTTCCGGTAACCTCTCAAGGCCGAAGCCAAGCCAAATACTTACTATCAGACAGGCCTGCAACACCTGTAGATTTGGGTAGATTCGTCTTCTCGAGGTCCCCAAGATCTCCTGAGGTTCCGGCACCTGCCAGGAAGTGACCTTCTTTGCTCACCCGGTGAGGCTGCTGGGAACTCCGAGCAAAGTGTCAGGCCAGCATTTCCGTGTTTCGTGAAGTCACCCTCAATTCCTTTAAGCTGTTTGGTCATATCTGAGTCTATGCGTCTCTCTCTGAAATAGGACTTTCCAGTTGCATTTGTTTAAAAAGTCCAAGAGGACTTTTATCATAAAGATATAAGTCTCTTTGAAGATGAAACTCATTTGGTAAATTGCAAAAGACAAATGCAGTTGACAAGGGAATTCAGTTATTTCTGCAACGTAACATTTCACCAATTAGAATGTTAAGGGATGACCGTATTATCAACACAAATTAAAACGGCAGGAATTTTATATAGTATATTTGAAGTTCTAGCACTTACCCAGGCAATACAACCTAAGATTTATCATTATTTGTTTGACAGGGCTTTCCAAGTAACTTAACATACCAAATAAACAAGCCTAATTGGTCAAAAGGACTTCATTTACAATTTAAATCTTGGGGAAGTTTGTTAAAAACTTCAGAAAATTATAAAGCACGTGCCTAGATAGGATTACAGATCATTATAAAACTTAAAACTTTATTTATTTATTTAACCAAGGTGGCAATAAGAGATTCCAAAGGCAAATATGTAGGGTTGGATAGTGGTTAGCAAAACTCAGCTCCTTTAATATTGATGAGTTTTAGTTCTTAAGTAACCAAAGACTCAATAAAGACAGAGCATAAAAACCTTGATTTTCCAGGGAGACAAAAGAGAAAAAAACCCTTGGGCGCCTGGGTGTCTCAGTCAGTTAAGCGTCCGACTTCAGCTCAGGTCATGATCTCACGGTTCGTGAGTTCAAACCCCGCGTCGGGCTCTGTGCTGACAGCTCGGAGCCTGGAGCCTGCTTCGGATTCTGTGTCTCCCTCTCTCTCTGCCCCTCCCCCGCTCACGCTCTGTCTCTCTCTCAAAAATAAAAATTAAAACATCTTAATAAATAAAAATAAGAGAGAAAAAAATCCTTTTATTACATTTTTTAAATCAAGAGCAGACCAACAATCCAAGAAAACTTTGTCTTTAAACCGAGAGAAAAGCAGAATTTTAATCTTATACTGGTGTACTTTTATTTTTTTTAATATTTATTTATTTTGAGAGAGAGAGGGAGAGAGCTCAAGTGCGGGAGGGGCAGAGAGAGAGGGAGAGAGAGAGAGTCCCAAGCAGGCTCCACAGGCTGTCAGCACAGAGCCCGACCACGTGGGGCTCAATCCCTGAGCTGTGAGATCATGACCTGAGCGGAAATCAAGAGTTGGGCGCTTAACCGAGTGAGCCACCCAGGCGCCCCCCTACCAGTATCCTTTTCAAATATATTTAGGGAAGGGGCGCCTGGGTGGCTCAGTCGGTTAAGCGTCCGACTTCGGCTCAGGTCACGATCTCGCGGTCCGCGGGTTCGAGCCCCGCGTCGGGCTCTGGGCTGATGGCTCAGAGCCTGGATCCTGCTTCCGATTCGATTCTGTGTCTCCCTCTCTCTCTGCCCCTCCCCCGTTCATACTGTGTCTCTCTCTGTCTGAAAAATAAACGTTAAAAATAAATAAATAAATAAAAATAAAATATATTTAGGGGCAAAATTAACCGTCATTTCAAGGAATCCCTTTGCCAACAATTTGCAACAGAGAGAACACGAGCTTATATGACCTTCGGTAAACCTAGGTAGAAAAATGTTCATATTTATGTTGATGACTCTAAAGACATGTCTGTCATAATTGAGCCAACAAATTAGTGTAAATGCCAAATGCGTGCCAAATGCGTTCCACCTGTGTGTCACCCGCTGCCGATTTTTCCCTGGGGCTCCCGTAAAGGGGGTGCCCTTCGCTCCTGGACACTGAGGAGGAGGGGCCGGTGGCCCCCGAGGCACCCAGCATGGTACAGGAGCCAGCTGTGCAGGCCGCACCCAAGGAGGTGCACAGACAGGAGGAGGGGGAGGGGAAGGGGGAAGAGGTGGGGTGCAGGAATGCTGGAAGCTGAAAAAAGCCCAGAGGACAGAGAAAGAGGCCTCCCGGTCCCCAAGCCTGTCAGCTCGGACATATGAGCGGATGCAGATTATTTTTTCGTCCACGAGCAAGTGGAAATGGGCAGTCGTGCCGGACCAGAGAAGACGGGGAGCTTCCCTGAAACAAAAGGAGTTTCGGCAGCTGCTTGGGAATTTTCCATAAAGTCCCTGTCCCTGGATAGACTAACCAGAGCCAATTGGCTCCAGTTATCACCCTCAATAACCCCGGGAATGAAGGAGGGAGAGGCCCCCACACACAGCTAGAATACCCCGAGTCTGTCAGGAGGAACAGTGAGAGTGTCAGAGTCCCTTTCGTTAGGGATGGCCTGTGCTTCCTCTAGCAACGTGGGTTTTTTCAGACGAGGCCTGTTTAGACAACCATCCAGTATATCAGGAGGGAGTTCATCAGCCTGGTTAGTGGCCAAACACGTTCTGCAAGAGGCCCTTCGATCAGGGTTGTGATTTAGGGCCATGCAGGGCTGGACACAGGGTGCCTCAGACCATGTGCCCTGTTTCCTGCAGAAGAGATCTAACTGATAAGTCGTACTGAAGCTTTAAAAGTCCCATTAATGGGCTATTTTTTCTTGTCTCCTCAGGAGGACTGAGGCCGTGCAGTTTGACAGAAGACCTTTTTTGAATCTTGCAATCTGAATTGATTCCAGTGGATTAAAAGGCATCCCAAGGGAGAGACCTTGGGGACCGAGGAAGAAGCCTAGAGGTTCATTACCAAGAATCCCCCGTGGCCCGACTCCCGGGTGGCGTCTCGTGCGGAATATGTTACAGGTTCCCGGTGTCAAAGCGACCGGAGGGGTCCCTCAAACAAAATCACTATGATCACCGGGCAGCTGAAAAGGCCCCCCTTTCCCCGACGCATTCTAGACTGCAAAATGGGTGTCTGCACATGGACCAGAGCACTGAGCTGCGCCTTGCCATGAAGGCCGTGCCATTTTCCACCCATGGCAGACACCAGAAGAGCTTTATAAGGGGAAATTATCCAATTTTGTAATTTCAGTAGTCAGTAGGGGACACTGATGAAAAAGTAGTAAAGAGAGAAATCCATCACAGTGTGAGCAACATTCAAGCATATGTAGACTTTTACAGCTAACTTCTCTAGGAAGCCATCCCCAGTGGGGCTTTGATTCAATCGAGTGCTAGTTTCGGCCCACCCTGAGCCTAAGTCTTGCAGCCAGAAGCGGCTAGACCAGGGATGTGGAGGGGATCACATTAGACCAATGAGGAGGAAACTTCACGTGAGAGTCTTTAAGATCAGCAGCCATCCTGGGGGCTTAGGTGGCTGTCCTAACTCGCAAAAGACAACTGTATCTAAGAATAGGAATAAAGAGGGGCACCTGGGTGGGTCAGTTGGTTAAGCATCTGACCCTTGGTTTTGGCCAAGGTCATGATCTCACAGTTTGTGAGTTTGAACCCCGATTTCTCTCTCCCTCTCTACCCCTCCTGTCTCTCTCTTGCTCTCTTTCTCTTTCTCTCTCACAAGATAAACATTAAAAATAAAAATAAAAAATAGTAATAAAGAGAGGGCTTCGAGTTTCTGGGTCTTATTACCATTCCGGCCAGGGGACTAACTTCCAGCTTCCTCCTCCCTGTAGAGCAGCCATTGGCTAGAGGATTGCAGCCTGAGCAATTGACACGAAAGTGTCCCAATAAGAAGGAGTGAATGACTACATACTTTTTAATTACTGAGGGTTATGGATAGTGCAGTCTCTAAGGAATTTGGAAGCAAGGCTTTCAGGACCTTGAGGGGCTAGCTGCTGTTAAGATAAGGTTACTTTTAGCCTGTAATAAGACATAAACATTAAGGCACTAATGCAGCCATGAATTCCTCGAGGAAGGTCACCTTTGGCATGTTTCAGGTGTCTGTCAGTGGGCAGCAAGCTGTAAGGAGATTTTAATTTAAGCCACATTTCTCTTGCCTTTGTTTCCCTCATCAGCATAGGGTTAGTTTTTCTTGGTAGCTGTCTTATTCATTTAAAACATAATTGTTTTTCATTATTCGAGTTTCAATTCTGTTTTACAGGTTTGCATTGGACCCTTGTTGATTAGATCCTTTGTTAGCCTTAAACAATTACACTGCCAGTTACTTTACCAGCAAAAAAATGGTTTTATTTGGGAATAGCAGAGAATTGCAACCCAGGATGCAATTGCAGACAACAACGCAGAGGAAAGCCCGGAGGAGGTTCCTTCGTAGAGCACAGAGGGAGCTGGGATAGGCTGTTAACTTCACTGGAATAAGACAGAGCTTGAAGTGTAGTGGCTTCTCATTGGCTGGCCTGTGACAGTCTCTCATTGGCTGAGCTGTGAGAGGCTCTCATTGGTTAGCTTGTGACTGTTTCTCATTGGCTGGGCTGCTAGCCTATGACTGTTTCTCATTGGCTGGGCTGTGACTGTTCTCACTGGCTGAGCTGTGACAGTCTCTCATCGGCTGGACTGTTGCTGGGTAGTAGGAAGCTTTCCTTCCTCCCACTGAGGCAGTGAATAGTAGCATCCTCCTGCAAGGCCGGCCTTCTCCTGCGGGGTGCTGCCCGGGTCAAGGAGAGTTCTAGGATGTGACCACCAGGGCACTTGTCCACTGTCCGCCACACCTGGACCTGGAGTTCTGAAAGATGCGTGAAGACTGCCTGCGTGCCTGGTAAGACCTCCTGATCAGGGTCCGGGACGCCCACCGAGACCCGGACTGCTCTCCTGCCTCCTGGCCCCTGGGCAGGGGGAGCCCCATGGGTCACAGTGCCGGGTTCGGCAAGAAGCCCCCTCCCCTGGGCACCAGGACCCCTGCCCTCAGAACCCAGAGCTGCCTGATGAGAGCACACTGACCGAGGACATGGGGTTCAGTGTCCCTCCCCCACCCCCAGCACTGGAAACCAGCCCACATGGGGCTCCTTGTGCCCTGGAGGGAAGCATGGGGCCGGTGAAGAGCTACCCAGGAAGTGAGCCAAGGGTGGGGTGAGCCGTAGGGGAGGCTGCTGACCTAGGGGCCCTGAGGTCCATGGAAGAGAGCCGTCAGGGGAAGGGAAGGGCTCGGGACCCCGCCAGGGACTGAGAGAGCAGGGGGGCATGGACCCTGGTTCCCCAAGGTTGAGGTGCAGCTCCAACATCAGGGCTCCTTCAAGGAGATGCCTGCCTGTCCCCACCCCCCACCCCCAGTTCACCTGCAGAGAAAGGACCCACCAGGCCAGCAAGGCCCCAGCCTCCTGCTGGCCAGAGGGAAGGGAGCTGGTAGCAGAAAACAGCTCCTCCCGATGGACGCAGGGTTGCTGGCCTGAGTGGCCCTGCTCCACTCCCTCGAGACACTGGGCGGAGGCAGGAGCCGAGGGGATAGAGGTGGAGGCAGAGACAGACGCAGGGGTGAAGTGGTCACGGGGGTGGGGTTTGCAGAGGGGGAGCAGGCTCAGGCCTTCGGTGGGCAGCCACTGAGGGCTCAGGGCCGTGTGCTGCAGGAGAAGGGAGGGACGGGGGTGGGGGGCCTTGCGAGGGCTGGGAGGTGGGCCCGGCAGCCAGGACCTGGTGATGCTGTGTGTTGAGTCCCTCTGAGCAGGGACCAGCCTGTCCTAACCTGTCCCATGGCTTCCCTCTGGAAACCTCTAACTCGTTCAACCCCCAGACTGGCAAAGGGGGGGGCTGCTCTCAGCACAAAATAAACACATCAGTTAAAGAGCCCGTGAATGCCTGTATCCTCCTGTATTTCTGAGCTCCTGTCTGAGGCTCTGGGTTGGTGTCTGGGATCCTATGGGCATCTTCTCCATGGCAGTGTTTCTAGAAAAAACGGGGGGGGGGGGCGCCTGGGTGGCTCAGTCAGTTGAGCGACCGACTTCAGCTCAGGTCATGATCTCACGGTTTGTGAGTTCGAGCCTTAAGTCGGGCTCTGTGCTGACAGTTCAGAGCCTGGAGCCTGCTTCGGATTCTGTGTCTCCCTCTCTCTCTGCCCCTCCCCCGCTCATGCTCTGTCTCTGTCTCAGAAATAAATAAACATAAAAAAAAAAAAGGTGCCTAATAGAAAATAGAATCAGGGCAAAAAACATCCCGAAAGACAAAAGGCTAAAATGGCCCAGTGAGGGGTCGGAGCCGGTCCATTGCACGTGCTGTCTGTAACCATGTGTTCTGGGAGATGTTACCTCTTGAATTCTGTGGTGCTTTCGAAGGTTCTGACACACCCGTGATGTGCAAACGTCTCACTGGAGAGCTAGCGCCTCGCTAACGCTCTGGGTGGGATTTATAGTCTCCTTGGTGAGCTTGGCCGTCAGCCTGCACAGGTGAGCCCGAGGGCACCCCGGGCCTGGGGTGCTGGTCCAGAGGCACTGGGGGCTTCTGCTGATCCTTACTGCCCCATCTGGTGCCGTTTAGGTGCTGGGATGAGGCCCTGTGGCCTGGTGGCCCCGGTGGCCGCGGGCAGGCAGGAAAGTGACCTGAGAGGACTTGGAAGTAACCCCCAGGGGGACCTTCTGGGGGCGCTTTGGGCTGATGCACACTGAGTGGCCGCATCGAACGTTGTATGAAGGGAGGTTTCACGGTGAGCCTGTCACTCCCGAGGCCCTGGCTTGGGCCAGCCGTTCTAGGAGCAGCCTGGTGGTTTTGATGGAGAATGCTCTGGAAGCCGGCGTGTGGGTTGCTGAGCTCCTTGGATTCTCGGGAGACAGAGCAGGGGCTATGCATCAGAAACGAGTCAAACAGCGTCTTGTAAGACAAATCTGGGACAACGTGTGCCTCAAAATAATGACAGTCATGTATCAGAATCCGCTGTCGAAGTAGGAAGCACGGGCCACCGTAGGGCCCGCAGGGGAAGCGCTTCGTCCACGGATGCTAACTCACTAGTGCACGAGGGGGAGTCACATCCCCGACTGGAAACCCTCCCAATCACTTTTCAGGCAAAAATCGTCAGGGCGCTGGGGAGCTCAGTCGGATAAGCGTCTGACTTCGGCCCAGGTCACGATCTCACGGTTCGTGGGTTCGAGCCCCATGTTGGGCTCTGTGCTGACAGCTCAGAGCCTTCTTGGGATTCTCTCTCTCCCTCTCTCTATGTCCCTCCCCCACACTCGCTGACTCTCTCTCTCTCTCTCAAAAATAAATAACCGTTAAAAAAATTTTTAATAAAAAAAATCTTTTAAATCATCAGTGGATGAAAGTTTTGGGAGAAACAGGAGGTTTACATACTCTCAAAGCATCCTTCCAAAATATACTTTTTAAAGAGAAATTAAAAAGCAATTTTGTATTTGTTAAACAAACACCTCCAATTTAGAAATCACTTGCAAACGTGACAGTCACGTGTCGTGCCACATTCGTGGTCCCTCCAGTGTCGCCGCAGCTGTGAGGTAGGTGCGGGCAGGCCCATCCTGCAGACGAGCAAGCCGAGGCCCAGAGGGGCTGGGAGTGAGCGGGGCTTGGAGCCGAGAGTGGCGGTGTCCTCACAGGGCTGGGTCTACACGTGGACAGCACAGAGGTGGCAGGGAGGCGGGCCCCCGCGAAGTTGATGGGAGGCGTGTGAGGTCCCCGAGCCCCCTGAGCGGCGGCCGGTATCCCTCTGCTGCGTCGAGTCTGAGGGCCCACAGTCTGCCCTCGGGGGCCTGGCGGCTTCGAGCGGGCACAGCCCGAGATGTCTCAGACGTCCGCCTCCTAGAGCCGTCGATCGGTGGGCTGGTCCCTCCCGGGAAACACGGATGCCGTCTCCTCCAAAGCCACTGTGGTGACGTCCGGCGGGGCCTGCGGGACCTGGGTGGACACGGCACACCCTTCTGTGTCGCGATGGGGAATTTCCACACGAAGACCCGCCTGTACTGGGCCCCGCCCGTGGGCCTTGTGTTCGGGGTCTTCCTGGCTTTCTAAGGCGAGGAGGTGGCTTGGCCCGAAGGACCCAGGCCCCTCAGAGAACCGGGAGCCCCACCCACCCCGACGGCATCACCTCCAGTGGGTGGGGGCCGGGGAATGGTCCATAATACCTGTAAGAGTCTCCCCTTGGCGGGTCCCCCTGCAAAACAGAGACCCTGTGTCACATAGAGTCCACTCAGCATTGGGGGTTGGGGGGACCCAAGCTCCTGACTTCTCTCTGTGTGGCCTGCCCTGAGAGAAGGACCCTCTGGGAGACAGGCCGGACCTGTGCGGAGACAGTGCGGACTTGTCCGCCAGGGAACCCAGGACCCGTGACAACGTGGGGGCACTTCCTGCCTGAGCCTCCAGCTGCCACACCCTGTCCCTAACGCACCCCGATGTGACGGTCATCCAGGGAAAGGGAGTGGACACTTCACAGGGGAGGGTCCCCCGGGGAACAGGCGCCCCCGAGTCGGGTGAGAAAGAACACCGGCCACTGGGCGGCCCACTCAGAGCCCGGGACCCCGAGGCCTGCCTGCGGCCCGGGGACCCTGGGGTGAGGGCCCAGCACGGACTAGCTGACAGTAGCCTGAGAAGGTGGCTGACCTTCCCCGCTTGGACTCCTTGCCGAGCGCCCGCTCCCTGCTGGAGGCCAGAGCCGGGTCTGCGGGGCCGGGGCCCGGCCCAGATACAGCAGGGCAGATACGCGGGCAGGGACCGAGCGAGTGTGCGAACGATGTGAGGCCTCTCGGGGGGACCCAGCCCTGCCCACGGCTCCTGCTGACCTCCCCCCAACGCACCTGCTGGGGCCCTGAGCCCTGATGGGACCACACCCCCTTGCTTACCAGGTGACCGTCTGGTTTTCATCCTTTTCCTCAGTAGCCAGACGACTATGGGTATTATGCCACCAAGCAGAAGTACGGAAAAGGTCAAGCCCACAAAAAGAGAAAGGCTCCAGGAGGAGCACTTGACATCGGAGCTGCTGGTCCCAGCATTTAAAAGGCTCTGAAAAGGGCCGTTGCACCTAGGAGACAGCAGTGTGGGGGCCTGATGCTCACTCGACCTGGGGGTGGGGGGTGTCCCCGAGGCGCCGCCAGGCTCCGCGAGGTGGAGGCAACCGCCCCGTGGCCAGGCGCTCGGCGGCTCTGGGTGTGAACTCGGGTCCCTCTGCCTTTCCAGGCCTCGCTGCTACGGGAAAACGGGTCGGGGGAGAGGGCCGGGGAGAGGCAGCAAGACAGAGAGGCACGGGGTTGGAGGAGACAGGGCAGAGAGAGCCCTGGTCAGGGGGGCACGACCCTTAGAGCCGGCATGGCAGACAGACGGACAGACCCGAGGGAGGCAGGATGTCGCCCGCCAGCAGCCACATCTGGTCACCCCAGGCCCCCCGCCCCCCTCCACCCAGGGACACTGTGAGGGCCCAGGTTAGCTCCGGGCTCCGGGGATGGTCGCAGGAAGAATGGAGCCCTCACTTTGAGAACCTCCCTGACTCCAGACTCGCTGGGAGCCCCATGGCCCTGATATCTGGGGACTCTCCAGAACCACAGGGGACTGGGAGTCTGGCGGCAGCATCCCTCCAGACCTGCCCCAGGGAAGAAGGTCCGTCCTTGGCCTCCAGGAAGCTCGCATCTACTGACTTTCAGTTCTCGGCTAATGTGATGGGGTGTGTGAGCCCCAGAGTCCAGGCAGGGGCTCTCCCGGAGGCTGGCGCACGATAGGGAACAGCAGGGTGGGGCCTCATCTGCCAGGGGAGCTGGAGGAGCCCCTCCCAGGGACGCCGGGCTGAGACCACCCTGGGATCATCTACCTGGTCCAGGGCTGGCACTCCTCCAGGGTCCCACTGGGCGAGAAGGTCTCTGGAGGGCAGTCCTCACACACCCTGTCCTGCCACTCGGTGCCTGAGAAATGGCAGGGCCAGGCAGAGAGGATGCAGGGGATCAGGCCAGCGGGGCAGCTGGGCTCCCCCCACCCTGGGCTTGGGTCTGGGGTCCACCTCTTAGAGGGTGCTGGGGACCAGGAGGCCGGCCGCCCGCAGTCTGCCGCTCACCTCTCTGCTGTACCCTCTGGCCAGGTCTGCAGGCGGTGTGGGGACGGCACTCGGCACAGTCGTCCCCCGACTCACTAACGCAGAAGTGGCCCTGGTCACAGACGCACACGGTGTTCTCTGTTCTGGAGCACTGTCGCCTGGTCACCAGGCCCATGGCTGGGACCCAAGAGAAGGAGCTAAGAGCAGCTGCCGCGGGCAGTGCTGAGCACCCAGTCCCAGGAGGAGGCCAAGCAGAGGCCCGGACAGCACCGCGGGCCTGAGGGCTCCCGCCTGGGGACAGGTTGGCGACAGGCCCCCAGCCCAGCGGTGCAGCCTGGTGCGTGTGTCTGGGGCCAGCTCTGCTCCCGCCAGAGGTCCCGCCAGGCGCACTCCCCGCCCAGCCCGAACCCAGCACCTGCCGGGGAGCCTGCCTGGTGGGGAAACGGAGATTGGCGGCAGCAGGCGCACACAGGAAGTAGGAACCACAGTCAGCCACCGGCCCCGGCCCCGGGGCAGTCCCAGGAAGCAGGACCCGGCCCGCAACACCCACACCTGAAGACCCCGCCCCTCAGGCAGTCTATCAGGCTAGTCAGATGGCAGCGACAGACCAGTGAGAGCCCCCTCCCCCAGCTGGCAGTGGGGGGGAGGGGGGCGGGGATAGCGCTGGGCCTGGGCTCACCCCTGCACCCCTGCTGAGGGGCAGCCTCTGTGCCTCTGCACCCCAACCTCAGCCCCATAAGACAGGTGTTTTGTTCAGCGGCATCGCAGGATCTGTGGGTGAGCCCGAGGCTCCCAGCCCCTGACCCCACCTGGCTGGACCCAAATGCATTCCAGCCTCCACCTGTGCCCCTGTCTTCCCTCCTGGGGTCCCTCCACCCCAGACCACCTGGCAGGAAGAAGGTGAGGGTCAGAGCGCTGAGCCGCGAGTAGGGCCCGCCGCGGCGTGGTGTGGAGGCTGGGGGGGCTGCGGGTGGGCGAGGTCCAGACCCTCAGGACCCGTGCGCGGGGCAAGCAGTACGGGACCCTGGGGCTCCATCAGGGCTGGCCTCAGGCTCAGGTGTCCATGTGACCGACGCGGTCCCTGAGCTCTGGAGGGCCTGGCTAACGGGGTTACAAAGGCACTGACCCCACTCCGGGGAGAGACAGGGGTGGACAGAGGCCCAAGGCTCCCTGAAGGATGTGCCTGCAGACCTCTGCCCCGGAGGCAGACCGGCCTGGCCCAGCACCTGGTCCGGTGACGTGGGCACGCCCCCCACGGCGGGATATGGGACGGGACAGAGGCGGGTAGCGGTTGGGGCCAGTGTTCTTACCTGGGTCACACACACGGCACTGAAGACACTCGCTCAGGCCATTGAGGTGGGCCGTGTAGGTCCCCGGGTCGCAGGGGACACACAGCGTGCCGGTCAGCTCCCCGCAGGCCTCCTGCACCCGGTAACCTGCACCCCAGAGGCTCTGTGTCACTGGGGCCTGGGGAGGGCCCTGCGGGGGCTCACGCGTCCTGCCACCCGGAGGCCCCCAGCAGGTGTGACCACACCCCCAGGACCGAAGGGCACCCGAGCTGCTCCCCACGCCACACGGTGTCCTGCTGCCTCTCACCAGCGAGCCTGCTCGGGGGCGGGGAGGAATGCTCTGGAAGGAGGTGTGGGCATGGCCCAGCTCCTGGCCACGAATGGGCTGGCTGGGGCCCCCGGGCCCCATCCCTGTGCAGGAAGGGACCCCAGGGTCTCGGGAAGAAGAGTGGAAGAGGGGCTGAGGGGGCTTCACCCGCCCCTGCCTGTCTCCCTGCCCCCAGGCCTGCACGTACCTGGGCCGCACTTCGGGCAGCACTCGGCCCCTACCGGATACTCCTCCTCTTTGCAGGGGGCCGCGGCCAAGGAGCAGCGCAGGGGCCCCAGGAGGAGCAGGTACAGAGTCTGTGGAGACAGGGCACAGCTGGGGAGGCAAGGGGGGAGCTGCCAGGGCTGTCCCCGGGGCCCCGGGCTCACCCCCTGTGAAATGTGGGGGCAGCAGCCCTTGGGGAACCGCACGGACAGACCAGGGACTCCCTGAGGAGTCACAGGCCGCGCAGGGGGGGGGCAGGCGGCTCTGGGCAAGGGGTGGGGAGGAGGGCTATCTGGGGGGCTCCGGTTCCCGGGCTGACTCAGCCCACAGCCACGGGGGGCCCTCCTGAGGAGTAACTCCCCGGGGGGCTAGCCGCCAGCCGGGCCAAGTCCCGGATCCCGCCCTCTCTGCACAAACAAGGACTTTATCACCGGCACCGGGCTGTGGCCGGTGGGTGGGAGGAGTCCGTTGCTGGAATCCTGCTTTCCAGGAGCAGCGCCCTCTAGTGGGGGCGGGGGGTGCTGGCCCTGAGGCCCAGGAAAGGGTGGCGGGGGAAGGTGGTCAGAGGGGAACACTGGTCAGAGGGGAACACTGCTGCTCGGGGGGATGGCTTCCTGCCAGTCTCTTCACCAACCGCTGGTAGCAGGGGCCGAGTGCCGGGGCCTGAGTCAGCCCAAGAGCTAGGGCAGCTGGGGAACAAAAGCCTACAGGAGACAGGAAGTGGCTGTGGCCCAGGGCAGGTCCCCGGAGAGGGCTGGGACACACACACACACACACACACACACACACACGCACACACACGCACGGGCTCAGAGGACTCACCAGGCTCATGTCATCAGCCTCGGGTGCCCGGCTCCAGGGGGGCGGCCCCCAGCCTCAGAGAGGCTCTGTGCTCCCCCTCAGGACCCTTCATTCCCCAGCCGCGGCCCCAGGACCCCTGTCAGCAGATTCGACTTGCGCTCAGCCCAGCCCGGAACCAGCCCTTTCGAAAGTAAAAGAAAAGCTGTTGTGGGCCAATGAGGAGGCGTGTCGTTTCTTAGAACTTTCCTAACTGCCCCGGGGAGCAGGGACTGGAGCCCACAGTGGAGGCTGGAGTGGGGTGCAGGAGACGGGAGGTGACCAGGCTCGAGTGATGAGGTTTTTGGGGTGACAGTGGGGTTCGCGGCCAAGAAAGAATTCTTGAAGCCGTCTTTGGTGCATAAAAGGTGATTTTAGTAAAGACGGGGACCTGACCCCTGGGCAGGAAGAGCTGCCCCGGATTCAGGAGGAGACACTGGGCTCACAGCCAGCCCGGAGTCTGGAGTCAGGGGAGGTGAAGTCCAGGGGAAGTTTCCAGTGAGACTCACATGCTAAAGACTCCCCGGGTCCTGGAGGCCTGGCTGCTGTCAGGCTAAGGTTGTTTTCCCAGTGGGGATTTTGTTCCACCGGCCTAAGTATCTCTCCATGGGCTACAGGTTAGAAGGAAATTCAGTTCTATCTGCCGTTGTCCCCACATCACCATGGAGGGCGACGGAGACTCAGGTCCTGCAGGACTGTGACCTCTGTCGGCTAACCCTTTCCTGTGGCATTGGGCAGCCGGGAGTGTAAAGGAGTATCACACACATGCCACCTGGGGGCAGGGGGTGCGGCCTGTCAGCCCCCTCATCAAGAGCAGAAGTAGAGGGGAGGAGGGGAGGGGTGTGCAAAGGCCGGAGGCAGGGCCACAGGGGCAGAGCCTGGGTGCCTTCCTCCTGCCTGCGCGCTGAGCGCGCCCTAAGTTCCGGGTGGGCAAGTTCCCCCTGCCCCTCCCCGGTCCGTTAGCAGCCCCCCTTGAGTTTCCTACAAAGGTGGGTGTCCTCCCCCCCGCGTCTACCTGCCCTTCCTCCTCACTGCTCTGCCACCCAGGGAGCCAGCTCGCCCCTTCCCTGCAACACCAGCACCGAGGCCACAAAAGGAGTCTTCCTGGTTTCCTGTCCCCTGTCTCAGCTTCTGCTGAAGCAGGGTGACCGTCCACTCGGTCCCCTCCGTCCCCTCCGAAGGAACCCGTCTCCCACACAGGGCCCTGCAGGGCACATCCCCTCCTCCACCGGGGACTGGGGTTCCTGCTTTCCATGTGCGTATTTCTGAGCACAGCTCTGCAGAAGGGTGTCTCCCCAGACCGCTGGAGCCTGGGTGTAGGGGGGAGCCCCCTGAGTCTCCCGTGGGGATGAGAGAGGGAGGCCACGCTTTGCTTTCCCTGAGCCCACCCACTGTGTCCACACCTCACCTGTCCCTGGGAAGGGGCTGGGCTGATTCATTCTTGTTCCCATTTCACAGATAGATAGATGGGCTCGGAAAGCAACAGGTCTGGCCCAGGGTCTCTTGGTTTTCTTTCTTTTTTTTTAATATTAAAAAAAATTGTTTTAATGTTTATTTATTATTGAGAGAGAGAGAGACAGTGTGAGCAGAGGAGGGGCAGGGAGAGAGGGAGACACAGAATCCGAAGCAGGCTCCAGGCTCCGAGCCGTCAGCACAGAGCCCGACACGGGGCTCGAACTCACAGACCGCGAGATCGTGACCTGAGCTGAAGTCAGACGCTCAACCACCTCAGTCACCCAGGTGCCCCTCTTTCTTTTCTTTTTTAATTTATTTTTGAGGGAGACAGCGCGAGCAGAGGAGGGGCAGAGAGAGGGGAGACAGAGGATCGAAAGCGGGCTCTGTGCTTACAGCAGCGAGCCCATGCGGGGCTCGAACCCATGAACTGTGAGATCATGACCTAAGCCCAAGTCGGGCGCTCAACCAACAGAGCCACCCAGGCGCCCCGGGCCCAGGGTCTCTTGGGTGCACACCGTGCTGGGACCCAAACCCCAACTTCCCGTCCAGAAGGGGCCCCCCCCACCCTGGCTTCCCAGCATCATGGCTGCCCCTGAAGCCGGTGGACGTGTGGACAGCTTAGGGGTGGGGGACCACCGCATGCCCGGTGCCCTAAGAGGCCGGCGGGGGGCTGGTGCGAGGCACCCGGTGGTTAGCCCCCACCCCACCCCCGCTGGCGCCTCGAATGGGAAGTATCTTGGGGAGTCTCCCCCGGAGCCCCATGGCTCTCACATTGCTTCAGCCCGTGGTCATGTGACAGGCATGACAACTGACTTCCCTCGTCTCTGAGGCTGCAAATCAATGAGACCCATCCTGGCCCCGATGTCCAGCTCCACAGGCCCCGGGTAGGTCCCCATCGCCAGACCCAGGAACCACGCCCTCCACTGAGCTGATCGCTGGTCTTCCAGCCCAGACTGACCTTGGCACCAATGTCCCTGGGGTCACTATCTCTTCCATTTCTCAGGGGACACTGAGGAGGACAGCCTGGGTGCCGGGAAAGGAAGCGGGCAGGGGTGAAGTCACAGGGATGGGGTGGGGGCTGCCGCTGTCCTGTTGTCAAAAGCCTCCCAGCGCTCAGAAGCGGGGTCCACCTCTGATCACCATCCCCCAGGACGGCGTCCTCCAAGGCCGGGGTCGGGGGGTGTCAGGTGGGACCCAGGGGCTGGGGAGCCCCCGCGAGGCCCCCCGTGAGCACAGGCTCGGCTCGCAGCCCTGAGGGGCTGTTGGAGGGAGCCCCCACCCGGACAGTCACCACAGGTCCCCTAACTGTCACCGGGAGTGCGCCAGGACTGCTATATTTCTTCTTGGTTTCAACTCCATGATGATTTCAACTGGAAATCATCTTACAAAGAAATCACCGAACAGGTCGGGTCACACGTTGGCGTGTGACGTTTTAACGGACACTCCCCAGCCTCTGGGACCCAGGCCGGGCAGGGAGGGGAGGGCTGAGCACCGTGTCCTCACGGGAGCCGGTCGCAACAGGGTTAACTGGGTGCCACATGCCAGCCGAGGCTCCTGGTTCCAAAGGTGTGGAAGCGGAGAGGTTAGGCGGCCTGTCCAGGGCCACTGGGACACAGCGCGTCCGCGGCAGCGCTGTGCTCGAACCCCCAGCCTGACTCCACGTTGGGCCTCCGGGGTCTCCCGGCCGCCGCGGCCACCGCAGAGCCGGGCAGTGAGTCGGCAGGGAACTCAAGACGTCCGTCCTGCGTGCACCGGGCTGAACTACCTGGGCAAGGACGGCCCCAGAGACAGTCTAGACCTGCCCGTCCTTGTTCAGAGGCTAGGGGACGTGGCTGATGCTCGCGGGGCTTGCTGGCTCTCCCCCAGCGTGCCCAGGCCGACCCGACGCCCGTGGGAGGGAAGAGCCCATGTGGGCAGAGTCCCGGAGCAAGGCAGGAGGACGTGGTCCTGTGTGCCTCCGACCTTGGACCCCGCCTGTGCGTGACGGCCGGGCTCTGCAGGGGGCACGCTGACGCCCAAGCATGTGGAGAGGCTGGGACTCCAGGGGTGGCGGTGGGGGCCGCTCTCCTGCTCATCGCTCGGGAAAAGCCCCAGGCCTCAGTCACCGTTGTCAATTAAGCCCGGGCGCCAGGCGGCCCGCTGTTTTCTCCTTCTCCCTCAGCTGGCCAGCCGCCCCCCTGCTCTGTGGCCGCAGCACCAGGAGCCCTGGGGGGCGATGCAGAGGACACAGGAGAGGAGCCCCTGACCTCACATTCCTTCTTGTGAGCGTGCCTCTGGAATGTCTGCCTCCCTCACGGACCCCGTCCTCGCAGAACCAGCCCTGGCGTCTGGGGCTGCAGGTCTCCCCTGTCCCCTTTCTGCTCTCCCTGCCTGCAGCGCCCCCAGATGAATGCTCTCTTTCTGCAGTGGTGATCACGGTCCCCCAGGACAACCGGCCCTGCCCCTGAGGCCAGGTGGGGGCTTGGGAGGCCCCGGGAGACAGCCACCAGTACAGGCCATGTCCCCACACCGGAAGCCTGCTAGAGGGTACCTCCATGCTGCTATTCATGTGGGCGTGTACACCCTCCTGCCTGTAGGCCATCTGGGGGTTTCCAACGAAGGGGAAGGGGCACCCTCCACTCAGCCCTCATTTGCATCGGGAATGTTCTAGAATGTTCTAGGAACCCCAGCAGCACACAGGGGACTCAGAGCACGCTCAAGGTAGGGTCTGGGGGTGCTGGCAACCACTGTGCCTCCTGTCACACCCCCACTGACCTTCCAACTCCTGCCATGCTCCTCAGGATAGGGGTGGCTAAGGGTCCCACTGGCAGCCGCCAATGCCCTCATGGTCACTACCTAATTCCATTTCTAAGGGACCCTGGGGAGGAGATCCTGGGCAGCAGGAAGGACCAGGCAGGGGCACCTGATTCATCATTGAGGAGGTGAGACAGAAGGAGGAGGCTGTCACCTGCCGGGTGTGGCCCTCCCCTTCCTCAGTGCTAGGCACCCAGGAATCAGCATGTCTGTGGCTCCCACACCCCATCTTTCCTGGGAGATGAGGTGGAGCCCACCCCCCAGGCGTCTCCTCCCATAACCCCCTGAGACCTGGGGTCCTGGGACCCCCGCCCCTCCCCCGTCTCAGCCGGAGCCTGTGCCCAGAGACCCACAGGGCTCACGCCGGGTGCCTCACCCCGAGGGCCCTGCCCGGGCCAGGCTGCCTGTTCCCTCTGCATCACCGTGACCTCCCGGTCAGGACACTGCACAGGGACTCTGGGAATCCCCCAATCACATTTCCCCTTTCTTCTTGAGACAGAGATCTCCAGGGTCTCTGGAGGGTAGGAGAGAGGTGGTGTGAACCACCGTGCTTGAGCCAGACTCCAGAGAGGGGGAGGCGGGGGCATCCTGACGCTCCACTACAGAAGCTCCCCCACCTCTCCCCTGCATTCTGGCCACCCTCAGCGTCCCCTGCTCTGTGCGAGCCCCAGGCTGGACAATGTGCTCACAGGCAAAGCAGCCTGGCCCTCGACCTCCTGGGGCTCAGGGTCTCGGGAGGGAGCCACATCTAAAAGCCAGAAAAAGAGGGGCACCTGGGTGGCTCAGTCGGTGAAGCGACCGACTTCGGCTCAGGTCACGATCTCGCAGTTTGTGAGTTCGAGCCCCGCGTGGGGCTCTGTGGTGACAGCTCAGAGCCTGGAGCTGCTTCGGATTCTGTGTCTCCCTCTCTCTCTCTGCCCCTCCCCTGCTCTCTCTCTCTCTCTCTCTCAAAAATAAATAAACATTGAAAAAAATTTTAATAAATAAAAATAAAAGCCAGAAATAGAATCATGTGGTGAGCACCCACTTGGGCAGGGGTTGGGCAGGGGCCAGGCGGGGCTCTGAAGGATGAATACGAGCCCCGGTGGGGGGCGAGGTAGGGAAGCGCGTCTCTGAGAAAGAACCTAAGATAGGTTGGGCCATGCAGCTGGGAAGCACCTGGCGTCCGCTGTCGGTGAGGCAGGGGGGCTGGCCACGGGTGCCGGCCGAGTCCCGGTCCTACGCAGAGACGGGAGATTCTGGTACGTCCTGTGCTGTGAAGGCTGTGCAGTGTTCCAGCTGGTGTGCAGGGTGGACCGAGGGGACAGGAGCTTGACGAGGAGGCTCCAGTGGTTGCCCAGGTGGGAACTGGGGGGGGGGGGGGGGGGGACAGGCTGCAGAGCTGGAGGGCGCCGCGAGAGGGACGTGGGTGATGCCCAGAGCCTCCAGGGGTCACGGTCATGGTGTGGAGGAGGGTGAATGGAACGCACTGCGGGGCCTCACGCCTGGGGCAGAGGGAAGGACAAGGGGGCGAGGGCTCAGCCGAGGGCCAGAGGGTGCTCGGGTGGCCTGGGACTTCCCAGAGGTCGAGGGGCAGAACTGGGAGGCTGTCCTCTGCCCAGGCGCCTGTCCCCACCCCCCACCCCCCCCCGGCTCCAGAGCCAGATGCTGACCCCCATCTGCCTGCGTCCCAAGCCTGGTGTGCCCAGCACCCCCGCCCCACTCCTCCCCGGCACTGGGAAGGGCCTTCTCCTCCCCCCCAAAACCAGACCCCTGGGAGTGGCTGTGCTCCACTCTTCACAGCCCCACACCCTACGCCCCGCCCCTTCTGGGCTTGGAGACACTGCTCGGAACATCCTCACCCCTCCCTCCCCAGGCACACAGCACCACCCGCAGCCCTGTCTCTGCTGCCCAGGCTGGGGCACCGTTTCCAGCTCTAACTCGGGCTGGGTTTGCCCCTCCCCACACCCTCTGGTGCCTCTGACCAGAGCCCCTCAGTGCCCTGCGCAGTCAGGCCCTGGCTGCCTCTCCAGCTCCTCACCCGCGCCCCCTGCCCCCTCCCCATCCTCCAGCCGCACTGACCCTCAGGTCCCGCATATTGCAAGTCCTGGTGTCCTGGAGCCTCATGCTCACTCACCCCCCACGGCTCCTCCCGGGCCCCGCAGGAAGGACAGCAGTTCACCTGCACCGTGTCCCTGGTGCAGGCCTCATGCTCACCGCAGCCCTGTGCTGAACAGTGTCGGCACCCTGGGGACCATCGCTTTACAGACAAGGAAACCGAGGCAGACAGCAGGCCAGGCAAGGAGGCCCCACAGCTCTGGAGGAGCCAGCGAGCGCGGGCAGAGGAAGCGTTCCCAGCCTGGCCACCACTCGGCACCGCCTCTCGGCCTTCGGCTCAGGGAGAGAGTTCTGGAAGGCGGAGGGCTCCCCTGTTTCTGTTCCGTTCAGAATCGGACAATCCGGGCCCCGAGCGGAGCACGACTGGCACTCGGGCACGGGGGGGGGGGGGGGGGAGCTTCAGGCAGCTGCACCTGACATCTTGGGGACCTGAAGCGTCCTGAGGCTCACGGTCGTGCTGAGGGAGAGGCCAGTGCCGCCAGAGCCACGGTGGGATGGCCATTCTGGAACAGGCATCTCTAACCTGGAGGAAGTGGGTCAGGGGCCCAGGGGTGGGCTCACATCGGGCAGCCACTGGGGCTGTCCAGACCGCATGCCCCGGGTGGGCGGCTCAGACAACACACTTCCATGTCTCCCGGTTCTGGCGGAGGGAAGTCTGAGATCAAGTCGCCAGCGAGGTGGTTCTGAGGCCTCTCTCCCCGGACGGTGGACACTGCCGTGTCCCTGGGCCCCCACACCGCCCTCCTCTGTGCACACGCGGCGAGAGAGACCTCGGATGTCTCCTCCTCCGAAGGACACCGGACCTGTGGGGTCAGGCTCTGCCCTTATGACCTCATATGACCCTAACGACCCCCTGAAAGCCTTGTGTCCAAATGCAGTCAAGTTCGAGTCAGGGCTTCAACTCAAGAACTTGGGGGGCACACAGTTCAGGGCAGTTTCCAAGCATATTTGAGTTCCTGGGGACAGGGAGCTGTGTCCCCAGCGCCTGGCACAAATGCCCCGGGCACACGTGAGGTGGAGGAGAGCCGCCGCCCGAAGAGAGCTGGCCCGCACCGGGAGCCGGGCTTGCGCTCTCCTGCTGCGTCACGTGACGTCGTGGTGCGTCGGCATCCACAAGGACACGGACCGGGTGTGCGCTCAGACAAAACAGAATCACTGTCAGGCCACGACAAGGCCGGCTAATCCTGGCGCTGGTCTCACGCACCGCCCCTGCCTTGACGGCGGCAAGGGGCGTTAAGACCCCCGGTCCCGGGGGTCCCTGCTCCTGGCCGCACTCAGGCGCAGCACAGCCCAGACCCGGTGCCGCCGACCAGCGCCCGCGGGAGGGTCCCTGGCTGTCACAGGCAATCCCCCGACCTCACGGCTCGGGCATGTGCCTGGCAGTCCGGCTGCAGGACGACGACCGGTGTTCTCGTTCTTCTGGTCGAGGGGCCACAAGAGGCAAGAAGCGCGGTTTCTCAGGCTAGCGCCGGTCACCTGGAGGGAACTCCGGCAGGCCTGTCCCGACAGCCACACGCAGACGGCCGCCAGCACCTAGGGCGTGCATGAAAACAACTCGTTCCCGCGTCCCGAGAAACGTCAGGCATCTTTCCGCTGGGGGCGAGGGGACAGCTCCCCCGAAGGGCCAACTTCCGCTTTCTGCTTTGTTCTCTTCTGCACCGTGTGGGTTTCACTTCTGCAAGAAAAAAGCTGAGTGAGAGATGTAGCGGCATTCACGGTGGGGGAAGGCCGGGCCACCAGGCCAGCCTCAAGGGAGCCCACGCTTTCCCCAGAAGAGACGTCTTCCGGACAGTCAGGACGGTTCCGGTCTGCCGCACACTCCACACCCCACCTCCTCTCCAGCCCCCGCACTCCCTGCCGTCCAGCCCTCAGCCCTGCACCGAGGGGTTCGGAGACGAATCAGGTGCAGGTCCTGCCGGCGGGGGCCGCCTCCAGGGCCTGCACGCCCGTGTTCACAGCAGCATTATTCACACGGCCCCGGGTGTCTGTCACACATGAACGGACCCATCAGGGGACTGTCACTGGAGCTGGGACGTGCGCGGCGGCACGGCTGACCTAAAGGATCCCGTGCTCGGTGAACTAAGCCGGTCACGAGGACAGAGTCCCCCTGAATCCACTGGCACGAGGGGCCTGGCGTCACCGAGTGCCTGGAGAGAGTGGGCCCCAGGGTCTGGGGGTGGGGGGAGCCTCAGTTTGGGAAGACGGAAAGTTCTGGAGATGGACGGTGGGCCTGGCCTCAGTGTGGATGTGCTTAACCCCCCCGAGCTGTGCACTTACCAATGGTTAGGACGGCAAATCTTACGTATATTTCGCCACAATTTTTTAAAAGCAAATCAAGAAAATTGTAAAAAGAAAGACGGAGGGATCCTTGTGTTGACTGAACGTGCTGTATCGTGACCATGTCGGCCGTAAACCCCGAACATAGTTTTGTAAGACGTTACCCACGGGGGACGTCAGGCAAAGGGCGCACGGAGTCTGTATGATTTCTTACAGTTCCTGTGAATTACATCAAAATAAACAGAGATGCGCCCTGAGCCGACGTGTTGCACGTGGGGTAGCATGCGAAGCCCCAAGGCCACGGCCTCCGGGAGTCCTGCACCATCCGGAGCCGGAGCCCGGCCCCAGCCGCACACGGGAAGCCCCCGCTGCAGGCAGCAGGTGCACCGACCCCCCCCCTCCCCCCGCCCCTGCCAGCGGAGAGGACGCGCCTGCGTTTGGGAGCAGTGGTTCTGTTTTCAGGACATTCCGTAACCTGTTTTCCCCTGAGCTGTCGTCATGAGACAAACAGTGTGCCTCTAGTTTCCTTTCTCTTTTGTTTAAACAAGGTCACTGGATGTCATTTTCTTTTAAGTTTATTTATTTATTCTGAGAGGGAAAGACAGAATCCCCAGCAGACGCCAGGCTCAGCGCAGAGCCCGCCGCGAGGCTCCATCACGCAAACCGTGAGATCGTGAGCTGAGCAGAGGCCGAGAGTTGGACGTTCGGCCGACCGAGCCGCCCGGGGGGCCCCCGCGCCCCCGCGCCTGGACATTCTGACACCCACCCACCCGCGGGGAGCCAGGCCGGGACCTGCCGGGGCACAGACTGCTCGTCCCCCAGTAAGCGTCCCCAGGCCTGTGTCTCCGTGTCCCCTTCTGAGGGACCGAAGACCCTCGGACACAAGTGGGCTCGATCGGCCCCCAGATAAGGTAGGGAATCCGGAGACCCCGATTCCAATGCTGCCATATGTGGCACAAGACAGACGGGCTCCCTGGAATCACGATCCAGAAAGCAGGAAGTCAAGCCTGCAGCCCAGGACCGCCCTGGGTTAGGCCCTGAGACAGGGCTGGGCCCGGTGAAGAGGGGCGGTCGCCCACGGCTGCGGGGCTCCGCCCAGCCCTGATAGGGAAGCTGGGAGGGTCCGGAGCCCTTGGGGCCTTGTCCTGACTCCAGAGCTGCCCCTGCCTCCAGGAGGCCACGGTCTGTTTAGCTCACAGTAATTAAGCGCCTGCTGCATGCTGGGTAGTGGGACACAGGGACGGCCGTCCAGGCTGTCCCGCCCACACAGGAAAGATCTGCTCACCGATGGGGTAGCTCGAACCCTGAGTGTGAGGTTGGGGAGCACCAAGGGGTCACCACGAATGGGGGCGGGCAGCTTGGGGCCCCACAAGCCGGAGCTGCACCTGGTGTGGAAGCCGCGGCGGCATTGGCGAGGCGGGCTGGCGGCCCCCGTGATCACCGTCCCCCCAGTGACCTGTCGTCTCTCTGTACGTCCCTGTCTGTACGAGGTCAGCTTAGGTCAGAGCCGGTGCTTCCCCAGGAGACAGCTTCCCGGCTGGGCCGGCGTCTCCCCACCCCCTTTCCTGGAACCTACCAGAAGACCCGCCCAGACCTGGGCATTCCCGCGCCGTCACTGGGGCTGGGTTTGGGGCGGCCGTGCATCCCCAGGGATGCTCTCCTCCGCTAGGGGGACACCTCGAGGCCAAGGAGCCAGGCCGCGCCCACGGTCAGGTCACAGGACACCAGGGGGCAGCAAACCCCAGACCCTGTGCTGGCGTCTGCAGGAGGCATCTGCCGCCCTCACACCACCTGGTCAGGGACCCCGAGTGTGGTTCTCTGGCCTCAACCCCCTAAGACGGCGCAGGCAAGGACGTCCAGCGTGGGTTCCGGGAAGGACGCTGGGTCGGGCCCAGGACAAAGCAATTTCTCAGCCGTGGTGCCGCCACGGAGAAGGCAGCGCTTATCCTGGGAATAAGTGGGGGGTGACACTTGGACCAGCCAGAAGATCGCTGCGTGAGACGCACTCCCTGCTCTGCCGAGTCCATGTGGGGCCGGGGCGGCCACGGCAGGGCCGGCCACGGCCTCCCCGTGTGTCCTGTGTGCCCCAACTCTGCAGGCTGTCAGTGTGCTCATGTGTGAAATGGGGGGCAGTGAGGCTCCCGCCTCCAGGCCGCTGGGAAGGTGACCCGGGAACCCGTGACTTGGGCGGCTGGCACACTGCCCGTCCCACGGCAGACCCCAAGGTAAACGGGGGGGAACCCCAGGAGCCACCCGCGGTCCAGACCCGAGGGTCTACCTTGTCATTAGGAGCCAGGGGAGCAGGCCGGGCCTCAACCACGGTTCCAGAGGAGAGGCCACCAGCCCAGGATGCCCTTGACACAGGGCCCCGTCCCGGGAGGCCCCAGATCCGTCCCCACACCCCGGCAGCGGCCCTGCATCAGCCAACCTCGGGGGAAGGGGCAGAGACCCACCTTTACCCAAGCTCCGTGGTGGTCCCACTGGGAGGCACGCTCTGTGTGTGCCCCCACACACATCGCCATGGGCCAACAGATACACCTGCGCCCCCAGGATGCCGCCAGGGGCCCACGCCCCCCTGCTGTCCCGCACACGGCATTCCGCACTCCCTCTCTCCTTGAACATAAAGCATCCGGTCCTTTGTCCTCATGGAAGAAACAAGTCCCCCTGCAGGGCTCACACACCTACACACCCCTCCCCACCGTCAGCACCGCCCCCAGCTCCCTCTGCCCCTGGCAGCCGTGGCCGTTTACAGCCTTCGTGAGGCACAAAGCCCTTGCCCCCCGGGACCCCTGCTTCAAGCTGACGACGGGAGGCACGGCCTGCAGGAGAGGGTCCCACCAGTCCCCCCTGTCCGGGGGCCGGGCTGCTCAGTCTGGGCCCTGGTGCTGGGCAGGACACAGAATTCCCTGCTGCGAGAGCAGCGCTGTGCCCAGCCAGCCCCGCCCCCTCCACTGGGTCCAAGGAGCCTGGCAGGGTCACCCCCACAGGCCACCTTGTGAACGGGGGCTGTACCCGCTCACGGTGCAGCAGGTGCGCGGGGAGGATCACGGCCCCTGAAGTGTCGGGGCTCAGGGGCCGCGGGAAGTGAGCCCAGTGGGGAGCGGGCTGGGGGAGCCGGCCACGGGTGGGGGCGCTGCCCCAGGGGGCACCCCTCCGCCGCCCCCAGCCCAGCGGGTCGCGGTGCCCACCATGCCCCTTCCCCAGCGGCAAACCTCTCGAACAAAAGGGAGGCCGGAGAGGCGGGGGCGGCACCTGCCAGCCCCGCCCCCCCAACCCTGGCGCCCCACACCCCGGCCCATCTTCACTTTGGGGTGCGGCCAGGCACGGGGCAGGTGGGTGGTCACAGGCAGCGGAGGCGGCTGGGTGCTGGGGCCTCGGGCTCGCGTGCCTTCCCGCGCTCCGCCACCAATCAGCAGCCCAGCTGGGCGACAAAGGGCGGGGGGCGGGGGAGGGGGCCCGGGACCGGGATGATGCCCCCACCCCCAGCAGGTGGGGGTGTGGGCGGTGGCAGGGGACACGTGGGGCAGTGGCCAGGACGTGCCCCGCGACCAGGCCCTGCTGTCAGATCCTCACGGCGCAGCCGCCCGCGGTCCAGCTGCCTGCCCAGGGGCGCAGAGGCCGGTGGGAGCGGCCGTCCCTGTGGCTCGCTGTCCGGAGCGGCTCTGCGCACACCCCACCTTCCCATCCATCCAGGCACCGTTCAAAGGTCCTCTCTGGCCCCCCTCTGACCGCCGCCTGCCTGCAGGAGCCGTGCTCGCTCTACTCCGGGCCTCTCGCACCGGTGCAGTGCGCCCCGCCAGGCACCTGCTGGGCCCGACCAAGCTCCCGGGGGGTGAGGCGAGGCTCCGCAGGGGCAGCGGAGATGCGGCGTCAGAGACGGGGTGCTCGCAGGCGGAGGGGCACGGCGGCCCTGCCCCTGGAAAACCCTAGCCTGCATCTCACTTTCCAGCTGTCACCTCCTCCCTCCCCCAGGCTGGTCCTCATATTATAAGGTCATCTCCGGAGGCGCTCTGGACAGCTCGTTCCCGAGGGCAGGAGACGCAAGCTGGCCTCACCCTGGCTTCCCCAGGACCTGGTCTTTTTAAACCGCCGGTCTTAGGAGGCTCGTCCACCAGCCCGGGGAGGAGGCCTTGCCCAGCCCTGTGCCCCTACCACGTCACTGCCCTGTCACCCGCTCTGCGTGTGGCGGAGCAGGGGTGGGGATGCGAGCCGGGCACAGGCCAGGGCCGGGAGCAGGGGTGCCGGGAGGGGATGAGGAGTGGCCAGGGTGTGTGACGCGGAGAAGGGGTGACCATGCCCGGCATCGCAGCAGGAGAGTGACGCGTCCCCCTGAGAGGCCCTGTGCCCCAGGTGACGGGGGTGAGTGACAGACCTGGGCACCGAGCCAGCCTCGGGCAACGCGGGGGGTGGGGGTGGGGTGGGGGAGCAGGCGCGTGGCTGGCCCGGGTGGCCGCACAGGCTGCCCCCAAGCCCCGGCCCTGGGGACCTCCCAGCCCTTTGATGGTCAGCAGGCGGGCGCTGCCCCTGCGGATGCGGCCGGCTTGGGGGTGGCCAGGTAGGCCTCTGCCGCCCCTCGGCCGCCCCGCCTGCCTGCAGGCCCTGAATGGCTGGGAGCCTTTTGTGGGAGAGCAGCTGGCGGCCGGCCCTTTATGTGGGGCTGTGGGAAAGTCGGCGGGCAGCCTCTCACACCCTCTCCAAAGCCCGGATTATCTCGGGGCCAGCAGGACACCCTCTCAAGGATGGCCCCCCCCAGCAGGGGTGGGGGTAGGGGTCCCCACAGAGGTCCTGTCTGCCGAGCACTGGCCCCAGAAGTCCCCCAGCAAGGAAGGGCCCCTGCGTGGAGAGCCCCTCAGACTGTCCCTGCCCCCACCCGTCCAGCTGCCCAGACTCAGAACTGCCCCCACACCAGGAGGGACTTTCAAGGAGCCCCCTCCTGCCCTGTCCCGCCCCGCCGGGGACCTCCCTCCTGACCGTCTGGGCCTCTGGCCTTCTTGGGCGGTGGTCAGCCGGGGCGTTTCCTTGGGGCTGACAGACCCTACCCTTTGCACTGCCTGCTACGCCCACAGCGGGCCACGAGGCGGGCCCGGGGCTGAGGTCAGACGCGGGGGTGCTCAGGGGCATGGACGGGGAGGGTGTGGCAAGGAACCGCACACTTATTTAGCACCGACTGCATACAGGCTGAGCAAGACACGTGTCTTCCGGGACCTGCTCAGGATCCCGAAGGGGAGGCAGGACTACACCTGCCACACTGGGCAGGGCACTGACCCCAGCTCCCCACCCGAGGTCACGCAGTCCCCGGTGCACTTTGGCCCCTGAAGCCCAGCCTTCCCCTGCTCCATCGGCCGCTCCCGGGCGGCCCAGGACTTGGGCCGGGGTCGTGCACCAAGTGGGTGGAGTGAGCCAAAGTCAGGGCAGAGCCTAGGGCCGGGGCCCCAGACGACGGTGACGGCCATGCCAGCGGCTGTGCCGTGAGGCCACCTGAAGGCTCCGCCTTTATTCGCTTGCTTCCTCCTCAGCACGTGACTCAGGTGGACTGTTATTAACCCCATTTTACAGATGGACAAACTGAGGTCCAGAGAGCCCAGCGAGCAGTGGCGGTCCGGATTAGAGCCCTGGGCCCACAGCCCTACCGGGCTGGGCTAACTGGGCTGGCGGCGGGCCGCGTGCCTGACGCACCCCTGGGCCTCCTTGCGTGGCATCAGACTGGCAGGGGTCCGTGGGGCCCGTGAGGCCACCGAGACCCCCTCACACCCCATTTCACACACAGAGCAGCAGGCCCGAGGGGGCGGGCGGGGGCCGTCCTCTCTTTCCCGAGAGTGAGCTCCAGGGCGGCCGGGGACGGCTCCATGCGGCCCAGAGCCCAGTGGACAGGTGGTCCCTCACCAGAGCCTCCCGGCTGAGGCCAGGAGCCATCCCAGTCCTGGGGGGGTGGGGCAGGGGACCGCACATGAGGTCACCGCCAGACCCGGGGACAGCCAGAGGAGGAAGGGCCAGACTCCGAAGCCCCCGCCCATCTCCCCCACACCCTGCCCCACGCCCGGGCTCCGGGCGCCCTGCCTGGCATCTGGCAGCCGCTGAAAGTGGGTAATTGTGGCCTGGCTGGGGGTGGGCGAGCTTCTTGCTTCCACCCTTAAGTTTGAGGCCAACCAGGATCCCGGGACTGGCTTGAGCTCTCTGGGCTCCATCTGTGAACTGGGGTGCTGTGTCCTGGTAGGTCTGAGCGTCACCGAGGGGTCCCCATGCCAGGCTGGAGCCCTGAGCCCCTGACAGCTGGCCCAGACTACTGGTTATTTATTGTAATTCTTTTTTTTTTTTTAAGTTTATTTATTTTAAGAGAGAGAGAGAGAGAACTTGTGGGAGGGGCAGAGAGAAAGAGAGAGAATCCCCAGCAGGCTCTGTGCTGTCAGTGCAGAGCCCGGTGCGGGGCTTGAACCCACGAACCACGAGATCATGAGCTGAGCCGAAATCAAGAGTCGGAGGCTCAACCGACCGAGCCCCCTAGGCGCCCCCAAACTACCAGTTATAAGGGGTGGAGTCTGTGGTATGTGGGTACCCAAAAGGACCGTTGGTGCAGTCGTTTAGAGTCAGGACGGGGCTCCCGTAGGACGTTGGAGAGGAGCCGGGGGGGTCCAGGGATCAGCTAGGAGCCAACACGGGAGGCGTGGAGCTCGAACCCCGATCTGTGACCCGTTGGGTCTCCACGATGCCTGGGAAGCGGGGGGTCCCAGCTAGGATAGTGGTGGCCAAACTGGGGTTCTTGGCCCCTTCAGCTATCACAGGATGAGGGGCATCTGAGTCACGATGTCACTTTGTGGGGCAAAGAGAAGGGACTTGCAAATCCCGGGGCTGCCCAGGCCCCCTCTGCCCCCACCTCAGCATCGCAGGTAACTGATCCACCAGTGGGTGGCCCCCAACCCTGCCTGGGTCACTTTGTCCCCTCTGTTCCAACAGTCACGTGCAAATTAGTTGCCGTCCCTCCAAGCCCTGTGCCTCGGGGTTTGCTGCTGTCCTGCAGCTCCCACCCACCCGGCACTCCCACCCCCTGCTTGTGTCGCGAGCCCCGGGGACTTGGCCAGGCCGCAGGGGAGCTCTTTGAAGACCAGCCAGGCCAACCCTTCAGCAATCGGATGGGGGGCACAAGGCCCGGGGACGGCCAGCCAGGTCTCCCGCAGGCCCCCCACCCCAGGAGCATGGAGCAAGGGGGCGGGAGCAGCCAGCCCCCGACCCCAGTGAGCAGGACCCCAATGAGCAAACAGGGTCAGACTGTGCGGGAGGTGAACTCAGCTAGGGAGAGGGAGCTGGGGCGCTTGTAGAGCAAAACGGGTCTTCGTCGGGTGTAGAGTGCGCTGAGAGCACAGAACCGCCGGGAGGGCGTGAGGGGAAGGTTCCCCCCAGATTCTGGAAGCCGCGCAAGCGGTCGAGGCAGGGGCTGAGTGGCCAAAGGAGAAACCGAGCCAGGAAGCCACTCTGGTCCTTTCCGTGAGGAGAAGGAGATCCCAACCGCCCTCACCCAGGGTCCAGTCCGGACTCAACTACCAACTGGCAGCTTGGCCTTGGGGACAAACCGGTCCTCAGTTTGCCTGCCTGTGCAAATGGGCGTGATGACGCTCGGCCCTGGCAAGGTGGCCGCTCCCCAGCGGGGTCCCACACGGGCCCCCAGATGCCAAGGGCGGGTGGGGCCGCCCCCTGGGGAGGGAGCCAGGACGGAAGTTCACAGACCGAGGGTGGAGCGTCCATCCCGCGCAGGTGCAGCACAGGGTGTGGGGCCGTGTGTGCCCCCCTGCTCACCTCCGCCTTGTGTCAGGGAGGCAGCCCCCCGCCCCAGCGCAGGAGTGTGCCCGGCCAGCTCCCAGAACATTGTGCTCATAAGCCCTCAGATTTAAGTTCCATCTCATTTTCACGCGTCACGAGATATTTTTCTCCCTTGGATGTTTTTGTCACCCTTGGGAGGGCACAGGCATGGACGAGGCTCTGTCTCCCCACACCTCAGGCCTCCCCGTCGGCACCCCCGTTCTACAGCCGAGGAGACTAAGGCTCGGGAGGGTTAAGAGCCCTACTTCAGGTCGCCCAGCGGGGAGACACCTGGGAGGGTCCTCTGGGAGCGTGGCTTCCGAGAGCCGGGGCCGGGGGCCGGGGGCCGGGCTCCCCCCCATCCCCGGGTCCTGGATGCGCAGGGCTGTGGGTTCGCGCTGGCCTGCGGTTCCCACACTGCGGCGGCGGCCACGGAAGCGTGCCTGGGCCCCCCGCGGCATTAGTGCTGGGCTCTGCCTCTGAATGAATGGGGGCGGCCACGGGGGGCGGCGGAGGGGGGGGCAGCTCCCAAAAGGCCATCTGGCTCCGCGTTATAATAGAGCAATAAAGGCTTGTCTGCCTTTCAGAGGTTGGGAGCGAGCTGCTCTCTGACACCGCAGGGTTTTAACCAGCTTGGGACTGCGACCTGGGCCTGCCCCCGGCGGTGGGG
Source organism: Panthera leo (assembly GCF_018350215.1). Taxonomy (NCBI): domain Eukaryota; kingdom Metazoa; phylum Chordata; class Mammalia; order Carnivora; family Felidae; genus Panthera; species Panthera leo. The sequence continues at coordinate 1,316,378 of NC_056686.1, read as the reverse complement.
GTGGGGGGGGCACGTGGGCCGGAGAGGCCCCTAATCCAGAGGGGGCCCCCATGAGACTCAAGGGCGCCGCACTTTCCCACACCACCCGCCCCTGCACGTCCACCCTAGCCCCTCTTTACACTGGGGAAACTGAGGCCCCGAAGGCCGGGGCCGGTCGGGCCGGGGGTCTGTGCCCTCCCTCGATGGTGACTAGACTAGCACACCCCGTCTGGGAACGGGGGGTCTGGTTTGGCCTGCAAAAGCTGGGGTCCCCAAATCTGACCTGGGAACTGAATGGGGCCACTGTCCATGTGTGATCCCCCTCGACGAAGGGCAGGAGCCCCTAAGAGGGTGAACCCCCCAGCCCACCCCACAGTCAGGTTGCTGGGTGGCACCTACCCTCGATCAGTGGCGAGAAGGGGCGGGTACAGAGGCTGCAGTCAGCACCCCTACTCTCCAGGTGGGGAACCAGCCCACCCCAGGCCCCCTGGAGAAAGAGGTGAACCCCTGACTCGGTGACCCTGACTCAGTGTACTGGCCTCTGTTCAGGTGAGAATCACAGGCAGTCCCAAGCAGTCAGCCCCAGCAAGGGGGTCTCCTTCCGGCTCAGGGGCCAAGGGGGCCGGGTGGGGTGGGCACTACTCTCTTCTCAGCAATGCCCCACCCCCTCCTTGGCCACCCTTGGTCATCTCCAGGAACCTAGAACCAGCCCTCCATCAGCTGGTCCGGCAGGGGAAGCCCATTGTACACAGGTAAACTGAGGCATAGAAAGGACCAGCATGAGTTCAACAGAACACAGAGCCACAGCCTGGACTTGCCCCTGCACCCCCCGACCCAGTGCCCACGGTGCTCAGAGAGCAATCTCCAGGGTCTGGTTGCACCCTAGTCTGGGGGCTACTGGAATGCAGAGCACGGCCATCTTTGGGGAGGACCCCAGACACTGTGGGAGCTGGGCCGGAGCCACCATGGGCATGTCACAGAGGGCAGGGCACTAACCCCCCAGACGGTGCAGGCGAGGAGCTGCTGATGCGGCCTGTCCCCCACGCTCCCCCCCAGGCCCCGCGAGGTGGCGCAGAGCAGCGCTCAGCCCAACAGGGACAATCTTCCATCTGGGGGCCTCTGACAGCCGGGCAGCGGGACAGGACCGGGAAGGGGCGACGCCCGAGCTGCGTCCACACACTGACCCGCCAGGGGAGGGGGCCAGGCCAAGGGGCCAGGGAGCCAGTGCCAGGCTCTTTATTCCCAGAGCCCAGGGCACACGCACAGGCACACAGGCACAGGTGCCCACACATGGGTGAGCACACACGGGGGAGCACACACACAGGTGAGCACACACGGGGAGCACACACGGGGAGCACGCACAGGGGAGCACACACGGGGGAGCACGCACAGGGGAGCACACACGGGTGAGCACACACACGGGTGAGCACACACGGGGAGCACACACGGGGAGCACACACGGGGAGCACGCACAGGGGAGCACACACGGGGAGCACACACGGGGAGCACGCACAGGCACACATGCAGGGATACCTCCTCCGGCCAGACTTGCAGACTCTGGTCCCCACTTCAACCGCCCCCCGAGCCCAGTTCCCACCCTCCCTTGGCCTGGAGCACACCCACCACCCCTCCAAACACTCCTCAGCCATCTCCTCCTCTAGGAAGCCCTCCCTTGGCGTCCTTGTCTTCCCCTCCACCCCCCCAAATCCACGGCTCTTCGGAAAAGCATCAGTGTCTCAGCACCCCCAAAGATAGCAAGCCTAAATGCATATGTGGCCCTTCAGAAACAACAGCAACAGTGGATGCTCGCTCAAGGGAATCTGGAAAATACAGACATAAGGAAAACTAACCAAACTTATGCCCCCAAACTGTTGGCATTTGGGGGGCTTCCCTCCACTTCTCTGCCAACGTCAAGCGCGCTTCCCGTTGGCCCATCTTCGATGGAAGTCCATGGTGGGCCCGATCTACACCCCGCCGAGTTACCCCCTACTGGTAAAGGTTTCCCCAGTCCCCACCCACCCCCAGGTAGGGGCCAGGCCTCGGGACCCACCAGCCCAGCGTCCCCAGGCGTCTGTGCCCCCGTGAGGGGAGGCGGCCCCCAGTGGGGAGGAAGGAGCAAGAGGTCCCATCTCTGTATCCAATTCTCCGGTCTGGGGCAGGGGGTGCAGGGAGCTAGGGCAGAGGGGGCTGGGGCTCCCCCTGGCCTGGTGGTGGCCACTGCCCCCAGAGCGCCCCCCAATGGGATTGGGGCCACACGGCCGGCAGTTACCACTCTGCACCTTCACGGCAACAAAGGCAGAGCGTGCAACCCCCTGCGGTCCAGGCACGACCCAGGCGCTGACCTGTCGGCCCGAGTGGCACACGGGTCCCGGAGGGAGGGCCGGCGCTGGGGTCCGTCCTCTGCCCTCCAGCCCCTTTCTAAGCTGGCTTCCAGCTGGCCGTGCGGACAGACGGACGGACGGGGCCAAAGGAGGAGGGCCGCGTCCAGGAGGGGGTGGGATCAGGCTGCAGCCACAGGGCGGCCTCAGGGCCCTCACTCGCAGCTGCCAGGACGCCTTTCGGACCGCCACAGAGTCCTCGCACGGTCTGGCGCCGGGCCTGGCCGATGAGGAAGGCGCGGGCCTCTCCGGGTGTAGGGACACCTCCCGCCCGACCTCTGACCTCCGGGCATCGGGAGTCACCCGGTGATCGGTAATCGGTAGACACGGAGCCGCCGCAGGGAGCGGGGCGCCACCCCAAGGCGCGTCTCCCGTGAGGGTGTGGGCGACCCCCTGGGCCCTCGCAGGGAAGGAGTCGGCCCTCTTGAAAACGACCTGTGTATCTCGTGAGATACCCCTGACCTGAAACGTACCGTCTTAACCACCAAGCGTGAAGTTCGGAGGTATCAAGCACGTTCACACAGTTGCGCGGCCGTCCCCGCCGCCCATTTCCAGAACCTTCCACCTTCCCAAACGGACGCTCCGCCCCACGAAACACTGGCACCCACCCCGCCACTCTCTCTGTGGATTTGACCCCCGCGTGTACTGCGCGTCCCCGGAGTCCTACGGGGTCTGTCCTGTGGGGACGGGCCGCTGTCACGGAGCACGGTGCCCCCGAGGGCATCTGTGTTCCTCCCTCTTCAGGGCCGGATGATCCTCCACGGCGCGGAGGGACCACGTCGTGTTCGTGCCTCCGTCGGCGGGCACCGGGGTGGCTCCCACCCCTCGGCTCCTCGAGCGCCTGCTGCCGTGCGCGTGGGTGGGCGCCCAGCCCTCACAGGGCCTGCGCCCGGCTCTGCGGCCGTGGACCCACCACGTGGACCGTCCTCTGGCACTAAGAGCAGATGCCCCTGGAGCCCTACCCGCCCCCGTGGTGCCATGTGCTCTGCAGTCAGCCTGGGAGGGGCCATGGGGGGTGGGAGTCATTCAGGAGTTGGTTACGATCCCGGATCCCCGAATCCTAGCATCGTCACGTCCAGCTAGGGGAGCCCCGCACATCCACAGGAAGACACCTCGCCTCACCCCAACCCGCCACCCCTCAGACTCGCGGGGGCTCTCCGGGGTGGGGGGCGCGGGACAAACTCTGAGCCTCGGGCGGAGGGAGGACTCCCCTCCCCGCTGCTGGGGGCAGCCCAGGCGGAGGATCCCGCCATCCCCTGCGTTCTGGGATGCCTCTGGGCAGAACCCGCCCGCCTGGAGCCCGGCCTCGACCCTCCCCCACCCCGCCCCTCCACGGCCCCCTCCCCCAGGCCTGGCGGGCCAGCCCCCCTCCGATGGTGTGAGCCAGGAGCCCAAGGAGTTTCCCACACTTTGGCCCCATTCACAGTGTTAAACGGCCCACAAAGGCCGGGCGTGTGCCTCGGAGGCCACAGAACTGCCATCTGGCCCGCACGCAGGGAGGGAGCGAGCCTCTCATCCGGCCTGGCTGGGATTTAACACTGTTCATTTCATATTTCCCACCACTGAAAAATGGACCAAAGCCGCTCCGGGTCGGGGGGAGGAGGGAAGAAGGAGGCAGCCCCCTCGGGCCCGCCACGGCCCAGCCGCCACCCTCACCTCGGGCAGGCCACCCTGGCCCACTGCGGGTGGGCGGGCAGCTGGGGCGGGGGCGGGGTGGGGGGGAGAAGCTGGACCACGTCTCCTGCACGTGTCTCATCTGGACCGAGAGCCGGCTTGGGGGAGGGGGGAGGGGGCCGGCAGGACGCAAGCCCCGGCCAACTGCCCCCCTCCGAAGCAGAGGAGGGGTGAGGCAGTGAGCAGGAGGGCTTGGCTGGAGCGCTGCCCTCACTTCTGGTCAGAGTCCTGCTCCCCCCCCCGCCCCCCGCCGCCTCCCGTTAGCAGCCAGGCAGTTAGGGCGCACGTGGGCGTGGGCAGAGGCCGTGGCCAGGGCCAGGGTGGGCTTGGGGCTTGCTCCTGGCCCTGCGTTCCCTCAGCCCCAACAAAGCACTTCCTTGGTGCCGGGTCCCCGGCTCGTAGGATGTGGGCAAAGCGGACACCGGTGACGAAGGGATCCTGTCCCTCCCCACCCCACCCCCCGGAGCCCATAAGCAGGCAAGGGGCACAACAGACTATGCCGGCTGTCCAGCACGAGCCCCATTCTGGCTCCAAAAATGGCCCCACTGAACATCACTGCCAGCCCACATCAAAGCCACTAGCCACTGTCAGCATCCCGGGCCACGGAGCAGAGCGGTGAGCACAGGGCCTCGACGTGCCCGTCCCCAGCTGGCCCCGGTGCCCCCTGCCCTTTTGCGGCAAACTGGAGCCCAATAACCGTGGCGGGGTCCTATCTGCCCAGACGGGAGCCCCCGCTCGGGGTCACCGCCTCCCACCGCCAGCCCAGGGGCCGTGTCCTCTTTAAGAGAGGTGCCGGTAGGAGGAAGGAGCAGGTACCAGAGGGGTGAGCAGGGGCTGCCTACCCTCGCCCTCCAAAGCCACCTGAAGGTCCCACCCTGGGAGCTCCCCCAGCCTAACCCACCCCGGCGGGTGACCAGCTGGCCCACGGGGCACTCCTCAGCTGGCTCCGAGCCAAGCCTGCCCTGGCTGTCGTGACACCATCCTGCATGCCTCCCGGCTGGGCCCATTGCCGGGAGACCAAAGGCTCCTTGTATGCCACAGGGGGAGGGGCGATTTCTGGAGCGGGCCCACCAAACGGGCCAGTCAGTCGTAGCTGTGGGTCACTGCTAAGACCCACGGGAGGGGGAAAGATCTGACCCGACCCTTGTTAAAGCCCCGCAACTTCCAGCCACACCTGGACGTGCTCCCGGATTCAAACTCTGGCCAACGTGCCCTGATGTCAGCTGCCGGCCCCCAGGGCAGAGGCCCTGCCTGCCTCTTGAACCTGGCCGGGTCCTGCCCTGCCCCAGGAGGAGGCCCCGGTGCCTCCGCCCCCCTCAGTGCCTGCAGGATTCCCGGTCCCGGTGAACCAGGGCAGGGCTGGCGGCGCCAAAGCAGCTGCCGGCCCTCAGCTTGGCTGGCCAGACACCAGGATTACCAGTCTTCCCGTGCCGCCCTGGGGCTGCCGTCTGAGCTTGCGCGGCGTCCACGTGGGCCCCAGGCCCGCCCTGCTCTGACCCTCATGTCTGCCACCTGGCACCCTGCCTCCCCACCCACTGGCAAGGTGCCCAAGCAAAGCAAACCCTGCGAGTGCCCAGCAGGATGGGCAGAGGGTGGCCCGCAACAGAGCTTCCCCCCGAATCTCACAGGTGCAGCGACCGCACGTCTGTGCGAAGCGTACCCCTGGAACCAGGTGCCCTCCCGTGTTCCCCAGACGGCCATGGTGGTACTTCCCGCCAGATGGGGGTCGGGTGCGGCCCCGAGAAGCACCTGCCGGTGCAGAGCACCCCGGATGCTACTGCCTGGCGCGCTGCTCCCCCGAGGATGGGTGCAGCAGCTCCTGGGGGGACTGCCCGGGTGTCGGGCTCCAAGCTGGGCATTTCACGAACTCCGGTTTCCTGGAGCTACCCAAAACTGAGCCAGGGAAGCACCACAGCCAATTTTTTCTAGCTCTGGAGAAGCCGCGAGTCCCAGGTGACAGCCAGTAGGTCTGATCCTAAGAGCTCGGGTGGCTCCTGCACTCTCCACCTGTTCCCCGGGGAAGGCCGAGGTGCCTGTTCGGGGCAAGTGTAGGCTCCTCTGTTCCACCCGCCCTGGGGGGGCAGCAGGTCCCTGTCTAGGAGGTGCCCAAACCACTGGAAGCCGCGGCATTAATTCACTCTAAAGCTTTTCCCCCACCTAGTCTCCGCCAGCCAGCGGCAGCGGGGAGCCACCGGGGAGGGGAAGGAGAGGGGAGAGAGGGGCCGGGGAGGGGCACTACTCTTTCCTGCCCCCCCCCCACCCCTGAGGCCTGGGAAAAGGCAGCATATTGAGGCGCGGGGCTTCTAGCATCAGGCCCCGGGATGCTAATGAGGGCGAGCGCGTTCCCACAGCCCGGACATTGTGCAGGCGGCCCACCTGCTCCTCGGGGAGCACCCATTGTGCCCGCGCCAATTCACAGGCAATTTAGCGTGCGCTAATGGGCCGGCGCCTTTGTGCGGCCCGCGAGGCCATTGGCCGCCGAGTGTGGGAACGGCCGCGGCGCCCGGGCCCCAGGCGCCTGCCCGCCGCCGCGCCTATATAGGGCCCGCCGGCCCGCCGCCCGCCACTCCCCGCTCGCCAGCCGCCTCTCTGCGCCAGGCATGGCCCCCAGCACCGTGGCCGTGGAGCTGCTCAGCCCCAAAGAGAAAAACCGAGTAAGTGCGCCGCCCGCCCGCCCCGCGCCCCCGCGCCCCCCGCGGCCCCCGCGCCCTGGCCGCCGGCTGACGCCCGTGTCCCCCCGCAGCTCCGCAAGCCAGTGGTGGAGAAGATGCGCCGCGACCGCATCAACAGCAGCATCGAGCAGCTTAAGCTGCTGCTGGAGCAGGAGTTCGCGCGGCACCAGCCCAACTCCAAGCTGGAGAAGGCCGACATCCTGGAGATGGCCGTCAGCTACCTAAAGCACAGCAAAGGTGAGCCGCTGGCCGCGCTCCCCGCCGCCCCCGCGCCCACCCGGCCCCAGCCCTGCGCGCCCTGCGCCCCCTGCGCCCCCGCGCTCCCCGCGCCCACGCGCCCACCCGGCCCCAGCCCTGCGCCCCCTGCGCCCCCGCGCCCCCCGCGGCCCCGCGCCCGCCCCAATCACCGCCGCGCCTCTCCCTGCAGCTTTCGCCGCCGCCGCCGCCGGCCCCAAAAGCCTGCACCAGGACTACAGCGAGGGCTACTCCTGGTGCCTGCAGGAGGCCGTGCAGTTCCTGACGCTGCATGCGGCCAGCGACACGCAGATGAAGCTGCTCCACCATTTCCAGCGTCCCCCAGCCGCGCCCGCCGTGCCCGCTAAGGAACCCAAGGCGACCAGCAGCGCGCCCACGCCCGTGCTCACTCCCGCCAAGGCCACTGCGGTGACCGCGCGCCAGCCCACCTGCGGCCTCTGGCGGCCCTGGTGACCCGGCGGGACGTGCGGGTGGCCGCCCCGAGGACCAGAGGCCAGCCTGCACCTCTGGCCATTCGTCTGTCCCTCCTGGGGCTTGGACAGGCCCCCTCCTCCGGAAGGCTCGCTCTCCAGGCTGGCGGGCCAGCAGGAGGGTCCTTCTGGAGAGAAGGCGGTCACAGAGGCCTGGTCACTCGGGACAGTCGGGGCCGCCTTCGCACAAGTGTCTGACTCCACGGGGTTGTTCTGTGTTTGCATTTCAGCAAGTGACTTCTGGGAAGTCCCCGCTGCCCGGGGTTCTATGATATTTGTAGGCGTCAGGGGCTCGGTCAGCCGGTGCCTCCACGTGTAGAGGACTTTCTTCAGGGCCTGCTGCTGCCGGGCCAGGGGGCCCGGCGGGCGGGCCGTGCCGTGGGCACATTTGCCTTTTGTGAAGGCGGAACTCAAGGTGTATCCTCATAGGAAAGAGTGTCAGCCTGGATGGGCACCGAAGGACCATGCAGAGCTGTGGCCGAAAGGCCCCTGCGTGCACGTGGTTGTCTAGTTGGGGCTCATAGTGGGCTTTGTGGGGAGGGTGGGCGTCTCCACCATGATCCTCAAAGGATCCCTGTGTGTGGGCGAGTGCGTGTGGTCATGACTTTGTACTCAGAATTTGAACCCTCGGTCACGTGGGAGCCCACGGGACTGCTCTGCAGACTTCCAATAAAATCTGACTAAGCAGCCCTCTGGGGTCTGTCTCTCGTGCCTGACATGTGTCCTTGGCAGCCACGGGGTGGGCGGGTCTGCGCGGGGGGGGGGGGGGGGGGGGGACGGACGCTATCGTGGTACTCCAGCATGGGTGGGAGGTGTCTTTGCCGGTGACCTTCTTCTGCACAGGGAGAGAAGGGCTGGTCCTGGCTGAAGGAAGGAGGGAGGGAGGCCAGGAGGCAGGCGAGCAGGGGAGAGGCAGGCTGGAAGGAAGACAGGCCCAGAGAACACGTACCCCCGTGCACAGCAGGAAGCAGTGCAGTGGGAGACTGGGCTCTCTGTCCCGGGGCTTCTCAGCAGCTCCCTGCAGGTGGGGGGGTGGGGGAGGGGGGGAGTGACAGCTCCAGGACCTTCCGGCTCTGTTCACAAAAGGGGGTTCGCAGGGCCAAAGGCACAGGAGGCGTTTGCCTCCCCTGGCCGTCTCGTGTGGCCAGCGGGCCCTGCCCCGGGTGAGCTCCTGGATGCCCCCGCTTGGCTAGCCCACACACAGGTGGCTGCCCGGCCCTCCCTGCAGGCCGACCGCTCGCCAGGGCCGAAACAGGTGGACCAGCAGGTGTTGACTGAGTCTGCAAGGACCTAGGAGGGCCCTGGCTCCCCAAAGGACAAGTCCGCCCATGGGCAGTGGAACCAAAAGGCCCTCCCGTTTCTTCGGAGCGAGGGGGCCCAGCCGGGCCATCCTCCCTCTGGAGCTCGCCTCTCCCCTCTGCCCTCTGGAATCCCTTTCTGTCCAGCCTGACAGGAACATCTGAGGCGCCCCCTCCAGGCCGGCCCAGCGCTACATCCCACACGCTTACAGCATGTGGGGCAGGCATGTCAATGCACGGGGAGGGGGCTGTGCCTCCTGGTCAGGCCCACAGTGCCCCCCCTCCCCCGGCCCAGAGTCCTTGGCGCTCCAGGCCTGTGTGCTCTAGGAGCAGACCCCCTGCCCTCTTCTGCCCAGCACACCCACCCCTTAGACGATGCTGGCAAGTCGGCCTCTTCCCGAGGCACAGGGCCCCCCTTCCGATCACCCCGGGGGCGTGGGGTTTGTGCTGCTCTACAGGCCCGTGCTCCGGAGGCCTTGCCAGGCAGCTGGTAACATGCTCAGACAGAGGCCGAGGTCCAGAGACAAGAAGTAACTGGCCCAGGGTCACCTGGGAGTCAGTTGCCCTAGGGACCGTCTGTCCACCGCCAGCACTGGGCTCTTTCCCAAAGCAGCCGGTGCCTCTGAGGTCTCATCCCTCAAGGGTCTTCTGGCCAGCAGGAGCTTCCCAGGGACTGGCCCTGCCCACTACCATTCGTGTCCATGCTCCAGCTTCAGGAATATTTTTCAGATGGTCCCCTACAAACTCCCATAGACTCCCCGTTTTGCCCAAAGGCAGCCTCCTCCAGGCGGGCTGCCCTGTTTTCCCCTGCACTGTCTGCAGATCTCACCATCAGGGTGAGTGTCTTCCCCACCTGCAGGTGCATCGTCCACCCCAGGCTGGGGCGCCTGGAAGGCAGGGTCCCTGACACCCCCATTTTGCATGTGGCTTTTGGAACTGTCCTTGGTCCCTAGAGACCCCCCGGGCTGGTGGGTCACATGCGCCCTGGGAACAGCTGCACTCACTGAAAGAGGCAGGTCTCTGGGGGTCTGCAAGCCCCAGGTGCCTTCTCTGCACTAGCTCAGAGCACTGGAGGTCAGCATCTGGCCAGCTCGGTGAGGGAACAACAAAGACAACAGTCCAGACGTTTCGTGTTGGGCCAACGGCCGCGGGGACCCCGGCGCGCGGGCAGGCCAGTGGTCCTCCAGCTGCCGGGACCACAGAGGCGGGCTGGGAGGGGGGGGCGGGCCCGGGTGCCTCATTAGCATAATATATGCGCGGGAGGCGTTTAGCAGTCAAATATATGCGCATATATCTCCATGGCTGATGAGGCTGGCCGGGCACATTCAAAATGGCGGAGTGCGGAGCGAGCGGCAGCGGGAGCAGCGGGGACAGCTTGGACAAGAGCATCACGCTGCCCCCCGACGAGATCTTCCGCAACCTGGAGAACGCCAAGCGCTTCGCCATTGACATAGGTAGCCGCGGACGGGCGCCGGGAGCTGAGCGGCGCGCGGCGGGCGTGGGCGCGGGCGGCGGAGCCGGCGGGCCGGGGGCGGTGGCAAGGACGAAGGGCGGGGCGCGGGCCGCCGGCGCGCACAGCCTGCCGGGCCTTGTAGTCCGCGGGCCGTCGGCGCCTACGCTGGCCGCGGCAGCCGGACTACGACTCCCGGCAGGCGCCGCGCGGCCGGAGCGGGGCACGCCGGCCCTCGTAGTCCCGCGCGGAGAGGCGGGCGGCCCGGCGGCCCCTCGTTAGTCCACCCGGGTAGGGTCGGCCGCCGGGCGGGGTCTGTCCGAGCCACGAGAGCGATCTGGGGCCCGCCGTCTGGGGCGGCGCCGAGGGCGGGCAGCGGCCCGGCCTGGGGCCGCGGGAACCTTCGGCGGGCTGCCCGTCTGGGCCCAGTCCGAAGCCCTCCTCCCGCTGCCGCCCTCGGCTTCTGGACCGCTGACATTTGGCGGGAGTTTGGAGGACCTGGACGTGGACCTTGGGACCCTTGCCGGCATCTTTCAGAAGCCTCCCTGCCCCGTGCAGGCCGCAGGGGTGACCCCAGGGCCTCGCCCAGGCTCTACTCGACCTTCCTGCTCTAGGCCCGTTCTAGACCCTCATCCCACGCTGGCGCCGGCCGCCTCCCAGCAGCCCCCTTTCCTAGATGAGGACGCTGAGGTCAGATAGGTGAATTAAGTTGTTTGAGGTCGGCTGGTAAGCGGCCAGGTGGGGCCTGGAATCTGGTCAAGCCTCGGCACTTGGCTGCTCTGCCCCCGTCGGCAGGGGATGAAGGTTTCCTGGGGGCAGCCTCACTGGGCGAAGCGCCCGGAGTAGACATGGTGGCCTCACACGGGTCCCTTCTCAGCTGGCTCTCGGCTGGGGCCTCGGTTTGCTTGGGCCTGCCACTCGCCGAGTGTAGGCGGCTAAGCATCGGGGCAGCGGGGCAGCCCTGCCTGACCTGTTGAAGCTGGCCAGTGATGCTAGAAGGGACAGGCGTGCTTCTGTCCCCGCCCTGGGCCCTTCCTCTTGGAGCCATTTGCTTGTGATGGTCTTGTCTCTCCCCTGCTGCTGAGAGTCACTGAGGTGTCTCCGGCTTGGGTGGGGGAGGGTGTCCTCCGGGAGAGAGGAAAGTGAGCTGGACCCTCAGTGTCCTCAGTGCTCACCTTGCAGGCCAGTGGGGGTTGTGAGGGGCGGCGCCTTGGGGTACTGACCTGGCGGCAGGTGTGAGATGCCCTGAGGCCTGGTGGGGGGTGGGGACCCCAGCGTACAGCAGGACACATTATGAGCGGGGGACCCAATTAAACTTGGTGCCTGACTGCACGCTGGGCTGGCAGTGGGAAGCTTGGAGGCCCTGCTCTGCCCGTCTTCTGAGACCTACCCGTGCCTTCATGTGACAGGGGCCCAGGCAGGTGTGTGCCCTGACGTTTTCCGACTTTGTTTGGCTGCACTTAAACCTGGGTTCTGCACCCTGGGAACAGGTTGGCACTTAACGTTCCTGAAAGTGCAGCTGAAAAATGGCTCGCCCTGGGTTACCCTGAGATGTTCTTTGTGGCTCCCAGGGGTCAGCTCGTAGCCACGGGGTGAAGGAAGTCGAGAGAGGAGCGCCGTGGCTCCAAGGGGCCCTGCAGTGGCCTGCCCTCCAGCGCCAAGCCCAGGTGGGGTTCCTGGGCAGAAGGACACTCAAAGGGATATCTTCAGTGTCAGTGTTCCCTTCCCCGCTTTGACGATTCCCCCTGGGTCTGAGTCCTGTGTTTGTTCTTAAGGACAGACCACGTGTTTGTGCGGCTGGTGGGAGATCACAGCTCGGACGTGGGTCCTCACCCCGGAAACCCACAAGTGCATGTGCTTGTCAGCAGTTGGCTTTAAAAACAGGCTTCTCCCATTTCCTCTCCCCTCACCCAAGCCTCCTGCTCCAGGAGAGCTCAGCTGCTCTGTGTTCTTGGCAAGCTCCTTCCTCTCTCGGACACTCGTGTCAGCCGAGCAGATTCCCTGCTTCGAAAGCATCAGGGACATTTTGTCTAAGAACACATGCTTAAAGCTGACTTGACTTCAAGTCTCTGCTGGGCAGCAGACGGGTCCCTCGGGTGAAGAGCAAGGGCGAGGGGGCGGTGACCCGGTGCCCACGGGGGAAGGACTGGCCAAGAAGGCGGAGGAGAGGGTGGCCCTGCGCCCGGCCCCGTGGGTCTGGATGAACTGGGGTGGGGGGGTCCCGGCTCAGGCGCTGGTGGAGGGACACGGGCGGGCTGATGTCAGTCCGGGTACCGTTGGCCCTGGAGTGGGGTGCGGGCTGGACTGGAGCGTCTTTGATGTCCACCACTGTGTGCACCCGCCAGCGTGGTCACTGCACTTGGCGGGTGTGACATGCCAGGACCTGTGGCCGGCGGTCACTAAATCCAAGGGATCCCGCGAACAGACGGGCTCCCTGTTCTCCCCGGGCACCCGCCATCCTGCTCTGTGAGCTCCTCTGGTTCAGGCTGAACGCTCCGCTCCGCACGTCCCCACTCGCTGTCCCCCTGGGGGGGAGGGGGGGCACGGAGATGTGGCTTGGCTGCTGGGCGTTGCCCCACTGGGGTGCGTGGTGTGGGGCACACGGGACAGCTTGCCCCCACCGCAGCCCCAGCAGGCCCCAACACCTCGTATTTGGCTGTGATGTAAACCTCGTGTAAAGAACTCACGATCTGAAGCCGGACCTTCTGTGATCGGGGGTCTCGTTCACAGAAACTTTTGACAAGTCTCACAAATATCTTCTTCCCTTTGCGTCGCCTGTTTAAGGTTTATCGTGTTTGTTCACGGAGTGAAAGCCACTCCGGGCCAGGTGGGGATTGAGGGCAGGGAGGAGGGATGAGGAGGCTTAGACCAAGTCCTGCTTCTTAAAGCCCGTGGTTTGGGGATGAGAGGAAGCCTGTGAGCGGGCGTGCTGACCGTGGCCCGACAAGGGCAGGTCCCGGGGCACCCTGGGAGGCCCTGTCCACGCTGCCTGGCAGGCTCCGAGCGGCCGCTCTCAGATCGAGATCCGTTACCTGGACGAGCCGCGGCCCTCTGATGCCTGCCTTTTCCAGATGTGTCCTGACTTGAGTGCTTGTCACATGCTCCCTGGGGGCGGCATCACAAAGCAACTCTCAGAGATCGCCTCCAGCCTCCTCCTCACACAGGGCGTCCCGCCGGCTGCGCTGGCCACACGAACCCGTTCTGTGGCCGTGGCGACAAGCCTTTTGCTGCCACCCCCCCCCCCCCCGCCACCACCGTCGCGGGCCTTGCGGGAATCCACCTGACGCCTCCCCAAGGCCACCTCTGACCCCCCAGAGCTTACCCTTTTGAAAGTGACTGCTCGGGTGTCTCTCTAACTGGCCCTGGACGTGTTTCAGGCAAATAAAGGCCTCTTCTGCTCCCTGGTGTTTGGGCTTCCTGGTGGTATTCACGAGATCCGGTCCGAGGGGAGGAGACCCCGCCGCCCCCGTGAGGCCCCCAGCCCCGAGCTTGGAGAGGGTGGGCTGCTAGAACGTTCCCGGTGAGACAGCCCCCTCCTCTGCCGGGGCACTCTGGGAAAATACCCTCGTAGCGGCTCCCCCCCGACCCTTGTTACCACGGACAGTCAAGCGTCCTTGTCGGCGAAAGCCGTGCCCTTCTTAGCTTTGTCCTTTGGGTCATTTTCAAGACCAGGGTTTGAAACAACTTTTCGAAACCACTGGTGATCTCCAGGGCCTCCCGGAAACAGGACGCTCTCCTTTCTCCTCGAGGACTTGGTGCGCAGGGGAAGTGGGCAGTCTCAGGCCCACTGTGCCGAGTGCTTGGGCCCCACGGTTCCTTCCCTTCCTCTGGTCGGTGGCCCGCGGGGTTTTCACACCCAGCGACGGCAGGCACAGGAGCTGGTGTGGCGGGGGAGGCCGCGTGGACCGACGAGCCTGGGCTCCCGTCCGCCGGCTCCTGACCGCTGCCCGGTGTCTCCCTGCAGGGGGGTCGCTCACCAAGCTGGCCTACTACTCCACCGTGCAGCACAAGGTTGCCAGAGTGCGCTCCTTCGAGTCCTCGGGCAGGGTGAGCCTCCGCGGGGGGGCCCCGGGCGGCCGCTCTCACTGTCCGGCTGCCCTCCCTCTGCTGCTCGTGCACATCGGCCTAGCTTCCAGGGGGATTCCTTGCCCGACACCCCTCCCTGCCCCCCCAGCCCGGCCCCCCTCCGTCCAGGACCCCGTCAGGAGGCCCCCGACACCCTTCCCTGCCCCCCAGCCCGGCCCCCCTCCGTCCAGGACCCCGTCAGGAGGCCCCCGACACCCTTCCCTGCCCCCCAGCCCGGCCCCCCTCCGTCCAGGACCCCGTCAGGAGGCACCCGACACCCCTCCCTGCCCCCGACACCCCTCCCTGCCCCCCAGCTCAGCTCTCCCCTCCATCCAGGACCCCATCAGGAGGCACCCGACACCCCTCCCTGCCTCCAACACCCCTCCCTGCCCCCCAGCTCAGCCCCCCCTCCATCCAGGACCCCGTCAGGAGGCACCCGACACCCCTCCCTGCCCCTGACACCCTTCCCTGCCCCCCAGCCCGGCCCCCCTCCATCCAGGACCCCGTAAGGAGGCACCCGACACCCCTCCCTGCCTCCAACACCCCTCCCTGCCCCCCAGCTCAGCCCCCCCTCCATCCAGGACCCCATCAGGAGGCCCCCAACACCCCTCCCTGCCCCTGACACCCTTCCCTGCCCCCCAGCCCGGCCCCCCTCCGTCCAGGACCCCGTCAGGAGGCACCCGACACCCCTCTCTGCCCCCGACACCCCTCCCTGCCCCCCAGCTCAGCACCCCCTCCATCCAGGACCCCGTCAGGAGGCACCTGACACCCTTCCCTGCCCCTGACACCCTTCCCTGCCCCCCAGCCCAGCCCTCCTCCATCCAGGACCCCGTAAGGAGGCACCCGACACCCCTCCCTGCCCCCGACACCCCTCCCTGCCCCCCAGCTCAGCCCCCCCTCCATCCAGGACCCCGTCAGGAGGCACCCGACACCCCTCCCTGCCCCTGACACCCTTCCCTGCCCCCCAGCCCGGCCCCCCTCCATCCAGGACCCCGTAAGGAGGCACCCGACACCCCTCCCTGCCCCCGACACCCCTCCCTGCCCCCCAGCTCAGCCCCCCCTCCATCCAGGACCCCGTCAGGAGGCACCCGACACCCCTCCCTGCCTCCAACACCCCTCCCTGCCCCCCAGCTCGGCCCCCCTCCATCCAGGACCCGTCAGGAGGCACTTCCGGCCGCTCCTGTTGCCTGGGAAGCCGGCTCCTTCCCCGCCCCTGCCCTCGCGCTGCCTCCGGCCTGAACTTAGCATTAAGGGTTGCCTGAACTTAGCGTTAAGGGTTGCGTTGCTCATGATCCAGGGGCCTCATCCCCACGTCTTCCCCCTCCCCCTCCCGCCAAGGGCAGCACGCACACACAGACCCCCAACCTGTATCCCCAGGACACAGAGCAGGACCACGAGCCGCCCTACGAGATCTCAGTCCAGGAGGAGGTCACTGCCCGGCTGCACTTCGTCAAGTTCGAGAACACCTACATAGAAGCTTGTCTGGACTTCATCAAAGACCACCTCGTCAACACTGAGACCAAGGTCATCCAGGCCACCGGGGGCGGGGCGTACAAATTCAAGGACCTCATTGAAGAAAAACTGCGGCTGAAGTAAGTGGGGGCCGCCGGCCGGTTCTCGGGGTCGGGCTCTGAAGCAGCCGCACCCGCCCCCGCCCCGCCCTGTGCTGGGACTAGACTCGGGGGCCGGGCCGGTGGGAGGGTTCTGGCGGCCGGACCCCGGGGGAGCAGGGGGGGCCTGGGGGGGGAGCCGAGGAGGCACAAGGAAGAGGGCCGGGCTCGTGCGGCTGGCGCAGAGGTCCCCGCGGGCTTAGCCGCATGCACACGGAGTGCAGAGGGCCGGCCGCTCAGGCGATGACGGTGGCACGGTGGCCGCGGTGGCTGCAGGGCGGGGGGAGGGAGGTGCCTTTGGAGCAGCCAGGCCGGTTGCCGCTTCTGAGGGCTGTGTGCGTCCGAGTGGCAAGCTGAGCGCGGCCGGGCCGGGGGCGGCGTGTCCACGAGGGACCCCGCGCTGCAGCAGAGGCGCCTTCTGTGGCCCGTGCTGTTTTCAGTGGCCGGGCTCCTTCCGTTGCAGAGTGGACAAGGAGGACGTGATGACCTGCTTGATAAAGGGCTGCAACTTCGTGCTGAGGAACATCCCACACGAGGCCTTCGCGTATCAGAAAGATTCCGACCCCGAGTTCCGATTCCAGACCAATCACCCCGACATTTTCCCGTACCTTCTGGTCAACATCGGCTCCGGAGTGTCCATTGTGAAGGTGAGGTGGGCTCCCCGGACCACGCGTGACGGCCGGGCAGGGAGCACCCGTGCAGCGTCGGCGGGGGCTCGGCCTGCAGGATGGCGCCCCCCCACCCCCCGCGTCTGGGGCGTCCCCAGGACCGGTGGGCGGTGGCCGGCCCCCCTCGGCAGCTCGCCTGCCCTGCCGCCACAGGTGGAGACGGAGGACAGGTTCGAGTGGGTTGGCGGCAGCTCCATCGGAGGTGGCACCTTCTGGGGACTCGGGGCTCTGCTCACCAAAACAAAGGTATCCCGACGGCCGCGGGAAGACGCTCCCGGGTCTGTGTCGAGTCCCGCTTCCCATGCCTTCTCAGGAGAGGGTCGGCGGCCAGGGGACCCGAGGCGGCCGGTGTCGCTGTGGAAGCGGCTCCTTCCGCGGCCTGGTCCTTGCGGGAGGCAGCCTGGGCGCCCAGAGTCTGCCCGCTTCCCCCCTGCCGGGTGGGTGGCCGTGGAGCCCTGCCCGCCGCACCCCCACCCCAACCCACCGCCGGCTCCTCGGCGCGGGGCTGGTTCCTGGGCTGTGGGGACACCGCCAGCTCCCGCACCCCACCCCCTTCCGTCCGCCCTGTCCCCCCAGAAGTTTGACGAGCTGCTGCATCTGGCCTCCAAGGGCCAGCACACGAGTGTGGACATGCTGGTGCGGGACGTGTACGGGGGCGCCCACCAGACCCTGGGGCTGAGCGGCGACCTCATCGCCAGTAGCTTCGGGAAGTCGGCCGCTGCCGACAAAGGTGTGCCGCCCCCACCCCCCCGCCCCCGCCGCCGTCCGTCCCCCCCCGCCGCCGCGCCTGCGGCCCCCTCGCGGGCCCGGCCTCGCCCAGCGGCGCCCTGCCTCTGCCCTCCCAGAGTTCTCCAAGGAGGACATGGCCAAGAGCCTGCTGCACATGATCAGCAACGACATCGGGCAGCTCGCCTGCCTGTACGCGAAGCTGCACTGCTTGGACAGGGTGTACTTCGGCGGCTTCTTCATCCGGGGCCACCCCGTCACCATGCGCACCATCACCTACAGCATTAACTTCTTCTCCAAGGTGCGGGGCCCCCTCCCTGTGCCGGCACCCTGGGCTCCGCCCTTCCCGGGTACTCGGCTTGGCCCCTCGGCGTCTTCAAAACCAGCCGACCCAGGGGCCGGGGGGGGGGGGGGGGGGGGGGGGGGGGGGGGGGCCAGGGCAGGCAGCCAAGAAGCGGGGCACCCCCGCCAGCTTCTCCTGGGCTCCTGCCTCCCTTCCTCTGGCCAATTCCCGCGTCCCGCGCCTGGGGCGCCGCGGCCCTCCCTGGACTGGGCGTGATGCCAACGGCGAGCCTCTGGGGCCGTCTCCACCGTGCGCGGGCTGCAGACGAGCTTTGAGACGCGTGTCGTTCGAGTGGGGAGACCGGGGTGGGTGTTAATTTGCGGGAGGAGTTACTCGCAAATGCCAAGCTTCTAGGTTCTGCACCGAGTGAGTTTTGTTGACGAGTGCGTCACAGACTGTCCGGGAAACCTCCACCGCGTACAGAGGCCGCCTGTGTGGGCGTCACAACCGCCCAGGTGTCGCTTGGAGGTCAGCTCAGGCGGGGTTTTGCCACGGCAGGGGGAAGTCCAGGCGCTGTTCTTGAGACACGAAGGCTACCTGGGAGCCATCGGAGCGTTTCTCAAAGGAGCAGAACAAGACAGTGAGTGGAGCAGCCTGTGCTCGCTTCAGGGCGGGGCAGGGCCTGTGCGGCGAGGGGTGGGGGTGAGAGGCCACCGGGGCCCTGGGACTGGGTCTCTAACCTTCGGGGAGAGGCCCCGCCCACCAGCTTCACCGTCCCTCAGAGTCAAGAGCCTGAGGGGCCGGCCCTCCCTCTGCTGCCGCTCTTCCGAGGGGTCGGTGGGAGGCGACACCTGTGGGTTCACGTGCCACGTGATTGACCCTGGGTTGGGCAGGGAGGGTCTTGGTGGGTGAAAAGGGCTCCGAGCAGGGGCCAGGGGCACGTGGCCCTCCTCTGCCTCCCTCTCGCCTTGCCGTCTGCCAAGCTGCGTCTCTTTGGCCGGGCCATGCTTTTTCAAGGACGCTTGCAGGATGTGATGGGGCAGGGCGGGGCAGGCCACTTTAAGAGGCCGAGAAGGGTACGGGTATCATCTCACGGGGTTTCAGTGCCAGTGAGAGGGACTACGGTAGCGTAGCATGAAACCCCAGGCCGCCTGTGCTGTGGAGACCTCCACAGCGGTGGTCGGGCCACCTGGGGTCTGAGTGACACCTGGTCCTTCCCTCCCTAGACCCTAACCAGTACAGCTGGGGAGAAAACTATGCCGGCAGCTCCGGGCTGATGAGCTCATCCCCGGAGCTCTGCCCAACACAGCGGGTGAGGAGCGGCACTGTGAGTATGGGGTCCTTGGTGGGGTCATCAGGTTCCGAGAGACCCTCTCCCGGTGCAGACCGGCCACTGAGCAGGCCGAGACTCTGGGACGAAAGACGGGCAGCGGGGCTGGCTTCCCTCCTCCTCTTAGCATTTTCCAGACATCCCGCTGGAGCCTCCAAGACTGTGCAGTCCAGCCCCTGTGTCTGCAGGGAGAACACAGAGCGTGTTTCCCCAGAATCGTGGTGCCATTCACAACCCAGAGCCACAGAACCCCCCACGGGCCCTTCTCTAGACCGCGTTCTCTGCCTGATGGTTTCGAGCGGTAGGAAAGGACAGAGTCTGCGGTCCCTGCTGGTTTCCTGCCCATCCCTCAATCCCCACTTGGAGAGGCCCGTGTGACCAGTTGTCAGCCAGACAGAGGACGCTACCATCATGGCCCCATCCTGGGGGACATCGCAGGCTTATTGAGGACACCCCCCAGATGGCATATGTCGCTCTGGTAACTCACTGAGCAGTTGCCAGAACCCGGGCGCCCTGTTGGAGAGCCGGCTGGACGAGTCCAGATAGCTAGTCTGGGCACACGAGTCGGAATGTCTCCATCAGGACCAGGCTGCTGGCCTTTTGGACGCAAAGTTGATTTTCCGTCACGGACGCAGATTCTCATACTAGTTAGCGTAAGCCTCGTGGGGACGCGTGTGATCTAATCGTAGCCTCCCCGGAGAGAAAGCTCCCACACCCCGGGCCTGGTCGGAGCAGCGACTGGCTCGCAAGGGGTCTCTGCATCTTTGATGCGCGGTTTCTGATTCGTAGAGGGGCGATGTGGATTCCCGCCTTAGGGATCGTAAAACCAAATGGATAAGCGAGCACGAAATCCCCGCGTCAGACCTGATGTGGATGCCGGTCGTCCCCACGCGGCACGTGCTTGGCGCCTCGCGTGCCTGTTGTGCTGGGTCTCTGTGGCCCTGCGAGGCGGGGACAGAGACCCCCATTCGCAGAGGGAGAGGCCGAAGCGCAGAGGGGCCAGGTCATCGCTTTGGGTTTGCGGGGCCTACGCAAGGCCAGGCTGAGGCGTGCGCTCCCGCGGGTCCAGGTAGCGGGAGGGCCCGCGAAGCCCGGGCCGAGGCCCCGGGGTCGGTGACCGTCCACTTTCTTTCCTCGCGTGGAAAATGCCAGCTGTTTCCACGCTGAACTTGTCACTCGGGACATCCTGAAAGTCCCCACGTGGTGGCCCTTCCTGTGCGGACGCCCCGGCACAGAGCACGCCTGCCCGTCGCCCCCCAGGCTTGCCGGGCCGAAGGCCGCCGGCAGACCAGAACTGCGTCCCGCTGTGCGGCGATGTGGTGGGTCACTCCCTAGAGGCGGGGACAGGGCCGCGAGGCGTGTGCTGGGTTCTCGCGTGTGCGGGAGAGCACCAGCTTCGGTCTTGACAACGTAAGTCAGAAGCCTGGCTGGCTGAGTGACCGCTCCTCCAGAAACCGCTGGGACACTGGCCTGCTCGTCGCTGGCAGCCACAGGGAGCACGTTGGGCATAAAGGGGCCCCCTCGGCGATGCCGGCGGAACTGGCGTCAGACTCGTGCTGCGGAGACAAAGGAGCCAGTGTGGGGCCTGGACCGCCTGCCCCACGGGGTCCCCGTGGCCTTGCCGTGGGCCCCATACGGGGGAGTTACGGGTCCAGGGCCTGCGGGGCAGCGAGTGGGACAACGCGTGCAAGTGGCATTCATGGGGGCCCGCGAGCACGGCCGGCGTGTCTGGGGGTCGTGTGTGAGGTTGGGCTCAGGCTGGTGTGGGAGCCCCCGCCACAGGGGTCCCAGGAAACTCCACGGGGGGGAGGGAGGGAGGAAGGGGGCCGGGCAGACTTGGGATCTGGGGTGCGTGGCTCAGGCCACCGGCCAGATGGAGGGCGCCGTGGCTGAGCGGGGCCACGGGCGGGGTCTGGGGACGGGAAGAAGGGGCTCGTCCGCTTGCACCCGCAGCGGTCTCCTCCCCGGGCCCCTTCCGCTCTCACCGAGGAGCTGGTTCTCAGGCTGGCGGGAGGCGCCTCGGTCTTCTAGAGCTGCGTGGCTGACGCGTCCGCCGCCTCTCGTCCTTCCAGTTCGACCTTCTGGAGATGGACCGGCTGGAGAGGCCGCTGGCCAACCTGCCACTCCTTCTGGACCCGTCTTCCTACGTGCCCGACACGGTCGACCTCACGGACGACGCCCTGGCCCGCAAGTACTGGCTCACCTGCTTCGAGGAGGCCCTGGACGGGGTGAGGGCTCGGGGCGGGCCGGGCGCCCCTGGGGTCGAGACGGGCGGCTCGGAGTTCGTAGGCGCCGGAGGCCCCGGGCGCCCGTGCAGCAAGCGACAGGTGTGGTGAAGGAGGAGGGGGCGTCTCCCGGAAGCCACCGGAGGCGTGTGTGAGCCTGAGGGGGTGAATCACGTTTCCCAGGTAAAAACGTGGCTCCTAGTGGCTCGTCGGCGAGCTGGGACGTGTCCTCAGCGAGGGCGTACGATCGCGCCCCGCCTCCGGGCCGGCTGCCGCGTCTCTGCAGAGCGCAAACAGTTCGCGCGGGGGTCAGGGGACAGCTGCGATCGGGCTCCGGGCCCCAAAGAGTCGTGACTCGAGCCCTTCGGGGCCCCCCAGGAGCACGTGTCCCCTCCTACAGCCCCTCGGGCCCCTGGGGTCCTCAGAGGGAGGGTTCCTGCCCTGCCCCAGACCCCCGCAGCCTGCAAGGACGGTCCCCTGAGCCACCCATCCCCCTGGCACGGCGGGAGCTCGGGTGGCCCCGTCGCCACCCGGGAGACGGCTCGGCGGCAGCGCGGGGCCGTGCTGACCGCCCCGTGCTCGCAGGTGGTGAAACGCGCCGTGGCCAGCCAGCCGGGCTCCGTGGACGCAGCCGAGCGGGCGGAGAAGTTCCGGCAGAAGTACTGGCGCAAGCTGCAGACGCTGCGACACCAGCCCTTGTGAGTGTCCCCTGCCCGGGGCCGCCTCGCGGCGTGCCGGGGGGCCCGGCGGGGTAACGTGCGCTCGCGAGGGCCGGGGCTCCTGACGGCCGCTCCTGGGGCCACACGTGCGGCGGTGCACGCCCCCCCCCCCCCCCCCCCGCCCACTCGGCCGCCCGGCAGGGCCAGGCCACCTTGGTTCCCCCGTGACGACGCCCTCGGGCAGCGAGCGTGGCCGTCCGATCCGCTCAGCCGCCCTTCCCCCACCCCGTCCCCAGTGCTTACGGGACGCTGACCGTGCGCAGCCTTCTGGACACGAGGGAGCACTGTTTGAATGAGTTCAACTTCCCGGACCCCTACTCCAAAGTGAGTTTCGCCTTCCCGCGCAGGACTGGCGCCCGGAGGGGGCACGGCCAGCGGGGTGGACGCGGGCGGCGACACCTGTCAGAGCCGAGGTTTGGAGGCCCCGCCTCTCCGGCCCCGGGAGCTCGCCGCCTCAGAGCGTTCGTGGACGCCAGCCGTGCCCTCGCAGGCGACAAGCCGGCCGGAGCCTGGCGGGCGGCCTAGACGGGCCACGCTGACCAGAAGGCCACGTGCGCGGGCCCGTGCCGCTCACCGCTTCCCGCCCCCTGCCCTCGGGTGGAGCGTCTCGGGACGGGGCGCCGGGTGCCTGTGGGGTCCAGGTCTTCCACCGCGGCCCGCCCCGCCCCGCCCTGCCCTGCCCTGGGCCACGCCGTGACCTTGCACGGCTCCGAGTCTGTGGTTTCTCGCGGCTTGGTTGGCGTGAAGTCCCGTGGTGGCGCGTTGAGCGCGCGACCCCTCGGCGCCAGTTCACAGCGATGTTCCCGGTGACGCTCTCCGCGGCGTCCCCAGCCGGGCGCCCTCCCTCTGCCCGGTCCGCCGAAGGCCTGCGGGAGCCAGGGCCGCGCCGTCGCTCCTGACCAGCCGCCCGCCTGTCCCCACAGGTCAAGCAGAAGGAAAACGGGGTCGCACTGAAGTGTTTCCCGAGGGTGATCCGCTGTCTGGACGCCTTGGGCTGGGAGGAGAGGCAGCTGGCCCTGGTGAAAGGCTTGCTGGCCGGGAACGTCTTCGACTGGGGAGCGAAAGCCGTCTCTGAGTAGGTGCCGCCCTCCAGCCTCCCGTCGGCCCCACCCCTGCCTGCTCCGTCCAGCTTGGGCCCAGGACCACGGCCCGACTGCCCGTCCTGTCCCCCTCCCCCCCGCCCCCCCACCCGGTCACGTGTGGCCCCGGGAATGACAGGCGGTTCTGTGGGCCGTGCTGCCCCGAGCACAGCCGCGGGGACCGGCTCACTGGCATCTATCGGGTGTGGGCTTGCGCCCTGAGGCAGAGATCCGGACCCTTGGTGCGCCAGAGTCAGAGTTAACGCTTGACGTTTGAAAGTGAGAAACGGAGGTGCCCCGTGAAGGAGTCTGCACTCGGGTGGGGGCACGTGCCCCGGCCCCCAGAGCACCCTGGGCTCTCGGTCTGGGGTCACCGTCAAAACCCAGCCTTCCAGCGTGATTTCCCGGGGCTCCCGAAGGAGCGGGCATGCCCGTCCCCCGCCTCGCCCTGTGCCCGGCGCCCTGTCTCCCGCCCGCTGTCCCTCTGCGTGGCTCTCGCTGGTCGCACCCGCGGCGTCCTTTCCAACTTCGAGAAGAATCACCACCTCTCCCCTCACCCTCGTCCCCGTCCTTCCCTTCGGGTGGCGCGTCGAGGCGTGTGCTGGGCGAGGCTGGGAGCCGGCGCCGACCCGGGGCCTTGCCCGAGGTCGCCCCCGACTCAGGACCTCACCCCGCCCCCCGGCACCGCCGTTCACGTTGCCGAGCGGGTCCCCGACCCGGGGCCCGCGCGCTCTGCCGACAACCGACGGCGGAACGTCGCCGCTCCGGTCACGGCAACGCTCGCCGGTTTGGGAAGGGCTTCGCTCGGGGTCTCCGTGGATGCTGTGAGCTGAGGTTTGGGTGTTTTGTGATTTCGTCCTCTTCCCCGCGCAGCGTCCTTGAATCTGACCCCCAGTTCGGCTTCGAGGAGGCCAAGTCGAAGCTGCAAGGTAGGCTGCCCGGGGCCGGGCGGGGGAGGGGGCCTGCCGGCGAGCGCGCGGCTGACCGTGTCCGTGCCCCGCAGAGCGGCCGTGGCTCGTGGACTCCTACGGCAAGTGGCTTCAGAGACTGAAGGTACAGCTGTCCCCACCTCTGCCCTGGGAGGCGGGGAGGGGCCCTGGAGACGGCGCGGGGCTGCCCCGGGGCAGCGCACTGAGGGCCCCTGCCCGCTCCCCCAGCCGCCGAGCTGCGGGTCTCAGCTAACCGCCCCCTGCTCCAGCCTGAGTCCCGCAGGCTCTACTGGTCAGGCCGGCCGGCCTCGGCTCGGAGGTCACGGGGGCCGCAGTCCTGGAAGAGGCACGGGCGCCCTGCCCCCAGCACCCCAGCGCCCGCGGGACCCAGCAGCCCTCGGCCTCGGCCTTCGGGGAGTGTGGAGCACGGAGGTGTCTGGAACGCTTGGACGCGCCTGTTCCCAACTGAACGTCCTGGTTTTGTCTTGCAGGGGCCCCCTCACAAATGTGCCTTAATTTTCGCAGATAACAGTGGAATAGACGTCATTTTGGGAGTCTTCCCCTTTGTCAGGGAGCTTCTCTCTAGAGGGACGGAGGTGAGCGTCTGGGCCGAGTCGGGACCCCTGCCCTGGGCCCTCCACTCGCGGTGGGGGTTGGCGTCGGCGTGGCCCCCGTGCGGGCCAGGTAGGTTCAGGTGAGGCTTGTCGCGGACCTCGGGTCTGCCCGTTCCGGGGCCGTCCGTGTCCCGACCGGGAGCCGGCCCTCCTGGAGACCGCCGAGCAGCGAGGTCGCCGGGGCTGCGCCTCCCAGCCGGCAGCCCCGGGTGGGCGGGCGAGCAGAGGCTGGCTCGGTGCCGGGCGGTGGCCGAGGTCCCTACAGAGTTCGGGGCGTCCCGCCGTAGGTCATCCTGGCGTGCAACTCGGGACCCGCCTTGAATGACGTGACGTACTGCGAGTCCCTCATCGTGGCTGAGCGCATCGCGGCCATGGACCCTGTCGTCCAGTAAGCAGGGCGGGCGCCCGGGGGGCCCTGCCCGGAGAAGCGGGGGCGTGGTGGGAGCTTCCCAGGGCGCCAACCGACCCCTTGTGCTCCGCAGCTCGGCGCTCAAAGAGGAGAGGCTGCTGCTGATGCAGACGGGCTCCAGCTCCCCGTGTCTGGACCTCAGGTACCCCCGAGGCACCCCCTCGCCCACCCTGGCCCCCGGCGCGCGAGCTGGGCAGCAGGGGTCACCAGTGCGGCTGGAGCCCTGGGTCTGGGCAGCCTTCTTCCCTCGGGGACCCGGGAGGGTGGGCTCGGGACCGTCCGCGGCCCGGCCGCGCCGTGGGCTGGTGGGTCGGATGCCCCGCGGCTGGGGCTGTGGGCACCCCGCGTGCCCTTAGACGCCTGGGTCTCCGCCTTGCTGCTTTCGGCCCCGGGGGACCCTACGTGAGAGAACCCGGCCTTCGGGAGCCAGCCCCAGGGGAGGGACGTTGCTCGAGGATCGACCTCCTCCCTGTTCTGGGCCCGTCGTGAACCACGCAGGAAGGGGGAGTTCGCGTGACGCGGAAAGGAGTTAGAGCCTTTGGAGTGCCGC
Organism: Panthera leo; assembly: GCF_018350215.1. Classification (NCBI taxonomy): domain Eukaryota; kingdom Metazoa; phylum Chordata; class Mammalia; order Carnivora; family Felidae; genus Panthera; species Panthera leo. The sequence continues at coordinate 1,290,995 of NC_056686.1, read as the reverse complement.
ACATAGAAAAGCGTTCTCAGGCCCGGTTTTCACAAGTTTCCCGCCACAGGCCCCGGAGGGCGGGGATGCCCTTGTAGGGAGGGCGCGGCGGCCGCTCGGTGCAGGGGCAGAGGGCCCGCCGCCCCGCCTCACCGCCCCTCTCCTCCCCGAAGCCGCCTGGACAAGGGGCTGGCCGTGCTGGTCCGGGAGCGAGGCGCAGACCTGGTGGTGATCGAGGGCATGGGCCGCGCCGTGCACACCAACTACTACGCGGCCCTGCGCTGCGAGAGCCTCAAGCTGGCCGTCATCAAGAACTCCTGGCTGGCCGAGCGGCTGGGCGGCCGGCTCTTCAGCGTTATCTTCAAGTACGAGGTCCCGGCCGAGTGAGGCGCCCGCCCCGCCACCCTCCTCCGCTCGTCGGGAACGTACTGCGACCACAACAGGGAGACCGAGTTCCGATCGGAATATTTATGTCGCGCGCCTGTGACTGAGAGCCGGGTGCGCCCGGGTGGGAGCGTGGGCGCGTGTGGCGTCGGGGTCTCTACGATGCTGCCGCGTCCGTGGCGGGAGACGCAACTCTGTCCAGTGAGACATTCGTATTGGAATATATTTAACTGTTAAATAATCTTTTATATATATATATATACATATGTACGTATAGATATAAATATATGCACATGTCTCCAACAGGTCACCAGAGGCTCGGGGTCCGCACCAAATAGAACGTGTAGAGCGGGCCCGGCCCCCTGCCTACGCTGTGTGGTTGCAGAGAAGGGGTGCGGGCAGGGGTCCTGAGAGCCCCTCCCCGGGCGGCCGAGAGCGGGCTCTTCCCTTCAGTTACTCCCGGAGCCCCTGGGCTGGCTGTGGCCTGTGGGCCGTGGCCGCTGCCCCCACCCCCACCCCGGCCCAGGGCCAGGAGACTCCTTCCGGTGTGTCTGTATAGACAAGGTTGCCCTCTGCGCCCCCCCCCCCCCCAGCCCCACTGGGCACAAGGGGGACAGGGCGGGCGGCGCTCCCAACTCGACTGGCATCCAGGGAGGACCTTTGAGAGCCCTCGGGGGCCCGTGCACACTCCTGCTTAGAGCCAATCACGCCACGTGGCCTTGGGCCACCCATGGTGGGGGCCTCTGGGCTGGGCCCCGGGGGGGGCCTGTGAGATGACCCTTCTATCAGGGTGTGCGGGGCTCCCGCCTTGGAGGGTGGCCTGCCCCGTCTCCCACCCTTCACGCTCAGGGGCCGTGACCACCCCACTGTTCCAGCCCCCCCAGGTGACCCCCACACGTGTCACCCCCAGCCCCACGTGCAAGCGGCTCCCAGCCGTTCCTCTGCTAAAGCCGGGACTGTGGCCCCACAGGCTTCCAGCCTCCGGGTCCCCCCGGGCCAGGCCGGGCCAGTAGGTGGTCCCCACGAACCCCCATCCCCACAAGGGTCCCCCGGCCTCGACCCCACCACAGTCCAGCCCTGCACCTCCCCGCCGGCACCCCTGCAGCAGGCTGTGGCCACCTCCGTGTGGCTTCCCCCAGCCCCTCGGCCCGACTGCCCTTCGTCCCCTGCTTCCCGGTGGAGGCGCAGCGCCGGCCTGCCTGGTGCAGGGGGCCCAGCGCAGACACCTGGGAGGCCTCCAGACGTCCGGCCAGAGCCCGGCTCTGCCTGACGTCAGGATGCCCCCACGGGCCCTCCCGCCCACCCAGCCTGGCCCTCAGGAGGGGCACCGGGGGCACCTGCCCCCCTCCTGGGCTTCCCGGGGGCTAAGCCCGGCCCCCGGACGGTAGCCGTGTGCGGCGGGCAGGGCCCACCCGGGGCTGGACAAGGCTTGGCCCCCCGCTTCTCGTGAGCAGGCGGGACACCACCTCCGGGAACCCCAGCAGCCAACCCAGCCCACCCCTGGTCCAGAACCGCCTTCGCTGCACCCCAGATTCTAGGGGCCCCGAAGGCCAGGCACACCTGAGTGCCCTGCCTTGGTGCTGCTTCTCGCCGTGGGGCGCACTTCCCACAAAAACGCACCCCATGCCTGAGCGGGGGCAGGGTTCCCAGGGGTCTGGTGGATCTGGGGAGGTGTGTGGGGCCCCGGGGCCTACAGACACCTCGAGGGAGAGCGTGCACACCCACCTTCCCGAGGGTTTGCTCGGGAAGGCGGCAAGATTTATCCTGGCGGTGAGTCGCGAGGCCTCCAGCCAAGCCCACGGCCTGCTGCTTAAAGGGCACCGCCTGGCACAGCGATCCTTGCCCCAGCACCCCGGGTGGCTTCTTTAGGGGCCAGATGCGGGGGTGGGGGGCCAGCCCAGGCACGGATCCCCTGGGGCCTAGCCAGCATCCGGCTTCTCCAGGGAAGGGGCAGTGCCTGTATCTCCCCTTCTGGGCAGGGCAGCCCCCACAGCCAGGGGGTCCTCTGGCCTGGGGTCCCTGTCCAAGAGTGGGACCGGAGGCACGGGAGGGAGCAGGGCTTACGTCTTGGAGCCTCGAGGCCCCTGCCCTAGGGTGCCAGTCCGCGAAGCCCTCTGTGGACAGAGGTGGGGGTGTCCTCGCACAGACCACGGCCCGGGAACACTTGGCTCACGGTCACGGGGGCGGTGGGCCACCCTACACCGAGCAGGCGTGGGCGTGGAGTTGTGTCCGCGAGTTTAGAGTCTAGGGTGTCCAGAGGAGGCTTTGTGCAGAGCAAGCCCGCCGCCGTCGGGCAGGGAACCAGCAGCTCTGGGCACAGAAGGAGCATTCCCTGGAGCCACACCCGCGCCCCTGCACCAGGGGCCCGCGCATCCGCTCCCCTGTTCCCGTGCTCACCTACACCTCCCGCGCCCCTGTGTACGCCCCCCCCCCCCCCCCCCCCCCCCCCCCCCCCCACCGCACTGCAGAAAACCAGGTACAAGTGGAAGAGGACTGGGCACCATTTTAATGCAGTAGAAGCTTTGTCTCTTAAATTTTAAATACCTCTGTTGTGTATCTTAACGTCAGGAAACATGCCCCCAGACCCTGAGACCAGGAGGCCGCTTCCTCCCGGGGGGAGGGGGGAGGAGGGGTGGCAGACGGAGGGCCAAGGCGAGGGCAGCTGCGATCCGCCCTGAGCCTCCGTCAGAGTCTGAGCAGGAGGCCAGTGGCCGCGGAGCCCCTGCAGGGGGCCGGCACGTCCCCGCAGCCCCCTTGGCCCCCGGAGCAGGCACCCTCCGGGGTGCCCCGCTCCTCCCCTGGGGGTCCCCTCGGGCCCTGCAGCCGCTGCTGCCGTTCGTGGGCCTGCCGGGCCCGGCTGGCGATGGCGCGCACGCGGCTCTGGCTGCGGGAGGACGAGCGCCGCAGGAAGCCGGGGGGACCGGGCACCCCTTCCCCAGCGCCACTCAGGCTGGTGGGCGAGGTGATGTCACCGGCCTGCTGGAAGCCCGTGAGCCAGCGCAGCTGCTCGGTCAGGGCGTCCCGTCGCGCCCCCCGCACCGCCCGCCCCTCCCTCGCCAGGCCCAGGCTTCGGCCCAGGATCTCCACTTGAGGGGCAAAGTCGTCAGCAGTCAGGTCCCCCAGGCTCTTGGACTTGGCGGCTGCAGGGCAGTCCCGGAGGCCTACCAGGGGGAGGCGGCCCCAGGGTGGCCTAGGGGCCAGCGGACGGGGCTGAAGCTCTTCCGGCGCCGTGGGCAGCTGGCTGGCAGCCCGCAGGTTAGGGCTGGATTTGCTCTTGGTCACAGCAGGCAGGTCCAGGCGGGCGGCCGTGGCCGAGCAGGGTCGCAGGGGCAGGCGTCCTGCTGGAGCCCCGGAGACGCTCTCACGGCCCAGGCCCAGGCCCGGCAGGGAGAGGTCGATGACCGTGTCGCTGGAGGACACGCTGGAGGATGAAGACACGCTGTCTCGGTGGCCGCCCGGTTCCAGCCGCCGCCATAGCCGGTCTCCAGCCGTGGCGTCCGAGTACACGGTGGGGCAGGGCCCGGCCGGGGGCCGCCATCCGCCCGGGATCTCCGGGGGCACCTTCCCGTCGCCGTCAGCCCTTCTGACCGTCTGGCTGCCGGGGGCCCCCTCGCAGGCTCCCCCTGGGCCCCCACCGTTGTACACCCGCCGATGGCTTTCTGGGGCTTGCTCCGTGACCCCTCTGCTCTGGGTCCTGAGTTGGAAGGGCATGGGAGCTCCCAGAGCCACCACAGGGGGGCTGGCCACTTCGGCGGCAGGTCCCGACGGGCACGGCAGCCCTCCCGGGGAGGGGCTGGGGGGGGCAGCCACCAGAGGTGGGGGGCCGGGGCCCGGGGCTGGCTCCTCGGCAATGGTTTCCAGGCCACGGAGGGAGGAGCCCGGCCTCTGCACGGAGAAAGGGCGGGTGTCTGTGGACGAGAGGAGAAGAGCGTGTCGGGCTCATCCCCCAGGGACGGTGCCCGCAGGACCCCCAACAGCCAGGCCCCTCGGTGGGCACGCAGCTGCCCCCCACCCTGCCCTCCGGCTCTGCCGCTGCTGGGGCTGGGGGCTGGGGGGTGGGGGGGTGGGCAGACGGGCCTGTGTCCACGGGCAGGGTCCACGGGGCCCGGCCGACAAGCCAGGCCGGGGACGGCACAGGGTGCACGGGGGACCGGGGGACCGGGCCCCATTACCTGGCACTCGGCTGCTCTCAGTCCCTAACTACAGAGGCAGCGTGGTGGGGACAGAAAGGAGAACAGGGCGGTCAGCATAGGGGTGGGGCTGCCCGGTGGACAAACATCGAGGCTGGGCGGGTGCAGGGATGGCGGGGAGGGGACAGCTCAGCTTTCAGCCCCTCCACAGGCCGGGGTCCAGTCACAGCCGGTGCTCAGCGTGGCTCAGGCCATAAATGAATCCCCAGGGCCGAGCAGGTGCCGTCTACTCCACTCGACACCCTGGGCACCGTCCGGGGGTCTCGGGGGCGTCGGGGGCCGCTCTGCAGGGCACCACCGACCCACGCCGGACTCGCCGGAGGCCTTCGGTGCAGAGTCAGGGGCCGGACACCCACCCGCGGCCCGGCCCGGAGGGAGACGAGGGGGGCTGGAAGCTCCCCCGGGTCTTAGGAAGGGCATCCAGGGCAGCCGGGTCATGGGGGCACTGGGGGGGGGGGGGGGGGGGGGAGGGGGGCCACCTCAGCCCCCGAGGCAGCTGTGGTCAGACCTGCTCTCGCTTCCCTGGCCGCTTAGGGGCGGGGGGGATCTGCGCGGGCAGGTCGCAGTCAGCTGGGGAAGGGGTGCTGGGGGCTACGGGGGCCCCCGGGCAAGCAGGGAGCAGCGGGAAGTAAAGCCATGACGAGCACACGGAGGTGGCGGTTTGGGCGCGGCAGCGCAGCAGACTCCGGGCCCGGCCATGCCGAGGGGCGGAGTGGGGGCAGCACAGAGGACGCCGCGGAGGAGCGTCGGGTCTTACCGGCGGAGAGCGTGGAGGATTTACTCGTAATCTCCTCCAGCTTTTGAACGAACAAGGCATTCATCTCCCGCTGCGGGGCCCCTGCCTGCCTGCGGGCGCCCTCGGGCCAGCGGGGGGCCACCTCGGGGCCGCCCGGGCTGCCGGAGTCCGAGGACACAGAGCCGCCGCCGCCGCCGCCGCCGCCGCCGCCGCCGCCGCCCGGACCCTGCCACCGGGCCCCTCTGCCTCTCCCCGCGGCGGTGGGGGGCGCCCCCAGCGAGTCCGCACGGGCCCGGGGCTGCTGGCTGACGGGCTCGCGCCCGGCCCCGGGCCCCGGGCCGGGCAGCCGTCCCGGCCGCGGGCCCTCGGCGTCCTCACCGGCGCAGGAGCCGACCACACACTTCATGCAGGCGGCGGCCATCCCGGCGGGCCCGGGGCCCTCGGGCGCACAAGGGGGCCGCCCCGGCGCCAGACTCCCCCGCGCCGGGCTCCTCCCCACCGGCGCCTTACCTCGGGGGCTGCGGTCGCCCTGCTCCTCCGGGGCCGAGGCCTCCAGAGCGGGGCCGGGGCCGGGGCCGGGGGCCGCCACGTCACGGGCCTCCCCTCGGAGCCGGGGTCCTGCGTGCCCAGGACCAGCTCCGGGAAGGCCTCGCGACTCGGCTTCTGGCTCTTGGTCGGGGCGCTGGCCGTGCGCCGCAGGAGCCGCTGGCTAACGGAAGGCCGAGGCGGGGGCCGACCAGCAGCATGGCTGTCCAGGGAGCCGGGCTTTGGGCCTCTGAGGAACAGGCCTTTTAGGCCCAGAGCCTGCTTGACCTGCAAGAGAAGGAGCCCACGTAGCCAGCGGCCGGGCACCGGGGACCGGGGACCGCCGGCCCGGCCCCCGGCACGCTCCGGCAGGCGGCGACGGGCCCGAGCCTGCCGCGGCCCGAGAGCCGGCCCGACGAGGGCGCCGGTGAGCGTGTCGGGCTCGTGCCGCGCAGGGCTGTGGGTGCGGGAGAGGGTGTCCGGGGCGCCCCTTCCGGGGACAGCAGCCGCTGCGGCCTTGGCGCAGACCAGGAGGCGCCGCCGGAGGGTGGACGGGTCCCAGGACGGGTGGGCCCGGCGACGGCCAGACGGAGAGGCCCCCCCAGGGTTCTCCCCGGACCCCGGATCCCGCGCCCACACCGTGTGCCCCTCACAGAGCCCCCGGCTGTGGCGGAGCAGGCCGGCCCAGGGCCCGCGGGGTGGGCCTGACACGGGGAGAAAAGCCCACGGGAGCAGACACCGCCGGGCTCACGTCCACCCCCACCTTCGGGCGCCACAGGCTGAGGAAGCAAGCAAAGCCGGGTGTGGGCCAGCGGTCTGCTCTCCCAGGGCCCTGCCCGGCCCACTCCTCGGACGTGCCGCCTCCTCCGGGAAGCCTTCCTGCCCCGCTGCCAGCCTCACCCTGCTCTCGGTTCACACAGCCCTAAGGGCAGGCCCCGTGCCGGCTCGGCGTTCCCTGAACTGCTCTGGCTTCGGGCCTTCCCGGACAGCCAGGCCCGGGAAGTCCCTGCGAGGCCTCTCCCGACAGCCTCCCCGCCTGAGGAGGGCAGCTGGGGGCCCCCGGGACCAGCCGGCAAGTACCCGGGTCAACGCCGGAGCGGCCGGCGGCTGCGTGTCGAGAGTGCAGAGGCCAGAAGGGTCCTCGCATGCAGAGGCCCCGACGACAGCCACCACTCCCCAGTGACACAGGGGCACGTCTGGGCGGAGGTGTTAAAGTGGCCAGCACTTGAATCAGCTTCCCGATTCAAGATCCCAAATCCAGTGCAATTTGGTCGAAGTTGCCCGCAAAGCCATTTAGAAGGAGGTCCAGGATTCAAGCTCCGAGCTCCTGGTCCCTGGGGCCTCCCCACCCCACCCCACCCCACCCCACCCCAGACGTGATGGGCGCACAGAGTCAGGGAGCACGTGGGGGGTGGGGGCGGAGAGGAAAGGCGAGGGCAGGAAGGGTGACGGGGGCAGGGGGGCAGGGCGCTCAAAGCCAGAGGACCAGACACAGAGGTAGGCGGGGGACACGGGGCGGCGGACGGAGGACGGAGGAGGGAATGGAAGGCCGGGAGGGGTCCACGCACAGGAGGCCTCGCTGAAGTCCTGGACCTGCCTCGTAAATGCTGCTCTGTGGCTGAACATGGCCCAAGGGACCCCAGAGCCGCGGCACGATCCATGTCGCATGGGCTGACAGGCTCCAAAATGCTATCGGGAATCACGGATGCTAATGGGGGCGGCCTGAGCATGCAGTGGGGGGGCGGGCGGACTCCGCCGCCCCGGCGCTGGGGTACCTTCGAGCTCCTAACGGGACTGTCCTTCTAAAAGTAGACCTTAGACATAGGCAAGCTCACTGCAAGACCAAAGAGACAGAGTGAAGGCTGTGAGACACCGACAGCCGGGCGCGGGGCCCGCGGAGACAGGCAGACACACCACGGACGGACGGGGTGACGACGGGCGAGAGCCAGGCGGCCCGTGGTGCCGCGGGGCCGCGCAGGTGGCAGGAGAGAGACAGCGCCGGGACCACGCAGGCCCCCCACGCACACCGGACGGACCGCCACACACACGCCCTGCCTGGGCCCGGAGCACAGAACGGGCCGCCCTGGGTTCCGCGACCTGGGGCGATGGAGTGAGAGCCTGGGGCGATGGGGGGATGCGGGGTGGGGGGGCAGGGCCAGGCAGACACCCTCCAGAGAGGGACGGAGAATCGGGGACCCTGAGACGTAGGAGTGAGGAGGTTTAGGAGAGACGGGGGGTGGGGGGCAGGGGTGCCCAGGAAGGGCCAGGGTGTCCGGTTCCTGGTGCCCGCAGCGGCCCCGGGACACAGGGGTCGGGTGTCCCTACCGCCCATTTTGCAGGCGGAGAAACAGACCCAGAAGAGCAAGCACCAGGCCCAACAGCCTGGCAACGGGGCCGGGGTGGGAGCAGGGGCGGGCCGGGCAGATGGCCCTGCGGGTGGCACTCACCTTACCGCTGACGTCACTGATGGCCACATGGACAAAGATAGAGGCCTCTTCCATCCCCTCCAGGTGCACGTGCCGGTAACCTGAAACAGCCAGGCCACGGTCACCCCGCCCCGTGCTCTACCCAAAGGTCCCGGGCCCCGAGGACAACCCCTGAGCCCGGTTCTGGGGGCTCCTTCTCCAGGAAGCCCTCCGGTATCACTCAGTCCTGCAACGACCTCTTCCTCTTCCTGGGGCCTGGGGGACCCCACAGACTGGGCTCCCCTCCCCCATCCCGCCCACAAAGTGCCCCTGGCCTTATACCTTCCTCCTCAGCTCCCTGTTGTGTCTCCAGGCCCACCCATGGCAGGGACCGACTCACAGAAAGAAGCTCAGTCCTGGCTTCAGCTGACCTACAGGGGACTCTGGCCTGTGGGGGACACTGGCCTGTGGGGGGGGGGGGACCGGTCTCTATGGGGGATGCTGGCCTGTGGGCGGGACCGGTCTCTATGGGGGACACTGGCCTGTGGGCGGGACCGGTCTCTATGGGGGATGCTGGACTGCGGGGGGACACTGGCCTGTGGGAGGGACCGGTCTCTATGGGGGACGCTGGACTGTGGGGGGACTGGTCTCTATGGGGGATGCTGGCCTGTGGGGGAGGACCGGTCTCTGTGGAGGATGCTGGACTGTGGGGGGGACCGGTCTCTATGGGGGACGCTGGACTGTGGGGGGACGCTGGACTTTGGAGGGACACTGGCCTGTGGGCAGGACCAGTCTCTATGGGGGACACTGGCCTGTCAGGGGGACCAGTCTCTATGGGGGACGCTGGCCTGTGGGGGGGACCGGTCTCTATGTGGGATGCTGGTCTGTGGGGGGGACCGGTCTCTATGGGGGATGCCGGACTGCGGGGGGACACTGGTCTGTGGGCACAACCGGTCTCTATGGGGGACGCTGGCCTATAGGGGGACCAGTCTCTATAGGAAACGCTGGCCTGTGGGTGGGACCGGTCTCTATGGGGGACGCTGGACTGTGGGGGGACCGGTCTCTATGGGGGACACTGGCCTGTGGGGGGGACTGGTCTTTATGGGGGATGCTGGACTCTGGAGGGACCGGTCTCTATTGGGGATGCTGGCCTATAGGGGGACTGGTCTCTATGGGGAACGCTGGACTGTGGGCGGGACCGGTCTCTATGGGGACACTGGCCTATGGAGGGGACCAGTCCCTATGGGGGATGCTGGACTGTGGGGGGGACACTGGCCTGTGGGCAGGACCAGTCTCTATGGGGGACGCTGGCCTCTGGGGAGGATCGATCTCCATGGGGGACACTGGCCTGTGGGTGGGACCGGTCTCTATGGGGGACACTGGCCTGTGGGGGGAACCGGTCCTTATGGGGGATGCTGGGCTGTGGGGGGACCGGTCTCTATGGAGGGTGGTGGCCTGTGGGGGGACACTGGCCTGAGGGGATGCTTGTCTTTATGGGGGACACTGGGCTCTGCAGGAGATGCTGGTCTCTATACCGGGGGGTCCTGGCCCGGGCTCTGCCCTCCCTGCCCTGCCGGCCCCCTGCGCACCTGGCATCATGCTGCTGAAGGCCAGTGTCCTCTGGCCAATGAAGTCACGCCCGATGGGGTCATGGTCCCAGACGAGGAAGCGCACCAGCGCGATCTCAGGCATGTGCACCGTGAACACCAGGGTCTCCTCCCACATGGGGTTGAATCCTAGAGGCCACCGGGAGGAGGTGTCACCTCCCACCCCAGGTCCAGCCCGGAGGCCACCTGGGCCCTTGCCCTCTTCCGGTGCCTCCTTCGGGGGCTGGCGGCCCGGCCCGGGAGAACCTGAGGACTGGGCTCTGACCCAGGCTCCAGCGAAGGGGCAGCCGGGGGGCTGCCTGGGTCACAGGGGCGCCCCGCCCGGCCCTCCCCTGTGGCCCCCGGGGCCTCACCGTTGTCGTCCACCACACGCGTCTGCTCCTTGTTGCAGTCCACGGGGAGCCCGATGACCTCCACCTCCACGAAGGGGTCGATGATCTGGGCGCGGAGGGCAGGGCTGGCACCTGGCCTGGCGTGGCGCCCCAGCCCCGCCCACCCGGGCCCGGGCCCCTCCTACCTCGCCCCGGTCCCCCAGCATCGAGTCCCTCGGCTTGGGGAGCTGCTGCCCGCTGATGATGCGAAGCACCAGCTGCTTCTTGAGCTGCCCGGGCAGAGGGTCCTCGGAGTTGGGGTTGAAGACGCCTGGGGGGTGCGGGGGTGCCAGGCTGAGGGGGAGCGGGGCCGGCCTCCACCCTCTCGCCAGGCGGGCTGGGCGCCCCACCGCACCCTCCTGCTGGATGGGAGCGCCAGGCCCGGCGGGCGGGAGGCGGCGTTCTGGCACGGGGGTCCCAGGCGTCCGCGTGCCGGCCGCCCCCGTGACCACCCTGTGACCGGGCACGGCTCGTCTCCCCTCTCGGCACACGGCCTCCGGGTGCGGGGCCGGGTGCGGGGTTCCCTGGGTGGGGCTCTGCGGGCACGTCACCCGAGGAGGTGGCAATTGTAAGCTGGGGAGCAGGAAGACTTTAAAATGGGGAGAAAGCCACACGTGGTTGGGGGTGTCTCGGCCTGAGTCCTTGGGGAGTCCCCTCAGGCTTGTCACGCGGGAAAACCTCATGGGGGGCCAAGCGTGGGGAGGGGCTCCCTAGCACACCCCTCGCGGATTCCTGGCAGGGTGGGGGTCCTCCCCCGCACACCCCCTCCTGGCATCCTGGGGGCCGTGTCCCTGGCTGACCCACCAGGTGGCCCTGCTGAAGCTCCGTGTCCCTGGGCCCCGGGGCCTCACCTTGGCACATGCACTGGGGCTTGAGCACGTAGCCACAGTTGCCATTGAGGCTGAACTTGGCCCGGTTCAGCTGCAGCATCCGGCCCTCCGACTGGTAGTTCAGGGCGACTGCGGGCAGGGAGGCAACGTGGCCCGGTCAGCGCCTGGCCGCCCGCCGCCCCGCCTCCCCCCCACGGCTGCCCGAGTCCAGGGCTCACCTATGTGAGCAGGGACCCTGGGCTCACAGCCCCGTGCGTGAGCGGGGCGTGTGTGCGCGTCCCGGCAGAACGTCCCCGGGGCCCTGCCCCGCCAGCCCCCGTCCACCCCCGGGGACGCGGGCGGACGTGCCTCCGTCTCTCCCTCCTCGTCCTGGGGTCCCGGGGCCGCCCCCCACCTCCGCAGGGCCGGCCAGGCGACACCGGCAGGGGGTGATAGGGGCTCCCCAAAGCCAGCGGCCAGGGAGCGAGGCCGGCCGCCCCGTGACGCGCACCCATCTGGCAGCCGGCGTTCCAGAAGGGCTGAGGGTTGTAGTTGCTGGAGTCCACGCGGTACGAGGAGGGGTAGATGCGGGACAGCTGGTGCTGGTTAAAGCGCAGGTACTGGGCCGGCTTCTGCTGCAGGATCTGCTGGGCCCTGGTCTCGCTGAAGGACGACACCTGCCAGCTGGACGCCACTGCGGTGCAGGGGGGCGGCATCAGGGGCGCAGGCAGGCCAGCGCCCCGCCTCCCCCTCCCCGGCCCCCCCCCCGGGGGGCCCCGGTCCCCTCACCTTCCGTCTCCACGTCGTGGATGCCCACAGACTTGGTGTACTTGACCAGGTCCGAGAGGGCGCGAGAGAGCTTCACGGTCTTCTTCTGCCGGCTCGCCCTGCGGACAGGGTGGGGGACGGGGGGTCAGGGCCTCCCGACTCAGGCCAGCCGGCGCACCCCAGCTTGGGAGGGGGGCTCCAGGCCTCAGCCGGCTCCACCCAGGAGCGACGTGGGGGAGGGGCGGGGGCCGGCGCGGACCCCACTGAAGGATGCCTCCCCGGCCGCACCGGGCGCTGGAAGCGAGCGCAGGGGGCGACGCTGGCCAGTCCCGCCCCCTCGAGGTCCGCGCCCAGGGGCCCCCACTCCCCCAGCCCACCGCGCGGTCCCCCGCCACCCAGGGCCTGCGCATCCAACTCCCGCTGCCGCGCAGACAGGGGCCTGGGCGCCTCCCGCTGCCACGTTCCGTTCGGGCGGGCCACTGACCCTCGGCCCTGGCTGCCTTGGGACTCCAGGTCCTCGCCCCCCTCCTCCATGCTGGCCGCTTTCTTTAGTTTGCTGCTCTTTTTCTGTGTGGAAGGACAGCGGAGTGAGGCCCCGCGGGGCCCCCCAGTGACCCGGGGGCGTCGGCCGGTGTGCCTGGTTGCGGGGGGGGGGTTGGCCATCGAGGCGCCTGCTGCGTCCAGCCCCGGCCAGGTGCGGAGGCCGGCTCTGAACCCCAGCCCCGGTGGGACGATGTAGCTAGGGGGGATTCTGGAAGACAGGTCAGGGGTCCCGGGAGCTGAAGGGGGCTCCCCGGCGGGCCGGCCCAGGGACCCCCGGGGGGCACAGGGACGGGGAGCCGGCCGCCCCTGCCCGGGAGCCCCGCCAGACCTTGCGCTTGGAGAAGCTGCTCATGAGGGTCCGGTTGTTCCGTCTGCTGCCACCGGTGTCCTCCCCGGACTCCACGCCGTCCTCAGCCTCGGGGACGGAGAGACAGCGGTGAAGGGGGCGCCCGGGCTCAGGGCCCCAGGCTCCGAGGCTCCGGGCACCCTTCCCCAGCCCGCCCCGGGGGCGCAGAGGCAGGGGTCTGAGAAGGAGTGTGGAGGCCCCACGGGCTCCTCCAGAAGTGCTGTTTTGAACTCATTAAGGCCCCAGTTCTGAATGCTTTTCCCATGGAGGGCGAGTGTACGATAAGTGCTGTTTGTGTGTCTGGAACGTTCCTCGGCCGAGCATGCTTATGTGAGGCTTTTATGAAGACCCCTGCAGCTCTGACGTCCCGTCCTGCTTCTTGCAGAGACCAAAGTATTACCTAATTAGACAGATGCGGTCTGTGCCCCCGAAGCGGCCGTTTCACATCACCCTCGGGGCTTCTGGGAGCTTCTGGGAGCTTCTGGGAGCTTCCGCACGGTTGTCTATGGAGCACCTTCCCTGCTCCCCCCCAGCCCCCCCCGAGACCCGGTCCCGTACGTGCGTCTGCACACACGCAACTCCCCGCCAACCGTGCCCCAGCCTGGGCCGCCGGCCTCTCGGCCAAGAGGTGAGCAAGGCTCCTGGTCAGGGGCTCAAGCTGGGCCCCACTGTGCCCGAGGGGGGAGGACACGAGGGTCAGCTCCACCCCAGGGGCACAGGGGACGGGACCTCATGCCGCAGAGAGCCCACTGTGGCGCCCGCGCCCTCGGCCCCCCACCTGAACGCCGTGCACCGTGGCTCACACGTCGGGAAAGGAGCGTGCGGCCCGAGACGCTGCCCGCAGCCGCCCCCGAGCTCCAGCCCCCGCCCTGCCCCTGCCCACTCCTGCTCTGCGGAGAAGCCCGGGCCCGTGGGGAGTCAGGACAGGCGCCTCGCCGGCTCCCGGCTCCCACCCGCGTCTGCCCTCCTCGTGTCCCACCCCCCCCCCCCCACCCCGTCAGGGGGCAGCACGGGAGGCGTTCGTGCCGACCCCGGGGCACAGACCCGCCGCAGCAGAGGCGCTGGGCGTCAGCCCCGCCCCAGACTGCGCCGACAAGTGTCTCTCCCTCCCCTGGCCTGGCAACACCAGCCCATCTCCCTCCTGACTTGATGGCTCCGCGGCCCGCGGGCAGAGGCGCCGGCAGCCGGGCGCCGGGCATTTGCAGCCGCTTGAGGCCGACGCGCTTCACGGCTCTGTAAACACGGCCTGAAACGCCGCGCACATGCGCCTCTGAATCGGGGCACAACCAGGGAGGGGTGCCTGTTGGCCCAGCATCCAGAGAAGCGGCCGCTGCCTCAGCCAGAACCTGCCGTCGCCACCCCACCCCCATACGCGGCACCCCCGCACCCGCGCCCCTGTACCTCTGCGCACCGCACCCCTGCACCCGCACACCCTGTACCTCTGCACACCGCACCCCTGCACACCCACGCACCCTGCAGTCCCGCATGCCTGCACACCCTGCACCCCAGCATGCCCGCACCCCACATACCCTACACACTTGCACTCCTCCTACACACTGCCTACGCTCCCTACACACTGCCTCCCAGGGAGCGGGGGCCACAGCCTCTGGCCACTCGGCAAAGGGGACAGAGAGGCATGTGGGAGCAGGTGCACGACCACACTGCCCAGCCTCCCCCCCACACACACAGAGTTCTGTGCCCTGCATCCCCACTGCTCCCCTGCGCGTGCCCCAGCCGGGCCTAATGCGGCTGGGGGCGGGGGGTCCTCCCTGATGCCCCCTCCAAGCTCCACGCCTGGCAGCTCAGCCTAAGCTGCCACAACTTCTCCTCCTCCAGGAAGCCTTCCCTGAGTACCTGCTCCCCCTCATGCAAAAAGTCACATGGACATTAGTTCCCCAGGTCCAAGCTGCCATCCTGCACGTCCCCAAGCCCCCACCTAGAAATCTGGGCACTGGAGATAAGCAATGCCCTGTCCGCATGGGACCTGTGGGGGCCACCTGCACAAGAGAGGGACCCACCAGTGTCCGGGGGCACCGGCTGTACCACGTGCCCTGTGGGTGCGATAGACACTTGTATCTAAACACACTGCCCGGGAAGCCCAGCCCCCCACCTGCCTTCCCACCTTCCCGGGGGCCCAGACAGTGGTGAGCTCTGCAGGGGGCAGGGGGCAGGGGGCAGGGGGCAGGGCAGGGCTCTCTCCAAACGGGTAGACACCACCTCCACCGCCTGCCCTGCAGCCCTGCTCACCGTGAAACAGGGTCTGTAGGGCTGACCCACACCCCGCCTGGCCCCAGACCAGCCGCGCCGCCCACCACAGCCCTTGGGGGATCAGCTGCACTTGAGCCTCTCAGCTGATGCACCTGACCTTCGAGGTTCGCGGCCCCTCTCCAGCCGGGCCCCAGACTGTTCAGCCTCGCCGACCCGGCCTAGCGCCCCCCAACACATGCTTCACGCCCGCCATTCTCCCCATGAGATACCTCCAAGAGCCCAGCCCTGCTTCCCCGTGAGGCTGTCGGGGACTCCAGGCCTGGACCAGCTAGACAGCTCCCCAAGACTGTCTGGGCTCTGAGACGCTGTGTGCCCCTCTCTGTCACTCACAAGACCCTTCAGCAGGAGGTGCCTGGCCTCCAGTCCCCAGGCAATGCTCAAGTCCCCTTCCACAAAGAGCTGCAAATCCCCGGGGTGGGGGGTGGGGGGTGCCCACCCTCTCCCGCTCACAGCCTGGGTGGAGGGTGTGGGATGGGGGGCAGCTCCCCTGGGGACCTCAAGGAAACAGCCGTCAACCACACCAGAGCAACCACGCAAATGGGGCCACCCCTTCACCCTGGCCAGCCGCCCTGTGACACAGGGAAGGCTGCAAGTCCCTTATGATCAGAATCAAAACAGCTTGAGGTGAGCTCCTAGAGAAGCCGGGGTCGAGAGGCAGGCCGGCAGGCAGCAGGGCCAGCGGGCAGTGGTATGAGTGCACACGCAGGCTTGTGTGTGCAGGTGTGTGCACAGGTGTGCATAACTAGGTGTGTAGGTGTGTGCACGGGCGTGCGTGCGTGCACAACTAGGTATGTAGTTGTGTGCACGCACAAGTAGGTCTGTGCAGGTGTGTGCACAGAGGTGCGTGTGTGCATGAGTAGGTGTGTGCAGGTGTGTGCACGGGTGTGCGTGTGCACAACTAGGTAACTAGGCGTATGCACGGGTGTGCGTGTGCACAAGTAGGTGTGTGCAGGTGTGCGCGCAGAGGTGCGTGTGTGCATGCATAGGTGTGTGCGGGTATGTGCACGGGTTCGGGGGCGTGTGTGTATGCACACACACGTGCACCGGTGTGCACAGACCTCGTGCTCCAGGCCCTTGACCCGGCTGCAGGCGGACGTCACCGGCCGTCGGGCTCTCACCTTTTTGCCCTCTGCCTTGTGCCCAAGCTTCCCGGACGGGGGCAGCGTGGACACGGTGAAGTCGTTCGCGTCCTCACAGTCCCGAATCTTCGACTCCTTCATGAGGGAATCCAGTTTCCTCTTGGCGATGTTTTCCACACGCTTCCGGTTGGTGGTGGCCTGCCAGAGCCACACGGTCGCCCCTTGCCATCAGCCCCCAGCCCCACGGCAGCAGCGGTGACGGCCCCCAGGGTCTCGGGCAGGGCCGCGGGGGCCCGCTGGAGCCGGGGAGCCCGAACCCCGTCTTGGCTTCTCACGCCCCTGGCCGCACACTCACCCCCGCATTGCGTTGCCTACCCCCACACCTCCCAGCTCCTGGGGCGCACCTCAGGCCCACGATCTGCCCCAGGCCCACAGCCAGTGACCTCCAGGCTCTGAACCAGGCCTCTCAGATTTTAACACGTGCATCCCTTTAGCTGCACAACGCCGCCCCCAGGGATTCCGGTGTCTGGCCAGTGGGGGAGGCAGTCGGTGTGCCCGGTGGCCACGCTGGGCTCCAAGAGCCCGAAGCAGCTCGGGATCTGGGATCCCACCAGTGGCTACGATGTACCTCAGGAGATGGGCAGGGGGCAGGGATGGACGGCCCGGCCGCCAGCACCCGGGGCATAGCCTCTAGGTGCCCTCTCTGTCCGAAGCAGCCCCCATCATAGCCCTAACAAACTCGGGCCCCTCCAGGGCAAGCGCCTGGGTCGTGGGCATCTGGGTGCCCCAGAGCCCAGGCTGGAGGGGTGCACCCTAGGTGTCAGAGAACACGGGTGTCCTGTCACCGGGAGCCAGAGAAATATGCGGGCACATCCAAGCGGAGAATTCCGCTGCCTCAGGGCTTTCTCAAACAATTAGCCAGCATGGCTGGGAATGCTCCTGCACAATTATTTTCCCATCCGATGGCCCCTCAGGGAGAAATAATGCCTTCCCGCCTCGGAGCAGCGGCTTAGAACAGTGCCCAGAGGAGAAAAGATGCTAATTACAGAGTCCCCCCAGCCCCCCTCTGCCAAGCCCTTTTTCACTCCTCCCTTCCCGCGCAGCCAGCCCCCAGCCCCGGCACCTCTGCCAGCTGGGAGTGCAGGGCCACGTCTTGGGTGAAGGGGCAGGCAGGGAAGGCCCCCCACCCCGGCTGAGGGTGTGCCCAGTTGTCTAACTGCCGTGCAAAGCACCCTCACATCTGCCCGATGTCCCTCTCTCAGCCACTGCCTTCTCACAGCAAGGTCGTGAGCCCGCTCTTCAGGACTGCGGCTCCCCTGCCCCCCGAGAAGGGAAGGGCCTCCCAGCCCCTACTCACATCCCCATTGAGGAGTTTGCAATCCTCATCGATCTCGTCTGCACTGTCTTCATCAGACACCTCGCCCTCCTCAGCATCCTCACTGATGTTGGCAGGGAGCTTCTTGCCCTGGGGGGAGGTGGCGGACCATGGGAGGGGTTCTGCAGGAAGTACTGGGAGGCCAGTAGCCACAGGAGCAGCAGCAAAGGGAAGGAGCCTTTCTCAAGCTTGCTTGTGGACCTCAGGCCACAGGGCAGAAGCCAGTCTGGCACTTCCTTGCAGCAGCAGTGTGGGAGGGAAACGCCTGGGTGTGCACACAGAGGTCCCTAGATTGAATGGCCACCATGGAGGGAGACTGAGGCCAGGTTGGGCACAGGGCCTACCCTGACTCCTCAAATCTGCCACAGATGGTGTGGAGCCCTGTACTGTCCAGAGCAGGGCAACTGCCCCTCACCTGGCCACAGATCAGAGGCCAGAGGCCCAGCAGGATGCTGGCCCTAGAAGGGGCAGGGAGGGGCTTACCTTCACCAGGATCTTGCCCTTGAGCATCTGCGGAGAAGGAAGCATGGTGGCATCCTCACCGCTCACTGATGACAAGTCCAGCTTATCCCCAAGAATATCCGTCAGATACTGAGCCATCTTCTTTTGTTGGATAACACTGCAGTGGTTCTCAATGGACAGGATCACTGGGTACCTGTGGCCCCAAGGTGGAAGGAGCGGAGTAAGCCAGGGGAGGGCTAGGCCCCCAAATGTGTAAGACCTCAAGTCACCTGCACCAGTGAATGAAAAGAGATCTTCACCAGCAGCCAAGATAGATGGAACTGACAGCCACTCTGAGAAGGGGCCCATCGATGGCTTTGAAAAGCAACTGCGTGGGTGGGAAAGGATCTGGGAGATGTTAGGAACAGGTTAAAAAGGCATGCAATTCATAGCCCAATAAGAAAAAACAAAGGCAATTAGAAACTCCAGGAAAACAAAAGGAAACATGCAAGCAAGTCAGCCAGTCATGGTTTAAAAATAATGTGAAGTAAACAGGTGCAATATGGAACAATGACTAGACTGAGAAAAATAATCTCGTTGACCTAGATACTGGAGACACTGTCCTGTGAATGGCTCTGGGGTCCCAACATCGGCCCCATAAGAAAAGTAGACATAAGCCTGGCACATTCCATCTGGTAGAACATTGTTATCACCTTCATAGTGCAGAATAGGGAGTATAGCATGGGCATTTTCATTACACATTCCTCAGTTGTTTGATTTATTTATTAATTTTTTTAACGTTTATTTATTTTTGAGAGAGGAGAGAGAACGTGAGTAGAAGAGGGGCAGAGAGAGAGGGAGACAGAGGATCCAAAGTGGGCTCTGTGCGCAGAAAGCCCGACATGGGGCTTGAACCCACGAACCGTGAGATCATGACCCGAGCCAAAGTTGGACTTAACCGACTGGCCACCCAGGTGCCCCTGTTTGATTTATTTTTTTTAACCGTGTGCACATTTTACTTGGATTTTTGTCGAAAGGCAACATGATCCTTTTAGAAAATGTAGGTGACCCAGACCTAGATGGCATGAATCAGAGCAAGAGATGGGCGAGTCCCGTGGTGCAGAGAGGACAAACAGGACTTGGCGGGAAGGTATTCTCCCTACTTCTCAGGCAAGGGACTGAAGCCTGTGGCACAAGGGCCTAGGGAAGAACCCTATGTCTGCAAAGATTATGCTGGCACATGAGAGGCAAGCCCCGTCCTGAGACCCTAGCACGTCCCTGGGTCCTTGGCAGCTACAGGACATCTGTCTGCCTCAGCCCCCCTACCCTGAGATGCCTCTCTCACCTGCAAGTCTAGGCACCAGGCCACCACTCCTCACTCCCACTCCCTCCTGACAGCCCGAGACAGAGCTCGGGCAAGCTCTTTCAGGAGGGGCCCCTCTATTTCTATGTCCTCAATCTGGCTTCTCTTCCCCTCCCTCATTAAATTAGCTCTTTTCTTACCTCTGAGCCTTGTTTAACCAGGACTTGAAGGTGACTGGGGTCGGGGGGGGGGGCAGGGGAGCGATCTTCTATTTCCAGAAACTAAATAGGATTCTGTTCAACGGTGTCTGTAGCTACAGCTGAGTGACAGCAAATTGAGTTTGGACACAGAGTAGCTTCTCGGGGGTAATTAGTGCCAGAGCCACCACGGCTGAGGGCGGCTGACAGCAGGGGTCGCCAAGTGTGTGTGGACGGGGGCTGCTCGCACACGCACCCTGCTCAGCCAATCCGCTGTCGGTTCCTGCGCCCGCTGCCCTCCCTCTCCCCGGAGCTGCAGCTCCACTCCCTTCCCTGACCCTCAGCCTCAACGAGGGACCCCCAGATCAGCCCCTTGGCCTCTGCAAACACTGCCCCCAAGAAAGCATGTGGGGGAGTAGCAGGAAGGGCCGCACGAGCCCCTCCCCCACCCCCGCCCCCGTCCCAGCCACTCACTCATTCTTGACGAAAGCATATTTGTTGATGGTCTCGATGACATCCTTGAAGAGAATCTTGGAGGTCAGAGTGTAGCCATGGTGCACAATGGGCTCCCCGTCGGGCCCGTCCCAGCAGTCCACTGCGGGAAGGCAGACGTCAGTCAGCTCCAGGAGCTTGGCCGCCGATGCCCAGAGACCCGCGGCTCGCGGACTGACTGGGGTCAGTCCTCTTGCTCAGCAACTAACACCAGGAGAGGCCTATCACAGCCCCTGCCCGGGAAGGAGGGCAGACACCCTGCTCAGAGACCCCCGGAGCCCAAGGCCCCCGGGCCGAGGGGGGCTCGGACTCCCACGGCCCCCGCCGCTCACCCTCCACACAACGGCAGCCGGCCTGCAGGACCCAGGCGTACATGTCCACCCGGGACTGGGACATGAGCTGGTCACCCACGAGGTAGGTGTTGTGGGACGAGGTGATGAAATAGTGGCTCAGTGGCCGCGTCATGTCCTGGTGCACACCGTGGTGCTCTGGGTTGAAGATGTCGCCGGCGGGGCTCCGAGTGTAGTTGGTGAAGCCTGCGTGGGGAGCGTGGGAGGGTGCTTAGCGCCTGCGTGCCAGCACCCCCCCCCCCCCCGCCACGGGGCTCATCTCAGGACCGCCCCCCACCCCCGCCACGTGGAACGGTAAACTCTCTGCCCAGGCCACTTGTCCAGGCCCCCAGGTTGCCCATCAGCCCGCCGGGACAGCCGGACCGCAGTGATGCCCCGCTCACCGTCAATGCCCAGCACCGCCTTGCTCTTGTTTTCTGGGCAGGGCTCAAACTGCTCGATGATGTCCCGGCAGCTCTCAAGGGTCACCCCCGTCATCTAGGCCAGAGTAGGGGCTTCAGCCCAGGCTAGCCCGTCATTGGCCCCGGGCTAGCCTCAGGCAGCTCCCCCCGCTCCTCCTCCTGCACCACCGCCGCCTCCCAGGCTGCCTCTGATTGTCGCATCAAGACTGCCCACGGTGGGCGTCAGGGGGAGGCTCGGGCGCCTGCAGGGTGCTTCCTTGACTGGGAGGCACACCGGCTACACTCAGTGTCGTGAGACTTGGGACTCAGTGGCCAGAGGACTACTGGTGGATCACATGGCTTTGGAAGAGCTGTGTCGGACAGGATCCTTGATGCAGGGGAGGGGTCTTTGGTCCCATCAGCTGGCCCACCCCTCATTCCCACCGTGTCGGGGTCTCAAGAGCTGTAGACCAGGGCAGGCCTGGCAGGGAGCCCTATGTGTGAGAAGGTGCAGGAGAACCGGTCCCACCTTGGAGGAGCCCCAGGGGCACAGGGAGCCTCCCCTACCTGGCTCCCCCTGCTGCCTAACCCACATCCATCTCGGGAAAGCTGCACACAGAAGCCGAGCCCAAGCAGCCCTGGGCATCGATGCCGCCCCCCACCCCCGCCACCCTGCCCTGGTCGGAGGCTGAGTGGTCTCCCAGGGCCCTGCCATGCAGCCCAGGCCGGGAGCCCTCAGTTCCCGGAAGCAAGTTCACCAGCAGGGCTTCTAGGAAGTCCCGTGTAGGCAGGGGTGGGGGAGGGATATCAGATGATAGTGGGGAAGCGGGGCAAATAGGGTCAGAGCCCAGAGTAGTTGTGGACCTTGGGAGGCCCAGAGTCTGGGGGCTGGGTCCGGGCTCAAACCACCCACCTGGTGGACAGCTTTGGCCCCAGATATAGGGAAAAGCTTCTGGAAAGCTTAGGGCAAAGGGTAGGGAATAATGAGTCAGTACTGCCCTTCCCAGACAGGGCCACTTTCCCACCCTCCACCCCCACGTACACCGGCAACAGGGACAGAGAACCCGCGGCCTCATCCCAATGCTGCCCACAGTGGCTGGGCTGGGAGTGAGTTGCCCGGGGCATCAGCATCCAGCCAGGCTGGTGCCAGCCTCTCCTGCCTGGGTCAGACCCCAGGGCTTCCCCTAGGAGGACAGGAGAGGAGGCAGGCACACTTCCACGCGGATGGAACCCCAGCAAACTGTGTGAGTAGCGGGGAGGGGTCCTGGGAGCACAGCCCGAGGACGGCCACGTGGGGTAAGGTGGGGCAGACACCAACCCAGGACAGTCGGGGGGTGGGGGTGGGGTGGAGATCCTGGGTAGATACGTGTAGACCCAGCCTGGGTGCCACAGCTGCTCCAGCCACCCAGCCCCCGGCCCTGCCCAGCAGCCTCTGCCCGTGGCCTCTAACCTAAGGCTGACTGCCCCTCCCACTCTCTGCCCCAAACTGGGTCCCTGAGGATCCCAGGAAGTTATAAGTGTGGACGCTGGTCCTCACGGCCGCCTCCCACCAACCCTTAGGGTGGGAGATATACACTGCCTGGGCCCCACCACGGGGACACTCTTTCCTCAGGGGACACTGGCCTTCCCCTCTCCCACTATGGATTTCCAGCCTCCTGCCTGCCACAGCAGGTGACACCCAGCCCCTGCCTGGGCCAAGGTTGAGGGGCCCACATCCCTGAGCCTCCGGACACTGGGCCCCCAGTCAGCAGGGCAGTGCCCAGGAAGCAGCAGGCCTCTTGGTATAGACAAGAAGGCCTAGAGTCAAGAGAAATGGGTGGGTAGCCCCCCTGGCACTTGGAGGCATCTGGGCATCTGCTGGACAAATGGGTCAAAGGTAGTGGTAACGGGCCTGGGGCTCAGGGGGTACAAGCTAGTCAGACCCGTGGCTGGAACAGGTGGGAAGGTTGGGTCATGGAACCCCAGTTCTATGAGGTGCTCCATGCTGAAGGTGCTGTGGTCAAGTGCAGGGTCCCTTGAGGAGGCTCAGGGTATCTGTGGTCATGGCTGAGCCGCTCAGAGGCCCACCGAGGAGCCACCCACTCAGGGCCGCCATGGGACACACCCTGAAATATGCTGGGATGGCCCATGATGGGAATCAAAGCAGGTTCACTAAGTGGAGGCAGGTTTGAGGACCCTGAGGGTCAGGCTGTGGCCCATCCTTCCAGACTGAAGGATTCTCAGTCACAGTGAACTGGTTCAAGTGTCCTGGGAGCCAAAGGTGAGGCCATATACGCCAGGACCCTGCTCCTGCCGTCGTGCCCTCACCTTTTGCTCCACCTCCAGGAAGCGCTGGAGGTCAGCGGCGTCCAGGTAGTCCTTGTGGTCGCTGTAGGTCAGCATGAGCAGATAGAGGTCCCGGCGGGTGGACATCATCTTGTAGAAGGCACAGAACTCCTCAAAGCTCAGCGTACCCTGGTGGTCATCTGTGTCTGCCTCCTGCAAGCCAAAGCCTCTGGGTCCCCCAATGTCCCACCCTGATAGCTCCCTGGGATCCTTGCAGCAGTGAATTTACCGGGATCTCGCTCCAACTCTCCCACCAAGAAGCCACTGAGTGATCCTTTCACACAGATCTGACCCTGCCCTCCCAGTCCCAGTCTTTCATGGTCAACTTGCACCTACACCTGGCACAGTCACCCCACATTGAGAGCCAACATCCAACATTGGAGTCAAAACCCCACTATGGGAGTTAATGCCCCTCCTGGGAACCAACACTCTAAACTGGGAGCCAACACCCTACCCTGGAGCCAACACCCCACATTGGAGCCAACACCCCACTCTGGGAGCCTACACCCTACATTGGAGCTAACACCTTACCCTAGAGTCAACACCCCACCCTGGAGCCAACATCTCACCTGGGAGTCAACACTCTACCCTGAGATCCAACACCCTATTCAGGAAGCCAACATCCCATCCTGGGGGTCAACACCTCACTTTGGAATCAATACGGCACTCTGGGAGCTGACACCCCACCCTGGAGTTAATGCCCACCCTGGGCTGTGAGCCTGTAATTACAATTGCTGCCCATTGATTAGAAAAGCACAAGGCCCCAAGGTGCACAAGAGTGTCCAGGCTTCAGTCTCCACAGCAGAGATGAGAGGACCTGGCCACTGTCTTTCTCTTGCGGACAGGGCAGCTCACACGACTCCTGCAGGAACCGCCGGGGGCAAACCCACCGTGACCCCAGTGAGACCATGAACTTCTTCATGAACCCACTTACTCAGGGAGCATCTACTGAAGTGTCAGACCCTGGGAACACCAAACGCCAAGGCCAGGGACAGACACAGAGGACAAGGGCACCCAGCGACTAGAGGCCAGGCTGCCCAGAGGAGCCTGAGGTGCCCTGGGGCCACGGTGATCCCTGGGAATGGACAAGAAAGGTCCTGTAGAAGGTGCTGATCCAGAGCCCCAGTTCTTAGGGCTGGTGGGGTGGGGGTGGGGTGTGAGAAGGACCAGTCTGGAGGTTGGCTGCACAGCAGGCATTGGCATTGGGTCAGCACCATGGACAGCAGCACTTCCGGCTCTGAGCGCCATCTGGAGTCTTTCCTTATGTGGTGACACAATCTGGGGTGGCTGGGGGGTGGGTGCCACGTCCCTGAGGCCCTCTCTGAACCAGAAGCATCACCAGAGAATCAAGTGGCCACAGCCACCCCCATGTCCCTGTCCCCAGGCAGAGTACTGCTCTTGGGAAGGCCAGTCCTGGCTCGGCACTGAAGTGGACACCCAGCAAGGTCCCAGCATCCCACCCCAGGACCCCAGCGTCTGTGCCAAGGCTGGGACAGGACCAGAGCCCAGAGCCACATGCGCAGGGGCCCAGAAGACACCAGACAAAGACCTCATTGTGCCTGGAGCTCGGTTTGAGGACAGCCGTGGGTCTGAGAGCCGGCAGGCTCAGCCAGGCTCTGGCTGCAGGCTCTGGCTCACACTGCAGACCAAAGGACCCCCCTGGGACAGAGCCAGGCCAGCAGCCCTCCCCAGGGTGTGGCTGGAGCCAGGCAGAGATTCCCAGTGTGTCGAGTGTCCAGCCCGCAGGGTGATTTGGCCTCCCCCCATCCCCAAGTTCTGTGCTGGGCGGTCCGGCCAGGAGCCCAGGGCGGGGTGGCTGCCTGCTCTCTGTCCAGCTGCCAGCCCGCGGGGTGAATGAGAATATTTTATGAGGATGAAGCCCTCGGGAAACCCTTAAGGACAGACCCGGCCCCTGAGCCCCAGAATTGCCTCCCAATGTAATTCCTCGGCCCCTCTTTCCACAGACCGTGACTGCAGCAGGTGAAGGCACGCTCGGCTGGGCCTGCACTCCACTGTTATCTCAGACTTGAAACTATGTTCAAGGTGCTCTCTACCCACCACACAGATCTTTCCTTTGATTAGGCACTTCCGGGTGGTGGAAACAATACAGAGACTCCTCGACCACCGGACTGATGCTAATTATCAGAGCTGCTCTGCCTGGCTGGAGGCCAGCCCTCCTTCTCTGGGGTCCAGAGCCACGCAAGGTCGGCCGCAAAGATGGCCAGGGAGGCCCAGGCACTCAGGGACTACCGTGGACAAGGCTGCTGGGGTCTGAGCTACCCAGGGCCTGGGGTCCCCAGCTCTAGGCCAACATCAGTCTCCCACCCCTGTTGCTCACTCCCCCTCCAGAGCCAGCCCGGAGTCCGCCCCACCTGCAGGCCCCACAGATAGGCCGCAGGGTCTGTCCCCACTGCTCTGGGATTCCTCAAGGGGATCTGGTTGGAGCCCAGACACAGCCAGGCCGAGGGCTGGTCAGAGGGCTCTGTGGGGAGCCCCTGTGCCCAGAGAGCACGTGAGAGGCCCAGTGTCCCTAGAAGAGGGGCAGGTGGGCATGGGCTCCCCAGAGCTCCCAGCGTGGTGCATCTTCAAGCCAGGACTTTGCACTGGACCTTTCTGTGCACGCTCACCCCATTCTGTGAGGGTACACTCCTCTCCTCCCACCTCACCGGCCAAGCTGGACCCCAAGTTCTAAGCCAGCCTATTGCCTGGCCCCTGACAGCCTCTCCATTCTGGAAGGGCCTCTCAGCCCAGAGCTGTCCCTGGAGGTAGGGTAGGCAGGGTACAGGTGGGGGGCTGATCTTCAGGCCTGAGCCATCTGACAGCTCCTCACTGCCCGGGCAGGGGCCCTGTGAGCCCCCCTAGTCCCTGACCAGCAGCCCGAGAGCATCCCACTCGCCCCTTCATTCATGCACAGACCCTTGTGCTCTGAGCTGCGGGGTCCCCACCCCCGCTCTGGCCAAGAACCACCAGCTGTCTATGGTGAGAGCACAAGTGAAGCCACCGGGGGCCGTGCCTGGTGGAGCAGCTGGCTCTGTGCGTGTGTGTGTGTGTGTGTGTGTGTGTGTGTGTGTATGTGCCCGTGTGAGAGAGACAGAGAGAGACAGAGAGAGAGAGCGCCCTCCTCCTGGGTCTGCTTGCCCATCAACTCCACAAACCGGGACCCAATGATGCCACCTTTCCTCCCCGCTGCTCCAGCAGGAGTTCCGGAAAGAGAGAAACTAATTACAGACAATAAAGGCCGCCTCCCAGCTGACAGATGCATTTTCATAACTTCTAACACCGGGGTGGTTGCAACCGGGAGGCTGCAGGGGGCGGGGAGCCAGAGCTGAGGCTGCAACACGGGCCAGTGTGCACCCTGGACCCCGCCAGGCCGGTGTGCCTCATCAAGGCTGGGGAGTCGGTGGGGGGAGTGGAGGAAAGGGGGTGCAGCCTCCTTTGGGTGGTTTCCCTCAGGGACCCACACCTGCCCCAAATACCTAGGCTGCCAGGGAGGGCCCCGCACAGCTGCAGAGAGAGAGGCGGCCACTTGGGGCATCTCAGCAGATGCAGGGCGCAGGGCGAGGGGCAAGCCGCTTCCTCGCCTCCCGCTGACTGTGGGCCCAGAGGCCCCGCCCAGGACTTCCCGCCGCTCGGGCAGGGCCCCTCCTCTCCGGACGCAGCCTCAGCCCCACAGAGCCTGTGCCCGGGGTGCCCGAGGCAGGGGACCCCACCTGGAACATCTGCTTCACCCTCTGCCGGGGCAAGTTCACGTTCAGCTTGTGCAGCAGCTGCAGAACCTCGCCGATGCTCAGGCTGCCGTCCCCGTTCTTGTCCGCCTCGTCGAATGTCTGCTTCAGCCACTTTAGGGCCGAGTCAGGGACAAACACGGGTCCAGCAGGCCCAGCGCGCCCTCCCCTCCCCTCCCCTCCCCTCCCCTCCCCTCCCCTCCCCCAAACATGTGACCCGGCCAGGGGCGGGAGAGCCCCACCCAGGGACCCGCCCCCCGAGACCAAGGATATTGGTCCCTAGTGCGCTGGCGCCGGGCCAGGCTGTCCTCGTCGCTGATGCCGGCCATGAGGTAGCGCAGGCCGGTGACCCAGGTGCGCGCCTCGTCCCCGCTGGGCGAGACCAGGTCCAGCGACTCACGGTGGCTGCCGTGATAGATGCTGAAGCAGCAGTTGGGGTCGAAGCTGCCGTCTGGGTAGCGCTGGAAGATCTCGGACTGCCGCCCTTCACTCACCTCCTGGATGGAGTCGATGGAGACTGCGGGCAGGCAGGGGCGGCCGCCGGTCACAGCCTGTCCCCAGGGGCTGGCGCCGCTGCCCGCCGCAGCAGCTTGCCCCGCTCGGCCCGCGAGAGACAAGGCCGGTCCCCTTGTGGGTCCCCTTCCCATCTGAGGCTGGGGGAGCCGGGGAAGGGGTGTTTCAAGGGACCGTCAGGGTGGGGAAAAGAAAAAGTACACATGTGCTGAGGCTGGGGAGCCCACCCCTCCCTGCTCTGCTCTGACCCTGAGGGCTGCTCCCCACTCCCCCGGGGTGTGAGAAAGGCTCGTGCTCTCGGGGGCAGCCCCCTCCCCCTAGTTAGCAACCCCAGGCGCGTGGCTTCTGCACTAGCCGAGGCTGCAGGGTGAGGGAGCCCAGACAGGCCAATTCTGTCCGTCAGGCTCCAGCCAGCTCGCGTCTCCACTCTGACAGGGCGACTGGCCCGATCCCGCGCCGCCTCCCTAGGAGGCTCTGGCTCCAGCAGGCCGCGGGGCCAGGGGTGCGGCGGGGTCCTGCCCGGCGGGCACCAGCTCCGGGTCCACCAAGGATTTCATTACTGGCCACAGCACCCGGGGCTCCACGGGGCCTCCGTTCCAAAGCTGAATTACCGCGAGTAGACGAGTTCTCAGGTCTGTTCCTGCACAGGCGGCAGGGCCCCTCCCAGCCGTGCAGGGCACAGGCATCCCCTCTGGGAGCCCGGCCCCCTGGGCTGGGCCCCGACCACCGCACCCTCCTGCCAGCTCTCACCACCTCCCAACACCACCCGCCCATCTCCTGCAGCCCTGCCCGGCGGGCTCCGTGCCCCTCTGGGAGCTATCCTGGGCAGGGCAGTGATGGTGGGGAGACTCGTGCCCTTCTGGGAGTTATCCTGGGCAGAGCTGTGATGGAGGGGGGACTTCGTCCGTGCAGTGTGGGGGGGTGTCCCTCCTGTCCTCTGCTCCCACCCCCTGAGCTCCCGGGAGTACAGAGCCCGCCTACAGGGCGGGGGGCCTGCCCACCTCTCTTCTCCAGTTCCCTGCATGCGTGCGTGTGCATGGCAGGGGCGGGGGTCCCGGGCCCTAGACTAGGGGGTGCTGGCAGAGGACAGCTGCCCCCCATTCCTCCCTCCTCGGGATCCTCCAAAGCTAGAGTCAGGTCTGAGTACTGCACACGGCCTCCCCCAGTCCCGACCTGCCCACCCCTGCCTTATCACCTGCTCCCACACGATGCCCAGTACGGGGAGCAGTGCCGGGCCCAGAGGAGGGGCCCCATCTGAGCATCATGGGCCCAGAGGGCAGCCCCAAGCACCACCACCCCCCCACCACCACCACCAGGATGCCTCCCAGGGGCTCCTCGCCAAGGCTCCCAGGCCCCATGGCGGCAGCTGTGCCCTTGGCAACTGCGGGGCTGAGGCCCTGCCCTGGTGCAGCTGGGTCTCTCCGGGCCTGGGAGGACCCTGACGTTTTCCTTCCTGCCTCCAGCCTGGTCCCTGACAGGCCCTGCTCCGACATCCACCTCGCCCTTCCACCCCTGCAAGAACCCTCCAGCCCAGGCCCCCTCCTGCCCCGGGTGGCCCCGCAGCCCCCACGCCCCATGCCAGTCCTCATGCCCCAGGTCGCCTGAGCTAACATGTGGCACTGAAGCCCTGCCCTCCATGTGCCCCGCAAGGGTCTCTCTCTCTGTTTACGGCAGGTCTAGACCCGGCTACCCTGAAGGAAGGGCCTTTTTTTTGCTCCTCAGACCATCCCAGATGGGCTCTCGGTCCCCACAGTCCTACAGGTCCTGAAGGGCATGGGGCCCTGATCCCTCTGCGCCTGACGCCCAGAGATCACCTCGAAACTGTAAGGCCAACCAGATGCCTGTGTCGGGCCCGGAGGCCCCCGGAGACTTCCCCAGCTGCCTCGTGGCCGCCCGCTCCCCCCCAGGGCAGCTCCCAGCTCCGCCCCCCAGGGCAGCCCGCTTCCCCCAAGGCAGCCCCCAGCTCCCCCCGCCCCCAAGGCCGCCTGCTCACTCTTGGCCTTCTCGTTCTTGCGCGAGGGGCGCCAGCGGATGCAGGAGCGGTGCTCGTCCAGGAAGTAGAAGCGGACCAGGCCCTTGGAGCTGCCGCGGAGCTTCACCATCTGTGTCCCCGCCTGCATGGCGCTCATGCATCTCTCCACTGGGCGTCATGGACACGGCGGGCAGAAGACAACCGACACAAAGACAGACGGGGCGCCGTGAGAGCCGGGCCAGCCCTACCGCCCACCACCCCGTGCACAAGGGGTGCGGAGACCGTCCGCCCGCCCGCCCACCCGCCGGCCCTCCGCGGGGGCGGGTTCATACCCCCAGGCGCTGGCCCGGGCCACAGGCCCAAGCTCAGAAACAGACCGAGCCACCCAGCCCCGGCCACGGCCACCCTCCCCGACTGCCCCGGGCCAGGCGGGGTCCCAGGCAGGACCCCGTTCCTCTGCAGCTTGGTTTCGCTTCACTCCAGCCACCGTGTCCATCCCAGCCCCAGTGACTGCCGTGACCTGCCCCAATGCCTATGACACACGAGGGGCTGTGGTGGCTGAGGCCACGCTCAGGAGCTGCCGTGCAGCAGGGCCTCTGTGGGTGGCCAGGCCGTGGTCTAACCTGGGAGCCTGCACCTGCTTCCCGTGCCACTGGGGAAAGCCGCCCTCCTCCTCCTCCCTGCAGGAAGGGTGAGGGTCTGTCCCTAGAGGCCACAGAGCGGGGCCCTGGGAGGTCAAGGCAGCACCAGGCTTCAGCTCCAGAACACAAACCCTCCTCCCAGCACCCCTCCCCGCCCTCCCTTCCCCTCTTCTGTCCACTTGGCCTCCTGCTGCAGCTCTCACGTCTCCCAGGTCCTGAGGGGAGGGGGTCCCAGCCAGGCCAGCAGCCCCCCAGGGCTGGAGAGGCTGCAGGCTCTGGGGCTCCAGGCCGGGGATGGGTCAGCCCCGGCCCCCGGGCCCTTCACACCTACTTACAGAAAGCCCAGGACTGCTGCAGCGTCGATAATTCAACCCCACATGACCCCCCCACTAAGGGACCCCCTGGAGGCAATGCCACCCGAGGAGACCAGCCAGTGGGACTCCTCACACGCCAGGGTGGTGGTGGGAGGGCCCACAGGGAGGCTGAGCTCCGCAGAGACACCGAGCGATGAGGACACAGGTGAGGCTGCTGGTGCACAGGTAGCAAGAGGGGAGAGATAAAGCAGGACGGGGGAGAGGGGCGGGCGCAGAGGCCAGAACAGGTTCCAGAAGGGGCACCCAGACCAGGCCCCGGGGGCGCGGGACACAGTCCCACGCGGGGCCTTCCGTGGGCTGGCCCAGCCAGAACAGACACAACCTTCTCATCACCAGCCGGGCAGGCCTCCACCCCACCCCTGTCTCACACCAGTGAGGGGCATTCTGCCCCCCTCTAGGCGCGGTCTCGTCCCTCACCAGCACGCTAGCCCCAGCCCATCCCGGCTGAAGGTGCCACCCCCACCCCTGCAAAGTGCCAGGGACCCCTCAGCGAAAGTTTTATAGCCACCTGAGTGCCCAGCCAGCATGCCCGCCACAGCCCTGCCCCTGATCCCCGAACCCCCACCACCCCTCCCCCGCTGTCTGCCTGGCGCCCTGGGGTCAGACAGGTGGGCCGGGGGTGCAGCGGGAGCCCCATGACCCCCAGAGGGAGACCCGAGGGGCAGGAGGTCATAGGTTTGCTTTGGAGGAGGGGGGCCTTTTGCACTCCCAGAAGCAGCCCCCACCCTCCTGGCCCCTGTGGCTCTGAGGCGGGGCTCCCGCCGAGGAGGGCCAGGCCTGCCCCCTTACCTAGCGGGCCGAGCTGCCACGGCGGGGACACGGCCACGCTCGCTCCGACCCAGAGGAGGGCCTCTGCCAGGCAGGCCACTGTTCCCCCGGTCCGGCTGGGGGTAGACGGCCAGGGGACAGACATGCTAGGACGATGGCCAGGGGTGGCTCACAGAGGCCAAAGGACGCCCGCGTCCCCCACCCCGCCTCAGCAGCAGGTCAGGCAATGGCGGGTGGCACAGGGGCTCCACGGGCCCTCCTTCTCTCTTCCTCCTCTTCCTCCTCCTGCTTAGAGCCTTGCGAGGCCCCCGCGGGGCTGCTCCCAGGTCCCTCTGGCATTGGCCCAACCGTCACCTGCCGTCCTAGATGGCCCCCAGGTCAGCCTGCCCATCCGCCAGGGCCACGAAGGGATCCCCAAAGAAGCAGCGTCCCAGAGTCTGAGGGCAGGGCAACTGCAGGGCCTCTGCAAGCCCCGCCCACCCCCTGCCCAATCCCCTGTGCTAATCCAAGCCCGGGTCCAGCCCAGCTGGCCAGAGGATTTAGGCCAAGGGAACTCCCAGCTGGAGACCAGGAGGGCAGCGGGCAGCCCCCACGTCCCGGCTGAGCGACAACAGGCAAGACAGAGAGGCCACCCCAGGACCCAAAGAACACCGCTGTAAGGCCTGGGGTGACGGTCCTCATGGGACCGTCCACTGTCCCCCCACCGCCCTCCCTGCTGCCCCTTCTCTGTCCCAGCCTGCGCCCCAGCATCCCCAGCTCCCAAGCCCACGTCCCTGGTACTTGCCAGGGGCTCTGAGGGGCTCCTGTGGTCCCCGGAGTGGGGGTGAGGGGTGACGGGAGCAGCAGAACCCCACCCTCAGTGTCCAGCCCTCCGTGGGCCGCAACCAGGAGCCGAGCTGGGCGGGCTGCCTGCCCAGGCCTGTCCGGCCCGGGGAGGGCCTGGGACACGGGGGGCCCCTTTCTGCTTCGACTCCTAGCCCTGGAGGGACAGTTGCCGGTCCCCGAGCCTGGGTCCCGTGCTCCCAGACACCTCATCCTGCTCCGGGCCCCCGGCTGTGCCGCCTCAGCTCCCAAGGACCAGCCCCTGGGGCAGAGCGCTCCGGGAGGCGGCCCACTGCCCTGGGCGCATTCGTCCCCGAGCTCTGCCTCCAGAGGCTGCCCTCCCTTGGCGGGCCCGGCCTGGAGGGGGAGAGCCGGGCCCAGGGAGGACCTGCTTGCACATCTGCTGACCGGACACGAGGCCCACTCACGGCCACACCAGGGAAGGCCCAGACGAGGACAGCCCTTTGGGGCGGGCAGCTCTGGGCACGAGGAGGAGAGCCGGGCAAAGACAGACAGACGGTGGCACGCCCCCCTCTCCCAGGGCGCGAGGCCCGAGGGGCAGAACCCCACCTCACGGTCACATCGACCAGCGGCCGCGAGGACTGGCGCCCGGTCCCGAGGACCTCGGAGCCCGTCTGCCGCTGAGCCCCCGAGCCCCTGGTCCCCCGCGTGCCCCCTACGCAGGCATCACTGGGCTGTCACCCTTCCGTCCCCAGCACAGAGGCGACTGGCTGGGGCCTGGGCCACAGAGCTGGGCACAGCCCGGTCCGAGGTCGGAGCGGGGGGGCGCGGGGGGTGGGGAGGCGGCAGGCCATGAGGAGTTAGTGATGGGCGTCCCGGGCTGACCACAGGGAACAGGGCCCCACCTGACCAGAGCCAACGCAGTCGACTCAAAGCCAAATGCCAGAACCCAATTAGGAGCCTTTGCCAGAGAGGCTCCCAGTCAGTCCCCTCAGGAGGCGGCGCTGTGTGGAATCAGGTTAGGAAGCCACCAGCCTCTAGAAAGAGAAAGCGTCCTGGGTCTCCTCCAGGAGACGCGGCTGCGGAGCCCTGACAGCATCTGCGTGTTCGGGGGGCAGCTGGAGCGGGGCAGAGGGACCCGAGCAGGAGGCCGGGAGGCGGGTCCGAGGCTGGCTCCCCAGGCCGCACCTGCCGGTCCTGTGTCACGGCCCCATTCCTTCCGCGGGCCCTCCCTGACGCTGGGGCATCCCCTCCCGCCTCAAAGCCTGCGGCTCTTCAAACCCAGGTTACACCTGGTCACACCTGCGCCTCTTTCCTCCCCCACGCCT
The DNA here is from genome assembly GCF_018350215.1 of Panthera leo. Lineage (NCBI taxonomy): Eukaryota > Metazoa > Chordata > Mammalia > Carnivora > Felidae > Panthera > Panthera leo. The sequence goes on along the minus strand of NC_056686.1, from coordinate 1,258,018 downwards.
GGCCCCTTTCTGGGGGTCTTCTCACCTCCCCCCGGACAAAAGCTCCCTGAGCCGGCCACACCCTGCCATCCTCGGGTCAGGCCCCTGGGCTCTCAGCCCAGATCAATGGTCTCCCGCCATCAGCCAGGGGGGCTCTGGTGCCCTAATCTCCCTGGGTAGGGAGCCCAGGAGGGGGCCCACACTGAGTGGCCCTTCACCCCTGAGTCCTCCTCAGCCAGCCCAGGGTGGTCCTCACTGACCCGGCGGGGGACGGTCCAATCAGTCCAGCCTGATGCAGGGCTTTGCCACCAAAGCCCTTCTGTTGCCCGCAAGACCCTGGTGACCCCCACCTGGGCTCTGACACTCTGACCAGGGTCTGAGGACACCGTGGCGGGGGGGGGCTCCTGACTCTGGGGACACCATGTTGCCCCCACAGTGCCGCTGAGCATGCTGGGTACCTGCAAAGGCCATGCCCCAGGCGATTGCCAAGCTGGGCTTGAACCCGGGACGGGCCCCGAACCCCGATGGCTCAGCCCCCCAAAGCGGGGGTAAGGTTCCTCCCTTCCCACCCTCCCCCACAGGGGCTGAGCCCCAGGCCTCTAAGGGAGGGGCAGCAGAGCCCAGAAGAACCAAGCACAGAGCAGGGGCACCTACCATTGACCAGGTCCCCAAACGCACGAGCCGGGCCCCCGTGTCCACAGGTGGTCACCGGAGCCAGCCCCCACCCCCTCCCTCAGGGTCACAGAAGGGAACAGGTCCCAGGACCGGAGAAAACCCCCACCCCAGGGGCTGCGTGGGAGCAGACCCAGGCCAACACCGGGAGGGACAGGAGCCCAGCCCACCCCACCCATGGGCTCACTCCATCCGCACCCAGGACACTCGCCACCACCCCGCCTGGCCTGCGAGCACCAGCCGCCCAAAGCGTCCGGGGGAGACTGACATCCCAGCACCCTGACCCCAGCCAGAGTCCACTCCCTGGTCGGTCCCCACCTCCAGCCCCAACGGTGCCATAGATGTGGCCGCCAGAGCAGCCACATGTCACCAGCCCTGCGGGGGCTCAGTCTCCACACTTGGCCTCCAGAGCCCGGAACCAGTCCACACCTGACCTACCCGGGTCAGCCAGGAGCCTCGCCAGGAAGGGGCAGGAGGGCTCCAGGGGGCACAAGGGGTCCCCCCAGCCCCTTCCTCCTCACGCCTGCCCCACACACCTCTCCTGGCTCTCAGTCCTGTGACCTGAGTTGCTCCTCTGAGCATCCTCCCGCCTGCCCTGTGGCTTCCGGACGAGACCACACATATTCATCTGCACACTGCCTGATCCCCCAGGGCACCGCCGGGCAGGGACCACCCTGTCCTGTCCTGCTTGTCCCTGTGCCATTCGGGACTGGCCCACAGCAGAAGCACAGGCTGGGCCCCTGGTGCCAAGACCGCCAAGTCAGCCCCACGAGGTGACACGAGCCGGCGCCCGGCACGGCCATCACTGGTCATCTGGTGGCCGTCCAGCCTCCAGGGCTTAGCCACCACCAGCCAGTGCCGGCACCTCCGGCTGCCATCCCCGAGGAGGCTGGTGCCTGGACGTGCCCGGCACAGATGAACGGGTGGCACCCCCCCCCCGGGTGGGGCAAGGGCACGGGGAGGGCACCCCCCACACTGACACCCCAGAGGAAAGGTCCTCATGACCTTCCTCAGCTCGGCCCTGCACCGTGGCTGAACCGCTGACTCGGACGGCCTGCCTGTCTCCATGCCTCAGTTTCCCTGTCTGTCAGAGGATGCCCCTCAGGCTCTCCCTCCTCTCTTCCTCCAGTGGCCACGGGACACAGTGGCAGCTTCCCCAAGGGGGAAACGTCCTCGCCGTCAGAAGCTGGCCAGCACTGGCTTTTTCCTTTTTACACTGGAGGCTGAGCCTGCCCTCACACGGGAGGGGGCAAGAGGCCAGGGGCGATCAGCACCCCCGCCTCTTCCCTGGGAGGGCTGGAAAGTGCAACAAAGCCCACAAACGATGCCCAAAGGCTCCCCTGTGCGAGCACGCGCACTCACCGGCACTCTTGAGGTGTCACGGGCCCCCGTCCACGATGGGTGTGAGCACGGGTCAGGCCCTCCCTTGCCCCTTCACTGAGCAAACGAGCGCAAGGGTCGGGGGGTGGGGTGCGTTCCTCCCCCATCCCTGAGGGCACCGGCCCTGGGTCCCAGGCTGGGCAGCACCCCCCTCCCGCCAGCCCCTCTCCCCTCCGGCATTTCTCTGCCTTTTCGAAGGATCTTCAAGGGAGCCCTTCCCTGTCCACTCGACTCAGAACAGACAGAAACGGCCGGACACACGGAGCCCGAGGCTCCCGACTGGCCCGGACGCCGGCCTGTCCCTGCCACAGCCCTCACCGGTCCTCAGCCCCCCGCCTGTCGCCCCGAGCCGCATCTCTGCTCTGCAGCGGGGCCAGTTCCGCATGCAGTGGGCACTCAGACTGTGCTTGGGTGGAGAAGAAGAGGAAGAGGTCAGCAGGCCCCAGCCGCTGCACCGGGCTCCCGCGCGCACCCACGGGGGATCGGCCCGGCCCCTGGCCAGCGCCTCACAGGAGGGAGGGACAGGCCCACACACATATGGCGGAGATTATTTAAACGTCTGAGAAGCAGCTCGCGCCCCCCTCCCCCTGCGCGTCTGGGCGCCTCCTCCCAACTATTTTTATTTTATCAGGGAGTGCGAGTCGGCTCCCTCAAGCCCCCCTCCCCGCCCCAGGCAGGACTCCAGGGTGACTGTGCCCAGCGCCCAGGGGGCACAGGAGCCAGGACTGGCCCGAGGGTCTGCACGAGGGCAGCAGACCCTGGGGGGGGTGGTGGTTGGCCAGGCCAGCGAGGCCCAGGGCTGGCCCCAGACAAGACTGGGGGAGGGCCGGGGGACAGGGGAGCAGCCGGGGATGGGGCTTCACGCTGGACACTCCACCTGCCAGAATGTGCCTTTCTCCTCCCGCAGCATCCTCGCCGTGGGGCCAGAGGCTCAGCCTTCTAGCAAGAGCCAGGAGAGAGTTTTGTGGGCAGGGGGGCCTAGCCCCGCGGCATCACCTGGCTCAGAAGCAAGGGGGCCCGAGGGCATCGTGGGGGTGGACCAGCCAGACTTTGCTCTGCCCCTCTGGGCTGCTTCAGGCCACCCCACCCTTTCCTGAGAGTGCCATCGGGTGGAGACGGGCTCTGGCAGCCAGCGATGTCCCGCCCCACCCCTGCCGACTGACCAGCCCCGGGCCCGGGCCCGCACCTGCCACCCACGGAGGCCCTGGGTGCCTGCGCTTCTGGGCAGGGGATGGCAGCAGCCTGGCCCATTCCTAGCCGGTGACACAGGATCCTGCCAGGACCAGCCCTGAGGGAAGGCCAGCGGGAACTTTCTGTCTGTCACCCGGTAGGGTGTGAGGGGCCAGCAGTCCACAGCTGTCCAGGCTCCTGAAGCAGTGGGTATCCGGTGCCCGGTGCCCAGTGCCCTCCTGTTGCAGAAACCCCTTCCCATGCAATGGGCCACCACACTGTCACCGAGACTGCTGGGCACCACGGGGACATGGGTCTTCAACACAGGGGGGGGTCCCAATATCCTGCTTTCCTCTGCCTGCCCAGCAGAGCCCAGGGCCTGCTCACACCGGTGAGGGTCTTTCCCGCAGTGGCTCTCCCTTTGCCTCCTCCTGTCTTGGTGGCCCCCAGCTCAGCCACAGCAGTGACATTAATCACACTGGACAGTCGTGTGGGGAGAGGACTCTATTTATAGCCTGCCCTCACAGGTGCCCTGGTTCATGTGCTCTGGGGGCTCCTGTCCCAGACCCCGGCCCTCATCTCCCAGGCACTGGCTGAGCAGAGGCCGGGAGGGGGCAGGACGGCCATCACACAGCCACATCGGCCTGGCCTCCCTGGAGGCAGGTGCCCAGTTTTGTCGGCTTTGTCTGATGGGCCTACCCCCGGGAGCCCCCGGGAGCGGCTGGAGAAGCAGAGAGAGACTTCCAGCGGCTCTGGGGGTGGGGGCATGTTCCTGAAAAGTCACCAGATGGACTGGGCCTGCCTGCTGGGAGGAGAGGAAACTCCCGCAGGTTGGGGGGGTTGGGGGTCCTCCCTTCACTGGCGGAACCGGCCGTCCCCACCCCACACCCACCTGGGCCTGCGCAGGAGGCAGGCGGCAGCTGGCGGGGCTGGACGGCCGCCGGCAGAGTGGGCACGGAGCCACGGAGGCAATAGGAAACAGAAGAAGGCTGAGCCCGTGGACTGGTCCCTGGGCCCCGCCACTCCTGCCAGCCAGGGCAGCTTCCTCGAGAGCCCTGGGGCCTCAGGCACCTTGAGGACTCTCCGGAAGCAGCTGGGCTCTCCCAACTTGACTTCCTAAAGTCCCCTCTATCTTGTCCCCGTGTGGCTGGGGATGGGGCCTCCCTGAGTGTCACCCTGATTTCCCTCGATTCCGTCCCCTCACATGCCCACCGTGGACCTGGGAGAGGGTGCAGGAGGGGCCGCCCACACCCAGCCCATGGTCAGTGCCACCACAGGGGCCTGAACAACAGGCAGTTTCCAAAGGTCAGCAGCTCAGCTGACCGGGGCCAGGGCCCGATCACTGTGAACCCAGGACCAACACGAGTCACTGGGACTGAGAACACCTTCCTCCTCTCTTCACCCGATCGTCCGGCACCCGAGGCCCCAGCCTGGAGTCTTCAAGAGCCAGCTGTCCCTGGCTGGCACACCGACCCGTTCGGGACGGGCAGCGTCCTCTCCCTCCAGCTCTCAAGAGCTGGACAAAACATCCCGTCCTGGAAAGGGTGTCCGTCACCCTGCCCGAGGGGCCTTTTCCACACAGGAAGTCTGTCCAGCCGGCAGAAGCCCACGTAAGCCGTGCTGGGAGCAAAGTCCCAGAAGAAACAAGCACTTCCGATTACTCCTCCCTCCTCGATGCCTCTGCCCCCGACAGCCTGCAAGGAGCATGGAGCTGGCCTCTGCGCCCCTCGCTCGCACCCTGTCCTGGCCTCTGCGCCCCTCGCTCACGCCCTGCCCGTCCCCCGGCTTTCCAGGAGAAAGGTGCCAGGAGCTTGGAAGCTAAGCCATCAGCTCATTAGCTGTGCAGATGGGGGGCCGGACCCAAGACTCCAGCCCATCTGCTCTGTCCTCAGCTGCACATTTGAGACTGTTCTCTCCCGGGGTGTGGGGGGAGGGGCGCAGCACACTCCTCCCAGCAGACAAGGGCCAGGCCACATGTCTCCCCCTCGAGGCCAGCTGAGACCCTGACCCAGGCAATGGGGGCACGAGGGGCCTCAGGCCCTGCTGCTGCCTTCCTCCTCCCCTCCCAGGACCAGGGCTCTTCCCTTCCTGGCTGCAGAGCCTGGGTGTGTCAGGCCTCCCTGGACCCTGGGGGCAGCCGGTCCCCCCCTTGGTTCGCAGGCAGGCATCCCGCACCCCGGAACCCTTGGTTCTGACCAAGGTTGACCAAGGCTGCCTGCTGATTCCATGGATCTCTCTGCAGGCCAGATAGGCAGGGATGTGCTGGGCCAGGCTCTCCCGAAGGACCAGCCGCCATGGGACCCCTGCCCCACACTGGCATGGGGGCTGTGGTCATCCAGGGGGTGTACCGACGAGCGGCCCAAGCACACAGCCAAGCCAGGAGTGTCTGCACCACCAGCCCCTACTGCCATGCTGTCCTCCACGCATAAAGGGCATCTCAGCAAGAGAAGGGGGTGGTGAGGGGACAGGCATCCCGGAGCATCACACACACAGGGCGCACTCTGCTCACACACACTCTACCAAGGCAACTCCACGCCATCCCTGTCTTCCACAAGAGACTCAGAGAGGGTTGGCGTCTGCCTGTGGTCACACAGCTCATCAAAGGCACCGCCAGGGTCTCGCCCTCAGACGACCTGGCAGTAATGTCCCCACTCCCCCGCCTGCTCTCCGAGGCTCCACAGTCCCTCCCGTGTGTCCACACCAATCAGAGGGAAGAACTAATTAAGTCCAGAACAACCGGGATCCAGACAAATGGCCAGAAGACAAGCTCAACTCTCCTTGGGGGGTCTCAGCCCTTAGTCAGGAAGTTCTGCTGACTCCGGTCCCTCCAGCTACAGCTGTGGTGGCTCTGGCCCCTCTCCCCTCTCTGCTTCTCCCCATTCCTGGCGGGGAGCAAATGCTGCCTGAGAAGTGCGGCCCCATCTGGTCCCTGCGGGGACAGGCCCTGACACCCTGCACCTAAGCTCCTTGGTGCTGGGCAGCTCCCGGCAGCCTTGGAGGGCGCCTGCCACCCCTGTTGATCTATGCTGTCTGCCCAGGGCAGTGCCCAGGGCCGCAGGTCAGGACAGAGTGACAGATCTGAGCAAGAAATCTCCCACGGGGGGGAGGGTGGGGGGGAGCCTGGCGGAACCCTGAGGGCTCAGCAAACCACCGCAAGGCGCCTCAGGGAGAAGGAGCTGCTGCCCTGTCCATGGTGCTGACGAGGCTCGGGGCGCCCGCGCTGCCCTGGGTGAAGGGGGCGGGAGGGGGTTGAACCAGGCGAGCCCCCAGAGTCCCACAGGTCAGGATACCCCAGATCCGACCCCCCCCCCCGCACTGAGGCTGGTGCCCCACGGGGGCAGACTGGAGGTCAGGTGTCCGTCAGCTCCGCCGGGGCACCTCCTCCCCCCCCCCCCCCCCCCCCCCCGCCCATGGGGATTGTCTCCACTTTTTGCAGAGATGCTGGCACAGTGGCGGACGATGCGGGGGACAGGGGTGTGCAGGTGCTTATGGGATGGGGTTGTCCCGGAGACCCCTGGGGGAAGGGGTCAAGCCCTGCCCAAGTGGGCTCAGTGGGTCACCGATGGGCAGTTCAGCGTCTGACCCTGGCTCCCTGCAGGGCAGTTACAGCCTCTTCCTTGAGCCCCTACTGCTCCCTCTTACCTTCGTCCAGGCTGAGCCCACCGGGGTCCCCGGGCTCTTCCATGGCCCACGGGTACCACCCCCACCGCTACCGGCGTGGCCCAAGGGGCCTCGGGCGGTGTGCCGGCCCCGCGTGTCCCTGCGCCTGAGCGCGCGCCCATGGCCGATCACCGAGCGCTCAGCCCGCCGCTGCCGGGACCGCCCCTCCCGCCAGAGCCCCGCCCGCCTTAACCCTTCACAGCCCAGCCCCGCAGTGGGCGGGGGAGGAGGCGCGTGCGGGGTGGGGGTGGGGTCTCAGTTGGGCGCGCCTGCTCTTTCAGCACTGGCCCCGAAGGCCACCCTCAGCTGGCTCTGACCTCCCTCCCTCCAGGCCAGCTCCCCCCAGGAATGGAATGCCCTCCGGTTGGCTGCCCCCCCCCCCCCCGCCCCGGGACCACGGGGTCCCTTTGATCACTACAGACGACCTTCCCCCGACCCCGTGGGGCTCCCCCAAATGCCCAGTGCTTCCAGGATGGCTAGGGTGACATTTCACTGGCTGCCTGCTTAGGGGTGTGTGCGCAGCATGACGATGAGGGTCCGGGAGCCCCTGGTGGCAGCCCCTGCCCCTTGGCATCCCAGGCCCTCCTGTGCCCCATCTCTGCCTCTCCCCACATGTCCCTCAGTGAGCATCCTGAGAAGATCCTGGGGTCTAGGGTCCTGCCTGGGCCAAGCAGGGAGCCGTCTGGGGGTGGGGTGTGTGCGGAGCAGCCCCCACCCCTGCTCCAGCACCGCCTGCCTCTTCCTGGGGTGTGTTCTGGTTCAACCTGTGGCATCCAGCATCCAAGAGAAATGACGTTCCCCACATCAGCCACAGAGACCGGCTGCCCGAGCCGCTGCTCTGCTCATGCCTCAGGTGCTGTTTCCAAAGCCGCCACTTCTGCCCACAGCCCTGAGGGTGGCCTGGGGAGGTCGACGGAGATGTGGGCGAAGGTGCTGAGGCAGCAGGCAGGCAGGCAGGCGGCAGGCCAGAGCAGGAGGACCTGGGGCTCCTCGGGGCTCCCTGAGCTGCCGCCACCCCAGGGTGTGACTGCCTCCTGCCAGGCCGGGCCCCCAGGTGTGGAGGGAGTGAGACACATGAGCCACCACCTGGATCCTACCCAGGGAAGGCCACAGGGCTGCCGCCTGGCTCCCTTAAAGGGGCAGCCACCTCCTTTGCCGCCCCTGGTGGAGCCCAGCCCCTCAGTCTCTAGGGATCTGCCCTCATGAGCTTGACACCTTGACCTTCCTGTCCACAGTGGTCACTCGTGCACTGAGCAGGGTCAGGATCCCCGGGCCCGTGCGCACTGCGGTGGCACATCCTCCCTCCAGCGCCAGGTGTGACTGGCCACACCGGGAGGGGGTCCTGCAGCCGAGTGTGGAGGGCTGAGGTGGGGTCTGTGGGGCCAAGAAGAGGGGACCAGGCCGAGCAAGGCACCAGCGCAAATGTGCACAGACGACCTGCGGCGGCCAGGAGCAAAAGCGGGGAGGGGCCGCTCCGGCATCACCACACCTGCGCTTTGCAAGTCCCCTCACACAGTCCCCACTGGGAAAGTGCCAGCAACCCCAAAGTCTCAGAAGAGGGGAAACTGAGGCAGGGAGAGGCGACAGGCAAAACCCAAGGAGGAAGGGAGAGTGGGTGGTGGAGAGGGGCAGGCAGACACAGGCTCCCCCGGCGAGGGGCCGGCTCCCTGGAGTGGGCAAAATGAGGTTGTGGTTCAAGTTCAGGTTCTGATGAATAATCCATCGGCAGGGCCGGCCCCACCCCCTCAACAGCCTGGAGCTGATTTCCCCCAAGGGGCGGGGCGGGTGGGTGATTACCGGCGGTGATTAAAAGCCGCCTGCCGCACATGTTAATTTGCTTAAGATTCTGATCTCCTAAATCTCCTTTCTGGGCATTTAAGCAAAATTCTGTCTTTGAGAGCATTTGGCCTGGCTGGCAGTGGGTGGGGATGCACGTCTGGAAGAAGGGCCTGCCAGGCCCCCAGGAGTCTAATTTTCTTCTTGTTTGAAGAGGAGACCGGAATAAACAAATACTGACAGGGGGGCGGTGGGGGGAGGACAGTGAGCCTGGGGCCCCAGCCTGACCCCTTCTCTCTTGTGGAGAGGGGAGAGCTCATGCTCTGGAGCCCCAATCCTGCTTCCCGCCCCCAGGCCCACTGCCCTGAGCCGCCCCTGCCCACCCCCGCCCCCCTCCCTGCCTCCCTGCTACCTGCCCGCATAGCATGGACACCCACATCAGCCCAGACCCACTTCCTGTCTGGAGCCGAGGGGTCGTACAGAGGGAGCTGGGGTTGCAAGGGCAGGGCCTCCTCACCCCTGGAGACAGAGCCTGGGCCCGGATGCCAGCTCAGGGGGTCTGCATGTCAGGCCCAGAACTGCCATCCGCCCACCCCCACTCCCTGGAACTTCCAGATCTAAACCACCGGGCAGGGGCCAGTCTGAGGCTCAATCTGGCCATGAGCTCCAGCTGGGTCCATCCCTTGGCTCTCAAGCGTGGCCAGGAGGAGGCCACTCCAGGCCTTAACACATGGGGGGCAGCCTGGACCTTGGGCCCAGAGTCCCTGGGTTCCCAGCCAGTCCTGTCGGTAGGCAGAGCTCGTCCCCCTCCGTGCCTCAGTTTCCTCATCTGCACACATGTTCTCAGGACTGGGGTCTACACAGGCAGGCAGCCACTCACAATCTGATCCTGATAGCCACAGACACACGGGGGTCTGCCGAGCCCCCTCCCCCATCACGGTGCTGAGCTTCCCCACCCAAAGCTGACCCTGAGGGTCCACACATGTTCTGTGAGCTTACCTCATGCACTATGCACTCTGATCCTTCAGCGTTTTCATCTAGCTGTGCCCCAGCTGGCGGGGGCAGAAGGCAGGCCCACCGTCCACCAGCCAGCACTGCCCGTGCTCTCACGCTGGGAGTCCTATGGTTCCCTGGGACAGCTGTGACACGGTCTAGTCCCTGGTCATCTCGCAGGGGAGGCTCCCACACCTCTGACCCTCCAAAAGCACTGTCTGGGTCGCCCCTGTCATGGGGCAGCGTGCACTGACCAGGGCTCCTCCTGGCGTGCGGGGACCCCCAGAGGCCTGCGTGTACACGTGCGTGTGCCCAGGGGCTGGTGGGAGCGCACAGCCTGTGTCGGGATGAACAAAATGATATTTGGAAAGGAAAACAGCCCCGAAGAGATACGGTGGAGCCCCAGAGACATAGGGGGTGCCCGGGGCACGGGCAGAGCGGAGGCAGGAAGGAGGAGTGTTGCCCTAGTCACTCCCAGCGTGGGGTGCCTGCAGCCACAGGACCCCGAGCCCCAGAGGCCCCCTCCAGCCAGGGGAACAGTCGGGGCAGCCGCCTGCGGACAGCAAAACCCAGCACACGCGAGCCCAGCACTGTGTGCCCTAGGCTGACCTGAGCGCATCCCAGGAAGCACCGTGCCCAGGGAGGGGCTGGGAAGACCATTGGAGATGGGAGGAGGCATACACAGGGCAGTGCCCTGCTGGCTGTCGGGGACCCTGGTTCCAGTCCTGCCCTGTCCCGCCCGTGTGCCCAGGAGAACCCACACCCCCTCGGGCCTGCATTTCCCAGTCTGTGACCAAGGGAGAGCAAGCAGTTCTGAGGGGCCTGGACAGCCATGGAGGAAGGTCTGGAGAGCAGGGGGCACAAGGTGGGGGCACACCCGGGGCCAGGCCTTCTTGTACCAAAGATCCCACTGCAATGTCCCCTTTGGTGGCCACTGTGTGACCCGGGGCCTAAGGACACTGCCTCGCTATTCTCAGGGTCACGGGCCCTGACCAGTGCCTGGGTGGCAGCCTCCGGGAACAAGAGGCTACGCGCGATCGTCTCCCCACGAGTGCAGTGGAGCAGATGTGCAGCTGCAAAAAACCTCCACGGGGCACCTTGGATTTCGTATTCGGACTTGTGTCCTACATAAATCTCCAAGGAAACGCTTCCCCGATGGCCTGCTGCAGTAAACCAGCCCAACTACAGGCGGGCTCGGCCTCGAGTCTCCCTGCACCGGGGATCCAGGGACACGGGGGCCTCGGCGTGTCCCCTCTGCTCCCCAGAGTGCCTGAGTCAGAAGGACCCCCGGAGGCCACCGCGTCCAACCTGTTTGCTTTTAAGACTGGGAAACTGAGGCAGACGGTTCATAGCCAAGCGGAGGCAGGCCCAAGACCAGGACTCAGACCCCGACCCCAGGAGTGAGTTCCAGAGGGGACCTCCGGGGAGATGGCTGGAAAAAGTGGACCCAAGCAGACCGCAGACGCAGATAAACCCCAAGCACAGAGGCCCTGGGCGGCAGGGGCTGCTGCTAAAACCTAGCATTCCCACTGCCCCCAGGACCCCCCGTGCCCGCCCCAAACAGGGCACGAATCTGCCTCACGGTCCCCCCAAGCCCGGCTGAGCCAGCAAACAGCTCCGAAAGAAACAGCACTGAACTCCCAGGCAGAAGAACAGAGCATGTAAATACAGCACAACAGGAAGGCCGGATGGATCTGGGGTCCGTGGAGACGGGGCAGTCGGGAGGGCAGAGTCCCTCTGGCCAGGGTGGTCAGGATCAACACAGCAGCCCCCAGGGTTGCTGGGGCAGGAGGGGAGATGGGCTCCAGTCCTCGGGCGAAGCAGAATGTGGCCAGAGCCCCGGGGCTGCAGACAGACCCGTGGGAGGAGGCAGGGAGAATGGGGTGATCCGCCAATGAAGGGATGGGCTGGCAGGAAATGGAGGCCACAGACAGCCGGAAGGATGGGGGCTTCTGGAAGGCTCTGCCTGAAGAGCCACAGCCACGCCCACATGTCCAGGCCCCCAGGGGCCTTGGCCCCGCCACACACGCGGCATTCGCCCCCATCATTGTGACACCCTCAGCCACAACACCTTTCCACTCGAAGCCCTCCTCGCCCCCACAGGACTGAAGCACCCTCAGCCCTCCCCCGCTCCGCCAAGGTCATCAGGTCAGGGCCCTGCCTTGGGCCGTTGTGGTCCCACTGGACGGCCCTGCCTCTCTGCACCAGCCTGACCTAGATTCTGTGCCTGCAAGCAGCAGCCAGGCAGAGCCACAGCCGGCCTGGCACGAAGACAAGACGGCCGGATTCCAGGGCCAACAGCCACACAGCCCCACGGCCACAGGCCCAGCCCACCCAGAGTCACCCCCAAGTCCCTGGCGAGGTCTGTCAGGAGCTGCCCACCGCCCGCCCCACCCCCTCCCACAGCCGTGGCCCACAGCAGGCCGGGCCAGCCGCCAGGGCCTGGAAACATCCCATCAGCCTCACCGGCCCCTGAGCTGTGCCACCCTGGACCCAGGGATGGGAGGCCACTTGGCCGCTTGCATCGATGAAAAACACAAAACTCCTCGAAATTAGAAGCATGTTCGTGCAGATGCAAATACATGCAAATCAGCCCCTGTCTCTGGCTATCAGGCCTGCACGCAGAGGGCACGTTTCTGGGTCAGAGGGAGCCACTCAGGCTGGAGCCCCCACCCCAGGGCCAGGTTAGGCTGCCCGTGCGCGCCCCACCGCCCTTCCCTGCCCTTCTCCCTCCTCCCCGTCTGCACCCCCAGCCGTCAGTCCAAGTCTGTTAAGCACCTGCCGTGCGTCAGCCTCGCACTCGGGGCCAAGAAGGAAGTAGGGAGCAAACCAGAGCACCTCCACCCTCAGAGAAAGGCAGAGCAGCAGGAATGCGCCCCGCTCCTTGGGGCAGCCCTGGGTGGGGGCGTGCAGAGGAGCCCCCCCCCCCCCGAGTGCTGTACTCTTCACAAAGCCCAGAGGAGACCGGGCCACCTCACTGCAGAGCAGGAGTTGAGGGGGCCGGGGGCACGAAGAGAGGGCAGGGGCCAGAGCGTGCCGACTGGGGTGTACTTACACTTGCCGTGAGCACAAGGCTGTTGGCCCCGGACCCGGCTCGGGCCACAGAGGAGCGGGAGCGGCAGCCCCCTCGCCGGCCATCAGCACCCACCCGTCTCGCTGAGCCCAGGATGGACAGCGCCAGCACAGGGCACGCTCCTGAAGCCATCCTCTGAATGCTGCCCCCCACAACCCCTCCGCACCGGGTCCTTCCACAACGCGCCCTGCTGTGTATGAATTGCAGCCGGACTGACTCCGTCACCACGCTCAGATGCCCGTTCGAGGAGGGTTCGTTGGCGGAATGGAAACCATTCAAAAATTCTGGGTGGTAGCACATGCTCCTCCAACAGCAAAAGTGAATAAACACCTCGGAGAGGGCTGGGGTTGGTGCAGAACTTGCCACGACGTCTCCCCCGGGGGGAAAGCGGGGAGGCCCTGGGAGGCTGCAGCTCACGGGGCCCCCGGCACGTGGAGAGAGCCACGCTAACTGCCTGGCACCTGCAGGTTCTAGGAGCCCCACCCCCAGATGGGGACCAGGGCTTGGGGCCTGGGAGGGGGCTTCTGGGCTGACTGTTCACAGAGAGGGCTGGGTGGCTCCACAGGAAACTGGGACACCCTGGGGGTCATGTGATCTCACCAAATAAGTTGAGTGCCGCGCACCCACCGAGAGAGGCAGCCCCCGTGCAGGAAGACGGCCAGCCCACGTTACCACACACGCTGCGACAGCCCCAGATCAGGCCACCCTTTGCACCAAAGGAGCAATGGTTGTGTAATGGTTGTGTAAGCACACTTTAAAAGCCAGTGAGACTTGGAACACAAGAGGCTGCCCAGGGAGTCAAACTTGGCCTCAACACCATCTGCATGGTGACAGGTCTATGTGGAGGGTGTACCCACGTGGGAAGTGGGTCTGGGCTGGGGGCCTCCCTGGGGGCAGGGCCATGCCACCCACTGCTAACCCCAGTGTCGAGAGCCGGCCGTGCCCGACACACAACCTCTTGCTAGGTATTTATCGAGTAGCCGCCCCAAATACAGTAGGGAGGGCCAGGCTGGGGAGGTGGCAATGCCCAGCAACACCCCCACCCAAGCCATCTCTCCTGGGAGATTCAGCTGCTGGCCTGCCAAGAGCAGCCATAGTGTGCTACCTTGCAAGAGCACAAGGTCTGCCCGAGAGGCCTCAGCCAGCTTCCCACTCAGAGTGACTGTCCCTCCAACCCCCAAGGCATTGGGGTCAGAGCCAGGATCTAGTCCCACCTCTGCACCTTCTAAGACGGGCAATGCCTTGGTCAAATAGCAGGTAGAGGGCGAACTCCCAGGGAGGCTGACACAGCCCAGGCAAGAGGTGTGAGCACACAGCTCAAGACGCTGGGGGTGCGAACACACAGCTCAGGGAGGAGAGGCTGGGGTGTGAACACACAGCTCGGGGAGGGGAGGCTGGGGAGGCTAGGGTGTGAACACACAGCGCGGGGAGAGAAGGCTGGGGTGTGAACACACAGCTTGGGGAGGGAAGGCTGGGGAGGCTGGGGTGTGAACACACAGCTCGGGGAGGGGAGGCTGGGGAGGCTGGGGTGTGAACACACAGCTTGGGGAAGGGAGGCTGGGGTGTGAACACACAGCTTGGGGAGGGAAGGCTGGGGAGGCTGGGGTGTGAATACACAGCTTGGGGAGGAGAGGCTGGGGTGTGAACACACAGCTCAGGGAGGGGAGGCTGGGGAGGCTGGGGTGTGAACACACAGCTTGGGGAGGGAAGGCTGGGGAGGCTGGGGTGTGAACACACAGCTCGGGGAGGGGAGGCTGGGGAGGCTGGGGTGTGAACACACAGCTTGGGGAAGGGAGGCTGGGGTGTGAACACACAGCTTGGGGAGGGAAGGCTGGGGAGGCTGGGGTGTGAATACACAGCTCAGGGAGGGGAGGCTGGGGAGGCTGGGGAGACTGGGGTGTGAACACACAGCTCAGGGAGGGGAGGCTAGGAGTGTGAACACACAGCTAGGGAAACTTAAAGTGAGAACACACAGCTTGGGGAGGGGAGGCTGGGGAGGCTGGGGTGTGAACACACAGCTCGGGGAGGGGAGACTGGGGAGGCTAGGGTGTGAACACGCAGCGCGGGGAGAGAAGGCTGGGGTGTGAACACACAGCTCGGGGAGGGGAGGCTGGGAGGCTGGGGTGTGAACACACAGCTTGGGGAGGGGAGGCTGGGGTGTGAACACACAGCTTTGGGAAGGGAGGCTGGGGTGTGAACACACAGCTTGGGGAGGGAAGGCTGGGGAGGCTGGGGTGTGAATACACAGCTCAGGGAGGGGAGGCTGGGGAGACTGGGGTGTGAATACACAGCTCAGGGAGGGGAGGCTAGGAGTGTGAACACACAGCTAAGGAAACTTAAAGTGAGAACACACAGCTTGGGGAGGGGAGGCTGGGGAGGCTGGGGTGTGAACACACAGCTCAGGGAGGGGAGGCTGGGGAGGCTGGGGAGGCTGGGGTGTGAACACACAGCTCAGGGAGGGGAGACTGGGGAGGCTAGGGTGTGAACACACAGCGCGGGGAGAGAAGGCTGGGGTGTGAACACACAGCTTGGGGAGGGAAGGCTGGGGAGGCTGGGGTGTGAACACACAGCTCAGGGAGGGGAGGCTAGGAGTGTGAACACACAGCTAGGGAAACTTAAAGTGAGAACACACAGCTTGGGGAGGGGAGGCTGGGGAGGCTGGGGTGTGAACACACAGCTCGGGGAGGGGAGGCTGGGGAGGCTGGTGTGTGAACACACAGCTTGGGGAGGGGAGGCTGGGGTGTGAACACACAGCTTGGGGAGGGAAGGCTGGGGAGGCTAGGGTGTGAACACACAGCTTGGGGAGGGGAGGCTGGGGTGTGAACACACAGCTTGGGGAGGGAAGGCTGGGGAGGCTGGGGTGTGAACACACAGCTTGGGGAGGGGAGGCTGGGGTGTGAACACACAGCTTGGGGAGGGAAGGCTGGGGAGGCTGGGGTGTGAATACACAGCTCAGGGAGGGGAGGCTGGGGAGACTAGGGTGTGAACACGCAGCTCAGGGAGGGGAGGCTAGGAGTGTGAACACACAGCTAGGGAAACTTAAAGTGAGAACACAGAGCTTGGGGAGGGGAGGCTGGGGAGGCTGGGGTGTGAACACACAGCTCGGGGAGGGGAGGCTGGGGAGGCTGGGGTGTGAACACACAGCTTGGGGAGGGGAGGCTGGGGTGTGAACACACAGCTTGGGGAGGGAAGGCTGGGGAGGCTGGGGTGTGAACACACAGCTTGGGGAGGAGAGGCTGGGGAGGCTGGGGTGTGAACACACAGCTTGGGGAGGGGAGGCTGGGGAGGCTGGGGTGTGAACACGCAGCTCAGGGAGGGGAGACTGGGGAGGCTAGGGTGTGAACACACAGCACGGGGAGAGAAGGCTGGGGTGTGAACACACAGCTCAGGGAGGGGAGGCTGGGAGGCTGGGGTGTGAACACACAGCTTGGGGAGGGGAGGCTGGGGTGTGAACACACAGCTCAGGGAGGGGAGGCTAGGAGTGTGAACACACAGCTAAGGAAACTTAAAGTGAGAACACACAGCTTGGGGAGGGGAGGCTGGGGAGGCTGGGGTGTGAACACACAGCTCGGGGAGGGAAGGCTGGGGAGGCTGGGGTGTGAACACACAGCTTGGGGAGGGAAGGCTGGGGAAGCTGGGGTGTGAACACACAGCTCGGGGAGGGGAGGCCGGGGGTGTGGACACACAACTAGAGAAACTTAAAGTGAGAACACACAGCTTGGGGCCAGAGTGTGAACCGGTAACTCAAGACCAGGATACCTGGGAGACGCATTTTCCTTCAAGCCCAGAGAGAGGCCCCGAGATCCTACTGACCCAGGTGTTTGCCCACCAGACAGCTAAGGGTCTTCACGGCCTGGTGGGAGGTGGAAACAAGGCCCCTCCGGTGGCCCCGATCAAGCACACAGGACGGCGGGCTCGGAACCACAGCAGCTCCCCAGGCAGCGGGCACTGCCCACGAGGGGTCGGTCCTGGGCATCTTGTCTCCATAAGCCCTCTGCTCAGCTGCCCTGAGGCCCTCAGCCCCACCCAGTCATCAGTCCTTTGCTTTCAGGGCCCTCAAGGACCCCGGGCGCCCCGGGGTGACAACAGGTCACACCCCCTGCCACACGGTGACCGTACCCCCAACACACACCCCCACAGCCTGGGGCGAGGCAAGCCAGAGGCGGACACAGGGCAGGGATCCCGGGGCACCGTGTTCCTGGCCTGCCTGCCCTGCTCCTCACCCTCTGCCCCCCAGTCTCCTGCCTACGGACTGCGTGGGCCCCCGCAGCCACCAAGTGCTACGCACACAAATGTTTATTTTTTTCTCTAGAGCAGAAAAAAGAAAAGACAAGAAAGAAGAAGGATGGCTTATCCGGAGGGTGAGTCACTGGGGACGTTCGAGCAAACGGCAGACGGCACAGCCCCAGCACCCCCTGGGCAGGGCCGGAACTGCCCCCACTCCTCCCGAAGTGCAGGGGGTGCCCGCTGGCCTCCGGGATGGCAGCCTCCTGCGGCCAGTGCTCCAAGGACAGCCACTCCCTTGGGGGGTCCTCGCTGACCACCTTGTCCTTCTAGGCCCTTCAGGAGCAGGCAGCTGTCCAACAGCCTTGGCCCCCATCACACCCCTGGGAGAAGGGGCTACCCCTATCGGCAAATCTGGCTTGTCTGGGTGTCTGAGCCACCTCGTTCATCTCGTGGTGACCAACCAAGAGAGCCAGCGGCACAGACAGTAGCCACTGTCAGCTGGCAACCAGGACAGAGGGTGACCCTGTCTCACAGTCCATGAGGCTGCTGAGGGGCACAGTCCCCGAGACCTCTGGTCCCTCGCAGCCCCCCCTCCATCACCAGGCTACCCCCCAACCCCAGAGAAGGCAGGGGCAGGTGGGAGTCCTGAATGCCACTCAAGGCCAGATCTCATGCCTCCCCCAACCAGGATGGAGCCCCCAGCTGGTCAGTACGGGCTGGCTCCTCAAGAGCAAAAATGACACCCTGGGAGCCCCCAGTGCCCCCCTGGATAAGGGCTGGCCCTTATCCCATCAAGGCACGATGGAAAAGCCACTCTGGCCAGACATGGGGACCCGAGGGCTAGAGAGGGCCAGACCCAGGGGTCTAGAGACAGCTCCCCACTCCTGAGGAAAGGGGCCAGCGTCCCCAGCTGGACGAGGAGGACCTGAACCAAAGGCTGAGAGAAGCTGCCGTCCACCCTGGCTGTGTCCCTGTTGTGGGAGCAAATCTGGCCCCGGGGGGTTCAGGAAAAGAGAACCGCTCCAGCCACCTCGTGTGTCTCCAGGAGCAGCGCCCAGTGGTGACGGCTGAGTCACCGCCGGGTCTTTTTAAGGCACAGCTAAGCACAAGGGGGCAATTTAGGTCTTTTTGAGAAGACAGGACAGCGTGTGGCGGAGAACGCCAGGTCAGAGTCGAGCGAGGAGCCGCGTGCCCACCAGCGTGATGCCCTCCGGGCCCTGCACGGTGGGGGGCCCCAAACTGCGGCAGGAGGGACTCGGGTCGGACCGGAGCGAGGTGCCCCCCGTAAGCGGGACGTGCGTGGGCCTCCGCTCGCTGGCTTGGGGGTAGGCCTGCCTTGCTGTATGGCTGGGCCGTCACATCCGTGAGGGGTCGTGGCCCTTTGAGAGACTTCCCAGGAGGGAAGTCCCTGCCCCATCCCGACCTCCTGTCCCGGGAAGCAGCCAGAGGAGGGGCGAGTGGATAAAGGCTGTGTGCTGGGGTCAGGGAGATTGGCTGTCCTGAGCTCTGGTTCTAGAAGCTTGAAGACCCCAACTGCGGCCAGGAGCCCTGGGGGTGTGGGCAGGGAGGCTCTGGGTCTCTGTCATTTCCCACCCCTCCGCCTGTGTGTCTGCTGTCCTGAGAACACCCCCCGAAGCCCCTCCTCGCTGCCCCTCCTCGCCGCTCCTGGGTCGAGCAGCTGAAGTCAGCAGGCCTCTGCAGAGCACGGCCACTAGACCCGAGGGGAGGGGACAAGCAGCGTGTGGCAGCCCCCGGGAGGTGCCCGTCCTGCCTCGGGGCGGCCGGGGCCTTCCGCCGTCACAGCCCCCGCGTCGCCCTGGGCCCCGCATCCCGAACCACATCCCGGACCCCCCACCTCCGCCCGATGATCCCCGTGCGGTGGCACCAGTTTCTTACAGACGCAGAACATAATAATCCCCAATGATGCCAAGCCCAAAATAACCCCACAATGCGCCGCGTGCCGAGCTCCCACAGGAGAACGTAACTGAGTCAAGCACAGCTGTAGAACCGCTTTAAAAATACACAAAATGCACAAACACGAGGGCGCCCGCCTCCGCCCACCGTGCCTCCACAGGTAGGGGGTGAAGGTGGGGGCATGCGGGGAGGGGGCCCTGCCCCACACCTGGGGCCGACGGGAGGCCCCGGGGCGGCAGGCGGGGTGGAGGGGCGGACGGGCTCCCCGAAAGTGCTCTCAGGCCCTCTGCCTCCCACCCTGTGTTTGGCAAGCCCCCTGGGAGCTCCGAACCCCCAGCCCTCCCCGGCCCTGCCCCCAAGACCACACGGACAACTGCTCCCCCTGGTCTCGCCCAGTGCTGGGCCTGCAGAAAAGTGGAGCAGCCCAGGCCTCTACCTGCCCCTGCCCACTCTCCTGGGCTCCCTGCCCACACTGGGGGTAGCGGATGGGCCACTGCGTTGTGGGGACCTGCCCAGAAGGGGCAAACGTGGGCCTGCAGGGTGGCCAGTCCTCCACGCCCGTCAGCCCAGTCCTCTTGGGGGCATCCCTGTGGGCATCCCTGGCCCCTGCCCTGGGCAGGTAGACAAGGGGCCTCGTGGGCCTCCTGTGCCTCCAGCCCTGGGACAGCCAGCACCCAGTGCCAGGTCCCCGGGCCTCGGCTGCCACAGCACAGGGCCTAGGAACGGGCTGGCTCTCCGCACCCCACGGCACCAGGGGCTCTTCCTCCTGCAGAGGCCGACCCAGCCCTCGTGAATGGCTAGAGAAGCCCACAGGTGACCACACCCTCCCCCCACACTCAGGAGCCTCAATCACGAGGGCAGCTCCAAGGACCCGACTGGGCCCTACACCCCAGGACCCCGGTCAGGAGGGCTGAGGTCGGCATCAGGCCACCCCCTTCCAGTAAAGGGACTGGGCCCACACAGGTCCAGCCCAAGGAATGTAGATCCGTGGCCTTGGACAGCCGGCCTCCACTGAATGACGTCAGTGCTAAGCAGACCCTCCACTGCAGCCCACCCACCCGGAAGGCAGCCACGCCAGGCCACACACACCAGGCCACCCCACTCCAGGCCACACTACGCCAGGCCACACGGCACCAGGCCACATGGCACAGGCCGCACCTCGCCAGGCTGAAGGGTGGCTGAAGGGAGGGCTGGATGGGTGAAGGTGATGAGAACAGGTCACAGAAAGAGTGACGTGGACAGTCTGCTCAGCCCCTCAAGACAAAGCTCTGCCCAGAGGAGCACGAGCTGGCTTTGTTCTGGGAGCCGACCCCCCCGCCCGCCCCTCTGTCACCCCCAAGCCCATCAAGGCAAACGGAGGTCAGCGTTGCCCCCCTTCACTGCCTGCTGGCTGAGGCAGGCAGCCCCCTGATGCTCCGGGGTTCTGCTGCGGCCCGGAGGAAGTGGGCCAGAGCCTGGTTGCTCAGGAACTGGTCTGGCAGTCACGGGATCTGCTCTGCGGCAGGCGGCCTGCGGAGAGCTGCACAGCGCAGGAGGCCTCGGCTCCAGCCTGGGGCCGAGCGCACGGGGAGCACCGCCGCCCGGACCTGGGGAGCCCCCCGGGAGCCCAGACCCCCTGCCCGCCCCCAGCGAGGCTCAGACACGGTGCTGGGTGAGGAGGTGTTTGATCTTTGGGCTCTCGAGAGCGTCCCTCGCTGAGGAGTGCAGGAAGGGCTTTTCCGCCGGGCTCTTCCCTGATGCCGGCCGCAATCCTGGGGGCACGTGGAGCACAGCAGCCTACTGCAACGGGGACACAGGGACCCACTGCTGGGGTCTGCCGGAGTGTAGACAGGGCATCCCAGGGGACTGTCCAGGGGCACGAGGACCCCGGATGCCGGCAGTGGCACATGGACATTGGGCCTGGCTTTTCTGTGCTGCGCGGACAAAGGGTGGTGCCCAGCAGGGCCTGGAGGACCGGCCCTGGGGGCCCACGGACGAGGTCGGGGAGCTGTCCACTCCTCAGTGCTGAGATGGGGAGTCAAGGCCCCCACAGCATGGTCAGCGTGTCCGGGCCCCCATGATCCCCCTCCCTGAGGGAAGGAGGGACCAGCACCGGACGAGCTCCTGCCTGCTCTGTGCACAGATGCTCCTGTTTAAGCAGACAGCACAGGGCGTCACCTGCTCCACTGCCTGCTGGCAGGTCGCCACCCCCAGCCTCAACGTCCTCATACTTAAAACGGGGCAATAACAAGACCAACACTGGGAAGGCTGAAAATAAAACGCAAAAGCGGGGGTCTCCCAAGACCAGGCCGATAGGCCAGGCCCCCGGAAAGGGTGGCTTGCACCTGTTCCTGGCCGGGAGCCCCAGTCAAGCCTCTATCCCTACCACCTGGGAACCATTTAGGTACCTCCCCAGGCCCGCCTGCTCTCCTAGGCAGAAAGGGCTGGGTGAGTGACCTATAAGCTCTGGGGAGGGGGGTGGACCCTGCCCGGCTCCCTGCTGCTCAGGGTGGCTGCTCTGAAGACCGGGGGAGGGGGGTGGGGCAGGCAGAGGGCAGCAGCAAGGGCTCCCCGTCCTAAACAGCCCCTCTCTCCCGGGCTCACTCTAGGCCAGCGGCTGCTGCATTCGAGCCAAGAGGAAATACTTCGCCAGCTGCTCTCCTGCAGGCAAGACCAGCCCTGGGTCTCTGCCCCCTCCTCCTGTAAACCCGGGTGGCTCCCATGAGGCAGGACAGAGTGACACCAGGTCCCGGTAGGGGGACACTGGAGGCCGGCGGCCCTTCCCCTAGGGCACTGGAGGGGTGAGGCACAGTCCCCAGGCCCTCTCACCCGCCTGCCACAGGCCTGAGGCAGAGCAAAAACCTCTCACTTTGCCGGCTTGGCATTTCTGAAGGGTGACACAGATGCCTTTTTGTGTGAACAAACACTCCCGCACCAGCGTGCGGGCTGACAGCATCTCCCCACAGCTCTGGCTGCCAGCGCAGGCAGGGGGCAGAGCTGGGGGCCCAGAGCACGCCATGGTCTGGCCTGTGGGACAGTGGGATGGTGGGACGCCTCTGACCTGACCTTCACCGGCCCCTTCCCCCTCTGTGATGTGCTGGCCCAGCCCCCCCCCCCCCGGCCCCCAGGAAAGAGACTGACCCGGAGTTACTGGGGCAACACCCGCTGCTCCCCCAGGGCAACGGGCCCTTTCAGAGCTGTGCAGTCAGGGGGTCCTGCCACTGGGCAGGGGTCCCGGCCTGCCTATGTCCCCCCACAGGGCTGCCATAGGGCTCCAGCACAGAAATATGGGGACTGTGGCCTTAGAGCCAGAGGGGCTGGAGGGGGGCCAAGGTCAGGGGAAAGGAGTCCGCGTGGGAAGCAGGGTCCACGTGAGACCCCTCCAGCTCCCGGGGTTAACTGGGCCTCCTGAGGTCCATCTTTATTAACCACATTCTCCCTGATGGTTTCTGGCCTGTCGCAGCTCTGGGCTCCAGGCCTCATGCCGCGGACCCCCCAACCCTCACCTCGGAGGCAGTGGGGCCTGGGGAGTGTGGTGGTGCCCTGGCCTTGCTCTTGGTACACGGGGCCCACGGCCGCCCCGCCTGAGCTGTCCTAAGTTGTACCTAAGTCCTGATTCCAGACGGCCCAGCAAGGGCCCCCCAGAGCCCACCCCCTGGGAGCTGGCGAGAAGCCCCTATCTCGGTGGAGCAAACAGCTGGCACGTCCCTCACACTCCCTACGGGATGAGGGCCTGGCACTCGGAGAGGCCACTGTCTGGCCTAGGAGCCCACAGCCCAGGGAGTGGCAGGGGTTTGGAGCAGGCCTCGGCCCCACCCTTGGCCTCTGCTGGGTCCCCAGGGGGAACCAGCTGGGGGTGAAGGCCTTGAGCGGGACCAGGCTTGTGAATTAGCCCTCTTTCTATTCTCTGGAGGCTGCAGGAACATTCCACAGGGCCCACATCTTGATTCTGCTCAGGGGGCCAATCAGAGGCTCTGAGAGCAGTGGGGAACTTTGTGACGGAGGTGCCCCGATACCACTGCCACGCACGGCCTCCAGGCTCGGCCACAGAAAGGAGACAGCAGAGAGAGCTTGGCCCCCGCTGGCCTGTCCCCTAGGAACCCTGGGGTGCACAGCCCAGCGGGTGGGCACCCTGGCTCCCCAGCTTCTCTCAGGAAAGCCCAGCGGAGTCGCTGAGGCCCCGGGTGCGAACAAGAGACCCTGCTCGCGCTGTCCCAGGGAGCATCAGCCCAGGGAAACTGAGGCCCGCACGTGAGAGGCTGAGCCAGCCGCGTGACTGCGCATGAAAGCTGCCAGCAGCTGCCCTCAGCTCTGGGCTCCCCAAATGGAAGCGGGAGAAGCAGAGGACGGCTGGCTCTCCAGGGAACAGCTGGGTCCTGGAGAGCACCAGGGCGGGCTGGGGGAGGCTCAGCCCCTTCGGCCACCGCCCGGGGCGTGGGGGAGGGCAGCGGTCACCAACCGCGGCCGGGCCAGACCACTCATGCGCTGCCCACGGCACACTGCTATTAGCCCATTTCACAGGTGAGATGTTCAGGCGAGGCCCCCTGCCCAAGGCCACACAGGGGCTGGTGGCAGAACTGGGAGCTGACCCGAGTCTGCCCCCTGCTCTGGGTGTCCTCCCAGCCCTGGACCGGGCCTGGGCTTCACCGGCCAGCCAAAGCCAGCCTGCAAGAGTGGGACCCCTCGTGGACCTGATCTCCACTCCCCACCCACCCTGACACCTGAGTTTCCTTGAGCGTGGTTCTCCGGATGGCAGAATCACCCGGGAGCCTGTTTAAAAGGCCCACTTCGTTGGAAACGGCCCAAACCCTCTCAAGCCTGCATTTTCCACACTCCCAGGCAACACATAAAGCCTACTAGACCTGGAGAGCTGCTCAGGGCCACGCTGGGGTGGCCCTTGATGAAAGGGGCATTTGGGAGACCCCACCCCTCGAGGTGGCCATGACCAGTGGCTGGCAGGCCCCGGGAGCAGCCGTTCACTGAAGGAGGGCCCATCCAGGACCTACCTGGCCTCCAGATCCCCCTGGAGGCCAGGACCCCCAGGCCCCCTCCCTCCCCACCTTCCCCTGGGAGCCTCTGGAGGCTGTGCCCAGCCCAAGGAGAGCCTGGGGTCCTGGGGACCCAGGAGGCAGGCCAGTCAGGGGCTCTGGGGAGAGCAGCTCTCATGCACTTAGCACATCCTCAGCCCGTGGGGCCCAGGGTGTGAGATCCGGGCCCCTGCCTCTGGCCTGCAGGTGTTTGGGTAGGGGGTGGGGCGCGTGCACAGCACGACTATTGTGGAGGGCTGAATGGTGGCCCCCATGAGATGCATCCACACCCCAGAACTTATGCAGAGAAAGGTCTTTGCAGGCGTAACCAAGTTAAGCATCTTGCGATGAGCTCATCCTGGATCGCTCCAGGTGGGTCTTAAATCCAATGACAAGTGTCCTTAGAAGAAAAGGGGAGGACACACAGGGGGCCGAGCCACGTGAACACAGAGGCAGAGGTTGGAGGGGAGCAGCCACAAGTCCAGGGATGCCAGGGACCCCAGGGTCTGGAACAGGCAGGAAGGGTCCTCCCTTAGAGCCCCGCAGGAGTGCAGCGCCGGGCACCCTGGTCTGGGGCTCCCAGCCTCCAGACCAGGATGGAGGTTTGTGGTCATTTGTCCTGGACGCCGCAGGCACCGAGCAGCTCTCGGGCTGGGCTGGAGGGGCGTCTCACATGGGGTTCGTGGAGAAATCAGCCTTTCTGATAAGATGGGTGCCTCTGCTGGTCTAGCTGCCGGCGGGGCGGGGGTGGGGGCGGCGGGGCACCCAGACAAGGTCCACTAAGGCCCAGGGCCCCGGAGCCCCCAGCGCTGGCAGGGAGCTCTGAGCTCTGCACAAATGACTTGGTCGGAACCCCAAGCTGCTTAGAGGAGGACCCAGGGGGACAGACGGTTAGGTGACCGCCACGGGTAAGGGGAGCAGGGGAGGCGAGGCTGGGGGAACCAGGTGCCTAGCCTGGGTCAGAGGCCTCCCTGGGCTCGTCCTGTGAGACGGACCAGAGGGACGTTTGGGATTCTGCACCCCCACTTCCCTGCCTTTCTGTCTCCCCCGGGTCAGCAGCTCAGGCCACGCCGTCTCTGACATCCCCATCACGCCTGCGTCTCCCCACGCCCCTCACGCTGGCCCGGCTGCCGAGCCCCATCAGCTGGCGGGAAGGGCCCCTCTCTGAGGACGGCAGAGTCTCTGGACCCGGTACGCCAGCCAGCTCGCCTCCTTCCCCTGGGCAGCCTGGGATTGAGTGTATGTGCACGGGCAGTGCCAGGGTACACGGGGGTCAGCGGGGACAGGGGGGAGGTGACGCAGCGGGTGCCGACCCCACGGGTGAGTTGAGTGTTCGGGGCCTTTCCCGCGCAGCTTCTGGGCTGATCGGACAGCCCTGCCCCAGACCTTCCCAGACCCGGCTGGTTTGCCCTTGAGTGCCTCCCGCCTCCCGCCCCCCGCCCCGAGCCTCCCACCCACGGGGGGCTGATGCACAGCAGGAGCTGAGGAGACAGGTGAGGAGCCTGCTCTGTGGGGGCGGAGACCCCAGCATCCATGCCCCAGAGGCTGCTGGGAGCACCGAGGGGGTGGAAAGAAGGCAGGAAGAAGAGCCTCGAGGGGCCGGTGGGGACAGGGGTGGGCACCCTCCCCAGACCACGGTGCCTGGGAGAACACACATCCACACCCACAGGGGCCTGGGCCAGGCTCAGCGGCCGGGAGCCCAGGGGCCCTGCTGACCTCAGGGCCCCTCTCCACAGCCCAGGCTGCCAGTTCCTTGCTGAGCTAGGTGACCAGGCAGCCTCCTTTGTCCCCCGTGCCGGGCGGGCGGAAGGGACAGAAAGCTCCATTCGTAGCTGGCTGGCTGCTGCCGCTGGAGCCAGCTCCCCGAGCCCTTCCTCCCTGAGCTGTGCCTGTTACACAACAGACCTAAGAATAATCCAGAGGGCGGGCAGTGCAGGGGGGACGGAGCTGTCCTGCCTCCCGGGACCCCTCAAGCTGGGGGTGGGGGGGAGGGCCGATGGCACAGCAGCCCTGCTTCTGCCCAGGGCCTGAGGCCATCTGGAGGCGCGAGGGGCACCGGGGTTGCACCCACCCCGGCACCCGGGAGACCGGGTAGCACACAGGGTCCCGGCGCCCAGGGGCTGGCCGGGCCCCAAAGGCTCAGGGCCCTCTGTACCCAGCGGTCCTTGGGGTCAAAAGGCCCGACCAGGCCTGTAACAGAAGCTGCTTTTCCGGTGGGTGTGATCCCGAGCCCCCGATGGCTGCGCCCTCCCGGCGCACAGGACCCGGGGGGCTTCGGTGGACACGAATGCAAACGGGGCGGGGTGGGGGGAAGGCGGCCCGGCAGGGACAGGGGCGCCCACCGGCAGCCCAGCCCGTGCCCTGCCCTTCGCTGGAGCAGGTGGCAGGCAGCCTGCCAGTCAGGCCGGACTCCCTCCCTTCTGGGGAGCAGGCGGCGGGCGGGTGGGACAGGTCCCAGCTAATGAAGTAACAGAATGTGTACAAACGGGCCCATAGTTCTCCATCTACTGCAGACGTTAAAAATTAAAATCCAATTACAGCCCCCACTGTCAAACCTGGCTCCTGCCA
The DNA here is from genome assembly GCF_018350215.1 of Panthera leo. Taxonomy (NCBI): domain Eukaryota; kingdom Metazoa; phylum Chordata; class Mammalia; order Carnivora; family Felidae; genus Panthera; species Panthera leo. Next base: position 1,231,600 of record NC_056686.1, on the reverse strand, counting down.
CGTAAACCAATCCGTGCGCCTGGAGGGAGGGGGAGGTTATGTAACCTGAACTCCCAGCTTCAGGGAGGGCCCGGGTGGGCCTGACACCCCCCCCCCACCGCACTAGGAGGGTCCTGCAGGGGGTCAGAAGTCCCTCTGGCACCCGTGGGACTCCACAGACCCGGCTCAGACACCGGAGGGGGAGGTCCCTGCCCGATCACCTTCAGGAGGGGGCACTTCCAGCCCGCCGGATACCCTCCCTATGCTCCTAACTGTCCCCCGACGGCAGCCGCAACAGCTGTGCTGGTGGCCGGATGACAGACCCCACCCCAGCTCCGTGCACACTTCATAGCTCAGGTGGGCCAGGGTCCAAGACGTCCAGGCCGCCCGGCCCACCCTCTGGGAAGCCCCAGGTACGGTGGGCCTGCCCACCCGTGCTCGGGCCGAGTCCCCCCACCTCAACCCCAAGAAGTAGCCGCTCTCTTGCCTCCCGGGGCCGAGCCGCAGCTTTGGGCCAGGACAGGGCTACTGACGTGCTCAGCCTCGGGGAAGGGGACTGTGAGGGCCCCTCCGTCAGCCAACGGCACACACCCCGCCTGCCACACGCCGGCCTCCTCTCCGGAACCCCCGGACTCTCTCCATAGGGCCCCGCACAGGATGTGGCCCTGGGTTAAGTACAGACGAGGGGGTTGCTGGGGGCCCCAGAGCCATCTCTTCTGTTACACCCGGCGGGGGACCGGAGCTGGGTCCTGGGGCGGACAGGCAGGCTCCTGACCCCACTTCTGACCCGCCCCCCAGTCTGTAGCGCCTGAACTCCCCTCCATGGTTACAGCTCCCTGATTAAGTCTTTGGGCTCAAAAGACCCCGGTAGGACTCAAACGGGCTCATGACAGAAGCGTTTCGGCACGGTGGCCCAGGTGTCAGGAGAGCTGAGCGTCACCTCTTAGAGACCAGGGCATAGGGCACAGGGAGGACACAAATGAGGTACAGTTCCAGGGATGAGGGGTGGAGACAGCCATGGGAGAAAGGCCACCTGGGTGGGGAGTCAGTGGTCATTCTGTCTGCCTCAAGGGTCATTGGGTGTGTGGGCGGGGGGAGGCCTCCTGTTCCCCCGGCATCTTCCCTCCGCCGGCTCCCAGAAGCATCCACCTCCCCTAAGAAACGCCCCGTCGCTCTGCCAGCAGGCCCTGAACTCCAGAGCAAGTTCTGCTTCCCCAGCACCAGCGCCAGCACCCTTCGGACGGCCTGGGTAGGGCCATCCCAGAGCCCAGCTGGGTCCCCTGTGGGGGCAGGTCCCCCCACCCCAGCCCCTGCTGGTCAAGGGCCAGAGAGTCACCTGCAGCCAAGCGGACGTACCCACTCCAGGGAACCACATCCCACCCAGCACCTCACCACAGACCCAAATGTCTGGGGTGCTTGGGCTCCATCCACATCCAGTGAGGGGACAGGGCGCCCTCTCCGGGCTCAGCAGGGCGCAGTCTGAGCACAGGGTCACAGCCCCAGCGCGGTATCCACCCTAAACCTGGAGAGCAAAGTTCGCAGGGAGGTAGCCCCAGATGCCTCCGCGCGCACCTGCGGCCCCCAACAGAGCCCAGGACCCCTCACCTGCCCCCGCGATCCCACCCCGCCCCCCCCAAGATCGGAGCCCTCCCTCCCGGGTCCGGAGCTCGGAGGCCCCTGGCTCCACCGCGGGCGGGCCGAGGCAGCGGGGCGCCCCCTCTCCGCGCGGTCCCCGACCCGCCCCGAGCAGCGGCGCCCCCGCGCGTCCACCGAGCCCGGGCGCAGCAGCAGGGGCGGCGCGGCACCTACTGTGCTTCCGCGGGGCGGCTCCCGCGTCCATTGTCTCCGCGGCGGCTGCGGCTGCGGGGGGCAGCTGCGGCGGGGGCGCCTTCAGCAGCCGGCCTCGGGCTGGGGCTCGGGCGGCATCGCCCGGCAGGCTGGGCGGCCCGCGGCGGGCTGTGCGCGCTGACACTGCGCCCCGCGGAGGCGCCGCGCGCGAGGAGAGCGCTGTCACTCGTGCCGCCCGCACCACACCCCCTGCCCGCCCCGCGCGGGGAGGGGGCCGGGGGCGCGGGCTCGGCGGCGGGCGCTGAGCCGGGCGCGGGGCGCAGAGTCGAGGGGCGCGGGGCGCAGAGCTGGGCGCGGGGCGCAGAGCTGGGCGCACGGTGGGGCCAGCAGGCTTTCCCCGCAGAGATGCGGCCTCGTCGCTCCCCCTACCTCCCCCTACACGCCCCTCCGCTTGGCCCCAGGCGGTGGGACCGGGAAGGGGGCGGACCAGACCGAGAGCCGCTTCCCCATCCAGGGGCCGGGCGCTTGCGGAGCAGGTGGCTCAGCGCAGCAGCGAGACAGGGGTGTTTGCCAGGCTCTACCCCTCCCCCAAGACGTAAGGTGGCAAGCGCAGAAACCTGCGTAAGTATCTGGACCCGGTGGGCAGATCCTCGGCCGGGCACAAGGCGCCCCTCAGTTCACACCAGCGGGCAGCGCCCTGGGTGGGGGGAGGGGCGCTTAGCGCTGTCTTGGAAATGTGACTCCCATGCTAGAAGGAGCACCAAGGGCAAAGTGGGGGCTGGCCCACTGCCTCCCCTCCCCAAACTGGCCTCGGGCCCCGAGGGGGCCACGACCTCAGCATATGTCCCCCTCACGCAGCTCCGGGTCTTGGAGGGCCCCAAAACCTGCCGCAGAGACAAACCCCGAACGCTTGGGGGCCCTCCCTCATGGGACCTTCCCATCAGACCAGGTTTCCTGGGATTCCCCCACCTCTGTCCCCACACCCCACTCCCTCCTGCAGCAGGTGGCAGTGGAGGAGGGGGGAGGCAGGTCAAGAGAACGTGTCCAGCTGGGCAACGGTGTGCAGAGGCCAAGACTCCCAGCAGCTGGCCCTGGGCTACCTGACAGCAGGAGACCAGATGCAGAATCACGTCCAGACCCCCAGAGACCCCCAGTTACCCTAAGTTAGCCTCAGCCCCCCCACGGACTCCCAGTTAGCCTCAGCCGAACCCCTCCCTTCTCCGGGCTTCAGTGGCCCCGGGTATAGGACCCTCTGGTTTCTAAGGTTCTCTGCACCGCCCCCCCACGACAGGCCCAGGCTAGGGGCTGCTGCTGCGGCCTCGTCCCCGCCCCCACCCCTGACAGCAAGAGCTGGGCTGAGTGAGAGGGCAGACCCACATGACACGGACGGGTGACGGAGCCTCTTGGAGCCTGCAGGAGCCACACTCAGGCCAGGGCGAGACTCCCGCTTAGGGCCCCGTGACCTTCTGTGACCACACCGAGGGTACCCACACTCCTCAGCCTCAGAGACATCACCGCAGCGGCCGAGCCGGGCCTCCTTCCGCCCTTGGCTCATCCCCGGGCTCTCCAAGGCTTCCCCAGACGGACAGGCCTGAGTGCCCCCACCGTCCCTGCCCGGCTGAGAGCCCTGGCTGGGTGCAGGCCAGAGTGGGCGGCACCTCCAGCCATACCCACCTGCACACCTCCCCCCTCCCTCTCCCCCACAGCGTGGGGCTCAGCCGGGGGGAGGAGGTGGCTCGCCTCTTGGGGACACAGACGTCAGTCCTGGGGGCAAGGCTGCCTGGGCCACGGCAGGATCCCAGCAGGCCTTGGGGATGCGGCCCAGGAGGAAGGAAGGGCACCCACACCCTCTGTGCCCGGAGAACAAGGCCCAGGGACAGACAGAGATGGAAACCAAGGGTGACAACGAGAACAGACGAACAGACGACACTGGGCTCCTCTCCCCCAGAGCCAAAATTGAGATGCAAATTGGAAACCACCAGGAAAGAAACCTCCATTCTGAGCCAGAGACACCAAGCATTTCAAGAAGGAGGGCGAGGGATGCGTGGGCAGGCGGGGCTCAGGGCCTCCGGGCCGGCCGGCCACACAGCCGGAGAGAGGCCGCTGCACACGGTGGATGGTGTGTACACATGCCCACTGTGACCACCAGGTCCTCTGGAAGTCGCCCGGCAGCCAGGACGGCCCGCCTGCCCCCGTAGCCCTCCATCGGCCCCACTGAGCACAGTCCTAGCCAGTCTCCCAGACCCACTCTGGCCCCCCGCCTCCCCAGGCTCACCCCACCCGTGCTCCTGGAACACAGGCCTGACCAGGCGGTTCCGGGCTCCAAACCTTCAAGGACTCCGCTCTCGGGTCATGCAACATCAGACCCTTCAGCCTGGCACCCAGGGGGCCCAACCACATGGTTTCCAGGACCTAGAGCAAGGGTGCCTCTCTCAGGAAGCCTTCCCTGCTTGCCCTGACCCTCGAGCTCGCCCACTCTGAGACCGCACCATCCACGGTCTGAGCCAGAGAACTTCACACGCATTGTCACAAGGGCCTTGCCCTTGTTTTGAGTCTCGCCGCCCAGATCATGAGGTCCCTGCAGGCAGGGCAGGGACCACGTGCCCACTGCTCTTCCTACACACGCCGGCTGGGCCCAGCTTCAGGCAGCTCAGGCGTGTGTCTGCTCCGCCTTGGCGGAGAGGAGTCCAGCCAGACTGACCAGCTGCCCCATGTACACGAACACTGTCCCCGCGAGTGGCGCTGCCCGGCTCCAGCAGTAACGGGCGCCGGGGGACAGCAAGGACACACGGGCCCAGAGAGGCGTGCATGCAGGCAGCCAGCGGCACAGCGAGCGCGGCCCGCGGGGGGAGGGGGGGGCAAGCGCGTACGCGCCGAATCAATAAGCCTAATTAGGTAAATGTGCAATTCTCGACCGGCTAAATTTAGGAAGTGTGTGTTTCATTTTTCAGCAGCATCTGGTCTTAAGACGTCCCGTTCTCAATCAGAACTCAAGACAGTGTACGGGGATCAGACCTCCGCTCCCCCCCGGCTCCTGCTTCTCAGGGAACACACAGCCTGGAGCCTGGGGACAGCCCTGGTGCCACCAGGCATCTCCCATGGGCACGGGGCTGGGGGGGCGGGGGGAGGTGTGGGCAGCCTGGCCCCCAGCGCAGGGCCGGGCTGAGCCACCAAGACCCCCCCACCAAGCATTTTCCTGTCTAGGTGGTGCCCACCGGAGGAGGGGTGAGGACCCATCTCTGATGAACCAGAGGCCTTGAAAGGCACTGCCAGCCCTCAGGGATCATTGCCTCCCGATACCACCTTTTCTTTGAGGGGGACACTGAGGCACAGAGAGGCGGCCCCAGGTCCCGGAAGACCAGGTATCCGGCCCCCAAAAGGCCTCTCTCACTGGACAGGGGTGGGTATTTCCATCTAACTCTGGTAGGACAGGGAAGGGCCCATAAGCTGGGTCAGGGCTGGGTCGAGCCAAGTCTAGTATGACCATCCACACGGTCAGAGTCTCAGCTTCTCCAGGCCAGCCCAGACCCCCCGGCAGGACAGCCCAGGTCTAGAGGGTAGGGGGTGGGAATGCTCCATGATGCTGCGGCCCCCGCGGGGCAAACCCACCGCAAGGTACCCAAGACAAGAGAAGGGTGGAGGCCGGTGGCGGGAAGCACGCAGGGGGTTGGAGAGAAAGTGGTCTCCGAGCCCTGCAGTCCGCAGGCCGCGGGGAGGTCCCAGGGGAGCTTGGGAAGGAGTGGGGTCTGGACACCGTGAATGGGGGTGACCCCAGGTGGGAGGGGACCTCCCGTCTCTGGGGCCAGTGGCCACACTCAGAGAAGAACACGCCCGCCCGGCCGGGTGCCGCGCTGCCTGGCCACTGCCCGTCTACTCTTTCGGGGCCGGCTGGAAAGAAAGGCCCGGAAGACCGTTTCACCCCACAGGCCGGGGCCGGCTCGCGCTGTTCCCTCCCTGACTGCTCCGGGCACAGAGGCCTTTGCCAGCGCATGCCGAGTGCGGGCACACGGGGCCAGCCGGGCTCACCCCCACGCCTTTCCTCGGCCTGCCACAGGGACAGGGCCGGGATGCTCCCCTGGCCCCAGGGGGAGGGAGGGAGGAGGGGCCCTCACCTTGGTCCCTCTGAGCCCAGCAGGCAGTAGATTCAACCCCGCGCTGGGCACAGCAGGAGCCCCAGGGTCAGGCGGTGCCCGGACCGGCCTCCTTCCTGGAATCGGCAGGTGTAGAGCCCCTTGCCCTCAGGCCCTACAGCGAGGAAGCTGCTCCCAGCGCTGCCCTCCCCAGGCCCCCGAAGCAGGGAGCCCTGTCAGGGGACCCCCTTCACAAACTGGGCCCCTCCCAGTCCCTGCACAGCGTGTCCCCCACCTGACAAACACCTGCCCAGCGTCCGGTCCCAGGGAAACCCACGACAGCTTCTGTTCGGCTTGATGTCGGCTGGGCTGGCTCCCTCTGGCCGGCCAGGGTGCTCAAAGAGCCAGCCCCCAGCCCGGAGGAGTCCCAGGCCCAGAGCCCCAGGCTGTGGGCTCCCCGGGCCTCACTGAGGAAATGCCCCAAGACCGGGTTCCTCCCTGCAGGACCCCCCAGCCACGGCACCCCCGTGGCCTGTCCACCGGCCTCCAGACAACCTGTGGACCACGCCTGGATCCATCCCTGCCTTTAACCAGTGACCCCTTCCCTTCTCCCTGATGTGGAGCCCCCCTTCCTGGCCCAGCCCTGGACCCCTTGCTTCCCCGCGGACTGGGCAGGAAGGTCTCAGTCCGTCTGCCAGCAAAGCCAGGTCTCTGTCCCAGGGCCCAGCACAGCCCTGGCACATGCTGGACTCCAGGCACGGGGTGGGCGCCCAGGACGTAACAACTCATGGCTGCGTTCACCCAGCCTGGCCAGGACTCGTGACAAGAAGAGACTCCTGAGGGGAGCGTGTCCCTGCCCAGGGAGTGACGAGCCCAGAGCTGTCATTGTCCAGGGAGCTGGGCCACTTCCCCCAGCCCCAGGTGGCCCTGAAGGTGAGCGCACGTCCAGCCGGCCTGGGAAGACCCTCCCTCCTGCTCCAGGCAGGACTGATTCTGGAAAGGCAGCAGGGAGGCCACGGCGTCCTACCCGCCCCGCTCCTCCCGGCGCTCGGCAGCAGGCTGAAGGCGGGAGCTTCAAAGAGTTTGGCGAACGTGGCAGATGCCATTGCACGCAGCGGGAAAGACACGCGCCTCCAAGGAAACAGCCAGGGGCTCAGACCCAGACGCGTGCGCAGGAGGCTTGCCCGCGACATTATTTATGACAGCGAGCACTCACAGGTTTCCTAGACGCTCGTGGCGGCTGCAGCGGCCACATTCATCGGACCGGGAGGCAGCCATAAAATTCAGGCTCCAGGGGCGCCGGGGCGGGGGGGTGGGGGCTCGGTCGGTGAAGAGGCCGACTTGGGCTCAGGTCACGACCTCGCGGTTCGTGAGTTCGAGCCCCACGTCGGGCTCTGTGCTGACAGCTCGGAGCCTGGAGCCTGCCTCGGATTCTGTCTCCATATCTGTCTGCCCTCCCTCCCCCCGCCACTCACGCTCTGTCTCTCAAATACATGTTAAAGAAATTAATTTAAAAAAATCAGACTCCAGAGAAAAAGGTTTGGGGGGAAGGTAGACCAAGCCCCGGGGAAGGGCTCCTCGGGGTCGGCACAGCGTCTGGAGCACAGAGCCCCGCGCACGCAAAGCCCCCACGGAAGGTGCCGGCAGGGGTGACAGATTCGGTCTCTTCTCCACATTTTCCCGTATTTTCCAAATCATCTCCTCTGACCAAGTTTTGCTTCTTGCTTTCATATTCAGGCAGGAAAACAAGAACTAAAGCAAGGTTACCAGCACAGAGCTGGCGGGAGGTCCCAGGAGCAGGGGCAGTGGATCCGAACACACTTTCAAGTGGGAAGGCGCCCGCGTCCGCACTTCCTGCCCCGGCCTCGTGGACACACACTGGCTTCCCCGCACCCCCACCCCACCCCCCACCCCGCCACGGCCTCTCCAGCCCCAGCTCTGTAAAGACACAGGCCTGGACGCACACCGTCGGGGGCAGGGGAGCACCAGGACTCCCCCGCTCCAAGCCCCGCTGTGCCTCAGCAGCCCCGGCCGCGCACTGGGGATGCCCTGGCTGCTGGCCCCGCCCACGCAGACAGGGGCCCGGCAGGGCTGGCTGGCCCTCAAAGGCCTGGGGACGCAGGAGACCAGCAGCTCCCGGTGCACACACGCCCGCCCACCCGAGGGACCTGGCCATCTCTGCACCCTTGGCCCGTCGGGTCCAACCCTAGGACCTGGCACACCCAGCAGCGTCCTGGCCCTCCTGCTGATCCTCCCCAGCCCGAGCCCTGTCTCTGGGAATCTTGCTGCGTGAGCTTGAGTTAGTGACTGAGTGTCTCTGAGCGTCACTGAGCTGCATTTAGCTCCTCAGCACACGCTGGCCCCGCCAGGGACCCAGGCTGGGCGGGGCCCACGGAAAGGAGGGAGCCGTCCTCAGCATCGATGGCTCAGCATCCCGGGTCCAGTGTCCCCCCCCCCCCCGCCCCTAGCGAGCTGCCCGGCTGCTCCAGATGGCCCGTCCCCACAGACGAGAGCGCACAGAACACTGGGGCTCTCCCACCTCAGCCCCATCTGTGCACCGGGTGGAGAAAGGACACCACGGCTTGGGACTCCCCGCAAAAGAGAAGGGAGCTGCCACCACAGCCCCTCCTCACTGGCTGAACACGTTGCATCTCGCAGGGGCATCCAGGCAGCTCAGCAACCCGGGGAGGCATCCATGACAGCCCCCAAGTCGGCAAGCGTTCCCGGGATGTCCCTTAGCGCCAGGCCTGCCCCCACCACCCCGGCTCCTTTAAATTTTTTTTTAACGTTTATTTATTTTTGAGACAGAGACAGAGCATGAACGGGGGAGCGGCAGAGAGAAAGGGAGAAACAGGCTCCAGGCTCCGAGCCGTCGGCACAGAGCCCGACGCCGGGCTCGAACTCATGGCCCGCGAGATCATGACCTGCCAAAGTCGGATGCTTAACCGACTGAGCCACCCAGGCGCGCCTATGCCCGGCTCCTTTAGAGAAGCCCTTTGTGGATCTCCTCTCCGTGTACGCCACATGGGAGCATGGATGAAGCTGATGCCCCAGGCCCCTTGCACCTCCCAAAGCACAGACCCCAGCCTCCAAAGCCCTGGAGAGAGTGCCAGTCTGTGACCAGGGGGCCATGCCCACTCAGCCCCCACAAGAGCCTAGCCGCCCCCCCCTCCCCCCCTGCCCAGGAGAGGCCCTTTGTGTCTGTCCAGCCCAACTCTGCCTGTCTGGCTCCATCCCTTCCTGGCTGGCATCCACGACCCCAGAGGCGTGAAGAGGCCGACTGCTCCCCAAACCTGGGAGCTCAAGTCTCCACCTCACCCCACTCTCTGGGTGCAGCAGGCACGGCACCCGGCACCCCCAGCCCTTTACCTGTGGGAGGGGATTAACTGGCTCTCAACGAGACCCGTTACCACGGACACACGAGATGTGGGGTAAGCAATCTGCCGTGGGCACTGCCACATTTCCTGACACCGTCCCACTGGCTCTGGCTCTGGGGCTGGGCCCCATACGGCCCACCCCGCCCCCAGCTCCAGCGGGTAGCTGGGTCTTCTCCCCCTCCAGAGTGGACTAAACTGGAACTTGGGGACCTGCACCCCATCGTGGGCACGGTGGCTGTGAGTCCCAGTGAGGGCGGCCCAGAGCAGGTGCTGGGTGACGGCACAGGCTCCGTGCAAGCCACCGACCCAGGTCCCGAAGCCCAAGAGGCCAGGGCCCTAGAGCAGGCCCGAGGCACGCCCCTCCTGGGCACTGCTCCCCCCCCCCACCCCACCCCCACCTGGGACAGAGCTGGCATCAGCCAAGCCAGGCGCCATGGCTCAAGGGAACCCGGACATACTTCAGTCCAAAGCCAGAAGGAGCCTCCCGAATGTCAGGGAGACACAACCTGCAGCTGCCGACTGTCCCCAAACAGCCTCCAGGACAGGCTGACCTGCTTCACAGGCTTTGAGGCTATCTCCTGCCCTCTTGGCTGGAAAACCTCTCTTGTTCGGTGAGGCTGCCTCAGGGAGCCTTCTGGAAGGCCCTCCAGGGCCAGACGGAGCGCCGCCACCCCGGCCCTCGGCCCAGAGCCAAGCACGGGGACTTGTGTCACACACCAGCATCGGCAAGTCAGGCATGGAGGGGACAGAGAGCACAGGGAGCACCATGAGGAGAGCACGAGGTGGGGACGGCAGGCCACGGGTGGGGGCCCCCTCCTCCGCCCCGCAGCCCTGCCCGGGCTGGGCAGCCTGCTCTGCGGCCACCGCCCTCTCCGGGCGTCCATTCCAGACTGAGCTGAGCAGCAGGGCCCAGAGCCTGGGCAGGGGGCAGTGGGCCTCGAGCAGACATGTCCCCTCGGCGGAGGAGACCCGTTGGGGCACGTCTGGGGAATGTGGGAGAACGGGCCGGGTCCGGCTCTCCGGGGCGCACAGAGCACATGCACACAACCCACTCCACACACACACGCACGCGCACACGCGTGCACAGACCCTCACGGGCGGGCGTGCCGATTCACGCCCACGCTCACTCCCACCACTGCTGTCCCGAGGGGCAGCCCCAGGGCAAGCAGCAGCCGGCCTCAGGGAGAGCGGGTCCGCGTGGGCACGCACCACCTCCCCGAGCCACAGCCCTCGCGGGGGTGAGGGTGCGCTGTCCTCCTGACCTCCCAGGAGAGCTGAGTCAGGGTCCGCCGCGGGCTGTGTCTGCCCAGGAGGAGCCAGAAGGAGCCAGGAGGCGGCAGGGCCCCCGCACGTGCGGGCAGAGGCTGCGCTGCCGGGACAGGGGACAGGCGCAGGGAGAGGACCGGCCACACGCCCGGGCTCTGCCACACCGGTGGGTGCCGGCAGCCTCCGGGCACCCCCGTACCCTGGAGCAGTGGCTGCCGAGTCCGCGGCCGGCAGGGAGCAGCTGAGCCGAGGCCCGAGGCCCGGGGCTGGGGCCGGACACTCCCTGGTGGCCGCAGTTCAGCCCACCATGCCGGGTCCTCAGGACACCGCGGCCGACGGCTCTGGGCCCCAAGGGGAGAAGCCCCCACCTCCCGGGGAGCCCGGGCCCGGCCTGCAGCTCACAGCCGGCAGATCCCCGGCGGAACACGGAGCAAATTATACAGCGGGAGAGACGCCGGAGCCACGTCTGCGGGTGCAGCCGGCTCCCACCCTTCCCTCGGGCAAGGGGCTCTCACACCTGGCCAGGCTCACCTGTGCACCTGTGCACCTGCGTAAACCCAAACGCCGGAAGCGGAAACGCCTCGAACGGATACACGGTGGCGGTCGCGTGGCCAGATCCTTATCCGGCCACCCGCCAGAGACGCGAGCACTTCACAGCGTCTGCACCACTGTCCCATCTTCCCGAAGCCGAGAGGCAGAGACGGTAGGCGCCAAAGCATCATCGCCCCGCTCCAGAGACCACGAATGTCACTGCCAGCGGGCCACAGGAAGGCACAGAGGCGACGGGCCCCGAGGTGCCCAGAGCCTCCCTGGGGTGCACAGCCCAGCTGTGCTGAGAAGCCCCAAGTCGGCCCAGGTTCCCAGGGGTCTGACGAGATGGACAGGGCTGGTGGGCCGGCCGGCAGTCCCAAAGCGGTCTTCCTAAAAGGAAGTCTGTCCCATCTGCCGCCCCTTGCCCTGGCCCTTGAGGGGAGGGACCAGGGGAGTGGCCTTGCTCGGGCCCCTGTCCCCCACCCCCAGCCCTGGAGCTGCTTGCAACTTGCCTTTGCCTGAAGCCACTGGGAGCCGCCCCCTAGACCCACCCGAGGTGCCACAGTCCCCATTCAACTAGAAGAAGCCAGGGACCTCGGGTGGGGCCACCTCAGCCCCCCATCTCGGACAAAGACCACCAAAGACATGTCAACCTCGTGCACTGGGGACAGGTGCACACCAGCCACTCTTGCCATCACGCACGGGGCCCCCCACCCACGGCAGCCCGCCTGTTCCGAGGAAGCAGGCAGAGCTCGCTCTCCCGGGGGGGAGGCTGGGACTCAGAACCACCTCACTCACCCACAGGCAGAATATTGATGTTCAGGAAAAACTGTCCACTCTCCGGATCGGGCCCTGGGTCCTCCAGCGGGGGAGCCATCACGGACGGGTGCGGGGCTCTCGGCGGTGAGGGCAGCAGGGGAGAGGTGTGGCTGGCCTGGGTCACCAGCTGGGGCCAACCACCCGAGGGAGGCAGGGAGACGCCGTTCTGAGGTCCCTCTGCCCCCCGGGCCCCTGGTGTCCCCCTCCGGAGTGGGGACTGGGCCTGTGGTTCATCACACACCTAGAGAGAGCAGGGCGGCGGGTGGGTGGGCGAAGCCTGGCCAGGCATCCAGGCCAATGCCAGGGTGGGGTTGCAGGGCACCGCTGTATGGCCGTCCTGCTCACCACCCCTCAGGGATAAACGGCCCCCCCTGGTGAGGAGTGGGTGAAGCCAGGGGGCTGGTGACCGTAGCAATGGCTCCATCACTAAAGAGCGACTGTTGTTCTGTGCTGGGATTTTTCCTGAACTCGATGAAGTTCAAAGGCAAAACAGGCAGCATTTCACAGACACCAGCCAGCCCTTTCTGCCACGATGGTGCTGGGGGGTGCTCGCCAGCCCTGGGCCTCAGAGGGGTGACCCCGGGCCACAGGAGCGGCCCGAGGAGGCTGCCCCTGGACCCTTTCCACAGCCCTCGGCTCCCACGGCACCGTCACCCCCAGCCCGGCGGCTCAGGCCACCTGTGGGTCTATGCAGCAGATGGAGCCACTTTGGTGTCTGAGCCCCTGAGTGGCCCAGGCTCCACCTGCCTCCTGGCGCCCCCTCCCCAAGTCTTAGTCCCGCCGGCCTGTGCGCAGGCTCCTCTCCTACTTGGAGCCCCCACTCCATCCATCCACCTCCCCCACACACGCCGGACCAGCTCCTTCCAGAGACTTCTTCCTCCCTGGGAGCTAGAGAGAGGCCGCAGAGGCCGAGGTGGGAGGCCACTGGGCCCAGGACAGAGCTTCTGGGCTTGGCCCCCGGGTGGACATCAGGATACCTGGCCCCTCCAGCCACCCAGAGCCACATGCTCTGCCCGAGTAGGCAAATGAACCGAAGGTGGGCAGGCCCTCTCCCGAGGTCCCCGTGGGTCAGGCTTAGCGCATGACTCTCCTGAAGCCCAGGCCTCTGGGGCTCCCTCCGCCCCCCCCGGGGGTCTATCCCTCCCTCACCCCGCCTACTTCAGCCCCTCGGCCTCCACCCAGCCTCTCCCATCCAAGACCGGCAACTGACCTAGAACTAGCCGGCCAGGAGCTCCCTGGGGTCCTACGCCCCCGAAGAGCACGGGGCGTGGGCACCCGGCAGCCCGAAGGCCAGGGCGCCAGGACTCACGGGGCCCCTCCGGCCCCAGCCCTGCTGTGCCTGCCACAGCCTCTCACAGGCCCGCCCTCCACCCCCGGTCACCCCTCCAGATGCCCTGGCTCCAGGTTCACCCGAAGCTGTGGGGTCCCCCGGCCCGAGCTCACCCGAGGCCGCCAGCCACACAGCCCACGAGGCCAGAGCGAGCTCCTGCCACCGTCTCAGCCGGCTACTGCCGGGTTCCGAGTAGGCACGGCGGCTTCCTGCTGCAACGGGAGCCCAGGATCCGTGCCTGAACACGTCTGCAAGCACAGGCCGGGCGTGGGGCTCGGCGGGACTGGCGCGGTAGAACCTAATTAGGCAACAGCACCACACCGCAAGCCGAGACAAGGCCGTTGAGGACCATGAGGTCAGCCGTTGGCACGGGCCCGGCTGCACCTTGCCGTGTGAGCTGAGCCCCTCACCACCCGCCCCTGCCCCTCAGACCACGCCAGGGCCCCTCGTGGCACCCCTCGGACACACCCGGCCCCTACAGTCCACGGGCCTGCGGCGGGGTCAGCAGCCTTGTGGGGTGGGGGCTGCGGGCGGGAGGACCCCCAGCGGATGGTGTGGGGCTGTCCCCAGCCAGGCCTGCTCCTCCTCGCAGAGCCCCAGGCCGAGGAGGGGGGCCCTCTGGTGCCAGGCCTTCAGCTTGCTCAGACCCCCATCCAGATGCCAACGTCGAGTCCTGGGAACTGGCCACTGCCCACGGGTGACCGGTCATGGATGACATCGTTCAGTGCCGGGCTGGGTCCACTTGACCCCTGTCCTCCAGCGTCGGCCTGTTTAATCAAGACATACAGCCCGGGCCCAGAGAGGCCAGAGAGCGGCCCAGCCCCGAGCCCAAGTGCCAAGGGCGCGGTGCTCATGCCCAGAGGTACGCCCACCTCCACAAAATGGCCAGCCCCCGCCCGCGGAGCCCCCAGAGGACAAAGTGGTTGCCATTTGGCCTGCACTTGTCAGTCCGTAGTGCTCTGCCCACAGGGAGGGCTGGCGTGGACCCTCAGTGACTTCCACCCCTGACAACTCGCCTCCAATGTCCACAGCGCCCCTGCCGTGCCCTGCAGAGCGGCCGGCTGGCCAGAGGAGTTCCCCGGGGGCCACCGCAAGCCCCGGCCTGCTCCCGACATCCTCTGTGTCACTCCCCGGGCGTCCCCTGGCTCAGAAAGACCCCAGGGGTGGGGAGCCAGGCAGAGGTGGGAGCCCCGGCCTCTGGAGGCGGGGGTGTAGCGATAGGGCGTCCTAACCAGCCCCAGGCCCCACCGGCCACCAGACTCCAGACATCCCACCTTTTTCTAGACCCACTGCCCACTTTCCCCCTGGGGTCCCACCCGGGCTGGACACCTGGTCTGAGGGCCTGAAAATCTCATACAATGAGGGACCTGGAAATCAAGGAGACGGTCTGCCTGCCCCCCAACCCCTTCCTCGTCTCGGGACCCAGTAGCCAGGGTCCTCCACTCCAGCCGTCCCTTCCCCCTGACGGGTCTCCTCTCCAGCAGGGCACCTCGCTGCCCGCCAGCGCCCCCTGGCACCGGTTCCTACAATCCTGCCTCTCCAGCACAGCCTCCGATGGAGGAGCCCCAGTGACGGGGAGGCAGGTCAGGGCGCCCCCGAGGCTGGCCAGTCTGAAGCTGGACCCTCTACCCACCCCTGACTTAGCGGATGAGAACACAGATGATGAGGGCGCCACTCCCCCCACCCCCCAAGCTGTTGAGCTGCCCAAAGCCAGGCCGGGCACGTCGCACAGAGAACCCAGCAGCCCTGACTCCGAGGCCGTGGCGGGAAGCGCCCTGCCCCGGCCCCCTGCTCGCGGAGGGTGGACAGGAGTGAGCTGGCCCAGGGGCTGGTCTCACAGAGTTGAGCCCTCACGCTAGGTCCCGAGGGAGGGGCTTTTGTCAAGGGTCAAGCCCCAGGTAAAAGTGGGGGGGGTCACTCAGCCAGCTTGGCACTGGCCCCCGAGGAGTGGGGGAAGATGTTCCCAGCAGCCCTGACCGCTGGGGGACACACACATGGAATAAACACACGGCATGAGGTCCTGGGGACAAGCAGCGTCTTGAGAGCATAGTATTGAGCAGAGGAAGCAGAGACCAGAACGAAGCGTGCAGGAGAGCAGTGCTTCCAACATGAGGCCCACGGAGCCCCTGGTGGCCCAGAACCCCCAGGGGGTAGAAGTCTGCACTATTTCCATACTAACCCCCCACCCCGCTCCTCCCCGTGCCCACATCTGTGCAACGGTGGATAACAGCCAGCACAGAGCCAGGCAGCGGCTCCAAATGGCCCTGGGTCGTCCCGTCGGGCCCCCTGTCACCGTGCACTCAGATTTAAACACAGAAGAAGCCGTTGCCCTGGGAAATTCCAAAACGTGAATTTTGTGAAACCTCAGCTCTTGTCCGTATCCTGTGTGAGAGAGCCGGGGGTTTCTCAAGAGGAGGGGCTCCGGCGCAGATGCCAGGCCCGCGGGCCACGAGGCGCAGGCAGCAGTCTTTGCTGGAAGGAACCACGGCAGACAGACTGTTGGGAGGCACGGGCGTGTGCAACATCTGGCGGCGGGTTTCTCCAAACCGCATACGGTGAGCCTGCCACCTAAAAGCAAAGTGACGACCGAGTGATGAGCTCCGTTGCCAGCGATGAAATTCGAGCTTCGGTAAAAATGAGCATTTTGGAGAATGTGTATCCACCACTGCGAGTCTGACGGCTTCCGAATATTTGAGGCTTTTTCTCACGGCAGCAGTGGCGACGTTCAGGAGAGACCACGCGACGCGTGGACGTGCGGGAACTCTGCCGCACTCAGCGACCAGCGGCTTCCAGATGCCCCAAATCCTGCCCAGGTAGAGATCCACTCACAGCCAAAGACCCACCGACGGGGCTCACGTAACAGAACCCCAAACGGGCATTGCCAGGCTCGGGCTTTCACCCGCCACCACCTCCGCCAAGCGTCATCGTCTCTGTGGCTTTGCCACGGCGGCGAGGGACGCACATGCCCGCGTGCAAGGAGGTGGGTCTCCTCGAGAGCTTTCCACCCCGACGGGCACGCTGTGAACGCACACTGTGGCGGCCGCGGCGCAGCAGCGCATCCAGAGCCCGGCCCCCTTCCTCCTGCCCCCCGTTCCGGACACTCGCGACAAGACAAAGCAATACCGCTCTTCTCGCCGAATTCGTTTTGGGGGAAAAAAAAAGTTATTTTCATAAAAAACTATTTATATTAACCTAAGTTTGTGCAGCCACTGTGGAAAACAATATGGAGGTTCCTCAAAAATTATAAATAGGAATGCTACTGGGTATTTCCCCAAAGAAAATGAGAACGTTAATTCGAAAAGGTACACGCACCCCAATGTTTACCGCAGCCCCATTTACAACAGCCAAGGTGTGCGAGCGCCCTCTGGCGTCCACCCGTAGGGGAATGGAGAAGGACCGGGCATGCGCGCACGCGGGACTATTACTCAGCCATAAAAAGAATGAACCCCGGCCACCTGCAGCAAGACGGCCGGAGCCACAGCGCATTACGCTACGTGAAATAAGGCAGACACACAAAGACAAAAGCCATACGAGTCCACTCGCACGCAGAATCTGAAACGCCAAACCAACGAACAAAGAAACAGACTCGTAAGTACTGAGAACAGGTGGTTGTGAGAGGGGAGGCGGGTGGCGGGGGAGGGAATGGAGAAAATGGATAAAGGGGATTAAGAGGTACAAACTTCCAGTTACAAGATAAAGGAGTCACAGGGATGGGAAGTACAGGACGGGGAACACGGTCCGTAGATTGTAATAACATGATGGCGGCGAGCCCTGAGTATTTTACACAATTGCCCGGTCACTACGCTGGGCACCTGAAACTAAGGACTAATGTCAGACCGCACGTCAACCCTACTTCCATAAAATACAAAAAATGTTCTTCATGTTCGCACATCATCACTTGGTTGTTATTCAGCGAGACTGCATCAACAAAATGTTTTTAAAAAATTTTTTTTTCAACTTTTTTTTTTTTAATTTATTTTTGGGACAGAGAGAGACAGAGCATGAACGGGGGAGGGGCAGAGAGAGAGGGAGACACAGAATCGGAAACAGGCTCCAGGCTCCGAGCCATCAGCCCAGAGCCTGACGCGGGGCTCGAACTCACGGACCGCGAGATCGTGACCTGGCTGAAGTCGGACGCTTAGCCGACTGCGCCACCCAGGCACCCCTCAACAAAATGTTTTTAATGATTAGTCTCAATATCTAACGTAGTAAATGTCAAGTGCTAATAACCAGGGATGTGCTGGTCCAGATTTACCAACCAGCCCGGTGGGGGTGAAAGCCCTGATGGGCGGTGTTTGCCAATTTCCACGTGAATACGCCCGCGGCAGCCAGTTTCCAGCTGGGAGGAAACGGGGTCACGTCCGGTCCTCCCGCACTTCCGCTGGGCGGAGGGCACAGGCGTGAGCTACAAGATACGGGCGCAGATAACAGCAAGATGTGAATAATCAGGAAGCAAGAGTGTTCATTACCTTGCTTTTCTTATAATTTATATGTTTTACATAATTTAATTAGTTTAATTTGATTTTAATAACGGCCGCGTGTGACAACCCGCTCTCAGAATTACCGGAGACCTCATAGCCGGCTCGTGAGCCGGTGCGAGCGGCTCAGGCTCCACTGCACAACACACTTCGGGGTCCCCGACAGCTGCTCAGATCGGAAAGGGGTCCAGAGACCACCCTGTGCACTGCCAATACGGATTTTTAAAAATCGCAGCAAAGTAACACTATCCATGCTGAAAAATACAAAAAAACCCCCAAAAACCCAAAAGATGCACCTAAGGGGGGACCAGACGGGCAAATGGCAATCCATTATCAGTCAAGAGTGGGGTCGAGACGTGGTGAGGAGGGGTCCCCGCTGCTCTCTGCGCCCGAGGCCTGCAGAAGAGATTACTGAGGAACTGGGGGGGTCTCAGGGAGAAGCCCAGCCTGGCGAGCAGACACAGGCCCCTCCCAGTCTTCACGCTCTGGGACCCCCACCCCCAGGGACTCTTTCCCATGTTGTACCAGGAACAACACCCCATCGGGGCAGGGCCAAAATAACCGGGTTTCACCCCACAAAGATGATCCTGGGAAGAACCCACAACCTACCAGCAGACTGGGCCCCAGTGCCCCTCCTGCCTGAACCCCACCTTCTCCACTCGGGAGGGTCACTTGGGCCCAACAGGCAGCTCCCGGCGGGAACTTCAGGGCAATAGTTTCGTCTCCACGCCACAGCACAGGGGGATTAAAAAGGAAGCATACAGCCCAGGGACAGCAGAGACTCTGCCCGGAAAGTCTCCATCTGACAGCCCCCCCGCAGCCCAGATGAGCTGCTGAGTCTTTGGGGTGGGGGCAGGAGTCTGATGACAGAAAAAGGTAAGTCAAGGCTTGGGGCAGGAGGAAGGAGACGCAGTCCCTACGTCCCTGTGTCCTTAACCCAGCACTTGACCCTGAGGTAGACAGGTGGGGTCTCTGCACCCACCCCGACCCTGGACCAACCAGCCAGCTGCCACAAAGCCCCATAGCAGAGGGCGTGACGGGGCTCAGAGGGGCCCGGCTGTGAGTAGGACCCTTGGCAGGAGGGGACACTTCAGGCAGCAGGGACAGCATGTGCAAAACCCCTGTGGCAGGAAGGGCCCTCTGGTCCGTGGGCCCAGGGCTGGCTAGGACCTTCGTGTCCCAGTCCTCCCAGGATTAGCCTGGGGCAGCTGAGGGAGCACACTCTTCAACTGAAGGGCACCTCCACAGCTGGGGACACCTGTTCCGGCTCCTCCCTCTGTCCTCCCACCCCCAGAGGAGGCTGGCGGTGGCTTCCCACATCCCAGTGCTGGGTGGGCACATAGCCAACAACACATCAGAAGCCTCGTCTCCCTCTGCCGGCCCCTCAGGCCGTGAACATCCACCGTGACTGCACCATTCAAGGCCTCTGCCAACAGCACATCCGGGACCCACCAGGACCTGGGGTGGCCGGCTGGGTGAGGGTGTGGAAGCGGGCAGGCCAGAGCAGCCCGCAAGGGGGCTGAGGAGGCCTCACGGGGCCTGGGGGGGGGGGGGGGGGGGGCGGGGCACTGAAGACCACAGGCTGGGAGACCTGGCCATGGGGGTGCTGTGTTCTGGGTCGGGGTGGACAGCAGGGGGTGGGGGGAGAGGAAGTGGGGAGGAAGCTCACTCTCTTGAAAAGGGTTTGCTCAAGGGTGGGCACATGGCTGAGGGCAGGGCATGGAGGACTGGTCGTTGGAGCCACTGGTGACAGACGGACGGGGAGGGATGGGAAGCAGACCCCAGGGTCTTTGGGCAGCAAAGACGTTAGTGCCACGAGGGTGTCGGGCCCAGGGTGGGGGCGCAGGGGTGCTGGGCAGCCGCAACACAGAGCAGGCCTGGGTAAGGCCAACCAAGCTGAGAGTAGCAGGGCTTGAGGAGGGGGGGCTCCCGCCTGGGAGAGGGGGAGCCGGGACAGGCATGGGCACAGGAGCGGCTGTGGGAACAAAAGGCAGTAGGAACGTGTCACCCCCATGTTGCACAAGGCAGGAAAGAGGCTCCGGGGGGGGTAAATGCCCCACCCGAGGCTGGGGCCACCTTGGCGGTCCCCTGCCCCACTCCATGCTCCGTGCTGCACTCCCCTGGGGTGCCCAAGGCTTTCAGCCCTGCCCATAGGGTTCTAGGCCAACCTGGGGACAGGGCCAGACGCTTGCACCCAGGCCCACCCTCACCCACAGTCTGCAGACCTATCCCCCATCCTCGGCCCCCTCCACAAGATGCTACTGTCTTATCAGAGACGGTGGTGGGTTCCGAGCCCACAGGCCTGGCCTCCCATGAATGCCTCCTCCAGCTGCCCAAGCTGATGCATGAGCTCCCCTCCCCTGCCTTGGTGCTCCCAGGCAGGGGCCCAGGGCCAAGCGAGGCTGGAGGAATTGCACCCGTGCTCACCCACTGCCCCCACCCCTGTGGACAGCCTGGGGACACGTGCTGTCCCGCAGGCACAACAGGGCAGCAGGAGCACCATCTCCAGCGGAGATTTTGAGAGGAGACACCTTCTAAGAGTCCCGCCCACCCGGCTCCTCCTCACCCGAAGGCACCTCAGGCCACCTTGGAAGGTCTCTTCTGCTGCCGGGCCACAGAGGGAGGACAGGAGGAGATGGGAGAAGATTCCAAGGATGCTGCCAGCCTCCATCCCAAGGGCAGCTGTCTGGGGGCACCCCTTCCTGCCCTCAGCACTGAAATGGGGGTCATTCCTTTCTGTGTTTGTTCAGGAAAACCTGTGATGCCCCTTCTGGAATGGGGAGCACCGCAGTGATCCTCCGGAAGTGCCACACTCACAGGGCTCACATCTTAAGGAAGCAGGCAGCAAAGTAGTCCCTTGGCGGTCGTAAAAGACCGTGAACAGGGATTATGCCTGGGGAGACACATGGAGCGGGGTTGTGACTGAGTCACGGGACAGTCCTGGACAAGACGGTACCTGCAGACGGCCTCCCGGGTGGGGCCAGCGGTCACCAAACAGGGCACCTGTGTTCCTGCATCCCCACTCTTCAAGGTGCTCACAATATCCGCAGGGGCCTCCAGTGCCAAGGTCAGACCTAGAACTCTCTCCTCCGCGTGCTGGGGAGCCTCTGAAGGCTCTGGAACAGGGAGAGAAGAGTCCGGTGTTGCAGGGGATGGTGGGGCAGGGACGCGGTGCTGACCTGTAAGGGTGGGCACCCCCACCACATGCCCAGAGCTACCAAACGCAAAGGTCAACTTGCACCCCATCGGGTCCCCACTCGGCCCTGGCCTTTGGTGACACGTTTTGGTAGGTCACACCTGTCTGATAAATGAGCCACAACGGTGTGCGCAGGGGCAGAAATACCCAGAGCCTGTCGCTGGAGGCCTCAGCTCCTGCCCACTGGCCTCCAGCGGGCCCGGGGCTCCCACTGCCCTCTGCCTGCGGGAGGACCCCGGCACACTTGGGCCACAGTGGGCTGCGCTGGGGCCCCTCTGCCCGCAGGAGCACCCGCCCCGCTAACTAAAATATCCCACACGCCTCTTTCTGGTTCACTGACGTGAGGTGGCCAGAGGAGCGGGGGCGGGGGGGTGCTGGTGCCCTTGGCAGCCACCGATCTCTGTGAATTGGGACAAATCTGCCAACCCCGCATTCAGAACCAACTGGATGCGGCACTGAAGCCCCCCAGGGCCCACCCGGCAGACGCGGAAACCGAAGCCCAGGAAAGGTACGGACCTACCCAGGGTCCCCCAGGATCGTACCGCTGCGCAGACGCGGCAACCGGGTCCCCGCTAGGACGAAGGCAGTGGCGCCACAGGAGGGTGTCTCCGAGGAGGCTCCAGCACACGGTCTCTCGAAAGTGGCCGCCCGGCCCCCAGCGCCACCCAGGAAATGGCCCCAGGACACGGCCTGACCTCCCTGCTCCCGGGATGGAGGCCGCTCCCCTGGCTGGAGTGAGTGGAGTGCACGTACGGGTTTTCTGTGCTGCTCTCAACACCCCGCCCGGCCCGTGGCCCTGCGGAGGCCTCCCTGTCTGGCCCTCCTGGTGCCCATGAGTCCCCACTCTTCGGGGCACCCCACGCCGCGGGGGCCTGGCCTTTCTTTCCCTCCTTTCCTTTCTCCCCCGACCCCCACGGGAGGCCAGGAGGGTGACCCATCACCCCAGCCTCTTCTCTGGATAGAGCCCTCCCTCTCCTTCTGCCGGTGCAAAGCCTCCTCATGCAGGAAGTCCTCCTGGATCATCTCTTCCCTGGGCCCAAGCGGCTCAGCCCAGGATGACGGCCATGCATACATGGACAGCCACCCCCACCCAGCAACAGGCAGAACCATTGGGGTACAGATGTGGGGCCAGACAGACCTGGGATCACCGGGTGCCTGCTTTGAACAAGGCACAGTCTCTCTGAGCTTTGATTTCTTAGCTCTGCCCCTACCTTCCTCGGCCCCCCAAGTGCAGACTCCTGTCCTGGCTCCCTTGAAACCCTGACCATGGGCCAGAGCCCAGAACCCCAGGCGGACTCTGCTTCGTCGGACACGCAACTCTGCCAAGACAGTCCCATCCCTGACGAGCACAGGGACGCACTGGCCCCAGCCACTCGCCTATGCCCTGGAACCACTGACACGACCTCGCAGGCAAGCCCAAGCCCCCAACCTGGGCTCTGCACTCTGGCCCCTTGTCCTGACCCCAGCTGCCGAGCCTCCTGCTGTGGGACCACTGCTTGGCTGAACGAGGTCTCTGCTCGAGGGGCTGGCGGGGGTCCCCTGCTCGGTCCCGGAGGTGCTGCCCATCTGCACCCGGGGCCTCCCTCCCCTCCCCAGGCTGCCCCCACCCCACGCCCACTCTGTGTGTGTGCCACCGCACGCGAGTGCCAGTCGGTGCAGTGAGGGGCATTTCTGGGCCTCCAGGCCTCCGGGGCGGCCACGGGGGTGGAGAAACCTGTTCTCCGGGTTTGTCTGAGAGCCGCTCCCCACAAAAGGAAGCAGTGCCCACCTCTGCCCTCCACCCCCAGGGCACCTGCCCAGTCAGGGGCCCAGGCCCAGCACCCAGGCGTGTGGCTGTCTGGACACGCACGCAGCTTTCTCCAGCGTCCTGTGTCCCTCAACCTCCCATCCCCAGGGTGGGCATCCTGCCCCGGGGAACAGTCCCCCTCCCAGTCCCAGGACAAGGGCACACCCCACCCGGTATCTAACAGGAGGACCCTGAGGCCTGGGAATTCGGGACAGGGAGTCACACAGTGGGAGCATCTTAGAATTAGGGCAACAAGCCAGCCCATCTCGGTTTTCCTTCCTCCCCTCCTCCCGGCACTGTTTTCTTGAGCACCTGTGCATGCCGGGCCGGAGGGGACAGCAGCCACCCCAGCAGGAAGGCTCTGCCAGGTGAAGCCAGCCTCCCAGATGAAGCACGGGGACACAGACAAGTTGACCACCAGCTTGCCCACTAGGCTGCGGGTGGTGCTGGGTGGAAGCGGGAGATGAGGCGGGGACCTGGGGTGAGGTGTGCAGCAGGGCTCAGAGAGGAACCAGAGCAAACACCCTGGAGGAGGGACACAGGAGAGGGTCCAGGGCAAGCACCCCGGAGGAGGGACAGAGGATCCTGAGCGCTGGGAACCACACTCCTGCTCAAAGGGCAGCCTGTGATCCAGGGGACTCCTGTGCTGGACAGTGGGCTCTGAATAAATACCAGCTAATTCTATCAGTGTTCCCATTTCACAGAGGGAAAAACGGAGGTCTGTGGAGTTAAGGTGGAAAGTGTGCGAAAGCTCTCTGCAAGCTAGCAAGGACCCGCCGAAGTCACAGCAGGTTGAGTCAGAGACCAGCCCAGCACGGCTCCTGGTCAGCAGGGCCCACGGCTCGGCTGCCACTGGACACAGCAAGTAGCACCCAGTAGCTTAAAAACGGAGTCACCCCTTAACTGCAGGCCCAGCTGGTGGACAGCACCCCCCCCCCCCCCCCCCCCCCCCCCCGTTTCCCCCACCACCGGGGCTGGACTCGGCCACCTCAAGCCCGGCCCAGGCGGCCACTTCCCTGAGGTCCACTCTGTTCTTCTTCACCTTCCTGCCCGGGGAGAGATCACAGTCACTCTGCCACATCTTTGGATCCTGAGCCAGCTTCACTCTTTGGGGTGAAACTCCCTAATCCCTAAAATTCTACCCCCTGACCCCGTAGAGCAGATGGGCCGACGGCGCCACCTGCCGGCCGTTCCTCAGTCTGACCCTCAACCCGAAGTCCTCTCAGCGAGGGTGCGGGGCGGCGCCAGGGGGGAAACGAAGATCGGAACCGGGGGACCCAGGCCCCACCTGCCCAGAACAACACACGCTGGGTCACATGGTTTCTGGTTTCCGGTCATATGGTTTCGTGAGGCTGAGCAGGAGAGATGCCGGGAGGTGCAGTCCCGAGCAGGACCCGCTGGTGGGCACGACGGGGCAGTGAGGGACCCGAACCTCCACCAACTGGCCGCGGTGAACACCAGGGCCGTCTGTGCAAACCCACAGGCCAGGGCGTCTTGGGGGCCAGCAAGGAGCTGAGCATTTCAGACTGTCAGACGTAGCTGGTCAGAAACTTGTGAAGGCGGGGTGGGGGTGCCAACTGAAGCTTCGGGCAGCCTCTGGCTGCAGGGCACAGGGTCGTGGGCAGGGGCTCGCCTCCAGGGGGCTTCACTAGGAAGGGCCTGCCCACAGCTGGTGGGACCTCCGGTTAGCGCGGAGACTGGCTCAGAGCCACAGCCCAGCCACTGCCCGGTTGCACCTCGGTGGGCGGTGGTCCTGGAGATGGGAGCAGAGGGGAGGGCAAGGCCGCGGACGTCCCGCCCCACGCCCTCCCGGGCAAGGTCACTGTAGGCTCAGTGGCTCCCCAGCCCCGTAGCCTGGCACTCTCCTTAGTGCCAACAGGACAAGATGCAGGCGCCAGCCGTGTCCGTCTGCGGCACCCCCTGCCCTCTTCTGCCGGGCAGCAGGTGGGGCACAGAGCCCCAAGCCTCCAGGCACACTCCATCCTTCCTCCCTCCTCCCTCTCCCCTCCCGCAGCTCGGTCCAGCTGTGGCTCTCCCAGCGCCGTCCCCTCCGGCGTGTGGCCTCCCCGGGCCCCTCCCCTGTGAGCAGAGAGGCTGACAGGGGTCAAGGGTCGGCACTTGCGGATGTGGAGCGGTGCCTGTCTCGTCACGCTCACCGTGGATCCCGGAGCAAGGCTCACCTCGAAGCCGCCACGTTAGCTTCCGGGGCCGAAAAAGCCAGCACTCGCACCCCGTCCCCAAACCACGCCCCGCATCCACCTCCGTCCGCCCCTCCCGCCCCGCCCACTCCTTTCCCACACCCCAACGCCCATCCCTTCCGGGACCTCGGGGAGCTGGGGCCGGCGTTCACCCACCGCAGCCCCGCCCCCACCCTCCACGGCCCCGCCCCTGCACGCCTCCCCAGCCCCCTACCCGCCTCCCCAGCCCCCTACCCCTCACGGCCCCGCCCCTGGCTCCTGCCCGCCTCTACGTCGTCCTAACCCTACACGGCCCCGCCCCCACATCGCCCCCACCCCTGGCTCCTGCCCGCTTCTACAGCGCCACCACCCTCCACAGCCCTGCCCCCGCATCGCCCCCAACCCTCCACAGCCCTGCCCCGGGCCCCTGCCCGCCTCTACGTCGTCCTCACCCTCCACGGCCCCGCCCCCGCACCGCCCCCGCCCCTCACGGCCCCGCCCACCCCGCATTGCTCGCCAGCCCTCACGGCCCCAAGCCCGCCCTTCACGGCCCCGCCTCCGGCCCCTTCCCGCCTCTACAACGCCCCCGCCCCTCACAGCCCCACGGCCCATTGCCCCTAGCCCCTCACGGCCCCGCCCCCGCATCGCCCCCAACCCTCACGGCCCCGCCCACCCCGCCTTGCTCACCACCCCTCACGGCCCCGAGCCCGCCCTTCACGGCCCCGCCTCCGGCCCCTTCCCGCCTCTACAACGCCCCCGCCCCTCACAGCCCCACAGCCCATTGCCCCTAGCCCCTCACGGCCCGCCTCAGCATCGCCCCCCGCCCCTCACGGCCCCGCCCCCACATCGCCCCCAACCCTCACGGCCCCGCCCACCCCGCCTTGCTCACCACCCCTCACGGCCCCGAGCCCGCCCTTCACGGCCCCGCCTCCGGCCCCTTCCCGCCTCTGCAAAGGCTCCGCTCCTCACAGCCCCTCACGGCCCCGCCTCAGCATCGCCCCCGCCCCTCACGGCCCCGCCCCCGCTTCGCCCCCAACCCTCACGGCCCCGCCCATCCCGCCTTGCTCACGACCCCTCACGGCCCCGAGCCCGCCCTTCACGGCGCCGGCTCCGGCCCGTTCCCGCCTCTGCAAAGGCCCCGCTCCTCACAGCCCCTCACTGCCCCGCCTCCGCATCGCCCCCGCCCCCGCATCGCCCCCACAATGCTCGAGCCGGGGCCCGGCCCGCCGCCACATAGACCCCGACCGAGCGTCGTGCCCGGACCCGCAAGACGCCGCTCGTGCGGCTCCGCCCCGCCTGGGCAGCAGTCAGCCCCGCCCCCCGCACCGCCCGCGACCCGCCACCTGCGTGAGACGCAAAAGGTCTGCGCCGCACGTTTGCGTCATCGGGCGCCGCCCGCGTGGGCGTGGCCACGGGGGTCACCGGCACCCGGCGCGCAGCGATCATGGTCCCTGCGGCCGCCGGCCCTCCGGAGGTGGTTCGCGCGGCGCAAAAGGACGACTACTATCGCGGCGGGCTGCGGAGCGCGGCGGGCGGTGCTCTGCACAGTTTGGCGGGTGAGGCCCGGGCTTGGGGCCAGGGGTGAGGCCCGGGCGCTGGTGCGCGCTTCTGGGCAGCGGGAGTCCAGGGCTGGGGGCGAAGGTAGTGGGGACGCTCGGACGCCAGGCTCGGGTTGCGGACTCGCGGCTAAGGGTTCTGAGCAGGGAGAGGGGCGAGCGGAAGAAACGGGGGGCACGTTTACTTTGGCACGTCTTGTGTGGAACAACGTTCTCGGTGTTTCACAGACACCACCCGTTTAGTTCTCAAAACGTCGTTCCCAGGCGGGACTCTGTCGGTGTATTCCTTTTTACAGAGGGAAACTGGGGTTCCACAGACCTCTGGTAGCTTATCTGAGGTCACAACCAGCAACGCGAGGGGCTGGGATTTGATGCCGGACGGCAGGCTCGGCTTGGGTTCTTAGTCACCATGCTACACTGCCTGTCCTTCTGGCCCTTCTGGGCTCGAGAACAGTTACCCAGGTGGGTCCTAGAGGGCCGGGTGGCCGCAGGTGGGGAGGTTCTCAGGAGACTCAGCGGCCCAGACGAGGCAGGAGACTTGGGGCCGGGTACACAGCTGGGAGACCAGGGCAAGAAGGGGTGTGGCTTAGGACAGACTCAGCCCTGGGGAGGGGTGGCCGGGCCTTGGCGGCAGGAGGAGCGGGAAGCGTTGGTCCTGAACTTTGCCACCTCGCCCCCGCCGCCTCTTCTCTCAGGTGCGAAGAGGTGGCTGCGGTGCAGGAGAGAGATCGAGCTGCTGTCGGACGTAGCCTACTTCGGCCTCACCACGCTTGCAGGTAACAGCCCAGGTGGGACCTTGAGACCAAGGGGCCCACGACACACCAAGCCCAGGGACAGGGGTGGGGGAGCTGCCAGCAGAGTGAGAAGCACCTGGAGGTGCTTCCTAGTGTCCCTGGCCCAGATGCGGTCTCAGGGAAGGAGGGGACCCTGACCCCTCCCCTGCAGGAGACGCCAGGCCCCAAGCCCCAGCTGGAGCCTCTCAAAGTTCTGAGGTCACATCTGTGCCGTTCTCTCATCCTTTGTTTCTGGGGACTTCTGTCCTGGACTTTGCCCAAGGGACCGTTGGGACTGTTTGTGACTGAGTTCCGTGGCCGGACAGGGGTCCCAGCGCTGAGCCCTGTCACAGAGCAAGGGCAGCAGGGCCCCAGTGCGGCACCTTTAGAGGAAAGGTAGGGACCCGATAGAGAGCAAGATCCGGTACAGAGAGAGAGAGAGGGAGGGCAGGGCTCGGCCTCAGTCTTCTCATGTGCGTCACCCCCCCTCCCCCAACCCCGGCAGGCTACCAGACCCTCGGGGAGGAGTATGTTGGCATCATCCAGGTGGACCCGTCCCGGAGCCGAGTGCCCTCGAGGTTGCGCCGTGGCGTGCTGGTCGCGCTGCACACCGTCCTGCCCTACCTGCTGGACAGGGCCTCGATGCACCTGGAGCACGAGCTGCAGGCGGACGCCGCCGGCGCCAGGCCCTCGCAGGGCAGCCCGGCAGCCGACAGGCGCGGCCGGCCGGGAGCGAGGCTCTGGGTGCAGCGGCACGTGGCCGCGCTGACCGAGCAGCAGAAGAGGGTGCTCCTGCGGGCCGTGCTGGTGCTCAGGCAGGGCCTCGCCTGCCTGCAGCGGCTCCATGTCGCCTGGTTCTACATCCACGGTGCCTTCTACCACCTGGCCAAGAGGCTCACGGGAGTCACTTACGTAAGTAGCAGGTGCCGTCCGTGCTTGCTCCATCCTGGACCCACTGTGTCTCGGCTTCTGTTGGGGAACAGCCACAGGGCCCTCTACCGAAAAGCGAGGCTCTTGTCACGTCACGTTTTGGCAAAAGATCCCGGAAGTACGGTTTCCAGGAACCCTGAGGGGAGGGCACACCTCTCCTCCGAAGGTAGCGTTTGGGAGCCGAGCGCTCCGCTGTTTACTCTGAGAGCCCGCCCGGGGCTCCAGGCTCCTGGGTCCGCGCCAGCCCCTTCCCAGCTGCCCCGGTGGAGGCGCACGTGTAGGGACACCTGTTGCCTCCGGGATCTTCCCTGATCCAAGCCTTCCGGTCAGCTCCACCTCGCATCCTGTTTCTTACCTGATGTGTTCGCTTCAAGATTCACCGGGAGAGTCTCGCCTCAGGGCCCCGGCTGCCCGCTTCCTCGCCTCGCTCGGCAGCACTCTCCCGGGTGCCTGCCTCTCTCCTCTCCAGTCTCAGCCCTCCGTGCCCACTCACAAGGGCTGACGGCTCGCCGCCCTCGCCGTTACCTGGGGTGTGTGCGGAGCTGCCGTGGCGGAGGGCCCGGAGACACGGGCTCAACCCGGACCGAGGCCTTTTGCTCTCCTGGGGCCCTGGGGGACCGCTGCCGAGTCTTCTCTGCCTGGATGCAGGGGGCCTGGCTTGGGGACTCCCAGCTGAGGGGAGGGGGACCAGAAGTGGAGGGCAGCCGACTTTCTCTTCAGGGCTGTGGCTGCACGTTGCCCCCATCACTAGCTGCAGCGTCACCAGGGGGCAGGTGTCTCGCTGAAAGCGGGAGCTTCTCCGTGTATGTGACACACGAGCTGGTTAGCGGTACCTGCCCGGGTGCTGCTTCCCTGCCCCACGGGTGTTCTCAGGCTTCTCTGCCAATGCCTTGTCTCTCTGCAGCGTGGGTCCCCGGATGTATCCCTTCACCCCCCAAATCCTCACCTGCAGCTAGAGTGACTGCAGACTTGGGAGCCCTGCAGCCGTCTCCCCTGCTCAGCACTCGGTCCCGCTGGGAGTGAGGCGCTGAGCTGTCCAGCAGCGTCTCCCGCCCAGTACTCAGCCCCTGCAAGGCACCCCTGCCCTCCTCACTCAGCCGAGAGCCCCCCCCCCCCCCCGCCACATTGTGCCAGGAGGGTAGGGTTTGGCCTCATCCGGTCAAGCACTCTACTGCCAGGGGGTGTCCTGGCCCTCGTGCTGCTTGGCGCTCTGTGCCAACCGATCACGTGACTGTCCCTTCTGGCCCTTGACAGCTTCGCGTGCGCTCCCCACCTGCAGAGGACACGAGGGCTCGTGAAAGCTACAGGCTGCTGGGGTTCATCTCCCTGCTGCACCTGGCCTTGTCCGTGGGCCTGCAGCTCTACGGCTTTCGGCAGAGGCAGCGCGCGCGGCGGGAGTGGAAGCTACATCGCGGCCTGTCTCATCGCAGGTGCGTGGGTCTCGGCTCGCGTGAGTCCCTGGGGCAGGGCCGTGGCCTGAGCGTCCCCATGCTGGACACTGCCGTGGCTCAGGGCAAGCACTGCAAGGACCCTGGAAGTTAAATTACGGTCTCTCCCTGCCACGCCCCCAGGAGCCACGTGGAAGAGAAAGCCATTTCCAGAAACTCCCTGTGTACTCTGTGCCTGGAGGAGCGCCGACACTCGACAGCCACGCCCTGCGGCCACCTGTTCTGCTGGGAGTGCATCACCCAGTGGTGCGACACCAAGGTGGGTGTGCCTTGGGTCCCTAGCTGTGATTCTGGAAGCAGGCTCCACGAGCAGGTGCCTGGGCCCGCCCAGGTGGCCGCCCAGGAATCCGGGAGGAAGCCTGTCCCAGAAACCTTCTCTCACGGGGGGTGGACGGGTGCGTGTCTTTTTAAAGCTCCCAGAGTCAGGGCTGTGGTTGTGCAGCTGGAGGCGTTGCTGGGGCAGCAGCCGGGCCGCGAGGTCCGGTCCCTAGAGGCCTCCCCGATGGGGCCCCTTGGAAGCCCCTGCTTGCCTGCACACACGGGGCCCTCCCCGGCCGGGTACACGTCCGCCGCGACCACCCACGTGGGCGCTCCCAGGACACAGCTGCCTACGCCAGTCTCCGAGACCGCAGGGTGGTGGGTCTGCCTGGCCAGGTGACCAGAGCAGGAATGCTACACCCTCTTCCCTCCATGCGGACTCCAGGGAGGGCTCGGGTTCGTGGGCCCCCACGGCCTCGGGGGGGGGGGGGGGGGGGGGGGGGGCGGGTGCAGGTGAGGTAGATAAACAAGGGGTATGACGTGCAGTTCAAACGCCTCGTCCTCTTTCTTACCTGAGGACACCTGCCTCCACACACTGGCCAAGGGGCACTGTTCGTAGAGCCTGTGCGTGGGGCTCACGGTGCCCGTGGCCTCAGAGCCTGGGTGGAGCAGACTCAGAACCAGCACCTGTGAAGTGTCCACACTGTGTGGGTCCCACTGGATTGTGCCATAGCCTCCACTTTGGGGCCCCCGCTCCCATTCGAGGGATTCCCCAGGGACACAGGTGCTGCCTCTGTAAGGGCCGCCCTGGGCAGCAACACCTAGTGGGAGGTCAGCTGACCTTCCCAGGGAGGAGGGAATCCGACCTGTCCTTGGGGGTGGGGCCACGAGGACGGAGCTGGACAGGACGTGCTCGTTCATTCCCGGAACCGCGGATACTGCTGCCCTTTCGACACAGCCCTCTGTGGCAGCCAGGCCCGGTCACCGTGTGGACAGGCTGACCGTCTCCTTGGCCTGGTCAGTGTTCCCAGCTCCGCTACCCCAGAGTTAAGGCCTTCCCTTCAGGTTTGTGACTACTGAGAAAAGTGGGTTTTTTTAATTGTCTTAATTTGAAGTTAACAGAGATGTGCACAGCCCACGGGTCACTGCAAGAGGCTGCTGTGGGAGGGCCTGTGGCCGTCTCGCAGGGACCCTGGGGGCCTGTGGCGGGGGCTGCGCCGGCCACGCCCGTGTGACCCTTCTCCTTCCCCCGGTAGACGGAGTGCCCTCTCTGCAGGGAGAAATTCCCTCCCCAGAAGCTCGTCTACCTGCGGCACTATCGCTAACCTGACCAAGGGCGGAGGAGCCCACGAGTCTTTCTTCACGTCGGGAGAATCCTGATCCGTTCCCAAGATCAACTTGCACAGAAATCACGAAATTCTCGAGTTTCACTTCACGCCACATAAGCAACGCTGCCAGCAGCTCCGGCCGCAGAGGCCGGACCTGCTGGCGAAACGGCCGGTCCGGGGCCTTCGGGCTGGAAGGAGGCCGGGGCTCCCCGTTCTGTGGACCCCCGAGCCCCCGGCGCCGGCGGCAAGCAGCGGCTGCAGCGGAGCCCCCCTGGGGGGCCGGCCGCACCACACCCCCGCCGCGGCACAGCCGGGTCGCTTCTGGTCTCCCTCCCTTCCCCAGACCGTTCACGTGCCGACAGCGGCTCTGTAAGAGGCAGGTGGTCAGGGTTTGGCCCGAAGGGGCAAGTGTGGCCAAGAGCAGAGAACGCAGCTCAACAGTCACAGAGCCGCCAGCCCCGAAGACCCAAATCCTTGCCCTGGTCACCAGAGGCAGGCTGCCGGTGGCTCAGGCACACCATCCACGGGAGTAGAGAGACTCCGAGGGGCTGTACCTCCACCTGAGAAGGTCAGCACGTGCCTTTTAACACACGTGTTTGTTTCCCTACTTAGAAAACGAAGTCTGCATCTCGGCTGAGGTCTGCCCGGAGTTCCGGGTGCACAACCAGCCTGCCCGAGAGGTTCTCTGCTTTTTTAACACCTAACCCACAGCCGCTCTCAGAGCTCAGTCTCCCCGAGGCCTGGGCAGGCCGGCTGCGCACACCAGGTCACCGCTGTCTAGCCTTTGTTACTTTTAGGTCTTTAAAAGTATTTAGTTTGTGCCAGAGACGGGACTTTGCCACAAGCTTCTTTAGGAGACCAGCTCCACAGAAGTGTAGGAAAGTTCAGGCTGTTAAGGGTGAACTGAAAATCAGATTCGTAAAGGGTAAGAACCTGTGGTTAGGATGTCACATTCCCTGTCGCGTCGTGGGCTTGAGAGAGAGGCCTATGCAGAGAGTTCTGGAATCTGATGGACTGGACACGGTTGTTCGGGAATACGCGGCTCCTCGGCTGACAGAGCTCACCGCCTGAGACAGGCCCCATGACCCTGCCAGACAGAAGCCGACCTCCGGATGGAGAGAAGCCCGCGAGAGGCTCCACGGTTTGAGGCCCATCACCTACGCTCTGACCGAGCGCAAACAACTTCCCGTCACATCTGGGGCCTGAGTCTTTGCTAGGAAAACAGGATGAAGAATGAAAGCGTCTGGAGTTTGAGCATCTCCAGAGCTACAGTGTCGCCTCGGAAGTATGGATTGAGAACATCATTTAAATACCAAGGTTAAAATACCGAATGACCTACACA
Source organism: Panthera leo (assembly GCF_018350215.1). NCBI lineage: Eukaryota > Metazoa > Chordata > Mammalia > Carnivora > Felidae > Panthera > Panthera leo. Next base: position 1,199,168 of record NC_056686.1, on the reverse strand, counting down.
AAAGGTCTGAATCGGGCCCTTCAAAGCAAGAGGAGCTCAGTTTCAGATCTGCACAAATTGGCAAAAGAAAAGCCAGACAATAAACATTCAGTGCCTAAACCCCTAAGACGGATGGGACACTGGTCAGTCAGAGCTGCGCGCCTGCCCCCCCCCCAAAGGGCAGGAGGAAGCCCCCGTGTCTGCACCTCAACACCCACCCCCACCCCCGGGGCCACCCCACTCACCCCTGCGGAGGCCGTGCGCCTCCCGGCCGGGTTTGCTCAACACTGGTGAGCTGCAGTGTTCCAGATAAAGACTCCACAAGAAAGGGGACACTGTCTTTAATAAAGTTGGAATTAAAAAGTCACTTAGTAAAATGTTTACGAGTATTTGTTTTTATCACATCAAAAAAGTTGACATGCGGGTCAGAGTTCTGTTTTCCTGTAGAAAGTGAGAAGCCATGTGTTAAAACCCACAAACTGGTCTGCTCTTACCAGTTGTTTCTATAAAGGGGCCGCTGCATGAGATCAACTTTAAATTAATCAAAAACAAACAACTCTTCAGGTATCAAAGAAATGTGTCAAAATAATTCCAAACAATTAAAATATAATATATATATTTATAATTCCAGGCCCTCAAAAGCAATCATGGTAGTTAAGAACAGAGTTTTGAGTCATTATGATAGAGACCAACTTGAAACATCTCTCGTGAGATGAAATTGGGAAACTGGCATTAGAACCCCAGAGTTACTTGAAAATCACCTTTCGAACGTTCTTCCAAAGCGCAGGAATCAGGTTAGCATCATCATCCAGCTGGGCGACGTGGCCATGGCGTCCAGGGGTGCGGGGGGCAGCTGGGGCGAAACCTGGCTCCTTCCGTGCAGGTCCGTTCCAGGACCACACGACAACTGAGACCACCCGCCCCACCCCTCACCCCACCCGACAGTCCTCCCAGCCTGCAGTTTACTAGAATTCCATCCATTTGAACACTTGAACGTCACTGAAAAATAAATCAATGCAATTTGGTTTAAATGTCAGTTTCTTCAAGAACCTGATGTTTCAGTTACAAATAATTGAAGCTCCTTTTTAAAAAGAAAATTCGACTCCCTCGAAATCAACTACTTTATGTGAAGGAAGAAGGCATTGTTACAATGGCGCAGAACCGTCCTCAGACTCTGATGGGTCCAGCTGAGCGCCTAGCTGGCAAACGTCTTGCCCGCGTCTTCCTTCCCCTTGTACGTCCTCTTGCCGTGCGTGAACGGGATGTACCGGTACTTTATCATGTGCTGGGGACAAACAGACGCATTTTACAATGGCTTCGTTCGTGATGAGGGTTTTCTCCAAATCTGAATCCTGCTCTTCTCTACGCACGGGGCAACGAAACCAGGATTCCGATAAGCTTCTGGTCCCCTCCCCACCAGCGACCCAGCAAAACCCTCCAGGGCCCGCGGAGTCGGCGGAGCTCCTTGGAAATGCCAAGAGTGGGGGGAAAGGTTTTAAAACCCCTTACATGCAGGAAGGGCTAGGGCTGGGCCGGGGCCCCGGGATGGGAGGTGCCTGGACCCTGCTGATACCCAGGGGGGTGGCGGACAAGCCGCCCTGGGATCTGTTTGAGGGCAACGTCGGCATGACACGCGGCTACTGTGGTGGGCCCTGGGCCCTGAGCCCCCAGGACGATGGGCCGGTTAGGACGGCACAGCAGAACCGAGGGCCTTTCCCACCTGGCCCCCAAAGAGCCGTCTGCTTAACGGCTGGACTGTGGGGCAGATTTGAGTTGGCCACCTTGATGAGAAGGGGCTGTGCCCTGTCCCTGTTGCAAACCTGCACGAAGCTTCACGACGCTCCGAGTACAGGGAAGATCCAAGCGGGCCCTCCGCTCAGCACCTCCCAGCGCCGCAGCGCCCGCGTGCTCACCTTAATTTGCCTCTTCATGGTGATACAGAAAAGCATGATGAAGTACATCACCAGGATGGGCCAGAACACCGGGACATTGAAAGCCTCAAAGAAGGTACAGGCCATGGCCACGAGGATGCCCTTGGTCGCCGCGTGCCTTAAAGCAGGGGAGGAGGTCAGTGCCACCTGGGGCCACGGCAGCATCCCCACTTGGGGCAGCAGTGGCCTGGCATGCACCGCGCTTCCTCAGTCCCTTGAGAGTCCCGTTTTCTTCCGAAATCACAAAGGGTGTGAAACGCTACCGCTCGTGACAAAAGCTCGAGGACAACTCGGGGGCCTCGGGTCTGTCGCGTGGAACGAGCCCCACCCGGGGCCGCGCATCGCTGAGGGGATCCCGGCGGCTCCCTCCAGCTCAGGGCCCGGCCCACCGACTCAGGGACCTACTGAAACCCCTCCCTGGCTCTCCCTCAGCGGCAGGACAAAGGCAGACTTCCCTGGGGGGGCTGCAGGGCCATCCCACCCACGATCTGCTCCCTCCCCAGGCAGTGCCCTCGCTCCGGCACGCCCTGCGCCCCCATCCAGCGGGTGGACCCCTGCGGAGGGCCCGCCCCGCCCCCACACACATCAGGGACGCAAAGTAAAGGTGTGGCAGCTTGTTCCCTTCGGGTTTTTGCTCCTAATGCTGTGGGAGTCACCTGTCCACGTGTCACACTCCTCCTTGTGCAACAGCACACAGACGTCACCGCCTCCCGGAGGTCCCATCCCAGCCCGGTCCCGAGCACAGCACTCCCGGGGACAGCAGACGTCCCCAAGGCCGCACCTGCCCTGGAGGGGCCCAGCCCTGCTGCCGTGTGTGGGGTGGCACCCCTCCCTCCTGAGCTCCACGTCTGCAACGTACCCGGGACCCTCTACCCCGAAGCAGCTTCTCTTGCGCTCGTTTCAAGGAGTACTGGTGTTACCTGGCAACCGGGAGAAGCCCCCCCGGCACCGGGCTGTCCCACAGAGGCTTCTGTGACCTGCCCCGTGCCCCGCCAAGCACAGCACTCACTAGGAATCAATGCCCAAAGCACACAATGAAGCTCTCGTCTCTTTAAGAAGCCGCTGCCGGCCCACTGGAACCAGAACCTCTGTTCTCGGTCTCGTCACACTGAGGACAAGCCTTTCTCAACTACCCTAAGGAATCACTCACCAAAACTTAAACTCCGGAAGCCTTCGAATAAAGGGCCGGAACTCCTCATTCTGTTTGGTTGGTAACGAAGGGCCGTCATCTGAAAGGCAGAATGTCAGCGAAATGGAGCATGGGTCTCCTCCGTCTGGCTCCACCTGCGTTTATGAGTTTGTCCCCACAGCTTCTGAATGAGCAGGCCCACCGTGTGAGGCACAGATTTATGTTGCTCAACCAAACACAACACAGAATCTTCACCGATTGAGAAATCAACTTACCGTGGGGCCCCTGGCTGGTTCAGTCAGCAGAGCGTCTGACTCTCTCTCGGCTCAGGTCATGATCCCAGGATGATCCCAGAATCATGGGATCGAGCCCCACGTTGGGCTCTGGGCTGAGCATGCAGCCTGCTTGAGATTCTCTCTGCCCCTCCCCCACTCAGGCACGCGTGCACACGCACTCTCTCCCCCACAAAAAAAAAAAAAAAAAAGCAGGAGACGGGTGGGAGGGAGGGAGGGACGAGGGGGGAGGGAGAGATAGAGACACAGAGAATCTTAAGTAGGGTCCATGCTCAGCACAGAGCCTGACAAAGGGCTTGATCCCACGACCCTAGGATCATGACCTGAGCTGATATCGAGAGTTGAACGCTCAACCGACCGAGCCACCGGGGTGCCCCTAGAATTTCTTTTTAGGACAAACTCCTGCACATCTTAGTCACATAAATGCCGTGGCGCACGCCAGTGGTCAGGCACGCGCCAGCCGGGCTCACGCAGGAGACGCATGAAGCTGGGTCCGCTCAAGAGTCCCGCTCAGGATGGCTGCCCTCCACTCGGAGCCCAAGCAGTCAGGCCGCCCCACCCTCCCTGCCCGGCTACCCACGAGGAAACTGGGGCCTACAGAGGAATCTCTCAATCACCTAATTCCCCCAAATGACAGCAAATGAAGTGCTGTTTCCTTTACCGTTTTCATTAAACAGCCCACAGGAAAAAGCCACAGGCTTCTGGTCACAGAGTGAACATTCTGGAGAAAATGTCTAGCACTCAGGAAGCATCACAAGGAGGGTCACGTGAGTGGGCAGCTGCATCTGAGTTTTTACAACAGTGGTGACGGACGTGCTGGCAGAGTGACCGACCCCCCAATCTGCCTGTGTGCCCCCCCCCCGGGCCGGCCAGTCAGGTGTGGGCTTGGCTCCCCAACCTGGCCCGGGGATGCCCAGGAGCAGCATGAGACGAGAACTTTTCAACCCATCATCCCGGATAATCAGACAGCGCTGCCCTCAACGGGCCATCAGCGGTCAAGACTCAGGTGGCCTCTGCCGGTCACAGCAAGCTGCCCGTGAAGACTTCTGGTTTCCCAGGAAGGGGGCCGACTCATCGAGTGTAGACAGGGCTCACACGGGCTGGCTGTCAGGCAAGAGTGCCAGCCCTGCCCCACGCGCTCCACCACAGGGCCTCGGACGAGTCCCACAACCCTGCGTGCCTCCCTTCCCTGGTCTATAGATCAGAGGGACGCGAGGACTTGACCCACGCATTTACAGAGGTTTAAGGACTCGTTCTACGCACAAATTTGTCATCACCAAGGTTCTACGTACATTTTAAACACCAAGAGGACGGTCTCAGAAGTTCAGATTTCAAATGAGGCGACTGTGAAGTACACAAAACCACAACCCTCCCGAACAAACAGAGCCAAGCGGACAATCTCTGCTCTACCTGAGTCTTCCATCAAGGAAGGATCCACTTTCGGAGAAAGAAAAGCTATGAAAAGGTTGAGGTGGTAGATCCCCAAGGCGTAGGTCACGATGTACCAGCCCTGCAAGAGAAGGAGGCACGGTCAATGGCATGCCCCGACACCGCCCCCGGACCCCATCCCGGCCTACCGTGCCGTGAACTCCTGACCTCGGGTGAACCGAACCTCGGAGTATTCACAACTGACGTACAGGAGGAGGGGCAGCTTTTGTGGCAACAGGCGACAAAGAGGCACAGTGGACACCCACCATGGCAGTTGACCTCAAATGACTTTGTGAGCGTGACCGTGGACAAGCCACGGCCCAAACGGAGAACTTCTCCAAGGGTCGAGCTGGATGCACGTGGCACCCGAAGCCAGCAGCTCCCCATCAGGAGCACAGACGAAAAGGAAGATTTTCGCGAAGCCACACGCCTGAGTTGTGCCACAGCCCCGGCAGGTACGGACCGGGCACCGAATGGCACCGGCGTGCACGCCCCGATGGCCACCTGAACCAGAGTCCAGGACCTGAGCCGTCACTCAGGACGTGCCGGCCATCGGCCCTCCTGGTAGGCCCCTCGCGCCACCATCACCACACACTGGTCACGAGTGTTAATAACCTTCGCCCGGAAAAATCCAGAACCGGAAAATCCGGAAGTCGAGAATGAGGTTCAGGGAATGCTGTGGAGCCAAACCCTCCTCGGGACGTGCAAACAAACGGAAGCACACGAACCTGTGCCAGGTTTACCCAACGGGACCAAGACCCACGGTGCTACCGACTCCAAAAGCCTAAACGACTTGCACGCAAGCAAAAACTCCTCCGCCTTCCTATTTTTCAAGTCCGGAAACCACTGACTAGATGTGGAAAGCCGACGGTCTCCTGCCGGCGTGCCTTCCTGAGAGCGACGCCACAGCAGGTGCGAACTCGGGTTTAGAGGACGGTACGGTGAGCCTGCGTGAGGTGCGCCCCCGTCCCGCCAGCACCCCGAAATCAAGGTCTCCGGGTCGTTCTGTCCGTTACAGAATGAACCAAGTTCCCATTCAAATGACAAACCTAGAAACAACCGCGGTAAATCTGACATCAGCCTCAGAGCTGCTGTGCAGTCCTGCTACGGGGAACCACAGAACGGCCCCCACGGCCCCACGCGGAGCCAGCGTCAGGCTCGCATACAGAAAACATGCACGGGCAACAGTATCCGGGAACAAAGAGGCTACACTCAGTTCAAGTGAGAATTTCCCACAGCAGTGGACACGTCGTAGAGCCCAGGACACAAGCGTGTTGACCGGTGGGCCCATGTCCTCCTACGTCCTGGAAACATCTGGAACGGAGGCATTTGCTTTAAAGGAGGAAACGCCTTTCCAGCTACAGAGGAGAAAAGACTGTGGACGAGGCCTTCAACCTTCCTTCCTCCAGATGTAAGGGGACATCAGATACCCCACACCCGAGGCCTACAGAGAATTCGCACCCAGGAACAGGTGGGCACTGGAGAACACATACACGGCAAAGGGGATGCCTGGGGACATCACCCGAGCTGAAGAAAGGTCCTTCAAACCCACTTCCAGTCACTAGGTCTCAGACTCAACAACCCACTCTCTCTCCTCGGCCTCCTGAAAGGGAACTTCAGAGGAACAGCTAAGCCCTCAGGATGCTCAGGGCATGAGGTGGCTGATCCAGAAGGTTCTTCTGTCACCCCGGGGTCTCTTGTGCCAGGAGTCCCAAGGCAGGGTCAGAGGGTCCACTGTGCACACCAGGACCGGTGGAGTTTCACAGGCCCCAGGAGGATGTCAAGATTGTCCTGGGAACTCTAGCCACAAGGTATGACAAACTTAGGGTGAACTGCAGACAATCCAATTTTAAAACACAGTCACTGCAATTTTTCTTACATTTAGTCCTTACCTGAAAAATGACTTATTAGAAACCTCCTCCTCCAGAGACAGAAGGAAAACCGACACCCCACCCCGAGACCACGTCTGGGCAGCGTGCAGCCGGCCACACCCACCTGCAGCAGGTAGACTCGAATCATGTACACGAAGCTCAGGCCCAGCGTCACCACCCATCGCACGGCCGTGTAAGGCGTGGACTTGTCTAGCCAGGACTGATAGATCTAGAAAGACAAGAGTTCACATGCACCGCACAGACCCCGCGATGCCTGCTGCGAGGCAGCAACGCTTCCTGTAAGCGTTGGCTGCCGGCTTTTAAGTTACCAGCGCAAAGCAGTGACTACGATTAACCCCAAACTGCAATCACTCCCGAAACAGGCCCACCCCTTAAGCGAAAACACGACAGAACACTCTCTCTTAGCAGACGGTCCCACAGCATCAGCCTGAGCAGTCGTTTTGAGGACACCTAACTTCACCCCAAGGGCACTGGGAGAGCGTATGCCTTACACGGGTCCCAAAGCCCCCACCTCCCCCTGCCCCGAGCTGGCCTCAGCCCTGCCCAGCAGCCCCGGGCGGACCTTGCCTCAGCCCAGTCAGCCACAGCCTGACCCCTGGCGGGGTGGAGCTTACATACAGTGGGCACCAAGCGGTGAAGTTTCCGGAAGGATTCCTTGGTTCTACCCATACATTCATGTGTGCAAGCACGTGTAATTAGCAGACATATGTGCACTGTCTAATTTTCACTTTCAAATTAATTTTAACCTGTAAGCTTTTAATTTTCTATGAAAAATGTCAATCATTCATAGAAGTAAAAGTACCCGTCACCCGGCTTCAGTAATTATGAAGCTTCCCAAATGCTTTTTCATTTTAAAAACAGATATGCTTTTGATTCTGAGTCAAAACATCAGTACGTGCAATTGTTCACCGAATCAGACCTCTGAACCCTGTGTGTGTGTGTGTGTGTGTGTGTGTGTGTGTGTGTGTGTGTGGCCCCAGGCACCGCTGACCGCAGCAGGCCTCAGCCCACAGCTACAGCCTGAAAATCAAGTACAGAGCTGGGTGAGGGGGCCTCAGAGCCCCCCGGCCAAGTGGATGGGGAGGTGGGCGGCCAGGAGACAGGACGGTAAGGGCACAGCCATGCCACCCAGGAGCTAAGAAGTGTTTTCGTATTTGTAAAAGCTGTTGGGGAAAAGCAAAGAAAACAGGTGAACGGCAGAGAGCATATGCGGCCCCCAGGCCTAAACCTCTGCGTGGCCCTTCACGGAAGCACAGAAGACACGAGCACGCTGGCAGCACAGGGAAGGTGCGAAGGGAGGCTGGGGACAGGTCCGCCGCCCTCTTCCTGGGCGCGCCAGCGGCCAGCACGCTCCCAGTCGGCAGGAATCCCATCCGGCCCATTCAACTACCCGCTCCAACTACAGAGAAACCAACCTGCCCAAGTCTTGTGAAGAATCTGTACACCACAGAAGGTTTCCCATGGACAGAATCTCCCACGCTGTCACCTTCAGACATCCTGTACCTGAGAAACACACAAATGACTTCAAATTAAAAAAGCACTCGAGGATTGCATCACTTTACCCCACTTTCATCGATACTACCAAGCACATTTTCTGTCTTGACTGTTTCTTTCTTCTGGGTGTCTTTACCACAAGCTGTCCACGGGACAGACGCGACCAAGAGGCCCCGGCGGAGAGCCAGCCCGGCACGCACCGGGGACTTTTGTTCCCGCTCACGTCACCTGGACCGCACTCCTCCCGCCGGCCCCCAGGAGCAGCCCTCGCCAACCGTCAAGTCCTGTGGACACAGCTTCCCTGGGGCCGCTGCACCGACGCCTCCTTCCTCTGCTCTATTCCCAGGGTTCCCCTCGGCATCCCCTCTTCTCCAGGCGTGCCCTGCTCTCCACCCAGGCTGCTCCCCAGGGCACTGGCAGACGGCTGTGCACGGCCTGGGCCTCCACTCCGTGAACAGGGAAATGCCACACAATTCCCAGGGAGGGAGCCCACGGCCTGCACCCCAGCTCCTCATCTGTAAGCAGAAGGGATCCTACCCACTCCCGCCTATTTCCACGTGCCGTGCCGTCATGGGTTCCGTGAGGAATTAACCGATGAGAACCCAGATAGCCACCCGAAGCAGCTTTATCGCCATCTCACTGAGGAGGATCGAGTCTCAAATAGTTTAAGCCACTGACCCAAGGTCAGGAGCAGCTCGCCTGACCTCGGCTTCTCCATCTGGGCACGCCGCTGCCCGAACCAGAGGTCCCAGGTGCTGATGAAGACACCAGGCCAGGGCTCGGCGCTGCCCCCCGAACCTGTGCGCGGCACCCTCCCAAACGAGTCTGCGTTAAAGCTAACTGTGATTCCGTAACACTAGGTCCTGGAGCGGACGTAAGGACGGGTAGAGGGCCAAAAGTGTCACGGAAGAAATGCCCTGTGCCCTCACGGGAGACACAGGAAGTGCAGTCGCACAACTGAACCCAGCAGAAAGGTAGCCCCCGGCCCGCCTCTTCAGGGGGTGCGTTTGTACGTTCCGAGAGAGAATCCCCCACGGCTGGCCTCCCTGCGTAGGCCAAAGCCAGGCCAGCAGAAAGCTACATCAGTAACATTCCTGTCCTGTGGATCCTCGTGGGTGTTCCCTTCTTCCATGTTTCTACGGCCAAAGTGTCCACCATCAAAACGTCCACCTGAACGGTGCCAGAAGAGCCGCGTTAGAGAGGACGCGCTCCTGCCTGCAAGAGGGATGTGCAGAACCCCTTCCAACACACGTTAGCGAACTTCTGACCGTCTGGCCAGCAACACAGACAGCGTCACGTGACTCCCTATGTCTCGATGAAAGTCACCGCCCCAGTAACATTAAGGAAGTGAACTGTTAGAGAGCAGTTCTGTCACCTTCTGGCGGTAGGACCTGAGCGACACCTCATTCCGATGTGTGAAAGGGGGCGACAGCACCTTGGCCCCTGACTCCAAGGCTTCTGGCCGGGAGTTACCAGTCAGCTGCGTGGGCCCCCAGGGCCTGGCAGAGAGAGCCTCCCTCGGACGTGCCAGCCCTGTCTCTGGGATAGGGCCACCCTAACCCAGCTCCTCTGTCTGTGAGCCTCTTCCCCTGCTCAGGCTGAAGGCCACCTCTTCAGAGAGGCCCTCCGGTCAACAATCTCTAGTCACTCATATCACCTGGTTTTTATTCTGCGTGACAACCATTTTCTGATTTTCCTCACTTCTTGTTTTCTTATTAGAATGCAAGCTTCTTCAGGGGGAACCTTGTCTGGACCACTGCTGGGCCCTGTCACCTAAAAGGGCCAGTTCTGTAGCACTTAGTAAATTACCTGTTGAACTGTTTTCAGTCAGAAGGAAAACAAAGCAAAAAGCACTTTAACAAAACCCTTCCAAAGAGGGTCCTGCCTGAAACTGCACACGACTGTCTCTGTGCCCAGTTCTGGGGCCCTTCCCTGCCCCAGAGCCCGCACTCCTCAAACAGCAAGCATGGCCCTTACAGGATTGCATCCTGCCAGGCACGGGGGGGGGGGGGGGGGGGGGGGGACACGACGACACACTTCGCCCTCCTCCCTTATTCCTCCTAGGTCCGAGACGTGAGAGTTTCACCTGCAACCTCTGGGGCCGTTCCCTCCGCTGAAATGCCCTTCCAGACGTCACCTACTCATTCTCAGCAAAACCGCATTCCCCGGCCAGCGCTCCTCCCGCCCCTGGGCGTGCCCATCTTGGACGTCCGCACCTGGCCCTGACCACAGTGCACCTGGCCGGGGTCACCTCCCGCGCTCAGCAGGATCTGGGTCTCAACCGCCGAGGGCTCTGTTCACCCACGGGGGATTCGATCCCGCAGGCCCACGAACTGACAGCCCAACCCCGCTGAGAGGAGCGAGCCTCGGGAAAACTTCCAGGGCTCACAGGCCGCTCTCCTCTCGGGACTCGAGGGAGCGCCCCGAAGAACGTTCACCGGCGAGGGCGGCTGTGGGCTGCGCGATCCCCGGCGCGGGAGCACCGCCGGGTGCAAAGTCGGCTTGGAGAACTTCGACTTTTGCGGCCGTAATTTGCAATGTTTCCAGATATCACCTTGGGCAACCTAACTCTTCATTCCGACGCTTTCCTACCCACCCCCTACAGACAAGCCCCAGTGTCGAGCGAGGACCCGAGGAGGAAGGGTGGACGTCCCCGCTCGAGCCGGGGGTGGGCAGCCCACCCCGCCCAGGCCGCGCCCGCGGGCGGGGGCGGGAGGCGGTCACTGCGCGCCCCCGGAGCCGGGCCCCAGCCCCCGCCCGGCCTAGCACGCCGCCGCGCCCGCACGGCCCCCGCCCCGTGCCTGGCCCAGCCCGCCCGGACTCCCGCCGTCCGTCGGCACCTCGCCGCTCCCTGCGGTCGAGCGCGGTCTCCGAGGGCCGCGGGAAGGAGGACGCGGGCAGGCGGCCGCGCCGGCGCTTCGCACGGTCCGGGAAGGGACAGCCGAGCACTTCCGCTCTGTCCTGTGCGGCACCGCCTCCGGAGCCTCCAAGATGGCCGCCGGGGCGGAGCCGAGAGCCTCCAACCATTTCCGCTTCCGGCGCGGGCGCCAAGGCCGTTGGCGGGCGATCCCCCTCGGCGGAAGGGACGTCAGCGGCGGAAACGCGCTGTGCTGCGCATGCGTATTTGCGTCCGGGGGCGCGGGGGGGGGGGGGGGGTGTGCTCCGGGCCTGCACAACTCCAGTCCAGAGATTGCTATCGCCCAGAGGCTGGCCCACGAGCCAATGGAAGAGAGCTTTGCTGGTTGCTAAGGAAACCCCAAGCGGCAAGATGGCAGCCGCCGGCCATGGGAGCCCGAGCTCCAGCCTGCCTCGCCGGGACCCACCGAGGCCGCCGCGGGACGGTAATGGCTGTAGGCCGGGACCGGGCCTCCGTGCGCGGCGGGAGGGAGACGCCAGGGTCCCAGCCGACAACCCCGGGGAAGCCCCGGTGTCCCGAGCCTGGGAGGGGGGGACCCCCGCGAGTGGGAGGGGTCCCGGGCCCGGCCCTGGACGCCCGGTTCCGAGGCTGGCGGGAGCTGCTCGTAGATGAGAAGAACCATCTTCAGGTAGTTCAGGTGGAGCCTGGGCCTCTTTACGGCAGGTGCAGGAGTCCAGGTTGCGCGGTGGAAACGGGGCTGGTGGGGAACTGGAGGGTTGCAGCTGCTGGCAGGACCCCTCAGATGTAAATGTGGGCTCTGTCCCGAGGGGACCAGAGGACCCTGGTGCGTTCGTGCAGAGGAATGGCGGGGCTGGCCCCTTCCCCTCAACCCTGTACCTCACCTTCCCCCAGCAGCTGTCTCCCAGACCCTCCCCAGGCCGCAGCCTCTCAAGGACCCTGTGCACGCATCCTGCACACTCCCCTCAGGGCCCAGAGACCATCCCTCTCTAGTGTCTGTTGATTGTCAGCGGGGTCACCTGTGTCACCACGTGCTCACACGTCCATTTGCTTTCCAACAATCAGGTTATGGTGTCTACGTGTACCCGAATTCTTTCTTTCGATATGAAGGAGAATGGAAAGGAGGAAAGAAACATGGTAAGAAATATCTGTGGCCCACTCCCACGCTTGCCACCTTGCACCGACAGCCCATTTCCTGGGGTGCCTGGGCGGGCAGGTGGCTGCAGGAGCAGCATTGCTGGGCCCCACGCTCCCTGTCATGAGAGTCAGAGGAAAGTCCCTGCAGGGCCCTGAGAGACCCCTCCGCCAACGCCTGCTGGCAGGCTCTGGGGCACCCTGGGCAGGGGAAGCCACAAGTGTAAAATCCTCCCCAGGGTTTTCATCTGTCTTGGCCAATGTGAAAATTGCCTTCATGGTTTACTTTTGACGATCAAGAAAATTACCTAGTTTTGAAACCAAACAAACAAAAACACCTCAGCATTAGAGAAGAGAAAGTGCCGAGTAAGAGGCGGGGGCGTCCTCCCCAGAGGTGGACCCAGACTTTCCTGCATTTAAGCATTTATGTTCACGGGCATGTCTGTCTGGGGATTCTGCCTTCTCATATCCTCTGCCCGTTTTTCTCCTGGAGAACTGGTCTGTTGGAATTTTTTTATATGAGTTCTTTTTGTGTCTACTGGCTCTTAGTGTTTTCTATATTTTTCACCTTTTGACTTGTGTCATTGTCACACAAGACATTTTTTGCTTTTGTCTGAAATCTTTGCTTCTCTTCCTCGAGGCCGGGCAGGGAGGCTTGTGTCTAAGACCTCATGGTTCCCCCTTTTATTTTTTTTTAAGTTTTTTTTTTTTTTATTTATTTAAGTAACTTCTACCCCAATGTGGGGCTCAAACTCACAACCCTGAGATCAAGAGTTACACACAGGGCACCTGGGTGGCTCAGTCGGTTGAGCATCTGACTTCGGCTCAGGTTATGATCTCCCATTCATGGGTTTGAGCCCCACGTCGGGCTCTGTGCTGACAGCTCAGAGCCTGGAGCCTGCTTGGGATTCTGTGTCTCCCACTCTCTGCTCCTCCCCTGCTCGTGCTCTGTCTCTCTCAGTCTCTCAAAAAATAAAACGTCCAAGGGATACAGGAGTACTGATGCATAGGGGCACTTGTACCCCAATGTTTATAGCAGCACTCTCAACAATAGCCAAATTCTGGAAAGAGCCTAAATGTCCATCAACTGATGAATGGATAAAGAAATTGTGGTTTATATACACAATGGAGTACTACGTGGCAATGAGAAAGAAAGAAATATGGCCTTTTGTAGCAACGTGGATGGAACTGGAGAGTGTTATGCTAAGTGAAATAAGCCATACAGAGAAAGACAGATACCATATGGTTTCACTCTTATGTGGATCCTGAGAAACTTAACAGAAACCCATGGGGAAGGGGAAGGAAAAAAAAAAAAAAAAAAAAGAGGTTAGAGTGAGAGAGAGCCAAAGCATAAGAGCCTCTTAAAAACTGAGAACAAACTGAGGGTTGATGGGGGGTGGGAGGGAGGGGAGAGTGGGTGATGGGTATTGAGGAGGGCACCTTTTGGGATGAGCACTGGGTGTTGTATGGAAACCAATTTGACAATAAATTTCATATATTGAAGAAAAAAAAAAGAAAAAGCCATTACAGGTATGATTGTGAATAATTTCAAGATGAGATCATCCTGGAGTAAGTTGAATCCTAAATCCAAAGATGAGTTTCCTCATAAGAGAAGAAAAGGAGAGATCACACAGAGGACAAGGCAATATAAGACAGAAATATAAACCGGAGGGGTACATCAGTAAGCCAAGAAAGGTCAAGGATTGCTGGCAAAATGCTAAGGGAGAAGTATGGAATGGATTTTCCTTCAGAGGCTGTAGAAGGAGCCAACCCTATCTACACCTTGATTTTGTAATTCTGGCCTGTGCCTACAGAACTGTGAGATAATAACTTTCTGTTGTCTTAGCATTCCATTTGTAATAATTTGTTATGGAAGAACACTAATACATATCTCATAAAACATCAGATTTTTTTTTCTGCTATAAATAAATAAATAAATAAATAAATAAAACGAAAGTTACACACTTCTCTGACTGAGCTAGCCAGACACCCAGTTCCCCTTTTTTAAATGTTTTCTTGAGTGCTGCCCTGCGTCACAGACTCCCCTTCGTCCCCAGTGCTGATGGAGGCCAGGTGACCATAGCGTCCCCACTGAAGAGGCCGGAGTGGGATCTCCTCTGCACTTCGATGGCTCTGCAGTCATCCTGGCTGAGATAGTGGGTGTTCGTAATGTTGCAGAAACATTTCTGTTGATAAGCGTGTATGTGGGTGAGTTTGCAGAGAGCAGGTGTGGGACCAGAGACGGAGCCAGAGACCTGAGAGCCTCAAGGCCTCGCGCCTCCCTCTGAGAAACGAGCCCGGCCACACACGTGTGCCAGCAGTCACTGCGACCTCGGTCTGACTTCACATCCTGATCTTTCCCCAGGTCGGGGGAAGCTGCTGTTTAAAGATGGGGGCTATTACGAAGGCGAGTTCACGGACGGGGAGATCACGGGGGAAGGCTGCCAGATCTGGGCCTCATCAGGTTAGCGGTGGGGACAGGTGCGGGCATGCTAACTCCTCCCTCATAAGCCATCTGCTCTAAGTTGTACCTGGCTTCCGGCGGCAGAAGGCCCCTCCGACTGTGAAATGTGGGCTCCTGGTTTCCGTCAGGTGTCCTGAGTCAGCAGAGCGTCCCCTGGGGCAGGGGCAGCCACGGCTCCAGGAGCTCAGACCCTCGCAGGCAAGCCTGGTGGCCGCTTGTCTGGGAGGGAAGGTTCACTCCACAGACTGACCCAGAGAGGCCTTTCCCTTGGGCTCACGGATGCCACAGAGAGGGTCGTCCTAGGACAGGTCTGCTCCCACAGGCGAGGAGGGGAGGGAACCGACACCCCTACGGTAACCAGGATGGCAGGGCCAGACCTACCCAATCATACCTTGTCTCGTCAGCCAAGGCGAATAAACGGTGCCTGCCGCCACTGACTGGGGACAGGAGGGTCTGACTGTTGACCCACCAAGGACACAGGCAACAGCTCTAACCCTGGATGCCTGTGCCCCTCCTCCTCTGCCCCAGGGAACACCTATTCGGGACAGTTTGTTTTGGGAGAACCTCAAGGACGTGGCGTCATGACGTACAGAGCTGGTGGATGTTACGAAGGGGAGCTCTCCCACGGCGTGAGAGAAGGTCTGACGGCCACCAGAACCCCCTGAGTGTGGCAGGGTGCTGTGTGGGGAGCCCTGGACACCAGCACCCCTCACCAAGATCTGACTCGGGGGGCCCGCGTAGGCTCAGGAATCTGAGCTTGCGCAGGGAGCCTGACATGCACCCGGGCCCGGGAGCCTTTCCCCCAGTTCCGTGTGGGGGCCGTGGCCCGGGGACCCCGTGTGCTGTGGCCGTGACAAGGGTCGTGCGTCGGTTAACCACCACTGTGGTTTAAGTCCAGTGGCTAAAGACAACCGCGACTTAATTGTTTGCCCACAACCCCAGGCGTCCGCGATCTGGCCCGGCCCTGCGGGGAAAGCTTCCACACTCACGCGGGGTCTCCCCTCCAGCCGCAGTGACAGCACTCGAGCGGGGCTGGTAGCTCCCGGGCCCTCCTGGCCTAAAAGCCTCGGGGCTCCTGGGGGGCGAGGAGGTGCAGGCCCTCCGAGGTCACGCTGCTCACAGAGCGAGTCAAGAGGCCACGCTTGGGGGGAAGCGGACTCTGCCCCGAGGGGGCGGTTGGGGGTGGCGTGCGTGCCCCCGAGGCCCAAAGACCAGAGCGCTCGCTGCTCTGGAAGACCAGCACCCAGAACCGGGCCAAGAGGCCGCGAGGTCCGATGGCGCCTTCGCGGTGTCCGCACGCATTCCCGAGCTGTCCCGAACGACACAGTGAAGCCCTGTCCTCACGAGCGCGTCCTCTGGCCTCTAGGCCGAGGGCCTCTGAGTCTGTTACTCGGGGCCCAGCCCTGCTGTTACGTCTGTGAGGGGCGGCTTTCCCACAGGCTCACGTGCACACCTGCAGTGGCCAGGCCATGGTGTGGGCCCCGCCACACAGCAGGCACTCCGGCCTCAGACTCCGGGGGGGGGGGGGGGGCTGGGGTCCTTAAGTGACACCCTCCCACCCTCACTCAGGACCTTCGAGAGCCGGACCCCAGAGCCACTTCCATTGGGTGGCCGCTGGGGCCACCCTAAATCGAATCTGCCCTTCCTGCCCCGACGGCCCTGGCCTGGGAGGACGGCCTGGCTCCCGGGGCCCCGCCGACCCCAGCTTTCTTCCCGACCCGCCCGCCCTCAGGAGGCCCGCAAAGCCCCTTCGGGGATGTAGGTCCACCTGGCAGGACGCAAGAGGTGACACTGGGTGCCTGGGCTCACTCCCTAGGATACGGGCGTCTGGTGGACCGGGACGGACAAGCCTACTGGGGGTGGTTCCACGACAACCAGCGACACGGCCAAGGACACATGGTCTTCCGGTGAGTACGCCACCCGTCTGTCCCCGGCCCCCAGCGCCGGTCCACGAGGTTCGGTCTGAGTTCTTGGTAGGATTCTGACCGTTCTCTCAGTTACGGACATGGCTCGCGGGGCGTGCAGGAGAGAAGACGTCCCGGGAGGCGGGTGCGGGGCCCTGGCCGGAGGACGAGCCAAGGCTTCCACGGCAGCAGGCCTGCCTGCCTGCCTTTAAATCCGGCGGCCGCGGCTCCGCGCAGGTCCCCCCCCCCCCCCCCCGCTTCTCCGGTAGGCTCTCCAAGTCTCACTCACCTGGGGGGCCAGGCGAGCGGGCGCCAAGGCCACAGCCCCCCGCCACCCCCCCGCCCGCAGCAGGCCCCGGCGAGGCAGGAGCTCACGCCATCTGCTCAGAGCCTATTTTCGCCTCCGTCCCGGTGGCGCTTGCTGAGCCCCGGTCGGAGGAGCCGGTCTGAGTCAGCGCCGCCACCTGGCTCTCCCCAGGCTGACGGCAGCCCCTGTGTTTGTGTCCCCAGGAACGGTGACGAGTACGAAGGCGACTGGGTCCGGGACCAGCGTCAGGGGCACGGGGTGCTGTGTTGTGCCGACGGCTCCACCTATGAGGTATCTGGGGACCTGGCGGGACCCAGGCCCTCTGTGCTGGCCTCCGGAGTGTTCCGGCGCGTGTCAGTGCTACCCCTCCTCCCAGCAGGGGCCCGGAGGGCTGCGGTGAAGGGCCCCGGCCAGTACCTTTCCTGACTGGCTCCTGAGGTGCCATAACCCGCACTGTCGCCTGTGGAAATGAGGTGAAATTTCTCAGTCCCTTGAGGATGCCCTCGGTGCGGGCGAAGCGGGTTTTGGTGAGGGGTGCCCCCACCGATAACGCGCGGAAGCGGACGAGGAGGCCCGTCCCCCCTCACCGCTGCAGGCACTGCCCCTCGGGTTTGACAGGGGGGCTACTCACTACGAGGGGTGGGGGAGAGAGACCCAGGCAGGTCCAAAGGCCTCGTCAAGACCCCAGAATTCATCATTCTTTTTTTTTTATGGACACTGGCCCGCATGCCTGGCCGGGAGCAAAGCGGGCAGAGCCAGGAATGCGTATCTCCGGTCGGCGGCCAGACTGGATGAGGGGCCCCGCTGGGTCTGCAGGCAGCTGGGTGGCCAGGGGCCCGGCCGTCTTCCCTGATGTGTCCTCGTGTGCGGGCGGGAGGAAGAGGGTATGGCAGGCCGGCTTGGGACGCCCTGGAGCCTCAGCGGGGTGGGATGTGTTCCGAGCGTCTCGGGAAGGGCCGGAGGGGTGACGCTCTGGTCTCTGTGGGAGAGGCCCGCCTGGCTCTTAATCGGAGCCACCGTCAGGAGAGGCGATGGGGCGCAGAGAACAGCATCAGGACGTTTCGGAGGTGAAGACGCGGCCGTGCTGACAGCTTGGCTGTTGAAGCAAAGGCCAGAGGAGAAGCAAGGACCCTCGGCTTCGGGACTGTCAGGTGGCAGTGGTGCCCAGAGCCGAGTCCCGCTGGGGGACAAACCACACAAGTGCGTGAACGTGGACACGGGCAGCTGGCGAGAGGCTGTGCAGCGCTAGGTGGGGTAAAAGCAGACGCACGGGTGGCCCCGGAGACGCCCCCAAAGATGGACCCGGGACCTGGTTCGGGCAGGGAGAGTCGTGGCATGCACGGGGGCTTCAAGACCAGACCGATGGAGCTGTCACCGTGGTTGTGACACGCCCACTAAACCCGGCTCTGGGAGCCCAGGTGCTGCTGCTCGCGGCTGCCCCTGCAGCGCCCTCTGCTGACGAAGCGGCACACCAGCCGGCCGACAGAGACCTCAAGGGGTCCGGCTTCCGCCCCACAAAGGCGGCCAAGAAGGGTGGCTCTGGGGCTGAGAGGCCATAAAATGGTCCCCGGCCCGGGGTGGAGACGGAGTGGCTGGGGCAGGGGCGGGGTGCCCGGACGCCGGCCTGTAGTGCGGGAAGCCCCACACGGCTGCCTTCCCTGCTCGTGAAGCAAGATCTGCCCCGGTAAGACCGCACCCAGGCCAGCGCCCCCTGTGCTCGAGGGGCCCCGCTCCACGTTGCTGCTGCCCTGCCGGCCTGGGCCGGTGTGCTTGGTGGTTTGCACCGCGCCCATTTGTAGGTGCTGCTGTGACCTGCTGTTTCTCCACGAGGGGACGTCCGGCCGGCCGTCCTTACGGGGCCACAGATCGTCCGCCTCAATTCTCCAGAGCTGCAAGGGAAGAGAAACGCAGGGCAGGCCCTCCTCCCAGGGTCCTCGCCCCCCCCGGAGTCACCTCCACAAATGTGCACGGCCACACCCCAGGCTTGGGGACACCAGAATCTGCCACTTGGCACCTAGGCCTCTCGCCACAGGCACCAGGATCTGTCCTCAGCCCTCGCCTCAGTTCTGCCCATCTTGTAGTTCAAGGGCCTTGTGAGTTCACAGGCCCAGAGGAGGCCTCCCACATCAGGGAGTCCCGGCTTGGAGCCCGGGCTCCCTCACATCCCTGTGACATTCGGGGGCAGCCGGCACAGCCTAGGACCCGGGTCAGGCTCCCCACGGCCGCACAGGGCCAGAGGACAGGGCAACACGCCCTTTAGAGCCCCCAGCACTTCCCTGTTTCTGGAGGCTTTTCTGGCCCTTGGACCCTCCGCCGCCTGCATGGCCTCCCTTCGGGGCTGTGGCTGCCCACCTGGGCCCTGCTCAGGCCTCCCCTGCAAGTCGAGGCTCCGCCAGGAGGGGACGGGCAGCAGCCCCCCCGCTCCCCGGGCTGACCCGGGACGCCTGCCGGGCGATCCACCAGGGGGCAGCCCAGCCCTGCCAGCAGCGTGGCCTCGGCAGGCCTGCCAGGGGCTTCTCCCACTCGGGAGACATCTTGTTCCGACTTGCGGGCCGGGAGCCGGGTCTCCGACAGAACCGCCCTGGGCTGCAGCTCCCGATGGCCAGGCTGCCTCGTCCAGAGTGAGGAGGTGTTTGCCTGGACAGTCGCCCCGTGGTGTCTCTGGCCACACCATCCCAGCCTGCAGACCTCGGGACTCACGCCCTTGAGGGAGATGGCGTGTCCTCGGCGTGGGGCGCCTCAAATGAGTGGAGGTGGAAGCCTGGTCCCTCCAGGCCGCGTCTCCCCGGGATGCAGACTTGTGTCTCTCCATTTCCTTTTGCTGGGCAGCGTCTCAACCTTCTGGAGCCTTCTGCCCAAGAACCTCGGACACTCCGCCTGCCCCCTGCAGCTCCAAGTGCTGCTGGGACACCCATCCTCCATCGTGCTGGGCGGTGTCCATTTGGGCAGCCCCCATCCGCACGTGATGGCAGGGACACGAGCAGCCACCTCCCCTGCGGTCCAGGCGCTGACCTGACGACCCGAGTGGCACACGGGTCCCGGAGGGAGGGCCGGCGCTGGGGTCCGTCCTCTGCCCTCCAGCCCCTTTCTAAGCTGGCTTCTAGCTGGCCGTGCGGACAGACGGACGGACGGGGCCAAAGGAGGAGGGCCGCGTCCAGGAGGGGGTGGGATCAGGCTGCAGCCACAGGGCGGCCTCAGGGCCCTCACTCGCAGCTGCCAGGACGCCTTTCGGACCGCCACAGAGTCCTCGCACGGTCTGGCGCCGGGCCTGGCCGATGAGGAAGGCGCGGGCCTCTCCGGGTGTAGGGACACCTCCCGCCCGACCTCTGACCTCCGGGCATCGGGAGTCACCCGGTGATCGGTAATCGGTAGACACGGAGCCGCCGCAGGGAGCGGGGCGCCACCCCAAGGCGCGTCTCCCGTGAGGGTGTGGGCGACCCCCTGGGCCCTCGCAGGGAAGGAGTCGGCCCTCTTGAAAACGACC
Source organism: Panthera leo (assembly GCF_018350215.1). Classification (NCBI taxonomy): domain Eukaryota; kingdom Metazoa; phylum Chordata; class Mammalia; order Carnivora; family Felidae; genus Panthera; species Panthera leo. Next base: position 1,178,854 of record NC_056686.1, on the reverse strand, counting down.
TGTGTATCTCGTGAGATACCCCTGACCTGAAACGTACCGTCTTAACCACCAAGCGTGAAGTTCGGAGGTATCAAGCACGTTCACACAATTGCGCGGCCGTCCCCGCCGCCCATTTCCAGAACCTTCCACCTTCCCAAACGGACGCTCCGCCCCACGAAACACTGGCGCCCACCCCGCCACTCTCTCTGTGGATTTGACCCCCGCGTGTACTGCGCGTCCCCGGAGTCCTACGGGGTCTGTCCTGTGGGGACGGGCCGCTGTCACGGAGCACGGTGCCCCCGAGGGCATCTGTGTTCCTCCCTCTTCAGGGCCGGATGATCCTCCACGGCGCGGAGGGACCACGTCGTGTTCGTGCCTCCGTCGGCGGGCACCGGGGTGGCTCCCACCCCTCGGCTCCTCGAGCGCCTGCTGCCGTGCGCGTGGGTGGGCGCCCAGCCCTCACAGGGCCTGCGCCCGGCTCTGCGGCCGTGGACCCACCACGGGGACTTCTGGACCGCGGGGTAACTCACTGCTGGATGTGCGAGGAACTCCTCACGGTTCCCACGGCGGCTGTGCCACATTACTTTCCCACCAGCATCTGTTCTGGAAAATCTGCCCCAACCAGTGTGGGTGCCGTGCACAATAGTGGACGGGGCCTGGGGGCCGATAGCGCCGTGGGGGCGAGCCGCGTTCCCGCGGAGTGGAGGCAGGCCCGAGCTGTTCGCACAGCCGAGCGCTCCCTACCTGTGCGGCTGCGGCATGGTCCCCACCGGCAGCTGCTGGCTTCCGGGCTGTCCGTGCACATTGGCCGTGTTTCCGTGCTGGCTCTCCCAGAGGGAGGCCTGCTGGTCGGTGCACCTGCCTGCCGCAGGGAGCAGGTGGCCGGCCTTATGTGTGTCTTCACCTGCTGGCGGCTCCCCCGCGTCTGCAGGAGCGCCGGGGCCTTTGTGTCCCCACACCCCCCCTCGCAGTCCAGGGATGTGGGGCCGTGACCCCGGGGGGCGCTGCACGCAGGACAGAAGAGGCATCTGGGCCTTTTCGAGCACGTGTGGGAGGAGGGTCTGGGCTGCCGGAGCCTTCGCGGGAGCCAACGCCAGGCTACAGGCTCCACGTGAGGTTCAGATGTCCACAGACCTCAGAAACGGACGCGGGCAGGCAGCGAGAGCCACAGCTGACACCGTGAGATCCCGGGAATTTACAGCAAGGTCATGGAGGTCAAACATGACACCCTGTGACCCTGGTGTTCGGGAGACGAGAGTGGGGCGCACACCCATGCCACCGTCGTGCCAGCCTGTGCGGTCACTGCCACCCCTGCAGGCCGCCCCGCAAGCTGGGGACACCAGGGCTCCTGGACAGTCGCGGGGCCCGGGCAGGTGGCCCGCAGCCATTTCCTCATATGTGACCTGACCCCGGCCACCCCGACCTGGTCTGCGAACCCGTGACCTCAAAGGAAGTGGTCACCTGCTCCAGCTCCGAGGTTTGGCATGGCACGGGAGACCGCGAATGCCTCTTTGAGTGGCCGCCAGTGTGCCAGGCTGCAGATTCAGGGAGCACGGGGGAGGGGCCGGCACGGAAGCGATAACCATGAAAGCACAGCAACTTTTCCCTCCGAAAGAAAAGTCGCATCGGTTAAGCAGAGCGCTTCCTTAAATGAGAAGAGAGTCAGGCGCTTGTCTCACACAATTTATCCCCATCACTTGTGGGCACAAGCCAGGAATCTCTCGTCCCATTGGCCCCACTCTGTTCAGGGAGGCTCCAAACAGGCGGGTCCCATCCTGTGGAGCCCTGGGCGCCCAGAGGTGGGCCCAGCTGCCCAGTCCACAGCAGCACCCTCGGGGCCCTAGGGGAGTCCCGCAGCCGCGGCTGACAGGCGTGCCTCACCGTCGTCCCGCGGGACCGTCTCCTAACACCGGACCCCGTTCCCTCGGTCTTTGTGGTGTGGACACAGGCCCCGCGCTTCCTCCCGGGATGGCTCCCACCGTGCAGCAGCCCCGGCCTGGGCGCCAGCCGGCTCCCTGGGCGGAGGGAGCCCCCGCCCCGGGTGGAATGCACTCGCCCCTCCTCGTGGGGGTCCAGCCTCCTCCAGGAGACAGTTGTAGGAGGGGTGACTCGTGCTTCGGGCGTGAGTCGGCGGAGAAAGGGCAGGGCTCTCACAGGTATGATTTATGACATTAATTAGAAAAGGTCCCACGCTGGCTGAGTTGCATTGCACACCCGAGCGTGCTCGTCCCGGTGTGGTTCTGCACTGAAGCCGCGGAAGCCCAGCTGCCCCGGAGCTGCGGTCTGGGCTCAGGTTCTAGCAGGCGAGTTAAAGGTCGCTGGGGGACGGGGGCGCCTGTGCCCACGGGCCGCCCTCCTCCTCGGAGGCCCTGGTGTGGAATGACCCGAGAGTCCGATGCTTCCCAGGCAAGGCTGCGCCGGTGCTTGGCTTGGTGGACGGGAGTGCGAGCGGGGACGAGAGGCGGCGGCTCTCGTGGCGGAAATGGCTGTGAGGTGGGCGGGCGCGGGCGACTGGCTCAGCAGCCATCTCGCCATTTGGAGGGCCTTTCGGCCTGTGTCGATTTGGGCCCTGATGCAGCCCCGAGGGAGCCAGGAAGCATTTACAACGAGTGTCCACCCGTGGGAGCGGCGGCCCCTGCCTCCAGGAGTCTCGGGTGCCCCCGTGGGTGGGGCGGGGCTACAGGGTTTGGGTCCATGTGCGGGAGCTTCTGGAGCCCAGAGAGGGAGGTGCGGGCATGGGGCCGGCGCCTGGGAGGGCACGTGAGCACATGGCTGGGCTCCAGGGGCCCTGCTCCCATCCCCGCAGGGTGGGGTGACCCACATGCCTGCCCAGGGACAGGGACGAGCACTGCAGGGTGAGGGCAGGTAGCAGGCTTGCCCAGAGCACAAGGGGGCACAGAAACAGCAGCTCTCGCGTCGGTGGGACGGAGGGAGCTGGAGCGACGAGGCCGAGGGAGGCCGCGGGGCCCCACAGGGAGGTGTCGCTCTGCAAGACGCGGCCCTCACCTGTGGCCACCACCCCTGCCCCGGCCTCCTTGGGGCCTGACCACATCCTACTGTGTCACCTGCTGCCGCCGGGCCCCGGGCCCAAGCCCAGAGGTTTCCAGGCGCAAGGGCGCCCCTCTGTTGGGGGCGGTGGATCTGGTGTGGCTCCTGTGGGCTTTTCGTGTGGCCAGCCAGGGGTCCTGTCGCCCGAGCTGAAGCTGGTAACTCGTCAGGTTTGGGGATGGTGTCGTGAGGGGAAGGGTTTCCCAGCAAGCAGACAGCAACCGGGGGCTCCGGGGGCAGCCACCCTGCCCTCCCAGCGCTGCCCCGACCTCGACCCACGGACCACAGCTCAGCCCGGGACCGCTGCTCTGCTGGCTCCCGCCCAGATCACCTCGCCCGTCACCGTGAGAGAGCGCCGCCGCCCGGCCACGCACACACGCAGGCAGACACGCAACACACTTGCCCACAGGTACACACAGAACACGTATGTAGGTGGAAGCATCCGCGCCCCCGTCCCCACGCGGGTACCTGTGCGCTCGGCACCCGCTGATGGTCACTTAGGTGCTCACAGGCGTCTCCGGAGCCGCCCCTGCCGCTGCCGGGTGGGCTTCCCGCCCCGAGTCCAGGACGAGAGAGCAGCGCCCGCGGGCTTGGTCCGGCCCGTCGCCTGCACCCGGGGGCCACTTCCTGGGGGACGCGACCTCAGCCCCGCGTGCACCGAGCATCCCCGAGGTGCAGCCTCGGGAGACCGGGAACGGCCACAAGGCCGACTCTGCCGTCTGGGTCTCGGGCGGGAGGGACGGCCAGGCCTCGCGGCTGGGCTCGGCCTGCCCCTGCCCACCTGGAGCCCCGGCCCTCCTGTGGCTGCGGCGGTCGGGTCGCCGCCCCTGCCGGGTGCCCGGGGGGCTGCCCGCTGTCCAGAGCCCCGGCCCAGGGGTGAACCGTGGTCGGACCGCCACCCCTCACGGTGACTTGACTCCAAAGCCCTGGTGCTCGGTGACTCTGTTCCCCAGGCCGCCCGCGGGAGGCTCCTTCCCAGGTTTGGGGCGTCCAAGCTGTGCCGGGCCGCAGCCCCCGGGGGCCGTTGCCACGGCCCCGTGGCCCCTCCCGGGGGCCTGAGAGAGGCCGGTGCCGGCCTCAGCTGCGCTGTGTCCCGCGGGGCCCGTGGGCAACACCGTCCACACGGGCACCGACCGCGGCCCAGCCCAGGTGGAGGGCAGGGCGGGGGAGCGGAGCCCGATTAGCTCCCACGGAAGGATGCGTGGAACCAAACATGCCTTCGGCTGACTTTTCTTCCAGAAGGAGTAATTCGTAGTCAAACAAAGTAGCAGCAGGCCCTTGAAGTTTCCCACAGAAGGGACGTAGCCACTCTAATTCTCATTCTCCTGCCCTGTTGTGCGTGTGGTTCGGAAAGCGAGGTTTATTGTGAGGGCGGCAGAGTGGGGTGTGCGCCGCGGGGACTCAGCGGGCCCCTCGATGGGCCTGCCCGTTGTCAGGGAGCCCTCCGGTCTGCACACATGCGGTGTCTTTACCGAGAGGTTTTTGTGCCGAAAGGGCCCCCTTTCCGAGCTGGTGTTTCGTTGGCATCTTGTACACGTGTCCTTGCTCCCAAACTTCACGGCTTCTTACAGTTCAGTCGCAGGGCAACGTGGCCACACAGCAGCAGCTCGTGATTCCCCCCCCTCGAAGGGTCCCCGGGACCCCGCGGCCACCCCCTCCCCCTGCATCACACGTGCCCTCTGTGGGTTCTGAGTGCACATGGCTGTCTCTGCAGGGACAGTGGCACGGTGACGTCTTCAGCGGCCTGGGCAGGATGACCCTCTGCTCCGGGGCCGTCTACCACGGGATGTGGATCAATGGCCACCCGGCGGGTAAGTGCCCACACCAACCCCCCTCGGCGTTGCAAGGTCCTCTTGTGAGTTCTCCCTCAGGCGGCCCCAGGCACCGGCACAGGGGAGTTGGGTCAGGAGGTGTTTGGGGGTGATGGTGAAGTTCATCTAGAACCCCAGCCCCTTTAGGAGAAACACATTCCAGTAGGGTTTCGGAAGGGCTCGTGACCGTGACCGGCAGAGGCCCCAGTCCGACCTCGGACAGCCATGGCCCCGCTGTGAGCAGGAGGGTCCCCCTCCTCAGAGGGTCCCTGCCCGCAGGGCCCTGGGCACCTGCCCCCCTCCCTGAACTCTCTGCACCGTGACTGGAGCACAGAGGGCCTGCAGGGGCCCCTCCCTCTGTTGGCCGGGTCAGGTGACCTCCTGTTAGACTCCAGGACAGAAGTGCCACCCCGGGGGCCAGGGGTCATGGGCTGCAGCTGCTTACTCAGAACTGAGCAGCTGCGATCTCAGGTGGGTCCCCAAGGCCCCCTGCAGGGGAGAGGCCGCGGCAGGTGCCCGCCAGGCCAGGAAGGACTCCTCGGTGGGGGCTCAGGTCCTGTGAAGGGGAGTGGCAGCATAGGTCAGGGGGAGTCTCCTGGAGGGACTCCCGGATCCTTCCCAGCCCCCCAGGGCTCGGGGTTCAGGGGGAAGCAGACGCTGAAAACACTGTCTCCGGCCGCTCAGACCCCAGAGGACGCCCGGCAGATCCAGGAGGTGGCGGCCAGCCTGTGGGTGGGTCGCCCTCCAGGCCAGCTCCCCGGCAGGTGGCCGTAGCACCTCGTCCACACACATGGAGCCCCTGACTCAGACACGAGAAGTGCAGGGCCTGAGTCCCAACCAAGCAGAGGATGTGCCGGAACCTTCCACGGTGTACAGACCCAAATGCTGATGAGCCACTTGCTTACAGCCCTTCCCCGTTTGGTGGCCCTCTGTAGTCTCTTCAGTGGACTTGTGGGAATTGCTTAAAAATCACAGCTGACCCTCAGGGCGGGGTCACGGTCTCGTTCTAGTGACTGCCCAGGTCATTCGGTCAGGTGGCTCTTGCAGGAGATTGACCGCGGCGAGTGATAACCCTCTCCCCACAGAGCTCTGGGAATCGAGGCTGCTGGGCCTGCGTGGGGGGTGTGGGCTCCAGCGGGCGGCGTCCCCCGTGCCCCGCTCACCCGTGCTCCGCTCTGCTGTCTCCCAGCACAAGCCAGGAGGATGGTGATTCTGGGTCCGGAGGTGATGGACGTGGCCCAGGGGTCTTCCTTCGACTTGAACGTTCAGCTGCAGCAGGACAGCGGGGAAGTTGCCGAGAGTGAGTGTCTGCAGGGTGACGACTGCGTTTTCGGAAGGACAAACAGGTGCCGAGCTCTCAGGGTTAGGGACGAGATGCCCCGAGTGGCTTCCGGTACCCGGACACCAGCAGATACTTTGTTCGGAGGTCCTCGCCACGGGAGCCTCGGCAGACAGGCAGTAGGCACGCGAGGCCTCCAGGTGGCAGGTGTGTGTGTGTGTGCGGTGGTTGTGAGCGTGTGTGGTGGTTGTGCGCGTGTGGGGTGGTTGTGCACGTGCAATGGTTGTGCACGCATGGGGTAGTTGTGTGTGTGCAATGGTTGTGCGCGTGTGGGGTGGTTGTGCGCGTGTGCAATGGTTGTGAGTGTGCAATGGTTGTGCATGCATGGGGTAGTTGTGTGTGTGCAATGGTTGTGAGCGTGTGTGGTGATCGTGCGTGTGTGGGGTGGTTGTGTGCGTGTGTGGTGGTTGTGAGCATGTGCAATGGTTGTGTGCGTGTGGGGTGGTTGTGCGTGTGTAATGGTTGTGCGCGTGTACAGTGATCGTGCGCGTGTGGGGTGGTTGTGTGCGTGTGGGGTGGTTGTGAGTATGTGCAATGGTTGTGAGTATGTGCAATGGTTGTGCGCGTGTGGGGTGGTTGTGCGCATGTGGGGTGGTTGTGTGTGTGCGATGGTTGTGCACGTGTGCAGTGATCGTGCGCGTGTGGGGTGGTTCTGTGCGTGCGGTGATTGTGCGCATGTGGGGTGGTTCTGTGCGTGCGGTGGTTGTGCGCATGTGGGGTGGTTCTGTGCGTGCGGTGGTTGTGCGCATGTGGGGTGGTTCTGTGCGTGCGGTGATTGTGCGCGTGTGGGGTGGTTGTGCGTGTGCGGTGGTTGTGCACGTGTGCAGTGGTTGTGCACATGTGCAGTGATCGTGCCTGTGTGGGGTGGTTCTGTGCGTGCGGTGATTGTGTGCATGTGGGGTGGTTGTGCGTGTGCGGTGGTCGTGCACGTGTGCAGTGGTTGTGCGCATGTGCAGTGATCGTGCCTGTGTGGGGTGGTTCTGTGCGTGCGGTGATTGTGCGCATGTGGGGTGGTTGTGCGTGTGCGGTGGTTGTGCATGTGTGCAGTGGTTGTGCACGTGTGCAGTGATCGTGCGCGTGTGGGGTGGTTCTGTGCGTGCGGTGATTGTGCGCATGTGGGGTGGTTGTGCGTGTGCGGTGGTTGTGCGCGTGTGCAGTGATCGTGCCTGTGTGGGGTGATTGTGCGCGTGTGGGGTGGTTCTGTGCATGCCCGCGGCCACCGCTTGTCTTACAGGAGGAAGGGTGACTCTACGCACCGCGGGCGTCTGCGGGGGGCGAGTTCCCGTGTCCTCGGTGGGTGATCGGGGAGGGCAGGTCTCCTGTGGCATCTGGGCTGCTTTTCGAGGGGCCCAGCGGGGCAGCAACGCACAGCGTGGACCAGCTGACCTCCCAAAGCCGGTCCCAGCCGTGACCCGTGAGCAGAGGGCGCGGTGCGGAGAGGGCCCCCGCACGGTCACCGGTCCCTGTGCGTGGCCGGGCAGGACCACCGCTACTAAAATGCGTGCCTGGGATTCCTAACGTCCGTTAGTTCGCCCGAGTTCGGCGAGCTTCGACCAGGAAGCCCCCGTGTGCGGCGCGGGGACTGTCAAAGACAGTCACAACTGGTTTATTTTATTTTATTTTGTTCTGTTTATTTATTTTGAGAGAGAGCGCGTGCGCTTGTGCACCAGCAGGGGACGGGCAGAGAGAGAAGAAGAGGGGGGACCCCAAGCAGGCTCCACGCTGTCAGCGCAGAGCCCAACGTGGGGGGTCGGACCCACGAACCGTGAGATCAGGACCTGAGCTGAAACCAAGGGTCCGACCCTTAACGGGCTGAGCCTCCCAGACGCCCCCACAGCTGGTTTATTTTCACGGCTTTATCGTGGTGCCGTTTTTATAGCGTGAAATCTTCGTGCTGTAAGCGATTCGATGATCTTTAGCAAATTCCCGGAGTCGGGCAAGCAGCGCCACACCGCCGGTTTCGGACCGTGCCTCGCACCTCCTGCCTGCGGCCCCCTGCCCACCCCACCCCTCTCCTCACATCTGCTCCGCTTTTCTGACCGGCGCACTCTGCTGGGGTGCACCCACGTGGCAGTGCTCGGTACGAGTTTTTGGGTGGCCCGTGTGCTCTGTCCCTCGGTTATCCGCTCACGAGTGGGGTCGCCGCGTCACGTGGCAGATCTACGTGTAAATTTTTAAAGAAACCCTCAGGCCGTGTCCCAAAGTGGCCGCACCGTTTACAACGCGGTCAGCGGGGCCCGGGCTGGGTTTCCCACACCCTGCGCGTGCACAGCCGGCCCGAGGGGGCGTCCGGGGGCGCCCCATCTTGGTGCCCCTCTCGGTCCTGACCCACAGTTCACGGCTGACGAGGTGGTGCAGCTTTCCGTGTGTTTATTGGCCACGTGTGTATCTTCTCTAGAGAAATGTTAATCCAAACATGCTGCCTGTTTTTTAAAATTGGGCTGTTCCTCTTCTGGGTTTGCGTTATTGGAGTTCCCGACGTATTCTGAACACGAGTCTTTTTATAAATGCATCTTTGCAAATAGTTTCAGTCTGTGGCTTATCATTTTTCTTAATGCTGTCTTCTGAAGTACAAAGGGCTTTAATTTTGATGAAGTCCAATGAGTACATTTTTTCCTTTGTGGATCATAATATCGGTAACCTGTGTGGGAATTCCTAGCCTGACCCAAGCACACAAAGATATTCTCCTGTTTTCTGGGAAAAGTTTTGCTCTTGGATTTCTGCCATCCGTCTTCGGCTACTTTTTGTGGATGAGATCAAGTTCTAAATTCATCTCTTTTCGTGTGGCTGTCCAGCTGTCACAGCACCACGTGCTGAAAAGACTGTCCCCTCCCCGCTGGATTGCCTCGGCACCTGGGTCGCGAACTGCTTGACTGTAAGAATGACGGTTTATGTCCGGACTCTCTATTTCGTGCCATTGGCTCCTGCGTCTGCCCCTGTGCCACCACACGGTCCTGATTATTGTAGCCCCATAGTGAGTTTGGAAATTGGAGATTCCTCCAATTTGGTTTTTCTTTTTCAAAATTGTTTTGGTTATCCTGGGAACCTTGTATTTCATATAAATTTTTTAGGATCAGTTTTGTCAATTTCTGCCAAAAAAAGAAAAAAAAAAAACCCTCCTGGGATGTTGTTAGGGACTCTGGCCGGGAGGCACCACCCCTGACAGCACTCCAGGTCACCAGCAGGAAACCTCTCCCCATTTATTCATGCCTCCACTTTCTCTCACCAGAGCCTTGTAATTTTTAGTGTCCAAATCTTGTACTTCTTTTGTTAGATTTACTAATAAATGCTAACTTATTGCTGGTTATTTAATTTATAATTATAACTTGTTTACTAATACGTTTGTAATATTTGTTCTTTTTATGCTATTGTAAATGGAATTTTTTAAAATTTTATCTGAGAGAGAAAGACAGAGAACGCACACGAGCAGGGGAGAGGCAGAGAGAGAGCCCCAGGCAGGCTCCATACTCAGTGCAGAGCTGACTTGGGGCTGGATCCCACGACCCTGGGATCATGACCCGAGCTGAAATCAAGAGTCAGCCGCCTGACCCACCGAGCCACCCAGGTGCCCCTGGAATTGTTTTCTTATCTTCATTTCAGAAATTGCTAGACTACAATTGATTTTTTTTAAATGTTTATTTATTTTGAGAGCGACAATGCATGAGCGGGGGAGGGGCAGAGAGAGAGAGGGGGACAGAGGATCCAAAGCTGGCTCTGTGCTGACAGTGAGAGCCCAATGCCGGGCTTGAACTCAGGAACCTCGAGATCATGACCTGAGCCGAAATCCAGAGTCAGATACTTAACTGACTGAGCCACCCAGATGCCCCTAGACTACAATTCATTTTTAAATATTGATCTGATATCCTTTGACCTTGCTGGACTCACTTGTTAGTTCTGCTATTTTTTCTGAGGATTTCTTAGGATTTTCTATAGAGAGGATCACGTCATCTTCAAAAACATCCAATTTTAAATTCTTTCTTTCCGGCCTGGATGTGTTTTCTTTCTTTCGGCTGCAACATTTTACGTCCCCACCGGCAATGACTGAGGCCTCTAGGCGCTCGACCCCCTCACCAGCACTTCTCATCGTGTGTCGTTTGGGTCACGGCCATCCTACTGGGTGTGAAGCAGTGTCTCCTTGTGGTTCTGATTTGCATTATCCCTAACAAGGAGGAATGTGAGCATCTTTTCATGTATTTATTGACCATTCGTACATCTGCTTTGGAGAAATACCTGTTCATGGCCCACTTAAAAAATCGGGTAACTTGTCCTTTTACTGTGAGTTATCAAGACTTCTTTATGGGGGCGACCGGGTGGCTCAGTCAGTTAAGTATCTGAGCATTGATTTGAGCCTCAGCTCATGATATCACAGGTCCGTGGGATCAAGCCCCACGTTGGGCTCGCTGCTGTCGGCACAGAGCTGCTTCAGATCCTCTGTCCCTCGCTCTCTGCCCCTCCCCCACTCACACGCTCTCAAAAATAAACAAAACTGTTTTTAAATTTATTTATTTATTTTGAGAGAGACAGAACAGGAAGGGGCAGAGAGAGAGAGTGGGAGGGAGAATCCCAAGCAGGCTCCACACTGTCAGCACAGAGCCTGATGAGGGACTCAGACTCTCAAACCATGAGATCGTGACCTGAGCTGAAACCAAGAATCAGATGCTTAACTGACTGAGCCACTCAGGAGCCCCAATAAAACATTTTTTTTTTTTAAAGAGTTCTTTATGTTGGAGCTAAGTCCCCTTATTAAATATCTGATTTGCAAATGTTTTTTTCCCATCTTATGGATTGTCTTGCAGTCTCTTGATGGTGTCCCTTGAACACAAAAGTGTTACATTCTGGTGAAGTCCAACTCGTACTTTTTTCTTTTGCTGGTTATGCTGTTGGTTCCATATCTAAGAAGACTGCTTAACTCAGAGCCATGAAAATTTTCTCCCGTATTTTCTTCTAAGAATTTTATATTTTTAGCTCTTGCATTTAGAACGATAATCCATTTAAGGGCACCTGAGTGGCTCAGTCGGTTGAGCGTCCGACTTCAGCTCAGGTCACGATCTCACGGTTTGTGCGTTCAAGCCCCGTGTCGGGCTCTGTGCTGACAGCTCAGAGCCTGGAGCCTGCTTCGGATTCTGTGTCTCCCTCTCTCTCTGCCCCTAACCCACTCTCATTCTGTCTCTGTCTCTCTCAAAAATAAATAAACATTAGAACGATAATCCATTTAGAGTTAATCTTTTTGTGTGGTGTGAGGCAGGGGTCCAACTACATTCTTTTGTATGTGGACGTTTAGTTGTCCCATCACTATTCATTGAAAGACTGCTCTTTCCTGGCCTTGAATGAGCTAGACAGTCCATTTACTAAAATTTTGTTTAGAGTTTTTGCATATCTTTTCATGAAGGATAGTGGTCTTGAATTTTTTTTTATTTTCCTTGTTAAGGTTTGTTTTTAAGTAATCTCTACACTCAACATGAGACTTGAACTTACACCACTGAGATCGAGAGTCACATGCTCCCCTGACTGAGCCCGCCAGGTGCCCTGAATTTTTTTTTTTCTTTTAATATCTTTGTCTGGTTTTTGTATCAGGGTAATGCTGACCTTGTAGAATGAGTCTGGGAAAATTACTTCCTCTTCAATTTTCTGGAAGAGTCTTGTTGAATAATTTCATTTCTTTCTTAAATGTTTGGTAGAATTCAATATGAAGGCCATGGAGGTCTGGAGTTTCTTTGTGGGAAGACTTTTAATTACTAATTCAATGTCTTTAATAGATATATGGTTATTGGGGTTATCTGTGTCTTCTTTTTATTTTTTTAAGTGTATCTATTTTGAGAGAGCACATGACAGTGGGGGAGGGGCAGAGAGAGATGGGGAGAGAGAATCCCAAGCAGGCTCCACACCGTCAACCCAGAACCCCAACTGGGGCTTGATCCCGTGAATCATGAGATCATGACCTAACCTGAAATCAAGAATCAGACGCCCAACCGACTGAGCCACCCAGGCGCCCCGAAGTTCTATGTTTCTTCTTTAACAAACTTGGGTGTTTTGCGTCTTGGAAGGAATATTTGTTCATCTAAGGTGTCAGATTTATTGTCATAAGCTTGTTCCTAATATTTCCTCATTCTCCACTTAATGCCTTGATATCACCCCTTTTGTTCCTGCTGTGGATTATTGGTGTCTTCTTCCTGTTTTGCCTGACTAGTTGGCTACAGATTATCAGCGTCATTGATAAACAATCAACTTCTGATTTCATCGATTTCTCTATTGTTGTCTGTTTTCTGTTTCATTAATTCCTATTATGATCTTAGTATTTCCTTTCTTCTGCTTACTTTGGGTTTAATTCACTCTCTTGTTTTCTAGTTTTTAAGATGGAAACCAAGGTCATTTATTTCAAACCTTTCTTTGCTAGTATGAGAGTTTGCTATACCTTTCCCCCTTAGTACTGCTTTGGCTGCATCCCAAGAATTTTGACATGTTGTGTATTCATTTTCATTCAGTTCAGAATGCTTTCTTATTTCTCTTGGTTTTCCCTTTGCCACATGAGTTATTTAGAAGTGTGTTGTTTCATTTCCAAATATTTGGAGATTTTTCAGATCTTTCCGTAATTGACTTCTGACTTAATTCCATGTGGTTAGAGCCACACTTTGTGTATCTTGAATCCCTTTAAATGTATCGAGACTTTTTTCATAGAATTTGTTCTGTAAATGTTGCGTGTACACTTTGAGAAGAGCATGATTTCTGCTCTTGTTGGGTAGAATAAATATCAAACTGTAAATAAATATCTATAAATATCTTCTATAAATATCAATCAAGTGGATTTTACTGTTACTGCCCTTCAGATTTACCATATCTTTGCTGATTTTCTGTCCACTTGTTCTGTCAATTACTGACTGTGGTATATTGAAATCTGTGATCATAATTGGGAATTGTCTATTTCTGATTTCGTTTCTATCATTTTGTGCCACATGTATTTTGGAGCTCTGTTATTAGGTGCATAAACATTTAGGATTTTTATGGCATTTAATTACTTGACCCCTTATCATTGCAAAATTACCTTTTTCTTTTTTTAATGTTTATTTATTTTTGAGAGAGACAGAGACAGAGCACGAGAGGGGGAGGGGCAGAGAGAGGAAGAAACAGAATCCGAAGCAGGCTCCAGGCCCTGAGCTGTCAGCACAGGGCCCGACACGGGGCTCAAACCCACTAATAGTGAGATCATGACCTGAGCCGAAGTCGGACACTTAACTGACTGAGCCACCCAGGCACCCCCAAAATTACCTGTTTCAGCCCTAGCATAGTCATTGCTCTGGCATCTACTTCCTATGAAGTAGGAATATGACTATGAATATAGTGACCCCAGCTTTCTCTTAACTATTATCAGCATGGAGTATCTTTATCCAGCCTTTTACTTTTCACCTAAAGTCTTTAAAGTGTGCTTTCTATAGGCAACATATATTTGGGTCTTGCTTTTTAGTTCGTTCTAACCACATCTATCTTCTAATTGAAGTTTTTACTCCATTCACGTTTAATGTATTTATATACCAGTTTCCAACTTTACTGTTTTCTATTTGCCCTGGCTGGTTTTTTCCCTCTTTAGACTCTATTCCTACCTTTTGTGGGTTGAGTATTGTTTCTGATCCCATCCTATCTCCTCTGTTGGCTTATCAATTCTTACTCCTTGTTTTTTTTGTTCTAGGGGTTGCTTTAAGGACCACAATTTACATCTTTAACTTATCACAGCCTGCTTTGGAGTGATACCATACTACGTCACATATAACATAAGAACTCTGCAATAGGATATACTTCTTTTTCTGCAATCCCAATTTTTATGCTATTGTTTTTATATGTTTGACATTCATATGTTTAATACACTTCGTAATACATTGTTGTTACTTTTGTTTAAACAGTCGTTTATCTTTCAAAGAATACGTAACAAATAAAAAAGGAAATCTCATCAATTTGCCCCTGTAGTTACCCTTTCTGGTCCTCCCCATTCCTTCTTATAGATACAGAATTCCACCTGGTACCATTTTCTTCTGCCTGAAGGACTCAGCCTTTAACATTTGTTGTCCTATGTGCTTTCTGGTAATTAATTCTTTCCACTTTCATATGTCTGGAAACATCTTGACTTTGATTTCATTTCTCATAGATATTTTCACCAGGTAGAGAATTCTGGTTTACCCTCCAGCAGGACAGGGGTGCTATTCCATTGACTTCTTGTCTATGCTGTTTCCAAAGAGAAGTCTGCTGTCATCTTTATCTGTGTTTTCTCTGTACAAACTTGCTTTTTCCCTGGCTGCTTTTAGATTTTCTCTCTTTTTTTTTTAATTTAATTTATTTTTAAAAATTTACATCCAAATTGGTTAGCATATAGTGCAACAATAATTTCAGGAGTAGATTCCTTAGTGCCCCTTACCCATTTAGCCCATCACCCCTCCCACAACCCCTCCGGTAACCCTCTGTTTATTCTCCATATTGAAGAGTCTCTTATATTTTGTCCCCCTCCCTGTTTTTATATTCTTTTTGCTTCCCTTCCCTTATGTTCATCTGTGTCTTAAAGTACTCATAAGAGTGAAGTCATATGATATTTGTCTTTCTCTAATTTCGCTTAGCATAATACCCTCTAGTTGCATCCAGGTTGTTGCAAATGACAAGATTTCATTCTTTGTCATCGCTGGGTAGTATTCCATTGTATGTATATCCCACATCTTCTTTATCCATTCATCCAACGATGGACATTTGGGCTCTTTCCATACTTTGGCTATTGTCGATGGTGCTGCTATAAACATTGGGGTGCATGTGTCCCTTCGAAACAGCACACCTGTATCCCTTGGATAAATGCCTAGTAGTGCAATTGCTGGGTCGTAGGGTGGTTCTATTTTTAACTATTTGAGGAATCTCCATACTGTTTTCCAGAGTGGCTGCACCAGTTTGCTTTCCCACCAACAGTGCAAGAGGGTTCCCGTTTCTCCACATCATCGCCAACATCTGTTGTTGCCTGAGTTGTTAATGTGAGCCTTTCTGACAGGTGTGAGGTGGTGTAAGATTTTCTCTTTATCACTGGTTTGAGCAGTTTTATTTTTTATTTTTGTTAACATTTTTTAATGTTTATTTTTGAGAGAGAGACAGAGAAACAGAGTTGCAAGCAGGGGGAGGGGCAGAGAGAGAGGGAGACACAGAATCCGAAGCAGGCTCCAGGCTCTGAGCTGTCGGCACAGAGCCCGACGCGGGGCTCGAACTCACGAACTGCAGGATCATGACCTGAGCCAAAGTGGGACACTTAGCCAAGTGAGCCACCCAGGCGCCCTGAGCAGTTTTATTTTTGAAGTGACATGGTGTAATTTTCTTCATGTTTCTTGTGCTTGGGTCTATTGATTTTCTTGCATCTGTGGGTTTATAGTTTTCATCAAATTTTGGGATTTTTCAGCCTTTATTTCCTCAAATAATTTTCCATCACTGCTTTTTCTTCCCCTCTTTTAGAGGCTCCATTACCCATATATTAGGCCATTTCAAGTCGCCTCACTGTTCATGGATTCCTTTTCCCCTTCCCTCTTTCTCTCCTCTTTTTCTTTACCTTCCTTTTTTATTTATTTTTTCTTTTTTCCTTTTTCCTCTTGGTATTTCATTTTGGGTAGTTTCTGTAGCTATGTTTTCAAGTTCATGTATCTTTTTATTTTTTGCAATGTCTAATCGGCCATTGATCACATACAGTGTATTTTTTATCTAATAGTTTTTATTTCTAGAAGTTCAACTTTGTTCTTTTTATATCTTCAGTGTCTCTACTTATCTTTTGAATGCACGGAGTCCAGTTATAGTAATAACTTTGAAAAAGTGTCCTTTCCTGCTAATTCTAACATCTGGGTCAGTTCTGGGTTGGTTTCATTTGACGGTGTTCCCTCCTCATCATGGACCATACTTTTCGTCATTCTTCGCCTGGTCATCTTTGACTGGGTGCCAGACGTTGAAAATTTACCCTTTGGAGGCTGGATATTCTGTGTTCCCATAAGTACTCTTGGCCTTTTTTCTGGGGTGCAGTTGGCTTCCTTGGAGATCGTTCGATCCTCTCAGGTTTTGCCTTTATGAAGTGTTAGGTGTAGTGGAGAGCTCCAGCTGAGACCCGTCATCCCCGCTGCGGAAGCAAGACCTTCTGAGAACCCTGCCCAGTGTGCCATGACGTCCAGGTCTCCCAGCCTGGCCAATGGGAATGAGCACCGCTCCTGTCCCATGTGAGCCCAGAGCCTCCCGCCCTATCTTTTCCTGGGTCTTTTCCTGGCCTGGGGACATTTCCTTGCACTTGGTGCACCAACCTGTGCTCTGCTGTGCACCCAGAGGCCTCACACGCTTCTCTGTTCCTCTGCCTTCTGGAATCCAGGACTCCTGCTCTGTGCCTGTCCTCCCCCCCTCCCCCTTCAGCCCTGTGTCCTCACTGAGGGGGTTCCTGGGGTTGCCAGTCCCTCTCCCTGTACCCGGTCCACTTTCTCTCAAGGCAGTGACCTGGGCAGTTATGGGGTCCACACCCTTTGTTTCCCGTCTCAGGGACCACTGTCCTTGGATCTTGAAAACCATCGTGTTATCATTATATTTTGTCTGCGTTTTTGGTTGCTTCAGGTAGGAGCACAGACTGGTCCCGGGTGCCCCATCATGACAAGAGCGGAGGCCGATCAGACCACACTGGGATGTGATCCTCGACTCCGCCCTCCACTCCCCTCCTTCCAAGTCAAAGTACTTGCAGTATCTGTCCTGCTCTGTCCCCTCTTCCAGGGGGGCTGAATGACGGGCGTCACGGACGCCGCTCAGAGTCCACACGACCAGGCCCTGTGCCAAGTGCCCCGGGAGTGTAGACCGGGGGGGTGGAGCCATCCCCCAGGTCGAGGTGGGGGCTGGGCCACAAGCAGCGATGTCTCCCCGGAGGTGGAACCGCGGTGAAGACGAGCCTCCGGTGTGACTGCTCTCGGCCAGGGCAACCCCCGCCCCTGAGCAGGTGAAACCCTGAGGCTGGCCAACAAGGAGAACCCCCCAGCCAGAGGCACAGCCAGGTGCCCTGAGGCCCGGGATCCCCAGTGAGGGGTGGCGGTGCCGGGCAGCGTGGACGGCTCCGCTGAGGGCCAGGGGGGCAGAGGAGCCGGGACGGTGGGCAGGGAGCGCGAGCTGGATACGGCCGTGGCCTCTGCCAGCCCTGCCCGCGTGGGGGGTCTGCTGCAACGGTCCTCATGGTGCCCGGCCCAGGACCAGGGAGGGAGAGACCCGGGTTCCTGTGGCCCTTCTGTCCCTCCCTTGGCTCAGCCTGCTTCTCTGTCCTTCCCAAGGTGAGGATGGCCGGGTTTTGCAGATCTCGGCTGGCGTCAGGTACGTGCAGCTCGCGGCCTACTCAGAGGTCAGCTTTTTCAAAGTGGACAAGGACAACCCGGAGACATTCCAGACCCCGTTGTGAGTATGGGCGACCCCGGACGCCCGTGTGGGGTGGGAGACAAGGAGGAATGGCCCAGAACTACTCGCCCCGGGCCCGTCCGCACATGGCTCCCACACCAAGGACTCTGAGGGCGCCGGGGACACAGCAGTGACCACCAGACACGACACGCTCTGTCTAGTGGAGCAGGAGCGAAGGCAGAGGGCCAGGGGGAGGTGGGCTGGGGCTGCGGCGTGGTTCCAGTGGTCCCGGACAGACCGTCCTCCCCCCATCGTTCCCTGCTTCCCACCACGTTAGTCTCCGAGTGGTCGCCTCGTCCCCTCCTCCCTGGAAGGACCCTTAAGCCACCGTGTCCCCCACAGCCAGGTGTCCCTCTCAGCTTGGCGTCCGGCAAAGCCCAGTCCCTCCTGTCCCCTTTGCAGTGGCTTTGAGTGCATCGCCTATCCTCTGTGGAGCCCCAAGTCTGGGGCCTTGGAGCCCAGAGCTGCCCTGGAAAGTGCCAGAGGAGATCCACTGCTCCCCAGGGGAGACCGGGAGCCAGCAGCGGCATCAGACACATCTCGAGGCCAGAGGGACATCCCCAGTGGCCCTCCCGGTGAGTGGAGCTGACCAGCTGGTTGGCGGTAGCTTACGTGAGTGCTTCGGGGTGTGTGGGCTGATGGCGGGCGCCTCAGAACCTGGGCAGGAGGAGAATAAAGTTGACCCTTGAGAACTCAGGCACAGTGGCCCTGGAGGGGACAGAACGTCCCAGGAAGACAGTGCCCAGACCCGAGCAGGCCGGTCGCCATTGCTGTGGGTTACAAGGCAGGCTGGGAGCTACCGCCCTGGGCACCAGACACCTCGGGTGCACGTTCTTACTGTGTGAGCCCAGAGCCCGTGGTGGGGCTGGGGCACGGCGGCCCGGGGACCGCCATGGCGGCCGTCCTGCCCTCGCCACATGCACATCTGGTCACTGCCGGCAGTCTTGTTCGTGCACAAGAGCCTGGTGGTGCGGTGTGGCCCCTGGGCTGAGGGCCTCGGGCCTGTTTCTGCATCTGTCAGACCTTGGCGGTTTGCCTCGGCCACTGTCACCAGGAGGTCTGTGGCTGGACGGGAGCGCGCCCTCGCGACAGCCCCCACCCGCCCGGGGCAGGCGTCTGTAGACCTAACGGTCGCCAGCGTTTGCCTGGTTTTCCGGCTGGTTCCGCCTCTGCCCGGAGCACACAGCAACTCCACATGCACCTGGCCCCACGGCTCCTGGTGCCTGACAGCTGCTGCCGTGGATGCCTGGCCCGGCTTCTCCATGGAGTCCTCTGGAACCACTGCCGGAAGCAGAGCACTGGAGCTCCGGAGGTAAATCGGAGTTTAATCTCTGCAGCTCACCGTGTCCGGGGACCCCGGGTCCCACACCAGCTGATGCAGCCCCACCGCTTACGTCCTAATGGGGGGAGCATGTGCGTTACCGGAGGCGTCCCAGCGAGCGTGGCTGTGGGTCCCGCCTGGTCCCCTCTCCACGGGAAGCAGCTGCATCAGGTCCTGTGGACCAGGGCACGGTCATCAGCGGGACTCCGGGGTCCCCACCGGGCAAGTTCACGCGCATGTTAGCCGTGGGGACCTTCACGTTCTCCTTAGCCCTTGAAGAGGGGCCGGTCCCCCATCAGGACCCCAGCCCTGGATGCCGCAGGGGGTGCTCCCAGGTCACAGCAGAACGGGGGGACTAGTGTTCTGCACCGGGGCCCGGGCCGGGCCCCTCTGTGTGGGGGCCGGTGGGGGCCCCGAGGCTCGTTGGGGGAGGCCCGGGGGGCTGGCCACGACCCCTCGTCTGCTTCCCACTCGGTTTATAGAAGCAACTTTACGCCAAAGGGCAGAATAGGTCTCATGTTTCTGCGTAAAAACACCCTCTGGGCGCCACACCTTCCACCGGCAGGGATTTCAGAGCCTGTGATGAGGTCTCCGTGGAAACCCGGCCCGGAAAGGGGGGCCCACGTCCGCGCCCGGGTGTTTGGTGTGGGCGGCCCGGGCCCGGCCCGCTGTGCGGGTTTGGGGTGCTCGCCGCTCGGGAGCGGGCCTCACCCTGTGCTCACGGGACTGGTGCCCGGCTGCCGACACGCTCGGAGACGTTTCCGGCTTTGCCAGGACGCGGGCGTGGAGCCGTAGAGAATCACCTTTGGGGAGACCGAGGGGAGCACGCCTTGGGTCCTATGAGAACCGCTCGAGCTCTGCAGCTGGACCCGAGGCCCCGGGTCCTTTGCCACGTGCCCTGGGGGCTGACCCGGGAGGTGGCTGCTTCTCTGCCGCTTTTTGGCCGAGCCTCTCCACACCTGTCTCCTCTTCTGTAAAGCGATGGTGAGCGGCATCTGCTCCCGGGACCGCCAACCCCTTCGTGACCCCCTCCCGTCCCCTCACAGGGTGGGGCGCCAGGGACACGCACACCTGGGTCAGGAGGGGTCGCCCGAGCCTCTCTGCAGGACGCTGCCACTGCGTCCTGCCCGCTCAGCTGCCCCGGAGCAGCCCTCGCCCCACCGGGGCCCAAGCCCTCGGACGAGCTGGCCCGGGGTGGCCCTGGGTCATGGACACACTGGCCGGCCGTCTGCAAAGAGGAAATGAAGTCAGTGCAAATTTGACTGTTGCCGCAGGTAGGATAGGAGTCGGCCGTGAGCGAGAAAATCCCAGATAATCACAGCTTGACCAGGGGAGCTCGCTCTGTGGGCTCCAGGAGGCGGCAGCTGCGGGGCGGCCGGGTGGTACCTGAGACCCGCGTGGGAGTGGGGAAAACCGGAAACGGCCGGGACACAGAGCTGCTTGGGTGGGAAAGAAGGAAGTCTTTGTTGTTGTTTTAACCAAAGCGGCTCATTCTGTGACTCTCTGGGGACAGACAGCCTCAACTTATTCTGAGCGTTATTCCGAAAGAAAGCAAAATTGTGCCGTCGTGTGGCAGCCCCCACGCATACAGGGAACACGGAGCGAACCTCCGTGTTCTCAGAGCAGCCCCGCCTCCGGGTCCCTGCTCCCGAGCTCACTCTCGAGCCCCCTTCCGACAGCGCAGCGGCGGCTTCAACTCCATTGATGTTCGCCTCTCGTGTGGATGTTCAGAGGCTGGGGTGCCGTCCCCCGTGGTCACCGGGGCCCCTGTTTCTGTTTCCTATGCCGCTGCTCTGTCGCCCTTCCTGCGTCATCTCGTGGCCCTAGAAGGTTGCACAGGCGCCAGTCGTCATGCCGCCTGTTCCCGGCAGCTGGGAGGGGGAAGCATGAGGAGCTAGGGCCCTTCCTTTTAAGCCGCGTCCCTTCTAAGAACGTGCCGTTGCTTACACGTCGTCGGCCAGAACTTGGTGACGTGACCGCACCAGGCCTCGAGGAGACGAGGAACGCAATGTGCCAGCCAAGACCAGGCTCTGTGGCCGGAGAACCAGGGGAGGGTGGCCGTTTCCGTCAACCGGCACCTTTGCCTGACAGTCTGGATGCCGCGTGAGCAAACCCACCGGCAGCCAAGGCCTCCGCCGCCTTCGGGGGCTGACGGGGAAGCGGGAGGCGGGTGCCCTCCCTCTGCAGCCCTTTGCAGGAAGGGTGTCCTACGCGCAGCGCCCCCGTAGCCCTCGCCCTCACGCCCCGGCCCCACCACGGGACAGTGAGACAGTGACGAACGGGCTCGGTAAAACCGGGGCTGGAGGCGAAGACGCTCATTCTGTGAGACCGACAGGAAGTGACGGAGACGGGGCCCCACGGCGGCGGGAGCTGACGAGGGCACCGGGGCGCGGCGGCCCCGTGGCGGGCTCAGCTGGCACCTTCGAGCGCGGCCTCGCGCACGCCCCCCGGGGACCGGCTTCTCGGCTTCCTCCTCACCCCTGCAACGGGCGGTTCAGGACATGAACCCCCTAAAAGCCTGCTTTCTAATCACACGAAGAAGTGAAACGAGCAGAGAAAGTACTTTCCGGAGGCCTCGTGT
Source organism: Panthera leo (assembly GCF_018350215.1). Classification (NCBI taxonomy): domain Eukaryota; kingdom Metazoa; phylum Chordata; class Mammalia; order Carnivora; family Felidae; genus Panthera; species Panthera leo. The sequence goes on along the minus strand of NC_056686.1, from coordinate 1,157,363 downwards.
CGCCACGCGGGGCTCAGTCTCCTCTTCTCCCTTTGATACGAACTATGTCAGCCGCCTCATGGTTTTTAACTTCCGAGCAGTTTGCTTTCCGTTGAGAAGAAAAGACGATTTCATAGGCGTGGACCGGCGCCAGGCTTCCCGCAGCCTTTGGTGACGTTGCAGCCCCCATGTGGTAGCAACAAAGCTGATAACTGATGTTAGGTTCACAGAGACTTTTATATTTAGACGCTTAACCTTTTGTAACTCCCGCCCTCGGCCTTAAGCGGGATGCCCTTTTGTGCTGATCGCGTCAGGGGGGCGTCCGCTCGCCCCCTGGCAGCGTGAGCCTTCGGAGTCCTGCGACAGGTGCCGATAGAGGCTGCAGGGACGCTGGCAGGCGGGCCACTCGGCCCAGACAATCCCCGTAAATTGGATTTGGGAACCCGATAAAGCCCTAGCAGGGCGAGAACCTCACGTTGCAAGCGTGTGTGTGTGTGTGTGTGTGTGTGTGTGTGTGAGTGAAAGGCACAAAACCCTCCCAGGAAATGTTTCCGACTGATGTGAGTGGTCCCTCTTTTCCATTTGTTGAACACGTGGTTTCGGGCATTCGTCAGATGCGGTCTGCGAAGAATCATCCCTAATTGTAAGATGATTTTAAAAATCAAGGTGCCCTTTGCTGCTAATGCAGTCTTGCCAATAAGCGACTCAACGTATAGCAGAGAACTTCTGGGAATTTCATTGCCTTGGGGGGGGAGAGGGGGGAGGTAACGCATTTTAATATTAATTGTCTATGGTTAATTATGGCAGCGTAGCTACCGTGAAAGATCCTGGCTTTTAAAGGGAAATCTGTGCCGTGAATTTCCTGTGGAGGAATCCTACGGGGGGGGGTGGGGCAGGGGGGGGCTCATCCCAGACAAGTACAGGAAAATCCTGCGGTGCCTCCAGGCGATGCCGTGAGCAGGGGATACACTTGCTCGTCAGGGGCTGCGACCATCTGAAACCAAGCAACCCCGGGGGTGGGGGGGCCACGCGATCTGAGACCACAGCCCGCGGAGTGAGCCCTCCCACAGCCTTGGCCACCCTCCCCGGCACCTCTCCACCTGCCGCTCATGGGTCCTGGGGCTGCGTGGGCACAGCCACAGGGCAGGAGCCCCAGGAACACCCCCGGGACCCTTAACAGCAGACCTCCGGGGGGCCCCGGAGAGAAAGGAGGGAGGGAGGCTGGCCTGGGCTTGTGTCAGGTGCCGAGATCTCGCGTGGTGGCCAGCCTGCGCCCGCATGGATGTGCCTGGGGGGGCGGCTGCGAACACGGCTCTAGAAGGCACGGATGTGCCTTCAGCAACCCAGAACCAGCTTGGATTTCTCTTTGCCCCTGACCGCGGCCTCGGAGGCCTGTCCCCCCGAAGGGGTCTCCATGCTGACACTGGCAGTGAGGATGCCCTGCCCCAGGGCAGGGTGGGCCGGGGTGGGCGCCCTTCCCCGTGGCCTAGGGACAGGCCCCAGACGGCTTAGGGCCACCAGGCCGCCCAGGTACGGAGACTTCGTCTGTGTCTTCATCTGCCTCAGGCTTAGCCTCTGACAGTTGAGCCACAGAGGGGAGGGGACATGTCCCACCTCGCCAGCTGCCCCTGTGCAGCCTGCGCTGGGACCCCTGCTGGGACCTGCTGGCAGGGGCTCCCAGTCTCCTGTGGTCAGAGCCCTGCTTGCCAGAAGCCTGACCCCGGGGGCCCTCCTGGGGCAGTTTATGCCACTGTGTCTGACCCCCCCCCTCCACGTCACAGAGCCTGTGGCCTTCTGATCACCACAATGCTGCCTACGGGCCTCTGTCCCCTGGGAGTGGGTGTCAGGCCCCTGCATGAGCTGGTGGGGGTGGGGGTCTCTCCTGGGACAGGGTGCAGCCCCTGGGATCCAGGACCCACTTCAGGCAGGGGATTCGAGGAGGGCGGGAGGCCAGGCCGGCACCCTGCTCTCTGACCTGTCCAGGGTCCCCTGGCCAAGTTTCTGGGGAGGGGTCTGCCGGAGTCTCCGCTCCTGGCGCGGTGGTGGGCGTGGGGCAGGCCTGGCCCAGGCCCCATGGCAGGGCAGTGTGGGGACAGGGAGCCTCCGGGCACCCAGCACCACCCCGAGGAGCTGCCCATGGCCAGCTAGACCTGCAGGTGTGGGATTTGGCCGAGGCTCGGCCCGGGACTGAGGGGCCGTGGGCCAGGCGTGTGCTGAGCGTGGGCCTGTGTGTGTAAGCACCCTCGTGTGGCACCGTGCACATCTGTGTGCACACCTCCCTTGTGGGGTGTGTGTGTCAGCGTGTGCCCGCACCCCTGGTCACGGCCGGCTCCTTAGTGCCCGGCCCCTCACAGCACGCTCCGCTGGTGGGCCGCAGGCCCCTCGAGGCCTTTCTGGAAGCCTCAGGACCAGCTTCCTTCTCCTAGGAAAGGCTGCTGCCCGCAGCGCGTCTCCCCCGACGGCAGCTCCCAGAGACACAACAAATCTCCTTTCATCCCTCCCAGAAAGAACACGGGGCCACGAGTTCTGTCTTGCTGGGATCAGCACAACCCCGGCCCAAGGCCAACTCCAGCCCTCGTGGGAGGCGAGCTTCGGGGTCCAGAGACCCCAGAGACCCCGGACTGGCCGGGAGCCCCAAGCCACTGTCCCGGCCTGTCCTGCCACCGTCCGCACCTGCAGGCGGCCCCCTCCGTTGGAGAGCTGCCACGCTCCAGGCCCGTTCGTGGGCCCCGAGGCCTCTGCCCAGGTCCGTCCCGAGAGCCCCCAGGACTGCCGCGTGTGTCGCCCAAGAAGACAGCCCCAGGCGCAGCCTCCCGGCCGATACCTGCGCAGGAGCCAAGCTGGAGGTCAGCCGCGGTGTCCAGACCCCGCGTCCCCAGGGCCGCTCCTCTGCTGCTTTCCCGCTGGATGAGCAGGGGACCCCTCGGGGGAGCCCTGTGTGGTGTCAGGCTGCCTGCCTAGCCCCGTAGGGCTGGTGTCCCCGCGTTGGTCACCTCGGGGGCAGCCTGGCCTCGCTCTGCCCAGCCAGGCACAGACAGCCTGGCTGCCGGAGGCTCCCGGAGTCGAGGATGAGGGGACATCAGAGACAGGCTCAGGGAGAACCCCAGATCAGTGCCTCCCCCCCCGTCCTGCGGGTTTGACCACAGAGTCCCGGCCCCTTTCGAGTCTTTTTTGAGATTCCAGCACAACCGAGCCCAGGAGCCGAGCCTGGAGGTAACGCGTGCCCTCGGGGCCGCAGGAAGTGTCTGTTGGCATTTCTGGAAGGAGGAGGCTTTAACCACTTTGCGGAGCGCACATACAGCCCCCTTCGGAAGGACACACGTGTAGAAGAGGGACGGGGCAGTGAGTCTGAGCATCCAGAAAGGTCATGGGCCAACGGGGACCGTGGCTTTGTGTCAAATCCATTTTCTACGCTTCAGTAAAGGGAGGGAAGGCGGTCACCGGGTTCCTCGTCAGGAACGGTGCTGTGGCCCCAGACACCGGCCCTGCCGAGCTCAGCCCGAGGGACCGGGTTCCTGGTCCACCGCAGCCACCACAGGGCACGGGGCTTCTAAACACCTGCCCGGCCAGGCCCGGCCATGAGCTGCCTGCAGGCCTGGCTCTCACACGGGCTCCTTGGGAAACTCATGGATTCGAAAACCTCTGGATAGAAACCTGAACCAAACCCTGCCCGCAGGCGGGCCCTCCATCCTGCAGCCCAGATGGGGCCTGAGACCCCCCACGCGGGGACGCCTATTTCTGGGCTGGTCCCCAGGGCGCCTCCATGCTGGGTGCAGACCGTGCAGACACATCCGGTCGAGGTGGAGCGGAAGCACCTGGAAGGTCCTGCCCCGTGGTCACGTCGGGCCAGCCCTCGCCTCGGGCCCGGGCGCCCAGTGGACAAACCGAGTGGTGGGTGGTGGGGGGGGGCGTCGCGGCCTCGAGGGAGCCCTCATCTGGAGACCGGGCCGTCCAAGAAGGGGCCCAAGGGTGCCCCCCCCACCAGCCCTGCCCAGCACTCACGCTGCCTCCTCGCCCTCTGGGCCATGGAGACCCCGGCCCCGCCAGTCCTCGCCGAACAGGCCGCTCTGCCTTTGGAAGGTAGCAGCTCCTTGGCCGGTTGAGCCTCTGCCCTAAAGACTAACGCGGTGTGTCTGGTCACCTCCACGTGAGACGGCTCTCGGCCCCTCAGGGCCGATAACATTTTATTTTTTTCTTCATACAAATGAAGAAAACATTCCAGCCTGTGGCTGGCTCTCGGCCCGGGGCCCCCCGGCGGCCGTTTGACGGTCGCGGCCCGGCCTGCGCAGCCTTGTTTACTCGGGCCGCGCTCCGCCTTTGTCTCCGCGTCCTACACAGGTGATTAGGGAGTCTAATTGAGTTGGCCGTAAAAAGATAATTAATCGACATTTCCTCCCAGAGAGGTCAAGCGCCGATCTCCCCGCGGTGCAGCCTCCCGTTACCAGTCGCCCCCCACCCGCCCCCCCGGACGCAGCAGTGACCTTTATCTTGCTGATGATTAAAATCGACATAGAGGCCTCAGAAATCACTCCCGGGAGCTGGGGTCGGCATCTCTGGGCAGGGGCCCTGCCTCGAGGGTCAGCCAGGCTGGCCAGTGCCCCCCTAGAGAGGCCAGGACCAGCTCCAAGGGCCCCTGCAGGCCAGGGCGGGACCCTCGCCCCAGAACGCTGTCCCCACGTTGTCCCCAGGCTGAGGAGAACAATGGGTCCCCTGAGACTCTGGTGCGTGGTGAGGCGGCTCTCTCGGAGGGTGGGGGCTCCGGCCAGGAGCGCGGCCGGGAAGGGGGATCTGCTCTGCCAACAGGGCAGACAAGGTGAGGAAGGGGCCGCAGGAGGGGGTGAGTGTTGGGGGTGCACATGGCCACCCCGTGACAGCAAGATGGATGGTGGCCGGGCCAGGGCCACCGGGACAGGACACCTGCAACAGTACCCCGGGGGCAGGGCGTGAGCAGAGGCCAGAGGGGCCAAGCGTCCAGAGGCTCAGTGTGGCGGCCCGGTCGTGAGCTAGGACGAGACGTGAGGAGTAGCCAGTGCGGCTGGCCCCGGAAGTCCTGTGGCCACAGGGCTTGGCATGTGCTCAGGACGCAGGAGGAGGTCAGTGGGAGTTTGGGGCTGGAGGGGGGGTCTCACCCAGTGGTGAGTCCCTGTGCTAGGTGCGAGGCTGGGCCCTGTGATGGCGGCTGAGGGGAGACCAGGACGGGGGGACATCGGTGATGTCGTCCACGTTTCTGGTCGAGCGAGCCGGAGCTGGGGTAGGAATTGGGTCTGGGGGGCAGCACGTGCAGCTGTCCGCAGGGAGCGGAGGTGGGTGACTGACCCGAGGAGGCGGGAGCTGGACGAATGTGGTGGACACCCCCACGGGCAGCAAGGCGCCCACCCAAAGGGGCACGGACGGGGGAGAAAAGAGACCGGCCTCCAGCAGTGGAGGTGGGGGGTGGGGGTCAGCTGCGGCCACTGGTGCCCAGGCAAGGTGCACCGATGTTAGGGCCGAGGACAGCGGCCCCCCGTTGTGGGAAACCCAGATTCTCAACAAACCCTGTGGAGCCCTGGGCTGCGGGCCCTCCTGCTCCGGGACAGAGGGCACTCTGAGAGGACGCCCTTCCAAGTGGATTTTAAACTCCTAAGCCGACCAGAGAGCCCTGTTCTCTTTCAGTGGCCAAGCAGGGTCCACAAGGTCTCTCCCTGACCTTCCACGATGGGCTGGGGCACAAGGTGCATAGGAGGCTTCTGGCCTGGCCGGGACACCACCCATCCCACAAACGCCCTGTGCCGCGGTCCACACACGGGCGGGGTGGCTGGGGACGGCAGGAGGCCTGACCTTTTGGGACATCGCACACGCAGGGCAGAGACAAGCGGAAGGACCGCTTGGACGCACGACCTGGGAAGCCACGGTCCAGCTGAGACACGGAGGCAAAGGAGGCCACCGGGCCGTGTGCAAAAAGAGGGGCCGACGCACGGGGCCCCGAGCACGGCCAGGCTGTGGTGACAGCGTTGCGATCAGCCCAGGAGCCCCGCGAGAGCAGCTCTAGCGGGAAGAGCTGGGGCTGAATTTGGGGGGCACAGGACAGGAGCGGCGGCTGCAGGCTGAGCCCCGGTTCTGGGAAGGCAGCGTCACATCTGAGACTCGGGGATGGCCCGGGGAGAGGGGGCGGTCAGGTGCGCGAGTTCCACGTGGCCGCCGCACTTTGTGGGGAAGGGGCCTTGGCGCCCAGAGGCCTCCTGGGCCCGAGCGGCCGAATCTCGAGGACCCCTCCTCGCACCGCGGACGTGCCACCGCTTTGGTTTAAGCCCGTTGGTGTTGGGTTTCTCTGGCTTTCGACCAAAAGGGGTCTCGGAGCCGCTTCTCGTCCGGGGACGATGAATGGCAGGAGGTGATGGAGAACGTCAAGCCTGTGGCTGAACCGAACTTGGTCGTCCACGCGCCTACTGGCCGCGTTGGGTGACGTGGTGTTAGCGGGCAGGCGGGCAGGTGGGCAGGCCAGCACCGCGGCGCTCTCTGGGCCGGGGCTCCTCACCACGGGGCTGTGACCGCAGAGCCCCAGCCCCGACAGGCCCTGGGAGTCCCGTGAGAATCCGCGGGCGGCTGCTTGGTGCCAGGTCGGTGCGTCGGGCGCCGCGGTCGTCGGGCCCCTGAGCCCAGGGAGGCGATGTGCTCCGGGCCCCGTGCCCACGTCCCCCGGCCACCCCCGCCTGGGGAAATCGGCACATTTCAGGTGCGGGTCTGATGCTGCTGCTGTCGGAAGCGGGCGCTGGGGACCCACTCCTGCACGGTCACCTTGGCAAGGGTATTAGGACACAGAGCCGGGGCCTTCGTTGGCCGGAGGCGTCGATAACAGACAACTGGTTCCTCTCAGGCCCGCTGGAAACCGTCGCTGCGCTCAGAAACAGAAATCATGCCGTCAGCAACGCGGTTCACAGTCGTTGCCCAGGACATAAATAGTGTGGGGACAGCAAAAGCTAATGGAGAGGAGGACTTTAGTTAAAGAATGTCCTTGCAGAAGGAAAGACTTTACTTTTTATAATGCGCCATAATGATGACATTAAGACCCCTCTGAGAGAAATAATTCCCTACCTGTAATTTGGAAATACTTCTGGGACCCGTAGGCATCTCTCCCTGCAGAAGTTGGGCTCCAGGGAAGGGGACTTAATGCCTACGGCCCCTGGGCCCCATCCAGGGCACGGATGAGAGACGCCCTCCACCCACTGAGCTCCCCCCATTGGCGGGAGCGTCCAGCCTGCCTTGTCCACCTCCAGCTGTCCCCACGGCCCCGTCCAGCCCCCTCCCTGCGGTTCGACCAGCTCCTGCTGGTGGCTTCTCCCTGTGTGAGAGCCGGCAGGGACCTCAGGACAGAGGTCAGTCAGGAGAGCTGGGAGCCCAGCCCCCACAGGATAGCGGGTCCCGACGCACGCGTGTCTGGGACAGTGCCGGTGGCCCTCACCAACCTCACGACCCCGTCTCAGCAGCCAGCTTTCTGTGCAAGGGACAGAAGGAGGGGACAGCCAGGGCTGTAGGTCCATTGTCTAGTGCGGCAGAGCCTGGGGAGGGGACCGCCAGGAGACGCCCCGTCGCACCTTGGGACACCGGGAGGGGAGGAGTAGGGAAAGCCAGGATGGACAGGGTCCACGGTGGGGGTACCTCCTGCAGGGGCCAGCCCAGCCTGGAGGATTTGGGGGTCTCCTGGGGGGCTCTCGCCCCTTGTGGGGGCTGGTGGCTGCCAGCGGCCCCCATGTTCCACACTCTTCCTGGACCTGGTCCGACATCACCTTAGCATGCAGCCATGACGTAGAAATGTCCTCCTCCGGGTCCTGACCTGGCACCCAGGGCCTCAGACAACGGGCTGTGTGGTAGGAGACCCTCCTAGCCCCAGGGCACCAGCTTGCAGGGCTCTCAGGGTGGACCCCAGGTGAGGGGGAGTCAAGAGGCCGGGGGCCCCAAAATATACCCGCACAGAGCCTGCGCAGTGTAGAGCAGGCTGTGCCCCACCCCCCCGTCCCCCCAGCCACACGGCCAGTGCCCCCGCCGGCCGAGCTACAGAAGCTTTGCGTCAGGGGCCGTGTGACAGGTTCTTTCCCATCTTAGCTTTGTGCTGTGTGAGGGATGTTCTGTCCTTCACCTTCCAGGAGAAGCCCGGGGATGCGAGCCCCACTGTCCTGAGGACTGCAGGCGAGTGGAACAAGGTTGTGCCCGGTTCTCGGACGTCTGCCTTGGGTCCCCCCCAGCCGGGTACAGCCCCGTCCTCTTCCTGGACGACCCCTGTGAGGTATGGGCATGGGTATGGGCAGGGAGACACCCCCCCCCCCCCCCAGGGCTCTGTCCACACGGTGCCCGGCACCGAGGCCCATGTGCTGGTTGCCCCTCTGAACCCTCCCCCACTGCTCCTTCCAGAAGGCAGGTGGCAGGCCCAGAGGGGGCCTGGGCCCCGGCAGGACGCCCACCACGCAGGACCCGCCAGGAGGCAGCAGGTAGGAGACACTGACCGACTCAGGGCATTCGGGGGGTTTGGTCCGGCCTCGCCATCAGCGGGACCACAGGTGGGGCCCCCCAGGTGTGCGCTCCGTGCAGGGGCCGGGGTCTCGGTTTCCCACAGGCGGGCGACCCTGTGACCCCACAGGCATGGTCTCCGTCTGCCCAGGGGCTGCACGCACTTCTGCGGCCTAGACGGCAGGAGAAGCCAGGCTCCCAGCCTCAGGGGAGCCGGGCCCTGGTCCAGGTTGGCAGAGCAGGGTGGCCCACGGAAGGGACGATGCTCCTTGATTGTGTTCGGAGGCCAGGAGGGGCCCACAGCGTGGGCAGAGGTGGCCAGAGGCCCGCCACATACCTGCCGCAGGCCCGTGATCCATCCTGCAGCAGACACACAGGTCGGGGCTGCGAGCCCCACGGTGGGGGCCGAGGAGACTCCACTCTGCCAGTCCCTCGGCCACACGCTCTTTCCAGCCCGGGGCCCTGCCAGGAGGAAGGCTGAGTTCCAGAGAAATCACTCCTGGCAACTGCTTGTGGGAGCATCCTGTCCCCTGCCAGGCCGTGTGGCCCAAGGCTCAGGTGGGACTGAGCTCACCTCCCTGCCCCCCAAGCCCCCGGCACCCCCGGCCTCTCCCCAACCCGGTTTGCAGTTCCGTGGGGACTCTGGGGGGTGCAGAGCAGAGCTGGGGCCGAAACCAGCACATCGGGAAGCTGTGGCTGAGACCCTGAGAGCCGGCCCGCTCTTAGAAGGCAGGAACCCTCCCTCTGTAGGCGGGGTGGGGAGAACGTGGCCCCTGGGGGAGGGGCACCAGGCCTTCGAAGTCGCCCACCTGCTGGCAAGGGCAGGCCTCTGACCCTTGTGTGTAGCCTTGTCATCAGCCCGGGAGAGGAGGGGCAGTGGCCAAGGCCAGCATGCCCCGGGCGCCTCTTGTGGCCTGGGACACGCACATCTCTCTTCACGCGGTCTGCTCCGGGGCACCCGTCGAAATAGCCTCACAAAAGAGCAGAGGCCTGTGGGCACAGACCCAACGGCAAAACCCTAGGAAAATAAGGCATTGAGTAGAAACGGGAGGAGGGCCCGCGGCATCCGTCCTGAGCCGCCGCAGCCTGCGGACGTTCCGCAGTTAGATTGCTCATCGGTGACGCCAGCGGGCGTGGGACGGGCCGGGACACCCGGAGGCTGGCACAGTATCGGCAGGCTGACAAGCCTTTGATCCCACTCGCGAGGCGGAGCCGGGACGAGCTGTTTCCAGGGGAAGGTGCCACCCTGTGTCGTTCTGAGTCACGGTTTGTGAATCAAATATGAGGCCCGCTTCACACAGTAAGTGGAGAAGCACAGACTTTAAGAAAAAAAAAAAAAAAAGCCAAGATCCTGCTGAACATTGACACGCCACACTCAGCCCGCGCTTCGGTCGCGGGCACGCACGTGGGACCCAAAGCTGCAACGCGCGCGGAATAACTCGCGTCGACACGCACAGACCCATCCGTGCCCGGGGCAGAGTTACTGCTCCCTTTTGTAACGGGGGCAGCTGGGGGCTGTGGGACGAGGAACCATCTTCCTCCGGCACAGAGAAGGCCCTCGATGTCTGGTTTCTCCTGAGGGCAGGAGGCAGCGCCCGCTCATTCTGTCGGTTCTGGTGCTTGAAATTCAGTGTCCTCGTCCCGGGGTCCTCACCATCCCAGGAGGGCTCGGCTTGTGACCCGGTGCCCGTGGCCGGGGCTCCAAGGTCTTCTGAGTAGAGGACCCCTGCAGGGATGGCTTTCAGTGGGAACTCGGGGGCAGGCACAGGTCTGAGCAGTGACGCGCAAAGCCCTTTGTGGCCGCCGAGCGCCCCCCAGAGCCCACCTCCCCTGCCCCTGTCACAGGGTCCGTGTGGCACGTCACCTGCCTCAGACCCCACTGCCCGAACAGCCACTTTCTCCAGGGCCCCTGCTCTGTGCCCCCGAGGCCCCCTACCCGATCTGGGTGTCTTGTGGCCCCCCCAGCCCAGCCCCCACCCACAGAAGAGTGCCCGAGGCCCCCAGCATCTGCCCCAGCACCCCCTACCAGTTCTGCTGCGGGGATGTGGACCGTCCCCATGTCCCCCCCCCCCCAGCTCCTTACTCTGGTTCAGGCACCAGCATCCCACACTAGCATCCAAACCTGGCTCTTGACCCCAGAAGCCCACCTTTTAGAATCCTAAGAAAAGCATCCTTTCTAGCAACCGAGGCGGACTCGGGCAGATCAGGGGCCCCGGACCTCCCCCTGGGTCTGGTTTGCGTTAAGGTAGGCCCTCTCGGGGTCTCAGATGTGTGGCTCCGGTCTGGCCCACCCCCGGGGTCAGGGTGTTTGCAGGGCGGTTGCCTCCACGTGAATGGGACCGGGGGGACCGAGATGCTCCTGACTCTGCGGAGCCCTCGGCTGCCAGGTCCCGGGTTGGGGCTCTCATTTGAGAACGCCAGACCCACGAGGGAGGCAGGGGAAGGGAGGCTCTGGCACTCTCTGCCCCAAAAGTCCTTGCCCCTCTCCAGCCCCCACGTGGCACGCAACAACCTCACGCCTGCTGAGGATGGGCTGTGATGTCATCTCACAGACACCTCAACTTCCCGGGGAGGCCACCACTCAGACCCCACTTTCTGTAATGGGGAGCGGGCCTGCTGGGCCTGACCCAGACCCCGAAATGGGGCACAGGGCCCTGTCGACTCTCCCCCCCCCGGCCCCCCCACCCCAGGCTGCCTCAGGCAAACGCATGGACCACAGATCAGCCAGGCATCCCGGCCTAGAAGTCTGTGTTTCTGGTTGTGGGTTGACAGCCTGCCTCCGGGTCTAGAGTGAGCCCCCCTGGAGGGCGGAAGGCAGGACCGTGGAGGCCAAAGGCCGGGAGGGGGCAGCCCCCTCTCCCCACCAGGCTCCACCTGCCTCCTCTGCCCCACCCCCAGCGACCCCAGAGCCCCCTCCCTGTTGCATGGTTCCCTCCCACTCACTCAGATGAGATGAGATATTGGCAGAAGCCGGTGACAGACTGCTCCAAGCCTGCCTCCTGCCTGTCCCCAGTCCCCGGCCAGTCGGCAAACAGGGTCCCCACGCAAGGTTCCCAAGGTGTTAACAATTTCCGTGGGGGCGAGATGGGGGTGTGTGCAGATGGCTTCTGCCCGCACACCGCCTCCTCCCCGCGCCCAGGGTCCAGGGGCGCAGAATGGCCTGTGGGTGTCGGCACAGTCCAAGAGCTCCCGCAGGCCGAGGGATGGCGGGGCCGCGGGGCTGACTTGAATGTCCGAAGCGGTCTGGGCAGCCGCCAGCCCGCCCGGGGGGACCCGGGTCAGCTTCAGGGTCGGCGGCGGCGTGGCCCGTGCCCACGTGCGGCCTCACGGACAGGGGCCGCCTCTGCGTCCTCGCCGAGCCTCCCGCCCCTGGTCACCTGTGTGCCCTGGGCTGCCCACCTCTGCCTGGTGACCCCCAGCAGCCACAGTCCACTAGTCGTTTGCTCGTTTATTCACCCTGCCCGCTGAGCAGCCCAGTGTAGACTTCCAGGAGGCTCGCCCAATGGAAATGACTGAAAAAGGTGCCTCCATACTCACAAAGATGAAGAAGGTCACGCCACCCTGTCATTTCAGAGCCTGGCGGAGGTTTGATTTGCATAAGAAGGGAGAGAACTGGCTTCCAGGCGCAGTTCTGCGGTATCGGTATCGTCAGTGACTAAGGAGAATCACCTTTGTGCATTTTGGTGAAGGGAAGGGAGGTGAAGGGTCACCCGCCAAGGCCGCTGGGCCCGCAGTGGCTTCTACCCTCCAGCACACGTGCTCTCACCGTTTATTCGTGGGGCGTGCCGCCTGGGGAAGGGGGCACTTAGGTGCAGCCATGTGGTCCCGTGCCCAGCCCCCAGCCCGCTCGGAGCGCTTCACCACAGACCCCAGCGAGCCATGCTCAGCAGAGTCCCTGCTGGGAGGGCCCTGAGCCCTGTCCCGGGGGCCCTGAGCCGTGTCCCGGGAAATGGCATGAATCACGGCCCTGACCTCTTCCCTCAGAGTCTGGGACCTGACTTCCCACCTCCCCAGGGTCACGTGGGCGCTTTCCGTGTGGACCCCACTTGGGGGTGGTCTGCAGATGGCTTCGGGGTTTGCGCACGGACCCCATCCTGGAGCAGAGAGGGGCAGTCGCTGGCCAGGCCCTGCGAGGAGCCCAGAGGCTGACCCTCTGTGCCCACGGCCCGGGGCGAGGCTGCATCCCCAGGGCCTGGGGCTGTGCTCCGAGGGCCCCAGCCGGGCCTGCCCGACTGAATCCGGCTGACCCTGGAGGCCCTGCCCGGGGCATCTGCGGGTCTCAGCGGGGCCAGCCAGTGGTGGTCTCACGGGACAGCACCCAGACCCCAGGGCAGAGGAGGGGGCAAGGCAGGTGGACCCGTGTCCCCGGGGCAGGGTCATCGAGGAGCCCGGGATGGAGGCTTGGACAGCCTCCCCAAGAGGTCAGAGGCCCGCGTCAGGTGCTCAGCGGTCACCTGCGCGACCCTGCCCGGAGGGGTTGCCAGCACCAAATATCTATTCAAGTAAAAACAGTAATTGGCCCCATCTGTGTTGGCCTGGTGACTGATGAAGTGACTAATCGCGGAAGTCTTAATTAAACCCATTTTTCTCCGGGTGAGCAGGGGAGGGGCTGTGCCGGCCAGCACATCAGGCTCCGGCTGGCCGAGTGCTGAGCCGGCAGTGAGCAGTCACGGGCAAGGTCGGCCCGAGGCCCCCAGCCACCCCCGGGCAGACTGGCCGCCGCGTTGTGCTGTTACAAAACACGCACTTAGGGTTTGGGGGAGAATGCCCTGTTTCAGTGGAATTCTCACGGGCGGCCGGGCAGACTCACAGCCACATTTACACAACAGACTTCGTCTTTTGCAGCTGACCCAACTCCACATCATTCAGGAACTGACGGGGCCCTGTGTCATGTTGTGAAATTCCGTAATATGCCAGGAATGTCTCCGCAGGAATGCAGCGAGAAGCGTGCGGTGGACAGCGGGCTCTCCCAGGGAAGAGCAGGGCCCTGGGCGGGGGCCTCCAGGGTCACCGGGGTCCCAGGGCCGACAGGCTCAGGCTGGTGGCCTGTCCCGCGTCTGAGCGCCGGGGGTGAGGGGGCGGGGTGGGGGGGCAGTGCAGGGTCCAATCGGGAAGGCCCTCGGATCAGCCTCTTGGCTCCTCGCGGGGCCCAGCCAGCTACTGCCCCACGCTGCCCTACGGGTGGGGTTCATGCATCCCCTTCCCTGCACCACGGCCGCCTCTGGGGCCACTTCTGGGTGCCCCCCACCCTCTCTCCCTCCGCTCTGTGACCTACACAGGGCTCAGCTCAGGAGACTGGAGTGCGTGCTTCGTAACCCAAAGGTCCGGGGTGAAGCCCTCAGCCCCTCTGCCCTGCGGCACCCCCTCCAGCTCACCTGGGCCCCCGCCCTGTTCTCCACACACAGCAACCCCCCGCCCCCCCGCCAGCCTTTGGCACACGCCGGCCCCTCAGCTAGGAAGGTCTTCCTCGGCCTGCAGCCTGCGTCACCAGGCAATGTGTCTGCTGTAGGGCAGCCCTGCTCCCAGGGGTGTCCCAGCAAAGTGCGGGGCTGGGGGGACGGGTAGCTTGATCTCAGATGAGCCCCAGGGCAGCGCGGTGGGGGAGGGCTCCCAAGACAAGAGGGAGCCAGGCAGAGGGCTCTGGTCCCCTGGGGACTTCGTCACCCCTTCCTTGGCCACCGGCCCCTGGTAGAGTGGGCCCGGCCTCCACCCCCCCCCCCCAACCCCCGGGCTGGAAGCTCCTCCGGGCGTGTTCATGGAAAATCAGACATGGAGACTGATGGGTTTCTCTGCTTCCTCAGAAACTCTAAAGATGGAGAACTGAGCCCCATCGTCCCAGCAGGAGTAATAAACGGAAGCAGGTGTGAGGGCCAGGCGGGAACAGCTGGGCTGATGGGGCGCCCTCACCCCACCCCACCCACAGCACAGCACGACGAGGCTGGAGGCTGGTGGCAGGTGGGGCCTTAACCCTTACACGCCCACTGCAGGCCAGGGGGGGACACCTTCACATCCCCTCCCCGCCCTGCCATCCGAGGCCCCCGGCCGCTCTCCCGCCTGTGCAAGCAGGGGCCTCACTTGCAGGGGCCACTGTGGCAGTGTGACCCCAGTGCCCCTGGGTGCCCCGTGGAGCAGAACACGCTCGGCAGAGGGGGAGCAGCCGGGGCTGCGTGCCCACTTCACCCCGTGTCTGTGCCCGTGGCCGTCACTCAGGACCCACAGCCCTGAGGCTCCTGTTTCCCAGGGGTCCCCTGGGAGTGGTGATGGTTTCCAGCTCAGCCCCAAATCCGGGCCAGCTGTGCTCCAACAATTAGCTGATGTTCTGATTTTGGAAATTCCTTATGGGCTCTGTGTGGGGGCCACAGAGGGCCCCGGGTCTCCCATCCCACGTGAGCAGGTCGGGAGAGCCGGGTCGCTTCCCTGCGGGCCACACGCCCTCAGGGTGGCAGTTTTCCCCAATCCCTGCCTTGACTGACATTGGACTCCGTGGCTCCCCGGTTCCCTAAGCCGGCACATCCCATCGGTACCGGAGGACTGCCATGATGCCCACACGGCTGTGGGCAGAGGCCGGGACCCGGGGCCTTGACCTAGACGGCTCTGGGCGGGGAGCTCTCCCCAGCCAGGATATGGGTGCCTTCTCGCCACGCTGAGCCCCAGGCAGACTGGTCCCCGTGCCCAGGTCAGGTCTCAGGGCCTCCACACCCCATGCCCTGCCCACGTGCCCACCTCAGCCTGAAAAACTGATGACAGCCAGGGTCAGGACCAGGCCTGACCAAGCCGCGGGCCTGCTTCCCCAGCCCTCTAGCCCTAAGTCGGGTCTGTAGCCAACGGCCCTCCTCTGCCGGGCCACGGGGCCACCCTGCCCACAGCCCTGCAGGTCCCTTGGTGGGCCTGTGGGTGGACAGGCCCGGGTCACACAGGCTGCTAGAGACCTTTGGCTCCCCCCAAGGGAACCCCTTTCTCTTGCCACCCACCGTGAGCTTGACTGTGGGGTCTTGACGTCCCCTCCCCAGCTGCCTCCCTCTGTTCAGCTGCCCAGGAAAGGGACGAGCGTGCACAGGTCGCCGGGTTCCGGTCCCACTGGGCCAGGGTCTGGCTGGGCGGCCTCAGGCTTCCTCTTCAATTATGGCCGTTTCCACAGCTCCGCCCACCTGGGCGTGCCTGGGCTGCCGTGGGCCTCGCCTCAGCAGTGGTTCTGCTGAGGGTCAGACATGCTGCTGGTAATTCCGGTGGGACGGAGTCCCCAGGCGCATCCCTGGGGGGCTGCATGGTGTTTCAGTGCAGTCCTGAGACACGCTTGTCCTGGAAGAGGTGAAGTGAGGAGAGCCTGCTGAGGTTGCCCGGCTCGGCTCAGACAGGACACTCTCGGGTCCTACGGAAAGGGAAAGGCACGGGTCAGGGGGAGCGGCGGGGCCAGCGGTGCCGAGGGGAGGGCAGCTGGGCCTGTGGGCCACTCAGGTATCTGCGCACCTGATAGGAACCTGCAGGTTACTTGTCGGCCCTGAAAGGAGGCTGTCCGGTCCCCTCCTCGTGCCAGCTTGGCCGTTGGCCCCACGGGTGAGGCCCGCCAGGCCTGATGGGGACCAGGAGACCCACCACGGGGACCTCGCCACAGAGTATTCACACTGGTCCAGGCCCCACCTCACAGCGACACAAGCAGTCAGGACAATATGCCCCTTGGGGGCCCTGGAAGGACAACCCCGACTAGCAGGCACACAGGCCTCACGCCCTGCCCCCCACTAGGAGCCCCGGCCCTTGGGCCATGGAGACACGAGTTGGGGCCATCTGAGCACCACGTCTCAGTCTGGTCTGTAAATGCGGGACCATGAGGGGCTGGGTTTGCCCTCCCACAGGTAAACAGGTAACAGGCCGGATAAGATCCAGGAAACCATGGCCAACCTTCAAGACACTGGGTATCATGTGATGAAGAGGGAGCCCCTGAGAGGCCCAGCTCACTTCCCAGAGCATTTCCAGCTGTAGTGCAGGGAGGGGACCCCGCAGGCTCAGGGGTCCCCACGAGGGGAGAGAAGGAGCTGGGAGTCCCGGGAAGCTAAGGCAGCTAGAGTTTGCAGGAGGCAGCACGGGAGAGGGGAGTCCTAGAGATCTGCAGAGCGTGAGGAACGTGCTTGAACGTGCCAGGAAAACCAGCGAGAGGGTCACAGCAAGTCCTGCCCGGAGCTCACACGGGGCTGTGAAGAGTGCTCGGTCCAGGGCCCAGTCCGGAAGACCTCAACTCACAGGATGTCAGAAGAGTACTAAGTGGTGGGGAATAAATTAACCATATCTCGAACCCCACCTTGCAAGCCTTAAGGGCAAGACCCAAAAGGATCAAACCGTCTCTAAGTAACCAAACAGCATCAAGACTATAAGAATACAAAAGCATCCAGTGGCCAAGAAAGTAAAATTCACAATGTCTGACATCTGACCGAAAATTACCAGGCACACAAAGAAAGCAGGAAAGTACAACCCATGATGAGGAAAAATGAACCGATCAAAGCCGACCCAGAAAGGACACCAATGGAAGAGCCAGTAGACGGCAGTATGAGACGTCGTCACTGGATTCTGTGTGTCCAGCAGGGAAGACCGGCCACGCTCGGCAGAAGTGAGGCGTGAAGGAGTGGGCTCACCCCCCAAAGATGATGTGCATGGGCAGGGGTGGGCGGGAGGGGCGTGAACTTGCAGGCACAGCCACAGAAACCCCCCAGATGAAGCCCAGGAAGAGAAGCAGGGCTGAACTTCATGAGCGGAGCGTTTTGAACTGCCGAACAGCTCCTCTCCGCCAAACATGCACGGAATCAGAGGCCCCCAAGTGCTGCAAGGGGAGGACGCGGCCGAAGAGACAAAGAAATAACGGCCACCGTGTTTTCAAACTCATCGCAAACTATAAACCCACAGATTCAAGACACAAGGAACCCCAAGCACAGGAAACATGAGGACAAGGACGCCAGCCACAGATAAAGAGAAAACCAGGCTGGAGCCCTGGGTCCCCAGCCCCGCCCGGGCCCTGGGTCCCGACTCTCCCAGCGCCCTTTTCCGCCCAGGAGGCGCCGGCACCGGTTCCCAGAGGGGGCCTGTCCCCTCCTCTGGCTCTGACCCCCCCTTGGTTCCTGGAGGCTCAGCTCAGTGCTGTCTACACAGTCAGTGCCCAGTGTTCCTGCTGTCACGATGCGGCCCAGGGCTCCCGGTGCACCCTCAGCAGGTGGCCTCTCGGGACCGCCTCCCAGGGCGCCAAGTCCCCACCCCGCGGGTCTGGGAGAACCGTCCGCTGATCAGTCGGCGCCTCTGGCCTCTCCTCACACCGAGACTCCCCAGCTGCTTCCCAGCTCTGCCTCCCGATTTCTCAAGGCCCTGGGGGTTCTGTAAAAACTCTCAGGATTCTTGTAACCCCGTCTATTTCTCTTGACTCTGGCAGGCTGACAGACTCTGGTTATTCTTAGTCCTGAATTATTTATCCGCGTTCCCCTCCTCACCCACATTTCAGAATCTGTAACGTGGCTCCTGGGTCCCAGCCAAGGCCCATTTCCCCCGCTCAAAATGAAGTAATTTTAAAATCTTTTGTCTTTAATTTTTTATCACCCAAACCATGCCCGTGGTAATTAAGCTTGGCAAGGGGTCGGAGCCTGGCAGGTCGCCGAGCCGATGCCAGGGAGCCCCCGTCCTCCACCCCCAGCTCTGATAACAGGAAACCACCACCAGCCACGGAGGCCGGGGTGGGAGGAGTCCCGTGGCTCCCCCCAAGGCCCCCGGGTAGATCCTTCAGGGCGAAGCCCAACCCGTCGCTCTGGGGCCTCTGTCCCACCAAGAAGGTGCATCTGGCAGCTGGGGGTCCAGGTGGGCACCCTCATGTCCCCAAGGTGGCCTCCTGGTGACCACCCCTGCGGGCCGGCAGAAACCCCCGGTCAGGTCAAAGCCCTCAGACTTGGGCTTGATTGAGCCGCCTCGGGCTGCCCGTCAGGGCCTCTTGTGGCCACCGCGCGGCCACCGCGTGAGAAGTGAGGGTCTCCGTCCCTCGGACTTGGGTCCAGGCCCAGGGAACCCCGCACAGCCTGTCTCTGCCTGCTCCCCTTTCTTTCCCTTCCCATGAGGCTCCCAGGTAGCAATGGCCTCCGGTCCCTCTGAGGGGGACACAGGAGGACGCACCAGGGCCCCGCCGAGCCCGGCTGCCGCTGGAAAATAAACACCACTGGTAAGTCACTTCCAGGCAGAGCCGGTGTGCCAGCCCTTCTCCGAGTGGCCTCTCTGCTCGGCATTGTGGGGGCTCCGTGCAAAGAACCTTTGATCCTGCAGAGCTGTGGAAACAGGGGTGGGTCTGTTGGGGTCTGGCTCCAGCCTCTGTGGCCATGTTTGGGTTTAGACGGCGAGGCACCGGGCCCAGGGGCAGAGAGCTGTCCAGACGGGGGCACGCTCCACCCTCGGGAGGCAGAGATGGGCCTCGGAGGACAGGACGGTCACACCTGTGCCCGCCTGAGGCCGGCAGGCAGGAACAGCAGGGTCTCTGTTGTCCTCAGGGCCCCGGGGCTGCGGTTCAGGGGCTTCCTTCTCCTCTCCCTGCAGGCCTGACGGGGCGGCCACCGCAGAGCCCACGGCTGCGGCCTTCCCAGGTAGGTGGCCGGCAGGGGACAGAGGGGGGTGGGGCCGATTCCACCCACCACCCCACAATCCACATGTATCATCGTTGCCGACCTTTTGGAAAGACTCCCTTCCTCTGAACGCACACCTAAATTCAACACTCGTCTTGACTCTGGAAGCCAGGGAATCAGAGAGGGCGGCTCCCAGCCCGGCCGCCCCCCATGCCCCTCTGGGCTCCCCCAGAGGCACCCCAGGTGGAGGGGGCACGGATGGGGGATGGGCTTCCACCAGGCCCTCCCCGGGCCCTTGGAATGGCCGCGGGTGCCGGGTGGGGGGGCCTCTCTGTCCCCACGGGCGAAGCGAACGTCCCTGGCTCCTTGAGTCCAGGGTCCCGATCGGAAGGCCGGCAGGCTTCCAGGTCTGGGCCCCCTCAACCCTTCGTGTATTTGAAGCCTGTGGCCCACGAGCCCCCCTTGTGTGGGGGAGGGCTGGGCCGGGCTCTGGGCAGCGCCCCCCACCTTGCCGTGCGGGCCGGCGCGACGAGTCCCAACAGCAGCCACGTGAGTCTGCTGACACCAG
This sequence comes from Panthera leo, assembly GCF_018350215.1. NCBI lineage: Eukaryota > Metazoa > Chordata > Mammalia > Carnivora > Felidae > Panthera > Panthera leo. The sequence goes on along the minus strand of NC_056686.1, from coordinate 1,137,758 downwards.
CAAAGCTCATGCTGTGGTCGCCCTACTTTAGGACCCTGGGCCCCTCGTGCGTGGGCAGAGGGGGCGCCCCCTGCACCCAGTTGCGGGGTCCGATGGGCGACAGGCCGGAGGAGGGCCGGGCCCCGAGGAGAAGCGACTTCTGCTTCGAGGGGTGAAGCCGGCGGGTGGCCGCGCCGCCTCTGTGGGGACGCTGGGCACCGGGCCCACGGCCAGGCCGCGTGGGCCGGGCCTCGGGTGGCTTCTGAGGCCGGCACGGTGGCCACCGGCCAGACCCCCTGCCGTCCTCGGGGAGAAGAGCGCGGCAGGGAGGTGAGCCGAGGGCTGGGGCTGGTCCTGCGGCCGCTGCCCGCGGAGCTCGCCCCCCAGCCGGCGCGCTGGCCGCAGGTGGGTGTAGCCGTGTTCCCGGGAACACCTAGAAACCGGCTGCTTGGAAACACTGTGGCGTTGCCATGCGCGGCTTTTCCTCCAGGCCGGCCAGGGAGGCCTGGTGCCCGGGGCTGCAGAACGCGGGCCCCCGCCCAGGCCCCCCGAATTTCTGAAGGAACTGACTCAAAGCCCAGCAAATTCCTGCCCCCCCCCCCCCACCGAGGCTCTTTCCCGTCCTGCCACCCCCCGCCCCCCCTCCGCCAGAACACAGGGTGTCCACAGCCCCTGGTGACTGTGCAGCGAGGGGAGTGCCTGCTTCCCAGACCAGGGCGCTGGAATGTTCTCTCTGACGGTGTGAGCCGCCTCCTGCGCCCCGTTTCAGCTGCGGCCGCATTCCTGGTGTGAGCCCGGGCCAGCCCAGCGAGGTTTTTCCACGCTCCGGTGCCAGCCCCCTCGGGCTCGGGGGAGGGGAAAAGGACGGTTTCTATGGCAACCACACTTTCTGTTATTTCTTATTTTCTTTTTTATGGTTTCTCCAACTTTGAAGCTCTGCAGACAGTTTACAGACTGCAGAAGGGAAAGTGTTTCTCCATCCCCGGGGCGCCCTGGAGGGCGCCCCCCCCCCCCCCCCACCTCACCGGCCTGAGCCCGGCCGGGCGGGGGCTTCAAACGAACCAGACGACGGTGTCTTCAGAGGCTTAATTATTTAAAAAAACATTTTAGAGGAAATGAATTGCTTTTCTGTTAAAAAGATGGGGAGTTTTCTCAAAAGAATCCTTGCACTCGGTCATGCAGCCCCATCGGGGGTGAGGGGTGCTCCGCGCGCCAGGTCCTGGGGTCACAGGGCCCGGGAGGACACCTGAGGTCCTGGGCAGGGTCTGGGGTGGGCAGAAGCCAGGGCAGGGGCCCGGACAGGGGGGGGACTACTGGGGACCGAGTCTGAGCGCCCGTGTTTTGCAGGGGAGTATGTCATCATGATCCGCGATGTGACCGACCCTCCCTTCCTGGGCCACGTGCTGCCCACCGCCTTCAAACACCTTCGGGTCTTGGGGAAGGGGACGGACCGGCAGCCCCACATCCCTGGAGAAGGCCCTGAATCCCTGAGCTAGAAGAACCATCCCCATGCGCCCGAGAGCCACCAGTGTCCTCTCTCCCCCAGGGAGACCCCTGCCTTTCAAGGGCACCCTCCTCCCAGTGGCCTGAGTGGGGGCCGGAGGGGCCACCTTTCGTGCACCCCAAGGCCACCGGCTTTAATAAAATGCTCAGCACTGACTGCCGAGAGGTGCCTCGCCCAGACGCAAGCCCCTTCCCGCACACCCAGGATACCCGTGGAGGCTCAGCCGGGTGAGTGCCGGACCCCCTTCCGCCTGGCCCCCCGGGCTGGGGATGGGACGGTCCCGGTCCCCCTGCTACAGAGTCTGGCAGCGACGCTGGCCCGACCGAGCCGTCAGAGCAAGCGCTGCCTCCCTGCCACAACCCCTGCCTTGGAGGGTGGCTCAGTCCCCCTCCTCCCCCCGCCCCGCAAACAGCCTGGGGACACTGGCTGCCAAAGGAGAAATCAGGAGGCAGTAAGCAGGTGACTGGCTTTCCAGAAACAAGCTTCGTGTCTGCAGGGACTGGGCAAGGGACACTTCTCGGATTTTACAGCTGCCTCTGAAATGCACCCGGTGCCCGGGAGAGGGGGGCTCTGGGCAGGTGGCGGGGCCTCCTCCTGCGTCCTCTCCCCAGTGGGCGCACAGTTCCTGCTTCCACGCCTGGGCTCACCCTGTGTGCACCCCGTGCTGGGGGCGGGGGGCTAGACTTGCCCCTCAGCCGCGAGGCCCACCGCCACTTCTCGTCCTGAGAAGTGAGGAGTGGGAGAGGAGCATCCAGAGCCCCCCGCCATGAGAGCACACGGCTGCTCCCAGCCCAGAAACCCCGCAGACCCCGCGCCCCTTCTCCCTCCTGGATGAGGACCCCCACCCCAGCGCTCACGGCGGGGCCACCCGCCCCTCCTCCTTGCACCTGCGCCCCGGCTGCTCCCTCACCTCCCTGACTGCCGGGCGGGGGCTCAGCCCCAGGGACGCCCTCTGGCCCCTGGTCCTGGTGCGGCCGGCCAGCAGCAAGGCTCAGGGAGGGTGGTGACTGGACGGCCTCCCTCCGGCCCCGAGGGCACTGCAGATGAGCACCCCACACCAGCCCCCGTGTTCCCTGATCTGCTTCTCCCCTGCTCCGTGGTCCAAGGCAGGTCTTCTCTGTCCTGCTTCAAAGTGCATCCCCAGCCCGACTTCGTTCCCCCCGCTCCCGACACCACACAGCAGGGGGCCGTCAGAGCTCACCCCCAAGACTCCGCCAGGACCCCCAGCCCGGCCAGAGCTGGCTCCACGCTCGCTGCCCCCACTTCTTGGCTTTGCACTCACACTGGCCCCCGTGGCCCCTCAGTCCTGCCATGCGTGTTTCTGCCTCGGGGCCTTTGCACGTGCTCTTTGCGCTGCCGAGACTGCTCGCCTCGCCTTCTCACGAGGCCTTCCTTGGCCACCAGCGCTGAAGCCTCGCCCCACCTTCAGCAACATTTCCTGCTCCCGCCACCCGCCTCACGTCTCCTGCACAGACGGGGCTGACGTGCCATGCCCTTCGCTTATCTGCTCCCCAATGTCCAGAGGGAGACGTGTGGTCGCTTTTGCTCACTTGCACAGCCTTAGCATCTAGCACCGCATGTGGCCCATAGGAGGCCCTCAGCAAATACTTGTTGAATGAATGGGTGAATTCAGAGCACCTGCTCTGTGCCACGCAGAATGGGAGGCACTGGAGACACATTGGGCAGAGGAGGTATGCAGGGAGACTGGTAGCTGAGTAGCTGGAAGGATGGATGGATGGTTGGAAGGATGGATGGATGGATGAATGGAAGGATGGATGGAAGGATGGATGGAAGGATGGATGGATGGATGGAAAGATGGATGGAAGGATGGAAGGATGGATGGAAGGATGGATGGATGGATGGAAAGATGAATGGATGGATGGATGGATGGATGGATGGATGGATGGATAGGTAGGTGGGTAGATGGATGGATGGATAGATGGATGGAAGAATGGATGAATAAATGGATGGATGGATGGGAGGATGGATGAAAGGATGGATGGACAGATGGATGGAAAAATGGATGGATAAATGGAAGGATGGATGGAAGGATGGAAGGAAGGAAGGATGGATGGGAGGATGGATGGAAGGATGGAAGGAAGGGTGGATGGATGGATGGATGGATGGATGGATGGAAGAATGGGTGGATGGGAGGATGGATGAATGGATGGGAGGATGGCTGGATGGGTAGGTGGTGGGTAGATGGATGGATGGATAGATGGGTAGGTGGGTGGGTGGATGGATGAATTGATGGATGGGAGGATGGATGGATGGACAGACAGTAGGGTGGGCGGGTGGATGGAAGGATGGGTGGATGGAAGGATGGGCGGATGGGTGGATAGGAGTGTGGGGAAACTGATGGATGAACAGGTGTATGGACAAATAGTGGATGTGTGGTCAAGAGGGAGGATGGTGGTGATGGGTGTGATCACGGGTGAATGGAGCAGAGGCTCGCCTGTCCTTAGGAGGTAGCTTCCCATGGAATAACTGTTCTTACTAAAGGCAAGAGGGAGCAGACAGGGAAGGCATCCCTACGGCAAAGCCAACATCGGGCCCCTGGCAGCCGTGCCCTCACTTGGTGCTTCCTGCTCTCTGCTTATTAGGGTTCCCGTCCAGTTTTTCCCTCGATATGACTGCCCAAAATGGACAGCCCAGATGGATCTCGTCCTGCTGCTGAACCCCAGGACCACCCCTTGCTCGGTCCTAGCTTCCAGACCCGGCGAGGCAGCCGGCCAGCCAGCCGCCAGAGGGCCACTGACCGCAGAGTCAGTGAGGGGGGGGTTCCAGAGCCTCCGTAACTGGGGAGCTGATGTGCTTCTGAGCCTGAGGTGTGGGGTGGCCGCTGTGTCACCTGCAGCAAGCTTCACCTGCCAGCCTTCTGGTTCCACGAGCTCAAGTGGCCATAGATGCTGCCAGCCTGGTTCAGCAGGGCCTCCGCCTCCGTCCATTAGGAGGGGACGGATTGCTGGCCGGTGTCCCCAGCAGCGAGTCCCCAGAAAGGACCCATTCTTGGGAACCACCGACTCCTGGCTCAGAACGTGCCCGGGCCCTGGGGACTGCGTCCTTCCGGAAGCACAGGGAGGCGGGTGGGGCTGTGGCCGTGAGCTGCCGTAGGAGCCGTGTCCACACGCGGCTGCGTCAACAGTGGGGCAGAGCCCCTAGTGGGCAGCCGGAAGTTAGGAGGGCCACACGCGCCAAGGTCTGCTAGAACAGCCCGTCAGGGCCTCGCGTCCTCCCGGGTCTGCCCGGATCCTCGGCAACGGGGCCTGCGGCCCTTTCCTCTTTTCCAGATGAAACTTCCCTTCCGTCAAAAACAATAAAAATGTTTGAGTTTAGGAAGAAAAATGTGCTGGGAAGAGAAGAGCTGTGACGTTTTCCAGGCTGTCCAGGGGTGTCCTCCGGCCTTCCATTCCAGACCAGCACTGTGGGGTTGAGTCACGAAGCCCAGGGCGCAAGTTCAGAGTCGCCACCCCACACGGACGGGACTGTGGCCCCCGGGGCCTCTGGACGCGGGCAGGCGTGGTCCGTCCCACCCTGAGTCCCCGCGCGCGCACGCGCGCACACACACACACACAAGTGCGCGCAGAGCAAGGCCGGCCCTACGGTCCTGCAGACACATGGCCCGCGAACCCTCCTACTTTCCGTCTTCCAAGCAAATCTGAGAGCGGGCACTGGCCCCGTGGGTCCCCCAGGGCTCTCCCCACGCCTGCGCCCCCACCAGCTTCCCAGCGAGGCGGCTGCGGCCCAGTGAGATGACCCACTTGAGGCCTGAGGGGAGCTCACACCCCGTGGGCCCCCTTTTGGGCAGGATAGCGGTCCCCTGCCCTGTCCCACTGCCCACCCTCTGCTGGGACTCCTGGGTGACGGCGTGGACGTGCCCTTGGGGACAGTGGTGTGTCTGAGCCAGTGAGCAGGCACGCCGGGTGGGCACAGAGGCAGCTGCCCCCTGGCCGGGTCCCAGTCCTCACAGCGTCCCACGGACAGACCCGCAAGGAGTTTGAACTCCCAAGAAAACGAGGAAAGAGGGAGGGTCAGCAGAGTCCCGGCCACAGGCTGGCCTGGCCTTCACATCCGGCAGGTGAAGGGCCGAGCGGGAGCAGCTGGGCCCTCCGGGGCAGCACGGCAGTCGCGGCGACCGGTCCCGGAAGGCCCCTCACCCCTCGCCGTTGCGGGGTCGGGGAGAGCCTAGGGCGGGGGCCGGGTGGGAGAGCTCTCATCTGGAGGTCTGAGCGCCTGCAAGCCCACCCGTTACGTGGGTCCTCAGTGGGGGAAGGAGGGACCTGGGCCTGGTCGCTGCTCCCAGAATCGGTGCTGACCCAGCGGGGGCCGGGGGACATTAGACCCGGGGTCCTGACCTAGTGGCCATCAGACAGGCAGGGGCTCCGTCAGGCCCTCCGGGGAGACCCCGAGGGCCTTCTCCTTAGAGGAAGGCAGGCTTCTCCGAGGCCCCAAAGCCACCTCCGCCACTGGGCTGGGGCAGGCGGGCAGGGGCTGGTAGAGCGGGTAGCGTGAGGCTGCCCCCACATGCCTTACACCCCAAGAAGCTACTCAGCCCCCAGGGGGCTTGGGGAGGAGGCTCTGGTCTCAGCCCCTCCCCGACTACAAGCGAAACCCTTCTCCCCTGGGGCGCGCTCTCTCCCCCGAGGGTCCCTCCTGCTGTCCACTTGCTCGGGGGACATTTACAGAGTGATAACCCCATGCTGAGCACCTGGCAAGGCACTGCCTGGAAGAGGACGTATTCGTTCTTCATTCGGAGTTCTGCAGCCAGACAGAAAGAGGGACAGACGGATCAGGGGCCTGTCCCTCTCTGCCCGGCCCACCTCCCAGCAGGGCCCTGGCGAGGGCGACCTCTCAGACCACCCCGCGCCAGCCTGGCGCCCAGCACAGGGGGCCCCTCCCGCGCAGGCGGCTTGCCCAGCCTCCTCTCCCCCCTCCGGCCGGCGGGTCACCCAGGACTCTCAGGGGAGGCCTTCCTTCTGCAAAGCCCGGGCAGGCCGCCCAGTCTCGGTGCCGGGCCGGCTGTGTGGAGCCCCTCCTCCCAGGGAGGGCTTCCTGAGGGGTGCCCGGTGCCCGCCGCCAGACAGGTTCCGGGGAGGCCCGGCCCACTGCCTGCCGAAGGACGCCCAGCACCCCGGGAGCCCTCCGTCCCGCGGGGATCACGGGGCCTGTTTCCGCAAGACCATCCCGGGGCGGGCGGCGCTCGGCACCTAGAACAGACATGGCTGTGAGGGGCCGTCCCATTCCCGCCACTGTCCCCTCAAGGCAGGAGACGGCCACTGAGGGCCAGCCCACAGCCTCTCTGATGGAAAAGCCTGGGCCACAGCCAGCACAGGACATCCTGGGAGCCAGCTGGGGGCCCGAGCAGGTGGGGAGGAGCTGCCCTGGGTCCCCTGCCTCGCAGGTAACCCTGGGGGACCCCCTGGCCTCAGGCCCAGGGCGGCTGCGGTCCGTCAGCGAGCCTCGGGGGTGGCCAAGGGGAGTGAGCAGGCCAGGCGGCGGCCCGTACGGGCCGGAGCCACTCCAGCCTGGGCTCCTCTTGGCACGAGGCCCCGGGTGTCGAGGAGCAGCCCGGCCACCCCACCACCCTGGTCAGGGGCGTTTTCTGATGGAGACTATAAATAGGGCTGTCATCGGCCGGCCGGCCAGCCGGGCAGCCTGGCACAGCCTGCCGGATGTGCCGGGCTCAGCCACCAGGCCAGCCGTCTCCACCCCATGTGACCCCCAGATGGTGACGCTCCCCGAAACTCCAGGTACCCCTCCTCCTGGGAACTCCGCCCAGCAGTTCAGAGAACCGTCGGCCCCCCAGCCCTGCCCCCTGCACAACCAGAGACAGGAGGAACCGGGACAGTGGTCCCCACAAATGTCGCTCCGGTGCCCAGCAGGGTGGACCCCAGTCTGCAGGGCCTCCCTCCTGGGGCGACCGGGGAAGGGCGTGGGAGGGGTGCTACCTGCCCCCCCCCAAGCCTTCGAACCTTCCTTGGCCCTGTCTGCAGCACAGGTACTGGCCATAGGCCACGGAAACCACAGGAGCCCCTGCGTGGGCCAAGGTCAGGGATGGGGCTGGCCTTCCGGGGAGGCCCCGTTCCCTCCTCGTTCCCTCTGCAAATCCTCAGTGAGCCCACTCTGGAAGACCCCCCCGCCCCAGGAAAGGGGGCAAAGGTGAGGCAGAAAAGGAGGTGAGAGAGGCTTTAGGAGGATGCCGGGGGCAGGACTGGGGGTGCACCTGGGGCACCAAACAGCTGCTGATCAGGAAAGGTGGTCAGCAGGTGCACAGTGGGGGAAGGGGTGGTAAGAATGGGAGGCCAGGTGTGGGCGGCTGGGCCTGCTCCGCCAATAGAGAAGGGCAGGAGGGCTAGGCCTGGGTGTGGACTGGGTGGGGTCCCAGCAGCTTGGGGGAGAAGCAGGGTAGTGGAGAGGGGATCATCATCCTGGTGAGTGAGGTCCAGGGCAGGGGAGGCCAGTCCTTGAGGAGCAAGGGAGAGGCTGGGGGTGGGGGGAGCATTTCTAAGGGCGTCATAGGTCACCGTGTGGCCTTCCGTGTCTCTTAGGGTCTCCAGTGGTCACACCTGCCAAGGCCCCCACTCCCCAGGAGTTGGCCCCGGCCCCCAAGGGCCGACGGAAGCGGGGCACAGAGAGAGCCACTGGACCCAGGTGGTGCGTCCCCCAGCGGTGACTCGGGGCCCGCGTGCGGACCACCAGCGGGGACAGGGCCCAGGGCCTCTATGGAGCCCCGGGGAAGGGGCAGAGGTGTGGGGGGCAAGGGGGCTCTTCCACCAGCGGGAACGCTCCTCGCCAGGTGCGGGGCGGAGGAGGGGGCGCTTAAAGGACCGGGTCTCCCTCGGGCTCCCGCACAGGCGGCAGGGTGGCCGAGCGGGCGCCCTCCCGGGAGGGCGGATCCCCGTCCCCGGCGCACACGCGCCCTCCCCGCACCCGGCCGGGGCTGCAGTTCCCGCCTCCGCCGCCGGGGGCCGCCGCCCGGCTCGGCCTCCCGACACGTGGACGGGCCCGCGCCCCGCCCGCCGCGCTCTGAGCGGGAGGACCCCCCCCCCGCCCCCCGCCCCCCGCCTGCCCGGACCGCCCCTCCCCCCCGAGCGGGGACCGGAAGGGCTAACCGCGCCCGGCCCGCGGGGGGCACTTCCTGCGCGCGCCCCCGGGAGCTCGGGGAACCCCAGCTCGCTCCTGCGCCCCGGCTGCGCGGGTCCTGCGGGGGCGCCCGGGACCCAGGCTGCGGACGGAATTGGGACGCGACGCCGGGAGGCGGGCGGGGGAAGTGAAACCGGGTGGCGGGGCGGCCCCGCGGGGCGCAGTGGCGGGTTTCCGTCAGACGCATGATAGGAAACCGAGGCCGCGGGGCGAGGGCCGCAGGACCCCCGGTGTCGGCCCTCGACCCCACCCCGCGCCAGACCCCAGAAGGTGACTCGGCGGAAGGAAGTGGGGACCTACTGGCCCCCCGGGGGGGGGGGGGGGCTCGCGCAGACTCGGTCGCGGGCGACGCCCCCTGCCCCCTAGGGGCCCGCGAGGCCTACGAGAGTCCAGGTCCTCGGCCCATCCGGACCCGTGCAACACGATCACCCCAGGAGGGTCGGCCCCGTGGCCTCCGGGGACCACGCAGCCCCCGCCCCTGCCCGCCCCTCCCCAGGCGCGCTTCCGGCCCGGCCGGAAGGAGCAGGAATTCGGAATGTTTTGGAACCAGCTTTCTAATTCCACGGAGGATTCTCTGCCGCGGCCCTTCCCCCGGGGTGGGGGGTGTGGGAGAGGAGCCTAATCTGCATCTGACTGGGGGGGGAGGGGGTAAACTCAGACTGGGGGAGCCCCCCCTCCCCCCGCATACCCTGCTCACTGCCAGCTGCAGGATGGTGGGTGGGGGGTGGCCCATATCCTGACATGGGTGCTGGGGAGACTAGACCCAAGGTGGCCACGCCGGGGAGACTAGACCCAAGGTGGCCACGCCGGGGCGGAGGAGCCTTGACCTGGGCCCCTGTCCCAGTTGACCGCTGCCTTCCTGCCTGGGGAAGCAGGTGTCCAGGGAAGGCAGATGGCCGGACAGTGATGGACCAGTGATTGCCCAGCCAGGCCACACCCGCCGCAGCTCTCCTCGAGTCCCCACCCCCCCCCCACCCCCCACCCCCACCCCCACCCCCGCCTCTGGACAAAACAAAACAAAACCCCTCCCAGCGCCTCCCCAGACCTTGGCCAGAAGCCTCCAAAGATTCCCCCCCCAACTCCCCCCCCCCTTGCCACCAAAGACTTTTCTGGGACTGCTTTTTCTTAGAAACAGGAAGTTGGGGGTGTGGGCCACACGTCCACCAGGTCAAAGCTCCACCAAGGGCGGGTGGGGGGGGGTTGGACCCCATGGGAACTCACCACCCTGCCCCATGCCTGCAGCCCGCAGTACCGGAGGGAGCCCCAGAAAAGGAAAGGAGGGCAAGGATACCCAGCTACCTGGGTGGGGCTGAGACAGGGAAGGGAAGTTCATGGGGGGGGGGGGGCGAGGGGGAGACTTGGAAGGGGAGTGGTGGCACCTGTCACTTGCCGGCTCGTGTGCAAGCCGACCTGGCTTTCCCACGCACACGAGCGTGCAGACGCCACGGCAGTGCTTAGGGCCCACCTTCGTTGCACGGAGGACCCAGACACGGCCCCACCTGTCTGGGCCCATCTCCTGGGCCCTCTCCTGCCTTCCCCTCTCTCCCACCCTGCCTGGGCCTTGTGCCGGACTCCGATGTCCCCTGACAGGGGCCTCATGAGGAGGGGACCCAAGCCCTGGCCTCGGGCCCCAGCCTTCACAAGGTGCCCTGTTCCTGAAGTTTGCAAAATCAGCTTCTGTGGCAGGAGTGGCCTCGGCTGGGCAAGAGCTTGGGCCAGGCTTCCTGCCGGTAAGGGCTCCAGGGCCGGCAATGGAGCAGGAAGGCCCGACCCCGGCCCTGACAGACACCTGCCGGGCACAGGACACTCCAAAGAGAAGCCAGGCCGGCTCCACCTGCCTGTCCCTACCACCCCCCACAGAGGGGCCACCTGCTCCAGGGCTGAGAGTCCCGGCACTCGCGGCCCCCAGCCCCTGGCACAGGTCTGGGCACAGATGGCCGCGGGTGTGAGGCCTGCACGGCTCACGTCATCGCTATGGCAGGGGTTGCGGGGGCGGGCAGGCATCCAGGCCCCCAAAGTTCTGCCCCCACCCCTCCCAGGGTTGCCTGGCAGTGGGGCAGGGCACACGGGAGGGCGCAGAGCACGGTGGGTTTCTGTGGGGAGGGTCGGGGTCCTCTCCGAGGCCCTGCTTTCACATCCTGCCGAGGCCAGCACAGCCGGGTCACAGCCCCACCCTTTCCCGAGGTCACAGACTGTCCTTCGGGACCCTCCAAAAGGGTGGGCCAGCTGCCCATTTTTCCTCCAGGATCCCTGCCTTCCTGCGGGCGGCGGTCACCCAGAGTGTGCCTAGGCCCCTGGCCGGCAGAGTGTGGGTGTGGGGCCTTGGGGATCTCATGAACGACCCCGATCTGTCTCTCGGAGCTGCCCAAGGAGCCCGCCAGCCTGTCTCTTCCTGGCCAGCAAGAAGGGGTGACCTGTGACAGGACAGGCAGAGAGAGACAGGGAAGGGGGTGTCGTGGGGAGCAGAGGTGGGTCGGGCTCCAGGCTGGGCGAGCCAGGGAGGGGGGGCTGTTGGCCACAGCTGGGTGTGGGTGGGGCGGAGGCTGGGGACCACACTCAGCGCCAGGGCCTGACCCCGCAGTCCTCCCCCCAGGGGGCTCAGGGGAGGAGGCCGTACCAGCTGTTACTGTAAATGGGCAGGCGGCTTCCTCTTTCCACGGAGGGCGCGCCTGGCATCCGCCTCCCCAGATAAGGGTGCGAGTTCTTGGCCTGCGGTCAGCCCCCCTGACCACAGGGTGGTGGGTGGGGCCCCGGGGGCCAGACTGTGGCTCAGGGGCCAACAGACTGGAGGAGGGGCAGAGATCCCAAGACAGAGACAGGCAGGCACGGCGGAGCACAGGGGCCGCGGGTGGGGCCCTGGCTGCTGGTGACAGAGGCAGAAGTGAAAGCTGGGGGTGGGGGGTCACAGGGCAGGCCCAGAAACTAGGGACCCGAGTCAGTTCCCAGGAGCACCTCCTCTGCCGTGGGCTCGCCGCATCCCCAGGGCCTCGAGGGGCTTGGAAACCAGCACCAGCTGGGGAGGGGCCCGAGAACTTAGGCCAGGGCTCTGGACAAACGAGGCCAAGCTGTGGGACAGCCTCGTGGGTCCCTGAAGAGCCCCTGGCCGGCATGCCGGCGGTGTGGACGGTCCGGAGCCAGGGGACCCAGAGGCAGCGCAAGGAGGCAGGAGGCCGCTGGGAATACTGGGGAGGGGGTTTCTCCCACCGTGACCTCTTAAGAGCGGCTTTGGGCCGGGGGTTGACACTAGGCAGCCCCTATCCTGTCTGCCCCGCATCGGGGTGCACAGGGCCCTTTAAAGTCAAATTATACCCGAAAGTGAGCCCCAGCATCCCATGTTCCGAGGCCGCCACCGGCCCAGCTCCAAAGCCCCGAATGGGCCAAGCACCACATTGGCCACAAGCTGCCTCTCGAAGCCTGCCCACGGCCTGCGCCCCCAGGAAGCCCTCCTTCCCCATCCCCCAGGGGCCTCCAGTCCTTCAGGACCGCCTCTCACCCCCTGCCTCCCTCCCCTCATTTTTTACATTCTGGCAGCATTTGGACCCTCGAAGGGCTGGTGCGGTTGGAGGCCGAGAGCCTGCGGGTCCTGGGCGGTGGCCTGGGGAGATGCTCTGGGGAAGGACGCGGAAAGGCCCTCGCCAGGCACAGGGCCCAGGTCAAGATGCCCACCTGGCAGGCCCCAGGGAGGGGACTCAGTGGTAGGGATCGATGTCCCATGGCGATGGCAGGTCTGGACAAGTCTGCAAGGTCACCCAAGGTCCTGCCGCCCATCCTGGTGGGCTCGGTCGTGAGGCGGAGGGAGGGACGAGTGTTTGGCACCGGGCACCGGGAGGGCCTTGGCCGCAGGAGCCCTCTGCTCGCAGTGCCTCCGGGGACGCCCAACAGACCGCAGCGGACGACTGTCCACTCAGGAGACCCCAGAAGACAGTGAGGGGCAGCCTCCCTAACGGAGAGAGCTGGACGGGTGCCCAGCCCTGCCCAGGCTGGGACACACAGCTCAGCGGGAGGCCCCCCCCAGAGGAGCGGGGAGCCAGGCCCGGGGGACACCCAGGCAAGGGAGGGGGCAGCGGTGAACAGGGGTGGGCTCCAGAGGGTGTGCCGTGTGGCCCTCGGCAGAGTCCCACTGAGGTCAGGTCTGCCGTCCACACCTCGGGGCCCAGGACCCCCAGGCAGGGCCCCGGGGCCCGATGCGCAGCATGAGGGGGCAGCGGTGGGGGGCTGTGGCTCAGGGCCCAGCTCACAGCCCTCCCTCCTGACCTACCCCCAGCCCAGCCTCTCTCTCAGACCCTCGGTGGCACCCTACGAGGGGCTGGGATCTTGGCGTTGGGAAGCCCGTCGAGTGACCGACAGAGGCGAGGCTGGACAGAAGCCTGGCCCCGAGGAAGAGTGGGCTTTTCCGGGCCGCCCATACTGCGGCCTGCCCTGCACCCCTCCCCGGGGGACTCCCGGGACTGTTGGGGCTGCGGAGGCACCAGGGGGGCTGGGACCTGGGCGTCCCTCGAGGCAAAATGACCTCCACGTGACCTACGAGGGGCTGAGGTGGCAGCCCAGCGCCCCAGGGCCCAGCACAGCGGAGTCCCTCTGCTTCTCCCTCGGGACAGCAGGCTGGGGCCACCTGCTGTGGGGAGCAGGCCATCCACGCTGGGGGGACCCCGGCCTGGGTCCCCTCCAGCTGAGGTCCACGGTGCAAAGAGCCGGCTGGGGGGGGCCTAGAGAGTCAGACCGCACCCCAGCTGCCCACCCGCGCCCCACGCCACTCGGGGTCAGCGGACACCGAAGGCCCCCCGCGGTCTGACGGGCAGACACCCACTTCCCCTCCCCGGGCTCAGGCCCCGGTGGTGGCCGGGGGCGGGTGGGGTGGCCCAAGCATGGCTGTCCTCCGCATACGCTCAAAGTCCTTTATTGTACAATGTCTTCTGTCTGGGGGAGGGGCGCCAAAGGACTAACGGGTACACAGCGAAGTAGATAAATATGCCAAGCTTTTTCTTTTTTCTTTTTAAATCAGGCATTTATAAACAAGAAAGCATACATTAATTACATAAAAATAGTTTTCGATAGTAGAGTAAGTCACCATGTTGTCATTAGCAGCAGCAGAGGAGAAAACGCGGACGGCGATGCAGACGCTCCCGGCGGATATAAAGGTAGAGCTGTGGTTTTTTTCCTTAATTGAAAAAAAATGTCGCTTGTGACTCCTGACTTAAAGCAAGAACAAGACGGCCTCTCGAGCCTGGTGGACGCGGTGGGCGGGCAGGGGCGGGCAGGACGGAGCCCGCAGGGTGCTGCGGGGACTGGCAGAGGGTCCGTCCCCTCCGGCAGGTGAGCTCTGTTCTTCCTCAGTTAAAAACAACCCAGAAAACAGGACAACTACCAGGTAAGAAAAGAGTTTCTGAAAAAGGAACCACCGTATACGCGGGAGATACGACAGTGTAGAGGACAGGTATTTACACAGGGACTGTTTTTACACGGGGCTCGTTCTGTACGAAAAGCAGGATATTATGTGTGTGAGTTAGCTGCTCCAAAGATATGAATGTTATTGCTGTTTTTCCCTTCGTTAAAAATCCTCTTTCAGCATAGAAATAATGAGTAATTAAACGGGTGCACAGTCACTCGGGTAATGGGTATTACACACAGGGAGAGCCAACAGCCTACAAGACCCCCCTTCTCCCTTCTGCGGCTGCGCGAACCCTCGGACCGGCCCCCCCCACCCCCCAGGATGGAAGCGGCCGGAACAAGCCTATGCCCCCCAGCTGCCCCCGGGAGCCGCCCGGGAAGGCTCAAGCTGCTGGTGACCAGGGAGCCCGTGACAGCTGGTCCCCGCCGCACCAGCTCTGGCGAGGCCGCAGGAGCCTCAGACAGGGACAGAGGGGCGGGCCTGGGGGGGGGGGGGGGGGGTTGCGAGCTGCCGTGGCCTGGCCAGCTTTTCCCAACGTCCTGGGGCAAAGCTGGCAAGTGGGGTCGTGGACCCAACGGCCTAGACGGTGACCGGAGGTGGGCACTGCGAGGGCGAGGGTGGGGGCGGGGAGGGCGGGGAAGGTGCCTGCACAGAACTTAGAGAAGCTCATCGCCCGCTGGGGCCTAAAAAACCGAGAAGCAAACGGATGGCCCGGGCGACAGGCCCACGGGCCCTTTGATCTCTCACGACTTTCAGACTCGGCAACAGAGCACAGTCACACAGAAGCACACTTAAAGGTCTGCTCCAGCTAAATCATTTCGTTTCCCTTGAAGAAATGACTGAAAAAACACAACTCCGGAAACACGAGGCTGAACACAGCATTCTGCGTGTTGTGTAGCACAGCCGGCCCCTCGCAGGGCCCGGTAATAATGCCCATCGATGGGTATACATATGGCAGAGGTTTAACATTCCATGCATACAGATTTCATAACTGCAAAAGAAAAACAAAAGCAAAAAAAAAAAAAAATCCAAACAAACGCTGCATATATATGATGTCCCTTTTGCATTGCACTTTAGAAGGGGGGTCCAGCAGCACCTGCGCCCCTCCCCCCCTCCCCCCCCGTAAACCACGGGCAAGAACCCTGCAGATGACACGGTCACCAAGCCTCTGCCGGTCACGGCGGCGGGCGGCGTCTGCACCTGCGCCAGCCAGCGGTCCCCACCTCCGTGCGCGCTGGCAGCTGCCTCGGCGTTAGAACGGGGTCGAGCGAAGAATCCTGGCTAAGATCTTTCTCACGTAAATAAATACCGTAATTTCGGGATGGGTAGCCGCCTCTTGTCTACTGGGAAATCGTTTTTCAAGCTTGGGCATAAAAAACCTTATACAATTTGCATGAACAGTTGAGAGTAAACGAGATTATCTGGAATAAATGCAAGTAACTTATTCTGATAGTGGCAGATTCGATCGCGACTGAAGACAGGTGTCTCGGGGGTAAAAAGACGAGTCAGGATTTGCTGTACAAGATGCTGGAAGGCACAGAACTACCCCCCGAAGTTCAGCTTTTGCATTTCCGTTTTGTGATTCCCTTGTTCAACCGAGCACCAGAGGGGGTTTCTAAACACTCGAGCACTTAGGATGTGGACTGCTCTATAAATGGGTCTGCAATATTTGAAAAGTAAAAACCTCAGTTAACTGGGGAATAAAAAGGGAAGAGTTTTGACAAAGTGCAGTTCTAAATATACGTTTAAATGAACAAACAAAAAGAAAAAAAAAAAGTGAAGTAATGCTGTTTTTGTTCCGACGCTGCGGCCTCAGTCCCGACGCGACAGGGGCGGCCGGGGGAGGGTGGCGGTGGTGAGCGGCGCCCGGGCAGGCGGAAGGCGGCAGTGTTCCGGCTCGGGGCGCCGGCGGCCGGCACAGGCGGCCTGGGTCCTCGTCGCTGAAAAAATAGACTCTGGAGAAAACCCTCCCTGTCCTCGCGCGGGCGCGGACGAGCTGAGATGGCTTTGCGGGGCAGCGCCCCGGCTCCCTTAGCAGGTCCTCAGATGGCGTCACGTGTTGGTGGGGCTTTGAAAAGTTAGTCATTAAAAAACCTGTTGATTTTTCGGAGTATCAAGTCTTCTCGTTGGTTTTAAATAGCTTATAACAAAAATGTAAATGGTAGGACGTCCCGGCAAGCAGAAGGACCGCGGCGGGCACGGAGCCTCGGCCCCGGCTCCGCTGGGAACCCGGCTTGCACACTCGAACTTGGCCAGTAGAAAATTTTGCAGTGGATTCCAAAAGTATGTGGTTCCAAACGCTCGCTTGGTTATAGGCACAGTAAGACGTTGTGCTATGTGGACGCGGGGGCGGGCCGCCGGCGCGCAGGCGCAGAGACCCCCGGCTGGCGGGGGCGGGGAGGCCGCCCGCCCCCGCGGCGTCCGCACCCGGCCGCCCGCGGGCTCCGCTAGGGCTCCAGCTCGGCCGCGCTCTCGCTGCCGGCGGCCTCGGGCCGGGGCCGCGGCCACAGCTGCTCCTGCAGCTCCTTCACCACCTTCTCCAGGTGCTCCCGGGCCTCGCGCTCCCGAAGCAGGTCGGCCCGCAGCTGCTCGCGGTCCGCCTCCGCGTGCTGGAGCTTCACCTGCAGGTCCTCGATCTGGAAGGGACGCCGGGCGTCAGCACCCGCCCCCCACCCGGCCGCGCCAGCCGCCCTCCTTCCCCTGCGTGGGACGCGCGCCGCTGAGCGAGGGAGGCGGCAGCCGGGGCCGGGAGGGCCCCTCCGGGGGCACCGTGACCGGAGTCCAGACGGGTGTGCCGAGCCGCTGGCGGGTGGGAACTACCAGCACCCCCCACCCCCCCACACACCCCCCCGCCAGCAGCTGCCTCGGGCGCCCTCGACATCCTGAGGCCAGTTTCCCTCCAAAGCCCAGACCAGACCCTCCCAGCACCGGTGAGGCAAGGGGAGGAGGGGCTGCCGTGCCCACCGCCCCGCACCGGATCCCTGGCCGGGCAGGACGGCCCATCCGGACGTGCTGAGGTGTTTAAAGCTGTGTGGGGCGAGGCTGGGGCTGCCCGGGGCTCCTCTGCACCGCCGGGGTGGGGGGCGGCTCAGAGCCGGTTTCTCAAGGGAAACCACCAAAGAGGGGCGTGGTCGGGAGGGAAGAGGGCATAGAACGCCCACGTGTGCAGCCAGAGGACACCTTCCCGCGGGGGACCGACCCCCAAAGCCCAGGAGAGCGTGCAGCGCCAGTCGGCCTGCCGGTCCCCCGTGGTCCCCTAAGCTTGTGGTGGACCCCTCGAGGTGAGAAAGGACCCCAAGATGCCAGCACGGCGCCTGCCACGCGGCCGAGTCTGGAGGTGGGGCCCCGGGCCCCGCAAGCCCGTCTCCCCACCTGTCACCCAGGCACCAGGTGATGCCTCCAAGCCCCTGCCACAGCCCCCGCCTGTACCTGGGCCGAGTACTTGGCGCGCAGGCGGCCGGCCTCGCAGCCCTTGTCGCACACCCGCACCTGCCGCGCCTGCTCTAGCTCCCGCTTCAGGCGCAGCCGGGACTCGTTGGCCTCGCGCATCTTCTTCTCGTTCTCCGCCCGGAGGCGCTCGATCTCCTTTCGCAGGTTGCGCTTGGCCTCCGTGGCTTCCCGAAGCTTCTCCTTCTTGGCCACGCGCAGAAACTCCAGCTCCTGGGAGGGTGGCGCACACACCCGGGCTGGGGTCACCGCCCTGGCCCCTCTGCCCCCGCCGCTCCCCACAGCCTCCCCCTCAGGCGTCAGGTGCCACCTGCCTTCCCGGACGCCCCAACCCCTCCCGGCAGAGCCCCTCGGCCCGGCGCGCTCCAGCCGCCAGGCGTCCTCCAGGCCGGGCGCCCGCTCAGGCTCCCTACCTCCCTCCTCAGCGCCTCCGCCTCTGCCGTCCCTCCCCAGCCACCAGAGACGGCGGCCCCCGCGCCACAGGCGCCAGTGAGCCCGCGTGTGGGAAATCACGCCTCCCACCAGACCAGGGAAGGGGCGTTCTGAGCGAGCGCCCGACACACGCTCAGGAGAGACGTCTGGGACCCGGCGCCCCGGGGACCGGCAGGCCCGTGCTGTGCTAGAGCCCACGTGTGAAGCTGCCAGACGCCACCGCCACCGCAGAGGTGTGAACTCGCGATCCCGAGTGCGCCCGGCAAGGCCGCAGAGTCGGGGCGGAGGCCCCGCCCGCCCGCCCCGACGGAGGCGGGACCCAGACACCCCAGGCCCCAAGCGCCTTCTCGGGCAGGAGGCAGTCACTTGAATGGAATCATCTAGAATCCGGCGTGCCTGGAGCCAGCCGGTCCCGCCTGCACACTCGTTCCCCCTCTGACGACACAGGGCTTTCGGGAACGAGCCTCGGGCGGCAGGCCAAGCCCCCGCTCCTCCCCGGCGCCCCGAGCGACGGGCCGGCTCTGCGAGGGGATGGCGGGGCGCGCGGCGGCCTCACCTGGTGGAGGCTGCGCTTGGCCTGCAGGGCGGCGCTCAGCTTCTCCTCCTGCTTCACACGCATCTTCACCACCTCGTGCAGGAACTTCTCTTTGGCTTCCTTGGTGTCCAGGCCGCCCTCCAGGGCCTGCCGCAGGTGCTCGAGCTCCGCCTCCAGCCCGCCGCTCGCGGTGTCGGCGGGGGCGGCGGCCTCGGGGGCGGCGGGCGCGGCGGGCGGGGCGTGCGTGCCCGGGGAGCTCAGGTCCTTGGCGGAGCTGGATGAGGTAAGGGACGGGGAGGAGAGGGAGGACAGGGAGGAGGTGACTGCGGACACAGGGACGGGAGGGGAAGCGGACGTTAGCAGAGCGCTCACCGCACCTCCGCGCAGCGGGCGGCGCCCGGGGGCAGGCGGGGACCCCGACCCACACGTACATTCCTCCCTGCTGTCCACTTCCACCTCGGCCTCCGAATCTTTGCCGTCCTCCGGGGCGGCCACGGGCGCCGGCGTCTCCGGGGCTCCGGGGGTGTCCACGGCCAGCTTCCGCTTCCGTGGCTGGACGCAGGTGGCCAGAGGCTCGGGGGCCCGGGACACCACGGTGGCACAGGGCGGGCCGCTCACGACCTTCTGCTGGGCCGGCGGTGCCAGGGCCACGTTGGGGGCCACGCCCGTCTCAAAGCTCTTGTAGGAGTAAAAGCTGCAGGGGTGGGGGGACCTTGGGGCCACGGGCGTCTGCCCCCCCCCACCCCCCTCCCCACGGTGGCCGGCACGGACGCGCCCCCCCCCGGAGGGTGTGAAGGAGGCGGCGAGAGCCAGAGCCCCGGGGCAGCTGGAGCACGGCCGCTGGCCGCACCCCAAGCACAAGTTCTGGCCGTGCCCACCCGGACGCCAGTCAACAGGACCCCCGCTTCTGGGACTCCTGCCGGAACGGGGCCAGTTCCACCGCCACGCGGCCCCACGCGGACGCAGGTTAGAGCGAAGCCGCAGGCGGGGACAAAGAGCGCCAGGCCCACAGACTCGGGACCCTTCACCGGCCGTGTTGAGCGCGCACCGCCGTGCACTCAGGCGTTTAAGGGGCGCCCGGGAGGGGTGGGTGCCGGTCCTGAGACGCGCAGGGTGACGGCCTCACTCGAATCACACGCGCTCTGTCTGAGGACGACTCCGGGCGGCCACGTAAAGGAAAGGTCTCACCCACCGATAATTACTGACTGCCAGCAGCCGGCACGGCAGGTACTCACCTGTCTCGAATCAGGGCCGGAAGGTGCGGGGAGAGCTCTTTGTCACTCGCAGAAACCGCAGGGGACCAGGGTCGGAAAGCGGAAAGGCGCTGGCGAGGGTGAACGCAGCCAAGGCTCTGCTGGAAGAGGCGCCAGGGGTCAGAGGCAGGAGCGCAGAGCCCCGTGCCCGTGCCCTCACCTGCCGCCCGCGTCCCCGTACCCACCATCCCACGTCCTGTACCCGCCGCCCCGCGCCCGACCTTGCTGGAGGAGCCGGCCAGGGTCCGCAGCCAGCCAGACTGTTTGTCCTTCTCAGAAGACGTGGGGACTTGGGAGGGGGCGTCATCTGTTTTTCGGATGGAGGCCGGGGGCTCGGAGGAGACCTGTGAACGACACAAAAGTTGTCACCGGAGCCCCTGAGGGCATCGACGCTCTGAGCACCAGGCGTGCGCGGTGATGTGCGGCCCGGACTCCAGCAGGACAAGCCACTTCCGTGAGAAAGGGCGCCGTGGCACTACCTGTGGGGCTACCGTGCCGTGACCTCCCCCGATGGCCGCAGGAGGCCCAGGGCAGGGGGCCCAGGCCGGGCTCAGGGTGGGGACTAGAGGGGACAGCCCCTGGCCACAGCCCCAACAGCCAACAGGAGCCACAGGTGCCGACCTCCTCCCGGTGGCCATACTAGGTGGCGGGCAGGCTCACAGGCCAAGTGTGGGGACTCTGTCCCTGGGTCCCCGGTGTTCTGGGCGACGAGTAGAATTTCGACCACTTGCCGTCGGCTGGGGGGCGGAGGGGGCAGCTGCCCTCTGGCAAGCTCCCCCAACCCCGAAAGCAAGCATCCTCAAAAAAAAGGGACAAACCCCTTCCACCAAGTGCACAACTCCGCTTTGGGACACAGGCCACACTCCTGCTTTCCTCACACCTTGCTGCTGGAGGCCGGAGAAGCTGCCCCAGACTCCCAGGGACCCAAAGGTCTGTGGGACACGATGGTGGGTGTGGCCTCCCAAGCAGGTGTCAGAAGGAGAGCCACCTGATGGCACAGGATCCCTGAGGGAGACGGGGTCTCTTCCGGCCAAACAGTCTGCGGAGATGGACCGTGCCTCCCGCCCAGGGCAGCTGTGCTGGGGTCCTGGGGTCCGTACCACAAGGCGGACACACTGCCACCCGCCTGGGGCCGCCAGGATGATGCCTGACCTCAGGGGGAGCAGGTGCGGGGAAGCCTTGGCCAGGAGGGGGGTGGGGGGGGATTAATGGGGGAGGGGCTCCTCCCTGCTCTGGAACAGGTGGGGAAATGCTGTATCACAGAACTGGCCCCGGGAGGGAGGTGGGGGAGGGGAAGGCAAGTGGTCAGGCAAGGTGTCCCCCCTCATCGGTCTGTCACCACAAAATTCAAGAGACACAGGGCTGACTGGAGCCCGGGCACAAGGCCTGCGGACCGAGGATCCCAGAGGAAGGGCCTGACCAAGCCCAGCACATCTGCCTGCACGCGTGTTCGCGGGGCACCCAGCCCCTCTCGGTGGACAGACAGGCGCAGGGGGGACTCCGTGCAGGGACACACCTGCCTCTGTCCTCATGCAGAAGCAGATGCCCCAAGGCCTGTGGCCCTGCAGCCGAGGGGGACGCGCCCAGCTCCGGGGAGGCGCTTCAGGGCAAACCCACAGACGGCTGTGGACGGTCTGCTCAGATGCGAAACAATCAGGAAAGAAAGACGGCTTGTTAGCGCTTTTTAGGGGCAAGAGTCCGGTGATGTCTGCCTGCGCGGCCCGGCCGCCTCCGGCCGCCTGTGACAGGGGAGCGGGGGTCAGTCACGCCTCACGCCAGCAGGGGTGGGGCTTCCTGTCGGAGCAGATAGGAGGCCGGGAGGGGAGAAGACAGGCCGAGTTCTCACCGAGAGAAAAGCCGCAGGCCTGGCGCCGGCTCCTGCAGGTTCTGAGAACCCTCAGGGAGACTCCGGGGGCGTCACACGGCTCCGGCTACGGGGCCACCCCCACACGCACGGGGCTGGCGGGTGGCGCCCGGCGCCCATTGGCCAGAGCCCCATCCACGCGGCGGGGGAGAGCGGGGCAGGTTCCCGGGCAGGGACGTGGCCTGCCAGCACCCAGCGCTCAAAACCAGCCCATCGGTTCTGGAGAAAGGGCCAGAGCCTCCCTCGCCCCCACCCACCCCGAGCTCCGTCAACCCCAGGACAGGGAGGTGTCTTCACGGAGCTGGAATGACTCCTCTGAGATTCCTATAGCAAGAAAACCCCCCGCGAGCCCCTTCTATCGACGAGAGAGAGAAGCAGGAACACAGCTGGGCCAGGACATACCTCTTCGGGCCTGGAAGGCCACTGTCCCCAGCAGGGCACACTTAGGCCCCAGGGACGGCAGATGATCAGGGACAAAACTGCCCAGTGATTCCTACTCCGCCAGAGGTCAGCAAGCAGGTAAGGACATTCGCTTGTGGTTTCTGCCCCTTCTCAAGGCCTCCACGCCAGACCCGGGGGCCCACAGACCTCAAGGAGGGCGCAGGCTTCCGGGCCCAGGACACGGCCAGGGCGGTGGGGAGCCTGCCCCCGGAACCCACCGGTGGCCCCCCACAAGGGCGAGGGCACGTGTCCTGTGCCACGTCCCGGCACAGGACACGTGCGGTCTCCGGGACAGCACGCCGAGGGCCATCCCGCCACAGGCAGCCGCTCCGTCGAAGAGCTGGCCGTGGACGGCACAGGCACACGCCCAGGACTGTCCGGCGGCTGTGCGCGTTCCTCACAGAGGAGGAAAGGACACCCACACGGGGGTTTTGCACGCTTCACGCCCAGGGGCCTCTGCAGGTTTGCAAGACTCGGGGCACGATTTAGGTGTGACCCTGCTACCTGACCTTCACGTCAACGGGGGCCAGGGTGTCAGTCGAGACAGAGGCTCCATCAGACACACACGGAGTGGGGTCAGGACGGCTGCCGGGCTCTCGGCCACCACCCAAGACCAGCGCAGGGAAGAGCAGGGTGGACGAGAGGGCCGGTGGCCGCCAGAAGCCACGGCGGCTTCCGGCATCGACCTCGGGGCCTCACGCTGGCAAAGGCCACGCCTCAGCGCCCGGGCCCCAAATGCACAGCGGGACAGCCTGGGCCACGGCCCAGAGGCAGGGCAGGGCAGGAGAAGGTCTTTGGGCTCCACGCCACTGGCTCCCCTACGCTCTGCTGAGAACCCCGTGTTCCAGCAGCACTGGTGCAGGCCTGGGTGCGGAGCTCTGACCTGGCATCTGGGGAACCCCTGGTGGCAAGACCCCTGGGAGAGACGCCACTGGCTGTGCCCCACGCGCTCTGGGGGAGCGAGCTCACGACCACTTTGCCTCCCAAGGCTGCCGGCCTTGCCACCCCCACGTACCACTTTTCGTGTGCCGCCCTGCACGTCCTAAAAAAAAAAAAAAAAAGTACGTGGGGGACGAGGCGGGGAGGAGACGATCCAGAGGCCGGCCGATGGCGCCGGCCCAAGGCCCGAGAGCGCGGTCTGACTTCGGCGCGGAGCTCCGGCTGCCACAACAGCCGCTAACCATCACGCAGGTACCCAGTTCTGGGGTGACGCACCAGTAAAGACACAGCTCCCACCCAAGTGCCAGGCAGAGCCAGGGGGACACCCAGATGGCCCAGCAGCGAGATCGGCACCCACCCCAGCGAGGCCGGGCTGGTCTGCAGGCGTGCACCGCGCCTCCAGCTCCAAAACCAGCACCGGCACCGGGACCAGCACGAGCACCTCCCATGCACAGATGCCACGGGACCGTCTGAACACAGAGCAGCGCTGACAAGGCCACGCCCTGTAGACACGCGGCCTCCGATACACAGCTCACACGGGGGGACAAGAGCCGGCCCGGGGGGGCTGTCCGGCAGGAGACGTCAATCTAAGTCAGTGGGAATAAAGTCACCGTCCCCACCCAGCTCCACAGAGCCCAAATTTTACTCAGAGGCACTTGAGGGGTGTGTGGACCTCGGACTGAGGATCTGAATGTGACTATCGGGACCGCCCGTCCTACCCGGAGCTGCCCATGTTCCCAGAACCAGAAGCACAGTGCCCGCTGGGTACCGGCCCCGCCAGGGGCACGGATGTCCAGGAGCAAGCGTGTGTTCAGGGGTAAGTGGCGGCTGCAGCACCTGCCCTCCGCACCGGCTCCCACAGCCGAGGGACCGCTCAGGCCAGTGGGGCCAGGGTCTAAGGCTCCCCCCCTTGTCTGAGATGCCTCCCCAGCCCCCACCCCCTCTCTCCGCGCCGTGTCTAGGCACCCTTGGCACGCGTCACAGCGCCCGGCCTCCCCACCGTGGAGGTGTGCACTCAGAGCTCACGAGAGCACTGGATGACACATTCAGCTGGACAGGGTGCGTGGCACCACGCGCCCCCCCCCCCCCCACCCCGCGCAGCCGGGGACTGTCTGGTTTGTGTTTTGCCTGGCCGTGTACCCCAAGGCCAGGAACACATGCCGCCCTGGGCGCCACACGGTGGAGCTGACATCAACTGCCACCCAGGTCCCCTCTGGCCCAACAGTGCCAGGTGCTGGCTGGGAGCATCGTCACCGTAGCCGGCCACCGTGCGGAGATGTCCGAGGGCCCAGAGCTCCGGATCCCCACCGAAGGCGTCCCGACAGAGGAAATGACTCTCGGGTTCCCGAACGCACAGCAGCAGGGCCAGGCCCCGGTGGCTGGGACAGAGCCAGGGACCCACGAGGGCTCGGCGGCAGCGATCGGCTTCACCCAGCAGCACCAGGCAAGGGGCAGGCACAGCCTGACCCGGTAAGGCTGCAGAGCTGAGCCACAGGAGCCACAGTGGCCAAAAAGCCCTCTCTGGTGGCGTGTGCGTAGGAAGTGACGGCCAGCGCTCCGCTGACACATCTGGTCTGACGTTGACACCCTTGGCTGCCTCGGGTGCAGAATTCTGGTCACTTCCCCAGGGATGAGGAAAGAGAATGTCGAAGTCACAGGTGGGACGAGGGGCAGAATCCCCAACCTCCCAAGACCCCAGTTCACTGTGGGCCGGACCCCACGGGGCCCAACAGGACCGAGGACTGATGTCCAGACCCAGGGGAGGCTCTCCAGGGTCCAGGAGGTGAGCCCCTTCCTGGCGTCACGGCGGTGGGAGGACTCACCAGACCCCATAACGACACGGAGCCTCAGACCACGCGCGTCCTCCTGGACGCACGGTGTTCCGCCACCTGCCGGAACCACGGCCAGGCCACGCGCCATCGGCACCTTGGCAGGAGCAGCTGTAAAGAAGGGCTGCCCGTGGTCTACACGTCCTGCAGCCTTTCAGTGGCCAATCCCCCACGGCCTCCGCACCTGTGCTCCAGCGGAGCCCAGCCCCACGGAGAGTCGCCACGCAGGAGAGTACGGGCAGACCCCGCCGCCTCGACCGCCAGGGTGCTCCCAAGGCAGGGACGGTCACTGTGGGCGGTGCCCCGCTGCAGGGCCTCAGCCTGGTGCTCCCGACACTGTGCTCGTCCACCCTGCCTGTTACGCCTAATTATTAATTAGAAGCCGAACAACAGGTCCTAGCCCTGTCGCTCTCACCGCCGATCGGCGCGGATGGTCCCTGCTTTGAGCCTTCGGACACGGGGCTCTGAGCCAACCTCTGCAGAGAGGGCTCACACACCCCGATCAAAACGAAACTGGCAGACAGAGGTGTGCGCCCACCCAGCGGCCCCCGAGGGGCCCTGCCGTCCCAGTGCCGAGCAGCCGGCACCTCTCTCGGCCTGGTTTGGCCACGCCAGGGAAGGTCATGGTCGTCGGGCTCACGGATGAAGTTCTCGCGGTGCCTGAGGCAGAGGGCGCCGCTGAAGGCCGTGGCACGGGCAGAGGGGCTGGCCTCCACCACTCTGGGCGATCTTCGGTCTTCAAAGAACAAGTGATTACTGTAAGGTCTGGGGCAGCTACCTGCTGGCAGGCCACACAAGGAGGAGGTGACAGTGCTAGAGGAGGCCCCTCTGTCCGTCACCGCACAGAAAATGAGGGCTGAGGGGCCTGGGGCTCCAGGGGACCCTGCGTTGCCCCCGGGAGCCCTGAAGGCCATGGTCACATTGTCAGCAGTGGGTTTTGCACGAGAAGCAGCATGCGAACCTGGGGGGGGGGGGCGAACCGTGGAGCAGGGGCCTCAGACACGGAGCTTCCCGACTCCACATGCCCCCAGGGAGGGAGGGCTGGCTCGCTGCTGTCCCTGAGCAGGACCCTCACACTAAGGCCCACGGCGCCAGCAGGCTCCACAGGGAGAAGGCAGAGGGTCCCCAGACAACGCCTAGACACCAAGGAGGCTGCAGCCAGACGGTGGAAAAGGCGGCCTGGAGGCCTCGGCAAACACCGGCGGCCACACGGGGTGACTACTTCCCATTTATTTACCAGCAAAGAAAGAGAGGCCTAGAGGCCTAGAGGACCAGAACCAGCACAAATCCACCGCGGAGACCCCCCAGCCTGGGCCTCAGGCAGCCTGACCCTGAGGCGACTGCACAGACCTCGAACAGGCCTCACTGGTAAAGAGGCACAGTTGAGACTCAAATGACAGAATGCGGAGAACACCGGACCAGCACCCAGCAAAGCGGCTGCAAGGTCAACAGACGTCACTTCCGTCCAGGCCACCACCACGGA
Source organism: Panthera leo (assembly GCF_018350215.1). Classification (NCBI taxonomy): domain Eukaryota; kingdom Metazoa; phylum Chordata; class Mammalia; order Carnivora; family Felidae; genus Panthera; species Panthera leo. The sequence continues at coordinate 1,111,520 of NC_056686.1, read as the reverse complement.
CGGCCACGTCAGACACGCCATGTCTCGGCCCGGGAGCGAGGGCGATGCCTGACCCAAGGAGGGTGTGGAGGAGCACCCGGAGTCCCCACCGGAGCCGCCACCAGAGCCACTCAGCAGAGCAAAGCGTCGTCCTGCACGGTGACCGTCAACTTGTTAAAAGGACAGCGCCAACCCCGGCGTCCACCCCCCGCAGGGCCCCGCGTCTGCACGAAGCCAGGGTTTGCTGCCGAGGCCCCGCGAGTGGCACAGTGTGTGTGCGGCCGAGATACCGTCAGGAAGGCAGCCGGGCGTCGGGCAGGCCGTCGCCCTCTCGACGGAGCCAGCTTCCGTTCCGCACACTGGACGGCAGAGTGGGCACCCGTGCCAAGAGACTAACCTGAGGGGCTCGTCCCAACTCCCTCCGGGCAGCGGGACCCCCACGGGAAGCTCACAGAGCCGGGTGTCCGTGCGGTAGTGCGGGACGCTCCTGCCCGCGTCCCCTCCGGCCTTCCAAGGGCCCACGACGCAGCCTCGGGTCTGACCCGCGAGCAGCTGCCCACACACGGCCTCGAGCCGCGGTCGCTGGAGCGGTCAAGTCGGTCTGGACTGTCCCGCACCGAAGGCCTGGGCCGGCCGTGCCAGGAGGCGGGCGGAGTCTCCTCAGACGCCCAAGACTGTTCTGCTTCCAGCGGAAGGGTCTCTGGGAGGTGCCGACAGCGCCAACGTGTCCCGCAGAGGCTGAGGCCCGGGGGCGAGGTCACCGGCCGCCCGTGCGCACGGCCGACCTCGTCCGGGAGGCCGGGATGACAGGCCGCAGGGGCGCACCCCCGGAGGCCGCGCTACCCAGTGGTGGCATCACCCACACGCTCACGTTCTAGAAATGGAAAGAATGGCCACCAGGAGAGCCACGTCCTGCGTGGACGCTCCCGAGGGCCACCAGTCACGGGCAAAAGAGGCCGAGTTTGGCGCGAGATCCCGCTTCCGGGCCGGCTTCTTTCAGAACCTCCTGTAGCGCCGCCACCGTTATTGGCTTATGTGATTTCCTATGTGGCTGCGAAGTGTCTCCCTGGAAAGGGCGCGACCCCAGCCTCGTGTCTGCTTCTCACGCGTTCGCTGCACTCTCCGAGCGGAGACGGCCCACGCCGCTGGCCCAGCACCCCTGTGGGGAGGCCCCTTCAGGTTCTCGCGCCCAAGATTGCTTCTGTGCGGCTTCTCGACAAAGAACTGCCTCCTTACACCAGCTCGGAGAAAACTCCGGGACTCTGAGGTCTACAAAGCGGGGGCCGCAGACGCCCGCAAGGGTTTCTGGCAGAGCTGGGGACGCGGCCACAGCCCCAGCCTCCCTGACAGCCCACCCGCTCAGGTGACACCGAAGCACGAGGACAAGATAAAACAGGAAAGCGGAAATTCATCAAGGTCAAGACCTCTCTGGGCTTCAAAGGATGCCACCAAGAACGTGGAAAGACCACCACAGAAAGGGAGGAAAAGACATGCAAATCAGGTAGCTGATAAGGGACCGGGATCGGAATTCACGAAGAACCAAAACTCAGCCAAATACCTCACTACGAAAAGGGCAAAGGACGGGACCAGAACTCCCGCGAAGCGAGACCCACAACGAGCACGCAAAGAGGGTCGGCACCACGGCCATCAGGGAAACGCAAATGAAAACTGCACACGCTGCCGACGAGGGAGGGAGACCGGGGCCAGGAGCGTGGCGGGCACGGCCGCCGAGGGAGGTGGGCGCCCACAGACGTGCCCCGGGGGCCGCGCTCTTCTGCGAAGCCCCGAGAGAACCGCGAAGACGGGCCCAACGGCCGTCCGAGTGACTGACCGTCCACGCCGTCGAAAATGTGCGTGTACCCGTGAGTCCCCACAACTGAACGACCAGGCCTCACTGTTCACACGAACATGGGTCCACACGTATCTCGTATATTCCGTGTATCACATGCTGCGTCTTATGATGAGGTAGACTATGGGAAACAGCGCTAAGAAAATCAAAAGGAGGAGGAAAAGCATTTGCGGGTCTGTATTTGTCGATACCGATACTGTAGTCCCGTGGACTGTTTACAAGACGAACCGTCCCTCGGGACCTACATCGATGTTGTCTTCTGTGACAGGAGACACTGGAGATGTTACACGCGTTACTGGCACTGACACCGAAGATGAAAAGGTGGTGTGGAAAATAAACTCGTATGTATTTACAAGCATAACGATTCACTCACTGATTACGAAGCAGACGGGACCGCTTTCTGGCAGCCTAGCCAGGGCACAAACGTAGGAATCGTTACGAAGCTTTTTATGGCATCTAGGATTACAGTCGTATTCTTTTTTTTTTTTTTTTTTTTAAGTTTACTTACTTACTTTGAAAGAGAAAGCGAGCAGGGGAGGGGCAGACAGAGGGACAGAGAATCCCAAGCGGGCTCGGCACTATCAGTCCGGAGCCCGATGCGGAGCTCGAACTCCCAAACCAGGAGGTCACGACCCAAGCCGAAGTCAAGAGTTCAACACTTGGGGCACCTGAGTGGCTCAGTCGGTTGAGTGTCCAACTTCGGCTCAGGTCATGATCCCACGGTTCGTGAGTTCAAGCCCCAAGTCAGGCTCCAGCACGGAGCTGGCTTCGGATCCTCTGTCCTCCTCTCTTTCTGTCCCTCCCCCGCTCACGTTCTCGCTCTCAAAAATAAAATGAAATAAACATTTAAAAAAAAAAAGAGTTGGACACTTAACTGACTGAGCCACCCAGGCGCCCCCAGTCATAGTCTTACTATAGAATTGGAAACGCTGTTCCATTTTTAAGACCGTTTACCGGTGATGACAGGACAGTGTGCAGTCTCTCCAATTAGGAGAGAGGGGACAACTACACTAATTCTCTGAAGGCAAAGTCACAAGACAGTAAGCCAACTAACACATGACTGGTCTTGTATTAAGTATCACTCCGCTCGTGCCTGTGTAAGGAGAGACTGTGAATGGCACCATGTAGGGACTGTGTCGTGTGCATACATTTTGATAAATGTTAACTTTTTATAGACTTGTGAGTTTTACTGCAAAAATGATAAAATAGACCAACATCTAAATGTATCATATGCATTCACAACATACCTAACTTTTTAATTTTTTCCGTATCTCCAGGCTACACGGCTCATCCACAAGTTTTCCAAACTGTCGCACATCTCCAAAAATTTTTCCAACGTGGTTCTTGAGTAAAAACCTGCACGTAAGTGGACCCGCACGGTTCAAGCCCGTGTTGTTCAAGGGTCAGCCGTACTAGGATTCTGCAAGGTGTTACCGATGGAGCAGTCTAGATAAAGTATACGGGAGAACGTCTCTGTTATTTCTTATGGTCGCGTCCATCCACAATTATCTCAAAAAAAAAAGATGATTAAAAATATGCAAGGTGCGGAGTGCCCGGTGGCTCAGTCGATCAAGCGTCCGACTCGTGGTTTCGGCTCAGGTCACGATCACGGCTCGAGGGATCGAGCCGCACGTCGGGCTCCGCGCTGACAGTGCGGAGCCTGCTTGGGATTCTCTCTCTCCCTCTCTACATACATAAACATTAAAACAATTATTTTCAATAAAAACAAAAAAAGCAAGCCGCCGCGTGACACTGGGATGGCTACCCTTTTTTAAAAGAGGGGCAGTACAAGGCACCGGGGACGCGGCGAGAGATCCGGGCCTCCGTGCACCGCTGGCGGGAAGGTGAAGGGCTGTAGCCGCTGCGGGACAGTTAGGTGGTTTCTCACAAGGTTAAATAAAGAATTAGCCTATGACCCGGCAAGCCCGGTCCCGGGCGTCCACTCGAGATGACTGAAGACGCACGTCCAACACGAACACTTGCACGCAAGTGTTCACACAGCACGATTCGCCGCAGCCGGCGCGGAGACATCCCACACGCCCTCCCCCCAGAGGAGCGGACCAGCAGGTGCACGCCCTGGACCCGCGCTCCGCCTCAGAAGGAGCGAAGCCTGGACGCGCACGATGCTCAGGGAGAAGTCCACACAGAGGGCCACACGCCTGCTGTGTGACTCCGTTTCGATGAAACGCCCAGAAGAGGCGAATCCACAGCCAGGAAGTGGAGTGGTTGCTGGGTGTGGGGGGAGGGGAGTGAGGGCGCCGGAGTTTCTTTCTGCGGTGACGAGAATACTCTAGAAGGTGATAACGGCGATGGCCGCATATACTAAAAACCACCGAACCGTACTCTTACAAAAGGTGCGATTTCTGTTACATGAATTATATCTCAATAAAACTATTAAGAAATTCTAAAAAAAAAAAAAAAAAAAAAAGTGAACTGTTGGCTGAAAACCCAAACCACCAATGGGGTCAATGGTTTTCCCCAGCTCCCGCCCTCCTAGCAGACAGAGCGAGCCGCTGAGCAGGACACGGGCACGGCCCCTCTAGGACAACCGGGTTCCTCGGCACCACCACCACCACCACGTGGCTCAGGTCCCACACACAAGGCCCGTGCGGAAAGGAGCGCCCATCACGGGTCAGGGAACGTTCCGGTCTAGCCCCGTCCCAGCCACAGGATGCCCCTGTCTGAGCCGTGGGCGGAGGGGCGGCAAGGGCTCCATGACAGGCAGGGTAGCCTGGCACAGACCCTGGCCCGCTCCCACTGCGCCAGGACCTGGTGCCAGGACAGCGGCCGGCGGGGCGGAGGGGCTGAGCCACCGGGACTGCAGGCAGCTCTTGGGAGGGGAGGAGAGTGCGAGGGGCAGCCGGCTCAGGGAGACGGGGGGGACACGGGCTCCTAGAGGCCACTGTGCCCCGGGCAAGGGCCAGGCATCCTATGTGAGCTCTGGGCGAGGCCTCGGCGCCCAGCTGGGCAGCCAGGGCGACTCCAGGATGACAACGTGGCCCTGGCCACGGCTGCGGGGTGTGGTGAGGGCGTGCTGCGCGCAAACGCGGGGGCTCAGGGCAGGAGGGGGTCCACGAGGCTCCCGAGGCCCACCTGACCCCCACCTCCCCAAGCCCTGCGGTCTGGTGTCCCGGACGGTGGGCACCGCGGGAGCCCACCCTGGCTGGCTCGCTCAACCTGGCGCCAATCCCCAGACGGTGCCGCTCGAGACCACCACGCACAGCGCCAGGCCCGGGCGAACGTGTGCGTGACCCCTGCGCCGGCCCGAGGCGCCCACCCTCACGCCGTCGGGTCAGCGTCCGCTCCCCTCCCCTCCCCCACCAGCGCCCACACTAACAGTCCCTCGTCTGTGCCCTGACCCTCAGTTTCCGAAGACCCAGGGCCGCGGGGCTGGCACCTGGGGGCAGCCTGCTCAGAGGACCCCTCTGTGGGGCCGTCACTGCCTCCTGAACCACGCACAAGACAGAGCAGCGCTCGGCCCAGCCTCGGGGACCCCACACCGTGAGAACGCGCCTGAAGTTCTCGCAGATCAGCAACGTCGTGTCTGACTGCGACAGAGCGTTTTTAGCAGGTAGAGATGTCACAGGAAAACCACATCTAGGAGCCTGAACACACGCAGCCATTTCCTAGACGCTGAATTAAAAACCAATTCTTTTTCAACAGGCAGATTTTAACGCAATTCAACCACTAAGTGACATGTCCAACTGGAAACCGGCTGCACGTTCAGAGGCGGGGGAGGCGGGGCCCAGCGTCTGGGTCGCCCGCAGGTTCCAGGGGACCGGAGCCTTCTGTCACATCAACCTCACCGAGACTGCCACAGCCCAGGGACGAGAGCCCGCGGGCTTCACCCTCCGGAGCAAGGCCACAGGGGGCGCAGGGCTGGGGCTCTGCGGGGAGCACGGGGGGGGGGCCAGCGGAAGTGCTGGGGGCCCGACTGTCCAACTCATTGTGTGGTTTCCCATCACTCGTGGGTCAGCAGGAAAGAGCCAAGACCACGAAGTGAGAGACGGAAACTCTTCATAGAAACATCAGCAAGGAGACCGTCAGGCGGAGACCCCCACAGAACAGGGCGGGGTGGGGGGCACCCTGCCACGTCCGCTTCTCAGCCTCAGGGCGTCGAGGGGCCCGGAGTCGTCCTCCACAACCACTCCACACGTCACAGTCTTCTCTGACACAGCACAACACCCCCGTGAAATGGGGCTGAGCTCAGGAGGAAAAGCCCAAGCGCCCGGGACCAAAGATGAAGAAAACCCTGTGATGCGTCAGCCACGCTAACCCAGGGTAGCCCGCGGTGACCACCAGGGGCAGACCCCCAACCGCCTGTACTGGGAGGAAGGAGACCGCCGAGTCCCCAGCCCACCCGGGACTACGGAACGGACCCGCGAGGACCTCCGAGAGCCCCCGGTGGAAGCTGAGATGAGCGGAGTCCGGGGCCAGCACCCGGCCCCGGCCCCAGACGCAGGGAGCGGGCCGGCCCCCAGGGCCTCGTCCGCTAGAGCAACGGGGAGAAAGGCTGTGACAGCCCTAGCTCAAAATGAGTAAACACGCAAAGAAAAAAATGCGAGAAAAGAGTAAGACATCAAAAAAGATCACACAGATTGGAAAAAAGCAGAACTTTCCAGAATAAAAATAGTTCTCAAGGAAATTATTCAAACGCAGCGCAGAGAAAAACGAGATGAAAACATGAGAGGTGGGAACAGACGTGAAGAGACGGGGAGGGATTCCAGGAGGAGAGAGCGGGGACGGTGGCCAAGAACCTTCCGGGACTGGGGAGAGGCAGGCCCTCAGGTTTCAGAGGTGAGGCAGAAGGGGGACCAGAATGGAAGTCTGACACTCCAGGTTCAAGGTCAACACCGTCATGCCACCACCGACAAGTTCTAGTGGGCGCCACGTTTCTGGGGCCATGACGTGTGGGGACACATCAGCATCCGATGTGGCAAATCCCCACAGATGCGGGGGCCCGTGACGGAAGCTGGGTCCTGAGAGCAACGGGAACAAATGTCCCCAACACATGCCCTCCGGCGATCACGTGGCACTCTCAGTGGGTCCAGGGGTCGGCACATCCTTGAGCACAAGGACATATGAACATGGGGGGACTCCAGTCACACCTGCCTGTCCACGGACAGGCACAAAGTGGGCAAGAGGTGGCCTGCAACGCACCGCCCACAGCCGCCCCGTGCTGCTGGGATCTCCCTCCGAGGGGCGTGCTGGGCTCTGCGACGGGCAGGGAGCCCCCCCGCCAAACCCCCCGGGGAAGAGCCCACCAGGCACAGCACGGGATGGCGTCCTCTTCCCCGCCCGGCCTGCGATCCCTGCTCTGCCCCTGAGCGGGGCAGGGCCTCCTGTACCATCACGTCCTCTAACGGGACAGGAGATGCTCTGTGACAGAGTTCCACCGTCTCCTACGGGTAAACTCTAAATCCCCAGCCGGAGCCACCCTAAATCAGCCCAAGATCTACATTATGGACTGTTCCCGAAGATTTTACAGTTCTAGAATCTGCACAGCTATTTTTATAAGTACCATTAATATTTTCCACGGGATAATTCATGTTTCATATTATACTTAAATTAACCTATTTCTGATTATTGTGGTACAGGGGAAGCAGATTAAATTTGCAAGACAACGCCAAACCTCAAAATGAAGTGAAAATAGCAATTTTAAAGATTCACCTTGATCTTTTAAAAAAAACTTAAGTAGGTCAACTCTTCTGCGACTTCCACGCTGTTGAGAGTAAGCCGGTCCCCTCTAAGGAAACGCAGGTACCGACTGCTAGACCTCGCGCCCCTCGCCCAGGAGTCGGACCTCACTAGGGCCAGAAACCCTCCTCGCCAGGGCTCTGACACTCATGGCACCAGCTGGTACTTTCCTTCCCCAAGGACGCCCAGACCCCTGCCGCTCGCTCCTGGCCTGGCACCACGATGGAAGGACGCTCCAGGCTCCAGGGCCCGCTGGGCTTGGGGATCACCTACCGGCCGGTCTGTCAAAACACAAAGAAACCCTCAAAAGCAGAGGGCGGCTCCGGGAGGGTTGGGGGGCCCATACGCCGTTCCTGCGGCCCAACTGCTCTCAGGAGGGGAGGGGGAGGCTCACCTCCACCGGGCCAGGGGGTCCAGGACCCCGATCGGAGACGCCCACCGGAGCCAAGACGGAGAATGGGTTCCCACGCAGAACGTCCATCCTGACCCCGTGGGCCCCCCACGCCCCTGCAGAACCTCACCGGTAGCATCAGAAGGTGAGTGGGGGGTGCCCAGGGGGACAACGTCGGGGGGGATGGACCCTCTCTTCAGCAGTCACTGGAAAGTAACTGTCAGAAGGACTGAGAACAAAACAGAACTCCAAGAACAATGAAGCCATTCTGAAAATCGATGGCTTTTGTTTCAGGGCTTATTTTAATGCTCCCCAATACTCTTTGTTTTGGGGGAGCTGGTGAGCAGGAGGGTCTTTCCCCAGCGCCCAGCTGTCACGTCCGGCCTCCCGCCCCCACCAGAGACGACGAAGACAAACACGCCCTCCATCCAGAGTCACCAGAGTCACTGCAAACGCCCCACAGAGCGCGGGCCGCAGCGGAGGACGCGCGGCTCCCCCGGCCGGCTGGCTCAGAACCGGGGCGGCAGGCCCGTGCCCCACGGAGGCCCCTCCGGAAGGAGGGCCGCCCCTCCTCCCCCACCGGCCTCCGCACAAACAACCAGCAAACTCGGGTGGCCCCAGCAGACCCAGCCCAGGAAGGGAGGGCCAGGGGCAGCACAGCCTGCAGCTGCCCGGGAACCTTCCTGCGGACACCCCAGCCGACCGCGGCCCCCGGCCGCCCTGGCCAGTCCCCGCCTCTGGCGTGGAAGCAACAGGGAACACTGAAGGCAGAGAGGGCAGCGGCCACCTCCTCCTGCCTCCTGACCCCCACCCACCCCTCCCCCACCGGGGGCTCCCGTCACCAGCCCCTTCTCTTGCCTCCCGCACCTGCCACCAGGACGCGCGTGGGCCGCCGTGGCGCTGCCCCCCTCACCGCCTGTGTGGTGTCTCCATCGCCTCCCACGTGGACAGCGCCCTCCCTGCAGGTCCTGGTGACCCTCTGACCTTCAGGGATCTGCAAGCCCTGTCTGGGGTGTGGACCCCACACAGCCCTCAGCTGCTCTCCTTAAATCTGCAGGTGACCTCCCACACGCCCCCATCACCTGACCTGGTGCTCAGGACAAAAACCACATCCCTGATTCACACTGACGCCTGTCATGCTCACACAAGGAACGTGGGCGAGCGCGTGTGCGTGTACGTAGTGTGTGCAGGCGTGGGGGCGCGCGCATATATATCCTGTGTGGGCGCGAGGGCGCACGTATGTATGTTGTGTGCAGGAGTTTGGGCTCACACATGTATAGCGTGTGCGGGCGCGTGGGTGCGCCCATACAGGACATGTGCGGATGTGCATTTGTAAGGTGTGTGTGGGCGTGCGCACGTATGTCCAGCGTGTGCGAGCGTGTGAGGGCGCGTATACTATGTGTTGTGTGACCTGTCATCTGTCAGAGGTGGAAGGCCTCAGAGAAAAGGCGAAGGGGGGGGAAGGTACTTTGGGGGTTGATACGGGGGTGTGGGTGACGCAGTCTGAAACGAGGGGATCGTGACGACTTCAGGGAGGGGTCAGGTCAGCTCTGCCCCCACCCCAGGGGCCCAAGGGGCCTCTCACAGAGCAAACCGTGAGAAGACGCTTCTTTTGAACACAAATGCGGTCAGGCTGGCAGGGGCAGGGTCACAGGTGGCCCTGGAAAGACGGACACCCCCTCACGTCCCTGCAGAACATCGGCCCAGATGCCGGCCAAGGGGCGGACGGAGACGCTGCTGAGTCCTCAGACCCAGCCAACACGGAATTCAAGCCGAAGCCACACCCGCAGGCCTCCTGCCTCTGGCCGCCTTCCAGTAAACAGCCTTCTCACTCCTTGAAACTCTCAACCTGACGCCAGCCACAGGTCTCAGGACGCCGGTGCCTCTCCCAGGGCCTTGGCCAGGAGCAGAGGGGAGGCGTTTAATCTCAGAGAAAGGAACCGGCAGGCAGACAGGACACGCGAGAGGCGGCCCTACCGCAGTTTCTGACCCCCGAGGCCACCAGCCCCACGTGAGGGCTGTGTCCCCGGCCACGCACCTCTCCAGGTGCCATCTCACCCCGTCACCCACCCCTGCAGGAGCAGCAGCTGGGCCTGGAGAGCCAGCAAGCCCAAGCCTGCCAAGCCTCCGTGCAGAGAAAGCCTTCCATCCGCTCAGCCCCTCTTCCCACGCACAAAGGCTCCAAGGCTCAGCACCCTCGATGAATTATGCATAACAGCTCGATTATGACGGAGCCGCGGGAGGGCTGGCGTGGGGGCCCGGGAGGGGGGAGGAGGAGGAGGAACCTGGCGGCGGGCATCCTGGAGGAGGGGGCAGAGATACTCCCGGCCCGGCAGGGCGGCCGCATCTGCGTGCGTGCCTGCAACACGGGCACAGCGCTGGCTGGTGCACTGGTGGGGTCAAAGGACAAAGAACTCCAAACTCCAGCCCACGTCTGGATCCCAGATCCTGGCTGGCTACCACCTGATTCCCAAGGGCCCTGCCCCAACCCCAAGAGGCCAACTACCGCCAACCAAGTATGACCTCTGACTCCATCCAAGCACAGAGAGCCGCTGCTAGCCCTGGGCAGTGGTGGGCAAGCCCCCCCGCCCCGGGGTAACTGGAGGAGACGCAGGGCCCCACAGGCCCCGGCCCCACACCTCCCTCCCTAGCGCCCAGGAGACACACACGGGAACGGTGACATCCGAGGCACTTCACCCACCAGACCTGCATTTCAGTGGCGACCCTGCAGGCAATTCACCCTGCAAGCCACCAAGAGCGAAGGCTTCAAACCAAGTAGCAGGCGAGAAGGATGAGGCATCTCTGCTCTAAAACAGCCCCCCGGCTGCCCCCCCCAGGATGAAGCTTGCAGCTAACATACACTCAGGGGAGGTGGCCCCTGCAGTGGGCTGGGGGGGTGGGGAGCACTGCCTGGCTCCAGGCCCTGCGTCCATGGGGCAGACCCAGCAGTCCCCCTCGAGGCGGGGCCCGAGGCACAGAGTCCGTGGGCGATGTTTCCGGGAGTCTAAGGTGCCCACCCCGGGAGATCGCCACTTCCCTCGGGCCACGAAACTTCTCCTGTGCGGAGCCAACACTTTCCAGTCTTCAGGGTCTAAATAAAAACACATCCCCAAGTGGCGTCCACTCGGAACAGGAAAGTCCGCCAGGCCCCCCAGAGCCTAACGCTCACATGAGGAGCGGAGCACCCCTTGTAGGACATCTGGCCTCCACAGCAGCTCCGGAGGCAGGGGGAGGGTGGGAGAGAGGGTCTGGGGAGGCCTGCCCTCTGGGTGCTCGCAAGCTGGGCCTCTGATGGTTTCTTAATCTAAAAGTTAAGACATTCCCCCCCGGCTGGCTCCAGGGGCAGGCAGTGCGCGCACGGGGTTTAATGCTCTGCGGACGTTGTCCAGGGATGCTCGGTAACCTCCTCTTCGATAGAATGTTCTGTATCGTGGAGTCTGATGGGACAATGGGGCGTGCATGGAGCCGGTGACTCCAGGGAGGTAAAGCAGCCAGAGTCAGGGGCGAGACCCTGCGTCGTCGCCGGGCACTCCCAGCCCCAGGAGGCCAGGGCTCCGCCCCACACACAGCCACGGGCCGTCCTGGTCCCCCTGCCCAGCTGAATGTGTAGGGAAGCGGTGGGGGGGTCGGGCAGGGTTGAGGGTACTGGTGGCGCGTGCGTGCAGCAGGAAGTGACAGAGAAATGGCCGAGTCAGCTTTGTGCTGTGTTTCCACTGTTCCGGGTAATAAGGAAACACACACGCGTGTTCCAGGCACAGAACACAAACCGTGTGATGCCAGTGACCCTGCATTCAAATTACATACTCTCGTGTGTGCACTTAAAACTGGCATCTCACAATATAATTTTTTTTTAACGTTTATTCATTTTTGAGAGACAGAGGGAGGCAGAGCATGAGCGGGGGAGGGGCAGAGAGAGAAGACGACACAGAATCCAAAGCAGGTGCCAGGCTCTGAGCTGTCAGCACAGAGCCCGACGCAGGGCTCGAACTCACAAACTACAAGATCACGACCTCAACCGACTGAGCCACCCAGGCGCCCCTGGCATTGCACAATATGAAGATGAACAGTAAAACTTAGGGCAGTAACCTACATTTTTTAATTTTCCTTTACTGGAAAGGACCTTAAACAGCAATGAAAACCACTGCGACAGGCTGAAAAACACTGCAGAGAAGAGGGAACCTTCTGTGTCTGGGTTTGGGCACATTCTCGCTTCCCCGACCGGGGCCCCGCACGGTCCTTGACGTGCACATCAACACGGGGCCTGCAGTCACACGGCCTCAGCAGTGGCCACCGTGGTCCCTCAGGATCCTGGGCAAAGGCTTCCCACAGAGGACGGCCTCAAGCGGACCCTCAAGCGGACCCGCAAGAACCCGCAAGTGTCGCCTGAGAGGCCGCCCAGCCCGGCGCCTCGCGGCTGAGCCTCCCCTCACACCAGGCACGGGACCCTGGAAGCCATTTTCTAATCTGTTACAAAACAAAATCTTCCAGAGCTAGAGTTTTAAGCCCACTTGTTAACACCTTGCAAATCCATGCAAAATCCAGCTGACGTCAGGGAAGATGGAAACTCACTGGAGAGAGTGAGCGCAGAGGCCACACCCGCCCGCAGCTGCCGGGCTCTGCTACGCCCAAGGCCACCTCTGAACCGGAGCCAGAGAGAGGCACGCTGCATCAAACTGCCCAGCGAGGCCCAAGAATATTCCAGTAGGTCCACACGGGAATAAAACTATACATCGGCAAGATCCAAAAGGCTTTCCGTGCTCCTAGTTCAGCTTACAAAGTACAACCGTTTCTTGCTCCTCTCACCAGGAAGGCCTCGTGTGTGTCCGTGGAGAAAAGCATGCGTGTCTCCCTAAACTCCCCTCTCTGCATTGGCCACTGGCGGGGACAGTCTCAGAACGGAAACCGAGCACCGACCCACCCTCCGGCCAGGGACACAGAGGAGCGCCACGTACGGGCCCACCTCTCCACCCCCAGACCTCCTCGGGGCGGCAGGTAATGGAAGGGAACTCACCCCGGGGAGGTATTTGGGCAGCATAAGGGCATAAGTTCCCGGCCAGGAGGAGACCCTGCCGCAGGGCAGAGGCCTGGGGACCCTCCCTGCTGTGGATCGCAGGTCAGCGGGGGAGGGGCCCTTGGGAGAGGACACCTGTGGAGCTGGTGGCCCAGATGAGCAGGGGGACGCTGCCTTGGCCCCTTACCTTTGCGGTGCCTGGCACACCGTACGTGCAAATAGCACTGAGCAGAGCAGGGTGACCCAGAGCCAAGCGAGGAGGCTGCGGCTGGGTGCGAGGGATCGGAAGGGAAGTGTGGGCAGGAAGGGAGAGAGACCCTGGTCTGTCCATCACCGGTCATCACCGTGGCGCACTGGCAAGACCCTGTGGGACCGTCTCCACCCAGCCGGACACTCCCGCCACTGGACAGGGGCTGTGTGTGTGTGTGGGGGGGGGGGGTGGTCGCGGGGCAGATCCCCCCACCCAGGGCAGATCCCCCCCAGGGCAGTCAGCAAAGGAGGCGGGTGTGTAGGGGAGAGGGAGCCATCAGGCTGCAGGGGGGCTGCAGGGCGGCTCTGGAGACCAGCACTTTCTCTGTCCCAGCCAGGAAGAGGCGGCCCCGCCCCTGCCAGAGCTGTTTTGCTTCCTCAGCGCCTCCTCCCCTCCTCCGCCTCCTCCGCGCAGCAGTGGCGGCAGCGCCTCCTTGTTTTCTCTCCATAGAAACCGACACAACAGCCCAGAGGACAGGGGGGCGCTGCCGGGCCCGCAGGGCCGCCTCCACTTCCGGGCCGTGGCAACGAGGCTGGCCAGCAACAGGCAAAGTCACCGGCGGAGCGTCCCAAGCGCCAGGGCTGAAAGACGGCTGGCGGGCCCGCCACGAGAGGAGTGCGTTCTGATCGCGGACACGGCCCAGAAGCAGGCACTGGACCCCCCCAGGGCTCTGACCAGCGCGCAGAAAGGCAGGGCCACCACAAGGGTCCGTCCCGAGCAGTGCGCATACTCCCTAGGAACCCAGCGAAACAGCACACTCTGCAAAAATGCACGTGTCACTCTCAAACAAGGTCTCCAGGGGGCCTGGCCCCTCCTGTCTGAGGTGGGGCGGGCAGGGGACAAGAAGCCTGATGGGCTCTGGGCCAGCACTGCCTGCAGCCCTGATAGAGGTGGCGGTGGGGGTGACACCGGGCCCACGTGGACCCTGGCTCACAGGGACCCCGAAGAGGGCAGGACGGTGTGCGTGAGAGAGGCCTGAGGCAGGAGACCTGAGAAGAACTCGGACCACACCAGCTTTTCCCTCTGAGAAATGGGTCGACCCAGGCTCTGCTACCTCCGAGGCGCCGACGCAGGGAGAACACGGCCCGCCCTACAACGGGGACCGGTTCATAAAACAGAACGCCTCCTAGATTTCCGAAACCGGTCACTAGGCCCAAAGACCCCCAATGCCCCCTTCCTGACCATCCAAGGACGGACTCCAGGCCCCCCGGCACCAGCAGGAGAGGGGGGCTGGGAGCAGGCCCGCCCAGGATGGCGGGCCTGGCGGATGGCGGCAGCCTGGGCTCGGGGCACCAAGGTACTCGCCAAGGCTGCCAGGCCAGTGTCGGGTGACATCCCTGCACCGGGGGGTCTGGCCTGCCACCCGACCACCCACCGCCCCCTCCTGGTGTCTACGCCCCTCGCGGCATGGAGCCAAAGGCCACGCAGGGAAGGGAGGGGTCTCCCAGGAAACCATCTGGCAGCGTCAGCAGCCCGGCTGGGCGGCAAGGCCGGGAGCCCCTCCGCAGACCCTGGAATAACGCAGCAGGCGGCTGGGACGGGCTCACGGAAAACAAGGGCGTCCATGGTTCCCGAGGGCCCCATCTACCACAGACCGCCGGCGGTAACCCCTGCACCGAGCCTGGGGCCGGCTCTGCTCCCTGCAGGGACTGGCCCACCCGGGACCCCTAAGCGCTGACCCTCACCTCCTGCGATGCCACACTTCGAGTATCTACTTACACGGATCAGGGTCTCCTGGTTTTGTTTTTAAATATCCAACAGCAGCCTCTCCCGGGTCGTGCTGCAGACCAGGCTCATCTGAGATGGGTGAGGGGTCGGGCAGCGCAGCCCCCGGGGCGCTTCCAGGAGGAGCACTTTCTGTAGGCCACCAGGACCCCACAGCCAAGAGCCTGCCAGGCTGTGCAGGGGGAGTCACCCCTGAGAGCACACTTCCAGAAAGCCAGGCTCCTCCAGTGAAGACCGGGCATGCCCAGGCCCCTCTCTTGGGGACGGTGACAGGAGGGGCTGTGGGGCGCCAAGTGTCTCCTATTCGGCCGAGGACACAGACGGCTGGGGGCGGGGGGTCCCCACCGAATCTGCTTTTTAAAGGACCCCCCTTTCAACAGCTGAAAGGAAACAGCTCACTGTCTCGGGAGAGCTGCGAGTAAGCAGGCCGCACAGGCCCTCGGTCTCGCCCACAGGACACTCACAATGGACCAGAATTAGGGAGAAAGAGCCCTTCTGTGTGCAGGGCTGGGACTGCGGGTTTGCCTTGGCGGGGGAACAACTTTCCACTGGCCGTGCCCCTCCCCCGCTCCGTCCACTTGCAGCTGGGGCTGTCCTCAGAGGGAAGGAGGCATTTCCTGTGCCCCCCCATTTCCCAACATTCTTGGCAAGCCCAGAGAAGAGCAGGCAGCAGGAACAGGGAGGGGGCCGGGTGGGCCCCCCGGCGCAAAGGCGGGGGGGGGGGGGGGGGTGGCGGACACAGTGCCCAGAGAAGGTGCTCGCAGAAGGCCAAGGGGGCAGATGGGGGAAGGGGGGGGTCTGCGCCCTCTGTAGTGGTTTCCCTCCCGCCAGGGTGTCCGTCAGGCCCACACTCCCCAGGAGGAAGACTGAGCAGCCAGAAGGCGGGGGTTTCGGGACAATGGCTGAAACGCACGCCTGGTCTCGTGGGGGGCTGGGGGAGACAGCTCTCCAGGACCGAGAGCCAGGTAGGCAGGAATTCAGGTGACTGTCCAGTCACTGGCCACTAAGTCCCCCCAAAGGGTCACACACAACAGAGGTGGGGGTGGCAGGGCTCCGCCAGCCTCTGGCATCTCCAGTCCCCTCTGGGCTCAGAGGAAGCCCCGAGGGTGGCCTTGGGGCCTCAGAGACACTAGGCCATGGCAATTGCTCAAGAAACACCCGCAGTGTGTGAAGGTAGGAGGTAAGGTCAAGGGAGGCCAGTCTGGCCTCGAGCAGAAGCATGGCTCCACCCAGCTGCCCTCTCCCACCTCCTGCCAAGGGCCACAGGAACACCTTGTCTCGGACACCTTCCCTGTATGCTGCCACAAAGCTCTGGGTGTCTGGCCTGAGCTTCCTGGGGGTCAAGGCAAGGGCCGCAACAGTAGCGACGACCCTCCGGTCCGAGGCACCGGGAACACAGCCCTCCGGACTCCGACAGCACCGCCCCTCCAGTGGGCGCCCAATCCGTGGGGAGGCCTGGATGGCTTCTCCCTGCACGGAGAGGGGCGTGCCCAGCTGTCACAGGAAGCCCAGCTTAGTCTGGCTGAGACAAATCAGGGTCCCCACCCCAAGGCCGGGGCTGATCTGCAGGGACGCCCACTCCCTGGACACACCTGTGCCCTGCCAGCAGACACAGAGGGGATGGACAGGGGCCATCGCGCCTGACTTGCACGTCTGCTGGGGCGCCAACTGTGCACCTGTCAAGAACTAACCAGTGGAGGCCGCGTGGTGGCCCGCAGCTTGGACTTCGGACGCAGGAAACCGACGGCTTATCTCAGGCTTGCTGAACTTGCACAGCCCCTCCCCAGGACCCTGGCTTCTACTCAGTCTCCTCCCACTTCTCCCGAGGCCTATGGGCCCAGCACGTCATCGGTCTCTGGAGCAGAAGGAAAGGCCCACTGCTCTGAGGACGACGCGCAGGCTGGAAGGAGAGCCGCTCTGGTTAGGGACCCACCGCATAGGGGTTTCTCTGCTGGGAGTGGTCTTTAAGTCAGCTATACAAATCCACAGATTTTCAAAAGGCCACTAGTCTGGTCCCAGGGCCTTCCCCCCCCCCCCACACCCCCCGTCTCAGCTGCTGAACCTCACAGCCTCCCAGCAAGGATGAACAGCCTGAAGCCTGAACCAGCACGCGCACCCACAGCCCGCTCACTGCTGTTCAGCTTACAGGCTCAAACTTCCAGCAACCAGGTGCGGCCACAGACTCCGCCCTATCTCAAGAGCAGCCCCCCGCCCCCACCGGCGTCTACGGGCACACTGAACGTGAAGGCTTGGCTCGGGCAGCTACTTTGGGCCATGAGGCAGGAAGCAGAGAACAGGACCCGTAGGCAGGTCTGCCCCCGGGGGAGGAGAGACAGAGAAGTACAGGCCATGCTCTGCAGTTGTGCTTGCCCCCCTGGGCCCCTTCGTTGGAGTCTCCCCACGTTTCAGTCACCTCAATACCCCTCTTGCCGGGGAAGCAAAGGACGAAAGGCGCCGACACTCGACGCCCATTACAAACACACCAGGGGCACAGGAGCCCCAGGACCCCCGATTCCAGAACAAACGGGAAAGGTCTCAAAGGCCGGGTCCTGAACATATCGGGACAGAAGCGACAGGAAGAAGTCTCGGTCCCTTCCACAGAAAACCAGCAGAGCCGACGAGTCGTGAGCACAGAGCCACCAGGAAGCCGACACTCCCGGGAGAGCTCCAACCTTCACAGCTGCCCCAGGCCGCCCGTTCCACACGCCCGCAGGGGAGACCACGGCACCCCTCCTGCGCACAGCCCACACGCACCACTGGCCCCAGGATGCGGAGTCCCTGCGGGCCGCCCCAGGCAGCAGGAGCAGGTGGCCTCCAGGCTCCCGACTTGCCTCTGGGGTCCGGGCCGCCTTGCATAAGGCTCCTTTCTTGAGATGATCTCTGACTGCAGCAGATGACCTCAGAGAGCGGAGATGGGTCCTGGTGCCTTGACCCACTGTGTGACGCCGCTAACCCGGACCCCCAGGCGCAGGGGCGGGGCAGACCCCCTTTAGAAGCTCAACGTGGGGGATATGGAACCCCGGTCTCGTGCCCGGGCTGTGGGTGGTGCAGCGAGTGAAGGAGGTTTTGGGGGCCTGAGCAGACACCAGCTCCTAGAGGCTCCTGCGCACGAAGGCTCTCACAGGACAACTCCCCAGGATCACAGAGGAGAGCCCAAACCAGCCAAATGAAACTGCTCGGTCCTAGGGTCTCCGCGGCCCACGGTGTCCGGGGACTGTGGACCGGTGTGCACAGGCCTCTCCCACGGAACCTGGGGCAGGCAGGGCTGCACGGTCCTGTCCCCACCGCAGGCCGGGCCCCCTCTGCAGCTTCTGGCAAACACTTAAAGACGCAGTAAAATGTTTATGGAAAAACCAAGGCCCCTAAACCCTTCTCCTGCCCCGGGGGGCTCAGAGGGGCAGCCCCCCGACCTAAGAGTGCAAACTCAGACCCCAGCCTGAAAGCAGGCCGGAGGACCACCGAGTACCCTGTGGTCCCGCCACGCCTATCTCGGAGGAGCGTCCTCGGCAGCACCCGGTGGTGGGGGCGTCCTCCTCACGGGAAAACAAACAGGGAGCTCTGTGACTCCACAAGCTAGCGGGGGACCCACACGGCCTGTGGTCCTTCCCGAAACGTCTCTCAGGACGGGACCTCACCAGGGTTCCCACCTCTGCCCCAGGCCAGTCAGCCTACTGCCCTTCCCACGGTGGGGCCCCAAGATGATCCCGTCTGGCTGGACAAACCCTGCTGTCTCCCACGTGGCCGTCTCCGCCCAGGTGGGTGAGCGGTGCCTGACCCAGGAAACTCTGAGCCACCAGAAAGCAAAGGACGGCGCGGATCCGACATGACCGAGGCACCGCGCCCCCCTGGAAGAGGACGCCGGCCACGGGCAGGGCGAAAGGACGGGTGTGCCGACCCCACACCCGTCATCATCAGGGAAGTGCCACTCACAGCCACCGGAGCCACCGGCTCACCCCCGCCAGACTGGCTTCAATCAACAACACGGGAAACAACAGGTGTCCGCGAGGATGCGGAGACGGGGGGGACCGTGCACCGTTGCGGGGAGTGCACGCTGGTGCGGCCACTCGGGGGCAGTGTGGAGGCTCCTCCAGAGTTAAAAATACGAGGGCGCCTGGGTGGCTCAGTCGGTTAGGCATCCGACTCTTGATCTCAGCTCCGGTCGGGATCTCATGGTTTGTGACCACGCTGGGCTCTGGGCTGACAGCGCGGAGCCTGCTTGGGATTCTCTCTCTCCACCCCCTCATGCCCCTCCCCCACCTCTCAAAATAAATAAATACTTTTTAAAAAGTTAAAAATAGAAATACCGTACACCACTAAACTGCACTACTGGGTATTCACCCAAAGAACATAAAAACACGCACTCGAGGGGCGCCTGAGCCGCCCAGGGTGGCTCAGTCGGTGGAGCGTCCGACTTCGGCTCAGGTCGTGATCTCGCGGTTCGTGGGTTCGAGCCCCGCGTCGGGCTCTGCGCTGACAGCTCGGAGCCTGGAGCCTGCTTCGGATTCTGTGTCCTTCTCTCTCTGCCCCTCCCCTGCTCGTGCTCTGTCTCTCTCTCCCTCTCAAAAATAAACATTTCAAAACAAAACAAAATGAACACACAGACGCTCCCTCGAAAAGACACGTGCACCCCTACGTTTACCGCGGCATTGCCAACAACAGGCAAGATACGGAGGCAGTCGAAGAGCCCACCGGAGGACACGCGAGACGTGGTGCAGGTGCGTGTATGTATGTGTATGTACGCACACGTGTACGCTCGCATATGCACACACACACGCTTACACATGCACAGACACATACGTACACTTATACACACACGTACGCTTACATATGCACACACACACACACACACATGCTTATATACGCACACAGACGCGTATGCTTATGTATACGCACACGTACACACGTACGCTTATACATACGCACACGTGTGCTTATATATGCACTTGTACAGACACGTATGCTTACGTATACGTACGTACACACATACGCTCATGTATACTTATACATGCACACAAACACACACAATAAATAGAACATTACTCAGCCTTAAAAAAGAATGAAATCTTGCCGACTGCAACACCACGGACAAACCAGAGAGTACAGCACCAAGCAAAATAAGTCAGTAAGAAAAAAATATTTCGGTCGGTCAGAGACAGGCAAATACCACGGGATTTCACTCATAGGTGAAATTTAATGGACAAAATGGGCAAAGGGAAAAGAGATGAAGCATGAAACAGACCCTAACTACACATAACGCGCTGCTGTTCCCAGAGAGCAAAGCAGGTTGACGGGGATGAAGGGTTACGCCGGTCACGCCGGGCATGATGAGGGCCGTGTTACGTGGATGTGCAGTCACTACGTTGTGCGCTAACGGGAATTTTTATTAATGTTTATTTCTGAGAGAGAGAGAGAGACAGACAGTGCGAATGTAGGAGGGGCAGAGAGAGAGAGGGAGAGACACAGAATCCAAAGCAGGCTCCAGGCTCTGAGCTGTCGGCGCAGAGCCCGACGCGGGGCTTGAACCCGTGAACTGCGAGATCATGACCTGAACCGAAGTCGGATGCTTAACTGACTGAGCCACCCAGGCGCTCCTTAATTTTTTTTTAACTTAACAAAAAATGGATATGGCAAGAGAAGCAGGGCCAGAGGGTGTAGTCAGTGTTCCTCAGCATCCAGTGCCTAGAATACGGCCTGTCTCGTGGGAGTGGCCCTCGCCCGTGCAAGTCCCACTGACTGACACACCTCCTGGGTCCCTGACCCGGCATCCCACTTCTAGAAACGCATCGCAGGCTGCATGTGGCCAGGCGTCACCGGGGCTGCCTGCGTGGGGCAGGATGGACACAAGCCAGGCGGCCCGGGGCGGGTGGGGGGTGGGGACAGGCTGTCCGCACACCAGAACACACACCGCCAGCGTGGGCACAGAACCTCAGGCATCACGTGGGCAGACGGAGGGACGTGAGCGTGTGGCACCCATCTGTGCCAAATCACGGGAAAGTGCACACAAGCTTTGTAGCAGAAACACTCTGGCAGTTCAGAGAAGAAACCAGAACAGAGGTGTGAGGGTGGTTTCCCCAAATACTTCAGCACTTTCTAGCCTGTGAACAATCTCCCATTCCCGACAAATACAAAAAAAGGAAAGACAGACGACTGGGAGCCAGGCGGGGGCTGAGCTGCAGGGAGGAAGGAGGGGAGCACCCCTACCTGGCCCTTCCAGAAAATCAGAAGGCCACCCGCCACCTCCAACCACACCCAGGTCTGGAGAATGACACCAAGACACGCCCCCTGACCACAGCCCCCGACCCCTGCCCCTCCTTCCTGGCCGGGCACTCCCCTCTGGAGCACGGAGCACGCAGGCCACCCCTTAAGCTGCCCGGCCAGTCCCACACGGTGAGAAGCTGCGACAGCCCCTGCCAGGGGCCACGACCCGGCACACGAGTCCTGCGGGTGCTCCCCCGGAGCCAGACCCCCACCCCCATCCACTCCCCTCCTCCGGACAGGCGGTGCGAGGGGTCTGAAGCACACCGCTCCCCGGATCCCCCTGCACACCACGTCCCAACTGCCCCTCCGGCAGCCTTTCTGCCCCGCAGGTTCCCAGGGTCAGGGGCCTGACTGCGGCCAGACCAGGCCTCGGCCCCCAGGACGCCACGCCCGATGGAGCAGGGTCAAGACGTCCTCCCAAGCACAGAACGGCACGGCCCGCTTCCGTGACCAGAACGTGGCCCGGCCACCTCCTCACCACTTCTCTGACGCCTAAATTCGAGGCTCCTTCCCACAGCACCCGGCCGCATGAAGACAACTGCTGAGAGCAGCCCTAGCGGCCAAGCCTGCAGCCAGCTTGGACAGCCAACCCCGACCAGGGGGACATATCCGCGGGAACCGTGTGTCGTCACTCTTCCACCCCAGCCTCGTGCCTCAGGAGTGCCAGCGCTCCGACCCCTACAGGGTGCAGCCAGTCCTTGGACTTCACCGCGGGACCCCACCACGGGACCCCACCGCGGGACCCCGCCGCGGGACCCCGCCGCGGGACCCCGCCGCGGAACCCCGCCGCGGAACCCCGCCGCAGGCGCAGAGTAGAGAGTAAGCAGGCAGCCTGCCCCGTCTCGCCCGTCTCGCCCGTCTCGCCCGTAGGAAGGTCCGTGCAACAGCTGCGTCTCACCCACAGAGCGAGCACAAGAAGCCTGGCTCACACCTGTCTATACCAGCACGCCCAAGAATCTACCAGAGTGATGCAAACAGAAAAGTGGGGCCAAGAGGCAGAACAGCGGCCACAAGCCCGGGGTGTGGAGCCCCGGGAGCCCTAGTCCCGGGTTCACGGCACAGACCCCGGGACTGGCACTGACCGGTGAAGGGCCAGATGGCCTCAGGGGCCATCTGAGAAAGAGCAAGCCTGGGGGTCAGACATCTGGGCTTCGGGGCTGCTGGCAATGTAACAAATGTCTTCCTGGTGGAAAGGACCAGCAGCCTGTGTTTTCAGGTGCTCCCCTGGCCGGTGATCACTTTTACCAGGCACCCCCCTGATTTAAGACCAGGGGCTCCTGCCACCTGACCCACCCCCCAGGAAGAAACACATCTAATAAGGCGGGCTGCACAGAGCTGGGGGGCGGGGGGAGGTCACGTGGAGGTCACGTGGGGTCCAGGGCTGCTTGGGGGGGTGGTGCGCAGCAGCGGCCATCCTCCCGTGAGCAGAAACAGCCCGTCCGCTCCAGGGTCCGGAGAAACGGGGCCAGAACACGTGGATAAAGGAGAGGGGAGAGAGATCAGACTCCAACCCTGCAGACCACACGCTAAAACAGCAACAGGGAAGACTCGGTTTTGATCAAACGTGTAATTACAGCAAGGACAATATTTACGAGACACGGCAGTGTTTAATTTAAGGGCTTTGGGGACCATCAGTCACAATGCAGAAACATGAACTAACTCACCCTCCATCATTTGGTTTTAAATCACAAAGGACGCTTCCCTGTGCCGGAGCTGGGAGCTGGTGCCCGCACGCCGGCCGCTGGGACCCCCGGGCCGGCCCGCACCCCCACACCCAGCCCCACTCGCACAGGGGGTCCAGGGAACAGCCGCCCCCCGTCTGTTTATCTCCAGGCCACTGGGCTTTAGGACGAGCTCTGGTTTCCACTTGCCCGAAACCTGGACCCACATGCGTGTTTGCTCGCAACTCCTAACGCCAGTTTTAAGCTACTGAAACATTTCACCTTGGTGGCTTGCGATTCTGACCTTTTGGCGTGTTTTTCATCCCCTGAAAGGCCCTGTCAAAGCTCCCAGCCTGCCCGTCTGTGCCGAGGGCGAGGGTCGTGGGAACTCAGAGGCGGCAACAAAAATTAAGGCGGTGACCTTTCGACCCGGCTCTTTGCAGGGCCTGCAAGGGGGTGGGGGCGGGGCGCCCCCACGGCCAGGCCACCCTCCCCGGGCCCCTCAGCTCAGCTGGCCCCGCACCTGCCCATGGGGCCACTGCCCCCTGGAGAAAAAGAAACAACCAATCGGGGCAGGCTCAGCCCTCCTCCCCCAGCCTCCCTGAACCTGGTCTGCCTGTGGCATCGGGGATGGGGTCCCTTTTCAAGAAGTGGCTTTCTGGGAACCTGGCCAGGCTTCCCTTCCCCCACACCAGCCTCTCCAGCCAAGACATTTGTCGTCAGCACCTCCTGGCCCTTCAGCAGGAAACCTGGAGTGGGGGTGGGGGGTGGGGGGGGGTGCCCCAAGGTCCCCCGAGTTCCCATGCTCCAGGCAGCCACCAGCAGCCCCTCAGAGAGGACGAGGGCTGCATCAGAGCCCCGGGGGGAGGGGCGCACAGGAGTGGCGGGGCACCCCCAGCATGGTGGGCTCACAGGAACAAAGGTCTCTGGGGGCAGGAGCCGCTCGACACACAGGGAAGGAACGTCCGGGTCATTGTGGGGCAGACAGAGAGCACAAAGCCGCCAGCCGCGTGCTGCGCATCCCCACGCTGGCCCCCCACCCCCAGACGGCCCGGAGCAGTAACAGGAACCCAAACAGGCCCTCCTTTAAGGAAGGCCAGTGACATGGGGCTTCACGTAGCCCAACTCCGCACCCCTAGGAAGGAGGCCGTCTCGGAAAGGACGTCACCCAACAGCCCCAGCAGACTTCCGGGATCAGGTGCCATCCTCCTGAACGGGTGGGGGAAAGCCGGCGGGGAAGGGGCGGTGGCAGCGTGAGGGCCAGCCAGGCCACCGCTGGGACGGTCCCGGTCATCCCCACAGCCCCAGCCTGCGGATGGCAGGGCCAGAGCGGCGGAGGGGGCTCAGGTGAACTTGTCCGCCCGTCCCAGGCCCGGCCAGCTGACCGACTGAGAGCCCAGCAGGGCACACGGGTCCACCACCTCAGCTCAAGGGTCTCCCACAGTCGGACCAGCCCTCCCCGGCCACCCTCATGATTCAGGGACCAGGAGGAAGGAAAGCGGGCGTGTGGCTCTGCCCCACCCCCAGCCCCTCTGGAGATGGGACGGCCTGAACTTTTCACCCTCAGCATACACACCAGGAGAAAAAGGCCACAAAGGTGTCTGCCCGGGGCGGGGGGGGGGCGGGGGGGGCGCAGAGAGGGTGGCCCCTGACACCGTCTGCAGTTTGTTTCTCCACCATACCCCCTCCAAAAATGTGTATTGCCCGTTTTACAATCACCAGATGGAGGCCCGGGGCCCGCAGGCCTCATCACCCTCTGTGACCGCCTGACCTCTTGTAAATGGGGACAGAGCCCAGGACCTGCGGCCACACCCCCAATCCCAGGGGGCCGGCGCAGGTCACCGGGCTGCATCCAGCCCTTGGCATCGGGCGGAGTGATCGCTATCTCCCAGACCTGCTCACGCTGAGAACCAGAAAGGATAGAAACCCAAGAGGCACAGGCCCCAGAGTGACCGTACCCACCAGCAGATGGGCTCTCCTGCCGAGACTGCGACCGCCCAGGGCGCGGCCAACAGAGGGGAGGGCCGTGCATGGATTCACATGCCCACCCCGGGTGTGTCCCCTCCCAACGGGCACGAAGAAAAACAGAGATGAGCCAGGCACTGGCCTCTGCTGCCCCGGGCTAGTGCTCGCCAGCAAAGCAAACCCGCTCCTTCCTCGTGAGGGTGCCGCCCACCCTCACCCCCCAACAGTCCCTGTGCTGTGCGGGACAGGCAGCGCACGAGGACCGTCCCTGTGCTGCTGTGCACAGGGCCGGCGGAGGACGCCCTCGGCCACCCCCAGCTCCTCCTGCGTGTGCTTCCCTTCCAAGTCCGTGCTCATATCACCATAAAGTCCACCACCAGCTAGACGGTCACTCACGGCCCGGGGAGCAGAATCTCGAATCTGGGTCCTCTCACAAAGCTCGGAAGCTCCCCAGGCCCTCACCGGGTCTGCCCCAGCCTGCCCTCCAGCCCCCGAGGCTCTGCGTGGCCTCCTTAGGCCTTAAGGGCAGAGGCCTACGAGGGATGTGCCGGCCAGAGGCACGGGCCGCACATCACAGCAGGTCCTCAGCAGGGCTCGAGAGTCAGGCGTGTGCTCTCCTGGAATCCCCAACAGCACAGCCACACCGAGGCCCCAGTGTGAGAGGACCATCGAAACCAGCAGTGAGCAGGTCACTGTCCTGAGTGGTGGATGGACCCCCAACACCACGGACTCGAGCCGGCACCACCCCCAAGCTACGGCCCAGCTGGGCCGGCTCTGAGCCGTTTCCGGGGCAGGAGCACCAGGGCTGGCAAAGCCCCCACACCCCTACCCCACGCATGCGCAGGGCCCCCCGGCCCCCCTGCTCTGCAGCCCTCCTGGGGCAAGTCAGGTAAAACACCCCACACGACCAGGGAAAGAACCGTGTTATAAACCCAGCAGGAAAACTCACCCCCATCTCCCAAACCAAATCACTGTGCTTCAGGATGGTCCTCTCTGAGGACTGGCGGGGGTGGTGGGCGCCGGGCAAGACTCTTCGGCCCCGCCTGCTTCCTCATCACCCTCTCCAGAGTTCTCGGCCTCGGTCAGCTCGGCACCACCTGCGGAGGCGGGACAAGGCCCCGCGGACCTGGACACAGCCCCCCACACAGCCACAAGCCTGGGAGGGTCCTGCTTACGCAGCAGAGAGCCAACTCAGGAAGCAAAACGCCCCTCGACAGCCGAGATGCGGCCAGCGCCCGTCCCCTCCCCACCCCCTGCGTGCTGGGCGCCTTGTGCCACACTCAGGTGCACCAGTGCTCAAGGCCCTGCTTCCCTGCACGAGCCCCTGCCCGTGTGCTCGCTCAAAGCGCCGAACCAACACGTGGCCTCGTCCAAAAGCCTGGACGAAGGAATCGGGGTGGGGGGTGCACACAGCGGTGGCAGCCAGCCAGCTGTCAGGAAAGACCCAGAACATGAGCACATACAACACAGTACCAGATTCCCGGGCCTCAGGCCCTGCCCGACAACTCGTTCTCTGAGCTGCTGCCCCAGGCCCGGCTGTGGGGGGTGGGGGTGGGGGTGGGGGTGGGGGTCTTCAGGGACTCTTCGGGGAGGGACAGCAGCTCCATGGAGCGCCTTCAGAAGGGTCCTGAGTGCCAGCGCCCTGGGACAGACAGTTGGCAGGAGTGAGCGACGTCCGCTGGGGGACCAGCTGCTGGGTGTGGCAGCCACCGTGCCCGCAAGGCCCCCATCGAGGCAGCCCCGGCAGCCGCCATCCCTAGAGCAGTGGCCACGGAGCACAGAGCCGACCACAGAGCTGGGGCCGGCCCAGGCCGTTCGGGAAGACAGCCGGCCTTCCCGCTGAGGGGGCCTCTGATGCAAGCTCTGAACGCCAACCAAGACAAGAGGCTTCCAAGTCCTCGGACGCGAGAGGTGCTTCCGCTCAGAGAACCCACTCACGGGCAGCAGAACCGTGGACCTGTGACCGAGAACGATCTGGAAGCACAAAGCTCATGATTCCACCCGGCACCAGGATGCCCAGGCCGTCGTCCCTGAAGCATGCTCGGGCACGGGGTCGGAGACGTCGAGAGCCACGGGGGTGCTCCCTCCTCGGAGCGAGCCTTTCCTGGTGGTCCGGCCACTGCCCAGCACCCACTTCACGCACCCAACGCCTTTCAGATGAGAGCGGAGGAGCGCTGCCCCGTCGCTCCCCAGAGCCCCCTGCCCCCAGGCAGCTCATGAGAACACAGCACCCCCTCCAGCCCGGCCAAGCCCCCAAACCGCCGACCGTGCCTTCAGCCCTAAGAGAAGGCTCCAGGCGGAGGTGGTCTCGAAAGGCCACAACCCTCACCTGACAGAGTACGGGTCACCCTTACTGCCCTGCTCCTCCCTGAAGAGCACCATGAATGTGAACTTGCTCACTCTTAAAGGGACCCCACTGTCCGGAGATGCTGATAAACAAGCCAAAACACTCAGTTGTATCTCTGCTCAGGCTGAGCCCCCCAGTTGTGAGTGGCGCTTCACGGGAAGGGTAGGACCCCTGCCCCAACAGCCAGCTCGACTGCCGGCATTGTCTGCGCTCACAGGTGTCACCGAGAGCTCAGGACACCAACCCTGGTCCTGCAGGTGTCACCACAGCGCGTGGACACAGCCCGTCCTTGCAGGTGTCACCGAGAGCACAGGAGCGCCACGCCTGTCACTAGGCTGGTTGAGCGCTGGCTTGATGCAGCTGCTAGTCTGAATAGTCAAAATCATGGTACTTTGTTCATCATCAATTCCGACTAAAATTGAAAAGGCGGTAATGAAGACGGTAACAAAACGAATTTAATGCAGCCAAAATTACTGCAAAAAGGAAAATACACCCGCTCACAATGGACACGCCAGTCAGCACAATTCAGCGATTTTCTAGAACCTTCTACCTCAGCTTGCTTTGCTCACCTTCCTTCCTCCAGCTGAGGTCACCCCCAAGGGTCTGTCGTTCAAAGTCCTGAGCTGTTTCTTGTTTGTTTTGTCTTTTGTAAGTTTATTTACATTTTTTGAGAGAGACAGACGGTGCAAGTGGGGGAGGGCAGAGACAGAGGTAGAGAAAATGAATCCCAAGCTGGCTCTGAGCCGTCAGCACAGAGCCCCATGTGGGGCTTGAACTCACAGAACCACAGGATCATGACCTGAGCCGAAATCAAGAGTCGGACGCTTAACCGACTGAGCCACCCAGGCGCCCCCAAAGTCATGAGTTACCTCTGCCGGAAGCCCCTGCCTGTGCAGGGCACCTCCCGTGCTGCCGATGTGCGCAGCGAGCAAAAGGACAGCAGCTCCCTTACTTTGTGCCTTCCTTCTCCAGTGTCGCTAATGAAGACAGTACCTGATCAGAGAAACCGCGAGTCGATTTCAGCGGGGGACAACAGCCACAACGAGACGAGAGGAACCATCTGCAGCCAGGATGGCGTCACAGGGGCCAATCACCCCTGCCCCCAGGATCTGGGGGCGCCAAAAGCCAGACAAGGCCCAGCAGCCGCCCGCCCTCAAGGCACACACAGCCAAGCACAGGGACCCCAAGATACGGAAGCAATCGCGCCGAGCCCTCCACCCGCCCAGCTCACCGTCGCGAGGGTTTCGGTGGAGCTGAGGAGATGGAACTGGCGGTCCAGGGACACACGCGGTGGGGGGGTGGGGGCTGTAGCAAAGACCAGAACACGTGTGCAAGAACAGACACAGGCACCGACAGGGTGGGTGGGAGCAGGACCCGAGGCTCCCACCAGGCAGGCTGGGAAACCTCTGAATTGGGGCGGTACTCCACTCACGAAGGCTCTGTCCAGTTAGCCCTGAGAGGAGGTCTGCCCTGGACCCACCTAACAAACCCCGAGAGACCGGTTAAGGGCCAAGCTATCTCCAAGTAGCTCAACCGCACCTCGGGACAAAGCCCGAGAAGACCGACAGAGACACAGGAACGTGCAGCACCAGACATCACTTTCAAAAGATGTGCAGCCAAACGAGTGGGAAAACACGAACCACAGTAAGAGTCAGCCACTAAAACTGACCAGAACGGCCACAGGCATAAGAATTCACAAAGGACAGGGGCGGCTGGCCGGCTCAGTCAGAAGAGCATGTGACTCTCGATCTTGGGGCTGTTGAGTTTGAGCCCCACACTCAGTGCAGAGATCACGTAAAAATAAGATCTTAAAAAAAAAAAAAAAGGATGGAAACAGATTGCCATGTTCACAACAACCCAAAGAAAACCGGAATAGCTATATTAGTATCAAAGTCAATTTCAGAGCAAAGAACATTAACTAGGGGCAACGGATACAAAAGTCAAGTAACCAGACACAAAGCACAAACATTAATGCCCCAAATAACAAAGCTACAAAGCACATGAAGCAAAAACCAATATAACTGCACAGAGACAGACCTTCAATTACACTAGAAGACTTCAACACTCTTCCATAAAACTCGATCGGGCAATGATAAAAAAATCGGCAAAGACACAACGGCACCACCACGCGACACCATCAACAATCTGACCTGACCAATATTTACAGAGCCCCCCGCCCCCAACGCAGGTCCCAGCCAAGCGCACAGGGAACATTTACCGAGACAGAGTCTATTATGGACTGAAAACAAGTCTCAGTACATTTGAGAGGGCCCATATCATACGAACCGTGTACTCTGACCAAGGCAGAACTCAATTAGAAAACAACAACAAAAAAATCTCTGCAGAATTCTCAAATATGTGCAAAGTAACACACTTCTAAATAACCCATATATCAAAGGAGAAATCAAAAGGCAATTATAAAAGTATTTGAATGGAATGAAAATGAAAACACAGCACATCAGAATCTGTGCAAAATCCTGAAAACAGGACTTAGGAGAAAATCAAGTATTTGAAAAGAAGAAAGGTCTTAAATAATTGAGTCAGCTTCCAACTTATGAACCAAGGACAGACTCAACCCAAAGCAAGTCAAAGAGAGAAAACTATAAAGATCAAGACAAAAATCAACGAAGTACAAAACAGAAAAATAACGGAGAAAATCAGTGAAACCAAAGCCGATTCTTGGAGATCAGTAAGATTGTTAAGCCTCCAGCTAGACTGCTTGGGGGGGATAAAGAATTAAAAATGGTCAGTCAGCATCAGGACCGTGAAAGGCCTCAGCACTATTTCTCTAGCTAGTTAGAAACTAACAAGGGAACATTACGAACAACGTTATGACGACAAAGCTGACGGCATAGACAAAGTGACCAATTACTTGGAGAGCAAACCCTTGACCAAGAGCAGGCAGCCTGCACAGCCCCATCTAGTTAAAACCTTCTCCACAACCCTCCAGACCCAGATGGCCTTCAACCGGTAAGTACTACCAAATATATATTTTGGGTTTGTTTTTTTTTAAGTTTATTTATTTTGTGAGAGAGGACACACAGGAGGGGCAGAGAGAAAAGGAGAGAGAGCCCAAGCAGGCTCCATACTGTCAGCGCAGAGCCCGACACGGGGCTCGAACCCACAAACCGCGAGACATGACCTGAGCCAAAATCAAGAGTCGGACACTTAACCGACTGAGCCACCCAGGAGTCCTGCCACCAGATATTTTTAAAAGGAAGAATTTGGGGGGCTCCTGGGTGACTCAGTGAGTTAAGGATCCAACTGTGACTCAGGCCATGATCTCACGGTTCGTGAGCTCGAGCCCCGCGTCGGGCTCTGTGCTGACAGCTCAGAGCCTGGAGCCTCCTTCAGACTCTGTGTCTCCCTCTCTCTGCCCCTCCCCCGCGCGCTCTCTCTCTCTCTCTCTCTCTCTCTCTCAAAAATAAACATTAAAAAAAATGTTTTAAAGGAATGACCCTCTTTAAAAAAAAAAAAAAAAGAGAAGTAGTTTTCAGAAAATTTAAGAGGGAATACTTACTTCCCCAATAATTCTATGAACCTAACGTTATCGTGATACTAAAACCAGACAAAAAACATTACAAGAAAACCAAAACATAACAAAAAACCACACACCAATATCCCTTATGAATATAAATGCAAAAATTATAAACAAAATTTTACCAAGTCAAACTTCAATATCGTAAAAGGATAATACACCGGGGCACCCGCCTGGCTCAGCTGGTGACTCTTAGTCTCCAAGTTGGAAGTTCAAGCCCAACGTTGGGTACAGAGCTTACTTTAAAGACAGACAGACAGGTAAATAGATTTTTTTAAAAAAGGGTAATATGCCATGACGAGGGAAGATGTGTTCCAGGAATAAGTTTAGCTGGCATTCAAAATCAGCATAATTCACCGTATCGATAAACCGAAAGAGTTACTTATTCCTCGTATCGATAATCTCAGTGGACGCAGAAAAAGCATCTGACAACATCCAACACCCGTCCTTGATCAAGACCAACTAGGACGGGCCTGCAGGGACTCCCTCAGTCTGATAAACGGCACCGACGAAAACCCAACAGCTAACGCACCCGGCGGTGAGAGAGCGCGGCACGCCAGCCCCCATGACGGGGAGCACGGATGTCCACTCGCGCCACCTCTAGTCAACTCTGCGCTGGAGACGCCAGCCAGCGCGACCAGGCAGGACAGGTCACAGGCGTCAGGCCTGCGAAGGGAGAGGTAACGCTAGCTTTATTCACAGGTGACATTATCATCTGTGACTATGATGGAATCGACAAGGAAGCTACTGGAACTCAGGAGTGAGCTGCCAGGTGGCCTGCAGGAGGCAAGGTCAGTATACAAAAGCCAACCGTACCGGCAACGTAAAACCAGGCACTGAAATTTAAAAAGCGATGTTACTTGAGGGGCACCCGGGTGGCTCAGTCGGTGGAGCGTCTGACTCTTGGTTTCAGCTCAGGTCACGATCTCACGGTTCGTGAGCTCGAGCACAGAGCCTGCCTGGGATTCTCTCTCTCCCTCTCTCTGCCCCTCCTCTGCTCTGTCTCTCAAACTAAATAAACTTCAGGGGCGCCCGGGTGGCTCGGTCGGGTGAGCGTCCGACTTCGGCTCAGGTCAGGATCTCGCGGTCCGTGAGTTCAAGCCCCGCGTCAGGCTCTGTGCTGACAGCTCAGAGCCCGGAGCCTGTTTCAGATTCTGTGTCTCCCTGTCTCTCTGCCCCTCCCCCGCTCATGCGCGCGCGCGCGCGCGCTCTCTCTCTCTCTCTCTCTGTCAAAAATAAATAAACATTAAAAAAAATTTATGAACTTAAAAAAATGTTTTTTTGAGCAACGTTACTGGAAATTCTTATTACACTGTATGTTAACAAACTGGAATTGAAATAAAAACTTGAAACTACAAAAAAACCTTTAAAAAAAAAGTAAAAAGCAATACTACTTCCAGTAACACCAAAAAAGAAAAACTTAGAGATAATTCAATACATCTGACAAAAGGCATCACGGCCTATGCGCTGAAAACTGGGAAATGTTGTCGAGAGAAATTTAAAACAAACGCACGGAGTGACTGCCTTGATCACAGTTTGGAAAATTCAGAATTGTTAAGATGTCAGTTCTTCCCAGATCAATCCCAATCACATTTTTGGCAGGTTTTTTTTCCACGGCAATGACAAACTGCTTCCCAAATTCATATGGAAACGCAGAGGGCCTAGGACGGCCTACCAACGGGAAGGCGGCGCTGGCGAGCTCACATCACCTGACTGCACTAGAAAGCGGTAGTAATCAAAACCAGCAGGGTGCTGATAAAAAGACACACAAACAGACCAAGTGAACACAACACGGTGCAGAAAGAAACCCACACGCATATGCACAACGGCTTCTGAACAAAAGTGCAGCGACAATCCAGCGGGGAGAGAGCAGACTCTTGAGCAAACGGTGCGGGACCAAGTGGGACGTCCGTGCGCACGATCAGCTCGGACGCGCACCTCGCAGCGGACCCGAGATGAACCCCCGACGGATCACAGACCTAAACGTAAACCTTAAAGTTGCAAAATGTCCAGGAAAAAGCACAGGAGGCGGCCTCCGTGATCCGGCTGAGGCAAAGATCTGTCGGCTAGCGCACCGTGGGCCCGACCCAAGAGAACAGAACCGATTAATCAGAGTTGATCAACGTTTCACAGCCAACTCTCCAAAAGACGCTGTTAAAAAAGAAAGCCACAGAGGGAGACGATTTCCGCAAGGCATCAACGTGAAAGGGGCGTGCACCCAGAACACACACAGAAGTCTTCAAACTGCACAACAGGGCAACGACTCCTTCCATAACGGGCAGGATTCCGAACAGACGCTTCATCACAGAAGATCTTTGGGCAGCAAACGAGCGCACGAAGAGCAGCCCAACATCGCCAGTCATCGGGGAGACACAGAACCACCAGGCGATACCACTGCACGCCTACTAGAAAGTTCAACATCCACACATTTACATCCCTGACCCAGCCACTCCCCACGGAGGCGCGCAGCCAAAGGAGAGAAGCTCGTGTGTCCCTACGAACACTGGTAAATAAACGGTCACGGCCGCTTCGCCTGACTCGCCGAGAACTGGAAAGGATCCGGCCGCCTCGACAGGTGTGTGCGTAAACAAGGCGCAGCACATCCACGCGACGAACGCTGCCCAGCAGTTAAACAAATACACACACGACACAGAAGAATCTCAAAATAATTATGCTGAGTGGAAGAAATCAAACCCAAAAACAGAGAGAGAGAGAGAGAGAGAGAGAGAGAGAGAGAGAGAGAGATTTCGTTTATATAAAGCTCTAGAGAAGGAAAACTCCTCTCTGGTGACAGGAAGCAGATCAGTGGCTGCCTGGGGGAGGGGGGGCAGGAAGGAGGGATCACAAACAGGCACAGGGACACTGTGCGGGTGATGGGCAGGCTCCTGATTGGGACCCTAGTGATGGTTTTACGTGTGTACACACTTACCAAAGTTATCGAACCGCACGCTTTAATTACATGCAGCTTATGATGTTTAGTATATCTTTAAAAAGCTGTTTTAGGGGCCGCTGGGGGGCTCAGTCGGTTAAGCGTCCAACTCAATTTCAGCTCAAGCCACGATCTCGAGACCCCCATCAGACTCTGTGCCGACAGTGCAGGAGCCTGCTTGGGATCTTCTGTCCCCTGCCCCCCCACCCCCTACCCTGCTTGCACGCTCTCTCTCAAAAAGAAGTGGGTCTTAAAAAATAAAATAAAATAAAATAAAATAAAAAATAACTATACGACAAGTATCCCAACCAGACCCTTCATAGTCCAGGACTCATTCGTTCTGTAGTCTTTTTTTTTTTTTTTTAATGTTTATTTTTGAGAGAGACAGAGACAGAGTGTGAGCGGGGGAGGGGCAGAGAGAGAGGGAGTCACAGAATCTGAAACGGGCTCCAGGCTCTGAGCTGTCGGCACAGAGCCCGACGTGGGGCTTGAACTCACAAACCGTGAGATCATGACCTGAGCTGAAGTCGGAGGCTTAAGCGACTGAGCCACCCAGGCGCCCCGACTGTTCTCTAGTCTTAAACAATTCCCACGGGTCCACGACAAATATAAACTAGCAGCATAAGGTTACCATTTCTTCTGTGGTTGATCCCAAACATATCCTTTCCATCCCGTAAAGATTCACAAAAATACAGTAGCGGTGCATTAAAATCATTTCTTTCTCTAGATCAGGAATTGGCAAGCTTTCCCTGTAAAGGGCCAAATCGTAAGTATTTTTAGCTTTGAGGGCCGTGCGCTCTCACTCACAACCACTCACAACCACTTGAAGCTGCTGCTTCATCACAGAAGCAGCCCACACTGGGAACAAAAAGGGGCGTGGCTGAGAACCAATAAAACTTTATTTACAAAGACGGGTGGGGGCTGGATCCGGCCCAGGGCCGGGCAGGCAGCGCTGTGGATCAGGGCTTCTCCCAAGGGGTTCCCCACAGTGCAGCCAGGATCACCGGGGAAATTACGAGGGATGCGAACGCTCAGAACCCGTCTCAGGCCTAGGAATCTGACACTCCGGGGGTAAGACCCCCCGGAAGCTAGCCATTCTTAAGAATTCTGAAGCTCAAGTTTAAGAAACTACTGGCCTAGAAAACCAGCAAGAGCGACGGACTGATCCAGAGCCAAGAACAAACGAAGCAAAGCAAACGTTTAACAGAAAGCTCCAGACCACACTCCCCAGAGAAGGCGGCACAGGGCCTTGGGGCGGTCTGATAAACAGCCGGGTACTAAAGGGCACTCCAGAGAAAAACCTCCCAAACGAGCAGCAAAGATCACGAGACTCCTCCCGACAGGCCTCACTTCTTGACAAAGAGTTTTCAACCCGCTTTTAAAAAAACGGTTCTAGGGGCGCCTGGGTGGCTCAGTCGGTTAAGTGTCCGGCTTCAGCTCAGGTCACGATCTCGCGGTCCGCGAGTTCGAGCCCCGCGTCGGGCTCTGGGCTGATGGCTCAGAGCCTGGAGCCTGCTTCCGATTCTGTGTCTCCCTCTCTCTCTGCCCCTCCCCCGTTCATGCTCTGTCTCTCTCTGTCTCAAAAATAAATAAACGTTAAAAAAAAAAAAAAAAAAAATTTAAAAAAACGGTTCTAGAACGTCTGAGCTCACATCCTTCCTCACTCTGCATTCCCTCAACAGAATCTGGAACTCGGTCACTCCTTGGGGATGAAGCAGCCTTTGGGGTCTGTCGCTCTCCCAGGCCTCAGTGGAGACCACATTCGGCCACAGACCCTGACGACCTTCAAGGACGGCGAACCCTGTGTGAAATGCACGCACACACGCGAGGAAACGTTCCAAGAAAGTAAGTCCCGGGACCTGAGGGTTACTTCTGGTTCAAATCACAAGTAACCGGCATTGCTGTATTTTCCTTTCCAAAGCAGCTCTCTGCACCCTTCCTTCCTCCACGCTTAAAATGCCAACACCTTAAAAAAATAATAAAACACCAACACCTTTTGCAAATCCAGGAAACACGTGGAGAAGATGTAATAATTAAAATGCATCATTTGAAAGAAGAAAGCCGTTTTTTGGGTGGGGGAGGAGAGAGAGAAACAAGAGCGTGCATGAGAAGAGGGACAGAGAGGGGGAAAGGGAGGGAGGGAGGGAGCGAGCGAGCGAGCGAGCGAGCATGGGCTCAGTGCGGAGCCCGACACGGGGCTCAATCCCACAACCCTGGGACCATGACCCGAGACAAAATTAAGAGTTGGACGCTCAACCGTCTGAGCCCCCCAGGTGCCCCCAAAAACCAGTTTTAAGATGAAAACGCAAAAATGCTTCGACTCCATTCTCCTTTCAAAAAACTGCCAACGGGGGCGCCTGGGGGGGGGCTCAGTCGGTTACATGTTGGACTTCAGCTCAAGTCGTGATATCTCACGGTCTGTGAGCTCGAGCCCCGCGCTGGGCTCTGCGCTCTCTGGAGCCTGCTTCGGATTCTGTCTCCCTGTCTCTCTGCCCCTTCCCCGCTTATGCTCTGTCTCTCTCAAAAATAAACATTAAAAAAATCTTTTAAATTCAAAAAAAAAAAAATTTTTTTTAATCGCCACGGGACGCCTGGCTGGTTCTGTCAGTGGAGCATGGGACTCTTGATCTTGGGTTGGGAGTTTGAGCCCCACGGTGTACATCTGCTTAAAAATAAATTCTTAAAAATAAAAAAGTCGCGCAAACCCCTCCCGTCCAATGAAGGAGGAGCGGTCCTGACCCTGAGCACATGTGACGACAGGAGGGGCGGGGAGGAGGGGGCAAGGGCCCAAGGCTCTGGGAAAGACCCCTGGGCACCGCCAGGAAAAGCACCGGGTCCGCTGGCCTGGGGGCGGAGAGGAGGTCTGAAGGGAGCAAAGTCAGGGACCGGTCTGCAAGTCCGCATGAGGAGCAGGCCGCCGGCCCCACGGCCAAGGGCGTGCTGCCACCCTGCCGGGCCCGACGGTCAGGCGTCGCCAAGGCAGGGAGAGTGGAGCTCAGAAACAAGGCAAAAACGGGATTTCAGAGAAACCTGTCAACGTCCCTGGGGACAGGAGACAAGAGGACACAGCCACAACACAAGGACAGGTAAAAGTTTTCACAAAAGGAACAAAGAACCAGAAAAGGACATCTTAGAAATTACAAATGAAATCACAAAGCCCGAAAGTAGACAAGAACACAGAGTTAGGCAATAAAGCTGAGGAAAGCCCTGGAAAGTAACAGAGACAGAGCAGTGAGGACCAAGGCCATGGAAGCCTCCAGAGGAAAGGGACACAGAACCAACCACCCAGAAACACCACCAGCTCAAGCCCCAACCGGGACCAGCGCGCACACCAGACGGCGGGCCAGGCCCCACGCGGCCACCCTCCAGGCCCCGGGCTCCAGAGGAAGGCAGAGGTGGGCCACGCACCGTGTGCGGCACTGGCCCGGCCTCCCAGGTGGGCCAAGGCCAGTGGCAACAGCAGGCCAGCGAGCAGGAAACGGAGGCCACCAACTGCAGGGCCCAGAGCAGAGAGGAAGTGAGGGCGGCACAAGGGCCCCAGGGCGGGGCAGATGGCGGGTGAGGTCAGGAGTCGGATGCCAGATCGGGGTGAACGTGACCGCAGAGCTATTAAAGGGAGCGAAAGGACGGAGTCCTCAAACGTGAGACACGACGCGGCGGGTCTGGGCGCAGGCTGCAGGGGCGAGCAGCTGAGGCGGGACTGGGGAGGCAGCGGCGCAGGTGACACAAACAGGAGGTCGACAGGACAAAGCCTGAACAACAGGAAGTCGCTGCCCAAGGCCAAGTGGAGAGGACAGGACGGGGGATGCCCGGTTTGTGCCATTCGCCCTGTAGACGCAGACCTCGTCCACCGACCCCTTAAGCAGCCACAAAAGGAGGAGAGAGCATCCAGGAGGCGGCAGCGTGGGAAGCAGGGGCACCACCTGAGACTCTGTCACTCAACCAAGCGGGCCACTCTGGGCGGTGCAGGGCCACGGGCTCCCAGTGCCCACGGAGGGGAATAGGCATCTGGAGGAAGGAGAGCTGCCGTCGCTGTGTGGGCAGCAAACAGAAGATTCCAAGGGTGCTCCCACCCCCTGGTCCACCCGGCCCAACCCCAGAGGTGGCCATGATGGCCAGGCACATCAAAAGGACAGTCCCTCAGCCAGCGGGTGCATTCTCAACATGTCCAGACTGAGCGTCAAGTACTTTAAAATGAACAGTAGACAAATAAAGATCTAAATGGGGTCTTGAGCTTTCCGTCTGGTCATTCTTGGGTGAAGCAGCATCACTGCAGGGCTACTCAAGGGACAGGGAGGTGACATGATGGGCCACAGCGGGGCAGGGATCCCCCAAGCACCCATGACGCAGGAGGTGCACCAGGGTGAAGCAGGAGGGCCTGGGGCAGCCTCTCCCTCAGCACCAACACCTGTCCTAACTCCCCATCACCGGGCTCACCGAGGCCATGTCAGGGCAGAAGGACTGGGCAGGGGACAGCGCCGGTGCGATGCAGCGGGGGGCGGGGGTGCAAAGGCCCAGCGTGCCAGTCTTCCAAGCAGGCACGTCCAGGGAGGCTACCTAATCTGGACTTCAGAATCACCTGGAGACAAACAAGCAGGAGCCAAAAGACCCAGAGAAACAGCCGTCCCCCCGGACACACCTAGAGACCACTCAGGAATGCGCCCAGGGCGTCGGAAACAAGAACGGCCAGCACAGCTCAGGACAGCTCCGGGCCCACGAAGGCCCTTCCAGCACTGCAGGACCGCAGCCCCAAGGCCGTGCGGGGTAGCCCTTGTCTCCTCTGTCGCAGCCAGGGTCTCCCAGGGCCCAAAGAGGGGGCCGGTCGTCTTCGCTCTCGGCACCCCCGGGAGAGGCCCTCCCGGGACCGCCGAACAGCGGGGTGAACTCCAGCAGGCGTGAGGGCGAGGCCACACCAACAAGACGCCAGCCCGTGGCGGGTGCGCGTCGGCCTGCAGGGATTCCGCAGTCAGAGCAGGCCTCGAAGTCGACGGGCAGGGTGGGCGTGGCTCGCAGGTGAGTCCGTAGGCACTCTGACCGTGACGTCTACTCTGGCCCCCAGCGTCCAGGGGCCACTGGCACTAACCCTGGCCGAGGCCTTGGCCGGCAGGGCACTCGCCCCTCCAGCCCCCTAACTGCCACCCGGCAGCTGTGGGCTCCTTCCCGCTGAAGCGTGGGCTCCGAGGCGGCCCCGGCAGCACCGGGACGAAGGCCTCCGTTCAACACGGGCCGCGGACCCTGACAGCCGGGCGGAGACGGGGCAGGGGGGCGTCGGCGGACAGCATCGGGTCCCGCTGGGGGACCCGCCGCCCACTCCCACATGCCCCCCCGCCAGGCCCTTGCAGACAACCGGTACATGGCCCCCGCCACACGGCCCCAGCTGCTCCTGTGCCCTCATTCCCCCAAAAAGGCCCGTTCCTGCCCCTGCCTCCTGCTGCTGGGCCGTGGGGCATGCAGGCAATTAATAAATACACGCGTGGTGGGAACCTGTGTTCAGGGACAGAAACGAGACCCCGGCAGAGGCCAAAGCCTCGGGGACGGGGCGTGCGAGGGAGGGTTTGGAGCAACTCAGGTTTATACGCCGTCTCCTCGAAGTGCTCGTGTGACAGACCCA
Source organism: Panthera leo (assembly GCF_018350215.1). NCBI lineage: Eukaryota > Metazoa > Chordata > Mammalia > Carnivora > Felidae > Panthera > Panthera leo. The sequence goes on along the minus strand of NC_056686.1, from coordinate 1,072,309 downwards.
CGCTCACGACCGCCTCGTCCCGTCAGAAAGCCCGGCCCCTGGGCCACAAACAAAGGGAGCGTGAAAAACCACGGTACGAACACCGCCTCCTCCAGAAAGGACTGGACACCAGGAGGCGGGGGCGCAGGCTGCTCCCGGGGGTCAGGGGCGCAGGCTGCTCCCCGACGAGAGCCCGGACACCCCTGACGCTAGGGCAGCGATCCCTGCTCTCAAAGCACGCTCATCCTTCTCGGGCCAGCTGAACGGCACCGGACCTTTGCCTTTTTGACTTCGCGGAACTTCCAGAAATTCGAGGTTAAGACTTGTTTTAAGACTGGAAACAAAAACGACAGTTGCCGTGCTCCCACCGCAACCCAAGCCACAGCAACCAGCACCTGAAGGATGCCACCACCCGGCCCTGGTTTCTTGTCCCTCCTGACCCCACTGGCCATACTGGCCTCCGGGGAAGCCTCCCGGCACAGGGTGCCAGCCCAGGAGAACATTCTGAGCAAGGAAGAGCAGGAGTGCCCACGTGCCCCAGCCTTTCCGGGCACCGCCGGCAGAGACACAGGCAAGGGACGGTGAAGTGTCAGCAGACGCAGCCTCGTGGGAGGCCTGCAGAGCCAGGAGCCGGGGAAAACCGCGGAACGGAAGGAAGCGGCTCAGTTTCTATAAATGACCTACGACAGAGACGCGGAAAAAAGGCCAACGTTCACGTGCAGAAAAATACTCGGCCGTCAACATGTGCCCTGTTGTGACCCAACCCCACACTCAGCAGGGCTCCGGCTGGAAGGACGTGTCCACATCCAGGGACAGGCCTCCATCTGTGCCGACCTGGCTCCCTGCCGAGTGGCGGGTGCAGGAATCCACAAGCCGCACGCGGCCCCCGCCTCCACCGCGGGCTGCCCCCGCCACCTCCGCCAGGCGGGCGGACCGGAGGCACGATCCACAGGACGCCCCGTGCCCCCTGTGCACCGTCGTCGTGAAGGACCCCAAAGAGGCTCGGGGTATGAAAAAGGTATGAACCCCAAAGAGGCTCGGGGACAAAGACACCCCGGCCGCAGGCTGCACCCTGGCGGTCACCAAGCCGTGCCAACAGCAGAACGTCCTCACGGTCAGGAAACGTGCACCGAGGACGCACTCTCAAAAGAGAGGTGCGCCCACGCGGCGAGGTGTCGACGGTGATGAGCCTCGGTGAGGGCTGCTCTCACAACTCCACCAGAGGCTGAAAGATTTTCCAAAATGAAAAGTCCCAAGCCAAGGCGAGGCGGCAGGCCTACAGATGGGCAGATTTCCACTCCGTCATCAGCCACCCGCAGCAGGGGGACACGCGGGAACACAAGCACACGTGCCAAGACCGCACGCCCGGTGCTCTCGGGACGGCCCGGCAGGTACCACGTTTGAGCCATGGCTGGTGCAGGACGATCAACTCCCTCGATAGTTAAGCCCGTTTAGTGGTTTTTCTCAACGCAGCCGAGTGCGTCGGAAACGAAACAGCCACATGACCCCTAACTCTGAAAACCCCCAATTTCCAGGACTGTAACAAACCCTGGTTATGATACCTGATCTCAAATTCCAATTCCGTTCTCTGGGACAACGATCCAGGAACCCGACGAGCACGTGGACCTGGACACACAGGCAGCAGGAGATGGAAAGAAACGCCTCTGATCCAGCCAGGACTGCCGAGCACAGAACCGCAGCCCCAAGGCCCAGCCGCCGGCCAAGGTGCAGGACAGCTGTAAAAGTCAGGTCCATGGGCCGGTGTCGCCGGCTGTCCACCCAACGTGAGCAGGACAGGGAACCACGGTCTCTAAGCTGCTTCTCTACCCACTGCCTTGTTTTCACTTTCTGGGAAACCTCATCTTTCCAGATAAGAGGCACTCTGGGGTCGGGGCACCCGACTGGCTCAGTCGATGGCAGATGCGACTCTTGGTCTGGGGGTCACAAGTTCAAGCCCCAAGTTGGGCTACTTAAAAAAAAGAAAAAAGAATCGCTCTGGGGTCCATTTTACCCCATTCAGATCAAGGCTGTGGATAAGGAGTTTCCCACTGCTGGCTCCCAGGACAGTGGGGGCTCCCGACATCCCAGCGGGTGAGTCAGGGGCCGTGCGGACTTGACACGCAGAGGCCCGGGTGGGACGCTCCATCGTGCGCCCCACCGTGGACGCCGCCCCTCGTAAGGTGGCTGAGACTTGCAGTCTGGGAAGGGGAGGCGCCAACGCAGGGAGGGGGGCGGTGCCAACAATGGACGGCACAGGTCCCGGTACGCGGACACACCCAGCGCGGGCACAGGGAGCCTCCACTGCCTGGCACAGCCTGCGCTTTCTGCTCACAGCACCTGCTGACGTCCATCCCACCGGCTCAGCTGGCTGGGGGGGGAGCCGCTGCACCAGCCTCCGCGTGCCACGTGGCCCCGACGGGCTCCCGGCCGCCTCCCGTGTCAGACGCCCTGGCTTTGGGTCTAAGAAAGGGCGCTGCGAGTACTGGGAGGTTCAGATCTGCGCGGCACGGCGCTTCAGCACGTGCTCCAGAAGGGGACACCGAGGCCCAGCGAAGCGGCACGACCCGGGATCCCAGGGTGAGGAAGGGGCCTGGCCGGGACCTGGGCCCAGGAGACGCCCAGGGAGCTCTGCCGTTTCTGTCGAAACTTCTAGAAACTCCTACTTGACCGGAAATAGCTGCGGTGACTACTCCTCATCCAGAGATGAGGGAAGGAGAAAAGGACGCTGAAAATCAGACTCAAGGACACTGTCAAGGATAGTGACCTCTGGGGCACCTGGGGGGCTCGATCGGTTAAGTGTCCGACTTCAGCTCAGGTCACGATCTCATGGCTCTTGAGTCCAAGCCCCACATGAGGCTCTCTGCCGACAGCTCAGAGCCTGGAGATGCTTCAGCTTCTGTGTCTTCCTCTCTCTCTGCCCCTTCCTGCTCGTGCTTTCTCTCAAAAATAAACAAACTTTAAAAAAAAAAAAAAAATGGGGGAGCGCCTGGGTGGCTCAGTCGGTTAAGCGGCCGACTTCGGCTCAGGTCACGATCTCGCGGTCCGTGAGTTCGAGCCCCGCGTCGGGCTCTGTGCTGACAGCTCGGAGCCTGGAGCCTGTTTCGGATTCTGTGTCTCCCTCTCTCTCTGCCCCTCCCCTGTTCATGCTCTGTCTCTGTCTCAAAAATAAATGAACGTTAAAAAAAAATTAAAAAAAAAAAAAAAAAGGGACAGTGACCTTCGCCTCGCTGTGGGCAGCAGACAAGTGGCCCCTAAGAGATTTTCAACTTTCCCCCTTCAACCCAAACCCAAAGAGCCACCCTTCCTGAGGCTGGACGCAGGGCCCCTGCCCAGGCTCCCACGGCCAGGCCTTCCTCCGACCAGCGCCTGGCAGATGGGAACCCCAGGAGGATCTGCCAAACAAACACTGAGGAGCCTCCTTCCCAGAGCACCCCTGCCCTTGTTAATAGTCCACAGCTAAGAAGAGCCCGACGAAAAGGAAGAGCTGTCACCTGGACCAGGAATCTGCTCTCGGATCCAAGCCTGCACCTGACCCCAGAGGCCAAGGGTCAAGGGGCATCTGGAAACCAAGTCACGGAAATGGTTGCTGGCAGCGGAGTCCCTGGCTCGGTCAGGGCAGCCCCAGGGACGGGCACAGGCAGCGTGGCTGCCACATGTCCTGGCCAAGGCAACCTTCCAGGCCCCAGGGGCCACCCCATGACCCAAAGAGCCAGGAAGCCAGGCCCTCCAGGGCTCTGCAGAAAGGACAAGGCCGCCCCCTTCAGCCTCAAGGCCGTGGTCACTTACACACACTCGCCTCCCACACAAGGTGCCTCAACACAACCGCATCTGGCCCGTCTGGAGGACCAGCACCCCCCAGGCCACCTGTCACCCCTACTAGCCTCCTGGAACCGACAGAAGCAAACTAGTGCAAACTATGGCTGAGAATAGGCCTGGACCTAAAAGTCCACACGAGAGGGGTGTGAGCTGCGGACACAATGGATTTCGAGGGGGGACTGACCCCTTCCCGGCTGCCACAGGCCGCACCCACGGTAGGCACTCCACAGCAGAATGACCTCCACGGGGCACCTGGCTGGCCCAGTCGGTGGGGCACGCAACTTTTGATCTCGGGGTTGTGAGTTCGAGCCCCACATTGGGTGTAGAGATCACTTAAAAATAAAATCTTTGGGGCGCCTGGGTGGCTCCGTCGGTGAAGCATCCGACTTCAGCTCAGGTCACCATCTCGCGGTTCGTGAGTTCGAGCCCCACGTCGGGCTCTGTGCTGACCGCTCGGAGCCTGGAGCCTGCTTCGGATTCTGTGTCTCCCTCTCTCTCTGCCCCTCCCCCATCCATGCTCTGTCTCTGTCCCAAAAATAAACAAACATTAAAAAAAAGGTTTTTTTAAATAAATGAAGTAAAATGAAATCTTTTAATAAACAAAATCAAAAATAAGATGACATCCACATTCAGGTCCACCTGCCACTGTGCTCGCACCATGAGACTTGCCCCCCCAAACACCCAGAGCCCCTCACCCCAGTCCCTGCCCTTGCCTGGGTGGCGCGGAGGGTCTCCTGCACAGGCAGGCTCCTGCCTCTGACGCCAACGGAGGATCGCAGGCCCCAATACGTACCAGAGACATGACACCGGACCGTCACTTACCACAACGGACGGGACTCACATCCAGAATACATCAAGAACTCCCACCAATGAATAAAACAGAACAGCTCGACTCAAAAAGGGGCAAAGGACTTGAACAGGCATTTCTCCACAGAAGGCGAGCGCACGGCCAAGAAGCACACGGGTCGCTCACCTCACCCACCGCGGGGACGTGCAGACCGGGGTCGCGACGACCGACCACCCGCCTGCGCCCATCAGGGTGGCTGCCTTATCCAAACCACAGAAAACACAAAACAAACACGGATCCTCAGCAAGCATGCGGGAGAAACGCAACCCTCGTGCACCTGGTGGTAGGAACGCACAACGGTGCAGCCACTGTAGGAAAGTGCGGCCGTTTCTCAAAAAATTAAAAACACTGGGGTGCGTGGGTGGCTCAGCTGATTGAGCATCCAACTTCGGCTCAGGTCACGATCTCACCGTTCGTGGGCCCGAGCCCCACATCAGACTCTGTGCCCTCAGCTCGGAGCCCGCTTCTGATCCTCTGTCCCCCTTCTCTCTCTGCCCCTCCCCTGCTCGTTCTCTCCCTCTCTTTCTCTCGCAAAATAAACAAACAGCAAGTATATATATAGAGACAAATAAAAATAAAATAAAAATTGTAACTTGGACTTCATCAAAACTAAAAATACCTGCTCTCCTAAAGACACTGTTCAGAGAATGAAAAAGTCAGTCACAGATTAGCAGAAAACATTAGCAAATTACATTGGGTGAAGAACATACCTAAGTTATGTAAAGAACTTCCAAAACTCAATTAGAGAACAACCCAGTTTAGGGCGCTTGGGTGGCTCAGTCAGTTAAGCGTCCCACTCTTGATTCTGGCTCAGGTCATGATCTCACAGTTCGTGGGATCGAGCCCCGAGTAGGGCTCAGCGTGGAGCCTATAGGGATTCATTGTCTCTCTTTCTCTTTCTCTCTCTCTCTCCCCCTCACCCCCTGCCCCACCCAGCTCCCACCACATGCTCTCTCAAAAAAAAAAAAGGCTAGAACAGCAAGTTTTACGATAGCAATATTTTACCACAACAAAGCAAATGCACGAGGCTAATTACAAAAACACGAACAATAACAAAATGGCCAATGCCAGTAGAAAGAAGTTAAGAAATGAGATTTTCACCGTTCAAATTAACAAAGTTATCCCGAATGACAGCCACCAAAGGTTGTAAGAGCAAAGGAACCTTCTTAATTCTCTGGGCGTGTAACAAACTGGCAAGCCATGTACAGAACGAGTTTCAGGAATGTGTAAAATCGAGAACCCTCTCAGGGGCCCCAGGTCTCCTGGCGTCAGAGCACGGAGCGGTCACCCCTCAGTCGAGATTTAGGAGGCACAGGAGATACAGATGTGCATGTTGTGTGTGTGTAAGTAACACCAGCAGGTGCCCCCTTTGATCTGCCGAATCTTCCACAAGAAGCCCCCCCACCTGACCTCACACGTGCCCAAGGAGACACACGGTCAGAGAGGACTGACCTCGGCCAGCACAGGACACGGGGGCCCCTCCCTCCCCCCCCCCCCCCCCCCGCAGGGGGACGGGAGAGCCACTTCAGAGGACAGCCCAGCACGATCTAGGTGCCCTCCGGCTCGGCCACGTCACTCGGGGCCCAGGTCCCAGGCACGCGCACACGGGCCGGCGACGATCCGCGACTCCTGTTCAAAGTCATCCACGTGGGAAGCCAGACCATCCGCCCCAAGAGTGAGGACAGGCCGATGTGCTCAAGCGGCAAAGCCACACGGCAACGAGGCGGCAAGCGAGTGACCAGAGCCGCCGGGCGAGGGCCTGTGCAGACAGGCGCCAGTGACGGGGCCACGCCGGCTCCACGGGGACACAGGCGCACACACAGGACGTTCAGGATGGAGTCCCCTGGGGGTCGCAATGAAACAGAAGAGCAGAGCAGACAGAGTGTACCTCTTAACCCGCGGGGGGACGCGGGGGGCGCAGCCGGTCTGAGATGACGTTCCCGCATCTACGCTGGTGCTCGGAGGCTTCCGGGAAGTGTTTGCGGCAAGACGCTCCCTGAAGCCTCACTCGTAACAAAAACGCAGCTAAATAAATGCCGGAACCCTCGATACCACAGAATACTTGGAAATATGTGGCCTTACACACGTGCACAGAGGCAGGCACACGCACACGTGTGCACGCAGCAGGCACGCGCAGAAGGCCCCTCAGTCATGAGCAACGGTGGCCCTGGACCCTGCAAAGCAAGCGCGGAAGAGCCACTTCTGAGACAGCAGGGACCCGAGTGCGGGCTGGGCGCCTCTGGCAGGAAGGAGATCCCTTCGTTACTGTCAGCTACGCTGACGGCGCCACGGCTGTGACCCGTGCGGACTCTGGACACGTTAGGAGATGAAGTGCTGAACTACGAAATCAGCACCGCCCCGTGCAAAAAAAAGGGGGAGAAGTCGGAGGAAACCAAACGAGTGAGACACTGGGAAGTGCTGGGCCGGGCGTGTGGGCCACACTCACTAGCCTCGCCACCCAGGTGTCAGCGGGCAACCTCCCACCCTAACTGTGCGTTTCCGTTTCCGTATCCGTATCCCCAGACGCGCCCCGATGGCGCTGGAAGGGGCGCACCCCTCCCGGGCCCTGCATCAGATGGCGCGCGCCCACCATCTCGGCGCCGGGAGTGACAGGAAGGGATCCGGGCAGCCCTGCCCGGCACCGCCTTCCTGGATTTCTGTCCCACGAGGCCAGTGAAGCGTAACCAACAGCGGCAGAGGCCCAGGCATGCAGAGCGGCCACCGAGCTCCTGCCACCCCCTGGCCCAGCTCCCCGGTGCCACCTGCACCCCCTCCACGGGCACCCGGCCCCTCACACCTGTTGAGGAGGCTGACGCTGGCCAAGGTTCCAAAAGCCTGGAGCCACGGGGACGGCAGGCCACCCTGTGGGGCCGCCCTGCTGGGTCCCCGTCGTGGTCCTCGGCCCCCCAGGGATCACCCAGAGAACCAAGACACAAGCCTTTGTCGCAGAGACTGAGAAAACAGATCCACCAAAGCAATCACGATTCAAATAAAAACGTTTAAGTGAGAAAATAAAACGTCTAACTACACAAGAGGCGCCAAGCTCCACCAGGCAATTAAGTCTAGGGGTGCAGGGGAATCCACAGAGGGACCCTCCGTGACCCCAGACCCTCTGGAGAACAGTGAGGGCACGTTCTCCCGTAAAGGGGAGGAGGCTCCAACGCCAGCCCCACAGGACCACCCGCTCCCACGCCGGAACGCTCGCCTGGAGGCAGCGAAGGGACACCAGGCCGGCCCCGGCTGAGCCCGTGGGGTGGACACCACACTCTGGTTCGGGGCGTGGGGGGTGTGCAGGAGGAGAGGCTTCCTCCTGCGTATTTGGGAAGGAGCTTCAAAGTCCAGACCTCCCCCCGGGCCCCCAGCAGGCATCAGGGACCGAGATGGGTGCTGTGGCGACGACGGGACCCGGGCCCACCGTGCGGGCCCCTCAAAGCTCTTCAGGGCACAGGCCTGTAGCCCCCAGCCCTCTGTGGTCCCGTCAGTCAAGACCCTCCCTGACCTCCGCTCCAGGACCGGGCCCGCTTCCCCAGCCCAAGACCACGGCCGGCCCGCGCTCCACAAACACGGAACACGTCCCCGCTCGCCGAGCCGCACCGAGGCAACCCGCGGGCCTACCTTGTTCTCAAAGCTGAAAGAGCTTCCTAAAATGAGACAAAATCCACTAAGGTCAGGCAGGCTGGGCGACACTTACTGCATACAAGAATGTTAAAAAAAAAAAAAATCACAGTTTTGATAGTTCTGCAAAAAAAACTTAGCAAATTTACAACAAAACTGTCAAGTAATTAAGGCAAGGCACTTCACACATGAACTTAAACTGCTAATTAAAATCCCCTCGCTTAATTGACTACATTTGCATATCATTCAGCTCGGGAGCATCATTTTTTTAATGGTTTGGGCAACACAGTTGTAACGCCAGGAAGCAGGGAGGCAGCAGGTAAGGCGGGACCACCCGCACGCGCCCGCCGGGGCCGCACGGACTTCCCGCCAGGCCCGGGGTACCCTCACCTCCGCAGCGCTCTCTGGCCGCGGCCCCGGCCCCCCGCCCGGGGTGGGAAGGGGGCAGAGTCGCCAGCCCGGAGATCCCACCATGGGCTGCTCCTGGCCGCCCCCGCCCGGCACCTCTGCCTCAACCTCCCATGCAGGCTCCCAGCACGTGGGACGAGCGCACCTGCCTGTCCCTCCGGGGAGAGGGTTCCCGGCTTCCCCGGTGGCGCACTTGACCGCCCCCTTCCATCCGGGGTCCTCCACGTGCTCAGGGAGCACCAGCCCGGCCACTGGAGAAACACACTTGCCTCACCGGTGGCGATGGCTGAGCCTGGACGGCCGCGCTCACCGTCCACACACAGGCACAGGCCCCAGGCTGGCACACGTGGCCTCGCTCTGCGGTGGGGGCCAGGGGCCACACGGCAGGAACCGCAAGGCTGAGAGCGCCCCCCTCGAGAAGGGGAGCTCCCTGTGAGCAGGGGCCCGACCAGGGCAGCCCCGGCACCAGCGCGACGCATGGATCTCAGCCGACCAGGGCGGCTTAGGGACCCAGACGGGGCGCCACAGGGCCCAGGCCGGCAACAGGGCTGTGGGTCTTTCAAACAGGGGCTTATGGGGGCGCCTGGGTGGCTCAGTCGGTTAAGCATCTGACTCCAGCTCGGGTCATGATCTCGTGGTCTGCGAGTTCAAGCCCCACATCAGGCTCTGTGCTGACAGCTGGAGCCTGCTTCAAATTCCGCGTCTTCCCCTCTCTCTCTGCCTCTCCCCTGCTCTCGCTCTCTCTCTCTCTCAAAAACAAACATTAAAAAATTTAAAAAAAACCAACAACAGGGGTTTCTGTGTCACTTTCAGCACAGAGCCTACATCAGGATCGCAGACCAGTGTCCACGTCCCCACAGCTGAGCCACTGTCACTTCCCATCCTGACGGTCTCGGTGTAGCGGGGAGCAGGTCTGGACGGAGAACGTCAGGCAGACAAAAGCATCCACGGGGATAGCCCCACGGACTGAAGTGGTGCCCAACCCACGGCTCTGTGGAAGGAGGGCCAGAGGGGGAGCCACGAATGCCACACGCAGGAGCCGGCTCGCCCATCGCTGCCACCCCCCCACACACAGAGGTCTCACCAGGGGGCTGGGGTCACCGAAAGAACACTCAGCTGACAGGGGACAGATGGAGACAGGGCACGAGAAGCTGGCTCTGCTCCCAAGGGAAGGCAGGCCTGGCCCCCATGAAAGGTTCTCTCCGGTCATCCGGCACCGAGCGCCCGGCGGGGGTGGCCGTGCTCACCCGGGCTGTGGGGACACTGCAGCGCGGGGGTCGTGTCCTGCGTATGAAGCAGGACAGACCTTCAGCCCCCCCCCCCCCCCCCCCCCCGCCAAAAACACACTTCCTCCCCCAACACGCCGCACGCCCCGGTGGAGAAGAGGAGGGCACAGGGGAGAACGTGCCCCAGACCCAGACTCTAGGCAGGTCCCCAGACACCAAGTCACAAGCAAGTAGCTTCCCGTGAGGACACAGCAGACGGCCTCTGGGGCAGGGAGACAGACAACCCGCCACCAGCAGATGCCCCCAGAACACGTGCACTGTCCCCACCCCCATCCCAGAGGTTCAGACCCAGGAGCTGGGACACACGGTGGAGCCGCCATCATGGGACTGTCACCCCTACCTGCCCCCTCACACGTGGGCTCCGGGGTCCGGTTAGGGGGCAAGGGCCACACGAGAGCCCCACTGGCACCTGGGGCCCTCAGACCACAGGGACCCGGCTGACCGTCTCGGGCTCCCCTCTCCTCCCTGCCACCCCACCTGCCACAGCGGTGACCCTCTACCTCAAGCACCCCAGCGGGTCCCCGGGAAGCCTATTTCCAACAAGAGATGTTCCTTCCAAAGCAGCCAGCTAACGTGCCATCGGAAGCCCCCTCGAGGCGGGCAGCACGGCCAGGCTCATCCGGCGCCAGAGCTGAGAACACCTTCGCTCAACAGGCAACAGCCAAGCACCCGAGTCAGAGCAGGTTCGAAGCCCCCCCGCGCAGATCTGAGCGAGCCACCTTCTTGACGACACACGACACGGCCAGGACAAACGACGCCTGAGGGACACCACTCTACTCCCGAGAAACTCCCTCCCTCTCTCCTCGCCGTCAGGAGCAGAGCTGCCGAGGTTTCTCGATAACTAGTGATTTCATGCCTCTGTGAGTCATTCAAGGAGTATTTACTCCGGGCCCGGAACTGGGGACCCAGCTGTGACCAACCTGCCCCCTCCACGAGGCTGACAACCACAAACACACAAATCCCAGGCCCACCGCAGCGGGGTGGCCCGGGGAACGGAGCGGAAGGCCCGACCACCACAGGCTGCGCGGCCCCGAGCGTGGCCCCGAGCGTGGCGCCGGCGCTTCCTGAATCGCGACCTGTAGCTGAAGTCTCCAAGTCGTGTTCTCTGCAGCCTCCCCAGTCCCAGCAGTAAAGTCAGATGAGACACAGGTGCCAAACACCCAGACAATCTCACGGGTTTCCCGGGCTCTGCCAGGACCCCTCCCGAAGCCTCCCATCTGCCTCCACCCACACGAAAGACACGAGGATTACCCCAAGGGACGAAAATTTCCAGCAACGACCAGAGCAGTGCCCGGGGCACGCGCAGCAGGTACCGGGCACCACGGTCACCAGCAGACCTACACGCGGCCAGAGGGATCTCTGCCCCAGCAGGTGCCCCGTCCACTCTCGTCCTTCTTCTGGACATCTCTCCCGTCCCCCAACCATCCCAGTTCCATTTCACACCAGGGTCCGGGTCCTTAATTTTAGTAACAAGTTGACACAAGCGGTGGTGAGTCCCAAAACTGGAGGGACCCCCACCCCCAGGCCCCCCTCCGGGCTCCCATGCTGTGACCAGCAAGGCCACTCCACCTCGCCGAGCCTCTGCGGTGATGTTGCCCAGAAAAACAGTAAGTCTCATGCAGCAAAACGGGCCTCCAGCCCGTCCTCACTGCTCTGAAAGCAAGGCTCCCCTAGAATCGGACTCTTGATTCACAGAGGAGCAGCGTAAGAGCTACTGTTTACTCCACGCCAGCCCTGCAAACATGCTAGAGGCTTCCTGAGCGTGACCCAAGTTTGCCTGTACAAACCGCACCTGGGCTACCGGGCAGGGCAGCGGGGGAGGGGGGGGTGCAGGGCAGCCTCTGAGAGGTCAGGCAGGGCGGGGACCTGGGTCATGCTCACACGTGCAACAGGGTGGCCACATGTGTAGCCCCCCCCCCCCAAGGTCCCTACCACCCACGCCACTTCATTCCCATGGACACCGTTTGTGGCTCTAACCCAACGCCAACCGAAACCCGCTTCAGACCACGCGAGGCCCTGCAGGGAGGGGCCGCCCGCCACACACAGCCCCACACCACCCCACACCCCCAGGAAATGACTTCCTGTCCCTTCACTGCGACTCTGATCCGCCTCCCCCCATCTGAGATGGTCAATAAACAGAAAGCGGGGAGCAATGGGCATGGTCCCCAGGCCACGCCCCGGCTCCGTCCCAACTCCGCCTGGTTCCCCATTTCCCCAGGGACCGCGAGCCAGGAGGGCAAGGGCTGGGGCAAGAACGGAGGCCTTCTCCTCCCCCTGCAGCTCTCACGGACCTTAAGGAAATAATTCAGCCTCTATATTTTGACTCAAAACAAAGAAACTTTTTAAAAACATTTCAGTTGAAACTTGCATAATTCCTCCAGTGGAGAAATCCTCCCTGACTTTCGCAATCCTTAGAAAGAGACACATTATTGGTGCTTGTGTAACAGTCTCCGGGGCCGCCGTGAAGAGTCCGGCCGCCGGCCTGGGCCACCTCCCGCGGTCACCTCCCGCCAGACGGCCAGGGCCGGCCCCGGAAGCACGGCCTCCCCCAGCCCCCCCCCCCCCCGGCTCCCCGGCGGCCAGGGGTGCGGGGTGCGGCTCGGCCACACTCCCCCAGACTTCCTCCAGCGCAGGCCTGTCTGCCCTCACCCGGCACCTCAGACAGACATTACACAAACTGGCTGCGGGGAAGGTTGAGAAACCGAGACGCCAAGAGTCAATGACCCTACTCTCATAGCCCCAGCTGACGGACGGACGGACCCCAGTAAGACAGCAGGAACAGAGGCAAAGGTCACTCAATGACCCCGCTGCCCCAGGCGAGCTGCTGCCCTGGGGAGACCCCAGAAGCTAGGGGGACTGGCCCAGCTGGAAACTGGCAGGATGGCAGGCAGACAGACAGACAGGCGGACAGCCCACACCTGGAGAACCATCTAGACCTGCCTCTGCTCACTCAGACGGGCTGAGGCACCCGGCCAGCCATTCAGCAGCCCCTCGCTCCCGCACGGCCAATTCCACGGCATGGGGGGGGGGGGGGGGGAAGCAGAGCTCGTTTGAGCTGCCACGTCCCCCACCGGAGAAGACTCCCCAGCCTTCACTCTGGCACACCCTGTCCTTCCGCATGGGTGGGAGGGGGTGGCCAAGGGCCGTCCAGGGCGTCACCTAAGCCGGCACCCACCTTCTCAACCACACGTCTGCAGCCAGGAAATCACCACGGAACCCCACAAAAACCTACAGCAAAGCAAGTGGACAAAGAGACGACTCCGTCGCTAAGTCTCTGCCCACACAGCAGACGGCATCCAAAGGACGGCACCCCATTCAAGAGGGGGCCCCAAGGAAGCGCGCGGGTCGGAGTCTGTTCCAGCCTGGCAGCACCGTCTTCACACTGTTCCTTCCCATGATAACATCAGCTCAAATAAGACCAGACACACCTCTCCGGGAGAGAGTCCACAGGCCAAGACCCCCTTCCCGGCCTGTGGACCCAAGAGGTGCAGTCACTCCCCAAGACAGGCCACAAGACTCGGCATCCCCAGGGCTGCCGGCCGGTCCCTGCTCTGAGGAAGCCTGCCCTCTGACCAGGGAGAAGTTGCAGGTGACACGAGAAAACCTGTCCCAACGTCAGGAATCCAGACACATGCAGTCGCGGACCCTCACGCCACACACCAAGGGGCCATCGGCCTGCAGGCCCCTGGAGCACAACGAGCCGCATGACAAGGGCAAGGCTACAAAAGGACCCTTCTGAAAACCTGGCGATCCGAAGGACGGATGGACGATCCGCACAAGCCAGGCTCTCCGATCTGGGAACCGGGACCCCCGGGAGAACAAAGAGCATCTCCGAGGAGCCCCAACCCTGCCCGGGCCCCAGGGAGGCAGCGCCCCGTCCCGCGGTCGGCCCTGGTTACCCCGCAAGGAGGCCTCCTGCGGGCCAAGAGGCCAGGCCCCCAGCAGCAGCTGAGCCGGCAGCACCCACGTCCTCCTCTGTGACAGCAACCTACGCTGCTAAACAACCAGACCAATTCAGCGCAGACACCATCAGACAAGCCCAAGAGGAAGGGACAGAGCCAGTCGGGCAGAAGAGGAGAGCAGGGGTAGAAAGGGCACCACGGTCCCCATCTCCTTGCCATGTGTTCTTCCACACAGGACGTGTCCCACCCCTACCGGACACCTAAACACCCTAGAGAAATAAAACATCACCGGTCACCACTTGCTACGGTCCCCATCTCATACACGAGAAAACGGAGACCCATACAGGTTAGGCCAACTGGCTCGAGGTCACGCAGCAGGAGAGACGCAATGAGGACGTGGGAGCCATCCCCTGGGGTCCCACGGCTGGGCTAGCCTACCACAGGGCGCCCAGGGCAGCACCCCGTGGGTGGGGGAGCGGGGAGAGGCTGGGAGACGGCTCCCCACGGCCCCAGCACGGCCGACAGCACTTCCCGCAGGCCCCCGTGACGCGAGGGGGCATCCTTAAGGAGGCCTGCCAACCCACACTCGCAGACAGGCCTCCTTCACAGGATTTCCAGGTTCGAGGTCGGAGCCCCACCCCACACTCATTTCCACACTGGGGCAACCACAGACAACCCACCACGGCCACAGCCACAGGCAAAGCAGGGTGGGCAAAGGTGAGCGGGTCTCCGAGACCCCCAGAGACCAGCGGCCCTCCTGGCACCGAGGGCGAACGGTGCCGAGTCTCCGGCTGGCAGGAGAGCTGGGCGGCTCGAGCCCCACAACACGGGAACGTGCCTCAGCTCCCACTGCCTCACCAGAACCCAAGGCCCCAGGGGAGTCATGTCCCCTACAGAGAGGAATTCTAGCACATTCTTTGTTCCCTGCTATCCTCATCCCTGCTAAGTCAAAAATACTAAACTAAGCTATAAAATAATTGAAGAAATCAAAATATATTCCACAAATAAGCCATCAGAGGCGACCGGAAGGAGCGATCACAGATAGGCGGGGCACGGTGGGGGGGGGGGGGCTCTTCCCAGGCAGCTCCTTCCATAGCAAGTGGGGTCTAGGCAGCCGGGGGGTCCCATCCCTCCCTGAAGCCGAGACCTTCCTCCTCACGTGGTGCCCTCGGCACGCAGACAGACGAGCACATGGCTCTGCTAAGGGATTTAAAGAGAACGACACACCCCAGGACTCCCAACTGCGTGGTCACAGAGCCAAGACAGCAGGCAGAGCCCCAAGAACAGGACAGGCAGAAAAAGCCAGCAGGAAGAGCACCCCACGAGGTGGCAGAGCCGGCACGAGAGCTCGTGGGCAGACGCCCAGGCCACCACCACACGGGACAGTGGGGGCTGACACTGACCTGGAGACCCCACCCACTTACGATAAGCGCGTCCTCCTCATCTTGGGAAATTTTCGTTTAATCGGTACGTAAAATTTAAAGCAGCATGGGGGAAAGCACGGAAGGAGACAGGGCGCTGGTCATCTGTTGAAAAGGCCGGAGCAGAAACGGGGTCTGGCCTCAGCTCCACGGACGGTGGCGCCCGGAAACAGTCCTGCCTCCTCCCCAGGCAGCGCTCCGGCCCGGGAGCCCAGGCTGGGCCTTCCCCGAGCCTGGGGACGGCCGCGCCCAGAAGCACAGGGCCTGCTACAAGGGACCCCGGGACCAGGACTGTAGCTGTGACCAAAGGCCAGCCCCGGCGAGCCCCCACCCCACAACTTGGACGCCAACACAGGCACACCCCGCCGGACAAGGCCCTCTGCCACCTGCTCTGGAGGTGGGGCACCTGCCACGGCCTCACCCACCGGCTACAGCCCGCACCTACCACAGCCCTGCACACAGGACTCCCCTAGGCCACAGCGACGGTGGAAGGAGCGGGCGCCCCAAACAGAAAAGCCCCCAGTTCACACGGGGTGCTTATCGCGTCGCCCATCACAGACTCATCTGAAATCGAGGGCTCGGGCCGGCCTTTCCTGCCAGCATCCTCCCCGACTCAAAGCATCCCTCGTGCACAACCCCTGCCCTACAGTCAGCGGACGGCTGCCACCTGGGCACCGGCATAGCTGAGGGCAGAAATGCCACCGAACGCTCGTGCACGTGTGCGCGCGCACACGGCAGCCCTCTCCCCAAGCACAGGCAAACAGGCCCCTACATCCCCAGCCCCTCCTCTGCTCACCGAGACTCTGACACTGCGCTGGAGGGGCGCCCAGAGAAAACCGGGCGGGAGCATCTATTCACAGATTTAGAAAAAGAAAAGTTTGATGCAATAGCTGAATTAATTAGGCCTCCTAAGAATAGCTAAGCCAGTGCAGCATTCCGAGCGTGCAGTTTAATAAGCCTGGATATTTAAAAGAAAAGTTACAAATACTTGGGGAGGGGAAGGCACCACGAAGAGCTGGTGAGGACCCCAATGAAAGGTTCTGGCGTCCAGTGGCCCAGAAGCTGCCCGGCCGGATCAGAGATCCTCCACCGGGCAGACAACAGAGCCTCAGCCAGTGGCCTCCCCCGCCCTTCAGCGTTTCAGAGAGAGGGAGACAAGGAACCAGGCGTGTCCAAAACAGATCGTAGGCCACGAGCTACTCCTACTCAGGGCCCCAGGTGCCCACTGACCAGGGCCCCAAGCCCAGGGCCGAGTGGCCCTTGCCGCCACACGGGGGACTCAAGGATTCACACCCTGGCAGGCCCACGGAGACGCACAGAGCTGGAGTCGCCGTGTCTCGGCCCCCTGCCACCGCGGCCTGGACACCTGGCTTCGTTTCTGAGTCTGTCTCCCAAGACTTCAAGGCACAAACAGGCGCTGCCTGGCCCAGTTCTGTCTGCTGCGGTCCATGGGCAGGCAGCCCTCTCTGTCTGCGAGCCTGGGAGCCGACTCGGTCTGGACACCTCCTCAGGGCCCCAAGGCAGGCCCCAGGCCTGAGGCTGCAGCCTGGGCTCGGCCCACATCTAACCTCCCAGGACTCGGGACAAGAGCGTCTGAGTCCCGAAGCCTGCCCTTCGCAGCCCATCTGAGCGATGGCTTCTGTGCCCACCAGGCCGCAGAACACTAGGACCCCCCACCCCCACCCCAACTCCTAGCAAGCCGGCTCATCATGGGGATCGAGCCGGAGGACCTTCCTACGCAGCCGTCGATGGGGACACTGACGCCACCCTGAATTTCCTCAAAAACAAACCCTAAGACAAGTCCCGGCCTGCAGGGACAGAGCCCCTGCCTGGCCCCGGGACGGCCCCCCAGCCTTTCCCCGGCCCTCCCAGCTTCCGGGCCCTGGGGCCCAGCACACCCAGCCTCCTCCCTCGGCCGGCAGGGACACTCACCCGGGGCACCCGCCGCTTGTACTTGTTGCCATAGTCAAACTTCTCCTTCACGTCGTCCAGGCAGCGGCCGAGGCGCGCCTGCTCCTCCTTGCCCGTGTAGTCCTGGCTCAGCAGGATGTAGGCCCGCCAGTTGGCCGAGTCGAAGCCCCAGTGGCAGGTCCGGTTCTCCAGCGCCTTGTGTGAGTGCACCACGAACTTGTGCGGCGGGTACATGAGGCGGCAGTCGAGGCACTGGATGCAGGCGGCGCTCGGGCTGCTGTAGAGCTCGGGCACCAGCAGCCCCTTGCACTTGCCGAAGCACTCGTGGTACACACGCACGCTGCGCTCGCTGAGCTCCAGGCCCAGCGCCAGACTGGCGGCCAGCTCCTTCTTGCAGGGCGGCGGGTAGGCGCCGCCGTACAGCAGCGCGTTGCACAGGCGCTCGGCGTCCGTCTTGGTGATGAGCCCGCACGAGGGCGCCGAGAAGGGCAGGATGCCCATGACTTTGAGGATCTCCAGCTGGTCCGCCGTGCAGCGCGAGCAATAGATGTGCAGCTCGTCGCACACCGAGTTGATCTGCTGCAGCGAGAAGTCGCGCAGCACCGAGTTGAGGATCTGCGGCAGGCACAGGCGCTTCTCGCCGCCCACCACGAAGCACGAGATGGTCTCGCCCTCCAGCACGGTCTCGCAGCGCTCGGTGGAACGATCGGATGGCATGAAGAAAGGCCCGGGGAGCACCGGCGGCGGCGGCTGGATGGCTGGCAGGTGCAGCACGGGCGGCGGCTCAGCGGCCGCGGGCACCGGCGCCGGCACCGCAGCCGCGCTTGCCTCCTTGGCGCTCTCCTTCTTGTAGGCCTCCTGCGCCCAGCGCGCCGAGAAGGCGGCCGGGCCGCCCAGCGAGCTCATAGAGCTCAGGTGGAACTGCTCCAGCGTCTTCTGCAGCCCCGGGTGCGGCTGGAAACCGCCGCGGCCGCCCGCCGCCGCCTCCATGGTGCGCTCCGGCTCCCCGGGCCGCTCCCGCTCCCGCGCGCCCGGGCCCCCGCGGCCCCCGCCGCCGCCCCGGGCGCCCCGGCGGCGCCCCCGGCCCCTGCCCCGGCCCCCTCCCCCCGCCGCCGCCGCCGCCGCCGGCTCCCGACCGATCACGGCCGCGGCCTCGGCCTCGCCCGGGGGCGCGAAGGGGTAGGCGGGCGGGGCGAAGGGGTCCCGCCGCTGGAGCCCGCCGGCGCCCGGGCCCGGCGCCACATCCACGCGCCCCGCGCCCCGCCCGCCGCCGCCGCCGCCGCCGCCGCCCGGGCCCCCCGCGCGCCCCCCGCGCGCCCCCCGGGCCCTAGGCGCGGGGCATGACCCTGCGCGCGCCGCCAACGCCAACGCCAACGCTCGCGGGCCCGGGGCTCGCGGGGGGCGCGCGGGCAGGTGCCGGCGCCGCGAGGCGCGAATCGCCGCGGCGGCCGAGGCCGAGGGGCCCGGGAGGAGCGGGGGCGCGGGCGCGGGGCCCGCCGGGCCGTCCTCGCGCGGCGCGCCGCCGCCGCCGCCGCCGCCCCGCTCCTCCCACCGCGCGGCGCCCGCCCGGCTCGTCCCGGCGGCGCTGGCCGGCCGCGTCGCGCCCGCCGCCGGCCGCCCCGGCCCGGCCCGCGCCCACCCCGCCGCCCGCGCCCGGCTCCGCGGCCCGCCCGCCCGCCTGCGCGCGCGCGGCTTCCGGGGCGGCGGGAGCGCCTGTGGCGGCGGCCCTCAGAGCGCGGCGGCGGCGGCGGCGGCGGCGGCGCGGGGCTCGGCGCACATCCTCCCGGCGGCTCGCTCCGGCTCGGACTGAGCGCCGAGCGCTGAGCTCACGCCGCCGCCCCGCCCCGCGCCGCCCCGCCCCGCGCCGCCGCCGCCCCGCCCCTCGCGCCGTCTGGAGCCGCGCGTCCGCCTCAGCCCAGCGCCGGCCAGGAATGCGACCGCCTCCCGGCCCGGCTCTTCCAAGAACGCGCTCTCCCCCCCGCCGCCACCCCGCCCGGGCTCGGGCCTGCTCGGCCGCGCTCGGGCCCGTCCGCCGGGGACTCGGCTCCGCTCGGCCCCGCCCGCCCCGGACTCGGCCCCGCTCGGTCCCCCTCGGCCCCCCCCCCTCCCGCTCGGCCCCGCTCGGCCCCGCCCTCCGGAAGGGCGCTCGGCGGGGGCAGCGGCGGCGCCCGGGGCCCCCCCTTCCGGCCGAGGCCGCTTCCTGCGCCGCTGGGAAGGCGCCGGTTCCGCCGCCGACACCGCCGCCGCCGCCGGGGCCCCGAAACCCACACGCGGCCCCCGCCACAACCGCAGACTCGCGGAGGGGCGGGCGGGTCGAGGGCGGCGCGGCCTCCGCCGCCCGCCACGCCGTCAAGTCCACGGGGACCCCACGCTCGGCGGGGACGCCGCAGAGCACGACCCGGGTCCCATAGAATGACGAGGACGTCTAGGGGGTTACTCCACGTTAGGATTGCCCCACCCGAGGGAGGCCACACAAGAGACACAGTGCAGCGTGGCCCAGGGACCCACCACACGTGCAGGCGCGGCCCAGCACGCGCCCCCCCCCCCCCGCCCCTGTCCCCTGGATGATTGACCGGCTGCACCGACCACCCCACGACCGTGCACCCTGGTCGCGTGGCAGCCCGCAGCTTCGCCTCCCACTGGTCCCAGTGCAGAACTGCCTGCTCCCTGGGGCAGGGGCTTTGTGCCTCCGATGCACAACCCCGAGTCGGGAACTGTGCCCTGCGCGCACAGGCCAGGTCACTGCCCGGGCCCGGCCCGGGGTCGGTCCGTAGACAGGCGGCCTGACCCTTATGCTGCAGCCCTCTCCCCCGCCCCTCCCCCCGGCTGGAGAGCCCCTTCCACGTCTGGAGGGCGCCTGAGGCAGCCCCAGGGAGACACCTCACTGTGTGTCCTTCCACGACTGGCTGGCAAGGGGGAGAGACAAACCAGAAAGTGCAGGACAGGAAAAGACCAGAGGCTCCAAGTTGGACAGGCTGGCTAGATGGCCCCCAGAGGAGGCAGCATCTTAGCTGAGGCCTAGCGGGTAGGCACTGGAAGTCAAAGAGATGGTTCTATCTGTGCTCAACCCCAGGGCAGGACAGTCCAGCCAAGCTACACAGCCACACCTTTTCCTCCACAGGACACGGGCACCCAAGCTGACCTGGGCACTAGGTGACATGTGAGGACCATGCCCGCTCCAGCCTGAGTGACCTTCAGTTGACTTCAGCTTGTCACCTCCTGCTCCTACCTCCCCAGTGGAGGCTGAAAGTGGCCCCAGTCCAGCGCTCCTAGGGGGTGGCACCTGCCCGGGGAGCCGACCAGGCATCACTATGGCCCGTGTCACCCCTGAGGTGCCGGCAGGTGTCTGGGGAGGCAGCTAGGATGGGCGGGCACAGGGGGACGCCAGGGAGGGGCTTGAGATTCAGGGTGCAGTGGCCCCAAGTCTGGACACCAGATCACTCCCCTCCATGGACACGAACCCCCCCCCCACCCTCGCCTGTGTCCTAGGGCTGTCCCTCCCACCCTTCTCTCGGATTCCCCCAGCAACAGCAGCCCCGATAGGAGGCGTCTCTATGTGTGCAGACATGAAGCTCCAAAGGAGTATTTCACAAACAAAGAAAAGGCACCTCTTGTTTTGGGATACCATTTTCTTGCTCCACATTTGGACCAAAAACGTTTCTATTTTCCCTGAGAAGGTTAGTTCCTTCCACGTGGGTTTGAATTCTACACAGCTCGGGCAACCTGTAATCCAAAGGAGGCGGTTGGGGCACCAGAGGGCTGTCTGGGAAGGGTTTCCAGCCAAGCACAGAATTTCTCCTGTTCTTTTGGCCAAGCAGACACCCCCACAGGGGCCCCAAGCCCTTGGTCCCCTTGATAGGCAGTGCCCAGATCCAATGGACCACTTCCCTGTACATCCTCTGACTTCGCATGCGTCTGGGAAGGGGTCCCAGGAAGGGGCCGGGCAGGGGACCCAACATTTTTCCCAAGTTGCGGGAGATATGTAGTAGGGGACAGGTGAGGGGTGAAGAGCCCTGAGAAGCAGAAAGGGCCTGGATCACCTCTAAAACTCCTCCTCATTGGACTTCGAGGCCTCCTCCCCGAAAGATGTTGGAGTTTCTGGAGCAGCCAAGCCCACCTCACCCCCCAAAGGCCAGGCCAGCCATGCCTAGACAGAGCCAACCAGGCTCCCTGTCTTCTCTCTGACCCAGTGGGGTGTCTCAGCCCTGCTGGCCTTTCTCCCTCCACCCCACCCCCACAGCTGGATGGTGGGTGGCTCACTCCTCCCCCTGTCCCCCTACCACTGGCCAGGCACCAGGCTGGCAGGCAGAAGGTCCAGTCCACGGGCAAAGCCACATCGGAGGGCAGGGACCCACTACACCTGCGCCCCCGCCCCGGCTCACGATGTGGGCAGCCGGCTGTGTGTGTTCATATCTGTGGGACTTGTACCCCTGCAGGCACAGGGCTGAGTGCTGGGACCAACAGGGAAGGAGACCAAGTTCTGCCCCACGTGGCTTCCACCTCCTGTGGCCAAGGATTGACACATCGGCCGGCAGAGGAGCGACATCATTCGGGTCCTGAGGAGGGCTTGAGAGGCTGGGAGCTGGCCTTGGAGCCAGCAGTGTTCAGGGTCAGAGGTGAGGGCACTGGCAGTGATGGGGGGGGAGGGGGACGCTCACAGGCCCAATGGGGGAAAAGGGCTGGAAGGCTCGAGGCAGCAGCCCCGACAGAGAGACCCCAACAGATGGCTTCCTGCTTCCCCGAGTGGACCAGCCCAGTCCTCCCCAGCTCCCACCTGCCCCCTGCCCCCTGCCCCCTGGGAAGTGGAAGAAAACACCTGGTTGAAGCCAGGCACAAACTGTCATTGTTAAGAAAGTGCTAAGATGCCATTTTAAAACCTTAACCTGGATGAGGCACCTGCGTGGCTCAGTCGGTTGAGCATCTGACTCTGATTTCGGCTCAAGTCATGATCCCAGGGTCATGGGATTAAGTCCCGCATTGGGCTTCACGCGCTGAAAACTCCGATCCTGCTTGGGATTCTTTCTCTCCCCCTATTTTTACCCCTCCCGCGCTCAAGCTCACACACACACACACACACACACTCTCTCTCTCTCTCTCTCTCTCTCTCTCTCAAAAATAAACATTGTTTTTAATATGGAGAGGAATAAATGAATCGTGTGTTGAATTGGAATCAGCAAGACTTCCGTGAACCGATAAGTTGCAATGTTTATAAACAAAGAGAAAAATTGTAGATGTAAACGTGTGTTTGTACAAACATCCATATAATTCGCAGCTCTGTCTAGTGAGAGGGCCTGAGAGGAGTGACACCCCAACAGCAGTGAGCACACTGAGAACACACATCCTGGTTTCTAAATTCCATCCTCCACAGAAGGAACCAGAGTTCTTTGGCAAGATGTTCCCAGGGCTTGGGCAGGGAGAGGACAGGATGAGCCTGGGACACCTTCCTGTGCCCAGAAGTACTGAAGGGCTCAAAGCATAACTGGGACATGTCAAAAGGACGTTACCAGCTTGAAGCTCCACCCCCCCCACTGGCAAATCAGAGGTCACAATTATTGTCACAAGTTATAATCACAGAATAAAATAGGAAACCACAAGTCCACGCATATTCAGATACTTACTAGGATAAAATATTTGTAAGTTGAAAGTTTGATGAGAAATAGTCTATTTGCCTGGTTTTAAAGTGCCTCACGCAAGGTTCCCGTAATCACTAAGGGAAGAAGAGTGAGTCCCCAGGGGAGATGCGGGCAGACACCACGGTAACCAAACAATCTAATCGGACACCATCACTCGTTGGCTCAATCGTAGTCCTGCACCGCTGACAGGGTGGGACGGGCAGACGGCACGTCAGTTGTGCGATTCTCCTGCCGAAGAAGCATAGCCTGCCTCTGATCACGAGGAAAACTCAGACATCCACGTGGAGGGACTATGTACAGAAGGACGGGCCCAGAACCTTCACAGGTGTCAGGGTTTCAGCTGTCAGGGAGAGGCCAAGGAATGTTCTGGATCTTCAGAGACTAAAAAGATGATGGCACAGATGTGTGGCCCTGGGTTGGATCCCATGCACAGTACTGGGACAACCAGAAAGTCTTGGATGTAGTCTAAGACCAGATGGCGATGACCCTACTTTGGACGAGGTGTTATGGTTATGTCAGAGAACAGCCTTGTTTGGGTGCAGGGTAGAGCCCTAGGTCAGCAATTAATTCACAAATGCTTCAGGGAGAGGTCCTGTATCATTCTTACAACTTTTCCGTAAGCTGGAGATTGTTAGAAAACACGAAATGTATTTTTTTTAATTTTTTTTAATGTTTATTTATTTTTGAGACAGAGAGAGAGCATGAACGGGGGAGGGGCAGAGAGAGAGGGTGACACAGAATCGGAAGCAGGCTCCAGGCTCTGAGCCATCAGCCCAGAGCCCGACGCGGGGCTCGAACTCACGGACCGCGAGATCGTGACCTGAGCTGAAGTCGGACACTTAACCGACTGAGCCATCCAGGCGCCCCCAAGATGTATTTTTAAGGATGTTATGGGAAGAAGCATAAATTCTCTCTTTGACCCCTCTTAGCTTGAACTGCCCAGCGGAGCAGGCTCTAGCCTGAGGCAGCCGAAAGTCTTACCATTGTGCCTGTAGGGTGAGGCCTGAGGGGACACTAGGAGGACACCAAGAGCATCGGCTTCTCTTTCAAACAAGAGGGCAGAGGAGCTGGTCCCCTTCCTTGTGTAACACAAATGTATGCCAGAGAGTGGAGGCCACTCTTTAAATGTTCTGTGAAAATGCACAGGGAAGGAAGTTCTGCAGAACTGGAAACATTGGAACATGAACCATAGTGGTGAGCAGTGTGGAGACAGAGCAGCCTACATGAGGCCTGGAGCTGGCCTTATGCCTGTTGTGAGCTGAGAGTTCAGGCCGGTGTGGGACACAGTGGAGGTCATAGGCCTTTCTGAAATGGGAGTTGGAACCAGTCATGACAGCACAAGTTAGGAAGGGGCTGTCCACTCTGTGAAGGGGACTTGGAGACTCTGCCCACCAGCCTGGTGGTGGAGCTCAGAGAGCAGCCATCCCAGACTGGGACAGGACAGAGAGTTCTAGGAAAATGCAGAACCAATGGAATATAGGATGCATTCTACTAGATCAAAAACTGTACGGAGTGCCTGTCGGAAGATGTAGGAGGCATTAGCTATAGGTACAGAGGAAACTCAGCAGGTGAAAACATAAAGGCAAATGTTAACTCCAGGAAAAACAAAGAAAACAATCTAAACAGAGTTCACTACTTGGCCCAGCAGTGAATGGTATTTACATAATTATAATAGTGCAAACAACAGTAACAAAAAAAAAAAAAAAATGAAATAGTTCACTTGGGAAGGTGAAAAAAAAGAAAGACTAGGAGCTGAGGGTGCTGGTGAGAGCTCCTTCAGTGACATCTCATAATGTCTAAATCTGGTTTAAAAAAAAAGCGAGGGCATGTAATTTAAAAATGTGGAGAAACATCAGACAAGAAACAGCTGAAAGAATTGAGAGAGGCTGACACCAGACCCTTGGACCCAGGGTCCAGAATGGGACTCAGGGACCACTACGGACTTGTTGAAAGTGGCCTAACTTTTTGGCTCCTTCTGTTCCTTTTACCTATGTATCTGTCTTTCTTTGGTAATAATTAAAACAAACAAACTGGAACTCTAAACTGAAAATAACAAAGAAAAATGAATTCATATTCCCACCATAAAATGCCACAGTTTGGGACATTAAAGAACAGACTTTGACTAAGTCATTGATTAGAAAAGGAATTAAAATGGAATCACAAAATCTTTTAATGAGAATGATAATGAAAACACTGTTAGTCAAAATTCCTAGATGCAGCTGACGTAGTACTCAGACTTTTATAGCCTTCGGTTCCTATATCAGAAAACAAGATAGTGGTTTTTGCCGAGTGAGGAAACTATAGATATTTTTAATTTCTTCTTTGTGCTGACCCGCACTTTCTAGTTTTCTAAAGAAGCTGCTTTTGATTTTGTTGACCTTCCCTGTTGTTTCTTCTGGACCATTCTGGCCAGGAAGAACCCCCCCCCCCATTCCCCATAGGAGCTTCTGTGGGGTCAGCCTTGTGGGCTATCCAAGAACTATTCATTCCACGTGGCTGAGATTGTGTGTCTGCCTTCCCTGGGATGGTCAGGGGCCAGGGTTATGCAGGGTCACCCATGGGTCCCAGCATTCAGCAGGCAGTTAAGACCTGCAGAGTGGGGGGTCAGCCAAGGTGATGCTTGGGAAGCTGAGCAGAGCACCTGGCCACAGGACACGCGAGTCCCACTCTGGCTGCCATTGGGAATGAGGGGGCGAGCCCAGCACAGTGCTGCAGGGGCTGACTGCCTCACCCTGTGCCCCTAAGTCCTGCTTGTCACCCCTATGTACCCGTCTACTGCCCAGGAACTGCCCTTGTCTTCCTCCAGGTGGGAGGAGGGAAAATCAGGGGCCCCTTGCCCCAACCACCCACCCCATGGTTCCATGGCACTGCCGGCTTGGTGGGTCCCACCGTGGCGGGCCTGGTCTCAGCTGCCAAATGAAGCTGGATGGGGCAGCACTGTCACTGCCCACCCCCTGGGAGCCTGGGCAGGGCATTAGGGCCGTCGCGCCCAGGAGCCAGGTGTTTGCTATGTCCTGCCTGTAAGCCACAGCCAGGGCGGGAGGGGGCCTGGCCCAGGCCCCAGGCCCCGGGTTGGAGAGACCAAGCCGGCTCTGGAACCCTTTCCTCTGGGAGAAACAGCTCGGCCAGCACAGAGCACATTGGGGATCCAGGAACAGCAGCAGGAAAGGTGAGCAGGGGTTGGACCCAGAGCAACCCCCCCCCGACCCCCAACAGGGGCTTTGAGCTCCAGGGCTTGCTGGTGTGCTCTAGGGATGTGTCCTCAGCTGGTGGGGCCCTCTGGAGAGGACTCAGCCTGGAGGAGTGCAGAGAGAGCCTGTGTGGGCGCTCTGCCCTGCAGCCCCACCCCTGCCTGCAGGACCCTGTCCCCCGAAGCATCCTGTGCTGCTCTGGAACGTACACCTTGCCGGGCATGGCCTGCCCGGGGCCCTGGCCATACCCCACAGATCACAGGGTGGCCGCCTCATGCCTGTGCCCTGTAGCCCTGGGCCAGCCGGGGGCCCCCAAGTCAGAGCATGTGGCCTCCACGTAAGCCAAGAGGGGTGGGGGCACAACGCTGCAGGGCGGAGGGGATATCAGGGCGGAGCCGGGGCCTGGACATCACCAGCATCCTTCAAAGACCCGCCCCCACGCCCCACCCCCGCCTCTTTGCCCTACAGACACTGCTGAGCCGGGTGGGCACTGGGGACCCGATGGGGGCAGGAAGGGCAGGTTCTTGCCTGCAGGAAGTTTCCCACTGGCACCTTCCAGAGTCGGTCCTCCCGGGGCCGGACTTACCGCAATGCCGCTTATGACCGTCGGGCCACGTGGCCAGAAGTGGGATCTGGGTGCCTGGGGCTGTACGCACACCCCAGTATCGCACCTTCGAGGCACTGAGTGGGGAGGTGCTATGGTCGCCGTGTCAAAGCAGAGCACGGCGAGGCTCAGGGTGCCCCCGACCTGCCCGGGGCACCGTGGGGTGAGCCGGTGGGAGCCTGCCGCAGGGTTCAGACAGGTGATGTGGTGGTGAGTGCTCCGAGCGCCCCGGTGAGTGCTCCCAGCATCCGGGGAGGGGCAGCAGGGAGCCCCTTGAGACAGCCATTTCCCCAAGCGGCTGTGTTCCCTCCCCATTGTGGAGGGAGAGTCCCACCTGCTGGGCCCCCACCCCCACCGAGGTGTCCCCTCTCTCTCCTGTATCTGCCCTTCCCCACAGCAGCAGGACACAGCCTCGTCTTCCCTCTCTCGGGCCCCCAGCCCCTCCGGCTGCCTCCGTTCGGCCCTTCCAGCCACACGACCCGGGCGCCAGCACTGTCCTCCCCCTCCTCCGCCCCCCACCCAGGCTCTGGAGTGAGCCTCCCCTTGCCTGGTGCTATCTGCCCTCTGCCTGTCACCTGCCCCTTGCCCGCCAGGGGCCCTGTCACTCTAGCAGTGAGTGGTGAGTAGACAGACTCTCATTAAATCCTGGTGAACCGACTGACCAGCTGACAGAGGTCCGAGGAGGCACGTTGCCTCAGGCCCAGCCACTGGTCTGGCCAGGTGTCCCCAGGTGCTTCCTCTTGTCTGACAGGCACCGCCCTAACGGCCCCCAAACTGCGGGGGCCCTAAGACCTCTACCTCTCTGGGCCCGAGGTAGCCTCTCCAGGAGACAGAGAGGCCAGGTTGAGTTAGGGTTCGAACCTACTGCAGAGGAGGCGAGAGGACGCCGCACACCCCAGAGGTGAGGGGCCACGGGGGGGGGGGGTGCTCCGGCAGGGAAGGGAGAAAGGGGAGTCATCCTCAGAGCGGCAGAGTCCCAAGATGAGGAGGGCAGCTGGCGCCCCCCTCCGGAGCTCCCTCAGTGCTCCCTATAGGGTTTTAGATGACTTAGGAGGGTTCTGTCAGCACCTGGCTGGTGGGGGGGTGGGGAGTAGGGCCGGCACCCCAGGCCTGGTCACAGCACCCAGCCCCTCCAGGGCCTCCTCCCGTGCCAGGGGGACCCAGGTCTGCCATCTCCCACCCCAGGCCCCTGGGCTCCTCTCTCCTGGAAGCAAGGCCACAGGCTCCCCTCCCTGAAAATCATAAACTGTAAATCGGAGGCACGCTTGGTTCCCCGAGCAGGCCCCCTCCCGCCCTCCTGCCGTCATTCCTGGCAGGCGGACCAGTGAGCTCACTCATTACATAAGGCATGTGAGCTATTTCTTGGGGGCAGGAGCTCCCCCTACACGGGGCTCCGTTTCCCCTCTCCAGCTCCAACCACAAGCCAAGGGGGTCTGGGCCTAAGAGGCAAGACCCCCATGTTCCCAGGGCCCCCTCACCCCGTGCGGGAGGAGGGGCTGCTCAGCCCAGGTCCCAGCCCCCACCCCTCCAGGAACAGGAGACCGAAGGTCCTCCCTGAGCGGCACCCGGAGGGCGGTGGGCAGCGACCCAGCCCCAGCCAGATCTCAGGCATAAGGGAAGGGGTCCCAAGGGCATCACTGGCTGCTGCGTTTCAGTCATTGCTCCCAGGACGGGCACAGGCGTTCCTCTCTCTCTGGATTGGGGGTCGCTCCCGCTGGCACCCCCTCCCCTCCCCCGGCCCCATCTGGTGCTCTTGGCCCCTCCGAGGACACCTGGATCATCCGAGGGCCCCAAGCCCAGCGACATTTCAGCCAGGACGTGTGCTCCTGGGAGGAGAGGCAACCAGATATCACTTTGCTCAGAACAGAGGACCCCCAGGGAAGGACCCAGGGGGTGGGGGTGGGGGGGCGGAAGGAGCCCCAGCAGGACAGCCATGTTTCCCGGAGGTGGGCCCCAGCCCAGGGAGCCCTCCGCTGGCTGCTGGGGGTCCTCCCAGGAGCCTCCGGCCTCAGCTGTTGGGGGACAGGGGCCCAGGGACCTCGGACCCCCTGCCGCACTTCCATGACCGACCTGGAACTGAGGGTGACCTGGAACCGGGGACTGAGGGTGACCCGTGAGGACACGGCTTGAAGGGACCGACGGGCAACATGTGCAGGGCATCTGGGGGGCAGGCAGTGAGGAGCAGGGCAGGGCCGCTCCCCGCTCCCCGCCTGGAAGGGGGGCCGTGGACGCGGGTGGGGTGGGTGTGCGGGCCGCCTGCGCTGTCAGCCCCGTGGTGGGGGGCTCCTCGGCGGGGAGGGGGGGGGGACACAGGGTGCTAAGCCCCTGTCCTCCCCACCCGCCCGCTTGGCCCTGCCTGGAAGGAGAAGTCGGGAGGACACCCAGCCACTCGCCGCCCTGCCCGCCGCCCGGAGGGAGGCCTCTGCGGCGATCGGGGCTTCCAAGGCGCCTCGCTGCGCCCTGCGAGGGGACAGGGGACAGGGCTCTCGGGCGGCGGGGACGCGGGGAGCCCGCAGGCCGGAAACAAGACCACGGCTCCTTTCTTTTCAGAGACTCGATTTCTTGGAACGCACACCCTTCGGGTTTGCTATTTTTACCCGCCCCAGCCTTCCGGTCTCCATGGCGACGCCTCCAAACAGCAGATTCCAGGCGGCAATGACGTCACCTTTCCCCTTCCTGCCGCCCAGGCCTCCGGGCGCTGCCGGGCCGACCCCGTCGCGCGCCCCCCTGCGCCCCGGCCGGGCCCCCACCCCCCTCCCCTCCCCCGGCCGTGGGGTCCCCCGCGCCCCCGCGCCCCTGCCCGCCCGCCGGCGGGGCCTTGGGGGGCCGCGCGGCCCGTCCCCGCAGGGCGGCTGTGCTGGAGCCCCCGTGGCAGAGGGCACGGGCCCAGGGCGGCCCTCCCTCCCGCTCCGGGATCCCTGCCATGCGGGCCGCCCTGTGGGAGCTGCGCGGGCCCTCGCGGCCGGGGAGGCAGGGGCAGGCCGGCGCCAGGCCTCGCTGGCTGCGGGGGTAGCAGCCCGTCTGGCCTGGGAAGCCCCTGCCGCTCCCTCGTCGGAAACCGGTGACCTACGGCAGAGGGGCTCCGAGGTGGCGGGAGAGCCGCAGGGGCCCGTGGCCCGGTCGGCTGAGCCCCTGCCGCTGTGCCCCTGGGCGTCCGAACCCCCTCCCGCATGGTGGCAGTCCTGTCCGGGCCTGTCGTGGGCCATGCGCTGCACACCTGGGTCCTGATCGGCAGTGGAGCCGTGCGGCCTCTGCTCCTGGGCCCGGGTCTCCTACCGGGGGTCAACCGCCGCGCCCGTGTGGGCCAACACTTTACCCAGCTGTCCCTGTAACGCCCAGCCTGAGCTCAGTCCTCGGCGCAAACCAAGCACAAGGACACTTGGGGCTGGAGGGCCAGCCATGTGCGACTGGGGTGGGGTGGGAGCGTGGGCTACCCGGGTCACCGCCCCCCACCTCCCGTGAAACACCCTCCCCCCTCCGGGTGCTAGCGCCACACTGTGGACTCACTTTCTCCACAGTGGTTGAGGAGTCTCCTCGGTGGCTCGTGGGCTGGGAAGCGCTGCGTGGGGTGGGGGGCACCACACCCCTGCTGTGGCCTGCTGGGGTGCGGGGGTGCCGGGGGGCCCCACCCCCACCCCCACCCCCACCCCGAAGCAGGGCCCGCCCCTCCCCGGCAGCCCAAGGGGCGGAGACAAAACAACCCCGGCCCCACCCCCAGCAGCCTCCCCCACCCAAAGCAGAAGCTGGGCCTGAGGTTCAGAGAGGGGAGCAGGACAGGCAGGGCAGAGGGGGCGACGTGGGGGGCGTGGGGGCCGGTCCGAGAGTCGGGCCGCGCTGCATCGGGCCAGCGTCCAGAAGGGCAAAGAAGGTGCTCACAGCAGCTACCCCGTCGGCTGCGGTCTCTGCTCCCAGAAACGGTATTGAAACAAGGTGGTTTCGAGGCTCACATTCCTGCCCTCCTGCTCCATGTGAGGTACGAAGCCCCAACTCGCCCCTGTCTGACGTGGGCAGGCCGCTCGCAGGCCCGGGCACGAGGCAGGCAGGTGGGCCGCCCGTCTCCGGAGCCCCGCACAGACGCGTTCACAGAAAGGTGTGCAGGGAAGCAGCCAGCCCTGCAGGTGGGCCTCGTGACCCACTGCACCCACCCCTGCGAGCCCGTCTGTCCTCAGGCTGTGTCCCAGGGGCCCTGCCCGTGCTGGGGGCCCCCTGGAGTGGGGGCGGCTCTAGCCGGAGGTGGACGGGGTTGTCCCCTTAAGCACCAACTCCAGCGGGCTCTGTCCGGGCAGAAGACAGGAAGGGGTCACTGGGTCTGGGGAGCTGTTGGATGCTGAGGGGCCTGAGAGCAGGCTTCATGCGGAGGGTGTGAAATTTGAGGACAGACAGCTCGTGGCCCCGGAGCAAGCGGAGTCTGGGCACCCCCGGCACCCGCAGGCAGTCCTGTCCGTCTGCCCTTCTGCCTCGCGCTCTTTACGTAACAACGCAGGCTCCCGGGACCGCCACTGCCCCTACCCTTTCCTCCCGACCTGACCGTTTGGGCTCCTGCCGGGCCCCACGCGAGGCCCCTGGTCTGAGCTCCGGTCAGCCAGACGCGTCCTGCCCAGGCTGAGATCCAGGAGGAGGTCAGGGGGCTCTGGCCCTGAGGGGCGGTGGTGTCCACGGGGGAGACCCCATGCCAGGCATGAATGTGGAATCGATTTCTTCCACCAAGTTTATCAAGGACCTGTATTTACTGAGAGATGAGCGGGAAAAAGTCCTTGTTCTCAAGTGCTTACAGTTTCATGAGAGACAATGAAAAATTAAATTTCCGTATGTTTTATACGAGATGGGGACACACAGTCCTACAAAGAGTAGACCAGAGTGAGGTAGATGGGATGCTGAGGGGGCTCCTTATGAAGTCCATTTCAACAAAGCCCCAAAATGGGTAAGGAATGAGCATTCTGGGTGGAGAACAGCAGGTGCAAAGGCCCTGAGGCAGCAGCTCTGGTCAGGGTCCACGTGGAGGGTGGAGGGCACTGAAGTAAGGAGGAGGAAGAGGTGTTCACCCCCAGCATTGCTCCCCCAGGGACAGGGTCCTAGGGGGTACTGTGTTGAGCCTGAGAGCCCCCCCCCCCCACCTCTGTCACTGACAGGCTGGGGCAGCACAGCTTCCGGGTGGGGCGAAGGGAAGGGAAGTTCAGCAAACAGCACCCCCTGCCTCCACTTTGCTGCTGGAAACACTGAGGACTGGATACGGACAATAGATTCCGAGTGGCCGAGGCTACTTTTCTGAATGCTGTGTCCCCAGGCTGGAGTAACAGGCAAGAGGAAGTCCCTCGCCTGGCCCCGGCCAGGCCCCTCCGCGGTCCCTGGGCAGCCCCTCCCCACCCTGCCCAGGGACCCCCTGCCGGCTGCCCTGCCCGTGACTTTAGGAGTTGGCCATGGGGCCAGAGCGCCTGGGTACGGGGTGCAGGCTGCCTGGCCCGCCACCCCCAGGGCCATCTCCCACAGCCCCACGGACACGGCAGGGAAGGTCCCGCGGCCACGGGCCTGGCATTGGCCTCTGCCCAGCACCTTCCACAGACCGCCCCACCTCCAGGCCGAGCGCTGCCCAGAGGCTCTCATCTCCGTGAGTAATGTTTAACTTGGAAGGGCTGCCGGGGAGAGGTTAACAAGTTTGGATTGGGATCTGCTTGCAGGAGGGGGAGAGGGAGAGGGGAGGGGGAGAGGGCAAAGTTGAGAGGGAGGAAGGGGGGCAGGAGGCGGGGCTGCGGGCCGGCTCTCACCGGGGGGCAGGGCTTGAAGGGCCCCTCCCTGGGATCTCCCCCCTGCGAGCCGGGCCTGCCAGCGGCTCCTCCCCGGGGAGGGGGGCTTTGAGGCTGAAGACACACCCTGGGCAGCAGGCTGAGCCCCTCTGGGCTCGGTCTCCCCCACGGGAACCCCGCGGTCAAAGCTCCGGGGGAGAGAGAGCACGAGGAGTGCACACACACACACACACACACACACGGGCCCGTGTGCACGCACCAACACACGCTCAGGAACACGGGCTGTGGGCGGAAGGGCCCCCTGCGGAGCCAAGGCTTCGCCGCGAGGGACCCAGGGAGCAAGGATGAAGCCTGGCCGGGGTGGGGGTGCCGGGCAGCAGGAACACCGAGCTCCTGTCCTGCCCCCTCCGGCTCCGGTGTCCGCCGGCCACACCTGAGAAGGCCGAGGGGCGCTGGGGAGGACTCCACTCCCAGCGACCAAGGGGAGAGGCCTTCTGTTCCACCCTGTGTCGGGGACGGGCCACCCCGGGCCGCCGTGCTAGGCGGGGTCTGCCTGCCTCCCCCACCAGGACCCTGCCCGGGCTCGAGCTCCCTCACACCAGGCAGAGCGCCCCCCCGCCCCCCCTTCAGCGTCTGTAAGACAACGGATGCCTTTTCACGAAGATGGCTCCTCAGGGAAAATGCACCCCTCTCCAACCTCGGGTAGTTTCTCCTGACCGGATTTACCCCTGGGGGGCCCAAACACCTGCTCTTGGGGAAGGGCCTACCCTGGCTGGTTGGGCCCCCCGGCACCAGGTGGAGCAGGGGTCTCACCCTCACGGAGTAACAGCAGTTGATGGAAGATGCTGGAAGGGAGTCCCTTTCCCGCCTTGGCCAGCCCGCCGGCCAGCCGCTGTTGTTTCTCTAAAGATAAACTGTTTCACTTTGAACTTCCTCCTTGAGAATTCTGAATTCGTGACCTGTCTTGTGAGCTTGGCAAAGCGCCTGGACAGAGTAAGGATATTCCGCGACCCCCCCCCCCCCCCCCCCGTGTGCGTGTGATTGCACGTCAGAGCCTGGGTCTCGGGGCGCCCTCCACCCGAGTGGTGGAGCCTGGGTCTCGGGGCGCCCCCCGCCCGAGTGGTGGAGCCTGGGTCTCGGGGCGCCCCCCGCCCGAGTGGTGGAGCCTGGGTCTCGGGGCGCCCCCCGCCCGAGTGGTAGCTGGCAGGGCACCTGGAACCCAGCTGGCGCTCTGCGGTCGGTGTATTTGCATCCCCTAAAATTCAAGGTTTCACCTTGAAACCTAAGCCCCCACTAGAGAAGTGAGGACTTTGGGAGGCGAGTAGCTTACAAGGGGGGAGCCCCATGATGGGATCAGTGCCCTCGAGAGGGGACCCCGGAGAGCTCCCTCGCCCCTTCTTCCGGGTGAGGACATAGCAAGAAGTCGGTCATTTGTGACACAGAAGAGGGTCCTCAGCAGACCCCGACCCCGCCGACACCCAGATCTCAGCCTTGCAGCCCCGGTCTGAGATAATCTGTGAGCAGCCCAGACGGACTGAGACAGCGGGCGTCAGCACCCCTGCCGGGGCGTGCTGGCTCTCAGGCCAGGCTGGGGAGGAATGGAGAGGCTGAGGCCAGAGGGACCCTTGCTTTCCCCGGAGGAGGGCGTTCTCAGGGCCCAGGCCCGCCCCCACCTGGGGTACAGAAGGCCCGGGTGGGGTGACGAATCTCTGGGGTTTCTCCCACCCTTAGCAGTGTGTCCAAGCACGTTGATAGGGGATTTGGGGACAGTCAGGAGCCCCTCGCTGGAGCCTGCAGCCTCAATGTGGCAGGAAATGCCCAGAGTGGAGACCACGGGCTCCTCAGGCTCCTGCCCCCCAGTCCACGGTGCTGCCCACCACACGTGGCCCCCGAGCACTCACTCTGTGGCCAACGGGCCCTGCACTTGGTTCCAGACATCTAGCGTGACCAGAGAACACGTGACAACACTCTCATCACGTACGTGCGGGTTCCTCGTTGAAATGTGATGTTTTAGGGATGTTGGGCTCAAATGAAACACGTTATTACAGTTAAT
Source organism: Panthera leo (assembly GCF_018350215.1). NCBI lineage: Eukaryota > Metazoa > Chordata > Mammalia > Carnivora > Felidae > Panthera > Panthera leo. Next base: position 1,037,902 of record NC_056686.1, on the reverse strand, counting down.
TTCGCCTACTTTCTTTCACACTTCCACGGGGGCTACTGTCATTTACGGTGACCTGGGAGGAGGGGCCGACAGGGGGACAAAGGCCGCGATGGCAAGGGCAGGTCTGAGGATGGGCACATCAGGGACAACTGACCAGCAGAGAGAGGACAGTGCCTGCAGGTGACAGCAGGGGACGCCGGCGGAGGTGGCGAGGCCCAGGTCTGTTTCACAGGACTCCGTGCTGCGGGGCATCACCACCACTTGAGTACAGGTCCCTCACCAGCTATCCCCGGAAGCCCCGGCCTGTGGGGACAAGGGCAGCTGGAACCCACCCCAGCTGGCCCTCTGCCACGTGCCCACCAGCTCCAGGCCACTCTGGGTGGTCAGGGGGCCTGGGGCTGTGGCCCTCAGGGAAGGCTGCCCAGCAGTGGCAGGCATCTGGGGCCTCTCTTTGTCCCCAGGGGGCCCCTGTGGCCTGAAGTCCTGGCAGATCTTCCCTCCCTGTCCACATGGCTTGGTGGCTTTTTCTTTGTACTGCCCACCCCCCAAAGCCAGATGCTCTCGTTCCGTGGGGAGGAGGTGCTGCTTGTTGGCGGCTGTGGGGGGGGGGGGTGTCTGGCCATCCTAGGAGGTGGGGGGTTGGGCATCCTAGGAGGTGGTGGGGGGGGGTTGGGCATCTTAGGAGGCGGTGGGAGGGGCTGGGCATGGGTGCAGAGCAGGGGGGACAGTCAACTCCCCAAGGGTCTTGGGGGAGGCGGGTGCAGCAGAGGGCTCTCCAAAGCTTAGGAGCCCCCAAACGGGAGGAGTGGGCCTCACGCTCTGCCCGGCCTTGGGCACCCAGCTCCGCCCCTCGCGCTGTGGCCCCAACCACTCCTATGCCAGGCCCCCAGCTGCCGCTGAGGCAGCGAGACCAGGAGCCCAGACAGCAGTGAGGGGGCGCTGCGTTCAAGCCCCAGCTCTGTGCTCACCGTCCCGTGGTCTAGGACTAAGGGACGGATGGCTCCTGGCCTCAGTAGGCCCGTCTGTAAATGGGGCCGAATGACGGCACCTCCCCCGCGGGGCTGGACACGGGCGAGCAGGCTGGTGCCCCCGAAGCGAGAGCTGGGCCTGAGGCCCCTGGCCCCTCAGTGGGGCTGCTCGCAGGGCAGGTTGTGGGAGAAGCAGACACTGACACAGTCTCACCTCTGTGGCAGAGGGTTAGGGCTCTGAGAAATCAGGGACCTGTCCCTGCCTCCACCCCAAGCAGGGCCTCGGGGGTACCATCCCCACAGCTGGGAGACCGGGGGGTGGGGGTTGCCGCTCAGGCCCCAGCTGCCTGCCCTGCCCTCCACGAAGGGGCGGACGATGACCGAAGGGGCCAGGCACGTATGACCCATGTGCGCCGAGGCCGCTGGGCCGCCTGGCGTCTGGCGGGGGCGGGGTGGCCAGCAGCAGAGACTTGCCCAGCGATGCGTTAGCAGAGTGCGGGCCACACGGAAGCCCCCACACTCCCCGTGGGAACAGAGGGAGGCGGCGTGGGAGGAGAGGGGCTGCTGGTGGGGCCTCCGCGGTGGCCGGCTGGTTCTGCCCTCCCAGCTCCACCGGGGGGGGGGGGGTGGACAGGACCACCTGTGCCTCCCCGCATCCCCAACAACAACCCAAAAGGAGTCCTGTGTTCCAGATCCCAGTGCCCTTCTCCCTCCCCAGCCCCCTCCCTCCCCTCTGGGTGTTTTCAACCATCATGCACCCCCTCCCCAGGCTTCTGAGCGGCCAGCTGGGCCTGAAGGTGCCTCAGGGACTGGGGGGGCCGGCTGTCTCCCAGGGCTGCCGCTCCAGCCAGGACCCCTCCCTCCGCATCCTGGACTGAGGGCTGGAGAGGTGAGGCCCCGGGGGAGACAGCGTGACCCAGGCAGCGGGAAGGAAGGACAGGCCCATTTCAGTGGCCCAAGGGGACTTGGGGCGGCTGCCTACGTGGGTGCCCCCCCTCCCCCGCTGCTTGGCCCCGGGCGGGTGTGCGGCCAGTTCAGACAAGGGATTCTGCAGGCCGGTGTGCCAGGGCTCCCACCGGCCGGACGGCCCCTGCAGGCCTCAAAAGGGACCCTCAGGAACCAGGGCTGCCCTCTGGCCTGTGCAGGGGCGAGGGGGTGTTGCCAGGCCCTGGAAGGTCCAGGCAGCAGAGTCGGAGAAGCTCGGCGCCTACCTGAGGCCCAGGCCCCGGGGCAGCGGTAGCGGGCGAGGCTGGGGCTCCTGCAGCTCCGGCTTCCGGAAGGGTGAAGCTGAGGGGTCTCAGGTCAGAGAGCCAGCCTGGCCCCTCCTGCCGGCCCCCTCACCGGGCCAGGCAAAAACCCTACCAGCTTCCTGCTCCAAACCTGGCAAGCGGAGACACAGACCCTCTGCTGGGGACTAGTGTCCCTCACTGTGCCGCGAGCTGATAACCCTGTGACCCCTGGTGGCAGCCTGGCCCTCTGGTTGGTCAAAGGGTCCCAGTAAGACTCAAAGGCTGATAAGTAACTCCAGGTGCCTGGCCCCTGGGGGTAGGGGTAGAGGAGAGAGGGGGTTCCCCCTGCCCGTGCCCAGCAGCCCTGCCCCCAAAGACCTCTACCTGTCATTGCCAGGGAGGTCAAATAACCATCCACTGACCCCTGACCCAGCCTCTCTGCCCTCAAATGGAGGAGGGGGCCAGAGAAGAAGGGTCAGGGTTGGGGCAAAAAAGGAGGAGGGGAAGAAGGAGAAAAGGACAGAAAGGAAAAGAAGTCAAGTGGGAGGAGGTGCATAACGGAAAGGGGAGGGGAGGAGGGGTGAAGGAGGAGGGAGGGGAGGAGAGAGGGAGAAGGGGAGGAGGGCAGGGAAGGGGAGGAGGGAAAGGAGAGGAGCACGGAGAGGGAGGAGGGGGAGGAGGGGAGGGGAGGAGAGGGAGGAGGGGAGAAGCGGAGGGGAGGAGGCAGAGGAGGGGAGGGGGAGAGGGGAGAGAGAGGAGGGGGAGCAGGGAGAGGGAGGAGGAGGAGGAGGTGGAAGGGTAAGGGGAGGAACAGGGAGAGGGAGGAAGGGGAGAAGGGGAGGAGTGAAGGCCCAGGCTGAGGCCCAGCAGCTCCTCTGACAGAGACCCCTCCCCCCCACTGTGGGCCCCAGCAGGTGCCCCAGGAGCCAACTCAAGGACACCTCCAGGGAAGCGGATGACAGCTTTCCAGGTCAGAGCTCTTTCACAGCGCCAGGCTGGAAATTGGCCTCACAGAAACGGGGGCTCGTGGTGGCCGCGCAGCCATGGCTCATGGTGGCCGAGGCCGGGGGCCTGGAAGGCACAGGGACCTGCCGGCATCTCAGGAAGTCAAGGCCCCGGCAGGGTTGTCCTAAGGAGGCAGCAGGTGGGACGAGCGGTCCCTGTGGAGAAGCCACGCCCACTCGGGGGAGGCCGGGGGAGGCCCCTCGCTCCTGGGAGTGGGTCTGACCCCTGTCACCCCGGCCTGGGCGCCCCCCGGGACATTCGTGAGCTTGAGGCTGAGCTGGGCCTGTTCCGGGCCATACTCTCAGGCGGCAGCGGCCTCCTCTGCTCTGGGGGGTGGTCAGCAGGCAGGGGGTGAGACAGGCGGGTCGGGGATGCCCAGTCGCCCCCGACTGACCGCACCGCACCGGGTGCTGAAGCAGACGGTGTCCCGACGCTGCCGCACAAATGACTGGGGGCTCAGAACCACAGAACTAGTCCGTGCTGGCACAGTCTGGGGGCCACAGTCCCCACTCACGCTGAGCAGGGCCGCCGTCCCTCGAAGGCCCCGGGGAGGACCTTTCCTGCCCCCGGGCCGCGTCGCTCTGGCAAGCTTCCCTCTTCCCACAAGGACACCAGTCGGGGTGGACTGCGGGCCCACCCTGACCCAACGCAGCCTCTTAACTTGATTCCGTCCGCGGAGACCCGGCCTCCAGATCGGGTCCCATTCGCGGGTTCCCAGCGGACGCAGAGTTTGGTGCAACGTGGCTCGACCCCCTGACGTGACCCCTGCTCCCCACAGGAGGAGAGCCCACCCCTGGCTCACACTCAGGGTCGGCCGAAGAGTCCCGTCTGGGCCCCCTTTCGGCCGGCCCCGCCGGAGGCTCTGGGGACACGGTGGGGGCAGACGGCAGGCTGGCCCTCCGGGAAGGTAGCGGCACCCCCGGCCTCCCGCCCCCACTTGTGCGGTAGGAAAAGCCAGCAGCGGCCACCCGGTGGACGGAGGGCCTGTGGAGGAGCTTCAGGTGGCTCAGGAAGGCTTCTTTGCGCGGGGGTGGGGGTGGGGGAGTGGGGGGGGGTGGGGGCACCAGAGCAGAGCCCGAGGGTCAGCAGGGGGAGCCAGTGGGGGGCAGAAGCCTGAGCCGGAGACACAGGGACACAGGCAGGGCCGGTGTGGCTGTGCAGAGGGCGTGGGCGCAGGACGGAACAGGGGGCGCGGGACGCGGGACCTCACGGCAGTGACAAGGTTCTACGGGACGCCGGGACGGGGTGGGGAGGCTTGGAAGCAGGGCTCGGAAACTTGTCCCGGAGAGAGGTGGGGGCTTGGAAACGGGGCCGCGTCTCTCCCGTGCCAACGCCCCAGCTGTTTCTTGGCTTTTGGGCTCGTAGAGCGGGGGCTGCAGCCCGCTGCCCGCTGCCGGGTCCCGGCCGTCCGCGCCCATCCCTCTGCGGCCGGGAGGGGACGCCTGGAGGAGGCCGCGCACGCCCTTGTTCCAGAGCCGGTGAGCGGGCCCCACACACCCACTGCCGCCCTACAGATCCTGCGATGTTTCCCAGGCAACTGCTTCAATCTGGCCCGTCTACCAGGCACTCCGCACGCCCACGGATGCCTCTGCCTGGCTGCGGGCAGGCTTGCCAGCCTGGCACACGCCGGCCGGCAGGTGTGGTCCAGCGGAGCCCGCCGCCTGGCTTCGTCAGAGGGCCGAACTCTGGGGAGGAGGCGGCCCGGCATTCCGGGCCGTCCTCACCTGGAGAGCAGGCACGGCCGGGGCGCCCCGAGCGGGAGCCCTGCTGTCCCGTCACGCGGCAAGGGAGGCGGCGGCCGCCGCCGCAAACACGCGCCGCCCACAGCCAGCGTCACCTACAAGGCCGTTCCGCTTTCCAGGGCTTTCCAGGTCGTGCCCGCCAGCTTCGGCCCCTGTTCCGCCCATCCGTGCCGTCCTGACCCCATTTGCACGGTGGCCCGCGGGCAGAACCGGCCCCCCCAAAATCCAAGGAGGGGGCGGGGGGCTTAGACCGCCCCAGCTTGTTCCGGGCCGGGACGTGGCTAGAGGCCTCGCGGGGCTCAAGCCCTGCCTCGGAGCAGGGTCTGATTGGGAACCTCGGCCGGGCTCCTGGGGACATCGGCGCCTGCGGGAGGTCGGTCTCGCTCCCCCAGAGGGAGCGAGGAACCCGCACCCACCTGGCTCTGAGAGCACCAGGAGCCGAGACCTGTGCTCCCTGGTGGCGGAAGGTGGCGGGAGCGAGGGGCCCCTGACCGCCTGGCCGCACATGTCCCACGCTGGACCCGGCACCCGGGAGGGGGTGGCACTGGCCCATCACGCACATGCCAGCACTGCCCTGCGGACGGAGCCGGGGAGAGCTCGGAGTGGGCCGCTGGCTGCGGGCTCCCGCACCCCTGCCCCGCACTTGCTGCTTTGCCCGAGGGGGCCTCTTCTCGCGGAGACGGTCTTCGTAAACACGAATTTGGCTCGTATGGAACTTGTCTCCGCAGGGCGGGCATCCGTCACGATCAGAAATGATCTTCCAGTGAAGCTCCGCTCGCTGCCTGTCACCGCGGCGGGCGGCCCAGAAAACGTGAGCCCTTCAATCAAGTTCAACGTCCGACCTTCTCCTGTCCCACACCGCCGCTGCGTCGGGGGACCTGGCGCTTCCACTCCCCGCGCAAAAGGTCCCTGTGCGGGCAGGGGCAGCGGGCAGCTGTCTGTCGGGCAGGCGGTGGCAGAGAGGGGGAGGGGCAGGGCTTCCTGACAGGCGCCAGCACCTGCCCCCCGCCTGGCGGGTCACCCCGGCTCCGTCGTCCGTGGAAGCGTCCCAGGCTGTAGGCGCCGGCGGGATGGGGGGAGTCGATCCCCGGGAGCCGGATGAAACCAGGGAGGAGGAGCCCCCAGGAGGACGAGTTGTACACGGTGCTCTGGCTCCCGGAGGGCCTCTGCTCCCCAGGCGGCGCCGGCCTGGCCTGGGGACCCGGGCTTCTCCCTTGGCAGCCAAGGGCAAGCAAGGCCCCCTGGGCTGGAGAACGGGTGCCCCCCGCCCTTCTGGGCCCTAGGCCACAGCCAGGCTCTGTCAGGCCCTGACTCTTTCCCTGGGCTCGTCCTCACCGGGTCACCTGCCCTCACCGGGGGCACCAGTCCTTACCAGGGTGTCACCTGCCCTTACCAGGGGTCACCTGCCCTAACCAGGGGGTCACCTGCCCTCACCGGGGGCACCAGTCCTTACCAGCGTGTCACCTGCCCTCACCAGGGGTCACCTGCCCTAACTAGGGGGTCACCTGTCCTCACCGGGGGTACCTGTCCTCACCGGGGCACGACTGCCCTCACCAGAGGGTCACCCGCCTTCAACGGGGTCACCTGTCCTCACCGGAGACACCTGTCCTCACCGGGGGGTCACCTGCCTTCAGGCCAGGGCAGTAGTCTCCCCGCCAATGCCTTGCTCTGCCTTTCTTGGTCAGGAGCCCAGGCCGTGCGAGGTCTACAGAGGAAGGCACTGGAAGGGGCAGGAATAGTTGGGACACTGAACCCCGGCGCTCAGCTCCCGGGGAGAAGTCGGCGCCTTCCTCTGCCTCAGGGAGGCGTAGCGCCGGCCCTCCCGCGTGTCCCCGTGGCTCGGACTGCAGAAGTGCTGGTGTTTCCATCAAAGGCTTCGAGGCTGTGGAGGCTGAAGCCGGGCGCGTGGGAACCCCTGACACGAGCCGCTGGGCAGTCCCGGGGCTGCCGGGCTCCTGCGGCCTGCATGCCCGGGGTCCGTCTGGGCTTCCCCACCCTGGGAGCAGGCCCCACAGTAGGTCGCCTCCTCTAGGGACTCCTGGGACCACCTGCTTGCAGCTCTGCTGGCTTATGCACGTGGGGTCTGTTTTCCATCGGTGGGCAGGCTCTGGGGGTGAGGACCCTGCCTCGCTCCCCCGGGGGGCGTTAGTATCTACGACAGTCCCCGACACAGGTAGACATTCAGGGAGCGTTGGTGAACAGGCCCGTCCCCCCCGGGTGAAGGTCTGTCCTGGCAGCTGGATGAAGGGTGACCTTGACCTCGGGATGGGGGGCCTTGGGACTGGAGTGTGCAGTGAGGGGGGGGTGCCCAAGACCTGGGCTTGGCGGAGGGCAGGACCGTGAGGCGCAGAGGGGCCAGGGTGAGGAGGGTTGGAACTGGGCCGTGGGAGCCCTGAGGAAGGGGGTGCAAGAGCAGAGCCCCAAAGCCGCTGGGGTCCCAGCGCCTCAAGTGACATCCACGTGTCCACGGAGGGGAGCTTCCGGCCCCCCGGCTCCCTGTGCACTCCAGCCCCAGTGAGGTGGGGGTCACCCAGGGGCCCGTCTTGGGGCCCACGGGGCACAGGGCTCCGACGGAGCAGCAGCGGCGGAGGGTGCCTGGACTTTTGCTGCCACCAAGTGGTGGGCTGGGGGCTCGCCGGCGAGAGTCTCCGGGAGCCCCCACAAGCCTTCCCTTACAGGCCCCCTCCCCGCCTTGGCTGGCCACCTGGACCTTGTTGCCTCACTTTTCCCCCCCTTAATTAAAAAAAAAAAAAAAAAAAAAACAACAGGTTCCTCCCTTTATTAGGAAAACTCGATGGTCCTAAGGAGGCTAGTCCCTTTCTCCGCCTGGACTGAGAGGGAAGCTGAGGGTCCGAGCTGACCCCTGCGGTGGGAGGTGGGAGAGCCAGGGCGGGCCCAGGCGATGGGGCAGGTGGGCTTTAACTGAGGGTGGCTGCCGGGGGCGGATGCGGAGGGGCCCCTGGCCTGACTTCATGTACAGTTTCTCCTCCCAAACCTCTGCAGACCCCAAACCTACGGGGGGGCAGCGCGAGATGGGGTCCCCCCCACGCCCCTCTGCAGCTGGAAATCAGTTCCCTCAGTCCCACCTCTGGTTAGAGGAGGGACCCCTGGCCTCAGTCTCCCCAAATGTTGAGGTCAGAACCCCTTCCTCCCTGACGGTGTCCCAAAGGCGAGGCCGCCTCGGGGCCGCGAGGAGCAGGCTGTGGGGTGCGCTGGGGCGGGTGCAAAGCGCGGCTCCCAGCGCGCACAAGGGCGGGGTGGGGTCAGGTCGAGGAGGGGGCCCGGGTCTACGGCGCGCAGGCGGGAGTTTGGCGCGCGGGCCCGGGGCCCGGGTCCTGTCCCCGCAGGGAGGGGGCGGGGAGCCGGCGGGGAGCCCTGCGGGGGCCGGGGCCGGGGGCGGGGCCTGTCTCGGGGGCGGGGTCCGCGGCGGGCCGCCCACTTCCGCCGGACGCGCGGCTCGAGACAAATGGAGGCGGCGCGGAGGCCGCGGTTGGGGCTGCGCCGCCGGAGGCCGTCCTCGGGGGACGGGTGAGGCTGGGGGCCGCGGGACGGGGGAAGGGGGCGCGGGGCGCTGGGGGCAGGCCCGTGTGTGCTTCCCGGAACCCGGCTCGCTCCGCCCCCTCGGGGTTGTCACCCTCCCCCGCTCCCCCCCAGCCCTCCCCGCCCACGCCAGCCCCCTCCCTCGCGGGACGCACGCTCACTAGGTCTCCCCGCTCCAGCCCCCCACCCCCCCGCCGAGGTCTCCCCGGTCCCACCCGCCCTCCCCGAGCCCCCTCCCCACGGGCCCCCTGCGGAGCGCCCCCCACTGAGGTCTCTCTGCTCGCTCAGTGGCCGCGCGGGGCCCCCCCCGGAGGACGTAGGCGAGTGCGCGCGGCCGTGGGCGGAGCTGTTGCGCGCTGCGAGAGCGGATCTGAACCCCGACGGAGAGCTGCCGCCGCTGCCCGCCTTCCCCGGCCCGGTGCGTCGGGGGGACCCCCGGGGTGGCCGGGTGCGTGTGTGTCCCTGGCCCCGGAGGCGCCCAGGCACCAATGACGCGGCCCGTCGACCCCATTTGGCAGGAATCCGGACGCGGTCCCGAGCGTGCCGCGTCCCCCGAGGTGTTCACCGTGGGACCGCACACCTTTTCCTGGACGCCCTTCCCACCGGCCCCGAGCGGAGGCGGGGGCTCAGGCCGTTGCTACAAGCCGCTCCTTGGGGCCGGGGGGCTCCCGGGGTCCCCCGCCCGGTCCCCGCAGCGATGTCTGGGGCCTGAGCCCCGCGGGACCCCCGGCGCCCGGGAGCGACCGTGGGAGGCGGCGCCGACCCTGCGGACCTGCCCCATGTGCCAGACCGACTTCGCCCCCGGGTGAGTGCGCCCCGCCCTCGGCCTCCCTCCGCCTCTGCGGACCCCAGCCCTGTTTGGAAACCACAGCGGGCTTTAGGGGGTTAAGGGTGCCCGAGCTCAGTTGTGGGCCCTTCAAACAGTAGTTCGTGCGGGCGGAGTGCGCGGCGCGCAGGGACAGCACGCCTCGGGAGACGGGCAGGTCTGGGGGTCCGCCGGCCCTCTCCTCCCTGGAGAGGACGCCACGGCCTGGGGGGAGCACCGAACCTCTTCCCCCGCCTCTAAGCCGGTCCACCCTGACACAGGGTCCCTGTGGTGACTGCCAGACTGTGGGGTCACCAAGCAGTTTCCTGTGTACATAGTTCACTGTACCTTCCCAGTGGTAGGTTGGAGGTTTTAAAAATGACTTTTTGTGTCTAGAGGTGTTTTGTTCTTTAAAAACTCGATGTATATCTTTTATCTTTTTTTCTTTTTTTTAAGTAAGGGGAGTGGTTCCAATTTTGTTAAGATCTTAATCTCCAGACGCCCAGCTCCTGGGCCGTGTGTCACACAGTTCAGGACACAGACGTGGGGTTCACAGGGGTCAGGATTATCAAAAGGATCCCGGTCAAGTGAAGTGAACGGACAGCAGGTTCGGTAAGCGGACCAGCGCCGGACGTCGCGTGGCTGGGAGAACGGTGTCCTTAAGTCGCGGGTCATGTCCCTGGTCCACGGAAGCAAAAACAGCCCAGGACGGGGAAGGCAACGGAGCCGCTGATGACAGAGCAAACACCAGCAAACCTTATCAAAATAAGCAGCGCGGAGCCCCGCACCGGAAGGTCTTTAGAGCCGACCTTTTAATCAGAGAGACGATGTCCCGTCTGTGCTCGGCTGTCTGGGCTTCTCCAGGCTGCGCTTTGTATCACAACAAGCCTTTGAGAGCCTGGTGTTGGGGGTGGGCCCGGCACCCCTGTGCTCATCTCCTCGCGGAGCCCACAGGTCGGGCGAGGCAGTGGGTGAGGTCTCGGCAGGGGAAGCCACCTGCCGGGCAGGGAGAAGGGAGCCCGGTGGCCCACGGGAGGTTCCCTGGCTGTCGTGTGAGCGCCAGGTCTGCAAAGCGTCTGCGGACCCAGCCTTTCACCGTCCTGCCTGCCTCTTGCCAGAACCGATGTTTGGGGCTGGCTTGGCCGTTCTGACAAAGCAGTGAGCGCCTTTAAACCAGGGGTGCTCCTGATTTCCTGATTCATCCCCATCCGCAGAAACCCAAGGGCCGGAGGTACCATCGGGAGCCCCGGAGGGAAATGGTTTTCTGGAGAGCTGATGCGGTCGGGTGCCCCAATTGTCCTCCTGTTCTAGGGGGTCCTTTTTGTCCTTGGCATGCTGGCATTTCTGCACAGTCTAAAAAACAGACTTCCAGCGACGGAGACGTTACAGAAAAGTTCCAGTTTCGAGTTTTGTAAGCAGTTGAAGGAAGACTTGGGAGCGCGCCTCATTTTTCCCAAAGTAGGTGTCGGCGCGTTTGGGCTCACGTCTCCGCGCATCGGAAACACTGTGGCACGTTCTTCCACTTGACGAGGGAGAGGGTCCGTGGGCCAGAGCACAACCCTCAGGTTGTGGCTGTGACTGGGGACAACAGACATCCCGGGTCACTGGAAGCGAAGGCTCACGTCCTTTGTGGGATGTTCGGGGCAAGGAGACAGACTGGGCCTTGGGAGGGCCCGGGTTAGCAGGTGGACACGGTAATCGAACTGTCACATTGTCTTGTGACTTTTCTAGAAAAGCGTGGGCTTTTAGTAATTCTTGGGAATTTTTTAAATGTAATATCTTTCATTCAAAACCAAAAATTTTTTTTAAAGTAAACTCTACACCCAATGTGGGGCTCGAACTCACGATCCCCGACGCCAAGAGTCACACGCTCTTTTGGCCCAACCAGCCAGGCGCCCCACTTGGGAACTTCTCCCCCGGAAACCGAAGTCACGCATTGCTCTCCGTGTTTGTCCCCGGGGGGGGGGGACAGACGCCCGTAGCGATTCTGGCGGAGTATGTGCCTCGGGGAGACGGCGCCTGAGGACAAACTCGCCGATCTTCTCAAAGCCTTAGCGTTTTCCAGGTCACTCGGGGCACTGTTTTATTCTTCAGTGTGACAGACAACCACGTACTGGGTTCGCCAGACCGGGTGTGAGCCCCGTGCCCTGAAGATGTGCCTGTTGCCGTGCCCGGTGCCCCGTGTACTTTCTGATGCCCGTGAGTCACACACACACGCACACACACGCACACACACACACACACACACACACACACACACACACACGGTTGGGAAAACAGGCTCCCATGGGCCAGCTGACACGAAGACATGGAAACCGGAAGCTGAGCTGTTCCCTGTGCTCCACGAGAGCCTGGCTTGTTGGCGTCTTGCGGCTCCGAGGCCCCTCAAGCTGCCAGACACGGAGCCCGCTCTGTTTGAGTCGGCAGCCAGCGGAGGATCTTGGGCTGAGTCTCCTCTCGTGCAGCCGGGCCAGCTGTCCACACACTGGGTTCCCGTGGGACAGCGAGGCAGGCCTGTCTTGGGACAAGCTGCTGCAGGGACTCTGTAGAACGGGTTTGGCCGAGACAAAGCTCTTTGACCAGGGGGAGGTCCGAAGGGGCCCAGAGGGTACCTCCCGGACACCCCAGACAAGGTGGCCTGGTGCAGACCTTAGAATCTTCTGGCAGCCTCGGAGAGAGCCTGCAGGGGCCCCAGGGACTTCAGAGCACACCGAGCCGCCTACAGGGTCTGAGGGCGGCCGACGGCCACCAGAAGGGGCATGGGCTCCCCGAGCCACAGGGTGAGGGCGGTGCCGTGGCCTTCAGGGCCTCGCGGTGATGTCCCGGGAAAGGGCCTTTCCCCTCTGGCGGGTGAACTTGACCAGCTGACCAGGATGGCCCTAGATGTGGGCAGAGGAAAGGTCCCATCTTGGGAGGTCTCTGAGAGTAGAGAAGCCATCTGGGCAAATCCCCTCAGAGGCCATGTCCCACAGGCGTCTCCGGAGGTCCCGACAGGACTCAGGACGTTGTATGAGGCGGCCGTTCTGTCAGCCACTGATGGAGACCTGGGGAGCCCCCGGTGGGGAGGGCTGTTGGGGCAGGACCCGCGTCTTCTACTCTGTGAGGTGCAGGTGGGGCCTCGGCCGCCGTGACACATGCCTGGGCTGGGGCAGAGGTTGTGGGTGACGTTCGAGTCCCAACGTGAAAGGGGTCGTCATCCAGGCTGCCGAGCCCAGGGAGACGGAGGAGGCTGGGCCCGTCCGGAGCATGAGCAGGGCTGGACGAGGGGGGCCTGGTCCGGGGGCGGCCGATAGCAGGGGGCCCAGGAGCCGCGGGCCGGCCAGCCACCAGGTAAGGGAGACCCCACGCTGCAGTGGACACAGGAGCTTTGCTGCTTGCAGTCGGGGGGCTCAGCCCTCTGGGGGTGTGGGCACGAGGAAGGAAGACCGTGAGGCCTGACGGAGGAGCCGCTGACCCGTTCTTGCACCGCTGATGGTCTCTGCCGATCCCCTTTCCTGGGGACGGGCGTTCAGGCTCCAGCCCCGGCAGTTGGCTGGGAGCCGTGAGGTTCTCAAGCCGAGTCGGGGCCGGAATCCCCTGGGGGGGTTCGTTCAGACACAGGGTGCGCCCGCCCCCCAGCCTCAGAGGCAGGAGTCTGCGTGAGCCTCGAGAACGTGTCTGACGGACCCGTGGCAGGTGCACTGAGCGCCTGGGCCCAGAGAAACCTCCCCAAGCGACAGGATTGGGGAAGGGCCTTTTCTGGTTGGTGTGCGCCCCCCCCTCCCACCCCCCGGACCTTCCCCTGGGTTCTGACCAGCTGTGGAGACCGGGTCTCTCTCTGGCTGACCTTCGCTGTGCTTGTCAGCAGAGGGGAGGGCGAGAACGTGTGTGCTGGGCGCCCTTGCCTCTGTGTGAGTGACCATCTCCCTGTCGCAGGCTGGCCCAGCTGGACATCGACAACCACCTCGCTCAGTGCCTGGAGGAGAGTGCAGAGGACGTGGTGTGGTGACTGACCTGCGTGAGCCCCGCGGGCACGGAGGCCCTGACTCCACCTGCCAGAACCGTTTTGGAAGCTGCCTATTAAAAAACGTGCCCGTGTGGACTGCTGGCGTTGTAGGTGGTTCGTCTTGAGGCCGAAACACAGGATCCTTTCTGGCTTTCGGGAAGCAGGGTGCTTTCCTGGAGTCAGAAATGGGCAGAGCCCCTCGGCGGGAGGACCCAGGTTCGCGCAGATGAGCGGAGATTCTCGTGAGCGAACTAGGCATCTGTCCCAAAGTCGGCCGTGTCTCCAGACAGGTGGACAGGCAGGGGACAGTGCATTCTCCCGCCTCCGCAGACTCCGCTCGCACCGTGTTTTAATTCCCCGGATGAACCTGTTCCTTGCACAGCGCAGACTGCTCCAGGGTGAAGAGAATCACTGTGAGGCACCCCGGACCTCGCCGACGGGCAGCATCTCCTCCAGTGGGGAACTTCGGGGCAGGGAACGGGCCAGGCGCCACCGGCAGTGGGCAGGCCAGTCTGCCGGAACATTCTGCACCAGCCCTGTGTTCTGGCTTCCAGGGCAAGTGGAAAATGGGGCACGAGACTGTGTAGGTAGTTTTCCTTCCGGTGCTGGTGGCCCACGGGCTCTGGTGACCTCTTCGTCCCCACCACAGCCACGTGGCTGTAGAGCACCGGCAGCAGGAAGCGGGTCACACAAGCCATGGAAAGACCACGGAGGGCCCGGGTGACAGACACCACTCTGAAAAGACTACGTGGGACAGGACTCCAACTGTGGGAGCTTCTGGGAAAGGCAACGCCACGGAGACGGGAAGAAGACCACTGGGGGCCAGAGGATGGGGGAGGGGCCCGAATCGGGAGCCCGGGGGTCTCGCGGGGCCCGAAGGTACTTGGCATGAGCTAAAGTGGTAGATGCGTGTCCTGAAACGTTCTGTGCCAACCCGCGTGCTGCCCAGCACGGAGACGTACACGTGGCACCCTGGAGACGATGCCGCGTCCCTGCAGCCTCTCGGAGGGGGAGGGGGACCACGAGGGTGGGGGGTGCGGGGGGGGCTCTGCAGCTGCCCCGCCATTTCCACGTGAACCTGAAACTGCTCTAAATAAAGCCTGGTTTTGAAAAAACCGCTGCTTCCTAGAAACATCCACTGCTGACAAAAATAACAGCAAGTGTGTCCGCTACAGCCTGTGCTAGATGGGCAGAGTCCGACGGCCTGGGCCCGAGGGCGGCAGCATCGTCTGCAGGAGGCAGGCGGCCAGCCGCACGGCTCGCTAACCGCACAGACCACACGGGACAGCGCGGCGGCTCCAGTTTCCTCGGGCCAGCAGGACGCGCGCCGTACGGGGCCCAGAGCTGTTGGCAAATGTCAGGACGGCTGTCTCCGAGCCCTCCCTCGATCTGTCCCGCACCTTAATTTATACTTTGGCCACAAGCAGCACGCTGCACACGTTCGCACGTGAGCGGCCACACTGGTAACTGGGAAGCCGGTGGCACCGTGGCAGGGAAGTACGTGCTGTAAATGGGGACAAATCCGGGGCCCCTGCAGACGTTGTCCTTGTACCCACTGTGGCAGATGGCCCCCATCAGGATGAAGGGGGCTCTCAGGGGACGTTATCCCTTTCCTGGGCACGCTGGGGGTCTCACCCTCCCCAGGTGACATCCGCTCGTCCCCGGGCGCTGCTCACCAGTCAAGAGTGACCGCGTGGCCCTCCGACAGGAGCCGTGCTACTGGATGTCACCACCGGCTGTGACACTGAGACCCCGAAGTTGGCTCCCCCATCTGCTCTGCGGTCCTGAATTTCGGTCTTCGGAGGCAACACTTCCGGGTTGCGGTTGAGGTGCTGGTTGGGGCAAGTGTCCGTGTCGTGTAAAGGCTGCTCTGCAACCGGGGTGGGAGGGTCCAGAGGCCACGGGCGGCCGGGGGCTGTGGGTCGGTGGTGCCTCGCCCTGAGCACGCGAGTCGGCTCATCTGCCTGAGTCAGGGCAGGACGGGGGCACTGCCACGCAGGTGGCCCCTCGTTTCCACTTTTCCTACCACCATCTCCCGCCCCAAACCCCCAGCCGCGGGGTGCAGAGGCGAGCCCCGGTGCGCGGGGGATGCGGTGCGTGTGGTGACGGAGCACAAGTGGGCAGAGGGACACTCGGTGTGTCCCGCGGGTGGAAGAGGAGCCCTCCCACGCCCTGCCCGGGGCTCGAGCCACAAGGAGCGTGTCAGAGGCGGCTCACCTCCTTTTAGAAAACCTTCAGTTTGGCATTCATCCGAGGAGGAGGGTGATGGGCGCATGCCACCTGGGCAGGTTATGGGGGCAGGAGGTGGGCTGTGTCAGGAGCGTGCGTGTGGGTGTTCCAGACTTATTCCGTAAGCGGACGGCCACCCACACAGATCTGTTCAAACTTCCCAATTCTGAGCATCATTATTACTGATACAAATAGTTTTTAAAAAATTTAATACGTAAGACATCATGTAGGCGCTGCTTAGTGTTTTCAGAAGTATTTTGTGCGAGTTTAGTTCGATTTTCTCCCTTTTCTGTGGTCTTCAGGAGCTTCGGGGAGCAGCGTTAGAATCTAGGATCCTGGCCCCTTGCCATCCAATGCCCCACTCTGGGTGAGGCGTGCCCTCTGCATCAGCCTGCACCGCTGTTCAAGCACCTACGTGTTAAGGGGCTCATGGGGAGCTCCGTCGGTGAAGGGTCCGACTTCGGCTCACATCATGATCTAGCTGTTCCTGATTTCAAGCCCCGTGTCGGGCTCTGTGCTGCCAGCATGGAACCTGCTTCGGATTCTGTGTCCCCCTCTCTCTGCCCCTCCCCCCCTCACTGTCTCTCAAAAATAAACATTAAAAACAAAAGTCAAACAAAATATGTGTTGAATCTCAGCGACAGGAACTTACCGAATCCAGCCTCCTGCAGGTGCATGGCCCCGCCCGCTGCGGCCCGCCCGTGTGATGTCACCTGCCAGGCCGGGCAGGCGCCCCTGGCAGGAAAAAAGGCACCGAAGGCAGGCTTCGACATCATGGGCACATTTTATTCCTCAGGACGTTACAGGCTAACTCTCCTGGCGGAGCAGGTCAGTTCTGTTTCTGTGGAAAGTGTGCACCTTCGAAATCGTGGGGCAGTTTGTCCCTCGGACACGGTCACCGCGGCTCCTCCGCGGCGCAGGCACGAGAAGCAGGTTCCTCCAGCACGAAGCCGGCCGCGCGGGCCCAGACGCGAGACCGGTCCGCCCCGAGAAGCGCCGGCGGGACGCCCCCGTCCGCGGTCTCAGCGGCAAGCGTCCCTCCCTGGCCGCGCCCGGAGCCCCGCGCCCAGCCTGGCATGCATGCGCTGTGGTTAAGGATAGAGTGAAGGGGTCATTCACAGACGTGTCCATGACACAGAAGACGGCCTCACACGGACTCCTCGGTGGACAGCAGTAACGGGTTGATGTACTCAAAACCTTCAAACTCCGACTGGTCGATCCTCTTTATGACGTCCCTGGGTGCACAGAACGGCGCGGGCTTGGGTCAGCCCCGCCCCCGCCGGCCGCTTGACACCCCAGCAGCCTCCGCCCCAACCCCAATGAGGCCCCAACGGCCCCGCCCCCAGCAAGCCCCGCCCCTGCCTGTAGCCTCCTGGCCCCTCACAGCCCCGCCCCCAGCCTGCGGCATCCCGCCCCCAGAAGGCCCCGCCCCGCCGCGGCTTCACCTCCTCAGGCCCCGCCCCCAGCGGAGAGCCTCCTAGCGCCCAACGGGCCCCGCCCTAGCCTTCCCCCTGCCTCGCCACGCCACCCTCCCGAGGCCTTACTCGTCGTCAGGGGTCAGTTGCACGGGCTCGCTGGTGAACTGGGTGTCAAAGTTGTCCAGACCGTACTCGTCGGTTATCTGGGGCTGGAACGGCGGGAGGGCCTGCTTCTTCTCCAACTGGGAAGGACAACGCGACAGGTCAGAGCCGTGTACTGTGCGCCGTCTCCACCGGATTTGGGTTTTGGAAGGGACTTAAGTCACAGAATGGAATAGGAAGACGGGGTTTAAACACGTCCTGTATCTGAATGCCAGTTTTCCATTCCCTTAAACACAAGATCTGGGAAAACGTATCCGAAGCCAGAAAAGTCCTGACCCGAGTTAAAAAAATGCTGGCGGTACCTGGGACAGAGCCACGCTGGGCCCAGTGGTCCTGCCACTGAACCCGAAGGAGGCTGCTCTTGGGAGTTTTTTTGTTTCTTACATCTTGGAATCCTGGTCATAAAGGAGCGGGGACTTGGCAGGGACACCACTGCCCACGCCGGTGCCTGGTGAGCGCCCATCCCGCCAGGCCCTTCCTCCCCATAAAGCCATCGTTGACCTTCTGACTTTCTAATCGCAATGCTCACCAGGTAGGAAACAGGACTCCTCAGGATCCAGACTCTGACTTCCAACTCACCATTTATGGGGCTGGGACACGCTTGTGCCACAGGGCAGAGACGGGTGCCCAGGACAGGTGCCATTCAGCAGCATGTCACATGGGCGAGGGTGGGGAGGGCCTGCCGGCTCAGTCCCTCAGTTACACGCCCAGTTCCCTCCCCCCTCACCAGGTGTGTGCTGTGCACCTACCAGTGCTGGGCCAGGCACGTTCCCCAGAACACTGAGCCGTAAGTGAGGGACGGGGGTCCCTGCTCCATGGATCTATCGCGTTGGGTCTCCTCCCTCCCATGTAGCCACACGTGGAGCCAGCCCTGTGCAGCCCCCGCCCCTCAGCTCCCGGGGCCTGGAGGGCCCTTGGAAGGGCTGAGCCCGGGACCTCCAGCGGGGGCCGCCACATGTCCCCGAGCAAGCCGTGGGACTGTCCAAGACCAACGTGACGGGGAGTTGTTCCGGGCACGGGATGTGACAAGCACGGGCCCCACTTGAGCCAGTGAAGGACATGAGGGTGTCTCAGATGTGAGTCGTTTCCGGCGGCTGACCAACACGCACAGGGACGTGGCCAGCATGGCAGCCAGTCACAGGGCAGAGACAGGCGTCTTCTGTCACCCAGAGGATGCCAGGAGGGCTGCGTGGCAGAGAGAACGGCCGTCCCTGCAGCCAGAGCGGGTCAGCCGTGTCCAAACGCACGGGGGCCACGGGGCTGTGCCTGGGGGGAGTTTGCAGCTTCTCACCTTTGCGCAGTTACCCAAATTCTTTGGTCAGGACGAAGTCTTTTCCCCCAAGAAGTGGGAAGGGGGGCACTTCTTAAACTAGCTGCCTACCTTAGGTCTTGGCTGCTATAAGATTTAAACAGCAAGTCACGGCAGATCAAGAAGCGAGCGCACCTGGGTGCTCACCTGGGATCCTCCCGGCCCCCCCACCCCCACCCTCCCTCGGACCCCCTTTCCTCAGTCAAAAGCAGGAGCGAGAACGGTGCACCTGGAGTGCCTCCCGGGGGGCTGCCGATCGGCCGCACCGGGTGGGAGCAGAAGGAAGGTGCCGGAAGGGGCTCGCCATGGCGGCCAGGTGGGTCTGTTCTGATGGGCTGAAGGAGGTGGACGGCCCTGCAGAGTGTGCCAGGGGCATCGAGGGGCTCAGTGCCGCCTGAGAGGAGGCTGCCTCTGGCGAGGCCGGGCAGGGGACCGCTGGGAGGGCAGCAGTGGGGGCGGGGAGAGGCACAGGCCCCGGAGGCCGGGTCCCCGAGGACTGGGCAGAAGGGAGGGGCAGGGCAGGGTCCAGCTGACCGCAGGGCTCCAGCCCCAGCCCGGCGGGAGGCTGGTGCTGCACGCCGTGGCGAGACGGGGCCCCGGCCTCTCTGAGCGGGGCTTCTCTGGTCTCCACTGCTCCCCGTTTCCCCAGCTCTGGGCTATGACCCCCAACAGCACGTGTGTGGAGCAGGGACTGGCCTGGGGGCCATGAGGCAGAGGGACGCTAGCACCCACTGCATCAAAATGCTTCTTCCCTCCACTATCTCATAGTCCTCTCAGCGAAAACGACACCCCCTCAAGCACCGCGGGGGCTCCGGGCCCTGGACCCCGTGTCCCTCTTCACGCAAAGCACGTGCTTCTGCTCAGGCAGATGTGCATCTGAAGCAACGGCGGCTGCCAGCCAGGCTGTCCCTCACTCGGTAGAGCCAAGGGCGGGCCCACATGCGCCTGCCTCGGCCCACTGGGTTCTGAATGTGGCTTATAAACATGGACTCTGATCATAAAAGACTAACCTCCTTACTTCATATCCACGCCCCCGACCCTCTCCCTTCTGATCTTGGGAAAACCGTTAAGGTCTAGAATGAGACCCAGGCCAACTAGAGACAGGAATGGGGCTTTCGGCAAGGACGCATTGGTCAGAATGAGCAGGTGCCACCTTCAGGGGATGCGGCATCAAAGGGCTCTCGCCGAGGCCGGACATCTGGCCGGAGCCCCAGGGCAGTGGGCGAGGTTTCCACAGAGGCCTTTCCTGTTTCTGGGGCTGCACTTCGTGGAACCTAAGTCTGCAGGGCGCGAGGGCACTGGGCACTGCCATAGCTTAGCCAGTTGGCACGTGGGCCATGGGCGGTCCCTCCAGGGGTTCTATGGGTGCCTGGGTGGGGGGACAGGCCTGAAAGCAGAAAGGGGCCATCACTAACCCTAGCCTGGGGGCAGCTCGTTCCTCCAGCGTGTCCCGAGCTGTATGGATAATAGAGACCAGCCAGAATCTAGATCTCCTCCCACTGCTGCTGGAGTCATCAGAGGCAGTTCCTTTTTTCTTTCTTCAGCTTTCCTTTTTTTAAGCAGGCTCTATGCCCAACGTGGGGCTTGAACTCACAACCCTGAGATCAAGAGTCGCACGCTCCACTGACTGAGCTGGCCAGGCGCCCCTCAAAGTCAGCTTCTTAGTTAAAAAGTGCATGTGCTCTGAATATTGTTCTAAGTATTTGTCTAATAACCCCAAGGAAGAGGAGGCTGGATTCTGTCTTGAAAACAGCTCAGCCAGGGCCTGGACAGGGCAGCGTGTGGCAGGGCGGGCGACCAGGGTCTTGAGAATGGGGTTGGCCCTTCTCCCCACAAAGGCACAGATGACTGTCCTCTGGAAAGTGACAGTGACAGTGACAGTGACCAGGTGGAGCGGACAAGAGCTTCTCCGTCCACAGGGCTGGGGGTCGTGCTCGGCGCTGGCCGCGGGGCCACTACAGCAGCCAGGAGGGGGGCACGACACTGCCCCAGAGAGGGGCTTTCACCTGATCTAGTTCAAGCTCAAGTTCAACATGTACTTAGTGAGCTAATCTCCTTTTCCTCGGAGGAGCATATTTTCCAGGTTATATTTCAGTAACTTGCAACCATCTATGTATTTCAAAACAAAATTGGTTCAATTCCCCTTTAGCACCAGAAACCACGGCACGGAGGTCGGAAGGGCTTGCACACTTTGCTGTTAGCAGCAGCCCGGGACGGGAACAAGAAAGGCGGCTCTGGAAAACCAACTATGAAACCAGAGAAGACGCCCCTCGCTGGGCTGGCTCCCACCACTGGATTTCGGACCAGGCGGTGTGGTCACAGATCAAGGACATCCCCAAGGCGACCCGAGGCGGTATAGCGTGTGCTAGGGGACTCCCAGGCAGGACTTCTCCTAGGACCACCTGGGACCACCGTCCCAGGGGCTGATCACGGCCCCACAGGGTCCCTGTCAATTATAGGTGAACAGGTGAGTTTCCAAATCGCTTCTGGGGCCCAGATCCTCACTACGGCAGGAACCATGCCCTTCACCCCCATCCCTGCCTCGGGGGCGAGGTGGGGTGGGGACTGGGTCTTTTGTGCTTTACCAGGTCCCAGTCGATGCTGCGAAAGAATGCATGAGACTTGATATCGGAAAATCCAGTCTGTGGCCGGCAGCCGAGCCTCTCTTTGGGGTCCTAGGGGTCAGAGATCAAATAAGGACATGTCAGCATGGAGCAAAGAAGCCCCAAGTCACGGCAAGAGAAGACCAGCTTTCCTTCCCTCCAGGATAGAAAGAGCTTCCTCGGATCATCTCCAGCCAGTCTTAACCAGCCCGGTGATGAGCAGACATTCCCTTCACTAAAAATTCTACCCCTAACACCGGAGGCTTCGTTAAATTTCTCTTTGGCATGATTTCGCATCTCATGTTTCGGCAAGTGTGACTAAAAACTGATGATTCACGGGACAGAGGTCAAATAGGGAGGCAGAGACTCACACCCACCCCGAGGCGTCCCGCAGCTGACCCTGGAAACAAGTGCCCGCGGGGCCCCGGTCAGCCCAGGCAGCCACAGACGGGACGGGACGTCAGGGCGGCCACAGTGTACCTTGTTTAAAAATCCTTTCAAGACGTGGGAGGCTTTCACCGAGAGGAATCGGGGGATCCGGATGGGTTTCTCCAGGATTACTGCAACGATCGGGGCCCTGGTGAGGAGTCTGTGTCCCTCCCGACGCTCCCTACTGTGTTTGCTCTGCCCAGCTACCTGGGAGCTCCAAACCCTTTCTGAGCAAGAGTGTCCAGGGCGCTCTTAGGGCCCTGGCCCCTCCTCCCTCCATGCAGCAGGGCCTTTCGCCCACAGAAGGTCCCCCACGCCCCCCACGTGCGCATAGTCACACGTGCCCAGGACCACACGGGAGCCAAGAGCATCCTCACAAACGTGGGCGCCTCCACACACGACCGCCAGAGGGCGCCGTGGGGACCCGGTGTTCCTGGGCATCAGCATCCCGCAGGCAGGTGTTCTGCACCTCCGGATGGCCTCGGCCTAGACCCTAACGGTGGCCCCGCCCACCCAGGCCTCCAGGGTGCACACCTGGCAGGGGCAGGGAGGAGTCCGGGCTACAGCAGGGCAGGCTGTCTTTCCTGGTGGGGCTCCCACTTCCCACCCCAGCCTTTGCCTCCCTGAGAGCCAGTCTATGAGGACGTGGCTTCTGTAGCACTGCAGGGGCCAGCCCGGGACCCTTCCATCCATAGCCCCCCAAAAGAGGAAACACCTGCTCCGTGAGGTGGGGACAGACCTGCGCGCACAGCCTGGGGGCGGCACCTGAACCCTCGGGAGACGCCCGGTGGCCCACGTACCTTGAAAAAGGTAGTCCTCTGTGTTCATGTCGGGGTTGTCGGTGATGATGTCAAAGGGGGAGCGCCCGGCCATCATCTCAAACATCAGGACGCCCAGTGCCCACCAATCCACGCTGAACCCTGGAGGGATGGCAGAGGCCCGGCACACGGGCGGTCGGCAGGGGCACGGCTGCAGGATGGGGGTGCTCCGACCGCTGAGGGAGGCAGCCGAGTGGGGCGGTGTGCACGTCTCTGACCGGCGCTGTGACCCCTCTGCCCACCATCGTGGGGCCCCTGTGTTTTTCTTTCTTAACTAGTTGCAAGGCTGTTTTCACACCAGGACCATTAACTCGATGCCTGGCACTTTGCTGGTTTTCCAGATTGTCGTTTGGCCTTTAATCCTGCTTGTGGCCCCTTCGACCACACAGACACGTAAAACTGAGCACACCTGTTGGGCAGCCGTGCTTTTCGTTTTCCTTCGGTTCACCTGAGCTTGAAAAAAATCCCTTCTCTAAGCCTGCATAAACTCAGGGGCACCTGGGTGGCTCGGTCGGTTAAACGTCCAACTCTTGAGTTCAGCTCATGTCCTGATCTCACGGTTCCTGAGTTCAAGCCCTGCATAGGCCTCTGTGCTGACCGTGGGGAGCCTGCTTGGGATTCTCTCTCTCTCCCTCTCTCTTGAAAAAATAATGAACTTGAAAAAAGAAACCCCGTTTTTCACATCTTTCTGTATTCACTGTTTCAGTTAATCTGACAGTGTTAACAATTTTACTGCACAGGGCAGCGGGAGTGGGAAAGCCTGGCTTCAGTCGTGCCCGCAGCCCCGAGACTGCTTGGGCCAGTCGCCCCCATCCCGCCCCGGGCCAGCTGCTAGGCTCCCCAACCGGCCTGCCCATCTACCGGCTGTCCTTCCCCGTCTGGCTACTCAGCGACTTTGGTTGTAGCAGCCTCCTGGGCGCCTCCTGCCCCAGAGGACAAGCGACCTACCCGCCCAGCCAGCCAGCCCCCATTTTCACGGCAAAGAAACGTTTAAAAATACTTGGTGACATATTGGTGATGTGCTCCACTGCAAACCCTAGGACACAAGGGTGTGGGGTGTGCACACGTGTACAAAGATGCATCACACGTGCGAGCGCACACACACACGTATCCGGGGCACACACGCGAACACAGGCACGCGCACACACTGTAATCTCGTTTTCATTTCAAACCCGGAGAACGGAGAGGCGCAGACACGCTCTTCACGGTCTGCAGGGGCTGCAGGGCATTCTGGGTAACCTACAGCTGCTGGCTCGGTTTACAGCCGTGTGTCTCCCACTGACTGGGGGCAGGACACCAACTGGGGCTCCAGGCCCGGGGGCTCGTGGCTTCGTGTGGCTTTTCCTCCTTCCCAACCCCTTAGGGCTCCTCGAGACAAAAGGAACCCCACGCAGTGTCCTCCACCAGGGGACGCTTGAATGGACACCCGGGACACGTGGGAGCCACACAGGTTCACATAGGGCGGAGGCCAGCGGGTGACAGGAGGGAACCAAGTGAGGGCTGTGTGCTTTAGGTGTAATTTGGTCAATAAAACCGCTCTCCCCGGCTGCGGGGTCCGTGGTTAGGTCCCCCGGCAGCGTCAGCCCCAGCAGGTCAACCTGACCCTCTGCATCGTGCCCGCATCCCCAAGGGGTCAGGGGTCCCTTACAGGGGTGGGGGGCTGTGCTCGTCCACACCCGCCTGCTGTGTGCCTGTGAGCAGCCCCGTCCCACAGCCCCGCTCACCGTACTCCTCTCCCCGCAGGATCTCCGGGGCGATGTAATTCGGGGTCCCGCAGAACGTGCTGGTGGTGTCGCCAGGGCCCAGGCCTTCCTGCGGGGACACAGTCAGTTACCAGGAAGCAAGAAAAGCGTCTGAGGTCGGTTAGAGCAGGAGGCGCCTGGCCTGGGCCCCTTCGGGCCGCGGTGACCGGGCGGTCAGCACCTCCGACCCCGAGGGGCCGAGACGGCCACGGTGCTATGCCGACCGGGAATTCCAGGGGCAGGCGGGGTGGCCCTGGGGGCCGGGTGCTCGCCTTGCACATGCCGTAGTCCGTTAGCTTGATGTGGCCGTCCGCGTCGAGGAGGACGTTGTCCAGCTTCAGGTCCCGGTAGATGATCCCTCTCTCGTGTAAGAAGTTGAGCGCGATGCAGATCTCAGCGGCGTAGAATCTGGGGGCAGCAGAGCAAAGTCAACGAGGCGCCTGGACGAGAGGCCCGGGTCCGGACAGAGCGGGAGCTGGGGGGACGCCCGACGCCCTGGGGTCCTCGTGCTCATCCAGCACGTGGGGCCAACCAGACCGCCAGAGGCGCTCGGCGTCCCAGACGTTAGGGGAGCGCAGATCGGGACCGCCACACACCCGCTAGGGTGGCCACTCTCAGAGACGGGCGGAAAGTAAGCCACGCTGGCGAGGACGTGGAGAGCGGACTGTGAGAGCACGACCGGTGGGCGCTCCCGTGGAGAACAGCACGGAGGGTCCTCAGGAAGCTAACACGGGAAGGCCGCACGATGCAGCGTCCCGAAGGGCCCGGGCACCGGGCCACCCGGTCACCGAAGCCAAAGGCGGGAGCAGTGTCAGACGGGCGGGTAAGCAAAACGGGGTCCCTCCATGCAAGGGAACGTTCCTGAGCCTGCTGCAACAATGAAGCCTGAGGACGTCGGCCAGTCCTCAAAGGACACATGCCTAGGATTCCACTCTCGAGGTCTCTTGGGAGGACTGGGGAGACGCTGGGGGCCAGCGTTTCACAGGGGCAGAGCATCAGTTAGGGAAGATGGAAAGTTCTGGAGGCGGGCGGTGGGGATGGCCGCATGACCGTGTGGATGTGCCTAATGTCCCTGAGCTGTGCGTTTACACTGGCAATAATGGTGTATTTGGGGTTACGTCTGTTCTACCACAATCAAAGAAAAGGAAAACGTGAGGCGCCCGGGGGGCTCAGTCGGTTAAGCATCTGATTCTTGATCTCGGCTCAGGTCCTGATCTCACGGTTCGTGAGATCAAGCCCCATGTCGGGCTCTGCACTGACAGCGCGAAGCCTGCTTGGGATTCTCTCTCTCTCCCTCTCTCTCTGCCCCTCCCCCACGTGTGCCCTCTCGATCTCTCTCAAAATAGATAAACTTCAAGAAAATAAAAAATAAATAAAAAAGAAAAGGCCACTGTGTGGGGAGCGAGCCACTCCTGGGTTAGTACCTGCCTTTCCCCGGAAAGGATGTAAGGTGACCAAAATCACTGTATGGAATTGATTTTTTTTTTAATGTTTATTTATTTCTGAGACAGAGACAGACAGAACATGAGTGGGGGAGGGGCAGAGAGAGAAGGAGACACAGAATCGGAAGCAGACTCCGGGCTCTGAGCTGTCAGCACGGAGCCTGATGCGGGGCTCGGACTCACAAACTGCAAGATCATGTCCAGAGCTGAAGTGGGACGCTCAACCGACTGAGCCACCCAGGCGCCCCTGCGTGGAGTTGATTTAAGGGAGGTGAGGAGGAGCAGGGAAAACCATGGAAAACAGGAAGGAGGTGGAGAGGAGATTCACACTTAGGGCCCAGGCTGCGGAGGGCGGGCGGCGTGGGTGGCCCCGAGAGTCACTGTCACTTCAATAGAAATGGGTTATTCTCCTCCGAGAGCCATCGCCCTGCATCCGTGAACCAGAACCAGAGGCGGCGGCCATGATGCCCACTCAGGTGAGTTCCCAGCAGGAGTGTGCCCCCCCCCCCCCCCATTTTGGAAACAGGAAAAAGGCAAAACAGCTCGGCGGTGTCCCTGTGCGCACATACTCGCCTAGGAAGCACCCACTTCTCCGGGCGACGTGCCAGCTGGCTCTGGAGTCTGACACTCGGCAGGGGACAGCAACGTCCTCTTTGCTGTGCCCCCCCGGGCCCCTCCCAGCTCATTGCCGGCCTGTGCCCGCCTGCCCACACCCACCTGGCATGGTCCTCTGGAAGCTTCCTCTGTCTCTGCATGTGGAACATGAGGTCCCCGCCGTTGACATACTCTATGACCAGGAACAGCCTGGAGGGAGACAGAGGGTGGTTGGGGCTGAGACGCCAGGGCGGCCCGTGCGGACCTCACCAGTGGGGGTTCAACGTGGGGAATTCCCGGCACCAGGACCGCTGAGCCAGGCTGCGGGCACGTCAGCTCTCCTCCCATGAGGAGGGAGGCCCCTGGGTCACCTGACCCCTCTCGCCGGGTGAGGAATGCAGCCCAGCCTGAAGAGCTGGGTCACTGAAGCAACATCCTGGGGGGCGTGGGCTCAGTTCCAACAGAGAACACCGTGACAATCCCCTTCAGCCGCTCATGTCCCTCAGCACAGGAGCAAGCACTCCCCCCACGGGCCGGCCTTAGGGTAAAGGAGGTGAAGGTACGGCAGGGGCGGGGGCGGAAGCCACTGCGGGTAGGGAGGGCACCACGTGCACAGGTGGCTGGGGAAGGTGTCCCAAGAGGGCAGACGCAGGTCATGGAGCTGCAGGGCCACCCCGGAGGCAGAGGGGACAGGAGGGCGGTGTGCGGGTGCACAGGCCAGGTGAGGGGTGACGACGTCCGGCGAGTGACCGCTCTGGCCGCTGAGTCCGGGTGGACCCCAGGGAGGCACAGGAGGTGCCCTGTTGCCGGGCGGGAGCCCAGGAGGTTTGGATGGGGGCGGGGCGGTGAGCAGGCACCAGGGACGGCGGGCGAGGTTGCGGGGGGCTGGACACCGGACGGACAGCCCCGGCGCAGGGGTGACTTCACGGTGAGAGGCCTGGGGGCAGCTGGGCAGGGGGGCCCGAGTGACCCTGTGTGACCCCGCGACTAAGGAACTAAGACCACACGCTGTCCCGGTCTCCAGGCCAGCTACCGCGTGGTTCCTACTGCATGACCTCTTTCTCGAGTTTGGTAAGATGCCGTTTTCAAAGTTAAATTCATGCACAATCTTCCAGAAACACCCCGTTGAGGGCAGATCATGGTTCCTCCGGGCGGGGAGTGGGAGGGTCACAGGTGCCACAAGACCGGAGAAGACGGGCTCCAGACCACCTACCAAGGTTCTGACACACACTTTTACACACTTACAAGAGCAACGGCCCGAAATCTGTGAATCCGCAGATGGAAACAGGCCCGAGCAGCCCCGGCCACCCGGCCTGAGGCGGGGGGCAAGTCAACCCTCACTCCGCTCCCCTGCTCCAAAGGGCGCATCTGGTGCAGAAACCTGGACCTCCCCACGGACTCGGCTGCGTCTGTGACGCTCCCCCCCACAAAGCCTCGCCCGCTCACGTGTGTGTTGTGTGTTGGCATTCACGCTGCAGCAGAGGCAACAGGGTTCACGCCACCATCTGGCTCTGACAGTCTGCACAGGCGGCCACCAGGGCGGAAGTGTGGCAAAGGTCATCGGACCCCTGGGAAGAGACCCCCGGACCTCTAACCCCGAGGGTGACTTCAGATGCAGGGCAGAGATTTTCCACAAGGACCAGGAATCACGTCCCCAGGCGATACGGCTCCCTTGACGGCCTGCCCCCCCAGCAGCGACGTTCACCCCAACGCTGTGCTCCCCGGGAAACGCTGCCGGGGCCCGGCCCGCCTGCGGTGACGTCAGGTGATGATGCAAACCCACGCCGCGGCCAGAGAGAATAACGGCACGCTAACTCTGGGGAGAGCATCGGGAGCTTTAAGGAGCCGAAAAACGGAGGGGACGTTTAAAAACGGAGCAGTGGAAACAAAGGCAGTTTCCTTTTTCCACCCAGAGAAAAGCCGTGGGAATCTGAGGGGAGGCGGAGCCAGGCTGGGCTGCTCTGTGGTCCTGGGGTAATTCCCAGGTCAAGGGGTTTGTTCACTTTGCAAAGCTGATCAAGCCCCAATCCCAGCGGAGGAGGAACTCTGCTGTCTTTGCGAAGGTGGCGGCAGACCTATGTTTTTCCGCGTCTTTGGTCTACAGATAAACCTAAGACTGCTTTCGGCGTTTCCTCAGAGCAAAACTGCACCAGAGTCACAGGGCTCACCTCCCGCTAGTGGGCGCCTGGCACGCGGGGCAGCTCCCGTGTGGCACGAGTCCCTTCACCCACAGCCCCTCCCAACCCAGAGGGGGGCCGGCGACAGGTGGAGGAGGCCTGGGGCGGCCCTTCAACATCGGATGGCCGACCTCTGCCCAACTCCCCCCAGCCTGCGTGTCCTCCACCGGGAAGGGAAGGAAGCAGGACTGAGGAGCCCAGGTCGGCGCCTAACCCTGCCCTGACCCCCCCAGAGGGGGACCGAGGGGCTGTGCCCCGCTGGCTGCAGTAAACCCGGGCATGGGACCCCCACGGACCCCCACAGACCCTCAGAGCGAGAGCCCAGCGTGCACTCACTCCTCAGAGCCGAGGACCTAGCACTCCCTCCCCCACGTCTCCCCACCCCTGGGGAATAAAGCCCCCAGCCCCCCAAACCAGTCAGACGGAAACACCGATGCCACAGGATAGAGCGAGCTTGGGTCAGGGGGTGAAACTATGAACTAGGTAGGGGCCGGCACAACCTGTTTGTAAATAAAGCTTTATCGGGACACTGGCGAGCGTCGGTGTCTCCGTGCTGTGTAGGGCTGCCTGCACCACGGCAAACACTTCCGACACGAACCGAGCGGCCCTCAGAGGTGAAAATCCTTACTGTCTGACCCTCTGAGAGAAGGTGCAGGCCCCTGGTAGGAGAAATAAGGAGGGCTCGTGCGGCCTCACCGAAGCTCGGGCAGTGACCTCAGCACATCCGCGCCTTAACGGTCCGCCCGGTGACCGAGAGGCAAAGCTCTACCCCTCCCCTACTTCACACGCGGGAGGCCGGGGCCCTGCAAGGCTAAAGGACTCCCTCGGGGTCACGGTCGCTGTCGACGAGACCTGACGTCACACGAGGCCGGGGCACCGAGACCCCAGGCTCAGAACCCCCGCTTGCAGGTGCCTCTCCCACACCACGGGGGCCGTCGCCCCCCCCCCCCCCCCCAAGGGAACGGTCCCGGGAGGAAGGAGAAGCCGCTCGGGGGACAGAGGAAAAGAAGAACTCGTGGTGAACAGCAAGGAGGGGAGGCAGGAGGCAAGGCCGGTGAGCCCCGCAGGACCGGGCAGGTCGAAGATGGCAGAGAGGTGCCGGCAAGAGGCGGAAGCTTCCGGAGCGGGAGACACTGCAGAACATACCCACCCGTGGCTGGGGCCTGGAGGCTCGGCCCGGGGACGCGGGGGCCGAGCTGGGGCAGGCGTCCTCACACGGGAGAGGGACACACACCGCTCAGGAGGCCACCTGCGCACGGAGCGGAGAGGAGCGGAGCAAAGCAAAGCAGGAGAGGCCACCGCCGCGAAGCGGCCGCAGGACGCCGGCAGGAGCGCGTTCCCGCCAGGAAAACGTAAAAGTCATGCGAACAAAAGCTGGCAGGCAGAGGGGGAGGCGGCTCCTTCCACAGCCCCAGCCCCAGGCGTCTCGCGAGGTCCTGCCAAGAGACGCCAGCGCAATTGAGAATGTTCTAGAGAATACAAGAGAAAACTCAAAAATCCAGCGAGGACGGCGCAAGAAGCGTACAGAATGGATATTGGTGAAAACTCCCAGAAGAACCATCCACAAACCAAATCTGAAAGCACATTAGCAATAATGCGCGACGTGGCCTTGTCCCCCAGGGAGTCAAGCAAACGTCAACCCCACGTGTACCTCGTGACGGCACAGCTCAGGGGCTTAGTAACGGCTGCGTCCCGACATGGTGGGGACACTGACACGCCCTTTCTCCCTTTTACTTTTATTCTTCATTTTTAAAATGTTTATTTATTGTGTGTGGGGCGGGGAGGGGCAGAGAGAGACTCCCAAGAAGGCTCCCAGGTCAGCACGGAGCCCGACGCGGGGCTCAAACTCACAAAACAGGAGGTCACGACCTCAGCTGAACTGACTCAGGTTGCTTTTCAACCGACTGAGCCACCCGGGCACCCACGGCCACGTTCTTTCTGGACGGTAAACTAGAAACAAGGCCACTATCCCTGCTGGTTACTGGCCTGTCCGGAACCTTCATGCAACTCCTGGGGCTGGGAGCCTGCAAACTGTAGCCCAGGTTCCCGGGGGAGGCCCCGGAGGAGACCAGGTGACAGTCGTCCAAGCGTCAGGAGGGGACGGCTCCGGCAGGCGAGGCACCCCTTCTGCAGATGCAGAGCCCGATGTGATGGCCGCAGGTGGGGACACCGGCCTCTGCTGTCCCCCACCTCCCCAGCCTCTTGCGGGAGCAGGTATCTGTGTGACACTCGTCAGGTGGCTTGGTGCCACTTTTCCCACAGCAGCTGCCGATGCGCTCACAGTGCAAACATCAGAACACTCCCACGAGGTCGGGAAGAGGCCAGGCTCGCCCACTGCCACGCGCCGCCCGCGCCGCGTCATCAGAGAAAGAGGTGAACCGACGCGTGGACGGGAAGCGAGGGGCGGCCTCCTGTCTACCAGCGTTCTAACCACACGTCTGAAAAGCTAGGAGGGCGCGAAGCTTAGCCGGCCGCTCTGCGGGGAGGAAAGAACTCGGGCCGGAACGACACCAGGGAGTGGAGACTCCGCACGGAGAAAACTGTACCCACGTCAAAAAGCAAACAGCAGAAAGGAAAAAATAAGACACAAAAGCGTGACAGTGAAAATCCAGGGCGCTGGGGGTCCGCTGAGTTGTCTCCCCCCACCTGGCGTTTCTCTGCATTTTAAGATTGCACAGGGGCACCTGGAGGGCTCAGTCGGGAGAGAGTGTGGCTCTTGATCTCGGGGTCGTGAGTTCGAGCCCCACATGGAGATGGCTTAAATAACTAAATAAATAGAAAAATAAAATTGCATAAAGTTTTTAAAAGAAGCTACTCTTTTCTGTGGCCTCTGAGGTCACAGTCTGTCCTGACAATTTCCTGGACACGAGGAGCCCTGGGTTCGTCTGAGCCCGAGTGAGAACTGTCCTGGGCCAGGATGACTTGGCCTCATGGCCTCATCCGAGTCAGGTCCCCAGGTGCCGAGGGGACAGTCCCAGGATGCCGCAGAGCATGGCCTGCGCCCAGGCTCCTCTGTCCTCAAGCACACGGCAATAACGTGCCTGCCCCCAACTTGTCCTGGCCCCAAAGCGACCGGTCACCTCTGGATGAGGAAGACACAACCACCCGCTTGCACACAAGAGCAGTGTATGGTCCCCGGTGGCAGGAGGGCTCGGCGCTGAGGCCCTGGGGATGGATGCTGGTCCCTGAGGGCCCCTCACCATTCGGGGCTTCGAGACGGTCCATCAACACTGCCCTCGATGTTTCCAAAAGCAGTGCCGTCTACCTGGGCTTGTGAAGGTAAAGCGGAGAGCCCCCCAAAACCTCCTGCAGGTGGGACTGAACGACCCTCCCCCCACTGCGCCCTCCCTGCTGGGGGGTCCAGGGCCCAGGCAGTCCCACCCTGGGAACCGGGTCAGGGCCAAATCTTAACCCCTGCGGACGGTCCAGGTACAAAAGGAGCAAATGCATCGATGGCTCTGCCCCTGCCCCCGCCCCCCCACCACGTGGCACCTGCTTCTTTAATTCCAGGCTCACATTAAATCATGACTCTGACAAGCGTATTGTAATTTGAATGCGCGGTGGCTCACGCGCTCACAGGGGAGGCGCCCATGCTCCTGCCCTGCTCACGGCCTCCCTCTGATCCCACGGCCCCGAGGCAGCCTGGTTTTCCCCCAGCCCCCAGGGACATGGTTTGCCTCTGCTCAGCCGCCTCTCGCCTCGCCAACCATCCCCCGGCCGCCACCGTGTGCACAACCACGTGATGCACGGGAGCTCTCCCCCACTCTCGGGGCTGCTTGGGGATCCCGCCTGGCATCGGGCAACACGCTTCATCCCCAGCTCCGCTCTGAGCCTTCCCTTCAGGCCTCCGTGTGCCCACGGGGCCTTTGCTCATGCCCTGACCCCACGCTGCCAACCCTCCCGGGGACTGGGCTTCGGGCTTCCCCAGCACAACACCACCTCGCTGGGAATTGCCGTCGCCTCGGTTTCCCCGGAGCCTAAATGGTTGCGCACAGCTTCGGGACGGCCCCTTACATCTACAAGTCATCTCCTGCTCCTTCCTGACACACACCAGCTCGCCTGGGACCCATCCCTGCCACCCGCCCCGCGGAGAGGCGCTAGGGCCGAGCTCCAGCCCCCTCCTCACCCCCGCTCTCAGGGCCTTCCCGGGCCGTCGCTCACGCACTGCGGTCCCTCCTCGAGCCGGGGCCATTACTGAGTCCCGGCTGACATCTCTCCAGAGCTGAAGGCAAGTATTCGAGTGCAGTTTATAAAGAGAACACAGAATAACACTGGCTAAGTGGCATTTACTACCTAGACACCACTTTGAACCAAGAGCAATTCACTCGAGTGTCTAGGTTGGCGGAGAGCGCACGAGGCTCTTCCGTAAACAAACAAGGGTGGAACAGGCTCCTTCTGTTTCCCAGCGAGCACGCCCCCCACGCGGAGTGAGGGTACGACGATACACCGAGGCACACGGAACAGCCAGTTAACTGCGAATGGCGTAACGGCAGCGTGCTCGTCTGAGATCTGAGATCCCACGAAGTGAGAAAAGTGTCCCCAGACTACAACTTCATGGGGGGGGCTGCTAAAAATAGCCACGTTAGCCCATTTTTCCTGGAACGGCTCAAACAGAAGCAATTCCTGTTGAGGCAATTTTGCAGTTGATTTTGGCCGCTCGCTGGAAGACGGGCGGTCGGTGCAGCGCTGACGTGGTCCCTCCGCGACGCAGGTGTTTATTTTGTATCACGACACGACTGCACTTGTTTCGTGACGTTCGCGGCGATATTGTTGCCGAGCCGTAAAACTTGGGGTTTCTGTGTAGCCACGAGCACGGACGCGGCCGCCCCGAGAGGCAGCCACAGCTCCGGTGGCTGATCATCCCGCGGTGTCTGCGGGCGCTGCTGCCCACAAGGGTCCTGTCCCCGCGGCCGCCCCCACCCCGCACGCTGGGGCCTCGGCACGGCTCCTGACTTCAGTCCCTGGGGGGGGGTCCTGCTGGCGGGAGGGTTTGTGGGCACAGTGCTCACAGACACCCGACCGCAACAGGGAGGCTGCTTGTCCCTTGGAGCCCCGACACCCCGCTGGCGGTGCCTCTGTTCAAAGGCACAGAACCCACGTGGAGAGAGGCCCTCAAAGGGGCCCACGTCCATGCATAGGTGGCCACGAGCTGGGCCCGTGGCGACGGCTCTGTGTCCTACTAATCCCACAGGAGCCCCACGAGGCAGCAGCCCTGCAGCCCCATTCCCAGAGGACACTGGGGCACAGAGAGGCGACCCCGTGCGAGGTCGCACCGCCGACAGCAGGGCTGGGCCTCCAGGCAGAAAACCGGGGGCTGCGTGCACGAGTCCTCCCAGCTCTCTGCTCTAGGGGGTCTCTCGGCGAATCGGGGTGACCTCCCAACTGTGTAAGCGGCTTTGCCAAGGCCGACTTGCGAGGCAGCCCGTCTGCCGGAAGGACCCCGGGGCCCCCGGGCCCGGAACCAGGCGGTTCTCCCCTCGTGAGTCCGCATCTCTGCCGTGGATGGCTCAGGTGCGCGCTGGACCTGGAGCTCTCCTCCGAGCCGGCTGTGACACCTGTGACCCCCGCTGATGTGTGAGTCGCGTTCTCTTATCCCCATACCAGGGACTTGATTGTACCTTTACAAAACATGCTTTAAACTCCACGCCTGCCTACGAGGGGCCAGGTGTTAACCAAGTGCTCAGGACACAAAACCGCCCAGCACCACTGCTGCCCCGGACCCAGAGCCAGTCGGGGAGGCAGGTACGTGAACACAGCTCAGGACAGACGCCCCAGCCCAGGCAGCCAAGCGTTTGGTGCTTCCAGACAGACTGACAGATCCTGTGAAAGGGAGAGACAAACCTGTCG
The DNA here is from genome assembly GCF_018350215.1 of Panthera leo. NCBI lineage: Eukaryota > Metazoa > Chordata > Mammalia > Carnivora > Felidae > Panthera > Panthera leo. The sequence continues at coordinate 1,003,879 of NC_056686.1, read as the reverse complement.
TGCACGTTAATTATTGCCCCCGCCCCCGAACACTGTAAACAGATCTTCTAAATGTCCGTTGGAAAAGCGGTGGGGCATGAGGTTGTGTCACAGGGGTCACAGAGACACCGAACGGACAAGCAGTCCACCTGGGCACATGACACGCCAGGCCATCTCCGGGGGCAGCGAGGGCTGTGCTCCAGGCAAAAATGGGAGTGAAGTTGGAAGTCTGGCCTCCCACATCCACATCCCCGCGGTTCGTACAGGGAAATTAACCAAAACACAAGTCTTTTGGGATCTCGCCATTCGGGAAGGATACGGTTGGGATGGGCTGTCTTCCCCTGGGCGTGTTCCATGATTCCCAGAGGCTGAGGCCAGCCTAAAAGGACACATGGAGGGAATGTACCGAAACACAGTAAAGGGAATCTGTGACTGCCGGGCGTTTCCAGAAGCTCTCGGGCAGGAGAGGAGGTGGGAGGGGCTGGGACCACCTGGCAAAGTGGCAAAGGGACGGGGCGGGGGAGGGGGGGAGCCAGGGAGGAGCCCGGTCACAGCAACCTCGTCCACAAGCCGGGGAGCCCGGATCGTATCGCACAAGCAACTGGGAAAGTAGCCAGAGAAGCTTCGAGGCAGGAGAAAGACAGTCTGGGTCGGTGTTTTCCAAACATGGCTTGAGCGCGACGTGGGGGAACAGAGACCCGAGGCCCCAAGGAGGCCGGGGCTCAGGCTGGAGAGAACAGAGGAATCTGCGACACACTGAGGAGGTGCGATCAGTGAGACCCAGGGAGGGAACAAGGGCAAGGTCATTTATCCCAGGTGCTTTGGACACACAGGTGGCAGCCAGTCCAGGTGGGCCAGGGGACTGAAGGTCAGGAGGGAGTTGCGGGTGGACGTGGGACTGTAGGAGTCGCCGGCCTGACTTACAGCTGAGCTGAGTTACCACGAGCGGGACAGACGCTGTCGTCCTCAGAAAGGCCTGCTTGCAAGGCTGGCCCTCGGCTGACTTGCCCGGTAGCAGCTCCTGCCACCGATCAGGGAGGGCGGCCCCGCTGGGCACCAACAGTATGCTTTCTGCTCAACACCTGCTCGCCTTCCGGCAGCCCAGAGTTCTGCTCTGTGCCAGGTGGAGGGCGCCCCTTTGTCAGCCCCCAGTAGACACCCCAAGCTGTCACAGTTCCTTGCTGGACGAGCACGGGCATCCTGTGTGACTGCCCTTAGAATCTCCCGCCTGCTTTTCTCCTGACTTGGCCCCAGGCGTCTCTTTCCTTTGCCAGTTTTGCTTTATACCCGTTCACAGCAAGAAATCTTCACCTTGAGTCCTACTGTGTGCCGGTCCCATGAGTTCTCCTACTAAATCGCTGAACCTGGGGGTGGTCTGGAAGACCCCGACACAGAATGTGGTCAATAATTTTTCAAATAAACAAACTGGGTGAGTTCAAGTCAACTGGCTGAAAAGAATTCTAAATATATATTGACTATCCTAGACCAGTAGTTTTCAAGCCTTTTGTTTTAGTTTAACTTTTTTTTTTTTTTTTTTTTTTTTACAGAGAGAGCGAGCGAGCACGAGTGGGGTTGGGGCGGAGGGAGAGGGAGAATCTTAAGCAGGCTCTGCGCCGTGGAGCCCGATGCAGGGCTTGATCTCATGACTGTGAGATCATGACCTGAGCTGAAATCAAGAGTCGGCTGCTCAACCAACTGAGCCACCCAGGCCTTTTAAAACAGTAGGATTCCTATACACCTAAGTTTATGAGTGAAGCCGTTGGTATTTATTTATTTATTCTGCTTGTCGGTAAGAGCTATGAGCACAGAAACCCACCTCCTGCCCACAGTGGCATCCTAACACCTGACCCAACGCCTATACGCCTAGACTCAACTCAGTGGGATGTTTTCGTCAAATATTTTATAAATGCAGTGAAATAATTTAGGTTCAAATGCATGAAATTTACTTAATATGACACCAGCTAATGAGAATAACAAAGCTAGTCTGATGAGCCAAAGAAGAAGCCCCATGCTTGCAATTCAGAGAACCTCACATACGATAGTGAAAACCTTATGCCAACTCCGTTTCCACGTAGTTCAATTCAGGAAGCAGCACTCTTAGAAACGTGCTCGTTTTCTTACCGACTTGTTGTCTGGAAGCAGGAATGTAAGCCGACCAGGAAAGGGTTGCTGGATGCCTGCTCAAACACATGCTTCTCTGTCTGCACCCAGTCAATATCCTGAAATAGAAACCAGGGTGTGTTAATGAGGCTCCCAAACACCCTTCATCCTGGAGAAGGGGGGCAAGAGAGACGTGTCTCTCACCTCTGCTTGTAAGAAGACAGTGCACACAGGAAAGGAAAATGCCCACTAAGAAATGTATCACCATCACCATCCCCACCATCATCACCATGACACCTCCATCACCACATCCCTGCCTCCACCACCAGCTCCGTGCTGGCCTCTGGGTTGCAGGCTCTCCATGCACTGCCTCACGTGCTCCCCACGGCAGCCTTGGCACGTGGGTATTATCATCTCCGCTTAAGACGCGAGGAAACAGGATGGATGCTTAAGCAGATTCCCCAGTATCCCATCCCATGTCTCGTACCAGCTCCCGCCACAGGCTATCTGCCTCCCAGTCCACGCTGGAACTGGGGGGAAAGCTGCAAAGTCAAGTTACTCTAGAGCCACAATGATTCCACAGCACTGATTCCACTCCAACCCCAAAAGCAGAGGTAGATGAGGTTCCCAAACTTCCAGGTTAAACCTCTCCTCCTAGGGGTTGAGAAAGCGAGAGGGAGAGCAATGTGTCCAGAGCGGCGCCGCCTGTCCCTGAAGGTTTTTGCAAACAAAAGAGCGCACTCTTCAGTGGACCAACGACCATGTCGGCTTCGTCCTCCTTGGGCTCAGTCTGGAGCCCCCTCTCTCCCCCAGAAGACCCCCCGTGCACACCGGCTGCAGACCTGACGTCCATGCAGAGCGCTCCCAGCCCACCTCTCCCTGAGCTCCAGACTCGCTCGGGCGATGGGTGCTGGGTAGCCGCAGCGGGCATCTCGCACTGCAGAGGAGGCCTCCCGCAGCGCCCGACCAGCCTGGCCATCCGTGCTCCAAAGGGGCCTGGGTCCCCAGGTGCTCAGGCGAAAACCCTCGTGAGTGGCCGAGACTCCCCCCCCCCCCCCCCCCCCCGAGTCCAGCCGCCAGGGTCTCCCACTCCATTGCTGCCAGGCTCCCGAGTTTCCAGGGCCTGGAAACTTCCCCACTCGTACTCTCTGTTCTGAGTCAGAAGCCTGACATGGGGGTGGGCCAAGGGGGGGGAGGGGGGGCCTCTTGACTCTCCTGTGCCTCCATCACCACATCGGCTTCCCTGGGTGTCTGTGCTGCTTCTGTCTGTCTGTCTCTTTCTCTAGGACACCTCTCATTGCATTCAGGGCCCACCCACACAATCCAGGGTGATCTCCCCAAGATCCTCAACCTAATTACATCTGCCAGGACCCCATTTCCAGATTCACAGGCTCCAGGGATTAGGATGCAGACGTATCTTTTCAGGGGTCGCCATTCAGCCCACTGCGGTGCCCCTACGCCTGATGTCCACAGCCCAGACTCACGGTCACGGACACCGGGGTCTCCCTCAGACGCAGACGCGCACACAGGCAGCCATGTGACACGAAGTCTTGCACACACACAGACACGCCCATGACACGGGCAGACACGTAGCGACACGCCCGTGGCACACGTGGACGTGCACACACGCTCACACACATTCAGCTCCACTCACTGACTCCCAGAGTCCCGCTCTTCTCGAGAGACCACCTAAAAGTCCCACCGTCACACCTTGGGCCACAGGGGATGACCTGAAAACGCCAAGCATGAACCAAAGCAGTAAGTCTCTCCTGACCTTTTCTTTCAATTCTACAAACTTGACCTCACACATTCCACTAACTTTCCAGGTGGCCAGGGTGCTGGGAGGGGGCGTCTGGAGTCATCGTGCAGTGCTGCTGGCCAGCAGTGAAGGTGGTAGCAAGCCGCCGCTTCTCTGAGCCGCAGTCTCCTCACCTGTGAGCTTAGCACTCAAGGGCCAGTTGGGCAGTCCGTGCACTGCACGAATGCACCCTGCCGGCAGAGCAAGTAAAAGCTCCAGTTCAGCCCCCCTTCTCCCTCCAAACCACGAGTCGGGGCCCGGGCAGGGCAGCCTTCCTGGGTGCTCTGGCCCCACACGCACCGAGCCGCCTCCTGCGCTACAGGGCTGGGAGTCCCAGGACCACTGCTACCTGTGAGCCAAAGACGTGGAACCCGCACTCAAGTGCGAGGGAAAAAGACCCAACGTCCACGAAGCCAAGAGGCCCACGGAGGGAGTCACCACGGGAATGCAAAGCACACTGCCGTCTCACACCTGCCGGGACAGCGGTAATCGAAAAACAGGAAGCAGCAGTTCCTGGAAAGGGTGCGCAGAAAGCGGGAGCCTCACGCGTGGCTGGTGGGAACAGGAAATGCTGCGTCTGCCGTGGGACCGCTGCTTGGTGACTCCTCGAATAGCTAAGCACCAGGAACCCTGGCGCCCCGGCGCCCCCGCTCCCGGGAAGACCCCCAAAGGCCTGGACGCAGGGCCAGGAGCAGATGCCCGTACGTGGACACTCACGGCGGCACGAATGACAGTCGCCAAAAGGTGGAAGCAATCCCGGTCGCTACCAACAGGTGAGCACATAGACCAAGTGTGGTCTGCTCACCAAACGGAGTCTTGCTCAGGCATAAGAGGCAATGCAGTTCTGACTACACGCAAGGGCCGGAGACAGGAGGCCGATGGGTGGTGCGGGGGGGCGGGCGCAACGGCCGGCGGGCGCGGGGCTTCCTTCTGGGGGTGCCAACGGCCCGGAACGAGACGGCGGGGACGAGGCACCGAGTATACACAAACGTGTACTTGGACGTGGCCGCAGCGGTGAATTTTGTTACGAGTGTCTTGCTCCCCTTGACGGGACAAAGCCCAGGAGCCCGAAGGTCCCCACGAAGGAGGCGCGAGCCCGCGCCGGCCCTCACCTCGTCGTCATGGACCAGCTCCTTCTTCACCACCTTCATGGCGTACATCTGGTCGTTCTTCTTCAGCCGCACCAGGAGCACCTTGGCGTAGCTCCCGCGCCCAATGACCCGAATCAGGTCAAAGTCCTGCAGCCCGAGCCCCTGAGATATCTTGATTCCATCCATCCCGTCGATAACCGGCTTGAGGTCCTGAGGACGAGACAGAACGTGGGAAAGGGCGGGACCCCTCCCCCCTCCCCGCGGAGGGTGACGAGTCCCTGCGCGTGGCCTGGAGCTCAGGGCACGATTCTGCTCACGGGCCCCGACTCTGTGCCCCGAAGACCACCCCAGTCCCGCCACTCCGAAAGCCCGTCATTTCTGCAGACCGTGGCCCAGTCGCCAGCCACAGGCGGCCCTCTGTGGGCACGTGGCTGACAGGGGCCGGCCTCCCCAGGACAGGCTCCCCCGGGGGCTACAGAGCAGAACTAGCTGAGATCTGCAAAGGCCCGAGTTCGGACTCCTGGAAATACATAATAAAAGAGAAAGGTGATCCGATTAAGAACAGAAGCCTCCCTCCTAAGAACTGTCTCTGGCAAGGGTATCTGTAGGGGAAGCAGGGGGTAACTAAGTGCTCCTGACTCATCCCAGACGGGGAATGACCAGCAAGGAAAGTCAGGAAGTCTGGGCGCCATTTATCAGGTACTCTGGGAGAGCTGTGGTCCCAGCAAGGCAGAGCTGTCCTGAGGTTTTGTGGACGGAGGCTGCGAACTGGAGTCTGTGTGACTTCTCCTCACTCACTGGAATCATCTGATGCCCCACCGACCGCCCAGAGCCGGCCACACACAGGCCTGAGCCGAAACTCTCAGTCCAAAGCCGGGGTGGAACACAAAAGGGCAGCAGCAGGCTTCCCGGGACAGAAGGAGTAAATCGTGACCCTGGGATTTATACTGACAAATATGTTGGTCTCAGCCCCATTCCTGGCACAGAGTTCCCAAACACCCCTGGAGCTCCCTACCTCACAGAAAAGGCATTTTTTTTATGTTAATGAGACAACTTTTGAGAAGCCCAGGCCACCTAAAGATGGGGGTGATTACCAACCCCTGCTTATTATAGAGCGTCAGAACTCAGCCTCACCCCCTGACCTCCGGGGAGGGGAGAGGGGCCGGGGTTGGGCCCGTTCTCCAATGGCCAAGGACTCATCAGTCACGCCCCTGTTACGAAGTCCCCACACAAACCCAAAAGGACCACGTCTGGAGAGCTTCTGGTTGGTGACACGGGGAGCTGGCCTGGACGGAGCACGGACACCCCGCCCCCTTCCCCCAGCCCTGGCCCCGTGCACCTCCTCCATCCGGCTGTTCCTGAGCGATCTCCTTTTATCACAAACCAGGCATCCAGGAAGCAAAATATTTCCCTGAGTCCCGTGAGCCGCTTTAGCAAATTAACTGAACCCAAGGAAAGGGTCGTGGGAACCCCGGTTTACAGCTGGTTGGTCAGAAGCACACGCAGGTGGCCACCGGGATGCGTGAACGGTATCTGAGCCCTTCCCTTTGGGGTCTGACACTAGCTCCAGGTAGAGGGGGGTCAGATTTGTAGGACACCTGGTCAGGGTCCCCCAAGACTTGGAGAATTGCTCGGTGGTGTGGAAACGGTACAACAGACAAATCAAGGGAGGGTCTGATGCACATAAAATCCGACAAAAGTTGCAGCTCAAGAGCTGTAAGCCCTGGGCCCACTCTGCTGTCTGGACAGAGAGGGGGCACTGGGGAGACTGACCCTGCAGCAGGTGTTGCCACATCTGCGCCCCAAAGAGCCTCTGGGGGATTCATAAAAGGACGTGCCCCAGCGAGACTGAGCCATGACAGGCCAGCAGCCTGTTTTCTGCAGGCAGGTTCTGGGCCGGCGCCCACCCACTCCTCACTGCCCCCCAACACACTGACTTCGCCACACTGCATACCCCATCCCCCAAAGCCAGAGGCCCCGTGCCCCACGCGGGCAGTGCCAACATCCTGCTGCTTCCTGAGGTGCCAATTTCCCAGTGACGGGAACGCCTGTCCTGTGACAGGAGACAGGAGAAAACGCAACGTTCGAACCCTTAGGAGTGAGGGGAGAACAAGTCACTAGCAAATTCGGCAAGAATCTATCAATCTACCTCTGACCCTGGACCGCCCAGCCATAAACACGCCCGAAACGGGACAAAGGGCAAGAACAACCCAGGGTGATTCCTCCACGTGGACCCCGGGAGACAATAAAAAGCTAGCGACCCCACCCGCCAGGGACCAGCTCTCCCTCCTTTTCTCAAAGCCGAGGAGCATGGGGGTTCCCTTGTGGGGGCGGGGATGGCCTGTGCCACCCTGGACCCATGCGGAAAGAGCCCCGCCACTGACTGGTGTCGTGGAAAGCTTCCTGTGTGTGCCAGGAGTGATCATTACCCAAACTGGACAGAAGAGGATTCTGAGGGCAGAGAGGTCCCCTGACCCAGGCTCACACCAGCCCGCGGCCTGGGCTCACACAGGCCTGGCCAATGACACCTCATCCCCCAGTTCCCCGTCGCTGAGAGAACCGTGCAGTGAACGTTGCACCCTCACGCCTGCGACTGAGCAGTGGCTCCTGTCAGCCGCACACGCTCGCTCTCTGTCCACCTAATGCTCTGGAGATCCCTTCTGCGCGAAACGCCAGAACCTCCGTGGGACTCCATCCTGAAGCCCTGACTGAACATCACCCTAGATGCCCGCAGACCACTCCCTCGCTTACGGTGAGGTTAGACAGGTTAGCATTCCCAAGCCTGTCTAGTTCCTATTTAAATTTCCATAACTGCCCCAGAAACGAGCTAGTGAACTTGTAAAAAAAGATTGGAAACACTAACGAGCCATCTCATTTACTCACCTCAGAATCATCTTTAATGTTGTCATGTTTCCGGCTTGAAGAAATATAAGCAACTAGTGAAGAGAGAAAGAAAAAACAGGGCATTCTAGGCATTGTCAGGAATGTAGCCTGACACACAGGGGAACCCAGGGCCCCTCGATCCTCTGGACACACCGGTGGCCCAGGCCAAATCTGCAGCATTCAGGGCGAATCACGGAGTGGCCACAGCTGACCGCACAGTCATAAGAAAATGCAGCTTCCTGGTCCCACCCAGACCTGCTGACTCTACACCTCTGTGGGTGGAGCCCGGGAACCTGCATTTGTGACACATGTTCTCAGCGATTCATGTGGAAGTAACTTCAAGAAGACTGTGGTATTTAGCTTTCCAGACACTGTTCTTAGGGTGTGCAGATGGATAGGTGGGCAGGCGGGCAGAAGAGGGGATGGTGGATGGATAGATGGATGGATGGATAGATGGATGGATGGGTAGGTGGGTGGATGGATGGATGGATGGACGGACAGAAGGAAGGAAGGAAGGAAGGAAGGAAGGAAGGAAGGAAGGAAGGATGGATGGATAGATGGATAGGTGGGTGGGTGGACTGATGGACTGATGGATAGTTGGATGGATGGAAGGATGGGTGGATGGATGGGTGGTGGATGGATGGTGGGTGGGTGGGTGGACAGATGAGTGGATGGATGGATGGATGGATGGATGGACTGATGGATGGTTGGATGGATGGACGGAGGGATGGACGGAAGGATGGATGGACAGAAGGATGGACGGATGGATAAGTGGATGGATAGGTGGGGGGGGGGTGGATGGATGGATGGTGAGTGGATAGATGAGTGGACAGGTAGACAGATGAATAGGTAGGTGGATGGGCAGATGGACAGATAAGTGGATGGATGGTTGGATGGGTAGGTAGGTGGGTGGGTGGGTGAGTGTGTGGGTTGTTGTCTGCTTTGTGTGAGCCGTTGTGCTAAATGCTTTATCTTCTGTGGTCTCATTCCATCCTTCAAGGACTCTCAGGGTGCAGAGCTCACATTCACCACTCGAGGGCAGGGACTCTTCGAAGCTCTCATAATAATCCACAGACTTTGGGAGCTCAGAGCTAAGCCATCAGTCCAACTAGTATTCAAAATCATTCTCCGAATGCTTCTTACTATTAAACAAAAGTCTCTCCCCCACCCAAACCCCCACGAAATCCTACAGAAACTCAAGAACCACCTTGACAGCAGGCCTTTCCACGGATGGAGACCAGCTCGACGCAGCAGCCTTCCCAGGGTGGGTGCCACCGTAAACAACTTCTAGAACTCCCACGGTCGGTGCCGAGGGAAAACGCCCACCCCGACTCCTATGGCAGCCACTCACAGAGATGTGCGTGCCCACAGAAGGCCACCCCACCCTGCCATCTCTGCCCAGGATGAGGGAAGGCCCTCAGTGAGGTGTGGTCAGAATGGCGGGCAAGCAGGGATTCCGGGCCGGAGAGCCCGGGCTCCACGAGTGGGAAGAAAGCAGCCCCTACTTCCATCGGTGTTCTCAGAAGGAAGGTCCACGTTGTCCTTGTCGTCTACTGCAGGTTCTTGGGAAGGCATGACAGAATCCTGCGAAGACATGAGCATTACAAAGTGACCGGTCAGGTGTCACAGTGTAGCTTCTGCAGATACCCTGTGACTTTCTAGGATCACCTCTTCTGGTATACACATTGTAGCGTGTGTGACAATACATGTTACACAAGTGTACCTGGTAACATTGTTGCCCTGGAGGTGGAGAGACCCACATAGAAATTTCGTGATTCCACAGGCAGGGTGATCACTCAGCACCTCACACTGTGACCTTTCCAGCAGGTGCTTTAAAAAGCAGGGCATCTGTTCATAGTGCTTGGTAGTCTCCCTTGCCCCCACGGCTGCATCAGAGTCCCAGGAGGCTGAGGTCACCCCTGCCACAGCCCCCTATTGGCGGACACCGGGCTCCAGGCATTGGCATCGTTCGGCCCCCGACTGACTACATCTGTGGGGCTGGCCTCGTTTCTTAGGCCGACGCGGACCTACGGGACCCCACATCCCAGGGCTCAGCAACATCAGGGTGTGACAAGGTCTGGACTCTGCTCTTGTCCCATCAGGGGTGACGGCCAGAGGCCCAGGAGCACAAGGGAGCCTGGACGCTCAGTAAGGAAACGAACAGCATCTCAAAGGGCTGGGAGCTCCGACTCCAGGATCGCGGGCTGGCGGTGAGGGTCACACGGCACAGGCCCTGGCGTGCGGAGCGTCATGGCGCTTTCCCCTCTGCTCTGCTCGAGAGCTGCTTCGTGCCTGGGGTCCACACAAGCCTTCCCTGCCCCGCACCTTCGTGCCAGAGTGGCAGCGGGCACCGGAGGCCCCCCGCCACGAGTGCTAGGGGTCACAGGGCTCGGAAGAGGGGCCCCGTCCCAGCCCCTCCTCTTGCCTCGCTGGCGGCAGGACCCTATTTGGACAGAGGGGGACTGAGGGCCGCCAGGGTCAGCGTGGGCAGTGGGCTCGAGGCTGCCCCCCCCCGCGGGCCCCCGGGCCCAATCTGGGCCACACTCACCATATGCCTTTTGCAGGTCAGCGGGACGAGCACGTGGCAGCGTTTATGGACCAGCAGCTTGCAGTTGATGCATCTGTAGCCCTGCCCCGCGAGGCCCCATATCCTCTCGCTGCACCGGCCGCAGTACGCTCTCTGCAAGGACAGCGGCCGTCACGCCGAGGGCCTGGGCGCCCCTGAGGCCCGCGCCTCACTGCAGGGGACCCAGCTCAGCACTGGGGCACGCTGCACCTTCCCTGATGTCCCGAACGATGATGGGAGCTAGACAAGAGGTGGCCCAACCAGTGGGTCACGTCGGGCACCAGGCTCTGCCCAAGCTCCGGGCCCCCTGCTTGGGTCCGCTCCCAGGCTGGGGGAACCATGGGGTCCCGCTCCGGCAGGGGTGACAAGACCCCTCCCCGGGCAAGGCCCCCCCTTGCTTGCAGGGACCGGAGGGGATTCCAGCCCTTGCCGGGTCGTGTGCCGAACAGGGTGGCTCCCCGTCTGGTGCAGTGACCCAGGCTGAGGGGGGCGTGGGGGGCATCCACACACCTCCCCCGCACAGCCACAGAGAGACTAACTCTGCCTGGCATTACGTGTCGTGTGTTGGCCGCTAGGGGCAGCCTGCGATTGCTTGGGTTTTTGGTAGTTTTAAAGATTTTTCCGCGGTCAATCTTCGTTCTTCAAGCTCTAAGTAGCTGAAATTAATGGCAATCGTCAGCTGGTTTGGTGATGCTTTCCTCACGTTGGGCTGTTGAAAGGGCACGAAGATGAGTGTGTTCAGAAAGCCGGTCACACGCGTGGCCGCACGTCTGCCGGGTTCCCGCGACCATCTTTCCTGGCTTGAACTCCTTGGCAGGCTTTAGCCTCTTTTGCCGTTTTTAACAAATTCCCTTCTTTTGAGAGAGTCTCTGCTCCTGGAGACAACCGTGAAGGACCACACTGTACTGTAGTTCATTCACGACGGCTGATGGAATCCTCTGATGGGTGGACTCGGGCGGGGGCCGGGGGGGGGCGGATCGGGGTGACACGGACAGGCCGTGGGCCTGTGCTCAGGGCCACGGGCACCAAGAAGCCGACTCCTCACCAGCGAAGCACCGAGCTCAGAAACCAGGGCCTGAGGGGGGCTGGTCCTGGCACACAGGTGCCCCAACCACGTTTGCTAAGGTTAAGCAAACGCACACTCACACACCCCGCGTCACTTTTAACTCCGGAAACAGGAAAGAGAAGAATTTATTCCGAGTCCTCCGTGTTGCCTAAAGCGTCTGTCCCACGAGCTGGCAGGCACAGAGGGTGGGCCCAGCGGGGAATGGCCTGGACGGGGCGCAGTGGACGGCCGCGGGGGCCACGGTCTCAAGCCGGGTAAAAGCCCAGCTTCGCATTCAAAGGAGGAGCTTCAGGTATGAAGATGGGTTTCACTCTCTTCTGCGCGTGTGTCTGTCAAACACCATTTATGAAGCCATGAAACAAAAGCACCTTCTTACGTAACCCACCAACACGAGCAGCCTTCCCATTGTCACCCCTGAACAACCTAATCTGCAACGCTTGGCTCGCGGATAGGGGCAAACTCACAGCCGACCGGTGCCTTTGCGAGGTAACACATTCCTTCCCAGAGGTGAGCAGGGGCCGGGCCGGGCCAGCCGCTGACCAGCAGCGGCGTGCCCTCGCTTGTCCGGAGAGGCTATCGCACGTTGGCAAGGGCTCTTGATCTCAGACCTGTGTTTGACTGGTTAACACTTCAGGAGACATCACAAAGAAATAAATCAAAACCTAACCCCCGAGCCACGATTCTCTGAAATTCACATGAATTAATAAGTTAATGGGGTAAAAACATTTTAAGTCTCCTTACACGCCACTGAATCTGGCCCTTGCTCGGATTTCACATCATCCGTTCTAGTTTTGGGCCATATTGAGCTCATCTGAGGTCGGAGCCTTTGGTCTGGGTTTCTGCTGCTTCTTGCGGGGTGGGAAAGGCGGCTCCCGCCAGGCCCCAGAACTGCTCCTCTCGCGGCCTGATGGTTCAGCCAGTGGTAACTCCAATCCCTAGTCCAGGGGCAGGCCAATGAGGACCACCACCTGTCTTTTCCAAATAAAGTTTTACTGGAACAGGCCCTCACACGTTTGTCGACCCACTGCCTGTGGCTAGTATACTATGACGGGGCGGTGGCTGCGACAGAGGCCTTGTGGCCCAGCGAGTCTAAGGTATCTACTCTCCGGCCCTCAACATGGATTTAACAGGAATTGCTTGCTAACCCCTGTTCTAGTCGCTGGGACCAAGAAGCTTAGGAGAAATCCTCGACGGGCATTTGCCAGAGATGCTCACGCCCCGGGGCTTCCCAGGGCGGGACTCTGACCATCAGTCGCATCCTGCAGAGGGGGCCTCGCCCTCATGCCCCCCCATCCATGCCGCCCGTGTCTCCTGCTCCAGGACAGAGGTTTTCATTTCTTCTCCAGAAACTCGCTGGATCTCTCCCTTTGATTCACCAATGGAACCTTTTCTCATTGTTCTAGAAGAAACGTCATGTCGAAGGCAAATAACGATCCAGGCAGGTGCCTTGGGAAGATGGCCGGCGGTGTGACTGAGTTCACTCACTTTCCGCCCTTGAGTTGCCGAGGAGGACGGAGGAAATGACCTCTTGGGGGCTTTTCGCCTGTAGGTCTTGCCGATTCCTGTAGAACAAAGCGCGGGGCTCTGCAAACATCCTTTCAAGTGACAGGTGGAGTTGAAGTGCACAGCCCTGTGATTAACACGGTGAACGGCACGGAGCCAGCCGCCAGGGCTCAGGCAACGGGACGTCAAGCCAAGGACAGTCAGGCGGGAAACCAAAATTGTCAACAAATTGCACACACATCTGCCTCCTCATCTGTGAACGACCAAACGATCTGAGTCGAGGGTCTTCGGACAGGCTCCCTTCTCCCTCCCCGTGTGTGGGGAAACCCACTCTGGGGCTCTGGGGACAGCTGAACATGTATAACAGGGTGGGAACGGGGAGGGGCAGGAGGGGCAGGCAGGGGAAAGCAGAGTCAGGGTCTGCACCCTGCAATCAGAGAAATGGGGTTTTCTCCTAAAATCTGCAGGGGGGGACAAGCCGGGCCCCGGCCTGTCTTGCTGGCTGGGTGGGCTTCGTCTTGGACCGGTGAGTCAGCTGTGATGAAGAAACGGTGTTTCACCAGCAGTCAACATGGGGGAGCGGGACTCCTAGAACCTTCTGTGATATCCCGAAAGGTGGCTGGTCCCGTCTGGCCGAGACCCCTCTCTGTCCAGAACCAAGCTGGTGCCCAGATGTGCAGAAAGAGAAGCCTCCTGGCCGCAAAGCTGGCTGGTAAAATAAACACGGGGAGGGGGCGGCAGGTGCTTTGCACCCTGGGAGTTGGGATGTTTCCATTTCTTCACAAAAGTTCCCGTCCACACCCAGTCAGTCGGCCCAGTCGGCCCAGTCGGCCCAGGGCACACCTCTGTCCTCAGGCACTGGCTTGCTGGTGATGCCTAACCTCCCCCAAGACACCTGACATTCCTTGGAGCCTGTGCTCTCCCACCACCCACCTCGGTTCCCAGGGTCTTTCTCATTCCTCACAGACGTGCCCCATTCTTCTTGGTCCCTACCCAGTGCCCTGGGTCTCCCCTGGCTGACCTTCCTCCAATCATCGGGGAACCCACGTTCAGAGTCCCAGTGACCAGAGCACTGCACCCAGTGGGGGGCAGCAGGTGCATATGTGACGGGGGCACAGAGGAGGAGCTGGATAGTCGTCCAAGCCAAGAGACAGAAAGTAAGACAGACCACGTGCTCCGAGAGCATGGGGGCGGGCGCACCGGGCACAGCCCTCAGCACGTGCAAAGGCCCTCAGGTGAGCACGCGTGTGGCTGCTGGAGCGGGCTGAATGGTGTCCCCGAATTCACGTCCCCTTACAACCTCCAAATGAGGCCTCATTTTTGAAAAAGAATTTCTGTAGAGGTACTTAGTTAAAATGAAGTCATAGTCGATCAGGTGGGGGCTAATCCCGACGGACGTCCTTACGAGAGAAGAGAGGCCATGTGAGGACAGAACAGACATCGGACTGCAGCAGCCACAAACCCAGGACCGCCACAGCCCCCGGGAGCTGGAAAAGGCTGGACGGATGGTCCACTAGAGCCATCAGAGGGAGCAGAGCCCTGCCCACGCCGCGGCTTGGGGCCTGTGGCTCCGCAACTGGGAGAGAAGGACTTGCTGCTTTAAGCCCCGTCTGTGGCGCGGGGATCCGGCGGCCCCGGGACGTGAAGGGCCTTGGCCAGTGAGGCACCTGCAGGCACCCCCTGCCCCCTCCCCCACTGTGAAGCGGACCAACCACAAAGCCACACAAACCACATCATTGCTGGAGAATGTGACAGCGTCCTGAAGAGGAACGATGGAAACGAAGGGCTGGGCAGCGGGCCCACCTGGGTGGCAGACGCGGGCCGTGAGGGGGCCCCGGGCACACAGGAGGTCCTCGCGGCCAAGAGCACGCGCTGCGGCTGGTGTCATCCCAGCAGAGCAACGCCGAGATGCACAGACTGCATCCGTCAAACAGCCACCACGTGCAGAAAAGGCCTGACCAGAGCCTCACCACGGCTCCTTTCTGGAACCCGCTGGCACGGCCTCCGCGGCCCCGCCCACTCTCCGCGGAAGGGTCCTGCTCAGGCCGGGCCCCGCGTCGGCGGCACTCACCCTGTTAAAGCGCTTGGCCTGGAAGAGGTGGCCGTTGGCGCGGTGCAGCTTTCTCCATCTTCTGGCTCCGCGGCGGTAGACGGACTCTAGGGAGGATAGAAGACGGGTAAAGGACAGCCCCGCGGCCACCAGCGCCCCCCCACACGAGGACAGGAGCCCGGTGGCCGTCAGCCCGCGGTGACGGCCGCTCCGTCCAGGGGCTGGCGCGACGGTGTGCCCGGCGGCCACCCTGGCAGGGAGGACAGCAGCCGGGCGGCCCCCGAGAGGGTCCGGCCAGAACGTCACTGGAGGCCAGCCCACTTCCAAGCCCTCCTCCTTGTTTTCCTTTCCACCCTCCTTCCTCTGGGCGCGGAAACCAGGCCCCCTGTTCCACACTGGGATGTGGTTCAGAGGGGCCGTGAGCTCACGTCTCACCATCCACAGAGGGGCTGCGGCTGCCACGTGGAGTCCACGGTCAGCCAGAAACACAGCATTCGGCCGGGCGACCTGCCCACCCGGACACACAAGACCCCCTCCCGGTGTCCCCGGCCTGACACATCTCGGGGCAGAGGTGGGGCAGACAGGCCGGGCGCTCGTGCTGAGTCGAGCGTTACCCAACACGTCGCTTTCAAAACACACGTTCAATAATGTAAACTTGTAAGAAGGACACTGCTGATCAAAAATGCCAGAGCCAGTTGGGGAACTAGAACCGTTGGTTTTATTCTTCCCTAAAAATGCTCATAACTCGCTCCTTCCAAACACTCTGAGGCAAACGCTGGTACAAACAAAACACTCAGGATACAACGGGAAGCTTTGTGCTTTTATAAAGTTCCGCAGTGAAAGCCACTTTCATGAGCCGTGGAAGTGCCACGAATATACACCGATGTGGAAACTGTAACGGAATGTTTTTAAAACAAGCAAATTAGCAGCTCTGGCTGGACGGCCACTCGGAGCCTGCCTCCCTCCCTTTAAGCGGGAGACCAAGAAACAAGAAGTCGGATTCCTCTGCGGCAGGAGCCCCACAGCCGGCGGGCAGCTGGGGCTTTGGCAGAGGCCCACGCGCTGCCCAAGGACCCCTCAAAGGTTTCCCGCCACAGGCTCTCAGCAATTCCCGGACAAGAGCAGGGCCTGGAGGGAGGTGGCACCAGCCTCCACCTTCCTGCTCTCCCCCTGTGAGTTCACACCTGGGCTTCAGGCCTGGAGTCCACAGGAGGCAGTACCACCCTCAGTCTATGTGTCCCTTGCCCTTAAGGAGTCCCCGGTGACCTCCAGGGCCTTTGCCCAGCTGACAAGGCGTGCCCTGCCAGACCCAGCCCTTCCAGGCCACCTGCCTTGGTTTGAGGGATGCCTGGCTGGCAGCGGGTCGGTGCTGATGTCCACAGGTCTGGCTGTCCCCACGCATGGTGATCACATCCCCTGACCCTCCCTGGATGTGGCATTCACAACCCCCAGGTGTCCTGAAGAGAGAAAGCACTGAGTGACAGACACAGACCAGGGGACACAGAGATACAGAGGGAACCGAGCTGGCCTGATGGGGACACACCAGCACCAACACTCTGGGTTTCTTGATTCCGGCCCACTTGCCACACGGAAAATATGCCCTAAAATATGTCTAAAAATATGCCCAACTGGATATCCTTCAAATTTGGTTAAAGTCGGCCAAAATAAGACACACGAAGATGTCCTAGCAGAGGCCAAGGGGCATTAGGGAATGCACAGCAGGCAGGCACACTCACCGAGGGGACAAGACCAAGGGCTGCACGTGGCCTGCATAGGCCTCACTCCACACACAGCTCTGTCCCCTCAAAAGACTAGAACTTACACATGAGGAGCAAAACGACAACAAATTCTATAAGGAAACGTAGGAGAAGATCTTACTAATATGAAGGCGAGAAAAACTCTGAAAACACAAAAGGCAGTAGAAAAAGGAGCAAGTGCACCTGAGTGCATCAAAACAAGCACGCATGTTCAGCCAGAGGCCACCAGGGAAGCCAAAGAGAATCAGCACACACACGTGGTGAGGCTTCGTGACTTAGGATGCACACACAAGTTCCATAAGTTAACAAAGGAAAAACATGAACAAAAGACAAGAACAGGCATTCCACAGAAGACAGACAGTGAATGAAAATGACCAGAAGCCCCACCTCGTGAGTAATCAGGGAAACCCAAAGGCACCTCGGTATCCTCGATGCCTGAGCGGTGGGCCCAGGTTAATCTCCCACAACCCTGACGTACAGCAACCTAGAAGCTGCTTATTCTCCGAGAGGGGGGGATAACATAGCACCGATATTTGTGGGGAGGAACATTTGCTTCCTCCACGACCTAGCGATTGCATTACTCCTTGATCAAAGCCCAAGAGAAACTGTCACACACGAGCTGGGGGACATTCAAGCACGTCTGAAGATGCCCAGGGTCACAGACAAGAGGATGGTAAATGGACGCAGTGAGCGTGCGGCTGCACCACAGGACCCGACTGGCGGTAACACCTGACTTGAGCCACCCACAGCATGACAGATACATCTTCGAAAATCAAACTACCTAAAAAGTCAATAGAAAATGATATATTGATACATATATCAATATATCAATGGCTTTAGGAAACGGTGCCACTCTTACACAACCACAAAATAGACAAAATCAACAACAAATTGTTTTAGGATCCATAATCACGAGATGAAATTGTTCTAGTAAGTGAAAGACCAATGCCAAGTTCAGGACAGTGTGGCCTCCGGGCGACAGGTCACGGGGGTGGGTACGGGTTAAGCTCTATCCTGGCTGGAGGCTATGGGCACAGCAATTTACAATCTCAGACTTGGGAGGAACGGTGCAGACCGCAGGCAGGCCCGGTGCCCCTCTGCTTGACATCGGACGAGTGTGTGGAGCCTTCGTTACCGCCAACGAGCTGACGCGTCAACTAAGGCACACGCTCTGCCCCGCTAACTTTTCCCTGACGCGCTGGTTCTGGCCCAGACAACACCCTCAATCCCACACGGCATGTCGTCCTTCCGCGGACCCGCTGGTGGTGGCGGTTTCTCAGCCGGCCCCGGGGTTTTGACGACCTTGCTGGCCTTGAGGAGCGTGGTCAGACTCGGGTGCCCGCCTGGGGGTTTAGCCTGGGGCTTCTCTCACGACTGGATTGGGATTAGCACTTCCTTAACTTCTGAACCAAACTGAGAGCCTTTCCTGGAAAACCCAAATTCCCACAGTGGCAAACACCAAACAAAGCGCCCAACGCTTTCGAAGCTGAGTCTTTCCTGGAATGCTCCCCAAGTGCGGGGCCGGACGCAGCCGGATGGAACCCGCTCTGCCCTCCCGAGCCCCTGATCTCAGAGGTGACGATGGAGGCTGTGGGGGCCCAACGGTCCCCTCCCCTCGGAGGCCACGGCCACCGACCTCACGGGCCACCGGCTCGGGCAACGGTCACGTTCGCAGGTCCCGGGTTTCTGCCCGGAAAGTCACGGCCCTTATTCCCGATCCGAAGTGACAGGCACGGTTCACAAAGGAAGAAAAGAGCACGTGTCCTCGGAGAGCACGTGCGTGCAGAGGCGTGGCTGCTCGGGGGAGAACACGGGCCCCGCGCCCCCACGGCTCGACCACCTCGTCCCCCTGATCCCAGTGCCCGCGGAGCCCGCCCACAGACGCGTGGGGGGCCCGCGCGAGGCACGTGGAGCTCGCCCACAGTCCTGGCGGCCCCCAGGGTCCCGTCTCGGCTGTGCGGTCAGGGCCGAGCTCCGGGCTCGGGGTGTGCCCTCCGGGGCCCGTCCTGGGCGCCGCAGACGTGGCATCGCGGCAAAGCTGGGCCAGCTCCGGGCGGCGCTGGGCCCGCGTGGGCTGCCCCCACCCCCCACCTCAACTCCAACCCTCGGAGGAAGGGCTGCTCGCCTTTGAAATTCTATAATTAGGAGGCTGTGGGGAATTTTAACGAGCTCGGTTTCTATGGCAATCGAGCGTCTGGAGGGCGCCGACGAGAACGGCCGAGGAGCCGAGAGATACGCCCTGCGCCCGCAGACCCAGGGCATGGCGTGGGCCGTGCCGAATGTCCCGGCCCCTCTCGTCCCCGGGCAGCGGACCGCGGCCCCGCGCGGCGCCTCGGAACCGGGTGCGAGTGGCCGCACCACGTGGCACACGTCAGGGCACAGTGACCGGATGGCCCGATGCCCCCGGGGAGGGGGTCCCACGTCGGTGACGAGGCCCCAGGCGAGGCCGAGGTGGCTTCGGGCCGCGGGGTGGGAGGTGGCGTGAGGTCGACACCGGGGTCTCAGGGCAGAAGGGGCGCTGCTCCGTCAGGGAGAGCGACCTCCCCCGCGCCCCGGCTCTGTGCCCCCGAGGGCGGGGGCCGCCGGGCTTGGTCTGTGACACAGAACAGCAATGACAAAGAGCATGTTTTGGGCTAAGACGTCTGAGATGCCCTGGTCGCTCGGTCATCCAGGACTGTGTGCAGAGCTGGTGTGAGGGGACGGAGGCGGGGGGCCGGCGGCCCTGCCGGGCCGTTCTCTGCGCCACATCGCCCGGCCGGCATCTGGGCTCACAGGACACTCCCCCCAGGTCACATCCCACTGAAAGGCTCCTACTGCGTCCTTCACGTGACCTTGTGTAATAGCAGCTTGGGGGTTTGGGCGGGATGTCAGCCCGGCTGTGGGGAAACTGTGGGGCTGCTGCACAGTCTGGAAGGTTCTGAGGGACGAACACACGGTCACCGTGCCAGGGGCTGGGGCCGCGGGGTGGGACAGGCACAGGACACAGATCTCGTGCACCTGAGGGGTGTCCCCGATCACAAGGCTGCCTCTCAGCATCTCCTTCCAGCTCGAGGTGTGGGTCAGAGGGTGCTGAGCCGTGGAAGGTGGGCGAGGAACCACAGGGACAGACGTGGCCATGGGAAAGGTCTTGGGACCACACAGCCGGGAACCACGTGATGAGGGAGGCGAGTGGCCTTCTCGGGTCACGTGAGCCGCAGTCCTTGTCCCCGCGGGAAGTGTCGTACCTGCCTGGCTTCTACCTGCACGGCAGGGGCCACCTCCTCCCCACAAGGATGCAGCACAGGACACGGCCTTGTGACAACAACACCACGAAAGGTCTAGGTAAGTACACGGAAAACACAGGTGCTTGACTGGCCCGCACAGGAGCGAAGCCGCTGCCCGCATCTCCTCATCCCTGCAAGCAGTCAGCACCCTCGGGAGGCACTAGGGACACACACAAAGAGGACAGAAGACTGTCCTCCTGGAGCTGACGGCAAATGATGATAAACACCATGAATATTTAAACCAGGGGACGAAGGGACGCGGAGGGGACAGCTGGGCAGTGACGTGCCATGGGGGGCGGCCCAGTAATCATGGGGTCAGCCCTCAGGACAGGTACCCGGACGTGCCCCGGGGCAAGGCTTCCTGGCCCATGGTGTGTGTGAGGCACTTGTCATCGTAAGTCCTGGGTGCCCTCGCTGGGAGCACACGGGCACGGGGCCACCCCAAACCTTGTCATTGTGCAGGCGGGGAAGGGCGCTGACGAAAACAGAGCAGGGCGACCCCCAGTGATGTCCTGGGTCCCGGGCAGTCACATGACCAAAATGACCCGACCAGGCTGCCGAGAGGGACTCCCCTCCCCAGGGCAGGAGCACCAGGCCGGGTCACCACTGGCTGGGTGGACATGACGGGGACAGCATCCACACGCCAGGAGGCCACAGGAGGCAGGAGTGAGCTGGGTTCTACCCACGCGGGCACCCCCCCCCCCCGGGCACTGCCCCCCGGTTCCAGGCTAACCCGCGGCCACACCCGCTGGCAGACCCTGGTTTTAAAGCTTAAATTGCGTGAGGGCCGCACAGCAGAGCCTCTCCAGCAGGGGGAGTGGGGACGCACTCGGGCTGGGCCGCCAGCATCTGCCAGCATGACATCCCTGCCACCCCCTCTCCCCATGGCCAGGCCAGCAGGGCAGAGAAAGCCGGGTCACCGAGGAGGGGACAGGGAGGCGCTGCCGTGTCAGTGGCCGGGGCAGGGGACGCAAAGCGCTCCTCCTCCAGAGGGAAAGGCGCCGCGGACAGACGCAAGCGACCGGGACACGCAGGACGCCCGCTTCGGAACCGATCTCTGATTGGCTCTAAGGACCAGCGAGGTGCACGCACGTCAACCACGGTGATGGAGCACCCATGGGGCGCAACCCCTTTACCGCCGGGAGGACAGGGTCGCGGGCCGCCGAGGGGTCCACACAGCCGCCCTTCCTCACCGAACACCATCCACGTCCGTGAAGAAGACCAATCCTAAGAGGTGTTCTGAGCGAGAGGAGTTATAACAGTTCAACTTTCGAATAATTTTATCACAAATATCTTAATGTTTGGTGGTACAAATCAGCGTTTAATGAAACAGCTGACCGAGGGGTCCCTGGGTGGTTCAGTCGGTTAAGCGTCCGACTTCCGCTCGGGTCATGATCTCATAGTCCGTTGAGTTCGAGCCCCGCGTCGGGCTCTGTGCTGACAGCTCAGAGCCCGGAGCCTGCTTCAGATTCTGTGTCTCCCCCTCGCTCTGCCCTGCCTCTGTTCGTGCTCTCTCTCTCAAAAATAAAAAAAATAATAAAAAAAGAAATGGCTGAGCGAAATTTCTGAAAGAGTCTATGGAAAGATGTATACCAACTTGCAAGTAACCTACTGCAAATACACTCATGCAGAATGCAACTCTTCCCTGTGTGGGGGTTTTCCTCTGTGGATTCACTTTTACAAGCTGCTCACAGCTGCCCGGCGCCCCCACGGCTGCAGCAGGACCAGCCGCCCCTCCCACGACACCTCCCACGACACGGGAGGCAGAGCCAGGCTCACCAGGGAAGCGGCAGCTCCAACCAGGAGAACGGGCACCGCGGACGGGCACCTGGGTCCAATCCTGCCTCCAAAATCAAACCACGACAGCAGGAAAAGCACCATGGAAAGTGCCAGGGCCTCACAGTCAGACACATGAGCAGATGAGACGATGCCAGGAGGAGCGCTGTGTCACCAGGGCCACCTTGTGTCCTCAGGTTTTTTTTTTTTCAGTGTTTATTTATTTTGAGAGAGAGTACGGGGGTGGAGGGGCGGAGGGGATGGCGGGGAGAATCCCAAGCAGGCTCCGCACCGTCAGCGTGGAGCTCTAACTCACGAACCGTAAGATCCTGACCTGAGCTGAAATCCAGAGTCAGACGCTTAACCGACTGAGCCCCCCAGGCGCCCCGTCAGGCTGCTTGGTGAGTCCTTGGAGGCCAAACAGAAAGGCCTGCAGCTCCCGGGCAGCCATCAGGAGACAGAAGCCGGGGCTCAGCGTGCCCAGGAAAACCCAAGCCTAAGGAAGGGGCGCAGCCAGCCTGGACTCCTGTGACACAACACCAGAGACGAGGGGGTGGGGAGCAGCCAAAAGTGACTCTCGGTCTGGAGGGTGGAGGTCTGGGCAGGATCAAGGCGCAGGTGCGGCGGTCCCCGAGAGGCCTCCTCCTGGCCCGAGGACGTTCTCGCTGTGTGTTCACAGCAGAGACAGCTGTTGGGCTCTCAGAAGGGCAATGATCCCATCATAAGCGCCCCGCCCCGTGACCTCAACTATCACCTCCCCGAGACCTCATTTCCAAACACCATCGCGTTAGGGGTTAGGGCTTCCGTATAGTTTGCGGGGACACATTCGGTCCCTGACATTCTGCCCCAGTCCCCTCAAGTCTGTGTTCTTCTCACATGCAAAGGACACTCGTGCCACCCCACCGACCTCAGGCCTCAACTCATCCCAGCATCAGTTCTTGCCATCCACGGACTCGTCTCCATGAGGCACAGTGAGACTCTAGGTACGATTCACCCGGAGACAAGACTCCTGTCCAGCTGGGGACCTGTGACTCCAAAACAAGACGTGTGCTTCCAAAATACAATGTGGGGACGGGCCTGGGATGGCCGTTCCCGCTCCAAAAGGGAGAGACAGGAAGGAAGGAAAAGGTGCTGGGGGCCCGAGCGCGCCCACAACTTACAAGGCAAGTCCCATTAGATCTTAAGGCTGGAGAATAAGCCCTTCTGGGCCGATGCTTTGCCCTCAGGCCCACCGGGGAGGCATCGTGGCTCTGCCCTGCGAGGCCCCCTCGAGACCCTGCAAAGAAGAGAGCCTGCAACCAGCCTGCAACCAACCTTCGGGGCATCCAGTGGTTCCCGAGCTGCACAAGTTCAAGGCCAGAGGCCAAGAGGCCAAGCAAAAAGCAGCTGCTAAAAGAAAAAAACAAAACCCAAAAGACAGCCCAGGTAGACATTTTGGCCGGCTCTTGGTACTGGGGAGACAAGAGCTGGAGACTGGGGTTCTGCTAACCCCCAGACCTTCTGGGTTGACATTACTGAGAGACATATATGCAAAAGGGGCAATGGGCCAGCCTGAGCTGAATCAAGGTGATTTGCCCAAACTCCGTCTGCCAAAATAAAATTTAATTATCTCATGAGGAAAATAACATCATTCAGAGTGCCTACCTAGTTTTTCAAACACAATATCTGATATTCAACCAAAAATTACCAGGCAGGCCAAGAAAGAGAAGCATACTGAATAGTCTACAGAAATAGACTCAGGTAATTCAGACATTCAAATGTATTTAAAAAGATTAGATGAGAGAATTTCACCATCAAATGAGACCCAGAGAAAAAGAAGCCCTAAAAAATCCTAGGATTTCAGAAATTTAAAAGCAAAAAAGAGTAATTGATGTTAATAATTCAGGAGAAAGACTTAAAAGCAGATTATACCAAATAAGACACATCAGTAGAGAATATCCAGATTGAAGCACAGAAGGTAAAGAAAACCAGGATGGAAAAAAAAAAAAAATACAGAAAAGAGCATAAGAGACAAATGGGATATAGTGAAAAAATGTGGGTATGCAGTCCTGAGGGAAGAAGGCGGAGTGAATGGGGCAGCAGTTGAAAAGATACTGGCTGACATTTTCCAAAAAGACAAAAGACATTATACCCTAGATCCAAAAAGCTCTATAACCTCAGTTGGGATAAATTCAATACTTCCCTCTCGTTCACAGGGCTGCTGAAATAGAAGAACAAAGACCACTTTAAAAGCAGCCAGGAAGAAAAAGAGAGAGAAAGAGAGAGAGAAGCATCACCTTCAAGGGAACAAGACTGACAGGTGACTTCCCGAAAGAAACAACGTACTCAAAGTGCTGGGAGACCCCTGACTGCCGACACTCGTGCACCCAGTGGGAAACAGCCCTCCAAAATGAACGCAAAACACATCTTCGCACAAACAAAACCAACTAATTATCAGCAAATCTGTGCTAACAGAAATACTAAAAGGGATATTTCAAACAGAAGAAAAATGGTCTCAGACATAAACATGATCAGGCAGGAAGAAATCAAGCACATCAGAAGGTTATAGAAACAGGTAAATCTGAATGAGCACCATTTAAAACAATTATTAATGGGGTGCCTGGGTGGCTCAGTCGGTGAAGCGTCCAACTTCGGCTCAGGTCATGATCTCACGGTTTGTTGAGTTCGAGCCCTGCATTGGGCCCTGTGCTGACAGCTCAGACACTGGAGCCTGCTTCGGATTCTGTGTCTCTCTCTCTCTCTGTCCCTCCCCCACTCGCACTCTCTCTCTGTCTCTCAAAAATGACTAAACGTTAAAAAAAATTTAAAACAATTATTAATCATGATTTCTGGGGTTTAAAATATATGTGATATCCACATGCATGACAATAATAGCATAGAAATTGATAGGGGTTAAATATAACTGAAGTGTTCTAAGGTTCTTGCCTTACCTGGGAAATAGTACAAGTATTTAATTTAAGGTACATTCCAAGAACATGTTTTGTAATTTCTAAGGCAGCCAGAATATTTAAAAAATGTATTTTTTGAAGTATTTCTAAACAAAGCTAATAAAGGGGGGAGAGTTTGGAATACTAACACTTGACTGAACCTAGGGCAGGCAAGAAAGGAAGGTGAAAAAGAAACAGATGGGTAGGTTGTAAAATGAATAGTAAGGTGGCAGATTTAAACTGTAACATTTCAGTATCACATTAAATGTAATTGGACTAAATGCTTCAATTAAAAGACATGGACTGTCAGCCTACACTAAAAGCAACTTCTGCTAGTACAACCTGTTGTCAAAATATGATACAGAAGAGTTTAAAGTAAAAGGACACCACGTAAACACTATGTTCTCCTCCCCCTTGGCATATACAGGTGCTAGTATAGTTATGTTGATGTTGGACAAAGGAAACTCGCAGGCTAACGGTATTTTTCATCTTAAAAATTTAAAGATGGTGAAAGTATCAATCCGAAAAGCAGATATCATGATCCTAAATTTGTATGCACCCAATATGACACAAAACACATGATGAAAAACTCACAAAATTAAAAAGAGAAAGACAAACCCAATAATTTAATAATATCTATAGATATTAAAGATATTTTAAAACATAATAAAGCTATGAACTTTCAATAAATCTTTAGACATTTCGAAGTCCTTCAAAACATGACTAAAGATGAGAGAAGAAATACAAAATTTCGATATTTGATTTCTATTTTAAAAATTAAACAGCTTTTAAAACTTTCCCACAAAGAAGACTCCAGGTTCATAGAGCTTTACTGGTAAATCCTTCCAAATAATTAAGTTAGGACTAATATCATTTTACGTAAAATGTGCGTAAGAATTAAAAAAGAAAAACATTTAATTTTATAAGGCCAAACTACCTCGGTGTTAAATTCTGATGATAACGTTACAAAAAAGGAGAATAATAGGCCAGTCTCTGTCACAAATAAGGTTGCAAAAACACCAAACAAAATGTTAGCAAAGTGAATCCAGCAAACTATAGAAAAGGTAAGCATCACAATCAAACGGATCGCATAAAGGAAGTGCAGGGGTGGGTGACGTTCAAGTCAATCAGTTAATTTGCCTTATTAATAGAAAAAAAGAGAAAAGTATGTCAAGAGACAAAGGAAGCATTTGATAAAATCCAACACAATTCGGGACAAAAACTCGACTAGGAATAAGATGGAACCACTTTAATTTGATGGTGGGGATTTTCAGAAGGAAAAAAATCCCTTCACAAACATCCTTAATGGTGAAATTTTGCAAGCTTTCCCCAGATCAGGAGCAAGAGGCTGCTGGTTGTCACCACTTCTGTTCCACATCGTTTGGAAAGGTAAACACGGCCAGTGCCAGAAGGCAACAGGTGCAGGGTTGGGGAGATGGAAATAAAAGTTATTCACTGACAGAATGATTGTCTAGGAAATCGAAAGGTGTCTGCAGATGAAGTGCCAGCATTAATGTGTGAATTTATCATATTCACAAGGTCGCTGGACAAAAAGTCAACGTGAAGCAACTAACTGCATTTCTCAATACATTTCTATCAACAAATAAGTTTTATGGAGAACTATAAAAGTAACATCACTTAACATGAAGTTAAATACCAGTGAAGTGCTCTACAAACAACGTGCAGGGCTGCTGGACAAAAGGCTATAAAATGTTACCGAGAGAACGTGAAGACCGCACAAGTATATGCTCAGGGGTTGGAAGCCTCAATATTGTAGAGACAACAGTTCTCCCGTGTTGATCTATAAATTCAAATGCAATCCAAACTGAAACCAACCAACCAACCAACCAAACAAACAAACAAATAAACAGCCTCACTGGGTTTTGGGAATTTATAACCCAATTGTAAAATCTGTATTGAAATTGAGAAGGCAGAGAGGAACCAGGAAAATCTTGAAGGAAAACAAAATCAGAGGACTTACAACACACGATATGAATGGTTATCATCAAGGTGAATTAAACCAGTGTGATGTTGGTATAAGATCAATGGGACAGAAGGCCAGAAACAGGTCCCCACACACAGTCACCTAATTTATGACAAGGATGCCACTGAAATGTGGTGGGAGACAGACGGGCTTCTCAAGAAATGGTCCTGGTTCAACTGGTTGGTTACCAGCAAGGATGCAAACGACCCCTACCTCACACCACACACACCAAGCTCACTCACAGGAGTCACAGGAGTCACGAAAGCTTGCAATCGTGGCATGAGAGAGCGTGTTCAGGTCCTTGGGGCAAAGAGGCATTTCTTCAACACACTACCAAAAGCACTAATTGTGACATAAGAGTCCATTTTCTGTTCATCGAAAGAATGAAGACGCAAACCGCTGGGCGTCAGAGCAAATTCGTGGTGATCCTCACAACCAGAATACATGCAGTGACTCTACAGATCAATAAAAAGGACGCACACCCCAACTGGGTTGTT
The DNA here is from genome assembly GCF_018350215.1 of Panthera leo. Classification (NCBI taxonomy): domain Eukaryota; kingdom Metazoa; phylum Chordata; class Mammalia; order Carnivora; family Felidae; genus Panthera; species Panthera leo. The sequence goes on along the minus strand of NC_056686.1, from coordinate 976,639 downwards.
TTTAAACACCCCAATTTTGAAAGTACGCAGAAGACGTGGGCAGGCACGTCACAAAAGCGGGTCCTGAGGAAAGTCCAGAAGTATGTGGGAAGAGGCGATGAGGAATGCAAACCGAGACCAGAATTTCATTTCATTTTACATCGGCTCCGCTGGCACACCTGAAGAGCTTGGCGACACCCCCACGTGCTGGACACCCCCCGAAAGCCTGAAGGGGTGCGATGAATTCACACTCATCACAGGGGTGGGCTGGTGCACACGTCCTAAACCCCTGCACTGTCCAGAGTGACAGAGGGAGGGTCTTTTGTACACTAAGGAGAGGACTCGGTAGCTTCAGAGAGAGTGAGGCGTGACTGGAGGGCTGGGACCCCACACCCAGCCTCTGGGGAGGGGAGAGGGGCTGCAGGCTGAGTTAATCACCAATGGCCGAGGATTTCATCATCACAGCTCTGTAAGGAAACGTCCCCAGCCGACGAGGTGTGAAGGGCCTGCAGGCTCGTGCGCCCGGGGAGGTCACGGGCGTCCACAAGCCGAGGCCTGCACCTCACCCTCTGCAGCTCCCCCGTCAGGCTGGTCCCGAGTTGCACCCTTCACGATACACCAGCAAACTGAGGTGTCCTCCTGAGTTCTGTGAGCCATTCTGGCACATTCCTGAACCTGCGAGGGGGTCTTGGGGACACCTGGCTGATAGTGGCTTGGTTGGGAGTATCGTGGGACCGCGACAGGTGTCTGAAATCGGGGCAGTCTTGTGGAATCAACCTGTGGGGCCTGCACTAACCCCGGGCAGACGGTGTCAGAACGCAGTTCAATCGTACGACACTCATTGGTGCCACGACCCGTTGCTGGTCTGGAAAAAATCCACACGAGTGATGTCCGGAAACAGGGCGGAGCGTAAACTGGTGCAGCCGCTTCAGGGAAGATGGCAGATGAAACACGGCTGGCCAGGCCCAGGCCCCGAGGCTCAGCGCACATCCACGTACACGCACGTGTGCAGCAGCTAAAAACCGGAACCTTCACGAGCGCAGCGGATAAAGTCGCGGTGAATTCACACAGTGCCTGACGGGGCAAAGGGAATGATGAGCCAGAACCACATCCGACACTCTGGGGAAGTCACACTCACAGATGCTGACTGAGATCCTGTAGGATTCCACAACAAAAAGTTCGAAAACAAGCAAAACTATCTGTCGGTGGGGGGGCGGTGGGGGTGGGGGGAGGCGCCTGGGTGGGGGGTATCCCCTATTCAACTGGAAGCTGACAGGGACCTTGTAAAAACTCATTCCGTTGAACACTCCAGACTTTACAGTTTCTGGAATGCTTTATTTTGGTAAAAAATCAGAAAGAAAATGGAGAATGGAGGCACCAGGTCATTTTCTTCCATGGAGAAAAGTTAAAACTCCCAATATCAGCACAGGCCCAAGAGGGGACTCCCGTACTGCGTTCTTAACCTTGTCTTTGGCTTTTTTTTTCCCCCCGCTCTCTAAGATGAACCTTCTGGGGCCCACACTCAAAACGCAACCTGTTATTTGGCCACCCTTGTAAGTACCCTTGTAAGTCACATAAAAGCACCTCTGAAAAGAGCTCACGTCTACTGTACTCTTTTAGTGCAACGAAGGGGGCGTCTCTCTTGTTCCAGACGCGTCTTCGCTCACCACAGTGCATCGATGGCACTGCCATGAGCACAGACACCTGGGACGCACACAGAAAACCCGCTCCCGGGGTCCCCGAGGCACCTCTGTCAGCCTGCGCTTCCTGTCCCTGCCGCGAGGGGCTGAGCAGGCTGGTTCTCTGCCTGATGTCTCTGACTCCCCAGCAGACACGTGACAGTCGTGCAGAGCCCCGGGTCATGTGTTTCTCTCACACCACCTGCAAGCCCTCTCTTCCCGAAAGCCAGCCCCACGGGGCCCTCGACCTGGCATCCACCTCCCAGGGCCGGGGATGGCGGGCGGGCTCCCCGCGACCACTCCCTGCCCCTCTGCACGCGTCAACACCATCATCTCCCCACCCTCAAACATCTGGGCACTGGGTCACCTTCTCTCCATCTCAACACCAATGACCTTGACCGTCCTCCTCCTCGGCCACACCACAGACCTGCCATCCGTCAGAATCACCTCCGGGGACTGGACCACAAGTACTTCTGTGCCCGCACCCCACGCCCACACCCAGCCCTCCCCCTGCCCCAGATGCCAGCCCAACCCCTCAACATTCCGCGTCTAATCTAAGAGGCCCGAAACTGGAAGCACCACTATTGTGCGTGCCCCCAAGGGACACACAGACCTGCAAGACGCGCCCGGGCCTCAGGGATGCCAGCAGTAAGAGGCCTGCCCTCCAGCTGCGGGAGCACAAGGAGGGGTCTGCCCCAGCTCATCTGTGAGAAAACCAATGGTGGTCCTCCCCTCTTGGGTGGAAATTTGCAAACCTCGAGGGACAGATGGCTGGATGGTGGCCGGATGCACATAGGTGCCAAATTTTTGTAAATTCTGTGTCTGAGGATCAAATCGTAAGGAAGAAAGGTTTTGGGGAAAGGACCTGGACCCCCTTGAACAGGAGCTCAGAGAGGGTCTGGCAAGGGTGGGCTTTGTCCCAGGCAGAGCCGAGGTTGACACAGTGGCTTAAGGGAGTCCAAGGCTGAAGCGTGAGTGTCCCCAGAATCCTGCCAACACGCTGGCGCCTCTCTTACCCACCCCATGCACACTTACTGCCACCTGAGCGCCGGCATGAAAACAGTCCACATCTCATAACCCGAGGTACAGTGTGAATATGCCCAGAATCTGCCCTTGGGAGTCGGGGGGGGTGGGCGTGCATGTGCTCTCCCGGTTTGCGTGACGATGACAGGTGTGGCACCCTGAGGAGAGGACCCGCATGGCCACGTCCGAACAGGTGCTTGTACCCCCAGCCCTGTGGGGCTCCACTCCCCACCTACACAGTCTGCCCCCAGTTCCCGTCGGGCCCAGCCCTCCCCATCCCCGTAGGGCGGGGGGTGGGGGGTTGGCCAGTGAAGGGTTTGTGAAGGACCAAGGGCATCCAGGGGACAGTGGAACCTCGGAGTCAGGCCAGAGGCTTTGTTTGTTCCCCGAAGATGTGACCCAATAGACGGGAGGCTAGGAAGTCACCTGACCGGGGGTGGAGCCCCTCCCAGGAAGCTGGTGCTGCGGAGAGAAGCCGATCTCTGTGCCTGGGCCCATCTGCTTCCTGTTCTTGGTCACTCCTGGGAGCCCTGAATAAAATGCCCTGTCCCGAAGGTCCCTGGCCTCTTCCTGGGCTACCCTGGCAACAAACCCACACTCCCCCCGCACCCCAGCAGGTGACCGAGCCCACCAACCCTGCCTCTGGACATTTTGGACTCACCCTCACCCCACCATCTCCGGCCTGCCCTGGTCGGCCGCCGGACATCAGGCTGCCGGCACCAGCAAGATCAAGTCTCAGGGACGCACTTGGCCCGCAGGCCTGTGTCAGGACATCCCCGAAGCCGGCCTGAGTGTGAGCCGACATCAACCATCAAGGTCACTGCTGTCACCTCCCCTTCCCTCCGACTCACATTCCAGGGGATCGGCTCCGTGCGGCTGGCACCTGCCGGCCACCTGGGGTTGCTCAGTGCAGGTGTTGTGATTGACGTGTTTCAATCCATTACTACCTTGGATCAGAAGAAGCCACATAGGAGGAAGGGGTAGGTATCATGGACTCCACTCCACAGAAGCCAGTGGAGGCCACCCAAGGCCAAGGGTCCCCTAGGGATAGCTAGAGCTGGCTCTCAGGCTCCCACTCCAGGAACCCCACCAGTGGGGACAGAAATCCCCACTTACAGGCCTGGAAGCTTCCATGTTCGGCTGAACGACGGCCCCCAGAGACGTCCCCATCCTAGTCCCTGGAAACTGTACGTCACCTTACAAGGCAAATGGGACTTTGCTGCTGTGATCAAGGGCCCTGAGATGGAGACAATGGGTCGGCCCAATGTCATCAAAGGTTCCTGTAAGAAGGGGTGGGGGGGGTGGTGAGAGAGATGACGGAAGCGTGCGGGGTGTGCCCCTCACTCGCCTCAGCCCCTGGCGTCCTGTCTGCACCAATCACGTTTGTTCCAGAGACCCAGCATGGGGTCACGCTCAGGGGGCCTCAACTCAGGGGACACCCCATCTCACCACGGTCACCAAAGCCACCGCCAATTCCCTCCCCTCCTCTGTTCAAGCCGTCACGAATGCCGGGGACACAACAGTGGTCTGCCAAGACCGGGAACCCAGAGGTGACGACAACATGGCCCCAGCTCCAGGGACCCGGAGGCGGTAGGAACATGGCTTGGCCTCCAGGAGCCACCAAGGTCAGTGCCTGGTCCCAGGGATGGGAGACCCCCTAACCTGAGGTACGTGGAAAGCACAGAGGTAGGCGGGGCCAGGCAGGCTTCCCGGAGGAGGGAACATTTGCACTGAGTTCTAAGGATGAGGTGAAGAGAAGATCGGACGAAGGGCGGGCTCGGCACAGGCTTCCGCCAGGCCCAGGAGGACCACGGGCCCCGCAAGGGATCCGCAGGAACTCACGGGAGGGGTCTACCTTGATCCCTTTTGCTCTGAAGCGCTACTTAAAGTACGGCTCTCCCGCTGTCTCAGGTCCGCCGTCACGGAAGGACAGCTCCGTGCGGGCACGGGAGGGCCCGACGGCGGGAGTCAGCAGCACCAAGCGTAAGCACACAGGCACCCATCACGTGACCCACTGCCAGGAATCGCTCCCAGGGAAGCCCCTGAAGGAGCAACGCGGGTGTGGTGTCTGCGTAAGGATCCTGCTGCGGGCGAACCCCAAGACCCACGGGTGAACGGCGCCCATCCACGCGGGTGTTCGGTGCTGCTCCAGGGAGGAGTGGCCGCTGGTCTGGGGAGGGTCTCCAGGACTCGCTGCAGGAGGGCGAGGCCATCTGCCACGGGACTCACACCCACCACCCACTGGTGAGCAGCTGACCAGGGCATGTGTGGCCACACCGTGGAGCGCTACGCGGCAGGAGAATGGAGCCCACACACACACACACACACACACACACACACACACACACACCTCCCTGGGTGAGTCCCCAGACGCTGTGCTGAGTGCCGACACCAGTCCCAAAGGACTGCACACTGAGCACATACTCACCAAACACCAGAATTATGGAGATGGAGAACAGGTGTGCGGTTGGCAGGGGTTAGGGATGGTGGGGCGGGGCAGGGGGCCCAGAAGAACAGCCCCGGGGGGACCCCGGTGCAGACGGAACGTTCGGCACACGCGATAAACGACACGGACCAAACACGCATCCACACGCGCGATAAACCGCGAGGTACGTGCCTTATTGATTACAGTTCTGATTCAAAAGCAAGCCCTCTTTTAAAAAACTGAGGCAGTTTGGGAATTGGAATAGTATTTACCAATTTGGCGATATTAAAACGTGACATTAAAGGTCTTTCTGTGTCGGTGAGACAACGCTATTACGGGATGCTGTCTTTTAGAGATGTCTGCTGCAGTGTGGAAGCTAGATGTCCGGGATTTGGGCTGGGAAGGGCGGGGCACTGGCTGGCCAGCGGTCACTGGTGGAGCTGTCTTCAGTACACAATTCTACTTTTGTAGATGTTTGGAATTTCTCATGACAATTTTCTTTAAAAAAAACAAACAAGAAACTCATTTCCATTTTTCGGCTCTGGCACCCACTCTGAGTCGGAGCCCGGGTCTCTCCAAAGCCAGCTCTCGGGGAAGAAGGCTCTGTGATCATGAGAATCAGAGGTCGGTAGGGCCACTGAGTCAGCTGGGGGGCAGGGGGCTCGAGCTTCCGGAACAAGTCAGGTGCAAATGAGGCCACGGAGGGCCAGAGCAACAGCTCCCCTCCCACGGAGGGCCCCCCCCGGGGCTCGTCCCAGCACGCTGTCCACCCTGCAGGAAGGACTCTTGTCCCACGACTACTAAACATCTCAAAGAAATCCTCCCGAAGTCGCCCGATCATGGCCCCCAGAGCAGCACCGAGAAAGGACCCTGGGGGGCCCTCGAGCTCCTCTTTGAAGCTCTTAGCCACGTGACTGCCTCACCCCAAACCCACTTCACCTGGACATTTAAAAAGACCTCACGGGACACTGGAACAAAAGCTTGCTGCCCTCACTTCACTCTCAGACCAGCCGGAGGGAAACGAGCCTGTTGTCAGCAGTGAGCCCCCCACATGCTCACGACCACCTCCCCACACCTCCGGCCCCTTTGGGGCTCGCGTCTGCCGATGCCCTGTGTCCCCGGCCATCTCTGGGCTTGGAGGACCACACGGGACAAGCGCAGACACGGTGCCGGAGACAGTGGGCAGGGTCGGTGTGGCCGTGACACAAGTGTATGTGCCTGTGAAGCCCCCCGACAGGAGACCCCAGGTGCAGAGGGCGCTGGCGCTGTGACGAAAAGGAATGACCTTCCCCACGAACAGAGTGTCCCAGCGTCCGCTCGAACAGCACCACCACTCTGGAGGTACCGTGGGGCCGCGGGGGAGCACAGATAAGCCAGAGGCCAATGGGGTGCCGTCCCGGATGCGGGTGGACCCCGTCGCTGAAAACAATGGCTGGATGCCGCCGGACGGTCAACAGGGGCCGTGCGGGAAGGGTAAACCTTGTAATCCTGTGCGCCCCTCCCCCGGAGACCTGCCCACGTCCACCTGCCCACGTTCCTCCCTCCACGCTCACTTCCCGCTCCCACCCATTCACAGGGGAACCACCCCCAGCCCTCCCAGGTTCCGCCAATGTTGTCCCAGTGCCGGACTCCTGCCCCTTCTCCCTAACCCTCTCCTGGGCAGCAGTGGGCCCATTTGCTTCCTACATCATAGGTCCAATCACGTCCAATCCCGTGGCTCCCACCTCTCAGTGGCACCTCCCCTCCCCTCACCCCCAGTCACCCCTGTTCCTCTGCGCTCCTGCCTCACCTCCTCCCACCTGGGCAAAGCTTGCTCCCTCTGTGCATGGAGGCAGCCCCCACCCCTCCCCGCAGCCCTCCAGCCATCGTGTGGCTCCATGTGCCTGCGGGCTCGCCTGTCCCGGCTTCTCTCCCCAGAGGTCTGCGGGCTCACCTGTCCAATCTTTCTCTCCCCGCCAGGACACAAACTCCGTGTGGACATGTGGCGTCATCCCAGGCCCTGAACCAGAGGCGGCCACCATGGGGCCTGCGCACAGTGACCGAGTCCACTGTCTTCCCTGTCCCTCCAGGGCAAGGGCCCCGCGTCCAGGGCCACCGTCCTCTGCGGGGCTAGAGATCCTAAGAGTCCGGCCCCAGTTTTGATGTTCAGCTGCGGATGCTGTAAGCCCCACCTTCTCCTCCCTTCTGCCCACATCTGGGCAAGCCGATGAGGAGCCCCAGGAGCACAGGTACGCACATGGCCACGCTGACCATGTCCCGCCAGACCACCATTTACTTCGCTGTGCCGGCCCTCGCTTGTAACCGGAAGTTTCCTGAGCACAGGAATCACATTCCCATTTCCATTCTCACCATGGGCCTCAGTAAGTGTGCGTTAAACAGACAAATGGCTGCGGACTTTCCACTACTTACACCTCGCCTCATTCTAAAAGGGACCGGAGAAAGCCAGCTGTAGCTCTATCCACTGAGAAAGGCCTAGAATGGTCGCAATATTAAAAATTTATTTATCACGTTGATGTGATTTGAATTCAAGAGGCGGTTAGATAGGGCGCTGGGAGCAACCAGCCCCAGGCTAGGGAGGCAACTGTGTTCGCAGAGCGCCCTGGCACATGTGGGGGTGGCCGGGGGTCAGGAAACAAGTTCCTGCGGGCACCTCCTTCACACCTTGTCTTCCTTGAAGAGAAGCTTTGCGCCTGCCCAGAGAAGAAAACATCACAAGAAAAAGAGGGGAGGGTCCCGTGATCCCCTGGTGGGGCCACTTACGGGTTATCTGCCCCCATGGTTGGCCATTGCATTTGCTTCTGGACCCCCAGTGAGGTGGGGGGGGGGGCTGTATTTTTAGACTTCTCTTCTACAAAGTTGAAATAAAGAAAAAAAAGACAAAGTTTCTAGGAATCTATGGTTGACCCACACAAGCAAAAACAGAACAAAAACTTGCAAGCAGGACTTGCAAAGCCCACAGAAGACTCTGGGGGAGAAATACAAATTAAAACAAAACAAAACTTCAGGCAGAGCTAAGGGACGGGTCCGGGGTGGGGCTGGGTCAAGGCAAGGACTGGATCCAGACCACCCACCCACTCTGGCCTGAAACCCCGCCAGGCATCAGGGCCCCCTCAGAAGTTAGGCTCCCCCACTGGCCGGGACAGGAAGAGTGGCTGTTCTACGTCTGGTAACGTGAAAAGACGGAAAGGAAATTGCACTGTTTTTCCAGCCCTTATCCGCAACCCTTTCTGGTGCAAGGGGCCCTGGAATCATTCCTGATGCACCATCAGTGTGCTGGGCCTGTTATGTATCCACTACGCGTCTGTTTTAAGGTCTGGATTTACCAGGCACCTGTCACAGATGCAGTTCTGCTACAGAGCCATCACCCAGGTGACCCTTGAACACACCCTGGTTGGGGGTGCCGACCCCACCGCACAGACAAAAATCCACGTAGAGCAGTAACAGCCTACTATGGACCAGGAGGCCTTATCGATAACACCAATAGTCGATTGACACACATTTTTTGCGTTACCGTAATACAGTATCGCAGCACCACAACAGCATTACAGTAGGCCGTACTGTACTCTTAGAATAAAGGAAGCTGGAGAAGAGGAAATGTTGCAAAAATCGTACGGAAAACATTTACAGCCACGCACCGTATGGACAACAAGCATGTGTAAGCAGATCCGTGCAGTTCAAACCCATGTTGTTCAGGAGTCCTCTGCGTACCTACTCCGCGTCCGTGGTACGCACGTCTCCCCTGTGTACTTGTTACACGTCTTTGCATCTGTCACACGTGTTTCTGCTGTGTCGCACATCTCCTCTCTCGAGACGCATCCCCTGTGTGTCCACCGCATAAGTGCCTCTGATCTGTTTCTCTTACGTACCTGCCCTACGCCTGTCGCATACGGAACAGCTGTCTCCTGTGTGTGGCAGGTGCTGACGTCCTCGGTTTTCCAGGCCGGACTGCAGGGCCGGCCAGAGGGTGGCGCTGTCTGGACTCAGGTCAGTTCTGTGTCTCTAAAGTCTGCCCGGTCCTTAACCTCCAAGTAGCAGCAACAGACAGGAGAGCAACACAGCAGGCAGGAATGCGCGTGCATGCACACACACACACACACACACACACACCCGGCCGGGGGGGGGGAGAGGGGGGCTGGCTGAGGCTCAGATGTGCATCCGCGGGCACACCTCTCCCTTCCTGGGGCCTGTTCTAGTGGGTGAGGGACGAGAGGAACCCCGACCGCTGCCAGCACAGAGCACGGTGTGGCCCCTCACACCAGCCCCACCTGCCAGCCTAATGAGCAGGCAGTCCTACCAAGAGGGAGAAACTGAGGCACGAGGAACCTGAAGTCTTTGCTCTGGGTCCCACACCCAGTGGCCAAGAGGCCAAGTGCACCTGAATTGCCTGGCTCATGGTCACAACAGCTGAGCTTGAATGAATGAACGAACGAACAAACGAACGAAACAAACCCAAACTAAAAAGAAAACAAGTAAATTAGCATCGGAGCCTCCCCACTGAAGGTCATCCCTGGGCTTTTATAACAAGGTCGAAGGAGAGAAAGGGGGTGGGGGCGTCAGCAACTGCACGGGGGATCCAGGGTCCCACATAGAAGAGTGAGGGTGGAGGGTGCCCCCCAGCATCCCCCCAGCTAGAGGACTTAGCCAGTGCATTTATTTAGATTCTCAAATTCTGTGTGAGATTCAAAACAGCTTTAGTAATTAAACACACAAAAGGGGCCTGTTTCTCCTAGAAATTAAGCCTTCTGAAAGGTTTTAAGAAACTACTGTGGGAAAGCTCGGGGTTGTCAAAACTAAAACCAGAAGGGGGCACAGGTGGATTTCGATATTGCCAGAGGGACTCCAGGGTCAGAAAGTAGCACCCCCCCCCCCGCCACCCTGCGAGGGGCCAGGCCAGTCCCAGAGGAGCCCCTCAGGATCCCTGCACAAAAAATCATTTTATTTTTTTATTTTTTATTAAAAAAAAAAATTTTTTTAACGTTTATTTTTGACAGAGAGAGACAGAGCATGAGCAGGGGAGGGGCAGAGGGAGAGGGGGACACAGAATCTGAAACAGGCTCCAGGCTCTGAGCTGTCAGCACAGAGCCCGACGCGGGGCTCGAACTCACGGACTATGAGATCATGACCTGAGCCGAAGTCGGACGCTTAACCGACTGAGCCACCCAGGCGCCCCAAGCATCATTTTAACAAAATAAAGTAACTATTTCCTCATAGTCCTGCTTACTTTAGAAAGGCAGCCGTCAGGAAGCAAGGCAACCCACCGGAGCCCCCAGCCTCCAGGAAGTGAGCCCCATACCCCCCACCCCACCCACCCGAAGTGCGAGATTGTGTACCAAAACGACAAAGTAAAAGTGTGATCCTTTACCTGATGGAAATTCTAGCAAGACCAAAACCTCCCTCCAAAGAAGTGTCCCCGCCACAGGGGCCTCTGCAGAACCCCCCACCCCGCCTCCCCTCAATGAGGCGGGCCTCGACGGCCCCTGACGGCCACCAGCCTGTGTGGCCGTGTCGGTGTGCAGTGCGGTGCTGGCCCGTCTGTGCACTGGCTCATCCAAGCTGATGGAGTTCTCACCCCGTGCTGGTCACACCAGAGTGGGAAACTGAGGCAAGGAAAGGCCACGTGACACCCGCTGGCCACCGAGAGACGAGGGAGGTGCCTGGAGAGAGGCTGCCCACCCCGGCCCCGCCTGGGATCCCCTCCTTATCGGGGAGCAGTCTGACCAGGGCACCTGCCTCCTGGGTGCGGCCCCGGTTTTCCTTGAGGTGAGTGGAGGCAGTGGGGGCACGAGAGGTCAGCTGGGGTGTGCCCTCAACACACACACTGGGCAGCCGGTCCTCAGGGCAGCAGAGGAGAGGGCAGTGCTAAGGGCGGACCGCCGGTGTGCCTGTTCCTCCTTCGTCCCGTCCCCCATCCCCCTACATTCACCCCAAACGGCCGCCCGGGATCCTGAGCTGGGAGGAGGTCCAAGAGCCCGCAAAGAGCCCGTGGGCTCCCCATCACTGGTGTCCGGGCGAGGCTGTAATCAGAGAGGGAGGGGTGAGGCGTTCAGATCCAGAGACAGAACCCTGGGGGCAAAACCCAGACCTCGGAGACAAGAAGGAAGGGGCAGCCAGTCGGGGCCACCGGAGGCAGGGACAGAGAGGAGAGGTCCTGGCTGGCAGCTGGTGACCGTCAGGTGAACAGGGGACAAGACGAGATGCGCCAGCACAAAAGTTGCTGCCTCTGTGGAAACTTCGCGACCGCAGATGGTTTCCCCTGACGCACACGGTTTTCCACGTGGCACATTTAGAAATAACTTTAGCAAAACAACCTCTACCACTGCAAGACGGAATCGAACCGAGGGAGGCTGCACTGTGGGTCACAGGGAGGAGCGGGCAGGTCGGCCAGGGGAGGGGAAGGTCTCCGCTTCGCCTCTGGGCTGGGGTGCAAAGACTGAGCGGCGCCGTGTTGAGAAGACACGGGGACAGTTAACAGTCGACAGGGATGGGGTCCGGTTCAACGAGCTGGCTCAACACCGGTGCCCCCGTCACCCCGGGACAGGGCTCGTCAGCACGGGGTGCTCCACACCGAGCGGCGCCTTCCCCCACCGTAAGCCATCCCCGTCTTACTTTTGTCACCTTGAAAATGTATCTCAAGATTTTTCTGCTCCTTGCAAGTCCGTTTCAGCCAGACACGGACAATGCATGTCCAACCTAATGAGAAGAGGAAGCAGGTCACGCCCAGGTTTGTCGTGTTGACTCCTTACGGGCTCGAGAAATGCAGCGGCAGCAAATCAGTCACCAGGGACCCTGTGCAGCTCCCCCAGCGTCGCCTCCCACGGCTGCTCTGCCAACAGGGCCTTTGCACATGCTATGCCCCTACGCCTGCAGGCCGCCCCCCACTCCTTCCCCGGAGCGTCACCGCAGGGGCCAGGCTTCTGCGGGCCGTCCTGGGTGCGTGGGCCGGCCGACCCCACCCAATGTCTCCGTGTTGGCTCCGCCGTGGCGGCCACTTACCCTAATTATAACGTAGAACTTTAAATTACCTGTTTCTGCATGTTTGCTCACTAACAAGGGGGGATTAGCAGTGCATCCTGCAGGTCAATGCTCTCCCAGCGTCTCCCCAGCCCTGGCACGCAGGGACGGCCACTAACGTGCATGCAAAGCACACACGAATGAACTACTGAATGAACGAGCGAATGAATGAATGACAGGGCCCTGGGAGGGGGCCTTTCCAGAATGCCGTGCTGAGGGGCCATCTTAGAAAGGGTAAAAAAAGAGCCCATTCGCTGGGTACCTCGCACCGCCCTTCACACGGATCTCCTAATTTACGATCCCACCAGTTCGGGGGAAGGGGCGTCCCTCCCTGTGCCATAATGGGGGACCAGGAGGTTTCCGCTCACACAGAGCTGTGTGGCGCCAGGAACAGATTTCTCCCACGAAGCCCCAAATCACAGCGCACGTGAAGGTGGCTGTGTTACCAGCTTAAAAGCAGTAAAAGCCCCATTATCCCGTCCACGAGTGGCAGCACGGAGGCTGAAGTCCGTGGAGGCCAGGACGCACGGCCGCGGTTCTCCGTCACCAGCCTCAGCACTGGCCACTCCACTTCTGCCGGGATGGTGCACGGTCGAAAACCCCCCACCAGCAGCAGACCCACCAGAAGCTTCCAGGGGCGTGGTGGGGAGCTGGTTTTCCCGCTGGTCGCCGACCCCTCCCAGCTGCAGTCCATCTGTCCTCAGAGAGGTTCCGAAGTCGCGGTCGCTGACTCCAGGAGCCACGACACCCCCCTGGGCGCAAACAGCCCCACCATGCAGAGAAGGTCCCAGGGCCCGCTCTACTCAGAGGCAGGGTCACAGCCCATGTTGAAATTCAGCACACCTCGTGTTCCCATTTTCGCAGACATGTCTGTTTTATTTAACTGAAGCACCTGCTACATCTAGGGAGCCGGTCTGAAGGCCTGCACATCCCAGGGCCGCATCCCCGTGAGAAGCCACGCCCTGGACACCCCGGGGTCCCCAAAACCAGCCAGTGAAGTGTTCCGTACTCGTGGGACCTCCTCTCCCATGGGCCCCTGCCACGGGGAACCTGACGTGCCTCCCACATCCTCCAATAGCCCGGCTCTTCCCAGCCTTCTCCCAAGTCCCCCGAAGAGGCCAGAGAACGTCACACCAGGGTCCTCGGTCGCACCAGAACGTAAGACAACCAGTGCTCCCCGCAGCCACGTGCCTGACACACGGGTTGACACACAGGTGACCCATGAGTCTGCACAATCCTGAGAAGCGGGAATCTCGGCCCTCCCAGAAGTGAGTGGGAGCCAGGCCCACAGCCTGTGTCAGCCGGCCCTGCCACCTGTGTCCACTGCCCACCTGACAACCTCTCCCCCAGCGGCTTCAGCACTGGGGGGGCCAGGATGGGTCCAAGTTCCCCCCAGACCCAGGCCTGTGACGTCAGGGCATCGAGCCTGAGGGTCAGAGAGGGCTTAGGACCCCGGAGGATAACCGATGTCAGGGCAGAGCTCGGGGTCTTTGTCAAAACGGAGGAAGAGAAACCGCCTTGTCCCCGGGGGGGAAGCAGATCGGCGGGGGCACCAGTGGAGCCCACAGCCCCTGGTAGGTCTGCGGCGTCCCAACTGACCTTGGCCTGGCCCTAAAGCCACCTTTGTCACCATGCCAGCCAACACGCAGCCTTGCTGTCCTGAGCCTCCTGTGCGTGGGCGCCTCGTCCGTCAGGGTGCCGCCGAGTGATGTCGAAGGATGTGCTGGGTGACAAACACCGTCGGGACCCACCTTTGTTACGAGAACTTACACCAGCTCTGCACGCACGTGAGCTGATCAACCTTCCTGACGGCTCTCTCCCCCGAAACACGGCAAAATCCGACACGAGCGTAAGTAATGGCTTCCAGCGTTGAAGGCTCCGCGTGCTGTGGGCAAACACCGTGTTCCCAGGTGTGTGTGTGTCCAGTGACACTCAGGCTGAGGTCAAGGTGGGCCCCCCCCCCCCGCCATAGCACTCCCTCAGTCTCTGCTACACGAGAGCCAACAGTTGACAAAGATTCAGGAGTCTGACGAGCAAGCCTGACCGTCCGCGGAAGATGCTCAGCTCCGCCTCCCCAGGCTCACGACCTCCAGCCCAGGACCACTCGCTGCTGACTCTCGGGCGGTGGCCGTGGGAGCGGCCGTGCCCCCCTCCCGGAGAACCCTCACGCACCCCGGGGAAACACGTTACCAACGCCGGTGCTGTCCCGTACCGGCCACCGCCTCCGAGCACCTACAAGGGGAGCTCGGACGGGGCACGTCTCTGCGTCACCGCATTCAATCCTCTCAAACTTGTGAGATGAAGTTCTTTGTGTCCACATCTGCCCCCTGCGGAAACTGAGGCCCAGAGAGCAGAGGCCGGAGCAGGACGCGGGGTCTGGGGGACGCTGCCACCCAAGCTCGGAGCCTCCTCCTGGCAGGCAGGCGTCTGGGCGCTGAGGGCAGCCTCCGGTGCTGCCCTGATGCTCGGTGACCTAAGGCTCTGGCAGGAGTCCCTGGGGCACGCACAGGACCCACCTGCCTCAATCACAGGACTCAGAACAAAGAATGGGAGGGCATCTTCGTGACCACCGCCAACACCCCACCAGGGAGGCAGATGCGGGCGGGACAGGCGCCGTGCCGCTGAGCCCAGCCAGGGTCCTCCGTCGGCCGGACCGCCGAGCGCCTCCCTGGGAGGAAGGGCCTGGGCCGGCCGGATGGCCCGGAAGACTGAGCTGGCCCCTGTGTCCACGCACACCGCCGGGGCCCCGGGACACATGCTGACCAGGTAGTGCTGACCACGTGGGCGCCAGGGAGAAGAGAAGCTGGAGCGGGGAGGCTCAGATGTGGGCACAAGACTCGTGGCGCTGGGGACTGGACGCCACCTGGAGCACCGACAGCGGGCAGGGGCCCCAGAAGGCGCGTCCCCAGAGGAAATGCCCAGACCATGAACTGCCCTTTTCCTCCTGAGAATCTCCTGAGCAACTTGGAAACCCAGGGCTTTTGGGAGGAGCGTTTTCTTTGTTCCTCCGTGAGGGGCCTCGCTCCCGCAACCCCATGGTGGAAACCAAGTACTGACCAGCACGCCGTGGGCGCCGCCTCCTGCACCAATATGCCCCGTTCACAAGCAGCGCGTCCTCCCCCCGAGCGCGCCCGGCCTGCCCCTGTGGCCACCAAACCACAGGCGGACCATCCATGCCTCGAGAGCTGACCACACACCAGGAAAGGGCTCCCTCCAGGAAAGCAGAAGGAGGCCAACAGGACAGCCCGAGTCCCGGACGTTCAGGACGCAGAGCTGGACCATCACAGAGCCAAAGGGGCTCTGCAAGGCAAGCCAGAGAATGTCACGGACTGTGTGAAACGGGAACACTGGGCACACGGCACGCTTCCGGGGACCGTGTGGCCGGGGGCCTGCAATCCGGGGGCGATGTGCACGGACCCCCGGTGACCAACAAAGCAGCAGCCCAAGACCCCAGGGGAAGAGTTCCCACCCACCGGGCACCGCAGGCCAGGGCACATGACCCTATCTGCACCATGGCTCAGGCGGGGCACGGGGACACCACACTAATGGGTGGGGAGCGCAGGGGAAGGGGGACAGAGCTTTCCACGGGCAGGAGAGTGAAGGCGACCACTGTCGAGCTTTCAGAAGCGCGACAGCGACGGCAGGAGTTAAGTCGAGGCTGAGAAGAGCGAGGGGAGCTGGGGGACCACTGAAGAGCAGAAGGCTCGGAAGAGGTGACACGCTGAGACTCCACCACGGCCACCGCCGTGTCCCCCAAGGGGCCGGCACGGGCACGCGCCCGCGTGATGCTTTCACGTAGGAGGGGGTCCCTGGGGCCACACAGCCTAGTGCAGCCAGGCTGTCTCGCCAGAGATGGGGTCCAAACAGGGGCTGCTGCTCCAGATTGGGGGGGGGGGGCAATGGTAAAGGGAAGCACGCCAAAACCGCATCAGGTAGAACATTCCAAGGACCCGTGGCTTCCGTGGGAGGAGGCTGCACAGGATGTGGAGGGCACAGGCGTGTCCAGAGAGAGACGTGGCGATAAACATGGGGACCGGGGCACCCCCCGTCCGCCCCTGGTGCCCTGACACAGGCCTACGCTCAGGAGTCCCCCACAGAGCAGGCCGGGGTCCCACACCCACACAGTCTGACCCGCCCAGGGACCCGGGGGGTCCAGAAGGTACTGGGCTCCAAGTGGGTGCTGAGGCAGCAAAGGAGCACGCGGGGAGGCCAGGGAGCAGCGAGTCGGCTCATCTATACCCGTCTACAGTGTCCATACCTGTCTACACCGCATCCATGCACACCCACACCTGTCCACCCTTATCCACATGGCCTCTGCGCCTGTCCACACCTGTCCACACAGCACCGTGCCCATCCATGCCGGCGGCACTGAGGAGGAAGCCAGGAGTCCCGGTCTCCAGCTGCAAGCCTCTCTCACAGCAGGATCCCCCCACCCGCTCTGGCAGGCGCTGCACTCTCTCTTGTGCTTTGGTTAAAATAACCCATCACGCATTTCTGTGCCAAACCGGGTCTCCAGACGCTGGAGCGGCAGGGCGGCGCCCGGGCTCCCCCACTCGGAGGGGAGCGTGGCTGCGTTTCCCACGCACACACCAGGGAGGCAAGAGCGTGAGGGGCACGGGTCTGGGGGCCCCTCGTTTAAGATGTCAGATCTGTTTAATGTCCTGGCTGGGGCTGAAATCCAGTCCCCCCGCCCCCCCCCCCCCCCGACTCCCACGCATCAGCCAGCCCCCAGCTCCTCACAATCTGAGCATCTTGAAAATCAGGGCCTTGGCTTCCTCAGATGAGCCATCGTTTAATGCTGAAAAATAATTAAATTAAAAAGTTCCCTGCGTACAAGAACAGACCAGCTAAAACCCATGAATAAATTATGTCTATTTTGTTTGCTTGCGGGAACATCGATGTGGCGTTCCAGAAGGTTTCCTTCCTAAATAAACTGGCAGGACTTCCAGTCCACCTGACCCCACGGCTTCCTTAAAATCCAAAAGCTGGGAAAATGAAGTTGGTTTTCATTCACCTGTGACTTACGCTCACAGGGGCCCAGCACTTGCTGCCAGAAGGGAGGAGGGCAGGTAGAGGGCCAACCATTCAGACCACGTGTTTGCTCCGGCAGGGGTGTCCAGGGCCTCCTGCCCCAGGCAGGACCGCGGCGGCCTCCCCCTCTTCGTGCCGAACTGGGTCTCCCCGTGTGTGGCATTATCCTAGGAAGCACTGGGGACTGTCACTGTTGCCCTCACACAGAGGGGGCCAGAGACCCCGGCTGGGCTGGGCTGTTCGAACTTTTCCGGTTCTCATAGGGATTCACTTGGTGCAGGGAAACGTGCTGGGGGCGGGGGGAGGGGGCTGAAATAACTGAGCTTGCCGGGGAGGGCTGGGCACAGACCCAGTGACGGGCTAGGCTGGAGCCCCACAAGTGTCCGGGGGAGAAATGAAATGCAGGCCAACAACTCACTGCACTGCTGGTGGTGAGGAGGGGATCAATCCACTTACCTCCCTCAGGGCGCTTCTCAAACAATGGTCTCTGCTCTACACAAGCCTTTTTCCTTCGGAGTGAGTTTTTCTGCTATATAAATAATCCGATTAAAGGTCTGAACAACATCAAAAGAAAGCAGAAGAGGAGGAAAACAGTCACCCACACTCAGCACCGACACCACGGACGCTCACGTGTTCTCCACCCCGGAAGACGATGCCTTCAGAAGTTTCCTGCTTCTACAACATGTGAAGAGCAGTGAGATCCAACAGACCAGGTAAAGATCAACACGGTGTGTGGTCCGTCACCAAAACCCAACCAGGACAACTCAACAATAAAAAAGGAAACACTCGACTTAAAAATGGGCGAAGGACTTGAATAGACATTTCTCCAAAGAAGACACATGGCCAATACACGGAAGATGCTCAATGTCACTAATTATTAGGGAAACGCAAATCAAAACCACAAGAGACCATCTCACGCCCATTACAGTGGCTACTATAAATACACAGCAAATAACTGTGTATTCCTGAAAATATGGAGAACCCGGAACTCTGAACACTGTGAGTGCGAGTGCAAGATAGCGTAGCCTCTGTGGAAAAGAGTTCAGCTTTAAATACATTAAAAATTTAAAAGCACCTGGGTGGCTCAGTCTGTCGAGAGTCTGACTCTTGATTTCCACTCAGGTCATGATCTCATGGTTCATGAGATCGAGCCCCACATCTGGCTCTGTGCCGAGCATACAGCCTGCTTGGGATTCTCTCTCTCCCTCTGTCTCTGCCCCTCCTCCTGCTCATTGTCTCCCCCTCTCTCTCTCAAAATAAATACACATTTATAAAAAATAATCATAAAAACAAAAACAGAATTACCATATGATCCAGCAACTCCACTTCTGGGTATGTGCCCCAAAGAACAGAGAGCAGGGTCTTAAGGGGACATCTGTACCCCTGTGTTCACAGCAGCCAACAGGTGGCAGCAGCCCAGGTGTCCCAATGGATGAATGGATAAACAAAATGTGGCATAAACATAATGTGGAATATTATTCAGCCTTAAAAAGGAAGGGAATTCTGGCACCTGCTACAACATCACTGAGTCTTGAGGACAGAACGCGGAGTGAGGTAAGCCAGTCACAAAAGGACAAATACTGCGTGACTCTACTTACGGAGTTGGCAAATCCAGAAGAGACGGGGGGCGGGGGCGTGCGGGATGAGGGAGGTAGTGTTTAATGGGGGCAGAGTCTCAGTTTGGGAAGATGGAAAGTTCTAGACATGGATGGTGGGGTTGGGTGCACAACAATGGGAATGTACTTAAAAATAGTTAAAATGGTATGTTTTATATTATGTGTATTTTGCTACAATTAAAAAACCCACAAAAAACAATGCTGAGCCATAATTCTCTGACCATTATTTAAATGTATCCATATCAAAGCACCTGGGTGGCTCAGTCAGTTAAGCGTCTGACTCTTGGTTTTGGCTCAAGACATGATCTCACAGTTTGTGGGTTCGAGCTCCATGTCAGGCTCAGTGCAGAGCCTGCTTGGGATTCTCTACCCCCCTGCCCCCGACTCATACTTTCTCTCTCTCAAACAAATAAACTTTAAAAATAAAATAAAATTGGGGCGCCTGGGTGGCTCAGTCGGTTAAGCGTCTGACTTCGGCTCAGGTCATGATCTCACGGTCCGTGAGTTCGAGCCCCGTGTCGGGCTCTGTGCTGACAGCTCGGAGCCTGGAGCCTGCTTCCGATTCTGTGTCTCCCTCTCTCTCTGACCCTCCCCCATTCATGCTCTGTCTCTCTCTGTCTCAAAAGTAAATAAACATTTAAAAAAATTAAAAAAATAAAATAAAATAAAATGTCCAAATCGTGTTACACTTGGCAGGTTTTGAAAGTGGTATTCACTAAGTGTATTCAATAATATCTCAGATCATCATACCAAGAAAAATGAGGTTCTGCAAATTGTACAGAAAGTTAAATTAATATGGTTAAAATATTTGTATGGAAAAAAGTCCAAAAACAAGCTAAATGTTAAAAGCAAAAATGACAGCCCCTCCCACAGCCAGGTCACTGGCGTCATGGATGGACTCTGTCTCAGACCCTTCCCCTGATGCTAGGAGGCAAAGGCCGTCACTCTGGTCACACCAGGTCCCACGAACAGAACCACAGACACGGGGACAGGGACGCGCAATGCGATGAACACTCAGAGCTTCGTTTCTCCATGTGAAGAGCCCCCCCCGCCCCCATGGCCCCGAGAAGCACTTTGGGTCGCATCCTTTCTGCCAACGCACCCACTCGCGGTCACCACTGTCCCTCCGGAGACAGTCCCTGCTGGGGGGAGATACTGTGACGGCTCCCAGACAGCTGAGCTGTACACGTGACCCCAGGCTGTTCAGGGCTCCCGCAGCCTGACCCAGAGAGGGGAGGTGACATTCCACGCAGGCCGCAGGCAGTGCCGACGACGCAGCCTCCCCATCCCCCACCAGTCCCGGGATATGGGGACCGTTGGGAACCCCCTCGACGGGAGCAGGGGAGTTGAGTCATGAGATCCATTGCTGTACTGAGGGACAGCTTCACTGAAATTTGTTTCGTAAACGCCCATGGGGGCCACAAGGGTGGGGTGAGCTTTCGTGTAGGGGGAGGCCTTTGAGCAGAGACTGGGGAGGGAAGGATGGTGTGGAAGGGGGATGGGGAGAAGGGGATGGGGGAGGGACGGGTAGAGAGGGGAAGAGGGAAGGGGGAGGGGGAAGGGGGAGGGTTGGAGGAAAGGATGAGGGAGGAGGGAAGGAGGGGAATGGGGAAGGGGGAGGGGTGGAGAGGATGAGGGGAGGGAGGGGAGAGGGGTGGGGGATGGGGAGGGGTGGAGAGAAGGATGGGGGAGGGGAAGAGGGGAGGGGAGAGGGGGAGGGGTGGAGTGAAGGATGGGAGGGAGGAGAGGGGAGGGGAGAGGGGGAGGGGTGGAGTGAAGGATGGGAGGGAGGAGAGGGGAGGGGAGAGGGGGAGGGGTGGAGAGAAGGATGGGAGGGAGGGGAGGGGAGGGGAGAGGGGGAGGGGTGGAAGCACACAGGGAGACAGCACAGGGACCGGGGGAGGCAGACAGACCCTGAGGACGGCTGTCCAGGCTGTCCAGGCGGAGGGAAGCGGAGCCTGGGCCGGGTAGATGAAGAAACAGAAGAGTGACCTTCCCTGGTCACCCAGGGCGAGGTGGCAGAACCTGGATGGCATCTACGGCGAAGCGCCCCCCACCCCCTCCCGGGGTGGGCAGAGAGAGCAGCTGTTCAGAGCCAGCCCTGCTCCGGCCTGAACAAAGGATGCCCTCACACCAAGCGTCCAGGCGGCCGACACGTGCCAGTCACCAGGCAGCCCGCCCCTCACGCCTGTCCCCGGGCCCCACCTCGAGGCGGGACGGGGCTCCGCGCCCCGCGCCCGAGCTGAGCCGGCCGACCACCCGCAGGACCCTGTCCCCCCTCACACAACGGAAGAAAGCCCCTTTAGCTTCTTCCGGCCACGGTGCATCCCTCTGACCATATAATGACACGCCGCTAGGATATCTTGTTTTACTCCTGGGGAGACACAACATGAAAACCTTCCGCACGATGGGTAAGGCCCAAATGGGTCCTGCAGAAACGAGGGCGCCATCGACACCCCCGCGAGGGGACGCCTCCCCAGAGGCACCTTGGCCGTGAGGGCCACCCGGCAGCTCGGGACGCTGTCCACAGGTGCCGGCGGTCGGCTCCGTCCGCCCCGGGACAAAGCCGCCTCCGCCCCGCCCGCCAGGGCTCCTGCGTGCTGGGGCCCAGGAGAAAGCGCTCTAGGTCTGTCGCACACACAGCCAACGCCTGTGAACCACACACTGAGACGGCTAAGCCGTGCCTGCGAGAATGACCAAATTTCAGAGCTCTCACACCAAAACCTGGGACCATGAGGAGCAGAAGCGTCACTGCCAGTGGGAACGCGACACGCTGCAGCCACTCTGGGGACCAGTTTGGCGGTTTCATGGAAAGTTGGACGTGGGCGCCTGGGTGGCTCAGTCGGTGAAGCGTCTGACTTCAGCTCAGGTCACGATCTCACAGTCGGTGAGTTCGAGCCCCACGTCGGGCTCTGTGCTGACGGCTCAGAGCCTGGAGCCCGCTTCGGATTCTGTGTCTCCCCCTCTCTCTGCCCCTCCCCCACTCATGCTCGCTCGAGCACGCTCGCTCTCTCTCTTTCTCAAAAATACAGAAACATCAACAAAGCTGAACATACTCTTTCCATGCGATCCAGCGGTCACACTCCTCAGGATTTACCCAAAGGAACTGAACGCTTCCGTCCACATAGAACCCGGCACACGGAGGCCTCAGCAGCTTCGCTGATCACGGCCCAAACTTGGAACCAACCACAACGTCTTTCAGCAGGTGATGGATAAATTAACTGCGGCACACTCGGACAATGGGTGTTATTCAGCGCCAACAACAAATGAGCTCTCAAGCCATGAAAACACAGAGGGGCCTTGAATGCATGTCACTAAGTGAAAGGAGCCAATCTGAAGGCTACACACTGTAGGATTCCAACTACGTGACGTTCTGGAAAAGGCAAAACCATGGAGACGGTAAAGAGATCAGTGGTGGCCAGGGATTGGGGGAGGGAGGGGCGAGCAGGTGGAGAACTTACAGGGCAGCGAAGTCCCTGTAAGATACCACGATGGTGGACACATGCCCTCACACTGTGTAAACCCTCACATCGTACGACGCCGAGAGCAGCCCCAACGTTAACCGTGGACGGTGATGTAACAGGTCCCTACAGGCTCATGGACGGTCGCGGAGGCTCAGACAGTGGGGCAGGCTGTGCGTGTGTGGGTGCAGGAGACATACGGGAACGATTGCTCTGCGAACCGAAATAGCTCTAAAACAATAAAAGCTTCATCAAAAGAATAATTTAAAAAAGATTAAGTGAGGGGCGCCTGGGTGGCTCAGCCGGTTAAGCGACTGACTCTTGATCTTGGCTTCGGTCTGGACCTCAGGGTTGTTAAGTTCAAGCTCCGCTTTGGGCTCCATGCTGGGCACGGAGCCTACTTAACAACAAACAAGCAAGTAAATAAATAATAAGTGAGTAATAAAAAAGGTTAAGTGGTAAATTTTATATCAGGTGAGTTTTTAAAACCATAATTACCAGGGAAGACGCGTGAGGGGGAGGGTGGCTGGATGCGGGCATCGCGCTGTCTGCCAAGACGCTTTGCATGGCCAACGATCACCACCCACCTGCCTCCTGGTTTCGAAGCACCAGCAGTTATTCTGAAGAAAAAGGACAGCGAATGATGACGGCGAATGACGGCGAGCGGCGTGACCTAGAACGCGGGAGCGGCACCGCCCATGGTGGCCGTCCTCAGCAGGGTGACACCAAATCGGGCCCAACACCTCACACACCTCCAGGGCTTTACAACGTGGGTGCAGAGAACGTAAAATTCACACGATCGGTGCCTCCAACGAGGGCTCTGATGACAACATAATGGGGCAAGCTCACCCCAAAGAGCAGTGAGACCGGTCCCCCACAAGGGGACCCAGAGCACTCTGAAGCCCGACCCACCTCAGATGAAAGCAATGGGCTGAGATTCTCCCCAAATTTCAAAACAATCCTCAACATTTATGCGGCATAACCAGTAATAATTAGGAGGCTGGAAAAAGAAAGGATTTTGTAAGTGGCCAAGAAGTAAAATTCTGTCAACCAAAGGACAGGGGCATGGAGGTAACGGTCACTGAGGCTTCCCTATAGAAAATACCGGAAAGCTGCCGTGAGAAGGCCGAGTGTTGACCCTTCGAAAATACTGACGAGAAAGAAGTCTAGAATCGTGCCCAGCAGGTGTTTACTGCACGGTGTAACTTGCGTTGTTTTTCTGGATTTGGGGGTACTTGTGGCGATCGTCGGTATTTAATTCATCATTTACTTTGATCTCTGTTCTCCTTCTAAAGACACAAACATGATCCTATTACTAAAAAGGTGGGCGCGGGTCAGACATTAACAAGGGCATACACACACGGAGACCCTTCGCAGGAGAACACGCACTCACGCTCCCGTGTTCACGAAGAGACACACGGGAGCGATGGAACCGCCTAAAGGGGACTGAGTAACCTTTTCATGCAGTTTTTATTTCTGGATCAGGTTAATGGTTTATACAACCCACACGTATGCCAAACGAGGATGGCAGAAATGCCCTAAAACTACGCGACCAGGAAAAACATAAACCCAGGCGACGGCCAGGCTGACACCAGCTCTGGGACAACCCCTGAAAACGTGTGCCCCGGGCGGGCACACAAAGTGCAGGGAACAGAGGCACAGAAGCCCCGCCCCGCGTGCGGAGGCCTCGGCTCTGGCCACCAGATCTGGACCCCTCGTGTCTGCCTATGTGGGCTGCACGGCGGGGGGTGGGGGGAGGCAGGGCTAGGGCTGGGGGCTGCGTGGGGTCCGGGGCTTCCTGAGGAACACCGCCCCGGGCTGGCCTGCAGAATGAGTGGGGGTCCCGGAAGCAACTGGGCCAGGAAGCAGCAAAATGCTCAAAAACTCGGAAACGTCAGAGCCCGCGGAGCCCGCCGACCCCGCGCTCGATGTGGGAGGCTTTGAGCCTGAGTATCAATCACAGCACAAGGGGAGTTTCATACACTCGAGTGTTAGGAAACCCTCCAGTCCGTGTGGGTCCTGCACATGTTTTTGTAACCAGCCTGGGGAGGAGGCGCTCTCCCCGCAGCATGATGCCAGCCAGCGCGGGGGAAGGGTCCCCGGCATCCCAGCACCTGAGTCTGGCAAAGCCACCAGTCGATGCCGAAACCGTCTGCGAGGCCCTCGTGCTCAAATGGAAACCACCAGCGCATCGGCCGGGAGCATCTGCAGATACTAAAGTGTTTTCAAAAAAGTACAATGAACAAAAACCTGGTTTGGCCAAGACTGGGGCTTTCGGCCCCTGCCGCCGGCCGGCCGCAGGACCACAGGGATGGCCGCCCCTCGGAGCCCGGTTCTGAAGGTCTGCGGACACATCTGGCAAAATGCCACCATAAAGGCGCCCCAGGTGTTGGCTAAGAACCCCCAGGGGCCGTGGGAACACAGGCCAACTCCACGTCCTCATCTTCACCTCAAATATGCAAAAAAAAAAAAAAAATCAAAAATATCATCAATGAAGTTTTCGTTAGAAAAACACCATCCAAGGAAGTACAATTTAAGGGCCGGCTGGCAGGACCCACAGGCACAGCGACGCGGACCTGCCTCTCCCTCAGGACCTTCCTGCCACTCCCACAACTCCGCCCTCCTGCCACGCTGCAGTGCCCACCTGAGCTGGTTCAGACAGCCTGGGGGCACCTCTGTGCACTCACCTGGCTCCCTCATCGCTGGCCCAGCCCCACCTAGACTCACAGGGCAGGGTGGGGAGACCCCACAGCAGGCTCAGGCCGGTCACCGTGGGGTGCAAGCCCCACAGCTGTGAAAGGCCCCGCCTCCAGTGCCTGGCCCCACATCTGACCTCCACTTGGTGACGCAGTGCAGCCATACAGGCCCAACTCTGAGTGGCCTGCGTGGCGGGGCACCCAGAGGTAGTGGACCCCGAATGTCCTCAGCACAGACAGCAGGGCTGCAGACTAGCCAGCCACATGTGTTCTACCATGGCGGGGGTGGGGGGGGTGGGGGGGGTGGGGACAGGGTAGCTGGCTAAGCCCGGTGAGGCCCGGGGACAGACCCCAGGGTGCCGGGAGCCCCTGCTGGAGAGCCCTGGGTACAAGCTATCCCCACAGTTAGACCGTCTCTGCCTCCTTCAATCTCTCAACGGGGTGGAGGGGTTCCCCGAGCCTCTCTGGGAGAGCCGCACAGCTCAGGGACAAAGCACGCTTGGGTCACGAACACCCTAAAATCAAGACAGACCGAAGGATTTTAACCTAAGATTCGGTTTCCGAGTCCACGTGGCAACTGACCTGTAAGAAACAACCACTTTGTGCACGTGTATCTGAAAAGACTATTAAAACCCTCCAAATTGTTTGATATGCTAACTTTCCCCCTGCGTTTCAGCGACGGGCTGACCTCGAAGCAGATGGGCGTATCCAGCCGGCTGCCCCACGCCCGACGGCGCCCGACATCACCGAGGTTGGCAGTGGAGTGGCCACCCTCACCCTCAAGGTTTTGTTTTGTTTTTTTGGACAGGAGTCATTAGAATTAAATTTAAATTTTGTCATTAACATTCCTTATGTTAACATGTAACAGGCTTAAAACGCTTGAATGAATTACTATTTCCCTTTTTAAGTTTCAAATGCAGTCAATGCTAGATGAAGACCACACATCCAAAAGGTCTCAGATCCTCAGGTTTTCGTGAGTGTGAGGAGGGTGCTGCGGCTGCTGACCAGGGCGGCAGGTGGGCCAACGGGGCCGGGGGCTGGAATTGGAAAGGAGGGGTCCACGCGGCCCCTCCCTCGAGACAGCGCGTTCTCCCTAAGTCCTGTCCCTCCAGGGTCCCAGGGCAGGGTCCAGTCCAAGAGCCAGACGCTTCCAGAGAGTGAGGTGGGACAGAAGCATGCAGAACTGGTGTCACTATCTCCATGTCACTTCATCGGCAGCCCTATTAAGATAGAAGGAGGGGGCGCCTGGGGGGCTCAGTCAGCTGAGCGTCTGACTTCAGCTCAGGTCATGATCTCACGGTTCGTGGGTTCGAGCCCCGCGTTGGGCTCTGTGCTGACAGCTCGGCACCTGGAGCCTGCTTCTGATTCTGTCTCCCCCTCTGTCTCTGCCCCTCCCCTGCTCACGCTCTTTCTCTATCTCTCAAAGGTAAATAAACATTAAAAAAAAAATTAAAAAGAAAAAAGACATGAGGAGAAGAGTAGAGCGGAGGGGATGTGAGAGGCCGGCAGGCACAGCGTGCTGTCCCTCCAATGCGGCCTCCAGGGTGCACTGCCCCAGAGGCTGTTGTCACCAGGCTCACCATCACATGTTATGGGCCCTGTGCTGAAGGGGGACAGCCCAGGGCCAATCGGAAAGGTGTCCTTTTCAGAGCTGCGGCGACCAGCCCACCAGGACCTGGTCACCTGTCACCTCCCCGACCTCCTTCTCGACGGGGGAAGCCCCTCTCCAGGGACACCTGCAGGGCTGTGCCCAGTTCTCAGGAGCCAATCGTGCCTTCAGCGAAGTCCTGGTGGTAGCTTGGAATCCGTCCAGGTGGGAGTGTCTACACCCGACCAACAGGGAAAGAGACAAACCAGGTCGGCCCTGTCCTTTCCCCAGAGAGCGGGCGGCTGAACGTTCCCAGCACACCACTGCTTCTATCACAGGATCAACTAATCTCAGACCCACAAAATGATCAGCCGTAGTCTCCATACCAATTCATGTTCCTTCCTGGCTAAGGTAAGCGAAGCGTTACCGGATCTGCAGACGGTGAGACGGATGCTTGAAAGATGCACGTTACCAAGTCTGCCCTGAATGGCCGCTCGGGGAGCCCCCCAAGCCCCCGCCGCGCACGTTTCCGCCTCACGACAGGCACAGCACCGGAGTGCAGACAAGGCGCCCAGGACGGGTGGGGCAGGTGGGAGCACCTTCCCCGGTGCAACGACGCAGTGTCCAGCTGGGGACTTCAGCTGGAACCACGACAACCTTGATCAAGCCTGTTTTAATGTCACCGTGGAACAAAATCACGCGATGGAAGAGAAGTGAGCAGGCTTACCAAGCAGAGGCGTCCCCATCGAAGCTTGGCTGCTCTGTCCAGGACTGAGCTACCGTGAAGGCTGATCAGGGCACCGCCTTGGTCTCCTGAGACTAAGCAAAAAGTGCCATGTGTCCCCGAGAAGCTCCAGAGGTAAAGGGACGTGAGGGAGAGCCTGTGTCCGGGGCGGGCGACTGGGCAGTGTGTCTGGGCCTGTGGGTCCGGGCCCGGCGCCTCCTCCGTCCTGGCTGGAAGGGGGCGCAGAGATCCCCCTCCTTGCCTGCCCCCTGGGGGCCGCAGGAGCACCCTCAGGCCCTCATCGCTCCCCGGGGCCAACTCGCAGCAATGAGAACAGTGCCAGCTGTGACACCCGCACCTGTGAGCCCACACTGACCGAGACAGACGTTGGTGTAGAAATAAACAGAGCCAAGAGTCAACCCTCGGTGCGGAACCCAGGTAATTCATACAGACGTCCCTCAGAGAGGGGGTGTGCCTCCCTGCCCTCAGGTGTGGACTGTGCAGTGACATCCTTCCCAAGAGGGAGCGGGGTCGGCGGCAGACACAGCCCAGCGACAGGCCGTGTTGGGAGTGGGGAGCGGTGATTCGATGAGAGAACGCTCCACCTCTGGGGTTTCCTCCCCAAAACCCACACCCTGGTCCAACCACGAGAAAAAAACATCCGAAGAACACAAATCAAGAGACGCTGTGACCAGCAAAACACCTGACCAGCAACCCTCAAAACCGCCGCGGTCATCCAGAACAAGCAAAGTCTGAGAAACTGTCACAGCTCAGAGGAGCCCACGGAGACGTGGGAACTAAGTGCCCGTCATGTGGGGTCAGAAAGAGGATATGGAGGAAAATGAAGAAAATCTGGATAACGCGTGGACCTTAGCTAACGGTAACCTATTGAAATTGGTTAGTTCCCCGCAACATACACACCAACGCAGGCATCAGTAATGGGGGGACTGTGGTAGTCTGTGCTATCTTCCGAGTTCTCTGAAAATCCACAAGTGCTGTAAAAAATAAAGTCCATTCGCACACACACACACGCACCCCAGTGTGGCCGAAACACCTGGGTGTCCACCCAGCTGCACCTTCTCAAATCCACTCAGGGACAGGGGTGTGAGAGTCACCACCAGCCGACAAAGGGAAATGAGTCACAGCCGCTCCTGGAAGGCCCTGGCCTCGTCCTGGTCCCGCGGTGATTCAGGGCCCTCGGGACGTGCTGATGATGCACAGCATCCACGCACGCCCACGTCCGTCGTGAAGACGTCTCTGACCCCAGTCCTCCTGCATAATTTAGCCTCAGGAAGGTATAATCTAGATGGTGTCCAGGTAAACACAGCAGCAGGGACACATTTACTCACATTCCCTCCCAAGACCAAAGCCAGAGGGAGGAAAACACCAATAAAAAGAGCAGCAAAGGAGGGAGCAGCCCTAGGTGGGGACCTGGAAAGCAGAAGGCCCGGCAGTCAGCAGGGGACCGGGCGGAACGGGACACCAAAAAGCCCGGGAGTCCAAAGCTCCACGTGCCAGGGAGTGGGGTGCCCACGGCGCAGGCTCCCAACCTCTAAAGGGGAGGCCCCATCCTCACCCGGCGCAGCGGGCGGACCGTGGGCTCAGCCCGGGGGATGGTGGCGTCCCCTCACCCAGGTGGGGCACCCGGGCCCCTGCCCAGGCAGGGTGCCCCCCTGGCCACCATACTCTGGCCTCCCCCAGCTCTGCAGTGCCCCCCGTGTCAACACAGGCAGACAACGAAAGGTCACCCAGGGGCTGCGGAAACCTTCCCAGGCCAAAACGAAGGGAGGAAAAGAACTTTGGCGGAAACAGAGCCGTGTCGGGAGCCAAATGAAACACCGGACAAGACTTCACCGCTCACTCAACTGCACAACTGTCATTCCTGTCTGTCACCACTCCGAGCTCACACCGCGCTGCCCTGACTCCCCCAGTCTTCGCGGCGATGGGGAGTCACGCCCAGGGTCTGGACCGCAGGGTGGACAGGGCTGTGACCTCGGTCATGTGGCTGGCAAGGGGCAGAGTGGGCACTTGCACTGCAGCAAAGAGCATAAACTCGGGCCCAGCCGTGGGGCACAAGTCTCAGTTCCGTGTGGCTGTGATTTGGGAAAATCGCTTGACCTCTCTCTGCCTCAGGTGCCGTTGTCACAGGATGGACACAACAGTGTATCCTTCACTGGGCCATCGTGAGGGTGACTCCAGCTCATACGTGGGAGCCTTGAACCAGCACAGTGCTCGAGAACGTGCACAATTACATCATGGGGGCCCTTGCCATAATTAATAACCTCAAACAAATGATGTGATTTCCCACCTCTGAAACAAGAGAAAGTTACTATTTTAAAAAGGAACTTTCGAGGGCACCTGGGTAACTCAGTTGAGCATCTGACTCCTGATTTCAGCTTGAGGTATTGAGTCCTGTGTCAGGCTCCACGCCTGTTATTAAAAAAATAACAACAGAAAAAAAAAAAAAAAAAAAGAAAGAAACTTTCAGGACACAAAAAAGAGCTCTTGGAAATTAAAAACTAAGGACAAGACAACAAACTTAAAGATGGTTAAGACATGAAAAATGGAAGATATCTCCTAGAAAATAAAACTTCTCCTAGAAGTGGAAAATAGACAAGAAAATTAGAGGATCAGTCTAAGAGTGCCAATGAATGACCCACGGTAGCTCCAGGAAAAGATGATAGCATGAGAGGAAATCATCAACGAAATAAATAAAGCCTCCCATGCCTGAATGTCTTCAGTTTCCATATGGGAACTTCCCAGCACAAGAGACAAAAAAGGCCACATCAAGACATATCATAATGAAACCTGAAAACACTGAAGACAAAGAAAACACTTTGGGGAGCTAAAAAAAGACACTTTCAGGAGAAAAGAAAACACACACACACACACACACACACACACACACACACACACACAAGTCAAAATGGCTCTTGACTTCTCAATTGGACTGGAAGCTAGAAGATGCTGGTGCAAGCCCTTCAAAGCTCTTGGAGGGGTGCCTGGGGGCTCAGTCGGTTAAGCATCCGACTTCAGCTCAGGTCATGATCTCACATTCCTTGAGTTTGAGCCCCGCATCGGACTCTGTGCTGACAGCTTGGAGCCTGGAGCCTGCTTCAGATTCTGGGTCTCCCTCTCTCTCTGCCCCTCCCCCGCTTGCGCTCTGTCTCTCAAAAATGAACAAACATTAAAAAAGCTCTGAGAAAGGGGCACCTGGGTGGCTCAGTCAGTAAGTTGTCTGACTCTTAATTTTGGCTCAGGTCATGATCTCAGGGTTCGTGAGATCGACCCCCCTGTCAGGTTCCACCCTGAGAGTGTGGGGCCTGCTTGGGATACTCCCTCTCCCTCTCTCTCTGTCCCTGCCCTGTTTGCTCTTGCTCTCGCTCAAAATAAATAGACAAAAAAAATTAAAATGCTTGGGGAAAACGGTTTCCAATATGGGATTCTATACCTAGCTCAACTATCATGAAAAGTACGGTTAGCGCAAAAGCACTTGTAAACCAGATCTCAAAACATCTACTTCCAGGCTGCCCTTTCTCAGAAAGTCTGTGAAGGATGTCTGAACCAGAGATTAAGCCAAGAGAGGGGATGGTGGAGCCAGGGACGGAGGAAGCAGGCAGAGAAGAGGGGCAAGGGGTTACCCAGGATGATGGCAGAAGAGGCCCCAAGACAGACTGTGCCAAGGCCCTGGAGGCACCAGGAGGGATATGGTGCAGACATCAAGGGGGTGGGAGCTACCCTGCTGGAAAAATTACATGCAAATTTGAGATAAGACTTCTAGAAAACTCCATGAAAAAAAGGCAATTATTATTTCCAAGAAAAACTAAAAGTTGTACTAAAAAAATGTAATTCTAGTGGCTCATGACTATCTTTGCAATCTGTCATAATGTGAACACTCAGTGATTAAACAATAAATGGTGATCTAACACTATTTTGGGGGCAGAAGAAGGGAGAACTCACCTATTCCAGAGACAGAGGGGAACAGGTAATGTCCCAAACAGAACAGTCTAGAAACAGCAGCATAAACGTGTTATTTAGAAATCTGGAAATAAATGCCAAGAACCCGCTCAGATTGAAAGCGAGCTCCTCCAGGAGGTAGAAGGGGCAGAGATACCTGTTCTGGCCTTTTAAACCACAAAGGACTATTCAACACCTTAAGACAGAAATATATCAAACTCAAAATCAAATCCAAAATATGAGAATAACATACAATACAAATTTATACACAAGCCTTTAGCGGTAACGGCATGGTTCCCTCACCAAGATAAGGCACGTCCAACCTATGCCCGACATGACTTTGTTCAGTTCCTTCCACAATCCCAGCTCACAAATGGGTAAACAGAGGCAGGGCACCAGGGCGCCATCAGGGGCCAAGTGAACAGGCAGCCCTGGTGGGCGCCGACCACCCACCCGCTCTCCACCTGGGGCCCTTCACCCCGGCGACGCTCCATATTGCTACAAATCAAATCATTTTAAATTTCCCAGAAGAGAAGTCAAAAAAGCAAACTGAACACACACACACACACACACACACACACACACACACACACACACATTCAAACCACCAAACTGAACAATAAAACATAAACTCAGGGTCCCCTCCACCCACCGACATTGTGGATACTGTCTCTCGTTCACCCAGCGAACGCACAGGCAGCAGCGTGGGGCTGGGTCAGCAGGCGTCTCTGTCCGACTGCACGCAGAGCGCCTTTGAAAGATTCCTTAGCTGTCAGCTAGGCATTCCTGCCTCTCCTGGTTCTGAACCTTGCTCAGGGGAAGTGGCAGAGCTGCCGGGTCACAGTCCGGCTGCCTGGGGTGGGGACAAATCGGCCGGGTCATCCTGGAGGCCTCAAAGACACAGAAGGAGACACGGAGACCAGTCGTAGATGAAGTGCCCTACTCTACCTATTTAGGATAATCCTAAAAATAAGCTGCCACTCCAAATACACCTGTGGGGGTTTTGCGGCGCTGTCTTCCGTGCTGTAACTTTATTACCAAAAACAATCCCAATGCTGGATGAGAAATTGGTTCAGAAGGCTTACTTTGCTTTTCTGTCCCTCCCATAAAGCAACACACACTTACAGAGTGGGCTCCCTGGGCCTAGAGCTGGGGCCCCACAGGAGCACAAAAGGCCCATCCAACTCTTAGGGGGCAGTGGTTGTGGGGACAGTGGCCCTAAGTGCCACTCACTCTGCAAGAGCAAGGGAAACGGCACAAGCAAAGGCCCTGTGGCAGGAGGGATTAATTAAGCAAGACCAGCCAGACCCACCCAGACCCTGGCCCCTAAACTCCTCTTTGCCACCAGCAAGGAAGGGGGAGGCACAAAAAGTAAACTTTCTCGGGATGCCTGGGTGGCTCAGTCAGTTAAGTGTCTGACTTCGGCTCAGGTCACGATCTCACGGTTCATGGGTTCGAGCCCCACGTCGGCACGTCAGGTCCTGCGCTGACAGCTCAGAGCCTGGAGCTGCTTCGGATGCTGTGTCTCCCTCTCTCTCTGCCCCTCCCCCACTCACACTCTATCTCTCTCCATCTCTCAAAAAATGAATAAACATTCAAAAAATTTAAAAAAAAAACAACTTTGTTCATTGGATATAAACACCAAAGACACGTCAAACCTGGAACAGAGGTTTATCCTCAGTAGGACTGGGCTGGCTCCCCCTCTCCCCAGAAAAGCGTGCCCCTGAAACAGCTCCCAGTCCTGGGAAAGGAAAACCCTTTGGCCTGGTCTTTGGACCCTGAGGAGTCTGGAGCCTGACCGCAGGCACCCGCCGCCCTGAGCTCCGACCCGGTGGCTCGACCCACAGGGGCTCACCCTGTAACATCTGGGTGGTCAGACGAGATGTGGCCTTTGCCACTACACAAACAGCAGAGGGGACAAGGCAGGAATACGGACGGCTTCGGGGACAGGGGGTGTCCACTGGAACTACGGACAAGCCCACGTCTGCACCACGGTGACACCTGACAGGAGGGGCTGAGGGCGGCATCCACCGGGCGGAGGGAACCGTCCAGGGCTCTCGGCTGCTCTGGGTGACCGACTGGTGTCCAGGCGGCCCACAGCCGATGTCTGGAAGGTCAGCAGGACCACACTCCCCGCAGAGTTGGGCAAACGGCACACACAACTCCTTCCGTGACTGTCAGCGGCTCTGAACTTCGTGATGGCACCTTGTCGGCGGCTGACGCGCCAAGACAGGACGCATACGAGACCCCACGCGGATTTGACCAGGACAGACACAGGTGAAACACAGCCCAGCCCCCTCTGACGACAGCAACACACACTGGGGTCTTTTGGGGGGTTCGCCTCCCCAACCTGTCCCTGCTCTTTGGCTCTGACCAAACCCTGCTGAGGCCCCGGAAGCCACCTGCTCAGGCCCAGCTCCGGGTCCCCCCGCAATGGGTCAGCACCGTGAGGGTTCACATCGGCCACACACTAGCAGCACGTGACCACACGGAAGGAAAGAGGCCAAGATGTCCCAGACATCCCAAGAAACTATGACACAGCTAATTTCTCCTCATTGGCAAGCACACACGTGAGCCGACACCCCTGCTCCCTCTCCTCTCCCACGCACCCATCAGCACACCCTGAATTTCCTAATTCAAGGACCAAAACTAACGAGTTACCCCTGTGACCCGGGCTGGCAGCACAGAGACGATCCCTCCTGCTCCTGGGGGAGGGGTGGGCTTGCTCACAGGCCTCCCCATCACCCCGGCACCGTCCACACGAGGGGCCATCCCATCCGCCCCCGGCAGCCCGTCCCCCCAGGCCGTCAGCTCCCCGCCAGCCCCAGGGAGGGGGGGGTTGCCTGCTGTGGTTGTTTTCTGGGTTTTGTTGTTGTTGTTGTTGTTTTTTACAAAAACACCTTGCAAAATGGACGTCAGAAATCACCCCCGTTCCCACATCCCCACCAGCAACCGAGCGGCCCCTAGGCGCATCTGGGTCTACCTCCGACCATCTCAGCACGGAAAACCGGACGCTGGCCCCACACTCATCGCCGACACCCGAGGACCCCGCCGGAGCGAGCCGGGCACGTCAACACCGGCCGAGCCGCCCAGACTCCGACACGACGCTGTCGTCAACGCGAACACGGGGCCGGGGCCGGCAGGGGCACGCACAGCGGGAGCAGCCCTGCGGGGCTCGGTGCGGGGAGGCAGGTGCTGGCCGCGGCCGGGGGCGGCGGCCCCGCGGAGCCCTCGCCCCGCAGCGATGCGGAGGGAGCAGCCGGCGGCGCTCACGCACGGTCACGGCGGACTGGAGTCGCCCGGACGAGCCCCCCCGCCGCAGCCACGCTCCCCGCGGCCAGAGCCCCCCGAGGACCGCGAGGCCGTTCATTTCCCGGGGCCGCCCGGCCGCGCTGACAGGCCGCGCTTCGCTTCCCGGGGATACGTTTCCTTCCGGCGCCCCCCGCGTCGGCAGCTCCTCCCAGGCCTGTTTAGCCGAAAACCTGTCAGCTCGGAAACAGGAGCCTCCGGCCGCCCGGCCGCCGCATCCCTGCCCCCGGCGCCCGTGGCTGGAACATCTGTGCGGCGCCCAGGCTGCGGGCCAGGCCGCCGGCCGGGACCCAGCCGCCGGGCAGCATCGCCGCCTCGCGCGGGGCCTGCAGCCCCGGACAGAAAGGCACAAGCGATGTGCATTACTCACCGGGCTTTCTTCCCCCCCCCCTGCTCGGCACAGGGTTCTTTATGCTCTACGGAGCGGTGGGCGTGAAGGGAGGCATCTTCCTAACCCTCCCTGCGCCGGCGCTGCCCTCCGCTCCCCTCGGGCCCACCGCGGGCAGGGTGCGCTCAACGGCGAGGAGCAGGTATTTAAAGGCAGGCTGGCCGGCCCGTCCCCCGCCTCTCACATCCCTGCCTCCTCGTGTCTCCAGGCCGGGTGGTACCCGGCTCCCCTGGGAAGCTGGGGCCGGCAGCTGAGGCACCAACTAAAACACGGCCTGGATACCGAGGAGCTGACGTCACATGAAAACAAGCATCTCTGCATTAGGACGGTCCTGAAAGAGGACGCGGGGCAGCGGCCACAAGGAGGGCAGCTCGGCCTCAGAGCCTTTGGAGTGCAGTGTCCGTGGGGACAGGGCCCAGGCGGCTGTGCCGCCCCCCCCCCCCCAGGTCAGGCCCCCGGGCAGGGTGCGGGAAAGCAGGGGCCGCTTGAGTGGGAGTGCCCCCCCCCCCCCAACCGCCCCGCCGGGTCCAGAGACTCAGAACGCGTCCGGAGGCCTGGGTGCCGTGGCCCCAGAAGGGAAGGGGGACAGAAGCCACGGTCCCGGCCATCGTGGCTACAGGGGAGCCCACCCCCAATTCCCTCCAATTCCCAAAAACCCCAGGAAAAAGACACTCTCAGCCTAGGCCGGGGAGCTCGTCCGGCCTGCCTGGAGTCACCGGACTTGCAATGACCCTCCATAGCCGGGATCCACGCCGGGGGCTGGGGGCTCAGGGGGGACCTCTCCCCTACCGAGCACCAAAACACACCCTGCCCGGGACCTGCACACGCCTGGTTCGAACACCCCCACCCACCACTTACAAGCAGGCGCCGGGGCTCCCACATCTGTGCTCGCTCCTGCACACGAACAGGCTCAGGGCCAAAGCTCTGGGTTCAAATTCCAGCCCCGTCAGTCGCTCACAGTGGGGCCTGAAGTCACTTGGGGGCTCCAATCACCCTGCCGCTGAGTGGCCACGGGAAGGCATTTCACACACCGCGAGCCGTGAAGGTAACACTGAGGCTCCCCCCCCCCCCCCCCCCCCGAGGCCCAGGGCTCCACCACAGGGAGCGAGGGCTGGGGGACACAGGCTCGGGGCCCCAAGCATCAAGTTAAGGATGGCTTGTAATTTCTCAAGAGCGTGGAATTTACACAAAACACGCATTTGAGAAATTTCAGCCCCTGCGGCTCATCTGTCTAAGGCAGCTGAGGCGCTGGGGCACAGACCGCTTGATTACTACCTGGCCTTTCCAGAAAGTGTGCAGACCCCTGGCTGAGACTACAAAGTCGTAAAGTAACCGAACCACCACGTCTACACAGGGCTCAGCGGGAAACTCCAACGTAGCCCAAGTCCACCGCAAGCAAAGCCTTGAGCTTTAGGGCACAGCCCCTGTCCTCCAGCCAAGCGCACATTCAATCCGGACCAGAACATCCAGTTTTGAAGATCTCAGAAAAGCCAGGCTCAACTGGCCGGCTGCTAATTCTATCTATCGGAAGCCCGAAGCCCGTACTAGCTGGATGACTAGCTTTGAGTTTGTTGCAAGTAATTTGAGACAAAGGTGAATGAAACACCATTTTTACGGAAACAATAGACACACCTATAAATAGCAGGGAATGGGCATATTCCAGAGGGACTCCCAGAGAACCTGCCCTCCGGCACCTGGAAGATGCGTCCGAGGGCTTCAGCCCCCAAGTCCCTGCTCCACCGACTGGTCCAACCTAGAGCCCCTCACCCCTGGGCTCTTCCCTCCTCCCGGTGCCGCCGACAACCCTCCTGCAGGGCCCAAACGCACCCACAACCGCCCGCAGGGCCCTAATACACCTGACCAGCTGGGCGGGCTCGGGGTGGGGGCAAGCCGGCCTCACCGCAGACTCAGCTCGTTCCTGGAGCCCCCACGCAGCCCCGCGAGGTGGCCACTAGTACAGACCCCTTTACAGGGAAAGGAAGCCCAG
Organism: Panthera leo; assembly: GCF_018350215.1. Lineage (NCBI taxonomy): Eukaryota > Metazoa > Chordata > Mammalia > Carnivora > Felidae > Panthera > Panthera leo. The sequence continues at coordinate 939,765 of NC_056686.1, read as the reverse complement.
GGAGGCACGCCCACCTGCCTGAAGCCACACAGCAGGCTCACCTCGGAGCTGAGGTTTGGACCAGCAGCGCTGTGACCACCCGCGTGTAACAACCACCACCTTCTCCGGTCTCCCGAACACACTTCTCACACCACAGACTCTACACCCGGCTTCCAGCCGGTGTGGCCGTGTGGGTCACGCCCAGCCAAGTCCCCCTCCCTGAGTAACCCTGCCTCCAGGCAGCCGTCCAGCCTCAGGGAAGCTTCTAGCCAGACAGTGCCCTGGGCCATGGGCGGGGCAGGCAGGAGCCAGAAAGCAGGGCCAGGGGAGTGAGGCTGGGCCTGGCCCGGGGGTCCTGCCACGGCCCAGCAAGAGGTTCTGCCACCCCCTTCCCTTCCCGTCACCACAGCTCTTCCCCACCAGCCCCAACCCAGCCCCTATTTTGGGGCCGCTGCTCCTCTGAGCCTCCGGACAGATGTGTCCAGGTGAGCCCAGCGTCCCCCCACACAGGTCAGCAACATTTGTCAGCCTGTGTCAGGACACCCGCCTTTAACATCTCAGTCTCAGGCTGTGGAAACCTTCCTTCCCGGGAGTGGAAGTGGAAATGGCCTGGGGCCGGGCCTGTTACCACCCGCCCCACAGCAGCTGGTAGGAGGAGGACTTCAAAAGCTCCCAAACGCCTGGGGCTCCCGACAGGTGAGGAAGCCTGTCCCCTGTCCCGGCCCACAGGGCAGCAGACAAAGGGCAGATAAAGGCAAGCTCACATCATCGTCCTGGCCAACCCCAGACCCACAGGGTCACGCTGGGAGGTGGGTCTGACCTCTCGGGGTCCTGACCCAGATACGACCTCCCTTCAACCACAGAGGCCTTGCCCCGGGGGCCAGGCTCAGGCCCAGAAGCCACTTCGGCTGCCCCTGCCCAAGAAGGGAGTGTGTCTACAGGGCCCAGTCCAGCTCTAAGTCAGGCGAGGCTCCTCCTCCTCCAGGAAGCCCCCTTGGGACATCACAGAGGCCCCGGCCGGGAGCCTCTCTCACTGTCAGGACGGGCCCCTCTCGTTGACCGCATTGAAGTCCACCACCTGGGCCTCAGTCCTCTACGGACATGCTGAATAAGCACTTACTGAGCACATACAGTCCCATCGCTCCGTTGTTTTACACACAGAGGCAGAGTCACAGACACTCGGGGGAGGAGCTGGAGGGAAGACACAGCGCCCACCACCAGGAGCCAAGAGTCCGAAGGCGCCCTCTTGGAGCCCCCTGCTCAGACTTCAGCCCTCAGACCCAGGCAGGGCAACGCTGTTCTGCGCTGGTGGCCCTTGGCTGCAGCAGCCCTGGGGCTGGGGAGTCAGAGAGGGGCGGCCCCTCCCAGGAAGGGACCTTGGACCCCGCCCACCGTCCAGCCCACGCAGCCTCCGCTGTCTCGCCCTCGCCCCCTTCACCCGGTGACACCCCCGGTTAAGAGCACCGCTCTGCTGTTTGTCACAGTGACCATCTGCTTCCAGGGAGCCATGGCCCAGGCGTGTGTGATGCATTAGTAACGTCCCCCCCACTCCCAAGTGAGACAGTTGCTGCATCTTGCGGGTAAAAAAGCCCAGGTTCCCTGAGCCCCAGGTACAAACCAGAGCCAGGTGTGCTGCATCTCGGGCCCAAGAGCTGGGGCCCCTTGAGACGCATGCACGTTCCAGACGGATCAAAGACCTAAACGCAAAAAAACAAAAGTCTGCCCTTTGGGGTAGCCAGAAAGGAAAATATTAACAGATTTGAACATGCAAAACTCACAACAATAACATTTCTGCGTGACCGGAGGTACAAAAAGGCACGAGACAGAGGAGCGGCTTGGGCGACGACATCTGCCTTGCACACCAGTGGCGGGAAGAGCCGCCCGAGTGAGAACCGGCGGGCATGGCTGTGAACGGAGCTGCGCACGGGGAGTGAGGCCCAGCCACTCGCGAGGCCACAGAGCCCCTCTGTGCAGCCGCCACCTTCCTCTCGGCCTCGGGTGGCCTGGAACGGCAGGTGGGCGTCCCACACTGTTTCTGGGCCTCAACAAACTGCTAGGGCCGCCCCAGGCCTGCCTCACTGCGGGTCCCCTCAGGGCCACGGGTGGCCTGCTCACCTCTCCCACAGAGCCCTGGCCCCCCAAACTGCCAGGATTCTTAATTCCTTATTGTGCCACAGGCCTCGTCCCAGAAAGCCCCAGAAACGTGCTGCCACTTGGTGGGAGGGACCCTCCTGGGTCTCTCGGCTCCTGCGGGGCCCTCGTTGCTGAGGGCAGGGGGCCTGGCCTCGCAGCCGAACCCCCAGAGCACATTCACCCCATCACTTGCACCCGACAGGCAACCTCAGGCTACTGAGGTCAGCTCACACGGGACCCGGGGCTGGACTGAAGTCAGGCCGCCTCTAAAGGGGGGACGCTCAGGGGACCCTGCTGACAGTTCACCCCGATGATGCCTCAGCAGGTACAAACTGTACGGTGTGGCCAAAACCAAGCTACCCGTTCGGGACTTTCGAAGCCTGGAGCCCGCGGGAGAATGTTCACAGCAGGGCTCTCCAGAAAGAGCAGCCGGGGAAACAGCCAAGTGCCCACCAGCACGCGAACGGATAAACACATTGCGGGAGATCCAGACAGAAGGTAATAAGGACACAGAGGTCTCCACACAACAACCCAAGGCGACCTCACAGACCCGCACAACGCTCCGCTCAACAGCCGCACCCACGTTCTCAGGCGTCCGCGGGACATCCTCCGGGACACCACAGGTGAGGCCGCGAGTCTCAATGGATTTCAAAAGATAAATGTCACACAAAGCGTCTTCTCCGACCACAGCAGGACGGAGTCGGAAGCAAATCACAGAAGGAAAACTGGAAAAGTCGCCCCTGTCCACCAATGAGACAGCGGATGGATCAAAAGAGAAATCACAAGGGAAATAAAACAAACTTAGAGACAGATGAAACCAGAGGCGCAGGGCGCGGGGGGCCCTGCCGCTGTGGAGCCAACACCGGAAACCAAGGACGGTCGCCCACCAGCCAGCTAAATTCTCGACTTACGGAACTGGAAGAAGAAGAAGAAGATGGAACTGACCCGAAGCTAGCAGGAAGAAGGAAATAACAAGGATTAGAGCAGAGATCAACAAAACGGAAAATACAGAAACAATAGAAAAAAAAAATCAATGAAAACAAGAGTTGGTCCTTTGAAAAGATCAACAGAATTGACAAACTTTTGGGGCTCCTGGGTGGCTCGGTCGGTTGAGCGTCCGACTTTGGCTCAGGTCACAATCTCGCAGTTCGTGGGTTCCAGCCCCGCGTCAGGCTCTGTGCTGACAGCTCAGAGCCTGGAGCCTGCTTTGGATTCTGTGTCTCCCTCTCTCTCTGCCTCTCCCCACTCATACTCTGTCTTCTGTCTCTCAAAAATAAATAAGAAACATTTAAAAAAAAAAGGATTTCTCAAGGGGCGCCTGGGTGGCTCAGTCGGTTAAGCGTCCAACTTTGGCTCAGGTCAAGATCTCACGGCTCATGAGTTCAAGCCCTGCATCAGACTCTGTGCTGACAGCTCAGAGCCTGGAGCCTGCTTCAGATTCTCTCTCTCTCGCTCTCGCTCTCGCTCTGCCCCTCCCCCACTCATTCTCTCTCTCTCTCTCTCTCTCCCTCTCCCTCTCCCTCTCTCGAGAATAAACATTGAAATAATTAAAAAATAAAATAAAATAAAACATGGCTTCTATAAATAAATAAATAAAATTTTAAAAAGGATTTCTCTTTAAAATAAACATTAAAAAAAAAAGAAATAGGAAATATAAACAGACCTACAATCAGTAAAGAGATTGAATCAATAATCAAAGATCTCCCGACAAAGAAGGCCCTGGCCCAGACAGCTTCACTGGTGAATTCTACAGAACATTTAAAGAACTAACATCCATCCTTCTCAAACTTCTCCAAAACGTTGAAGAGGAGGGAAATCTGTGAACTCATTCTAGGAGGCCGCCGTGACCCGACACCAAGCCAGGGAGAGACACTACGGGAAGAGAAAACTACAGCCCAGTATTCTTCTGATCACTGACGCGAAAGGAAACAGAACTCAGCACCACAGCGCGTGACCAAGTGGGATTTGCCCCAGAACGCAGCAATGGCTCCACAGGGGAACGACCAATCAGTGCGATACACAGGAAGAGAATGGAGGGAAAAGCCACACGACCACACGGTCGGCTCCACTGACAAAGAAAGGGCATTTCATGAAGAGAAAAATCCTTTCGTGGTCAAAATACTCAACAAACAAGGGAGAGAACAATATGGCAGATGGGGAGGCGGAGAGAAGGAGAACAGGGGAGCTGCTGGCTGAGACACGGCTGTCGATGGTGGGTGTGGGGACACTGGGGACTGGGAAGGTGTCAGGAACCATGTAAGGAAGCTCCTGGAGCACTCCGGACCCTTCACACACCCTGACTTCCAGCCGAGCACCAAATCTCTCCAGTCTTTGTCAGATTCACGGAAAGTTCTAGTCACTGGAGGCGGTGGCTTAGGATGGGAGCTCCTGAAAAGCCCGGCGTTGCCCGGTTTTAGGCAGATTCACGTTGTAGACATGCACACTGTAGATGTTTCCAATCTAAAGAGGCAGTTTTTATTTGGGCCTAGAGATGCCAGAAGCCCTCAGGTGAAGCTGCTGAATTTCTGCACGTTAGAGTTCCCAGCTCTATGGAACGTAGTTCCATATCCTCTTGACAAAAGTGACTTCTTTTATTTACTTATCTTTTTAAGTTTAGTTATTTTTGAGAGAGACAGAGACAGCATGAGCTGGGTAGGGGCAGAGAGAGAGAGAGAGAGAGAGAGAGAGAGAAAGAGAGAGAGAGAGAGAGAGAGAGGGAGAGAGAGAGAGAGAGAGAGGGAGAGAGAGAGAGAGAGAGAGAGAGAGAGAGAGAGAGAGAGAATCCCAAGCAGGATCCATGCCGCCAGCACAGAGCCCACACGGGGCACGAACTCACGAACCCGTGACATCATGACCTGAGCCCTGAGCTGAAACCAAGACGCTTAACCGCTTAACCGACTGAGCCACCCAGGCCCCCAAGTGACTTCGCTTTTAAAACAACAACAACAAAACCCTCGGCAAACGAGGAACGGAAGGCACCACGCGTGTCTTCTCCCCCTAGCGCCAAGCAGTGAACTCAATTCTGACGCTCTCTACCTGGTCAGCCCCAGGTCCCACAGGTGAAGGGTTCGGCCCACGAGACGGCCGCCTCCCCACTTCAGAGGCCAGTCACCAATCCAGGCTGTCAACTGCGTGCTGTAGACCGAATGGCGACAGATGACGCAGTCCCTCAACCCCTCCCAGGTGGGATTAATTTGCTGGAGTGACTGGATTAACTCGGCAACAGCCGGACGGAAGAGATCCACGGGGCAAGGTGTGGGGGAAGGGCGTGGGGCTTCCACACTCTCTAGACAAGCCCCTGTCCCCACATCTCCATGTGTCACCGCCAGACACCGCCCCCACCCACCCTCCTCACGGGGTTTTAAGGAGGCAGGATTGATTCAACCTCCAGCCCTTCTCTCCTCCCGAGAGGTCAGGGGGTAAGACTGTAAACCGCTCTAGTCACTAGGCCTTTCTGGTCACCGCCCCATCCTGAGGCTATCTAGAGGCCCCACCCTAAACCCCCTCATTAGCATAAATTCTAATGTGTTCGAAAGGTACTCTTAAAGAATGACACTCCCATGACAAAGAATGACAAAGACACTCGCCTTGCTCAGGAGATTCCGAGGGACTTAAGAGCTCGGCCAGAAATTGGGGACAAAGACCATATACAAGTCTCATTATGGCAACAAAGGGACGTGGTAAAAGCCATATATGAACATCCCCCGCAAGCATCTCCCCGAGTGCTCAAAGACTGAAAGCATTTCCTCCAAGATCAGGAACAAGACAAGGATGCCTGCTCCCCTCTTCCACACACTAGAAGTTCTAACAGGAGCAGTCAGGCAAGAAAAAAGAATGAATAAAAGCACATCCATTGGAAAGGGAAGAGGAAAATGATCTCTTCACAGATGACACAGAAAACACTAATGATTCCACAAAAAAGTTGTCGGCACTAGGACACAAATTCAGCAAAATAGCAGGATGCAAAGCCGACACCAGAATCGGCTGCATTTTTATACACAAGCAACGAGCAACCCAAAAAAAGAAATTCAGAAAACAGTTCCATCTCACAATAGCATTAAGAATAAAGTACTTACTAAACCCACGAAGGAGGTCAAAGACTTGCACGCTGAAAACTACAACATCGTGCTCAAAGTAAAGACGATAAAAGTAAACATCCCGCGTGTCCGGGCTGGAAGGCTTCATGTTGTCGTCGCGTTAATACCACCCAAACCGACCCAAAGATTCCATGCAACCCCTAGCAAGATCCCAATGACACGTTCTTGCAGAAACAGAAATACTCATCCTAAAAATCATCTCCGGGGACCCAGAACGGCCAAACCGTCTTGCAAAGGAACAAAGCCGGAGCCCTCACACTCCCCGATTTCAAAACTTACTACAGTAACCAAAACAGCGTGATGTTGGCATAAAAACAGACTTTCGAAGTCCAAGAGAACAGACAGTCCAGAAGCCAACCCTCCCACGCCGGTCAGGTGACTCTCGAGAAGGGCCATTCAATGGGGAGAGGTTGGTCTTTTCAACAAACAGGCACTGGGAACACTGGACGTCCTCATGCCAAAGAATGAAGCTGGACCCCTACACCTCACGCCATATACGAAAATTAACCCCAAATGCGTCAGAGACCTCAATGTAACGCCTGAAATTATAAAACTCTTAGAAGAAAACGTAGGATAAAACTTGACCACATTGTAGTCGACAGTTTCTTGGATGGGATACCAAAAGCAGAGGCAAAAACAACAAAAACGGACAGACTGGACTTCATGAAAGGTTAACAGTTTTGTGCATCAAGAGACACGATCCAGAGCGGAAAGACGACCCACAGAGTGGGAGAAAGTATGTGCAAACCATACAGCTGATGAAGGATTAAAACCCAGAACGTAAAAGGACTCCCCAAACCCAGCAGCAAAAACATTAACAACCGCACTCAAAAACGGACCAAGGACACAAACGGACATTCTCCAAAGAACACACCGCGTGGCCAAGAAGCCCAGGAAAAGATGCTCGGCGTCACTCACCCTCAGGGAAATGCGGGTCGGCACTACGAGAGGCCCCCTGACACCCATGGGGATGCTTCAAAAAACGGAGGGGCACCTGGGCTTCTCAGTCGGTTGAGCATCTGACTCTTGTTTCGGCTCAGGTTAGGATCCCAGGGTCGTGGGATGGAGCCCCGGGCTCTGTGCTGAGTGTGGAGTCTGCTTAAGATTCTCTCTCTCTCTCTTCCTCTGCCCCTCTCCCCCACTCGCTCACTCACTAAAATTAAAAAAAAAAAAAAAAAAAAAGGAATTGGAAACTGGTAAGTGCTGGTGAGGATGTGGGGAAACTGGGACCCTGTGCACAGCTGGTGGGGACATACACCGGTGTGGCTGCTGTGGAAACCAGTGTGGAAACCAGTGTGGCAACAGAGACACCGTATGACCCAGCAGCTCCACTTCTGAGTATATACCACCCCCCCCCCCCGCCAAAATTGAAAGCAAGATCTAAGAGATATTTGTACATCTGTGTTCACAAGAGCTGAAGCAAGGAAGCGACCCAGTGTCCACCTGTGGCTGATAAACCAAACGTGGTCCATAGATACGATGGAATATCATTCAGCCTTGGAAACACAAGGAAACCCTGTGATGCTACAGGTCATACGCTATGGGGATGAACCTTGAGGACGTTCTGCTCCGTAAAATAAACCAGTCACAAAAAGACAAATCCTGTTTGACTCCACTTACGTGAGGTACTTCGACCGGTCAAAGTCATAGAACGGAGAGTGGCAGGGGCTGGGGGAGGTGCCGGTGGGAACAGAGCTTCAATTTGTTTTTTTTTTTAATGTGTGTGTATTTATTTTGAAAGAGGGAGAGAGCAAGCACGAGCAGAGGAGGGGCAGAGAGAGAAGGAGAGAGAGAGAGAATCCCAAGCAGGTTCCCTGCTGTCAGTGCACAGCCAGACGTGGGGCTCGAACTCACGAACCGTGAAATCACTACCTGAGCTGAGATCCAGAGTCCAGAGCCCAGGAGATGGATGGTGCTGACTGTTGCGTAACAGGGTGAACATGATTAACATCAACGAACCAGCCACTTAGAAATGGTCAAGGGGCACCTGGGGGGCATCCAACTCCTGATTTCGGTTCAGGTCATGATCTCATGGTTCATGGGATCGAGCCCCACGTCAGCGTGGAGTCTGCTTGGGATTCTTTCTCCCTTTGTCCCTCCCCTGCTCACACCCATGCACTCTCTCTCAAAATAAATAAACTTTAAAAAATGGTCAAGACGGCAAGTCTTATGCTGTATGTAATTTACCACAGTGAAAAACCGGGAAAAGAAGCAACGTGGTTTTGACACGCACCATGACAGGGATGAAGGTGGAAAATGTCATGCTAAGGGACAGAGGTCAGTGACAAAGTGCACCTCCCATGACTCCATGGGAGTCCAAAGCAGGTAAATCCAGAGCCGGAGCGACAAGCCGTGGCCGTGGGGGGCTGGGTGGAGCAGGGAATGGGGAGCGGCCGCCGACGGGCGGGAGGGAGAGGTGGCACAACACTGGATGTCCTAACTGCCACAGAGTCACTCGCTCCACAGTGGCCAAAACGGTGCATTTTATCTTATGTGTACTTTACACGATCTTGTGAAACTCTATAAAAACGACTAAGTTCCGATTAACAACCCGAATAGAATGTGCTGGACGGTGTTTTGCTGAAAGTGGACACAGGCCAGATGGTGCAGGGTGGCCCTTCCAGCTGGACGTGCCCAGGTGCCACCGCGGGACTGCACTTCTGCCGCCCGTCCGTCCATCAGTCCGTCCAGCCCTCCTCACGTGGTCCCGACACAGCTCGGGGGCGCCACTCACCTGGCACCTGTCTGACCCTTCTCGCTCCCCAGGCATCAGGCGTGCTGACCAATAACACCGGATGTGAGTGCCCACACAGGCACCAAAATCTCACCGCACACCGTGGCCATCGGTGACCAGAACGGATTTTTTTTTGGCATTAAAATCAAGCCAAAAGAGCAAAATATTGGGGAGAAGACCAACACTCAAAGAGCCCAGAGCCCAGGAGACCCGCGTGAGGAAGGCGTTCTGCTCACACACCCCTGGCCAGCAGGTGAGGCAGCCCTTGTCCTGTGTGCCCGGTGCAGGGATGAGGGTGTGTGCGGCCGGGAACCGCGCGCAGGGGGAGACAGCACCTGTCAGCCAGCCTCAGCCCCTCCCTGGGACCGGCTGCCTCCAGGTGCCGGCGGTACGATCAGCAAGGCTGAGTGGTCATCAAAGCTCCAGAGCCACCCCTCGAAGCATCTCAAGGACAGTGCTTTCTAGAAGCTCCCTACATTCTCTGCATTCCTGCACAGTGACACAGCCACTGCCCGGCACTCCCACGTCTACCGCGCTGGGGGCAGAAACCGCGCACCCTCCTGCCCTCCAGAGGCTGAGCCCACACAAGGCCAGGTCAAGTCCCGTCGACAGCTGGGTGCCCCTCTGCGGGGAGGCTCGCGTGGGAGGGCCCGCCCCCGCTGGCAGGTCGGCCCTCTGGCCTCCATGGCTCACGGGCCGGCCCCTCTCCCACCCCCTCCTCAGTGCGTTTCCTGGCCTCCAACTCTCGAGCTGCAGGCTCACCCACCCCACCCTGCCCCCTGCTCCCCCTCTGAGCGTTTGGGTGTTTATCTGGCCGCCGCCTGCCTCCCAGCTGGGAGGTCCTGGGGCTCCCGCTGCCCGCACCCAGCCTGTGCAGCGCCGGGCACGGAGGCACAGGCACGACCGAATGAAGGAACGAGCCCCTAGAGCTTCTCCCGCTCTCCCCGAAACCGGCCCCCACATCCAGCACCCGCCCACCCACCAGGGCAGCGTGTCCAGCCAGCCCCGCGGCAGTTCTGGCCCCGTCAGACCGCCCTGCTCCACTCCTGCCAGGATTCCACAGCCGTGCTGGCCGCTCCTTCAGGGTCCCCAGTTCTCTCTGGAAGCCCCAAGGCCACTCCCCAATCACCAGCCACTCTCTCCTTGGCACGAAGGGTCCCCGAGTCCATCCTCAGCCCCAGTGCTTTAAGCCCAGCGCTCACGCACACAACCCACTCGCTACCTCCACCGGGTCCGGGGGGCCACAGGAACTCAGCACAGACCAAGGGACCCGACAAGAGGCTGAGAGAGCCCGCCCCTGGGTCCCCTGTTGGGAAGGGGCCGAGGGGAGCCCAACGCGCAGGCACCCAGGCTGGCCCGGAGGTCGGTGCTCGCCACAACACAGAGGGCAGGGCACCAGGCCGGGGGAGGGTCCGGGTGGCTGGTGAGTGATTTACGCCCACATGAGTGCCCTGTCTTCAAGGACAGGGCAGGACGGAAGTGCTCTGCCTGCTTGGGGTCCGATGGCCCCTGGGACGAGGTCAGAAGCTCTCCTCCGGCCCCACTGCTCCTGGGACTCCGTCCCCTACCAACAGCCCCAGGAGGAGAAGTCCTGGGGAGGGGGCAAACGACCAGGTGCGGGCGTGGCAGCAGCTGGGGCAGATGCCCCAGCCCGGCCCCTCCGTCCTCAGGGAGATCAGGGCTTCCCTGGACTTTTCCATGCGGCACCGTTGGACAGGCCAGCGCCGGGAGGGCAGCACTCGCTAGCCACGCACAAGGGCCACGGCAACCACGTGAGGCCGCATCAGCCACGCGCTCTGCCCCGCGTCGCTGCAGGAGGATAAGTGTTCCTAAGCCACGGGCCACACAAGGCACCCAACTCCACATTCCCGACACGACGGGCCACGAGTTCGAGCCAGAACACGCAACACGAGTCACAGGAAAAGGTACTCACTGTGTTCTCCCGGACAAGGCATGCCTGGCTGCTCGGGGATGCTGGGGAACACTGGACAGAGGGAGAGAGAGCAGTCTGTCACTCGGGGCACCTTGCGGGAGGTCCTGCTCCGAGTCGGGCTTCGCACACAAAGGCCAGGTGGCTGGCAAGCCCCCTGTGGGGAGATGCTCACGGGGGCACAACCGTGGAAGCCCAACCACACCGACGTCAAGCCCCCTTTTACGGGACTTCGAAGTCCACTGAAGACTTCGGGGCGAAAAGCCGTCGGGGGACTCAGGCAGAGCCGCCCAAGGAAGCCGGCCGGTGCGCAGCAGTAAGCCAGCACGGACAGGGGAGGACACACACCTCCTTCACAGAGGGACTTTGGAAAGTACGTTAGATTCCACCTCGTACTCAAGTGGAATCAAAATGAAGTATCTTAAAATATACCCTGGGCTTCCATAATAGATTATTAAAACAGAAGCTTACAAAGTATTAAACCCTAGCTGAAACAACCCTTCCCTTAATCTAGAAAATAGAAGTGGCTTTTTAAAGCACCTTAGCCGGCAGCATCCCGGCAGCGATTTAAGCGTGTTTACCGCCAGGAAGTGGGCGGGGCGAGACCTCCAGTTTCTAAACCACATTTGCATAAAGAGCCTCAGAATCGATCCTGTACCCACCCACTACCCCAGTAGCAGGGACAATGACGGTCCCACAGAAACCGCTGGTCCTGAGCTCTGGTCGCTGCCCGCTCGCCCCGCGTAGAAGGGAACGCAGACGTGGCTGGTGGGCCACAGCTGCCAGAACCACGCTCAGACACCCTACAGAACCCCGAAAGTGCTGGGGGGGCAGCCTGACACCCCCAATTTACAGAGGCTATACTGCAATGATAACAGCTCACATTTACGTGACTCAACGTGTAACCCAGCTCTGAGCTTACTGGGCTGAGGAACTCTGTGAGCCAGGAGAGAGGCACAGGGAAGTTCTTGTCCCCAGACAGTGGTGCTGTGCACCGTCCGGGCTCCTCGCCGGGGACGGGAACAGATGGAGGCCAGTGAGCGAGCCCAGGCCTCTGATGTGCCCAGAGATGCTGGCCTCCAGGGAATGGGGACGATGAGGACCAGCAACCAGAACCCAGGCTCCTGTGTCCAGTGAGAAGGAGCTTTTCTATCAGCCACAGCAGTTTTTATTTGGGTTAATAAAACATAAGAGAAAAAACAAACCCAAGCTGCACTGTATCCGACATCCTTAAATTCTCTCTGGAATCCCGACATTTTAAACCACGATCCTCCACATGGCCTCTAGTCCCCCAGGCTGTCTGGGGGACGCTGGGCTCCCCTCTCCCCAGACCACAGTGGGACCACCCCACCCCTCCAGCTGCCACTAACCGTGAATGGTGAGCCCTTCGTCCCTGTGCTGACAGGCCAGGCGGAAGGCCTCCTCCAGCTCCATCTGGGAGGACACAGTGCAGGGGTCACCTAGGCGGGGCAAGAGACATCACTGAGGTCACCGCAGGCCTACGGCAAAGGGGTCCAACTCGAGTCTGGAAAGGCCACATCTCTCTGCTCGGGACCAGCCGCCCACAGCAGAGCTAGGAAGTCCAAGAACCAGCCAGACCAGGAATCAGCTCCGACCAGGGCCCCACATCAGAGCCGGTGGATCCCCCAAAGGGAAGTGAGTTCACCCTGAGCCCCAAGAAGGCCACCTGGAGAGCAAAACCGTGCTAACTCTCGGTTGGGCAAGATAAAGGACATTCTTCTTGGCTCAGTCCTGGACGAAAGCAGAGACTCCCTACCCCCATCCTGGATAGGAACACAGAGATGCATAGAACCCATACCCCGGGAGCTGCCCCCACCCCCCAGCTTTCTCAGATGTGTGCACCGCGGGGCCCTAGCTACTCACCCTCCTGCTTTCCCTGAGAAAAGGAAAATCAGAAGAGAGCTCACCTTTCCAAATCACCCACTGGAAAACCCAGAACACGAGAGAGGAAGAACAGGGAGGAGGGCAAGGGCTGGCCCAGGCGGGGCAGCGAGACCCCTGCAGCCCTCTCCCCGCTGCCCTGGGGGCTCTCCTCCCTTCCCAGCCCCCAAACCAAGCTTCCCTGAAGGCAGCCTCTTCCCGGAAATGACTTCCAGCATCCCCCCAGGGAAGCTGGCTGTTAACCAGCTTAATTCCATAGTTTTAAACCTCCCTGAGGCAGGGCTGACCTAACTTCCCACAAGCACACGTGTGGAGATTTACGGTATGTCGTTGCCAGACCACAGACCAAGGGCTACCTTCGTTGTCGACCCACTTGAGGGTGAGCGGGTGCCCCTGGTGGAGACTGCACATCTCTCTCACTTCCTCACAGAGCTCCTCGAAGGTCATCGCCGCGTCTAGGCTGGTGATCAGGATGTCCCTGGGGCAGAGGATGCACACGTTTCACCAAGGAGCACATTTAAATCAAATACTATTGATTTATTAATAACTGAGTTGATTAAATGAAAAATCTCCCAAACAAAATATTACAGGACCCCCAACAGAACCACTGACCAGTTTTATTCTTTAATTACTACCATGAATGCCTTTGCACAGAAAGATCTATTCTGCACCGGGACCTGCCTAACTGGGGGAAAGAACGAGGCAGGGGCATCGGGAAGAGCCAGGCAAGCACTTGCTCAGGGACCAGGTTATTTGCCCATCAAAGGAGGGGGTGGGGGGTGTGCCCAGTGTGTTCAGCTCAAGCCCACGGGCTTCATCAGACCTTCCCCCAAAGCTGACGGCAGGGACAGCAGCCCAGGCTTGAGCTGGAGAAAGGGAAGACCCACACGGCTGTTCCTGTGACCTCAGGAAAGCGGGCGCTGAGAGGCCACCCAGCATAGCGTCCGACTCGGGTCCACATCACCTGGGAATCTCCTCATGACACAGGTGCTGCCGGACCCTGCTGAGACCCCAGTCACAGCACATCTTCCAAGGCCAAGCTGGGGGCCCCCTATTTTTAAGAATGGCGTCTTCGATGTGTCTGACCTCTGCCCCAAACAATCTGCCAGCAAGGTGGCAGCACAGTCCCGTCGGGGACAGAGCTCCACTTGGACCCCTGCTGTTTGGATAAGTGAGCGCTGACCTTGGTGGGTGCTTTCCAGAATGCATCCTCGCTGCATTCTGAGGACTATGCCTCTCAAGTGCCCTGGGAGACACATGGGGCAGGCGCGGGTGGGGTGAGGAGCTGGGCTAGGCAGGAACTGTCTGCACAGCCGGGAGCACCACAGAGGGAGAAGGGAAGAGTGTGGGAGGGGGAGGAAGAGGGGAAGAGGGTGGGGAAGGCCGGGGAGGGGAGAGGTGGGGAGGAGGGGAGGGAAAGGAAGAGGGGAAGGGAGGGGAGGGAAAGGAAGAGGGGAGGGGAGGGGAGGAAGGGAGGGGAGGGGAGGGAAAGGAAGAGGGGAGGGGAGAGGAGGAAGGGAGGGGAGGGGAGGAAGGGAGAGGAGGGGAGGAGGGGAGGGGAGGGGAGGGGAGGAGGGGAGGGGAGAGGAGGGAGCTGAGGTAGGGAATGGGAGGAACGAGTGGGCCACATCAGCCCAGAGAAAGCAGACTCAACAGGTCACATTACTGGCAGTAACCAAAGCGCTCTCCAGGGGCCAAAGTCAGGGGCAGGGTGAGGGCAGTGGTGGCTCAGTCCAGAACCCCCAAGAGCTCCAGTCAACTTTGCCCAGAACCCTCCTCGAGGGCCTCCATCCCTGCCCTCAGTGCCCCACCCTGGAGGCAGACTGGGGGGGGGGGGCAGGCCCCACCCACCCACCCACCCAGGCTGCTGGGGTATGGACTTCCTTTCGCTGAGGATCCACTCTGAGTTTTCACAAAGTGGCTGTTGATCGATCCCACAATTCCTGGCTGGGAAGAGGGCGTCTGTGTTGTGACAGGCCTTCCACGGTTTACCAAAACCAGCAAGCCAGGATGTTACAGCCTCAGAACTAGTTTTAATGGACAGACCACCCTTCCAGGCCAGAAACAGGATTCCTGGACCTCTTCAGGTGGACTGGCCTTCCCCAGAAATCATTCCTCCCTGGAGCCCTGTCACCAACTGTCCCACACATACCCTGCTCCCAGGCAACCCAGCTGAGGATGGCAGAAAGGACAGGAGAGGTCTGACCCCACACCCCAAACAAGGTGCCCTCACGAGCTCAAGAGCCGCAAGCCCCTCCTCAGCTGGGACTATGCACCCTAACTCTAACCCTAACCTTTGAGATGCGCCCGTGGCAAGCCACTATGGCCAAGACGGCCAAATTCACGCGCCAGGCTAGCGATGCGCTCCCCTCCCAGCGCCGGTACCGGTGACCCTCGGACAGCCGGGTCCGATTTCAGGGCCCCTGGAGACCAACACGAATGTAAGGAAGCTCTCCCGCCAGCCTCGTCTACAGCGCTCCCGGGGCAGAGGCAGGATCTGGCCTCTGGGCACCGTCCCCGCCCCCCCCCCCCCCCCCACGCAGCCCTGCCCCGCGGCTGCTGGGTGTGGGGCGCTACCCGAGCCGTACCGGGCGCTCCCGGCCTCTGACCTCTGTGAAGAGCCCGTTCGCCCCGTTTTACAGCGAGCAGGTGGAGCCCAGGGCGACGCGCGCGGACGCAGAGCTGATCGGTGTCCGAAAGATCCGGTCCCAACAGAACCGCTCCCGGAGACTTACGGGAACCCCCACCACGCCCCAATTCGCGCAACCACGGGCTGCTCACTGCCCCTAACCTGCGTCCTGCACCCAGGACCTGGGTCATTAAACTTTTCTTAGAACTCCGGCCGGCTAAATTGGGGAAAGTTTAGGAAACCCTGATTCTTACAACTCAACCAGGAGTTTTCACAACTTGACGAAAACTTTAGTCTTTACAGGTTTGTGGCCTTGATGTCCAACCAGCTGTGGCGGGAATATGTCAGTGCGGGGCCGGGGGCCGCCTCCCGCGCCGCAAAGTCCTCGGGGCGAGTGCGAGCGGAGGAGGGACGCGAGCGGCCGCCGGAGCCCGCAGCGCCCCATCCTCGGCGCCAGAGGACCCCGCGACCTTTCCCGCGAGCGACGTCCAAGGGCGCCTGGAGCGCCCGTCCCGTCCACGGCCGCCTCTCGGCGAGGGCGCGTCAGGACCTCCCCGGCACCCCTGCGCCCCGAGGGCCTTCGCCGTCCCCTCCCTCCCGCGCCGCAGCGACACTGCCCCCGACGGCGGGCGCGGTGCGGGCCGGTCCCCGCGCCTGGCTCTGCCCCCCTGTCCCCGCGCCTGGCTCTGCCCCCCGGTCCGGGCCGGTCCCCGCGCCTGGCTCTGCCCCCCGGTCCGGGCCGGTCCCCGCGCCTGGCTCTGCCCCCCGGTCCGGGCCGGTCCCCGCCGTCGGGCGTCGCGCGCTCACCCGCTGGAGTGCGCCTTCAGGCGGACTCGGCAGCCGCTCCCGTCCATCTTGGGGCCGGTCCTGCTGGGCATGGCGCGCTCCCCGGCCGCCGTCAGCGCCGCGCCCCGGGCGCTCGGGCCATGGCGCGGGGACCCAGCGGCCGGCCGGGGCGCCAGGTGGGGCCCGCGGTGGAACGCGGAAGGGCGCGCGCGCGGCGCCGGGATCCCGGGGCGCGGGTCCGGCCAACTCCGCGGAACTTGGGGGGCGGGCTGGGCGGGACGGGGGCACGGCCGGCGGGGGCGCGCGAGGTGTGCGCACGGAGTCCCGGCGTCAGGCCCGGGGCGGGGGGAGGAGGGAGGGTCGGAACATGGCCGACCCGAGGCCCGGCGGGCGGCCAATCGGCGGGACGGGCGGTCCCGGGGCGGGGGCGGTGGCACCTGCGGCCAATGAGGGCGAGGCGGGGCCGCCACCTGGGCCAATCCCCGGGGGTCCCGGCGGCCGCGACCCAATGGCTCCGCGCGGGGCGGACTACCTGTCGGGCGGGGCGCGGCCCACCTGCGGCCAATGGAGGCGCGCGCGGCCCGGCTCTGCCCGGCAACCGGAGGCGGCGCCCCGCGGGCCCCGAGCGCCGGCCCCTCCGCGAAGTGGGCTCCAGGGGCCGCGCTGCCCAGGCGGGGCCCCTGCGCTGCAGCGCCCCGGGGACCTGTTGGAAACGCAAGCTGTCTTGGGTGCCCCCGCCCAGACTCGCAGAATCGAAACTCCTGCAGTCTGTGCGGACAAGCCCCGGGTAATTCGGAGGCGAGCGCGAGTCCGAGAGCCGCTGGGCCAGGGGACGGTGGGAAGGAGCCGCCGGTGACTTGAGGGGCGGGAGCAGAGGCCCCGGCCAGCGTCACGGGGAGCGTCCGGCTCGGCTGGCTCTCCCGGCCCCGGCTGCCCTCCTCCCCTTGCGGGTCCGTGACCCTATTGCCAGGAGTCTCGTCTACACTAGCTGGCGATTCCCTCGGTTCCAGCTCACGCCTCCGCCCAGGACAGGGACACTGCATTTGGCCACGTCGCCCATGACCTTCATGTCTGAATCCACAACCTCTCTGGGTCTTAATAACCCCGTGGCGTTTGGTCTGGAGAGCCTGCGCTGGGCGCGGCCCACACCCCTCAGGGGCGGCCTCCCGGGCCCCATCCCTTACCGGTCGCATCCACAGGGCCTAAATCTGCTGTTTGTAGAAACTCACCCGGGCACCGGGTGGGCACCCCAGACTCAGGTCTGCTGTCCCCTCACCCCTGCCAAACCCCCTCCTCTCTGAGCCAGCCCCTGTTGCCTTCCTCCCCCCCCCCCACCCCCGCTGGCAACCCCTGACCCCCAAGCCTTCACTCCCCACTCGGACAATTGTAAGGGCTTCTCTTGCTCGGGCTCATTCCTCAGACACGCGCTGACACGTCCTTGGTACCCTGCTCACAGGTGAGCCTGGAGAACAAGGTGAACAGTCTTTATGGTCACGGACCCCATATTCTGCCTAGACGTGGGCTCAGAGAAACCTGTTGGAGGCTCGCCTCTCACGTACCTAAGATGCTGTGAACTCTCCCTTCTGGAAAAACAAAAGGTTGGGGCACCTGCCCCTGCCCATTTCCCTTTACAGCATAACTTCCAGGAGGCCCGCAGCCCTCAGCTCCACTTTCCCTCTTGTCACTTTCTCTTCAGCATCCGGTCCCCCCCCCCACCCCCCCAGTGTCCTTACCACCTCCTGTGTTTTAAATACATGGTCTGGCCCCTCTGAGAAGCTCTTGCCCTAGGATGCTGCCCTCTGCCTTCTCCCCTGCTGCTTCCTCCTGGTCTCTTAAAGGCTCCCCCGCCCCGCTTCTCATTTCCAGCAAACCTCCCTCGGCCACGCTCTTCCTCGTCCAGTCAGTGCCGGCCCCATCTCTCCAGGTGCTCAGCTCAAAAACCTCCTTTCCCTCTTATAGCCACACCCCTCCATCTGCAAACCCTGGAGGCCTGACCTTCAATGTGGTTGCAGATTCCTACCACAGCCCATCACCTCCACTGCTACCACCCCGTCTAAGCCACATCCTCTGTGCGGGAATTTTTGCAGCAGCCTCCAGTTTCCTTAAAACATAAGTCAGTCCGTGTCCACCTAGCTGGTGTTCAAAACCCCCAGGGATTCCCACTGCTCTCAGGAAAAGACCATAGGCCCTCCAGGCCCTCCAGGCCCTCCAGGATCTGGGACCCCATTCTTTTCTGTCTTCGTCTCCCACCAACTTCATCCCCTCCAATACCTGGTCACTTTACTGCCTCTTGCCTCAGGGCCTTTGCACCTGCTGTTCCGTCTCCCAGAAGCACCTTCGCCCAGACCCACACTTCCTTTGAGTCTCCACCTAATATCCCTGATGCCTGTATTACTCCCCCCGCCCCAACCCGATGGGGTGGTTCCTCCACAGCCCCAGCACGGGTACACAGAGGTCTGTGGCGGTCCGCCACACATGAAGGGGAATGGGGTGCAAGGGTCTGTCATGTCAGGGGAGCAGCATGGTGCTCATGGGGACGAGCGGGAATCTGCCACGTAAGCAGCACCCAGGAGACGAGCGTGTGGGACGCAGCTGTCCCTGAGTCGGGCCCCTCGGTCAGCCCCTGGGCAGCCGTCCAGAGCCCAGCCTGGACATGACCTCGGGCAGTGGAGAAGAGCGAGGTTGCACCTCGGTGGGCACAGGCCGTCTCCGGCGGAGGGGGTCCCCCGAGACCCCGCCACACCTCCCTGGCGCTCTGATTGCCTCCCTCAAAGGCAGAGAAGGAGGCACCGAACCCGGGCCTTGATCCCCACCCCCCACCGCGGGCAGGACGGGCCGGCAGATGTCCTACCCCGTGCACACCAGCAGCCCAAGTGTGGCCCCACAGCCCTTTGTAACCAGGAAGCCCTTGCTGGGGTAGAAGCCTTGAGGGTCCTGGTGCCCCTGTGTGCCCTGGCCTTCCCTACAGATCTCAGCTGACATGTGAACCTCTCTCCTGGAGGCTGGCGCCCAGGCCACTGCAGCACCCCTGGGGCCTCACCTCGGGGAGGGAAGTCCGGAGAAGGGCCTGAAGCTTCGGAGCTTGGGGGCCAGGTCGGGGGGTGTTGGAGGGTGGGGTCTCTGGTCTCCAGCAGGGCTGGGGGAGGAGGAGAGGCCTACTCCAGGAGGAGGGCTGGGGAGGGCTCCACCCCTGGGTCTCGCCACCTCCTGCCCCAGGCCGGGGTGAGGGCACACGGGTCATCTGCAGGGCCCGGAAAACCTCCCTGAGGGCCTCCCCCGAGCGTGGGGGGCTTTGGCGTCCTTCCCGGCAAAGAGCTCCTCAAAACATCGGGCCCCACCTGCCCCCCCGCCAGCGGACAGCCCCCAGAGGGTGCCCCCCGCCCCCCGCCCGGCAGTTAGGGCCTCAAGGACAGAGCACGTGGCCCTGACCAAGCAGGCGGGTGGTGCCGCAGGCCCTGGGCCCCGGCAACGGGCACGAGGTGTCTGTTCCCAGATTCCCCAACCAGTCCCCACTCCACACGTGGCGGGGGTTGGACTCGGTCAGCAGAGGCCGCTGCCGCACCCCCGCGGTGTCTCTGGCACATCCGGGAACGAGTGAGCGAGTGAATGAATGAACAGCTGCAGACCCCTCAGAACCGCCGGCACCAGGCCGACCCCCCAGCCCCTCAGGTCCTGCTCCCAGTGTCACCGGGCAGGGTTCCCGCCTCTCTGGCCCGACAAGCGACGGAGCTTGGGAGGGTGGGCAGGGCGGTGGCCGTGGACGCCCAAGGACAGACCTGCCACGGCCCTGGGGCTGCCTATCAGCAGCTTCTGCGTTTCCCAAGTCTCCCCGCAAACACCTCACGTACCTTCGTGATGACAAACACTTACTATTTCCAAAATGAAAACGCACAAAGGTGCGGGCTTTTTACGCGGATTACAAAGGTGATGGAGGTTTGCCACACAACCCCAACAACACAGAAAGGTGTCAGGGGAGGCGAGCCCTGGTCCCCTGCCCCCCCCCCCCCCCCCGCAGCAGACCCAGCTGGGAGGGTGTCCCTGTCTTGTCGCCCGGGCCCCCAGGGTCAGTGTGGGGCTGGTGGGCGAGGAGGGTGACCAGGCCCGGCGGAGGGCAGAGCAGGGCTGCAAGGCCTTGGGTCAAGGCCCCTCCCAGCCAGGCCCCACCGAGGGCACCCTCAGATCTTCAATGCAAGTTCTCTATGAGGACTCTCAAAAGACTCGGGGATGCCTCAGGGGAAGGGTGGAAGCAGGTGAGACTCCTGCTGCGGGAGGGACAGGACGTTTGCTCACACACATGGCTGCGGGAGGGACAGGACGTTTGCTGGGCGCATGGCTGAGGGAGGAATGGACAGCAGGTGTTTCCTTCCTTTGTCATGGATCATGGGATTTGGAAAAACTGGCTCAAGAGACAACATTCACTCCACTCGCTCATTAATTTGTTCAACGGATGTTGGCCAAGGGCCCGCCGGGTGCCTGGATACGGTGGGGATTCAGCCAGACATGGCTGCTCCCCGTGAACCTGCAAGCCGGTGGGGAGACTGGCCACGGCCATTGGTCACACAGACATGGCAGTCTGTTGGAGAGAGGCAGGTTTGACCAGATCTCTGGAAGAAAGCCTGTCACCGGGATGACCATGTGTGTGGTGGAGAAGGATCGCAGGAGAGGCAGGTCGGGCAGCCTGTGCAAAGGCTCTGTGGCCCCAGGGAGCAGGGTGGGCCGGAGGCTGTGGAGGCGCGGCTGCAGAAGCTGCTGGAGCTGACCCTGAGGGGCCTCGAGGGCCACATCAAGGAGGGTGGGGAGCCAGCGACAGGGCCCTGGGAGCTTCCAGAAAAGGCTGCTCCATTCACTGGGCAAGGCCCTGCCCAGAGGGAGAGGGAGAGGGATGTCTTCGTCTCCGTGGGCTTCTCGGCCCGCGTGTGTGTCGGTGTGTCCGTGTGTATTGTGTGATCATTCACATTCGGCGTCCGCATCGCGTGTGTGTCCCTACAGATGCTTCCCGTACATCTGTGTCTGTGGGCATCCGTGTGCATCTATGTGCCGATGGCCAATTGGTTGCCTCTCTGCTCCAAATTCCCCCTTCCCTACTTGGGGGCCTAGATGCCATTCCTTCAGGACAAGGGTGAGGGTCTGTCGCCCTGGGCACTGCTGACATTTGGGCGGGGTCATTCATCACAGCGGGGCCAGCCTGTGCGCGGCAGGTGCCTGGCTCCGGGAGCCGCCGTCCTCCCTCTCTCCCAGCAGAGGGCGCCGGAGGGACGCGGCCGGAGGCGGGGCCCCGCGCGCGCGCGGCTCGGGCCCGGGTGGGTGGCCGCGTGGGCGGCGCGCCTCCTGGGCCCCCCGCCCCCCGCCGGGGACGCGGCCCGACTCCGGCCTGGGGAGAGGCGGCCCCTCAGCCCACGGGTACCAGTCCTGCCTCCTGCCTGCGGTCACTGGCCAAGCTTAATCGCCCGTTATGTTAACTGGTCTCTGTTGGAAACCACCGACCGGACCCCGGTGGATACGGCCTGCCTGTGCACGTGCGCGTGTCTGTGTGTTCTGCGTGGGGTCCCTGTGCGTGCTGCACGTGCGCCTTTGTGCGCCACGGGTGTTCCTGCGTGCACGCAAGGAAGGGTGGCTTGCTGGGTGGGGGCTGCAGGGCCGAACCGCCACCCGGGACACCGACGCCCGGAAGGGTTGGATCCTGCTGTGCCAGCGGCTTCCCGCATTCAGCAACTCTCACGCGCCCTGCAGTTGTCGTCCCATCGTACAAGCGAGGACAGCGAGGCACCGGCACCTGCAGGGTCTGCACCCTGCCGCTTGGCGGACCCCTAGGCTGTGGGTTTCATAGGCCCGTTTTCTGAACGAGGACACCGAGGGTCTGGGTGGCCCAGCGCTTTGTCCAGGGTTGCAGGGCCGGGATTGCCGGGGCCGGTGGGGACGCCCTGCACATCTCTGTCTTCCAGCTGGATGTGTCCACAGAGTGGAGCCCCTCTCCTTGGCGCCCAAGACAAGCAGGGCCAGGGCATCACGAGGGAGAGATACTTCCCAGCCTGGGAGATGGAGTCTGTCCCGCTTTCGATCCCCTCAGCTGCCTGGGATTATATTTAACACCCAAAACAAGCCTGACACGCATCTGAGGAGGCAGCACGCAAAACCCGCGGTCACCATGGCAATGCCACTCCGTGGGGGCTGCCAGCGGGTGCTATTTTAGCCACAAGAAAACCATAGTTAACTAGAAACATCACAGGGAGACACAGTGGCAGAGTGAGACAGGTCCCCAGCTGCTTGGCTGAGCCCCTGCGTGTCTTTGTGTGGGGAGCTGAGCTCGCCCCGGGGGGGGGGGGGTGCCTGTCCACGTCCGGCCAGGTGTCAGGGGACCCACTGCGCCCTGGTGCCTCCACCTTGCTGAGCTCGCCCTCCCCGGCTTTCTTTGCCTTTTATTCAGAGCCTGAGCTGGTGGCCCCCCAGGCGGGCCCCAAAGCCTACATCATTTACAGACCGCTCCGCGGTCAGGCACCCGGTAACCCCGTCCTGGGAAGGGATTGGGAGGAGGTCCTCACGCACCCCAACCCAGGGAGGTGCAGCTGGGACCGCCTTCTAGAAGGCAAGGTGACGATATGCATCCGGGGCCTTAAAGGTGTCTGTGTCTTTGGGTGTCAACGCTCCACTTCTGGAAATGCACTGTCAAGAGGGAACTGTAGGTACAGTCTGATGGCTGCAGGGTCGAGGGTGACAGGTGACGTGGCCCGCTGTGGAGCCGAGGCAAAGTCCACCGCAGGCCCCACCGCAGGCCCCGCGTGACCTTTGAGATCTAACGTGGCACACGTGGGCTCACGCTCACGCAGGCAGGGTGGCTTTGCCAGGACAGGAGAAGGCAGGACCCCTGCCCGTGGCCCCAGATGGCTGTGGGCAGGTGCCACCCTCATAGGAAAGCACCCCAGCGTCCCCGTGCGGGGAAAAGACTCCCTGGGACCTTGTCACCCGGGGTCAGCAGCTTCCTATGGGCCGGGCCCAGGCTGCCATCCCCAGAGGCAACGCGCTGACCCCTGACAATTCCCGCCCGTCACCCCCCAGCGACCCCTCCCTGGCAGGACAGCTGGGGAGTTGAGAAACTGCTCTCAGGACAGGACCCCACTGAATTCCTGCGACGGCCGCCTGGGGAAGGGCTAAGGCTTTGAGGGCTGCAGCACCTGACAGGCGTCCACAGAAGGTCCCCGGTGCCTCCGAGCACATCTGTCTACCTCCTCGTCCCAGTGCCTCAGGGGAGCCCCGAGAGACGTGTCTTCAAGGCTGACTGAGGGCACCAGCCCCCAGATGAAGCCAGCCCATGTGCCTGACCGTTCCTGGGTCTGCAGCTGGGTCTTCAAGCTGCCCCAGGGCTGTGCTGGGGGTGTCGGTGTCCTTGGCACCTGGGGAAAAGTGGGGCATCCCAGGCTAAGGACGTGAAGCCCACGGCTGCCCCATCCAGATGCTTGTGCGTCCGGGACCCCCTGGGAGGACCGGCCATCAGGTGTTTCCAAATGGAGTGGTACATGCAGGGGGGAGGCCCTTTTAGGGTGGAGCCAGGTGACCTGGCTCAGGAGGGCAGGAGGCACCGGCCTGGGAGACTCTCAGGACACAGGGACACAGATGCCCGCAGCAGCTGGGATCCTTCCCACCACGTGGTCTGGAGCTCTTTCTTGCCTGGCTGGGCCTCAGGTTCCTCTCCTGGGACGTGGGGACTCTGTAGGTGGGAGGGGACGACCACGGAAGGCACAGCACTGGCTCCTGGCTCAGCTCTCGGGAAAGGGCAGGTTGTCACCGTGATTCTGTTCGCCCGAGGACGTCTCGGCACCCAAGGGGCACAGCTGGTGCCGCGGGGTCCCGGGCAGCCCCGGGGCGCCCCCTCTGCTCTGGCGGCCTGGGGCAGCTCTCAGCCCCTTCCGGGAGACTTCGCAGAGGGCGTTCAACAACCTGGCGGGGAAGAGCACGTTGCTTCGGTACTTTTGCCCCCGTCCCGCCTTCCTCGAGAGCCCCGTCCACTCGGCAGCAGGAAAAAACACCTAAAGCTTTCATGGGAACCGTTGATGCATTCAGCCTCTTCAGTCCTGCCCAGTGTCCCTCCTCTCTTCACACTCGCCTCCCCCCACAGAGATGCGTTTGCGTGTGGCGGGAAGGGCCGATGCTCGCTCACGGCAGTGGCCTGAAGGGGCCCCGAGACCCTGGCTGGGCCCGCTGTGCAGTGACTGGCCCGGGGCCTGCAGAGTGAGAGCAGTCAGCTCCCCGCTGGGCATCCTGTCTGCAACCACAGTTGAGGGATCTTCTGGACTGTGAGCCCTCAGTGGCACAGAGGCCGTCAGAAGACATGAGAGTCCTGGTTCAGAGACAAAGGACCTTATTACTCACGGCACAGAGAGTGGCATGGACGTCAGTGACTTGGCATCGGTCTGCTCGTGCCCCTGTCCCACAGGAGAACACGGGTGGCCCAGGTGGGCACGCAGGGAGCTCCATTATAAGAACCGAACCCTGAGCTCAGAGAACCCAGATATTTCATAATGGGCAGAGAAACACCTGCCCTTTCTCGGGAGGGGAGATAATTCCAAGCTGTTGGCTCAACAAGTCCGGAACAAAAGGCAACTGGCATCTTGCCAACAAGATGTACAGAAACACAAAGACTCGTAGAAAATGGTCTCCCAGTGGGTAATCGGGGTGCTGCTTCCTGACTCGGCTGAGCCCAGCAGCCCTCCCGTAAGGTGCTGGTTACTGACTCGTGCAAGCCTCTGCCTGGTTGTCCTTGGCCCAGGTGGAGCCCCAGCCTCTGTCCCAGGGGTCATGCCGCCCAACCTCAGTGCGGCCTGGACGGGTACTGCAGAGGCTCAGGAGAGCAGGCTGGACAAGCTGTCTGACCCCTCCATGCCCCCCTCTTAGCTGTGTTGAGTTTAGAGAGGGAGCAGCCATGCCCTTGATGGGTGTCTCTTCCCCTTGCGCGGCACACATCACGTGCCATTCTGGTAGACCAGCTGTCTGAAAACCAGAGCCCTGATTATGGTGTTTACTAAATTCCACGGCGTGAAGTCACTGAACTTGGAGTTGGATGTGCAGTCAGCTTCTGTGAGCCTGTGGGAGCCCCCTTCCTCCTCCAGCCTCTGTATGCCTCCTTCCTACAGCCCCCCAGGCTTTCCCCATTTCTCGGGATCAGTCCTTACCCCCCCGCCCCCCCGCCGCACACACACACACACACACACACACACACACACACACCCAGGACGGCGGACCTTGGAGCCTGTGCTATGCCACGCTGAGGAGTAAATCTGAGTCTCCTAGAACTGCCCTTCCTCTGCCAAATGGGAGCTTAAAGAGGGAAATTTCCGAGGCACAGCTGGATCGCGAGGCTATTTTCTTGCTGCAAATCCTATTTTGAATATCGAAACCCAAATACTAACTCTGCCCTTCTCTTTGCATTTCTCCTTTAGCAAAACGAATCACCCCCCCCCCAACCAGGCAGGGTGGGTGCCTGGGGCCAACCAATAAAAAATAATCGCATTTACTAAGTGGTACAAAGTATCAGGCAGTGTTCTAAGTGCTTTTTATTTTTATTTATTTATTTGTTTATTTATAATGTGTTTATTATTATTTTTTTTAATTTATTTTGGGACAGAGAGAGACAGAGCATGAACGGGGGAGGGTCAGAGAGAGAGGGAGACACAGAATCGGAAACAGGCTCCAGGCTCCGAGCCATCAGCCCAGAGCCTGACGCGGGGCTCGAACTCACGGACCGCGAGATCGTGACCTGGCTGAAGTCGGAGGCTTAACCGACTGCGCCACCCAGGCGCCCCTGTGTTTATTTTTTTTATTTTAATGTTTATTTTTGAGACAGAAAGAGAGAGAGACAGAATGTCAGTGGGGGAGGGGCAGAGAGAGAGGGAGACACAGAATCCGAAGCGGGCTCCAGGCTCCGAGCCGTCAGCACAGAGCCCGACGCGGGGCTCGAACTCATGAACTGTGAGATCGTGACCTGAGCTGAAGCCCAGCGTTTAACAGACTGAGCCACCCGGGCGCCCTAAGTGCTTTTTATTTATGATGACACCAGTTACTCCTCACGACAGTCCTGTACCGTCATTATCCCATTTTACAGATGAGGATGTTGAGGCCCTGGGATGTTAAATAACTTGCCCAAGGTTATGCAGACGGGAAGTGCTATCAGGTCGCCCCGAGCCCACGCTCCTAACAACTAGGACTTCTCGACCAAGGGGAAGTCGTACTCAGAAAGCCAGGAGAGAGAGAGATGCACATTTACCTGCCCTCCCCCCAGCAACGGCTACATCTGTTACACTGAAAATCCCTAACTTCTTGGTCGTAGGTGCTTTCGGTGCCCTGGGCTCACCTCTAATTTCAGAGCAGCGGGGTAGAGGGTCCTCAAGCACACCGGCAGGATCCTGTCCCCAGTGCTCTCCTTGCCACCCACTGTGCTGCCCCAGGACTTTCTCAGACATGGTCAGCCCAGGCAGCCCGAAAGGGTGGGAAGTTACTGCCCTTGGGGGCAATTGTCAACCACTGGGGCATGAGAATTGGCTGATCCTTGAAAGATGGTTCCGTGTGGCTCCTCAGAGGGTCTCCAGGGAGGTGCGGACCACGCACCCATGCACGTGAGCTGCCCCGCAAGCAGCCAGCTCAGGAACACGGACCCCACCCGCTTTTCCTCCTTTCCACCTCTCCCCACTGGCTCCCAGCGACCTCCCGGATCCCCTGTCGGGCGGCCACGTGCACGGGAGCTCCTGTAGCCGACTCCGCCGTCAGGTACTGGCCATGTGCGTGCGGCCGGGCCACTCACTAGTATGGTGACCGAGAGGGCGCCCGCCGGTGGGGTGTGGGGTGGTGATCACCGGCCCTCAGAGCCCTCACCGTTACGGGTTCCGAGCCAACTGCGGAGAGCTGTGAAAGCCAGGAGGCCCACGCATCTCAAGGAGCCCTGCTGCCTCCAGCCAGAGGGCAGATGGTGCAGAAAATTGGGCCCAAGATGCAATCATAAGGGTGACAGATCCCAGAGAAGAATGACAAGGGGCCTTGGCGATCTCCTATGCCGAGATCAGGGCCCTGACGGGAAGGCGTAGGACCTGACGCGGGTTTGCGGTCGTTACGAGCGAACCACCTGGGAACCGTGTGTCCCTGTCTCACGTCCCGCTTGTTGGAGGGGTCCCAGAGAACACCTCATCTCAGGGGGATACCTGGCAAAGTGATGCTTGTATTAGCTTCCCGACGCTGCTCTAAGAAAAGACCATAGACTGTGGGGCTTGAACTTCACCGTCTCGCAGTCTGGAGGCCAGAAGCCTGAGACCAAGGCGCCAGTAGACTGGTCTTCCTGGAGGCTCCTTGGGGACGGGGTGGGGGGTGGGGGGCGGGGGGGCTGTGCCTTGCCCCTCCCCCAGCTTCCCGTGTTGCCGTCAG
The DNA here is from genome assembly GCF_018350215.1 of Panthera leo. Taxonomy (NCBI): domain Eukaryota; kingdom Metazoa; phylum Chordata; class Mammalia; order Carnivora; family Felidae; genus Panthera; species Panthera leo. Next base: position 912,172 of record NC_056686.1, on the reverse strand, counting down.
GCCTCAGTGACCCTTGGCTTATAGACACGTCAGTCCAACCTCTGCCTCTGTCTTCACACAGCCCTTCCTCTCTGCGTGTCTCTGTGTCTCCCATATAAGGACACCAGTGGTTGGATTTAGGACCCCCCCCCCAACCCAGTTTGACCTCCTCTTTACGTGCATCCTGATTACATCTTCAGAGACCCTACTTCCAAATAGCATCACACTCACAGGTACGGGGCGGGGGGAGGACTTAACAAAACCCGTCCAGGTAGAAGGTACGGATGTCAATGCCAACCTCAAAGACACCCCCCCCCCCCCATATTCCCATTCAGTTCACCGGTGTCGGCTCTGAACAGACCAGGAGGAGGGCAGCAGTGGCTCCAGCTGCCGTGGTGCTGGGGACGGTGCCCGCCCAGCGCGTCCCCCGCCGCGGGTGCGCAGACTGAGCTGCTGAGGGTCTTCTCCGCCTCCGCCGATGAGGACCGAACATTGCGGCCCTCGCGCAGGCCGGGCAGCCGTCCGCAGCCACCGTCCCGCTCTCCGGCTACGCTAGCTCTCCCGCACTGTTGCAATGTGGCGCACGGGGATCTCGAACAGCGCACATCTGAGCACCTTCTCCGGGGTCCACCTTATCGAGGATATTCTGTTCCTCGGACCTGGTGCCCAGGAAGTGGCCAGGACTCTGTGTGTCCCACTGAGACGCCTGCTTGCCAGAAGACAGAGAGATACTACAGGGACTCGGCAGGGGAGAGGGTGACCCTCGGTTCCAGCCTCAGGAACACCTGTAGCCGCGGGCGCGGACGATGGCTCCTTCCGCTGAGCTGGGTCGCCGCTGTGACAGCGCTGTCGGCTACTGTGACAGCCACCACCCCGAAGAGCCGGAGGTGCCCTGAGCAGACGTGAGTCCCCACTGCTGTGCGTCAGCCCCTGCCCTGCATCGACCGAAGCGGCAGCCCTTCTAGCGCTTTCCGGGGGTGGGGGGGGGGGGGCAGGGTGGGCCTGGGCTTGCAGGCCGGCGGCCCTGGGGCAGGAGGTGGCCCTCACGCTTCAGAAGGACAATTCACAGAACATTCCACATGTTGGGCGGGGGCTCCCAGTGGGGCAGGGACCTGAGTGCTTCCGGCTGGAGCACCTGGCCAGCTTTCCTGCTTCCTCCTTTCCTGCCTCTGGGACATCACCCCCCCCCCCAAAAGGCTTAAACAGTGCCCCCCACCCCACCTCATGTCTACCCAGTCCTTATTTGGAAATAAGGTCTTTGCAGCTATAATGAGGTAGGATGAAGTCATACTGCATTGAGGGTCCCTAAATCCCATGACAGGTGCCTTTATAAGAAGAGGACACACAGAGAAAACGCCGGTGTCGTCAGGCAGAGACTGGGGTGCTGCGTCTTTAGATAAGAGACGCCGAGGGCCTCCGGCAGCACCAGGAGCCTGGAGGAGGCTGGGACACATCCCCCCACAGCGTCTGGAGGAGACGAATCCTGCCGACTCCTTGGTCTCCGATGTCTGGCCTCCAGTCTGTGAGAAGGTAGATTTCTGTTGTTTTGAGCCCTCGGTCTGCGGCGGCCCCGGGAAAGTAACCTCCCCAGAATAAATGCCCTGTACCGAAGTCCTTGTCCCAGGCTCTGCTTTTGCATCGGCAGGCTCGCCCTGCCCCCGCCACAGGCCGGAGAGTGGAGCTGGGCCCTGCCCCTGCCCCTGCCCCTCCGGCCCCGCAGGAAAGAGCCGTCCCGGCCCTCAGGGAAGCATCTCAGGGTCTGTGTGGCCAACACACTTTCCGGCCTCCGCCGGAGACAACAGACCAGGAAGCCGCCGGCCCCCGAAAACTGTCGGTGCCGCAACGAGGCGCATCTGGAGGCAGCCTCCCCGCCCCACACCGGGCCCAGATGCCTCTGTCACGGGAACTGCTGACACCCCTCTCCCAAGCTGGCCCCTCTCAGCTGCAAACCTTGATCCGCCCGGGCCTTCAATCTGCCCATGTCATCACCACCGGAATAGAACTCGGCGTTTCAAAAGCGCCAGCCCTTCCCGTCCCTTTTTTCTGGCCCTGTAAATATGTGGGCAGAAATAGCAGCCTGCAGGCTGGGGGGAGTGATTGCTGGTTGCGGAACCAGGCGCAGGCTCCTGCCCGGGTGGGCCTCGCGCGTGGGTGCCCGAGGCAGTCACAAAGGCCGGCTTTAAATAGCTCCCTGTGGGTAAGTGCAGCGGAAAGAGGGCAGCCTGCAAGCAGCAGGGAAGGTGAGGAGAGGCGGGTGTGGGTGGGGCAAGATCCCAGCAGCAGGGGGCTTGCACCCAGGTGAGCGGGGCAGCTCCATGAACTTGAACCTACCTGCCCCTCCCCTGGGGGCCCAGAAGATGGAGCTGACCCTCCCCGGCCCCCTCTGGTGGAATGAAAGACTTGGGACGGGACCCGGGTTGCCTCCAGGGGAGGGCGGGTGGCCCTGAGCCCAGCCTGGCACCTTCAGCACACCATCTGGGGCCTGAGCACCTCACCACCAGGCAGTTCTCCAGGCTCCGGGGAGGAGGGGAGCCGAGACCCCGCGTGGGGCCACGCAGACCAGAGGGTGCCGGGGCGAGGCGGCGAGGGAGAAAGGGACCACTGCCCTTGGGCGTCACCGCCCCTGTTCGTGGTGCTAGCCCAGCTTGGCTGCCCCCAAGCCCCCTGCTGTCCAGAGGCGGCCCGGATCCCCGGCTGACCCAGATCCTCGCCCCGAGGTCCACTCCGCTTGCCACTCCTGGTCACGTCGGATCCGGGAGGTCTTGCTTCTTGGCCCATCCCACGGCCTGGCATGACTGTAACAAGCACCGAAGCCTCGTCTTTTAGAGCAGGGGCCCAAAGTGGCAGCCTGGTGCCAGAAGGGGTCTTTAGGGGGTAAAGGGCCTCGGAGCTAGAGGTGGAGGTGGAGGTGGAGGTGGAGGTGGAGGTGGAGGAGACAGAGAGGAGGAAAAGGGGGAGCAGGGGGAGGAGGGGGAAGAGGGGAAGGAAAGGAGGAGAGGGAGGGGGAGAGGTGCAGGTGGAGGAGGAGGAGGAGGAGGAAGAGGAGGAGGAAGAGGAAGAGGAGGAGGAAGCAGAGGAGGAGGAGGAAGAGGGGGAGGAGGAGGAAGAGGGGGAAGAGGAGGAGGAAGAGGAGGAGGAGGAAGAGGAGGAGATGGAGGAGGTGGAGGAGGAGGAGGAGGAGGAGGAGGAAGAGGAGGAGGAAGAGGAAGAGGAGGAGGAAGCAGAGGAGGAGGAGGAAGAGGGGGAGGAGGAGGAAGAGGGGGAAGAGGAGGAGGAAGAGGAAGAGGAGGAAGAGGAGGAGATGGAGGAGGTGGAGGAGGAGGAGGAGGAGGAGGAAGAGGAGGAGGAAGAGGAAGAGGAGGAGGAAACAGAGGAGGAGGAGGAAGAGGGGGAGGAGGAAGAGGAGGAGATGGAGGAGGTGGAGGAGGAGGAAGAGGGGGAGGAGGAGGAAGAGGGGGAGGAGGAGGAAGAGGAGGAGGAAGCAGAGGAGGAGGAGGAAGAGGGGGAGGAGGAGGAAGAGGGGGAAGAGGAGGAGGAAGAGGAGGAGGAGGAAGAGGAGGAGATGGAGGAGGTGGAGGAGGAGGAGGAGGAGGAAGAGGAGGAGGAAGAGGAAGAGGAGGAGGAAGCAGAGGAGGAGGAGGAAGAGGGGGAGGAGGAGGAGGAAGAGGAGGAGGAGGAAGAGGAGGAGATGGAGGAAGTGGAGGAGGAGGAAGAGGAGGAGGAGGTGGAGGCGGGGGAAGTGGAGGTGATAAGCCGGGTTGTGGTTTGGGCAGATGGACCAGTCCCCTCCTTTGCCCTTGGACGCAGCCTTGGTCTTCTGGGAGCGGCTGCCCGGCACCCCCGTGCTGGAACACCTGGACCTCGATGGTCCACTGAGCCCTTTTGTGAGCGGCGTCCTCTAGCATCCCGTCCCCAGGGCCTGGAGACACTGCAGAGCCCTGGGCAGTGTGTGCAGGCTGGAGGCGGATGGTAGGACCACCCGATTCACAAAGTCTGATTCACACAGAGTCATCGTCATGCTCCCCTTGAGGTGGCTCGGGCTGGGGCCCACCAGGAGGGCGCCGCGTGGCCAGCAGGGCAGTTGCCCGGCTGCCTCCTTGACCACAGCACGGCACGGACCTGGCTGACCTTGTCCGTGGGAGCCGGCTTCCCGGGCTCCACGGCGACCGCAGAGCGGTCCGGTCCTCTCACTGCCGCTTCTGTTTCCTCCCAGTGTGAAGGCTCACCTTGCTTTGGTGCCACGGAAAACCCGGACACCTTAGTAAGAGCTGCCTGTCAGATCTCCAGTGACTAACAACTCCCATCACCCTGCTTGCAACCGTGCCACCCCACGTGCGTGGTGGGGACTGGGGACTCGGTGGCCCCCTTTTACCCATCGCCACATCCGAGAAGGCAGTGTAATGGCACCCTGGCCACGGGACCAAGAGACCAAGGGGGGAGGGGGTGACTCCTCGAGCCTCTCTCCAGGACCCTGCATCTCTGCCCCTCCCACCAAGGCCCAAGGACGTGGCCACATGGCTCGCCTCTGGGACACAGCTCCAAACCCCTCTGTCTCGAGCCCATGGAGCCCCCAGCTCCAGGACAGCTCTCCGGGCAGCCAGGGTGCGGCCACGGCCCAGCCGCAGCAACAGAGAATGCAGCCAGCAGCCAAACGCTTTGTTTTATTTCATGCTGGGACCAAAGGCCCGTGGACCCCCTTCTCCACCACTTTACCAAGAAAGTAGCACCGCCCACTCCCAGCCTCCTCCCGTGACCCGGTCCCAAGCCCACAGAGCAAGTGCCTGGAATCAGGATTGTTTTGTGAGTCAAATGCATAGCTTCCCAGAGGCCACGAGCCTGCCTGGCTCAGCCTTGGGTCGGGTGGACCCTGCCGCTAAGGGGGAGCTGGGCCGGGGGTCTGCAGGAGAGGTGCGTGGGAGAGCCCCGGGTGGTCTCCCAGGTGACGGTGGGGACAGCGCCTGGGGTACTTAGGGAGGCCGAGGCTTTCCTCTCGTTTCACGCGGCCTGTTGTCACGCCCCCTTCGAAACAGGCAGAGGGGGCAGATCCACCCGAGAGCCTCTCGCCCGGTGGCCGTGGGCTCCGGGATAGGTGAAGCAGCCTATCCAGGAGAGGTACCTGCAGCCTCACATGGTGTAGGCCGCCCAGTAGACGACATTGACGGCCACGAAGGCAGCAGGGAACACTGCGCGGGCGTAGATGTCGATGGTGTCTGCGTCGATGGGCTTGAAAAGCCCACGGAGGCCTCCCTGGCCCCCCGAGCGGTGCCCGCCCCGCTTCTTGGCCTCCCCCGTCTCCATCTCCACACACCTGTAGGTGCCCATGAGGTTCCCAGGCGTGCGGCAGGGCCGGCGGGACACTGCCAGCTCCTGGGTGACGCCAGCGGCCGACAGGGAGAAGAGCACAATGGCATTCTTCACGTCCATCTGCATAGGGGGACGGGGCAGGGCTGAGCCAAGGGCGGGCTCCGCTCCAGGACCCCCCACCCGGGCCACGGCTGAGTCCCTCAGCAAGTGTCGCTGTGAGCAGCAGCAGGCAGGGCCTGCTCTCCTGTGCCCGGGGGCGGCAAGCGAACCCCCAGAGCAGTAGGCAGAGGGTCCTGAGTTGGTCCCAGGAAGAGTGGCCCCACCAGCACTGCCCCTCTGTGTCGGTGGCGGGGTGGGGGTGTGTGTGAAGGGCATGGGGGGGGGGGGGCTGTCCTTGGTGCTGAACACAAGAGCGCCCACAGGCTCAACCTCACCTCTGTTCTCTGCTCTGTGGCCTTGACCTTGGCCTTTTGCTTCTTCCGGTAGTCAGCATTGAAGTGGGCAAAGGCATACTCCACCAAGGCAGCAAACACGAAGACGTAGCAGATCCAGAAGTACACGTCCAGCGCCTTGATGGCCGAGGCCCGCGGGAGGGAAGAGCGGGCACTCACCATCAGTGTGGTCATGGTCAGCACCGTGGTAATGCCTGCCGGGAATGGGTGGTGCCATTGCTGGGGCCCCTGCCACTTCCCTGCCCTCCCCACCCCTGCCCCAAGCCCAAGCGAAATTCAGACTCTTGTGACCAGGCCTGGCTGGCCACTGGCTTGGAACAAGGGGCTGGAAGGCAAAACATGGGCTCATGGGTAGCAGGGTTGGCGTCCTGCTTCTGGGCTCCCGCCCTTTCACCAGCTCCCTCGGAGGAAAGGTCAGGGCCCCGTACCTAGAGACACCCTGGCGGGCACCGCTGCCTGGCTGATCCAGAAGGAGACCCAGGACATGGCAACTAGGAGGATGGAGGGCATGTAGGACTGGATGATGTAGACGCCCCGATTCCTCCGGAGGTGGAAATGCAGGCTGAGCCGAGGGAACTGACCAGCTGCAGGAGAAACACTCCCTGCTGGGACCTGACCCACCACACACTGTGGCACCGGGGGGCAGGGCGTGCGGGTGGAGAGGAGGGCTTGGCAGGCACGGAGGGGAGCACCACTTCAAGCCTCAGACCCCTGCCTTCCCCACTTTCCCCACACAGCTTGATGGATCAGGAGTCTCCTGTGCCCTGGGCCTTGTCCTGGGAGAGAGGCAGGGCCACCCGGAGGCAGGAGAGGAGAAAGATCCCAGTGCTGCACCGGCCCAGGGCACTCTCCCGGAGTGTGGCCAGCTCTTCCAGCCCTCCCTGGAGCCCAGCCAAGCGAAAGGAAAGAGCCAGCTGGGCTGGCTGGCACCAATGAGCAGGCAGTAGGAGCTGGGAAGGGGCAGGAGGGGTCAGGACAAAGGCAGCCCCAGGTGAGCCCCACACCCTTCGTGTCCCCCCCCCCCCCAAACCGCAAGCACTGAGAGCCTGCAGGAAGCAACCAAGGACCGAGGAACAAGGCAGAGAAAGCCTGACCCATATCCGCACTGTGGTGCCCTGAGTCCCTCGGTCAGGTGCAGCCTGTGCCCATCAGTGCTTTTCCAGGGGCATCCTCAGGGGGTCCTCAGAGGCAACTAACGGCTTAGTTACAAGTGCTAGAAGACCGCGAGCCAGGCTCACGAGAAGAGGCCGCGAGAAGCCGCGTTACCCGATTTGAAGTTCATGAGCTCCGTGGCAAAGTGGTAGCTGGTGATGGTGAACTGGGCCAGCTGCAGCTTGTTCAGCCCGTGGATCTGCTCCTGGTTCTCAGACCAGTAGTACACGATGTCCTCGGATGAGTAGCCATCTGCAGGAGAGCCCCAGGTGGTGTCCCCCGGCACGGGGGACAGGGGACAGCACAGGACACCCAGCCAGGGTCGAGAAGGCCTGTGGCCATGCCCAACCTCCGGCCGGCAGACAGGACCAGGAGAGCTGGACAAAGGGCAGGCCGCCATCTCTAGGTGACTCGCAGGGGCTGTCACGCTGGCTCGGTGACACAAATACATGCCTCGTCTGGGCTGCACACCCGTCTGTGACCCGTGGGAAGAGGGTCGGGCTGCCCAGGCCTTCCAGCTCCCTCTCTGCCTTCTCTTCAGCCCAGGCTCCTCGCTCCACGGGTCCTATCCCAGACGCTTCCCTGTCCCCGAGCCAGGCCGGCTGCAAAGGTCCCTGGCGGCCCGAGTCCCCTCTCCCCCCGCAGCACAGTTGCCGAGCAGAGCCCCCTGCCCGGCCCCGGAGGGGCACTCACAGCTCTCCAGATGCAGCATGCACTCTTGCTCGTCCATGGGGTATTTGGCCAGGTCCATGTCGCAGGCCACCGTGGAGGTGATTCTGCCCAGACAACACGCTGGTGAGGCCTCCAGGAGCGAGGCCAGCTCCCGAAATCCTGAGGTCCTCCTGCCCCGCCCCCCAGATTTTTTTAATCTCCTGGTTTTTAAAATGTTGGCCGCTAACTCTGTTTTTAAAAGACACAGGTCAGAAAACACATATCCATACATGCACATGTATGTTCGGGACAGCTCAACACACAATAGCCAAAAAAGTGGAAACGGTCCGGTGTCCACGGACAGATGAGTGGATACCATGTGGCGGAAGGTTACTCGGCCGTAAACAGAAATGACATCCCGGTGAACACCATGACCCTCAAAGACACTGCGCTAGGCAAAGGACAGAAGGCAGACACAGAAGGTCACGCGCTGTATGATTCACTTTATCCGGAAGGTGAGGTCAGTGGGGCGGGCGGACGGATGGAGAGCGAGCACTAATGGGCGTGGGGTCTCCCTCCTGGGGAATGAGACCTTCTGGAGCCAGACGGGATGTTGGCACAACACTGAGAACGTGCTAAATGCCACTGGGTCCTTCACGTTGAAATGGTGAGTTGCATGTTATGTGAATTTCACCCCCACGTGAAAACCAAAAAGCACCGTGTTGGCCACAGAGCTGCATCCGTGGGCTTCTTCCCGCGGCCACCTCTGCAGCTGCCATTACTAGGTGGTGTGGGGCGCCGCCAGAGGACGGACGACCCATCCGGCTCCCGTCTGAGCATCTTGGGGGGGCCGGTCCAGGGCTCACCGGATGCTGTACAGGATCACCCCGTCAGGCTGCAGCCGGATAAGCTTGTTCTCCACGGTCACGTCGTGGAACCAGGCGGACTTGGCATTCACAATGAAGGTGTCCGGGAGCCACAGCTTGTCCACGAAGCGGCTGTCCAGGCCCAGGGTCTCGTTGGTGTGGTTGTAGGCCAGCCTGCTGTCCCGCCAGCTCTGGTGCAGGAACACGGTCATGGTGTATTCCTGCAGTGGGAGGCGGGAAGGGCCACTGGCCGTCAGCCCCGCTCCTCTCGTGGGGGCCCACAGCCAGGGGTGGGTGGAGGTTGACCAGCACCTACCATGTTCACCTCCGAGATGTGGTCGATGCTGGCCACCTCGATGGCGAGGGCCACGTTCACAGGAGGCCCTGCAGGGAAGAGGCTGAAGCCAGGCTCCCCACCCAGTGCAAGCCCAGGCAGGCAGGACAGGGGTCAGCCAGGGTTTTGCAGGGAAGACCATGTTGGGGAGAGTCTGCCACGAGACCCTTCTGAGAAGACCCACCTTCCCAGCTGTCTCCTGGGGGCGGGGGGCTACCGTCGAGGTGTGACACATGCCCTGGGGACCGCAGACGCACCCCTCGAGGGAGCCAGCCCAGGGCCGGCAGGGCTCACCCCCACAGCCGGACGCAGGAGACTCCCCCGTGCCCCCACTGGCCGCCCTCACCTCCAATGCCAGGCCGGAAGTTGCGAGCATAGCCCTCTATCAAGCCATCCAGGTTGGGAAGCCAGGATATCTCCAGATTGGAACCAACATAGTCCCCAATATCATTCATTGCTCTGGAAACGCAAGGCCCACTGGTCACAGGCAGGGTGCCAGGGACGGAGCCCAGCTCCCTTCCTCGGCACCTAAGCCAGGGGTGGGCGGGGGAGACCACGGCGAGAGTCCCTCCAGGCTGGACCTGGCCAGTCCCAGTGAATCCTGCCAGAAACGAGGAGCCCCAGGACTCTGCCACCTCACCCACCAGCCTCTGCTCAGCTTCCGCCGGCCCACCTAGCCTTGAGTGAGCCTTCCAGGTCACACAGAGTCCCCAGCCTCCCTCCACAACTGGTTTGAGGAGGGTGGCCAGCCCAGAGCCCCCACCCCTGGGATCTCCGGATGAAGAGCCTTGGAGGACCCTGACAAGGCACATGGCCCCCCTTTCAGCCTCCGATGGCAAAGTGTCCTGCAGGAGGTGACCTGGGAGAAGAGCTGCGTGACCAGGAAGGTGAGAACAGAGAGAAGGAGGTATGGGTGAGGTCCCACACCTGACCCAGGCCAAGGCTAAGGGCCCATGGGGACGCTGGAGCCAACCTCCCGCTCTCTGTGCCTTTCCAGGCAGGCCCAGCACTGGTGGCAGTGATCCCCAGTTGTCATGTGCTCCTGAGGCTTAGCCTGACCCCAGAGTGGCTGGGGCCGTGCCAGTGGCTGCAGACTAGTCCAAATGACAGCCTGTGCTGGTCGTCTCTGGCAAGGCTGCAGGGGCGTTCCACACGTGGCATCTTGTGTCCTGTACACACCAGACTGACCAAAGCCCCCCAGCATCTCCACCCACCCACCCCTCCTTGTGCTTACCTGTCCTGGGGTGAACCGGGTCACCCAAAACTCACGTCCACCCAGAACCTCAGAATGGGACCTTATTTGGAAATTGGGCTATAATCAGTTAAGATGACACCATGCTTGATTGGGGTGGCCCTCAATCCAATGAGTGGTGTCCTTATAAGAAGAGAAAGCAGAGGCACAGGGAGAAGGATGTGTGACAACAGAGGCAGCGACCAGAGACATGCAGCCACAAGCCAGGGGACACCAAGGGCTGGAGAGAAGCATGGAATGGATCCTCCCCAGAACCCTCCGGAAGGAATCAACCCTGCCCTCGGACTTGATCTTGGGCTTCTGGCCTCCAGAGCTGGGAAGGAATAAATGTCTATTAAGCCCCCTAGCCTGTGGTCACTTGTTACTGCAGGCCCCAGGAAGTCACACAGCCACCCCCTCCCGCCCACAGGGCAAGGCCCATCCACAGTCAGGCAGGAAGTGAGGGGGGCATTCAGGAGGGCATTCGAGAATAACTCTCTTGTGTTATCTGTAATGACGCTGTACTCACAGGTGGGTTCTCAAACACCTGGAAGGCTGCCTGGGTTAGGGAAGCACCAGCAGCTGGGCACCCAGCCCCTCCTCTGTCCCACACGCTGGTCCTTGGAAGAAGGTCAAACTTGAACCAGAAGCTCCCTAGCTAAGGACACTCACAAACCCCTGACCTATCCCGTAGGACCACCTTAGGGCCTCTAGGCCACGTCCCGGTCTGGTCCAGGGTGGGGGTAGGGCCGGTGATTTGCTAACAAAGTATAAGAAGGAACTGAATGAAGTCCTGGACCCAAGTAAAGCACAATGAAAAGTGCAAATGGAGGTCACCCTAACGATCAGACGTAAAGGGACTCGAATTAGGTTTTATTTTTGGACTGGCCCAGCTGCCATCTTGCGGCAGCGGCTCGCCTGCCGGGAACAAGGCTGTCGGGAGACATACCATCCGTCCCCGGCCTCAGGGTGGTGGCACAGGCAGGCGCCCCTTCCCTCAGCTGGGTCCCATGCCCACTCCCGGGCACAAGGCAAGGCCACAGGTAAACCCCCGGCCACAAAGTTCACCTTGAAGTGGCAGGATGCCAGTGGATTTCCTAGACTTTGCCACCCCTAGAAGGTGTGAAGGGAACGGACTCCCTGCCCCGTGTCACTCCTCACCTAGCACAGGGGCTGTTCATTTTTCCAGCTGTGAAGAGATGTCGAGGGCCATCCAAGGAGGATGTACTAATGCTAGCCCGGGTGCTGGAGAGCCCTGCTTTCCTCCCACGGTTTAGGTGGGCAGGTAAAGGAGTGGACGGGGTACACACTCTATGTGGGGGAGGTTGTGGTACCTCTGATCGGCACCTTGCGGGAGAGGTTCTGCCTCATCTGGTCGCCTTGAAACCCAAGATGGCCTAGGGTGGGGGCTCCCGTTGTGCAGACAGAGAAACTCAGAGACACATGCTCAAACTCCTGGGGTGAAGTGGGCACCATGAAACACTGGCGGCGGCTGCTTGGGCGCCATCAGGCCTCCCTCCCTCGACTGGCCCCTCGAGTAAACAAGCCCACCCTTGTCACTTGTCCGTGCCCCTGGGGCCAGAGAGGAAAGATGGGTGCAGCTGAGCAAGGCGGTGGGGCCCTCCTCCCTGCAAGGACCCTTCCAGCGTGCACACACAAGCCCACAGTCCCTGGCAACTCTGCTCTCGGAGCAGCACTAGCTACGCTGGCCCCTCAGTTACCAAGGATAAGAGGAACAGCACGACAGTCGCACGGTGAGCTAGCAAAGCAGGAGCCACACACACAGCTTCTCCAGGGAGGTGGAGGTGCCAGCAATCCAGAGGGCCACCCACAAGGGTGCAGCCGGCAAGCTCGGGCCCCTGCCACATGAGTGGGTCTTCAGACTCAGGGAAGGCACAGCTTTGACCCAACCCACAAACGCTGCACAGCACATTTATTCTAACCCACCGAGACTTTCCTGCTGGGAAGCTCAGGATGTGACCTGAGCAGCGGCAGCCAGGACAGGTATCTCCTGTCCCCCTACCACTCCGGATGTGAGGACCCGGAGACCGAGGGAAAGGAGGGTGCTGACCTGCTTCTGGAGTGGAGGGTGGAGGGATAGGAAGCTGGCAGGGGAGGAGGTGCCAGATTGACAGCACTACACTGTCTGAAGGTCTCCCGCCAAGGCCCACAAAGCCCAGAGGCTCTCCTTCCGGCCGGGGCCACAGCCTTCCAGCCTTCCTGCACGGGCAGACGGGCACACCCGTTACCCCCACTTCCAAGCCAGATGTGGGACAGAGACCAGGATGTTTCAGTTTTTAGAAAGGCGATATAATGTACATATGGACTTGGGATGGGGGCGGGGGTGGTCTGGAGAATTTCCCAGCAGGAAAGTACAAACAGGTCCCAAAAGTAGGGTGAATGAGCTTCACGTCAGAGCAGAACAGGCTTGGCCACCAAATGAGTTTTGGCGTCAAACTTGGGCTGAGGCTTTGAGGTTCAGAGCAGCTTGGACTCCAGAATCACAGCTACGTGGCTGTGCTGGACCAACAGCTGATCCCAGGCCTCCAGCACATACATCCACGGCCACGCCTCAATGCTTTGCCCTTCCCCTTACCTTGAAGTAGGAAAAGGGAAAAGGGCCATGGAGCTGGATAAGAGAATGAAGCCTTCCGAGGACAGGGGCAGATCAACATTGCCGGTGACCTCCGGCACAATGACCACCCTATGGCCAGACTCAGACCTTCCTGGCTCTGCCCCCCACCCCACAATCAAGGACATTCTGACCACATCCCCCCACCTCCGTGTCACATGCTGCCTGAGTGCCTACAGCCCAAACACAGGCTGATGTTCAACCATTTCCAGTTTCTAAGGCCTTTGACAGCAATTGATTGCCCAGAAGTCCGGAATGCTGGGGGGCAGAGGGGTGTGCTGTATTTGCTCTGGTTGTCTGCAGCCCATGCACTAAGATGATTTTCAAAAAGGGCCCTCACAACTCCCAGGAAGGTGGCGGGCATATGGCCATGGGATGCCAGACTACCTGGAGCCCATTTCAAGTCCCCAGAGAACAGAGAAGACGTTGGGGACCCTACTGGTCCCTAGAAGCCAAAGGGAGGAAGCCACAATCCATGGGGACCCTCCTTCTTAGCCTTTTCCTTCCTTGGGGAGACAGAGCCCTCCTCCCCTCCCCCAGCAGTTAGAAATCCTGAGTCTTCTCTGTCCTCCACCCCCTCACCGCCCCCCACCCCCAGAGGCAGCTCGCTCCTTCCCACCTGCATGCTCCAGAGTTGAGTGGCTGCCATTTGAAATGGCCCCTGGAAGGAGACTCCACAGCGTCCTGGGCCCGAACTTTCTAGCGACCACACACAGCCCTCATGCCGTCCCCCCAGCCCTGCGGGCTGCAGCGGAAGCGTGTCTGTGCAGCTCGGCTCCCATGGGGAAGGGGAGCCTCCTCCCCCGTGTCCGCGGGATGGTTCCTGTCTTCCTCCCTGCAGCTCGTGCCGCGCCGAGCGCTCAGCCCGCGCCTGGAGGGGCACCAGCAGCCAGGGACCGGCCAGGTGCCGCTGGGGCCGAGGACCCCACGCGAGCCCAGGCACCGGGGCCGGGGGGGGTGGGGGGCGGGAATTGGGAGCGGCTCCCACGTCCGCGCGCAGCTCGGCGGCGCCGGTTCAGCACCGGGACGGCGGACAGCACCCGGGGGCGGCCCCAAGGGCAGCGGTGAGTCCGGAGCTAGGGGCCCGCGGGGGACATGGGGTGGGGGTGGGGTGCTCGCGGGGAGAGGGGGGACGAAGACTGGAGTCGACGGGGGAGGTGAAGACGGGGGTAGACGGGGTGGGGGCGGGGAGGAAGACCGAGGGCGGCCCCGGGCGCCGCGCGGACCCGGCTCGCTCACCTGGCGCCGCGGTGCTGCTGCGCGCAGAGCATCAGGAGCGGGGGCAGCAGCCAGGCCAGCGCGTCCATGGCCTCGGCGCTCGGCGGGGACCGGGGGCGGCGCCGGGGTCCGGCCGGTCGCGGGCGCTCGCGAAGTTCTTCCCGGCGGCCGCGGCAGCGGCACAGGCGGGGCGGGGAGCGGGGAGGGCGCGCGGCGCGGGCGCGAGGGCGGACCGAGCGCGGAGCCCGGAGCCCGCCCCGCCCCGAACCGGGCCGCCCCGCCCGTCCGCCCCCACCTGCCGCCGCGCCCCCGCCGCACTTGGGAGCCGCGCCGATTCCTCCCCGCCCCTGGGCCACGCAGCCCTGCCCCGCCTCGGGCTCCCGCCCGGCCTGGCCGCGCCCCCCTCCCTGGCGGGCCGCGCTCCGGGCCCGGGGAGGGGGGGGTCCCGCACTCCCCGTCGCACCACCGCTGCCAGGGAGGCGACCCAGGCCCACGACCCGCTTGGTCGCAGCCTCCCGCTGCCTGGCCAGGCGCCTGCAGACAGACGGGAGCGGTGAACGTCGTCCCGGGGCTGTTCGTGGGGGTCACAGGTCCCGGAGACTTGGCGGGTGCCGGGAGGGGGCTAGCGTTCCTGCGCCTTACCGGCTACTGGGAGAGACCCCCGCCCTCCAACCCGCAGCTCCTTCCAAGCCCCTCACACTCGCGGCAGAGCCAGAGCCCGAGCGACCACTGCCCCCACTGGGTCGGCCTGACGGGGAGGGAAGTGGGGGGGTGGGGGGCAGTGCGGCTGCTCCTCTGGCTGAGGTCCTGGTCACAGGATGCAGCGACTTCTCTGTCCCGCCTGGTCAGGCTCCGTCACACCTGTGCCGGCCTCTGGAAGGGCACTGCAGATGGCTGGGCTGTAAGGAAGGTGACATCTGCCCTCTGCGGCCCGCGAAGCGCTGAGGAAGTCAAGGCCCTAAGCATTCTCTATTTTAATTCTTTCCAACAGAAGTTGTGCGCAATTCCCCTCAAAAGACATCACAAACTTTAATCTCTGTTGGGTCTCATTTATTCACTTTTGGACTCCATATCAGCTGACAACAGAAAGTGAATTCCCATGCAAACACTAAGAACGGGCAAACTTGTCCCGGAGGGCATTAAGTCTGCTCCCATGACTGCAGACGCTGGCCAGAAAGGGGCAGGGAGAAAGGGCTTTGCTGCTGGGAATTTCCAGCACAGTCTTGAGTGCCAAGTGTCCAAGGATGGGGCTGGTTCCCAGCTTTCTATCCTGAAGCCAGGAACGGGCCCTAAGAGAGCCAGTCAGTTCTCAGCGTGAACGCCTCCCTGCAGGGCTGTGCCAGCCCTCTTTGGGTATGGAAGCACTGATCCCAGAATGATCACACGCTGCACATATGTGCGTGTGCTCTGGACAAGCCTTGGGGCCTCCTGGCCTCATTCCTGGGGGTCCTTCTGCACACGTTTTGGGAGAGTAAGGAGTTCATCCCTCACAAAGTGTCCAGAGGACGGCCTGGCACGGAGCACGGGCTGTGAGCACCCACTGGCACTGTTATGACTCCCCCACCGGAACAGGGATCTTATCTGCTTGTTTCCTCACAGAACCCCTCATGTCTAAGCCTCTGGCACGTAACAAGTGCTTAATAAAT
Source organism: Panthera leo (assembly GCF_018350215.1). NCBI lineage: Eukaryota > Metazoa > Chordata > Mammalia > Carnivora > Felidae > Panthera > Panthera leo. The sequence goes on along the minus strand of NC_056686.1, from coordinate 896,707 downwards.
GTAGGAAAGGACACAGGCTCAGAGTCTCCAAAAGCTAGCAAAATGAGCCCGGTCAGCAGCACCTTTGCTGCTCGGGGTTTCTGCCTTTCAGTCCCAAGCTTTGATCTCTGTACTGGTCAGGCAGCCAGGCGGGGCTCACCCACACACCCCTTTCTGTATTTGAGAAGGTCCAGGGGCTGACAGCCTCTGAGAAATAGTATTAACCTTGAATCACTTGATTCAATTAGTTCAAGGTGAACCAGACTCTATCGCTGTTTTCTTCACTTGCCTCTATTACCTGAGGCATAAAATTAACCTTAAACCTTCCACTGCAAAGCTGTACTGGACGGGTACTTTAGCCATAGCTCTGGCTGTTTTCTCACCAAATCGCCTCATCTTCCTCAAGCCCTGGAGGCAAGCATGTTTCAAAGCCGTGAATAGAGAAAGAGGGAAGGAAGTGCCGGGCACACACCCGACCTGCCACCTGCCGTATGGTGCGCCTCCCGCAGATCTCTCTGGAAGCAGCTCTGTCCAGAGTAACCAGGATATTTAGTGACCTTCAGTCGAAATGCTTAATTTCTTCCCCAGAGTCTGCAAGCTTCATTCTAGTTCTCCATTGCCCCTGATTGGTCTGTTTGGATCTGAAGAATGGGGATTTTCATTATTCCTGCTTCAAGTTTTTTGAAAATTAGCTTCTGGCCACTTCTGGATGTAACCGGGTAGTGCCCCCCCTTTTTCATTCTCAGCCCCATTCAGACAAGCTCCAGCTGCCCCAGAACAGAGAGCCAATGCAGGGCAGCCCCACCAAAGGTCAGGAAACAGGCCCTTGGTTCTGCGTTGGCCAGCCACCGGCCTGGCTGAGGCGAGCCCCGGACTATAGCATCATCCACACCTGTGAAATGGAAACAGCCTACTTCTCCCCTCCCTTGGAGGATTCAGGAAATGCTCCCCGAGTCAGAGGTCTGGGTCAGGCCACCTCCCTTCTCTGGAAAATATGTAGGTTACTCCCTGTGTTAATTCCATGCCTGTTATGGGGGGGGGGGGGGAGAACCCAGCCTACAAGTACGACTCTGATGAAACTCGAAATCCGTAAGAAGAGGTCTCCCCCAGTGGAAGGCTCTCTGTTTCAGATGAGGTCTGTGCTGTTTCCCCAGACGCCCCGACAGCCCCAGCCCCTTTCTTGGTACCACCAAGAGCACAGAACAGGAGGCCTGGTGCCAGACCACAGGAATGAAGATAAAAAAGACACTCAAATTTCAAACCTAACGTATTTGATCCCTGCACATCTACTTAACTTCTCCATGGCCTCCCTTCGACATGGTGACCTCTCCGTCAGGCAGGACCCATGCAGAGCCCTCTGGTTTCAAGCTCAGGGCAGTGACGTCTGTCTCTTTCTCCTGTGCAGGGAGGCGTCATGCTCTCCCCATATGGCACTGAGCAGGACAATCATGCATTTGGCCCTGGAAGGTATGGAAACCGTCTCCTTAGTTAGTCCCCGGGAGTCACGGGCAACACTTCCCCGGGACAGAGCACACCAATGCCCTAGGCTGCATCTAGAAAAGCCACAAAAGTGTGGCCTGCTGGTCTATTTGGTTCTTGAAATCATCGGCCTGCAGCTTTTTTGTATTATTTACCTTTTGGGGTAATCACTTTGCCGGGTGCTCACAGCAAAAGGGAAGGGACGGCACTAAGTCTACAGCTTGGGCGGAGAGCTGGCCTGAACCCATCCTGGCAGCAGGATGGGCCCCGGGAGGTAGAGGTGAGTCATAGGGATCCGGGAGGGGAAACAGCACTAGCTAAATTTAAAATCCCTGCCTGATATATTTGTGAGGTTGCTTTATTATTTTCCTGGGGAAAAATGCACCAAATAGAGAAATGGCAGGGACACAGAATTTTCTCGAGCTCAGGATGTAATTATTAACGCTATGATTTTCAGATGGAATCTATTCATTTGAGAAGCTGAGGAAACTTGGCAGAAAAGATCAAAAGCAAACTACTTGCAGTCGCCTGAGGTTGTCTGTCTGCTTAGACAGAGGACGGGCCCACAGGAAACAGGGCTTAGCTGGGATGCTGTTCTCAGTAATCAAGGCCCTGAGAACCAATGCACAATCGAACTTGGCCACTCAGAATTTTTCTACACGAGTTAAATAGACACACAAGTACAATTGGTCACGTGTAGGGGCACCTGGGTGGCTCAGTAGGTTAAGCATCTAACTTCAGCTCAGGTCACGATCTCACGGTTTGTGGGTTCGAGCCCTGCCTCAGGCTCCGTGCTGACAGTGCAGAGCCTGCTTGGGATTTTCTTTCTCCCTCCCTCTCTGCCCACTCATGCTTTCTCTCTATCAAAATAAATAAACTTAAAAAAAATGGTCATATTTAATGTGGAGAAGTCAGAATTCCATTCTTCTATTTTGTGTTTTTTAAAGTAGTGATTTGGGGATGCCTACGTGGCTCAGTCAGTAAAATGTCTGACTCCTGATTTCGGCTCAGGTCATGATCTCACAGTTTGTGGGATCGAGCCCCGAATTGGGCTCTGCACTGACAGCATGGAGCCTGCTTGGGATTCTGTCTCTCTCCCTCCCTCCCAGCCCCTCCCCCCGCTCACTCTCTCTCAAAAAAACAAAGTAGTGATTTGAATTCTTTCACGTGGTAGCAAACATTAAACACAAATTAGCATTCCTAACAACAAAGGCTGTCAGTCCAGTGGGGAAAACATTCCACTTTGGATAGAGCCACACAGAATCAACCACATAGAAACTCTCGGGGAGCCTCTGGGGGGAAGGGGGTCCCGCTGGAAGCTGGGGTGAGGCTGCCCCCCAAACTCTGTAACAGGAAGACACTGTGCTTCCCTCACCTCTCGCTGGTCCTCCGTGCTGGTCCTCTGGACAGGACGCTGGAAAAATAAAAACAGTAATCTTTTTTATACTTAATATTCAATTACCTTCATCAAACTTCCTCAAGAAAACCCCACACACAGATCAATGTTCATTTAGCCAATATTAGTAGGATTATCCAGCCTGCTGCATGCCAAGTATTCGTCTAGATGTTGGGTGCGAAGAAGATATAAAAGGTCCCGATCCCCACTGAGCTCCCCTTCTAGAGGGTGGAAGACGGACCATTAGTAAACGAATAAACCATTGTGAAGGATGAAATGCCTGCTGTGAAGGGGGACAGTTAGGGCAGTCAGGAAAGACCTTGTGGTGAGGTAATATTTTAGCTGAAACTTGAATTATATCCTATCCCTCCTGGAGCAAAAGCCAGCCACATCAAGGCCCAGGTAAGTGCTCTAGGTAGAGAACAGAAAATGCAAAGGTCCTGGGGTGCCTGGCTAGCTCAGTCGGTGGATGTGCAACTCTTAGTCTCTGGGTTGTGTGTTTGAGCCCCACATTGAGTGTAGAGATTACTTTAAAGTTCTTTTTTAATTAAAAAAAGAAAGAAAGAAAGAAAGAAAATGCAAAGGTCCTGAGGCTGGAATGAGCCAGTAAGTTCAAAAAGAGACAAAGGCCAGTGTGGGCTGTGACAGAAGACGTGAGGGAGGGGAGGCAAGTAAGGCGGGGGGGCTCCAGGTCAGGTCGGGCATGGCCTGTGGGGTTGTGGCCTGGATCTAGGTTCTGTTTCATTTCATTTCATTTTCCATCAGTTTTGTTGACATACAATTTACATATAATAAAACGCACCAACTTTAAGTATACAATTTTATGGGTTTTGAGCTATGCGTAGGATTGCATAGCCACCATCTCGATCAAGACATTACACCTTTCCACCAGCTTAAGATGTTCCCTCCTGCCCCTTTGCGGTCAATCTCCCCCCGGCCCTGGTCCCAAGTGACCACTAGCGTCTGCTTTCTGTCACTCTAGTTTTGTTTTTCTAAAGTATAATACAAATGGCACCCCACAGCATGAGGTCAGTGGTGGCAGTCTCCTAAGTGATCCATGCCTCCTGATACTGGGCAACCCCTTCCCTGGCGTGGGACCCGCATCCACGGACTTGTTTCAGTGATAGGTCAACAGTGACAAAACATCACTCCCAGGATCAGCTTGTAAAAAAACTGACTTGGGTCTAGCTGGCGCTCCATTTGCTCACTTTGAGGAAGCCAGCAGCCATGTTGAGAGCCGATATGGCAAGAGGCTCAGCGGGCCGGGAACGGGGGACTGTCAGCCCCTGGTCCAACAGAGCTGACAAACCTCTAGATGACTGTGGCCCTGGCCAATATCTTGGTCACAGCTTTGTGAGAGACAGAGCTGGGACCCCGACCTACAAAAGCTGGTGATAACTATGCTGTTTTATCCACCCTGTCCCTGGCCGTTTGTTACACAGCATGAATTCCTAGCACAGTAGTAACAAAGTAGACTTCTTTCACTTAGTACGATGTTTGAGATTCACCCACATAGTAGTGTGGATTGGATGTTTGTTTTTTTACTGCTGAGGAGTGTTCCTTTGTATGAATATACCCCAGTTTGCCTCAACCCACCTGCTGATGGACATTCGGGCTGTACCCAGTTTCCATCTATTTGGAGTACAGCTGCTTTGAACGCTCAAGTGCAAGTCTTTGTGTGGTCACACATTCTCATTTTCTTGGAATAAATACCTACTTCTAGGATTGTGGGATCTTAAGGGGAATGTATGTTTATGAGAAACTACCAATCTATATTGGTGTGGCTGTACCATTTTGTATTCCCACCAGCGAGGGATAAGATTTTAAGATGCTCTGCTTCCCTATCAACATGTGCTTCGCAGTCTTTAATTTTGGCCATTTTTGTAACTATGTAGAGACATCTCATCGTGGGTTTAATGTGCATTTTCTTAATGACTGTTGACACTGAGCATCTCTTCATGTGCTTCTTCAAATCTTTTGTCAAGATTTAAAAATGAGATCGTTGGTCTTCTTATTGAGTTGTAAGAGTTCTTTGTATATTGTAGATACAAGTGCTTTGTTGGATGTATGTTTTGCAAATACTTCCTCCCAGTCTGAGCTTATCTATTCATTTTTCCTCCCTTTTTCTTTCTTTCTTTCTTTCTTTCTTTCTTTCTTTCTTTCTTTTTTTCTTTTCTTTTCTTTCTCTTTCTTTCTTTCTTTCTTTCTTTCTTTCTTTCTTTCTTTCTTTTGACAGAGAGAGAGTGCATGAACACATGCAAGCAAGCAGGGTGGGGAGGGGCAGAGACAGAGAATCTCAAGCATGCTCCACATTCAATGCAGAGCCCGACACGGGGCTCAATCTCACGACCCTGGGATCATGACTTGAGCCAAAATCAAGAGTCAGATGCCCAAGTGACTGAGCCACCCAGGTGCCCCATTGTCTATTCATTTTTTGCAACTATTCTTTCAAGAGGTAAAGGTTGGGTATGTATGTATGTATGTATGTATGTATGTATGTTTGTATGTTTGTATGTATGTATGTATGTATTTTGAGACAGAGAGAGCACGAGCAGGGTAGGGGCAGAGAGGGAGAGACAGTATCCCGAGCAGGCCCTGCACTGTCTGCAGAGTCCAACTCACAAACCTTGACCTGAGCCGCAATCAAGAGCTGGACATTTAACCGACTGAGCCACCAAGGCGCCACAAAGTTCTTAATCTTGATGAAATCCATTTTGTCAATTTTCCCTTATAGCTCATGCTCCACCTGGGTCCCCCTTTTCTAAGTGGCCTGGGAGCTTTCTCCAGGCAAGAAGTTGGGATCCCCAAAGGGCTCACCTAACTTGCTTCCATCTCTCAGGGATCATTGTCCTTAATTCCCTGGTGTCCAAAAACCTGACAGCTGATGTCACTTTGTATATACATATTTTGTTCAGTTTCTTAGTCGTTTCAGGCAGGAAGGTAAATCTGTCTCTGTTACGCCATCTCAGTCAAAAGCAGAAGCTTGCCGTCATTTAAAAAAAATTTTTTTAATACCAGCTTTATTGCCATATAATTCACATGCCATAAACTTGCTTTCACTTTTCAAAGCTGTTCTGAGTACAGAAGTTTCAATGGTCAGAGGTTTTTATTTGTTTTTCTTCTTTTCTCTCAGTGTCTTCGAGTTGTTGCCCCATTGTCCCTGGATGGCGTGGTTGCTCTCACTCAAAAAGATTATTGACGTCACTTTGTTGCTCTGTATGCAATGCATTTTTTCTCTGAGCGTTCTAAAGAGTTTTTCTTTAATTCTCATTTTCATCAATTTGATTATGATGTGCCCTGGTGCGATTTTCCTATATTTATTCTGCTTGAGGTTTGTTGAGCTTCTTGGATCTGTGGGCTTATTGTTTTCATCAAGTTTGGAAGATTTTCAGCCACTTTGGCAGCAAGTTTCCTATCCCCTGGGGTCCTTGCCAGGGTATTAAATCCATATCCTGAGAGAATGCCTTACGTCAACAGACTCTCCCTTTTATAGTCGCATGTTTGGCCCCCTGATCAAGCACCTTCAAAATCCATTCCGTGGCTCATTCTTGCAGCTCCTTTGGCAGATAGCCCCTGTTAGCCTTAAAAATAAAACTTCCAGTTACCTTACCAGCAAAAGATAGGTTTATCGGGGAATAAAAGAGAATTGACACGTGGGCAAGCAAACTACAGCAAAACCGCTGGTGAGTCCAAAGAGCAAAGGGGAGGCGGACTCGTTTAAAGAGCAAAGAGGGGGAACGTAAGTTGGGCCGGCGGTTATAGGCAAAAAGTCCAGGGGAGCAAACTAGGAGTTTGAAGTGAAGTGTCTTCTCATTGGCTGGGCTGTGAGAGTCTCCCATTGGCTGGGCTTGTTGGTCTCTCATTGGCTGGACTTGGCGATCGTCTCTCATTGGCTGGGCTGTTGCTGGGGTGATAAGTAAAGCCTTTCTTCCTGCAGGTGGAGTAGCCTGAAGTAGCATCCACCCGCAGGGTCCCTCTCTTCTTGGGTGAGCAGTTGATGAGGAGTGGTAGGGCCTGAGAGCGCCCCCTGCATAACCTCCCAGCTACATTTTAGTGATTTTTTTCTGCTACTAATTTTCACACCCCTTTCTCTCTTATCAGGCCCAGCATTTATTTAATGAGGCTATGCTACGACTTTTCCCCAGTTGTCCGGCTAGCAACCAGGAGGGGGTGGGGGTGCAGATACTGAAAGGGACCTTGTTGTCTTGTTTTCGAAGCCTCTACAGAATCTTCCCATAAGGGAATGCTAGCTCTTCCTGGTTAGGGGTGAGCAACCGTTGCAGGCTCTAAAGTTTCAGAAAAGTCTGAGGAGCCAAAACCTTTCGGGGCATCCACCCAGATATACTCATCGGATGTGTCAAGGTTTTCCCAACCAGGACCCTGACCTTGGCATTGCAAAGCTACCTTGACTGAGATTCAAGGCAGCTCTATTTTTAATTTTTTGAGGAAACTTCATGCTGTTTTCCATAGTGCTTGCATCGATTTACATGTCCACCAAAGTGCACAAGGATTCCGTTTTCTCTACGTCGTCGCCAACTCTTGTTAATTCTTGTCTGTTTGATAGTAGCCATTCTAACAGGTGTGAGGTGATAGCTCAGTGTGGTTTTGATTTGCATTTCCCCAATGATTAGTGATGTTGAGCATCTTTCAATGTACCTGTTGGACATCTATATGTCTTTGTCTTCCTTGGGACAATGTCTATTCAAATACTCTGCCCATTTTTTTTTTTTTTTAATCGTCAAATGGTTAACATACAGTGTAGTTTTGGCTTCAGGAGTAGATTCCCATAATTCATCACTTACAGACAACACCCAGTGGTCATTCCAACAAGTGCTCTCCTCAATGCCCATCACCCATTTTTCCCACCCTCCCAACCTCCCACCCACATCAACTCTCAGTGTCTCTGTATTTAAGAATCTCTTATGGTTTCCCTCCCTCTCTGTTTGTATCTTATTTTTCCTTCCATTCCCCTACGATCATCTGTTAAGTTTCTCAAAATCCACATATGAGTGAAATCATCTATCTGTCTTTTCTGACTGAGTTATTTCACTTAGCATAATATACTCCAGTTCCATCCACGTTGTTGCAAATGTACTCTGCCCATTTCTTAGTTGGATTGTTTGGATTTTTTGCTATTGAGTTGTGTGAGTTCTTTATATATTTTGGACATTAATCCTTTACCAGATACATGATTTGCCAATATTTTCTCCCATTCCATAGGCTGCTTTTTATTTTGTGGATGGTTTCCTTTGCTGTGCAGGTGTTTAGTTTGATATAGTCCCGCTTGTTCATTTTTGCTTTTGTCACCTTTGCATTTGGTGTCAATACACTTACTTTCAGTTATTTGCTAACTGTCTCCAACTTCTCAGATCCCTGGACGGGGTGCCAGTGCCAGCCAGCATCAGCGAGATCATCGTGCTTGCATGTCTCTGTCACCCTCCCAAACAGACATCCTTCTCAGTCACTGTACTAACCACTCTTCTCCCAATTTATTCCTGGTGAAAATGTTGCCAGTGGGCTGCCTCCTTGTTCAAGGCGTCCACACACTATGCAGGATGAGCTGCTCATTACCAGCTGGGCAGCGAGTGATCTAGTTACAAATCCCCACCTCACCATCCACTTTCTCAGACCATTGCTGCTACCAACTCTGTTAATTTGGGTCCTCTCGTAAGCATACCGTGAGATGGCATTCAGAATGCAAGAGATTCATTGGGGGCTCATGGCTATGAAAGATCAGGAGTGGGGGTGGGGAGTGAAATTGGGCCGAGGAAGTCGGCAGACTGCAATACTGATCTGAAGCCTGTGAATGGAAAGTGGGAAGAAGTAGGATCGGGCAGAGAGAATCTAACTCTAATGCAAATCTAACGAAGTTTGGGCCAACCCAAAGGAAGGGGTTGGAGGAACTCTGGCGCAGAGATTGTCCATTAGAGGAGTCCTGGGTTGATGGGTATGGTCCACCTAGAGCCCCCGCCATGCTCCATCTCTGACCAGAGACGACCCAGAAAGAGAGTGAACTCAGCGTACTGAACCTGGCGGGCAGCCAGCTGCACTCTTAGCAGCTGAATGCAAATTCTCTCTGGAAGGGAGATCAGAGTGGAGCCTCCTCCATGGCTGGCTGCTACCACAGAATAGTCACTTAGTATCCTAGCATCTGTCAAAGATGATCAATGAAGATTTTATTTTTTTAATGCGCTCATGGATATTAACACATTTGCCGTGCTTCAATCTGTTATATTTATTTTTCTTTTTGATACTCAAATTGTCCTTACTTTGGCTGGTGGGAGCGCCTCCGGCTAGCGAATCCTCTGATGCGATGCTAGTCTCACTGATAATTTCCTTGCTTTCTGTTGATAAGAGGCTCCAGGACCATCTTGTGTGGGTTTTTTTTTTTTTTTTTTGATGTTTATTTATTTATTATGAGGGAAAGACAGTGCCTGTGCAAGTGGGGGAGGGGCAGTCTGGAATCCCAAAGCAGGCTCCACACTGTCTTCACAGAGCCCAACACAGGGCTCAAACCCACAAACTGGGAGATCATGACCTGAGCCGAAATCAAGAGTCAGGTGCTTAACCAACTGAGCCCCCCCAGGCACCCCCATCATGTGTGCTTTCTGCCTCAGATCTGAAATCAGTCATCTTCCTATGAAGCTATGGTTTGTTTTGGTGGGAAATGGCATGCAGGGACAACAATCTGGGTGCTAAGAGCGCTCGCTTGTCCTGAATTGGTTTGTTTTTAGACCAGTGCAGCCCGGGAGAACAATGAGAACTTTTTATATCTGCCCTAATATAGCAGCTACTAGCCACACGGGGCTATTGAACGCTTGAAACCAAGAAATGGAATTCTTAATGTTATTTAATTACAATGTTTTTCTTACAGTAAGATATACACGACATAAATGTTACCTTTTTAACCACTTTTAAGTGTACAGGTCACAACATTGTGCACATTCACATTATTTGCGAGCATCACCACCGCCCATGGCCAAACCCCTTCCATTTTCCCAAACTGAAACTCTGCCCCATTAAACACTAACTCCCCATTTCACACCCACCCCCACCTCCTAGCAACCACTGTTCGACTTCCTGTCTCTGCGAATTTGACTACTCCATGTACCTCATATAAGTGAAATCAAACAATATTTGTTCTTTTGTGTCTGGCTTTTTTCACTTAGCAGAATGTCTTCAAAGTTTACCCATGTTGTACGTGTCAGAATTTCCTTTCTTTTTATGGCTAAATAGTCTATTATATCTATATATACATATCACATTTTGTTTTTCCATTCTTCCACTGATGGACATTTGGGCCGTTTCCACCTTTTGGCTATTATGAATAACACTGCCAAGAACATTGGTGTAAAGATGTCTGTTCAAGTATTTAATTTTAATTAATTTAAAAATTTAATTTATTCATTTTTGAGAGACAGACTGTGAGTGGGGGAGAGGCAGAGAGACAGAGACACACACACAGAATCTGAAACAGGCTCCAGGCTCTGAGCTGTCAGCACAGAGCCTGACACAGGGATCAAACTCACCAACCGTGAGATCATGACCTGAGCCAAAGTCGGACGCTTAACCGACTGAGCCACCCAGGCTCCCCTTTTTAATTTGATTTTCAATTTAAATAGCCACATGTGTCCAGTGGCTACCATATTGGACAGTTCTAGACCTTTCCACTGGATAGAGCTAAGAAATACATTTCTAAAAGATATTAAGTCATACTAATATGTCCCACTGAAATCCAAGATTACAGGTTTTTAATTTATTTTCCATCTCTTCTCTCAAGCTAAAAGCATTGATATTCAAAAGCATCTAATATTTAAAAAAAAAATTTTTTTTAACGTTTATTCAATTTTGAGAGATAGAGACAGAGCATGAGTAGGGAAGGGGGAGAGAGAGGGAGACACAGAATCCAAAACAGGCTCCAGGCTCTGAGCTGTCAGCACAGAGCCTGACGTGGGGCTTGAACTCACAAACTGCGAGATCCTGACCTGAGCCAAAGTTGGATGCTCAACCCACTGAGCCACCCAGGTGCCCTTATTGGCTCCTAATATTAACCACACTACTTAACTGCTCTATCCCACTTTACACAATTCCAAAATAGCAACAGCAATATTATGACCAAGACCGGGATTAATGCAAACAGTTTGAGATTTCTTTGCAGCTCTTTTTGCCATTACTACTTATGTACAAAGTGTTGGGTTTTAATGTCACTTGAATTATTTTCTGTGTGGTTAAGCCCCCAACCTGACATACCGTTAGGATCATTTGTTTCATTTTGCTTCCGATTTTTAGGAATTGATTTACTTCTGGCTTTGTCATTACACAGTTCCAAAGCCAAAGGGACAAGCACATGTGGAGAAATCTAGTTTCTGCACACACCTCACCTTCCTGACCCTGGTGGGTAACCGTTTGTACGTTACTTTTCAAGGTAGGAAAATAGCCATGTACGTTCTTATTGCTTCTACCCCTTCTTAGTAAAATACCATACACGCTGTTCTGCAACTTTATTATTACCTTGCTTAACAATACGTTCCGAGGGCCACTCTGGGACAGAACATGGGAGCAGTCTTTCACAGCTGCTCCAGGGCGCGGCTGCACACCTTCCCGACACCCTCTTCCCGCAGCTCCTACTGGTGAACACTGGACTGTTTCCAGTCTTTTGCTCTCCTTTCCTTGTACAGTAGAAAGCGTATTGATGGTTAATGTGGAAAGGCCCAGAAAGGCAAAGCTGGGGAGAAAGAAGCCCCGCCATGTCGCCATGTGCGTGCGTGGGGAAGAGAAGTAGAATTTCTGGTAAAGGGGCTACCACCGGGGGCTGATACGGTGACTTCGGTCTCCCCCTGAGGTCCCTCACTCTGAGCAGGGAGAAGCCCTGGCCAACACCAGCGGGCGAGGAGGGCGCAGGAGCGTGCTGCCACCGGCTGGCTCCCACCGTTCCCACCTTTGCTGCGCTTTTCGCGAGGCTTGGTGGCCCTGATGGATCGTCTTCCCTGCACAAACTTAAAGGACTTCCTGGACCTCACTGTGGCACCAGGAGGCAGGGATCAAAGCCAGCACGCGGCTAGCGGGGCCAGCCACCTTGCAAGTCACATGCAAGTCTCTGCAAAGGCAGAGGTGCACCCACGCCCTCGGGTGGCCGGACGCCCCCTGCGTGGCCTGGCGGGAGGTGCCCTTCGTCACACACACCCCCGCGCCAGGCAGGTCGCCTGACAGGAAAGGCGGGCAGGAGTTACGGTATAACGGCGACCTCGGGCCTCGGGGGACGGGGGAAGGAGGGGAGCGAGGCGAGGCTCGATTCCGCTCCAGCGCAGCCGGCACGTTGTGCCCGCTCTCCCCACCCCCCCCCCTCCTTGCGCAAAGCAGGGGAAATGCCGATTTTTCGTGAACACACCTATTTTTTAGGGTGTACAGCCCGTCCGAACTTAGGTTGCCTTGGGCCAAACCCAGAGCGCCGACCCGGTGCCGGGTCCGGTCCTCCCAGCGGCGCCGTCCTCTCCGAGCCCCTCCGCACGCGGCCTGCATCCCGGGCGCACTGCGCTTGCGCGGGGCGCGCCGGACAGAACCATCGCGAGAACGGGGGTTGCGTGCGGCGCGCGAGCTCCCCCGCCGCGTGGGGCCGCCCGTTGCCATGGAGCCGCCCGCCGCCGACGCCGACGCGGAGCTTCGGAGGAGCCGCAGTGCCAGCCGTTCCGACCCGCTCCGGTCGGCAGAGAGGTGGGTCCGTCCGCCGCGTAGCCCCTCGGACGCGGCCCAGCGCCCTCGCCGCCCAACTCCTGCCGGGCCGGCGCCTGCTGCGGCGGGTCTCGGGGGCCCTGCGCCCGGCGGTGCGCGCCCGCCGCGTGTGGTCGCCGCGCCTCCGCCGCGGCGGTGAGCGGACCTCGGGCGGGGTGGGAGGGCGCCCTGCGGAGTCCCCAGGGCCTCCCGACTCGGTTCTGCAAAGGATAACCGGGTCTGGGAAGCGGGAGGGCCTCCGCTCCGACGTCGTCCACCAGCGGATACTCGTTTATCCGCTCGCAGTTTTGGCTTGAGCGAGCCTTCCTTGAACGTGTGCAAGGACTGGGCACCGAGCAGGTGAGGAGCAGGTGAGGACTGGGCACTTATTAGGTGAGGGACAGATGAGGAGCAGGTGCCGAGCAAGTGAGGGGGCAGGTGAGGGACAGGTGAGGGGCAGGTGGAGGAGACTGGACGCTTATCGGGTGAGGGGCAGGTGAGGGGCAGGTGGGGCCTGGGCGCCGAGCACGTGAGGAGCAGGCCCCAGTCTGGTCTGCAGCAGCCCAGAAGACTCCCGCACTCACTCTCTGGGGGTAAGCCGTGCGGAAATTCATGAGCACAGCGTACACATTGGTTTTAAAGTGAACATCGGTGGCGACCCCCCAAGTCCAGAAATAAAAGCGTGTTGGCACCGCACAAGTCAACCCACCCCTCTCCTGCCTGGCAGACCTCCCCCCAGGACCATGAGCTGGTTTGTGAGTCTAACTCCCTTGCTTTTCTCTAGGTGTCCCACCTATGTGTGCATTCCTAAGCAATATAATTAAATTCCACATGTTGTTAAACTTCATATAAATGGAATGATACGGTGTATATTCTTTTTCAATTTTGAAACAACCCCACGTTGGCATAAAAGTTGCAAGTTGAGCACCAACAATCTTCCTTTTCCTGAAGCATTTGAGAACAAGTAGCTTGCATGAAGCTTTATCACCACCACCGTACTTTTGACTATCTCCTACCTGCAAGGGCCCTCTCGGGCATGACCATGGTCCACGTGACCATCAAGGTCAAGAGAGTCACATGGATGTGTCACTACTGCTGGTCCTCAGCCCAGTCAAACACATTTGACAGTTGATCCTGTAAAGTCACAAAAGCAAAAGGACTCAGTCTGGGACGTCGCACAGCACTCGGTCATCATAGTGACTTAGTGTTTGTTCGGTGTCTTTCGGTCCACAGCATTCCCCAGCCTTTCTTTGGCCCCCATGACCCTGACACCTTTGATGGCTGCAGGCAGTGACTTTGTAGAAAGCTCTTCCATTTGGGTTGTCTGATGTTTCCTCAAGATTAGATTCGCATTATGCATCCTTGGCAGAAAAGTCACAGAATTTATGCACAACTTTCTTCATCCCATTCCATCCTGTCAGGTGGCTCATGGTGGCCCATTTGTCACATTACAGATGATGTTTGCCTTGATCACTTAATTAAAGTGGTGTCTGCCAATGTCTCCGCTGGGAAGTTACTTTTTCCCTCTGTAATGAACGCGTATTTTGTTGGGAGATACTTTGAGGCTAGTGGCCGCGTCACCCTTCCCAGGCTTGAGCTGGGCGGCTCACCGCGGGCCCCCCCTCCACCCTGCTTGGGCTCTGATGCCCTTCTCAGGGCTGCCTTCCTCCTACTCAGGCCCTGACAGCCAGCTCTGGGCCACCCCGGGTCCTGCTTTGCCTGCCCCTCCTGGGGAACCTAGTCCGGAAGCTTCCAGAGGGGAGAAGGGTGTGCGCTGTGCACCATCTTCCCCTCAGCCGTGTGGAAGAGGTGCACCCGCTCTGTGACACGGCGCCAGCTCCTTCCTCGTTACCATCCAGCGCTCTGTAGGCCGGATCACGCTGTCGGTGTTTTCTGCTGTTGGTGGCCATGGGGCTTTGTTCCCAGAGTTGTTGCTGCTCTCTGAGGTCGTGTTATGTCTCCTGTTGTTTAAGTCTGTGATGAATTAAATTGTGTTTCTTCAGGGGGAAAAAAAAAAATCATAGGTTGAAGCTCTAACCCCTGGCATCTCAGAATGTGACCTCATTTGGGAATAGGGTCACTGGGGATGGAATTCAGTAAGATGAGGTCACACTGGAGGAGAGTGGGCCCCTGATCCCATATGTCAGGCGTCTTTATACAAAGGAGGTATTTAAGGGGTGCCTGGGTGGCTCAGTAGGTTGAGCGTCTGACTTGGGCTCGGGTCACGATCTTGAGGTTCATGAGTTTGAGCCCCGCGTCGGGCTCCGTGCTGCCAGATTCTGTGTCTCCCTCTATCTCCGCCCCTCCCCCGCTCATGCTCTGTTTCTCTCTCCTTCCAAAATAAATAAACATTTAAAAAAAAAAAAAGAGGTATTTGAACGTAGATGTGCACTCAGAGCATCACACGGAGGTTGGCGTTGCCCTGCCACAGGCCAGGAACTCTCGGAACCTGGGAGGGAGGCCTGGGACAGACCCTGCTGTAGTGCTTCAGAGGGAACGAGGCCCTGCCGGCACCTTGATGTCAGATTCCTGGCCTCCGGAAGTGTGAGAGAATACACTTCCGTTGTCCTCAGACGCCCGGTGTGCCACACTTGTGCTGTGACGGCTCCGGGACACGAGCATAACGGCTGAGACTTTCCGTAGGGCACACACCTAGGAGAGGAACCGCTGAGTCAGAGAGTAGGGGGCGCAGAATGGTGCCCAGAGAGATCCATGACCTGATCCTTGGAATTTGGGAATATGTTAGATGACCTAGCAGGGGAACTGAGGTTGTTACCCAGGTGTCTGGAGATGGGGAGATTGTCCTGGATTATCCACATGTGCCCAGTGCAGACACAGGGTCCTCAGAAGTGGGACAGGGAGGCAGGAGAGAGAGAGTCGGGGGCCCCAGGAGAAAGACCACACTGACGCTGCTGGCTTTGAAGGCGGTCCAGTGGGCCCAGGAGTGTGCGTGACCTCTGGAAACAAAAATCCTCCCTAGAGCGTCCAGGAGGGAACGCCGTCCTGCCCACACCTTGATTTTCACCCAGTGAGACTCATTTCAGAATCCGACGTCAGAATCGTAAGGCAGTAAATCTGTGAAGTCCCTGGATTTGCGGGAAGTTGTCGCAGCCGCGGCGGGAGAGCCGCACGGAGGCGCGCGCTCGTTAACTCTACCGGGTGACGCCGGACTCTCCGGAAGTAATTGTCCCCGCTCTCGCTCCCACGCTCCCACCATGGCCGGGTGAACGTTCCCGCTGCCTCACTCACGCACCTGCCACTGTCGGGCTTGTGATGTCTTACCAAGTGTGATGACCACGTAACGATAGGAGATTGTGACTTTAACTTTCGTTTCCCTAATTACAGATGAGGTTGGACAATTGTTGTCGTCGTTGTTGTTGTTCATTACCAAGAAGTAGTTTATCGTCCAAAGCACGACTTGGCTAAGAGTTAAAGGGAAACACTCTTAATAATGCCAGGAAGACAGGCATGAAGTGGGGCACGCGGTCACACTGGACACATGGCTGCCCCACTTCCTGGCCATTTGAATGCCCTCAATGGTTAAGTGCCTGTGTGAGTCCTGCCATTGCCCCCGGACTGCCACCTTCTTTACTGATTTGTGGGTAATCCTTGCGTGGTCTTGATGGAGGACCTTTAGGATAATGTGTTGAATTTATCTTCTGGCTTGTAACTTTTTTCTCACTCTCCCGAGGCCATCATCTGAATGAAAGTTTTTAATTTAAATGTACGTGACCACCTGCCAGCTTTTCCTCTCATGGCTAATGACTTTGGTGTCCTGTGTAAGAAACCCTGGAGGCGCCTGGGTGGCTCACTCGGTTGAGCATATGACTTTGGCTCAGGTCACGATCTCACGGTTCGTGGGTTTGAGCCGGTAAATACAGCTCCAACGGCTGAAGACTCACTTTTCGCATAACTGCAAAATCATCATCAACGCCAACAAAATTAACGTGAATTTCTTAATAAAATCTAATGCCAATTTGTGTTCACTCTCCCACATGATCTCAAAAACGTCTTTTACAGTTGCTTCCAGACAGGACCCCCACACCGCAGGAGGTGGACTTTTGTCTTCCGGACCTTTTCACTTAAAAAGGCCTCCCGGTCCCCCTTTCCTCCATGACACCCACTTGTTGAAGTGTCAGGATCATCTGTTCCGTTTATTATTTAGGCCTCCTTTGCCGTCACCCGGTGAGGCTCCGTCATTTCCTCCTTAGCGGTCCTGCACGCCTTTTGTTGCGTTTGTCCTTACGCAGTTCGTATTTTTTGATGGAATTGTAAATGGCAGCTTTTCCAAATCTTTGATAAATGGGAATATATTTGGTTTTTATTATTGCATTTATATCTAACGACATTACGACATCGTCTCAATAACTTTCATGAGGGAGGTCTGTATACGCATTTGGATTTCCTATGTACACGGCTATGTTATCTGAAAACATTGCCATTTCTGAATGCCTTTTTGGTCCTTTTACCCCTAAAGGTTCTAGCTGGGAGGCAGGAGTGCCAGTGGAAGGAAGTAGCTCAGCGAAGCCCTTGTTTTGTTCTCAGTCTTTTTCTTTTTTTAATTTTTTATTCACCTTTTGAGGGGGGAGGAGGGGCAGAGAGAATCCGAAGCAGGCTCCAGGCTCCAGCTCTCAGCATGGAGCCTGACGCGGGGCTCGAACCCACGAACTGTGAGATCACGGCCCGAGCCGAAGTCGGACGCTTAACCAGCTGAGCCACCCAGGCACCCCTGTTTTCCGTCTTAAAAGAACATTTTTAACGTCTAGGATGATGTGTGATGTCTCCTGTACATTGTCGGCAGCGTGTAGCCTTTGTTACAGTAAAGGAGACTGTTCCTAATGTAAGATTGCCAAGTTTTTTTTAAAGCATAAGTGGCATGTTGAAGTTTATCAATACTTTTTCCCCACACTTGTCGAGTTGATCATATAATTCTCTTCCTTCGGCCTGTTACCGGGGTGAATTAAGCTGACTTCCGATGCTAAGTAAACGCGCCGTGGTCCTGAAGTTTTATGCCGTGTTGACACTGCGGATCCAGGCCAACGATGCCTCTCTCTGCATTTTCGTGTCTGCGCTCTGAGCGACAGGAGCTCCCCGTCTCCGGTCTCCGCTGTCGGTGTCGGGCTCTGGTGACGAAGGCTGCGTGAGCCCCACGAGAGAAGTCCGGACCTGCCTGTCCCTCCGGGAGGGGGTGCGTGTGAACCCAGTGGTCTGCGCCCAGCGTGTTTCCCACAACTGGATGGGGAAGCCTCTGAGCCTGGAGTGTTCTTCCTGGGAATGTATCTGACTGTTGATTGAGTTTCTTTTATGTTTATGGGACTTCGGAAGGTTTTTTTGGTCAAACGATTCTGATTAGTAATATTTCTCTAATAATTTGTCCGTTGTCTACATTTTCAAATTTACTGGCATAAAGTTGTTCGTGACTTCTTTAGTTTTTAATGTTTTCCTGACATATTTATCGATTTTAGTCTTTTAAAAATACAAACTCTTGGTTTCCAGGAACATGTCGATCACATACGTTCGTTTCTGTTGCATGAATTGTGAATATTTTCAATCTGCTTTCTTCCACTTTCTTTGGGTTCATCTCGCAGTTCTTTCTGTAGCCACTCGAACTGGATGTTTCGTGCATTAACTTTTAGCCTTTTCCTAATGCCGTATATGTGTGAAGTTCAGGAGTTTGCTCTGCGTGGGGTCAGCCGCGCTATGGTTGATTGGAGCTACTGTCCTTGTAACTCAGCTCAAAGTATTTTACTGTTTCCAGGAAGATTTTTTTCCCTTGACCCATGGGTTATTTAGAAGTATGTTTCTTATTTTCCAGAAACAGTTCTCTATTTGTTATTGATTTGGGCTGGTGACTTTTGGTCAGAGAACAAGCTTTTTATGATTGTTTTTACTGAGGAATAATTGGCATACGATATTAATATTGTGTTTGTTTCAGGTGCACCCCGTAGTGATTTGATATTGTACATTGCAGAGTCACCACCGTGACAAGTGTAGTCACCGTCTGTCACCACACAAAGCTGTCACAGTATAACTATGTTCCTTATGCTGTACAAAGCCTTGTACATTTTAGTCTTTTAAAATCTATTGAGACCTGCTTCGGGCCCAGGAGACGGCTTTTGTAAATATTCAGTGTGCCTTCAGGGAGCAGTTACAATTCTGTCTCTGGTATGCTCTCTGTATGTCTGTCACGTTCAGTTTGTTAATGATGGCGAGTGTCATTAATGACTTCTGCTATCTGCTTTTGTTATCAGTTCCTGAGAGCGGTGTGTGAAATTTTCCCACGAGAGTTTGCATTTTGACTTTTTGCTTGTTCTGTCGATCTGTGCCGTTTCCTCTGTGACTCCATTAGTGAACACGCGTGGATGTAAAATTGTCGCTTCGGGACGCCGGGGTGGCTCAGTCGGTTGAACGTCTGACTTTGGCTCAGGTCAAGGTCTCACAGTTCATGGGTTTGAGCCCTGCATCGAGCTCTGTGCTGACAACTCGGAGCCTGGAACCTGCTTTGGATTCTGTGTCTCCCTCTCTCTCTCTGCCCCTCTGCCACTTGCGCGCGCTCGCTCTCTCTCTCTCTCTCAAAAATAAATAAACATTAAAAAAATTTCAGTGCTTCTGTAAGCTTGTGTTTTAGATGTCTCTCCAGTAGTGGACAGTTAGATTTTTTGGTTGTCGCTATGGGTCTTTTAACCCAATTTAAAAGGAGACCTTTTTTTTTTTTTTTTTTTTTTTTGGTTACATCTTGGCCCTTTCACCTATTTACAATCTTGCCTTCACTTAGATTTTGACCTGATGATTTCTTACTTTCTAGTCAATTCTTCAAGGTTCTTAAGGCAATTAACATACAATTTTATGCAGCATTTGTGGTTATTTTTAGTGTGATGGCTGGCACGCTGGACGGCCACATGCCTAAAATGGAAATGGAAGTTCCAACTGCTTCTTACGCATGTTTTAGCAAATCTGTTTCCGATTCTACTTCATCCCCGTAGACACCGAGTTCTGGGGCCTTCCGCGGGCAGTGGGGCGCACGTGGGTTTTTATGGCTCCAGTTTTCCCCTGGAGGTCGGTCCATACCTCTGCCTGCAGGGCTGCTACCGCCTCACACTCCCGGCTTCTGTTTTGTTCAAACTGTTTATTCTCCCATTTGCCGCATCCTTGTAGATGCGTGTGTTGAAAAAACTGAATCCTTCTGCTGTGGTTTTAGTGAGAATTTAAGAGGCATCAGAGGCTCCCTGTCTGGAACTGCCATGTTTCACTGGACATTCAAAGTGCATGTGGTTCAGCGGCACCTGGTGGCTCAGTCTGTTGAGCGTGTGACTCTTGATTTCATCTCAGGTCATGATCTCGAGGTTCGTGAGATCGAGCCCCATGTCGGGATCTGCGCTGACAGCATGGAGCCTGCTTGGGATTCATTCTCTCCCTCTCTCTCTCTCTCTCTCTCTCTCTCTCTCTAAGTAAATAAATAAACATTAAAAAAAAAAAAAAGAAGTATCAGGGCACCTGGGGGGCTCAGTCGGTGAAGCGTCCGACTTCAGCCCAGGTCACGATCTCGCAGTCTGTGAGTTCGAGCCCCGCATCGGGCTCTGTGCTGACGGCTCGGGGCCTGGAGCTGCTTCGGACTCAGTGTCTCCCTCTCTCTCTGCCCCTCCCCCACTCGTGCTCTGTCTCTCTCTATCAAAAATAAAATGTAAAAAAAAATTTTTAAAAAGAAGTGTATGTGGTTTAATGTCATCTTAAATTTTTTTTTTTTCAACGTTTATTTATTTTTGGGACAGAGAGAGACAGAGCATGAACGGGGGAGGGACAGAGAGAGAGGGAGACACAGAATCGGAAACAGGCTCCAGGCTCTGAGCCATCAGCCCAGAGCCCGACGCGGGGCTCGAACTCACGGACCGTGAGATCGTGACCTGGCTGAAGTCGGACGCTTAACCGACTGCGCCACCCAGGCGCCCCTAATGTCATCTTAAATGGAACTGTGTGTGTGATGATCCACCTCGTATCAGGCTGCCGTCCGTCCGGGGGACAACTGAGCTGCGCTGTGATGAGCACGTGGAGTTCATGAGCGCGAGCAGAACAGACTCGGCCACTTTGTAAATATGTTCTAAAAGCTCTGCCATTCACAGATGGGGGGGGGGGAGGTTAATAGGTTTTCTCCAGTGGGAGGAATATTGTTGGCATTTGACAAGATGCCTTGAAATTTTGCCTCTCAGAACCGTAATGCGTGATTGTTTCTTTGCAGCATTTTTTAAAAGGAATCACTGGCCTTGACTTATTATTGATTCATCCAGGAAACATTATTAGGCTTTGAAAATATTTTTCAGTCAATTATTCCGAAGCAATTATCAAGTGAAACATGAAAGACAAATTCATCTACGATTGTAGCATCTCCTGCATAATATCAACATTCCGCACAGAGTTCTGGGCAGGCAGGCTCCTAAGGTCCCTCACATAACTTAAAGCGTGAGGGATGTTCTGAAATTCCTTAAGGGTTGCTTCTGACCTGCCCCGTAACACGTGACATGCTATATGGCACGCACATCCCGAATGTTCATTGGGGTGAGGTTTGATCATCACGTGTGCAACCACCGCGAGAAATGATGCGGAACATCCCCCACCCCACTGTGCCCCTCGCGCCCCTCCCACTCCTTGCCTTTGACCCCAGATCCGCAGCCGCCGGCAGGTAGTTTTGCCTGAACCGGGGTTTCCCGGTTCTCCTCCGTGCGTGGCTTCCTTCACCTCCGGCGAGGCTCCTGAGACACGCTCGTGCGCGTCCGTTCGGTTCCTTCTCGTTCCCGAGCAGCAGCACGTGCTCACGACGACGGGCGCTTGGGTTGTTTTCCGGCTGGGGGCCCTCTGGGTAAACACTCGTGTGCAAGGTCGTTTGAGGGATGTGTTCTGGTTTCTCCCGGGCACGTCCTGGAGGAGGATTTCCGGGTCACGTGCTGGGCCAGTGTTTGCATTTTTGATTTGGGGCGTTCTCACAGGTGTGCAGCAGTGTCTCATGACGGTTTTGCCTCACGTTTCCCCGGGGACTAATGCTGCTGCGCGAAGTGTCACGAGCTCGTTGGCCATTTGTGTATCTCCTCTTGCCATGTCTGTTCTAAAATTCCTGCCCCTTTTCAGTCGGAGTTTGGACTTTATGTTGTTGATGTTTCGGGGCTCTTTATATATTCTGGATATACGACTGTTGTCGGATTTCTCTGCTGCAAATATTTTCTCCTAGTCTGGGCTTGTCCATTTTCTTTTCTTCTGTTTTACAAAAGTTTATTTATTTATTTTGAGAGGGAGAGAGAGAGAGAGAGAGAGAGGGAGCGTGCGCAGGGGAGGGACAGAGAGAGAGGGAAGGAGGGAGAATCCTTAGCAGGCTCTGCACTGTCACCACAGAGCCCGTCATGGGGCTTGAGCCCACGAACCATGAGATCATAACCTGAGCCAAAATCAAGAGTTGGGTGCTAAACTGACTGGGCCACCCAGGTGCCCCTCATCCATTTTCTTAATGTCTTTTTGCAAGAGAAATTGTTAATGCGTATGAAATCCAATATGTATGTTTTTTAACTATGATCCTATTCATCTATACCTGTTACAATTTTTTTCGTAGCTAATTTCTGCTTCCCAAGATGGAAGAAGACGCTAACCGGTTCCCTAAGAAGGAGCTTTTGGACAATGTCCCGATTGTGGAAGATGGTAATAAAAGTCTTTTCACAGATAACAGGTGTTTTGGCAACAATGAAGATAAATGATGTGCTTTATGGTTTCCCTGAATTCCCTTTCTTTAGAAAGACTGTATCTTTTAGGCTTATTTTTTTCCCTCAAAGTTTATATCATTCTGTCTTTAGTTGAAAAAAAAAGATAAATTATGGCCGAGATTCTTGAAAGCGACAGAGTGTAGTTTTCTCGTTTCCAGCATCTCTATTGAGAAATAGGATGCCGTTTTTATCCCTTTGATTATGACCTGTTTTGGTTTTCTTTCCCTGGAAGTTTATAGATTTCAAAATAATCCGACAATCCAAGATAGGCCTTGATTTGGGCTAGGGCTGGACACCAGGCAAGACAGTCAAACCTGGACTAGTTTCCTTGGTTCTCCGTCTAACTGCAGCGCGGCTCGTTTCTCAGTTTCTGAGCTGTGGTGAGGTGAGGTGAGGTGAGGTGAAGCGTGAGGTGAGGTGTGGTGAGGTAGGTGGGGTGAGGAACTGTGAGGTGAGGTGTGGTGAGGTGAGCTGAGGTAAGTTGCCGTTAGGTGTTGTGGTTAGATGAGGTGAGGTGTGGTGAGGTGAGCTGAGGAGTTGTAAGGTGAGGTGATGTGTGGTGAGCTGAGGTGAGGTGAGGTGTGGTGAGGCCTGGTGAGGGGAGGTACAATGAGGTGAGGGGAGGTGTGGTGAGGTTTGTGTGTTGTGAGGTTTGTGAGGTTGGTGTGGTGAGGTGAGTGAAATATAGTGAGGTGAGTGTGGTTGGGTAAGGTGGGGTGAGGAGTTGTGAAGTAAGGTACAGTGAGGTGAGGTGAGGGGTGGTGAGGTACGAGATTGGTGAGGTAGGGTTTGATGAGGTGAGGTGAGGGGTGGTGAGGTGAGGAGAGGCGAGGTGCTTTGAGGTGAAGTGTGGTGAGGTGAGCTGTGGTGAAGTGTTGCAAGGAGAAGTGAGGTGTGATGTGCGTATGGTTAGGCAGGGTCAGGTGAAGAATTGTAATACGGGGTGCGGTGAGGTATGGTACAGGGAGGTGAGGTGACATGAGGCGTGATGACGTGAGGTATGCTGAGTCGAGGGTTGGTTAGGTAGGTGGGGTGAGGAACTGTGAGGTGAGGTAAGTTGTGGTCAGGTGTTGTGGTTAGATAGGTATGGTGTGGTGAGAGGTCAGGGAGGTAAGGTTTGATGAGGTGAGGTTGGGGAGAGGTGAGAAGAGGTGAGGTATGGCAAGGTGAGCAGAAGTGAGGTGAGGTGCTTTGAGGTGAGGTGAGCTGTGGTGAAGTGTTGTAAGAAGTGAGGTGTGGCGAGGTGGCGAGGTAAGTCGGATGCTTAGCCGACCGGGCCACCCAGGGGCCCCTCTGCCCTGTTCATTTTGATGCTCAATTTGTTCTAAATTTGGCCAGTAGGGCCCTTCCCACTTCTGTGTCCTCTCAAAATTCTTTAAGCACGACTGAGCCACCCAGACACCCGTATGTCAGTCACATGTTTTAATATCGAGTGTATTAAAAATTAAAGCTGAAAAACTTTTCATATGTATTCAGTGCAAATAGCAAAACCGAACCTGTCGTATGTAACGAAAAGGGTCTGGTTTGTCAGAAGACAGCTGGATTCCCGTTCGGTCGTGTTAGTCTGTTGTGACACGAGACGTCACGTGGACTTTGGGAAACTCCATTCTACACTTGTGAAATGAGAGTGAGAGGACAAATGACGTTTTAGTACTACTAGCAAAATAGTTTGGACTGAAGACGCTCCGAGAGAGTCCTAGGCACTCCCACCAGGGTTCCCCGGGCCGCGCTTTGACAACCGTTGCTCTAAGGCCATCAGCATCGCGCCTGCAGATGTGAGCTTGTCTAGGTTCGTCCCAGTGCTTCAGACTTGAACGTCTGCATCTACTTTGTGTTTTTTCTCTTGCCTGGATTTCTAGAAAGAGATGAACTAGAGGCTCCAGAGTTCCAGGTTGAATTTCTGCCTCCGGCAGCTGAGAAGGGCACCGACTCGGGAGGCCGCCGGTAACTACTCTGGGCGGGCCCCTTGCTCCCCGCACCCCAGCCTGGGCACCCTCGGCGGAAAGGTGGAGCCGGGCGGGTCGAACAGCGCGAGGGCAGCCGCTGTCCTTCCGCATGAAGCCCGGGGAACGCCGATGCTGACCCAAGTGGGAAGAAAACAGCCGCCCCAGCCAGGTTCCAGACTTGCGGCCTGCGGAGGACCTTGGGCCGCCTGGAGACGCTGCAGGAGGAGAAAGAGCTGCTCGTTCAGAAAACCAGGTGGGCTCGACGGCGACGGGGAGGGAGCGGCGGCAGGTGGGCGGGGCGAGCAGGGGGCGGGGCGGCCGTCGTGGGCGGGGCGACCCGTGCTCCGGAGGCTTCGGGCTCTGCCAGGCCTCCGACCCTGATGACCTCGGGGCCGGCCTCGATGGACGGATCTCCCCCTGCCCTCCTGGCCGTCACGTGAGACGTGCAGAGGGTGTCCCCGTTGGTCGTGCGGGGCCCGGGCCTCGCTGGTGGACTGCGTGGGGCTGGGCCTCGGGTCGGCCCGTCCTGCCCCGGGGTCCGCTCCGGCTTGACCCGCGCTAACACTGGTAGCGCATGTTCCCCAAACGTCCGCGAAGAGAAGGTCATACGGGGAAAGTGGAAAACACATGGTCCCCGCTGTGACCCACGTGCCCCTGCCCACCTTCGCCTGTGGGTTCTTTCCCTGTGGGTGCGTGTGCCTGTGATCTCTGTCTGCTGAGTTGTGTGACAGCCGCCTGCAGGCATCACTCCTGCCTACTTGTCCCCGGAGCAAGTAAAAACCTCCTTCCACCGGACCTCCGCACGGTTCCTCCCCTGAGGAAGTGAGCATCTCCCGGCCACGCAACCACGGCGGTTCCCTGCGTGTCCTCCAGGCTGGCTTAGAGCCCGCGCTCTGGGTTTGGTTCTGCTGTCCTCATCACAGGAGCTAGAGTTTTGAATCGGATTCGATCCAGGCCCACACGTTGGTCGCTTGTCCTGTCGGGTCTGGGAGTTCTAGAACGCTGACGAGGTGCTGCAGCGCAGCTGTGTGCCGGGTGTGCGGCCCTCCCAGGCCTCTCCCCGGTGCCCTTACACGCCTGGCCACGTTCACGTGTGCCGGTTCCCGTGAACTCTCATTTGGGCTGAGGTCACACAGGTGGCCCCTCTGAAGGGCTTTCAGGAAACAAGACCCTGATCAGGCAGCTTGATTGTGTGAGAGAAATCCCTGGAAAGATGATGTCACCTCAGCTCCTAACCTGGGCAAGGGGGACAGATGACCGGGGCCCCTGGCCTGGGCAAGAGGACAGATGACTGGGGCCCCTGGCCTGGGTGAGGGGGGACAGATGACCGGGGCCCCTGGCCTGGGCAAGGGGGGACAGATGACCAGGGCCCCTGGCCTGGGCGAGGAGGGACAGATGACCGGGGTCCCTGGCCTGGGCGAGGGGGGACAGGTGACCGGGGCCCCTGGCCTGGGCGAGGGGGGACAGGTGACCGGGGCCCCTGGCCTGGGCGAGGGGGGACAGATGACTGGGGCCCCTGGCCCGGGTGAGGGGGGACTGATGACCGGGGCCCCTGGCCCGGGTGAGGGGGGACTGATGACCGGGTCCCTGGCCCGGGTGAGGGGGGACAGATGACCGGGGCCCCTGGCCTGGGTGAGGGGGGACAGATGACCAGGGCCCCTGGCCTGGGCGAGGGGGACATATAGCCGTGGCCCCTGGCCTGGGTGAGGGGGGACCGATGACCACGACCCCTGCCCTGGACGAGGGGGGACATATAACCGCGGCCCGTGGCCTGGGTGAGGGGGGACCGATGACCGCGACCCCTGCCCTAGACGAGGGGGGACATATAACTGCGCCCCTGGCCTGGGTTAGGGGAGCTGAAGGAAGATGGGTTTCCGTCCGAGGCTCCTGAGGGAGAGCGTGCAGAGAGACTCGATCCCAGAGAACTGCTTATCCGGATTCTGACTTCCCTGCAGAGGAGAGCTGCGTGCTTGCCGCCAGAGGATGGAGC
Source organism: Panthera leo (assembly GCF_018350215.1). NCBI lineage: Eukaryota > Metazoa > Chordata > Mammalia > Carnivora > Felidae > Panthera > Panthera leo. The sequence continues at coordinate 870,469 of NC_056686.1, read as the reverse complement.
TCATCGCCAAGCAGCAGGCGAGCGTGGCGGCCGAGGTGGCTGCAGGGAGAGAGGCCAACAACACGTAGGTCGTGCGCCCCGGGCGCTGAGCGGGGCGGGTAGTGGGGGCCCCCAGTGCCGCAGCAGAAGGCGTCCGGTCACCCGACTCGTCATCTATACTAACACCTGCTGCCTTCAGGTGCACGAGGAAGCAGACTGGCCACCCTCCAGGGTGGGGAACAGACGCACCCCAATACGGAAAGAGACAGGTGGTCACAAGGACAAGAGAGCTGGTGGCCGTGAGGTCAGGAGAGGTGGTCACTTTGAGGCAGGTGGCCAGGGAGGCTTCCTGAGGAGTTGCCTCCAGGCTGGAACCTGAGTGAGAAAAACAACTTGCCTGCAGTGACTAGGAAGGAACATTCTGGCGGTGAGGATGTGCAAAGCCGTAGAAGTGCCCAAAAAGAGAGGCCACTCTGTGGGGACAGGGCAGGGACACCAATGAGCTTAGGGGAAGAAACATCAGGACTGGCTTTGTCTCGATCGACCAGCCAGGTAGTGCCACTACCCAGATGAGGGGACAGGACAGGCAGGGGGTCAGAGGCCTGCACGGCTACCTCACGTGGACACATCTGCTTGGAGCTCCCCGCGCCCGGGGCTGGTATCCACAGGTGAGCCAGGTGGCGTCCATGCACTTCAGGCCCTATCGGTCTCACAGCAGCCCTTTGAGGGACCCAGGGACACTAAGTGAGCTGCCCGGGGTCACGCTGCTGAGCGGGGACACGGTGGGACGTTGGTCCTGGCGCTCTGAGCCAGAATCTGAGTGTAGCTGCCCCACTTGCTGCCAGGAAGGGACGAGCGCCAGGCCCCACTGGCCCCAGGAGGGCAGAGGGCCTCCTGGAGGCTGGAGTCCTGGGGGTCACAGGACAGACAGGACAAGGTGCCAGACAGTTCACCCAGCAGCAGCGTCGTGAGGCCTGCAGCCCAGCCCCCTGCAGGCAGAGACAGGCTCTTTTGTAGGACTTTAAAATCCACCTGATTCTATGGGACACAGCAGGCTGGATGTCGAGAAATGAGGGCCACACCAGCTGCTGGAAACCCACTCCCCAGCCGTACACGTGTGGGGTCCTGATCCGTGGTATGCACACACCGGCCCTGAGGTCTCTGTCACCCAAGGCTATTTCCACACAGCCCCACTGGCCACCCCGTGATCATCTGTGATAATCTGTGATTATCTCAGAACGTGCCTGAGCGGTCGGGTGCCTGGGCGGTGCACTGAGCCGGCCACAGCCCGGGACAGAAGAGGGTGCAGAGTGGACTCCCTACCTAGAGTCTCCCAGGGGCGTTTTGGCCGCCTGACTGCTTCCAGTCGGGCGAGTGTGCAGGATCCTTCCCTGATCTGAATGGGCCCGCAACTCGGACAGGCTGGAACCAGGGGATCCGGCTCCCTGACCCCGGGAGGGAAGTGGGCACTGGTGTGGCCAGGGCAGGTGCTCTAGCGGGTTCTGTGCCTGGCCAAGCAGCCAGAAGTAGGCACGGGGCAGCTGTTCTTGAAGGCCTTCCCCGCTGGCCGGTGTAGACAGATTTCTCTCTTGAAAATGAAGAGGCCAGCTGAAGGCCTCAGTGGGATAGTGGCCACCGGGGGCTTTCTCTGGGAGCCAGGCTGACGCCACCTCCCCGCCCCCCCACTCCCCTGCCCCCCTGCCCCTCTGCCCCCGTGCCTCAGCAGTGCCTCCGTGGGCCGCCTCCAGGCGGTGTCCAGACGCCTGTGCACGGAGCTGGACGACGAGAGAGCCCTGCAGTCCCAGCTCAGAGCCGCGTTGCTGAAGAGCGAGTGAGTTGGGGGCGGAGGGGGGCTCCCTGCGCACAGGCAGGACGCGGCCCGCGTGGTTTGCGTGCGACTTTTAAGCTGCCTAGGAGTGGGAACGGAGCCCGTTAAATGAAATCATTGAAAGGATAAGACTTCACGTTTTTTGAAATGTTTCCCACTTTCTCCATGTTTGTTTGCGTTTCTGAGAACTATGACACCTGCTTCTTTTCCTTTCCCCTCTTTCCTGCTTCCTGCTTCCGGAGAACCACCAGCACCGTGTTTAAACAGTGTTTCACTGTTTCACAACCTTTCTAGAAGCAACCCCCAGCAAAGACACTGGTGCTTGGGTTTGGGTCGTAAACAGCAGCATTGCCTCTAGCTAGCTGCCGCAAGAAAGGGGGTTTAGGAGGGGATCAGATTCCTGGCGTCCCTCGTGCCCTGCTTCCCCCCCCCCCAGCGGCCCCCTCCCCCAGACGCTGGCCGGGCAGCCTCTGGGAAACGTGCAGGAAGGCACAGAGGGCCAGGACAGGGCATTGGCGGCAGGCCACCCGCTGCTGGAAAAACCACAGCTGTCCCCTGCCCCTCCCGACCACAGGGACTCTCGGGGAGCGGGGGGTGGGGACAGGAATCCATCTCTAACCCAGCCCTCCTTTAAGTTAGGCACAGTCCAGCCCTGGGTCCTGTGGTGCTTTAGCATAATCTAGTGGGGAGGCAGGAGGACAGAGAGGTGGCCGGGATGGTAGGGCCGTCTGTGAGTGAGCGTGGGAGGACGATGGACGTTTATGTGGCCCTTGTTTGACGGCGCAAAACACCCCGAGCCCCCTTGGCCCCAGCCGTCCTAGTGACATCCTTTACGGCAAGAGGGTCCCACTTGGGGGTTGCAGGGGGTTATCCCGTCTCCAGCCGGGAAGACCCCTCACCCTTCCATGACACTCGTGGCCTCCACATTTTGAAGATTATGGGCCAGTGAAGGCCCCTTAAGTTGTCTTTGCGTGATGCTTCCTTGTGACTGTTGGCTGGAATACCCCCGAGTGACGCCATGTCCTTCTGGGGGGGCCTCTCAACGAGGCGCATGATGGCGACCCGTCCCGTTTCCGGTGGGGGGACTTTGGTGGCTGGGTCGAGGTGGTGCCTGCCGGGGTTCTCCACGCAGCGCGACACCTTTGGAAATGAATCCGTAACGTGTGGTGGACGCTCAGAGGCTCTGGGATCCTGTCCTCGCCCCCTTGCGGGCGCTGGTGTCTGAATTGAGTGGTGTTTCTTGCCTGCACCAATCATGATGGCGATGGCGATGGCGATGACGGCCCCCAAAGACGCTCTAAGTCCGCGCTCCTTCCGCGGCCGCGGGCCGGCCTTCTGGTGTGAAGAACAGCGTCTCTTCTCCACATCCGTTTGCTTATCGGCGTAGACTCTGATTTCTGTTTTAGTCAGCGGCATACGGTCACTTCCGTCATTATTCGCCTTGACCCTCCGGTCCTCCCAAGTCGGTGAGCGGGCCTCTTTCAAGCTGGCTCCTAGGCCCTTTGACACGTCCCTGTCCCTGACACTCTTGGAGTGCTCTCGGGCACCAGGACACGTTCCACGCCCCCCGATTCATCCTCCCGCCCCAGCTCTGGACTCAGCCTGGTTTGTAACTGAGGAGTGGGGTTTGGAGGTCTAGAGCTGGGCACCGCTGATGCCCGTGGCCGCGAGGACCTTGCTGCTCCCAGGCCCTTGCGGCAGGCGGGGACAGCAAACCCGTGCACGTCTGTGTGTGTCCCTGTCTTGAAACCAGCTCCAACAGAACTGCAGGCTCGTCCCCACCCTCCCCCGCCGTGTCTGCACCTCCTTCCTGTGGCAGTGACCAGCCTGCCTGTCGCTACCCTCAACGTTTTCACTGGTTTCCCCGGTCCCCACGTGTAGCCAGTCGCCGACCCTTCCAGCGATCGCCCTGGGACCCTCCTCCTGCGGCCTGACCCCAGCAGCCTGCCCGCCGGCCGCTGCTCACGTGGGCCTGGCTGCTGCCGGACTGTCATTTGCTGCCTTGTTAATCAGCTTTCCCTGAGTCTAATTTACACACGAGAAAATGTATCCCAGACCTTCCCTTGTGCCTCTCCTCAGTCAGCAGCCCTGCCCCAGGGGACCACTGGGGACCGCTGACACACTGTGTCCCTTCCTATTAAATGTGTTCAGTGTGCCGGGGCACCTGGTGGCTCAGTTGGTGGAGTGACTGACTTAATTTCTGCTCAGGTCATGATCTCATGGTTCGTGAGTCTGAGCCCCGCATCGGGCTCTGCATTGACAGCGTGGAGCCTGCTGGGGATTCTCTCTGCCCCTCTCCTGCTTGCGTTCTGTCTCTCTCTCAAAAATAAATAAACATTTTAAAAACATGTTTTAAATGTGCAGAACCATACCTGTTTACCCGGCACCTGGTTTCTCCAGTCCACACAACGGCTCCCAGTTGCATCTGTGGTCTTGTGTGGAGCGGAAGTCCGGGTGCATCCGAGTTTTTTGTAATTATTTTATTTTAGAGAGAGAGCAAGCAAGCAGGAGAGGGGGGCAGAGGGAGAGAGAGTATCTTTGGCAGGTTCCACACTCAGCACGGAACCCGACATGAGCCTCGACCCCCGCAGCCCTGAGATGACCTGAGCCACCCAGGCGCCCCCACATCCACATTTTTACGTAGCAGGAGTCTGGGCGTGTCTGCGGTTTTTTTTTTTTTAATGTTTTTATTTATTTTTGAGAGAGAGATAGAGTGTGAGTGGGTGAGGGGCAGAGACAGAGGAAGACACAGAATCCGAAGCAGCTCCAGGCTCTGAGCCGTCAGCACAGAGCCCGACGTGGGGCTCGAACTCACGGACTGTGAGATGATGACCTGAGCTGAAGTCGGGACGCTTCACCGACTGAGCCACCCACGTGCCCCGCGTCTGCGTTTTTATGTAGCGGGAGTCCCAGGTGCATCCAGGGTTTAACACGGCAAGCATCATTACCCCCCCGTCCCTGGATGGCCGGGAACCTAGGAGCAGCGTAGCTGGGGTTCTGGCTCGAGATCTCCCGGGAGGTTACGGTTGAGATGTCAGTCAAGACGGCATCGTGTGGAGGTTCGCTGGGTTGGACGGAGGATCAGCTTCCAAGCTCGCTCAGATCGACCCCCCGCAGGCCTCTCCTGGGGCTGCTGACAAGGGACACTGAGCCCCCAGGGGTGAGCAAAAGCCCCAGTGTCCTCTCGGAAGTGACATCCCATCACCTCTGCCGCATTTGGATCAACCCTGAGACCTGGTGGGCGCGGCCTGCTCCACGGCGTGCGTGCAGGAGGCGGGGTCGTGGGCTGTCATCCTGAGGACTGGCCGCCTCATACTGAGTCTCACATAGGCCCTTCCCCCAGCAAAACCGGCTGCTGTGCGCGGCGCCTGGGGGGGGGGGGCGGTACACTGAGTGTTCCTCGCGCCTCTGCACTTCCGCTGTAAAATGTCATCGTGTGGACGTCACGGCAACGCAAGATGAGCTGAGTGACTCTAGCCCCGCAGAGAATCGCAGCAGGTGACAAGAGCACGGGTGGAGAAGGAAGCCCTGTGCGCAGAGGAAGTGACCATTCCCAGGAGCACAGATCGCCGCGCCCGCCTGGGTCCTGAGGGGCGCGTGTGCCCTAGTGGGGCGCGGCCTGCTGTCTGCTGCGGGCGGACAGGGCGCTCAGCGGATTGAGGCCAGCGCAGCCCTGGAGCGGGCGGGTCCGCGTGGCTGGCCCATCGGCCTCATCGACAGGAGCCTTCTCTCAAGTGGGGTCCTGACGTCCTCATGCTCTGGGCCCATCCCGGGAAGTCCCGCCACCAGCCTCTGGGCCACCAGCCACACCACGAGCGCCGCCGCGGGGTCTCCGCGGATCTGTGCCTCCACAAGCGGTGCCCCCGGACGCACATTCTTGGGACTCTGCTCTCAGGGATGACGCGCCTTCAGGCCCTCCTGTGTCGCTGCCGACCACACGCTGGGCAGAAGCCCCCTTCAGCCAGGGACTCCGAGGAGGTGGAGGGGTGGGCAGGCGAGGCGGGCCCCTCCAGGGGGCTCGTGTGCACTGGGGTGCAGGCGGGACGCATGAATCTGTGGCTCCGTGGCTCAGGTAGTGCCGCTCACTCATTCAACAAACGGTAGTTGAGGACCTGCGGTAGGCCACACTCCGTTCGAAGCATTTAGGGCTCGCCGGTGAATAGAACAAGTGAAAAGCCGTGTCCGGGGAGCCTCTGTCTTCGTGGTAACGGGAGGCAGACGATCAGCCAAACGTGAAGTTCGGGACGGGTGGCCCGTGTCACGCGGTCCCTGCGTCCCTGGACTCGAGCTTCTGTCCCACCTGGGTCCAGCAGCAAGGCCAAAGGCCACGGGCAGCCTCGCACCGCAGGCTCCGTGCAGGGGCCCGGCCACGCCCGGGGCAGGGTGTCTGCCGCAGGGGCCCGGCCGAGAGCCTTTGCTGACCTTCCTTCCGGCGCTGCGGCAGGCGGCACACGCGGACCTCACGTCCCCGAAGGTGATGCCCACACAGATCTCACTGGGCTAAAACCAAGGGGCTGGCAGGACTGCCTTCTTTTCTAGGGAGAACCTCTTTCCGGCGTCGTCCAGCCCCCAGACGTGCCCTCCTTCCTGGGCCCACGCCCCTGCCCCATCCTCTAGGCCAGCAGCACCTCTGTGCCTCTGATCTTCCTTCCACCGTCACCTTCTCTTTATTCAGAGAAAGTGGGACTTCAGTCAAATCGCCATCTTTTTCAGGCCTGGGGGCCAGCAATCCATCAGCCACGGTCAGACGTTCCCGCCGCCTGTCCGCGCCCAGACACCCCTCCTGTAGGTCACACAGGGTGCTCATATGGCAGCAGCCCACTTCCCCTCCGTGTCCTGTGCTGCCCCCCCCCCCCGGCCCTGTCTCTCGCTGCCGTGCCACAGGGAGCCTCTTTCAAAGGCGGCATCTCCCACCTGTGTCCCCGGCCTATTTCAGAGTGCCACACCGGTCCTCGGGCCAGCCGTGGACACCCTGCGGCTGCAGGCCCAGAGGGCTTCCAGGAGGAGGAGCCGCCCTTGACTGGTGGTCGTCAGAACTGCGTGGCCAGGCCCTCCCGGACCCCCTGGAATGGACGCTCCTCAGAGGGTGTGGCCTTTGCCGACACAAACAAAAGTGCCTCTTGTTTGAAGGAGCGCCATGTGGCACATTGCGATCCAGAAGGGACAGCTTGAGGACGTCCGATCGTCTGCCCAAGAGGAGGAAGCGGCTGCCAGGAAGGGCCTCCGGGTGCACGCGGCCGAGCAGCTGCACCGCGAGGAGGAGGCCCTGAAGAAGGCCGAGAGGAACCGGCTGCTGAGGGTCAGGTGGGTGGCCAGGACCTGCCGGGGGGCCTCAGCCCTTCCCCAGAGCCAGCTCCTCTGTGGCCCCGCCTGAGCCCCTGGCCAGAGTCCTGACCCCGCGGGTCCCCGGGCGCAGCCCCTGCCCAGGGCCTCCTGTTTGGCCAGGCTGCTGAGCAGGGCAGAACAGCGCCCAGAGGTGCGTCACAGGCCCGCTCCCGCTCCCCTGGTGCGGTCCCCATCTCCTTCCCTCCCAGTCCTCGTCCGGGGTCCTCCCCACCCCTCCCCCTGCTCACCCCATCCGGCCCGTTGCCAGCTTTCCCTGCCGCTTCTATGGGAGCCAAGCCCCTGGACACCGGCAGCGCTCTCGCCCTGGGCACAGGTGCCGCCGGCCTGGCTCTCAGGGTCACCTGTTCCCTCAAGAGCCGGTGCTCCATGAGTTTCCGTTCCCACTGTCCCCCGCCACCGCAGGAAGGCCATGCACCTGCAGAAGGAGCACAGGCTCAGGCACCAGAAGCTGGTGGAAGATGCCAAGAAGAATCACAAGATCGCGGTGAAGTTCCTGAAGGCTTCCCTGGGAAGGTAGCGTCCTCAGACTCCCCCCCATTGATACCCTGGAGGAGAAATATAAGAAATACAAGAATCTTGTTTTTGTTTTACTGTCCCCGATTTTATTATTAAATCATTACCCTACTGTCAGAACATAATAAAGCTGTATTTTTAGTTTCGAGCTGACTTCCTGCTTGTGTTCAGAAAAGGACCTGCGGTGAGTTGCCAGGGGCCTGTCCAGAGAAGCCTGTTTCAGTGTTCCCTAGAAATTGACGTTCAACATAACGCTTTCCATGTGTCTTTAATGTGGTCACGTTTAATTATTTCCTTGACGGACGTGACCACCGTGCAGTTCTGTAACCGCAAGTCAACGTGCCCCGGTACCTGTGGTTAAAAAACGTGCCTTCTTCCAGAATCCGCGAGCAGGAGAGGGAGAAGGAGATGGGGTCCCAGGAGCACATGAAGAGGCGCATGGACGCCGTGCTGGCTTTGAAGAACAGTATCAGTGCCAACAGGGTAGGCGACCTGTGTCCACCCTTGCCCTCGGGGCACATCGCACTCCAGGAGGGACAGCTTGACACGCTCGGGGCCCCACGCAGTCCTACAGGAGCCCTCCAGGCAGGCGTGTTTCGTTCCAGGCGGGGGTCCACACCTCGACCCCTCAGCCTGCCCTGCCCTGTCATCTGGCTTCCCTGCCCCTTGGGACGGGAGTCCCGTGTCCTCAGACTCGCCACTCAGTCGCTTCCTGGGGGTTACAGAGCCTCCCCCCACAGGTCTGTTGCCCCTGGGCCCGTGCTGGCACTAGCCAGGTGCCCCGCCGGGCAGGAAGAAATCAGCGCAGGCCTGTCCTCCTGGGGCCTGGTCCACGGGAGGAGCCATGGCAGGTCTCCAGGGGGACCGGGGCGCAGCGAGGCCATGTGCAGGGGTCCAGGGTCCTGTTGGAGGAAGTGATATCCCCCTGGGGCCCAAGGGTGTGGCAGTTAGGCCTGGAGAGTGGAGAGGGGAACAGCATTTGCAAAGGCTCAGAGGCAAGAGCGAGCAGGCCTCCTGGAGGGGAGCCCAGCATGGCAAGGGGGCAGAGGCGAGGCACCAGGCCTGCAGCGCTGTGGACGACAGCCAGCTGGGGGGGCGGGAAGCCCCTGAGGATTTTAAGGACAGGTGGTTGGTGGATGGGCGGGACCAGGCAAGGGTGGGGCTCTGCAAACCTGTGCTCCGGCATCTCAGGGCTGAGTTAACGTCACCGGCTCAACAGAGAGCTGCCGTGTGTATGTGTGTGTGTGTGTGCGCGCACATGTGTGCACACGCATGTGCATGTGCCAGTGGTATACCCTCACTTTTCTCTGTTCCCAAGGAAACACTCCGGAAATTTCAAGCATGGGGCCAGGCCAAGGCAGAGCTGGCTGAGCAGAAGGCCCGGGCCCAGAAGGAGATGATTCTGGCCCAAGGTGGGGACGCTTTCAGACACCTTTTCCATCAACGCCAGCGCCAGGAGCTGGAAGCCCAGAACCGGTGAGTGCGAGGTGGCTTCCTGGGGGAGGTGCCCGCCTGGGCCGAGGGAGGCCTGTCCCTCACAATTAGCCAAGCTGCTTTCCTCCCTGGGCTTCTCCCCAGATGGGGGCTCCAGCCCTCCCTCCACACCCTGCTCCTCAGACCCCAACAGGTGAGGCCTCCCGTGGGCCTCAGAGCACAGACCTTTCGACCCCCATCACCTCTAGCGTGGCCCCCCTCAGGCTCCTGGCCTGGCTTCCTGGTTTCTCAGGAGCTGCCCCAAGCCCCCGACGCAGCTCACTCTCTCTGTGTCTCCGGGCTCTCCAGGCCCCTCCGCGGGGGGCCGTGGGGGGTCTGGGCTCACCCTTCACGCCCTCATGGGCTTCGCTTTCCGATTTCCTCCAAAGGGCACCCGGTGCTGCCTTCTCAGTATGCCCTGCACCCTCGTCATTCACCCTGAGAACCCCCCTCAGCCCTGCAAGGTCCCAGTACACAGCTCTCCAGGCCACACTCTGTCCTGCCTCCCGCCCCCACACCCCCCGCAGGCGTGGGCTTCCTGAGATCCAGAGGTCCGCCTTCTGGCCCTGCCCACCTCCTGAAGGGCACATCCCTTCTCCCCCCCCACCACCACACCCCCTTCACAGGCACGATTGGTGCGTACCCGGCTGTGGCCTCCTGGTCCTCTCCCTGGGGACAGCATCTCCTGCCAGGGAGTCACAGTGCTCTGGCTGTCACCACAGGAGCTGTGCCATCAGTCGTCCTGCTAGGGGCTCCCAGGGGCGGCTCCACCCGTGCCTCCGTCTGGCGCAGGCCGGGCACGTAGGAAGAGCCAGGGACAGCGTTGGAATGAGTGAAGAAATGAATGAGTGAAGGAATGAATGAGCACGTGAGTGAATGGCCTCGAGCCCTAGTGAGGCCGTGGTTTGTGCCTCGCTGGAGTGCCCGGCTGCCAGCCTGGAAACCTGGAGTAAAAGGCACGTCCTGTGGGGTCAGGTTTGCTGTGGGGCCCGGGCGGGGCAGGAATCTCAAGGCCCGGGTCTCCGGCCTGGCAGCCTTCCTGGGCCTCATCTGTCTGCTCCCTTGGGAGCCAGGGGGCCCGGCCAGAATCAGCTCCCGGCAGCCCTGAGCCCAGCGGGGCGGCACCTCCCGAGGGAGGGGCCCCAAAGGCAGCTCGCAGCTCACCTCCCCTGGTTCCACACGGCGTTTTCCCACAGCGCCTTCGAGGAGCAGCAGAAGCTCAGAAAGCAGGAGATCATAGGTCGGATTCTGAAAGAAGAGGCTGCGGAAGAAACCAGGAGGAAGAGGCAGTCTTCTCCCACCAGAGCCACGGGCCGGCTGACCCTGAGAGATGAGACGTGGGGCTACGTCGCGGACGTCTGCGAGGACAGGGGCACGGTGGCCCTTCCCCGCAACCTGCTGGTGAGCCAGAGGCCCCTGTCTGGTCACAAGTCCCCGGGGACGTGGTTGGGCCTCGAGACATTGTGTGACCATCCCCGGCTAAGACCCCTCAGCCGAAACCGTGTGGCCTGCACCAGGCTGTCTTCCGGCCTCCCTGCTCCCCGGGGGCCCCGCGGGGGGGACGCGCTCGGGCCTCCCCACGGCTCCTCTCTGCGGCACGCAAGATGGCGGGCCACACGGCGTCCACCTGGGAGCTGTCCTTTCCCAGGTGACGGCGCAGGTACAAGGGGCCGAGACCCAGGTCTCTGGTGGCTCATCCGCCGCAGGATCCGCCTCTGCGGACTCCACTGCAGGTGCGGAAGCCCGTAGCGTCCTCTGCAACAAGAGTGGCTCAGGCCGCCTTACCTGTCCCTAGACAAAAAGACAGGCAGTGAGCACAGGCCAGTCCCGGGCCACGGGGCTCTCTGTGCACATGCCTGTCACCACCCTGGCACCAGATGCTCTCAACACCCCCCAGAGACCAGCCGCTTCCACGTCCTGTACCCCCTCGCCGCTCACGCGTCATCCTCCTGAGGGCCGGCTCCAGGCCAGCACCCCCACCCCACCCCCGGGGCTGGTGACCCATACCTGTCTCCAGGAGTGAGGGGCAGGGACATCAGGACCCCTCCTGAGCCCAGTTCAGCACTCCCACTCCTGCCCCGTGCGCCTCGAAACCTGAAGGTGCGGGTCGCCGGCTCCCCGGGGCCTCTGCGGGCTCTTCACTCTGTTCCCAGGCGCGTTTTCGGTCTCTGCCCGGTCCCTGCCCGCCACTGTGGAGTCTACCCCTCTGGGCCGTCACCCCTGCCGCCTCCTCCCTGGCCTGCCCAGCCGCCTGCCCTGCCGTCCACACTAGGTGTCCTGTGTTTCTCCGTGTCAGCACCCAGTCTGCTTCCCCGGGAGGTCTCCACACATCGCAGCCACATCCCCCTCCGTCTACGGCTGATGCTCCCTAGAGGGAGGCCCCACGCCGTCCCCTCTGAAGCCCAGTCCCAGAACCCGTGTCCTCCGGAGGGAAGGCTTTTCCAGGGCGTGGTTTATCTAAGCAAAAATTAGAAATAACACGAAACTGAGGATGGTGAAGAAGATTGTAGCAGGCCCGTAAATCCATGTTCTGTGGACTCTTTTGTGAGTATTGGAGAAAGATATGTAATGATGTGTCTGAAGTTACTTATATTTGAAATGGGAAAGGGTTACGAAACAGACCGTGTTCTAGTCTCCAGGTAAAGAGGAAAAGAACCCGTAGAAGAGCCAGGTTGTCCGTAGCCATGTGCCCGAGGGTCTTGTGATGGCGGCTATGTTCTTCTCTCGCTGATCTGTAGAGTCCCTTGTCTTCTGTGATTAGCTATGAATTTCTCTCCCCAACAGCAGGACAGCGGAGCGGTCTCACCCCCCAGAGCCTCTCAGTTACTGGAAGCCATCTCCTATGAGTGCGTCCAGGGGGACTCGGGGAACATCACCTGGGAACATGACACGCTGGCCGAGCCGGAGATCCCCGGGCTCTGGAAGGAAGACTATAAGCCGAACCAGGTAAGCGCTTCCTGCCCTCAATTCCGAGAAGTTGGACAGCAGCCCCGACGCCGGCTGACCTGGAGTCAAGGCCGCAGACAGAGCCCCTTCCCCACCATGTCCCTCAGGGAGGCACCTTTATTTGTGCTGCCTGAGAAAACATGGCTCCGGTTAAACATTTCAAACCTTTCTCTTGGCCTAATTGAAAAATCTAGAAACCCCCCGCCTCTGCCGTCACTTCCCACAAATCCAACGGGATCCTGGACGTGCCTGCTCGTCCCTCTTTCCTTTTCCTCTGAAGTGAGGACCGCCAGCCTCGCTCAGGCCAGGGCTCTCTAAGTGGCCTGCCGGGCGGTCGCGCTGCCCCTGCCCCGGCCGCTCTGGGCCCTGACGCCGTGCCGCTAACTTCTGCGGCCCCCGGCTGCCCTAGGCCACCTGGAGAGGATCGCCTCGCTGGGCCCGGGCTTGCCCTCGAGCGCGACGCTGTTTCTGTGGAAACCCAGGTGCCCAAAGAGGAGGTGGACAGGAAGCCCGTGGGCGGGACAAAGATGGACAAGGACATCCTGGCGCGCACCATGGAGCAGCTGCGCAGCAGGGTGACCCACAGGCAGGTGGCATCCGGGCACGAGTTCAAAGGTCGCCCCTTCAATAGCAAACCCAAGCTCATCCACTTCAAGGTGAGGAGGGGCTACTCGCCTGGCCTGGTGCTGAGAGTGTTGTGAGGGGTCAGACGCCAGCCCCACAAGGGGACCCGGCCCGGGGGACAGCCTCCCTGGAAAGGGACGGTGAGGAGGTCGGTCCTCGCACGTAGTCACAGCCGCCGGACTCTGCAGGGGAGGAGGCTGGCGGGCTCCTGGGATGCCACACGGGCCCTAGTCCTTCAGACGGAGTGGGGTGCCGGCCCCAGAGCCCACACCGTCCGAGGTCCCCAGGAAGCCGTTTCCTGCCCCCGCCGTCCCTACTCTCCATGCGTCCCCAGGGGAGCGCTTCCTGAGTCAGGAAACCGTGGGACTTGTTCCTGGTCTCCTATCAGGACGCTCCTCCGCTCCTCACCGAGACCTTCCTCGTGTGGTCACACGCTGGCCGTCGGGGGGCACACGAGGAGAGGCCGCCGGGCGCTCACACGGCGCCTTCCCCCCGACGGCTTCGAAGGACTCCTCCGACTTTTCCAGGACTTCGACGTCGGCAAAGTGTACAAGAAGAAGATCACGCTGATAAACGCCACCTACACCATCAACCACTGCAAGCTGGTGGGCGTGGAGGAGCACCTCAGGGACTTCGTCCACGTCGAGTGAGAGCCGGCGGGGCGCGGGCGCGGGCGCGGGTGCGCCGTCCTCGGCCTTCACGCCCGCCTGGCGCTCGCTCTGGTGGCCGCTCCGTCTTCTTGTGCTGACGCGGCCCGAGGCCAGCCCAGGTGTGCGTGATGACTCTCCTTCCGGGTCAGTGTCTCGGTGCCCACCCCTCTGGGTGAGACGTCCCTGGCGGTTGTTGGGCCTTCTCTGGGTGAAGGTTCGAGCCGTCCTGCTTCAGGACTGTCCCCTCCCACTGTGTGCGTGTCCCCTGTGTAGCCACGTTTCTCTTTTCCTTCTTTGAAGCCCCGCTGGTGCTCGAGAGGCGGCCCCGTCTACCGTTTTCTTCCTGGCCCCTTTAACGCTTGCTCATGTCCCGCTTTAAGTGTTCCTCATTTTTCTCACGTTCTTGTGTCTCTCGCCGTGTCTGCTGTAGTGTCTCTCTTTTCTCCTGCTCCGTAGCATTTTGCCTTTGGTTTTAAGAAGGTTTCTTCTGGTTCTGCCAGCTTTTTATAGACGGGTCTGCAGGCCCGAGATGGCCCAGGATGGCTTCCCACCGCCCGTCCCCACGGCCTCTCCCTGTGATCCACACTCGCTGACCGTGGGACACACTGTTCTCTTCCGGGGGCTGCTTGTGGCTCAGACGTGGGATCTCTGTTCCCCCTTCTCTCTTTCCGCCAGCTTATCTGCATAGGCGCGTGTGGGCAGAGCGTGGCCAGAAATTCCTGTGTATCACTAACTTATTCTGTCCTGCATTCGTGCTGGAGGCACAGGATTTACTTGTGGTCTGCTAGTTTTTCATGTTGATCTGCGGGTCTCTGGGGGACTTGGGGCCCAGACTCGCGGTATCAGCCCCCCCCCCCCCCGGCGTCCTGAAGCACTCCTCCCCAGGACCGGGCTGGGGTCTGATTGGCGGCTGTCTCCCCCCCACCCCCCCCACCATGGAGTTTATCACCCTCCGTCTGCTGGCTTCTGTGGCTGCTGCTGGGAAGGCCCAGCCCTGGGTCGTTGTCTGGCTTCCCGTGTGGTTGCCTTCAGGCTCCCTTGTCCCTGAGGTCCGGCAGCGCCTCCGCGGTGTGTCAAGTGCGGGTCGATCTGCTTAGACGGTCTTAGGGCTCACTGAGGATTCAGACCTCTGAAAAAGCCTACACGTTTCTCAGCCCCACCCTGTCCTCCACCCCTGAAGTGTGTGCTGCAGTATTTTCTCGAATCCAACACCCCACTGGCCCTTCTCTCTCTGTGTCTCCGAGAGCCTCGTATTTCAGTGGCCATACTTCTCGTTTCTGGAAGCCTGCACTCTGCCTCAGGTCAGCAGCCACCGGACACTGTCTTCTTCCTTTGTCACCTCTGTGATTCTCTATTTCCATCTTTGATAATTTTGTTTGTCTTTAATTTTTTTTACGTTTATTTTTGAGAGACAGAGTGTGAGCAGGGGAGGGGCAGAGAGACAGGGAGACAGAATCCAAAGCAGGCTCCAGGCTCTGAGCTGTCAGCACAGAGCCCGACACAGGGGCTCAAACCCATGGACCGTGAGATCATGACCTGAGCCGAAGTCGGACGCTTAACCGACTGAGCCCCCAGGCACCCCACCATCTCTGATAATTTTAACATGACATCTTTGAAAGTCTCCATTCAACCATTCTCTTATCTGAGGCTCTTGGAGTTTGGCCCTGCCGTCTGCATGTGTGTGGCTGGCTTACACGTGTCCTTTCCAACCTGGGATCCCCGTCTTCTCACCAGGGGGGGCTCCGTCCCCTGGAGTCTCTGTGATATAGTATCCAAAAGCTTCCCTCCCCCCTGGAGAAGTTTTGGATTTCTTCTGCCTGGTATGTGGGGTCATTACCAGGCAGGGGAAAGCAATTACATTAAATTTTTAGCTTGCGTATTTCTAATCCAAGCACCTTAGGTAAAATTCAACCTTGTGAAAACACACCTCAGGTTAGCAATTCTCTGGAAGCTGCTTTTCCTCACCCAGGATCCAGACCAAGACAGACCGACTGCCTTTGAGTCTCCCTGTGAAGCGGGGGCTCTTTTCCTGGCTCCTTCACTGAAAGTGGGGTTCAGAGGGTGCCAGCTGTGTGCAGGGTCCGTGCTAGCTCCCAGCTGGCTCCCAGCCCTCACGCTAGTGTTAAAACACGAGGCCCTTGGTTCCAGACCTGACATCGCATGTCCCCAGGGAACCGCGGCCGCCGCTTGGCCCCTGGCATCCGTTCCCTCTGGGGACGCGCCTCACTCGCCCCTTTACTCACTCCGCACACATTCAGATGTTATTCGAGTGTCTCCTGGGGCCTGGGCACTGGGGCACAACACCCAGGATGGGCGGGGAGGGCTCCAGAAGGCCCACTCGGTGCCTGCTCGGGGCCCTGGCTGTTGGGAGGTTCCAACAGCGCCTCCCCTGTCAATCTGATGTCGAGCCCCATGGATTGTTGTGCCTACAGCTTTGACCCCCCTGGTCCCATGTCAGCCGGGATGTCCTGCGAAGTCCTTGTCACCTTCAAGCCCATGGTGAGCGTCTGTTCCAAAAGCAGATGATGCGCAGGGATTTTTCTCACCCGTCGTGAGTGGGTGGTGGGTAGAACGGGGTCTCTGCAGACACAGATGACGGGGGAAGGACACGAGGGCCTCAGCAGGGTTCACACACGCCCCTGTGCCGCTTTATCTCCAGGCACTTGCGGCACGTACCTGGCATTGGTCACAATTAGGGGCCTGCGCTGAGGGTTCGTAGCCAGCAGGCGGGTCTGTAGGTGCTCTTGGGTCTAAGTGGGGTGTGTTAGAGTGGTCGGACGGGCCCAGGCCCAGCCCGTGGTTGTAGAGACACAGCCCGTGTCCCTGGGCAAAGTTACAAATGTTATGGTGCTTGGGTGTTTTATTTTTTAGATAAACAAGGATCTGGAAGGAAGCGTCTCATTTCTGGCTCAGACGGGTGGATTTTCTGTTCCACTGAAGTGTTCCACGAAGAAGTGTATGGTAGGTCCAGGGACGCCTGAGGTGGGTGGGGCTGCACCGTGCATCCTGGGTCCGGGCCCAGGTCCAAACAGCTCAGGTCAGGCTGGGGCCGGCCCAGGGGTGGATCGGAGCACGCAGGCCGTTCTTGGGGAGGTAAACGCTCACATTGACGCTGGAAAGCGGGATGCCGGGGGGGGGGGGGGGGGGGGGGGGCGTAAATCCCGTGCTGTGCAGAGCCCAGGTCGCAGGAGACCCTCGGGCCCATCTCGGGAGATGCTGGTCCCCTCGGCAGCTCTGGGGTGTCCCCTCGATTTCTCTTTTAAAGCGTGGTCACCAGGCTGTGCGTGACGCCCCCAGAACCGATAACTCAAGTTTGTACCCTTTGACCCCCTTTCCCCATCTCAACCGCCCCCCTGCCTCCTCAACCACCACTCTGCTCTCTGTGTCTATGGGCTTGATTCCACACCTGCGTGAAGCCACACAGGATTTGTCTTTCTCTGTCTGGCTTATCTCACCTAGCCCAGTGCCCTCAAGGTCCATCGGTGCTATTACAAATGGCAAGATTGCCTTTTTTTTTAATTCCACTGTGTGTATGCCCCACCTTCTTCCGTTCGTCCATTGACAGACACTTAGGCTGTCCTCACTGGCTGGTTATTGTAAATAATGTTGCTGTGAATATGAAGGTGCAGACAGTGGGGGTCCCATTAGTGGTTTCGTGTCCTTTGGATGTACTGTCAGAGGTGTGATGGCTGGGTCTAGGGCAGCTCTGTTTTAACTCTGGAGGAGCCTCCACACTGCCCCCGAGTGGCCGCACCAGCGTGCACTCCCCGCAACGGTGCACGGTCCCCCTTTCTCCGCATCCTCGCCGACACCTGTTGTTTCCCGTGTTGTTGACTGAAGCCAGCCTGACAGGTGTGAGGTGGTGGCGCCTTGTGGCTGTGAGTGGTATTTCCCTGATGATCCATGATGTTGAGCATCTTTCCATGTGCCTGTTAGCCATCTGGATGTCTTCTTTGGAGAAATGTCTATTCAGATCCTCTGCCCAGTTTTTTTTTTTTTTAATGTTTATATTTGAGAGAGACAGAGCATGAGCAGGGGAGGGGCAGAGAGAGAGGGAGACACAGAATCCGAAGCAGGCTCCAGGCTCTGAGCTGTCGGCACAGAACCCGATGTGGGGCTTGAACTCATGAACCACGAGATCATGACCTGAGCCAAAGTCGGATGCTTAGCCGACTGAGCCACCCAGGCACCCCTTTAATTTTTTTTCTCTTGAGAGAGAGAGAAACCGAGCATGAGCTGGGGAGAGGCAGAGCAAGAGAAGGACACAGAATCTGAAGCAGGTCCCAAGTTCTGAGCTGTCAGCACACAGCCCGACGTGGGGCTCAAACTCACAAGCTGTGAAATCATGACCTGAGCTGAGGTCGGACACTCAACCAACTGAGCCGCCCAGGTGCCCCTCTCTGCCCGGTTTTAATCACATTGCTTGGTGTTTTGCTATTGAGTTGTGTGAGTTCTTTATACATTTTGAGTTGCAAATATTTTCTCCCGTACCAGAAGTTGCCTTTTCGCCTTATTTGCCTTTGCAGTGCAGAACTGGTTCTTTTTTAAACTTTATAATTAATTTTTAATTTTTACTATTGGAGTGGAGTTGACACGCAGTGTCGCATTCGTGTCAGGCACGCAACAAGTGATTCCACGCCTCCGTCACCTGGTGCTCACTATGGTAAGTGTAGTCACCACCCATTCTTCTTTTGATTAAGAAAATTTCAAACATAAGGAAGAGCAGGAAACACAGCACAGTGAACGCCCGTGTGCTGCCTGGATCCCATCTGTTGGCATTCACCACATTTGCCTCGTCTGTCTGTCTGTCTGTCTGTCTGTCTTGCTGACCCGCTTCCAAGTAGACCAGCGATAGCGTAACACTCAACACCGCACCCTCGCAAAACTTCCACGCGCATCTCGAAGGAGGAGGTTCTGCTACAGAAACCGCCACGTCATTGCCTCTCCCGAGCGAGCAAGTCAGCGCTGACTGCGGCGATGCTGCAGAACAAAACCTCCTACGTCTAGCAGCTTATCGCAGCCACAAGCGTTCTGTCTCACGGCCACAGACACGCCGGCGACTGTGGTTTGGCAGACCCAGGCCGGGCTCGGCCGGGCTCGGCCGGGCGGCTGGCTCCAGGCTGCAGGTGACGGGGCCTCCTGGCGGGAGCCTCTCGCGGACGACGGTCGTCGCCCAGGCAACGAAGGCCAGCCACACGAGCACATTTCACACCACTCTCGTCCCCTGTCCTAACGCTGACTAAAGCAAGTCGCGTGGCAGCGCCCTGCGTCAGGGGAGCAGAGGAGCCCCCCGTCCCGGCCGCACGGGAGGGCGGGCCGAAGGAGGGAATGGATGAGGGGCGACCGCGGTCTGGAATTCTCGCCCGGAACGTGAGCACGCCTAACCAGCGCCCGTTCCCGGTCCACGTTCACGCGCGCCAGCCGCCCCGAGCCGCCTCCCGGGTCTTCTGCTCTGTCAGCCGGGCACCGGCGTGTGACTGCTGTGTTGTTGTAAGCCATTCCCTTTTCTCCCTTCCATCTTTCGTTGTGGCAAAACACACGCGGCACGGAGTGCACCGTCTTGGCCGCGCGAGGGTCCGCGCTTCAGTAGATTAAGTACATTCACAACAGGCAGGCGCCGCCCCCATCCTTTCCGGAACTCTCCCACCTTCCGGAACCCAAGCTCTGTCCTGTGCCGCCCTCTCCGCCCCCGGGCGCCTCCTCCCCACCCTGGTCTCCAGGGATTTGAGAGCTCCAAGTGCCTTACATAAGTGGAATCACGTGGCACTTGTCCTTTGTGAAGGGCTTCTGTGGCTTAGCACGTGTCCTCAGGAGCCATCCGCGCGGCAGCCTCGGCCAGCTTGCTTCCGTCATGTTGCCCCGTGTTTTCACGCGTCCCTCGTTTCCTGTGTGGCTGTCTTCTTTTGTGTTCAGTTGATTTTTTTATAGCGAAACGTTTAAGTTCCTTTCTCATTTCCTTTTGTGTTTGTGCTGTAGCTATTTTCTTTGTGGTTACCAAGGGATTACGTTTAACATCCTGAAGTTAAAGCATTCTGATTTGGATTTATAGCAGCTTAAATTCGGAAGCCTGTGAGACGTCCGCTCCTTTACAGCGCGGTCCCCACCCCCTTCGGCTGTTAATGTCACAGAATCGCATCTTTGTGACCGTGTGTCCAAGACCACAAACTAATAACGTCTTAAATGCGTTAGTCTCTTAAAACAAAACATGGAGTTACAAACCAAAGTGATGATAACGTTAGCTTTTAGACTAATACCTGCTTTAAAAAAGAAAGTATTAGACTGTGAAATCATGTAGAAAACACACGGTGCGGTTACAGACCATCGTTACGAGAGCTCTAGCTTCTATACTGCCTGTGTGCTCGCTTCGATGGGGCTGTATTTCCCCTTAATGTTTCGAGCGACTGTCTCTTGTGCAGGAGCGTCTCCTGCAGGGCTGAGTGCCCACGGGGCTGTTCGTCTGGGAATGTCGTGGTTTCTCCCTCACTTTTAAAGGACGGTTTTGCTGGAGACGGGTTTTTGGTTGACACTTTTTCCTTTTGGCCCTTTGTATACACCGACCCACTGCCCTCTGGCCTCCGAAGCCCCTGAAATCTCGCCGAGGCCTCGTGTGCTGGGTCATGTCTCCCCTGTGGCCCTCGGGAGTCTGTCTCACAGCAGTTTGATTATGACGCGTCTCGGTGTGGGTCTCTTCGGGTCCATCTTACTGGGAGTTTATAGAGCTTCTTTGATATTCATATCCCCTTGGGAATTTTGGGCCAGATTCCTCCTTTTCTGCTCCTGGGCCCCCTGTGATGGGACACTGGTCCACCCGCGGTCCCGTAAGCCCTACTCGCTTTCCTTCAGACTCGACACCCCCGTTGTCCTGTCTTCAAGTCCCTGAGTCTTTCTTCCCACCTGCGCTGGTGCTGCCGCCAAGACTAGTCTCCTGGTGACAGGTCTCCCGGTGATGGACCTCCAGGTGACAGAGTTCTGGGTGACAGGTCTCCTGGTGACGGCTCTCCCAGCGACACGACGGCAGATCACTGTGCCTTGTACCCGGGCACGACGGGGATTGCCACCTCCCCACAGAGCAAGGCTGCCCCCTGCAGCCCCTTCCTCCGTGGGGGGGGGGGGACAGGTCTTCGGTGACAGCTGTGCTTCCTCCGCCCGGGGCTCCGGGGGGAAGGCCGCTGATGTTGTTTTCTGCATGAAGCTGTTGCTTCTCATGTTCTCCCTCCTTCACTAGTGCTCCGAGTAAGGAGGGGTTGGAACAATTATCATTCCCAACGGCCGGTTAGCTTCTCTTTTTCCTGTTTTCTTGTGGATTCGTGGGTGTTGCGTGCTCTGCATGTTCCGATCGTATGGTCTCCGTTCTCAGCACTCAGGTCGCTCCGCCGTGGCCGTGGCAGCCCTGGGCCCTGCCTGGGTTCACACACGGCCCGAGTACCGTGGCCCGGATGGTGGCGGCCCTGCCGGGGGCTGCCGAGCCTCGCTGAGGCCGTGGAGAGCCGACGTCTGCTGTGGCCTCCCGCACCCCTTGCCGCGTGTACACCCCCTTCTCGCAGTGGCCCAGGCAGCAGGGCTCGCTGGGGACAGGCCCCCAGAAGGAGCACGTGCGTGCCGGAGTCAGGATTCACACCTAGGACCCAGCGTGGTGCTCCCTGCGTGGTGTGGCCTCGGGCTCCTTTCTGAGCAGGCCCGGAGGGTACTCACCTGCTGGCCCGGCCCTTCGCCGAGCGCACACGAGGCCAGCGCCCTCCGGTCACACACCCAGCTCGGGTCGGACGGAGCGCCTCTGGCCTCCACCGAACCATCAGGTGGAGCTGCCGCGACGCAGGCGCCCTAAGCAAGGACTCGTCTCTGCCTCCGATGCGGGGGTCTGGGCTGCGCCGCCCTGCCACCCTCCGCAAATGGCTTCCAAGGCACCATCCCTCCCGTCAGGTCCCCTGCACCAGCCGGCAGTGACCGTCGCGTGGTGAGCCCTGGCCGCAAGGTAGGCTGGGCAGTAGAGTCTTCCCAGGGCGGCTTGTGTCCCGCTGACGTTCAGGGCTCCATCGTGCACAGGAAAAAGGGAGAATGCCCCGCGGTGTCGCCCCCTAGCCACGCAGTCGCGTGTCATCACCTGCCACCCCCATGCTCAGAACACACCGGCCTCTGCCCAGGCCCTGCCTGCAGCCGTGGGAGCGGCCACCCTCCCATCCTGCGTAGATGTGGCTCCTGGAGGTCTGGTGACCTGTAACCAGGAGACGGGTCACCTGCCACCTACTCCATACGCACGCACGCGCGCTCACACATCCACATGCAGACGCACACCCGTGCGCACACGTGCACACCCACGTATGCGCACAGGCTGCTCCGTGTCTGGTCTGTGGGAAGCTCTCGTCTGTCTGCCGCCTCTGGTCCCGCGGGGGCAGAGAGGAGAGTGGGGCCCCTGGGTCTCCAAAACTGGCGGCCAGAAAAGCTGCCCGGGGTGGCAGGCTGCACACGGCCTTCCGAGCCAGCGCCCAGATGGCCAAGGTGCCCATGCCCACGAGGGTGGGGGGAGGTGTGCCCTGGGGGATGTGCCTGCACCACATTGATCTCACAGGGACGGCAGCCTCGTCCCCAGACCCTCTGAGCCTTACTGTGTCCACTCAGCCCCACAGCGAGGGGTGTGGTAGCTCGGCTCGTTTTGAAATGACTTTATTTTCTAGAATGGTTCTGGCGTTAACACAAAACATGCGATTCTGGCTGACTCCCCACCCAGGTTGCCCCAGAAACATCTTATGTAGTGTGGCATGCTTATTAAATTAGTAACCAGTGTTGACGCATTATGATGATTATTAGCTGGAGAAGACACGATATTCACATTCCCTTAGATTTTACCTCACGTCCGATTTCTGTGCTGGCCTCACACCCCAGGAACGTGGCACGTTCCTTATGCTGCTGTTTTGCCGTAGGGTCTTTGCGGCTGTGACAGTTTCTGGGACTTTCTCTTTGTTGATGACCTGACGGTTTGGGAGGGTGCCAGGCAGTTGCTGTGTAGAATGTCCCCCGCTGGGATTTGTCCAGAGTTTATCTCACGAGTAGACTGGGGTGGCGGGTTTCCGGAAGGCCGCCGCGGTGGTTCTGGCCGAATCCCATCAAGGGCGCGCGCCGCCACCCAGCCTCGCGCTGTGACGTGGCCTTCACCGCCCGACTTCTCACTGTGACGCTTCTCTGGCGTCCTCCCGCCAAACCGCGCTCCGTGGGAGGCCCGGGGCCGGGAGGACTGGACGTCCCGGTGAACCGCTTGGCACTCTTCTGTGAGGGACACTGATCTCTTCCTCGTTCATTAATCCATAAAATCGTTGATTTACTTCACTCTCTGGACCAGAACCAAATACGACTTTCTGTCGCTGCTCACACTTTTCCCGTCCGCACCGTGGGAGCAGCTTCGCCTCCCTGTCCCTCAGGCGCACGGTTACGCTGTGCTCGGAGCATTTCTCGTTGAGGACTTCCGTTCTTGCCAGACAACGCCCAGGGCTCACGTGCCCATCTCCTGTGCCAGCCCTGGAGGGAGACCTCCAGCAGCCCAGCTCCTCGTTCCAGACGGGGCGTGAGAAAGCGGTGCGTGCGCAGGTGTGCCCGCTGCTGGCACGTCGGCCCTTCCACCCGCACCGACCGGACCAGCCTCTGCCCTTGCCTACCTGTGAGCTCCCGTCCGATAGCGGGGGCGGGGCTCCCGCACCTGCTGCCCGCGCCCCGGTCGCCTTCAGCCCACAGACCCCACTCTCCCCCGGAGCTGCTCAGCTCACGCCTTTCCCGACTCTCTGTCATCGGGCGCTTCATCAAACTGACCGAGTCAGATCGTGCCCCTGCGCCCACACACAGTTGTCGCCACCGTCGCCCTCCCCTCCGAGGGGCCGTCTGTGGCCGCAGACAAAGGACGGGGACACGGCATGGTCTCCCAGGGTGCCTGGTCTACAAAGGGTCGCTCGCTGCTGTGCTCTGTGGTTTGGGCAAAGCTGTAATGACGCGCGGTCACCACTGGGTCACACGGAGTACTTTGACCGCCCCTCCGGATCCTCTGTGCTCCGCCTGTTCATCCCTCCCTCCCCACAAACCGCTGGCATCCACTGCTCTCCCTACTGTGTCCTGAATTTTGCCTTTTCCAGAATGCCACACAGTTGGAATCATGCCGTATGCCCTTTTCAGGTTCTTAGTAATGTGCATTTGAGGTTCCTCCGTCTTTCCAGGGCTTAATAGCTCGTTGCTTCTTAGCTGACTTGACTGTTCAAAATTTGGACTCAGGAGCTCCCAAATTGTCACGCTTCAAGCCTATGATTTCTAGGACGCGGACCCTGTTCCTCGGGTGTGTAGAGGCCCCGCCTGGAGCCGGATGCTGACCCCGACCCTGAGCCCGAGTCCCCAGGGCCGCAGGGCCACAGGTGGGAGAGGAGAGCTGGCCGCAGACTCGGCGGCCGCCCTGGCTCATCCCTGGCTCTCTTGGCAGCTGTCTCTTGACAAGGAGCTCATCGACTTTGGCAGCTACGTGGTGGGTGAGACCGCCTCCCGGGTCGTCACGCTGACCAACATCGGAGGTCTGGGCACCAAGTTCAAGTTTCTTCGGGCATCAGAGTCCTGTGAGATGGACATCTCCCAGTCGGTCGCGAAAACGGTGAGTGTGTGGCCCGCTTCCGATCAGTAGCCGTGGCTACTCAGCCAGGGGCACGGTGTGATGCCGCCCCCGCCCACGACACAGCCCCGGCAGCGTAGAGCTGGTGGTGAGGGGGAGGAGTCTGTCAGCGCAGGGCTGGAGGAGAAGGGGGAACGGGGGTGCCATCGTCAGGCGAAGTGGGAGAGACTGGTCTCCGTAAGGAGGACACCTGGAGCCACCTGGCAGGTGCGGTGGCAACGGGACACTGACCCCTCTTGAGGGTGCGGTGACTGACAGGGCGGTGGCCAGGAGCTCCAAGCCTGAGAGCCACAAGGGGCCACCTTTCTCCTGACGCACCTGTCAGGTCCCAGCACGGGGCGGGCAGCCAGGAGGACCTTTCCAAAGGGGCGAGGTGAGCCGCGGTCTTCTCCTGGGAAGGCTGTGCAGACATGCTCCTAAGTGAATGGAAATAGCCTGAGGGGCATAGGTGGGACCCCATCTGTGGAGGCAACTTCTGTCACAGCCAGGGGACGCTGGGAGGTCTTTCAGGGGTGTAGGGGTGAGGAAGGGTGAGAGAAACTTCCCACAGGAAGCCCTGAGCTGCTTTGCAGTTGGATCCACTCGTTAAGGGGTCTCAGGAAAGACCCTGGAAGTGTCTCCCCTGAGGAGGGACAGGACCGATGGGGTCGGGGCAGAGGTGCGAGGGGCTGGGGGTGTGAACCCAGAGCAGGGCGAAGGGGTGGTGGGTGAGGTGGGGGTGCAGTCCGGGCCAGCTCTCAGGCCCGAAGGCGTCGGAGCTGAAGCCAGGAGAGTGTGGAGCAGGAGCCTGGGTCCCCAGCCACACGCCGGTGGAGGAGCCAGGCCTCCCAAGGGAGGAGGGCACACAGTGCGGCGAGCCGCGTGCCAGAGCCCGGCACGCGGCCGAATTCACGACTGGGTGTCGGTGTCCACGGGGAACAAAGAGGAGCCAGCCAGCCTGGGCTAGAGACAAGAGGCGGGGGCCGGCCCTGGGCCCCTGGGCAAGGAGGCCCTGCTGTCATCTGGGTGCCTGGCTCGGGACAGAGTGGGAGCTGGCGAGGGGATCACGGTTGGGCTTTCCACGTGGCCCCCCGACAACGGGGGTCTGGGCAGTTGAGTGGGAAAGGCAAGCAGGAAACTGCCAGTAAAAGTCTCATGTTCTCTTTTTAGAGCAGTCTGTTCACATATGAAGATAAAGGTATTTACGATAAAATCACCACCAGCTTTTCTGGGCAAAAGATTGAGGGCAATGAGTCCCCTCCCATAGACATGACAAGCCAGAAGGAGTCTGGGAAGCTGGACGGCAAGAAGCAGGAGGAGGGGCGCCCTGCAGGTGAGCAGGGGTGGGGGTGAACCGCGTTACGGAAGCACATCGAGCACCTGCCGGCCTCCTGGGAGGCTCTGAGGAGCCCACGCGCCAGAGGGCTGGACTGTGTGGGGTGTTTCTAGGGCTTCGATGTTAAACAACAGTGTATTAGAGTGTGTGTGTGTGTGTGTGTGTGTGTGTGTGTGCGCGCGCGCGTGTGTTCGTGCTCAAATAAACACTGCTTATGGAGTGGATTGACATTTGTAGTCATAGTTAAGCTAACGTAACATTTAAAGGAAATCCCAGCCTTGGACCCCCAGGTCGGCCACAGCAGGCTTGCTTTCCTTGTGGCTCTTGGGGGTCCTTGTTGGGACAGTTGAGGAGTCCTGCTCCAGGGGTGTAGCAGCTGGGTGGAGGGCGGGGGTGGGGCGGGGGGGAAAGACCCGGAGACTCTGCTGACTGGGTCATGGGGGCACAGGGCTGTCTAGGGCCACCCCGAGCCCTGCTGGTACAGGAGTGCCTATGACAGGTGAGGACAGTTCACAGAAGAGCCGGGAAATAGGCACCACTCCCCCCAGCCCCGGGCCGGTGAACTGGAGGAGGAAGAGCACTGCCCACAGGCCTGGCCTCGCCCCGACTCGCCCCCTTCTGCACCAGCGACTACCGTCGGGATGGTTTCCATCACCTCCCTGCCTCCCTGAACAGTTTCATTCGGCACACATCCAGAAACGGCAGGATTCCTCCGGTTCCAGCCTCGTAGGAACAGAGCCTCAGGCAGCCCGTCGTGGACGCTGCTGTGTAAGCTGTTCTTTCTGTTTCCGCGGCTGCGTGCCACCTGCTTCCGTGAGCACACCTCGAGTCACAGACCCGCCGGCCCTCGTCACGTGTGGGGCCTTCAGGGTGTGTGGCGGCATCCCCGGGACCACGGCTCCCTGCGTGTGAGCGTCTGCGAGGCGCACCCGCTGCTCTCCTGCTGCCTCTCTTCTTCGCCAGCGTTAAGTTCTTTTTCAACATGTTTGCGCTGGTTCAGACTCCCACCAGCAGTGGTGGGACCGAGCAACCCAGCACAGCTGCCACCAGCCTCTGTCTGTGGAAACTGACAGTTGGTTCTCAAGTTCATATGGAAACCCCAAGGACCTTAAATTTCCAAAACAATTCCAAGAAAGAACAAAGTTGGAAGACTCAGACGACATCATGTCAAGATTCATCTGAAGCCACAGTGAGAAGACAGTGTAGTGCTGGCCAAGGGAGGGACACGGAGACTCAGTGGAACAGAACAGAGTCCAAACACAGACCCACGCAAACATGGCCAATCAGACTTCACTAGGGATGCACAGGTAATTGCTCGGAGGAAAAAACAGTCTTTTCAACAAGTGAGACCTTAACAGTTAGATAAACATATGTGGAAAAAGTTAACCTCCATCCAGTCCTCATGCTATAAACAAAAATTGCTCAAAATAAATCATAGACCTAAATGTAAGACCTGAAACTATAAGCCTACAAAAACAAAACATAGGAGAAAATCTGTGTAATCACGTGTTGGTGAGAGATCTTTTAGAAGTGACATCAAAAACATGATTCATGTTTTAAAAATTACAACCTGCTTTGGAATGCAGCAAAAGTGGCTCTAAGAGGGAGGTTTATAGCAACACAGGCCGACCTCCAGAATCTAGAAAAGTCTCAAACAACCTAACCTTATAGCTAAAGGAACCAGGAGAAGAATAATAGACAAAACTCAAACCCAGCAGAAGGAAGCAAATAATAAAGATTAGAGCAGAAACAAATGTTCTAGAAACTTAAAAAACAATAGAACAGATCAAGGAAACCAGAAGCTGGCTCTTTAGAAAGATGAACAAAATTAAGAAACCTCTAGCCAGACTCACCAAAGAGCAGGGGTGGGGCGGCGGGGACCCAAATAAATAAAATCACAAAGGAGAGAGGAGAAATAACCACCAACAGCACAGAAATACAATTATAACAGAATATTATGAAAACCTACAGCCAAAAAATTGGACAGCCTAGAAGAAATGGATAAATTATTAGAAACACACAAACTACTAAAACTGAAGCAGGAAAAAATAAAAAATGTCAACACTCCAATTACCAGCAAAGAAATTGAGTCAGTAATCAGAAAACACCCAATGAACAAAAGTCCAGGACCGGATGGCTTCACAGGTGAACTCTACCAAACATTTAAAGAAGAGTTAATACCTGTTCTTCTCAAACTGCTCCAAAAAATGGAAAAGGAAGGAGAACTCTCAAATCCATTCTGAGGCCAGCATTACCCTGATACGAAACCAGATAAAGACACCGTTGAAGGAAAGAACTACTGGCCAACGTATCTGAAGAACACGGATGCAAAAATTCTCAACAAAACCCTAGCAAACCAAATCCAACACTAATTAAAGGAATCATTGACCACAATCAAATGGGATCTATTCCTGGGTTGCAACAGTGGTTCAGTGTTCGCAATCAACGTGATATGTCACAGCAATAAGAGAATAAAACCCATATGATGGTTTCAATGGATACGAAAAAAGCATTTGACAAAGTACAACATCCATTCGTGATATTAAAAAAAAAAAAAACCCTCTGCAAATAGCTTTAGAGGAAACATACTTCAACATGATAAAGGCCTTACATGAAAAATCCACAACCAACATCATCCTCAGTGGGGGAAAATCTTGAGAGCTTTCCCGCTAAGGTCAAGACCAAGACAGGATGCCCACTCTCACCACTGTTATTTAACACAGCAATAAAAAGAAATAAAAGGCATCCAGATCAACAATAAAGAAGTAAAAATTTGACTATTTGCAGATGACATGATACTTTTATATAGAAAACCCTGAAGACTCCACCAAAAAACTGCCAGAACTGATGCACAAATTCAGGATACAAATTCAAGGTACAGAAATCTGTTGCATTTCCATACATCAATAATGAAGTTGCAGAACGTGAAATTAAGAAAACCATCCCATTTATAATTGCACCAAAACAAAACATTGATGAAAGAACTTCTCAAGATGTCACAGGGAAAGACATTCCACACTCATGGGTTGGAAGAAGAAATACTGTTAAAATGTCTCAATTACCCAGGGGGCGCCTGGGTGGCTCAGTCGGTTAAGCATCTGACTCTTGATTTCAGCTCAGGTTATGATCCCAGAGTCATGGGATCTGGCCCCGAGTTGGGCTCTACACTGACAGCATGGAGTCTGCTCGGGATTCTCTCTCTCTTTCCCTCTGCCCCTCCCTTGCTCACGCTCTCCCTCACTCTCCCCGTCTCAAAATAATTATTTTGTAAAAAAATAATAAGTAAACATTTTTAAAAATATTTATTAAAAAAAATCTATACTACCCAAAGCAAACCACAGATTTAATGCAACCTCCACCAAAATGCCAATAGCATTTTGCACAGAATTAGAACAAGCGATTCTAAAATTTGTGCAGAGCCGGAAAAGACCCTGCGTAACTGAAGCAATCTTGAAAAAGAAAACCAAACTGGATGCCTCACAATTCTGGACTTCAAGTTACATTACAAAGTGGTAGTAATTACAACGGTGTGGCGCTGGCACAAAAATAGATGCTTAGATGGATAGGATAGGATAGGATAGGATAGGATAGGATAGGATAGGATAGGATGCCACAAAATAAACCCACAACTATATGGTCAGCTAACCTTTGACAAAGCAGGAAAGAATGTCCAACGGAATAAAGACAGTCTCTTCAGCAAACGGTGCTGGGAAAACTGGACAGCGGCATGCAGAAGAATGACACTGGACCACTTTCTTACGCCAGACCCAAAAATAAATTCAAAATGGATGAAAGGCCTAAATGTGAGACCCAAAACCACAAAAATCGTAGAACGCAGCACAGGCAGTCATTTCTCTGACACGGATCATAGCAACATCTTTCTAGCGATGTCTCCCGAGGCAAGGGAAACAAAAGCAAAAATAAACTACTGGGACTTGATCAAAATAAACAGCTTCCGTACAGCAAAGGAAATCAGCAACAAAACTAAAAAACCTAAACCTACCAAATGGGAGAAGATATTTGTAAATGACATACCCAATAAAAGGTTCGTATCTAAAATCTATAAAGCACTGATACAGCTCAACACCCAAAAGACAAATAATCCAACTAAAAAATGTATGGAGGACATGAACACACATTTCTCCAGAGAAGACATCCAGATGGGCAACTGACAACGTGAAAAGATGTTCAACATCACTCATCCTCGGGGGAATGGACCTCAAAACCACCATGAGATGTCACCTCACGCCTGTCAAGGTGGCTAAAGTCAGCAACAGGTGTTGGCCAGGATGTGGAGAAAGGGGACCCTTTTGCACTCTTGGTGGGAATGCAGACTGGGGCAGCCACTGCGGACAACGGTATGGAGGTGCCTCAGAAACTTACAAATAGAACTACCCTACGACCCAGCAATTGCACTACTAGGTATTTGCCTAAAGAACACAAAAACACGAATTCGAAGGGGTACATGCACCCTGATGTTTACAGCAGCATTATCTACAATAATCAAATTATGGAAGCAGCCCAAGTGTCCCTCGACTGATGAGTGGATAAAGAAGAGGTGGTATACATGTACAATGGAACTTTACTCAGCCGTTAAAAAGAATGAAATCTTGCCATTTGCAACAACGTGGACAGAACTCGAGTGTATTATGCTGAGTGAACTAAGTCAGCCAGAGAAAGCAAATACCATATGATTTCACTCATAGGCGGAATTTAAGAAACAAATGAGCAAGTAACAAAATTTAAAAACGAAACAGAGAGGTAAACCAGGAAACAGCCTCAACTGTAGACAACACATTGATGGTGTGTGGGAGCTGCAGGGCCGGGGGTGAAATAGGGAATGGGGATTGAGGGGTGCACTTCGGATGAAGAAGTAAAAGAAAACAATTCAAAAATAAAAATAAACGTGATAGGGGCGCCTGGGTGGCTCAGCTGGTTAAGCATCCAACCTCAGCTTAGGTCACGATCTCATGGTTCATGAGTCCAAGCCCCACGTCGGGCTCTCTGCTGTCAGCTCAGAACCTGCTTCACATCCTCTCTCTCTCTCTCTCTCTCTCTCTCTCTCTCTCTCTCTCTCCCCCCCCCCTCCCTCCTTCCCTCCCTCCCCTGCTTGCTCATGCACTCTCTCTCTCAAAAAAAATAAACACCAAAAAATAAACATTATATATATATATATAACAAAAGTTGTAGCTTGGACTTCATCAAAACTAAACATACCTGCTCTTCTAAGGATGCTGTTCAGAGAGTGAAGAAGTAAGCCACAGTTTGGCAGAAAATATTAGCAAATTACAAGTCTGGTAAAGAACATACCCAAACTACGTAGAGAACTTTGAAAACTCAATTAGAAAACAAATAACCCAGTGTATTCAGAGAGAGAATCCCAAGCAGGCTCCACACTGTCAGCACAGAGCCCGATGCAGGACTCCATCCCAAGAACCGAGAGATCACCAACTGACCCAAAATCAAGAGCCGGACACTCGACCGACTGAGCCCCCCGGGTGGGCGCCCCAGCTCTCCTATCGAACGGCGTCTTCACGCCAGAATCGCAGAAAGACCTTCTCACACAAGAGGAATCAGCACCTGCTTTCAGGGGCCTTCCCGAGAAACGGCCAGGCTGGGTCAGAACGCTCACCCCACAGGTGGGGAGCATGGCAGCAGCTCGCACACAGACAAAACGAACTCACTGGCGATCGGGCTGTGACATTTGAGAGGCGATATCGTAGACCTTCAGGCCTCGGTCCGTCCGCTCCACTGGCCACCAGAAGCTCCTCCCACCCCTAGGCCGCACCCCAGCACCTCTCCCCTCCCTCTGCATCAGCCCTTCCCTCTGCAGGGCCTTTCTGTTCCCCTCCTCTGAGCCCACTCTCCTGTCCCCAGACCCTGAAGGGCTGGCTCGCTCCGACGCTCAGGCCGTTGTACCCCATGGACCACGCCCACCCAACTCCTCTTGCCGGCCTGCCCTCCCCTAGCCGGGGTCCTGAGCAACTCCGGCCCCCTCCCGCCCCCCGCCTCCAGCTGCTGAGGCCATGGTGGCCACTGTGCGTGTCCACCGGGGAAGCCCTGCCCCGCTCTGCCCCTCCTGCACCACTGGGTGGCTCCTCCTTGCAGGGCAGGGCCAGATGGAGGGCAGCAGCCCCGCCTAGGTCTTATCAGAACGACAGCCGGGGTGGGGGGTGGGGGGGGGCCTGGGTGGCTCAGTCGGTTAAGCGGCCGACTTGGGCTCAGGTCATGATCTCGCGGTCCGTGAGTTCGAGCCCCGCGTCGGGCTCTGTGCTGACAGCTCAGAGCCTGGAGCCTGTTTCAGATTCTGTGTCTCCCTCTCTCTGACCCTCCCCTGTTCATGCTCTGTCTCTCCCTGTCTCAAAAAATTAAAACAAAACAAAACAAAACAACGTTAAAAAAAAAAAGACAGCCGGTGGTCCAGGAGAGGGAGGGACCAGATTCCCCGGCACCCCAGCTCTTCCCTGGCCCCCACGGGCTGCCCAGCCAGCCCTCTCATCTGGACTCCCTTCTCTTCCAGAATCAGAGGGAGTGACCATGAGCACTGTGATGACCGTACCTCCCAACGAGGAGCAGACAGAGATCTCTCTGGGAGAGGTCAGCCGGGCCCGCTGGCTCCCAGCCCCCCTTCCTGAGCCTCCCCTGCCCACCCCGCCCGCAGGGTGGCCCAGGGTGGCCCTTCCACTCGACTGGTCTGGACTCATAGCCTCTGCACAGTTTGCACTGTCAGTCAGCCTGCGGCCACCCCCGTCCCCCTGGGGCCAGGCAGGACTGGAGCAGCAGACACCATGTCCTGGGTGCAGGGCGCTGGGTCCCACTCTGAGAAGACACGAGCGGGGCCTCCCAGGCTAGAGCACGGTGTGCATGTGTGCATGCATGTGTGTGTGTGTGTGTGCGCGTGTGCGCCCGTGTGCAAGGGCCCTGGGGCATCGAGAGAGCAGGTACACACACGGGCAGGAAACGTGCCGGGAGGGGTTCAACTGTGTTGCTGGGCAGTAAGTCCTCGAAGGGCAGGGCCAGGCCACCCAGGGACACTCCCCCTCACGGTGATGCTGCCTGCGGTGAGGACATGGGGAGGCGCCTTGATAGAAACGGGAAGCCTGGCTGTGTCTGCGGCAACTGTCTTCGCCTGCAGGTGGCGGAGGGGGAGATTGGCCCCTTCGGCTCCATCAAAGTGCCGGTCATCTTCACGCCCATCATCCCGGGAGCGGTCTACACCAAGTTCAAGGTCGTGTTTAAGAATCAGCAGTGTCCCACGGTGAGTACCCAGCCTGGGTGCCAGGGTCCCTGCCACTCGCACTCCCCCGCCTGGACAGCCAGCTGGTGGCACAGATGGCCGGCACCGCGGCGCGCGCGAACGTGCACGTGCTCCCACACCCGTGCGCGCACACGGAGCCCTTGCTCTCCACCGCTAGAAGCGCCTTGCCTGGTTTCCAAGTAGGTAAAATTTTTACTCGTTAGTTTTTATTATTTATTTACTTACTTACACGTTTATTAAATTTTTTCAGAGAACGTGATCTGCAAACTTTTTTATTTTGTTTTTATTTTTATTTTTTAAATTTTTATTCATTTTTGAGACAGAGTCAGAGAGGGGGCAGCGAGAGGGAGACACAGAATCCCAAGCAGGCTCCAGGCTCTGAGCTGTCAGCACACAGCCCGACATGGGGCTCGAACCCGCGAACGTGAGATCATGACCTGAGCCCAAGTCAGATCTAATCCCAAGGCGCCCGAATTAGTTGTTCGTTGTAACCAAAGGCAAGACTGAGATTGTAGATGTGAGGCCGGCACCTGTCTAAGGGCCGTCAGCGGATTCAGGAGTTAGCTCGTTCCCCTCGGTTCTACCCTCCGTGCCTTCTGGGCGCTCGCTCCCAACAGACGGCCACTGCCGCTGCATCCTCGTCCCCGTCCAGCTGTGTTCCCGCCCGGCAGCCGGCCCCCTGCGCGACCTCCCGGGTCCAGTGACCACGCCCAGGCCCCGCCGGCTCCACTGGGGCTTGTGTCCGCCCGCCCACGCTGCCCGCGTCCCCTGACACCGTCCTTCTTGCCGGCCCCTCTGCCGTCTTCCGTCCCCGCTGGGAGAGCCCAGTGCCCCGGCACAGCCTGGCAGGAAGTTGTTTCGCTCGGTCCCTCTTACTTCAGGCTAATTGTGTTACTTAGGGGGCCGTTGGCTCTCTCGCGGTTCTCTCGTCCACCCTGGCATGAGCACGTTGCTATTTATTCCATTTCCCCCTTTATCTGGAAATTCCACTTTCCATTCCACGAAGGGCCCCCCAAATCCCACGAGACTTTCTCTTCTCGTGTGGAGGGGCCCTCAGAGCCAGACGCTCGCCCTCACGTGCTGAAGACCAGACCACGGTGCAGCTTGGTCCCTTTTATTTACCCCTTTCCTGGCCCTCAGCTACTCAGGTCAGCTAAGATTTCCTCCCCCGGCGCCCATGGCCTCGGGGGCTCCTCCCTGACACCCACCACCCGCCTCCAGGCTGACGGCCACCTCCGCTCAGGGGTGACCATTTGATGACGTGTTCGCCATCACCGCATTCTCCTCGTCCCCCTTCTCCTCGTTAGGTGTCTCTGCTCTGGAGAATGAGTCGTCAGGGCTCAGGGATATGAGACGGCAATGCCTGTTTATAACAGGAAGCCCCAGGCTTCGGGAAAACCCCGTCACCATACCGCACAGGCACCTCCAAACTCAACACTGCTCCAAGACATCCGCAGTACCCATGGTGTCCCGCAACACTCCACAGGCCGCACAGAGACCCCACAGGACCCCACAACACTCCACAGGCCCCACAGTGGCCCTACAGTGACCCTACAGGACCCCACAGGACCCACAACACCCCAGAGTGACCCCATAGGACCCATAGTGACCCCACAGGACCCCACAGTGACCCCATAACATCCCCACTGGACCCACAGTGACCCCACAGGACCCCACACCGCCCCTACAGAGGTGACAGGAGGGAACAAAGTCTAGAACTTGGTGACCAAAAGCTCTTAAAGAAGCCGGCCTGACAGGGGCTGTGACCTTGGGTCGCGGTGGCCCTGCTGGGTAATCTGGGCAGCAGACACCCTGGCTGCTCTCCCTCCCTCTGGCCTCCCGCCAGCAGGAGTGGGGCGTGCGCGGTCCCCACGCCGTCATCCTCCCCAGCTGAGAAAGGGCCTGCATCCCGAGCCCCGCTGCCCATCTCCAAGGTGGGCCTCCCCCCTGGCGGTCCACAGACGCTGCCCACTGTCTCCGGCGAGGACGGCCCCAGTGAGGGTGGCTCTCCTTTCGCAGGCCTGTGCGAGGCTCTGTCACTGAGCCCGGCTGGACTGCCGCGCGGGGACTCCCGTTGCGGGCAGCCCCCATCGTGGGCCCTCCGAACGTCCCTCGTCCGTCCTCCAAGTCTCTGTCTTTCCTCCACCTGGCATGTCCCGTGTCACCCTCCACCTCACCTGGCTGCTGACTCGGGTGCTCACGGGCATCGCCCTCCTCCTAACGGTTATCTGACGGCGCAGTCAGGCTCCCGGGCCTCATGACCCTCTGCAGGGGTGGCTCCATGCCATGAATCAGCCCGGCCACTTGCTAGGCACTCAGCCGCTCCCCCTACCTCGGAGCGATGCTACCTGCTTCCGCCCGAATCCCCTCCTGCCCCCCGGCAGCCCATCTTCCCAGCGGGTGCCGTCTTTGTTCCCCACGTTCTTCTTGTCTCTGGCGCCGGAGACCCTGTGGCCTCTGGCCTGCTCGCTGATGTGTTCTAAGTGTCACAAGTCCTGGGCTCCATAGCCCCCACTCCATCCTGTGGGCAGGTGGCCCCGTCTCAGGCTGGGGGTCCTGGAGGAAGGCATGTGGAGTCCTCAGCTCACCACCATAGCAGCAGGACAGGACCTGCCCTGCCAGGGCCCTGCCCAGCCCGAGGGACACATGCTGTCCCTGCAGGACACCCACAGACCCCCCCAACCTCCCCAGACCCAGGACTCGTTTGGCCGGAGGAGCCGGCAGCCGGGAAGGGGAGAGAAGTGGTTCCCACTCCTCCTCGTCCCTCGAGACCTCTGAGCCTCCTTTCTGTGTTGACTGTGACCGTTTATGGAGTGTCCATCCCATCGTGTGATGCAATATTCTGTGATAAAAGGGTTTTTTTTTAAACAGCTAAAAATGTTGATAATTACGAAGCTATGTGATGGGCACATGACAATCCATTATACCGTTCTTTTTTTAACGTTTCTTATTTTTTTGAGGGAGAGAGAGTATGTGTGTGTGAGCTGGGGAGGGGCAGAGAGAGAGAGGGAGAGAGAGAAACCCCAGCAGGCTCCTTGCTGTCAGCACAGAGCCCGATGCAGGGCTCAGACCCACGAACAGTGAGATCGTGACCTGAGCCGAAATCAAGAGTCAGACCCTTAAGCAACTGAGCCACCCAGGCGCCCCACCATTCTATCTTTTTATGTTTGAAGATTTGGATAATAAAAAGGATTGTTTAAATGATCTGATATGAAAACGGCCACAGAACTCCAAAACATAGTTGGTTTAAGTATGAAGTTCCCAGCACTCGTAAGGCTTGTAAAAAGCCTAGGCTGGGCTGTGTTGGCATTCTCTGTCACTGCCTGCTTTGTGGACAAAAGCGTGTCCTAACATCACACCTTCAAACTTAGTTATATTTCAGAGTCACAGGCGTTGCTATCGACGTGCCCGTGTGGGTGCCAAAGCCCAGCGTAGACTTGAAGATCTGCACGTACGACCGGCTGTATCAGGACTCCATCCTCGTCCACACACGGTGAGCCCGGCGGGCAGGGGAGCCCGGGAGCCCGGGACCCCTCCACGCCCAGGCCCTTGGCCCCTCGTGGACACAGACAAGAGAGCGGGGAGCCCAGCCAGGAAAGGAAATGTGGACAGAGGCCTGAGGAAGGAAACGTGTTTTCAAAGGCGTCCAGACCAGAGCAGTCAATTCTAAATACTTTTTACCGAAGTACAACTTAAGTGGAGAAAAGAAGGCAAATGCCATGGTTAGCGCTCGGTGGGCG
This sequence comes from Panthera leo, assembly GCF_018350215.1. NCBI lineage: Eukaryota > Metazoa > Chordata > Mammalia > Carnivora > Felidae > Panthera > Panthera leo. The sequence goes on along the minus strand of NC_056686.1, from coordinate 834,161 downwards.
CTCATTCCCCAGACCGCCTGCTGCCGGCACCTGCTGACACCAGGCCCACCGGGCGTAGCCTGGCCCTGCTTCCAGCCGCAGAACAGCCTCGTAGGGGCGGAAGTCCTGCACACTTCCTCTGTGGCCGTCCTTCCGCATAGGGGACTTGCCTGTCTCAGCTTCAGGACCGCAAATGTCAGGGGCCTCGAGAGGGGCTCCAGTGGATTTGTTTGGGGAACAAGGGCTGGCCAGCCTCTGCCAGTCAGTCTATCTCAGGGTGCAAGGTGCAGCCACTTTCTGGGGGAGGGCAGGGAAAGAGGAGGGGGGCAGCACTCGGCCTGTGGGGTAAAGGAAGACCCCAGCTGCATATGCAGGGCGCGTGTGTGTGACAGAGTTGGCCAGGTGACTTGGTTTGGTAGAGACTCGAAGGGAGGCAGGGGCGTGGGGAGCCTCGTGGCGGAAAACAGGAAGGTTCCGGGTGAGCCCAGATGGGGGTGGGGCTCCCGGAGGCACTAACCAGAAGCAGGTGACTGTGTGTTTGGGGGCGCACGCGGCTTCCTCCGGCTGCTCTGGAGTCAGAGACGGACAAAACCCAGAGAAGCCACAAGGCCTGGTCATCCTGGGGCCTGTGGGGCCCAGCCTCCCCCAGAACCTTGGCCTGGGCAGGAGGCAGGCAGAGCTCCAGGTGGGTGGGGGTCCACCTCTGCCCCCACACCCCTCCAGGTCCTTGCACCAGGTGCCTGCCCGGCAAAGGTCTTCCCAATAAAGTCTCAGGTTTCTGAGAACCACCTGGAGACATACTTCGGTGGCAGTGTTTCTGTTTGTAAGAATTCCGGAGCAACTTCTTCCTCAGCATGTCTCTGGAGGCCAGGAGAACAACAAAAAAAAAGGAACTATTGGGACCCCGTCAGGATAAAAGCTTCTGCCAGCGAAGGAAACAATCAGCAAAACTAAAAGACAGCCGACAGAATGGGAGAAGATATTTGCCAACGACAGATAAAGGGTTGGTATCCAAAATCTAAAGAAATTATCCAACTCAACACCCAAAAAACAAATAATCCAGTGAAGAAATGGGCAAAAGACATGAATAGACACTTCTCCAAAGAAGACATCCAGATGGCCAACCGACACATGAAAAAATGCTCAACATCACTCCTCATCGGGGAAATACAAATCAAAACCACGATGAGATACCACCTCACACCTGTCAGAATGGCTCACATTGACAACTCAGGCAACAGCAGATGTTGGCGATGATGTGGAGAAACGGGAACCCTCTTGCACTGTTGGTGGGAATGCGAACTGGTTCAGCCACTCTGGAAAACAGTATGGAGGTTCCTCAAATAATTAAAAATAGAACCACCTTACGACCCAGCAATTGCACTACTAGGCATTTATCCAAAGGATACAGGTGTGCTGTTTCGAAGGGACACATGCACCCCAATGTTTATAGCAGCACCATCGACAATAGCCGAAGTATGGAAAGAGCCCAAATGTCCATCGATGGATGAATGGATAAAGAAGATGTGGGATATACATACAATGGAGTATTACTCAGCAATCAAAAAGAATGAAATCTTGCCATTTGCAATATCCACTACGTGGATGGAACTGGAGAGTGTTCTGCTAAGTGAAATTACTCAGAGAAAGACAAAAATCATATGACTTCACTCATATGAGGAGCTTAAGAGACAAAACAGATGAACATAAGGAAAGGGAAACAAAAGTAATATAAAAACAGGGAGGGGGACAAAACATAAGAGACTTATAAATATGGAGAACAAACTGAGGGTTACTGAAGGGGTTGTGGGAGGGGGGTGGGCTAAATGGGGGAGGGGCATCAAGGAATCTACTCCTGAAATCATTGTTGCACTATATGCTAACTAACTTGGATGTAAATTAAAAAAATAAATTTAAAAAAATTTTGGAGATGCAAAATAAAAAAAAGTTCCTCATCAGGAGATCTGCCCCTTAGCAAGCGAGCTGTGAAAACCCACTCGCCCTCTGCCTTGTGAGGGCAGGCACCGTGCATCTGTGGGATGTCTGGCCCGTGAGAAGTGTGTCTGTCCCGCGGGACCAGACGCACAGCGTCTCTTTGGTGTCCTTCCGTGTCCTGCAGGTCAAAAGCGGCCCTGCGTCTGAAGTTTGAAGTGTGCAAGGAGCTGAGGGGCCACATGGAGCTCCTGCCGGAGACGGGCTACATCCAGGCCCAGTCCTCCTACACCGTGCAGCTCAAGTTCCTGCCGCGGTGAGCGCCCGGAGGCCGCGGGGCTGGGAGGCTGGGGGAGCACATCTCCTGGCTCTTAGATTTCTTGTATTTCCTATCATTTGTAGCTCCTGTGTCACCTAAAACACACTCACAGGTCAGCTCTACGGTCGTTCTCCAAATATAAAGGAGAAAAGTACTTTTGAGCGCATCCCGTCTCTTTCAGACACTCCCTCCCAGAAGATGCAGGGAAGTATTTCGACAAGGAAAGCAGAGTCCTGGAGGCCCCAATGACAATCCGGGTGGCTGACCAGGTCTGCATGGGACACTTCCCAGGAATGCTGGACACTCTTCGGGACCCGAGCGCCTCCCCCAAAAGGCCGGGCCCTGGCGGGTTCCGATGACCTGACCCGCAGCTCTGTCTCCCACCCCGGCTGCTGCTGCACGGTGGAGACGAGGAGGGGGGTTGTGGATCGGAGGGAGAGACCTGAGGGCTGTGCAGGGCCAGCGGGGCGTCCCCCTGGCACCTGAGCCCACACGTGCCCGGGTGCACACGGGTGTGCTCACGGCCGCACGTGCACACTCACAGTGCACGCGCGCGCGCACTCATTCCCTCCCGCGCCCCGCCCACCTGAGGCTCCTCCCCTCTTCTTTGGCACCTGCTTCCGTGCCCTCCCAAGTCAGGCACCACAGGGAAGTGGCCGAGACAAAGAGTCTCGTGTCTGGGAAAGGGCACACCGTCGGCTGCCAGGTGGACACAACGCTTGTGCCCTCCTTGTCGGTGGAAACATTTGCGGAGACGGATGGGCAGTGACCGGCGTCCCCTCGCCCTTTGCGCTTCAGATCAAGCCGGTGGGGTTTACGGTACACGCGGTGGTCACCACCTCGGACCTGGACCTCAGCCCCTCGGCAGTGGACTTTGGCCACTGCACCGTGTACGAGGCCGTCAGAACCCAAGTCAGCCTCTGCAACCTCTCCCTCCTGCCCCAGGGTTTTGGGTTCGTCGGGCTCCCCAAGGTGCCTCACTCGGTCGGGGAGGGGCACAGGGTGCGGGGACAGAGTCGGGAAGCTCTGGGGACGTACCGGGGCAGCTGCCACCCCCGGGTCCGGGCACCCAGCACCAGGTGGCCTCACCCCTCCCCAGGCCCCACGCCCACGCCAAGAGCCTCGGCCTGGCGTCTCCCCCTGCCCGTCCCTCTCCTCATCCCCACTGCCTGCACCACCGCCTCACCTCACCTCTCTCTGTCCCAGCCTCTCCCTCCCTCTCTGGCCCGCTGCCCTGCCAGGACTCGGGACTCCCCTCCCTCCCTTCCTTCCAGAACTCCTGCCTGCCTGGCCCTGCAGGGCAGCCGGGATGGGGCTCAGACCAGGCCGCCCCCCCCACCCCACCCACCCTCCACTTACATGCATGCAGACACACGTATGCATGCACGAACATCACACAGGGGTGTGCTCACGTACACGCACACGCTCACACATGCACATAGACGTGCTCGCATATACCCGTGATCACACGTGTGGTGACAGACGTGCTCACAGACATGCCGACACTCACGTACACACGAACGCGCTCACAAACACCCACGTGCTGGTCTACGGTCGCTCCTCCACACACAGACGTGCTTCCACATGCCCGGACAGACAGACACTCACATCCTCGCAGACACACTTGCACGCACATGCGCTCACACCCCTGCCACGCGTGTCCACGCAGCCCCCGCGATAAGCCCCAGATCACCGTGTTCTCACTTCGGCGTCGACGGTTTTCCATCCGCCAGTTTGTGGACGTCCAGCCCAGTGACGGGTTTGGGACAATCCTGCCGCTGGAAACGCTGCAACTTGACGTGATCTTCCAGCCCACCAAGGCCAAGGAGTACAACTTCGAGCTCGTCTGCAAGTCGGAGATCAACCGGTGAGCCTGGCAGGCGAGGGGCGCGCAGAGGGCCCCGTTCGGCAGGTTCAGCTGGCTCCGTCCTCGAGCGCTGGCGGCCGGGCTGAGACACCGCTGGCTGCAGGGACTTCAGACCCAGGCACAGGCTCCTGGGATCCGGAGCCTCGCACGCCGGGCCAGCTCGCCCATCTGTGTGCGTGCGTGCGCGCGTGCCTGTGTGTGTGTGAGTACATGTGCAGGAGAGCATGGGAGCACACACGTGTGGACGTGTGTGCATTGTGTGTGGATGCACGTGTGGCCATGTGTGTGCGAGTGTGTGCGGTGTATAGATTGCCTCTCTGCTCTCAGGAGGACCTGGACATGAGCCCCACTTGTGCTGACATGCTGTGTGATGGGAACAGACCCTGGACCTCCCTGAGCCTCCCGTTCCCACCCTGACAGATGGGACGGAGGAAGTGGTAGGGAGAGAAATCGAACAGGATGCAGACCGGGTGGTCCGGGATGAGGGGCCGGTTCCTGTTGCTGCCCGAGACCATCAGTCCCCAGTGAGGAACGTCCTCACTGTCCTGTGCGGGTGTCCAGCCGGGCGCTGGACCGCCTCCCCACAGAGCCGCGCCGCCCACCCGCCTCTAACCCTGACTCTTCTCCTGTCCCCACCTGCGTGCCAGCCTGTCTGGTCCTGCCTGGGGGCCTGGGCGGCCCCGGGTGGGGTCGGGCTGGCCAGGGCCCACGGGCCAAACCCTCTTCTGGTCCCGGGCATGTGACCATGGGCAGGAGCGGTGGCCACCCGGGATCTGACAGACTCGTGGGTGAGCAGGGATGAGTCCACGGGTGGGAAGAGTTGAGGGGGTGAAGTGCAGAGTTTGTGTATGTACTGAGTCCTGCACTTCATCCCTAACAATAACCCCAATGTCTCTCCACCCACAAGGATTCGTTTTAACATTTAGAGCCTGTGGTCACACGACACCAAAAAATACATTTCATTATTTCAACATATGAGCAACATTACCATCACAGAGCAGTGTCGACATCAGCCTTTAAGGCATTAAAATATGTGTAATTAGGATGAAATCCAACAAGGAGAGCGTAGTAGCAGTCAGGGTTCGAAGATCTGGACTGTAAACATCCCACCGGCTAAAGTAACAAATATCTGTTCTTTTTTTTTTTAATACATTATATTATTCATATTCCAGTCTGCTCACACATGGTCCAAGAACACTCGCCCACGGACAAACACACCACGGAGGTGTGTGGCCTACCTGTCTTTGTTTGAGACGAGTAATGACAGAAATGAACTCACTAGGGTTTTAGATTCCTGTGCTCGTATTTAAAGAGCAGTTTATCAGTTTTATTGTTGTAATGTTTATTTTTGAGAGAAACAGAGAGAGAGAGACAGAACGTGAGCAGCGGAGGGGCAGAGAGAGAGAGGCGGACACAGAATCCTACGCGGCTCCAGGCTCCGAGCTGTCAGCACAGAGCCCAACGTGGGGCTCGGACTCGCGAACCGCGCAGTCACAACCTGAACCACCCAGGCGCCCCTATCCGTTTTATTTTCAAGTGTCAATGAGTGTTTAACAAAAATAAGCCAGAAATTCCCTCCTCAGCAAATTGGGATGAAATTTTTGACCGTCCACTTTAAATGTGTGCAGGGGTCTGTGGTATTTTCAAAAGATAGTAAAATTCGTCAATGAGATAGCAAAGCCTGAGCCACCGTCTCCGTTGGAGGCCACCTCCCACAGCACACGGCCCACGGCCAGCACCGCCTCTGAGCCGCCCACACCCGCTCTTCCAGGTGCTTCAAGCTGTCGTGCCGAGCCGTGGGCGTCCGCCCGCCCCTGGGGCTGTCCCACTACCAGGTCAAGTTTGCAGCCACGTCCCTGTACCACACATCCGTGGCCACGCTGTACGTCATCAACTCTCACGTGAGCATGAGCTCAGTGACTCACTCCGCTCCCCGAGTCGGCTCCGAGGACGTCTCTCCCGTGGGGCCCACGACCTTCGAGTTCCTGCCGCCCCCCGACTCGCCCATCACCATCTCGCCCTTGGTGGGGACCGTGCTGCCAGGAAAGGCAGGTGTGGGCCCCCCAGGTGGGCCGGGCGGGGACGGGGGAGGCCTGGCCCGGCCCCAGAGGCAGGGGCACCCGCGGGCGGCTGACCCCACAAGCACCTGCCTGGGGGCTCTGGCAGTTTGGACTGAGGGCACACAGACCCCCGGACCTCCCAGCAGCTGGGCACAGAGGGCCTGGTCACCAGAAGAGCAGGGTGTCCGTCCACCCCATTGAGAAGGGGTCTCCTGCCTCTGCTCTGCCCGACAGAGCTAGGGGGCCTGGAGGCAGTGGTTCCTCTCAGCCAGTCCCAGGGCCACCCCAGCCTCCTGGGGCTTGGGGTAGCTGCCACAAGGGCCAAGTAAGGAGGGGCATGTGAACGTGCTGGGGACTCTTGGACCCTGGCAGGTTTCAATTAGTGTGGTTCTTTAAAATGCGTTTCTTTAAATTTAGCCAATACTGCCTAAGTATGGGTCCCCAAAAGGGGTGTTGCAGTTGGCTTCTGTGCTCCCTCCCTTCCTCTCCCTCCCTCTTTCCTTTATTCCCCCTTTCCTTTATTCTCTCCCCCCAACCCATGCCACCTGCTCTGCTGCACGGTGTCCCGAGCACGGGGACACCTAGGATGAGCTTCCGTGGGGCCCGGGGCTGCCCCGCAGCTGCACCAGCCACAGAGACAGGTTAGGCTGGACAGCTGAACACGGTTTCCTTTCCCACTCGGGCCTCGTGAGCTGTGGGCGGGGTCTCCGTCGCCGGCCCCCCTACCCTACATGGTAAGAGTGGACTGGATGATCAGGCACTGGAACCTACCCAAGCCCCCAGGGGCAGTGCTCGGGGAGCACCTCCCTGGAAAGGGCCTTCACGAGCTGAAACCCCACAGGAGTGTCAGCGAGCCTGACGTGGGGGCACCCAGGGGAGGGGCACAGCGGGAGCTGAGGAGGGCGGGGCACCGGAGGGAGCCAGCTCCGCCCTCCGGGCTCGGGGCTCCTCTCTCTGCAGAGGTGCCTGGTCCAGGTGGCCTTCCGGCCCGTGCTCCCCACCAAGCTGATCCTCCAGGAAGCCCTCCAGACCCTGACCAAAGAAGCGGAGGTCAAGTCGGTACGTGGGGACATGGAGGAGAAGGGTGTGGGGCACGGGCTGGGGGGCTGAGACTTCCTGCGCAAAGGCTTTCAGCCGAACACCGGCACCACTTGAGGCTCCGGGCCCCGGGCCAGCTTGCCGGCAGCACTGCTGGGTCCCCAGAGGGCAGTTTCGGGAGGGCGAGCCACGGCAGGGCACGCTGACGGGCAGGTGTGGCTTCTTACAACCGGAAAGGAAAGCCCATGAAAACAGCCTCGCACATGTAAACTTGAGGGGTGCCCGGGGGGCTCGGTGGGCTGAGCGTCCGACTTCGGCTCAGGTCGCGATCTCACGGTTCGTGGGTTCGAGCCCCGTGTCGGGCTCTGTGCTGACAGCATCCACCTGCTTCGGATCCTGCTTCGGATCCTCTGCCCACCCCTCCACCCCCGGCTCGCTCTCTCTCAAATAAATAAACACACACAAAAATGTGAACTTGACAGTATCAGCCCAGGGATAAACCCCACCAAGGGCCAGGCCCCGCTGCCCCAGCCGGCCCCGGAGAGGTTGCAGTACGTGGGCTCCTGCCAGGAGAGGGGGTCCCACGGACCCACAGAGCCGTGCAGTCACATGGCCCGGAGCGACGGCCGCCCACTGCCGCCCTGGGGACGCACGCTCGTCCGGCGTCCCGTGCCACCTCGAGCTGCTCCAGCACCCACGGGGGGAAGAAGCCCTCCCCTCCCCGCGGCGAGCGAGGGGAAGAGGCACCAGGAAGGAGGACCCCTGGTCCTGGGCGACCCTTTACCCCTCTTTTGCCTCAGTTCCCTTGTTGCTGAGGGCAAACACGAGTTGGCGCACAGGCCCACGGGGGTCTCTGCACTGGGAGCCTGTGTCTCCCTCTGGACACTCACCTGTCTCCGTTGCACCTGCAGTCGGTCTTCCTGATGGAGCCGCTTGGTGTTCGGGTCCCCATCCCCTTCAAACCGATGCCCCTGGGGTTCCTGCAGGAGTCAGTCCGCCAGGGGCCACAGCAGCTCCCCCTCACAGCCCCTGCTGGGCTGAGCAGGGCTGGCCTCCACCCCGCAGCCCTGCAGAGACACGGTCACCCAGAAGAAGGACCTAAGGAGACAGTCCTTCTCCACGCTGCGGCTGCAGGGCCGGGACCACCCGCCCCGGGCCTCCACCACCCAGGCTGCCAAGCTGCAGAAACTGGACCTCAAGCCCAGGTAGGCCCAAGAGAAGGCCACACCTCCCTCCGGGCCCGTCTGATGAGACCCCACCCTGACCCCCATGGAGACTTTCCCCACAGAAGGCCTGGAGCAGAGCTGTTTTGAACCATGTGACCGCAAGTCCAGGGCTGGGCCGGCTTGAGACACGGTTGAATCTGGGCACCGCCTCGAGGCCCCTCAAGCTCTGGCTTCCGAGGCATCTGCCCACCGCATTCTCCCGGGCCCGGTGTCCCTGTGCGCAGCCTCACGCCGCGGGCTGGGGGAGACCCTGCTGTCCCTGACCCCTGTATTCCCAGCTCAGCAACCCCAGCCTCCCCGGGTGCAGAGTGAGGCTGGGAGAGCTCTGACGGGCTCAAGTCACTTGCCCACCCTGGACCCTTGCCTGGGGCCCCAGGAACACGGCCCTCCGGTTAGGTGCCTGATCGGCACCCTGGGGTAGGGGAGGGCCCCCCAGGAAGCAGGGAAGGGTGGGAAAGCCAGCTGGTCAGACATACCTGGGACGGCCACAGCCGGGCAGAGCCCCCGGGAAGCTGCCCCTTACCCCTCCGGCCCGGGGTCCGGGAGAGTGTGGCAGGGCCCCCCGGGGCTTCTGGGGACAGTGTGGGTACAGGGGCGTGAGTGTGCGCTGCTGCTTAATTCCAGTTCGGACGAGTACCAGGCTGCCCAGGCCACCCTGGCCAGATCTTTCCAGGGGAGGTTTGACAAGTTTGTGGTTCCCTGTGTCGTTGCCAGTGGTGACACTGAAGACAGGAAGGGGACGGAACCCCTGAGCTTCAGGTGCAGTGCTCTGGTGTCTTCTCCCCACCTCTGGGAGGGGGTGTCTTCCAGAAAGTGGCTGTCCATCCTCTGCTACGAACCAGTTCTGGGGGCCCGGAGGGAAGGGCACGGAGGCTGAAGCGGGCAGGGCGAGGGCGGGGTGTAGAGCACAGCGCCCTCAGCGCACCCTGCCCCACCCCCAGTCCCCACAATACCCTGTACCTGGAGCTGTGGTGTCCAGCCGTGGCACCGTCTCTCGTGGTGACCTCCGACAGAGGCAAAACCATCTTCAACTTCGGTGACATCGCTGTAGGTGAGCTCCAGTTGGGCCCAGCCCCCCATGCACACCCCCGCCCCGGGGGCCCAGGCCTGGGTTCCCACACCCCACCCCCCGGGCCTCTGACTCACCACCCTATTTCAGGACACTGTGGCATAAAAAAGGTCTCCATCCAGAACATCTCCCCCGAGGACCTCACCGTATCCTTGTCCACACCCAGCCCGGGAAGCTCGCGGGGACCCAGGTGGCTCGCGGGGGTGGGAGGGGGCAGCTGGGGGGGGGGGCTGCAGCCCTGCTCTTGCCACCTCTCCTTGACACCGGGCCCACAGGTGGAGTTCTCCGTGCTGAACCCCAGTGGCCCCTTCATCCTGCTGACCCCCATCAGCAAGCTGCCTGCAGGCGAGACCCAGGTCCTGACACTGTCCTTCTCTCCCCGGGAGAGCATCTTGGTGAGTCCGGGGCCCACATGCTGCAGCCCGTGCGCTTGCGTCCCCGGAGGCAGTTGGTCCCCCGCACCGCCCCCCTCCCCCCCCCCCCCCCCCCCCCCCCCCCCCGCCGCCGGGCCTCACCTCTGGCGGGCAAGCAGGAGGAGGCTAGGGAGCTCGATCACTCTGCTCCAGTCTGCCCCGACCCAGCTGCTCCCAGAGCCCCAGCACACGCCTCCGACAGATGTCTGCTCCGTGCTAATGGACGTGGTCTTCTCAGGCCCGAGAAACACTGGACATCATCACCAAGAGAGACACGCTGTCTCTGACCCTCATGGGTACTGGCGTGGCATCCACGATCACGTGCTCCATTGAAGGGGACGTCCTCGACATGGGTTACGTGATTGCCGGAGAGTCTGTGTCCTCAAGCTTCAAGGTGAAACACGTCACGGGGGACCTGGTGCCTGCCCCGGCCTCCTAGGAGAGGGCTCCACCCTGGGAGGGGTCAGACCCGCCTTGGTAGGGGAGCTAGTGGAGGCCCCCCGCCATCCGGCCCCTACCTCCAGCAGCTGCCGCCTCCACTGCCCAATCCAGCAGGGGGAAGGCTGAGCGTGCCCCTCCCTCCATGCCTCACCAGCTCCGCCTCTTAGTGCTCCTTGTCTTCCTGCCTCAGGGCCTTTGCAGGAGCCACCCCACCTGGGATGAGGAGGAGCTCAGCTCAGGCACTGCTGTGGAGGGTGGGGGTGGGGTTACAGACTTTCCTGGTGATGTGACACTGCCCTGTGGCCTCCCACCCCCTGTGGGAGGGCAGGCCTGGCTCCCTATGTCTCTCCAATGTCTGAGGGACTCACCAGCCTTGGGATCAAGCAGCCAACTGCTTCCTCCACTGGCTTCGGTCGGGACCTGGCACCGGGTCCAGGACAGGGATTCCCTGAAGTGTTTATTGAGGAGGGGCACTCTCAGAGACGGGGCGAGGGTGTTGGTTCAGCTGAAGGCCAGCCTGAGCCTGGCAGAGGGGGGCGCTGTGGAGCCCAAGGCGCACCACCACGGAGTTTCCCTCCCCGAGGCGCGTGGAGGGGGCTGGGCGCACCGGCCGGGAAAGGGGGGTAACGTGAGGCTGGGTGAGATGGACCAGCAGCCCAGGAAAGTGCCGGGAGCAAGGCGAAAACGGTTGGGCCGGAGGGCGGCTGGACAGCCAGCAGGGCGTGACCCCCAGCGAGGGCGAGCTGAGACCCCCTTCGCAGTGACCCGCGCGCCGGCGGTGGACGGCAATGCGCTGAAGGTCCCTGTCCTCACAGCTGCAGAACAGCTCGGCGCTGCCCATCAGGTTCTCCATGCAGCTGGACAGCCTCTCCAGCTCCAGGAGGGGCAAAAGCCAGCAGCGGCTGCCGCAGTTCCTCGCCTTTCCGGCCCAGAGGACTGAAGTCGTGGGTGAGCTGGCGGGCGGGGGCGCGGGGCCGCTGCTGGGGAGGGCAGGTGCGAGCGGAGAGAGAGCCCTGGGGGCGGGGCAGGGGTGGGACTTGGGGCGGGGGGCGCGGCCGGGTGGTGAGGTGGGCGAGGACGGGGCAGGGGTGGAGCTTGAGGCGGGGCGCGGCCCGGGTGGGGCGGAGGGCGGGGAAGGGGTGGAGCTTGGGCGGGAGGCAGGGGGGGCTCGGGGGGGGTGGGGCGGGCAGGGGTGGAACTTGGGGCGAGGAGGCGCGGCCCGGGTGGGGTGGAGGGCGGGGCAGGGGTGGAGCTTGGAGCGGAGGGCGCGGCCTGGGTGGGGCGGGGACGGGGCAGGGGTGGAGCTTGGGGTGGGGCGCGGCCCGGGTGGGGCGGAGGGCGAGGCAGGAGTGGTGGGGGAGGGGAGGGGGTGGAGCTTGGGGAGCGCGCGGCCCGGGGCAGGGGTGGTGTGGGGGGCGGGACGGGGGTGGAGCTTGGGGCGGAGGGCGCGGCCCGGGTGGGGCGAGGACGGGGCAGGGGTGGAGCTTGAGGCGGGGCGCGGCCCGGGTGGGGCGGAGGGCGGGGAAGGGGTGGAGCTTGGGCGGGAGGCAGGGGGGACTCGGGGGGGGGGGGGGGCGCGGCCTGGGTGGGGCGGGGAAGGGGCAGGGGTGGAGCTTGGGGCGGGGCGCGGCCCGGGTGGGGCGGAGGGCGGGGCAGGAGTGGTGGGGGAGGGGAGGGGGTGAAGCTTGGGGAGAGCGCGGCCCGGGGCAGGGGTGGTGTGGGGGGCGGGACGGGGGTGGAGCGCGGGGCGGGGGGGGGGGGGGGGGGGGGCGGGGACGCGGCCCGGGTGGGGCGGGGACGGGGCAGGGGTGGAGCGCGGGGCAGGGGCGGGGCTTGGGCGGTTGGGGGGGCGCTGCGGGCAGTGGATTGGTTGGGGGCCAGAGCGTCGGGCTGGTGAGGGGCGCTGCAGGCGGAGTGAGGGACCCACACGTTGCCGACCTTCCCGCAGGCACCCAAAACCACAGCGGCCAGAGCGTGTTCAGCGTGATCCCCGTCGAGGGCGTCATAGACCCCGGCAAGACGCAGGACTTCACCGTGACCTTTAGCCCGGACCACGAGAGCCGTTACTTCTCGGACAGGCTGCAGGTGGTGCTCTTCGGAAAGGTGCGGCTCCCCCCTTCCCGCGTGTCCGGGGCCCTTCCGGCCTTCCCTGCCTGCCCCCCTTTGGAGACCCTGGCCCGTGCCTGAGGGCTCCTCGCCGGGCTGGGTGTCGTCAAGTGGAGAGCCCACTGTCCCCGGTTCCACGGGCCCCCTTCCTCCTGGAGCCCCCCGTCACGGGGACTTGGAACGAGACTGCTATGGTCCTTGTCCCCAGAAACTCTCCCACCAGATTCTTCTGAAGGGCGCGGCCCGTGAGCACATGATGTTCGTAGAGGGTGGAGACCCCCTGGACGTGCCTGTGGAGTCCCTGACTGTGATCCCCACCTACGACCCTGAGCACAGAGAAGGTGTGTTCTCTGAGGTGTGGGAGCCCCCTCGTGGGGTGTGAGGACAGTAGGAGGAGCTGCCCGCCTGCACCCTTAGCCCTAGGAAGCCTGAAGGGTGGGGTGGGCATTCTGGCCCATCCCCCAGAGGGTGATTTCCTGAGGACCAGCTAACCCCTAGGCACCTCCCTCAGGCCCCGGGTGGCACAGCCCCCCACACACTGGCCCCCAGCCGGGTCCTCTGTCTCCAGAAGCCGAGGAGCTGAAGCCCATCCTGGTGACCCTGGATTACGTCCAGCTGGACACAGACATGCCAGCCCCTCCTGCCACCCGAGAGCTGCAGGTGGGCTGCATCCGGACCACCCAGCTGTCTCCAAAGAAGGTGACCAGGTCCACCCGGCCCCTCTGCAGTGTCCCCTGCCCCGGGTTGCCTGGTCCCTCCTGGCTTTGCCCCTTGGTGGATGTGGGTGGGCAGCCTGCCGGTCAGGGCTGAGAGGGCAGGTGGAGTCGGGCATCCTCGACCCCTGTCACACTGCTTCCTGGGCGCTGTGCCCCGCCTGCCGGCCTACCTGTAACCCCAGTGCCCTGCAGACCGTCGAGTTCAGCCTGGACGGCGCCGCATCTCTGCAGCACAAGGGCTTCACCATTGAGCCCTCCAGAGGCTTCGTGGAGCGTGGCCAGACCAAGACCATCAGCATCTCCTGGCTGCCACCTGCAGACTTTGACGTAGGTGCCACAGACTCCGGCCAGGGAGCGCTGGGAGGGATGATGCCCCCGCCCCACCCAGGTTGGGGGCTGTTGGGCGGGCCCTGGGCAGGTGAAGTGGGCAGTCGACTGAGGGGCTCCTTCCTTCCTCCCCGCCCGTTCCAGCTGGATCATCCACTCGTGGTGTCAGCCCTGCTGCAGCTCAAGGGGGATGTGAAGGAGACTTACAAGGTCTTCTTTGTAGCCCAGGTGGTGAGCGGCCCCTGAGGCCACAGGAGTCTCTCCACACACCTCCTGCTCTCTCTTGAAGCCCTCCTGTGGTCCGCAAACCAGGCCAAGCCACCCACAGGCCTGGGACCTGGGCATCCCCTGCTGGGCAAACTCAAACGTGCAGCCCTCTTCATGGCCCTATGGCCGGGGCACCCCAGCCCTGCAGGCATGGCTGCCTCCTGCTGACCTGGACCCAGCAAGTCTAGAGGCCAAGAGCACCCCTCCCTGGCCCCACTGAGAACAAGGCAACAAGGCCAGTCCTACCCACACGTACTCTTACCCTGAGCCCCTCAGAGCCCCCAGCCCCACCAGTACCCTCCTGCCCAGCCTTTAGAAGCCCTGGTGCAGGGAAGAGCTGCCCCCACAAGTCTGCCAATAAACCTTCTGAGCTGCTTCGTACAGGCCTGCAGTGTGGGATGCACACTGAATGAGAGATGGGGACAGAGCCCTGGGGAGGCAGCCCCGTGCCTTCTACCCCACCCCACCCCCACCATGCACACAGATCAGTCCATATGATGAACTCTGCCCCTCTGGAGGGTGGGTGCCTGGAGCATTGGGGGAACAGCTAGCAGGACAGGGTGCTGGGGGTAGAGGGCTGGAGTTGAGACAAGCCCAGACCTAGGAGGCCCATCAAGGAGGGAGAAGGGTACAGGCGGCTTCAAAGCCAGGGTGACCCCTTAGGCTTCTCTGCTGCTCCCAAGTTTCAGGTTCCCTGGTGACCCTAAGCAAGGAGGGACCAAATGTGGGGGACTCATGCTCGTGTCCTCCTTCAGAGCTAAGCTGGGGTCCGGGGTGAGACCCAGAACATGAGTTTGGTTTTCCATTTTTCTGGAACGAGTCCAGGCTCAGCCTTCTGGGCTCCAACAGGTCCTTCAAGGTAGAAGCCCTCACAGGCCATACAATACTCTTTGGAGTTCAGAATGTACCCATACCCCAGCCCCTGCCTTCTGGATAGTGCTGGTTGGACAGCGACCCCACAGAGCGCATCCAGTCTGGCCCCCCATGCACAGCATAGGCAACCCACCAAGCCTAGTCTCGCACCTGCCACCAGGAGAGCAGGAATGGAGGGTGTGATGCATCTGGGGACCATCCTGGGCACAGGCTTCGGGATACCAGCTTGGAGCCACCTGCCCTAGCCCCGGTTCCTTGGTGCCCTTCATCCCTGGAAGCCTGCCATCTCCCTAACCTCAGGCCAGTGACAGTGACCCTAAAGTACTGTTTTGCAGGACTTCTGTCTGTGCCCTCACCAGTGCTGTCCAGCCATAGCCCAAGCCACTTTCTCACTAGGTAAGAGGAGAAGGCAGGTCCAGCAGCCCAGGCCAAACCCAGGCTCCAGGAGGGCCTGCTCCCTGCAGGCCATGGTCCTTGCGTCCTGCTCTGGCTAGTGGGCAGGAGGGGTAAGCCACTGTCTTGTAAACCCCGGCCTAGCTCTCCTGCTAACAGGCCCTGGTACTCACTGGCCAAGGCTCTGTCTGAACTCCTGTGCACTGGCTGGACTTCTGTCCATCCTTCTCCCTCCCATCCTGAGTTGGGCCTCCCAAGGCAGTGAAGGCGAGAAGGAGGAGGAAAGATGGTCAGGAGCCAAACTTAGCCAGCTTGGCTACAGCAGGGTGAGCAAGGGGGCCCTTGCGGGGGTGGAGGGGGGTGGGGGGGCCTGGCACAGCCTGGAGGTGTGGGACAGCTTCCAGGCAAAGCCCAGGTCAAGATCAAGCAAGATCAAAGAGCAGGTGCCTGGCAGGTCCAGGTGGGAGAGCCAAGCCCAGGAGGCCCTCCCAATGGGGGAGATGCCTGTAGAGTATGTCTTGAGTGCAATTAAGAATCTAGAAATCTAGAAGAGATGAACAATAGAGAAAAAAAAAATTGGCAATCCATTTAGAAGGTCCAACATCTGGGGCGCCTGGGTGGCTCAGTCGGTTGAGTGACCGACTTCGGCTCAGGTCAAAAGTGGAGGGGGGGGTGCCTGGGTGGCTCAGTCGGTTGAGTGTCTGACTATTGGCTTCAGCTCAAGTCAAGATTTCACAACTTGTGCGATCGAGCCCCCCATCAGACTCTTCACTGACAGCATGGAGCCTGCTTGGGATTCTCTCTCTCCCTCTCTCTCTCTACCCCTGCCCTGCTCTCTCTCTCTCTCAAAATAAATAACCTTTAAAAAAGAAAAAGAAAAGAAAGGTCAAAGGTAGCTTCTCTCCCCCCCCCCCCACTCTCCCCAAACAAGACAGACCACCCTGCATCTTGCTGTCCCAACCTCCTCCCTTAGCGTGACCACCGGTGGTGGAGCAGAGGGGAGAGGAAACCGACGAGCACACTCAGCCTGGTGAGAAGAGCGGGGAGGTGCCAGAAATGGCCCCCAGTCTTTCCTAGAAGAATGGACAGCGGGCATTGTCACGGCCAGGCCCAGACACCACAGAGGCCACATTCCCTGGGTTGAGCATGGCTTTCAAGGCGAAGTGCGCCTGAAACGTGGTTTGCTTCCAGGGTACCGCAACGGCCGGGAACCAGGGTTGGAATCCGGGTGGGCTTGGCCCGGGCAGCCCCAGGCAGTGAGCGCCCGCAGCGCGCCACCAAAATAAATACCGTTGAACAACACGCTTAGAACCCCCCAGAGTCTTGACTGTTGAAACCCTTCACCTTGAGCGCCGCGGTGTGTGAGTTGGCCCACATGTGTCCTGGCTGCCGCCCTCCGAAGCCACACACCCTGTGCAGCCCTGGGCACAACAGGGCTGGCCCGGTCCGCACCGAGCCTGACTGCAGGACAGGCCTGGCCCGGCCGGGATGGGGACTCTGCACCGCGCGGAGGGCGAGAACCTCCCCCACCCCGCGACCCGAGGCTCTGAGACGCGGAAAAGACCACCCGGCGGTCGCGGCCGTGCGGCGGGACCCATATTGGGCGCGGCTTCAAGGGGCGGTGCCTCTAGTGGGCGGGGCTCTAGGTCAGGGGCTCCGGGGTGTGGCCACGGGACCGGGCCTCCGATGGGCGGGGCCTGCAGGGGCGGGGCCTCGTGAAGCGGCTCGGCTGTCGTGGGGCGGGGTCTGCGCGGGGCGGAGCCCCCATAAAGGGGCGCGGCGGGCGGGCTCAGGCTCCCTGTCCGTGCCGAGCATGGTAGTGGGGGTGCCGGCCGCCCGGGGGCTCCTGCTGCTGCCGCCGCTCCTGCAGCTGCCGCAGGTGGGTCGGCGGCGCTCGGCGCGGGCACCGCGGGGCGGGTGTGAGCTCGGCGCGCCCCGGCCCGGGCTCACCCCTGTCCCCACAGGTGGCGCTGGGCTTCGGAGACGGCAGCTGCGACCCCTCGGACCTGTAAGTCAGGGGGGTGGGAGCCGGGGCCTGGCCCCGCCCTGTCGGGAGGCTCGGGCGGGGCGCTCGACCCTGCTGGTGCCCCACCTGCTCCAGGTGCCGCCGTCCCCGCAGGTGCCCGCCCCAGGCCCGCTGGAGCAGCCTGTGGCACGTGGGGTAAGTGGAGGCCTCGGCGCCGAGCCGGGTCCGACGGTTCTCCCCTGGCCGGGCCCACCAGACCCCGAACCCTCTCGGCTGAGTCGCCAGGACCTCCTGCCCTCAGCACCAGGGCAGCCAGCCTCCCACGTGGGCCCTGCCCCGATCCGGGACAGCTCTGGGCACACAGGCCCTTGGCTGGACTTCCTTTCACCGCTTGCTTCCCACCCCCTCCTTCCTCACCCCTGCAGGAGGCCCCCTTGAGCGCGGTCATCGGTCTGGGCACAGGATTGTGCAGATGGCCTGGGACAGTGTGTCCTGGGAGTGAGCCCAAGGCACTTGTGGCCAGCCCTGGAGACGGCCAGGACAGGCCCAGCAGCAAGAGGCCAGGAGGGGCCAGCTCCTCAGGCCCAGCTCTGGCCTGGTGAAAGGTCTCTGGCCTGGAGAGACACTCGTTCTCTGGTTTTCTTTTATCCTGCCCGTTGTCCTGTCTTGGGCAGTCGGGCCCTGACTGCCCCTGGGGAGCAGGCTCCTGGTGGCCAGGGGTCAGTCCAGTGGTAGGCTCCCGCTCCTCCCTGCACAGGCTTATCTTACTCGCTGTCCTTCTGCTGCTGCTGTGCGGGGTCACAGCCAGCTGTGTCCGGTTCTGCTGCCTCCGGAAGCGGGCACACACCCAGCCACACCTGCCAGCAACACCTCAGCCTTGTGGCCTGACGGTCAGCCCTACAGACAGTGACAGCCCGGTGCACAGCACTGTGACTTGTGAGTGCCTGCAGGGGGAGTGGGGGGGCGAGTGAGAGCCAGACTTATCCCCACACAAACCCACTCTGGTTCCCTGCAGCTTACAGTTCTGTGCAGTATCCGCTGGGCACGCGGCTGCCTCTGCCCTTTGGGGAGCTGGACCTCGACTCCATGACCCCTCCTGCCTACAGCCCGTATGCCCCTGAGCTGCCACCCTCCTACGAAGAGGCTGTCAAGATGTCCAAACCCAGACAGGAAGAGCCACCCTCCTCTTAGTAACCCAGTCCTCTCCCCGGGGCCTGAGGCCTAGAGACATCGGCAGGGCCCCGGGAGCCAGGCACCGGTGCCCAGCACCCCTGGCTGTAGCCCTGGTGCCCCTCAAAGGCAGAGGAAGGTCCTCTTGAACCTCCCAGTGCTGCCAGCCACCCCGTGCTCAGAGGGACCCGGTGCGAGGGCACTTGCAGCCGGGGACCCCCCAGCACACCCCTACCATCCTTCCCCAGGGAAGGCTGGCCGTCCGCACATTGCTGCAGCCCTGGCCTCGTTGCTGTGTAACACCAGGCAGCCAAGCCGGCCGGCCTTGTGTTGGCCACACACACACACACACACACACACACACGCACACACACACAGGCATGCACACGAGGGCTGCTGCATTCAGCCCTGACCCCACAGGCCTAAGCCTCAGGCTGGCCGTGACAACCCCGGCTTTTGGAGACAGAATAAAATTTGTCCCTAAGTGATCTCCCTCTGTAGGGGCTCCGGGAGGGGCCTGTGGGTGGTCACCCCCCTCCCCCATGCAGGCAGGCAGGGCAAATGGTAGTCTTCGCCCTGCCCCCAACCTGGCCTTCAGGCTGCCGTCCAGAGCCCAGAGCTGGGCAGCGGGAGGGACGGGCCATGTGCCATGGCTGCCTGGACAAAACCCTCTCCTCTCTCCAGACCCGCATCTCTGTCAGCCCCTCCTTTCTGGGCTATGGACAGTAAAGCACACATGAGTCTGTCTGGAGTGTTTATTGGCGGGGGGGGGGGGGGGGGGGGGTGGGGCAGGCTGGGCCGCAGCGTGGGCCGCAGCAGGCAGTGGCCTTCTTCGGGCAGGCCTCCCGGGGCCATAGCACCTGCTCCTACTGGACCAGCTTGAAGGACTCTCCGGTCATCATGGCCACAAACTCTGGGAGCAGGAGGACAGGTCAGCCACCGGCCTGGCCCGGCCACCCAGCTCCCAGGCCCGTCCCCGACTCACCCTCATAGTCAATGGTTCCGTCTCCATCCTTGTCAGCCTCCTTCATCATCTGCTCGGCCTCTACCTCATTGAGGGGCTCACCTGCATTCATGAGCACGTACCTGCGGGGCCCCCACACTGAGTGACAGCCCACAGCGTTCCGGCCCTCGCCCACCCCCTGCCCAGCCCCAGGCCCTACTTAAGCGTGTTCCAGTCGATGTAGCCCTTGCCCTCCTTGTCGAAGACACGGAAGGCTGCCCTCAGCTCGCCCTCCTGGTTCTGGGCCTTCTCCCAGTAAATCCCCATCAGGGCCAGGAAGCTGTCACAGTTGAAGAATCCTTTGTCTGCAGGGAGCAAGCAGAGGGCCAGGCCACGTGAGGGCGGGCGGCTGCAGCCCTCCCTGCTCACGCTCGCGGGTGACCCCCAGCCGCCCTGCCCCCTGCCCGGCCTCACTGTCTCTGTCCACGTCCTTGGCCATGGAAGCCAGCTCGCTCTTGGTGGGGTTGATGCCCAGCAGGCTCATGAGCCGCTCCAGCTCCGCCGTCTTCACCTCCCCGTTGCCCTCCTCGTCGAACATCTCAAAGACCCCCTTGTACTCCTTGATCTGCTCGGCCGTCAGGCGCTCCGTCTACGGGGACAGCCGCCCGGCTTCACCAGGGCCCCCCTCTGCCCCCCCGTCCAAGGGAGCTCGGAGGCCCCGGCACATGTGGCACAAGGCACCCCGCCCCGTCCATCCGTCCGGCAACCCGTCAAGGCCTGTGGTTACAAAAGGAGGCCCCCGGCCCAGAGCGGCTTCCGGATAAGGTGGCACAAGCGACGGGTCTCAAGGAGGGAGCGGGAGTCCGCCAGGCAGGGTAGAGGGACGGGCACGAGGGGCAGAGACCAGGTGTGGGACACCGAGGCTCGGGCCAGCCACGGGAGGGAGGACCGGCTGCGCCAGGCCCAGGCTCTGGGACGAAGGCAGGGGACACCAGGTGAGACCGGGCGAAGGGCACCGTGGGGGAGCATGACACAGGTCAGGGTGGAGGACCCCAGCCTGTTGTGGCGTTTCCAGGGGTAGTCTAGCCCCCGACAGTCCTGCCTGTCACTGCCATCGCAGCCTTCAGAAAGGGCTGCTCTGTCCCGGCCCCCACTCCGCCCCTTCCCTCTAGCCCTCTAGCCCGTGCCGGTGCCCGGAGGCACTGACCCGTCCTCTCTCCCCCGGGCCCTGCCCCCAGCTCCCGTTCCACCACCGGGAGCCCACCGTGGCTCCGCCGGGTGCCGGGACCAGGCTCACCATGTCTGTGGCTGGCTGGGAGAACACCTCTCGGTGGCACCAGATCTGCTGTGCACACAGTACGAGGTATGGGGTGTCGGCAGCGTTTTAGCTGGGCCCAGCTGCCTGGGGTCCCCAGGGTCCGGATTCCAAGAGCCTTGTATGGCCAGGAGATCCCGCAGCCCTATTTGGGGGCAGGTTTGGCCCCGACCCACAAAGCCCCTTTCCGGCCTGCCCTGGCCTGGGCATCCCCTCACCCCGTAGCTCCCCCTCGGATCCTAGGTCCCAGGTGAGGCCCCTGCCCCAGCCTCAGCCGTTCTGCCTCAGAACCCTCTCAGCCTGTCGTCGCTTCAGTTGTGAGGGTTCTTTTGGGATGCCCACCCTGGCCAGGTGACGCTCTCGTATCCCCGCGGGCCAGATGCTTCGCAGGCACTCTCTGAAGGCAGGTGGGGAGAACACACCAGGCCGGAGCGCCCCCCCCCGCCTCGCAGAAGGGGCTGGGGGTCTGCAGCCCAGGGAGGAGACAGCTGGACATGGGGTGGAGGCAAGAGGGGGTGGGACAGACGGGACCAGGGCGCTTCACCGGCTCCCGGGAGGCCAGACCAGGTTTCCTCTGCGCGGCCAGAGGCTATTCTGGGGTTTCTCCGAGAAACCTGACCTCCCTTCCACTCAGAACAGCAAAGCTGGCTCTCAGGGGAGCCTCGTGGCCAGGCTGTTCGGTGACAAGATGTCTCAGCGGCACACACACCTGCGTACGTGTGCTGAGCCCTCGCACACGCACCGTCACGTCCAGCGAGCGCCTCCCTGCTCCCCCCACCCACCGGCAGTGGGCACAGGGCTGGCAGGTGCTGGTCGGAGCCCCATGGGCTGAGGGGCGCCTCCCGTCCCTGCCTCCGGCCCCCCTGCACCGGGGAGGGTCGCAGATGGGCTCCCACCTAATTGCCCCCGCCCCCCTGCACGGCCCCCGGAGTCACGTGGGCACACGCCTGCCTGACGGATCCGAGCAGGTGGGGTGCGCCCGGCCCCGCCCGCTCGGCTCTGGGCCTGACTGGGTATCCGAAGCCTCCGGGACTTACCCGCTGAGGCCCAGGCCAGCTGCTGAGGCCGCAAGATTTGTGCTGACGGACGGGATGGCTCCGGCGGGCACAAGACCAGCGGGCCTCGGGGACAGGGGCGCGGCAGAAGCTGGCCCCAGGTCTGGGGGCGTGGCCCGCCTCTGCCCTGGCTGCTTGCTCCGCCCGCTGGCTCCAGGCCTGGTGATGAGGAGGAAAGACTTTCCCACCCCTTCCCTCGAAGATGTCAAACTACAACAGGAGTCCGAAGTACGACAGCTCTTCCGTGACACTCGTCACATCTATGAGCCCAAACGACACGTGAGGAAGTCAGTGGGGACCGAGAGCGAGACCGGGTCGGGCGCCAGGAGCAGGACGGCCTGACGGCTGATTTCACGCTCTCGCCAGGGCCGCGGTGCCCAGAGTTGTCCAGACACTGGTGAGGTGTTGCTGTGAAGGGTTTTTTCATATATATTGATTACAGTGGTGAAGCTAATGTAAAGTATCACTCGGAAAGGGGAACTGACATTCATTAAACATCTATCACAGACCACGATCTTTTTTTTTTTTTAATGTGTGGCAACCACACACCTACACACAAGCACGTACATAAAAATTTCCATCCTGACCGTTTGTGAGTGCACAGCTCAGGGGCATTGAAAATTGAGCACATTCACACTGCTGTGCAACCATCCCCACTGTCCATCTCCAGAACTTTCCATCTTCCCAAACTGAAACTCCCCATTAAACACTAACCCCCCAGCCCCTGGCGCCCACCATCGACCGATCTCCATGGATCTGACTCCTGCAGGCCCTTCATATAAGTGGACTCATTCAGGATTTGTCCTTTCGGACGGACTTGCTTCACAAAGCACGATGTCTTCAGGGTCCATCCATGCTGAAGCAGGTGCCAGCATTTCCTCCTTTTTAAGGTGGAATAACATTCCACTGGACAGAAAGAACACGAAGCTTTCCTAGGTGTGATTAACATTTAAATCAGCAGATGACCCTCGTCATGTGGGTGGGCCTCATCCGATCAGTTGAAGGCCTTAAGAGAAAAGACTGAGCTCCCCAGAGGAGGAGGGAATTCTGCTCCGGAGGGCCTCTGGGTTCGAGCTGCAACATCAGCTCCTTCCTGGGTCTCCAGCTGCACTCGCCAACCCCACAGTCGCCACAACTGGAGCCCATTCCTCAAAATAAATCACCCCTGTCCCTCACTTTCTCCCTGCCACCCACCCCTAGTGGTCTGTTTTTCTGGAGATCCCCGGCTGATACAGAAGGCCATCGAGGGCAGCGCGTTCCAAGAACCTGGGCACCTGTGCACGTGCCCCCGGGGCCATCCTCCGACCGCAGGGCACACGGTGTTTCCTCCAGGCAGGTCCGGAAGGGAGGCTCAGGCACCTGCAGGGAGCAGCTGAACTCACAGACTGAAAACCCAGGCCGGATTGTGGTGAAAGACTGCATGTGCTTCCCCAGTGACCCCTTCCCGGAAGAGAGAGGCCCGTAGACTTCTCCGGGGTCCCCGGGGTCCTCCGGGGTCCCCGGTGGGAAGACGCCACGAGGCCCCCCACCCCTCCGGGGCAGCCTCAGGGGCGGACCAGCTGTGCCGCCGCGGGGCCCAGGTGGAGCCTCGGAAGGGGTTATCGCTCCCGAGTCCGCATGGCTGGCCTGAGGCTTCCTGCTGCACAGCCGACTTCCCGCACCCGATCCTGCCCCCTCCCTGCCTCTGGGACTGACCCCTGTGCGTAGCGTGAACGCAAACCCCATCCCGGGGTCGGCTTCCTGAGGGCCCACTCCGCAACTAGAAGGGGTATTGGAAATGGATTCCTCGCCGCCCGGCTGCAACGAGGTGCCGCTGGGGTCGGGCACACACACGCCTCCCTAGTGGCCCACCCGCCCCAGCTGTCACTGTGGCGATCGGGCAGGATGGGCCAGAGACCAGGTGGCCGCTGCCCAGCCCCTGACCGTTGTCAGAACCTCGACAGGGAAAGCTGGGACCTCGCCGTGTGGGTGGAGGACATCCAGGTGGGTGTCCTTCGGAACATTCTGCCTCTGCAGGGTTTGCTCACCTCTCCCTGGGAAGAGCTGCACCCCCGCCCCCCGCCGAAATAGAATGCGGAGGCCTCATCATCCCCCCCCCCCCCTTGCCAATCCCCGGCAACATTTGTCCCCTTCAGGACATCCACCTCCGCTCCTGGCCACTGGGCTGACACCCAGGGTTAAATTGCAGCATAACCGGGCTGGGGATGAGCTGGGTCTGACAGCTCAAGGACAGCGGAGGATGAAGAGACCGATGGGCTGTGTTGGCAGGAGCCGGGGACACGGGCGGCCCCCGCGGCCCCGCTGAGGGGCCGGAGCACGAGCCAGGCAGGTGTGAGACCCTACACGGACCAAGGGTTCTCAAAGCCCCCTTCTTCTTGCGGCTCCTGCCTGAGGCTTCCTGAGCCGGCACAGGGCAGGCCACAGTCCGGAACCCACACGCTGCACGGTGCCTGCAGCCAGCCCCCTCGCCCACCGGCAACGGCGTGCACCCGTGACACGTCTCCCCTGGGTCCCAGTGTGCTGAGTACGGTTGCCCAGGAGTGCCCCCTCCCCACCCCCTCTTACCTCATACGCCCAAGAAAAATTCCGTGCCCTAGTCTTGAGTCTTTGTTTCAGGGTCCACAAGGGGAGCCTGGACCAGGGGAGTAAAAACAAGCCAGCCCCGGACCATCAACCGTGGCAGGTGGTCAGGAATGCAAGTGTAAGATCCCAGGCCTGTTCAGGAATGGCCATCGCCGGCGACTGAGGTGAAAATGTGATGTGAGGGGTGCCTGGGCGGGGGGGGGGGGGGGGGGGGGGGTGCTCCGTCAGCTGAGCGGCTGACTTCGGCTCAGGTCATGATCTCGCGGTTCATGGGTTCGAGCCCCATGTCCGGCTCTGGGCTGACAGCTCTGAGCCTGGAGCCTGCTTCGGATTCTGTGTCTCCCTCTCTCTGCCCCACCCCTGTTTGTGTGCTCTCTCTCGCTCTCTCTCTCTCTCTCAAAAACAAACATTTTTTAAAAATTTGTTAATGTAATGTGAAACTTTAAGGTAACCGCTAAAATAATAGAAATAAGTTGCATCAAGTCCACATCTGTGGAGGGAAAAAAGAATAAAGAAAATGTAATGAACCTAACAAAATGCAGGACAGAAGACAGAAGCCTGAGAAAAGCAGCATAACTTGAAAGCAGAAAGTAATGTCATACAAGTAAACCAAGCCACCTGACAGAGCTCCCAGGGGCCAGGGCTGGAACAATGAGAGCAAGAAATGAATCAAGCAGGATCGGATTATAACCGCATATATCCATTGTGCACGGAAGCATGACACCAACAGACAGGAAGAAAATACCCACAAACCCCATCTCTGATGAGGGATTCGTGTCCAGAATACGTAAGGGATTCCTACAACTCGGGGCGCCTGGCTGGCTCAGTCGGCAGAGCATGTGACCCTTCCTCTCAGGGTCACGAGTTCAAGCCCCACATCGGGCATGGAGTCTACTTTAAGAAAATACGTTAAAAAAAAAAAAATTCCTACACCTCAACAACAACAGAAATAACCCAATTAAAAATGGGCAAAGGACTTGCATAGACATTTTTCCAACAGGAGATCCACACGTGGCAAAGAAGCACACGGAAAGCTCACCGTCACTAATCATTAGGAAAATGCAACTCAAAACCACAGTGACTTATCCCTTCCCACCCAGTAGGATGGCTATTCTCAAAAAACAGAGAGCGACAAGGGTTAGGGAAGAGGCGGAGAGATCGGGACCCTGTGCGCAGACAGACGGTGGGAATGCGAAATGGCTGCGTGGAAAAGTCTGGCGAGTCCTCAGAAAAGTAGACGTAGGATGACCACGCGATCCACGTATGTACACAAGAGAACTTCGAGCAGGGGGATCCACGTCCGCCTGTGTTCATAGCGGCGTTATTCACGATACATAAAAGGTGGACACAACCCAAAGCACCCCAAGGGAGGGATGGATGGATGGATGGAGACACGAAACATAGCGTATGCATATGTGATAATAAAAATTATGCGTCAGCTCCACTGGGCTAAGGGCCCCCAGACAGCGGCGGAGCGGTATTTCTGGACGCGTCTGTGAGGGCGTCTCTGGAAGAGATAAGCGTTTGGTTCTGTAAGCTGACTGTCCTCGCCAAGCCAGGTGGGCCTTGTCCAGTCTGGTGAGGGCCCAAACGGAACGAAAAAGACAGAGGAAGGGTGAGTTTGCTCTCTGCCTGCCTGGAACGTCCTGCCTCTCTGGCCTTCGGACTCAGACTGAATCACCACGGGCTCTCCCGGGTCCGCAGCCCGCAGAGGGCAGAGGGTGGGACGCCGTGGCCTGCACAGCTGCGTGGATCAGTTCCTGCGATCAGTGTCCTCAGCTCAGTGTGCGCGTGTGCGTGCACGTGCATGTGTGTGCGTGCACGTGTGTGCGTGTGTGCATGTGAGTGCGTGCGTGCGTGTCCTGTTTCTCTGGAGAACCCGCATAGAATGTACAATGGAATCATTCAGCCATAAAAAAGAAGATGCTGGCAGCTGCTACAACGTGGATGCACCTGGAAGACACTATACTCAGTGAAACAAGCCAGTCACAAAGGACAAATACTAAGAGAACATCCAGATGGCCAACAGACAAATGAAAAGATGCTCAACGTCATTAGTCATCAGGGAAATGCAAATCAAAACCACCATGAGATGTCACCTCACACCTGTCAGAACGGTAGAATCAAAAACACAGATGGGGCACCTGGGTGGCTCAGTGGGTCGAGCCTCTGACTTCAGCTCAGGTCGTGATCTCACGCTCATGGGTTCGTGCCCCGTGTCGGGCTCTGTGCTGTCAGTTCGGAGTCTGCAGCTGCTTCGGATTCTGTGTCTTGCCCTCTCTCTGTCCCTCCCCCACTCACGTTCTGTCTCTCTCTGTCTCTCAAAAAATGAATAAACGTTAAAAAAATTTTTTTAATATTTTACCACTGCAATAAACATAAATATTGATGAGTCCATATTGGTATAAGTGATTCATAAATAAATGGGGGAGAAGAGCCACCTCTCCCGTACAGAATTCCAAATAATTCATGTAGTTATTCTAGCCTCATGGAGGGGGGGGACACAACCCAGGCCCCAACAGTGACTTCCCTCCACAGAGTATGGAAACGGGGAACCAGGTGCTGCCCCCCTCAGGTGATCAAGGTCAACATGGCAGTCACGAGTCACCCCCAATATGATGTGGCGAGAGGGCACTGCACCCCCGCTGTGGTCCTCCTGAAACGCACACCCCCAGTCTAATCATGAGACAGCACCGGACAAATCCCAGGAGGGGCACGTTCTACAAAGTGTCCCGACCAGCGCTCTTGAAAACTGTCAAGGACATTAAAATAAAGAGAAAGTCTGAGAAACTGTCACAGCCCAGAGGAGCCCAAGGAGATGTGATGACTTCATGCGGGATGGGATCCTGGGACATAAGGAGGACGTTTGTTAAAAACCAAGGAAATCTGAATAAAGCAAGGACTTTAGTTAAGAATAGTATGTAAATACTGGTTGCTGGTGACAAAGTCAAACGTACCATGCTAGGGAGATAGTCCTATCATAGGTGTGAAGTGCGAAGTGCATGGGAACTCTGTACTCTCAGCAATTTTTCTGTAAATCTAAAACTGTTCTAAAAATAAAGTTTTTTTTTTTAATGTTTATTTATTTTTGAGAGAGAGAGAGAGAGAGAGAGGAAGACACAAAATCCGAAGCAGGTTCCAGGCTCCCAGCTGTCAGCACAGAGCCCGCCGGGCGAGTGGGGGGGGGGGGGGGGGGCTCGGACCCACAAACCATGAGATCATGACCTGAGCCGAAGTCTGACGCTTAACCGACTGAGCCACCCAGGCGCCCCCAAATAAAGTTTATTTTAAAAAATAAATCTAAAAAAAAAAAAATCTAAATACGTCAATAATCAAAAGAACTCATTTAAAACAATCGCCACATAAACCGAAGTCTGTCCGACTCAATAAAAACAGACCCCAGCTGCTTTCTGCTCACAGACACAACCTTCAGAGAGAGGTTGCAGGAAGGCGGGCAGGGCGGGTGGCTGCACCCAGGCTGCAGGGGCGGCAGCTCCCCTCCAGGGGGCGCGTCTGGGGCGGGGAGCCCCTCCGCACCCTGCGCTCCGCACGCGCGCTAAGTCTGCGGGCGCAGCCCCAGAGCATCCTTCCTCAGCAACCCCTGGGTCTGAACATCGACCACTTATTGATCCACAAGGAAATCTCCACATTGGAGAGCGACAGCAATCTGACCGCTGCCTACCGAGATTCCGATTAATTTCGAAATCAAGACGAGAAGAAACAGCCAGAGGAGTGGCAGGGGGCTGTTTCTGCTAAGGGAGGGGGCGGGGGAGGGACACAAGTTTGTCTGCAACAAACCACCGCGGCCACGGCTGATCTCCTCCTGGAGAAGGCCAGACCCGGGGCCCAAAGCCCCCGCAAGGTCCGAGGCGGGGCTTCTCTTAGCCCAGGCCCGCCTCTCAGCAAGGCCCCGCCCCTTGCCCGTCACTCGGCGCAGGCCCCGCCCCAGACCGCACCCTGCCCCGTCACTCAGAGAAGGCCCCACCCCCGGCCCCAGGCCCGTCTCTCGGCGCTGGCCCCGCCCCCGGCCGCACCCTGTCCCGTCACTCGGCCTCAGCCCCGCCCCCGGCCCGTCACTCGGCCGGCCCTCGGCTCCCGCCCGGAAGCTGCGAGGCTGGCGGCGTCTCCACGCGTGGGCACCAGGCGGCGCTCGTGAGCCGTGCGGAGCCCGGCGGGCCGCGATTCCCCGCTAGAGGTCATTTAGGGTCTGGGGTCGGACGGCCCCGCGTTGGAACTGGGCCAAGGTCGCCGCCTAGGCCGCTGGTGCGCGCCGCTCTCTACCCCTCGTCTCAAAGTCTTGTCTTCAAAGCCTCGCTTTTGGATCCAATTGGCAGGAGAAAAATAGACATAAACATCCCTTTTCATTCACTCCTAAGGCGGACCCCACAGGTGGCGGGCCTTGGGGAAGGGCACAGGCTGTGGGAAAGTGGAGTCTTCGGCGGTCTTGGGCTGACCTCCGACCCGCATGTGCAGGCCCCCAGGTAAGCCCTTGAGCCAGGGGGACCACAGCCACACGCACACACGCCCCGCCCCGCCTTGGGCTCCCGGGACACGGCCTGGCTGCTGTGTGACCCTCCTGGCCGTCGGGGGGGGGGGGGGGGGCTCAGCTGGTGCCTGGAAGTCCTGTGCTCCCTACCCCTGCTCCTCCCACACCTCTGAGACTCTTCCTGCTCCGTCTTGTTTGCGCGTGAACACACCAAGGACGTGGTGTCCAAAGCTAAAAGAGGTTTCAAATGCATCGAGAGCCTCTGGGGCACCTGGGTGGCTCAGCTGGTTGCGCACTGGCCTCTTGATCTCACAGTTTGTGGGATCGGGCCCTGAGTTGGGCTCCGCGCTGAGTGTGGAGCCTGCTTGGGATTCTTTCTCCCCCTGCCCCTCCCTGCTCATGCTGTTTGCAAAATAAACTTTAAGAAACATATGTCGAAGGGGTGCCTGGGTGGCTCAGTGGGGTAAGCGTCCGATTCTTGACTTCGGCTCAGGTTATGATCTCACGGTTTGTGAGTCTGAGCCCTGCAACCAGCTCTGCGCGGACACTCGGAGTCTGCTTGGGGTTCTCTCTTTCCTTCCCTCTGCCCCTCCCCTACCTGTGCTCTCTCTCACAAAAATAACTAAATTTACAAAATAGAAATATGTGTATATGTGTGTACATATGTAAAGCCTCAGACTTCTGTCGCGGAGTCCCAGTCGGCCCAGCAGCCAGAGGGGGGCAGCGGCCTGAAGGTCTGCCCTGCACGGAGGGGAAACAGGTTCCAGGTAAAGCCCCTGGGGGGGTGGGGGGCGCTTAGCCTAAGGCAGCACCCATGGCCTGTGGGGCACCCCTGGCCCTGGCCTCAGTCGTGTTGCAGGTGGTGCCCAGTCGGGGGTGACCCACAGCCCCTCACCCTGCACCCTCTTCAAGGGCTTCCTCCCCATTGTCTCTCTCAGAAGTCTGGGCACCAAAGTGCCTACCCAAGGCCTGGGCCCCGGGGCCACCAGGGGCAGCTGGAGGAGCAGTGGGGGGCAGGGGGGGGTACAGACAGGCCCTTAGGAGTGGGATCCAGCAGACTGAGCCACTCCCCCCACCAGGGCACTCCAGAGCAGGTCTGGGCATGGGACTTGGGCAGATGCCCAGGGGAATATAGCAGGGCCCAGCAGGTCCCCGACACACGTCACAGTGAGAGCTCCAGGGCCCCTGGCACCAGGCAGCCGCCCCACGTGCCTAGCCACACCTGCTGGTTTCCAAAACACCCGGTGCCTGCAGGCCCAGCCTCCCCGGGAGGGGCAGCCCAAGGGCCCGCGGTGCTCCTGACTCCTGTCAGCACCCCTGCTGCTTGAGGTCCCAGCCCCCCACTTCCTCTTCCACCTCCTCAGGCCCCAGGTCCCCCAGTCTCTGGCACCACTGCCCTTGCACACCATCTTCTCCAGGCCACGTGGCCCCAGGTCCCACCCTGCCTCTCCGTGCCCCTTCCAGGCAGGCCTTGCATCACCTCCCAGGCGTCCATGGGCTGGGCCTCAGGGACAGGATTCTTAACAAACAGCCTCAGGCGCCAGGAGTACTCCTGAGTTGAGCTGAGGCCAGCCACCCAGCCAGGCAGGACGGAGACCCTGAGGGCTGGGAGATGGGGGGGGGGGGGGGGGAGGCAGCAGGGGCCCTGCAGAAGGGCAGTGTTCGTCCCCCTACCCCCTGCCTTCCCCAGAGCACATGGTGCCTGGCCTGAGTGTCACGTGCCCACTTGACTTAGAGCAGAGCCTAGTGGCCAAGAGCAAGTGGGGGACAGAAGAGTGTGGGGACCCAGTGACCCCCCTCCTTGCTGTTCCAGCCCACACCAAACTGCAGATAGCCTCATAGGCCCCCGCGCACTCACCTTCGTTTCAGAAGATGGTTTGGGGGTTCTGGCTGTTGGGGCTGCCCTTGGGTCCTTGTTAGAGGTCCCAGGGCAATTCTGTGGTCTCTACAGGCGGGACTCACGCACGGGGCAAGAGAGCAGCCTGTCAGAGAGAAGACTTGCTAGGCAGGCGGGGGGGACCGGGGTCACTGTCTCAGCCCCCAAGGTGAAGAAGGGAAAGGTGAGGGGCTGGTCCCCCTGCAGGTGCCGACTGGGAGGAAGGGGGCCCAGCGGGACCGAGTGCAGAGGGCCCTCCAGGGAGCGAGACCCCACCCCGGCCTGTGCAGCCAGCAGCTGGTTTACTCAGGCCCCCCCCCAGGTTCTGCCCTGGGTAAGGAAGGGTCTCTGCCCCACAAGGACCAGTAAATGAGAACCATACTGCCGAGAAGCGCGGAGAAGGGCAGTGGTGTGGGGGTGGGGCAGATTCTCGCACCGGGGGCTTGTGGGGGAGGGCCACCGGAGTGGAGGCAGGGTGACAGGAGCCCCGTCCCACCCCACCCCCTGGCTGTGCTCACACACGCGTCTCTTCCCGGCCAACTTGGGGACCCCGTAACCCCATGCTGATCCCTGCTTCCCTGGTCACGACACCCCTTCCTTCGTCTGCAAAGTCCCTACTTCTCCCTGGGGTGCTCTTCCTTCTCTCCCCTCTGCCCTTGAGGGGACACTGGCAGCCCAGAGACGTCCTTGGCTACGTACACTCCCCCTGGCCCTTCACCGCCCACACCCCCACCCCCCCGACCCTCCGCGTCCCCCACACACCCACTTCTCCGCCCAACATCTGTAAGCATCTCGGGCTGGAAAGATCCAACACAGCGCACTCTCCCCCTGCCCCATCAGACTGCCTCCGCCAGCGGCCCCTCCCCACCCGCCCAGCTCACCGCCCAGCTGCTCGGACACCCTGGCATCACCCCTGCCCCGTCCGTGCCCAGATTCCTGAACCTCCACAAGCCTCCTCACCTCAGAATTCGTGGCCCTGTCCAGCCCGCCCAGCCCATCGCGCTACCCTGCACGGGGCTCACCCCACCCTGAGGCAGCCAGAGGGGGCCCTGCCCCTGCTCAGACCCCCCGGTGGTTCCCACCACTGTCCGCCTCACCGCCACAGGCCTGAACGGAGCTGACCACCACCTCCGAATGGCAGAGATTCTAAGACACCACCCACAGCCTTCTCCTCTCTGAGTTTACCTTTTTTAAGGAGTAGCTGATAAATGCCAATGGCCTTTTTTTTTTTCCCCAGAGAAAGAAAAGTAGTTCCTCAAATTCCTATGGCATTGCAAGGGACTCAAACTAGCCACAACAATCTTGAGAAAGAACAGAGTTGGAGAGTTGGAGGACTCACACTTCCTAATTTAAAATTTATACAGGGGCGCCCGGCTGGCTCAGTCCGTGGAGTGTGCAACTCCTAATCTTGGGGTCATGAATTCGAGCCCCGCGTTGGCCATAGAGATTACTTAAAATAAAATTAAATTGTCCACCTTGGCCTGTCCTGTGGGCCACGTGTTCCTGTGTCCTCCTCTTATTGGCCGTGGGTGAGCACCTGACCCGGTGCCCATTCACGAGCTCCTGAAACATTTCTGGCATAAAACCCACAAATCAGAGCTTCATTTGGGCCGCCTGGCTGGCTCGGTCGATGGACTGTGTGGCTGACTCTTCATCTCAGGGTTGTAAGTTCGAGCCCCACATTGGGTGTAGAGATTACTTAGGAATAAAGAAAAGGGGCCTCTGTGTGGCTCAGTTAAGCATCCAACTCTGGATTTCAGCTCAGGTCAATATCTCAGGGTCGTGAGATCAAGCCCCACATCAGGGTCCACACTGACAGCACGGATCCTCCTTGGGATTATCTCTCTGCCTCTCTCTGCCCCCCCCTTCTCTCTCTCAAAATAAATAAATAAGCTTTTAGAAAATTAAATAAATAAAAAATTAAATTCAAAAATCTCAAAATAAAAAAAGTATACGAAGCCACAGTGACTGGAACAGTGTAATATTGGCATAAAGACGGTCATTTAGACACGCGGGATGCGATGGGGAGCCCAGAAAGAAACCCCCACATGTATCGTCAATTGATTTTCAGCAAGGGTGCCAAGACCATTCAACAGGGAGGGGACAGTCTTCAACAGACGGTGCTGGGAACACTGGACGTCCACGTGCAAGAGAATGCAGTTGGACCCCTGCCTCACACCACACATGAAAACTATCTCCGAGTGGATCGGAGACCTAGATGTGAGAGTTAAACTACAAAGCTCAGGGGCACCTGGGTGGCTCAGTCAGTTAAGTGTCCGACTTCAGCTCAGGTCTGTGAGTTTGAGCCCCACGTCGGGCTCACTGCTGTCAGTACAGAGCCCACTTCAGATCCTCTGCCCGCCTATCTCTCTGCCCCTCCCCTGCTCACGCTCTCTCTCTCTCAAAAATAAACATTAAAAATAAAATTATAAAATTCTTAGAAGAAAACACAGGAGTAAGTCTTCATCATCTTCGATTTGGCAATGGTTCCTTAGATGTGACACCAAAAACCACTATAACCAAGAAACAAAAAAGGAGAAAGAGATAAATTGGACTCTATTAGAATCAAAAACTTTTGTGTACCAAATGACACTACCAACAGAGTGAAAGTACAACAGAACAGGAGAAAATATTTGCAAATCATGTATCAGATAAGGGTCTAGTGTCCAGAATATGTAAAGAACTCTTACAACTCAACAACCACAATAAAAGTTCAAAAACAGGGAAAGCGGGACACCTGGGTGGCTCAGTCAGTTAAGCGTCCGACTTCGCCTGCAGCCACGATCTCGCAGTTCATGGGTTCGAGCCCCACGTCGGGCTCTGGGCCGACAGCTCCGAGCCCGGAGCCTGCTTCAGATTCTGTGTCTCTTTCTCTCTCTGCCCCTCCCCCTCTCATGCTCTGTCTCTCTCTCTCTCTCAAAAATAAATAAACTTAGAAAAAAAAAAAGGCAAAGATCTGGAAGAGACATTCCTCCAAGGAAGATATACACGTGGCCTCTAAGCACACAAAAAGATCGACAAAGAGTGGCAGCGGCCCAAATGCCCATCCGCCGATGAACGGATAAGCGGAGGGCGTTGTATCTCGGCCCTGGGTCTCTCAGCCACAGAAAGCTATGGAGCACTGACATCGTGGATGAACCTTGAGGGGATGGCATGGGAAGAGACTGCCTAAGGGGCACGAGGTTCCCTTCCGGGCTGATGGAAACATTCTGGAACGAGGTGACGGTTGCAACAGGAACGTGAGCACACTTGATGCCAATCAACTGCACACTCCGATAGGGCCTCACTGGTACACTTTGTGTTGTGTGTATCTTACCGATTTAAAACAAGAAGCCGGTGTGGCCGAGCCCTATGGGGGGGAGTGCCTGAGGGTGTCCCCGTCTGGTTGGGGGAGTAGGGGGTGCCCTGTGAGCAGGAAGTTCTTCGTGGAGACCGTGTGCCCTGGGCTGAGCCGGGGGTGGGGTGGGAACAGGGGCGCTCGGGCTGCGGTGCTGATCCCTGGCCCCTCTTGGGAGGGGCTGTGTTGGAGGGTCTTTTTGTTGGAGAGGACAGTCCTTCCAGGTCTGTGCCTGAGGACACGACAGGGGGCAACTGGGACGATAACCAGGATACAGGCCCAGGAGAAACGGCCATTCTCGCCGGGTGCCACACTGTGTCCAAACCCAGGTGACACGAGGTGGCAGGTGTGGCCCGGCGGTCTGTGGATGACGTGGCTCGGGACGTGGCACGATTCGGTAGGTGATGGGGCGTGACAGACGGGATGCCTGGTGAGGGCGGAGATCTGGGGCTGTGTGACTTAGGGACCCGCATGCCCTTCCCTCTGTGCCGCTGTCCTGGCTCCGTCCTGCTTCCCCAGCTCCGGGAGAGGCTTCTCAGTGGCTGCCTGAGACAGGACGGTGGGTTCGGGAAGGCTTGGCAGGCACCCCAGGCGCTGGGCCGCCCACCCCTCCCCGCCGGCCTGCCGGGGCCACAGGTGCAAGCTGTTTACGGGGCAGGTGTTGGCGGAACTGAGTCCCGGGGCACCATCCACGGGGAGGTGAATCCCCAGACGGACACGGTGCCCCTCCCCCGGCAGGGCACCGGCAGTGGCAGGTCGGGGGGACTGGAGACCAGCCCCCCTCCCATTTCCCCGGACAGGTCCCTGTGATTACCCCACCACGTCCCCATCAGTCCCTGCTCATGTCTGCGGCAGAAACTAGGAGACGGGGTGGTGCGCAGGCTGCCCCCGCTCTGGGGGAGGGGTGCCACGCCCGGGCTCAGGCCAGTCACCCTGCACGGACCTGCAGCCCACCAAGCCGGTGCGGCCTATGCTGGTATGGGCAACACTGGGGCTGTGTCCCCACCGCCTGGCCTCAGGGACCCCCCCCCTCCGAGCATCCTCAGGCCTGTTGTGGCACCTCAAGACAGGAGGCTCGGCCAGGCCAGGGCCGAGGGGGGTGCCCGGAGTCCCAAGGCCTAGCTGAGGCAGCGGCCGCCCCCAGCCCCCCACCCGGCAGGTCCCCTCTGCCAGACCCCATCCATTCTGGGCATCGTGCCTCCCTGGCCTCCCCTCTTTCACCTGATCGTGGGCGTGAGGGTCTGGGTACGCCCCCTCGGACCCCTGGCTCTTCCTAAGTCTGCATCATACTTTCTTGGTCTCTGGTGAGTGCTCCCAGCCCTGGCCCAGGATGCCCCGGGTCATTGCTGGCAGCTACGTTCCAGGGCTGGGCAGGTGATGGCCTAGATGTGGGGAACAGCTGTGGCCTCCCCGACAAGGGAGCCACCCAGGCCAGGACTGGAAATGGGGCCGGGGTGGGTGGGAGCGCGGACTGTCCCCTGGGGCGCCCTTGATGCCCCTTGCCCCACAAAACCCCAGAGGCTGCTTTGGGGTTGGGGGCACAGCAGCCAAGGAAGGTGGGCTCTGTTCCCAGCAGTCAGTTCCAGGACGGAGCAGGCCAGGGGCTGGGGCAGACGGGCCTCAGCCAGGAGGGGCCGGGAACTGGGGCCTCTGCAGGCCTTGAACTCGACAGAGGCTTCCTTTTCCTCTATGAGTAGCTCAACTGTTGCCCAAACCCTGCTTTTGGCTAGGAAGCAGGTAAGGACCCCTGTGTTTGTCTCTGTCCAGAAGCCCTCCTCCTCCTGGTGACAGCACCTGCCTTTGCTCTGGGTGCTGGGTGGTGTCCCAACAGGGGCACAAGCTGTGACCCCTCCATTCCCTGCCTCCAGGGCCACATGAATGTGACTGGGGCCCTTCAGAGCCTTCCTGGGGTCAACATACAGATATCTCAGTCTTGGGAGCCCTGTGGCTGCTAAGCTGGAGACAGGAAGACACGCCCTAGCAGACACAGTCTCTCTCAGGCAGAGAGAGAAAAGGAGGCGCCAGAACGGGGGAAGCAGAACCAGGAGGGGAGCCCCAACAGCCTGACCGAGCGCCTGGATCCATGTATACCTGAAGCCCGGACATCTGCTCATAGACTCGTCCCCTGAGCGAGTCAATCGCCTCTTTTCACATAAACTGGTTTAAGCTTCTGTGACTTGCTACCCTGAGCCCGATTGACCCCACTGGCACGTGGACACTTAGTGCACATCTGTGGGACACACGTTTCTGGGGTACACGTGGGGGATACTGCTCTCCTTGATAATAGCCACATTTTTCTCTATTAGAGGGGTTTGTATTTTCAACCCAAGGTGTCTCGCTCCACAAACGACACGGAAAGCCTCTGTCTGGGCTCACCTGTGGCATCCAGAGCCACCGGACGGAGCCAGGCTCCCCAGCTGTGCTAGCACAGGTCTGCCATCTTCAGTGAGACCAGATGTGCCCATCACACAGAGCCCCACGGAGGAAGAAGGGCCCTCTTGTTACCAGCGCCCCGGGAAGGCTGCTCTCGCGAACACCGGAGCTGAGCACCGCCCCCACGGGCTCAACCCACTCGGGACGGCGCCCTCTGGGAGTGGCGAGGATGCCACCTGGACCTTCCCTCGGATGATGTCTGCTCCAAATCTTAGGGGAGACATGTCTTGTGTTTGCCGCCCCCCTCACTTGGCACTTCCTGATTCCCCACTACCCCCTCAAGTTTGGGGGGCCCCCATGAGGGATGTCTCATCTGTGACCAAAGGCAGGTGACCGGGAGGATCATGGGCTTGGAGGGCAGGTCACAAGAGGCATGGTAGGGGACTTGGGGACAAGGGACAGACCTGGGAGAGTGAGGGGGAGGGTCTGCCGGCAGCTGGGCCAAGTAGCCAGCACCCTCCCCAAGGCCGACAAGGCACACTCTGCCCCTGCCGGCCCCGGCCTTGACCTTCTCTTGGGCTCTGAAGCTGTGCACCCCTCCCACCCCTGCACCTCCACGGGCTTTGCTTCAGCTGACAGTCACCTTTTTGCTCTCCCTGTGTCCCTCCCAGCAGCCCCTGCGGGCACCCGTATCACGGTGGACCCGTGGTCAGGGACATGGGTCTTCTTGGCACCCGTGGGCCCTTGGGAAGTGTCTGCCGAGAGAAGGAAGGAGGGGCGGGCTTCCTCACTCTCCTGACCCTGTTCTGTCACCAGACCCTGCCGCTGGCAGCCTGCAAACTAATTAGGGCTTCTTCTGGATTACCTACATTTTGCACCTCGCCCTGTCTTCCTTGTCCCAGTCCTGTCCTTTGGGGCCAGGGGCCAGGGTCAGGCTCTGGCTCACCTGCCAGAAGGGAAGACAGGATGGCTTTGTGATAGAGGCACAGACGGTGCTCTGCGGGAAGGGAGCTCCGGAGACCCTTCGAAGCCAGGCTCGGAGCGTGGCCCCTGGGTTTGGGTCCGGGTCACGTGCACAGATTGTGTGAAGAATTCAGATTTAAAAAGACCTACTTTCCGGTCAGGCAACTTCCTGCTACAGAGCAGATGGGGCGGGGGCATCTGAACAACGCATTTGCACACCCCAGGTTTTCAGTGAAGGCCGGGCACCGAGCCAGGCACCAGGCCAACCGCTTTCACCCTCGGGCCCTGCTCAGCCCTGCAGCCCCTGGACGGCCCTGCCCAGGGCGGGGTGCAGCGGACGGGTGTGGCTACGGACTCAGGACTTCAGGCTGATCTCTAAGCCACTTATCTAGAGAAAGAGGGAGTGTCACCAGGAAATCTGGAGAAGCCTAAGTTCTTGGCCAGCTGAGCACAAATTCTCCAGGCAGTGGCAGAGGGTCCACCGTGAGCCCTGATTTATGCCCCACTGAGGAGGGCGCTGGCAGCAGATGAGGGCCCTAACTGCAGAAGGCCGGGGCAGGGGGGTGGAGGGGAGGGAGGGAGGGCAGCTCCCCAGAGCGTGCTTCCTGCCCTCAAGGTCCAAAGGGCTCTGGCTGGAAGCTAGAAGCTCCAGGGCTCCTGATAGCTGACCAGGGCGGGTGTCCCTCTGCTCCCTGGGGACTAGAGCTGGGAGAAGAGCCCCGGCCCCGTGGCTTGTGTATTTTGAAGGGGAATGAGGCCCTGGGCTGTGCAGGGGACCTGGAAATGAGGACCCAGGGCTCTCTCCTCCTTTCCTCCTGCCTCCCCCTCAACTTTGCCATCACGTTCATCCATAAACACACAAAGGAGGATTCCGGGCCTGGGCCCCAGGTCAAATTCCAGGGAAGGGCTTGCCCTACCCCACAGACCTAAGGTTAGCTGGGGCTCCAAACCCTCAGATGGCTGGTGTAGGCACTGGCCTGGTGTCTTCGTGTGTGGCCTTGTTCTGTGGCCTTGGTGTACCTGGGGATGGGCCCAATCGGGTCTGTGGTGGCCTGTGGGATAGGAGAGTCAGGCCTGCAGCCTGGTGCCCACCATGCACCTTGGGCAGGCATGAAGGGATCCCGGCTGGTGAGGTGGGCATTCTGAGGGTCCCCCAGGCCCCCTCCCATCCCCACAGGAGTACTCGGGTCTTCACAGAGACCACTCACCCCCTTGCCCATTTCCTTCTGCTCTGCTGCTGGCCCTGCCCCCCCACCCCCTTCCTCCTTCTCCTCCTCCTTTCCCCCTCCTTTCTTGCCTCATTTTCCTCTTCTCCCTCCACATTTCCACTTCTCTAAGTCCTGGACCTAGGTGGGCACTGACAGCTGGCGTCAGACCTGCTGGATTCAGAGGAATGTCACTGACCCTGAGTCTGCGGCCTTGGGTCCATTGCTTCTGGGACGCACCTGCCAACGCCCAGGACACTCATCTTTCCGACTACGCATCATGCACCTCTCCTCTGGAGCAGTGGGCAATGCCACAGAGTCCCCAGGCCTTGTCCTGGACACAGTGACCATTCGGTTCCAACCTTGCCCACTCCCCTGCCATCTGGTCCTCATGCTGAGTCTTGTCCGTCTCATTCAGATCACAGAGCATCACCCACACACCTTGCACCCATCCCATAAATGTTCCCCGAGGACCCAC
This sequence comes from Panthera leo, assembly GCF_018350215.1. Lineage (NCBI taxonomy): Eukaryota > Metazoa > Chordata > Mammalia > Carnivora > Felidae > Panthera > Panthera leo. Next base: position 795,385 of record NC_056686.1, on the reverse strand, counting down.
TGTGCACCTCATGCCCTACTTGTCAGGTAGAACAGCGGGCAAGGGACTCAGTGCCATCTCCAGCCGGGGAGATGGGCAAGGAGAAAGCAGCCCACAAACGAACCATGTGAGGTCTCAGGAATGAGAGCTCTGAAGAGAAATGTAGCCAACGAGCCACTGGGGCAGAGACCGGGGAGACCTCTCTGTGGAGGTGACGGGAGGTTATGGGGGAGACCCTCCGGGGCAGATGGAGTCACAGGGGCAAAAGGCCAGAGGGTAGATGTGGTGATCTGTGTGTTTAAGGAGCAGAGAGGGGTCAGAGTGCAGGACAGCAAGGGCAGAGGAACCTGGACATTGTGGGAGGGGCAATGGGAACTGTCATGTCTGCTGAGCAAGGTGGACATCCCTGCTGCCGTGGGGACTGTGGTGACCTAGAGGAGGTCAGAGCCCGTGTGGGGTGAGGAGGGTGGCGGCAATCACGGGAGATTGGTTATATTGGGGGGGGTACTTTGTGTGTGTGCGTGTACATGTATGCTTGTGCATATATACACTCCTCAGCTCCTGCTGCTGAAGCAATGGTACTCCGGTAACAGTGAGTACACCTGCAGCCCTGATCCTGGCTTCTAAGCACCACTCCCCACTAAAAGGAACCAGGACTTCTCGCAGAAATGGCTGAGCTCAGGGCTGGGCAGGGAGGGTCTAAATTGAACCGGGAATATCCTGTGCCAGGAGAGGAGAAGGGCTCTAGGAATGATGGGGACATGCTTGAATGCTGATAGGAAGGCCCCACAGAGTGGGAGGGGGCGGGACCACCAATGCAGCCCACACCTGGATGGGAAGGTATGGGCTCCCTGCTGGAAGAATTCCACACAGGCTGGGAGGAGCAGAGGCCTGCATCTGGCCTGGGTTGATTAGGGTCAGGGACTGCAGGCTCTGAAGGGAGGAAGGCAGTGGGTGCGTGGTTGTTGCAACCCGGGAGCCAGGGGTCAGCTGGAAAGAAAGAGGTGGTGGTGGGGGACTATTCCACTGACTTTCCTGGGGGTGTCTACAGGCTGCGCACATATGACCCATGTCCTCCTCCTACCTGACCCCACCTGAGGGGCTTCATTTCTCAGCGGCCTTCGCGGAGGTCGGCCATGCGTTTCCCTCCCGACACTCTTCGGTGGTCACACGTCCCTGCCCAGGCAGCCATTCCCAAGAGAAGTGCCTTGGGCTTGACCTCCCGAGGCCACACTGCTCACACCTGCCCAAGCTCCCATGAGCCCCAGGACTGGCCCCGTCCACCGGGTGGCGGGCGTCCACTCCTGGGTGAGCAGAGGCTGGGCGTCTGCGGAGGCGGACCCGGTCGAGCAGGGGTCCCTCTGGGATTTGGTCAGCTCGGTTGCACGCCCAGGCCTGAGGGCCGGCTTGGGTTGGGTGTGTGCACATGTGGGTACCCGTGCAGAGTGCAGATGTGGGGTGCCGAATAAAGAGTGCAAGTGCAGGGTACTGAATGCAGGGTGCAGGATGCCAGGCGGGAGTACTCGGCACGTGTGCGGGATGCGCTTATGGGACACGGGTGTGGGGTCGAGTCAGTCCCCACCTCTGGTCCTGCGGCCTCCACTCACATCCACTTGGCGGGGAAGCGAGCGGGTCGGCCCAGGCTAGCTCAGGGCTCCCCGCGCAGTCCCTGGGCCACCAGCGAGGCTGGTGCCTGGGCCACCAGGGCTGGGGGGCCTTCCGGAGCCCGTTCTCCTACGGCCAGCGCGGCCCCTTTAAGCCGCTCGCGCACGCTCCCGGGGTGGGCGCAGGGAGGAAGCGCGCGAGCGTGCGCGCGCCGGGGCCGCGGCCGGGCCGTGCGTGCGCGCGCGACGTGCGCGGTGACGCGGCGTGGGGTTTCCCGAGGCTGCGGGCAGGGGCCGCCGCGCCCATCCCGATGGCTGGAGGCGTCTGAGGGGCGGACGGAGGCGGCGGCGGAGCGGGAGCGGGAGCGGGAGCGGGCGCGGGCGCGGGAGTGGAACAGCCGCCGCGGGACCGGACCGAGCCTCGCCGGCGCACCTGCCCGCAGCGCCCGCGGAGCGGCCCGAGCGCGACCACCTCCAGAGCGGCGGCCGAGGCGGCTGAGGCGGCTGAGGCGGCTGAGGCGGCGGGGCGCGGGCGCGTCAGGCGGGACGAGGTGAGCGCGGCAGCCCCTGCCCCGCGACCCGGGCCACGGCCCCTCCCCACAGTCGCCTGCCAGGAGCCGCCCCGCCCCCACCCTCCCCGCCCCCACCCCGCCGCGGGGCCGCGTCTTCCTGCCCCGCCCGGGTGGGGTCGCGGGCCGGGAGCGGGCGGGGACCCTGCGGGCTTCGGCTGGGGCCGGGGTCTGGGCGGTGGTCCGGTGGCCCAGGTCCGGGGTTCGGGATGTGCGGCCGGGGTCTGGGCTCTCTGGCCGGGATCAGGGTCCGGATTTCGGGCCCTGGGGCCAGGGTCGGAGGGGCTGGAGGCTAGGGGTCTTGGGGCGGGGGCTTGGGACCCTGAGGCCAGGTCTGCGATCCGCGTTCTGCGGGGTCCGGGTTCCAAGCCCGCGGTCCTGGGTTCTCGGTCTGGGGTCCCGGGTCGGGGTCCGCCGACCTGGGTCCTGAGTCGCGGTCCGCGGTCTGGGACCTGGAGTCCGGGGTCCTGGGTCGGGGTCCGCGGTCCGATCCGGCCCGATCTCACGGGGGGGCTGTGCGCCGGAGGCTGGCCGGGGAGGAGGTGCGCTGGGCCGGGGTCTGCAGGCCGGCCGGGTCGGGGCCGCGAGAACAAAGGGAGCGGCGGGGTTCTGCAGGGGGTCGAGGTGCTCGTCCCTTGCCTCGGGGAAACGCTGTTTTAAATACACCTTTTCTGGGGACTTTGAAGTTGGTGCTTGCTGGTGACACGATGAAGAAAGGGGGGCAGTGAAATGAGGAAGCTGAGGCCCGGCCGGCGGCTGCCCGCGGGTGGCAGTTCGGGGTGGATTTAAGGCAGAAACAAAGAGCTGTGCCGGGAGGACCGAACGGTGCGATCCTCGGCTATTTTCGTTTTTACTGAAAAGTGGGAGGCAGCCCGTCGCGAGCCCGTCGTCGTTTTCCCCTCGCCGGGCGCGGAGCCCGCGGGGCGGGGCGGGGGGCCCGGGAGGCCGGGCGGCGGCGGCCCCCCGCGGCGGGGCCGGGCCGGGGTCCGCGCGCCCCCGCGCCCCCGCGCCGAATGAATGGCTCGGGCCAGGCCCCGCTACAAGATGGCGCGTCGCCGCCGCTGCCATTGTCAGCCGCCGCGCGCTCCCGGCCTCCTGCGCCCGGATTGTGCTTTGGGCCCCATTTACATTATTTAGAAGGGCCAGGGTGGGAGGGAGGGAGGAAGTGACCCCGGGCTGCGCGTCGCCCTTCGTCCTGCGAGCTTTTCGGTGGCAGCGGTGGGGGTGGGGGAGGAGTTGAGCTGAAAATTCCACCCGGGTGGTGGCTGAGCCATTGGACTTTTGAAGACACCCCCCCCCCCCCCGTATTTTTCCTTGCGAATTATGTTAGGTTCAGAAGGTATCGAAGCGTGTCTTAAGTCCTTTAAATTACATAGTTAGCATACGGAAGTAGTACTGGCTGTATCTACTTAATTCCTCTTTGTGGAAGCTTTTTAGTTTGGATTGTGAGATTGCATTTACTGAAGAAAAACAGCGATGTATGAATTTTTATGTTGGGGAGGGAAGTTACTGGACATTGACAGCTACAGAATTCATGACTGAATTTGTGTGTCAACGATGTAGACCTCTTAAACTGTGGTTTTAGTTGGGGGGTGTTTTTTGTGTGTGTTTTCGTTTTACAATCCATCTGATAACAGTGATCTCAATATTTGATGATTAAGCAGCTGCTTATGAGATTGATTATTAACTAAGAAAACGTCTAGATTATTTTTATGATTACCAAATAAATGGAAGTAGTATTAGCTCTGTAAGAATTTCCTTTTAAGTCTAGACAGTGGGTAAGGTCTTTAGAGTGTTAGCAGTAAGATTTTTACATGAATTCTTTGCTTTTGAATTTGAAGCTTTAATCTTTTTTGGAGGTAGAGAAGTAAGGTCTTAGTCTGAATTGTGCTAAGGTAGATAGAGTCTATTCTAGATTCTTCCGGAAGGTATATATTGCAACAAGAAAGTGAATAGGCAGTTCCTTTTTTGCTTCCTTACTAATATTGGGTGTGTGGGTGGGGACAGAGTTGGTGCCACCAACATGGAAACAGTCTGAGAACCTCCACACAGCACAATTGGATGGTGGCTCTCGGCTTGCCTGAACTCTCCAGCGACTAGAGTTGGCCAGAAATGGAGAGCAACTGGGATGGTCCTTTAGAGGCCAACTCGTCAGACCCTGTAGGGGGTGGGGGGTGGGGGGGGTGGGGGGTTGGGGGTGAGGCCTCCAGTCTTTGGTGGCTGTGAGGCCCGACTGCAAGGAGGTTAGTGCTCCCCGCCCCACAGGCATTGTAAGTGCTACAAGGTTTTCTTAGTGAGAATTTGGGAAAGCAAAGTTAAGTTTTGTGACCGTGCCTGTGGCTTATTCCCATTTCTTTCTGCTGGGGAACCAGTGTTAGGGCTACATTTCATCTGCTGGAACGAATGTGTATGGAGGAGATCGTTCCTGCAGTTTTGACTCAGAACTGACACTTTCTTAAATGAACACACCTATCAGACAAAAGCCTCTCCAGCGAGGTACTGGAGTTCACAGCAGGGCTGTATTTAGATCACCAAAGAGGTGCTCAGTCACTTAATATCCACTGAAGAACATTCATGATACCTTAGGAAAGATTTCTTGGTTTGATATTTTGAGTTACTTCTGTTTTTTTTGGGGGGGGGAAGTAAGTTTCCTCAAATTTAATTTTAATCTCTAACCAGATTTAAAAGAGTGTTAAAAGCCTGCAGAATAATGTGCTGTCTTTTTTTAAGGACTAAAACTTAAAACCTCTTCAGATTTTTTCATGCTTAGTGACTTTGATTGCAAAGCTTGAATCACCTTGGTAGACTTCTAGTGACAGCTTGAGAAAGAAAGGGACTGATTTTATGAGGAGTTAATTTAATTTTTAAAGCTTTGTTCTGTTACATTGCTAAAAATTTCTGTTGTCCATTGGTTTGATTGAAAAAGTTGTATTTCTCCAAATAGCTTTGAGAAAGGTCTTTAGGATATCTGTAGACTTACCATCAGTTGGCTTTTTAGCGAATACATACTTTAATGAGTAACACTGATTTGATTTTAGACCTGCGGTATTGGCATCTATCTTCATTGGGTTGTTTTTTTCTCTCTGCCCGTGTTGGTTTTTCTGGCTCATGTTGCTTTCCAAATTGGATTAAATTCTTACTGTCTACAGACTTTGGCTTTGAAAAGCATTAGTGGATTGGTAACAGATATCCTCAATTTTATTATCTGGGCTTGACCATATGGCATGCTGTATTATTTTGAAACCCCTATTAGTGTAAGTCCAGTAAGGCAATGAACAAAAAATCTTCAACTCTTTTAACACTGGGAAAAATTCTGATCTCAGGTTTGCATTCATTGCTCTGTGGTTAGAGAAATTATGAAGCAGATGGGCCAGTTAAGTGTTTGGTTTTGTGAACATGAAGTGAAGGGGTAAAAGCAAGCTTAGATTGAAACAGGTCACATACGCATTTCACAAACGGACAGACGCGTTTGTGACACTGGAAGGAAGGGCTGTCTAAGTGTGTGTGGGGGGGTGTGTATACATTGAGTAACTCGACATCATGTTGATTATTCTGGGGAAAAAAAAAAAAAAAGGAATACCGTTTCTTTTTAAAGCTATGGGTGTTGTTCCAGAACTCTTATTTAGGAACTATAGACAATCTATAGACCTTCAAATTGGTCAGAGGATTTAGTGGAATGCTAAAAGCTTTTTAAACCTTTTAGCCCTCCTGTTCTTGTGGCAGTGCCTGCCTGGCATTAGGTACCACAGTAATCGATGGAAAGAAATTACTCCTGGCCTCCAGTGATCTAGAAAAGCTTCTCGTTTTGTAGAGCAGTGTTTTCTTTTTCTTTCTCTCTCTCTCTTTTTTTAAGACTTAAGTATCTGCTTATTTGACTTTTTGAAATTTTAAATTTTTTAAAATTAGAATTTCTGGGCAAAACCATTTTTTTTTTTTTTAAGTTTATTTATTTAGAGAGAAAACACCAGCGGGGGAGGGGCAGAGAGAGGGACAGAGGATCCGAAGCGGGCTCTGTGTTGACAGCAAAGAGCCCGACGTGGGGCTCGAACTCATGAACTCTGAGATCAAGACCTGAGCCGAAGTTGGATGCCTAACTGAGCCATCCAGGTGCCCCTGGGGAAAAACCATTTCTACACGCATGGATTTAAAAGACAGGGGGCAAAAATGAGTACAATACAATAAAAAAAAATAAAAATAAAAAAAAAATAAAAGACAGGGGGCATCTGGCTGGCTCAGTTGGTAGAGCTCACCCCTCTTGATCTCCAGGTGTGAGTTTGAGCCCCACGTTGGAGGTAGAGCTTATTTAAAAAAAAAAAAAAAGAATCTACCTCTGAAATCATTGTTGCACTATGTATTAACTAACTTGGATGTAAATTTAAAAAATAATTTTAAAAGAAGTAAATAAAATATCAAGTCAGGGTTATCTGGGGTAATTTTAAAGAGATTATTCAGTTGAACCTATATTGCCACTGATAAAAGGTTATGATTTAATAATGGCCCTCCTTCCTAGGGTGGCTGTTAGTTGACAGATGTGTGAAGCTCTTCGAGCAGCGCCTTGCCCGCAGGACACCCATTAGCCATTTCTGCTGCTGGTGGCCTTGCTTTGTAAAAACTTCCTGAACCGTGATCATGTTAGATAATGTAAGAAGACAGCTTACTGAAAGATTTGTTTTTTCTTTCTTCCAAATGGTTCCCGGGGAATATCATTAATTTGGGGTACGGAGCATATGTGTCAGCTGTCTTTACAAATCCCTGTCATTTATTTACCACCACACCGTCTCCTGAGTTTTCTCACATTGTTTTCTTTTCTTGAAGGACTTTCTTTACCTTTATAGTAGAATTTTGATCCTATTTGCAATTTGGATCCTATTTGAATTTTGATCCATTTTGAAAACTGGCAGAATTATTTTTTTTTTAAAGATTTCACCACAGCCTGAATGATGACTTGTTTTGATTTTACAAAACTTTGGTGTCCCTTGATTTGCCAATTAATGACAGTAATAATGAAATATTTTTCATATATCCTTATGAATACTATAACTGGAAATTGGTTTAACAAGTGCTTATTCAGTACCTTGTCTGGTAGGTGCTGAGGCTATAAACTGCCATAGAGTGGGCGTGGCCCAGGGCCTCACTGAGTTTATTGTTTGATAGAGGGCCTCACAAGCAGAACTGCAAAGGAGAAATGCACGGGCAGTGGGTTACAGGGTCAGCTAGGGTTCAGTGACTGCTTCTCAGAAATAAAGTGTGTTTTAAGTTGAGACCTGAAGCACCCTATATCTGGAGTGTGTCTGTCATGCATTTGGCGGGTGGAGGGGAAGGAAGGAGTGTTCCAAGGTGGGGGAGATGCTGTGTTTCTCATGCAGCCACCTTCCCTCCCTGTGTCTCCACCCAGAGCAGCGTCTATTGCCTGGTAGTGGTAGGTGCTCAGTGATTCCGTATCAGAATGAAAGAGAGCACAACAGCTCATCCAGGGATGGAAGTTCCAAAGGGCTGGAGGGTGGTAAGAAACGGACACTGAGAGCTCACAGTCTTAGGAAAGAGTTGCACTTTTACCTCAAGGGCTCTAGGGAGCCTTTAAAAAGTTTCAAAGAGCAGATTGAGGGGCGGCTGGGTGGCGCAGTCCGTTAAGCATCCAACTTTGAGGTCGTGATCTCATGGTTGGTGTGTTTGAGCCCCGCATGGGGCTCTGTGCTGACAGCTCAGAGCCTGGAGCCTGCTTCAGATTCTGTGTCCTCCTCTCTTTCTGCCCCTCCCCTGCTCACACTCCATATCCCACCCGCCCCCTTCTCACAAAAACATTAAAAAAATTAAAAAAAAAAAAGGCAGATTGACCTAATCAGGACCATGGCATGGCACTTGAGCTTGGAGCGTGTTCGGATGAGAAAGGAAGACTATGGTCAGAGCTCCCGAATGGGGTGCTTGGTGTAGAGATGAAGGCGTCTGGACTGGGGTGGTAAAGCTGGTGGCTGAAAGACGGGGCGACTGAGTGGAAGGTAACAAGAGAAAATGACCTCGGGAGTCTCTGTCCTGGGCATCTGGATGGCTGTTTGGCATTTACTGAAATAAGGAGCAGGAAGCTGGGGGGGTGGGGCGTGAGTTGAGTTTGAGGACCCTTGAGGCATTCCCATGGCCTCCAGCAAGGGTGGCTCAGCCCTTAAGCTTTCTGCTGTGAAGCTCTTCTCCCAGAGGTTCCTTGTGCTGTTCACTCCTTCATTCATGTCTTTGTTCGCGGACTCCCTCCTCAGAGGGTGTTCTCTCATCTCATGAATCTCTACCATTTAAAAAAATCTTTTTTTTAATGTTTATTTTCCGGAGAGAGAGAGAGAGAGCCACTAATCTCAACCATTTTTAACCTGCTCTGCTTTCCTAGTCCTTGTGCTGATCTCCCTGCCAGTTCTAAGCTCCACGAAGACTAGAAGTTTGGTACACTACAGTATTACCAAGTCTCTGAAACAGGACCCGTGAAAAATATTTGGATTTTGAATATGTGAATGTGGAGCTCTGGAGGAGTGGTCTGAATTGGAGGCGGGCCTTTCAGAGTTAACAGTATTTAGATGGTGATTGAAGTTTTGGAAATAAAGATTACTAGGAGCCGGGGAGGGGGGGGGGGTTAAAGTGTGATCTGTGATTTATTTTTTATTTTTTTATTAAAATTTTTTTAACATTTATTATTTATTTTTGAGAGACAGAGCATGAGCGAGGGGAGGGAGGAGCAAAGAGAGGGGGACACAGAATCTGAAGCAGGCTCTAGGCTCCGAACTGTCAGCACAGAGCCCAAGGCGGGGCTCGAACCCACAAACCGTGAGATCATGACCTGAGCCTAAGTCCGATGCTTAACTGACAGAGCCACCCAGGCGCCCCAGATTTTTTTATTTTTAATTTTAATAGATTTTTCTTAAGTAAATTCCATGTCCAACATGGGGCTTGAACTCACAACCCCAAGATCAAGAGTTGCATGCTCTACCGACTGAGCCACCCAGGTGCCCCCTCAAAGTCTGATCTGTGACTCCTGTGGGTCCCTGAAACCCCTTTCAGGATCCATTCCATCAAAGCTACTTATACAGTCATTAAGATGCTACTTGCGGGGCGCCTGGGTGGCGCAGTCGGTTGGGCGTCCGACTTCAGCCAGGTCACGATCTCGCGGTCCGTGAGTTCGAGCCCCGCGTCGGGCTCTGGGCCGATGGCTCGGAGCCTGGAGCCTGTTTCCGATTCTGTGTCTCCCTCTCTCTCTGACCCTCCCCCGTTCATGCTCTGTCTCTCTCTGTCCCAAAAATAAAATAAAAAACGTTGAAAAAAAAAAAAAAAAAAAAAAAAAAAAAAAAAAAAAGATGCTACTTGACTTTCACTGTGTTGACGTTTGCATTGATGGCACACGAGCAGTGGTAGGTTAAACTTCTAGCTCTTCAACACAAATCAGGGCTGTGGTATGAAACCAGTTACAGTATTGTAGTTGTAGTATTCTTCCTCATCATGAACTTGTGTTTAGAGAAATCCAGTTTTAACATCTGATGAAGCATAAAAGTAAATATTATTATACTTTAACCCTGATACCTGTTTTCTTCCCGTCTGTGAGGCAAAATGGGAACTAGGCCTAAACGCGCGTGCACCCCAACTACAACAGCCTCTCCTGGACTGTGCCACACACAGCATTGGAGGAAGAGCTGGCAGAAGGGGATGGCCGTTTAGACAGGGGTTTTTGTATGGCAGATACTTTCTGAAAATTAACGAAGCAAACCAGATATTTCAAGGAACATTACTGACAGTATTGTTGGCAGTGATAAAATTTGAGCTTTCAGATGGAAATTAGAATTTTGGAAAACTTGATTCTGCTATCATGAGCTTGACAGCTTCCCAGTATTTAAAGACTTTTCTTGTAGGTGATGGTACTTAGGAATGTTTCTTTTTAATATTATGTAATGAAATGTGTCAACATTTGGAAGATTTGCTTAATTCAGTGAACTGGTAGTTTCCCAATGGCCTGTGTGTGAGGCTACAAACTCACAGATGGTGAAAGATCCATTCAGAGCACAAATCCCACGGAATTTAAGATGTAATGGTATTAAAAATTAATTGACACAGTTTCAGATTCCATATCAGAACTTCCCTTTAGGATGCTTACCCACTTGTCAAGTTTTGATGTAGTATCAGAGAAGACTGCATGTTTATTTGAAATGGCTGTTGGGGTGCCTGAGTGGCTCAGTCGGTCAAGCATCCGACTTCAACTCTGGTCACGATCTCGCGGACTGAGTTTGAGCCCCTTGTCGGGCTCTGTGCTGACAGCTTGGAGCCTGGAGCCTGCTTCGGATTCTGTGTCTCCCTCTCTCTCTAACCCTCCCCTGCTTGTGCTCTGTCTCTCTCAGTAATAAATAATAAACGTTAAAGATTAAAAAAAAAAAAAGAAAGAAATGTCTGTTAAAATACTCCTTCCTTTTCCAACTATGTGTCTGTGTGAGACTGGATTATCCTCATATACTGCAACCAAAGCAAGACATTACTGCAGCAGATTGCAGAAGCAGATGTGAGAGGGGTGCCTGGGTGGCTCAGTTGGTTGAGCTTCAGCTCGGGTCATAATCTTGCAGTTCGTGAGTTTTCGTGGGGCTCTGTACTGACAGTGTGGAGCCTGCTTGGGATATTCTCTTTCTCCCCCTCTCTCCCTCCCCCTCCCCCACTTGTGCCTGTTCTCTCTCAAATAAAACAAAAATTAAACAAGAAAGAAACAGATGTGAGAATTTAGCTCTCTCCTCTTGAGGTGGACATTAAAACAGGTAGGCTAAATAAAATGTAAAATACTGCTGTCTTTTCATCAGATTACTTCTTAGTTATTTTTCGAAAAAATGTTCTTTATGGTAACATGTAATAGGCTTATTAAACGTTTTGAAAACTTTTGTGTTTTAATTTCTAACATAGTAAGTATATATAGATATAACCCACAGGGACAAAAGCCCTCTGATTTTCAGTAATTAAGAGTGTGGAGGGAGCCTGAGACCAAGCCATCTGAACAGCAGGGATTTGGAGAGCAGTGTAGTGGTTAAACCAGCTGGGCCACATCTAGGGCACTGGCCCAGGGTGACTGCGGGACTGGAGACAGGCACTGTGTCTCCCCTTTTCCCTGCTGTTTGCAGCATTACAGGTGTAGGATTGTGCCTTTTCCTGGGGAGAAGAACCCAGAGATTTCTGTAAAAGTTGAAAACCCATTGGTGCAGCTTGAGGAGAGGAAGAGAAGCTCCTGAAGGAGTGACCGGAAGTTGGGAGAATATCAGAATACAGCATTGGAACGGAGGACAGTCTTGGGTGGGGGTGGGGTGGGGTGGGTTGGACAGAGTAGCAAATCTGGCTGAGAAGTAGACTGGGACTATTCAATGCCAAGATTCCCCGGGGCCGAGGAGTGACAGTGGGGTGTGGGAGGCTCCGAAGCAAAGGGGTGGAGAGGCGTGTGAGGAGGGAGGGCTCCGTTCCACCCGATTTCGGATAGAGTAGCCTGGCATTGTCAGGTGTGGAGAGGAAGGGGGCTGGAGCGGGGAGCGGCAGTGGTCTGCTTATTCTGGGGGCTGAGCGGTGCCTGGGAGCAGCTGCTGTTGGGGCCAGGAGAGACACGACTCCACCCTGGGAGAGGGACGCCTGTCAGGTGGTGGGAAAGGCTGTGCTGAGAAGGAAGGCAGAGAGAGCAGGGCCCTAGAATTTCATTTTATTATTATGAAAAAAATTGTTTTAATTATTTAGTTCAAGAGAGAGCAAGAGCAGAGGGGCGGAGAGAGAGAGAATCCCAAGAAGGCTCTGCCCAGTTAGCATAGAGCCTGACTTGGGGCTCGAACTTCTGAGCTGTGAAATCATGACCTGAGCGAAAGTCAAGTCTTCTAAGTAATCTCTGCACCCGACCTGGGGCTCTAACTTACAACCCTGAAATCAAAAGTCACATGCTCTACCCACTGAGCCACCCAGGTGCCCCTTTAGAATTTCATTTTAAGGAAGGAGGTCGATGGGGAGCCTGGGTGGCTCAGTCGGTTAAGCAGCCGGCTTCGGCTCAGGTCATGAGCTCACGGTTTACATGAAGTATGTTGGGAGAAGTACTTCAGGATTTCCGTGTTGAAATAAGTTCCTTCAAACCTTGACCCTCCGGGACCTCCACTTGGCATTCCCTTGGCGGTAGATGGCCTTCCATTTTGCCCTGTTGGTGATGATCCTGGTGCTGTTAGTTCAGGTTTGTGGGTGCCTCCGGTGCCAGGCACCGTGGTAAGAACTCACATCAACTCGGAGGTGGGTACTGTGAATAGCCACATTTCAAAGCTGGCTTAATGGATGGGGGGCGCAGGCAGTGGAACCCATATTTGAACCTGAGTCATTTGCCTCCAGACCTCTTAATTCTTACACTGTGGACCCTCCAGCATGAGCTGTTTCCCTTCCCTTTCATCTCAGAAGACTTCTGTGTGGGCATCTGCTCCTTCATGTATTATTAAAGGGAAGATCCTTCCACTTGAAAACAAACATATTTACCAACAGTTTTATCTTTAGTTTCTTCTTCAAGGGTTCTGTTCGACCTTCAGACATGACTAAATGACCAAGTCTGGTTTTTTTTTTAAGTTTTATTTTTATTTAAATAATCTCTATGCCCAGCATGGGGCTTGAACTCATGACCCTGAGACCGAGAGTTGCATGGTGTTCTTACTGAGCCAGCCGGGCGCCCCTAATGTGACTAAGTCTTATATAACTTAACCCCCTAGTTAATCTTGGTATCTTCTCTGGCCACTCCTCAGGCAGGCGATCTGTTTCCACTGCTTCAATTCTGTATCCTGTCCTCATCCTCTGAGGATCTTTCTTCCCGTTCCCGTTGTTTTTATAAAGATGCCCTTTTCAGTAAATCCATTTTAATCTTTAATTCTTGCATTTTATTTTATTTTTTTATTTTATGTTATTTTTATTTTTACAGTGAGTGAGTGACCTTGTGAATGCAAGCCGGGGAGGGGTAGAGAGAGAGAGGGAGGGAGGGAGAGAGAGAGAGGGAGAACCTTAAGCAGGGGCTCCATCTCACAACCCTGAGATCATGACCTGAGCCAAAATCAAGAGTGGACGCTTAACCAATTGAGCCACCCAGGCACCCCTAACTTTTACATTTTAAAAATAAAATGTTTAGTATGTTTATTATAGAAAATTAGGACTATAAAATGAGGGAGAATATGATTTCCCTATCAGGAAATAAGATTGTTATATTTCATTTGTTATGTATTATTTATATTCATTTTTTTAGAAGTTTATTCATTGTGGGGGGAGAGAGAGAGGGAATGTGGGTGGGGGAGGGACAGAGAGCAAGAGAGAGAATCCCAAACAGGCTGACGCGTGGGCTCAATATCATGAACCATGAGATCGTGACCTGAGCTGAAATCAAGAGTCGGCTGCTTAACCAGCTGAGCCACCCAGACACCCCTATGTATATCATATTCATACGTTTGTTTTGTATTGTTCACACGTAGGAGGGCAGAGATGTTTTTCCCCCAGATTGGGGATCACTGCATGGATATATTCATTCTAATTTTTCTACTTTGTTGCATATTATGTGTATTTCTGAATGTTACTCATATTTGAAAACATGAACTACATGGCAAAGACTGTCCTTTCTTTCCACTGCAGATTAGCTCTACCCATGTGTTGGACATCCTGGTTCTGCTGCTGCTTAGCTTTGAGGCCTTGAGTGAGTTACTTCTATCGCATGTTCTCATCTTGGGGTACCTGGAAGGCTTAAATGAGATGGTGCAAACAAAACGTTCACCCTTCTGCTTAGCAGGTGCAAGAACTGGCACGTTGGCGTCCAGTATCACTGCTGCTTAGGATGTTTGACCCCTTGGCTTTTCCCCTTTCCTCATGTGCTTCTCCAGGCTGCCCGTGCTCTCTTGTCTCTGTGGTTGCCGTCTTCATTAAGGTTTTCAGGGCTTCCTCTGCTTGGCTTTCAAATGTTAACTCCATTATTTAACTGTGGGTGCTATGACAAATTATCGCAAACTGAGGGGCTGAAACCACAAATTTACTCTCACAGTTGTGGAGGCTGGAAGTCTGAAACCAAGGTGTTGGCTGGGCAGCTTCCTCTGATGCTTCCTTCTAGCTTCTGGTGGTTGCCGGCAATCTGGTTCTGCCTCTGTCTTCGCTTGGCCTTTTCGTCTCAGCATACGTGTCTCTGCTCTTAACGAGGTTTCCAGTCATTGGATCAGGGCCCACACTAATCCAGCGTGACCTCACTTGAAGTTAACGGATGGTATCTGCAAAGACCCTTTTGCAAATAAAGTCACACTTACAGGTGGATAGTGATTTTTAGGGGATACCGTTCCAAAACCCACCGCAGTTACCTATAGCTTCATCCTTGACCCTGTTCTCCTTGAGGGTTCCTAACTCCTTCTTTGCCATGTCTTTACCCTCCTTTCATGGCCAAACTTGTAAACTGAAGTCTCCGTTGCAAGTTGAAGAAACCAACACAAGAGAACTTAAATGGAAAGTTAAATGTTTTATAAGGATTCTTGATGTCTCTCACAGAACCAGAGTTCAAGAATAGAGGTGGGCTTTTCAGTCAATGTGGAGTCAAGGGATGAAAAAGACATTTGAGAATCTGTCCATCTCATTTCCATTTTCCTTGTTGGTAAGCACCTCTCTGCTTCTGCTTCAGGTAACAGTGCACTCCGAAATGGTCTTACTTTTTTCCCCCCCGTTTTTAGTATATTCTGCCTCTTGGCATTGAACTGGGTTGACCAACACCACCACCTCTTTGAAACACTCTCCTCTCTCAGTTCCTGGCTCCTTCTTACCTTTTGTTTGTCCTTCTTGATTTCTTTCCAGGTTTGCTCTTTTACCTGGCCAGCATGTTCTCAGTTGTCTGGCATTTCTCAATCTTGAGTCTAGGATTCTTTCTGTTCTTTGGCTCTCCTTTGGTGATCATGTCTGTTCCCATCTGTTGTCTTTTTTTTTTGTTTTGTTTTTTGTTTAAGTTTGTTTATTTTGAGAGAGAGAGAGCAAATGGAGGAGAGGCAGAGAGAGAGAGAGAGAGAGAGAGAGAGAGCCCTGTCTCAGCCAGGCTCTGTGACGTCAGTGCAGAACCCGACGCGACGCGGGGCTCAAACTCATAAACTGAGATCATGACCTGAATTGAAGTCATCTGCTAAACTGACTGAGCCATCTAGGTGCCCCCATTGTCTTTTTTTTTTCCTTTTTTAATGTTTATTTTTGAGAGACAGACAGAGAGACAGAGCACGAGTGGGGGAGGGGCAGAGAGAGGGAGACAGAATCCGAAGCAGGCTCCAGGCTGTCAGCTGTCAGCACAGAGCCTGACGTGGGGCTTGAACCCACAAACCGCGAGATCATGAGCTGAGCCAAAGTTGGATGCTTAACCTACTGAGCCACCCAGGTGGCTACCCCAGTTGTCTGTTTTAAAGGCTGTTTACTGATGGTTTTGATGACTTTCAAATTTATCTCTCCAGCCTTTCTGACCTACAGACCCATCCATCCGCTTGTCAGCCCCACATCTCCATTCCTTTTGCCGTTTTCAGTGCTGAGTCACTAACACTTTTAGGTCTCGGTTTGAGTGTCACCTCCTCACATAGGCTTTTCCTGGTCACCCCTCTTCCTAGTCACGTTGATTGGCCACACTTAACCACCTTTATGGCATTTCATCTCATATAGTGACAGAATAGTGAAAGTCCTGCCTCTTTTTTTTCCCTAACCGGGCCAGGTTGGAAGTAGAGGGCACCTCCATTGGGCTGTGTATGTAGGCAGGGCTGGTTCTGTGCATCTGACTCCCTGGAAGTGTCCATCGGTTCATCTGTAAGCCCAGGACTCGGGGACTTTAGACCAGTGCCCCAGCGAATCTGCCACATGGTCAGGCTTGGGGACAGTGGCCTATGAGACCATGTAGCCAGGACCTGAAGTTCTGGGCGGTTTTCTCAAGAATGGGTAAGAGAGTTATTATTGGCAAGACTGCGGGTCTCCTGCTGATGGGATTTGGGTTTGGGGTGGCTGCTGTGGACCCGGAGAGATGAGATGGGGGTGGGGAGGGCATCTCCTAGGCATTGGTAGAGTCGGCCCGGGAGTCTTGGTGCCAGATGCTGATTGGGAACGCGGTGAAATCGTGCTTTTTAAATCAATAAGTGGCCATCATGCTCTCTTTACATTTTCTTAAAATAAAGGAACTGACCAACACACATTTCCTGTCACTTAAAACTTGACATATTCAGGAAGAGGCTGAGCTGCTGAGGAACAGGCTGCACTCTGAGGAAGTTCCCTTAGGCTGTGAAAGAAGGGCTTTAAAATAGCTCTTGTAGTCCAAACATTTTGCTCCCAGATTTAGACAAGGCGAACTTAAAAACAGTAATAAAATTGAAAGCTTCTAAAATTGTTGAGATTAATTAATTAATTGTAAGTCAGTGGGTAAACGATTCTTTTTTTTAAGTTTTTTTTTTTTTAACATGTATTTCTTTTTGAGAGACAGAGAGACAGAGCATGAATGGGGGAGGAGCAGAGAGAGAGGGAGACGCAGAATCCGAAGCAGCTCCAGGCTCGAGCCGGCAGCACAGAGCCCGACGCGGGGCTCGAACTCACAAACCGCGAGATTGTGACGCGAGCTGAAGTTGGCCGCTCAACCGACTGAGCCCCCCAGGCACCCCACGATTCTTTTTTTTTTAACAGCAGAGCAGCCTTGTAGGAACTTCTCTTGTTCCTGTACTGATTCAAAGAACTTGGGGCTCCTGGGGGGCTCAGTCAGTTGAGCTGCCGGCCAACTTCTGAAACAGGCTCCAGGCTCTGAGCGGTCAGCACAGAGCCCGACGTGGGGCTCGAACTCACGGACCGCGAGATCGTGACCTGAGTCGAAGTCGGATGCTTAACCGACCGAGCCACCCAGGTGCCCCATCTATGTTAGTTTTTAGATGGCCGAACACGCGTTGGTCTGTAGCAGTGAGCGCTCTGGATGGAAGAGAGGCTGCTCTGCTCCTGGAAGTGGTACGTTTCTCCATATCCAGTACAAGCTTTTTCTACTTTGCTTTTAATTTTGATCTTTCAGATCAGCCTTGTACAATAGAATTCCTTTTCTGTGATGGGAATGTTTTATGATCTGCGTTGTTCAGTATGGTAGCTCCTAGCCATGTGTGGCTATCGAGCACTTGAGATGTGGCTCAGGTGACTAAGAAACTTTTAGTTTTATTTAGTTTTAATACAGTTAAGTTTAAAAAACCACATGTGGCTAATAACAACCCCTACCGGATAGCACAGTCCTAGACTGAGTGTCTGGGCTGCCATTAGTAGAAATTTGGGAGGTTTGAGGAAAAGTCTCCATATACAGAGTGAGAATTTGGGAAATTAAAGTCCTTTCAGTACTTCTGTTTAGCAACCCTTGCCTGTCTAGTTGGGAAACTATATCGTGTGAATCTTGGGGTGCTTGTCAGATGCGATAAATGTATGTTTAAAAGAATAGTTCAGGGATGTCTGGGTGGCTCAGTCAGTTGAGTGTTCAGCTCTTGATTTCGGCTCAGGTTGTCATACTGCAATTTATGGGATCGAGCCCCTCATCAGTCTCTGCGTTGACAGTGCAGATCCTGCTTGAGATTGTCTCTTTCTCTGCCCTTCCCCCACTGTCGAGCTCACATGCACTCTTGCGTGCTCTCTCTCTCCCCCTCCCTCTTAAGATAAACATTAACAAAAAGAATAGTTTATATTGCATATAGAATTGGAATTTTGCTAGTCAAATTTACTTTTTTTTAATGTTTCTTTTTGAGAGAGAGATTGAGAGAGAACGTGAGAGGGGAAGGGGCAGAGAGAGAAGGGGACAGAGGATCTGAAGAGGGCTCCACGCTGACAGCAGAGAGCCGATGCGAGGCTCGAACCGACAAACTGCAAGATCACAACCTGAGCTGAAGTCGGAGGCTCAACCAAGTGAGCCACCTAGGTGCCCCCAGTCAAATTTACTTTTAAATATTTTACACCCCCCCCCCCCTTTTTAAAAAATATACACAGTCCCTAAACTTGCTGTACTTAAAGTATCTGGGATCTTGGTTTTGGCTAGTTTTAGCTACTTATGTCTTCCTGTGGTCTTTGGAGCTCACCCAGAAGCTAGGATTTGAGTCTCTGTTAGGGGTCAGGCACTGAACTGAAAGGGCCCTTGAGGTACTTTGGTTTTGCATCTGTCTTGTTTCTCCTGTGGGAACAAAGGAGCAAAGTCCTTGTGGGTAATCTTTGCAGGATTGGGTAGAGGCCACCACGAGTGTCTGTTTCACTAACTGTCCTTTGGCGATCGAGGAGGAAAAGAATACGTAGGTATCAACCCAGATCTGAAGTTAACAGAAGACTGCACAAGGAATGCCCCCAAAGTAATGAATCCTTCCTTCCCTTGTGGAAGAGCCAGTCCCCCTCGAGGTGCAGACAACATTTTGCTCTTGCTTTTTGTCTGGAGACGTTTGTAGTTGTCACAGCTTGGGTGTGCTATAGGACTGCTACTCCACATCAGAGGGTTGGGCAGCTCAAGATGTCAGCAGTGCCAGTGTTGAGAGCTCTGACTTAAACTGATATGCCTTCTGCAGTGATGAAAAATTCATCATGGCGTACGTTAGTTACTTAGCGCTGCACGACCATAAACTGCCCTCCAATGTAAGGACGTAAAACAATGACCACGCGTTCACCTTTGTGCTAGGGCAGGGCTCAGCCAGGAGAGCTCGTCTCTGCTCTGCATGGTGTCGGCCGTGCCCACGGTTGCACTGGCAGTCATCTGGCAGGTGGGCTGGGGTCTGCGCTTCCTGGGCCTTACCGGCGTGGACTACTGGCCAGGGTGCCTCTGTTCTCCGCGTGCCCTCTCCAGCAGGCCAGCCCAGCCGTCCTGTGGCTGAGTTTCAAGAGGGCAGGAGCAGAAGTTGCTAGGCTTCTTGAGGCCATGCTTAGAAGTCACACAACGTCACCTTAGCTGCATTTTGTTGGTTAAAGGCAAGTTACAAGGTCCAGTCCACACTCTAAGTATAGGGAAATAGACTCTGGATCTTGATGGAAGGACTTGCAAAGAATCGGTGCATTTTTTTAAAACCCACAGATCTTTCGATAGAGTGGCATTTAGAATTGCCTGCTTTAGGATGTCCAGTTAATATTAAGATTTCTGTGGAATGAATTCTAAAAATGAACATTAATTTGTTTCAATTAATTTAGCAAATATTTGCCAAATACTGTGAGCAAAGACACTGTGCTTGTTAATAAGTACTGGGCAGTAGTTTCTGATTTCATTCTGATGGCGGAGACAGCAAATTTCTCCCGTTATGGTGAGTGTTGTCGGATACTAGAGAGAGGGGCGTGGTTTAGGGCAGTTGGGGAAGACCTTCCTGAGTGGATGACACCTCACGGGTGAGAGGGAGCCAAGTAGGTGAGTGTAGAAAGAAGTGATTGCAGAGTTCTTGAGGTGGGGAGGACGCCTGGCCAAAGGGGAGTGCCCCGGGAGCAGAGTGGTGGACGTGCATGTTGGAGGGAAGATGTCCTCGGTCACCAGTTTGCCCAGAACAGGTCTCAGTGTGCGCTTGGCGAGCCGTGGTTCTGTCTGGTCAGTGCCTTTGACTTTCAGAAGTGCCCTGGTGTGGACAGTGCAGATTGTGGTTACCACACCATGGAAGAGAGTTTGGATTTTTCCTTGGTGCAGCGGGAAGCCATTGAAAGAGTTTAAGCAGGAAGTGACAAGATGTGAATTTTAAGATTGTTCAGATTGCTGAATGAAGAATGGATTGTTGGGGGAAAAAATAGAGGCAAAGGTCATTTAAAGGAGGCACTTTTTTTTAAGTTTGGTTTTTGTTTTTTTTTTTTTAGCATTTATTCATATTTGAAAGGCAGAGAGAGACAGAGTGCGAATGGGGGAGGGGCAGAGAGAGGGAGACACAGAATCCGAAGCAGGCTCCAGGCTCTGAGCTGTCAGCACAGAGCCCGAGGCGGGGCTCGAACTCACGGACTGCGAGATCATGACCTGAGCCAAAGTCAGCCGCTTCGCCGACTGAGCCACCCAAGCGCCGCTAAAGGAGGGATTTAATGAAAGATGATGTGCCTTGGTTAAGGGTGGAGTGAGGAGGTGGGAAGAGAGGGGTAGATTTCTTTTTTTTTTTTTTTTTTTTTTTTTTTTATTATTTATTTTTGGGACAGAGAGAGACAGAGCATGAACGGGGGAGGGGCAGAGAGAGAGGGAGACACAGAATCGGAAACAGGCTCCAGGCTCCGAGCCATCAGCCCAGAGCCTGACGCGGGGCTCGAACTCACGGACCGCGAGATCGTGACCTGGCTGAAGTCGGACGCTTAACCGACTGCGCCACCCAGGCGCCCCATGAGAGGGGTAGATTTCAATCTGCTCTGGAGGTGGAACCAGCCAGAGTGCTGGTGCTGGTGGTCTGGGCGAAGGGGCAAGGGAGAGAGTTAGGCTGCCTCCCGAGTGTTTGCTTTGTAGACTTCAGGGTGGTGATGTGGGCCGCTGGGATGTGGCTGCATGGGTGGGGCAGGTTTGCTGGCTGTCCAGCGGGGATCAGGAGCTCTGCTTGGAACATCTGAGGTTCCGAATGGCCGTAAGACGAGCGAGTGCTGGCTCATCAGTGTGTTCTCCAGGAGTCCAGTCTGGAAGTCAGAGATAGATGCTGTCGCCTGTGCACGGGATTGGCGATGGGAGCAGGAGTGCCAGCCATCAGAGGTCTGAAAGAAGAGGCATGCACAGGGGCAGCTCTTCAGTAAGCAGGGTGGGTGGGTAACTGCTCTGAGAGAGTGTGTTGAAGGGTCTCTTTGACTGAAGGACCGCGGGTACTAGGTGGTGAACCTGTGAGGTAGAGCTGATTGGGGTGAGTTGGAACATGGGAGGTGAGGAAGGAGACGCCAGCCATGGAGATGGGGTGGCAAGAAGCTTTGCCATGGAGGGGCAGCGGGAGGGCTTAGGCGTGTTGGAAGGTCAGGTGGGCCCAGTGGAGAGTTGTATTTTTAAATAGGGAGACTCTAAGCTTCTGTTTATTTGGGTGCGTGCGAATCCCCCAGGGTCGTGATCAGTGCAGACCCGACCCAGGCACTGGGTGCGGCTGAGGCGGGGCTCTGTCAGGCCCCCCGCCAGGCTCCTCAGCGCCTCCCTTGCTGCCATCCCTGGGCCGTGTGCTGAGAAGCCACAGTGGTGGAGGACATTGGTACAAGGGAGAGAGGCGGTCACAGCAGGCTGACACCCTGGGAGCCAGGGGTTCTCCTCCATCGGTACTGCCTCAGGCCCGTCTCTTCATCTGTGCCGGCCGTTTGGTTGGCCTTTCACTTCAGCTGCTCTCACGGCTTTAAAATTTGTCCTAATCAGTATGCTACTCTGTCCAGTTGAGCAAGTTAGCTGTGACCCAGGACACGTGATCGACCGGCTTTCAGCAACTCTTGTGAGGTTAAACAGCAGTTTGACTTAGTATAAAATTTAATTTGTTTGCTAACCGAGCAATGGGTTGAACCAGTTACCTTTCAGCAAACAACACTTTAGTGTCATTTCAGCAGTTCTCCTGTGCGGGAGTCTGCATAAAATGCCTGCCGAGCTCAGAATTTGAAGGTTTGGAAGAGACGGAGTGACATCAAGGAAGATGGCTTTGAGGGGTGCGTGGGTGGTTCAGTCAGTTGAGCGTCTGGCTCTTGATTTTGCCTCAGGTCATGATCTCACAGTTTGTGGGTTCAAGCCCTGTGTCAGGCTTCGCGATGACAGTGCAGAGCCTGCTTGGGATTCTCGCTCCCTCTTTCTGCCCTTCCCTCCCTCCCTCCCTCCCTTCCTCTCTCTCTCTCTCTCTCAAAATAAATAAATACAATTTTTTAATGTGAAAACAAAAAAAAAGAAAGATGGCTTTGAGGGGCGCCTGGCTGGGTCAGCCGGTGGTGCATGCTACTGTTGGCCTTGGGGTCCGTAGTTTGAGCCCCACGTTGGGCGTGGAGCCTACCTTAGAAAGAAAAGAAGAAGATGGCTTTGATTGGGAGGGAGTGGGATTGGATTTCAAACAAAACAAAAGATTTTTAAATCTAAGACTCCCAGCAAAGCAGCATGACAAGCGGGTGCAGGTTAACTTAGATACTCCCTGATGAACTGAATATAAGTAGCTCTGAGGCTTTATACATAGTGACCTGTTACAAAATCGGGGACATTCTTGGGGGAGAAAGTTTTGAGGGTAATTGGGTCATCTGGAAGAAGAGGCAGAAAGGAGGAACCAGCTACATGATGAATAACTGTGATTAGACAAACAGGTTCCTCTCACTGCCACCCCCTCGTCTTTCCGGCTCATTAGTTCTGTGAGTGAGACGGCCGAGATTCACCAGGGGAGGAAGCGGGGACAATAAGAAAGTTCCAGCTCCACGCACCTGTGCTGCTGCTCCTGCCCCTTCCTTTGACCTTATCCTACCTTAGAGATCCCCGGGAGGATCAAGATGCCTGTGGGGCCCCGGCCACAACTCATGCCTGTAATAAACTGTGTGGTTGCTTTATAGTGAAGTTCTGTTTTTAGTGTTATTACAAAACTCAGTAACTTGAGTCCTGAGTATCAAATAATGAATAGAAAAGACAAAGGAGTGAAGGTTCATGACAAGGGCCATGAGTCCTTATAAGATGCTTTTTTGCAAATAACTTATTCTTTTATAGAAACTAACTTTAAAGATAATTTTTTGAGTTCTTAGGCACGTAGACCAATGCCGTTTTCTTTTCTTTCTTTTTTTTTTTATGGCTATTAGGTCTGAACCTTTTCTTTTTATAAACAGAAAAGTGTGTTTAAGTCGGTTGTAAGACTATATGAAGGGCACTTAAGCAGCATTATTGAAGACAAGAGAGGGCTTGAACGGGTGTGAGTGCAGAACTTGAATGCGGGTTACCTGCGTACACATGCTGGCGTATTTTAAAGATGTCACTTATTGGGGGGGGGATGGATATTTGAGAGGAGGCTGTTCTATGAAGATGAGGGGGGAAAGTGTCCTATTTGATACAGATTTTAAAAGTATTATAAAGCATAGGTAGATGGAACAGATTAGGCTAGATGACAACCTGTCGCCTTATGGGAATTTACTTCACGACTAGTGTGGCGTCTTAAACGAGTTGGGAATGGATGGATTTTAATGTGAAGGATGTTGGATCAAGGGGCAGTCTGCTGGGAAAAATAAAGTTGAAAACTCCACACTCCACGGCACATACAGGTTCCGGGTGGATTAAAGGATTAAATGTAAAATTAAAAACATGAAAGTACTAGAAAAATATTGGGGGATATATTTTATAACCTTAGAGGTGGGGTGTGTGAGGAAAGGATTTCTTCACCTGACACTAAGGCTACAAGCCATAAAAAGATTATCTGCTGAAGTACTCAGAACCTGTCTATATCAAAAGACACCTGATGGACGACCTTTGAACTGAGGCTCCAAAGCAGACAAATTGGAGAAAATATTAGAAATGTATATGATAAAGGGTTGATATCCTTAGTATAAAAGAGAAAATTTCAAAACAAATTATTCTGGCAATTTCATTTTTAGGAATTTGTCCAAAGGAGAAAATAACAGAATACTTATTACAACGTTAGTTATAAAAACAGTATTAAAAACAGTCTCTGTTAGAAACCATCACCTTGAATTTTGGAGGTAAAAGAAAACATTTGTCAATGGTGACTAGAATATAAACTCAGTGAGGGCAGAGAGCTCCATGACATGTGCTCTGACACAGTAGTATGTCTCTGAATATTTGGGGAATGAACAAATGGTTGAATCTCCCTGCCTATCACTAGGGATTGGTTACGTTGAGGCACACTCACAGAATACTGTGCATCTGTTTAAAAAACATGTAAGGTGGCCCTTTTTTGTCACGAGGAGATGGCCACAGTGCAGTAAATTGGGAGGGGGGGAGAAGGATTATGTATAGTGTCATTTGACTCATTTGTGAAAAATTATGCACCTGCGTATCGAGGTCTAGAAGAAACACATGCCCCTTTTCACCCCTGTGGGTTGATGGGGGCAAGGGACGCGTTATAGTAAGGGACTGTTTTTTCAGTATTTTTTGTGGAAAATTTACCAACATCATGATAATTAGGGAAAAGAAATTTTCATTTTGGAGGAAATGTAACGAAATATAATGACAACGTTTGAACGTATTAGAAGCTTCTCAAAGGTAGCATAACTGAAGTAAGCGTATTACAGAAATCTCGGTAGTTTGAGCTTTTTTTATTGAAGTGTAATTGACTGAGTTCACCTTTGAGGTAGATGATTTTTACTGGTGCTGTAGTCTGCTCCTTCATAGCATCTTATGTTCCTGGTTTGCTGTTTTTTCCTGCATCTTTTCATTTTTTGTAAAGGATTTAATGCCACGGGTATTGTTATAATTGACATATAACAACGGCAGTCTAAGTGTTTTTTATTAAGAATTTATTTATTTATTTATTTATATATTTAAAATTTTTTTTTCAACGTTTTTTATTTATTTTTGGGACAGAGAGAGACAGAGCATGAACGGGGGAGGGGCAGAGAGAGAGGGAGACACAGAATCGGAAACAGGCTCCAGGCTCCGAGCCATCAGCCCAGAGCCTGACGCGGGGCTCGAACTCACGGACCGTGAGATCGTGACCTGGCCGAAGTTGGACGCTTAACCGACTGCGCCACCCAGGCGCCCCAAGAATTTATTTTTTTAATTAAAATGTTTATTTTATTAGAGAGAGAGAGAAAAAGAGCATAAATGGAGAGGGGGAGAGAGAGAGAGAAAAGAAAGAGAATCCCAAGCAGCTCCTGGCTGTCAGTGCGGAGCCTGACACGGGGCTCGATTCTGTGAACTGCAAGATCACGGCCTGAGACTAAATTCAGAGGCAGATGTTTAACTGACTGAGCCACCCAGGTGCCCCTGTTAAGATTTTATTTATTTTTTATTATTTTTTTAAAATTTTTAATGTTTCTTTATTTTAGAGACAGAGAGACAGAGCACAAGTGGGGGAGGAGCAGAGCGAGCCGGAGACAGAATCTGAAGCAGGCTGCAGGCTCTGAACTGTCAGCACAGAGCCTGTCCTGGGGCTCGAACCCACGAACCAGGAGATCATGACCTGAGCTGAAGTCGGACCCTCAACCAACTGAGCCACCCAGGCGCCCCTAAGATTTTATTTTTAAGTAATCTCTACACCCAGCGTGGGGCTTGAATTTACAACCCCGGGATCGAGTGTCGCATGTTCTACCATGGAGCCAGTCAGGCGCATCTGGTGGTTTTCAATAACAGTACTTTATTTTTTAAAAATACTTATTTATTTATTATTTATTTTGAGAGGGAGAGAGGGAGGGAGGGAGGGAGAGCACATGTGCAGTGGGGGAAGGGCTGAGAGAGAGAGGGAGAGAGAGAATCTCAGGCAGGCTCTGTGCTGACAGCACAGAACCCATCGTGGGGCTCAGTCTCATGAACCATGAGACCTTAACGTGAGCCAAAATCCAGAGTCGGAAGCCCAGTCAACTGAGCCACCCAGATGCCCCTAGTAATAGTACGTTAAAGTGATGTCAGACGGTAACGCTGCAGTCAGTTTGTTTCAGGCAGTGAGGCAAAACCAAAGACCTGGTGGGATTTACTGAGTGAAGCTCATCGTAGCTGATGTGGACTTCAGGTCCTGGGAAAGAGTGGAGGCGTCCACACCATTCAGTGGATACCACGATGTGGAGGGCAAGATACTGCTAGATGTTCAGCTACACTCATAACCTCTTGGTTAACATATAAATTGTAAGGGATAGAATTCTACTTCAAGTGTAAATTTGTGCGTGGGGGGAATCTTCTGTCGAATGGATTTTCAGGATTGACTGTCGAGGTTATGTAGTTTGATTTGAAGAAGCCGAGTTCATTTCTTGGAGCGCAGGAGTGTTCGGGGTATCTGACGTGTGAGAGCGCTCTCCAGGACAGCAGAAGCCGCTGCTTGGAACAGAGTTGGTAGGTGAGAAAAGACAACTCTCAGTGAAATTAGGAGGTCAGCTTTTGGTTCTAAGACAGTGGAGATTGACGGCATGTAGCTACTGTGGCCTGTATTTCAGGATGGTAACTGTAGCCATGTGCCCAGCACTGTACGCTAAGCCAGAGGTTGGCACAGCTACACCTGCTGTCTCTTTCTGTGTGGCCCAGGAGCTAAGAACGAGCTGAGAATGTGTTTTACATTTTTAAATGGTTAAACCAATTGGAAGGAGCGTACTTTGCGACATGGGAAAGTTCAGGGAAATTCGAGTTTGTACCCATAGGCAGTTGTGTCAGAGCACAGCCTCAGTCCTCATGCGTGTCTGTGGCTGCTTTTGTGACAGCAGGAGCAACAGCAGAACCGAGTCTGTGCTTACAAAGCCCCGGACGTTGGCTGCCTGGTGTCCACGGGAAAAATTGCCACCCCTGCTCTGAGCTCTTGACCAGCAAAGCATCTTTTGACCTCTTACCAGCAGAGAGGCAGCAGGTCTGAGGGTGAAGCAGTTGACCTGAGGTCGCAGGGCTGGGACCCAGACTCACCCTCTGATCCCAGACTCTTTGTGCAACTGACCTTCAGCACGGCCTCTGCAGAAACACTGCTGAACATGGTTCCCCAGGAACACGGGTTGTTTTCCTTAACGGTGTTCCTGTTGTCAGTCATGTGCTGACGTGCACTAAGCTGACAGAGTATTCCGCAAACAAGATACATAGAGATAGGTTTTCTAAATTCTTCCAGTTTAAATTCCCTCTGGAGTCTCACTGTGATGTTTGAAATTCGGGTGTTTATGTGCTGGAAGTACCTTCTTGGAAGGAGAATTTCTCCGGGATGGATGCTTGTACCGAGGAGGGTCTAGAGATGAACTCTGAGGATAAGGCGTAAATTCTTTGGGTTTATTTTTTTTAATTCTCTTGTAGTTCTCAGGACACCTGGGACATATTGGGACTTAAATCAGTGTGGGCTTAGCCACGAGAAAGGCACTTCTATCTCTGAGGAGGCATTTCTATAAAGATGGTTGTTACGTGTACAGCTGTGTGTAGTGTCAGTTTCAGGTGGCCAGCGCCCCCGCCCGTCTCCTTTCCAGGGCAGCAGCCACTGGGGCGGCGGCGCCTGTCTGAATTGTCCAGTGTGCTTTCACTGGGGGATGACCTTGAATATTGCCTATGTCAGTCATAAGTTCTTGCACGGTTTACGTGGTTGGGCATTTGTCACCTAGTCTCTTTGTCCTGCGTGGCCCTCATCGCTGCCTCTAAGCTCGCACTGCTCCGGAGCCTGCCCACCAGGAGCTGCTCTCGCTGAACTGCTTTGATGGCTTGGAAAACCTACGGGCCATTCATGGACTCTGTCGACAGGCAGTGGGGAGGAACAGCGACTGAATTCTCAGAGGGACATTTGGGGTTGTTACAGTGTGGGCTGTACTACTGTTATCTCCTAGGTAGAGGCTGGGGTGCTGCCCGGCACCCCGCGGTGCACAGGGCTGCCTGGTGTGAGCGCCCCTGATCTCTAGCCTAGCACCACACCCTTGGAAGGTCGAGGGCTGTGGGCTGTGTAGGGTCCCCTTTTAGGTTATGGTGGCAGTTTGTGTGGCCTTGGCCCGCTGTGATTCGAACTCAGCTGCCTTCCCTCCCCATGGTGTTTCCGAATGTCCCCAAGGGGTGATTCCCTGCTTCCGAATGTCCCCAAGGGGTGATTCCCTGCACTCCACTGAGCTCTCGTTCGTTTCTTTATCTTCCTGCGGGGCTCATTAGTTGTACTTCCATAAAAATGAAGTACTTTATACCACTGGGTAGTAAACTTAGGAAGCGGGGAGCACGGCCCCCACACTGTGAAGAGGAGTTAATGGGCAGGCCACACCCCAGTTAGATGCTTGTCAGTCTCCTGGTTGCCCGGTCTGCCAAACCTCGGAGGCTCAGAGCATTCCACTCTTAGCCAAAGAGCCAGCCCCTCTGGCTCAGATCCTCCTTCCTGCCAGACCTGGGAGAGGTGAGGGTGTCCCTAGTGGTCACTGATGGCAGACTGGGCCACAGGGAATGTGCTCCTTGTGTCCCATTTCACCCTACACGTGGTCGCCAGGGTGTTGTCCTGATGGGCACGTGCAACTTTTATGCTCACACAGATGTGAGTTTAAGTAGAAGGCAGGACGCGTGGGGGGCCCAGTCGATCGAGTGTCTGACTCTTGATTTTGGCTCAGGTCATGACCTCTTGCTTTCTGAGACTGAGCCCTGCGTTGGTCTCTGCAGTGACAGCGAGGAACCTGCTTGGGATTCTCTCTCTCCCTCTCTGCCCCTCCCATGCTTGCTCCCGTGCGCACTTGCTTATTCTCTCTCTCTCTCTCTAATAAACTTTAAAAAAGAGAAAGAAGTAGAATGTAAAATTCACATCAGTTTCTCACATCTGTTTCCCGCTTCACCACTAAATACATCAGTGTGTATTTTTGAGAACACAGACGTGTTTTTATAAAACCACGGTTCACTCATCAAAATTTGTAAATTCAACACTGATACCAAGTTGTTTCCTGTTTCCTGTTTCGTTAATTGTCCCCGTAATGTCTTCTACAGCTGTTCTCCCTGGTGTCCGGGGTCCAGTCAGTCCAGAACACGTGTTGTGTTTGGAGGTCATCTGCATTCTTTGAGAATCTGTAACAACCTTTCCCTCTTTGTCTTTCTTGCCCTTGACATTTCCAAGAGAACAGGCTAGTTATGACCCTCACTTTGGGTCTGTCTGGGCTTGGTAATGGTTAGATTCAGGTTTTGCATTTTGGGCAGAATACCACGGGAGGGTTGTGTCCTGGGCCTTCTCTGGTGAGCGTTTCTGGCGCTCTGCACTGCTTTGAGGGTCCTGTCTGAACCCCATCAAGGCTTGGGCTGTGTCTGCTGTGTCCCTCTGCACCAGCTCTCAGTTTCACTTGCCCTGTGCATGCCAGGCCCATTGGGAAGCTGGCTTCGGCTCTGCTGTGGCTGCCCCTGCCCTTCTCTTTCTCTCTCTGTGCCCCAGGGATCCAAGGTCTCTGAGATGCACCCATCCTCAAGGCTGCATTTCAGAACTTGCTTTCCGTGGGAACAGGTCTTTTAGTAAGCAGTTACTAAGTTCATCTTGGGTTTCGTTCAGAGAACACAACGATGAGGAAATCAGTTCCTACCCTTAATGAATTTATAGCTTCTTGTCTGATTTTATGGCTCACACCTGAGGTGGGGGCAGAGAGTAGGCGAGGCTCTCTGGGTGGAGTGGGGCCAAGTGTGGTGGTGTAGGTTGGTGAGGTGCCATCCTACTCCCTCTCTATCCCCCAAGGCCCCGGTCTGAATCTTAATGTAAAGATTCCCAAATTCGTGGCATGTGTAGTGCTTCTAGGATTTTCACAGAGCCCCTACACCAAGATAAATACCTAAAGTTACCTTCGTTGAGTCATTAGAGCCAAAGAACTTAAATATTTATGTCCCAGGAACTTACCAGTAGTCTTTTTATTTTTCAAGTTTATTTTTATTTATTTTGATAGGGATCTAGAGAGCAAGTGCGGGAGGGGCAGAGAGAGAGGGAGACAGAGAATCCCAAGCAGGCTCCATGCTGTCAGTGCAGAGCCTGATGTGGGGCTCGAACTCACGAACTGTGAGATCATGACCTAAGCCAAAATCAGACGCTTAACTGACTGAACCACACAGGCGCCCTCTTAGTAGTCTTTTTAAAAAGGAGTATCAGTACATTAAAAAAATATATACTTTATTGTTAAGTAAACCACTGTTGTTAACTAATGGGCTATGTAGCTTCTCAGGCTTCAGTATGAGACTGGATACCACCACCCGTATTTCCTGTTCCATGTTGATTTTCTCTTAGTGCTTACTTTATTATCAAAGCAACCGCCGAAAACCTCGCTTTGCGAGGATGTGACGTCATCACAAAGGATGTAGTGCCATCTGCTGGTGGAACTGTGGCCTAGCCACTCGAGCTAACTGCTCCCTTGGTGTCTGTCCGCTGTCCGGTTTCTCTGTGTGTGTCTCCACTTTAAAATACCTTGTGGCGTTCTGTGAGTTCGCTGCAGCGTCCCGGGCATCTCACCGTGCATGTTGGGAGCTGGGGGTTCAATGGCTCGTGGGTCCGCCTGAACCAGTCACTGCAGCCCGGTGGGCAGTGTGTTCCCAGGAGAAGGGCTTCCCCACCGGAAGTGCCTGGGTGAGGGCGGAAGGAGGGGTTCTTCCCTCACCCGGAGTCAAAGGTAAGCCCTGTTGGTGATGTCACCAGAGGAGAAGTTGGAGGACACACGGAGGCAACCCACAGATGTCGACTGAAGAGGCCTCACCAGCATTCATAATGTGGCTTCTAGAGAAAAGTGGCATCGATCTTCTAAGAAACTCTACTTAAAAATGGACCTTGGGAGGTAGCAGCTCTTCTTGACACTTGGGAGAGATGAACTAAAGATGTGTGTTGTGTCAAAAGAGCCAGTGGCCCCAGTTCTTAGATGCTCTCTTAGCTCTGACACCGTAAGCGGATAAGACTGTGGGGATATTCCTGAATGCTTTTAAAGAAGACAGAGATTAAAGAGATTTTGTCGTTGTCTGTTTTATTTTTTAGGGCCGCATGTATCTGTTGACCGTAAGTTTTGGGGAACGAAATTATTGCGTATTTGGATTCGTGTGTGACGCTTTATGACTCATCCTTTGGAGCTGACTAAAAAATGGTGACAGGGTAAAGGAATAAACGCTTATATAACTTACAGGGGGATGTTTGTTACTCTGTTGAAGACACCGGTCATTGTGTCACAGCCATAGTGCCTGTGGCAGGGGCTGCCATCCTCTCCTGTGCTGCAGCTGGCTGGCCACCTGGTCTGAGGACAGTCAACCACTGAGCTGGTGCAGAGGAATTTTTCTGGAAGCAGACATGGCTGACATTGGGTGCCGGTTAGGATGTGGGATTCTAGGTGGTTTTGGACTGCGTACAAGATGACAGTGGATGGTCCGGAGAGAGGGTGGTGGAAGGATAGAGAAAGCGCACCCAGAAAAACAGAAAGGTCATCAGGAGCCAGCCCAGACTGGGTTCTGGTTCCTGTTTCTTCCTCATTTTTATGTCTCCTGGAGCCCCCCGTTCTCCCTGTCCTTGGGAACTGTCAGATCCCTCTCCACTTCCCAGTAAGGCTTTTTTTTCCTTCTCTTTTTTTTTTTTTTTTTGGCAAACAGAAGAGCCTTGACTAGATCAGTCAAACTTTTGGGGGCAGGGCAGGGTAGTTAGGAGGAATCAGGAGTCATTGTAATTTTTCACTTGTAGAGTTAACCACTTCCTAAAAGATGTAGTTGTTAATAACAGTTTCCTTTTTTTTTCCTGTGAGGTTTTTTATTTGCAAACAGGACAGATAATCAGATGATGAATTTATCCCATGAAAGTATATGACATAGTTAAATCAGAATATGCTGTCCATGTAACTTTTCTTGGATGCCTTCTCTATGTCATTGTTTCCTGGGACAGTTCTCTCAGAAGGCTCAATGGTACACGAGCCTCTTACGCTTTCTGAACTAACGCCATTTGTCGCTTTAAAAGAAACATGACTGGTTGTTAGAATTTATATTTGTGATCGTCCCAATGCATCATCAGATTGTTAATTACTATATTAGGTAGGATTGGGAGGAGGAAAAATCATTCGTTGAATAAAAGAATGAACTGATATTAGACGTTTGGGAGGCAGCTTTGTACCAGACCTGGGCGCTAAGAACCGCAGGAAGAATGAGCCGGTGTGGTCGTGGTCCTGAGCTCCGTACATCCAGGTGCAGTCCTCTTGTCTCCACCAGCTCAAGAGTCACTTGACTCACCTCGCATTATCCAGCTCTGTGGAAGGACCCCCACCCCCCTGCCCCCCAGCCAGCACGCAAACAGCAGGTGACCTTCCAGTGCTTCCCTCACTGCATAGCTCGTGGTGACTCTGCTTTTCCTTCTCTGGGGTCTTGTTGGTCTCCTTGGCTTTTTAAACGTTCCTGAGGAATGAGTAACTTGGGTGGAATTTGGCTTTCTGACATTCAGTAAGCTTCTTGGGAATTCCTAATGACTAAGGATTCTTTGATCAAGGAATTTTATCTTACTTGAGTATTTGCTTTTTTACTGTGTTCCCCCCCCCTTCCCCCTTTTTTATGACCAACCTTTTTTGTAACAACAAGGTTTCTTTTAAGAGAGGGATAGCCGTTGCACTAAACAGGGAGGGACAAAAAATTGATTTGTCAGCTTCCTGTCACCTCCAGAGATAAGTGGCAGGGTTTCTCGTGTCTAAGGGGGTAAGAGGCTTAAGTAGCAGGAAGAAGTCAGTGTCCCAGGGACTTTGCACCTGCTCATCCCTCTCCTCAGGACTCTGCTCAGACACCTCCATGCCTTCTCTAGCCGCCTTCATAGAGGATCCCCGCACCCCTCCTCCCCTCCCCACCTCGCGCAGTTTTGTTTTTTCTTCATACTGGACAGCGCCTGACGTGTCAAAACTACATACTTGGGTTATTTACTTATGCCTTCCTCAGCTAGAAACGAAGCTCCCCGGCGGCAAGAACCGTGTCTTGTTTCCTGAGGGACACCTCTGCTTCAGTGCCTGGCACGTGATAAAGTTTTGGTGAATCTTTGTTGAGTGAAGTGAATGAATGTGTGAGCTGGGCTCACACATATGCACCCGGATATCAAGGCCATTTTATTGTTAAATCTTTTGTCAACGATTTAAAACTTTCATCCACTTTTAGGGTTGTTGGGTAGTATGGCCGCACATGCCCTCAAACTGGAAGTAAATATTCCTATTTACCTCCTTGGCCTAAACTGGTGCCAGGCACAAGGATGGGCTCACTAAGTGCTTTTCTGACAGTGACCGTGTAGTAAACACAGTTGTCCCGAAGCTTTACTGGAAAGAGCGCTGCGTAATTCTAAGCAGTCTGAAGGTACAGAGTCTCTGTCCTTTCCAGCTCCCACTGTAAGTCACACGTGAGTAGGAAGAGGAGTTACAGAAACTTCCAGTGCAGAGTGCTTTCCGTGTTTTGCAGTTTTTAGAGGAAATTTGATACTCATGTCTTCAGCTCATACTTGTTGGAAGGACATCCTCTTTCTTGACTGTGGGGGATATTTTGCTTTTTAAAATTGTTTCTATTCTTCCAGGCAAAAATGCATTCATGTTTCTCGGATTTATGTTTAAGAGAAATTCTGTGGAAGTGGTCTGGATCTTGGTCCACACGTGGCAGAGAGCAGCAGACTCTCCTGGCGTGTTTGTGTACGTGTATCTGGCCCTCCTCAGACTTCGTGATCGGAGCCCTAGGGGAGGGCACCTGGGACACGGTGGGTGAGGTGGAGAGCTTTAAATCAGGCTGGGCTCAAAAATTTGATTTTCTTCCGTAGGAGGAGTGTTTGAAGAGTTGAGCGGAGGAGTCAGATGTCAGAGCTGTCCTTCAGAAAGATAAATGAGGCAGTGATGTGTAGGGCGGCTTGAAGAGGGAAGGAGACAGCTGGGGGAGCGAGTCTGTAGCAGGCTAGGCAGGGCTGGAGGCCAGGGGCCTCGGGGCTGGAGTGCAGAGCGGGGAGGGGACGGGTAGAATTGAGTGGCAGCCCGGTGGGAAGGGTGTTTTGAGAGTGTGCTTTGAGGAGAGTGGTGAGCCCAGCGTCAGTTGGTTGGGAGAGGTCAGGCCTGTAAAGAGCAGGGCCTTGAGCCCTCAGAACACTGCAGTGTTTGGGGTTCTAAGAACTGCGTGCAGTGAGGGGAAGGAGAAGAAAGCATGGTGTCCCTTAGACCAGTTGGAGGGTGGAGCTCGAGGAGGAGGAGGAAGTGATGAGCAGCCTGTGTTGCTAATATAGGTCAGGCGGGGAGGAGGGCTGGGTTCTGTTGCCGTGGTCCAGGGGGAGACCGGTGGAGGGTATGTCATCAGAGGCAAAGCATTCCATCTTGGAAAGGAATTTGGGAGACCTCTTCCATAAAACCAGGAGTTTGTGTACTTACTTGCAAGCACCTGGGGAATGGGTGCTTGGTGCTGGCACAGGTGCAGGGTACAGACTGAAACACACAGCTGACGCTCTAGATTAACGAAACACAAGAAGAATTAATTATAAGGACTGGCATGTAGAGGAGCCTGAGAAGGGACGGGAACAGGGGCAGCGGTGAGCGTGCTTTTCCCGTGGGTCTCTCGCTCTCTCTCGGCTGCTCAGAAACCTATGTCCCAGTTGTGAAGGGTAGCCAGCCACAGCTTTCAAGTTCATGTCCCACTGCCAGTCGCGGAGAGCCTGTCCCACTGACAGTCTCAGTTTACACATTATTGGGGGATCGAGTTTGTTCTGTCTCTTGAGCTGAATACCTTTTCCTGATCTGGTCAGTGATGATTGGGGTCAGTGGTGGGGAGACAGGCTTGTGTAGTGTGAACCCGGTGCCAGGAAACAGTGGATCATCCCAAGATGGGTTGGGAGGAGGATCCATGGGGGTAGCTCCTGGAAAAGGTGGTTTATAAGCTGAACAAACTGCCTCCCCCCCCCCCCCCCAATCCAAAATGGCAGGCGAGGCAAGGCACAGGCCCAGCTCCTAGTCTAGTAGGATCGAGAAATAGAAACGGAGCAGGAGAACGCAAGGGAGATCGGTTGGCTGGGGAGAGAGCGGCAGTCAGGAAGTTTTAATGAAATGTGTCTTTAAGCTCTGAATTTAAGGTTAAGTGGTATTTCCTGGCAGAAGGAGAGAGAGGACAAAGAAAATTCAGAGCTGAGGGGAAAAGTCTCAACAAAGGGACAAGCCTTAATTTTTGTATCTGGTTTTCTTTCTCTTAAAAAAATTTACATAGACTCCTTGTCTTAAAATGAGTAAATATAGCATCAGTAGACTCCCCTGGGCTCGTCTGGTTGCTGGGTATAATGCTAACTGTTCGTACAACTTTGAGCTAGTTACTGACCTTTCTTTGCTGTGGATATCTTTTTTGTAATTTTACAGAATTAAAATTACAAGGAGTGATGATAGTTGATATATCATTGGGTTACAGAGGGGTTCATCTGGTGATACACAAGAGTACTTAGCACCATAACACCTGTCATACAAGTACAAGAACATACAGTTTTAAGGTTGAGTAAAAATTTAAGCTTTATCTTTTTTCCAGCTATACTCTTATTTATTAAAAAAAATTTTTTTTTAACTTTTATTTTTGAGAGGGAGAGAGCCAGAGTGTGAGCAGGGGAGGGGCAGAGAGAGAGGGAGACACAGAATCTGAAGCAGGCTCCAGACTCTGAGCTGTCAGCACAGAGACCGACGCAGGGCTCAAACTCATAAACTGTGAGATCATGACCTGAGCCAAAGTGGGATGCTTAACTGACTGAGCCATCCAGGTGCCACTCCAGTTACACTTTCAAAATCTTGTTTCGTGGCTTAGAATATATCTGTTTACGGGGCCTGGCAGAGGAAGAGGTGTGCCGTTCCTCTGTGCAGTCACTGTTTACTTCCATTCTGTTGATCCATCTCTGGTACTCAGCAAAAAATCATGTAGTACACACAAGGTAGTCTGTTGTCGAGAGGTAAATCAGTGGAGTGGACTTGGAGGTGACCCAGATGTTGGGACTGTTGGATGGGCCTTCAGAATAATTGTGGTGGCAGTTGAATTGCATTAGAAATCAGTAATAGAACCCCATCTGGAAAATCCTCAAATACCTGGAAATTAAGCAAGTCAAAGATGACATCATAAGGGAAATTTGAAAATACTTGAATTTGAATGGAAGTGAAACAAACACATGGACATCTGTGGGGCACAGTGTGAGCAGTGCCACGGGAACCATGAAGGAATGATGTGCTTGTTGTAGAAACAAAGTCTTCGCGGTCTAAGCTTTCTGCTTTCTGATGCCAGAAGGACACATTGAACACAAAGCAAGAAGGAAATAATGATGAGGGTAAGAGGAAAATCCATGAAAGTGAAAACAGCTACAACAGAGAAAATCACCGAGACTGAAAATTATTTTATTTTTTTAAGTAGGCTTCACGCCCAGCACGGAGCCCAGTGTTTGGCTTGAACTCAGGACCCTGAGATCAAGACCTGAGCTGAATCAGATGCTTCACCAACTGAGCCACCCAGGTGCCCTGAAAAATTGGTGTTTTGAAAAGATCAAATTGATAAACCTCTAGCCAGCCTGAGAAAAAGAACACTGAAACACTGTTAAAATGAAGAAAAATTAAATATAAAAAGTAAAAATGAAATATTAATTCATCTATTTTTCAAAGTGGCCTTAGAAACCAAAGAGCATTGATGGTGTCAGGAAGTCATGAACATGTGCTGTGCCTAGTTTCCCGGCTGCTGAAGGAGCTCCTCTCACTGCATCGGTCAGGGAAGAGTCAAGAGAGTTATGAAAACACAGTAATTTCCTCTGATTGATCTGTAGGTAACCTCATCTTTTGTTAGAGAATGTCAAGGGCATTTTAAAAGAAGATTTATATTTGCTTTTCATTGACCTTAGTATTCTCCTACCCCCTAACTTTTAGTTTTGAAGCTACAGGAAGTTGAAAAAATAGGTGAGTGAATATTCTGTACCTTTTACCAAGTAATCTGTAACTTTTGGGGGGTCCACATTTTCTGTCTCTTGGTGCTTTTTGGTGAATTGTTAGAATGTTGTAGATGTCATGATACTTGATTCCTTACAACTCCAGTCTGATGTCTCAAGGACAAGGCCATTCTTTTGTGTTTCCACAATAGTATCATTACATGCCAAGCTTTAACATGGATTCAGTGACACCTAACCCAGTACACATGTCAGTTTCTTCAGCGTTCACCCAGATGTCTTCATACCCTTCACCTTCCGGATTTAATCAAATTCATGTGTTGCAGTTTGGTACTCGTGGCTCTACCTAGGCTCACAGCATCTTGAGTGGTCTTCCCACCTTTTTTTTTTTTTTTTTTTTTTGCTTGTTACAACATTGACATTTTTGAAGAGTTCAGGCCAATTTCTTGTAATGTCTCACATTCTGGATTTTAATAAATGTTTCCTTGTAATTGGATTCAGGCGTGTTTTTGGCGAAAGTTCTCGGTAGGTGACCAAGACTTCACATTTTATCATATCATGAGATACCTAATGTTAGTTTGTTCCATTCTTGGTAATACTAAGTATCATCCTTTGATTAAGGTGGTATCTATTAGATAATAACGTTTGGTTTTTAAAATTAGGAAATTATCTATGAGTGATACTGTTAGACCTTGTGAATGTCTTCTAACAACACATTTTAGCATCCATTGGTGATCTTTGCACGTGTTACTACTCTCAAGGCCCCAAAATAGTAGTTTCCTAGATCTGTCATTCCTTATACATCATTGCATTCCTTTGTAAAGAAGAGCTCTACCTTTCCTCTTGTTTATTTTTTGAGTATTTGTGTGTGTGTGTGTGTGTGTGTGCGCGCGCACGCGCGTGCGCATGTGTGTGCACGCGTGCGCATGTGTGTGTGTGTTTTCAATGAGATATATTCCATTTTGCCCTCAGATCTTCCTAAATTTGGCAAGGGGACTCTTTCACATTATCATTTCACCTTCTTGCTCAGAACATCTCTTTTTGTTTATTTATTTATTTTGAGAGAGAGAGAGAGAGAGAGAGAGAGAATGAATGGTGGGGGGGTAGAGATGGAGAGAGAGAGAGGATTCCAAGCAGGCTCTGTCAGTGCAGAGCCTCTGTGGGGACAAACCTGTGAACTGTGAGATCATGACCTGAGTCGAAATCAAGATTCGGACACTTAACTGATTGAGCCACCCAGGCATCCCCAGAACATCTTGTACTAGAGAATTATTCAGAAGTGAGAAGTTTACTTTGTTTCTTACAAGCCTTCCCAGTCCCTCATGCAAACTCTTAAGACTGGATGTGTTCTGGAATCCCGCCTTTTTCAGGGTTTAGGAAGAAAAAGTGGTGTATATATCACGGATGCACACTACCTCCAGTAGGGCTTGTAATCAAACACCTTAAAGCCTGTGATAAAACATGACTGCCCACACTTAACAGGGTAAGGACTAATTAATATCCTTGGGTCTGTTCTGCTCTGGTCTGGGGATGTCAGGATTGCAGGTGACAGTACACCCGAATGTTCTTTCTGTCTTAGGGTTATGTTGATATAAAAGAAATCATTCCCGGGAGATGTACCTTTGCTCGATTTGAAATTTTAATGCAGCCAGTAAAGGAATCCTCTAGATATGTCTCAAGAAGATTCAGTTTTTAGCTTTTGAAAAATATGAAAATAACAATACTCGTAAATACTAGTATTTGGTCCTTAAAACCTCGTGATGTATTAGAATATATATGTATAGGAGAGTTTATCATTAAATATTAACATCAATATCAATGTCAAGGCAATATTTAATATTGCTAAGTTAACAACTCTGTAGAGTCAACTGTAGGCTCAGCTGATTTTTTTCCAAGAGGCTTCAAAAGACACATAATCTTTGACATAATAATCCCATCTTTACAGGACACCTGGGTGGCTAAGTGGGTTAAGTGTCCGACTTTGGCTTAGGTCATGATCTCAGGGCCGGCGAGTTTGATCCCCCTCGTCTGGCTCTGCTGACAGCTCAGAGCCTGGAACCTGCTTCAGATTCTTTGTCTCCCCCACTCTTGCATATGATGTCTCTCTCCCTCTCTCTCCCCGCAAAATGAACATTAAAAAATTTTTTTTAAATAATGATAATTCCATCTTTAGAAATCTGCTCTAGGATTTTAACCTTCTTCAGCCAGGGAATCATAATGACCTTGGCTATTGGGTATTTCAGCTAAGTGAGCTATGATGCCCACAGTTGCTGAGAATCGCTGAGCTACCACCCCTCCCCTTTTTCTTCTGTCAAGTGGCCTTTTCTGCAATGGCCCATGTCTTTCCCCCTGACCCCCAGAACAGGAGCTCTTTCCTCCCTGATCCCTGGAATCCTGTCCTGGCCATTCACCTGTGGTGCAGGGTGTCCTGTGTGTGCATTTCTAGGACTTTGTGTGGATCACACAGGCCTGAGTGAAACTAGCCCTTAAGTTTACTTGTATTGGTAGAGCCCCCCCCCCCCCCCCCCTTACATTATAGGCTAATGTCCCCTGGCCTGGGAGACCCATGTGGGGGCAGCTAGGCTAAGCTGTTTTGATGGCTTGTGTTCTCAGCATCCAGCACACTGTCTTATATCCTAGGTATTAAAATGTATTTGTTGAGTGAACGGATAGATGTTTAGGGAATTTGACCCATAAATCATTTAAAGCCAAGGTACTCAGGTAGACTTCAAAGACTCGTGTTTGAGGTGTAGCCAGAGGCAGCCTGAGACAGTGCTGGAAAGGAGGGTGTATAGTGTGCAGCAGTCTGGTCCTTTTGTGAGGGAATGGTCTGGAAGCTTTGCACCTGACTTGCACAGTAGACCTGTCCACAGGAGACAGAGGGTCACAGAGTAGGGCTCCTGCCTTCTAGCAGAGCTGCCTCCACCAAGGGAAGGGGGTCTCAAAGCAGTGTTGTTGGGTGGGTAAGGAGTTGTTCATTCGAATTATTAAAAATGTTTGACGGGGCACCTGGGTGGCTCAGTCGGTTAAGCGTCCGACTCTTGATTTCGGCTCAGGTCACGATCTCACGGTTTGCGGGATGGAGCCTCGCATTGGGCTCTGCGCTGACAGCTCGGAGTCTGCTGGGGATTCTCTCTCTGCCCCTCCCCTGCTGGTGCTCTGTCTCAAGATAAGTAAATAAACTTTAAAAAGTTTGATTTGTTCATAAGATTGCTGAGACATTTGTATTTACTCTGTTAAATCTATCACTTGAATTTTACATATTTTAAATTTTGATTAGGATTGGCTTTATAAACTGGTAACCTTTTTCTTGAATTTTTGTCTATGTCTTCCTTTATCTTCCTCCAACTTCCGTTATGGATTGCTTTCTAAAAAGATGTGAGAAAACTTCAGCCTGTCCTCATGCCACCCCTTAGTTCCACTTCATAGCAGCAGCCCTCCCTTGTAGCCAGGCTTCGGTGTAACCCGGAAGGCCCTTCTCCGCCTGAGAACCATCGTTCTCCGGTCTGGGCGGGCACTGCCCCCCGCCCCGCTTGTGGGCCCTGGACACCTGCTGGCTGGAAGGGACCCAGCGTTACCAGCTCCTAGGAGTCTCAGGATGTGCATTGCCTCTCCACTTACTTTTGCCTCCAGGAGGCAGAGTAGCATCGTGAGACTTTGGCTTTGGTCTCATTAAATCCCCAGTTTCCTGATTTTCTATAAGAGTGATGCTCCTGGCTTAGGATCACATGGCTGTGTCTGGAACAGTGGTCTTGTCTTCTGCGCCGAATAGTCAGTAAAAGAGCCCCACCTGGGTCTTATTTTTAGCCAGAAACAAATCCAGACAGCTGTACGTGTGAATCCAGGCTGAGGCGGTTTGATTCTGGTGTCCACACCCTTTCTCCCACCGTGACTGTGCCCATAGGAACTGCAGGCTGGGGAAATACTTATGGGGGCGTGGCTCCCCGTTTTCTTCTTCCAAAGAAAAGGAATAGGGAGTTTGCTTTCATGCCTTGAGCCACGGCAGTCTAGGTGTTTGAATCAGAGCAAACTGTGATACATTTTTCCATTTTAATTTTTTCCTTCTTGTCTCTTGATGTGGAAAGTACCTCAAAGGATTTGTATTTGGAGACTGGGATTAATTGTGACAACCAGTCTGAAGGTGGAGCTCTCACCTGAGCCCATATTCTCCCCAGGGACACCTAGTGGCGTCCCGGGTTAGTTTTGGTTGTCACACTGGGGAAGGAGGTGCTGTTGAATATCCCACAGTGGGCAGTACAGCCCCCTCCCGTGAGAATGACCCAATCTAACCAGTCCTGCCGGAATTTGCCACTGCCTGCTTACAGACTCGGTAGTTCACTGACACGTTCACTGACACAGCGGGTGTGCCCTCCCGAGAGCTCCCCTCTTTGGGTTTGTGAAGGCCAGTTGGCCACCAGTTCACTGATTTTCTTCAGCTTCCTCTTCCACCTCCACACCTACTGGTTTGGTTGTTCTTTTAAGTACCTTTAATGGCACATTCCCCCCCCCCCCCTCTTTTTTGAAATAAAATTTGTGATACGTTAAGGGAACCAGTTTAACGTGAACGATTTAGTGGCATTTAGCACACTTCCTGTGTTGTGCAGCCATCACGTCTATCTAGTTCCAGAACATTTTCATCTTCCCGAAGGGAGCCCTGTATCTTTTGAGCAGTATTCATTCGCACATCCACGTACACAGAGGGCGCCCCTCGCAACCACTGCATTCTGTCTGTGTGGGTCTGTCTCTTTCCTAGAAGCAGAATATTTTCTATTTCACGTAAATGGAAGCATATACTTTGTGATCATTTG
The DNA here is from genome assembly GCF_018350215.1 of Panthera leo. Taxonomy (NCBI): domain Eukaryota; kingdom Metazoa; phylum Chordata; class Mammalia; order Carnivora; family Felidae; genus Panthera; species Panthera leo. The sequence goes on along the minus strand of NC_056686.1, from coordinate 754,061 downwards.
TGTGTGGTTTCTCCACACAGCATAATGCTTTTCTGGACCGTCCACACTGTAGCACGTGTCAGTGCTGCGCTCTTCTTCGTGGCTGGAGAACATTCCATTGTTGGCTGTGCCACATTTTGTTTATCCACTTATTCGTGGACGGACATTTGGGCTGTTAGCACCTTTGACCGTTGTGAATAGTGCTGCAGTGAAGTGTGTGGACATGCATTGAGCACCTGTTTTCGGTTGTTGGGGCTACATGCCTAGGAGCAGCCGAGCTGCATCACATGGCGAACCTGTGTTTAACCTTTTGAGGAAACTCCGTACGGTTTTCTTTCCACACTTAACTTTTATTGACAGGAAAGCTTGTGCTTATTACAACTTATGCAATGTAATTCCCAAATAAAAGTATTTTGTGAAGTGAGTGTTTTAGAATTCACAGTTCAACTGGGGGACATTTCATTTTATTACTGCCTCTCCTGACCTCCAGACTAGATGTGTGCCCGGGGGTTTGTAGCTGCACAAGGTAGTGAGTCGGTCAACAGGCAGGTAGGTGGTAATCTGTGAATCATCCAGAATTGGTCTTTTCACATAATTTGGAGAGATCACAAAAGCCTATTTAAATGTTTTCAAATTTAGTTTCTGAGAAAGAACAAGCAGAGATTTCAGAAGAAGTCTAGAATTAAGCGTACTTCGGTTCTGGCTGCAGTACAGAGAGAGGAAGAGAGTCGGGGATTCTTCCAGATGCCAGAGCTGGGGCTCTGGATGGCCCTGCTGCCGCAGGAGTGGTGCGGAGCTGGCGGGTTGCACACACACCCCTGTGGAGCAGTCACACTTGGAAGCAGTCGTGCCTTCTTTGAGATGCAGATGAGGTCCTTTACATGTCAAATGGCCAAGTCTGGGTGACCGGACTTTAGAAGCTTCTTGAATTGCAGTGATTGTTCTTACCATAATGTTATTTTTCTAGTAACTGGATTCTAAGTAGGTCTTCCCCGTGTATTGTTCAGTTGGATTCAGAGTATTTTCCATGAGGCATTTCTAAGTTTTTTTTTTTTTTTTTTTTTAAAGAAATTGAGGGACACCTGGGTGGCTCAGTCGGTTAAGCGTCTGACTTAGGCTCAGGTCATGATCTTGGGGTTCGTGATGTCGAGCCCTGCGTTGGGCTCTGTGCTGACTGCTCAGAGCCTGGAGCCTGCTTCGGATTCTGTGTCTCCTCTTTCTGCCCCTCCCCCACTCATGCTCTGTCTCTCCTTCTCAAAAATAAATAACATTGGGGCGCCTGGGTGGCGCAGTCGGTTAAGCGTCCGACTTCAGCCAGGTCACGATCTCGCGGACCGTGAGTTCGAGCCCCGCGTCAGGCTCTGGGCTGATGGCTCGGAGCCTGGAGCCTGTTTCCGATTCTGTGTCTCCCTCTCTCTCTGCCCCTCCCCCGTTCATGCTCTGTCTCTCTCTGTCCCAAAAATAAATAAAAAACGTTGAAAAAAAAAATTAAAAAAAAAAATAAATAACATTAAAACATTTTTTTAAAAAAGATAATGAGATCAAGGGCACCTGGGTGGCTCTGTCAGTTGAGCGTCTGACTCTTGATTTTGGCTCAGGTCATATCTCAGGGTCTTGGGAATGAGCCCCTCATTGGGTTCCACGCCGAATGTGAAGCCTGCTTGGGATTCTCTCCTCCCTCCTTCTGCCCCTCTCCCCTGCTCCCGCTTCCTCCCCTTCTCTCTCTCTCTCTCTCTCAAAAAAAGAAGAAAGAAAGAGAAAGAAATTGAGATCAGAGTTCTTTTGCACATTGGAAAGCCAAATACTAAATTAGTGTAGAGTACCAAGTGAAACAGTTTGGGGCAAGAAATGGCGATGGAGAAGGGAGGGATTTATATGCTCCTTCAAATGTATGCAATGTTATTCCTCTCAACCTGAACGCAGTGCATATATAGCCTTTTCTTTGTCTGTTGCAGACAGTTTTTCATGCGTTGGAGACCAGACCAGAAGCACTTCTGAATTAAGGTAATGTTGAAGTAATTGATCCTTGTCAGTTTTTAAAGCACGATGTTTAAATTTTTTCAGGGTTTCTTATTTTAATAATTTAATTTTTGTATAGTTTTGCCCACCTCTTTTTAAGCCCATAGTTGGTTTTCAGAACAAACTGTTCCTGAGAAACATGTTGCTTTGAAAGGCTCCATCCAGTGTTCAGAAGGAAGAGTTAAGGCCCCAGAGATGGTCGTTCACATTCTGGACAAGAGCAAGAGCAGAACCTCTCCAGCTTTTTTAACTAGAAAGCAAGAGGGCCCTTTTTCCAAATCAAATGTTAGTTAAAATACCAGCAGATGGTACAGATAGAGGTGAAGCCACACGATTCAGAGAAAAAATCCCCGTAAGTGTGTACGCAGTGAGAGTGTCACAGAGTCAGGGGTCAGTGAATCTGGTTGAGGGTACAGAGTTCCTTGTGAAATTCTTGCAACTCAGGATAAGTTAAGAGAATTTAAATTAAAAAGCAGAGCTAAATTGAATGAATTCGTTGCTTGAACGATTGGTTGTCCCTGTGCAGAGGGTTAACTTGACACCATAGACAAAAACTAAGTCAGAGTGAATCATAGGCTCTAAATATTGGCCCTAAAAAGAGGACATAGAAGGTTGTGAAGACTTTGGGTTTGGCACAGGTTTGTTAATTATGACATCAAAGTTAACAGTCCATAAAAGAGAACATTTATAAGTTAGACTTCGTCAATATTAAAAGCTTCTGCTCCTTCCAAGACACTGTTAAGAGAAGGAAAAGACCAGCCACAGGCTGGCAGAAAGTGTTAGCGTGTGACATGCCTTAGATGACAAGTAAAGAGCTCTCAACATTCAGTATGAAGGACGCAAGTGATTTGAACGGACGCTCCACCAAAGAGCATGTAGAGACAGCAGATAAGCATTTGAAAAGATGGCCAAAATCATTAGTTATCAGGGGATGGAAATTAGATCTGTAAGGAGACACCAGTGTCCTACTAGACGGACCAACAGGTGATCCCACCAAGTGCCGAGAAGCGCGTGCGGGAGCAGGGCTTGTGGGCGCTGCCGGTGGGAGAGGAAATGGTGCCAGCACTTTGAAAACAGTTTGGCAGTTTCCTGGTGTTAAGCATATGCCTACCGTGTATGCTCCACCCCTCGGTGTGCACCCGAGACCAGTGAAAGCAGGTGTGCACATAAAGACTTGTACGGGCAGCAACACGGGTGAGTCTCGACAGTGCCGAGTGAGTGGAGCCAGACCACGAGAAAGTACATACTCTGTGACTCCATGGGTATACGCTCCTGGAAGTGTAGTTATGCTGCTGATGTGTCGTGACGGAAAGCAGATGAGTGGTCGCTTGGGGTGGGGCAGCATCCCAGCGGGGCACAGGGGGACGCCTGCACGTGGTGGAGGTGTTCGTTATGTGAGCTGCGTTGTGCGTGTGTCAGATGTCAAGTTGTGCATATGTGTCGTGTGACCTACACTTCAGTGAAGATCAATTATGTTTTAAATACTAAATGAACAGTTAGAAAGCGGTGTGAGCAGGTCTGACCTCTACCTGGTGAACCCTTGTGTTTCACGGTTGCCACTGTTGATGTGTTCTTGGTTTCTGCAATGGGGCCTACTCTACTGACTCTGGGTAGGAAGTCTGGTGGGTGAAGGAGGAGGTAATTTTCTGTCTCTTAAATCATTTCAGGCTAAAAAATCTTACTACTACTTTTACAAGTTCAATTTAGTGAGTGTTTACAATAGTTCAGTCAGGTTTTAAGGGCCTTGTGTGGGTTCTCATGGGCTCCTCATAGCAAGTGAGGTGTGGATACCATTACTGTCTCCATTTTTGGACCAAAAAGCAGAGTCAGAGAGAGGTTAGGAGCTTAGTGGAGGCTACCTGGTGATGAGAGGGTCAGAATGGGACCCTGGGTGAGTAAGCCCGAAGCACGTGGCCACCACACTGCCTCCAGCTGGCGGTCCTGCTCAGGTGGGCTGGATGTGCACACGGGCCAATAAAAACTGTTTCTGCCGGGAAACCCAGGGGTGTCCCTCATAGTTTGCAGGGAGTGTAAATGGCACAGCAGGGAACTTGGGAGTGAGAGCCCCTCACGGGTGCTTGAGGTCATGAAGTTGTTCCCTCCATGGTGCGTGTGATTGATTTCCAGCTCCCACCACCTTCCCTGCTAGACCTTCCTTCTGGATGTGTGCCATTTGTTTCTTAGACCACGTTAATCACGTATGAGTTCTGGCTCTGAAATAAAGGTGGGACTTCCTGTTTGGCCTCAACAGGTTTGCAGGGGCTGGGTTTATTGAATAGTTGTTTTTGGTTTTTTTAATGTTTATTTATTTATTTATTAAAAAAATTTTTTTTTTTTTTAACGTTTATTTATTTTTGAGACAGAGAGAGACAGAGCATGAACAGGGGAGGAGCAGACAGAGAGGGAGACACAGAATCTGAAACAGGCTCCAGGCTCTGAGCTGTCAGCACAGAGCCCGTCGCGGGGCTCGAACCCACGGACCGTGAGATCATGACCTGAGCCGAAGTCGGACACTTAACCGACCGAGCCACCCGGGCGCCCCAATGTTTATTTATTTTTGAGAGAGACACAGAGTGCAAGCAGGGGAGGGGCAGAGAGAGAGGGAGACACAGAATCCGAAGCAGGCTTCAGGCTCTGAGCTGTCAGCACAGAGCCTGACGCGAGGCTGGAATGCAGGGACTGTGAGATCATGACCTGAGCCGAAGATACTTAACTGACTGGGCCACCCAGGCGCCCCTATTGAACAATTTTTGATCACATAGTATGTGCTAGGTTCTGTGCTCGACACTGGAAGCAAAAAAGATGACCTAGGCTAACAAGACGAGATGCGGAGGGAGAGCATGATGGCACAGGTGGGTTCCACCAGACATAAGATTCAGGAGAGAGGCTCACTGGCCATTTCCTGTGACTCCAGACGGAGAGGTGCCCTCAGTGAGGGTAACTCATACCTGCTCTCCAGCACTGGCTCATCCTGGTCTTTCCATGACGTTGCCTGAGCTGCCATCCCCGAAGTACTTTACGGTCCCCACCACAGTCCCCACTGTTCCTCTGATTGCTGTCATCTGCTGGGTGGGTGACTGGTTTGTCAGGGGACGAAAGGGAAGTGATGTGGGGACAGGAGGCAGGGTGGTAGGGACGGATGGGGACCACGCCTCTCTCTGTTTCTGATTGGGAGGACTAGGATTGGCTTTATGCAGGGAAAGCCTGGTTCCTGCTCTTCTAGCAACATGATAAAGTGAATTCCACCCCGCACCCCCCATTGAGTCTCTTCCTTGTGAACGAAGACATGAGGATGGACTCAGAGCTGTGCCGGCCACTGTGGCAGTCGTACCGTCGGGCGCCGTGAGTGAGGCTGGTCCAGATCGGAACGTAAACCACGCATTGGATTGGAGAAGCTTAGCGTGACACGCAAATGTGGAATATCCATTTATAATTTTCTCTGTTGATTACGTATTGAGATAACATTTTTGATATATTGGGTTAAATCAATACATTATTAAAATTAATGGTAACCTGTTTCTTTTTACTTTTTCCCTACGTGTGCCAGAAAACAGAAACTTCTGAAAGTGGTTCACGTTGCGTCTCTGTTAGACAGCAAGCCAATTGGACCAGAGACATAGGAGCCTGTGAGCGGGGGGCTGGAGGGGATGGGGGACCCAGAAACTCTTACTCCTGATGAGTGGCTTCTCCTGACCTAGCTGGAAAGCAATTTTAAGATGCTTCCTCTAGAAATGGAGAAACCAAGATCTCTTCCCGCCGATGCAGCACTTGCAACAGGAAGGAGAAAGGTCTCTGTGCTTCCCGGGTCAGAAGGCGGCCTGACGTGTTAACTTCTGTTGCATCATTGTCTGCTTGCCCTGGCGGAGTGATACGTGGGTGCAGGTGACCGAGAAGTGAAACGTCTTTTTATGGTCCCGTGACCGTACCCAGCCAGTCACAGATTGCTTATAGTGCCTGGCATGGTTAACTCCAGAGGTACCTGAATCCGAATTGTGGTCTTGCCATTTGTGACTCCCTCTATTTCTCTTGTTTCCCGTGTGGACAGTTGGTAGGACCTCTTCCCGAGATTGTGAGGACACAGCATGTGCTCCTGAGTCACAGCTGTGACCTGGGAGTAGATCATCAATCCCTTTTTACTTCTGAAGTGGTTAGGAATCCAAGCGGTAAAATCCTGGAGACCTAGGTCCGCGGAAGGACGTTTGACTGTCACTCTTTTAGACTCTGGTGCCGGAAGACAGGGAGTTTGTCTTTTCAGCACAGTGTCCTCTGTCCATGGCAGATGCTGAATAAACAGATGTGAGTGAAGGAATAAGGTGTGTGTAGAGTGAGGCCAGGAGTGCTGCTGACTCAAGAATTCTAGTTTTCTGCTCTCCAGCTGGACATCACACCCGATCAGAGTGAGCAGGCTGCACCTGTTCCCATTGCAGCCGAAACGATCTGCTGTCGAAGAAGCAGAGCCGTCTGGTAGAAGTCAAGACACATTCAGAAGAAAGTAGTGTTGCCAGTGTGAGTCGTGCTTCTGGTTTCTGCAACTTTATGGGGAGATGCAAAGCTACAGACTGTCTGAATCTACAATCTGCTGTGAGAAGACAGCTTAGGACGGTTCTGCTCACCAAGCATAAGACACCAGCTCCCTGGGGTATCGGTCAGACTGTCTTTCACCGCTGTCACCCAGAATGTGGTTCTGCATCCTAGTCGTATGTGCTTCCGCTCCCATGGCCTGCGTTTCAAATCATGGACACCCGTTGGCCACTGCCCTCAGGTGGGAGGGAAGAATCCGATGGCCTCTGAAGGAAGCATAAGGGCAAGCTGGGCACAGGTGGAGAGAGTGCCCACAGACCAGCTCGCACGCACACGCGTCTGACTCTGGAAGAGGCTCTGGAGGAAGAGCTGCCACCAGATGAGGGGCATCTGGTGAGGAGCGGCGGAGAAGAAGGGCACCCCTCGTCCTGGTCAGAGACAAGCCGCCGTCAGCGTGTCTTCGTTCCTTCGGCTTCCTGGACTCCGGGGGCAAGTGCCGCGTGAGACACCGAGGCTGGAACTGGGCGCGGGCGGTCTCCGCTTCTCTGAGGCCCCTTCCAACAAGAGGCAGCGCCACAGAGGAGGGGCTGGGCTCAGCTCCCTGGGGCTCTGTCAAGTGCTGTAAGGTCCCCAGGGGTGTCTTCCAGGTTCGGTTTGGTGCTCTGTCGGCTAGAAATATGAGGTGGGCTAAGTTTCAAGTTCTTGTCTAGTTCAAGAATTTTCCTAAACAGGCACAAAATAGTACGCATAGTTTAAATAAGTCTGAATTTAAAATTACTTAGTATAGGGGCGCCTGGGGACCTCAGTCGATTGAGCCTCTGACTTCCGCTCAGGTCATGATTTCACAGTTTGTGAGTTCAAGCCCTGCGTGGGGCTTTGTGCTGACAGCTCAGAGCCTGCAACCTGCTTCGGATTTTGTGTCTCTGTCTCTCTCTGCCCCTCCGTCACTCACACTTTGTGTGTGTGTGTGTGTGTGTGTGTGTGTGTGTGTGTGTGTGTGTCTCTCAAAAATAAATAAACATTAAAACTTTTTTTAAATTAAATTATTTAGTATAGATAGCAGAAATGCCTTCTCCCCCGGCCTCTTTGGTCTCGGCTACAGAAGCGAGGTGGTGAAGGGGACGCTGTCATTTGGGAAGTGTAACAATAAGATGCCCAGGCTGTGCCACCACCTTCAGAAGCCAACCTGTGGCAAACGCGGCTACCCTGCCAAGCAGAAGGGAACTTGCACCGGAGCGTCAAGGCTGAAAGATACAACACCCATCAGGACCAGGTGAATGAGGCACCTAGAAACGGGGTGCTGCAGATCCAGGTCTGGATCCCGGGAGGGGCAGCACCTCGACCCACAAGGGCAGCTGTCTCAGCCCCTGGTTCCTCTTAAGGATTTCGAGGAGACGTCGCACGATAAGTGTTCTCGCTTAAAAAGAAATGATTTAGTGCAATCACAGGATACAGTTGACCCTCAAGTGACATGGGGGTTAAGGGCGCCAACCTTGCCCCACCTCGGGCAGTTGAAAATCCTCATAATAGCTTTTAACTTCCCAAACACTTCACTATGAAGAGACTGCTGTTGCCCAGAAGCTTAGAATAAGTATGTTGGCATGTATTTTATACATATGTCATATGCTGTATTCTTAGGATAAAATAAATAAAAGAGAACATCAGTAAGAAAATCACAAGGAAGAGAAAATAGACTTATGGTACTGTACTGTATTTATCAAAACCGATCCATGTGCAAGTAGACCCGTGCAGTTCAAACCCCTGTTGTTCAAGGGTCAACTATATTTGAAATTAAAAAAAAATTTTTTTTAATGTTTATTTATTTTTGAGAGACAGAGAAAGAGCATGAGTGAGGGAGGGGTAGAGAGAGGGAGACACAGAATCCAAAGTAGGCTCTAGGCTCTGAGTTGTCAGCAGAGCCCGATGCGGGGCTCGAACCCGCGAGCCGTGAGATCGGGACCTGAGCTGAAGTCGGACACTTAACTAACTGAGCCACCCAGGCGCCCCTGAAATTTTTTAAAGAAGTTTTCAGTGACATACATCTTATCAGATTTAATTTTAATATGTTCTGAAGTATAAATTGTTTAGAGTAAAAATTTATTTTATTTTTTTATATATTTTTTCATGTTTATTTTGAGAGAGCGTGTGCATGCAAGAGCAGGGGAGGAACAGAGAGAGAGGAGAGAGAGAGTACCAAGCAGGCTCTGAGCTTTCTGCGCAGAGCCTGACGCGGGGCTCGAATCCGTGATCCGTGAGATCATGACCTAAGCCAAAATCAAGAGCTGGATGCCCAACCGACTGAGTCCCCCAGGGACCCCTCTGGTAATTTTTAAATGTGGCACTGCACGGCGGCCTGGAAGTAACTTCTGCGTGGAGGTAGAAATAGTGCCTTCTGAGGAAGGGGTTTAAGTCAATAAATAACCCTTGGAATCTGTAATTGTTGATCTGGCTGCTTTCTCAATCAGGCACGTCTCCGTGTAGGGGAATAGGGAGGTTTACAAAAGTGATTATTATTATTTTTTTATGTTTATTTATTTTTGAGAGAGAGAGACAGAGTGTGAGCAGGGGAGGGGCAGAGAGAGAGAGAGGGAGACACAGAATCCGAAGCAGGCTCCAGGCTCTGAGCTGTCAGCGCAGAGCCCAACACAGGGCTGGAACCCACGAACTGCGAGATTGTGACCTGAGCCAAAGTCGGACACTCAACCGACTGAGCCACCCAGGCGCCCCATATTATTTTTTTTTTTGATGAAAAGTCTTACTTTTTGTCATAAGACAAACTGTGTGCTTTACAGTCTGTCCATGTTGCGTTGCTTTCCTGTTGTTGTGAGTCTCATGGTTAACTTTTGTCAGATAGTGTATCCTTTTTGGTGTCCGTGGGCCTGTTCCGACCCCTTGCTGGAGCACTGGCAGAGAGCTGGGAAATCAGGGAGGTGAGTGCCACAGTGGCGTTGCGGCCATTCACGGGGCAGCAGGCTTTTCCACTGCACCGATGTTGGGGTTGAGCACCGACTTCTGGAAGGACATGTTAGGTTCCCACAAATGCACTTTGAGTGTGAGTGGCATTTGGCTATCAGTGACTCTATGAATTGCCTGTATGGGTTTTGTCATTTGAAAAGCATTAAGAACCTTTATTTTTAAAAAGTCAACAGAAGTCAGTGAGGCTCCTCGTCTGCCTTCTAGAATGTCGGTTGGGGACCTCAGGGTAGTCAGACCATTTGTAGGGCTACCAGGTGTGTTCGCTTTCTGTAGAGATTGTTTCTTGGGTCTTACTTTTCTGTTCACAGAACTAGCATGCTTGTTGTATGAATTTATTTCTACTGAGGATGACTAAGTTTTTACATTCTCCTAGTGCTTTAGGGGATGCACCTTAAACGGCGTTTACCAGTAAACTGAGAAAGTTACACCGCATCCCCCATAAATGCAAACCATGCAAAGTAGAAGTCTCTTGCGGGTGCATTATCTGACAGTAGCCACTTAACTAAGTGGGGCTGTTTACGATCTGCATCAGAAAGTTAAGAGCAGGAAAATCTGAGGGGACCAGGGAGATGCTGAGGGCAGATTATTTAAACACACTGTATCGTAGCAGAGTGGCGCACACACATCATCCCTTTTCAAATAACATGTAAAAGTCTGCCGGATCGTTAACACAGAGCCAAATGAGGATGTCGTGTGATTACATTTCCTGTGTTCGTCTTCGTTACCATTTGCTTACCCGTATAAAGACTAGTTACAGTTCACTTTTTATTTCACTGAACGTTCTGATATTTGCTACTTCATAGAAGCTGATTGGGTGGTAATTATCATCAAAACAATTAAGTTTTTATCACTTTGTTAAAGTTTTTTTTATTCTTGAGAGTGCGCGCGCGCGTGCGCACACGTGTGTGAGTGGGGGAGGGGAAGAGAGGAGAGGACGACAGAGGATCCGAAGTGGGCTCTGTACTGGCAGCAGAGAGCCCGACGTGGGGCTTGAACCCGTGAACTGTGAGATCATGACCTGACTCGAAGTTGGGACACTCAACTGACCGAGTCACCCAGGTGCCCCCTATTTTGAGAGAGACGGAGACAGTGGGAGTGAGAGAGGGACAGAGAGAAAGAATCCCAAGTGGGCTCCGTGCTACCAGCTGTGGAGCCGGGCGTGGGCTCGAACTCATGAAACGTGAGGTCATGACCTGAGCCAAAACCAAGACTCAGACGCTTAACCGACTAGCCACTCAGGTGCCCTGTTTATCACTTTTCAAACATGGATATATAAGCTTCCCTCAAAAATAAACATTAAAAAAAAGAATAAAAAATTATTTATTTCATTTTTTTATTAAAAAGATTTTTTTAATTTTTATCTACTTTTGAGAGAGAGACAGAGAGAGAGCAGGAGCTGGGGAGAGGCAGAGAGAAAAAGGGAGACACAGAATCCGAAGCAGCAGATCATGACTGACCCAAAGTTGGACACTTAACCAACTGAGCCACCCAGGTGTCCCAAGAATTAAAAAAAAAAAATTAAAGCAAATCCCAAGATCACATCATTTCACCAGAAGTAGGAAGTATTTCTAACCTTTGAGGGTTTTACTCCCATTGTGACCCAAACAAAAGAACAGCAACTCTCAGACGTCACCAAACCCCCAGGCCGTGTTCAGATTTTCTTGATTTTCTTTAAGAAGTCTCTAACATTTTTAAAAACGATTTAATGGAAAATTGAAATGCATACAAAAGTTAATAGTACAAGAACTTTGTCATCAAACTAGAGCAATTACCAACTCACAGCCGGTCTCGTTTATGTACGTCTTTGCCTGTTTTCCTCCTTGTTTTGAAGCAAACTTCAGACACGTCATTCAAGTCTTTACTCCGTTAGCATGTACTTCAGATGACGGGCTGTGGGTGGGTCGTGTTGGATGCAGTGTCCGCTGCATCCCGGGGCGCCTGCTACAGCCACAGTGACCCATCGTGGCGGCGGCGGCCTGCCCGGCGTGGCTCGTGGTGTTCGCGTGGTATGTGAGGCGGAGAGGGTTTGAGTTTTTTCTGTCGCCCTTTGGATTTGCACACTTACAGTTTTGGAGATGAACTTGGATTTGGGAATGACAGAACAATAGAGAAACTGGAGACAGGGGTTTAAATTACTGGTGTAAATCCCTGTCTCTCAAAATGCTTCGTGGTCTTGGAGATGAGGGAGGGCACTTCTGTGGCCGAGCTAATTAGAACGAACCGCTGCCCCGTGTGACGCTGGATGCGCAGCGGCGCTCGTTTCGGTTTCTGAAGTTTGAGAGTTGTGTGAAAATTAAGGGAAACTTCACTAAAGTCCACTGGGGATACTAGAAGGGGAGGCTGATAGAGCCGGTGCCACGCGATGTCAGGTACAGGCCCCAGGTGGAAAAGGTGTGCGCTGCGGCTCCTACGGGAAGTCCACCGCCCCTGCCCCTCAGCCAGTGAGGAACCTCGTCCCCCGGAACCCCTGCTTCTCTCCAGTGGGCTTTCATTCAGAACAACCCTCCCAACTTCCCCTTCCTTCCTTCCTTCCTCCCTCCCTCCCTCCCTCCCTCCCTTCCTTCCTTCCTTCCTTCCTTCCTCCCTTCCTCCTTCCATAACATAACATTCCTTTCCTTTATTTGTTGGACTTGCCTATGGTTTTGCTGTAGCTTGCCTGTCCGGGATTGCAGTTCTCTGCTGTTCCTGAATAAACCTGTCTTTTGGTGGTAAAATAATGGGCAGCTTTGTTCTGAAGGTCAATAGGTGCTCCTGCCATTCGGTTCAGTGCCGCACCGTGGGCCCAAGGCTGTGCCACCAGCTCGTGTCTTGGGTCGCCCTCCTTTTGGCCGCGAGACCACGTGTGTGCTCTGTTGAAAGGTGGACTTCACGGTCTAATTGCAGAAAAGCTCACAGAGCACTTTCCAGCTGTCTTACTTAATTTTCGTTTCAGCTCTGTGGTGTAGGCGACAGGATTCCCATTCTGTAGCAGACGGGCCAGAGTACAAAGTGACTTGATGTCATGTTCCTGGTATGTGGCAGAACCAAAACTCGGAATCACTTTTTCTTTAACAGGCTTCACACCCAGTACAGAGCCCACCACGGGGCCTGACCTCACGACCTTGAGGTCAAGACCTGAGCTGAGATCAAGAGTCAGACGCTTAACCAACTGAGCCACCAGGTGCCCCCTAAATTTGGAATCATTTTTATACCATCACCCCGTTTTGCCATTAAGAGACTTGCAGTATGAATGTCATCGTTAGTAACTGTAGGGTGCTGGGGGCACCGTTGAAGTTCCTTCCCGTACTTTACTGGGGTCTTGAGGAGAGGGAAATGATGCTGCCTTTATCACGAAGTGAGGGGGAGCTACCTGAAGCACGTTATATTGCAAATGTGGAATATTTGAATAAAAAATTTGGGTTAATGCTTTGACTTACAAAGGTGTTGGATACAATCTAAATTAGGGCAGATCATATACTTGCTTTTAAGTTATTTAAATTTCTATGAAAAGTATTTTCAGAAGTTCTGCATAAAAGCTAATGGCAGGTGTGGGTCATAAAGAACAGATGTGAGATTCTCAGCAGGTCCTGTCTTAGCGGATTAGACTAGGGAACGCACTGAGTCAGCACAGCCAGAGCTTAGCAGTGACTTTGCGGGGAAGGCGAGACTGAGCCCCGGCCACGGAACCTGATGGTGGGGCTTCCAGAAGCCACTGGGAAACCAAGGGTAGTGAAGAGAAAAGCAAAGCGATCCCATGTAAGTAACACTTAAAATGTACAGTTTTTAAATTGGCAAAACTAATATAAACTGCATTATCAATATTTGGAAGATGAAGAGGAAAATACAACCAATAATTCTGATGAAAATGCTATTAGTCTTTTTAAATGTCTTTCTTTAACTAAAATGTGTTTTGATTCTTCTAAAATAGCTAAAATTATTACACACAAATTTGTTTTGATTTAATATACAACAAGCATTTTCCCAGGTGTTTGTACCATCGTACTATTCTTAGTGATACGTAATAGTTCTCCCAGTAAAAAGTTGACATTAACTAGTCTTATTTTGAAAACTGAAAAGTATGGACAAAAAAAAAAAATGTATGCTTCTTGGTTTCAGAGCCCAGATAATTTGTTAACCTTTTATTTAAAAAAGATGTTTCTTCTTGTTAAATACACAAAAAGAAAAGCATCATCATTTATACACTATTCTGTACCTTGTTTATTTCATTTACGTTATCCTCATAGAAGAGCATTCAGGTGAACTTTTAGTTGATAGGAATAAGAAAGTTTTTTGTCTCCTCTCAGTCCCGCTGTGTATTTGAGTGCGCGCGCTCCGTCCTCGATGTCCGCGGGATGCCACTTTGTCTTCGGGTGAGCACGGACTGGCTGGTTTTCCGCCTGTGGTGCAGGGTCGGTGTCCGTTAGCTTCTAGCGAAGGGGGCCATCCTTCTGTGGATGCGCACGTACATCTCATCAAGGTGGTCCTGGACAGGGCCCACCTAGTGACAGGAAGGCCAGTATGCTGGAGACCCTGAGTGCCCCTTCATCAGTGAAAGTCCATCCATGTATAAAAAACTCCTTTTCCAGATTTGATTTCAGAAGATAACATCTTTGAGGTGGAGAATGGAGAATGTAATTTAAAAAAAAATTTTTTTAATGTCTAACCACAGGTTTCTCTTTCTCTGCAGGCCAATCACGTAGATGAAATAGGTCTCACAGGACACTTATTTTAGTTCTAGTAGCCGTAGGAATACCTCTTGTCTTAAAAATGAACAAATGTGGGTTTTGAGTCTCTTTGTTGAGACTCAGATGTAGGCACTGATTGTAGAAGGATCTGTAATTAAAAGGCAGTATTAATAATTTATGCTACTTACTGATGAAAGAGAAATAGATCTGGTTTTGTTCTCTTTGCTTGTGACTAAAGGTTCAAATCAAAAAGTATTGGTATTATTGCTTCTGAAATCTTGTGGGGTAACTGAGTTAAATGGATCTTCTCATTTTTAAGACACGTAGGCTTTCAGTTAATTCATTTCTCTGGTTTAAAGCAATGCAACTAGGTGATTACCACGTATATAATTCTATAATATATTTAAAAAGAACATCTAAGATGGGGCGCCTGGGTGGCTCAGTAGGTTGAGCGTCCAGCTTCGGCTCAGGTCATGATCTCACATTTCATGGGTTGGAGCCTCGCGTCCAGCTCTGTGCTGACAGCTCAGAGCCTGGAGCCTTATGTCTCCCTCTCTCTCTCTCTCTCAAAAATAGACATTAAAGGGGTGCCTGGGTGGCTCAGTCAGTGAAGCGTCTGACTTCAGCTCAGGTCATTATCTCACAGTTCGTGAGTTCGAGCGTTGTGTTGGGCTCTGTGCTGACAGCTCGGAGGCTGGAGCTGCTTCGGATTCTGTGTCTCCCTCTCTCTGCCCCTCTCCTGCTCATGCTCTGTCTCCCTCTCTCTCAAAAAACGAATAAACATTAAAAAAAAATTTAAAACAAAAATTGGCTCAATATTTTAGTGCTTAAATAAGAAGTTACATGTGTTGACTAAAACTAACAAGTCAGTTCACATCATGAAAACTATTAACTTATTTTTCTTCACAGTTCTCAGAAGGATGGAATAAAGTGACTTCTTTGTAGACTAAGAACAGTTCTCTAACATGGGGGGGTGGGTGATGTTGCTGGAATCCAGCTACTCCCAACTCTGCGTAATCGTGTAGGAGATGTGATTTGATCACATGTACATGTGTGTGTGCACGTGAGCGGTGGCAGGACGTCCTGGCGGGCAGGAAGAGCCAGGGCAGTCTACAAGCTCAGAGGACACAGCATCCTAGCTTCCTCTCGTGAAAATTCTCTCGTGTGTTCTTGGTGCTCTTACTGTCACATACATTAATGTTCACAGCTTGCAGTCCGAAAGAGTTTGTAGGTGAGGGCTGGAGTGAGCATCAGCCTGTGTGCCACAGGCCAAAGTGCCTGCAGTGTAGCCTCCCCGGTGCTCCCTTTGATCAGGGAGGCTCGAGGTGTTCTTGGAAGCTTTCCACATGCTTCCGGCACCCACTTCAAGTAATGCCTTTAGAAACAACTATTTTGGTCCGAAATATTTCTGAAGCTGTGTCACTGTGTATCACCTTCCCGAGGTGCCTTTACCTCCTGTCCTGTCCCTGTAAGGCCTTTCCTGATGGTTCTGCGGACTTTCGCTGCAGGTCAGTGCTGGTGACACGAGATTGCTTTCTGGAGGTCTAGCGTGCACCCTGCCCGCCCCTCTGTCCTCTGCCTGGCCTGTTCTGTAGCTGTGAATAGATGGCACGGTTGAGAGCAGGAACTAAGAACCCACACACGCTTTTTAAAGATACTTCTTCTTGGGAAAGATATTTTTGTTTTCATCAGTAAGTATACACGGAGTTTCTGTAATGGAAACCACGTCAATTTATTCTGAGTGCGTATGTGCAGAATAGGGAAGTTTATCTAGACTAGGAACTCTAACAAACATGCTTCCTGGGTCCTCCAGACAATTTCCCCCAGATATGTTTCAATCTCAAGAAAATAAATAGCCATTGTTCATTAAGTATCTGGTGATTATAATATTAACTCTGTGACTTTTGCATAAAATCTCCTGTGTGTGTTTGTAGAGGACGTTGAGGCTCCTGGATAAGCCACGTTTGCACGGGGGAGCCAATTGTTAAGAGATGTTGATATATCCTCAGCGTGGGGATACATTGGTCATAATTATGACTGACTTAGTCATGTTCTTGGTCGGAAATGCAACCCCCAATTATGACATTCCCTTGGGAAAATAAGTCTCTGGTTTAATGGGATGATTTTGTTTGGACTCTGATTTAAGGAATGGTGTCTAGTAAGACTGGGGTGGAGCGGGGTTAAGGGTGGGTGGCATGGCTGCTCGTGGACCTGTAAGGACTGAGGTACTGCTTCTGAGTTTACTGGGATCCCAGGACCTGTTTTGGTGGGAGAGCAAGATGTCCCTAAAGCAGGGGCCTGCTGGATGCCATATTGAGTCTTCTTAGAATTGCTGTGTGGGCATTCTGACATCGTTGGGGGGAAGGGGGGTCATGGGTTCAAGATCATTGACATGATGGTGAGGTACAGAGCTGGTGAATAGTAGTAATTATAATTTATTAATCCCGCCCTTGGTGGCATTTTATAAGTTCTGATGAATGCGGGAGAAAGGTGCTCTGATCTATAATAAAATCTTAGCTCTCAAATTTGGTTCCTTTTCTCGTCTGCCTCATTAAGTTCCTCAACCACTGTTTATTAATTTTTTTATGCTTGCATTTCTGTTTCAGATCTCAGATTCCTTGAAGTGGCATTAAAGAGCACTAGGACCTGAAAATGAGTGAACTTGACCAGTTACGGCAGGAGGCCGAGCAGCTTAAAAACCAAATTAGGGTATGTTGCTACATGTGTGTTTAGTTTATTTTGTAAATCATTTGGGTTTCAGGTCAGATGTTACCTGTTCGGGGAAAGGTGGGTTTCAGGATGGCTGCTGAGTGTTTTGGATTGAAACTGAATTTTTGCTGGCCCAGGATGGGCTGATTACAGAGTCACATATTTGGTCTGGCACATGGCTTTCAGGGTTTTGTTTTCTAGTATATCATTATTTGAATATACCAAAAATGTTTTCAATTTATGAACATCTCTTCTGTATATTTTTTCTTAACCTTGGGAATTTGCTTCATGACATTCTCTTGGTGACTGTGTGGAGTGTGGTGTCTGCTTCCCTCCCTTGTGACTGTTTAGTCGAGGACAAGACTCTGGTTTAAAAATAAGGGTATTAACAACAACAATGGCAAGTGTCTCCGGTGTGCCGGCGTGGACCTGGGCGTCTACAAGTTTTCACAGGCTGTTACATGAGAGCAGGTGCATCTGGCTGAAGATGAAAACACCACACATCGTTCACCTGCCCTGGACAGCAAGGAGCTCCCCGACTCTTAAGGTTTGAAGCCCAGCCCGTCCCTGGCGTGTGCTGTCCCACAGCAGAGCCCTTGCGCTTTGGAAAGGCGGGACTAGGAGGGTCTGAGGGCATCAGTTCTGCTCTCCTCCGGTTTTGTGAGACCGTGTTTTTGACGAGCATTTTCTGGAGGAACATTCAGTGCCAGTACTTGCTCCTGTTCTCAGACTGTTGATAAGAAGGCCTGAGACAGGAGGGTGGATCCCGGAAAACCTATCCGCAAGACACTGAAGCAGGTCCATGTCCACCTGAGGCAGGGGCTCCTCAAGGCCCAGCTAGTCCCACAGCACCGTTTTCATTTTCAATGTGTGTCTGAGCAACAAATTGTTTTTCTGAGTCCACGATGAGATTGGAGCCTGGTTCCTTTCAGGTGACCAGCTGTATGTTCAGAAAGCTGGGTGGCCATTGGAGAAAGAAATCATCATCATTGGAGCCAACTTTTTTCTAAGGTTGAGAAAAGATAATGGAGTTTTTAAGTTACAGCCAAGAGGAAACAAAGTAGCTTTCAAATTCAGATTTTAAATCTTAACGTTTAAAAGATCAGATACATAGCTCAATAAAAATGAGGGAGATTTGGTGTTTTTAATTGTTTGCTCTGATCAGACTTGTTTAATATGTCTGTCTACCTCTACCCTCCAGAGTAGAGAAATCAGAACTTTGTGTTTCTAACAGCTATAAATTGTTTAAGTAGAAGATGTTGTTCGTAGTGGATTCAGACCTGTTCACAGCAGATGCAGAAAGTTTGCGTGTTGCAGGAGAGAGACCTCTGGTTTCAGGCAAAACAAATAGCCTGAGAGCTCATGTTGCGTCTCTTCCAGTCTTGTGGAGCCGGTTATGTCGTGAGCCTCAGGCAGCCCCCCGGGGGACAGCGTGAGTGTGGGAGCCACACATGGGGTTTGAAAGTGTGAAAAGAGGGGCTCCTGGCTGGCTTAGTTGGTGGAGCGTGAGACTCTTGATCTTGGGGTCCTGAGTTCAGGACCCTCATTGGGCATGGAGATTACTTAAAAATAAAATTAAAAAATGAAAGTGTTAGAAGAAACAGGCGGAGGGGCGCCCGGGTGGCTCAGTCAGTTAAGCATCCTACTCTCGATCTTGGCCCAGGTCGTGATCTCAGGGTTCGTGGGGTCAAGCCCCATGTTGGGCTTGCACTGCACTGGTGGCATGGAGCCTGCTTGGGATTCTCTTTATCCCTCTCTGCCTCCCTCTCTCTTTCTCTCACTGTTACTCTCAAATAAATTTTTAAAAAAAGAAACAGGTGGAATCAATTTTTTTTTTATTTAAAAAAAAAATTTTTTTTTAAGAGACAGGAAGAGGGGCGCCTGGGTGGCGCAGTCGGTTAAGCGTCCGACTTCAGCCAGGTCACGATCTCGCGGTCCGTGAGTTCGAGCCCCGCGTCAGGCTCTGGGCTGTTGGCTCGGAGCCTGGAGCCTGTTTCCGATTCTGTGTCTCCCTCTCTCTCTGCCCCTCCCCCGTTCATGCTCTGTCTCTCTCTGTCCCAAAAATAAATAAAAAAAAAAAAAAAAAAAAAGAGACAGGAAGAGAGTACATGTGTGAGCAGGGGAGGGGCAGAGGGAGAGAGAAAGAGAGAGAGAGATTGAGAATCTTAAGCAAGCTGCACACAGCACAGAGCCCGATGCGGGACTCAATCCCACAGCCCTAGGATCATGACCCAAGCCAAAATCAAGAATCAGATGCTCAACCAACTGACCCACCCACATGCCCCCAGGTGGAATCAGTTTTTTAACAGACTTTGTCTAAACGAGTATATCTAAAATATTGTCATTTCAGCATACAGTTAATAGATTTAAAAAAATTTTTTTTTAACGTTTATTCATTTTTGAGAGAGAGAGAAGGAGACGGAGTATAAGTGGGGGAGGGGCAGAGAGAGAGGGAGACACAGAATCAAAGCAGGCTCCAGGCTCCGAGCTGTCAGCACAGAGCCCGATGCAGGGCTCAAACTCACGGACCACAAGATCCTGATCTACAATTAATAGGTATACATATGTATATGTGTGTGTGTGTGTATACCTATTAATGTTTTATTTATTTTTGAGAGTGAGAGAGCACATTTTAAAAAAAAATTTTTTTTTTAAACGTTTATTCATTTTTGAGAGAGAGAGAGAGACAGAGAGACAAAGTATAAGTGGGGGAGGGGCAGAGAGAGGAAGACAAAGAATCCGAAGCAGGCTCCAGGCTCTGAGCTGTCAGTACAGAGCCCGACGTGGGGCTCGAACCCATGAACCAGGAGATTGTGACCCAAGCCAAAGTCTGACGCCCAACTGACGAGCCACCCAGGTGCCCCAATTGATAAATATTTTTAAAAAATAGATATTTGGGATGCCTGGCTGGCTCAGTCCGTAGAGCACGCAACTCTTGATGTCAAGGTTGTAATTTCAAGCACCATGGTAGGTGTAGAGAATACTTAAAAATAAAATCTTTATGGGCGCCTGGGTAGCTCAGTCAATTAAGTGTCTGACTTTGGCTCAGGTCATGATCTCATGGTTTGTGAGTTCGAGCTTTACATTGGGCTTAACGTTGACAGTGTGGAACCTGCTTAGGATTCTCTTTCCCTCTCTCTGACCCTCCTCTGGCTCACACACACTTGTGCTCTCTCAAATAAATAAACTTAAAAAAATAAATAAAATGTTTAAAAAATAAAAATAAATTAAAAACAGTATTTTTATTATTTTATATTCCTTTCTTTGGACTGGGCCTCGAGAATTCAGTGTGTCGTACAGGCCTCACTTTGTCTTGCTGTGTCTCATGTACGAACTGGACCACCCCGAGGAGAGCACCTGAACCACAGCCTTTTGTACACCCATCTGCCCTGGGCCAGTCCCAGGAGCCACATCTGTGCGGTTTCTTTGTACAGCCCAGGAACGGGCAGCAAAGACTGTCCCGAGTCCATTACACCAAACAGGAAGAGAAGGCTTTCTTTCAAAAAGAAAAAAGTCTTTTCTTTCTGACTGCCCAAGGAATACATACGTGTTAAAGAATGCAGGGCGTAGGGAGTCGAACAAGCAATGGTCGGTGACTCTAAGAAGGTTTGCTTTCTCAGATTTGTGTTTGAGCTGAAGGAGCCCAAGGACCATCTCATCCTACTTTACATGGTGAGGAAACGGGCCCGCAAAGGGATGCTGATCAAACCGTGGCATGTCTGAAAGTACATGAGCTAATCAATGGATCCAGGAGAAACCCGTCAAGTACAGGCAGACCATTGACAAGGCGACCGTGCCAGCCGTCACTAGTGCGAAGGCTCAGTGCACGACAGAGTCCCAGGTCCGACTGAGCATAGTAGGCGCCTTCTCCGGGTCCCAAGCAGGAGGAGGCCTCCCTGTGTGCTTGCTGGTTTGGAGGTGCCGTGGTTTGAGGGGACAAGGGATGACCTGCCACCTTCAGGGCCGTTTCTCTCCGAGGCCGACATGGAAGCCGTCGCACTAAGTAGCGGAGCCGTCACGCACATTCTCACCAGGCCGTTAAACTGGAAGTTAATCTGCAGGATGGGCGGGCTGTCTGTGTTTAAGAAGCAGTCACAGAGACTGCCTCCGTTGGAAGACTTCTTCCTGTGGCATAGGAAGTCAAAGATGCTCGTTCTGAGAAATGCTGCCTTCGGCGACGTCCAGCACTTGTTGGCTCAGATGAAGCCCGAATTGGAGTTTCTGTTTAGTTTTTTAAAGTGGCTTTTCCTGGGGTGCCTGGGTGGCTCAGTCAGTTAAGCGCCCTACTTGGGCTTAGGTCATGAGCTCACGGTTTGTGAGTTCGAGCCCCACATCGGTCCCAGTGCTGACAGCTCAGAGCCTGGAGCCTGTGTCTCCCTCTCTCTCTGGCCTCCCCCGCTAGTACCCTGCCTGTCTGTCTGTCTCTCTCTCTCTCAAAAATAAATAAAAACATTTTTGAAAAGTAACAAGTAAAATAAAATGGCTCTTCCCTCCGTTTACCAATGGTATTCCCATGGTCTATTGTGTGGTATGGTATGAAATACAGTTCGATCTCCGTACACTATCCAAAGTGAAGTTGCTTAAGTCCCGTGGTTTATTTTTCCCCACGTAAAAAATTCTCATTATTCTTTTTTAAAACTTAAAGCCATGTATAACATCGATAAGAATGGTATTGGGAAATAAATGTTAAACTTGTACTTGGTAGGTAGAATCCACCAATGAAAGACTTGCTACTCTGGACCTTCCCTCTGCTCGTCCCTTACCCCAGATCGAGGCGCTGGCATAGAAATACTTCATGGCGTAATTTTTTGGTGTTTTAATTATTTAATCCATTAAGTAGAATTAATCAAGCAGAATGACTTCTATTGGATAATTAAACCTGAATTTGAAATCTAGAACTTTGGTACATTTATAACAACAGTCTTTCTGACTCTGTTTCCATGTTCTCAGTTGATTCCTCCCAGCTTCGTCAAATAAAGATTACCCCGCGGTGAGGCAGTCTGCCCTAGAGAATGGCATCCTGGGGTCCCACCGGAGCCTGTGCACGTGTGTAAATGCTGTCATGTGGCCAGCTGTCATTTTGAAGGCAGCTAATCAGATGGCTACGTAATGGAAACATTTTTCTTACTAGAGATTTCTCATGATTTCCTTCGAAATTACTCCTACACTCAAATTTTGACCCTTTTAAAAAAAAGCTGTTGTCTCATTTTCCTTCATAATTTTCTATATTTCCTAGTAATTTTGGTCACTGAGGAACAACAAAAACATCTTCATTAGCCTTAGCATATCCCTGTTCATTCCCAAGGTCATTTTATAGATAACAGATGCAAGAGCCGGAAAGTCTTAGTTGAATTTCATTGTCTTGATTCCAGATCCTTTGCTCTTTTTCGTAGAGTTTAGCATTAGGTATTGTTTGGCTTGAAAACAAACCCAGGGACACCTGGGTGGCTCAGTCGGTTAAGCGTCCGACTTCAGCTCAGGTCATGATCTCACGGCTTGTGGGGTCAAGCTCCGCATTGGGCTCTGTGCTGACAGCTCGGAGCCTGGAGCCTGTTTCAGATTCTGTGTCTCCCCTCTGTCTCTGCCCCTTCCCTGCTCGTGCTCGCTCGCACTCTCTCTCTCTCAAAAATGGATAAACATTAAAAAAAAGAAAACAGAATCTCAAGATAACATGATCTGGAGGGAAAGTTCTTTGGGCTAGATATCCAGTGCTTTTTGGACTTGTTTCTCTGAGCCTCACAGCTCCCGGGCTGTTAGAAGGACAGAGCAAGGTGCACAAGCAGGTCTGTGGACAAGCGTAGGCGCCCTGGCCGGCAGGAGGGGGAGCCGCAAGGGCGATTCCGGGGTCGCAGGGGTGCGGTGCTGGCTAGGAGGTGAGCCGCCGGCCTCGAACGAAGCGGGTATAACCTGGAGCATGGGAAGCAGGACTGCCAGCGGCCCTGGACTGTGTTGGAGCAGAGGAATGGGGAGAGGGCGTCATCCTCTTGCTTTTCGCTTTTGCTCCTGGCAGTCCGTGGAGGCGCTCCGAAGCTTTGGCGCGAGGACCTGGGATTGAATGTGTGTGACGCATTACTGACTCCCCCTTTGTCATTCTTTTTCCTAGGATGCTAGAAAAGCGTGTGCAGATGCAACTCTCTCTCAGGTAAGGACCCATTTACACAGCGTCGCCTGCCTGGCATTGAGGCTGGTGCCCGGCGGCACCTGCATTTGTTGCCTCGAGGGCGAGCTGCACTCTGGCCCTCTCCTCTCACACAGCGAGGGTATAAACACTGCTGGAAGCATTGCACTCAGAAGGCACAGGGAGTAGAGGTTTTTTACATGAAGGGTTAATGTCTCACAAGCCTTAGGTAATTACTATTACGGAGGTCAGAATTGCAAAATATGACAGTCTTAAGATAGTTTGAAGCTCTTCTCAACACAGTTTGCCTCAGAACTTGGCTTTCTAAAAGTCCAGTTTAGCAGATCCCCAGAAAGTTGCACACCAATTACGAGCCAGCGGGTCTGCTCCTAGATACACACCCGAAGGAATCAAAACCTGGTGCTCAGACAGGTATAGCACGTGTGTGTTCTCAGCTGCCCTGTTCACGGTTTCCAGAAGGTGGAGACAGCCACGGTTTCTGTGAACGGATGACCGCGTCAGCGCAGTGCAGTCCCTTCACACAGCAGAATATTACTGAGCCGTGACCAGGAAGGCACTAGGGGTGTATTTAGTGGCAGGGATGAACCTCAAACAGGATGCCCTGTGAAAGCCCGGACGTACACGCAAGGGCACACGGTGCGGGGCTGCCCAGAACAGGCAGACCCCCGGAGGTGGTGCAGGTTGGGGGCTGCCGGGAGTTCGGGCGGGCCGGGGGGACTGTGGTGTTTCCTCGGGGGGCGAGGGCGTCCTGGGACTCGAGACAGCGCGGTGCTAGCACAGCGGTGTGAACGTGCTGAACACTGCGGGCTTGTTCACTTTAAAACGGTGAATTGCACCTCATGAAAAGTCCAAAGAATTAAACAAACGTGAACGAAAATTATGTCCGTACTTGTACTGAGGATGGCTAAGTGTGCTACGTTGTCCCAGTGCCTTTGGGGACGTGCTGTAATTGGAGTTAAACAGTAAGTTAGAAAAAACTGCCCTTCATAGAATTCCTAAATTTGAATTCTCAGATATACTTGGGACTGTGCATTTTTGAAGCCCACAGTTGGGGTGCCTGGCCAGCTCAGTCGGTAGAGCACACAGCTCTTAGTCTCGGAGTCGTGAGCGTGAGCCCCACGTTAGATATTTAAGCAGAGATTACTTAAAAATAGAATCTTTTTTAAAAGGGCCCCATTATTGCAGTAATACTCAGTCTGTCTGTCGGCTCCGAAGCGTTACTGTCCGTTTTTACGTGTCACGGTGAACCCGCGGGCGTTCACGTCTGGCTCTGTGCCGCAAGCAGCAGCGTAGTCCTCATCGGTGCACGGCCTGGTCGCTGCGGACAGTGTGTGAGCCGCGGGCCTGTGTTCGGTTGTGATGGAGGCTGAGACTAATGTGGAAGGAGGGCGGGAGGAGCTGCGCCCGGACAAGCAGTTGGAGGAAGTGGGGGAGACTCGGGCGGGCCGCGCACCTGTGGACGGGCGCCGCGTGTGCGCTCTGGGGGGGGCGGAGCTCCTGAAAAGCAGGTAGAGCAGTGGACTTCCCACAGACCACGAAAGGCAGGTAGGTACCACGGTAAGCAGGAGGAGTCACAGGGAGAGCCAGCCGGGTGACCGGCGGGAGATGGGTGGGCACAGCGCCTTGGGTGAACGGCACAGCCAGCCCGAGGCAGCTGGGGCTGCCAAGCAGGGTGGGAGAGGAGGAGAGGAGGCCCCAGGGGAGGTCATTCCATCACAGACTTTTAATTTGCGGTAACTTTTATTTTTAAGATCACAAACAACATCGACCCGGTGGGAAGAATCCAGATGCGCACCAGGAGAACGCTGAGGGGGCACTTGGCCAAAATCTATGCCATGCATTGGGGCACGGATTCCAGGTGTGTGGGGGCATGAGCAGAACATAGTGCTTGGTACTCTCAAGGATTGTTCTGTTTTTCTGAAGGAAGATAAACCTAAAGTCATTTGCTGTCATTTGTAAAGAAACCATGAGGTTGTTAGCTATCTGGGCAGGCCAGGTATAGCATCACAGTGCACATTCCCTGTCCGTATTTCCACTCACATTTCATCACGCCCCTCGTCGTGTTGACATGAGCTCCGATTCTGACCTCGCCGCACCCCCTTGCTCTCCCGGCTCCACTGTGCGGTGCCTGTGTGACTTGCGGAGGTTATACAACCTCTCGTGGCGCCGGTCTTTCCAGCCGTGCCTCACGACTCCTTGGCCCATACCCTCTTAGGTTTCAGTGTCCGGGCTCAGGGATCGTAAACCTACCCTACGTTGTAGGGAAGATTAAGTGTGTGGAACCTTACAGCAGTGACCCCAGCATCCCGAGTGCCACGCGTGGGTTTGCTGTTGGTTTTCTCGGAGCCCCAGCAGACGTGGCGACGCACGACTTAGCTACTGCCGTTGTCCGTTCCTCTGGCCCGTCTGCCCACCTTCCTTTTATCCACCGTCCCAGCGAGAAAACTGCCTGCACAGGACTCACTGTGTTAGCTTTAAATTCTGCCCTTATTCAGACGACTTCTTCCTCTCAGTGGTTCATCTCCATCGTGTTCTGGGT
Source organism: Panthera leo (assembly GCF_018350215.1). Taxonomy (NCBI): domain Eukaryota; kingdom Metazoa; phylum Chordata; class Mammalia; order Carnivora; family Felidae; genus Panthera; species Panthera leo. The sequence goes on along the minus strand of NC_056686.1, from coordinate 728,515 downwards.
CCTTCTCCCCCGTCATTCTCTACACCCACTTCCCTTAACCTGCAGCATCACTTAGGTGAAACCTATTCCGCCCTCTTTTCTTTTTCTTTTAGAGGCTGCTAGAAAGTTTGTCTCTTCTACTTATTCCACCCAAATAAATAAAGTGCTTTGTGACTATAGCATACTGTTTCAGATACCTAATGCATGAGTCTTCAAATGCGTTTCTTTGAGTAGCATTTTTTTGTGTGTTTGTCAGAGAGGAATTGCTTGATTTTCTCTTTGTTCATGAAATTGTCTGCTTCAGAGTGTAAACAGCTACAGAACAAAAGAATCTATCTTTAGTTTGTTCTATACAATGTTCTGTACAATTTCAGATGCAAATGAGAGCTAACTTCAATCATTTTAATGATGGCAGTAATCAGAGAGAATAAGAAAGGAGAAAGAAAAATACCCTTGCTAATCAATCTACCTTGGAATTTGTTATCAAAAGTAGACAGTAACCAAATGGTATATTACCTCCAGGGCTTCTCCTCCATCTGTAGCAACATCAGTGTCCTGATTAGACAGGACGTTTGATAGACAGTCCTGCAGCCGGGTTGTGCTTGGAACCTGGTACTCAGGAATCCAGTACTTGAAGCCTGGTACTCAGAGCCCAGTACTCAGGGATCCGGCAGCTGGAGCCCGGTACTCAGGAACCTGGTACTTGGTGCCCAGTAGCCAAGTTCCCTAAGCAGTTGCTCTCCTGCAGCAGTCAGGCTCTAGTGTGGGGAGTGGTAGAGAGGACGTGTTCCTCCTACGTCAGGGTGACCAGGGGAAGTTGACCTGCAGGCAGCTGTGTGGCCAGAGCAGTGGAAATGAGGATTGGGGCTGAGGGTGAGGCAGGAGGGCAGGCGGACACCAGACCATCTAGCTTCCTGATAGTTGTGTGCAAGGCATGTGCCGTCAGGTTCAGAGCACAGATGGTGTTTTGAAAGCCTCAGAGTCAGCAGGAAGAAAAGCAAAGGCATGGATGAGCAGCACCGAATTCAGGGTCCTGGGCACCCCTTAAAGAAGGGTGACGTGGGAGACCCTGTGGGAGGCTGCTGTGCAAGTCTTGTTCTGTTTCGTGGAGGGCGTGGTGGACACACGTACTTGTTTTATGACTGCTCGTGAAACTGCACGGCTCTGTCCGCAGTGCCCTTCTATGGGGGCCTTATTTTGGAATCACAGACGGTAGAAAACAAAACATGATATTTAAAAAAAAATTTTTTTTAACGTTTATTCATTTTTGAGAGACAGAGACAGGGTGCAAGTGGGGGAGGGGCAGAGAGAGAGGGAGACACAGAATCTGAAGCAGCTCCAGGCTCTGAGTTGTCAGCACAGAGCCCGACGCGGGGCTCGAACTCAGAGACCACGAGATCGTGACCCGAGCCGAAGTCAGATGCTTAACCGACTGAGCCACCCAGGCGCCCCGAAAACAAAACATGATATTAAGGAGGATCTATGCTCTTCAGAGCCTTTCAGAGATTACTTGTTCTAGATAGCCGTGTTTTCTGGGTAGGTGAAGTTTTGCCTTTTTAAAGTCCAAAGTAGTTTTTAAAATTTTGGATGTGCATCTTGCCTACATTGTCTTTATATTTCCTGCCTCCTTCATAATAAATAAAGGTTATTGCACAAGATTTTTCCATAACTCAGGGCTCTAATTCATGAATACCAGTTATCTTACCACGTTTGTGTAATTTGTAGATGCTCTCAAATGTTGCACTGAGTGGCAGTTTGTTTTTCAGAACCACAGGAGACCCCACGATAAGAGGTTTGTGTGTCTGCCTGTGTCAGTGTATATTCTGTCTACCTTTGTGTTTATCAACACACGTATTCGTTTGTGGCTAAAGTCTACTTTCTACATTGGCGAGTCTCTTTCAGTTACATAAGTTAACGTCAAACTTTTTCTCCCCCTGCTAAAATCTGCTGGAGTCTTGTTGTAATTGAGAGCGAGACACAACTAGCCCAGCCAGGCTTGAGAGCCCTCCCTCCTCCAAGGAAATGAAGGGCCGGACGCGTTAGGATGTGGGCCTCTGTGTGACCTCTGTTTTCGGCTTCCCGGAGCTCTCACTTCCTCGCCGGCTCTCGCCTGTGCGTTCTGGGTGGACAGTGCCTCATGGGAACCGACTTGTGCACAGCTGACAGCTCAGGGGCAGAATCACCCCAGTTCTCCGGCGGTTGTCCTGTCTCGGATTAAGAGGTGTCTTTACTCACCTTCTAGAGGATCATCGGACAGCTTAACGTTTCTCTAACCCCTGGGCGAGTCAGCAAATATTAAGCTGTCTGACCAGGAGAGCTTTCTAGAGGTGACCCTCCCAGAGGACGCGCTCCTTTGCCTTGGCCTGGGTGGTCCGTTCAAAGCCAGAGATTGAGCCACACGGTGAGCGCTATTCGTTACCTGGAAGGAAATAGCTTTAAGTGCCTCACGTGTTTGTCACTGAACCAGGTGCAGGACTTTGCTTTAAGAAACTGCATCTGAAAACTGATAGGACTGGACGTGCACTTGGTTTGGTTCTGTGATACGTTTGGCAGCGCACCACTGAAAATGTTTGTGTTCCTTGCCAGACTCATTGTTGACTTCTTGTGAAGGAAGTTTGTGCTTCAGAACCTAGAGTTTGATGGAAAGTGTCACAGTGTCACAGTTGTGAGAGTGTCTTGAGTAAATTTTACCTCCAGGTTTTGTTCAGTTCATTAAGCCAAATATGCTTAACCCGTGTTTGATTAGAATCTTTCAAATTAAAAATCTGTTGGGGTGGTGGCCATGTGGCCCCCTCCACACCTAAGCCATCCTCCCGTTTTCACATACCTAGTGTGTCCCGGCAGAGATTTAAAGACCCTTGGGGGTCACCTGTCAGCCTCAGTTGGGGCTGTTGGGTCCATGGGGAGTCCAGAGATGCGGTCCTTCTCCTTGAGGTCTGGCCCTGCCACTGTCCTCTCCTCCGATAGGAGGGGCCCGCGGAAGACTGGCCCTGCACATGTGTCCTTGGGGGAGGTGGGAAACCCTGGGCGCCTGCGCAGCACCTGAGCTCACCCCTGGGGGCAGTGCCGGGATGCCCTACTTAAAAAACAGGAAAGAAAAAAAATCTGTCATCACATACCATACTGCAGCATATCTCTAGAGCTTCCTTGCCATTCCTTGAAAACAGCACATTTTGTAGGACAGAGTTCTTAGGGTATCTTACGAATAGCTGTGGTTCCCAGAATTACTCATGCTTTCCTTCTGCAGTATCCTGGCTTAATGCTGCAGATATAGACAGTGCACCTTTCAGCACAAGATCCCAAACTTAGCAGTTATCCAAAGCAAGAAAATAGTCTTGAAGAAAATTCATGACAGTTACTAGTCTCTTCTGCTGGACGAGGCACGGTTCCGCTATAGTTAGTCATCTCTTTTAAAAGCAGGTGGGAGGTTAAGTGCCTCCTTAATGTTTCCAGGAGACCTGGAGACTAGATTTAGCTCAGCCGAGGAAATCTCCATGATTTGTTTGTCTCATAAATTTGGAATAGCTAAAAGCTTATATTATTCTTTTATATCTAAGCTTTCTACGTGTCTAAATGGAAGTATATTTGTGTATTAAGTATTTTCTGCCATCTTTGGTTTTTGAACGATCTGTATGTCTCAGGGCTCCTGGATGGCTCAGTCGGTTAAGCGTCCACTCTTGGTTTCGGCTCAGGTCACGATCTCATGGTTCGTGAGTTCGGGCCGCATTGGGATTCTCTCTCTCTCTCTTTCTGTCTCCCCCTCTCTCTCCCTCCCTCCTCTCTCCGTCCCTCCCTGCTCACTGTCTGTCTCTCTCTCAAAATAAATGAACTTTAAAAAAGAAAAGGGAAGATTTGTGTGTCTCAAATCTGATGAACAGAAACCAAACCTAAGCAGGTAGAACTCAGCCTGTCATATCTCAGCAGAGAGGGACTTGAGTGATCTAGTTTGCATTTGAAAGCGAGTGCTCTTGAATCTGTACTGTTATCTGTGGGAGTATCTTCTTCCATGCTTTCAAAGTTGAGTTAACAATCGGACCTTTTGTGTTTTCTCATACATCAGTATGCTTTGTCCCAAGCAAATGTGACACTGAAGTGTGTGTTGAGTCACAGATTTAGTTTGTACTGTTGCCTTTGCGTGATGATGTCTGTGGTGCCCATCAGTTTGCTCTTGTCCTCTCCCTCTAGGCTTCTAGTCAGCGCCTCACAGGATGGCAAACTGATCATCTGGGACAGCTACACCACAAATAAGGTAAGGGCTGTGTGGGGTCCCCTCCCTGAGAAGCTGACCCCGGGGGAGGCGGCCTTTTGAACTCTGGTTCACTTGTGTAAAACCTCTAACAGGATAGGGAGGGGGGCCGTGGTGCTTTCTGTTTTTAGCGTGAAGGCAGATCACATGGCTAGCACACGTTAGTAGTCTCGTCTGCACAGATTATTATCTCCTTACAGGGCAGGTGGGAGGTTAAATGCCTCCTGAATGGTTCTGAGAGACCTGGATTCCAGATTTAGCCTCGTCTGGGAAATTTCGTGTTTTATTTAAAAATGTAGAAATTCAGCTTTTCATTTGGTTGTTAGTTTTTATGAGCGATAACCTGAAAGGCAGTATACTTTGAAGTATAAGAAATGAAATTATTTTAAAAACTTAATCCAAGGTTGTGCTGGATGAGAAAGTACTGTCACTGGGTCCAAGCGTATGAAAAGACCAGACTCAGTCGTATTTTACTGGAGAGTCCTAAGCGTGCACAGACGATTACAGTATTTTTAACAAATTTATCTGAAGCACAGGGAGGTCTGTGGCAGGATTAAATACAATGTGTAGTTCGGTTACTTCACCGGAAACATTTTGCAAATCAATTTATAGCCATTTTGACACGCCAGTGAAATGTTTTCTTTAACATCGACTTTGAGTCAGGAGGCTCTAAGGCTGTTACTCATGTGCACATCTAACCGTAGATTGTGACTTTATTAAGGCTGCAGATTAAATTGGTGTGCAGGGCTGGATTGCTAGTTAAATTAGTACTTTACTGACTGGCCACGCATATAAATTACTTTCAAAATACTTTTGGCTATTGTTTTGCTCTGTCACCTTCCGTGCGATGAGAGTTGAAGACTAGAAATAGAGCCCTGGAGTCCACAGTTGGCGTTGTTGAACTTGAGTGTGTCTGCATCTCTGTGTTCTGTCGTGTAGGTGCATGCCATCCCTCTGCGCTCCTCGTGGGTCATGACCTGTGCATACGCGCCTTCTGGGAACTACGTGGCCTGCGGTGGCCTGGATAACATTTGCTCCATTTACAATCTGAAAACTCGTGAAGGGAATGTACGTGTGAGCCGTGAACTGGCTGGACATACAGGTACCTGTTGTCATCAGTAAGCTCCGAGTTGTAGAAGACGGTTGCATGTGTGCTTTGGACTCTCCCCTCTCGTCAGTAATTATTCAATGAGATTGCTTGTAGTAATGGCCACAGACACTCTGAAAATGAAATCAAAGACAGGCTTGGATATGCCTTTACCATTAAGAAGCCTTTAGATTGAAGTTGCTGCGGCATCCTGTTTTCAAGGGTCGCAGGGACTCAGGTCACTGCCTGAGTAGCTGGCAGCCACCTTTTTGAGTTGATGTTAACACAGTTGACTCTGTTACCTCCGTCTAAGCCACCTTGTATCTTAAGTGCCTTTCCACAGGGGTTTCCTAGTCTGAACGTGCACGTTTATCCACGTGTATACGTACCGTGCGTTCCCGCGCCTGCGTGTCCGGACTGGTCATCCGAGCCACTTGACGCCAAGTAGCACTCTTGTGGGATAGAGTGCTGAACACGGCCAGCGTTAAGAGTTCGGTGGTACATTATTTTGCCAAGTTTAGGTTACCTGCGACACTTGTTATTCGTAACAAAAGGCATAGTATTTCTGGTCTCTTCCTAATATTTTCCTTATATTCTCAGTTCTCAAACTTACACCCTGCTAGGCTCACCTGTTTTACGTGCAACTAAAGAAATGGTCATAACTAAAGGAGTAAATAATACTGCTTTTGACTCTAGGTAAGCCTTCTGTTAACTTGATTTTAGTCAGATAAAAGTATGTCCATTCTCCTTTTTTTTTAATTCGTGTGAATTCTTGTGTTGTTTTGTTGAAGTGTAATTAACATACAGTGGTACCAGTTTCGAGCACACAATATAATTACTTAGCACTCTACACATTGCTCAGGGCTCATCATGGTAAGTGTGTTCTCGCTCCCCTGTATTTCACCCATTTCTCCCCACTCACCTCCCCTCTGGCAGCCACCAGTGTGATGGTATTGGTTGTCCTTCCAAAGATAGGCTCCCTGTATTTTCTCCATTTCTGTCCTGCATTGTCTCCTGCCCTCTGCCTAGTTGGGGGTGATTCCGTCTTACTTTTCTAGTGTCTTAAGGTGGAAACTTAGATCTTTTTCAGACTTAAGCACTTGAACCTATAAATTTCCCTCTAAACATGGCTTTAGCTCTATTTGAAGTATCTTCAAACCCTTTTGATTATTTCTTTGATTCATGGGTTACTTAAAAGTATGTTGCTTAACTTTCAAGTACCTGGAGTTTTCTTAGATAACTTATTACTGATTTATAATTAAATTCCATTATGTTCAGCGAACATATTCTGCAACACTTCAGTTCTTTTCAGTGTATTGGGACTTGTTTTTAAAGGAGCAGATAATCTGTCACAATGACCGCGCCGCATGCACTTGGAAATCGAGTCTGTTCTGTAAGTGCTGGGCAACGTTCTCAATGTGTTCATTAGAGCCAGGCTTTTGAGCCAGAATACTGTTCAAATCTTCTATATCTTTATTTCTGTAAATTGCTGAGAGAGGTTTTTTTTGTTTTTGTTTTTGTTTTTTTTTAATGTTTGTTTATTTTGAGAGAGCGAGAAAGGGAAAGAAAGAATCCCAAGCAGGCCCTGCACTTTCAGTGCAGAGCCTGAGGTGGGACTCAAACCCACGAACCATGAGTGGAAATCAAGAATCGGCTGCTTAACCAGTTGAGCCACCCATGTGCCCCTGAGAGAGGATGTTAAAGTCTCTGATTATGGATTTATCTTTCTCCCTTTAATTCTGTCAGTTTTTGCTTTATATATCTTGAGCTCCGTTAGTAGAAATGTATGCATTTGTGTTGTCCTGTCTTCCTGATGAATTGATCCTCTTACCGTGATGAAACGTCCCTTTTTCTCTCAGAATATTCTTTGTTGTAAGTCTGCTTCATCAGATGTGAATAGAGTCACTCCACATTTCTGTTTATTGTTTCCATATGTTTTTTTCCATCCATTTTCTTCCAGCACGACCGCATCTTTATAAATAGAGTCCGTTATAGACAGCTTACAGTTGGGTCTTGCTTTTATCTATTTTAAAGGTGTCTGCCTTTTCACTGGCATGGGGCTCGTTTCTGTGTCATGTAGTGTTGGCAGAGTTGGATTTAGCTTTGTCATGCCACCACCTGCTTTGCTTGCCTGCCTTCTTTTCGGTTAGAATACTAACCCAAATTCTTAGAATCCTAGTTGAGCTTATCTGTTGGCTTTTTTAGTTTCCTCTTTGCATTAATTTTGAGTGGTGTATCTAGGGATTACAATGTACATTCATAATTTTTCAAGGTCCATTCAGAGATGATATTGTATCAGTTCATATAAACTTCAAGAACCTTGCAGCCGTAAAGGCCCATTTTTCTGCCCTTCCTCGTTTTTTATGACATTTTCATAGCTCTTGCCTCTATGTGCCCCCATAAAACATTGTTCTACTTTTTCCGATACACCTTCTTAGCTGTTTGAAGAGATTTGAGTTGTCCTTTACGTTTTCTCAATATTTACCATCTTGAGTGCTCCTTCTTCCTGTCCGAGTATGGAAGGAAGGGCTCCCTTTGGCCTGATGCGTTTGTTTTAAGGTTTCTCACAGTTAGTGGAGGTCTGCTAGCAGTGATTACTCTCCATTTTCATTTATCTGGAAGTATAAAATTTGAAAAAGAAAATTTTTTTTTAATATTTATTTATTTGGGGGAGGGCGCAAGCAGGCAAAGGGCAGAGAGAGGGAGACATAGGATCCCAAGCAGGCTCTGTGGTGACAGCAGAGAGCCTGATGTGGGGCTCGAACCCACAAACCACGAGATCATGACCTGAGCCAGAGTTGGACGCTCAACCGACTGAGCCACCCAGTTGCCCCTTCCTTCATTCTTGAAGAGTTCTGGTTTTTTTTAAGATTTTATTTTATTTTTTTAAAGGAATCTCTACACCTAACATGGGCCTGAACTCACAACCCCAGGGTCAAGAATTGCACACTCCGCTGACCGAGCTGGCCAGGTGCCCCGGTTTTCCTTCATCTTAAAGAGTCTGTTTGCTGGATCTATTGGTTTCTGGGGTTGGTAGTTTTTTTCTTTCAGTACTTTAAAGACTTTTCTTTGTTTTGTAGCAGTTGGACTGTGTCGTGCCTCTATGTGGTTTGTCTTTGTACTTTGCTCCAGCGTCTTGAATTTGTGAAGTTTTGACTTTTACTAAATTTGGGACATTTTAGGTCATGTCCTCAAGTACATTTTCTATTCTGTAGTCTCCTCCTTTTGCAATCAGATTTGGTCCTTTTGCAATCAGATTTGGTCCTTTCAGACCTGTCCTCAGGCTTATGTGACTTTTGTCACCTCTAGTATTCTGACTACCCAGCAACCTATGTATATGAGATGTTCTGTTTTTAGTTCTAGAATTTTTGTTTGCTTTTTAAAAAAACAGTTCTTTGGTTTGCTGTTTAAAAAAACAGAAAAACAGTTGTTTTTCTACTGAGATTTTCTTCTTATTTATTACATACATATTTGGTATCCTTCATCGCAGTTCTGAGAACTGCCTTCAGAATTCTTGTTGGCACTTCAGCAGCTAATCCTTTTGAGGTTGGTCTTGAGGACTCTTTTCAGTCTGGGTGACGTTTTCCTATTTATTAGTATGTCTAGTAATTTTGAATTGTATCCTGGACGTCGTGAAGTGCTGTGCTGTAGGGCCTCTGTACTCTTGTGTCCTGTCAGGCAGCAGCAGGAGCCTCGTCTGTCCTTTTCCCATCAGCCAGGCCGTGTGGAGCCTGCTCTTTGCCCGTGTGGTTCAGATAGAAGCCTTGGGCACTTCGATGCGTGATTGAGGGCTCCTCTTCTGTGGCTTTCTCCTTTCTAGGTTTTCTTCTTTCACTTTCCTGCTATGGTTGCCCACAGATCTGTCCACTGGCTATTGAAGAAGGTTGGACACGGATCTCACCCACGTGGTGTCATAGATGGGGGCCTGCCTTAGAAACAGGCTCCATCAGCGCCTTTCTTTTCTTCCAAGTGTAGGCTCCTCTTCATTCTGTCTGCTTCTGTTTCCTGTGCCTTTAGTTGTTTGTTTGTTTGTTGTAAAGGTTTTATTTTTAAGCAATCTCCACACCCAGTGTGGGGCTTGAACTCACAACCCTGAGATCAAGAGCCGCCCGCTCCACCGACTGAACCCACCAGGAACCCCGTCTCTTTTTTGTCCGGAGCTCATCGTTGTTTTCTGTGGGGGAGTTGAGTTGCTCCCGTGGCCAGAACTGCTGCCCCATGGCTGGAAGCCACATAGGCCACCTGTGTGGTCCTCGTGAGCCGTGTGATTGTCCAGTGAGCACACTTCAGAAGTCACTTGGTTTATAGCATTGATGAACTGCCAACACTTAAAAACATATATCCTTGGAGCACCTGGGGGACTCGGTCAGTTAAGTGTCCGAGTCCTGGTTTCAGCTCAGGTCATGATCTCTTGGTTCGTGAGTTCGAGTCCCATGTCAGGCTCTGGGCTGACAGTGCGGAGCCTGCTTGGGATATATTCATTCTGTCTCTCTCTCTCTTTCTCTCTCTCTCAAAAATAAATAAACCTTAAAAAAAATACATTCTTACTGTTTATCAGTCTCTGATTTATAATCAGATTCAGGGTATTGACTTCCATTTATAATTAAGGATTTAGATATTTTAACACTATGTTTGTTGAAACAAAAAACAAAATTTGGATTAGAGGAAATACTTAAAAGTTTTTGTTTCCTTCATATGTCATGAAATTTTACATCCTGGGAGTTGAGTAGTTTCTTAAAAGCATTTGGCTGCTTAAGAATATGCGTAACTTTCTTCAGACATGATATATCATTTTTGGCTTCAAGTCAATATAGTTAAAATCTGATAAGCTTAAAATAGTCTTGTTTGGGGCATCTGGGTGCCTCAGTCGGTTAGGTATCCGACTTTGGCTCAGGTCATGATCTCACAGTTCGTGAATTCTGGCCCCTCATTGGGCTCTGTGCTGACAGCTCAGAGCCTGGAGCCTGCTTTAGATTCTGTGTCTCCCTCCCTCTCTCTCTGCCCCACACTACTCACGCTTTGCCTCTCTCTCTCTCTCTCTCTCTCTCTCTCTCTCCCTCTCTCTCTCTGTCTCTCAAAAATGAATAAACTTAGGGCGCCTGGATGGCTCAGTTGGTTTAAGTGTCCAGCTTCGGATCAGGTCATGATTTCACAGTCCATGAGTTCGAGCCCTGAGTTGGGCTCTGTGCTGACAGCTCAGAGCCTGGAGCCTGCTTTGGATTCTGTGTCTCCCTTTCTCTCTCTGCCCCTCCCCTGCTCATGCTCTGTCTCTCTTGCTCTCAAAAATAAACAAACAGAAAAAAACCTTTTTTAAATGAATGAGCTTAAAAACATTTTTAAATAGTCTTATTTTAGTCAGAGGGTAAAGGTGTGAACCATTAGTGGATTCAACACACTTGAGTGTTCGCTGTCTTTGTCTTGTCTTTGACCTGAGTGTCTGTGTAATCAGTGTGGTGTTTATTACTTACGATGCCTTTCTCTGGCCTGGGCGTGAGGTTGAGAACTCTTGGCTAAGCCACGGTTGGGACATTTTCTTGTGGAATTTTAGAAACTCGGTTGCACAAAACACACCCGTGAGCGCTGTTGTCAGCGGTCATACCAGTCGGTCTTGCCTTCGTCATGTCTGAGAGTCCAAGGGGGCTCAGTTCGCTCACCTTCAGGGGTAAGGCTCTTGGGAATCAGTTGTGTGCCGCTGTTGTTTCCGTGAAATATAACGGCCCACGCGGAACAAACGAGTTTCTGTCTCTGGAGTCAGTTACCCAGGGTTTGTAAACCCTTTGCCAGTACCGCAGACGGGAAACCTCAGATGGTATTCGCTCTTGCAGAGTCAAGACGCCCTTTGGAAACGGCCACTGGACTGAATTCACAGTGATTGAGGTGGGGCACTTATTATCATTGTTATAAATGTATGACATGCAGAATATAACTTTGCAAGTGCTGTTTTGGTGGGAATAATAACGTGAGAAATGAGGGATTTCCCCTAAAGACTCCCATCTGATGACAGTGTCAGGCCTGGTGTCACAGACTGTTCTTGGAGCAGGTCCCTGCATGCTGCTAGGAAAGCTGCGACGCCGGCTTTGCGAGGTTCCTTCCTTCATAAACCTCTCATTGCAGTGTGGACACTCTTCCCTTCCCAAGGTCGTTCTGGTCAAGATGGCCACACATGCATAAACATTTGGGTCAGGAGTTTAGCCAGAGACGTCCTGGGCACAGCCTGGTGTGGTTGCTCAGCGACTGCCTTTCCTTCCTGCCAAACCAGCTGTGGTAGCTGAAGCTTCGTTTTCTAGGGATGATCTGTTCATATAGTCTGAGGCAGGGTATTTTCTGTTCGTGTGAAAGCATAGCGGACCAGACCCATTGTCTAGTGAACTTGGATATTGGGGGCAGGGGATGGAGAGGTTTCCCCCTAATTCTGCAGAAGGAGTCATAATGGGGCTGCTCTTTGGTACCCTTTTCATTGGCAGGTTAAATGTGACATGGGCCCTAGGCTTCTTGCGTGTTTGTCACAGTCTGGGAAGCACAGGTCCCACTGCTCACTCACGAATCGCATGGACCGTATGGGCAGGAGGTGGGGGGGTGGTGGTCAGGCCGCCTGACCTGGGGCGCCTACTGGGCACAGGGGCTCACAGTGCTGTCCGCACAGTGGGCGTGCGCCGCCCCTTAGCTTCCCTCCGGATGGCTCCTTGGACCTCCTTTCCATCTTGCCTGCTTAGCAGCCCCGGCAGAGAGAGAGAGCCACAGGTCGTGGCCAGGCCTGCCATTGGCCACACTGGATTCCGCACCCGCCCCATCTAGCCCTTGGATCGATTGCCTAGATCCAGACCTTAGACCGTCCTGGAAGGATAATGGCAGGCTCTACTGAAAACCCTAAGACCCGAGAGGGCGAGGCCACGCAGCCTTGTGGGTGCATCTGAAGGAGTTTCAAGTCTGCTTTGTCTTCATCGGATCCCCAGCTCTGGCATTCGCCTTTCACGTTGGCCTCTCGTTGGGTGTCGTCAACCCTCCTGACTCTTAACAAAACCCTTCTTTGGCATTTCCTCACTTCCACAGCTTCGAGTTACTTCATAGGCCTTCTTTCCTTCTTAGCAGACTTCTTGAACATTGTGCTCTCACTCTTGTCTCTGCTGCCTGGCTGCGGTGCGTCCCTCAGTGTGGGGCAGGCGGCTCTTCATCCAGGTCCGGGCTGAAACGTGGTCCCTCCCAGAGTGGAAGCCGCAGCTGGCGCTGCGTGGGTGCCTGGGGTGGGCTTTGTGTCTCCAGCTCCCAACTTTGACTTAGCCATAGTGCCCAGCAGGGCCCAGTGCTCTCTAGGGGTGGGCTCGGCTACACCACCAACATGTGCTCGTTGTAGAAATTCGGGGAAGTACCTTGAACTTCTTCCTTTGTGTGTTTTCCTTAAATGTTTATTTTTGAGGGGCAGAGAGACCGAGCACGAGCAGGGGAGGGGCAGAGAGAGAGGGAGACACAGAATCCAAAGCACACTCCAGGCTCCGAGCTGTCAGCGCTGAGCCCGACGTGGGGCTTGAACTCACGAACCGTGAGATCATGACCTGACACGAAGTCGGATGCCTAAGAGGCTGAGCCACCCAGTTGCCCCTCTTCTTTTGTGTTTTTAACCTACAATCTCACCCAGAACTATTCTAAAGAGTTGAGAGAGTTCAGTGCGTGCTGATGTGTCTGTTGCTGGATGTCTGGGCAGTTTCCGGTTTGTCAGTAGTGTGAACATTCTTGCAGGTGAATGACCCCTCAAGCCTATAGCCATTTTCTTGGGATAAATTAGCTAGCCAGGCCCTCTGGTCTCGGGGGCCACATGAGTCACTTTTCTATGCACGTTGGTAGTCTCGGTTTTGCTCTCTCTGGGTCGGCACCTTCTCCAGATGCAGAAGTAGGCGTCTCTGCTCCTCTGGCAACAGATTCCCAGCCAGGCAGCGCACTCCGTCGGCGTGTCCTGCCTCTGTCCTCCAGGCCTCAGCCGACAGCACACCCTGGTGTCCCCCATGGTCCTTGACCCAGGGACCTGTTCTCTGCACTGTCTCATGTCAAGCCTCCTCTCTCTGGACTGTGTGGCACCCTTGTCCCTGCACTGGGCTGTCCCCCAGCATGTCCTGACACTGTTACCCGTGGTCTCCATGAGGCGTAAAGGAACACTCTTGTGCCTTTGCACCTCCCGATCTGGCACCCATGTGTGTTTTCCCGGGGTCTGTTTTCCCAGCCCCTCTGTAAGGCTCTCAAGAGCCAGCAGCACCACTGGCCGGCCACTGTGTAGCATACGGCCACACCTGGTGGGGGCCATGTTCACCCGAGGTAGCCCCCCCCGCCCTCTACCACACACACACACACACACACACACACACACACACACACACGATGGGATTCATCTCTACCTGAGGTGACTCCGTCCCCCCCCACACACACACATGTGTACACAAACAGCCCTCCCAGGGAATTTATTCATTCTTCAGTTTTAAAGATGGTAACTGCCACTGGTCGTTCGGGACTTAGTGCACCGGCGGCTCTGTCCCCCCGGCAGTTCTCTGGCACCATCCTCAGTCCACAGGGGGGGACGGCAGCTCATCGGAGAACGCGGTGCCAGTTAGCCACCGTGTGAGGATTGAGTCGCTTGTTTCTGATTTGCGAGCCCACGTTCTGAAGCCTGACTGTGCCCAGCCAGATGGCTCCTGTGAGACCGTCCTGGTGTCGGCGTTCACGGAGTGCCGTTCGTTGGGCCCTCCTGCAGGCTTCCCTTCCACGCTCACAGGCCTTGGGATGCGGGCTTTGTGCTGGACGGGCCCCATCACGGTGCTGTTGAAGCTTGTTAGCCTCGGTCCGATTTTTCTTTGTGGAGGAAAAAAAAATTCATAAAAAACAACATCTACCTGGTTATTGTTTCTTCCTCTCGATGTACAAATACAAAGCGGACCACAGAAATGAGTTATCAGATTGTGAGCAGGAAGCCCTGACTTTGTTTAATTAAAAGTAATATTTGTGTATGTGTTTTGAAAGCTCAGACTACGGAAAGTTAGGAAACGAACGTGGGAGACCGTCGTCCCCGGCACTGCCCCTGCCCCACTCTGAGCCCGGCTGTGCTGCCACAGCCTCTCAGGACCACCCTGCCCTCCTCCTCACGGCATCGGTCTTAGTCTTAAGACCTTCTGTGACTTCCTGGTGCCACCTGTTGTTTTGTAAGTGGGATCATTTCCCACAGCCTTCCTGGCTCCTAATAACTGCTGCTTGCTGATCATCGGAGGCCCTGAAGAGTCCCCAGCACTTTGCCAGCTGACGCGACATGCCGTCTCTGGTTCTTGGTGGGGTGGGGGGAGCTCATGGGTTCTACCTGGCTGGACCACAACCTGTGTGATACACGAGGTGGACAGAGGCCATCTTGGAGGTCATGTTTCTTTGGGTCTTTGACCTAGGAGTGCCCTGCCTGGCCCTGCACGGGACACTGCTGGTGCCGAGTCTCCACGGCTCTTCTCTCCTGACCTCCTTGTGCTCCCAAGTCAGACAGGCTGAAGCTGTGATGGTGCAGCATGAGGGCCACCTCACAGGACGGTGTCGCACGCCCAGGGCTGGCTTTCGGAAGGGAGGGACATTTGAATTGACTTGAGCGATGGCAGAGTAGCCAGGAAGCAGATGCTGTTCTTGGAGAGGAACTTGGGCAGAGCCTCAGCAGTATGAGGGACGGGACCTGGGGGTGCGCTGAGCAGCTGGGGACCAAGGGTCACATGCACAGTGTGGATTTGTTATCAGGTGATCTTTCCACACAGGCTGCTCCTCTCCTAGCTGGGCATTGATCACCTGTGGGGTCCCTAGTGTCCCTCTGGACAGACATGACATGGCCTTCGAGAAGTGCTTGACCACACATTCTTTTCTTGTCTTTGTTTTAATGTTTATTTTGAGAGGGAGAGAGGGGGAGAGAGAAAGAGAATCCCAAGCAGGCTCTGTGCTCAACACGGAGCCTGACTTGGGGCTCGATCTCATGACCGTGATGAGATCATTACCTGAGCCAAAAGCAGGAGTCAGTCACTTAACTGACTGAGCCACTCAGGTGCCCCTACACATCCTTTTCTAGGCACATAGCTGATACTTAAAAATTGTCATCCAGGGGCGCCTGGGTGGCTCAGTTGGTTAAATGTCCGACTTAGGCTCAGGCCATGATCTCACTGCTCGTGAGTTCGAGCCCCGCGTTGGGCTCTGCCGACGGCTCGCGAGGCTCCGAGCCTGGAGCCTGGGGCCTGCTTCAGATTCTGTCTCCATCTCTCTGCCTCTCCCCACTCGTACCCTGTCTCCGTCTCTCGGTCTCTCTCAAATATAAATAAGCATTACAAAAGTTGTCCTCTCCAAATATTTTGGTAACATCTCTCAGATAAATGCTTTGTTTTCCCTGTTTTCTTATACTTTCCATACCAAAACCGTTCATGGGTTTCTTCTTTGTGCATTTGTTTTTATTTTACCGATCTTCACAGCGTCACCCAGGGCCCTCACGTGGACTGGCAGGGGTGCCCTGTCCTTGTAAGAGCACACCTGTGTGACCGCCTGGCTGGAGGGGGCGGGGCGGCTCTGGCACCATCCTGACCACCAGCCCACTGGGCACACGCCTTACGGCGGGCAGGGGGAGGGCGGTGTCCTGCACTTCCAATTCTCCGAGTCACTTACAGTAGAACAGAACCATAAACCATGATCCACAGAGCTAATTAAGTAGAAATCCTAGTGTGTAGGTACTGAAAAACTGGTTTTCTGTTTTACTTTTCCTCATACCAAAAGCTGATCGAGGTTGGGGATCTCAGTGTGCCCCACTGCCAGCATCCCGGCGTCGGCACCGCAGCTCTGCCTCGCCTCCCACACGCTCAGGCGCCATCCAGCCATTTCCACGCCAACTTGCGTACTCTAGCTGGCATCCTGTAGAAAACCCCGCCGCCCCGCTTGGCGCCCTGATCCCAGCTCTGGCTGTGCCTTCCCGGAGGATTCAGGAGGCCTTCGCAGACCACCCTTTCCCATTCCTTCCCTGACATGTACATACGTTGTCTCTCCCTCCTGGGATGTGAGCTCACACCCCAGGAGGGAGAGAAACAGCACTCCGATCACAGATATGTTCCAGGTGCCCACAGGGCTGCCCTCCAGGCACCAGCATAAGTTCTTGTGGGATGAGTGGATGTGTGAGCGGAAAGGGAACCCCTGTCCCCACATACGGATCAGAGGAAGAGAGACAGCAAGACACCTCCCAGGGTGCGGGGCAGAGGGCTCTCGGCCTCTCCTCTGAGCTGGCATCCGCTCCTCCCGGCCTGTGGGCTGTGCCACCTTGTTTGTTCATTACTGCATGTGGGGCGGGGCGGGGGGCGGCTGGCAAGCATTGGTCTACACCTAGATGTGGAACTTCCAGGTGTGTTCATTCTGCCAGTGTGTTTTCTATTTACAGGACCTTAGAACTGCGGGCGGGGGCTTGCAGATCAGGGCCATCTTCTGGTTTGTTTTCCAGGTTACCTGTCCTGCTGCCGCTTCCTGGATGACAATCAGATCGTCACCAGCTCTGGGGACACCACCTGGTGAGCACCTGTGCGCCCTGCCTTCTCATACTGCTCACCTTAGACGTGTAGGAAATAAGACTCTTGGCATTAATCAGGCCATCTTTTATTAATTTGAAGTGGCCGTGAGGTGTCAAACACAAATTCATGAGTGATGAGCAAATTCCTTGTACTCTTGATAGATTTTAAAGTTCAGAGTTTAATTTTGAACAACGAAGGACTGACTCATAGGCATCGCAGCTGTAGGTGACATGCCTGTTTTTCTTTCCCCTGGCCACACTCCGTCTGGGCAACTGTTGGCATCCCTTTGGGGAGCGGGTCCCCTCTGAGCGCCGTGTCACTGTGGACTCTGAGCAGAACTGAGGAGGAGCAGGGCTTCCCATGTCAAGTGCACTGTCTCAGCCTGCCTCGGTTTGAGCTTCTACCTTACAGTTAGAAGCCCACTTAACCTCTAGAACATTAAATGATCAGATAGGAGTCATTTTAGACTTAAACCGTCGTCAGGGGCTTTTCTGGGCTTTGTGGCACGGTGTGGCCGCATGCCCTATGCCGGGTCCCGACTCCCCATCCAGCTCGTCCTCTTTGTATAAATCGTATAGGTTCACAAAAGACTTATAATGTAGCCTGTCCATTTGCGGAAGAATTTCTTTATTAGAAGATATTTTTTTAAAGCTGGAGTCCTGGACGTGATTCCTTCCTTGCTGTAGTCCCTCCAGGCCCTAGCAAGGAACCCCCCCCTGCACAGTCAACGTGTAAATCGTGTAACCGGATTTGCATCTGAGCCAGAACCAAGCAGCTTTCGGTGCTGCTGCTTCCTGGGGCTTGAAACACAGAAGTGGCCCACGCTCCACCCGCAGCACAGTCGACGTCTCACCTTTGTACCCCTTACATAGCTGCTCATCAGACATCCACGGGACACCAAACTCAGGGACTCTCCCGTTTGTGTCTCCCGAGGAAGGCCGTGGGACCCGCGCCTTGCTCTGAGCCATTTGTTGACCTGGTGTCGTCTCCGTGTCTTAGCCCGTGGCACCCCGGAGGGCAGCGAGCTGGCTGCAGCAGATCTGTGCCCGTGTGGGGCACTGGCCAGGAGCCCCTGCTGCTCCTTGCAGCCCACATGGGGCACAGGTCACTGGCTCCCCCTTTGTTGGTGTTTGAGTTGGTGTAGAGATAACAACTACTCCAAAGCCTGTGGCCACATTCTCGTCTGTGTTTTGTTTGGGTGCTTGGTTTCCCTTCCAAACAAAGCCACATTATGACATTTAGATTTGTCTTCAGTAAAAGCACAGAGGTTTACTGTGGTCCTGGGGTGGTTTGAAGGACAGTTTGTCACATGACTGCTTGTCTGACAAAGTGAGGTGACTGCATGTTTTGTGTTCCTGCTGCAGTGCTCTGTGGGACATCGAGACCGGCCAGCAGACGACCACGTTCACTGGACACACTGGGGATGTTATGAGCCTCTCTCTCGCTCCTGACACCAGACTGTTTGTCTCTGGTGCTTGTGATGCTTCAGCCAAACTCTGGGATGTGCGAGAAGGGATGTGCCGGCAAACTTTCACCGGCCACGAGTCTGACATCAATGCCATCTGTGTGAGTTGGGGGTTCAGCTGTGGGTTGGGGTCCTTTGCCAGCTGTTAGCGAGTTAGATTGCTTTCTGTATACCGTGGAACACACCATTAAGTTTTAAAATGTTTTCAGGAGTAGATGTTGTCTCCTCTGTGTAACTATAACCTAATTTACAAAAACTCCTGTAGAAAGCTTAGATGTGATGTGCTCTGTCGTCCTTGTGAGGCCGGCTGATTCTGTGCTGACTGTTCATCTCACAGACATTGGCGATGGGCCTACAGTGTGCAGGCCCTGGGGCGAGCCAGCGATTGGTGTCCTGGGCTTCCCTCTAGTTGGGAAACAGACAAGGCAGTAGTTGACCCAGTCAGCACAGTCTCTTAGGAGTGGGGGGCGGAGGGGGGGCAGAGGCTGAACCTTGAGCAGGAACCTTACACGCTCAGCCTCCTCCCCATGGTTGGGGCGCAGCCAGCTGAAGGAGCCTTCCCGTTGCCACGTCACCCTGACGTGATGGGGGTTGCAAGAAGATGTGGAAGGTGGTATCTGGTTGGTCAGGGCTGGGCATTCCTCCCCCGCTTTTCCTCCACGAGGCTAGTCCAGCTGCTGGCGGTGCTCAGGGGTGACCACACTCTTCCTGCCCCCTTGGGAAACAGTTGATCATGAAAGGAAGGCTATTCTTTGGGGAAGACGGCCTCTGTGCCTGCCCCAGTACCGACGCCCTCCCTTCCGGATGCCCAGGCAGCTGCCGCTCTGCTTCCCTGTGTCTCCAGAGTCCGGTCCCTGCTGACCCTTTCCTCCTGTGCGGGCAGCAGCCCTGCTGTGGGCCGGTCCTGTTTCCACTACTTCTCTCTGTGCATTTGCCTACTCTCTCGGCTTGCTTTCTCTTTCTAGTTCTTTCCAAATGGCAATGCGTTTGCCACTGGCTCGGATGATGCTACCTGCAGGCTGTTCGACCTCCGTGCGGACCAGGAGCTCATGACTTACTCCCATGACAACATCATCTGTGGGATCACCTCGGTGTCCTTCTCCAAGAGTGGGCGCCTGCTCCTTGCAGGGTACGACGACTTCAACTGCAACGTGTGGGACGCGCTCAAGGCCGACAGGGCAGGTGGGTGCTCGCTGGGCCTCCTGGGCCTCCTAGGCACTGAGGGCTCACCTTTGAGGATGGACCTGACTCCCAGAGGTTGGAATATTCGGGTTTGCGCACATGATGCTGGTAAGAAGCACATGCTGTGCCCGAGTATATCTGCCTGCCCTGTGGTGTGGCCGGTGGAAGGACAGGGGACAGGCCAGGGTGTCTGCGCTCAGGGTCTCCAGCACGTTGGCTTCCCTGGCACCAGATCTCCTTACACGCACTGTGTGGGGTGCACGGAGACCACCACGGTGGGCGGACAGCTGCTGGGTCTTCAAGGCCCTCACCTTGCTTTCTCTCTCCACCGGCTGTACGTGGTGGAACCGTGTCATCTATGGGCACAGGCTTGGGCAGGTCTAAAGTCTCAAGTTCACACATCAAAGGCAAGTGTGTGGCTGTAAAGGGCATTAAAACACAAGTTGTACAGGGTTGCCTGACTGGCTCAGTCAGTAGAGAGTGTGCCTCTTGATCTTGCGGTTGTGAGTTCAAGCCCCATGTTGGGTGTAAAGATTACCTAAAAATAAAATCTTAAAACAAAAATTAGGAAATAAAACATAAATTGTACAAAAGGTGAGAAACATCCTGTAGTAAACGTGGACAGTCAGGCAGCTGAATTGAATTGACATTTTCAGAATCTTTCAACCCAGTTAATCTTGGCAGGGGGAAGAAGGGAGCGTGACTTGGGTCTTCTTGGGGGTGTCTTACCTTGACATCCCACTTTCTGATGGATCTTTACCCACCCTGGGCTGAATTCCCCTCCTGCCCCCCACTCCCTCTTGCATACCTCTTGCTCCCGCTGCCCCGACAGTTTTCTGGTCCTGGTGCCACAGCAGAGGACACTGTTCCATCCAGCTGAGTCTGTCTCTTTACTCAGCTGTGACACTGAGGAGTATAGGAAATGGACACGGATTCTCTGAAATTAGCCATCAGATTCTTCCGATCAGACGTGGAATGTTCTGGATGATAATTACCTTTTTTTTTTCTAATTTTTTTTTTTAATGTTTCTCTTTGAGAGAGAAAGACAGAGCACGAGTGGGGGAGGGGCAGAGAGAGGGGGACATAGAATCGGAAGCCGGCTCCAGGCTCCGAGCTGTCAGCACAGAGCCCGACGCGGGGCTCGAGTGCCCAAACTGTGAGACCATGACCTGAACCGAAGTTGGAGGGCTAACTGAGCCACCCAGGTGCCCCTGGCTGATGATTATCTAAGCACAGGTGACTGAATGTCAACAGGCTTGTCTCACTGTGGGGTCAGCCTGGAGTCACTGTGTGACATCCCGTTGGCCCCTCTTGCCTCAGTGTCCAGCTCTCTGTGTTTTGTGCCCGGTGCTAGGCTCCAGGGGTTACAAACAGATGAACAGCCCACAGGCTTACACTCTTGGGTTCTAATTGCCCTGAGATTGGAATGGTTGGCTTTTTTTATTGTGATTTAGATTTCTTTTCTTTCTTTCTTTTCTTTTCTTTTTTATTATATTTATTTATTTATTTTGAGAGGGGATGGGGAGGGGCAGAGAGAGAATCTCAAGCAGGCTCCATGCTCAGCGCACAGCCTGACCTGGGGCTGAATGTCACGAACGTGATGAGATCGTGACCTGAGCTGAAATCGAGAGTTGGACGCTCAACTGACTGAGCCACCCAGGTCCCCCTGTATTTCATTTTTTATTTAAGCTTCTTACCACAGTGAATACATTCAGGAGTTGGTGCCAAAGGTCCTAAGTTGTTCACTGTGTGTGTCTGTACCTTTTTATTGTGTATGTTCCTTGTCATCGTGGCTGTCTTAAAAACAGACTTCTTACCAGGGGCTCCAGTGCGTCTTTGTTGTGTATGAATACTTCCCTGTGGCTGTAGGTGTGGTCCATGTTGTTTTTAAGAGAGGAGTATAGTGAGCTGTACTCGCCTTGGACCAGCGTGGTTTCTCTGCCTCCCAGTGTCCTTCCCTGCCATTGGGACATCGCAGAGGAGGGGCCTTGGCGTTCTGGGTATGCTTCCGCGGGTGGCCCTGCCAGCCAGCCCTGCAGAGCATCGCCGCGTCGCCCCCGGGTGGGGCACCTCTGGGTCCTGGAGTGACTGGGCTGTCATCTGCTCTCAGGTGTCTTGGCCGGGCATGACAACCGCGTCAGCTGCCTGGGGGTGACTGACGATGGGATGGCCGTGGCGACAGGGTCCTGGGACAGCTTCCTCAAGATCTGGAACTAACGTCGACAGGTAATGCAGCAGCCAAGGTGCCCTCCCTGCGTGCACGTCTGTGTGTGTATTTCACACGGCACATAGGATGTCACCGTTGCTAGATTAATTCGATGTAGAGCTGATCTGGAACTGTGCTCAGGTGAGCGTTACATCCACCTGAGGTGACGTGTCCTTAGGGCAGACGGGCGGGACGGTGGGGAGGGCAGGAGCAGTGAGTGTGGGCGTTCTCTGTATTGCTTTAAACTCTGTTTAAAACAGCAGGTGGACGTCGTGGCGACTGGAAGACCATTCCAACCTTGAAGCGTTACAGTGATAGCATTTCCTCTCCACCCCTACTAACGTGGACGCCCTGCACCCCCTCAGAACTTCAAAAGGGCAAGGCCTTTTCCTTCACTTATTGCTGAAACCAAGAGCACAATTCCCATTAAGAGAACCTCTGTGCTGTAAACTGAGACAAAATTGTGCATTCCTTCCGGGACCATCGTCTTTGTTCTTTTTTGTCTGGAATGAATTTAAAAGGAAATACCATAATAAACATGTTAACCAGAAGGTAAACTTGAGTGTAATTGTGAGACAGACACACCTTTTCACTAGTTCATTTGAATTTCAGGTCAGTGACCCTGTTTTGTGCTGTTCACGCAAAACAAGTGGAGGATTTTATCTCGTAACTGGTTCTAAACTTCAGGTTGTGTTTGTAACAGGATTTTGCAAACATCCATATTTCCTTCTTAAAATATATTCCTTTACGTTCAGTAGTTCAACAGAGGAAGAGGGTCTGGTGCGGCCTCTCTGAAATTGTTAATGACGTAAACCGAGTCCCTCAGTTTTTTATTTTTT
Organism: Panthera leo; assembly: GCF_018350215.1. Taxonomy (NCBI): domain Eukaryota; kingdom Metazoa; phylum Chordata; class Mammalia; order Carnivora; family Felidae; genus Panthera; species Panthera leo. The sequence goes on along the minus strand of NC_056686.1, from coordinate 705,968 downwards.
GTCCTGTGTCACGTAATTGTTACGCACAAACACGGCCTAGAAAGGAAGACAGACGCTAATCAGGAAAGGAAGCAAGCACACGCCGTGGATGGTCTTGAACGCGTGATGAAGTCTACTCCAGTTAGGCACCTGTTCCTCCCCGCCCATCCTCCCTGCCTTCTCGGTTCAGTTCTTAATGTCACAGCGGGTTTCCTTGTGAAGTTGGAGGGAAGGAAGTCCATGATAATAGCCTAACGCTACCCTGTGCCCCGCCCCCAGCCGTCAGGAACCTCTGTTTTCAAGAGAGGCGCCCGTCCCGTGCTTGGATAGTCAGTCAATTATTTGTGTATGAAACCATGTACAAATCAATGTTTTGAAAATAATGATCTCAAACTTTCTAAGTTAAATTTTAAAAAATTTGATCGTTTGCCATATTGGGTGGGTTTACTCTTAGAATCGCATGCTGTAGAAATGCTCAAAAGTGCATCCAGGACTCAGTCCTTAGATGTTCTTTTTCTTTTAAGAAATAACCTCTTTCAAGTTGTAACCATCGCGGCTCTGTCCACTTCTTGCTGCCATTCTGTGCACCGGAAGCAGTACAGCGAGCAGCCCCTCGCGCTTGGGTGGCAGGATGAGTCACTGTTTGCTTTCTTTCTTTTAAAAAAAAAAAAAAAAAAAAAAAAAGCCCTGTTGCAAAGGATTGCCGTTGGACTCGGGGGCGGGGGGAGCAGGGGGTAGAGACCCGGCCTTCCTCTGCCAACTCCTCTTGGCCTGTCTCTGCCGTGGGACCAGCCTTCTGCATCTGAGGCGGGTTGTCGTGTAACACCCACGCCTCCCCGGTCCCGCTGGAGGCCGGGGGACAGCGGCGCCGTGGGCTGCCTCCCTGCACCCGAGCCCGCTCCACAGCAGCAGCCGGGGCTTCTCTCCGTCCTGTTTCCGCAGCATCCTGTACAGAACTGCGCTGTGCCGTGCAGTAGGCCAGGGGCTGGCAGGGAGAAGAAACACGAGCCCTCCTTCCCTCCCATCCACACCTCTGTAGGAGCTCTCTGCACCCCGTGCCCTCACTGTATTTAATTTTAAAGTCAGTGTATTGCAAGGAGGCTGGATGCGAGATAGATACTATATTAAACTGTACTGTTATTTAAGATGTAATAAAGCGGTTTGACATGAGGGATTTGGGTGTGGCTGCTTATTTGCCAGGCTGTTTGGGCTCGTGACACAGCCGTCTTCCTCTGGCCGCCCTACTCGGTGACGTCGGCTGGATGTGGTCGTGTGGGCAGTGGCATGGCTGCCTGCTTTTCTGCCATGCCTTTTGTCCCCATCGCCAAGAGTCCCTGAAAGGAGGGTCGGGTCCTCGGCCGGCCCCACGCAGTAGCAGCGCCCCAGCAGTTCTGCCACCGTCGGGGCCCAGCCACCCTTCCCCCACCTCTCAGGCCACTGCCCAGCGCGCGAGGAGCGTCCCCAGGCGCCGTCCTGCCAGTGTCTCTCATCTTCGGGGCCTGAGGCCCTTACCTCCTCCTCCCTCTGTAAGATCTAGGACGTTACTCCAGACACATGCTTTCCTTCTGACTGAGGTTTTTATCTCCATCTGGATAAAAAGAGCGGCATCTTGTAAGAAAAACTGAATATCTCCCCCAAAGTGTGAGAAACCACTCGGAACGGGCATACCCCTGAAGGACCTCCACCAGGGCCCCGTCCCTTCCTCATTCTACAAGGTTATAAAAGGTGACTCGGTACTTTTCTTGGGTTAAATGCTGGTACTTTTTCATAAATAAGTGAAGACTGCTCTCCATGGGAAGTACTCCCGCCTGAGGCTCTCTTCTCCAATTACCAGCAAGACAGAGCGGCGGGGGGGGGTTGCATTTCTCCCGTGCGTTTGCCAGGACCAGGGGTGCTGTCTCGCCAGGGACTGGCAGCCTGAATGCTAGGTTTGCCTGGCTTCAACCTCCTCCCCCACTGCTCCCTGAAAGACCCTGCCGGCTGTCTTACAAAATGCCAGGGAGCATCTGAGGTGCTCCTGGGGCTGATGACCCCATCAGCAGAAAGCAGGGGGAGCAGAAAGCAGGTGGTTATCCTGCACAGAGGTACACCCTGGGATGGGGTACAATGGAACCTCAGCAAGGACTGGTAGCCCACAGATGCCCACGTGTTCCCTCTGTCCTTCAGTGCCCCAGCCTGGCACCCGGCATGTCCCCTGCTCCCTGACCTGCCCCTGCATGGTGCAGCTAGCTCTCTGCTGGCTCTGAGATCACTGTCCCACTTTCTCAGCAAAGCAGCCACTGGAAACAGGTACCAGTAGGGGCATCTAGAAAGTGGCCAGCTCGCTGTGCAGAAATGAAGGGACACCTGCACAACCAGGGTGGACTGTGTTCGTTTTCAACCTTCAGGCACAAAACTCAAGCTTGCACGGACCAAGCAGGACCCTTTAGCACTTAACCTCTGCTGCCTGGACAGCCCTCGGAAAGTGACTTCTCGCTCTTTGCCATGCGTCCCCTTCCAGGGTGCTGGCCGTGCTCCCTCCCCTTCCTCCAGTCTCCCCTGAGACTTCCACCCCTCCTGTCCTAGTCATGGCCCTGCCCTTGTGGGCACCTGTTGCAAGTGTGCTGTCCAAGCTCCACTCGGAGCCCTTGGGAGGCTGGACTGAGCTGGGGCCTCTCGGTGACTTCTAGGGTTCTGTCCCCACCATGCCCAGTGTTGTGTCCCAGATGGATACTGGGGGCTTCTGCCACCCCCCACGGTGCCTGATCCTCAACGTGGCCCCACAAGCCCCGCGGGCTGCCCTGAGGGGTGTGCTGTCCAGGCAGGTGCCCTCCTCTTCCTAGTGCTCCGTCTCCCCCAGCCCCCCACTCCTGGAATCCAGTCAAAGCCTTCCTGGAGCTAGGGCCACACTCTGCCCCTCATGTCCTCGCTGCAGGTTACTCGGCCGGTGCCCCAGATGCCCTGAGTAAAAACCGCAGACAACAAAAGCACCTGTTTCCTAGAGGCCTTGTGAGAATTCATCAAGCCCCTTTGTGCAAATGCCAGACCCCACCCACGGCAAGCTGGCACTGCCTCTGCCCCTCTGTAGCTCCTCCTAGCTGGTGGGGGGTGAGGGGGCTGTCCCTCTGCTAACCACCCTGGTGAGAAGTTCACGGTCTACTCCAAGGTCTTGTCCCCTGCTGGACCGTGTGCCTGGCACCTAGCAGGCCTGCAGGAAGAAGGGCTTCCTCCCACACTTGGTCACCCAAAACCACTCCCACCAGGAGGGAGCCAAGTTGGCAATTCCAGACACTGGCCCCTGGAGAGGAATAGGTAAGGAGGGGCTGGACTTGCCCTGTGCGCGCTGGCTAGAGGCCTGGGGCTGGGGGTATGAACCAGATGACTTCTGAATAGCCCAAGACACCCGCCTCCACAGGGAGCCTTGGTCCTTCCCTGCCACCCCTGTCACCCCTGGCCAGGCTCCTGGCCACTTCCCCTTTTGGGTGCTGGGCAATCTCTGTTCACCCTCTCACCCGTCAAGCACAGTTGAGGCCAACTTGCATGTGAGCTGGGGGCAGGACTCCAAGGAGTACCCGCTTCACCTGAGAGCTGCGCTCGAGACTGCACTTAAAATCCAGGACCCCCCACCCTGTCTGAATGAGTCCAGCTCTAGCCAGGCAGCCTACCCGGCTCTACCCTCCATGGCCCAGGCTGCCTTCTTCCACCACCTAACCCACCCACCCTGATATCCCCCATCATTCAACCCTCCGAAGAGGGTACATCTAGGTTTTAGGGGTCTGAGGCTTAAATAAAACAGGAATCACAAGTCACATTTAAGAAAATACAAAGAAACAAATACGAGTGTTGGGAAAGGTTACCCTTGAGACCCTCTGAGGCAGAACCCTCTTCCTCAGCCCAGCCCAAACTAGCCTGCCTAGCATCCACCCACCCCCCACCCCCCACCCCCATCCTCACACCAGCCATTGTCCTTGGTGCTGGCCCTTCCCTCTCCCCACCAAGCCTGGCTTATTCCTACTCCGCCTTTGGACTCAGCCCAAGTCAAACGGCCTCTAGGAACCTTCCGGATGCCTTAAAGCACCCCACCCCTCCCAGCATCGGCTCCCATTACTACTGGCCAGCCTTGGGGGGGCCTGGTGGGGGTTTCCATTACTACTGACCAGTGTTTGATGGGGCAGAGTGGGACCCGGGCCTACTGGGAAATTTTGCACAATCCGGGTCAGGTGAAGGAAGCCACAGCCCCTGTTTTTTCATCTCTGAAATGGGGAAGCACCCTCTGAGGTCTGGGTGGACAGAGGCTTTCCATTATTGCAAACACTGACACAAGTTCCCTTTAGAGAGGGACACACAGGAAGGGCCCTGCTGTGTGAACTCGGCTAGCCACAAGGCTGGCTCTTCTGCCTTGGTGCCTTCTCTATAGACTCTTCCTGATCTAGAAGGTTCTTGGGAGGCCTAGCCCAATGCCTGGAACATAGTAAGAGCTGGCTCAAGCATTAGTATTATTATGTTCATGACCATATCCCAGATGTGCAGCTCAAAAGGCTTCTCCTGGGGCGCCTGGGTGGCGCAGTCGGTTGAGCGTCCGACTTCAGCCAGGTCACGATCTCGCGGTCCGTGAGTTCGAGCCCCGCGTCGGGCTCTGGGCTGATGGCTCGGAGCCTGGAGCCTGTTTCCGATTCTGTGTCTCCCTCTCTCTCTGCCCCTCCCCCGTTCATGCTCTGTCTCTCTCTGTCCCAAAAATAAATAAAAAAAAATGTTGAAGAAAAAAAAAAAAAAAAAAAAAAAAGGCTTCTCCTGTGGGTGTGGCTGGCGGTCACTTTAGGGAAGTGGTGGGGTTTCCAAAACAACCAGAAAAGGAAGTTACAGAGCTTGAGAAATCACCCCAAATTCCTGCCATCCTTGGCCCCCTTTCCACTCACTCTTGGTGACCCCACTGCCCAGTGGCCCCAAGACAGCAGTGAGACATGTCCTGTCTTGTGCCCCTCTGTGTTTCAAGTCTCTGGACACAGGGCCAAGAGACCCCGCCAGAGAAGACTGACAACAGCAGGTATGGGGGTTGTGGAAACCTGGAAGCCAGGCGGTGTGCAGAGTACTCCAGTCTATACGAGGTGTGGGACACCTGAGTGTACACAAGGAATAATGGTTGGCACTTGGGAGCCCAGGCAGATTACCAAGCACCCAACAGTGCACTGCCCGGGGGTTCCTCTACAGTGACCCGCATCAGCTTATTCAGAGATGTGTCCCAGGAGCCTGGCACACTATTGGGATACTTGACTCCTGGGTGGATTGGGGAAGGCCTGCAGCGAAGGTACAAAGTGGGCACTGTGGCCTCGGTCCCCTTCCTCCCTCCTGTCTGGGTCCTGCAGTGGTGGTGGGAAAGGGGGGAGGGGAGGACAGTGCTAGCCGGTCACCATACAGTGGCCCCTCTGACATCCCAAGCCTAGAGCCCCTGCAGTCCAAGTGGTGTGCAAGTCCCTGCCAGGCTGCTTGGGGTGGACGAGGCCCCTGGTAGCCGGCCCAGGCCGCCCCCTTCCAGCTGTCCTGGCAGGGAGGGGCCAGTGCTGCCGCAGCTGCTCACAACGAGTTTTGGTTCCCCAAACATGTTCCTTCTCCGCAGATTCATACCCTGTCAGTTACGGAATCCTAGGTGGGTGCTGTCACCACTCGCGGGGCCGAGGCCAGCCCACCCTAACCGCGGTGGTGGGGAGCTGGGACAGCCAGGGGGCAGGGGCAGGGGGTGCCAGCCCAGCGGACTGACGGACGAGTATCCGAAGCGGCGGGGTGACCGAGATCCAAGGTTCTTCCTCCCGGAGGCCGCCGTCGGGGTCGCGGCGGCCGAAGGCCCACCCCAGATCCCAGGCCCCCGACCCCAGCCCCGCCTTCCCCATCCCAGACCCAAGTCCTTGCCGGCCGAACCACGTGCGCGGGGGCGTGGCGCGGGGAGGGCGCATGCGCGGCGGGTGGCGCATGCGTGGCGCGGACGCGCACGCGTGCGCACTGGCTGTATTGCTGCTCGGCGGGCCGGCGCCGCGGTCCCGGCGGCCGTGGGGCGGGGGGCGGCCATGGGGCGGGGGGAGGCCGCGGCGCCGGGGGCCGGCTAGCGACGGCGAGCGGCGGCGGGGCGGCGGGGCCCGCGGGCTCGGCCCGGAGAGGGGACGGCCCCGCAGGCGCCCGGGGCAGCGAACGGTGAGTGCGCGCGGCCGCTCGGCCCTGCCCTCCGCCCGCGGTCGCCGCCGCCCGTGGTCGCGGGGCCGCCCGGAGGCCGGGGACCGGCGGGGGGAGGTGTTGGGGGCGCGATCCCGCCGGCCGACGGGGTGTGGGCCTGGGAGCGCGACCCCCGACTTGGCCCGCGACGACTGCCTCCTGAGTCGGCCCCTTGGCGGGCAGCCTGGCGGGTCGGCCCTCGCCGGCAGGTCGGGGTCACCGGAAAGCGCCCCGCACTCGGTGCCGGACACCCACCGGCGACCCGCGGCGGCTGGGACCCGCGGCGGCTGGAACCCGCGGGCGTCTCGGGCCGGGGTCGCTCCAAGCAAACGGATGCCTTTGGTTCTGAGTAACAGGTTACTTTTCCTTTCCCGTCTTGGGGCGCAACTGTCTCACGTGGAAGACTTCCTCATTCGTTTTGGGAATACGCCCTGGCTTTAACCAAGTGACTTGCTTTCCCATCTTTCCGGATGACGCCATTCAAGGACTCATTCCCCCAATTCCGCTTGCCCCCCGCACCTCCCCGTCCCCGGGCATTGCACACCCCGGGCCTTTCTTCACTGGGACCTTTGCCCCCGCCACCTGGCGACTTGAGGACAGGGACAGGTGCCAGTGCAGTGCCTAGCCCAGTGGCTCCGCTTGGAGGTGAGCCCTCCTGATGGGTCTGGGATTTTTGTTTTTGTTTTTAACTTGCCGGCGGGTCTGTGTTGCCAGCACAAAACCCGTGATGGTAGAGGTTCTCCCAGACGCTGGCCCAGCAGCAGTCAGTCCTTCCTTGGGCAGTGGAGGTGGCTGATAAGTAAAAGGGGAAACAGTTGATTTTATTGAGTTTACCACCTGAGAAAAGGTCGGTTTAACCTGCAGAATGAAGAGGCGGGTGTTTTATTATGGGAGTTGATGGCCCCACGTCTTTATTACCCAAATCACCACTTTTCTCAAAGCGTGGATGTTACAACAGCCAGAGGGAGCTTCAGGAAGCAGGCCCAGCTCCCAGGGGAGGGAATGTGCAGGGACAGTGCACTTAGACCTGCAGGGCTGCCTCCAGCAGGGTCACTGCCATCCTATTACACCTGTTGACGGCCGGGTGCAGCTGCCTGTCTATAAAAGCCCCCTTCGGGTCTCGAATCCTATTCAGTTTATGGGGTTTCACGTTAGGCTCTTGGTTCGTGTTCCCAGAGAACTTTCCAAAAAGTCTTTCTTGGACGGTCTGCTGCCAGAGCAAATACCCACTGTTACAACATCCTTGCCAGCCTGGGGCATTCTGTATGGAGGGAGAAGGGAGGGGCACTTTAATAGGTACTTATCGTCCAACTCAGTGTCATCCAGTGAGGATGGGCCTGTTTCTGCCACCATATACGCTTTCCTTTTCCATTCAGTATTTCCACAAATACGGATGGAGAGCTCACAGTGGACATCGTGGGTCGTGTGCGTCTGTGGGCGTGTGTGGGACTTGTGTCCTGGTTGCCTCAGGCATCTCGGTGTGTCCCCTCTCCACCATGTGTGGGTTCTGTGAATACTTTTCTAATAAAACGTCTCAATGCCGAAGTTGCTTTTTTTTTAAATTCCTTTTTAATGTTTATTGATCTTTGAGAGCGCGTGAGCGGGGGAGGGGCAGAGAGGAGACACAGAATCTGAAGCAGGCTCCAGGCCCTGAGCTGTCAGCACAGAGCCTGATGCGAGATCATGACCAGAGCCGAAGTCAGAGGCTTAACTGACAGCCACCCACATGCCGCCAAAGTTTTTTAAAATTAGATTCATGCTGGGGCACCTGGCTGGCTCAGTTGGGAGAAAATGTAACTCTTGATCTTGGGGTTGTGAGTTCAACCCCACGTTGGATGTAGAGGTTACTTAAATAAAAATAAAAAAAATAAAATAAAATTAGATTCGTGTTGTCAGGAACTTGAATGAACTTGGAAGGAATTAGAATTTCATCCTTTTTTTTTTAATGTTTATTTAATTTTGAGAGAGAGTACTAGCAGGGGAGGGGCAGAGAGAGGAAGACACAGAATCCGAAACAGGCTCCAGGGTCTGAGCTGTCAGCACAGAGCCTGACGCAGGGCTCGAACCCACAAACTGTGAGATCATGACCTGAGTCGAAGAGGCTTAACTGACTGAGCTACCCAGGTGCCCCAGGATTTCATCCTTTTAAAACAGTTAAAACCAAACCAACCTGAATTAAATGAGAGTCCTGATTTATAATTGTCAAAAAATACTTAAATCTTAAAAGTTGGTTTTAATATTTAATATTATGTAAATTAGTTTATTGCTCAATCATCAAATTAGTCTTTGCAAGTAAATATTAATAGCTTCTAGACAATGAGTAATATTTTTTTAAATTTTATTTATTTTAGAGCGCATGAGCCGGGGGGAGAGAGAGAGAGAGAGAGACACACACACACACACACACACACACACACACACACACGGAGGGAGAGGGAGAGAGAGAGAGAGAGAGAGAGAGAGAGAGAGAGAATCCCAAGCAGGCTTCACACTGCTCTCAGAGCCTGACAAGGACTTGGACTTGATCCCACGACCCTGGGTCACAGCCTGAGCCAAAATCAAGAGTCAGACACTCAACCAACTGAGTTACTCAGGCACCCCAAAAATAGATGATTTTGAAATACATTTGTCTTTTGTGATTTTGATTGATTTCTTTTTTTTTTTTATTAAATGTTCGTTCTGAAATAATTATAGATTCACAGGAAGTTGTGAAAGTAGTACAGAGAGACCCTTGTAACCTTCTCCAGCTTCATTTAACATACCTGTAGTACAGTAATAACGAAAACTAGGAAATTGGCATTGGAAAAATAACGTTAGCTATACTACACTCCTAATTCAGATTTTACCAGTGTTTTATGTGTGTATAATTCTCTGCACTTTTACCCCATTTATACACAGGTGTACCTACAACCACAGTCGAGACTCGGAACTCTTTGTCCGTGAGGGATCCCCTGCTGCCCCCTGCCACGCTCACATTCCCGGCACCCTCCACTCTTCCCCTCCTCTGTGATTTCGTTATCTTGAGAATGTGTATGGGACCATTCAGTATGTCACGGATTGACTCGGCATAATGCCCCCGAGGTCCATCCGAACTGTTGCAGGCATTCATAGCCTGTCCCTGCTTGTATTTTACTGTGTGGATGGATGGTTGGCAGTTTGTTTAATTAACTAGCAGGAAGACGTGGGGGCGGCCGGTTGCAGTCTTTGGCTGTGGCCTGCAAAGTGGCTGTGGACAGATGATAAACACCAACTTGCAGTTGCTGGCTTGTATGGTTTTGTTTTTAAGATTTTATAAGAAACTGCCAGGCTTCCAGACTATACCTCCACGTTCCCACTGCAGTGCGTGAGTGCTGGTTTCTCTACAGTCTGGCCTTTGGTTGTCCTGGCCGACCTGGCAGGTGTGTAGGGACACGGTCCTTTGAATTTGCATTTCGGAGCAGCTGACGGTGTGGGTCTTTCACGTCTTGGTTACTGCGTGCGCATCCTCTGTTTAATCTTTTTTGCCCATTTTCTAATTGGAATCCTGGGTTTTTTACTGTGGCATTTTGAGATCTCTTTACATATTCTAGATAGAAAACCTTTGTTGGATATCTGGTTTCCAGATATTTTCTCCCGGTCTGCAGCTTGTTGTTTTTATTCTTTTAATAGGGTCTTCCACAGAGCAAGCTTCTCATTTTAATTAAGTCCAATGTATTGTTTTTTGTTGTTTTTTTACCTTTTATGGACTGCTTTTTATATTACGTATAACAAATTCTCTCTAGTCCTAGGTCCTAAAAACTTCCTCCTGTGTTTCTTTTCCTCCTTCCCGTCTTCCCTCTTTCCTTCCTTCCTTCCCTCCCTCCTTCCTTCCATCCCTTTTTTTTTTTTAATTTTTTTAACGTTTGTTTATTTTTGAGACAGAGAGAGACAGAGCATGAACGGGGGAGGGGCAGAGAGAGAGGGAGACACAGAATCGGAAGCAGACTCCAGGCTCTGAGCCATCAGCCCAGAGCCCGATGCGGGGTTCGAACTCACGGACCGCGAGATCGTGACCTGAGCTGAAGTCGGACGCTTAACCGACTGAGCCACCCAGGCGCCCCCCTTCCATCCCTTTTTTAATAGGCTTCACACCCAGGACAGAGCCCGACTCAGGGCATGAACTCATGACCCTGACATCAAGACCTGAGCTGAGCTCAAGAGTCAGACACTTAACCAACTGAGCCACCAGGTGCCCCTCTTTTTTTTTTTTTATTAAATTTTTTTTTAATGTTTTTATTTATTTTTGAGACTGAGACAAGGCATGAGCAGGGGAGGGGCAGAGAGAGGGAGACACTGAATCTGAAGCAGGCTCCAGGCTCTGAGCTGTCAGCACAGAGCCTGATGCAGGGCTCGAACTCACACATTATGAGATCATGACCGGAGCTGAAGTGGGACGCTCAACCGACTGAGCCACCCAGGCGTCCCCTTTTTTTCTTTCTTTTTTTTTTTTTTTAAGGTTTTATTTTTTAAGTATCTCTCCACCCAACATGGGGCTTGAACTCACAACTCTGAGACCAAGAGTCACATGCTCCACCGACTGAGGCAGCCAGGTGTCCCTCTCCTACATTTTCTAATGAAAGCTTTATAGTTACAGTCCATTTTTATTTGTTTTCAGTTAATTTTTGTTTAAGGTGTGAAGTTCAGGTTGAGGTTCACTTTTGTTTCCCCAGCTTTATTGAGAAGTAATTGACATATGTCACCATGTAAGTTTAAGGCGGACAGCATTTGTTGGGTACGAAGTGTTGCCCTAAGACTCAGTGTCGTAGAATTCTAGAGCTGCAAGTGGGAGCTGAGATAGCACGATCTGCACATTTGGCTGTAGAGGGGACTGGAGTCGGCACTTGTCCCACGGACAGCTGAGGAGCTGGTGGGAAGTGATTTTGACCTGGTGGAAGCAGCTTGGAAGGCCATGCACCGCATGCTGGACAACGACCTTTGTCATGATTCATGGATCATCCCTTCCCAACGGGTCTCGGTGCTTGGGGAGGAGCCCTTTATTTGGCTTTTTTTTTTTTAATGTTTATTTTTGACAGAGGGAGCACAAGCGGGACAGTGGCAGAGAGGGACAAAGGATCCAAAGCAGGCTCTACACTGACAGCAGCGAGCCCAATGTGGGGCTCAAACCGCAAGATCGTAAGCTGAGCCTAAGTCAGACGCTTAACCGACTGAGCCACCCAGGTGTCCCTTGACTTCTCAACTAATAAAACTTCTAAATTAAGCTTTCAGCATTGATTACAGACCTGACATTCCCCTCTGCCATTTAAATGAGAATTACCCAGAATGATTTGTTCCTTTGAATATGGTACCCATGATGGCAAACAAAATATGTAAAAATCCGGTGATTATAAAATTCACTACAAGCCTTTCAAAAATATCAGCATTGTAGGGGTTAATTTATTTATCTTCTCAGGGCCATAGTAAGCTTACTAGGTAGTTCTTTCTATGCCTCCCTGGAGCGATAGTTTTCCACGTCCTAGGATTATGGCCTTCCTTGCCCAGCTCACAGTGCGGGGTCACCGTAAGGATGCGTGACGCTGGGGACCATGTGTGTCCCCCTGGTGACCGTAGCTGCAGAGCCCCGTGTGGAGCATTTGCATTATTGTTTAATACTGTTTGCTGGACTTCTCTTCAGTGGGGCTTTTTAAGGCGTTGCTTCCTTACCCACGGCCGTCAGCTCCTTGCAGCCTGCTGCAGTGTCCCCAAGCGTGCTCTTCGATATGTGTTTGAACAGAGTTTTGGGCCCATTCCCTGCAGCCGCCCACTTACCTCATGTGTTCCTGGAAACCGAAGTGTGCTCTGCATGGTCATTTAGAAAGGACGTCAGGGGCGCTGACCAGGAGCTGGCTCTGCAGGGTCCTCTCTCCTCTAGGACCCTGGGCCCCTCTTGTGGGCCCCCCTGCCGTGTTGGGTCCTGTTCTGTAGGCACTGTGGTTGTCGGCAGGGGCTGAGGAGTATGGGCCCGGATGCCAGCTCTGCCCCGTCCGAGCCGTGTGACCCTGGACTGCAGTGTCCTAGACGCTCCCTGTGCGGCTCATTGTGAGGGGGAGTCAGGCGATGGCACCTGAGCCCCCGGCCGGGGCCTGCCAGGGTGGGCACTGGGCCTGGCCAAGGGCCCTGGTTCCCCTGGATGTGCTCCTGCTGTCCGTCGGTCGTCCCGGTTTCGGGTGACTGTCCACATTCCTGCAACCGTTCCTGCTTCTGCTGCTTCGTTTCCGGGCAGCTCGAGGGAGGCACAGGCGCACGGGGCCTGGCTCGGCCTTATCTAGACGCTTCCCTCCTCCTGAGCTGGCGGTGAGACGTATTTTACCGTGTTCACCCTTGTCTGTGTCACAGCCGGCTTCGGTGTCATTTGTCAACCCTTTTTTTCTCAGACATCGTTTGTTCCCACAATGGTAATGATTTCCTTTCAAAGCTTACGACTCGTTACAACTTGCCTAGTAGGTTCCTTTAACTGCTTCTTTTGCCCTTTCTTCACCGCAGGTGGTTCTGAGTCCCACACCTTGTGGGGCATTTCGGGCACCCCTGCCCTGATTTTGTACATTAGAGGAGAGCAGCGGTTTGTTTTCCCCATCAGGGTGGCGGGATGAGGCTGCCACACGCCTCTTGGTAACAGCTCACGATGGATTTTTTCCCCTCCTTTGCTGAGGTTTTATTAGTAAAAAATGTTAATTTTGTTTTAAATTTTTTTTTAATGTTTATTTATTTTTGAGAAAGACAGAGTGCGAGCAGGGGAGGGGTAGAGAGAGAAGGAGACACAGGATCCGAAGCAGGCTCCAGGCTCCAGGCTCCGAGCTGTCAGCACAGAGCCCGACGCGGGGCTCGAACCCGCGCACCATGAGACCGTGACCCGGGTGGAAGTCGGACACTTAACAGACTGAGCCCCCAGGCTCCCCAACGAGAGTTATCTGAGCCCCGTATCTGAGCTTCCACGTCTTCACAGGGAAGAAAGCACTCCAGGGCACAAATTGTTTTCGCAGAGTTCTATACGTTTTACATCTTGTAAAAGCTCAAAAGATGAGAGATCAGCACATAGGCCAGCATCCCGAGCTGTATCGTGAAGCAATTCAGGGGCAGGAGCTTTGCTCGATGTCTCCAGGGCAAGATGGTTTTCCTTCAGGCTGCTCTCTCACGAGGCACAGGCACAGTGTGCACGTGAGCCATAAACCAGGCCTTGGGTTCGAACAAAGTTTACGTGCAGTCTCGCTGACTTAGAAATCTAAAGTGGAGCCCCTTGTATGCGAGGCCCGTAGAGAGTTTCTCTCTCATCGTAGCTGACGCACGATGTTATATTAATTTCAGACGTACAACGCCGATTCGACAATGTACGTTACTCAGTGTTCACTATGGTAGAGGCAGTCTCCGTCTGTCCCTGTACAACGTTATTGCAGAATTACTGACTTTTTTTCCCATGCTGTCCTTCTTCGTCCCTGACTTGTTTACTTGATAACTGGAAGTTTGTACCTCTTAATCCCCTTTACCTGTTCCATCCGTCCCCACACCCACTGGCCACATAGCAACCACTCGTTTGTCCTCCATACGTGAAAGTGTTTTTTGTTCGTTTGTTTTGTTTAGATTCCACCTTAAGCAAGAGTATACGGTATTTGTCTTTCTCTGACTTATTTCACTTAGCGAAATACTCTTGCTCCATCCATGTCGTCACACATGGCAAGGTCTGATCCTTCGTTGTTGTTTGAAGCGTTTATTTTATTTTGTTCATTTTTTAAGTAAGCTCTACACCCAGCGTGGGGCTTGAACTCATGAACCAGAGACCGAGAGTCACACGCCCTACCGACCCAACCAGTCAGGCGCCCCAAGATCTGATCCTTTTTTTTGACTAATACCCTTGTATGTTCCACATCTTCGTCATTCATTGTCCTGTGGATGGACACTTGGGCTGCTCCCGTATCTTGGCTGTTGTAAGTGGTGCTGCGTACACATAGGGGTGCGGTTCTCTGTCCATGTTTTAATCAGAGTGTTTTTTTTTTTTTCTGTTGAGTTGTATAAGTTCTTTATATATTATGGATATTAATTCCTTACCAGATATATCAGTCACAGATATCTCCTTTCATTCACTAGTTGCCCTTTTGTTTTGCTGATGATGTCCTTTGCTGTGAAAAAGCTTTTTCCTTTGGTATAGACTCAGTGGTTTATTTTAGCTTTTGTTTCCCTTGCCTCAGGAGACATAAAGATGTTGCTAAGGGTGATGTCCCAGAGATTACTGTCTGTGTTTTCTTTTAGGAGTTTGTTTTTGTTTTGGTTTCAGTTCTCACATTTAGGTCTTCAATGAATTTTGAGTTTATTTTTGTGTATGATTTAAGAAAGTGGTCCAGTTTCATTCTTTCGCATGTAGCTGTCCAGTTCTACCAACACTATTGAAAAGGCTGTCTTTTCCCCATTGTATATTCTTGCTTCCTTTGTCATAGATCAATTGACAGTATGGGTGTGGGTTTATTTCTGGGCTCTCTATCCTGTTCCATTGGTCTGTGTATCTGTTTACGTGCCAGTACCATATTGTTTTGATCACTGTAGCTTTGTAGTGTCGTTTGAAGTCTCAGATTGTGATGCCTCCAGCTTTGTTCTTCTCGAGATTACTTTGGCTGTAGCAGGTCTTTAGTGGTTCCATATAAATTTTAGGATTATTTGTTCTAGTTCTCTGAAAAATACTATTAGTATTTTGATAGGGATTGCATTAAATCTGTAGATTGCTGTGGGTAGTATGAACATTTTAACAATATTCTTCCATGAACATGGTATATCTTTCTATTTGTGTCATCTTTGATTTCTTTCATCAGTGTTTTATAGTTTTCAGAGTACAGATATTTTACCTCCTTGGTTAAATGGGATGGTCAAAATGGATTTTTAAATTTTTTCTTAATCTTTGTTTATTTTTGAGAGAGAGAGAGAGACAGAGTGTGAGCAAGGGAGGAGCAGAGAGAGAGGGAGACACAGAATCCGAAACAGACTCCAGGCTCCGAGCTGTCAGCCCAGAGCCTGATGCAGGGCGTGAACTCACCGGCGATGAGATCACGACCTCTGCTGAAGTCGGACGCCCAACTGACTGAGCCCCCCAAGGGTCCCCCTTTAGACAGTTCTTAAAGTAATAAGGAGGTAAACACATGCATGTGGTTTTTTTTCCACATACTGAGCCAAACTCTGCCATCTTGTATCTCTTACCAGCATCTCCTGGCACCTTTTTGGGTCCTGCGTGGCCTTTCTGTCCTCACCTCCCGGCACTTGGCGCCACCCCCCAGCTCTGCATCCTGAAACCCTTGCCGCTCTTGGGTCTCCTGCCCACCCACCCCCGGGGAGCCCATCCAATTCCGTGGTTGTAAGCGTTCACCAGGTGCTGACGGAACCCAGATCTCTGTGCCCAGACCAGCCTGTCCCCTGAGCTCTGGCCTTCAACGTGTGGCCTGCTTGGCTGGTAATAGCCATGCGAATTCGGTGAGGCACTTTTCAACGTTTTTTATTTATTTTTGGGACAGAGAGAGACAGAGCATGAACGGGGGAGGGTCAGAGAGAGAGGGAGACACAGAATCAGAAGCAGGCTCCAGACTCTGAGCCATCAGCCCAGAGCCCGACGCGGGGCTCGAACTCACGGACCGCGAGATCGCGACCTGGCTGAAGTCGGACGCTTAACCGACTGCGCCACCCAGGCGCCCCAACTTTTCAAAAGGCCCTTAGAACCCTCAGTAAAATAGGATTTCTGTAGCTTCCGTCATCAGACGGGGAGGGAAGACAGGCCACAAATGAGAGAGCAATGTGAGGGCAGGTAGTGACAACCACAGAGACAAGGAAATGAGCGTGGGGGAATATGGAAGTCTTGAGAAAGTGGCATTTGAGCAAAGATCTCAGTGGCGGCTTATTTCCAGCTTCAGGGCATCGCAAGTAGGGTCCCACACAAGTCTTTGTGTGGACCCGCGCTTTCGTTTCTCTTGGCGACGCCCAGGAGCGGAGAGGCAGGAGCCTGTGGCGGATGTACCGACTCCGTTCCCAGCAGCGGTGTGGGCGACACTTGCCGTGGTCAGTCGGCCTTCTCACTTCCTCAGCCGGTCCAGCAGTGTCACGTGCTTTCCTACTGTGGCTCGAACTCGTGTTTCCGCGATGGCTGATGCCCTCGGGCATCCTTTCATGTGCTTCTTCCCAGTTGATACGTCTTCTTTGGGGAACTTGCCCAAAGTTGGGATCTTTTGCCCATTTTCTTTCAGTTTTTATAATCCTTTATGCATTCTGGATGCGAGGCTTTTGTAACATATGTGTGTAGCAACCTGTAGCTTCTATTTTCATTTTCTGAACAGTTATTTTAAGAAGGGTAAAAGATTTTAATTGTAATGAATTTGTCAGGTCTTTTTCTTTGATACTTTGTGATCTTTGATTTAAGGAACTTTTTGCCAGATCCAGGGCCACTAAGATTTTCTTCAGTGTAAAAGTTGTGTAGTTTTGATTCTTACGTTTAGGTGAATAATCCATGTTGTGTTAACCTTTGTCCAGGCACACTTCGGAGATACTGTGGGCTGGGGTCCACTGCAGTAAGGCAGATCCTGCAATAAAGTGAGTCAAATGAATCTTTTTGGTTTCCCAGTGCACGTAAAATTTATGTTGATAGTGTATTGTAGTTTCTGAAGTTTGAAGTGTCTAAAAAAACAATGTACACACCTCAATTTAAAAATACTTTTCTTGGGGCGCCTGGGTGGCTCGGTCGGTTGAGCGTCCAACTTCGGCTCAGGTCATGATCTCACAGTCCGTGAGTTCGAGCCCCACGTCGGGCTCTGTGCTGACAGCTCAGAGCCTGGAGCCTGTTTCAGATTCTGTGTTTCCCTCTCTCTCTGCCCCTCCCCTGTTCATGCTCTGTCTCTCTCTGTCTCAAAAATAAATAAACGTTAAAAAAAAAAAAAAATTTTTAAAAATACTTTTCTTGCTGAGGCACCCGGCATGGCTCACTTGGTTAAGCGTCTGACTTCGGCTCAGGTCATGAACTCACGGTTCCTGGGTTGGAGCCCCGCATCAGGCTCTGTGCTGTCAGCCTGGAGCCTGGAGCCTGCTTCGGATTCCGTGTCTCCCTCTCTCTCTGTTCCTCCCCAGCTCACGCTCTGCTTGTCTGTCTCTTTCTCTCTCTCAAAAATAAATAAAGGTTAAAAAAATATTTTTAAATAAAAATAGATATTGGTAAAAATGCTAACCATCATGTGAGCTCAAGGGACAGCTGCTGACTGGGCACTGTGGCGGGTGCCGAAGGCTGGCGTGGCCGTGGCGATTTCTTAAAATAAGACAACAATCAGCTTTCTGCACTGATTAACTTTTCCTTTCAAGGATGATTTCTCTGCAGTACGTGTTGCTGTTTGATAGCATTTTACCCACAGAACAACTTTTAAAATTGGAGCCCATCCCCTCTCACCCTCCTGCTGCTTTATCAACGAAGTGTATGTCATACTCTATTTTTAATGTTTATTTATTTTTGAGAGGGAGAGAGCACATGTGCGAGTGAGCAGGGGAGGGGGCAGAGAAAGAGAGAGACAGGGATCCAAAAGGGGCTCCGCGTTGACGGCAGACGGCTCAGTGCGAGGCTTGGACCCACGAGCCGTGAGATCATGACCTGAGCCAGAGTCAGACGTTTAACCGACTGGGCCACCCAGGTGCCCCAAGTGTACGTCATATTCTAAATCCTTTTGCACTTTCAGTCTTCATGGCGTCTCCACCAGGAGTAGATTCCAGCTCAAGAAGTCACTTTCTTTGCTCGTTTGTAAGAAACAGATCCTCATCCATTCAGGCTTTATCCCAAGACCACAGCGATGCAGTCACCTCTTGAGACCACGCTTCCGATCGTGGTCCCCCTGCTGCTTCTACACACCTGCATCCTTCCTCCCCTGATGGCTGGACCCCCTGAAAGTCCTCCATGAGTGCGGGAGTCCACTCCTTCCAAACTCCCATTCGTGTTGGTATTTTGTCCTCTTCCCACGAATCACAAGTGTTAATGGCATGTGGGATGGTGAACTGGTGAATCCTTTCCAGAAAGTTTTCAGTTGACTTTGCCCACACCCGTTAGAGGAATCACTATCCGCGGCAGCTAGAGCCTTGTGAGATGCGTTTCTGTAATAATAAGGCTTGAAAGTTGAAATTATGCCTTAATCCAGGGGCCGCAGGATGGCTGTGGTGTTAGCAGGCATCGAAACACCCTTAACCTTGCTGTACGTCTCCCTCAAAGCTCTGGGGTGAGCAGGTGCACTCTCAGCAGTAATTTTTTTTTTAATTATTTTTTTTAATCTTTATTTATTTTTGAGAGAGAGAGACACACACACAGAGCACGAGAGAGAAGGAGACACAGAATCCAAAGCAGGCTCCAGGCTCCGAGCTGTCAGCACAGAGCCCGACGTGGGGCTCGAACCCATGAACCGCGAGCGAGATCATGACCTCAGCCGAAGTCGGACGCTTAACCGACTGAGCCACCCAGGCGCCCCTGTCAGCAGTAATATTTTGAAAGGAGCCTTTTTTTTCCTGAACAGTAGATCTCGACAGTGGGCTTAACATATGTAGTCAACCATGTTGTAAACAGATGACCGTCACCCGGCTTTGTTGTTTCTTTTCTGGAGTGGAGGCAGAGTAGACTTAGCATAATTCTTTCGGGCCCAGGGATTTTCTCCATGGCCACTGAGCATTGACTTCAACCCAAAGTCACCAGCCGTGTTACACTGGTGAGAGAGTCAGCCTGTCCTTTGAAGCTTTGAAGCCAGGCGCTGACTTCTCCTCTCCAGCTACGACTGTCCTCAGTGGCATCTCCTAAATAAGGCTGCTGCACCGACGTCGACAGTGTGTAGCTTGGCACAGCAGCCTGATTAACGACCTCAGCCCGATCTGGAGAACTCGCTCCAGCTTCTGCAGTGGCACCTGCTGCTCTTCACCTGCAGGCTCACGGAAGGCAGGCAGCTTCTCTCCTCAACCCTCATGAACCAACCCCCGCTGCCTGCCAGCTCACCCTGTGCAGCTTCCTTGCCTCCCTCAGCCCCCACAGACTTGAGGAGAGTCGGGGCCTTGCTGTGGATCAGACTGCGGTTTGAGGGTGTGTTGTGGCTGGTTTGAGCCGCAAAAAGGCCGTTTTGCTTTCTCGTCTCCGTGTGTTCGTCCACTGGAGCGCGCTTTTAATGCCCTTCGGGATCTCTTCCTTTGTGGCCACGGCTCCGCTGTTTGGGGCCAGAGGCCTAGCTGTCAGCCTGTCTCGGTTTTCAATGCGCCTTCTCACCGAGCTTGGTCATTTCTAGCTTCGATTTAAAGTGACCCTTGATCTCAGAGTTGTGAGTTCAGGCCCCACTCTGGGCGGAGCCTACTTAAAACAAACAGACGTTTGACTTCTTTCACTTGGACACCCAGAGGCGATTGTGGGGTTATTGATTGGCCCATTGACAACATTGTTGTGTCTCAGGGCAGGGAGGCCTGAGGAGAGGGGGAGAGACGGGGAGCCAGCCAGTCAGTGGAGCCTTCAGGACACGCACAGCACTCATCTCTCCAGTTTGCTGTCTTAGGTGGGCGCAGGGTCGCGGTGCCCCAAGAGACTTCTAATTGTAATCTCAGGGATCACTGAGCACCATGACGAGTACGGTAATAGAGAAAAAGTTTGAAACATGCGAGAATTACCAAAAGGTGGCTCAGAGACACAAGGTAAGCCGGTGCTCGTGGAACGTGGTGCCGGGAGACTCGCTCGCCACAGGGTCACCGCAGACCTTCAGCTTGTAAGAAACGCAGTGTGTGCAAAGCACAACAAAGCCAAGTACTATGAAATGACTTACGCCTGTATGTGGTGTGAGGAAAGAACTTAACGTTATTCTCTTAGACGCGGCTATCAAGTTTTTCTAGAACTATTTGAAGAAACGATCTCTCTGTCGAATCACCTTGACCCTTCTGTCGAACATCCGTTGCTTGTGGTTCAGCCAGTGGAGCAGGCGACTCTTGACCTCAAGGTGATGAGCTGCAGCCCCGTGTCGGGTGTAGAGATCACTTGGTTACAAATAAGTAAGCACATTTTTGAAAAGAGAAAAGAAAATCCATTGATGGTATCCGTGTGAGGGCGTCATTGTGGACCCTCTTCTGTTCCTTCAGTCTGTGTCTGTGTCAGTACCACGCGGTCTGGTTACGGTACCGACCGTGAAGCCGGGCAGCGTGCTTTTCCAGTCTTCTCGTTATTCCAGGTCCTCCACATTTGCATTTGAGTTTTAGAATCAGTTTGCCATTTTCTTTGGAAAAGTCTGCTGGGTTTTTGTGTGTGGGAATTGAGAAGAGTCTATATGCCGGTTTGAGGAGACCTTCACCGTCTCCAGTCTGGGAACACGGCGCGTCTCTCCCGTTACGTGCCTCCTTCACTTCTGTCAGCAGCGTTTTGTAATTTTCAGTGCACAGGGTTTGCACCTTTTACTGTTATTGAGGTGTAAGTGGCACGTAACCAACTAGTTTCAGGTGTACAACGTAACAATTCGGTATCTATATGTGGTGCAGTGACCACTACAGGGAGTCTAGTTAACATCCCTCCCCACACACAGTTCCAGACTGTTTCCTTATGATGGCAGCTTGTAAGCTCTTTTCTCTTAGCAACGTTCAAACGTCCGCTCTTACTGTTAGCGAAAAGTCTCCTTGCTGTATGTTACAGCTCGTGACCTAGAACTCAAATTAGGTTTTGTACTTTTTTTGTCGACCATATCCCTCCATATCTTGTATTTCAATGCTATCGTAAACGGTGTTTTTAAATTTAGATTTCTTATTGTTTGTTGCTAGTACACAGAAATATAGTTGACATTTGTATATTGATTTTTTTCTTCTGTAACCTTGCTAATAAACTCAGTTATTAGATGTAGTCACTCTTTTTGTAGATTCCTTATGATTTTCTACGTAGAAGATCATGTCATCTGACAGTACAGGTTTTTTTTAAAGTAGTCTCTGCACCCAGTGTGGGGCTTAAACTTACGACCCCGAGATCAAGAGTCACACGCTCCACCGACTGAGCCAGCCAGGCACCCCTGACGGTAGAGTTTTACTCGTTTCTTTTTTTTCTTTATGCCTTGTACTTTGTTTTCCTGCCATATTACACTGGCTGTGGCCTCCAGTACAGTATCGAATAGGAGTGGTTATACCAGACATGTTTTTGTAACTTTTGGTTTTCATCAGAGATTTTTTTCGAGGCGCCTGGGTGGCTCAGTTGGTCGGGCGTCCGACTTCGGCCCAGGTCATGATCTCACGGATCGTGGGTCCGAGCCCTGCATCGGGCTCTGTGCCGACAGCTCAGAGCCTGGAGCCTGCTTTGAATTCTGTGTCTCCCTCTCTGCCCCTTCCCTACTCACGCTCCATCTCTCTCTGTCTCTCAAAAATTAATAAACATTGAAAAAGCAATTAAAAAAAATTTTTTTTCATATATTTGGATAAAACATCAGTGTTTCTCAAGCTAGGAGGATATTAATCTACTAGGGTAGTGTTGTCAACTCCAGCTAAAATTCAGAATCACTTGCGGAGGTGATGCCAGGGCATCTGCGTGACTCAGTCCATTAAGCATCCAGTCTCGATTTCGGCTCAGGTCACGATCCCAGGGCCGTGCGTGGGAGCCCCCAGGTCAGGCTGTGCGCCGACAGTGTGGAGCCTACTTGGGATTCTCTTGCTCTCTTCCTCTGGCCTGCCCCCTATGCGTGCTCTGTATCAGGATAAATAAACACTGAAAAGAAACAAACAAACCAAAAAACCACTGATGCCTTTTGGGACACCTAGGTTAAGCGTCTGACCTTTGATCTAAGCTCAGGTCTTGCTCTCAGCGTCATGAGTTCAAGCCCCAAGCTGGGCTCCGTGCCCAGCATGAGGCCCACTTAAAAAAAATTGCAACAAATTACCGGTGCCTTTGGCCTGGGTTGGGTGTAGGGATTATTTTCCGAAGCTCCTCAGGGGACTGGAAGGTACGGCCAGGGTGGGAGTGCAGGGACACCGTCACCTCTGCCCTGAGCACCGAGGCCCCTCCTGTCCGTGGGCTCGGAGCTTCCCTCGTGCCTCCTGCCCCCCAGTGCCAGCCTCTGCTGTCCTCGACCCTCTTCTGTGGAACGCGTGGCTTTGTCATGTGTGTTGTCATCGAATTCCCGCTCCCTGTGAAGTGGGTTGTGCGGCTGGTTCCCCTGCTGGGTTCCACCCGGGGTGTCCCCTTCAGGGGTCTCCCCAGGGGCCCCGTCGCCCTGGCCCGGAGGGGGGCTGGCCACGGTTTGCGTAGACCACTGCCCGTGTAGCCCCTTGGTCTGCGCTGCCCCCGGCGTCCTCCTTTCCCCCAACTCTGCTGTTCTGCAGATTGTCCTGCTCATTTCCTCTACTTTTGTCCCCTCTCCTACCTTTCTTAGGCTTCTCTTATTCCTTTCCTAGCTTGACAGAGTTAAATCTCAGCTCACTACCCTTCATTCTCCAGACACTTAAGCACAGCTCACTGGAGCAGCCTAGACTTTGGCTCGTGTTTACATTATTCTTGTCGTTGCAATATGTTGCGATGTTGGCTTGATGTTCGTTTTGAACCCTGAGTCGGCTAGGAGGAAACTCACGCGTTCCCGAGTGTTGCAGGATTGTTTCCTTTGTTCCTACTTTTTTGTCTTTTCCTGATTTTATTGTACTGTTGTCGGAAGATAAGCTTCTCTACCTTCACTAGAGTTTGGAAATTGAGTTTTCTTTAAGACTAAAATAGGTCAGGGGACGCCTGGGTGGCTCGGTCGGTTGAGCATCCGACTTCGGCTCAGGTCACGATCTCGCGGTCCGTGAGTTCGAGCCCCGCGTCGGGCTCTGTGCTGACATCTCGGAGCCTGGAACCTGCTTCGGATTCTGTGTCTCCCTCTCTCTCTGACCCTTCCCCGTTCATGCTCTGTCTCTCTCTGTCTCAAAAATAAATAAACGTTAAAAAAAAAATTAAAAAACAAAAAGACTAAAATAGGTCAGGGGTGCCTGGGGGGCTCAGTCAGTTAAGCGTCTGACTTGGGCTCAGGTCATGATCTCACACTTTGTGGGCCTGCTTGTGGTTCTCTCTCTCCCTCTCTCTCTCTCTGTCTCTCCCCTTGCTCGCATTCTGTCTCTTAAAAATAATAAACGTTTAAAAAAGCTATTAAAAAAAACTAAAATAGGTCAGTTTTGACAAATGTTTTATTGGTGCTGGATTGAAAATTGAGGCTTGTTCGCGGGGCCCAGGGCCCAGTGTGTGTCTTTCTCACTGGGCTCCCTGAGTGTGTCCATGTACCTGTCCCACACTGAGGGGCGTGTAACACTGGACACCCTCAGTTACTGGTTTCTCGCTCGGTAACGCGCCTTCTCCCCTGCCTGGGACCTCTCCTCCCAGTTGGCCCTTCTCCTTGTCTGTGGGAGAAACCTGGCACGGCCCCAGCAGGTAGTTCTTTCTTGTTCTTTGACCTTTACATTCACTAAAAACCACAGGCAAGTTCCTGAATTCTTAGATATCTTTAGGGTAGAATGGGATAGAAAGAGACTATCTCAAGTCCTTTGGCAAATAGGACTCGAGCCATTTGGCATTATGCATGCATAATGGGTGCGTGCGTGTGTGTATATGTTGTTTTGTGCCTATGTGTTTACTTACTTTCTTTGTTTTATCAAGGCATCAGTGTTCTTCTGATCCAAGGCCTCATTTACCCACCATGGAAACGGAACAAGAGAAAGTCAGCGTGAGCAAGGCGCCTGGCACAGACTCGGCCTCTTACCGCTGCTCCGCATGCCATGGGGACGAGGCCTGGGGGCCCGGCCATCCCACCCGGGGGCGGGCCAAGTCCCGCAGCCTGTCGGCCTCGCCCGCCCTGGCGAGCACCAAAGAGTTCAGGTACGAAGGCCCCCTCCGGCCCCCGTCCTCACCTGCACACTCTGACTTCCTAAAGCCGTGACCGAGGCTCTTTTCGGGAGTGGATGGATGCGGATGGGGCGGTGGATGCTGACTGGTACGTGTGGGCGGCAGGGGGGGTGGGGCTGGGTCCCAAGAGCAGGGGACGGACGCCCACCTGGCGCGGCTCCCCAGATGGCACCAGCACAGCGTGACTGTCCTTTTCTGCCTTAACAGCCAGTGCCTGCGCTAACTCTGGGTGTTTGGGGGTGTGGGCACTGCCCCAAGGCGTCAGCAGGCCCCACACTGTGGCAGGGCTGGTGGAGGGCTGAGCGTGGCCGCGGGGTGTCAGGCGAGCACTGGCCCGGCGTGCCCTCCCCCCGCGAGCCTGCCGTGCGTGTCGTCGCACAGAGTGCTCAGGTCACAGCACTCAGAGCTTCGCGTGGAGCGGCCTGCCGGGCGGCATTGCGATGCGCCTGTGGGTGTCGCCCTGGCTTCTGGAACAATAAGTGCGGTGAGTTTCAGGTAGAAGCAAGCAAGGGTCACATCTATCAAACGCCAGGGGAGATTTTGGTAAAAAGCGGGTAGGTCTCTCAGGAGAGGGGGACGAACCCGAAGCACCCTTCTCTTGGATGGTGCACAGTGCTGGTACGGTCTTCTGTGTGGACAGCTGTAACCCGCACGCGTGGGAGAGGCGGCCACAGCACCGTGGCCTTGGCCTTGGCCTTGGCCTGAGTTTTCCGTCGGTCTGCTTCCCGGCCACCGCACGCAGCGCAGGGATTTCGTGTTCCCGGCAGGACTGCTTTTGGTTGTTGGTTTTGTGGGGTTCAGTCCACACCCTTTCTCGTTCAGAGACCGCAGACCCTGGCATGGTGACAGAGGTCAAGGGTAGCCTCTGCCTGTGGGTATTGGCGGAGGAAGGAGAGAGGAATGTGCCCAGTCATCCCGGTTCTTGAGCAGCGAACTTAAACACTCGCTGAGTAAGACCCACCGTGACCTGTGTTTCCCCGAGGTTCTCATAGCCCACTCCATGCGCTGTCACCATGGGGGTGTCCTCCTCACTCCCTCGAGTTTTAATCTAGATTGTTAATCCAGATCATTTTAATCGAGATAACTCAGGGAGGGCCTCTCAGGTCTCGATTCCCAGGTATGGACCCGAGGACTGGTCCTCAGACAGACTCGGTGAGAGAGACTGCTCCAGTTCAGATTTCCAGACCTGTCCCCGGAGGTCGCCTTCCCTTTTTCTGGGGTGGGGCCCGGGCACCTGCGCTGGTTTGGGGTCCTTTTCCTAAGGAGCGCTCCGGGTGCGCCCCAGGCATCCCTGATTGCTGATGCCGCGCAGAGAGTTGTGCGAGGCTCAGAGGCAGCACCGCGCACCACCAGGGTCCGTCGCGTGGACGCCGGGCAAGGGATGGAGCGCACATCTTTCCGAGGGTCTGATATCTGTACCTAGGTCTGCTCACCTGCCGTGTCCCCTCTCCACACAGGAGGACACGCTCTCTGCACGGGCCGTGCCCGGTGACCACGTTTGGACCAAAGGCCTGCGTACTGCAGAACCCCCAGACCATCATGTGAGTGCTGGGGTTGCTCCTTGGGAGCCCGTGCTGTCGCGGGATCGCCGTGCCGTGGGGTGTCCTGACACGGGGAGTGAGAGGTCGACTTGATGAGTCAGCAGGAGCCACGGGGCATCTCCACCGGCTCCGACGGACGAGGGGCCCCACTGCCCTGCAGACAGCGGACGGGGGTCCGGCCAGGCTCTGCTTCTCAGGCACCGCAGGCCGGGTGGGCTTCGACTGTGATCTTCAGGGTTACTGGTTTGTTCTCTATAGTACAAAGTCTGGGAGGAATCCGGTATATTTCACACGCTACACTGGCTGGGTCAGACATGCTTCTCCTTGAATTATCCTTTTTTTTTTTTTGAGAGAGACAGTGCACGTGTGAGTGGGGGAGGGGCAGAGGGAGAGAGAGAATCTTCAGTAGGCTCCACGCCCTACACGGAGCCCGACACGGAGCGCGACTCAGACCGGAGCCAAAATCGAGTCACGCTCAACCAACTGAGCCGCCCAGGCACCCCTAATTATTTTTAAAATACAGAGGCATCAGTTGGATTTTTCAAAAGCCTGTGTTCGCTTTTGAGAGACACCCCACCATACGGGTGCGGCTGTTCCTGGCGCTCTGGGTGGGGGCGTGTGGCCAGGACTCCCGGTGCCTCTGCGGTGGCCACGAGGTGCCCAGATGAGACACTGTAAAAACTAAGCAATCGAGGTTATTTGTCTGGACTCTCGGTGAGTCTCCAGCTTCTCCCATCTAGTACTTGGGGGGTTCCAGAGGGGCGAGAGTTTTGTCGGGGGCTCTGTGAGATGGTCTGGGTCTGGTTCATACCTCGTGAAAAACATACACTTAGTGATGTTAGTGCTTTCTGTTAAGCAGTCAGAATTCCATCCCACCCTGACCCTTGTGCCTTGCACCTTGTGACGAGCTTCCCAGCCTCCCTGCAGTCCAGGCCTCTTGAGGAACCCCCAACGGGGACCCCCTCCTTCAGGGCGAGCTGTGGGGATCCCACATTTTACACAGGGGTGAGGCCCGTGGGCCCAGGTGTGCTTCCACGACTGGCTGGTCTGGGGGTCTTTGCTGTCTGTGACACAGCCCCAGCAGTGGGGACCCCAGGTTTCAGGTCACAGCCCTTCTGAACTGGTTCAGCACAGGGGACCAGGACGGCACCTATACTGCCACCTCCAGGCTGCCCAGGGAATTGCTGTGCAAACTGGGACATCTTGTGACCCATGAAACCCAGTGATGTGGCGGCCCTGCCTCTTACCGACTCTGGGGGCCAAGCCTGGGCGCTGGAGTGAGGCCTCAGTGTCTCTGCTCCATCCAGGTGCTGTCTGCAGCCGGGCTCAGGACGCAGACCTCTGCCCATCTGCTGCGGCCCCTCTGGCACCCCGCAGCCCACTCCGTGCCGCAGCCCCGTGGGCAGTGGGCCCACCCAGGCGCCCCCAAACCCAGAGCCCCAGCTGCCTGCGGCTGCCCCAGCCCCGCCTCTCCCATTCCCCAGGCCTTCCTGTGTGCTCTGCCCAGCCTGGCCCCGCCTTGGCCTTTCACCAGCTGCCTGAGGGCCCCTCCCTGCACTTCCTGGTCTTGGAAGAACTGTTCTCTCGCCTTGTCACTCAGTTCGGCCTAAGTGCCACCACGAGCGGCCTCTCACCGTGCAGCCTTGATTAGCTGTCATTTACTCCAGCTGAGCCACAGTCCCCCCCCACAGAGGGAGGTGTGTGTGGGCCTTGTGGGCCTCAGGCAGGTCAGATGGGTGGTTCAGTGGGGGACTCCAGGCAGAGGGGCAGATACCCCAGAAGTGCCCCTGGGGCTGCAGGTTGGGTTTGAGGAGTGAGCAGCCTTCTCGGCCCTTTCTAGCCCGTGTGCTCAGCACAGTCTGGTGGGACGGCCACTTCTGGGGGACAGGGCTCCTTTTCTCCACCTTGTACCTGCCCCTCTCTGGCGTGGAACCTGGCTGGGGCGGGTCTCCGCGTGTCCTAACCTAACATCTTTCCTAATGTGTGAAAACAAGATAGCGCAGAGGGCTTGATTACAAAGAAATTTTACTTCCTGTTTTATTGTCTAAAATTTCACCGTGAACGTGTGTGCGTCTTCTCTTATGTTGAAACGTGTGGAATTGCCAACAACTGATTGCCTTTGGCTTACTAGGCAGTGGCTCAGATCGGTCAGGTGTCCTTGACTCCCATCTGACACCCACGGCCTGTGTGCTGGGGAAGGGTCAGCATCCCACCTTGCAGGTGACCCAGCAGGAAGCTGAGTCACGGTTGGCGCCCAGGACGCACTGTGGTGGCTTCGGCTGGGCACAGCCGAGTCTGAGGGCCAGAGGGGCCGTGGGCCGTGCCCACCTGAGTCAGCGGTGAGGGGCTTTGACCTGGGCAGTGGTATGCGAGCCGCCCTTGCTTCTCCTGAGGCCCGCAGCCAAACGGTGACCGTGTTGGGGGAGCGCACCCCCCTCCACCTGACCGAGGCCTGACAGCTCCTCCCACGGGGCCGAGCCGGTTCCACGGCCCAGCTCGGATTCCTGTGTGGCTGGGACGTGCCACTGCACCCGGGGCGCTGGACGGAGCACGTCCCGACCTCTGAGGGCGGCCGAGCACTACCAGCCAGCTTAGTGGGGAGCAGGGCCCCTCAGGTCCAGCTTTGCCGTTGAAAGTGATCCCAACGACTTTTTGTTTCAGATACACGATGGGCCAAGAGGATTGTGTGAACGGTGAAGAGATTAAATAAGATTTGTTTGATTTTTAACTTGAGGGAGCTTTTTGGCCTTAGTTGTTTTATACAGCCTCTCAGAAGTCACTCTCGGACCGTTGGGCTTTCAGGGCCGAGGTTGCAGAAATTAAGTTGATAGTGCGGATGTGCAGTGGAGAGTTTTGGGGGCCGGTGTGACCGAAATGCTATGCACAAAGCAGCGGCGTCCTGCTCGTGAGCCATGCGTGTGACCTGGGCGGGCGATGAAGCTCATAGAGGATGTTATGAGCGACCCCTCCCTTTGCAGAGACGCCTGGAGAGGGTGAGTGACGGTCCGTCGGGAACCGGACGGGATCGGATGCCACACCTCCCATACTGCTGGTCTGGGTCGCGGTTTTGGAGGTTATTTGTGGGGCTCTGAAATGTTCAAGGGAAGCCGCTGCCCCTCGAGGCACGACTTGGAGCAGGTGTCTAAGTTGGGGACTTGGTAGGAAAGGGAAGTCTTTCTGCCGACATGCAGTGCGGCTTTGAGGACTTTGCCACCCGGCTGAGGGTCATGGCCGGCCTGTGGGCGCTCTGCTCCCTGCAGCTCCTTTGCCACATGAGTCCCAGCCGGTTCCAGGCGGGTGGGGATGGGTGTTCGCCGAGGCTTTACCAGGAGCCGGCGTCCCAGCTGGGGGGGGTCTACCTCCCGTGGGACGCTGTGCCCTCAACGCAGACCCCCCACCCATGCACCACGGTGTGCACGGCCTCCCCACGTCCCCTGTACCGGCCGTGACCGAGTCAGAGCTCTGGGAACCCGAGAGGGCAGGGTGCTCGAGAGCTGTGTAAAAAATTAGACCCTGGGGTTCCTGGGGGGCTCCGTCGGTTGAGCATCCGACTCTTGATTTCGGCTCAGGTCATGATCCCAGGGTCGTGGGATCGAGTCCCCTGTTGGGCTCTGTGCTGAGTGTGGAGCCTGCTTCTCTCTCTCTGTCTCTCCCTCACCCCCCTCTTTCTGCCCCTCTCCCCAGCTCATACATTTCTCTCTCCCAAAAGGAAAAAAGAATCAGACCCTATTATTTGGGCAGTTTTCAGTTCACAGAAAACTGAGGTGCGGCTGCAGAGTTCCCACGTGCCCCCCCCCCCATCACCCTCCCCTCCGAGGGGCCGTCTGTGGCCACGGATGAAGGACGGGGACATGGCGTGGTCTCCCTGGTCTACAAAGGGTCACTCGCTGCTGTGCTCTGTGATTTGGACAAAGGTGTGATGATGTGTGGTCACTACTGGGGTCACACTGAGTAGTTTGCCCTATGATCCTGCCACCCACCTTTTTAATTTATTTTTGATAGAGGGAGAGAGAAAGTAGAGAAGGATCAGAGAGACGTGGGGCAGGGGGGAGAGAATCCCAAGCCGGCTCCGCACTGTCAGCATGGAGCCTGACTCGGGGCTCAAACCCATGAAACCGGGAGATCACAACCTGAGCCGAAATCAAGAGTTGGACGCCCAACCGACTGAGCCCCCCAGGGGCCCCTGCCACGCAGTTTTTAACAGTGTGAGTTTTAAGTGTAAAAGTTAAGGGTCACCTGAGTCGTTCATGCCATGGTGTAGCTACGGGGCCATATCCCTCCCATACAAGTCCACAGGAAGCCTGTGTCCTGGGGCGGGGGGGGGAGGGGGGGGGGCTCTTCAGTGGTCCCTGGGGACAGAGTCCCCAGTCGGCTGGTGAGAGTGTTTGTGGGAAGCCTGCTGTCCTCGATGCAGGGAGGGTACGGAGCAAAGAGCAGCTCTGGTTGGGTCTCCTCTCGAGCGTCCGTGGGTGACGTCTGCTCCAGAGGAGCCATCAGTCCGTGAGTATCGTTAGAGCAGGCGCACGTGAGGTCCAGGGCTGCACAGGCGAGTCGTGGGTGCAGCGGGCAGCAAGGGCCCGGGGGGGGGGGGGGGGGCGGGCAGTGGGACGGGCAGCTAGAAGGAGGGCAGCCTGCGAGCATTCCAGGGGGTCAGGCCCGTACTGGCCACACAGGCCCCCGGCTGAGCGGCGTGAGCAGGCGGCTTCCAGCACTCGGCCCGGG
The DNA here is from genome assembly GCF_018350215.1 of Panthera leo. NCBI lineage: Eukaryota > Metazoa > Chordata > Mammalia > Carnivora > Felidae > Panthera > Panthera leo. The sequence continues at coordinate 675,683 of NC_056686.1, read as the reverse complement.
TTCCGAGAAGACCTGTGTCCTCGGACGCAGTGCGCCTGTGCAGACGCTCCTCTCCCCTCACAGGCACATCCAGGACCCTGCCAGCCAGCGGTTGACGTGGAACAAGTCCCCAAAGAGTGTTCTTGTCATCAAGAAGATCCGGGACGCCAGCCTGCTGCAGCCCTTCAAGGAGCTCTGTGTGTACCTGATGGAGGCGAGTGAGCCAGGTTGGGGGGTGGCGACCCCAGGACTCCCCTCTGCACCCCCGCTTCATTCACGTTGGCTGGATTCCACTCTGGAGATTGGGGAACATGCTTGCCAAGGCTCCGTGCTCACTGGGGCCGTAGATGGAGGGGGGGAGCTGGCCTCCTGCCCAGGTTCTGGCTCTCTGATCCCAGGGCTGGCCAAGTCAGGAGGCCAGTTTCAGGGAAGTGACTTCCATAGGCGGGTGTCACAGAGCCTCCAGAGAGAGGGAAATCTGGATGAACAGGTCGGAAGCAATCTCTGGCCAGGACTAAGGCATCATTTTCTCCCTTCATCATAAAATGCTAAGGCCTACTCCTGAAACCTACTACACTGTTTGTTAACTAACTTGAATTTCAATAAATAACTTTATTTTTATTATTTTTTTTATAAAGAGGTATGATTTTAAAAATTTTTTAATGTTTATTCACTTTTGAGAGAGAGCATGAGCAGGGGGGTGCAGAGAGAGAGGGAGACACAGAATCCGAAGCAGGCTCCAGGCTCCGAGCCGTCAGCACAGCGCCTGATGCGGGGCCTGAACCCACGGACTGTGAGATCCTGACCTGAGCTGAAGTCAGACGCTTAACCGACTGAGCCACCCAGGATCCCCTAAATAAATATATTTTTAAAAATAAGATGCTAAGACTTAAAAGGAGGCTTTATGCGAGAGCAGCGTGACCTGAACTGGCTCTTGCTGGCCGAGCTGACGTGCTTGTCTCCCTTCCAGGAGAACAACATGATTGTGTATGTGGAGAAGAAAGTTCTAGAAGACCCTGCCATAGTGAGCGATGACAACTTTGGACCAGTGAAGAAGAAATTCTGCACCTTCAGAGAAGGTGAGTTTGTCCTCGGCTCTGTCACGCAGCTCATTGGCATCATTGCCCTGGACCTGGCGGAAGCTTCTAGTGTTCTACCCCATCATGGGCATCAGCGCCCTGTGGGGCCTCGAGGCCTACTGTGACTCCTTTTCTTGTGTTTGTTGTTCTGTTTTCTAGATTATGATGACATTTCCAATCAGATCGATTTCATCATATGCCTGGGAGGGGACGGGACCCTGCTTTATGCCTCCTCCCTCTTCCAGGTGAGGTTTCCAGGTGGTTCCAGTCTCGGTGTTGCGTGAGGAGGCGCTTCCCCAGTGAGGGTTTCCATCCCTTGTACCTGTGGCTTTATACCACGGGGCGAGGAGTTTTGGCGCTCTTACTCTGACACAGACCAGATACATTTATTAGTTGGGTTATTTGGCCAAAGAGCAGGTTTGCAAGTCACGGCAAATGACGCCTCTGCTCCGTCCAGGTCTCCGGCCACATAGGCCCGGCATCCCCGTCCTCCGTCGGGGGCATGGGGTCCGTGGGAGAGGTGGGCATACAAGCCCGGGCTGGGCAGAGGGAGTGGCCAGAGGAAGGGGGGCTGCTGCGGCTCCTCAGGCGCGTGGCGCCCACAAAGCAGAGCTGGTGCCTCGTGGCCAAGGTGACAGGGCCACGACAGAGGTGGGGGTCTGCCCGGGAGCCCACCTTCCCTCTCCGCAAGGCAGGCCCCGGAGGGCCCCGGCTGGGGTGTGTTAGGGGAGGCATGCGGGCACCCCTAGGGTCCTGCGTGCTGCCCTCAGCACCTCCCCCTGCCCTCCGTGGCCAGCAGGCAGGTCGGTCCTGTCGCCTTTGTTTCTCGTCGGCTCTGTACGCCACCGCCCCCCCCCCCCCGGCCTCCCGGACCGCCTGCTGACCTCCCGTGTGGTCACTCGAGTCGGCACCGACCATGCACTCGTGTGCTGTCCCCTCCCGGAGACGGTCAGGGGCGGGTCCGTCGGTGCCGGGGTCGAGTCGGGTGGCTTCTGAGTGGATCGGCCATCTGACCGACCTGCCTCGTTGGCTCACAGGGCAGCGTGCCTCCGGTCATGGCGTTCCACCTGGGTTCCCTGGGCTTCCTGACCCCCTTCAACTTTGAGAACTTTCAGTCCCAAGTTACTCAGGTGATACAGGGTAAGTGGGAATGTTCTGGAACCCTCAAGCAGTTCTGAATATGGGATTGTCTTCTCACTTGGTGTTTGGGTTTTTCAACGACATACAGAACAACACTTCGTAAGTGTTTCGGGATTCAGAGATTTAAAAATTTTGCATGGTTCAGACATTTCTGCCTAACGTTGAGAAGTTGAGGCCACGCGTGAAGGTACGTGTGTGCTGGTTGGTAGCAGCGAAGTGACTTTCACAGAAGGCACAGACGTGTTGCTCTGGAGCTGGGAGAAGGCGGGCGGCCCCCGGTCAAGCAGGGGTGCCTCTGCCTCCTGTGGGTGCCGCCACGCCATCCCTGCTGGCCCCCAGGCAACGCGGCTGTCATTCTTCGGAGCCGGCTGAAGGTCAGGGTCGTGAAGGAACTCAGAGGGAAGAAGATGGCCGTCCCCAACGGGGTCAGCGAGAACGGAGTGCTGGCCGCGGACCTGGCCGCGGAGGCTGGGAAGCAGGCCATGCAGTACCAGGTGTGTGGGCACGTGCCCTCGCGGACCCCAGGCCTTGCCCTGCCTGTCACGTGGCCGCGGGGAAAGGCACAAGGTGGGAGGACTCCGGAGTGGGGTGAGGGGTGGGAGGGGCCTGACCTCAGGGCCTTCCAGAGAGTCCGGGAACAGTGCGGGTGCCTGTTGGGCAGACCACCCGGGGCAGCCCTGCCGGCCCCTCCCAGTGTGCGGTGGCCTCGTCCCCCCAGGTCCTGAACGAGGTGGTGATCGACAGGGGCCCCTCCTCATACCTGTCCAATGTGGATGTCTACCTGGACGGGCATCTCATCACCACGGTACAGGGTGACGGTAGGTGGGCGCCCGGGGTCCCGCGGGGTGGGGGTGGGCAGGAGCCCACGGAGAGTGACCCTGCGGCCTGTCCACCAGGGGTGATCGTCTCCACCCCGACGGGCAGCACGGCGTATGCGGCCGCCGCCGGGGCCTCCATGATCCACCCCAACGTGCCGGCCATCATGATCACGCCCATCTGCCCCCACTCGCTGTCATTCCGGCCCATCGTGGTCCCCGCGGGGGTCGAGCTGAAGGTCAGAGTCCACCCTCCACCCTTTCTGGCTTGAGCTCTCGCCTGGGACCTGCGATGCTGACCACCCCCCGCGCCCCCGGCTGGGACCCCGGCACATACTGGGCCGTGGGCCCTTCCTCCCTTGCTGGGTGCGGGAGGGGGCCTCACTCTCATCCTTGTCTGTCCGGTTGGCAGGGGCAGCCCTGAGAGCCGGGCTGTGGGCCCTTAAGGGGCAGAGACAGTCCCTACTGGGTGGGGGCAGGGTGAGGGACGCCGAGCGAGGACTGGGGGCCTTGGGCCTGGCGTGCACATGGCACCCGCTGCTGCTCCCCCGTCTCCGCTGTCTGCCTGCCTGCCTCACGCTCCCTCCTTCGGTCCGCCCTAGGCCGGTGTGCCCCGGCCGAGAGCCCCGGCCGTGAGCCCTGGTGCACAGGGCCATGTCTGCAGGTCACAGAGAGGACTGGACCCAGACCCCTGGCCAGTGTCCCTAACCCTGGGCGGATGGGCAGCGGCTGGGCCTCACCACCGCCGGTCCTGTTTCCCAGGGCTGGTGTCGGCGAGACATACGCTAATCCCTTCAGGGCCTGGGACCGCCTTGGCATAGTGTGGGTGCTGTGGACGCCTCCGTGGTTCCTCCCGACCGGTGCTGCCCTCCCGGGGTGGGGGTCGAGGCGCTCAGCTGCACTCATGAGCCCACACCTACCTGTCCCGCTTGACCCCTTCCTTCAGATCATGCTGTCACCGGAAGCCAGGAACACTGCGTGGGTGTCCTTCGATGGACGGAAGAGACAGGAGATCCGCCACGGAGACAGGTGTGTGCGCCGTGGGGCCGGGGCAGGGCGGGCCCGGGAGGTACGGGCCCCGTAGGCAGAGCTCCGTCACCGGGGAGGGGATGCGGACCGGCGCCTGTCGGGCAGCTGGTCGCATGCGCAGCATGCGGCCCCACGTTCTGCTGTACGCGGGCGACAGACCCACGGTCCCTCCCCCCGGCCCGCCCTGGTGCTCCGCTGAGCCCCCGGCCTGTAGCTGTCTAGAAGGTGAGACCGGCCCCGGGCTGTGAAGCAAGTAGCGTGAGCAGCACAGAAACGGTCCCCGGCCGGGCTGGGGTGGACATGGCCCTTGGGGAGGGGTCTCGGCCTGGTGCCGGGGGCTCACCTGTGTGCGCTGCGTTGCCCCCCTGCCTCAGCATCAGCATCACTACCTCTTGCTACCCGCTTCCCTCCATCTGCGTCCGAGACCCCGTGAGCGACTGGTTTGAGAGCCTGGCGCAGTGTCTGCACTGGAACGTGCGGAAGAAGCAGGCGTACTTCGAGGAGGAGGAGGAGGAGGAGGACGAGGAGGACGAGGAGGACGAGGGGGAGGAGGGGGAGGAGGGCTAGGCCCGAGCTCCTGCTGTCCACACCCGGGACCCCACAGTCCCAAAGCTGTTCTGCTGCCTCCTTCCCCTCGCCCTCCGGGGGCGGGCTGGCCTGAGCACGTGTGCTGTGCGCCCCGCGCGCAGGCGTCACGGGTCACGGCGCTTTGGCCTGTAGCCAGAGGAAGAGCCGGGATCTGCCTTTCGTCGACCAGATCGGCTGTTTTTAACATTTTAAATCTGACTTCTTTTTTGCATTTCTAAACAAGAAAAGTGAGTGACGGCAGGGGACTCTGAAGCAGACACCATGCTTACCCGTGTTGTGGGTCGGAGCCTGGGTCCTGGGGCAGGGACACCCGGCTGGATGTGCTTTCTGTAATTTCTTGTCAGGAAACTTGTGCTTAAATCAGTCTATTGAAATTCAGAGGGGATCAGAACGGATTGATCTGTCTTTCCATGTCGAAAATAAATGTCTCGTAGCCAAAAATCTCACTTTAAGCTACCACGATTTCCCCCTTAAATCTTGCACCTTTTTCGCCGAAAGGACTCGGAGGGGACGCTTCTGCAGAGAGCGGTTTGGTTTGATCGGCTGACGAGCGGAGGGCCCCCTCTCCCTCCTGCGCCTCGTCTGGGCCTCCCCGCCGTGGCCCCCCAGCCCTCCTCTCCTCCCTGCTGTGGGGTGACAGGTGCCAGCGCTGTGGCCCCACCGGCCCGGAGGACGCCTGGTAGGGGGTCAGGCCCACACACATTCCTCACGAAGCCGGGACGGCGTCCTCTGCACCCTGGAAGATATTTTAAATCCTGTGTCTACTTTGTAGAGATGATTTTAAACTTTCTGAACTGCTATGTACAGATTTTATTGTACACTCTGAAGATTTAAGAGGGAAGGGGATTTGTACTGTTGGGAAATGGAGCCTTGTTCCGATGTTTGCACGCGTTCTGTGTGACGCCGTGTGCTGGGACCACTGTGTTCAGCATCGTCGCCGTAGAGGTGACGGTCCAGGAGCGAAGGGTGCTTCTCCCTCGGGAAGCCACCGGTCAGCGAGGAAGGCGGTGCTGGGACGTTTTGTGTCCTTTCTGCTCTCGCTTCTCCCTGGGCGTCTTGGGCTTGCGAGGAAACTGCCAGCATTCCAGTGGCCCCTCAGGCCGCGCGGGGCGTGTGCGCGTGGCTCCGGCCCCTGCTGGTTGTTGCCTGACAGATGTCCTCCAGTCGGGCGTCTGTTTCGGAGTGACTGATTTCTCTTTGAGCTACATCGTTAACCTGTTAAGGTGGCAAGAACGGAAGGGACGGGGCTGGGCCTTGCTCTCCTGGAGGGTCACAGGCCTCATTCTGGAGCTGCTAGAAAGACTCCGGGGCCCTGGGTGCCACCACCTTCGGCCGGGGGTCTCCGCGCTGTGGGCTGTGCAGCCTGGGTGCCCGCGTCTGCCGCGTCCGTGGTTCAGCGTCTGTGGAGCTCGGCAGTCGGCGTGGGGCTCGAAAGGGAGGTGGGCCCTCACCGCCACCCGGCCTCCCTGGGGCAGAGAGGGGGCCGAACCAAAACTTGGCTTTAGGTCCAAAAGAGAGTGGCGTTCGGAATTCAGGTCGTTCATTTAGACAAAAAAAAAAAAAAAAAAAAAGCAAGTCTGAAAGGAGCATGATTTGGAGTGATTTAGAAAACTTGGGATTTTTTGAAGTAATTCTTAATGTTTCATATTGTTAATATCTTGAAAATTTGTTAAATGTTGTCGAAAGCCTTATTACTATTTTCAGATTCTTTCAATAAACAGACTTGTTTAAAAAGTTGGATCGAGTTACAACTGGTATTTGGTTCTTTGTAACCAGTGCACAGACACTAGGGGGGTAGCCCCAGCCCAGGGCTTCTGGAGCCCGCCGACCCCCTGAGAACCCTGTGGCGAGCATGGGAGGGGCAGGGTCCCACCCAGGCAGCCTCCACCTTGAATCCCACCCCACGTGGCCCCCAACGTGCCTGGAGCTCGGAGGGCGGTCCAAGCCCTGCGGGGCGGAGCCCACAGCGAGGACTGGCTCCTGGGGAAATCAGAGGGCTGGACCCAGGAGCCCCCGAGGCTGTGACGTCCTCATCACAGCTCAGTCTGGGCCTGTTGGGGTCGGGCGGGCCGGGCCAGGCCCTGGGGCATGCTCACCTCCCTCCTCCCCTGTCCTCTTGACCGGTTCCATGCGGTCTTGACCAGGCTTTGGTGGGGGGGGGGGGGGGGTGGGGAGGCGGCAAAATTTCGCCAGGAGCCAAAGTGCCTGCAGGTGTGCACGAGGACGCGGACAGACCGCGAGGACACGGACAGACCGCGTGCTGGGCGCCCCCAGCCACCTGCAGAGGCCAGAGGCCCGGAGTGGGCAGCTGAACTCTCCTTCCTCCCAGGCCAGCCCTGGAGCATCGGCCTCCTGGGCCCTGTGTGGTCTTGGCCTGGCCTGGCCTGAGCCGTGACCGCCTGCTGCTCTCCTGGCACACGCGTGGGGGCGCATCACCTTACTGCTCGGGTGCCCGCTGCCCCTCGGTTGGCCTCTGCCTGGAAAAGGGCACCTGTGGTCAAGTTTGCACAGGTGTCATGGGCAGCAGGGCGGGACAGCTGCTGGAACTCAACCCCGGCATCCGGGGCTTTCTGAGGCCCAGGCTCTCGGGATTCGAGCCAGCAGTGTGTGTGGAGCCCAGGCGGGGCCTTGTCTCCTCGGCTGGCAGAGGGCCCACTTGGAGGGTGAGGGCCAGAACCAGCTGGCCGGAAGGGCTGGCTCACTGGTGGGCACCGGTTCTGCCCACGAGGCCGCACGTTTCAATAATGGCTGTTGACCTGTGAGCCTTGGACCTTCCTGCTTTGGGGAGAGGGGGGTGGGGGGCACAGAGGCCACAGGCCAGGTACCCCAGGACACCTCCTGACCGGGCTGTGGGCCACTTCTGTGGGCTCCGGTCTCAGGCCACCCCAAGGGTCCGGTCTTCGGGGCTGTAGCCTTGGACACCTGCCCTTTGCTGGCTGCTTCGGAGGAGCACGAGTTCAGACCCTGCCCTGGCCTCCGCTGAGTGCCCCACCCGGCTGGCCTCCCCTCCCTCCCAGGCCAGGCCACAGGCCACGTCACAACAGTGCTGTCCCAAAGAGCAGCGGTTCCCCCACCCAAGAGCCACCGGGTACCAGGAACCGGCTAGTCTGCCTGGGGGTGACGGGGACCCGGTCGGGGGGACCAGCTGGAGGAGCACAGAGGATGGGTGGGGGGGTGACAGGGACGTGAGAGGAGGCGGGAAATGCACAGTCACCACATGGAGGAGAGCAGCCACTTCTGGCACATTCTCCTTCAGAAAGATCCAGGCCAGAGTTTGGGTGGTTTTCAGAATCATGGAAACTGAGGATTTGGTGGGAAGAGCGGAGGTGGGTTGAGGATGGGGTGGGGGGTGGGGGAAAGAGAGGGACGCTGCGCAGGCTCTTTGGCGAACGTGCCTCCCGTGGAGGCCTCCAGTCGAGGCTGGCTTCCCTCCCCAGGAGCATGGAAGACGAAGGCCGGTTTGACCTCAGCCCATGGCTCCCCGCGAGCGCAGCGAGGCCAAGCGTGGCCGGGCCCTGCTCACCAGCACTTCTCCCCAGACACTGGCCTGACGGAGCAAGGGAGCTGCTCCCAAACCCTGTGGTCTTGCTTCCATGACCTTTAACCCCACGGATCCCAGAGGCTGAACCCCAGGGACAGAGGCTGCAGGTGCCCCCGCCAGGACGAGGCCAAGGTAGGGGATGAGGCGGAGCGAGCCCAGGACAGGGGTCGCACCGTGGGGCGTGGGGAAGGGCCAAGGGCTCCCAAGGAGGGCTCACATCCCTGGTTTGGGGACAGGTGGTTTTTCCCAACCAGCTGCCGGTCGGTGCTTCCTGGCAACCTCGGCAGGGGACCTGGCGGCACAGGACAGGGGTCCCCAGCCCTTTTCCCCCCAGTGAATGTGACCCAGGCCCTATTCTGTGGGCTTTTCGGGATCCTGGGTCCCTGCCTGCACTTCTCTGCTGTCCTCACTGTCGCCTGGGAATAGGGCTCCTCTGGGCCTACAGGTGGGGCCATCAGACCGGAGCCCAGACCCAGACGAAGCCTGGTGGGAGCAGGGAGGGCTGGGAAGCCAGGAGGTGCACACAGAGAAGCCCAGCCATCTGGGAAGGACCCAGGAAAGTGGTGCAGCAGAGCTTGCTGTGGACGCGTGCCTTCCCGCTTTCTAGAAAATCACCCTGTATTTATTTATAAATTTTTTTTAATGTTTATTTACTTTTGAGAGACAGAAAGACTGCAGGGGAGGGGCAGGGAGAGAGGAGAGGGAGACACAGAATCTGAAGCGGGGTCCAGGCTCCGAACTGTCAGTACAGAGACCGACGCGGGGCTTGAACCCATGAACCGCAAGATCATGACCTGGGCCTAAGTCGGACACTTAACTGACTGAGCCACCCAGGTGCCCCCCAAAATAATTCTAAAATGAGTGTATTTTCTCCCTCAGACTAGTGAACAGCGCCCGCAGGCCGAGCTTTTCCTGGGCAAGTCTGCAGGGCGGGCCGAGTGGGGCTGGGAGCGGCCAGGGCTGGCCAGGGCTGGCCAGGGGCCTGGCCCAGAGGTGACAAATACACAAAGAAAGCAGAAGTGAAATTCCTGCTCGCTTACGTGCCTACCTCAGAACATACCATGGCGCTGTCTTCGTCACCCCATCCTTCTGAACAAAGTTCACAGAGTAGGTTTTTCTTTGCACAAAACCCTGAGATGCTGGATGACTGCCAGTGGTCCTGGGGTTTAGGGGTCAGTGAGTCATTTGTAGCCAAATAACTTCAAAAGCAAATTTATAAAAACTCAAAATTGTTACAGCAAAATCTGTCTTAGGTTTCATCTGGGGAAACGGTTTTGAAATGATGTCATGTGACTCTGGGGAACTTCCCCTCCCTCCTGGGCTTCCAGTCGGCCACTGAGCAGTGCCGTCCAGGCCTCCAGCCACCGCCTGAGGAAGCCTTGCTGCATGGACACACCCCAGAGTTGGTATCCTGTCCCTTTCTCTTTGTCCCGTCAACAGCTTGTCTCTAAATAGCCAAAGGAAACACTGCTGCCTATTAAGGTCGCATGAGCAATTTTACCACCGGGCCATGTCATTGGGTCATTCACGACAGATATCACAACAACTTCTTCCTTTAACTGGATTCCAGGAAGCAGAATTTTGGGAGAAAGACTACAGACCGGCCAGGATTCTTCATACTCTGCACAGTTTCAAATAAGGCCATTTAAATAATGCCTCTGCTGATTTGCAGTGTAGATCCCAATGAAGATGTGAATCAGGACACAGTCTTCACAAGGGAGGGGCCTGACCAACAAAAGGACTGAAGTTGGGGCTCCCCTGAAACCTGCCTACAAAGCTCAAGCTGGGGCATCAGGTGCTCCGCCCAAGCCCTGCCTCCCTCCACAAAGCTGGGGGGCGGGGGTGTCTTCTGACTCTAGGACCCCTTTCTGACAACTCTCTCCTCCTTCAGGATTTGCAAGATGTTTAAAGGGTAATTTTCTAGGGGTGCCTGGGTGGCTCACTCAGTTAAGTGTCTGACTTCGGTTCAGGTCATGATCTCATGCTTCGTGAGTTCAAGCCCTGTGACGGGCTGTGTGCTGACAGCTCAGAGCCTGGATGGAGCCTGCTTCAGATTCTGTGTCTCCCTCCTTCTCTCTCTCTCTGCCCTTCCCCTGCTCACGCTCTCTCTCAAAAATAAATATTTAAAAAAAATTAAAAATAAATTATTTTTTAAATTAATTTATTTATTTAGAGAGAGAGCATGAGCAGGGGAGGGGCAGAGAGGGGAGAGAATCCCAAGCAGGCTCCATCCTGTCAGCGTGGAGCCCAATGTGGGGCTTGAACTCACGAACGATGAGATCACGACCTGAGCGAAGTCATGAGCCGGATGCTTACGTGACTGAGCCACCCAGACGCTAATTTAAAAAAAAAATTTTTTTTTCAACGTTTTTTATTTATTTTGGGGACAGAGAGAGACAGAGCATGAACGGGGGAGGGGCAGAGAGAGAGGGAGACACAGAATCGGAAACAGGCTCCAGGCTCCAAGCCATCAGCCCAGAGCCTGACGCCGGGCTCGAACTCACAGACCGCGAGATCGTGACCCGGCTGAAGTCGGACGCTTAACCGACTGCGCCACCCAGGCGCCCCTGGACGCTAATTTTAAAGCATGATAAAGAAAAGTAAGTCAGTGAGAGCTCCGGGGTGTTTCAGTTGGTTAAACATCTGATTCTTGGTTTCAGCTCAGATCAGGAGCCCACGTTGGGATCCTGCTTGGGATTTTCTCTCTCTCTCTCTCTCTCTCTCTCTCTGCCCCTCCCTCGCTGTGCTCGCTCTATAAATACATACATACAGAAAAGATATGAAACCTAACATCAGGAAGGAGAGCCCATTGGCCACAACCTCGCTCCTGAAAATTATGTAAATTATGTGGGCAGGTACAGGTGCAGCCCTCCAGCTGTAGCCCAGCACTTCCGCTCCTGGCCTCAGGACCCAGCTGCGCCAGAGGCCTCCGGGCTGCTAGTTCCACCAGCCAGTACGCTCCCTTCGTCTTCCTCTTCTAAAGTTGGCCAGCTTGGACTGCAACTGCTGTCCCTCCAAATCAAAACCTGATCAGCAGCCGCGAGGGGAACTCAAAGGCCAGGGCCTCCACAGACTACCGGGACTTCACGGCACATCCCCAACCTGGGCCTCGGTGGTACGGTCCAGACTAGAACAAACGGGGTGGGGGGGTACGCCGACGCCCAACACCCCCCCCAGACCTGGGCCGCAGTGGTACGGTCCGGACCAGGACAATGGGCGAGGGGCGCCGACGTCCAACATTTCCCCCCGCCACCCGGGCCCCGGTGGTACGGTCCAGACCAGAACAAAAAGGTGGGGGGAAGACGCCGACGCCCAACATTCACCCCTCCACACTTGGGCCGCGATGGTACGATTCGGACCGGGACAAGGGGCGAAGGACGCGGAAGTCCAACATTTCCGTCCCCCCGCAACCTGGGCCGCGATCCTAGGGTCCGGACCAGAACAAAGAGGTGGGGGGTGGGGGGGGGGGGAGGAGGAGGAAGAGGAGGAGGAGGAGGAGGAGGGCACCGAGGCACACTCACCCCTCCACACTTGGGCCGCGGTGGTACGGTCCGACCAGAACAATGGCGGGGGGGAAACGACGACGCCTAACATACCCCGCTCCCAAGGCCGCGGTGGTACAGTCCAGACTAAGGCAGTGGGCGGGGAGCGCTGACGCCCAACATAACCGCCCCCTCCCCCCAACCTGAGCCGCAGTCCTACGGTCCGAACCGGAACAATGGGCGGGGAACGCTGACGCTCGATACACCTCCCCCAACCTGGGCCGCGGTGGTACGGTCCGGACTAGGACAGTGGGCGGGAGATGCCGTCGCCAGTCACACCCCCTCCCGCCTGGGCCCCCCTCCGCCCGGGCCGCGATGGTAGGGTCCGGACTAAAACAATGGTCGAAGGTCCCCGTCGCCAAGCAGCGCGACTGCGTTTCCAGTTCCGACTCGGCGGCCGGGAAGCCCTGGGGCCCGGGACCTCGAGGAGCGCGGGTCGCGCCGCCACAGGGGCCGCTGTCGGCTCTGGGAGCGTCGCTTCCGGCGCGTCGCTTCCGGCCGGTTGCGGGCACCTCCGTCTGAGGCGCGGCCCGCCCCCGGCCCGGCGGCCGCGTAGAGCGGGGCGGAGGGACAATGGCCGCCCCACGGTGAGGCGCTGCCCGCCCGGCCTCCGCTCCACACGGGACGGAAGGCTCTGCGCGGGCCTTCCTTCCGCGATGCGGCCTCTCCTACACCCCAGCCTCACGCCGAGCCCTCGGGCCGTGGGAGCCCACCCTCCGCGGCCACCAGGCCCCGTGCCGGGCGCGCCCCGGCCAGCAGCAGGCGGCCCCGGTCGTTTCCCCGGAGGCCGCCCTCTCCGACGCGCGGTCCGCGGCCCACTTTAAACGCCGCGCGCCCTTAAGGCCCCGATGTGAGGCGGGGTCGCCCGGTGTCGAGAAGGCGCCGCGCCCCCCACCCGCCCTGCCCGGAGACCTCGCCCCCTCGGCGCTCCCCGAAGTCGGGCGGCCCACGTAGTGGGGTGGGCGCCCTGTCCACGGCTGCGAGCGGCCCGCGCGGTCGCCGATGCTCGGCGCTCTCCCACCCCCGGCTGTGCACGGAGACCCCGCGCTGGCTGTCTTCCCGCGGCCCCGCTGCGACCGGTGGGTGGAGAGACCGCGGCGTGGGGGAAGGGGCCCCCCGGTCCCGCAGCGCGGCGTCCCGTTATGCGCCCCGGAATAGGGGCCGTTTTCCCCCGCCGGAGAGCAGAGGCTCGGGCGCGCTCGCGCCTGGAAGGCTCCCCCGGCCCTCTAGCTTCCGGGCTCACGTCGGGGGCGGGGGCGTCCTCGATGCCTCGGGGCTTTGTCTAGGGGTGGGTGGCCAGTTTACGCGGAAAACGCTGAATAAAACAAACGGTAAAGGTTGCCTCCGATGGTCGCCTGTTGCTGTCGGGACCCGAGCCCGCCCCTCTGGCCTGTTCCCAGTCCCTCTCCTCCGAGAGGCCCCGGCCCACCCCGGGGCCTTCGCGCTCGCCGTGCCGCTCACGTCCGCGCTCCGAGAGACCCCTCGCCTTTGGGCCGGTAGCACCGGCCCTTGTTCTCCACCTCGCCGGGCCCGCCCTTTCCCACGAGCCTGCGGCTCCCGGAGTCGCCCTCCCACTCCTAAATCCCGCCTCGCACACTCGAAGGCGCGGGACGCACCCGCGGCCGCGCGTCCTCTCTGCGGGGGCCGATGGGGGGGGAGCGTGTCACGGTTCCCGGGCTTCTCGAGTTTTATGCCCCCGGGGGCGGACACGGCCCCGGAGCGAACCCAGGTAAAAGACGCCTCGTCTGTCCCGGGGCCTAAAGGCACGGTCGCCCACGTATTTTATTGCACTTGATGTTTCTTCTGCCTAGGATTTTAGAAAACTGTCAAGGATAAAGGTTGGCCTCCTGCCAAGTGCTGGTTTTATCGGACTGTTAGTTTGTTAATTGGGGTGGGAAGTTCAGGCTCAGGGTTTCCTTCCCTCCAGTCATCGGTTGACATCTTTCCCTCGTTTCGCTGGGCCTTGTCCAGGTGACTCCCGTGCTGTACTCCTGCTTGGGCCTTTGACCCCGTGCTCACCGAGGCTGTGAAAGGGGGAGAAGAAAAAGAAAAAACACAAAAAACCTGTCTAGAGATGGATTCTTTGGTGGCTTTTTAAAAGTCTTTTTTTTTAATGGGGTAGAATGTATTTTACCAAAAGTATTTGAACTTGCAAGTAACATTTTAAAGCAGAATGAAACCGTGTTAAATAGTATGAAAAGGGAAATAGAAAGGTTTTTAGGTTAAAGAAATCCACTGTGAGCGTAAATTAGAAAATGAAGAGAAACCAAACAAAACCCAAAATATTGATGAATGTGGAACTCCGCCTGAGTTGACCACAGTTGGTAACCTGGCATTTTGACAGAGGGAGAGACTGAGCACGAACGAGGGAGGGGCAGAGAGCGAGGGAGACACAGAATCCAAAGCAGGCTCCAGGCTCTGAGCCGTCAGCACTGAGCCCAACGCGGGGCTCGAAGTCAGACCTTGAGATCGTGACCTGAGCCGAAGTTGGACGCTCAACCGACTGAGCCCCCCAGGCGCCCCGATATATTCCTTGTTGGATTGGACACTTGGATAGCGTCCTGTGTCTCGGTCTTAAAAACAAAGTTATTTTAAAACCACGTCTATCCTCTATGTACAGAGGGCCAACAAGACCTTTGTTCAATTGTTTCTTCAGGATAGATTCCCAGAGATGGAATTTTTGAATTATACTGTGTAAAAACTGGCAGACTTTCAGTACATTTTATCTAAAATGCCCTGTTGACAATTTGAACCAATCTAGATTTCCTTACCAAGTGTTTGAGAACATCTTGAGCTGTTTGTTCTAAAACAGGAATTCTTCACCTCAGGCTTTAGAATTTAGGAGTCTGCAAAATTGTATGGGGAAATATTGACATCTTTATTTTTATTAGCCCCCAGCTGAACTTTTCTTCAGTGGTGAACGTACCACGGTGGCATTAGCAGGTGACACTAAACAGCACCCGTGGCTTGGTCTCCATTTTGGAGCATAGGCAACTTCCCAGCTGATCCTGGGCCCCTCGCTGCAAAATCGAGCAGAGTCCAGCCCCCTATTTAGGACGTGTTACCTAGTGCCAGACTCCTACAAAGTAAAGCTACCACAGATTTGTTTCTTGTGGGGTGTCCCCACATTTCAGTAGACCTAGTTTCCTTTTTATTTTATTTTTTTATTTTTTTTTTTTTTACTTTTTTTTTTTTGAGAGAGAGCACAAGATGGGGAGGGGCAGAGAGAGAAGGAGACACAGAGTCCGAAGCAGCTCCAGGCTCCGAGCCGTCAGCACAGAGCCCGACGCGGGGCTCAAACCCACAAACCGTGTGAGATCATGACCTGAGCCGAAGTCGGACGCTCAACCAACTGAGCCACCCAGGCACCCCGACCTAGTTTCCTTTTAGTCACGCCGTGTGAACATTCTGAGGACATTCTGGGCAAGAGAGAAGTTAAGAGCTGGTCTAAAGGCAGTTCATTAGCCACCTACTCCATGCTGGGCTGAAAAGGTTATGGTTGCTTGTTTGTACCCTAATCAGAGAGAGAGCATTGAGACCTTTCTCACCAGTGACCTGGGGACAGCCAGTGCTCCACAGCCACCTGGTCCAGCCTGCCCCACCCCGCTTCCAGGGCGACTGGAAATCCACTCTTGGCCCTTAAAGTCAATTCCTTGTCGTCACATCAGGGTTGCTGACCTTTAGTTTTTGCAGGACAAGAACTGCTTCTCTCTGAAAGCTCCTCGAGTCGCGTGGTTTAAGAAAGAAGAACAGGCCGTGGAAACACGAACTGGAGTCCAGGAAGGCATCTGTGACCCCACCAGGACTTGGGTGAGTGGGACCTTCTGAGCCCGGGGCCAGCTAACTTCCGGCTTCCGTGTGTGGTGCCCAGCACAGCTTCTGAGGGTTTTCACTGCCTCCTGGAGCGCGTGTTCTGTTCAAGATTCGAACTGCAGGCTCTTTACTGATGACAGACATTGATGTCATTTGATCCATGTTGAGAAGAGCATGTCATTGTCCTTTGTGTATTTACCGTGCGTTACTCATTTTTACTGTTGTCTGATGTTGCGCCGTGTGACAATTCCGTGGCTTCTGTATTCATTCTCTTGTGGAGAGACAGTTGGGTTTCTGCCGTGGACATTCCCACGTGTGTCTCGTGGTACCCATGAGCAGGACTTCCTCGAGCTGAAGAGAGATCTGTAGGGTGCAGTTGTTAGTGGGATCATGGTGAAGGTTGCCAAAGGGTGATTTTGATTTTCTCATTCTCCCCTCCCTCTTCCGTGGGCCTGTTGACTGTGTCCTGTGGGGAAGGGCTTTCTCCTCATCCCTGTTTATCACTGTGGATGTTTGGGTGCTGATTCTCTTCAGTGGGCTCTAATCCTGTGCTACCATTATTTACTTTCTCTCTCTCGCTGCCCCTGGATTTCTCCAGAGGGCGTTCTCTTGTGCTTCCTTCTGTGTCCTTTGGACGCGTCCCCATCATTGTTTGAGCGCTTCCTTTTCTGGCCCAGCTAATGCCCCAGCCCTGGAATCGGCCATTTCTCCGAGGAGGCTGGTTCATTTCAGTGGAGAATGAGATTTAGAAACAAACACTGGGCCAGGGTGCTTGCTGCCACTCGGCTGTCACTGCCTCGGGGCCCTCAGCGGCCAGATTGCGCAACAGAGGCAGAGATGTGTCTGTTGTGGACACGCACGGTGACTGGGCCTCTGTCTGTCCGGACCCTTGAGTGCCGCTGCCTGATTCCTCCGCTCCTCTCAACGCCACTGTCCGTTTCATCCTTCCTGCTCCCTGTGTCTGTGCCGGGTCTGAAGACACCCGAGGTCTCGCTCCCGTTAGCTGCAATATACTGCCTTATTGCTCAACCCAGAATTCCTGACCCACGACTCAAGAAAAAAGCCTACCTTTTAGAGTTCAGTGTTTGCTTAGGATTCTTTTGGTCTTGAATCTGAGCACGTATATTTTAAATACCATGTTCAGAAGGTACTTGGGTGGGTTCTTTATCTCCTCTCTTCAGTGTGACTGTGTTATTTATTTGATTTGTGGTTTGGCTCATATATTTTTGTTTGCATCTCACTTTATTTTTCATATTTATTTTGAAAGCGAGAGAGTATGCGTGCCTGTGTGTGTGAGCGGGGGAGGGGCAGAGGGAGAGAGAGAGAGAGAGAGAGAAAGAGAGAGAGAGAATCCCAAGCAGGTTCCACACTGTCAGCCCAGAGCCCGATGCGGGGCTCAAACTCACAAGCCCTGAGATTGTGACCTGAGCCAAAGTCCAGAGTAGGATGCTTAACTGATTTGGCCACAGAGGTGCCCCCGTATCACACTTTAGAAATTTTATTGATTGTGATGAGGGAGCATAAGGCAAGCTGAGGGCAAATCACAAGCTAGTATGCCCCCCCTCCTCCGGCACCAGGTGAGATACGTGTGACATTCCTCAGGCACTGCCGACCACCCAAGGACAAAGGAGAGGACAGAAAACCAATGGTAGCTGATAGAGATCACAGTCCTGCAGGACCGGAGTCTCCATCAGTTTACAAATATCTTAGTAAATTACAAGAAAAAAGCAATCTTGCCAATAGCCTAATCTCCAGAAACCTGTAGGCTCAGTTCCCTGGAGCCCCAACATCACTCTCCCCTCCGTGGTGATGTGGGAACAGAGGCGAGAAGGAAGTGGCAGGTGACGTTAAATTTCCTTAAATGTCCTTATGACCCGCAGTCATTGACAGATACTTGTGGCAAATACAGAGCAGGACATTTCTCCAGAAACCCCTACTGTCCTAATGTTAATGTTTCACTAGAGAGAAAACAGCCCTAGCTTGACGATAGCAAGGTGTCTGGCATCCCAGGAGTCTTCTTTAGTACATGAAAATCCCTCTAGAAACTTCCTCTCATCTTTCCCTCCCCCAACTCCACAGTATATAGCCAGTCAGTCCGTACGACCCCAGTGCAGTGCTTTCTGCCCATGGGTCCTGTCCCTGAGCTTTAATAAAATCACCTTTTTGCACCAAAGATGTCTTAAGAATTCTTTCTTGGCCGTCAGCTCTGAACCCCTATCACCGCAAAACCCCATCAATTTGACTTTTTTTAATTTAATCGTTTTTTTTTTTAATTTTTTTTTTTAACATTTATTTATTTTTGAGACAGAGAGAGAGCGTGAACAGGGGAGGGTCAGAGAAAGAGGGAGACACAGAATCTGAAATAGGCTCCAGGCTCTGAGCTGTCAGCACAGAGCCCGACACGGGGCTCGAACCCACGGACCGTGAGATCATGACCTGAGCCGAAGTCCGACGCTTAACTGACTGAGCCACCCAGGCGCCCCACTTTTTTTTTTTTTAAACGTTTATTCATTTTTTAAGAGAGAGAGCACGCCTGAGCCGGGGAGGGGTGGAGAGAGAAGTAGACACAGAATCCGATGCAGGCTCCAGGCACCGAGTTGTCAGCACAGAGCCCGACGCGGGGCTCGAACTCATGAACTGTGAGATCATGACCTGAGCCGAAGTCGGACGCTTAACCGACTGAGCCCCCCAGGTGCCCCTGACTATTTTTGGTTTTTAAGCATTTAAGCGTTCATATAGTTCCAGAAGTCACAACTATCTAAACAGGTACATTTGAGAACTTGTCCTCTGTTGTCCCCTCTTCGTGCCCCCTCCTGGCCCACCACCAGTCTCCTTTGTCTTGGGCTTACCCTCCCGCGTTTCTAGTTGCTCGGTGTAATTTTAATATTGTTGTCTTGTGCGTGATCTGTACTCAGCCTGGGTGCGTCAGAACCTTCCCTCTGTGGCGTTCTGTGGCTCACCACTGTGTGTCTCCATGTGGGTTTCTTATTTATTGTTTTTAAGGTATATTCTGACTCCAGAACTCAGATTTTCTGTTACTTCTCAAAGTTTTGTCTTCTTTATATCTATTTTTTTTTAAGTAATATCTACACCCAATGTGGAGCTTGAACTCACAACCCCAAGATCAAGAGTTGCACGCTCCCCATTAGGGGCACCTGGGTGGCTCAGTCAGTGAAGCGTCGGACTTCGGCTCAGGTCATGATCTCGCAGTCCGTGAGTTTGAGCCCTGCATCGGGCTCTGTGCTGATGCCTCGAAGCCTGGAGCTGCTTCGGACTCTGTGTCTCCCTCGCTCTCTGCCCCTCCCCCGCTCATGCTCTGTCTCTCTCATTCTTATAAAAAATAAATAAACATGAAAAATTAAAAAAAAAAAAAGTTGCAGGCTCCCCCAACTGAGCTAGTAGGCACCCCTTCTTCATCTCTTTTTTTCTCTGCTGGAAATTTCTTTCTTCTTATTTTTTCCATGCTTGGGTTAATGTCTCTTTAAGATTTTAATTTCATGTCTCTGTTGCATTCCAGATAATTTCCTCAGATATTTTTTTCAAATAACTTTTTATTCAGCTCTAATCATTTCTGTTTAACCCATCGCTCGAGTTTTTTATTTCAAATTTTTCAACTTTTTGTTTTAAGAAACTTGTAGACTTGCAGAAGAAAAAACTTTACCTGTGTACCCATCTCCCAGCCCCTCCCGCTGACGTCTTACATGAGCTTAGTTCGATTTAGTGAGTAGTCCAGGAGTATCGTCCCAGATCTTAACCTGGGGACAAGACCACTGTCTAATCTGCAGACTGTATTCAACTTCAGCCAATATGCCACGGGTGTCCCTTTTCTGGTGGGTGGTCCTGTCTGGGGACAATCCCACCTTGCATTCAGTGACCGCGTGTCCCGACCCCCCCCCCCCCCCCCCCCCCCCCCGGTCTTTGCCGGTGGTCTTGACCTTTGTGATGTGCATGCTTTTGGGTGTGTCTGACGTATGCTCGCGACTACATTGCGGTTGTGTGTCTGTGGGCACCAACACCACGGCAATACCACACTCTTCTTAATGGATCGGGGCAAACGTGGACTCTCTCATCTCTAGTGATTTCAGCTTCGGCAGCTCACTTCCGGTGCCAGTGTCTCAGGGTGACTAGTCTGACTAGTCTGCACCTGCCGGGGAGCAGTGTGGACGCAAGCGCGCCCTTGCTTCAGCTCCGCAGGCGGGTGACTCCTCTCTGGACATTCCGTCTACCTCACCCCCCCCCCCCACCCCCTGTGGCGTCTGCCTGACCCTCCTGTCCTTCTGAGAGCTTTAGGACCTGGGGCCCTGGGCTCCACCTGTCCCTCCCTGCAGTGGTCAGGCTGCCGCCCCTCCCCCACTGGCCACCCCCTCTCAGCGGTGATCTTTGATCTTTGATCTTTGATCTGCATCCATTGATCTCAACCTGCCAAGGTCTTCAGGCCTGAATTGAGGAAGCTTTTCTTGGGAGCAGATCTGTGGGTGTAGCTGGGAGCAGCCCCTGGCTCCTTTTGGGGGGGTCCTGCCCTGAGCTGGAGCTTCCTAGGAGCTTCTGGTGAGATTTCGCTCCTGCTGCCCTGTTCTGGATTTCCAAGGGCCCTTTCCTGCTTGTATCTCCTTGTGGCTGGGCACTTCTCTCTGGTGCCCCCCTTCTGGGACTGACCTTCCTCCCGCTCTGCCCTCCTTCCAGCCCCTTCCTCACGTTTCCTGTCTTGCTCATGTCCCAGCAGGCGGCTCAGCTGCAGTCTCTGTTCAGACCTCTCCCTGGGGCCTCGATTCCTTACTTGAGGTCTCTCCTTTGCCTGTTGAGTTCTCCAGAGAAGATTCCTCTGGTGGTTTGCCTGGCCACTCTGTGGTCCTCGGCCCCTGCTTCCCCCGCCTATTTCAGCCCCCACCCCAGGCCCCCGGAGGAGTTGAGTTCTTCACTCTCCTGACCAAGCCCCTTGACACCCTTGCCTTCTTCTGTCCCCCACCTCCGCGGGTTTCCGCCCCACCAAACGGAAGCAAGCAAGGCTGGGAATCCCTGTGTGATTAGCGAGTGTTGATGTGAAGGACAGAGGCAGAGCCAGCGTCTGTTCTGCCCTGGACGGCCCCAGACCTGGTGTTCATATTTGGACTTGGTGTGGGAGCCTTGCACACTTGGAGGGCCCCTGCCCCTCTATCCCCCCGGCCGGACGTGAGGTCAGGGGTCTGCCCGTCCCTGTGCCCAGTTGTCACGTTGGTTTGTCACCGGACTGGGCGGACTGTCTTTGGAGATGTTGATGGTCCTAAAAAGACCATGCACTGGAAGGTGAGTGTTTTGTGGTGGCCTGGGCCTCTGCCCCTGGCTGCCCGTGCCTTGTTCTGGACATGGGGGATGGGATCACTGGTGTGTTGGCCGCTGGTCTGCGGGACGGGGCCTGAGTTCCCTGCTCACCACTCTTTTACACTCTTTTACACTCTTTGTTTGTAAGAATATATAAGAATGTGGATGGTCTTGGGGGGGGACAGCCTTGTGGGTAAGCGTGTCATAGATTGCCTTCCACCGCTGGGTTTTGTCGTTTCGGGGCTCCGGCAGCTGGAAGGTTTCCCCGTTGGCTGTGGTGGCGGAGGCCCGCACCCCGCTGCTGTGCGCCTCGGCCCCGCTGTGTGCTCTCACTTGTTTCTGCTTCAGGAGACATTTAGGTTGTGTTTTGCTTTTGTTCTGCTAGTGACAGAACTGCGGCATTAACCCCGCCCTCAGGCGATGTGTTTGAGGCGCCTGAAGGGCTCACAGCACCCCCCTTCCCCCCAGGACCACCACCTCTGCTCCTGCAGCCGACCCCAGCCACGGCCTCGTGGGTTGTCCCTTCTTTCGTTGCTTCCTGTCACTCGCAAAGACTCTAGAAAGGACACATCCACACCGGTTAGGTCTGCAACCTGTTTGCGTCTGTGCCGTGGGTGTTTTCAGCCTGGGACAGTCAGTGACAACTGTGGGTGCCTGGGTGGGAGCGCGGTGGCTCTCTGTTTGGCCGCGGTTGAGAATCAGCCAAGGAGCTAGAAACCGTGCTGGTGCTTGGGCCGCACCCATGAATCCCTGTGCTCACTGGTGTGCGCGGAGCTGGGTCCCCTGAGGCCAGCTTGTTTGAGCTCTGGGCGTGTGCGTGTGCAGCCAGCATTGAGGGCCTCCCCTGGCCTGCCGGCCGGAAGGGTGCTTCCCCGTGCGACCCTACGGGAGCGGAGCGGCAGGACACAGGAGCAGCAAGGGCGAGTGAAGTGGCCGGGTGCAGGTTGGTGCTGTGTCTTTGGACGCCATAGGCACCCATGACCAAGGTGTCACTCCCGGGCGCAGGTCCAACAGAAACACACGGAAAGACGCGCGCAGAATGTTCACGGGGGCACAGTGTGAATGTTTGTTAGCAGAGGGTTGTGTCCAGGCGTGATTCAGGCATGAGGAATGGAGCCGTGTCCTCCTTCATTTAAAATCTACTTTCTTGTTAAAGGTCTATATACGAAGAGAATATGTGTGTCATTCAAATGGTTGTTTCTGGTTTCTTAGGTCTCTGACGATGACTGGGGGCAGGGATGGCCCCGGCTTCTCAGTGGGAGCGAGACTGGACTTTATTAAGGAGGAGAGTGAGGGTGGCACCACAGCTCCTCCTAGGATGTTGGGAGATCCTCAGAGGGAAGCCCGGGCGGGGGTGGGGGTGGGGGATGGATGCTGTGAGGGGTCCTCTCCCCGCCAGCCTGTTCTTCGCTGGGACTGTGGGTCCCGTGGGTGCCTCTGGATCGGTAGCCCCTTGCCCTGCAAACTGGGTCGACCTTGGAATCTCAGCAGCGGCTTCAGGGCCCCTGTGCCAAATGCTGCCCCCAGATCACAGAGGCGGCGAGGGGCAGGGAGACAGGGCGGGCAGCCAGGCCCCGGGCAGAAGGGTTCCTCACTCCCTCTGTAAGGAGCCAGGGTCTGGGGCCTGGAGGCCTTTGGGGTTGCGGTGCTCCCTCTGCTCTCAGAGACCCTGTGCCACAGCAGTGGGCTTGTCCCTGTATTTCACCTGCACCTGCAGCCAGACCCTGGTTCCAGGCGGGCGGGGGTAGAGCACGGACTCCCCACGTCGCCCCTGGCCCGGCCAGTCTAGCTGCACGGAACCCACGGACACGTCGTCACCCTGAACAAAACAGTGGGACCGGGCTGGGGAAGAGCAAGCAGAACACGAGTGTTGCAGTCAGCGTCCAGAGCCCTTGAGCTCGTCCTCGGGTGGGGGCGGTGGGGGCCCACGGAAGGGCCGGCACCCCTCGTCATGACCTGCGCTGCACTCTGGGGAGGCTGTCCTGGTGCAGCGGGGGTTGGGGTGCGTGCGGGCAGACTGGCCAAGACGAGGGCGCTCGCTGGGGCTCGTGGACAGGGGGAGGGACGCCAGGGGCTGAGGCAGGGCAGGGGGAGGATGGCCGCGTCTCTGGTGCTGCCTCTGCCTGGGGGCAGGACAGGAACCAGCTTTGGGCTGTGGGGAAGTCAGAATCTGAAGTGCTAGGAGCCTTTGGGCCCTTGCCTGCAGAGGCGCAGGGCCGGTGGGGCAGGTGGGGCAGTGGGCAGCCTGAGCCCCGAGCGATGTCCTGCTGGAGGGGCCGGGGCCGGAGAGGGGGGTGCGGCCCCCGCTGACGGTGTGGCCACCTCAGCGCCCGGCCGCCCCCTGCTCCACACGCCTGGATGTTAGGGATGAAATACGACGGGCATCCTTTTAGATGTGTGACTGAGTTCCCCCAAACAGAGGAAACCCCAGGCGTCAGAAACTGAGGGAACAGGAAATCCGAGTGGCCAGCCCATCGGAGGCCGCCTGGGGTCCCGGGTTTGAGGTCATTGGGGAAGGAGATGGGACCCTGGCCCTCCTGAGACGGGGCAGGCAGTTGTCACTGGGACTCTGCTTAAAGCAGGGGCTTGGAGAACTGGCCAGCCCGCCACGGGAGAAGCCGGGTGTGACTCAGCCTGTGATCCCCGGAGAGAGGCCGGGGGCTCACCTCAGGAGCCATGCCCACAGGTCTGAGACTGGCAGGTGTGGGTTTCGTATGCCGCAGGGTTCATCTAGAAAGTAGCGTAAAGGGGCGCCTGGGTGGCTCAGGGGTTAGGCACCTGACTTCGGCTCAGGTCATGATCTCACGGTTCATGAGTTCGAGTCCCATGTCGGACTCACTGCTGTCAGCACAGCACCTGTTTCACATCCCGTCTCCCCCTCTCGCTGCCCCTCCCCCCTCTCAAAAATAAACAGTAAAAAAAGATAGAAAGCATAAAATGGGTCCTGGGCCAGTGACACCCCTGGGGCACGTAGCAGCAGCAGACCCCAAGCCCTCAACTCTGGAAGTAACCCCCCCGGCCCAGGGTGTGTGGGGTCCCTGCGTATCAGGATCTGACGGGAGGTGACCGTAAAGTGCAGTCCAGCCCCAAGGCCAGAGTCTGCTGGCACACACAAGACACCAGGGTGACCTCGCTAAGGTCCTGGGTGATGAGCTGTGAGAGGCCGTAAAACAAAAGATACAGGAAGGGATCGAAAGCTTAAGGAAATAACAAGACACCAGGGGCGCCCCGCGGGCTCAGCCAGCGGAGCGTGCAACGCTTGGTTTCAGGTTGTGAGTTTGAGCTCCACGTTGGGCATGGAGTTTACTTAAAAAGTAAAAATTGTTTTAAGTTGGGACACCTGGGTGGCTCAGTCGGTTAAGCGTCCGACTTTGACTCAGGTCATGATCTTGCGGTTTGTGGGTTCGAGCCCCACGTCAGGCTCTGTGCTGACAGCTTGGAACCTGGAGCTGCTCTGGATTCTGTGTCTCCCTCTCTCTCTGCCCTTCCCCTGCTCATGCTCTCTCTCTGTCTCTCAATAATAAATAAACGTTAAAAAAATTTTTTTAAAGCTGGATAAAATATTAAAAGCCAGGTGAGGTGTGGGAGAGCGGCAGTGTGCATTACAGCAGCGGGGACCACAGAACGGGCGGGAAGGGGCAGAGCCCTCGGGATGGCTTCGGGGACCTGGTGGCAAAGGCCGGGGCGGGGTCGTCCAGGTCTCCATGCACGCGGTGGGTGCCTGGGGAAGGCCAGGTGCGGAGGCTTTGGTTTTCAGCACCTTGGGGAGGAGGCTTGGGAGCTGTCGGGGCTCCCGTCCTTCCGTGGCAGTTAGACTAGCAAGCAGGTGTGAAAACAAGACCGAAGTTCCATATTTGCATTTTCAGAGTTACTTCAGATCGGTGCCTGAAACTTTTAAGGACATTCAAATGTTCACCATCAGGAACGCGTTGTCTTTCCTTAACAGCTTGAGCCTGTGTCCCCTGGCGAGGGGTGAGTGACGGCCACCGCTCCCCGGGTGGTGCAGGCCTTCACCCGGGAGCCAGCCCGACCCATGCTGCCCACGGTCCGGAGGAGACAAGCATGTCAGCCTCAGCGAAACCCTCGGCGCCGGCAGAGCTGGCCCCTGGCCCCGAGGACCAGCCCAAGGGGAAGCCGCTCCTCGGCTGGGGCTCTCTCTTCGGCCCCCGCAGCGAGAAGATTGTTTTCAGCAGGAGCGAGGGCGCCCCCGAGGAGAACGTGCTCACCATCACCATCACGGAGACCACGGTCATCGAGTCGGACCTGGGCGTGTGGAGCTCCCGGGCTCTGCTCTACCTGACGCTGTGGTTCTTCTTCAGCTTCTGCACCCTCTTTCTCAACAAGTACATCCTGTCCCTGCTGGAAGGGGAGCCCAGCATGCTAGGTAAGGCGGGTCCCCCGCCTCCGGGGCTGAGGGCCAGGCCCGCGGGCTCACAGGTCGGTGCTGTCTCCACGCGGGAAGCACACTGAGGAGCCCACAGCCCCTGGGGAGGAGGGCGCCGAGGGTTCGGGATGGGAGCTGTGTCTGCGCCGCAGAACGGCTTGTCCTGTCTGCCTGCACACCAGCAAGGGAAGTAGTTCTCCCCTTAGAACTTGGCCTTCTTCTCTGCCTCCTTCAGGTGCTGTGCAAATGTTGTCAACTACGTTTATTGGATGCATTAAAATATTTGTTCCTTGCTGTTTATATCAACACAAAACCCGGCTTTCTTATCCCCCCAATTTCATCATGATCATGCTGTTTGTGGGTCTAATGAGGTAAGGAGTCTGACATTTTGGTTGAGAGTTGAAGTTTTTTATGTGCATAAACTGTCTCTGCCGTCACTAAGTGGGAGACCAGCTGGTGATCACGTGTGTTTCATTGCACGCTTTATATAATCATCAGGGCCGTCTAGATATTAGGACGACAAATGTATTGGTTCTGTGGATCTGGGTGCAATCAGATTCTTTCTGGAACAGCCATGAGTGTAATTTAATAATGGTTTGAGAGACACGCCCCTCCTCTCCCTGGGCCTGCTGCACCTTGCAGGTGGGACCTACTTCCCACAGGGCCCTTCACCTTCACCTTCATGGGAGGCCAGGAGGGCGGGGAGCAGGGGAGGAGGGCGGGGAGCGGGGGAGGAGAACAGCCAGCTCCTCAGAAGGTCTGTTGTGCAGCTACAAATGGACTCCTCAGTCCTAATGACACTTTGGGCTTATTTGCAGGTTTGCGACGGTGGTTTTGGGTCTGGTCAGCCTGAAAAACGTGGCGGTTTCGTTTGCTGAAACAGTGAAGAGCTCTGCTCCCATTTTCACCGTGATTATGTCCCGGATGATCCTCGGGGAGCACACAGGTAAGCCCGCCTGGGTGGGGGCTGGGGCGCTACGCCAGGGTGAACGGTTCCACAGCCCCCCTGGAACGTTCTCCTAGCCCGGTCGTGAGTGCCTCACGCGTTCACTTCAGCAGGTGTTTGTTCACCTTGGCTGACGCACAGAGGCCTCTGGTTGGTGGGGACATGGGAGCTGGGGAAAGAAGTAATGGTCACTTGTCCCAGGAAGACCACCTTCCGTGTCATGCGAGGTGGCCCCTGGTGACACCCTTGCCCAGGTCAGCCACCTCCTGTGTCCTTCCCCGGCTCCTCCGACAGCCTCCCGTTCATCACTGCTTCTCAGCCTCACTTCTCCATCCTCCATAAGGCCCATCAAATCGGATTTATCCACAAATCCCAACCCTCAATGACCGGCAGACTGTTTCTGACTACACATCACACGCACGTGTCCCCGTTTCTCCTGCCAGCCTTTTGAAACGCAGCCTGTCCAGTATCGTTCCGTGAAAATAACCAGAGTGCAGAATAGTGCGCATCTAGGAGCAGTACCGACACGCGTTTAGATGCAGATGCACATCTGCTTCAATTAAGAAAAGGAAAAGATTAGGGGCGCCTGGTGGGCTCAGTCGGTTAAGCGTCCAAAGTCGACTCACGTCATGATCTCACAGTCAGTGAGTTCAAGCCCCTCGTCGGGCTGTGTGCTGACAGCTCAGAGCCTGGAGCCTGCTTCGGATTCTGTGTCTCCCTCTCTCTCTGCCCCTCCCCTGCTTGTGTTCTCTCTCTGTCTCTCTCTCTCTCACTCTCTCTCAAAAATAAATAAACTTAAAAAAAAAATATTTAAAAAAAAAGAAAGAAAAGGACAAGATCCCACAAAAAGGCCGACGGGGGAGGAAGGACAGGGCTGAGCGCCCTCCCAGATGTGCCTCTGGAGCCCCACAGGCGTTTTAGGTGATGTGAGACAATCTGATCGGAGGGTAAACAGCAGCTCCTAGAAGTCATAAGCAACATGAAACAAACAAACTGGGTTTCATATCAAGCCGGTGGCTCAGCCACACTAAAAACTTTATTCCGGCAACTTTAAAATGCCATGATTTGGCCTCTAGCTGTGGTGGCTAAGCCTGTAGCGAGTCAGCTAGTTCCCTTAGCGAGGTCAACGGCAACATCTTGGTGATAGTTAGCAAAAAGAATCAGTTGGGGAGAATGACCGAAGGACCAGGATTTCAGAGCCGAGGGTCACCTGCAGATGGGACCCCGATGTGTGGCGCCCTCCCCACAGAGGCATTTGCTGGTTCTCGAGCACTGGCTGGCACTCCAGGTAGACCAGCCTCGTGGGGCTGCAGGGCCGAGGGCAGGCGGGGCCTGCCAGGAGAGGGGGATCTCCGGCAAAGCCCTGGGCTCTTACCCTGGACCCCGAGCACGCCGATGCCCATGGACGCCTCCCAGCAGCGAAAGCAAGTCCTTCTAAGGGTGAAACTGCACTCACAGCCACTGGCCCTCTAGGATCCACACAGACCGTCTGTCACACAACACACATTGCCAGGCCGGCCAGAGGACAAGACCATGTGCAGAGCCGAGAGGGCGCTGGCAGCTCCCTAGGGACCTGAGTCTGGACAGCATTGTCCTGTGCCGGGAGGTGGCCTTGGTCTCCAAAGGTCAGCGTGGACCTCTTAACACGGAAGACTTTTTCCCTCGTCTGTTTTGAATTTCAGAGTAAACTAAATAGTATCTGAAATCAAAGTACCAGGAGGCCCTCCACCCTTCCCAAAGTGGCTGTGCCTTTCCATCATGCTCCACGGGCTTTTTTACCATTGGGTCCAGTTCCCTGGATTTCAGAATGCAGCAGAGGAGTAACCTCCACTTAGAGTGTAGAACGCAGACCATGTAGGGGCCTCCCTGCAGCAGGGCCCCCCGCCCCCAGCTCCCCTTTTTGACAGACTGCTCCAAAGACCATTCATCCACCCTCGTCATCCTCGGTGCTGGCCAGGGAGGGGCTTTGGGGCCCAGGGCCCCAGCCTCATGCGTCCTGCCCGCCCCCTTCCCCACCCCCACACCCCCCCCCTTCCGCCCCCCGGCCCCAGGCCCAGCAGTCGTGCCTCGAGGAAGGGCTCGTGCGGTGCCTGGCTTGGGAGAGGGTGATGGCTTGGGGCAGGCGTGCACTTTGATCCTCTGTGTTTCTCCAGTGAAAGACTCAGTAGCTACATGTTTTCGAATTAAAGTGAAAGAGGCTTTCACGAGGGGCATAAAAATGGCCTCGGCACCCAGAAGCGATGTTGCAGCGGGCAGGCTGGCGGCCGCAGCCCTTGTGTGTTTTGCCCTTTCCAGGGCTGCTGGTCAACCTCTCGCTCATCCCCGTCATGGGAGGCCTGGCACTGTGCACGGCAACGGAGATAAGCTTCAACGTCTTAGGGTTTTCGGCCGCGCTGTCCACCAACATCATGGACTGGTGAGTCAGGAAGAGCATGGGGACACGTGGTGTGATGGGGATGATGGACGTTGAAATCCAGATTGACTGAGAATTATGTCCCGTAATTCAAAGCCGGGCCCAACTGATGCCGCCTTTTCCTAAATACCAAAGTACCTCGTATCCCAGTAAGGTAACCTTTTCTTAAAAAAACAGCCAGAATTTGACAACACATGGTCTTGGTATTAAGAACACGCATCTGAGGGACACGGTTAGCTAACGGAGGCCAAATGCACAGAGCTAGCGGGCCCGGGGACCGTTACAAGAGTAACGCCCCTTGTGAGTAACGTTACAAGGGTAACGCCCCTTGTGAGTAACGTTACAAGAGTAACGCCCCTTGTGAGTAAACACGTAGGTGTTCAGCTAAGCCAAGTGGAAGAGGCCGTCCTACAGCAGGAACAAAGGGGCAGTTTCTGGCCTGGTGGCTGTCTGTGCCCCGAGGGCCGTGAGAGGCCGTGCCCACAGGGGAAGCCCGTGTCGGGTGCCCGAGGAAGAGCACCACATGGGAGGTTCCTTGTCCTACAGCAGGAAGGGGCCGGCTGTTGTGTTCTGGATTGCTCCTTGGATAGCGTACAGCTGCCACCCTGCATCCAGGCTGTGCTGTCCGAGTTCATACTTAGGCACCGGCTAGGCCTGCTCTTTGAGGATTGCCAGTTGCTTCTAGGGTCTGTCCTGTCTCTGGGAAAGAGAGGAAGCGACCACACGGACGTCCAGGAGTTTATCATTGCTTTACTGTTAAAGTCGGACAGCCTCACCCTGAGGTTTTCCATTCCGCCGCCAAGTAAACATTTAAAAGTCACCTTTAATTTCATTTCTGACACACAGATGTATTTCCTTCTGGCTTTTTCTGCCTGCATTTATAGTTCCTAGAAATCGAATAAAGGCTCATCATGCATCCTGTCCGTATTTCTCCTCCAGTGGAAAGGCCCAGTAGCTGCTTGTTTTTGCATTAAAGTAGGAGCGGCTTTCATGAGGGGTATGCTCTGCTCCCTCTGCGTGGCCCTGTGGGCATCATGTGCTGCCACCAGGGGCTCTCAGAAGCCTGGACCCTGCGACCGCCTCCTCGTATGGCGTACAGATGCCTGCGAGTTAACGAGTCTGTTTAGATGCGCATGGAGCGTCTCTTCACACGAGGCTCCATTTAGGTTTTTGACCATCACGAAGGCTAAATTCCCATCAGAGAGACGAGCCCATGACGTGGATCAGGGCTCTCGATCCTCACTGCCAGCGTTGCCCAAAACGATTGTTTTGGAGCAAGAGCTTCGCCTTCTGGAGCCCAGAGAGCAGTCACCAGTGGGCGTGCCAAGCCCTTTGGTTTCTGGGGAAGCTGGGCACAGTTTCATCTTCTCATTGGCCACGTGTGGGTTTTCCCTGTGGTTTGTCCCATTCTGGAGTTTTGTCCATATTTTTTCCACCGGAGTCTTCATGTGCTCAGACTGTTTTGTTCACTCGCTCTCACACGTGGAGTCCCCAGGTGCCCGGCCCATGGCAGTTACTGATTTATGGAAACTCTTGGTTCAAGGTGGGGTTTTGTGCAGCACTGAGAGCAGGGACTTTGGGATCCTTTGACACCTGAGAGCTAGGTAACGTCAGGTACATTGCTCAACCTGAGTGCCTCAGTTTACCTTTCTGTAAAGGGGCCAGGCCTGGTGACCCCGTCACAGTGAAGTGACATCCAGGAGCCCCCCAAGCATGGGCCCGGCTCACAGCGGACATGCAGGGCCATCCCCGAGGGGCCGCCATCGTTGTCCCTGCTTAGGAAGGACGCAAACACTTGGTCCAGTCGAGGTCTGTGCTAACTTCTCGTATCGCCGGGTAACCTCTTCTTTTCTTTATTCTAGTTTGCAAAATGTCTTTTCAAAAAAGCTCCTCAGCGGGGACAAATACAGGTTCTCGTAAGTATCGTTAGCCCGCGAAACTCCCCATTTCATAGGCCCGAGAGGACTCCCTGCCCTTTTGAAGTTTCAGAATCCCCCGTAGACCCGACACCTTTCCCCCTTCGGCTTAAGTGGCTTTTAAAAGTACTCTGTGGACGGGGCGCCTGGCTGGCTCAGTCAGAAGAGCCTGTGATTCTTGAGATCTCGGGGTCGTGGGTTTGAGACCCACGCTGGGTGGAGAGATTACTAAAGAAATAAATAAACTTAAAAAAACAAGTAAGTAAAAGTGCTTTGTGGAAACTTGGCAGAAAAACCCCACCTGTTTTCAGCTGCCCTGCCAAGGCACCCCAACGGCCGGCTCATTCGCGGCTGCCCTGCAGGGTGCGCCAGGCGCGCGGCCGGCAGGCACACGGGCCCTCCCTGGCGCCCGGGTTCTCTAGAGCATTCTCGCTGTGAACTGTCTGGTTGAAAGCCGGCCTCCGCCGTGCGGAGAGAGCGTCAGGCATGTGTGTTGCCCCCGCAGGGCCGCGGAGCTCCAGTTCTACACCAGCGCGGCGGCCGTGGCCATGCTGATCCCCGCCTGGATCTTCTTCATGGTGAGTGTCAGGGCGCCGCTGGGCACCCAGGCTGCCGTTGCCACCAGCCATCCGGGGGTGGAGGGGTCTCACTTTCCGGTCCCGTGGGTAGCTCCTTGGCGTGGTGGCTTCGTGGCATCGTTCACGAAGGGTCAGCAGGGTGCACTTGAGGAGGAGGGAGACCGGTGGGAGCTGAACCTGGTGCCCCAGGAGGCCAAGCCATAGCTGAGGGAGTTTCCTGAAAATCTTTGTGTCAGGGTGTTTCGGCTTGCTCGTTTTGGTATTATTATTTCAAAGTCACGCGTGCCCGCCTAGAGCAATCAGCAGGGCAGGAGTACATGAACAAGAGAGGAGGTCTGTCCGGTGAGCCCTCCTGGACCCCCTCCTACAAAGCCCCTTTCCAGACGGGTCTGCGTAGCTAGGAACGTACTCAGGTACATGTATGTCATGTGATCCCACCAGTCTTATAAAAGCATATGTATCTGTCCGAGCAGACCTTTTTTTTTAAACACAAATGGAACTGGGCTATTCTGTCCTATTCTTGTGCTCCAGAGCCCAGCTATGCCCTGACCTGTCACTGCCCCCTCGACAGACACCTGACTGCTTGGTGCATTTCACACGGAACTGGAAGTTTCTTGTGTCTTTACCAGATAAAGGTGCTTTTCTTGGGAGGCACCTGGGTCAGTCAGTTAAGCGTCCGACTCTTGATCTTGGCTCAGGTCATGATCCGAGTCATGAGTTCGAGCCCCAGGTCGGGCTCTGTGCTGACAGCTCGGGGCCTGCTTGGGATTCTGTCTCTCCTTCTCACTGCCCTTCCCTGCTTATTCTCTCTCTCTCTCTCTCTCTCTCTCTCTCTCTCAAATAAGTAAATAAACATTAAGAAATTTTAAAAACAAATAAATAAACTAAATTACCTTTTTTTAAAAAAGGTGGTTTTCTGGGATCCACTTTTGGAATTGGAATGATTGAAAGAATGTGCGTATCTAAAAATATGTGTACTGTGGTAAAATCTATGTAAACGTAAAATTTATGATTCTAACCGCTTTAAACTATATGTCAAGTATGTTCAGGCTGTCAGGCAAGCATCCTCACCATCCATTTGCAGACTTTAATTATCTCAGACTGAATCTCTGTCTCTGTTAAACACTAACTCCCCATTTCCCCCATAGGGGAAGTGAGACTCTACCTCTCCTCCTAGGGTGTCCAGCCGGACGATTCACGGGGACAAGCCCACAGCCCGAGTCACATAAGCTTTATGCGACACGGGAGCCTCATAAAGAAGCCAGGACGGGAGCGCTCACGCGCCAGGCTGAGCAGGGAGAGGTGACTGCGGGATAGTAGGCTGCGTGTGGGGTGGAGGCAGGCGAGGGCGACCTTAACGAGGTCCGCCAGGCTCGGGTCCCTGGCGATGCGCGCGTTCCTTTCCCCCTGCTGCGTGGGCGTCCTCCACGTGGGGCCTTTGTCCCTGCTTCTCGGGGAGAGAAAGGGACGCCAGAGCCCTTCTTGCTCCTGTGTTTTGAGGGTCTTCAGCTCAAAATAACCCTGATGCCGAAGTGGCATATTTGTGAACTCCTTCACCCCTCCCCCAGCCCCTGGCACCTACCCTGTGCTTTCTGTCCCAATGGATCTGACGACTCTAGGTCCCTCATGGAAGTGGAATCCTATGGGATTTGTCCTTTGGGGACGGGCTTATTTCACTGAGCATGATGACCTCGAGGTCCATCCACTCTGTAGCAGGTGCTGGCATTTCCTCCTTTTTGGGGCTGGGTGATATTCTGCTGTGTTTTGGGACCACGTTTTGTTCATCCACCCGTCTGTTAACGGACACCTGGGTTCCTCCCACATTCTGGCTCTTGTGGACAGTCCTGCTGTGAATGTGAACATGCACACACCAGTTCAAGACCCTGCCTTCGGTTCTTTGGGGCGTGTACCCAGAGGCGGGATTGCTGGTTCTCCTAGTAGTTCTCCGTTTAACTTTTTGAGGAGCAGTCAGACGGTTTTCCACAATGGCTGCACCATTTTACATACCCACCAGCCGTGCTCAGGGCTTCAGCTGCCCCACATCCTCGTCAGCACTTGTCATTTTTATTTATTTTTTCATTTTTTAAAATTCTGTTTATTTTTGAGCGAGAGACAGAGTGTGAGAGGGGGAAGGGCAGAGAGAGAGGGGGGACACAGAATCCGAAGCAGGCCCCAGACTCTTGAGCTGTCAGCACAGAGCCCAACGTGGGGCTCGAACTCAGGAATCGTGAGATCATGACCTGAGCGGAAATCGGACACTTAACCGACTGAGCCAGCCAGGCGCCCCTGGTTTTTTGTTTTTGGTGGTAGACATCCTGATGGGTATGGGGTGGTCTCATCGTGCTGTTGATTTGTGTTTCCCTGATGATCGGTGATGTCCAGTGCTTTCTCCTGTGCTTATTGGCCACGTGTACACGCATGTTGAAAATGTTGGTCAGCACTGTTTGGGTGTCACCCTAGAAGGCTATTTTCAGAGCACTCCTCAGCATCGGTTCGTTTACCCAGATTACTGGGCACGTGTGACCCCGCGCTCTCCTGACGGTGATCAGTAGAAGGAAGACAGGCGCCCGCAGAGCATCATTTCTGTTCTGCGCATAGGACTTGCCGGTGACTGGGAGAAGTGGGAAGAGCTTCAGTTACAGTCAGGATGTCGTGTTGCTGCTGCTGATGGACGGCGTCCTGTTCCACCTGCAGAGTGTCACGGCCTATGCCCTCATGGGCAAAATCTCCCCCGTCACTTTCAGGTAAGCACGGTGACTTCCCAGGAGACCAGGTGTGTCCAGGTCACTTACAGAGGAGAAGAATTTAAATCCAGGTGTTTCTACGGAAGGTATTTATGATTGTAAACTGCTAGTGTGAGGACTGTGGCCACATGGCGTGATTCCCAGGCTGTTTTGTCTTGGTGCTACTTGAAACACAGCAAAGTTCACGAAATCCCCACCAGGAATCGACACGTTAGCACAGGAAGTGTTTGCAGTGGTTCAAGTATTTTTCCGTGGGGAACAGCATGTCCGTGGACTCGCCTGTGAAGCTGGAACGTTCGCTTCTGGGCTGTCCGGTGGGGGAGCCGTGTGCCTCAGTGGTTCACCTGAAGTGTGGTGAGTGCAACAAGAGACGGGATTCTTCATTTTATCTCATTTTAAGCGATTTAAAATTGTTTCAATGTTGATTCATATTTTGAGGGAGAGAGACAGTACACGAGTGGGGAGGGGCAGAGAGAGACAGAGATGGAATCCAAAGCAGGCTCCAGGCACCGAGCTGTCAGCACAGAACCCGACCTGGGGCTTGAACCCACGAACTGTGAGATTGTGACCTGAGCCGAAGTCGGATGCTTAACCGACTGAGCCCCCCCAGGTGCCCCTTAAACGAGTTAAATTTGAGGAGCCACACATGGCCGTTGGCTCCCATGTTGGAGGCACACCTCCGGAAACTGAGAGGTGAGCCAGAGGCCTCACCGCCTTCTCTTCATTTTTGTAACTGGAAAAGTTCAATGAAAGCGCCATTTCCAGACTGGACGTTTTCAATAACAAGCAGAAAAGCGTGAGCTAACGCCTCCGGCGGCCTAGAAGTCTATTCTTTGCCCACACCGTGTCGTGTAAGTTAGCGGGCCTTACTTTCTCTAATTTCTGAACTGGCCGAGAAGTGGCCTGATGGAACCACGCTGCGTGGAAGGCTTGTCGAGCCGTGCCAGCCGTGTTTCTGTCTCCCCACGGCCTCTCTGGCTGGCTCTCGCTCCTCCTGCCCACGTCGGTCTGGCCCAGGTCAGCACAGCAGCCGTGCCCCGCACTGGTCACATTCTGCAGCTCGGAGGTCCAAGGGCAGCACCGCCACACGCGGGCACAGGTGGCACCAGCACGGTGCCCTGGCCTGCGACCCGTGCAGCCCTCACGTTTCCTGGGTCTTGAATGGGGAGGGTCTGCAAGAATGTTGACAATGGCCGTGATTTTTAAGTTCTTCTGAAGCGCATGGTGGTCA
Source organism: Panthera leo (assembly GCF_018350215.1). NCBI lineage: Eukaryota > Metazoa > Chordata > Mammalia > Carnivora > Felidae > Panthera > Panthera leo. The sequence continues at coordinate 640,647 of NC_056686.1, read as the reverse complement.
CTGTCTCTGTCACGTGCCCTGGTTTCTGTTTGGAGCCGGGAATTATTTCCGGATATTCCTGAAACCTTGTTTTTCAGTGATCCTTAGTGATGGTTCACAAAAGGCAAAAAGCAGAAAACCAATTCTTTAAAAAAATTTTGTTATGTTTATTCATTCTTGAAAGACAGAGAGAGACAGAGCACAAGCAGGGGTGGGGCGGAGAGAGAGGGGGACACAGTATCTGAAGCAGGCTCCAGGCTCTGAGCTGTCAGCACAGAGCCCGACGCGGGGCTCGAACTCACAAACGGTGAGATCATGACCTGAGCCGAAGCCGGGCACTCAACCGACTGAGCCACCCAGGCGCCCCTAATTCTTTTTTAAAGCAAATAGGTTTTTTTGTGTTTTATTCATATCATAAGAGCAATAGTTACTCATTATAGGAAATTTGGAAAAGGCAGGACAGTTCCAGAAATAAAGCAGAAGTCACCATCACCCCAAAACACCAGCACTATTAACTTTCCAGTGTGTTTTGTAACTTCATTTCTACGGGCTCCAAGCCTCGAACGCAGTGCTGTCCTTACCATAGGTGTGCACAAAGTGCTCTTGTTCTTTAGACGGCAAGCTGAACTATTTAGGAGTAAAATGTCATCACGTCTGTAATTTGCTTAAAAATAATTCACTCCAAGAAAAAGGATGAAGCAAATAGAGCGAAATGTTAATTAAGTCTAGAAGATGGGAATAATGGCTGTTCATTATAACATGTCCCTGCTTTTCTGTTTGACATTTTTGCTAATGACCAGAAAGCAGGAGGGAGCCAGCGAGGGAGCCCCGGGTCTGTGCCGGCTGGGCAGCGGGCCGAGCCCGGGCCGTAACCCCCTGTCGTTGCAGTGTCGCCAGCACCGTGAAGCACGCCTTATCCATCTGGCTCAGTATTATAGTGTTTGGCAACAGAGTCACCAGCCTGTCAGCCATCGGCACCGTCCTAGTGACGGCTGGCGTCCTGCTCTACAACAAAGCCAAGCAGCGCCAGCGGGAGGCCATGCAGAGCCTGGCTGTGGCCGCCAGCCCAACGCCAGAGGACGAAGCGGAGCCACTGACCCCCAAGGACCCCAGACCACACCACTGAGCTCTGGAAGCTGCGGCGGGTGGCCAGGGCCCCCAAGCCGCTGCCCACTGCTGCTGTCCCCCTCACCGATGCAGACACCCGGCCTCCTTGGGTCAGTGGGGTGCAGGAGGCCACGGGACGGGCCGCCTTCGCTGCTCCCATTTCAGGTTTTCAGTGAAAACCAACGGGAGCTTGAACGGGGATCCCAGATGTCCGCTTCCTGGGGTGGAGACCGGAGCCAGCTGCTGCTGAGCCACGGCCAGACAATGTGAAATCTGCCTCCTGCTGACCCTGTGCTGAGCACGCGCGAGGGGGCGGGACTTCCAGACGGCCTCTGCACCCCCATCACCAGCTTGCAGGTCTGGTTGCAGTTAGGCCACGCCCTCATTCTCTGTGTGTGACAGCTACTGGGGACCCCTGTGAAGTGACAGCTGGATCCGGGTGCCAGCGCGCGCTGCTCCCCGCTGCTCGGTGCCAGCACAGAGAGCTCGGCTCCCCCTGCTTGCCGTCAAAGGCCCGTGAAGGCACACTCTGCTCCTGGGCCATCTGGGGAGTCTGTCATGCTGAGAGAGGGCCAAGGCGCCCACGGCCTGGGCCGGAGGCCACAGCAGCTGAGTGCACGGGGCTAGTAGAGTGGGAAGGGATCAGACGGGCACAGAAATGAGGGTCCCTGCTCCTGTGGGCAGGATGTTGGGCCCTTGCCTTCCTGCCCCAGAGCTGCCAGCATCCAGCACCACTTAGGGAAAGGTGCCCCGCCCCTTTCAGGGTCTCCACCGCACTAGGCCCTCCACCTCCCGAGAGTCCCAACCCTCACCTGTGGCTGGCGCTTCAGTCAGGGACCCCCGATGTGGTGATGGCTGGTCACAGAGGTAGGGGACAGACATCTGTAGTGTTTAACTCAGGATGGGGACATACTGACCTTCCCTTTTGTTTTCTGGGCCTTTGTGTGTAACAGAGGCAGTTCGGAAGGGTTCCCTGCAGGTGCCCCTGCCATCACTCACCTGGTCGGGAGCCACGCCATATTTTGTCTCAAGCACAAGGGTGTTAAGGTTTTCTCTCATGAATGAATGAGCAGGTGGAGTGCTGGGAAGATCTTTTGGAGTGTTTACGGCTTTTGTCACACTGCATTTAAAATGACTGCGAAGGTGTTAAAGAAGAAAACCCAGGCACGGGTGGCTTCTGGAAAGCACCCTGTATGGCAAGTAACCCATACTGAACCCACAGCCTGGCTCAGCCTGGCTCTCCCCTCCCAGAGCGATGGACCCACCACGCTGGGTATCTGAGCCCTGTGTCGGGTTGAGGCTCCTGACCTCTTCACCCTATTCCTCATCCCACATCCTGGTGGGGTTTCTGATCGGGGCACGTCCGCTGCCAGCCAGGCTTTAATACCTCTCCGTGGCACCAGGTTCAAGCTCTGGGGTGTGGCATGTGCAGCCCGACACAGAGGATGAGGTTGGCCACACGGCTGAGGCCTGCCTGCTGCAGCTGAGTGAACCAGCTGACAGGAGCGCTTCAGGCACTGGTGGTTCCCTCATCTGATTTCCCCTCCCTGTCGTTCAGGTCCTTGGTTCCCATTACCTTTTCACTGGTTTTCCAGTTGACTGGTCACCTGGAAAATATATTCAAAAAGGCCCTCCTGGAGATCAAATCTCTTGGAAACAAAGAGCAATAATAAGTCTCATTAAGTTCTGCCTACTTGAAAAAGTTTGCCATGATGATGGGTTAAACTGAGGCCTTTAAAACTGTAACCTTTTTATGAAGCTGACTTCCTACGTCCAGAGCACAGGCAGGGGTGTGCTCGCCCGCACGCTACGCTCACCTCCACTGTGAAGACGTTTCTCCTGAGACTTTCCCCAGGTTTCTATCCCTTCCTCTCTCCTTCCTCCACAAAAAACACCGAAGAGTACTTGCTGGAGGCAGCTTGGGCAGCGGGATGTGCTGGGTCTGTGAGGCCCAGTGGGAAAGGACGGCTTCCAGAGGGCCCTGCCTCTGCCCTTAACGATGTGGCTGCTGTGGCCGGCTGTGGCCAGCTGCTGACAAGATGTGAGCAGAGGAGGAGACACGCCTACGGTCATCCTGTTGCAAGATTGTCACGTTGGCCTTCTCACAGACGCCCTCATCCGAGTAACCAGGTAGGCGGCACCTGCTTCTGAGCCTCGTCAGGGACCCGGGTCCGAGTCTCCTCTGGAACCAGCGCCCTGCACACCACATGTGCCCCGCCTCCTGTCACAAGTGGTTTTCTGCCGGTTTTGATTTTCCATATTCTTGGACCAGAAACAAAATGAAGATTTCTCCAAATTATTAGTAAATGAGGTAATTTCCAACAAAGCTGCTTTTGAAACATTTCCTAAGAACCCAAGCTGTGGCCAGCACTGCCCGTGCCTGGGGCTTACATTCCTTCTTTGTATGGTCTCCACCCTGAAGCCGTCCATGTCCTGCATGTCCGGGACAACCCTGCCAGGAGACAAAACATGGCCTGTCGTGGCCGTTTGTTTAATGAATGTACAGACATACGTTTTTTATTAACTTTGTGTAGTAGTGTTTATAGTATGTTTATAATACATTGCAAACATGCTTGTGTCATTGTCGTCACTTACACGGGTCATTTCCTATGTCCGTGGTCATTGTCTGTGCCTTTGTAAAGAAACACTTCAAACAGGTGTCAGGTCGGGTTGGGTCGGTACCTTACCTACGTTGATACTTCTAAATATACATGTATCTGACTTTCAAGGAAACTTCCACTACGAGTGGCATAAAAACCTTGGGTTGTTTTTGTTGTTGTTTTTTTTTCCGACAGTCACAGTTGCATGTCATCATTAAAATAATCTGCCCTGGAAAGCTGAGAATATTCTTGCACAATCCAAAAATGTGTCTTTAATTTGAGAAAAATAGGCATGGTGAATCCAAAGCGGTAAAATGCTGCACAAAGAGTATCGAACGAAGTTGTGCTCGTAGCCCATGCTGGAGATTCTTTTCCCAAAACCAGTGGGTTTTTGCTTGTGAACGGTCACTTGGACAGACCAGTAGGTTTGACAGACGCATATCATGGCTTTTTACATCTGTCTGAGTGTCGTGCTTTCCTAAGGCCTGGAGCATTTTCCGTTTCCCTGGGTTGGAAAAATTAATCAAGGACGCTACTGCAGATAGAATTCTTTTGCCTTTGACCGTCATACTAAGGGCTTTATTCTTTCATAAAATCCGTACATGCTCTGGCTGAGGCGTCTTCATTTCCTTAGTTTACAACTAAAACTGTCCCAGCCCCCCTGGTGAATCTGCCTGTTTCCCTGTGTCCTGGCTCGTGAGCCAAGAGCAGAGGTGAGGTTGTGCTGACCACCCTCCGGCTCAGGTGGAAAACCTTTGATTTTGCTGTCCTTGAAGAGTTTCTTCCAGTTTTCCTGAGGGTTCTGATTCTGAGTTTGATGGCCACTGGATCCATGCCCAGATTTCCAAACAGAGCTGGAAACTGTCCTAACTGGTAGAATCTTTCGTTGTGTTTTTTGTTTTGTTTTCATTTGAGTAAAACCTGCATTCACCTGATTGGCCATTTCTAGTCTTTGCAGATGTGTGAGTGGAGTCTGAACCTGCCCAGGGGGTGTTGTGGGACCCACGAGGAGGGCCACAGTCACGGTGACTTTCCCACACTGAAAAACTTGAAAATCCTATCAGTAATTGTCTACATCAGAACCAAGTGAGATCTGCTTCATACCAAACAAAACTGTGGACAACTGAAAGCGCATTGTACAAGATGTGTATCGTGTTCTTGTATTTCACCTAATTCAGTATTCGAGTGACTACATCAGTACTTTCTAGAAAGTGGTTCTATTAAATAATTTAGTGAGTCACTGTTAAATCTACTGTGGTAATAAACTGATGCCTCTTGGCTCTTTTTGTCTAAATTAAGCCACTTGGTAGCAACTACCTAGGACTCTGGTTCTCTCAAAATACAATAAATGTTAACAGTGCCTGCCGTTGCTGTCTTCACTGTAACCCTCCCGGGTTTGTGCTACTGAAATGGTCACGGGGCTGGGGGGGGGGGGGGGGGGAGGGTCGTTCTTGTCGCCTTCATGCTGAAAACTCCCTTCGTGAAGAGAGAAGAATGGTTCTCCTGTCCCCAAGGGCTCAGGAAGCAAAATAAGTCTGGGTACAGAAAGTAAACACCGTCCTGGGGAGGAAAAGAAAGCTCAATTCCACTCGCCCTTTTTGTGCCCAAATTTGTCCCATTCCGCACTTCCCACTTCAAACCCGGCTAACGAGGACGCATGTCGGTCTCCCGCTCTCTTCCCTGGGCTGCGGCTCGTGGGTCACCACATTCCCACGGCCCTTTCAAACCGCGGAAGGGGGCGGGGCGGGAGGGACCCCGGGAGGCGCGCCTTCGCGCCACACGCCCTTCTAGAATTCCGGGCGAACCTCCGTCGCCTCCGGGGCACCACCGGCGGCCTCCGCGCCCCGCGCTCGGAGGGACCCGCAGCGGCGGCGCCCGGGTCGGAAGTGACGTGAGCGCGCCCGGGCCCCTCCCTGCTCGGGCGGAGTCGCCGGCGGGCGCCGCCGACCTGCGTCATCAGCCCGCGCCGACGCAGGAAGTGCCGACGCTGCTGGCGCGCGCCGGGCGCTGTTTCTCCTCGGGCTCCGGGACCGGCGGCGGCGGCGGCGGCGGCGGAGGCGCAGGGGTGAGTGGCGGAGGGCGGGGCCGGGCCGGGCCGGGCGGCGAGCGCTCGGATCCGGGCGGACCCTGGGCGTCGCTTCCCGCCTCCTCGTTCCGCCTCGCCCCGCGCGGAGCCGGGGGTTGAGGCGGCGTCGGGCGCAGACGCCGGGAGCCCGCCCCTGCGGGCCCGAACCCCGACTCGTAGCGGCCGCGCCCGGGGGGTTGAGGGGCCGGGCGGCCCGGCCGCGTCGTATCCGGTGACCGCGACCCCCGGGCGTGGGGTCTCCGGGACTGAGCCGCGAGCTTTCCACGGATGAGCTCCCTCCCCACCGGTGTTGTTCTGCGGGGGGGTGTTCTCGTCTGTGACCGAAGGGTAAACTGAGGCGAAGGACCTTGCCCGGGAATGACGGCAAAGAGATTTGAATCCAGGCGGTCGCTCTTCGGAGCCCGGCCCGCCCCGTCCGCGAAGACGCGAGTCGCAGCGCCCCAAAGCCCACTTGCCGTGTGTCCTGCCCTGGCTCGAGCTCTTTCTCTTTGCAGCGGTTCGACTCAAATGGGTGATGAAAAGGACTCTTGGAAGGTGAAAACTTTAGATGAAATTCTTCAGGAAAAGAAACGACGGAAGGAACAAGAGGAGAAAGCAGAGATAAAACGCTTAAAAAACGTAAGCCATGTTTTTTAAGTAAGTGGTTTTCTTAAAGGAGATTTAATTTCTTTGCCCTCGTTTTTCCATTAGAACAACGCTTCTTCGGTGAAGTTCTTTTGTACTTCCAAATGTCGCAGGTGAGCGCAAAATCTCTTCTAAAAATTAACAAAAACGTTCAAATACTCGGTTTTCGTTGAAGACAGATCGATAACATACTAAAGCTGTGTGTAGATGGCGGGATCCACGTGGAGATAAAGTACTTTGAACCTGAATCCATTAGTGCAGGGGGACTAATTTTTCTCATGTCACCGCTTCTGTGTCCGTGGCACCATTTCCAAGTATGTCTAGTGCAGTAGGAAGTCGCCCTGGGATTAATACTCGTGTTCGGCGGGGTCTTTGGTTTGCACAGTAACGTAATCAGAGAAACGTTTGGTACCTTGGCGAGAGCGTCGGCAGAAGTGCTCGTTTCCGCTCTTACTAGCAGCTGACCTTTGTTAGCTATTGCCGAGTCCCGGACGAGGTGTCCCAGGGTATTTGGCGTATAAAACACGGCGTAAGGCTCAAGTTTGGCTTATGTAAACAACTAACATACTTGGCATAGAGTCTAATGTTCCTTGTCGAATATGCTGATTTCAAGTTTTTTCACCTGAGGCCCTGGGTTCTAGCGAGTTGTGATTTTAACGTCATACGATTTGGGTGGAAGGTTCTTGTATCTCGTAACACTGATCCATTCAAAGCGTATGTGAGACTTTGGACATTGGCAAGGTTTGAGATCGTTAACAAGACTTTTCTCTGTGAGGCAATGACTTTCTCCTTGCTTCTCAGTCTGATGACCGGGATTCCAAGCGGGATTCCCTTGAGGAGGGGGAGCTGAGGGACCACCGCATGGAGATAACGATCAGGAACTCGCCATACAGAAGAGAGGACTCCATGGAAGACAGGTGGGGACAAGGTGCACGAGGACGAAGGGCATCCAGCGGCACGTGCGCTTCCCCGCGGAGACAGGCGGGGTCCCGCAGCGCAGCTGTGGTCCTGGCCGAGCCTCCTCGGGGCTCCTCTGAAAACGTTTGAAGCGGTGACTGGGTTTACCTCACAGTTGAGATGGACTTTGTGTGGTACCAGTTGGCACCTGAGTCCTCTTGCGAGAAGATTGAATGGGTGCATATTCCCTTCTTGGCGATTATCCTTCAACCCAGTGAATTCGCATTCACAAATTGCACTTAAATGATTGTGTGTGTGTGCTTTTAGTGACTGGTAAAATTACCGTGTCAGATCTTGCACGGATGAGCCACACTAGGGTGCTGAAGTGTGCTCGAGCAAGGCCCGTAAGCAGCGGTGGTCCTAGCGAGGCCCGTATACGCTAACACCCCTTCCTGCACCACGGTATCCCCTCACTTGCTTCCTTCTCGTATCCGTCATCATCACCAAATTATCCGTCATCAAATCATTAAAGCCAGCCTAACCAGAAATTAAGGTGCAAGGACACATAGATTGGGAATTCTCACAACTTTTTGGTCATATAGTCAGTGAAAAGTGTTGTTGAGTGACCTTTTGAGGTCATCAAGTTCTGTTAAAATTGTGATACTTTTTTTAACGGCTTTATTGATGTATAAACGATAAGCTGCATATGTATATAAAGTGTGCAGTCTGACATGTTTGTACACGCTTGTGAAACTATCACCATGGTCATGGTGATGAACGTGTGCATCGTGCCCTGAAGTTTCTTCAGAGAGGCATTTTCATTCCATATACGCATTGATTTTTCGCTTACCCTTTTCATCTGTGTCTGTATTTATAAGCAGTTTTGGCTTTGATTTCATAGTTAAGGTTTAAAATGATTCTAGGTTCAACTTTGTTTGTATTCTGAACGCTGCGTTTTTCCGGGCTGAAGAAGCTCCACGGCACCCTCATGGTTCTTCCATTACCTGACGTGATGCTTTGTGTCTTATTTCAGAGGAGAGGAAGATGATTCTTTGGCTATCAAACCACCCCAGCAAATGTCTCGGAAAGAAAAGGCTCATCACAGGAAAGATGAAAAGAGGAAAGAGAAACGTAGGCATCGTAGCCATTCAGCAGAAGGGGGTACTGAAGCATTTATTGGTTTTTTTCTTTGTATCATGCTCAAGTATGGTCTGTTTCCTGTGTCATACTCTACCGTCTCCTCCAGAGCGCAATTGAAAGAGAAGAGAAAGTAAAATCTTAGCCAAAAGCATACGTTTTTCTAGATCATTCTGAGTAGTTAATTCATTTTCTTCCTGGTATCTTTTTCTCCCTCGTTACATTGTTTTGGGTTAGTTTGTTTAAATGTAATATTGTCTTTTTTTTTTTTTTAATGTTTTTTGAATATTTTTTTAACGTTTATTTATTTGAGAGAGAGAGAGAGAGAGAGAGAGAGAGACAGAGCACAAGGAGGGGAGGGGCAGAGAGAGAGGGAGACACAGAAACCAAAGCAGGCTCCAGGCTGTGAGCTGTCAGTACAGAGCCTGATGTGGGGCTCAAACTCACGAACTGTGACATCATGACCTGAGCTGAAGTCAGACACTTAACCGACTGAGCCACCCAGGCGCCCCATTAATGTTTGTTTTTTGAAGGAGAGATCGAGCATCAGCGGGGGAGGGGCAGAGAGAGGGAGACACAGAATCCAAATCCTGAGCTGTCAGCATAAAGCCTGTCGCGGGGCTTGAACTCAGAAATCGTGAGATCATGACCTGAGCAGAAGTCAGATGCTTAACTGACTGAGCCCCCCATAAACGTAATATTGTCTAAACTCAACAAATGTAGGGTACTTATATGCAGTTTTTTTTTAAGTTTCCTTACTTTGAAAGAGCACACTTGCAAGCATGAGATGGGCAGAGAGAGAGGGAGAGAGCATCTCAAGCAGGCTCCATGCTGTCAGTGCGGAGCCTGACACAGGGCTCTGTCTCACAAACTGGGAGGTTGTGACCTGAGCCGAAATCATGAGTCGGATGCTTAACCAACTGAGCCACCCAGGCATTCCTTCCTTACATTTTGAACAATAGGTGTTTTTCTAGCTGACATGGTTGCAAGAGTATAGTAGGCAACATAAAACACACAGTGTGTGTTAATTGGCTACGTTAACAGTAAGCTCTTAGTAAAATGTTTAGAGAATCAGAAGTTATACATGGATTTCTGACTGCGCTGGGGGTCAATTATTCAATATTGTGTTTTTAAGGATCAATTATAGTCTAATCATAGCTTAATACAGAAAGAAGATGAAAGTTACATTTTTTTTTTAAACGTTTATTCATTTTTGAGAGAGACAGAGCGTGAGCGGGGGAGGGGGAGAGAGAGAGGGAGACACAGAATCCGAAACAGGCTCCAGGCTCTGAGCTGTCAGCACAGAGCCTGATGCGGGGCTCAAACTCACAAACCGCGAGATGATGGCCTGAGCCGAAGTCGAACGCTTAACCAACTGAGCCACCCAGGCGTCCCAAAAGTTACAGTTCTATTCAGTGATAATCACGTTATTTTTTCTCTCACTTTGAGGCTTACTTCCATAGGATTTTCTTTTGTTTTTTTAACATAAAGTGATTGTTTCTCCGAAGTCATTAATTAAATGTTTTCTTCTTCACTGAGTATTTTCTTTGAAAAAAAGTTTTTAATTTTTTTTTTAATGTTTATATTTTAGAGAGACAGGGTGTGAGCGGGGGAGGGGCAGAGAGAGAGGTAGACCCAGAATCTGAAGCAGGCTCCAGGCTCTGAGCTGTCAGCACACAGCCCGACACGGGGCTCGAACTCACAAACTGTTGAGATCATGACCTGAGCCGAAGTCAGGCGCTTAACCGACTGAGCTACCCAGGCCCCCCCTGAAATTTTTTTTTAATCTTTTAACTTACTTTTTGAGAGCGAGCACGCACAAGCGGGGGCGGGGCAGAAAGAGGGGGCAGAGCATCTAAAGCAGGCTCTGCGCTGACAGCAGAGAACCCCAACGTGGGGTTCAGATTCATGAACCGTGAGATCATTCCCTTGTCAGACACTTAACTGACTGAGCCACCCAGGCGCCCCTTCAATATTTTTAAATTAAGTTTTGGGTGTTGGGCCCCTTTGCGTGACATTCTCTCTCCTCTTAGGGAAGCATGCTAGGGCAAAGGAAAAAGAGAGAGAACACGAGCGCCGGAAGCGACACCGGGAGGAGCAAGACAAGGCTCGCAGAGAGTGGGAGAGGCAGAAGAGAAGGGAGATGGCCCGGGAGCATTCCAGGAGGGAGAGGTGAGTGAGTGCAGTCTGCGAAGGAGCCTGAAACTGAGCATTGCTGGTAGCCAACACCCCATCAGAGCGGCGATGGAGACCGCCATTTTGGTGCACACACGAGAACCCGGCAGTATAACAGAGATGTGGGGCAGAAGTGGTTTGTGAGTCCACGGTCCTGGCACGGTAAACATGGGGTGGTGCTGACTGAAGAGATTAAGTCTTTACTGCATCTTGAAGACAGACATGGGTGTGAGTCTTCCTCAGAGAAGATCGTGAAGGGAGTGGAAATCCGTGTGTCGGTTTCCTCCAGGCGAAGGCTGGTGGGGGAGGTACTCGGGAGCCAGGCCATTCCAGCAGTTGCTTGAGACCCTGTGTAAGAGTGTGATTTGGGCCAGTTGGAAGGGGCATTTCTGGTGAGAGCTGGAAGCCTGACAAAGGAATTCAGACACAAGGAGTGCAGTTTGGGGCCAAAAACACAGCAGTGGAGAGGGAAAGGGTGGTGGTCGCGCAGGGAGAGACGATCTTCATCTGTCAGCTGACGCCGGGGACGGGGGAGGAGGGCGCTCTCAGATTCAGCCCAGGGCGCGTGTAGAAATTCCCACATAGCGCCCAAGAGAAATGTGTTCTAGGACGGTTCATTGGTCACTGGGCAAGTATTTTTTGAGTGCCTGCTCTGTACCGAGGTCTCTTCCAGGTGGTCTAAGCGAGGAAGACTAAGGAAATCTATTGCTTAGGGTTCTCTAGGTCACAGCAGAAATAGACTGTGGTTCTTTCAGACAAAATGGAAATCCCAAAGGCCTTGTAATAGCTTTGGAGCTGAGGCACCAGACTCTTCGACATTAGTCTCCAAGTACATCTCTGTGGGCTCAGATTCCCAGGAGAAGACATCTGTGTAGCTCCAGATCTGTTCATCCGGGCTAGTTGTGACCACTGGGGCCATCTCTGTGTATTGAGGTGTTTCCAGAGAAAGCTTGGTACCGGCCTGCTACACGGAACGGAGAAGTAGGAGGGGTAGATGGTGCCTGCGTTCCCAGCAGGCCGAATGACACGGGCACCGAAGAAAGTGTGACGAGAGCCTTTGTTCTCGTGAGGAGGAGGTATGGGGGGGAGCTGATTCCTAAGGTAAAAGGTCACGGGGTGAGCAGAGCTGTGTGTCCAGGTTCGCTGCTAGCACGTGAAACCCCCGTGTTTGCCGAGCCCAGTGCTGACCGTTTAGGATGGGCTGACGGCACAGCTGTGCGGACACAGTGTTGATCCCAAGGAAGCCAAGCTTGAAAACCAAAAGAAACGAAGGGAAAAAACCAGCAGTGGCCGCACTCTTTTTGGCAGACAGAGTTGACAGAGTTAGCAGAGCAGGTTACCAAACAAACAGCAACAGGTGAGAGGAAACATGAGAATCCTCAATTGCTACCGTATGTTATTTGAAATGTCCAATTCTCAACAGGACGTCTTGAGATGTAAAAGAAATAGGAAAGTATGACTTCCTGTTAAGGAAGACAAGCATCAGTAGAAACCAAGTGTTCCAGATTATCAAGGAACTTGAAACAAAGCAATAGAAATTATGCTTTCTTCAGAACAGACAGTCAAAGGAAGAGAACTAGAGCCTCCGAGATCTGTGGCACAGCGCCTGTTTCACCAACACCATGTAACTCGCAATACCAGGCGAGAAGAGTGATGCGGCACAAAGATGTCTTTTTAAATAATGGCTGAAATCTTCCCCAGTCTGATGGAAAACAGTTATCTGCGTATCCAAGAAGTTCAGTGTACCCCGAGCAGGGTAAATACAAAGGCACATCATAGTCAAACTGGTGAAAGCCAAAGAATAGATTTTGAAGGCAGCAAGAGAAAAAAAATCTACATAGAAGGTATGACTGGTGGCTGACTTCTCATTAGAAACAATGGAGGCCAGGCGCGCCTGGGTGGCTCAGTCGGTTAAGCGTTCGACTTCAACTCAGGTCATGATCTCATGGCCTGTGGGTTTGAGCCCTGCGTTGTTGGGCTCAGTACTGACAGCGTGGAGCCTGGAGCCTGCTTTGGATTCTGTGTCTCCCTCTCTCTCTGCCTCTCCCTTGCTTGTTCGTTCTCTCTCTCTTTCTCTCTTTCTCAAAAATAAACATTAAAACAAAAATTAAAAAAAAAAAAAGAAAAACAGCGGAGGTCAGAAGGCAGTGGAATGGCGTAGTCACACTGCTGAAAGAAAACCTGTCAACCGGGAAATCTGTGCAGCAAAACTGTTGTTCAAAAGTGAGGAGACATAACAAACTGGTGGAATTCATTGTTAGTAATACCTGCCTTAAATACTCAAGGGCAGACGCCTGGGTGGCTCAGTCGGTTAAGCATCCAGCTTTGGCTCAGGTCATGATCTCACGGTCCGTGAGTTCGAGCCCTACATCGGGCTCTGTGCTGAGAGCTCAGAGCCTGGAGCCTGCTTCACATTCTGTGTCTCCCTCTTTTTCTGCCTTACACCGCTCACTGTCTGTCTCTCTCTCAAAAATAAATTAATTAATTAAAAAACACTCAAGATCTTCAGGTTGAATGGAAATGACACCAGAAGGTATAGAATTCACAGGAAGAAAAGACAAGCTTTAGAAATGGTAAAAGTGTAGGTTAACGTAAGATAACTTATGTATGTTTCATTTCATGTCTTCTCAGCTTCTATGAGACACGATTGCATAAAACAGTAGTTATTAAGATACCGTGTTGTTGTGTGATACATAGCATGTGTAGAGTGCACAGGGTTGAGAAGGGAGGGCTGTGGCTGTGGCAGAGCAGACCTATGTCCAGTGGAATGAAGTTAGTGTAATTTGATAAGATGCATGCTGCCATCACTGAAACAACCTCTAAAAAATAACTTTAACAAAATAGTGCAAGCAAGAATTAAAATTATATACTACAAATATTTATTTATACTAAACACAGAGGGGCGTCTGGACAGCTCAGTCAGTTAAGCATCAGACTCTTGCTTTCAGCTCAGGTGGTGATCTCATGGTTCATGGGATTCTCTCTCCCTCACCCCCCCTCTCTCACTCTCTGCCCCTCCCCCGCACTCTTCCCCTCTATCCCTCTCCCTCCCCCCCATCTGTCTCAAACATTATATACATACACACACGGACAATCAAAAACTGAGAAACAGGACCCAAAAGGAAGACCTATAAAAGAAAAACCAAGAACAACAACGAAAGTAAATCCAGCCAAATCCATAATTACATGAAATGTGAAGTGGTTTCTGTACCCAAAAGAGAGGTTCTTTGATAGCAAAGCTTGATCTATTTTGTTGTCTGTAAGGAGAACACATTAGAGACCAGGACAAAAATAGGTCGAAAGTAAACGTATGGGGAGCTGCCGTGTGAAGCCTGGTCTGCATAGCTAGTGGTAAAGAGGGTGTGGGAGCAAGCCAAAACAGACTAGGAGCTCACGCTGTGCCACTGTGTGCCCACCCTTCGGCTCCTGACACCAAGGCTGAGCCCAGGGTGTTTTTCCCTTGCCTGTGCCACCTCCCAGTCCCTGGCCCAACGTGGTACTGACCGACCAAAGCCCAGTACTGACGAGACAGCTCAGTGCCTGGTGTCTGTGCCGCCTGCCAGAACACTGAGGCAGAGGTTCCCCAGGTACCTGAATGGAGTGGGGAGAAGAGCTAGCCAATGAGGTGGACTGTGCACCCTCATTAATGGCTCAGATTATACTGGAGAGGTTTCTACAAGAGCATGAGGAAATTCCACCCTCCAAGTCTGTTACAAATACTATGCTACAGGACCCTTCTCAGATTCCAGATGGAGTTCTAGGGCTGTCCGTGCACCGTGCAGTCAAATGCTCTACCCCTGAGCTATACCCCTGTGTCAGCACACTATAAACAACTGCTGTTACGGACCACTGGTTGACTGCATCAGACATGCCCTTGGTCATGAGCATGAAGTCCTACTGAGAGGCCTTCTAGAGAAAAACCTGTCCTTCCTAAATCAAGAGCAGCTCCGTGCAGAGGGTTATGACAAAACCCCAAACTTTACGAGTTCCAGTTGCTGTGGAAGGGTACATAGTTCACCGGATTGAGAGCGGGGCCTCATTTGGTGATGGATGTAGCCACCGTGCCCACCTACATGACTGACCAGGTCTGGACGTACTGGAATAGGTTTGGGTTGGGCTTCGTCATTTATTGGGACAGCTTTCCCCGGGAACTGGACTGTAACTGGGAAAGGGGCATCCTGCTCAAAGCCTGTTTTCCCGTGGACATTGTCGCCTTGTGTCATAGCATAGCTTGACCCTGATGATCCTGGAAGAGAAGCCGGGGGGACGAGGCTGAATCCAAAGCAGTTTTACTTTTCTGCAGTGTAAACTCCTGGCAGCACCCGCCCTGAACTTCAGCTTGAATTCGTGCTGCCCGTAGCCACGTCACTACCTCTTGAGACAAACATATCAAGAATTTCTAGTTTTCCTCATCCGTTGCTGATGTGAACAGCCAAGAACTGCACACATCACCACTTGTTATCATAAGCATTTCTCTGTCAGTTTACAGATAGTCATAATCTTCCTTCCTTCCAGATGGTTTCTGCTCATATACTGAACAAAAAGCAGGAATGTGGAGACTGAAAGGTGTGATTTTTCAATTCTCCCAGTTCCCGAACCACCCTCTCTATTTTTTTTCCTAAGTCTCCATTCATTCTCCCGCCTCCCCTGTTCTTCTCCTACCCTCACAGGTCCTCAGTGTTGAATTAGCATCCTGGAATAATCTAGCACAATCCTAGCAGAGTGGAAAACATGGCGGTTGAAACTCTTTTTGCTCTCACCTGCAAGGTTCCAGTAGACCTTGATGGTAACCTGGGCTTGTTTTGTCCAGTCTTTACGATTTTCTGATTTCTGTGGCATTAAGCCAAGCTGAGAAAATATACTCGATGAGAGGTTTTTCTTTTTACGGTATTTATTTGAACACCAAAGACTTTCCGTTGATTTCATATAAAAGTATCGGTTACATTATGTCTGGAAACCACACTCCTTTGGATTGGAGGCCAAGGAGAGACCATTGAAACATGGTGCCAGCCTGGGCAAAAGTTCATTTTTAATTTTATTTTTTAATGTTTATTCATTTTTGAGAGATAGAGACTGAGCGTGAGCAGGGAAGGGGCAGAGAGAGAAGGAGACCCGGGATCCGGAGCAGGCTCCAGGCTCTGAGCCGTCGGCACAGAGCCCAACGCGGGGCTCAAACTCACAAACCATGAGATCATGACCTGAGCTGAAGTCAGAGGTTTAGCCAAACTGAGCCCCCAGGTGCCCCAGACGTTCATTTTTAAATACAGCTACTTGTCAGTATGTACAGTAATCGGTATCTTTCTGAGTACAATTTTTTAAAAGCACATTCTATGCACTGGTCTATATGCGCATTTTATACCACATAATTATATAACACTCAAATAATTTAGTCCTTAGAAATGTTCAGCTTTGAATGAGTTAAGTGTACCAGAAATAAACATGGAGTGATTTCCAAATGAGCAAAATAAAAGGGATTTTGTATATGTTCGGAAAACAAAAAAGCATGAAATTAAACACATGGAAGAAGGTGCAGCACGTACACAGCAGCCACAGCGCGCGAGTGGCTCAGCGCCAGGCCGGACGTGAGGCCAGCACCGAGACCGGGCTTCACAACCACAGGAAGGGACATACGTCGGGAACACGTGACCGCGGTAACCGTGTATGAGTCTGACGGCAGAGTCCAGAAATCTGGG
The DNA here is from genome assembly GCF_018350215.1 of Panthera leo. NCBI lineage: Eukaryota > Metazoa > Chordata > Mammalia > Carnivora > Felidae > Panthera > Panthera leo. Next base: position 624,349 of record NC_056686.1, on the reverse strand, counting down.
CTGCAATAACCTGACAGTTGAAAGAAGAAATAGGCAGTTCCTCAATTATAGTTGGAAGTTTCGGTACCCCACTCTAGTTGTTAATAGAACGAGAGGAAACGAGGATATAAAAACTTTGGAAAATACCCTGCACCAGCTCAATCTGACTGAGCTTGCGTGCAGGACTCCACCCACAGCCACAGAAGACACGCTCACTTCGAGCATGTCGTATGTGGGCCATACGACAAGTGTCACACATAAGACAGTTGCAGTAGTACAAAGTACGCCGTCTTTCCACAAAAGAAAGTGGAAATCAACAGAAAGAAACCTGGGGAAATCCTCAAAATGTTGGGAAATCCAACCACCCGTTTCTGAGAAAAGTTTTCATACGGCAATAATCGCACCTCAGATGAACCTCGTTGGCTGGGATACTGCCACGCCGCAAAGCTCTTCCGTTTCTGATTAACCTGTGGCCCAAAGAAGAAATTCAAAGGAAAAGTAGAAAATATTTTGAATTGAGGGAAAAGAAAAGCAACGTGCCAAAAGGTAGGGGTGCACAAAAAGCTGGGCCCAGAATGAGCTGTTTTAAGCACTGATACCAGAAGAGGAAGTTGTCAAGTCAGCAACTTGAGCTGCTACCCCAAGAGCAGGAGAAAGAAGCAGAAGAGATGTCCCGAGAGTCCTGCTCTGACAGGAAGCAGATGGGGGACGATGGCCAGGAGCTGACCACGGATGGGCACGAGATGGGAATGTTTTAAAACGGGCTTATGGTGATGGTTGGACAATTTTGTAAATTTACAAAAAACTGAATTCACTGGTTGGATTTATTTTCTTTAAGTTTTTATTTATTTTGAGAGAGACAGAGGTATGAGCAGGGGAGGGGCAGAGAGAGGGAGAGAGAATCCCAAGCAGGCGCTGCGCCGTCGGGGTTCACACTCACAAATCCCGAGACCACGCTCTGAGCTGAAAGAGTCAGATGCTTAACTGACCGAGCCACCCAGGTGCCCCTCGGTGGTTGGGTTTTATGTGTTCACTTACAGCTTTTATCTTGTGACAGTTTGGACTTCTGGCATTTACAGAATAGTTGCTAGAATCCACGCCTTCCACAGCGGTGACCTCTGATGGGCCCCAAAGCTGGCACGGTACCAGCGACCATACCACAGGCCCTGTTCCACTGTCACCCGTGTCCGTGCTCTTTTCTGGTTTGGTTTTGGTTTTTTTGGTCATAGCTCTTCTGATTAGATTTGGACTTAATTCTGATTCTGTCGGGATTTGAAAACTAACCGCTGCTCATCAGTTTTTACCATCTGGCCACTTTGTGCTGCATCAGCCATGCACACCGTGGTCGCTAATAGTTCCTGCACTTCAGGTGAGTCTTGTCCCCTCCATGAAGCAACTTTCCCCGCTGCCCCTCGTGTACCACACTCGTACCCGCTTAGCTCCCCACCGGGCCCGGCTGGGCATCCGTCTACCATAGGATCTAGTGAGGAGGGTGGGACAGGGCCTCAGGCCCAAGTCTAGGTCCTTCTCTCCACCTTCCCCAGGTGGGCCCTTCCACCCCTCAGTGCCCCTGAAAACTTAGTGATAAAGGTGGATTTAAATTGTACCGCCATCCACATTCGGTAGGACTGCGAAACAGAAGCCTTCTGGAACCAATGGGCTCATCCCTCATTGGCAATATCTGATCGTGCCAGTACTCTGCTACGTTCTGTTGCGGCTGTTGGGCTCTGTGTGCGCATATGTTCTACTTTTAAAAAGCCCATTATGGGGCGCCTGGGTGGCTCAGTCGGTTAAGCGTCCGACTTCGGCTGGGGTCATGATCTCGTGGTCCGTGAGTTCGAGCCCCGCGTCGGGCTCTGTGCTGACCGCTCAGAGCCTGGAGCCTGCTTCCGATTCTGTGTCTCCCTCTCTCTGACCCTCCCCCGTTCATGCTCTGTCTCTCTCTGTCTCAAAAATAAAATAAACGTTAAAAAAAAATTTAAAAAAATAAATAAAAAGCCCATTATGGTTTGAACAATCTAAGTGGGCAGTTTCTAAATTTGAGCAAAAAACACTTGGGGTAGAAAAGAAAACTTCGTGTTTGCAGAGAGAGAGTTGGCCTGTGCTTGTTGCAGGGACCGCCTTGAGCAGCTGGAGAGGAAGCGGGAGCGAGAACGAAAGATGCGTGAACAGCAAAAGGAACAGCGGGAACAGAAGGAGCGGGAGCGGCGCGCCGAGGAGCGGCGCAAGGAGCGCGAGGCCCGAAGGGAAGGTGCGCGTGGGCGCACCCTGTGGTTGGGGTGTTGTTCCCATGGGTGAGCCCAGAGCTGCACAAATGGCACTGAGGGGTGAGGTGCTCTGGACCATGGCTGAGTGAAGGGGGAACAGGCCGTGGGGCTCGGGAGTTGAGCCTGACCGCATAGCTCCTTGCCAAAGAAGGCAGTGGTCGCTTCAGGCCTGAGGTGAGGGTGTGCGGCCGGGGCGCACCCGGGCCTGGTGCTGGACAGCCGTCAGGGCAACACACGGCTGCCGCCCGCTGCTGTTTAGGCACAGGCTTGGAGAGGTGGGTCGTGGCCCCTTCTTTTCCGGCAGTAGAGAGTCTGGAAGGCCTACGTGGGTCCTCCGGGACGTCTCTCGGCTTCCACGCCTCTGTGGCCACAGAGCTGTCAGCAGGTGTGGTGGGTTGTCATCGGCAGGGGTGCGGGTGAGGACCACCTCTGAGCGAGGTGGGGCCCTGCCAGAGAGAGGCTGCCGCCAGCGCTGCCTCCTGCTGTGTTCTGTGCCCCAGTGTCTGCACATCACCGGACCATGAGGGAGGACTATGGCGACAAGGTCAAAGCGAGCCACTGGAGTCGCAGTCCGCTGCGGCCGCCGCGAGAGCGGTTTGAGCTGACAGACGGCCGGAAACCAGGTGAGGGCCCGCGGCGCCTGCCTGGGGGCCAGCGTGGCGCGGTTCTTTGCGGACGGTTTTTTACGGGCAGAAACTGTTTTTTGCACGACGATACGGTACGCTAAAGTACTTCCGTGTCGCCTGGCAGGACTTTAGCATTTGCGCGGAGCACGTTTGTCTTTCTCAGCGGAAACCTTTGTTACGGGTCTTTGAGAGCTGTTTTCCAGCTGAGTGTGGATGAGGGTTTATCCTACACACTGCAGCTTATCTCTGTGTGGAAGATGCCGCGTGGTCTCGTTGATGGTAAACGCGTTCACTTTTGATGGTCTGTGTCACAAGTGAAAGAAGAGAAGGTGGAAGAGCGAGACCTGCTGTCCGACCTGCAAGACGTCAGCGACAGCGAGCGCAAAACCAGCTCAGCCGAGTCCTCGTCGGGTGAGTGCGGGCCCCGCCGCCGTGAGGTCACCGCTGCCTGCGGTGCCTTGCCTGCGGTCACTCCCGGCCGTTTTCTTCTGAAGCGGAATCAGGGTCGGGCTCGGAGGAGGAGGAAGAGGAGGAGGAGGAGGAGGAGGAGGAGGAGGAGGAAGAGGAGGGCAGCAGCAGTGAAGAATCGGAGGAGGAGGAGGAGGAGGAGGAAGAGGAGACAGGGAGCAACTCCGAGGACGCGTCCGGACAGTCGGCTGGTGAGGAGGGCGCCGGGCGCGACGGTTTAGTTTGCTGGACTCCACAGACCGCAGAGGTCACGGGAAGTCTCGGTTTGAAAATGTCTCCAAGTGGACGGTGCCTTGCTACCTGGGACTCCACGTGAGACCCCAGAACTGATCGTTCACGGCGGTTCTTGCTCTCTGTTGGCTAAAGCAGACCCTCGCGTGTGCTGGTGGAGGGTGGGTCTGAAGAGCCCTAGAAAGAGGCAGACCCCAAGTCAGCGCAGGGCCAGCAGCCCCGCAGATCTGAGCAGACGCCTGCTGTCTCTTGCAGAGGAAGTGAGCGAAGACGAAATGAGCGAGGATGGGGAGCGCGAGAATGAGAACCACGTCCTCGTTGGTGAGAGGCATCCCCGGGGCTTGGTCTTTTCCTGCGTGCTGTGGCCCTTTGTGGAGCTGGCACCTCGGGCTTCCCCCGGGGTCACCCCACCCCAGAGACACAGGCAGCTGAGTCACTGAGAGACCCGGTTCCCTGAGCACCACCACCCCCACTCCCCCCCCCCCCCCGCCACTTGCGACCGTGAGGGGCCAGCGTCCCTTACTGGGGACAGTCCTGACTGAGCGTCCTCGTGAGCGTCACCGTGGCTTAGACACTGCAGGTGGCTGGGGAGCACCAGCCGGGGCCCGGCCTCTTAGCCCAGGTCCAACCACAGGCCCGTCACCATTCTGTAGACGCCAGCAAGGCCTTGCCCTCAAGGCCTGACGGGAGCTCTGGGTGTGCCGCCTTTGAGCTCGGTCTCCGGCCAGGGGCTCACAGTGCATGTGGCTGAGCTGGCAAGCCCCCAGACCCCAGTGCCCTCTGTCCAGGACGGTGGGACACACGCCTGTGCACAGCATCCTGGGGTCATTCTCGTGTGGCTCTTGCGTGCACTCAGTGTCCCCCCACCCCCACCCCAGAACAGGAGAGGGGTGATGACGGTTGCTTATTTTGGTTCCATAATTGGGTTTAACTTTTGAAGTTCCAGAGTCCCGATTTGACCGAGACTCCGGAGACAGTGAGGAAGGGGAGGAAGAAGCCGGTGAGGGCACTCCACAGAGCAGCGCCTTGACCGAAGGGGACTTCGTGCCCGACTCTCCCGCCTTGTCACCCATTGAACTCAAACAGGAGCTGCCCAAGTACCTCCCTGCCCTGCAGGTCAGGCGTCCTCCCCATGCCGGGGTTGGTTCTGCTGATTACGAACAGGATGGTGGCTGAGAGCAGGAGCTGGGTCCCCGGGGTGTGGGTCACCAGGGTCACGTATGCAGTGAGGGAAGGTGCCAGGGCCTTGGTGGTGTGGTGCAGGGGGCGCTCCTGTCCTCAGTGTTCTCTTAGCGCCGGGCAGACAGGCCAGGCCTGGCTCAGAGGGATGCGTCCAGGACCAGCTCTTTTCCACATTAGTTTTATTCCGTAATTGAGGAGCCCGTGGTCACCGAAGAAACCGGAGAAGAGGGCTGCTCCTGGCTCCGCCACCAGATACATTCGGCGCCCTCTGGAGACCCCTGGGCAGGGTTTGCTGCACTGGCCTGATTCGGGTGTGTGTGCGGCCGTGGCCGCTGGGTCCTCACGGCAGGCTTCCTTCCAGGGCTGTCGGAGCGTGGAGGAGTTCCAGTGCCTCAACAGGATCGAAGAAGGCACGTATGGGGTGGTGTACAGAGCAAAGGACAAGAAAACAGGTGGGTGCGGTGCCGAGTGGTCCCCAAAGGGAGAAGGGGAGACGGGCAGGAACCAGATGGCGCAGAGAGCCCGTCCCTGTGCAGGAAGGGACTTGTGCTGAAGAGCATTGTCCGTGGGTGTACCCGTTGCGCCATCTCGAGCCCGGCCCGGAGGGTTTGCTGTCCGCAGCCTCTTGGACCCACGTGCGGGCTGGGCTCTAGGAGGGAGGCCGGGTGTCCTGCCCGGGCCACAGCCAGCTCGCAGGGACTGAGATCGAGCCCAGGCCATCCTGGCCCTCGGCACCCTCGGTGTCAAGGTCCTTGAACGCACAGTTCCTACTCTCCTAGGAGTCTCGTCTCCCCGGGTGCCCGGCTGTGGCCTCGCTTTACCTGGCCAGCACCAGCTAGTGACTCATGGGCCCCTGAGCAGTGGACTCCTTGGTACCTGTGGAGGCCCGAGGTCAGTCGGACCGTGAGGCTCTGCCGCTTACTTGTGACAGCAGGTGCCTCCGTTCTGGGACGGAGTGTGTCGTGTGCTTTGAGCGATGGCACCTGAGCAGGTGTGTGAGCCGCAGACTGGCAGCTTCCCCAGCGCCTGCAGCTGGGTCTTGGAAGGTCAGGGAGGCCACCTGAGAGCCTCAGACCCCGGTGATTGTGTCTGTCCTGGGATGTGGAGGTTTGCTGTGTCTCCTGGCAAATCACAGTAGGGATATAGAGAGAAATAGGAAAATTCTCCTTAGCTGTTTGGACAGAAGTTAGCGTGGAAATCTGCCTCGTGCGTCTGTTGGGCCACAGGTTTGGGCTTGTTTTCTTGGTGCTGATGTAACACGGGGCTTCCCACTTACAACAAGGCTTCCCAGTGCCAAATAAGAAACGCTCCCTGAGTCCCAACGAAATGTGTGCTTTCTCAGCCCGTCTTCGAACTGTTTTCAGATGAAATTGTGGCTCTGAAGCGGCTAAAGATGGAGAAGGAGAAGGAGGGCTTTCCAATCACATCCCTGAGGGAGATCAACACCATCCTCAAGGCACAGCACCCCAACATTGTCACCGTTAGGGTGAGGCAGCCCGGGCCTGTGCCCCGAGGGGACCCTGTGATTCCTGTGCTCCAGTGTTGTGCAAAAACTGAGCACTAGCCTCCCAAAATGTCAGCCCCCGTAGGGTCGTCACACCTATAGGTACCTGCTGTCCCCACTGTCTGTGCCCCGGGAGCCAGCAGTTAGTTTTGGAACCTGGAGGTGAGCACGGCACCCACGGACCCGCTCCTGTTTGCTAGGAGATCGTCGTGGGCAGCAACATGGACAAGATCTACATCGTGATGAACTACGTGGAGCATGACCTCAAGAGTCTGATGGAGACCATGAAGCAGCCTTTCTTGCCAGGTGGGGCCTGCAGGCACCGCGGGGGCCGTGCGGGGAGGGTCTCCCACAGCCCTGATGTACTCCCACAGACAGGGCCCTCTGACTGGTGTCCCCCACAAGGAACATGCGGCCCTCGGGCTGCCCAGGGTGCAGGCGGCGTGTCCCTGGGGCGGAAGGAGCACTGACCCCACCGCGCCGTGTATCCGAGTGTGTGCGCGCGCGCGTGCGTGCGCGAGGGCCGTGCCAAGCTGAGGGCATTCCCGGGAGAAGCGCGCCCTGAGAATCCCGCTTGCCGCCGAGGCGGGGAGCTGACCCGAGGCGCTGCCCTGTAGGGGAGGTGAAGACCCTGATGATCCAGTTGCTGCGCGGTGTCAAACATCTGCACGACAACTGGATCTTGCACCGAGACCTCAAGACGTCCAACCTGCTGCTCAGCCACGCCGGCATCCTCAAGGTGAGCCCCCGGGGCCCGCCGCACCGGGGCCTGGCACCTGGGCCTCAGGGGCCTGCCCACAGCCCGCCTCTGTCCTCGCAGGTGGGGGATTTCGGGCTGGCGAGGGAGTACGGGTCCCCCCTGAAGGCCTACACCCCAGTCGTCGTGACCCTGTGGTACCGCGCCCCGGAGCTGCTGCTCGGCGCCAAGGTGAGTGCGGGGGGCGGCCAGCCTGCGCGCGCTGCCCTCCCCCAGCCTCCTGAGCGTGCCCCTGGCCCCCCAGGAGTACTCCACGGCTGTGGACATGTGGTCGGTGGGCTGCATCTTTGGGGAGCTGCTGACCCAGAAGCCGCTGTTCCCCGGGAAGTCGGAGATCGACCAGATCAACAAAGTGTTTAAGGTGGGTCTGTGCTCTCGCCCTGCCAGCCACGTGCAGACACCTGTACCAGACCCTTCCCTGCAGGCCGTGGCCGTTCCAAAACTCTCTCTCTCTCTCTCTCTCTCTCTCAGGACCTAGGGACCCCCAGTGAGAAAATCTGGCCTGGCTACAATGACCTCCCTGCGGTCAAGAAGATGACCTTCACTGAGTACCCCTATAATAATCTTCGCAAACGCTTCGGGGCCCTGCTCTCAGACCAGGGCTTTGACCTCATGAACAAGTGTGTGAACCTGCAGGCTGTGCCCCTCCGGCCCTGGGCCTCCCTCTCCCCCACCCCACCCCACCCCCACGTGGGTGCCAAGTGCTCTTGTTCTCCTAGGTTCCTGACCTACTTCCCCGGGCGGAGGGTCAGTGCGGAGGACGGCCTGAAGCACGAGTATTTCCGAGAGACCCCCCTCCCCATTGACCCCTCGATGTTCCCCACGTGGCCCGCCAAGAGTGAGCAGCAGAGAGTGAAGCGCGGCACAAGCCCACGGCCCCCCGAGGGCGGCCTGGGCTATAGCCAGCTGGTGAGGACAGGGCCGCGGGGGGGAGGCTGTGGGGGTCCCCCCCAAAGGTGGGGCCAGCCCAGCCGAAGCCCCCCGGTGACGCTTGCTCCCCAGGGCGACGACGACCTGAAGGAGACAGGCTTCCACCTCACCACCACAAACCAGGGGGCCTCGGCCGCGGGGCCCGGCTTCAGCCTCAAGTTCTGAGGTTCGGCGCAGAGCCCGTGCCAGCCCTGCGGGTACCGACCAGCAAGGCTCAGTCGGGACCAGGGCAGGCGCCAGAGGCAGCATGTGGGTCCAGACCGAGGCCTGGCCCTGACTGAGCACAGCCGCTGGAGGCCGTCGTGGCCGCGGATCTTGACCTCACATCTCAGACTGCCCGTCTCGTTCGCTTTTCCAACATTTCATTTTTATCTTGGCTTGTAAATTTGTAGAATTAAATCACATTTTCCTTGTTGTGGAAGGAAAGGCCGTATTTTTTCGGATGTGTCAGACTCTCCCTGCGAAGAGGGGGGCATCTGTAGGTGGCCAGTGTGGGCGGACACGTGTCCCCCAACACACAAGGTCAGCACGGTGACCACTGGGGACTGCACTGTTAGGACACTGGCCCTGGAATGGAGCTGTGGGGGGGATTTTTCTATTTAATCTTCAGGCTCCTTTGCACCTTCCTACCCTCAGGGCATCCACAGCCCCAGGCCCCCCAGAGCCGGCATGCGAGTTCTTGGCCACAGTGAGACCGGTTTTGTACCAAGGTTAACATGTTTTAAGACGCAATAAGATATTCTTGGGGGGAAGCTTTGCTATGTCGGTCCTTTCGCTCCCACTGGAGGCCTCACGGGCACAGTGGTCCGGCCCTTCCCAGCCTTCCTGCCTCCCCATCCCTGAGGGACCCCCGAGACACAGCCAGGGACCCCGGGCCCCACCAGCTCAGCCTATGTCCCCAGCGATGCTGCTCACGTGTGGGGGTCCCTCTTCCCCACTTCTCCAGGACCAGCTGGAAGAAGCCTTCCTTGGCCTTGGCCTGTGGGGAAGTTGGGGCGTCCGGGCCCCAGGCTCCCCACATCCAGCTGAGCACAGGCTGGATGGCCCCACCCCGCAGGACCCAAGGCTGTTCGCCCGCCCTCCCAAGAAAGGGTGCACAGACTTGAGAGAGAAAGTGCTTTATCGGCCGTCTTGGCCCCGCGGGCGCTCAGCCCCGCACGCGGACCCGCCAGGAGTAGGTGCTGAGCACCCGCTGCCGCCGGCGCACCACGCACGTGTACGTGCCCTCGTTGATGGCGTTGGCGATGATGCTCAGATGCGCCTCGCCCAGCGCCAGGTAGCCAGGGTAGGAGAATTCCAGGGGCTCCTGGTCCTTGTACCAGCTGCGGGGAGGGTGGGGAGGCTGGGCAGGGTCCCGAGCACCCGCCACCCACCCTCGGGGGGTCACGGGGACGCAGGGCCACTCACTACACTTTGCCTTTCTTGTGGAGGATCTTCTGGCCGCAGCGGAAGGTCACGTTCCGGCCCTCGGGCACCAGCCTGGTCTTGGTCCTGGGTGGCGGTGCAGTGGCAGCCACCGTGGGGAAGGGAAACTCTGCTCCGGAGTCAGGGAGGGAGGGCCACATCAGTGCCCCGCCCCCCCGCCAGACCCGAGCTGGCACCGGGGACCCTGCCTCACCGGCCTCACCGTAGCAGAAGTCACAGCTGCTGGGACAGAGCCTCTTCATAAGTCTCCGGCGGGTGTCACAGAACCCCCTCCGTGCCCAGGATGTGCACACAAACAGTCGGTCCAGGCAGCCTGCGAGAGGGCAACCTGTCCTCAGGGCCGGCCCGGCACGCCACCCGCCAGCCCGCCCACCCACGGCACTCACCGTAGAGTCGGTGCAGCCCCCACAGCTCGTCCTGCGACAGCGTCTTCCAGCCACGCAGCGTGGCGTTGAGGTGCATGAGAGCCCGGCCGTGCTGCGAGTGCATCAGGCCCAGCGCGTGGCCGATCTCGTGGGCCGCCACGTGCACCAGGTCGGTGAGCCAAACGCCTGCGGGTCCCGAGGGTCAGGCCCTCGGACCCTGGCCCAGCCCTCCCCGTTCTGCCCGCCAGCCTTGCTTGCCGTGGCCACATCTGCTGCGGTGCGGCCACGGAGCCTCCCTCACTCGGCACAGCCATGGGAAGATAAGAACGTTCCAGGCCAGCAGAGGCAGTGAGCTCGGCCCCCAGGAATGTAGCTCCGGTTCTGTCTCCAGCAGCAGGGGGGAGGGGGGGCAGGGGGGTTTCAGGGCTCCTGGAACCCAGGCCTATGGCCTCTTCCCAGCCTCCCCCTTCCTGCTTACTTGACCCCAAGTCATAGCCACCACCCCCAAAGCCCTCCTGCTGTGCCCACCATGGCGCAGAGGGCCCCACAGGAGGCCAGGCCATCACCTTTCTTCCAGCTGTAGCGCGTGGGGCCCAGGACCCAGTATTCGCTGTCATCGAAGTGGATGCCCCCGTGCGGGGGGAAGAAGGCGTGGGCCAGCTCGCCTGTCGGGCCGTCAAAGCAGTGGTGCAGGGCAGAGACCAGGCAGTCCGTGTGGTTGATGGGGTAGAAGCCTGGGGGAGCACAGGGGCTGAGAGGGGGCCGCGGGGCTGGGCGGGGGCAGGGGCACGGTGCCCACCTATGCGGAGGTCACTGGGCTGCTCGGGGGCCACCTCTCGGAAGCTGAAGGGGGACACATCGCTCCACATGCGGAAGGCGGTGGCCAGGCCCCGCCGGGTCTCACTGGGGCTCAGCAGGTTCCGTGGGAAGGAGAGAATCCTGGAGTGGGGGTTAAGGTCAGGGGTGGCGGCCAGGCTGCGGCACGCTCCCCTCCACATCGTGGCCCACGGTCACACCTGTAGGTGAGGTTGAAGTGGTCCCAGCGCAGCCTGGCGGGGGTCAGCGTGTAGCGGCGTCTGCGGGGCGCCTGGAGGGGCAGAGGACCAGGTCCCGGGGTAGCGAGGACACCCGCGGGATTGGGTGCGGCGAGATCTCCCTTCAAAGAAAGCAAGGGCTCGTGGGGAGGCAGTCGGGACCAGACTTGTGTCTGAAAACACTCGGAAAAAAGACTAAAGGAAACGGGGTGGGGTTCGTGGTTCAGGGAGTGCTGAAATCCCCTCCTTTGGGCTCTGTGTGTTTTTGGGTTTTCTACCCTGGTCAGTGTTACTTTTACAGCCAGAATGAAAAAGGTTACTAACCACAGGCCAGGTCGGAGTGGGCGGGGCTGGAGGCCTGATGCTGCCATCCCCCACCCAGCCAACCCCCGCCCCCACTTCCCCCCTCCCCCAACACGCAGGCCCTTGGACCCCCGGGCCGCCCACCCTTCTGCCCAGTCCCGCCCTGCTCTCACCTGCACTGCGCTGGCTGCCAGCCGGGCCGAGGGGGCCCCCAGCCGGGCCAGCATCATGAGCACGGGCAGCAGGCACAAGGCACCCAGCACAGCTCCCAGCCGGCCAGCCTGGGCTCGGGCCCCCGACGCCGCCGAGGACACGCAGGCCCCGAGGCCCATGGCGCCTGCGGACTCGCTGTCGGGGCCTAGGGCCCAGTGGGGCTGCGCGGGGAGGCGCTGAAGCGGCTCGGGTTACAGGGGTGGGTGCAGGGGGAGGCGCGTGCCCCTGAAGGGAACCAACTGGCCGTCCCCGCTGTCAGGACAGCCCTGCCGCCAGTGTGGGGTGCGGACCCGGGGCCTGTGGGTCGGTGGCAGCAGCTTGGGCAGGGCCTGCTGGGCGGGGTTACTTGGGGAGGGGGGGTGAGGAGGGCCAGGCAGCTAGAGAAGGGATAGAGTCTCGGGCTCAAGGAAGGGAGGTCACTTGGGGTCCTGAGACCAGCTTTTTCCCTGGATGGACTCTCTTCAGCTCCCTCGCCACCGAATGAAGCTTGGGAGCGAACCTCCATTCCAGCCAACTTGGGACAAGTCCCCTGCCGGAGCACGCGGCCGCCTGACAGGGTCCCGGAGAAAGGGGAGGGGACTAGGAGAGTGAGTACCGGGCGCTGGCGGGGCAGTGGGGGCGGGGCGAGAGGCAGGGGAGGGGGCTGGTGGCCAGGGGAGTGTGGCAGAGGACCGAGCTGTCAGAGCGGGAGAGAAGGCACCCCATCGGGGCTTGGGGGGAAGCCCGTGAGGTGCCGGGGTCGTGGGAGCCCCGGACCCGTGGCCAGGGCCAAGGCCGGGAAGGGGCCTGGCCGGGCAGGCAGGGAAGTGGTGTCCTGAGGCCCTAGGCCTCGACGGGACGGCCTGTAGGCTGCAGGAGCTGAGCCGGGCAGGGATGTTGGTGAGGGCTCCTCCGGGTTGGGGGACCTGGGATCTGGGGGTGGGTGGGTGGGGGCTGAGAAGGCAGAGTCAACAGGGATTGGTGCAGAGAGGGAGCGAGGGGAGAGGCAGAAGGCCAGGCCGGGCTGGGGGTCTGACCCTCCCCGTTCTCCATCCGGGCCTGGCGCCGAGTGACAGCAGTACACCCAGCCGACGGGGTCAGTGCCAAGGTGCTGGCAGACAGCTCCGGGGGAGCATTTCGGGTGGTTCTTGAAAAGCACCCGGCCGCTGAGCGCAGCTTTAAGCTCTTCGTGGTTCAATATTTGCCCGGTTCAGACTGGCCCTCCCACCCTGTGTCCTGCCCTCTCCCCGGCGCCTGTACCCCCCCTCCACATTCAACCGTCCTAAGACACTAGTGGTGCCGCCGGCCCCAAAGAGACCCCTTCCCCAGCTCCCTGTTTAGCAGGGACCCCCAAGGGCCACCGAGAGAACAGGGTCGGAGGCGACTACACAGTCGGCCCAGGAAAAGATTAAGGGGCCGGGGAGATGACGAGGAAGACCCCCAGCTGGGCGGACACAGGGGTTCTGGCTGACCCAGGGCTTCTAGAGGACACCACGCTCCCGAACCCCCAGGCCAGGGTCGTGAGAGGCGGCCCGTGCCTGGCCCAGAGAACGGGTCCGGGCAGGCGTCTTGTGCTGTGAGCGCCACAAAGAGCAGGACGCGCGGGGCACGGGCCAAAGCGCAGAGCCTGGATCTGGGGCAGCGGCGGCAGAGGGGCCGGTCAGGACTGTCCGCGTAGGGGGCAGCGGCGCGGCGGGGAGGGACCCGGGTGCCGACCGGCCCGGCCCCCGCCCCAGGCAGGCACCAGGCGGAAAAGTCCGAGAATCTTTTTATAAAACGCGGGGTGGGGGCTTGCGAAGGCGATGGCGGGACGTGGCTCCGGAACGTGGCGGGGCGCGGCCGGGACGCGGGGCGGGGGCGGGGGCGGGGGGGGGGGGTGGCGCGGACTACACGAAGATCTGGATGCGGTCGCGGATGGGCTGGCGGCAAATGGGGCAGGCGCTGAGCGCGGCGCCGCAGGGCGCGCACGCGCCGTGGCCGCACTGGAACACGAGGCGGATGTGGCTGTCGATGCAGATGGGGCAGGTGATGCGTTCTTCCATCTGCCGGTAGCGGCTCTGGAGCTCCTCCACCAGCTGCCGCGGCGGGCCGGGCGCAGGGGGCGCGCCGGCCACCTCCGTGCCGTCTGCGGGCGGGGATCGGGGTCAGGAGGGGCGGGCCGGGCGGGGGGACGTGGGCCCGGGGCCCGGCTCCCCACCCACCTGGGCGCAGCTTCTTGCCGATGACCACCTGGCACCTGATGCACTTCTTCATCCTGCGCGCACACTCTGCGGGGGGAGCGCGCGGTCGGGCGGGCGGGCGGGCCGGCGCGGGCCCCGCCCCCCGGCGCCCCCCTCCCCCCCCGCACTCACCCTCGCACACCGTGCGATGCTGGCACGGCGAGAACAACACCAGCAGCGCCAGCTCCGAGCACACCAGGCACTCGGCGGCCTCGGGCCCCGACGGCGCGGCCACGTGCAGGTTCGTCACGGTGTTGGGGGTGCCGAGCGCCAGCCTGGGGCCCGGGGCCGCGCCCCCGCCGCCGCCCGCGTGCCGCTCCCTGCGGTCGGAGGAGGGGGCTCGAGAGGGCCCGGGCGGGGGCGGGGAGGGGAGGCGTTGCCGGGGGGAGGGGCGCGCGCCGGGACCCGTCCCCACCGCGCCCGGCTCACCGGAAGCGCTGCGCGCAGCCCTGCAGGGCCTTGAGCACGCGGCCCTCGGCGGCCAGGTCCAGGGGGCTCCGGCCGCGGTGGTTGGCGTAGCTCACGTCGGCGCCCTCCAGCGCCAGGAAGCACGCGACCGCCGCGCCCACCGTCAGCTCCCCGCTGCCCGGGAGGCCGGAGGCCTGTAGCTGCGCGGCAGACAGACGCCAGTGAGGGCGGGCGCCGGGGCAGGTCTCAGGACCGGCCCGGCCGCCCGGGCCTCGGGTCAGGGGCCTGGGCACCCCTCGCTGTCTGAGGCCGTTAGAACGTCAGAGCGGGGGACGGGCGGGCAGGAGAAGCGGGGGACTCCAGGGGGAGGGGCGGGGTTCGGAGACAGTACCCCTCCCCCGCCCCGCCCCCACGGGGCCCGGGGTTGGGGGGGGGGGGGGGCTTTCCCAGGCTGGTCAGCAGCGCATTTTCTCAGGAACGCAGGGCCCCGGCCGGGGTCGCAAGGACGCCCCTGGCCGCAGTCCCCCAGACCGCCCCGCCCCCAGGAAGGCCTGGCTCCCTGGGCCGGCGCCCGAGGCGGAGGCGAACGGCCCCCGCGGCCCACCTCCGCCGCACCCAGACCCACACTTCCTCACCCTGGACAGCAGCTGCAAGGGCCCCGGGTCCCCCCCGGCCCCATCGGCCGCCAGGGGCAGCAGCTGGTGACGCTGCAGTGCCACGTGCAAGGCCGTGTCCCCCTCCTCATCCTCGGCATTGACGCTGCAGCCAGCGTCCACCAGCAGCGGCACGAGGCCCGCGTGGGCCTGCTGCACCGCCAGGTGCAGTGCGGACTGGAGCTGCCGGTTGCGGACGTTCACGTCACAGCGGCCCTGGGGAGAGGGGAGGGGGGAGGGTGGGCACAGGCTCCGGCCAGGGCCCCGCCCCCGCCCCTCGGCTGCGTCCACACCTCTCGGATGAGAATCTGGATCACCTCCCGGTGGTTGTTGAGGGCGGCCAGGTGCAAGGCCGTGAAGCCGTCCTCTTTCTTGGCATCCACCAGCTGACGTGCCCGAGCTAGGATCTTCCTGACAGCTCTGGGAGCAGGGAGCCGCATCGGGGGTCGGTCGTGTCCCCAGAGCGGCCCAGCAGCTCAGGAGGCTGGCCACCGGCCACGCCCACCCCAAACTCACAGTGTGTGGCCCTTGAGGGCCGCGTGGTGCAGCAGGGTGAAGCCCTGGCTGTTGGTGGCAGTGACGTCGATGCCCGGCACCTCAGTGAGGACCTCCACGATGCCGCTGGCGCCGGCGCCCGCCGAGATGGCACAGTGCAGGGGTGTGTCCGCATGGGCGTCCTGCCGGGGTGTGTGTGGGGGGAGGGGGGCAGCGGTCACTTGGCAGGGAGGTGAATGCCACCGCATCCTTGACCCCAGGGGTAGGGCCAGGGGACCTGGCACTCACAGGCAGATTGACGTCACAGCCGCGCTCACACAGGACCCTCACCACCTCCAGAAAGCCCCTCCGCACGGCCACATGCAGCGCTGCGCTCCGGGTGCCGTTAAGGGCATTGGCCCCGCACCCGGAGCTCAGGAGCGCCCGGGCAGCCTCCGGCTGGTTCCTGGCGGAAGAGGGAGCGGGAGGCGCACTGCAGACCCATCTGCATGGGTCGACCTGCAGGCCCACCCCCCACCCCGCCCCTGCCGGGGCCTCACCCCAGGGCCGCGTAGTGCAGCGCCGTGTTGCCCTCATCGTCGGGCAGGTCTGCGCCCGCCCGTGCCTGCAGCAGCAGCCGCACCAGCTCCACCTGGCCCAGGTAGGCAGCCACCTGCAGGGCGGTCCTGCCCTGGTTCTTGGCGTCCACCTGCCAGGAGAGCCAGCGGGTCAGTCCCCGGCCCTCTGTCCCTCTCCCTGGGGCTGGCCGGCGGAGGGGCGGAGAGGCAGGGGTCTCGGGAGCTCGCCTGCTCCGGGTGCCTCCTCAGCAGGTCCAGAGCCCCGGCCATACTGCCTAGGGCCACCTCCACCACCAGTCTCCCCGGATGCTCAAGGTCGCTCTTCTGGGCTCGAAGCTTGTCCAGGGCAACACTCAGGGAGCCTGGGTGGGGCAGGGCTCGAGTTAAGTGGTGGCCCAGGGAGCGGCCCTGCCTCCCACCGGCCACCCAAGCTGGGTGCCCGCACTTTTGTTCTCCCTGGCACGCTCTGCTACGTCCAGGTTGGCATCTTCCTCAGGGCGGTAGGCCACCAGGCAGGAGGGGCTGAAGGTCCACAGCTGACCGCCGACTGCCACACGCAGGTTACCGTCTCTGAAAACTTTTACCACCTTCCCGACGCGGCCCAGGGCCTGAGTGGGGAGAGGGCAGGGTCACAGGCGGGTCTCCCAGGGGGTGAGGGAGGCGGGGGTGGGTGGAGGCACTCACAGGGGCCATGTCATCTGTCCACTCGCCGTGCCCAGCTTGTAGCCGCTTCACCGTGTCAAGGTCATCAATGACCCGCACCACGTCACCCACCCAGAAGGCGTTGTGCTGAGTGACAGACAGGCATGTGAGGGGCACCCCCCAGGCAAGGGTGGCTGCCCGGGGCCTTAGAGCAGGGAGCCACCTCCACTGAACTCCACAGGATAGGCGAGCCTCAACTTGACCCCGGCACCTGACTGAGAGCTGGATGAGGGCCACAGTGACCAGGGCCACCCTGGGTGGCCAGCCCCAGAGCCGTGGGAGCGACAGCCAGAGAGGCACCCAGGCAGTGACATCCAGATCAGACCAAAGCCAACTCTGGGGTGAAGGCCAAGGCGGGCCTGACCCTATGCACCATTGGAGAAGCAGGCAGTGTGGCTGAGGCCCATCTAGACCAACACAAGGATGGGGGTGGGGTCCTGGGACGACCAGGGGCATCAGGAGCCACTCCTCCCCAGTCCCCAAACCTTTCCTGGCTGCACCCTCCCTGTACAGGTCTTGCTCTACAAACCATCTGTCCTGTGATACCCCCCCCCCCCCACCAACACCC
Source organism: Panthera leo (assembly GCF_018350215.1). Lineage (NCBI taxonomy): Eukaryota > Metazoa > Chordata > Mammalia > Carnivora > Felidae > Panthera > Panthera leo. The sequence goes on along the minus strand of NC_056686.1, from coordinate 607,484 downwards.
AACCCCCGGGTCCAGGACCGTGCTAGGGGTAGCCGCCCCACCCACACAACCCTGCTTCCCAGTGTTCACCCGCACCCACCCCCGGCTAAGTGTCCACCCTCCGTCCTGAAGGGCCTTCCCACCGCTCCCGCTTGCTGCCCCCCATGTGCTCCCCACACCCATAGGGAGCGCTGTTTAGAAAGTCACCTCCCACCTGTAATGCAGCAGTGGCTTCCTTAGGCCCAGGAGCAAGCCCCCAGCCTCCGCCAGCCCCCAGTGCCTCACCCTCTGGATCCCTTTACACCTGGATCCCTCTCCGGGGAACTCAGTCCCTCCTAGACCCTGTAGAGCCCCCCCCTCTCCCTTCAGGGTTGGAGAAAGGCATTCCCAGAGCTGAGCAGGTACACGGAGGGGGTGCAGAAGCGAACAGACGGGCTCGGCCCAGCCCCCCATGCACCTTGGTGAGAGCCCCAGGGTGGAAGGTCCAGCGGGTCTCATGGCCGAACTGCACGCGCACATCCCCACGCTCCGTGATGCGGTGCACGGTGCCCGTCTGTCCGATAAACTGTGGCGGGTCATGGAGACCGTGGCTGGGTGGAGCGGGAGGGCTAGGGGTCCAGAGGATGCGGGGAAGGGAGGGTACAGGGGGCTCAGCAGGTGGGGCGGCTCACCTCCGCCATCCTGGGGTTCCACCCGCCGTGGCCTTCCTGCATCTCCCTCAGGATGTCTGTGTCCAGCAGACACTTAACCTTGTCCCCGTGCTGGAAAGGCTGGCCATCAGCACTCACCCTGCGCTGCAGCTCTGCCGGCTTGCCTGGGGGCGGGCAACAGGCCCCCCTCAGCAGCATCCCTCCTCCCCGGCACCTCCAGAGGTCAGCCCCACCCGGCGCCGCCCCAGGACCCCGCTGGGGCAGGAGGGCGGCAGGGTGGCAGGGCAGGCGGGTGTGGGCCACTCGGGGCCAGCCCCTACCGAGCCTTGGCAGGTGCTCCTTGTAGTAGAAGCCACCAGCCGCCTCGCCTACACACTTGAGGTCCACCTTGCCCTTGTGGCCCACTCGGTACACATTGGTGGTGCCATCTGCCCACGTCACACTGGCCACGCTCCGGCCTGTCTCCACATCCCAGCCACGGATGTCCACCACTCGGCCTGGCTTCCCTTCCCCGCCTGGGGAGACAAGGGTCCCACCAGCAGGCTAAGCCCGTGCCGTGAAGCTGAGCCACAGCCAGGGGCGGCCTGGTCCCCCACTCACCGTCCTGCGAGCCCCACTCCCAGTCAGGACCCCGTACCACCTTCGCCCCCTGGAAGATGCCCCTCAGCGGGATCCTGGGGAGGCCCTGGCGGGGACTCAGCGTGACCCTGCAAGAGAGCAAGTGGGTGCTGGGCCACACGGGAAGCAGGGCGATGTGCAAGCCCTCCGGCCCACCCAGCTCTCTTGCCCTAGGGCGGCTGGCCCAGCAGGTCCCTGCCCTCCGCTCTGGGCCCCTCACAGCAGGGCCTCTGTATGCAGTCACTTGGCACCCAGCGCCTCCTCCCGGGCTGAGCGCTGTTAGGGTTGTTCCCGGAGCTCTGCACACAGCCTGGCCCGGAGAGGGCTCAGCACGTAGAAACGTAGAAATGGAAGAATGACCGGAAGCGCCCAGGCAGCTGGCCCTGCTCCCACTCTGGCCAGCAGGCAGCCGGGAGCCAGAGCACACACCGCCCCTCCACGCGCAGGGGAGGCGTCAGGGAGCCGTGGGTGGTGCCTCTGGGGGGCCACCCCAGCCCAGGGGACTCCTAGTTCCATCCCCCCGCCCCCGCCGTCCCAGCAACGGTGCCTCCCCAGCTACGCCTTTGGGTCAGCTCCCAGCACAGGCTGCCCGGGGGCTTCCCCAGGGGACGCAGGCCACCTCAGTGCCCCCACCACGGCTGCACCGGGGGACCAGCCACGCCTGGCTCTAGGGCCGGTGCCAGGACAGAGCGGACAGGCTGCCTTCCACGGAGGTGGGCGGTGGGGCGCTGGTGCCAGTGACCAGGCCTCTGGAGTGACCGTGACCTCGGCCACACCTCAAGGAAAGGTGTTGCAGGTGCTCTGGCTGTCACAGGCCAGGGCCCCGACCCTGCCAGGCGGGCGGAACTCACGGGCGCGAGTGGGCCGTCTCGTAGCGCTCGAAGGCGTGGGTGAGGTCGTGCTTGCCGTGCATGTAGCACTGCGTGCACAGGTCGTAGTCGAAGCAGACGCGGCACTTCCAGCGCATACCCCGCAGGCCATGCTTCTTGCAGCAGTCACAGACAATGTTGGGGTGGCGGACGCCTAGGGGCGGGGCAGGGTCAGGGGACGCGGGGCCTCTGCCCCCCACCCTCCAGGGCCGCTGTCTCGTGCACCCATCTGGGCATTGTCATCTGTCCCCCGCCCAGGGCCCGCCGCCACCCCACGCGCAGATCTGGGCGTTGTCACCTGCCCCCTGCCCCTCCAGGGCCCGCCACGCGCACCGATCTGGGCGTTGTCGTAGAGCAGCAGGTCGTGCGCGCCCTGGTAGCCTGCGCGGTAGTTGGTGCGGGTGCCGTGGTCCCACTGCACGACTACCGTGCGGTCAGGGGTCGAGGGGCTTCCGTGGCGGCCAAGCTCCACCACAGTGCCCACGCCGCCCTCGCCGCCGTCCTGCTGGCCCCACTTCCAGTCCACGCCGCGCACCACACGCATGCCCACCTGCACGCCTGCCTGGGGGTCTGGGTCCATGGTGGGCAGGACTGCTCCGGGACCTGCAGGCAGATGGTACCCTCAGGCCACATGAAGAAGGCCACACAGGCTCTTGTCAGTTCTGGGAGGGCTGCCAGAGACACAGTGGGGAACAGGTCTGGGGGAGCTAGGCATGGTGTGTGGGGGTGAGGGGGGGGAGCATGCGCAAACGCCCTGGGGCAGCGAGAAGCATGGTGAGCATGTGCACTACAGACCAAAGGAGGCTCAACTGGCCACCAGCTGGTGGAAGGGGACACGGGCCACAGAGGCTCAAATGGCACCGGTCTTCGAGGAAGCGTGGGATGCCCCTTTGGAAAGTCCTCTCCAGCCACTATGAGGTGCCGCCCTGTGGTGAGCCTGGAAAGAAGACACTGGATCGCCAGGGAACGAGACCTGGCAAGGTAGGGACCCTCAGCAGATGCTCGTGGAGCGTCTGCCTCTGCTAGGGGGTCCAGTTCTGGGTGGTCGGCACATAGTGGGCCATCAGCACATCTTTGTTTGAAAATTAATGGATGGCGGGGGGGGGGGGGCGCCTGAGTGGCTCAGTCGGTTGAGCGTTTGACTTGGGGTTTCGGCTCAGGTCATGATCTCACAGTTCCTGAGGTCAAGCCCAGCTTCTGGCTCTGGGCTGACGGTGAAAAGCCTGCTTGGGATTCTCTCTCTGCCTCTCTCTCTCAAAATAAATAAGCATTAAAAAAATTAATGGATGTAAAGTAAGACAATAAAACTATCAGAAGAAAACACACTCTTTTGTGCAGCCAGTTTAGAAGCTGGGCTGCACAGGGGCGCCTGGGTGGCGCAGTCGGTTAAGCGTCCGACTTCAGCCAGGTCACGATCTCGCGGTCTGTGAGTTCGAGCCCCATGTCAGGCTCTGGGCTGATGGCTCGGAGCCTGGAGCCTGTTTCTGATTCTGTGTCTCCCTCTCTCTCTGCTCCTCCCCCGTTCATGCTCTGTCTCTCTCTGTCCCAAAAATAAATAAAAAACGTTGAAAAAAAAAAAATTAAAAAAAAAAAAAAAAGAAGCTGGGCTGCACTGAAGCCCAGCGTCCATCAAGACACCATTAAGAGAATAAACACCCAGCAGGCCCGGAGGACGCAGTAGCCACGCACACAGAGCACGGGGAGCTTGTGTCTGGGGTGTGGGGAGAACATGCAAATGCAGACAGCCCAAAAGAAAAGGGGCAAAGCACTGGCACAGGTCCCCCCCCGCCCCCCGCAAAGACTAAAAAACACATCTGGTCACCAGGCCACTGCTCGAGTGTGACACTATCCTAGGTCATAGACAGTGCCTCAAGGTCACTCCGGGCCCCGCTTCTGGGGTCTTCTCTGCAGAACCGTGGTCTGCCCGCTCGACTTGTACCAGATGAGGTGGTGCCTGTGTTCACAGCAGCACCCTCCCCCGTATGCTCAAGGGTGCACTGGGTCATGAGGCATGATTTATCCCCAGAGGAACACACACCCACCACACCGTACGCAGAAGCCGCTGGGAGGCAAAACTCTACAGGTGCTGAAGGAAAGCAGCCACGTACCCGCTACCTGGATCCATTTACAAGAAGTTCACAACCAGGACAAGCAAATTCATGGTGGTGGAGGCAAACATGGGGCTCTGGGACCCAGAGATGTACTGTTTCCTGATGTGAGTGATGCTTATGTGCCTTTGCAAACTTGGATCACTTCTGACCTGGGACCTGCATTACGTGTTTCTTCAATAAAGTATTTTTAACTAATGACAAGAACGGATTTGAATGACCGTTAAGAGAGAAAATCAACAGCACTTGGAGAGGGCCCCGGGGACTCCCAGCCTGGAAGAGAGCAATCGCCACTCCACTTCTGCCATGTTGCCAGGAGGACCCCGGCGCTGTGAAAACAGCTGGCCTGGGGCGCTGTCCAAGGCAGGGCTGGGTGTGAACCTGGGAGGCCGGAGGGACACTGAGGCTGGCTGGGGTGAAGCTGAGAAGCAGACAGGCTACTGCCAGCTTCCGTTAGGGCCCAGTGGCCCCGTTCAGCCACAGGACGCTGGCCAGCAACAAGGGAGGAAAACCACAGGTCACTCCTCTACCTGGGGCCCTCTCCAAGGTCCTGAGTCCCACCCCCATCCCCATCCCAACGCTCCCAGGCCTGGACAGCTCAGGAAACAGTGCCATCCAGCCGAGGCCACAGGCGGGCAGAGAGGAGGGATGGTGGTCAGACTGCCAGAGGCAGGGGCCAAGCCCCACGGGCCATCTGACGTCCACCCTCTGCCCAGCTCCGTTCTGAGGCCCACGTCCCACCCAGGGTGGGCACCAGAGGGGCGCTGCCCATAGGGCTAGGGCCTCAGTCCGTGCCTAGCCTGCATGTCCAAACCAGTGCGCCCCTCGGACTCTTAGAGGCAGGAACCACCCGGCCAGGTCTGACTGTTGCAAATTCTCCCTCCCAGATGGGCTCCCTGTGATGCTGCTTCCTCACCCCACCCAGGCAGGACCTCCAAGGCTTCCACAGAAACAGGTGCACATTTCGGAAAGATAAACCTTCCCAACCCATGAACTCGTTAGCAGCCTTTCCTCAAGGAAACTCCTCATTGCTCACTCACCCCGACGGCCTCACCTCTCAGGGCACCCTGACTCCCTGCGCTGTCGCCTCTCAGCTGCCTTCCCTTCTGGTCTCTGGCCCTTGCTGAGATGGGGCAGCCGGGCCCGAGACCGCAGCAGACTCCAGCCCCAAGAGCTTCCTATTTCTTCCACGAGCCCAGGCCTGCCACCCGAGAATGCCTGTCACCCTTGGGTGCCAGCAAGCTCCAGAGGAGGGGCGGCATCCTGGGGGTCAGGTCCAGTGGGCCGACCACATGTAGCCTCAGCCTCCTGCCCCCCCATCAGCAGCTGCCACACGTGTGTCTCTTAGGCGGAGCGGCACGGCCTGAGCCCGTGGCCTGCCGGCAGAGCAGTGTACAGGCCCCACCCCTACCCGGCCAGATGCTCCTGCCTGCTGGGAAGCCACCAGAGCTGGCTGTGAGACGGGTCACACAGAGCTGCTCCCTGCCCTTCCCAAATGCTCTGCCGACGTACACTCCGCCACAGTGGGCCTCGTTCCAGACAACCGCAGACCCAGACAAGCCTAGGCAGACAGGCCCACGGAAGGTCCCTGCCTGCAGGGCCCAGAAACCGGCCCCACACTGTAACAAAGGACCCGGCGCAGGAAGGGACCCTGCGAGTGCCACGAACCAGTGCCACGAGCCGCTCCTTGGCCAGGGTGGCTTGTCCTCTGTGAGGCCAGCCTGCCAGCCTGCCCAGCCGGCCACACCTGCCCGCCTACTGACCTCAGGGACCCACCAGCCACGTGCTGCGGAAGCACTTCCAACAAGACACGGTGGGGGGGGCACCCCAAGAAGGAGAGCAAGTTGTGCCCATGCCTGGCCCTGCCCTACGGGAACAGGCAGAGAACAAGGAGGGGAGTGGGGGATGCCCGGAAGGGTCTGTGGGAAACCAGGACCAGGCCTGAGCCGCCGCCAGCCCCACGTGGGGCAGCAGGGCAGGTCCCCAGGGCAGCCCAGCACCTGTTACCCACGCGGTCGGTATTTTTAGCACAGCCGGCTCTCCCCTAGGCCTGGCGGGTGGGCTGCCAACCCCCCCAGGGCTGTGCCTCACGGGAACCCACCAACCCATGTGGGACACAGCCCGATGAGACACACAGGCCGTGGGCCTCTTCCTGCCCCTCGCCATGTGCGCCCAGACCAGCACCCCTTGAGGAAGACAATGGAGAAGAGAGAAGCGGCCTGCTCTGGAGACACGCACGGCCCTGGGAGCCTCTTTGTCTCCTCGTCCCTAGCACCCGATCCCCGCACGTCTTGAGGTCTGCCCCCTGCTTCAGCATCTCCATCCAGCATGGTGTCGCCTCATCTCAGGCCTGAGCAGAGCCTCCAGCAACACCTCCCTGCTGTCCCCTCCTACATATCCACCACGGAGATCGGACACCCGGCTCCTGGGCCTTAGGAACGTCTTGGCCCAGCATTCTAGCACCCTCGTGAGGAGGCCGGTAGCTTTCCAGGTCTCTCCATCATTTTTCTCCTCCCACCTCTCTGCCTGGTCTTTGTCACTGTCCTTGGGGGCTCAGCACGTGCTGATCATACCCCCAGGTACCCAGCCCCCAACCCCCCATCAGGACTCTCTACTTCACTTTAGACAGTCCCACCAGAGGGCTCGGGAAGGGCATGGCAAGTGGGGAATGGACCAGAGTCAGGAGTTAGGAGGCAGTGACAAAACCCAGAGGGGTTACAGAGAAAGGGGGCACCCTTTCAGTGGGATATTCGCCCAGAGACTTATTTTTTACTTCCTTTACCAGAAACACTACACTCGGACATCTTCCTCAGAGCTCACAGGCCACACCCCTGCCTGGCACCCAAATGCCCTCAGAGGTTGTCGCTAGGAACGTCAGAGCAGCAGGGTCTGGGTGACAGATGCACATCAGCAGAACTGTAACTTACCTTAGAACACGAACCAGCCTCGAGTCAGCATCCCAGACATTTAGCTGCTACTTCTTGGGTCACAAATTTGACAGTCTCCAAGATTTCCTGTTGGAAACTAGCAACCATGCCGACACAGAACGCAGCAACCAAACAGGCAGCCAGCGAAGCAAGTCTGGAGAGAATGTTTTTTAAAAGGCAGTTTTACACTTTTAGCATTTACCATTTCAACCAAGCAGGCGGACACCGGGGTCTATTCGGGGGTTTCTAGTTTCTCGTGTCTCAAGGAACTGTCAGCTCTTGGAGGCAAAACGATTTCCGAAATATGCACGAGGACAGTGTAGAAATAAGGTGTCTTCCCTATTTGTGAATATTTTATTGGAAACACTTTTAAAAGCCATAAAGATCAAATACCACTTAGCTAAGAAACGGGCAAACTGCCTTTATTCAGAGGAACACAGTTACATGACACTGACACGGCATGTGACAGGCAGCTGCCACTCCTTCCCCTGTGCCTCCGGCCGTGTCTGATGATGCCGTTTGAATCAACACCATGTGGCGCACATTCAACTGGCAAAACTTGGTGAACCACAGGCTCCTGTCATGTGGCAGCTCTGGCCAAGACAAACGTGGACATCCTGGGTGCTGGGGAGTCCGGCCCATTAGGGGCCAGGGTGAAGCCCTGAGACGAGAGCCCAGGAAACCCAACTTGGCCCAGCGGGAAGACCTGCCAAACGCCTAGAGGAAGTACAGGACTGTCATCAGCTGACTCCTGCCCCCCCCCCCGCCCCCCAGACGAAAGGCCTCAAGAACCCTGAAGACCGGGGCGTCCTGCCCCAACCACTGCCCAGGGCCAAGCCGAGTGGGAGCAAGGCTTTCAGATACTTGTTGCATCTGCAGTTGACAGGAGGGGACCTGCCAGGAAGGACTGGGTCTGCCTCATCCCCAGCCCCGCTCGTGCCCACCAGGAAGAAGCCTTTTTGTCACCTTTCCTTATTTCTTCATTTAGATATGAATTCAGAGCATGCCGGAGCAGAATTACGTATCACCCTCACACATACACACACACTCAAAAACAACTAAAACTCCTCTGACATGGCATCAGGTAGAATCCACAGCATGAAACAGCCAGCTCCAAACTGTCACACCACAAGCCCGTCGAGAGCTCACCTGTCTGGCCGTCCAGTCGCCCCCCCTGCCCGCCTGGACACTGGTGGGCAGCCCTGATGCCTGGAGACGTGGGGACCGGCCTCTAGCCTCGCTGAGCTTCAGCGCGAGCCCTGAGCCATCCAACCCTGTGGCGCCTGGGAGATGCCAACACGCACAGTTAGCACCTCCGACGGGACCGCGGCGAGCGGGCTGAGCTAGCCGGTCTGCTCCTGGGTTGCCCGCTGTCTACATGCCCACTCCCGTGCAAACACCGCGACACCCGGCGCTGCCCCAGAGGCCTGCAGGGCTCCCTGGGCTCTGGCGGCCTCGCTCCTACTGCGGTAGTCACTGTCTGAGGCGCGCAGGAGCCGCAGCGCCCGAACACGACCTGCGGCCGGGAGCGGAGCAAGAGGGCTGGCGGCCCGGGCGCTGCAGACGTCAGGGCCCGGCGCTGCGCCCCGACCGAGGCTCCGCGGGGGACAGCGGGGGTGGGCCGGGCCGGGTCGGACTGGGCAGAGCGGGCGCGCAGCCCGAGCGTGACCCCGCCCTACCGGCCCGGGTCCGCCCCGCCTCCTGCCACCCCATCCCCCTTCCTCGGGAAGCCGCCCCGGGCCCCGACTGAGGCCAAACCCTAGTGCCCCCGTCGACCCCTCCACTTGCCCGTAAGTTTGCGTCCCGCCCGTTCGGCGCGGGAGCTCCGGGGGCCCGAGAAGCGCCGATTCTATCTGCTAGTGACCTGCCAAGCGGCCTCGGTGTGCGCGGCAGCCTGCCCGCGGCCCCTCTGCCGCTCAGCGCCCGCCAGCCAGGCCGCCCCGCCGCGCCGAGACCACCGGCCGAGGCAGGCGAGGACCCCAAGCTCGGGGCTCTTGGGGCCGCCGCGGAGCCTATCGGGAGTTGTAGTCTGCAGCCCGCTGGGGCCGGAGCTAGAGGGGAAGGGTCCGAACCACAACTCCCAGGAGGACCCGCGGCGGTGGTGACGCACGCGGCCGCAGGAGGCGGGGCGTGCGGGAGGGAGTCCCGGCCAGTGACCTGACAGAGACGGGGAAGCCTGCTGCATTGCTCCCGGGAAAGGCGCGAGCTCGGCTCCTCGCCAAACGCGGACGGAAGGCGCGTACACATCGGGCAGCGTGTGCCACACGTCGTCGAAAGGCTGCGGCGGCCTCGGCGCACTCCGCACCACGTTGCGGGCCGAGGGCGCGGAGCCAAGCAGCGTGCGCCTGGACGGGAAGGGGCCGGGCTCCTCGTCCAGGTAGGCGCGGGGACCCTCGCGCCCCGGAAGCCACCGAGGACCGAGCTCGTGCGGGCCGAGCAAGGTGGGCCACTCTACCGGGGCCGGGAGGTCAGCCCTGCCGGGGCTCTGAACTTGAGGCCACGCCCCCCGCGAGGGGGCGTGACCCTCGCCGGAAGCTCGTCGACCTCGCGCCGGCCCTACGTGGCGCGGCTCCGTGCGAGGACGCGGCCCGTTGCCATGGAGACGGAGGCTGCGGCGGGCCGCGGAGGCCTCACCAGCGACTCCTTTGACTTGATTGGTTTTAAAAATCGGAATAACGCCAGTCTGAGCCGTACTCCTCGCGGAACCGAAGCCCGAGCGAAACGCGGCGGGCCCCTGCGCTTCTCCCCGGCAAGTACGTTGGGCGCTCTTAGCTTCCTGGTGACGGAAAGCCGCGTGTGTGAAGCGGCCGCTGCTAGGCTCTGACGCGGCCGTGTGACAGGTTTCCGCGGGCCCCGCCGTCCCCGCAGCTCCGCCCCGCCCGCGTGGCCGCGCGTGGCCCGGTGTCCCCGGGGCGGCAGCTGTCGGTCCGTTTTCACCACCTCTCGCCGGCTCCCGCGGCCCCCCTGGCGCAGCCTCTGCTCTGGTCTCTCTTCGTCTTTTCTCACGCCCACATGTCTTCTTTTTCAGACGTTCGGACACTTTTGCCACACGCCTGTCAATAACGTTTTCCCTCGGCTCAAGCTCCTGGATACCTCCCTCCGGTGCGCCCTGTCCCTTGTTCCGGTCCAGCCTGGTTGCTCCCCAGACCTGCTGCCCGGTCTTCCCCCCGCTAGAGCTGTTGTCCGCTGTCGTCCTTGTGCTCCCTGGGCTGCAGTTCTTGTGTCCTGGCACCGCTGCCATCTCCATCTCCCTTCTTGGTTTACTCTGTCGTTTTGCTCAAGTCGGCCCTCCGGAGCTTTCTGGAAAGGGCGCATGTCTGAAAGGTGTTTGTTCTATGCCTGGCTCTGATGGACAGTTTGGCAGAGTCTAGAATTCTAGTTTGGAAAGACTTTATCTTCAGATTTTCTGACGTCACATATTTTGCTTCCAGCTTCCAGCTTCCAGGGACACTGTTGAAAAGTCCAAAGCTATTCTGATGCCTGGTCAGTGGTCTGCTCTCTGTGGGTTCTCTCTCTGAAAGTGGTTAGGATCTTCTCCATATCCCTGGTGCTCCGAAATGCCATGGAGGTATACCGTGCTGCCTCTCCTGACTGTACTGAGCACACCGTTCTCTTCATTCTGGAGGCTCTTAGCCTTCTTCAGTCTGGGAACTTCATTGGTTTTCTTATAAGATTCTGTATTTATTCTGAGAGAGTGACAGCGGGCATGTGGGGCAGAGGCAGAGAGAGAACCCCAAGCAGGCTCTCTGCTGTCAGTGGGCAGCCCAACTCGGGGCTCGATCTCACAAACCATGAAACTGAGCAGAAATCAAGGGCCGGTTGCCTAACCGAGCTTAACCCACTGAGCCAGCCGGGTGCCAATTTGGGGAACTTTTTTTAAAAAATCCTTCTGTTTTTCTGTGTTTGCTCTCGATGGGATTTCTATTACTCAGAAAACCTAGTGTTTTTCTGGTTGATATCCTTAAATTTATCATCCATCCGTTCTGTCGATTGGTTAAGTTCTGTGATTCTGTGACTTATAATAAGAAATGTGCATTTGGTTTTCATCCTGTTTCTGGCACAGAGCTCCTAAAACCTTTGAATTTCCTAAGCGAAAAGAGTCACAAAAGGGGTATTTTGATACAACAAGCCTCTTTCAACCACACTTGAGCTTCTGTTAATAAGGTGGCTTTTGGAAAAACTCTGTTAACCTTGAAAATAAAACCATTATTTTACCTGCAAAAATGGGCTTATTTGGGATAACAGAACTGTAATTCAGGATAGGCAAGTTATGGCAAAACCACAGGCAAGTCCAGAGAACAAAGAAGAGGAGCATTATTTTATGGAGAAAGGGGAAATTAGGGGAGTTGTTTGGAAACAAAGCCCACTGGAGAGAAGCAGGGGTCCAGGGGGATGAGGTTTCTCACTGGCCAAGGGGCAGGTGTGGTGGACTTCCCGTAGGAGACGCAGTGCACATCTTTTCCTGTTGGAGCCTATAATTGATGTCCTTCCTGTTGGTTCTTCCCTTGGGGAGACACTTCTCTCTCTCTCTCTCTCTCTCTCTCTCTCTCTCGTAAACATGAGCTTTGTTTTTTTAATGTTTGTTTATTTTTGAGAGAGTGCAAGCAGGAGAGGGGCAGAGTTAGGGGGACAGAGGGTCTGAGGCAGGCCCCGCACTGACAGCAGTGAGTCCGATGCGGGGCTCCAACTCCTGAACTACGAGATTATGACCTGAGCAGAAGTCAGACACTCAACTGACTAAGCTACCCAGGTGCCCCAGGGGAGACATTTTTTCTTATAATTGACACTGAATGCTGGCTCCCCCTTCCAGCCTTTCCTTTTAGCATCCCCAGTCCACTTTAGTGAGGTTTCCCTTTATTCATTTCATGCTCCTAGGGGTGAGGGCTGGTTGCCAGGGGGACCAACCATGTGATTGGTCAGAACTCAGCCTCACCCCCTGACCTCCGGGGAGGGGAGAGGGGCCGGGGTTGGGCCCGTTCTCCAATGGCCAAGGACTCATCAGTCACGCCCCTGTTACGAAGTCTCCACACAAACCCAAAAGGACCACGTCTGGAGAGCTTCTGGTTGGTGACACGGGGAGCTGGCCTGGACGGAGCACGGACACCCCGCCCCCTTCCCCCAGCCCTGGCCCCGTGCACCTCCTCCATCCGGCTGTTCCTGAGCGATCTCCTCTTATCACAAACCAGGAATCCAGGAAGTAAAATATTTCCCTGAGTCCTGTGAGCTGCTTTAGCAAATTAATTGAACCCAAGGAGGAGGTTGTAGGAACCTTTAATTCTTAGCCAGTTGGTTAGAAACACAGGTGAGAACCTGGGCTTTCAACTGGCATCTAAAGTGTGCGCGTGCGTGGGGCGGGGTGGGGGGAGCCGTCCTGTGGGACTGAGCCGTTAGCCTGTGGGATCTGATGCTGTCTCCAGGTAGCGTCAGAAGGGAGTCAAATTGGATCTTGTCTTGGTCTTGAAGAAGTAGAAGCCCTGAAAAGGTGAGAGAGGCGTCACAGGAAGCGTGGCAGCAATGCGGTCCAGCACCAGAGAGGCCGTGAGTGACCTGGTTGCCGTGCTTCCGAAATGTCGTCTGGACCGGCCTACATGTAAATGGAAGGTGCTGAGGAAAGTAAATCCATTTGAGAAGTGAGAATATGGGGTCGAGGACGTCAGCCTTGGCAGCAACGGCCCCTGAAGCAACCGCAACGGATGCTGCTGTTCTAGCCCCGGTAAGCATCCAAACCCACCAGGCTCTATAGTGGCTCAAGCGTGGATTGACCAAAGAGAAGCTTCAGGAGAGCAAACCGCTGTGGTAGACCAGCTAGGAATGATGCCAAGGTGACAAGATTGTCCACGATGAGATCTGGTCCAAACAATTGTGGGTGTTTTCAAGGGGATTCAGAGTTTCACAGAATGTGGCAACCACAAAGAAGAACGTACCTACACGCCCCCCCCCCCCCCCCCCCCCCCCCCGCCCCGAACAGTCATCAGCACCAGGCCCAGCGGACAGTGCTCCTGGAGACAGCTGCAGTCAAGACGCGGCGGATTATTGCCCCTGACAACAGGCATGTCATTACCCAGAACAATCAGCTTTGGTGGGCCACCCGTTAATTTTGCACTGGGGCCAGTACACCAGTTGGACTGTCAGCATGGGGCTGCTTTTGGTCCCGTCGGGTAGATTTCCTCCTCCCCGTTGGCAGTCTGAACCGCCAGGATCTCTGGCCCCGCCTAGAATCGAAAACAAAGGCCATCATCATTGGGGACCAGCAGGGCTCACCTCTGACCTCCCTGTGAAGCAGGAGCCTCCACAAGTTGCCGCAGGAAGACACAGGACTCTTCCAGCTTGGATTCAAGAAGGTTGTGAAAGAGATGGAACGTGAAAGGAAGTTGGAGAAAGGAAGACGAACGAGAGTGTTCAGCAGCGTCCAGAGAGAGAAAAGAAGGCCACAGAAGAGGCTGGCAGAGGAGGTGGCTTTGTTTACCTGAGGGAAGTACGTTTGTAACGATGGGTAAGAGCAAGACGCTGAAAATGCTTCAAGCAGGGAAGCGCCACCAGAAGTCACACCCAGTTCCCAAGAAGAGCAGAGGAAACCTGAGGTGAAGGAAGAGCAGAGAGACTCAAACGAGGCCATTGACAAAAGTCCTTCTGACTGAAATTCGCCTGGGCGCCACAGATGAAATGTGTCACGGAGCCAAAGACGCACCCTGCCAGCAACGAGAGCCCCCACGAAGCTGACCCGGCCCGGGCGCTGGCTTCCCTCCGTGGGAAGGGAGACCGATGGCCAGGCCACGACAGGCGTCCGCCTGCCCGGGGAACTTCTGGTGCTGGATCCAGCAGAAACAGGAAGCTTTTTGGAGAAAAGAGAAACAGCAGCTGTTACTTAATAAACAAAGAGAAGAAAAGCAACAAACAGAAAACACGGATGAGAAGTCCATAAAGAGCCGAGTCGCCTGTCGCCCCTGGAAGCAGGAGAAGCACACCGTGATGTGGTTAAAGGAAGGGACCCCCAGTGAAACGTCATTGTTAGAATCGGGGGAAAAGGGCAGGAGAGAAACGAGGAAGGAGCACATCCCATCTCCAGCTCTTCACACCATTCCGGAAGGGGGACTCTCCAGGTAGGTGTCACACCTCTAGATGTTCTCCCCTTCAAGGAAACGAGACGTTGTAGGAGCTGATCTTCAGCTATGGAAGCTACACGTAGTAGGAGTGCAAGTAACTCCCCGAGAACCACGGTCTTGAGCAGTAGGAGCAAAGGTCGGGGAGAAGGCCAAGGGCATCATGGACCTTTCCGAGAGAGGCAGAGAGGCACTCGCTGAGGGGACAGGCGGATCGACCGGCCCGGGGGCCGAGGAGCTGATACGGGTGCAAAACTGATGACCAGGGTGGACATCCCAGTGGGAGCAGCCATAGCACCGAGACCAGCCGCCCTCCCTGTCGTGAGTGCTGGAGAAGGACGAGGCAACAAGGGCATGATGTTTCAAAGAGTCCATGAGCTTGGAGCCTGGAGCCTGCTTCAGATGGTGTGTCCCCCCCCCCCACTCTCTGCCCCTTCCCCACTCGCGCTCTGTCTCTCTTTCTCTCTCTCTCTCAAAAATAAACATTAAAAAAAATTTTTAAGAAAAGGTGCAGAGGCACCTGGATGGCTCAGTCAGTTGAGCGTTGGACTCTTGATTTCGGCTCATGTCGTGATCCCAGGGTTGTGAGACGTTGGGTGCCTCACAACAGATTGGAGCCTTCTTGAAGTTCTCTCTCTCTCTCTCTCTCTCTCTCTCTCTCTCTCTCTCTTTCTCCCCACCCCCCCCGCCTCCCTCTCTCCCTCCTTCCCTCTGTCCCTCCCCCGATTGCATGGATGCCCCCTCTCTCTCAAAAAATAGTACAATCAGACTTTAAACAGGCCATTCGTTTTCAGCTGTAATATTCTTAAAATTATTCTGGAATTTACGCTTAGTTCATTTTTGCTAATTTTGTTTTCTCTTCTGGTTGTCTGTCCCCGGTGAGCGTCCGCTGCAAGGCACAGAGCTGCGTGGTGGTGCTGGAAAAGACGCCAGAAGCTCTCACATGTTTTGTCTTTCCGACTTCATTTCTTCTGATTCTTTTTCTTGGATAATATTCTCTCATAAGTGTAATTTTTTTCTCACTTATAGAGAAATTAGAATTATCATTTCTGCAATTATAGATTCTTTTAATGTTTGTTTTTGAGAGAGAGCGAGAGCACACGAGCGGGGCTCTAACTCATGAACCCTGAGGTCGTGACCTGAGCCGAAGTCAGAGGCTTAAATGACTGAGCCACCCACACACCCCAATTACAGGTTTTTAAAGCCTATTTTTTTCTGCTGCACTCTCTTCAGTCCAGTTTCCTTTCCTCTGTGTGCTTCAGTCTCTCCACTCCATGTTGAAAACTTTCCTCAAATGTCTGATGAGCCTTCTTTCCCCGCTTCAATGTAGGAGACACCGCAGTGGGTAGGCTCGGGCTCAAACAAGCGTGTCCCCAACCTCCAAGCAAAAGTGGTTAAAACAAGACAGAGGGTGGTCGCTCCCTTTAGTGGGGGGCCGAGGGCTGGTGTCAGGGTTCCCTAATCTTCAGGGACCCCATCTTTTCCCCTTTGCTGTCCCACCGCCCTCACGGGCCACGACGGCCTCCCAGGCTGCAGCTCTCGTGCCTGCGAGCCCGCCGGAAAGGAAGAAGGGTCAGGAAGGTGAGACCTTGGAGCTGGTATCCATGGGCCAGAACTTGGCACACGCAGCTGCAAGGAAGGCTGGAAGGCAGAGTTTTTGTGGGAGACACGTTTCCAGGTAAAGCAGCGCCGGCGTGACTTAGAAATAAGGGAAGAGAGACGCCTGGGGGGCCCAGTCCATTAAGCCTCCTACTTTGGCTCGGGTCATGATCTCGCGGTTCGGTTTGTGAGTTCTGGTCCCCTCGCTCCCTGCCCCTCCCCCACTCACTCTCTCTCAAAAGTAAACATTTAAATGAAAAGAAGAGCAGAATGGATATTGGGAATGACTGGCAGTCTCCGCACTTCAGAGCTGACTGGGGGCTCTGCTTGCCTGAGCTCGCCGTCCCGAGGTCATCCAGGGTCCTGCTGGGCGAGCTGGTGAAGCCTCCACAGGCTGTAGCAGAATATCTTTTCTCTTTCTCCTGGGACTGTTCCACTTCGGCCCTTGGACAGCATGCCTGGCAGGGGGAAAGAAGCTTGGAAATCACGCCCCACAGGGTGCAGATTTCCACCTAACCTCCCTCCACAATTCAAGTCAAATCATCAACGTCGGTATTTTCTCAGGGCTCACTGCACGGCAGGCAGTGTTCTAACTGCCTTGCGTGTTTTCACACATAGTTCTTGCTCAGCCTAACAAGCTGGGTGATATCTCCAGTCCTGTTTTATAGATAAGGACGCTGAGAGTCGGGGCACCTGGGCGGCTCCGTCGGTTGAGCGTCCGACTTCAGCTCAGGTCGTGATCTCACCGTTCGGGAGTTCGAGCCCCACGTTGGGTTCTGTGCTGACAGCTCGGAGCCTGGAACCTGCTTTGGATTCTGTGTCCCTCTCTGCCCCCTGCTCATACTCTGTCTCTCTCTCTCTCTCTCTCAAAGATGAATAAAACATTAAAAATTTTTTTTAAATAAATAAATGCATGTTACAAAAAAAAGATAATTAAAAGTCATACATTGAAAAAAGAACAGGGGCACCTGGGTGGCTCAGTCAGTTAAGTGTCCAATCCTTGATTTTGGCTTGGGCTGTGATCTCACGGTTCCTTAGATCGAGCCCACGTTGGGCTTCAAGCTGACAGCGCAGAGCCTGCTTGGGATTCTCTCCCTTCTCTCTCTCTGCCCCTCCCCTGCTCACTCGAGCTCTCTCTCTCTCAAAATAAACTTTTTTTAAAAAGCAAAATACCCAGAACACTTATGAAAAACTAAATGAAGGGGGTATGAGCCCTACCAGATGATAAAGCATATTCAGATCCAAATACTTAAAACAGTGTGGAACAGAGCAGAACCCAGCACTACTGCATGGGACTCCTCTAGGGATTCCTCCCACACCATAAACCATTTAATAAATGAAGCTGATTGGAGGCTTGTGCCTTACACCAGAACCAATCCCAAGTTGATCACAATCAGGCCTGGAATAAATAAAACCAAAACAGCACAGGGGGTGGGGACAGGGAACCAAAGGAGAATCCACACTTTTTTTTTCCCCTAAAGATTGGATTTTTAAATAATTTCTGCACCTAACATGGGGCTTGAACTCACAACCCTGAGATCCAGGGTCAGATGCTTAACTGACTGAGCCACCCAGGCTCCTGAGGATCCCTTTTTAACATCAAGTTGGAAGGCTTTTCTAAATATGACCCCAAATCCAGAAATGATAAAGGGCGTTACGTTTTACCACATACACATAAAGCATTTTTGCCTGGTGGAACCGTTACAAGCAGATCCAAAAGGCCACAAACTGGGAGAGTTGTTTGAAACTTAACCTTACAGATAAAAGGCTGGGGCGACACAAATTGGGAAGATGGAGAGGAAATGGGTCAAGGACACAAAAAGGACAGAAAAAAAAATTTTAAGTGAAGGTTCCTGTAGTTTTTTAAAGTCAAGACCCCACCCCACCCCACCCAACACACACACACACACACCCGGGACACTTCCAAAAGGGGGAGGTTGCTGGGCCCCACGTCCTGGCGCCTGTGCAGTACCCCGCACGGCCGGAAGGTGGCGATACCCAGCGCTGTGCCCCCTCCCGGAGCAGGCGTGACGCGCTCGCTCGGGGTCCTGAAGCCCAGTTAGTTCCATTGCTTCCAGGGCATCTTGGCGCAGGTGCACATGGCGTCCGTTCTAGGGCTGCGTGTGCGGCAGTGTGGACGGTATCAAACCACGGAAGCAGCTTGCCATCCACAGGGCGCTGTCACGTAGCTCCTGCGTGCATCTCAAAGACATATCATCAAGGAGAGAAGGCAAGAGGAGAGAGCATTTAGTATGCTACGACTGTAAACAGGGGCCTGCACACCCTTATCTGCCGACACGCTAACCGCCTGTGGAGGGAAACACGCATTGCTGACCACGGTGGCTGGCTGGGCCGTAGGACAAGGTTCACCATACTTTTATAATGTTGTATATGTGAGTCAGGTTTTGCCACTGCAAGCAAAAAAAAAAAAAAAAAAATCAAATGATGAAATAAACCAACAATTAGGAAAGCAGAGTCCTGTTTTCAGTAACAAGGTGGGTTCCGGCACTTGAAAGCCCTCAATGAAACGATGGGAAATCTGTGCAAAATATAAACAGATGGCCACTGGAGTGTGGCACTTCAGATGGAGAAGTGCGCGTGTGCAAAAGGGCAGCCCTGAGCCGGAACTGCGGGAGCTGAACAGAGGCCTGCCGCCCTCCCTCCCTCCCTCCCGAAGGCCCAGCTGAACTTCCCCAAGTCAAGTCCCTCCTGACTCCACAGGAGGCCTGGGAAACCACGTGTTCCTGTCACAGAAGCGGTTCCCCGGTTCTTGGTCACAGCCCCAGGCTGTGGTCCCCACCTTGCCTTGCCGGCCCCTGGTGCCTCACACTGACCCCTCACCAGGAGCTCGGTCCCAGGGCTGTGTCTAGGCCCCCCAGGCACAGCTGGAGGCAAGGGACCGCGGGACCCGCTACCCACCGTGCTGCCTCTGAGGCCCCTCTGGACCCAGCCGGGGTGTGGGAGAGGGGCCCGGGCAGAGATGCTCAGATCTGCAGGGAGGAGCCGTGAGGCCGAAAGAATGACCTGGGGGTCCTAGGAAAGAGAAGGGGTCCGTGGAGGAGGAGGAGGTGAAGTCGGTGAGGTTGGCAGGGCCCGCTTAGGACCTCCAGGTCACGCATCCAGGGGACTCCGAGGTGCACAGTTAGAAAATAGGTGTGTCGATGTTTAGGCAGGAGTTTTCCTGGCTCCAGTGGCCTTGAAGTTCGGGGGACTCCTAGCCTCGGGCAAGGCTGGATCCAGAGACTCGGAGCAAAGAGTCTGTCCAGGTTGCTTGCACTTCTCAGGGGTCGGCTTCGTTCTCAGACCAGCTCTTCCCACACCTCATTAGGGCTGCAGCAGCTGGCAGTCCGTCCCCTCCAGCGGAGCAAATGCCCCTTCCGGCGCCCTTCGGCAAAGGCCTCGAGGCCAAGGGGATCATCGTCTGAGAGACCAGGCCCGGGTGCCCCGCCAGCCCGTGGGCGGGGGAGGGAGGGTGAGGACAGAGAAAGGAGGTTCCCAAAGAGAAATGAGGGGTCACTACTCCTGGAAGTCGGAAGGGGGGGCAGGTGGGCACCACCGGGGTTTCAGCTTCAGTTGGCGTCTCTCTCACTTCAGCCTGGCTGCACCCCAGTGGCCAGCCTCCGTGCGTGCAGAGCCCAGGCTCCTTCCCCTGGTTTCCCACGAGCCTGCCCAAGAAGGTGACCCCAGGCAGAAGTGGGGGCCACCTTTTCCAGCCCACCCCACCCCACCTCTGGGGGTCCTGAAAGAGATAGGTGAAAGGAAAGCTGGTGTGTGTGTGTGTGTGTGTGTGTGTGTGTGCTTTTGGCGGGGGGGGGGGGGACTTTGAGCGATGGGACACGTGGTTTGTGCACGGGAGGCAGGCGGGCTAAGCTAATGGATGTGCACGGGTCCTGCCCACGCGCCTTTTCTGCTGGCAGGGAGGCCACCGGAGCCGCACTCAGCTACCTGGGGAGGGAGCGTGCTGACCCTCGACCTCCTCCTCCCCTCCCCTTAATGGAGCAGAGATTACAACAGGCCCAGATGCTCCCACAATCCCCATTAGCCCTTATATTTCTGGGCAGGGGGCGGCTGAAGGGGGTTCTCATTGGAAGTTCTCAGGACTGGTGGATCCGGGATCACAGATGGACTGCCTCTGGGGGGCCAGAGGAAAGGGCCCCAATCCTTCCACTTTCCCCTCAGGCTGTGGCTGGTGGCAACACAGAGCCACGCCCTGGGACTGAGTGTCAGGAAGAGTACAGTAGCTATTCTGCTGGCCATTGACAGGGGCAGCCATGGAGGTGGGTGTGGAGGTTGATGTGGGGTGTAGGCTGGTTGGGGGGGTGTCCCTTGTGGTCTCTGGGGACAGTTCCTTTGCTTCCAGGGCCCAGAACTTCACATGGGAAGAAAGCCTTTCTCAAGTCTGCCCTCCCCAATCCTGCTGCATCTCAACAGAACTCACACAGGGACACGTGGGCACAGGTCTCCCCTCCCTCACTCGCTCTTTGCCCACAGCAGGCAGGATGCCCTGGACGGAGCAAATGCCCACGTGGGGGGACAGCAGAGCCTTCAGCCTCATGGCCAACCCTTCCACCCGGCCAGGAGTTGCCCTGACCAGGAAAAGCTCTGCAGTGGTGAGCCCCCAGCCTCAGAACAGGCTCAGGTCACGGGCACCAGAGTCCCCAGAGAGGCATCAGGCTGGATCTAACCAGATCTCCACCTCGCCACTTTGCAAAATGCTGAACGGCCCTCCTATTTCTGCCTGGCTCTTCTCCGTGGGGTGGACTGGCAGATTGGCTACCCGTAGGTCCTCGGGCCCAGAGATGCCACAGTAGTGGAGATTTGGGCCACTGGAGAGAACGGGGCCTCCCCTACCCCCACACTGTCTCCTGGGGCAAAGTGACTGCAGGAGCTTCAGGCTTCCATGGGAAACCTCAGCCCCAGGAGCTCGGGGTAGGGACACAGAAGTTCCTAGATCATCATCACTTTCTGCTTCCCTGTGGAAGCGCTCAAGTCCCCCACCGAGCTGGGGCAGTCCGAGCCCAGGGCCCTCCATGCCAACAAGTACCCCTCCCCAAATCTACCCACAACCCTTCCCCACGAGGTGTAGAGGCCTGGGGAGACCCTTGCAGGGTCCCAACCAGCTGGAGGGGCCTGGTGTTGGGGTCAGGGTCCTCCAGGCTGGTAATGAGGCATGCCGGGTACAGGGCTTCTGACCCTCGGCCTCAGGTTTTGGTAGAGGCCTTGAGATCTAGCGCTGCCCTAGGACTTTCTGGGATGACCAGGAATTATTAAGGCTGGGGGTGGGGTGTGGGGAGCAAGGATTCTGTGAGTGCTGCAGCCCACATAGTCCCTCCTCTCTCCCCCAGGTGAAAACAGCACGTGGGAGGTGCTACAGGGAACACAGGGTCCATGAGACAGTTGCCAGGGACTTCTTGTCACCTCCCTTCCCAGGGCAGAGTAGCCCCTCAGACAGAGACATGTCTCCTGCACCTGACGTGTTTCTGCTTCAGGTCCCTTCAGGTCAGGCGGACCCCCAGCCCTGGAGGGGTGTCCTGAGAACCGGGTCCTCTAGGCAGGGACAGCCCTGAGGGGCTGCTGTCTTGGGCTGGTCCTAAAGACAAGAGTAGGAGAAGGTATGTGTCCCTCCTTCCCCGGGGATGCGCCAGGTGAACTTGTTGGGGGCGGTTCCCTTTGCCCAGCCCTGACCCCCTCCTCAGGGCATGGGGGGAGGGGGGCTAGCCCGGGGCCATGCGTGTGAAGGGAAGAGAGAAGTAGAGGACTGATTAGAGCAGGGGATGCTCTTTGATGAGAAGCTCCATTCAAGTTTTCATCAAAGGAATCCTCTTCTCTCCGGTGCCCCTCCTGCGTGGGCGCTGCCTTGTCTCTAACCCCGTGAAGTCAAGTGTCCTCTTAGGCCCCTCCTCGTCACTGCAGGCCGACCCTTACCCTGGGTCCCCACCGCGTATCTGGGGAATGGGGCAGCCTAGGGCAGAGTAACCCGGACTCCTCAGCGTTCCACGGCGCCGCCTCCTCTCCCTGTCCGGAGGCACTGCCAAGGGCGGTCGAAGAGCGGCTCTCGGAGGCGACCACTACCCGCCCCGTCCCCCCCACCCCGGTCCCCAGAGAGCCTTCGGAGAGGCCTAGAGGGGGCGAGGAACGGGCGGAGAGCCGCTCACACGGCGACAAAAGGGACAGGCGGCGTGGACCGCGCGCGCGCGCGCGCGAGGCCCGTCGCATCTCACCCCGCCCCACGCGCGGGGCCGGGATCTCCAAGCCGCGCTGGCCACCCCCTCCCCTCGGCGATCCACCCTCCGGGGGCCGCGGGCCCGCGAGGGTTAAGGGGGGTGGGGCGTGGGGCGGCCCCGCCCCCGCCGCCACGCCGGGTCCGAGCGCGCACGGGGCGCGGGGGCGGGTCGGAGCGGGCGGCGGCGGCGGCGGCGGAGGGCGCGGCGCGCCGGGGAGCGCGGGGAGCGGCGGCGCGGCCCGCGTGACCCTCCGCCGCGCCCGTGAGCCCGCGAGCCCGCGCCCCGCCGCGCCGCCCAGCCGCAGGATGCGCGCCCCGCCGCTGCTGCTGCTGCTGGCCGCCTGCGCGCCGCCGCCCCGCGCCGCCGCCGCCGCCCCGACGCCGCCGGGCTGGGAGCCGGCGGCCGACGCGCCCTGGTGCCCCTACAAGGTGCTGCCCGAGGGCCCCGAGGCGGGCGGCGGGCGCCTGTGCTTCCGCAGCCCCGCGCGCGGCTTCCGCTGCCAGGCGCCCGGCTGCGCGGCGCACGCCTCGGCCGGCCGCTCGCTGCGCGCCAGCGTCCTGCGCAACCGCAGCGTGCTGCTGCAGTGGCGCCTGGCGCCGGCCGAGGCGCGCCGCGTGCGCGCCTTCGCGCTCAACTGCTCGTGGCGCGGCGCCTACACGCGCTTCCCGTGCGAGCGCGTGCTGCTCGGCGCCTCCTGCCGAGACTACCTGCTGCCCGACGTGCACGACGGCGTGCGCTACCGCCTGTGCCTGCAGCCGCTGCCGCTGCGCGCCGAGCCCGCCGCCGCCGCCGCCGCCGCGGCCGCCGCCCCGGAGCCCGCCGGGCCCGCCGAGTGCGTGGAGTTCGCTGCCGAGCCGGCCGGCATGCGGGAGATCGTGGTGGCCATGACGGCGGTGGGCGGCTCCATCTGCGTCATGCTGGTGGTCATCTGCCTGCTCGTGGCCTACATCACCGAGAACCTCATGCACCCGGCTTTTGGGCGCCCCGGCCTGCGCAGGCAGCCCTGAAGCTCCGGGCGGCCCACCGGGGCTCTGCCTCCTCGAGATGGGCGCCCGCTCCCCACTCGTCGCTCCTGCTCCCTCCTTAGGATCTTCACGCGGGGCCCACCGGAGACCGGTAGGGCCTTGGAGTCATCGCACGACCTTCCTAGCCCGGCCTCTGCCTCCCAGACTCCAACTCGGGACTGACCCTTGGGCCTGCGCAGGGGTGCCAGCCTCGTCCAGGGCTCTCCCTGCTTTCCAGAGGCCTTTATAGGGGCCACCAGGACATACAGCCCCTTCTAGCAAGAGCCATTGGCACCCCCGGGTCATCACCCTGCACCTCCAGCCTGTGCCAAGTTGGAAAAGGAACAGGCTGTCGTCATCGCTTGGTCACTGTGTGCTTTGCTGGCTCGACGAGGTCCCTTGGAGCCTGTCCTCTCCCCATCTCACCCCAGTGGGCTTAGATTAGCTTCGTGCCTTAGTGTCTCTGGCCCACTGCGGAAGCCAACCACCCGTCCTGTGCTGTCTGAGGGTGTCCGGTGGCCCTGGTACTGGCCGGCTTGTGTGTGCTTCCGGCCGGGGCCCCCTGGGGAACTTACCCCCCCCTTCAAGCTTCGCAGGAGCCTCAAGTGTGGGTGAGCGTTGTCCTGTGTTGTCTTCCTACTCTGGTGTCTGACACGCCGGAACCATGATGTAGCAGCAGGCAGGCCCAGCCTTTCATTGCCACGTCCAGGGGTGAGTGTCCTCTTACCTTGTGTGAAGCTGGCGGCTCTCCAGGGCTGCCCCTCATTCTCTTTTGTGGGTACTGCCTCTGTCGAGGGCTTTACGTGGTGAGTGAGGGCAAGTGGCTGGAAAGAGGGGTCTGGTCGGAAAGGACGGCGTTGTATCCAGAGGGCAGAAGAAGGGAGGCCGGCCTCGCCCAGCAGGACTTGCCTCTGTGGTCTGGGTCCCAAGCCTGGACCACAGCATGATGGACAGCACCGCCCCACCCCTTCCCTGGGTTGGCAGTCAAGAGCCAAGGACTTGGCTGGTGATGCCGCTGCCCACGGTGGATGGAAGGCCGGCCCTGCCCCTTTCTGGGAAGACGTGAACCCCCTGGCCAAGGTTGCTTCCTGAGTTGGGCACCGGGCATCCCCAGGAGGGGTAAAGCTCGCTTAGCTCTCCAGGAGCCCCTGACTGTGACCCCATCCTGGACCTGGCGCTTCTGGAGTCACTGTGGCCAACCCCTCCCCGCCCTCACCCCAGGTCCTGGCTGGTGCCCCCACAGTGCCCGCTCCCTACCTCTCTGTCTTTGCTCTGCCTGCCCTTGGCATGGCGCTGGTCAGGTGCAAGCCTGGCGTCAATGTCTAAACGTCCATCATTTTAGACCAAAACCACTGTCTTGTGTGCTTACTGGGGAGGAGGGAGGGAAGGGTGCAGGGTGAGGGGAAGAGGTGGCTTCTCCTCCCAGTTCCAGGGCACCCTGCCCTTCCAATTTGGGGCTGAGAAAGTATCTCCTGGGCCTGTGGTATTTGGGGGGGAGGTGGGTATGGCACTGTCTACACTTGGAAGTAGTCCAGCCTCACGGGTGACCCAGTTGAGCCGTGACGTGTGCGAATGCGGCTCCAGGAGGGTCCTCTCCCCAGCCTGGGCCTCCCCACGCAGCGCTAGAGCCGGGGAGAGGGGGGCCTGGGGGCCCCAAGTGGAACGAGCACTGGATCACCACCCATCCTCCCAAGAGCCCTCCCCCTCCTTGGCTGTCCTTGAGATGCTGGAGCTGGCTGTGACCCTGAAGATCAAAACCAGCTGGGGGCGGGCCAGGCTGTGAGGAGTGACTCATCCCTGTGGAGGGGGCAGGGTGCGGTGATGCGTCTGTCTAGACAGCTGGGGCAGGAGTGGGTTCTGCCTCTAGAAGCCTTCATTCTGACTTCCTGGGGGCCCTTTGCCTGCTGCGGCACCACCCCCCCCCACCGCCCCCCACCGGTCGTGTGCTTGGGCGTCTTCGACAGGGTAGAGGCGGGAGCCCTTGGCAGCTCTGGTCTGAAGAAGCCTGGCGTCTGCCCTCAGCTCCTGGGTGCAGTTGGGTTCCGGGACTGGAGCCACTGGGAGGCTTTGTGAGGCCTGCCCTCATCCCGCTCTCCCCCTTCCTCGGCGCTCCACCTGGTTTGGGGCCCCTTTGTGGGTTCCAGCTCATACCAGCCGGAGCCACAAGCAGGTCCCTTGCGCCGCTTGGCCAGGCTGGTCAGCACTGACCTGCAGCCTTCTGCTCCGTACGGTTTCACTCCAGGGGCTCCTTGAAGGACTGGAGTCCGGCTGTGGGTTTGCAGAGGCGAGCGGCCCTGCCCCGGCGCGGTCCGGTCGGCGCGGTCCGGTCGGCGCGGTCCGGTCGGCGAGCCTCGGCCTGGGGGCTGCCCCGGAGCCGGTGTCTGGGTGGAGCGCCCCTGCTTCTGAGCTCACCGTCATCCTCACGAGTGCCCCCTTCCCACCTGGCCCCACCGTCCTTCCAGGGGCGCAGGGGACACTCGGGCTCCTACCCCACCTGGCATCACCCCGTCCGCCTGAAAGACTGACCGGTGTACCGTGTCCAGGGCGCCCCCTCCCCTCCACCCCTACCATCTCCTGGAGGAGACTCCCGCTCCTGCCCCCTTCTGTCTCTCTCCCTTTCCCTCTCGTGTGGCCTCTGCTCTCCTTGCGGCCGCTCCAGTTCTGACCGGCCAGTGGGCAGACACGCCACCCTCCTGTAATCTGCACGGCTTCCCTGTGTCCTGCAGGTGGGGTCCAGATGCCTCACTTGCCGGTCGAGACTGCCAGTCTCGCGAGTGCCCGGAGATACTTAAGCTTCTGACTTTCTGACGTGGAACGTAAGTAACCGCTCTGGTCCCGAAACGCCGAAGGGCTGCCTGGCTGTCGTCCTGGCCGTGCCGTCTAACAGCCGTGCGGCCCTTCAGAGCCTTGGTTTCCTCATCCGTAAAATAGAGACCGTCACAGAACCTAATTCACAGGCTTGTTTCAAGGCTCGCCTCGCTGTCCGCGCCTGCTTGGAGCGCCCTCTGGGCCGAGACCCCCGGGGCCACGTCCCCAGCCGAACCGCACGCAAAATGTAGACACGCGGCCCTTCTTGAAACTCCCATTACGATGCCTTCTGTGTGCAAAGCAGAACTCCTCATCCCCTGCTCAGTCGCCAAAGCCGGTTCACGGCCTTTACTTCTTGCTTAGCGGGCGGGAGTGGCCCACCGTCATTCTGTGAACACGCGCTGAGTGCCCCTGGGGGCCTGGCTCTGCGGCCCCTGCAGCGACTGCACGACGCGGGACGCGGCCCGGGCAGCAGCGGCTCGCCCCGGGGCCCGGGTTCCTCGGGCGCTGGGAGGCCGTTCAGGCGTCAGGCCTCACGGGAGCCGCCAGGTTTCCTCAGCGCTGGCCCCCGTGAGGATGTCCTACTCTCGGAGGCTGCTCAGCTGGGGGCGGGGGGGGGGGGGGAGGTACACACAAGGCGGCAGACAGGATGAAAGGCGATAGAGGAAAAGTCTCTTGACGGGCACATTGTGGCGCTGGCACTTCCCTGGTCATCTCAGGATTGGAGGTCAGGGCTGGTGGATCTGGTTTTCAGGGACAGTCGGGAGCTGCCGAGGACCCCGGCTTGGGGGACCAGCAGTTTGGCCCCTTCAGCCTGGGTCTATGGAGGCCGGGGACCCTGACACCCAGAGCCTCCCCAGACTCGCCACACCTCTCTGCTGCACCCATTTCGTTCCTCACTTGTCATTTTCTGTTTAGCTTTGATAACCTAGGCAGTTAAGATTTTCATGTTTTCTGGACTCGGCTTTTTCTGCCACGCTTCCTTTATCTGTAGGGATGTCACTGTGCTTCTTGTTCTCTGCTTTTCTCGCGGTAAGTCTTCCTGGGATTCAACTGCCACTCTGTTCTGTTGGTCATGTAGGACCGAGACTGGTTTCCTCAGGCTCCTCGCTGAGTGTGGGTGGGCTGAGATAGCTTTCCTGACTTCCCGAGTGTGTTAACACTGTTCGGCACGTGGCCTCACAGAATCTGGGATCCGCCTTTTCTTTCCCCTTGTCCATTTTGGGGGGGCGGGGCACAGGGGGAGAGAGAGAATCAAGCTCCACGCTCAGCACGGAGCCAGACACCAGGCTCGATCCCATGACCCTGGGATCACGACCTGAGCCGAAACCAAGGGTCGGACGCTGAACTGACTGAGCCATCGAGGCACTGTGCCCCGTCCACTTTTATCTGGACTTTCTCATCCGTTGACCCCGGCATCTCTGTCCTGCTCAATTTGGATTCTAGTCCCACAAATTCTTCCACGCCCATTCCCTTCTTCCCTCGTTAGCAAGCACTCTCGCGTGTCCTCAGATAATCTGCTTTTTAATTTACCTCCAAGTTGTGCTGTTGATCTTTACTCTTTACCCACCTCCGCGTCTGAGATTCGTCATGTTGCAGTATGCACAGACGTCTGACGGCTTCTCTGCCGCATACGATTCCTAGTGTCCTCACCCCTCGGGAGAACACGGGTAGGTGCAATACAATCACGACGTTTCCATGCAAATCCTCAATCGTGCTCTTAAGCGGTCCTTGCCCACCCAGATACTACAAGAATACTTTCCTAGGGCGCCTGGCTGGCTCGGTCGGTATAGCATGCAACTCTTGATCTCAGGGTTGTAAGTTCAAAGGGCAAAACCCTGAAGAAGAAAGAGGACACGTAGATCTATAGCTTAGTACAGACCAGCATGCGTGAGGGAATTATGAGGCCAGCCAAAGAACCAACAAAAAGGATCAGAGGGCAAACTTCTAGAGTTCAAGCAGCGCCAGGAGCCTCTACCAACCAGCCAGAGCGCAGGCCTGCTTCCTGCGATTCAGTCACACACACACATGCTGCCTGACGTCGCTGTGCAGCTCACTGATGCGGTTTGTTTTTATCCTTTCTTTGGTTTCAATTATAGTTTCTCCTTGTATGTCTTCAATTTCACTAACTTTCTCTTCTGTAATGTCCAATCTACCATTAATTCCACCCAGTGTATTTTTCATATAGATATTTCAACACAACCCATAAAAGAACAAATTGATAAGCATAGTTTATCAAGCTTCAGAACTTTTGTCCTTCAAAAGACATTGATGAAAGGAGAAAATATTTATTTTTAAATGTTCATTTTGAGAGCGAGCACAAGCAGGGGAAGGACAGGGATAGAGAGAGAATCCTAAGCAGGTTCCGCACTGTCAGCGCAGAACCTGACTCGGGGCTCAATCCCACGAACCGTGAGATCATGACCTGAGCTGAAATCAAGAGTCAGACACGACCAGCTGAGCCACCCCAGCGCCCCGAGGGAGAAAATATTTATAAATTACATATCTGGCATATGTGTGTATATATACGTATAAACATACAGAGCTTGAAATGTAACATGATGATAAATGTATAAATGATTTAGGCACTTCACCAAAGATGTAGAGCTGGCCAACAAGCACGTTAAAATATGCTCAATTTCATTAGTCATTAAGTAGATATACATTAAGACTACATTACCATACCCTGAGATACCACCTATTAAAATGTCTAACACTAAAAAGACTGATCATATCAAGTGTTGGCAAGGTAACTCCAACACTACTGGTGGGGATGGAAAATAGCACATCCACTTTGAAAACAATCTGGCAGTTTCTTAGAAAGTTAAATATACAAACATCTGACCTAATCATCCTACTCCTAGGTATTAACCCAGGAGAAATAAAAGACTATGTCCATACAAAGGCTCACCTATGCATGTTCAAAGCAGCTTTATCTGTAATAGCTAAAAAGTGAAAACCCAAATGTCAGCAGATGGATAAAGTGTGGCCCACACACTCAATGGAGTACTGCCCCGTAATAAGAATGACCCAGGGGCGCCTGGGTGGCTCAGTCGGTTAAGCGTCCGACTTCCGCTCAGGTCACGATCTCACGGTACGTGAGTTCGAGCCCCGTGTCGGGCTCTGGGCTGATGGCTCAGAGCCTGGAGCCTGCTTCCGATTCTGTGTCTCCCTCCCTCTCTCTCTGTCCCTCCCCCATTCATGCTCTGTCTCTCTCTGTGTCAAAAATAAATAAACGTTAAAAAAAATAAAAAATAAGAATGACCCACTATTGATACATGCAACATCTCCCCTACAGGCACTCAGCAAGTGCCAATAGGGACAACAGCTCGATGTGAAGAAAAAAGCCATCTCAGCTGGAAACAGAGGTCTTAGCTCTTTAGAGCTGAGTCTGTGAATGTGGTGGGCAGAGCAGAGAGTGCTAAAAACAACGTTCAGAGTCACCAAGAACTAGTTGAATGTGGTGTTGGGAGCGCAGAATGGCCGATGGGAGGTGGGGGGAGTGGGGAGTAACGTTTCTTCAAGTTGGTGACATTTATCTGAATCTCAGTCCGTGGACTAAGACTTGAATTTGGGGGGTGGTATATGCAGAGGTATATAAGGCATGAGACAAGCAGGTGGTTGTTGTTGTTGTTGTTTAGTTGTTGGGCCACTGAGTTCTAAACAGGGAGCAGGAAGAAGGACGTAAGAGAGCTGGCTACTGTCAGACCAAGTCTTTGAATTCCGGTTAGTAGGTTCTGAGCACGCTAGGGAAGCCACTGAGGAGTTTGGTCTTTAAAATGTAAATAACTCTCGAATTTGTTGTGAATGTAAAAGAAAGTACATGTTCATCATAAAAAAACTGAATCAAAGAATTCCAAAAAATATAAAGGACATTCAAAGCACCCTTAATCCTACCACCCATAAATACCTGCCACCTCACTTTTAACATTTTGGTGTGTGTCCTTCTTATGTTCTGCATACGTTCAAGTAAGTAGACAGCAGGTGGGTAAAGTGTCCTCATTCCTCCTCATTCATCCCTCAAACCCCCAAGTTCTTTTTTTTTTTTTTATTTTTAAAAACATTTATTCATTTTTGAGAGTGAGACAGAGCATAAGCAGGGGAGGGGCAGAGAGAGAGGGAGACACAGAATCCAAAGCAGGCTCCAGGCTCTGAGCTGTCAGCACAGAGCCCGACGCGCGATTCGAACTCACGGACTGCCAGATCATGACCTGAGCCGAAGTCTGACGCTTCACCGACTGAGGCACCCAGGCGCCCCCCCCACTTTATTTTTGAGAGAGAGACAGAGAGACAGAGGGGGAGAGAAACACAGCATGAGCAGGGGAGGGGCAGAGAGAGAGGGAGACACAGAACTCGAAGCAGGCTGCAGGCTACGAGCTGTCAGCACGCAGCCCGATGCGGGACTGGAACTCACGGACTGCCAGATCATGACCTGAGCCGAAGTCAGATGCTTCACCGACTGAGCCACCCAGGCACCCCAAACCCTCAAGTTCTTCCAAGTAAATGCTTCCTTGCTGCCGTCTGCCCGGTCCTCCCTCACCCCAACTATGTCCAGCAGTCCTGAGAGTCTAGGGGCCGGGTTCTCAGCTTCTGTTCTCCCTGCAGACAGCATGAGCAAGGATAGGATACTTCAGTATCGGTGACGGTGGTCCCTGACCATCTGGCTTCTGAGTTTCACACGTCCTCTCCAACAGGAAGCCTCTCTTCCACCGTGCCTACGGTCACACCTGGCCTTTCGAATACCCAGTTCAAAAAGCCGCCACCCCCACGTCGACAGCTCCAGGCACCCCACTGCCACAGCTGTTCCACTCCAGGGGGATCTCCAAGTCAACGCAGAGTGCCCCTCCACTGTCGCCACCCTTGCATGGCCTGATTCCTCCTCTTACCCAGTGCGGCTCCCACGGGGGAGCATCGCCCTCCGCTTGCCCCCCCCCCCCTTTGTCGTGCTCCCCTAGAAAGCACCAACTCCCTGCCCACTCTAAACCCGGATCCAGGCGGTGGACAGGGCTGGAGAATAACAAAGGGGGTTCCCTAGTCTGTTACCCCGTGACCCTAAATCTCGAGCCCGCAGCGCCTCCAAACCGACCCGAGGACCTAGTCAACTTGCTCTCCCGCGGGTCCTTCACGGGTCCTCTCCCCAAGTGCTTCGTAACTTCACCTAAATGTTAAACTTGTAAGGGTTTTGAGGAGAGCCGTGCGCTGACGCTTGCGCGCGCCCCGGGCCGCAAGGCGGTTCCAGAGGAGGCGGCGGGGGCCCACGACAGAAGCGACCCGGAGCACTGGGGGACTGACAGAGTGCGCGCGGAGCGGGTCTAGGGGGCGCGTAACGGCTCCGGCGGCAGGAGCGAGAGCCCGCGGTCCGGCAGGCCGGGGACAACGCGCACAACCGACCCCAGCCGCTGTCGCGGCGGGCGCGTCACTCTCGACGACGACGGCGGCGGCGGGACGTCCGGGGCGTCAGGGGCGACACTGCCGGCGACGGCGGCGGGGTTTTGTGACGTAGGACGCCAGCGCGAGGCTCCCGGGGGGCCCTAAGGCAGCCCCTGCGAGGGCCGAGGGCCGCGGGCCGCGGCCGCACACGCCCGGAGCCGCGGAGCGACCGCCGGAGGCCCGGCGCCCGGGGGCGGGGCCTCCTCCTCCCCTGGCCGGGCGCCGAGGGCCCGCGCGAAACGCCGCTGGGGCGCCGCCCGCCCGCGCCGCGCGTCTCGACGCGTTACGTCGCGGCGCCGCCGCCTTGGCGTCATGACTTCCGGGCGCCGCGGCCGCCATCTTGCTCGCGCGGAAGCTCCGCGGCTGGGTGGGAGTCCCGGAGCCGGCGCGTCGCGGTCGGTGCGGCCGCCGCTATGCCGTCGTCGCCGCTGCGGGTGGCGGTGGTGTGCTCGAGCAACCAGAACCGGAGCATGGAGGCGCACAACATCCTCAGGTAGTTAGGGCCTCCGCCCTGGCCTAGCGCGCCCTGTCCGATGCCGGCCGACAGGCTGTTTCTCCGGCCTCGCGCGCCCTGCGCTGCCTGTGCTGGGCGGCGGCGGTCCCGGCGCCGGTTCCCGGCCGGTGCTGGGCGGCGGCCCCAATCCCCGGTCCCGCAGGCCCGACGCCGGCGGCCGGGCAGGCGGTGCGCGGCGGCCGCCGAAGGACGCCGGGTGGGCCGCGCCGGGCTCGTTGGCTTCGGGGCCGAGCGCAGCGAGGAGTCGACGAGGCTCGTTGGTCCGCGCGGTACCCCCACAGGTTTCCTAGCGTCGCGGGAGAATTCAGGTTCTGAGCCCAGAGGTTCCCGTTCGCGCAAACCTCCAAGCTCCCGGTAAACCCAGATGCTTGATGCTGTTGCATCCACTTTGCACGTATGTTTGTGCATCTGAAAATAGCCGATCTTCTGTAAGATTTTCATCGGTGGGGCGGTAAGTGCCAAGTCCAGGTGAGGGTCTAGGAGATGGTAGTGTCCTGACGACCTTCTCCAGGGGGTGTCGTCATTTATCAGATCTGGAAAACGTACACAACGTAACCTCAGGATAAAGGAAGGCTTAAGAAAAAAAAAAAAAAAAAAAAAAAAACCGCCTATTTTGTTAATTTTATGTATTTGTATTTTTGCCCCGACTGCATTTTCGAGTCTTATGCCAAAAAATGCCCCTCTCCCCAAAGCCTCCAGTCAGTAATTTCTGCACTCCACGTGAATTCGCTTTTTGTGCGCTTGTAATGGACGTGTCAGCACTCTCTTTTGTGATCGTGGCGTTGTATGTATTTAATAAAAGTTTATTCCCGCTTGGTAATTTTTTTCGTTCAAAATCACTTGTTAAAACGTGAACTTGATCTCTCACATTACAGTTAAAGTTTGGTATACACGTCAACTTTGGTAGTAAAGCAAAGTTGAAACCGCCTTTTCTCCCGGAAGTTTCCACAAGGGATAACAACAGTGCCTGCTCGTAGTTCTCACAGTGCAACTTTAACTCTCCCCAGTAACTTGGAAAACTTAGAATATCCTGCACCTTCTCCCGTTTCTTAACGAAGGTAGGAGTGTCAGGTGTCCAGGATCTGCTATTTAGAAGTTTAATTTTTTCTAATCTATGCCACACAGCCCACAGTATTCGCTTAATGTTTTTTGTTAGAGCATGGGATGCTTTGAACCTAACAATTCATTGTGAAGGTGGTTTTTAAACTACAACCTTTAAAACTGCGAACTTGTCTTAAAACCAGGAATGTGCTAGAATTAAGTTCAGAGTCATTAAATGTTTGGTGAGTTTGAGCAAAAGAATGTAAGGTTAACATTCCTGGAAGATTCCTCAAGGAAAATAAAATTTAATGTCCTGAGTTCTAAGAACGCATTATTTGGAGACCACCTCATCCTGCTGGTTCTGGGCGGTGATCTGCATAACAAAGTTGAGATGAAATGTAACAAAAGGAAAATGTTTTTTTAGTTACCTAAAGCAACTTTGTTAATGAAACCAGTTCCAAAAGTCTTGCCTGTCTGATAACTTCCCTGAGACGGTCATCACAAGACGACGCGCCCTTGTTTAGTTCAAAGCGGCGGTAGCGGCTCAGCACTGCGTCTCCTGTTTCCCCTGGAAATCGGGGTGCAGAAGAGCCCCTCCGAATAATCACCAAGAAGGAATTCTTACGTGTTTTTACCTGTTTTACTGTTAAAATTTTACTCAAAAAGAGATTCAGAATGAGGATACAAGGAGGTAAGTTTAGGTAACCGGTGTTATTGATGTGAATGTGACATTAATTTAGACATGAATCTTTAGGGTCTAAAATACTTACATTTGGGGAATGTATTTCTTTGTTAGAAAGTAGTGTTTGTGCAAACAAAGTTCTCATTGTAAAAGATACAGAGAAGATGGAGACGATGGCGATGACTCAAAGGACCCTTTCCGTGTACCACCTTCTGGAAGTTTCTGTGTGCACAGACGCCTAAGAGATTAAAATGTTGTTTGGTAATTTCACATAATGTTTGATTTCGGTTCTTGTTTTGATGTACTGAATTTGAATACCTGTATCCACATTGAGTCATGGCAGTGGTTACAAAATCAGGACACAGTAATCCAGAGGAATTCTGTGCAGCAATTAATTTTGTAGCCAGTTCCTCATTAGGAGACACTGGGGCTGTTTTCTGTCTTTCAGTCTTAAAACGTCAACATCCCTGTGCCGTATGAATATCTTTGCACAGTTTTCTGATTTCCTTGGCATGAATTCCTAGGGATAGAATTGCTAAGTCAAAAGATAGGCATATTGTACGTTTTCATATATTTTGCCAGACTGTCTCCCAGAAAAGTACCTGTTAAGAGAATTCCCAGTTTCTCAATTTGGGTATTTCATTTTTTCATGCTGCTGGGGCAAAAGAGGATCTCCCCCTTCCTTTGGTTTTAAAATTGCTATTGAGATGAACCAACTTTTCATGCCATTTTCACTTTTGACAATTATTTGTGGTTTTCTGTTTAGATTATTTACAGGTTTTAAAAGCATCTTTAAGAAATTGATGTGGTGGTTTTGTTACCGCCTTAGAGCTTATGAACGTCAGGGCCTATAAAGGGGGCATTTGTGAAAGCCTAGGAAAATGGCGTGATAAGTGAGAAAGGAAAACTGCAGCTCAGTTACAACCACCTGAGACGGCATAGTATCAAAAGGAATGCAGTGAATTGAACCTGCACAGTAGGTAGTTTTATTAGTGAAACCCTATTTTATTTTATTCTTTATTTTTGCCCTATTGAAAATCAGTTTTGACTATTTTTGACAGGTCAAATATTAGTGGTAATAAATGTTGGCATTTTTAGTCACAGTGTTCCCTGGGGTGATCATTTTTGATCCTTTGAGACTAACTCGTTTCAGATACCAGTCCTGGGAGCGCTTTAGGTTTTTAGGAGTGTTTCCACAGAGGCTTCTGTTCTTTGTGCCCTGTAGACTGAGATTGCCCTTTGGGGTCAATTAATTTATTTTTTGTTCCAAGCTGTCTCCTAGATGTCGGCGGCCATGTTGATTTTTTAAAATTTTCGTCTGTTTATTTTTTCAGAGAGCACGAGCGCATGTACGCGAGTGCAAGCCAGGGAGGAGCAGAGAGGGAGAGAAATGCCAAGCAGACAGCTCATTGTTGGCACAGAGCGTGACGCGGGGCTCAGACTCACAAACCGTGAGATCGTGACCTAAGCCGAAACCAGGAGTCGGACACTTCGCCAACTGAGCCACCCAGGCACCCTAAGGGCCGTGTTGATTTTTAGGAAGCTCTCTGATGGTAGCCATTCAAGACCGATTTTAAGGACAGACTTTTATATATTGCTGAACTGAGTTCTCAATTTGCTTTTAGTGAAAGGCAGTGTGATTTGGGGAGGATGAGCAGAGAGGCTGCAGATGTGAAGGAAACCAGGTGGGGGTCAATCTCTTGAGCTCTTCTCTGCCAAGCGCTTTCTAATGCCATTTGATTTCATCCTCGTAACCATTAGGAGGTCCACACTTAATACAGGTGAGGAGATGGAACCCAGCGCAGGAAGCCCTGGCTCACGAGTGACAGCAGGGATTTGGACACGAGGGCCTCTGGGTATAAACCGAGACTCTAGATGGGAAAATCATGGGCTGAAGAGGGGTCCCGGCTGAGGGGAGGACAATGGAATTGGCTGAGGTCCTGTGGTTTTCTGATTTGGGGTGAGGCAGCCAAGTCTCAGTGTCATGACTGGATCATGTGGGCCTCCGGCCACCCTGGGACAGGGGCAGTTAGACATCCTCTCCCAGATGGGACCGAGTCTCAGGCTGCCTGTGTTTATACCATAACAGCACACCCAGTTGTGCTAAATCCTCATTTCCAGTAGTCTCTTGTCCTTTACCAGGGAGGGATAGTCAGCTATGCAGCCTCTCTGGCTGTATCTTTTGATATTTTGGTTCTGAGCACACTTGAATGGAAACCATTTGGGAGGGTGAAAGGATTTGAAATCACATCTTTATGGCAGAGGATGGGGCGCCTGGTGGCTCAGTTGGTTAAGTCTGACTCTGGATTTCAGCTCAGGTCGTGATCTCATGGTTCGTGGGATTGAGCCCTGTGTGGGGCTCTGCGTGGAACCTGCTTGGGATTCTCTCCCCACGCCAGCCCCCCACCTACTTACGTGCACATGTTCTCTCTCAAAATAAATAAATGAACTTAAAGAGGGAGGTGCCTCCAGGGGAACACATGTGCCTTCATAGATTTTAAGGGACTGCGTTGTTTTTTGTCTTCAGGAGGCAGAACTGAAGTGAGGGTGATGGAGGAACGTAGATTTTTGTTTGAATACAAACATGGGTTCAGAACAGGGTAGACCAAGCCTGGTAACCACTCTCAGAGCCAAAATAATCTTCCCTGCATAAAGGATCATCTTCAATCTTTTATAGATGAAAACAGGAGGAGCCCAGAGCGGGGAATAGTTCAGCAGGCTCCCATCTATGAGGAACACATTCTTGTTTAGGGCCAGTTAGTGTTGGAGCAGGAAAGCAGCACATCGGTGGTCAGTTGTCGCTGGACCGTCTGAAGTACCAGGTCTCGAGGGTCAGCTCTGCTGGCACCGCGCGGCGTGGGTGGGCAGGGACAGGAGAGGCTGACAGGAACCAGCAGAGCAAGGTGGGCTGCCAGAAGCCGGGGTTGAGGAAAAGCAGCTGTGGAGGGAGGAACACCCGAGAAGGGGTGCTGATGCGGGGGCTAAACGTGATGGCTCACTCGTCACAGGCCTGGCACGGTGATCTCACGCTTAGCCGTTCAGTTTTGTCGTCGACCTTGGGGGACGGTGAGAGTAAGGTGTAAACCCTAGAAAATATTTACCGGAATATGTTTTCAGCCAACATTTAGCAGACGATGACGAATCTTCCTGGAGTGTTAACGTTCCAGAAGAGCTCATCTTGCAGTCTTCGCGCTGTGACACTGCAGGCAGACATTCAGGTGCGATGCTTGTGAGCAGTTGATTTGTGTTCTGTACATATGAGGTCATCACATACTAGACGTCGGGCCGGTGAGCAGTGAGTGATGTGCCTGCGTGAAGGTGACCTGGGCCCGTGCGTGCCTCGCGCCCTACTTAGACACAGGGTGTGCCTTCAGAAGGTTGGCGGTGGGTCTAGGGTTCCAGTCGTGGCCACAGTAATGCTTGAAATTAGATTAATAACCATACTGTAGAAAACTTGGATGTTAGCTTATGATCCTTTTTGGTATTCATTTTAACATCATTATTTTACCTTTAGTCATGGGATGATAATTGAAACAATTCGTTTCCCAAAATTTAACATTTTCTTTGATAGGTTCTTTGTGATAGGTTTTTTGATACTTGGGAAGACATTTGATAAAGGGTAGTTTAACATACAAAATAGTTGGTCCTTGAGACGAAGCTTCTTGGTTGTCAGGAATGTTTTTATAGCGTTCAGTTCTCTTATGTAAGGTCATTGTCACACCGCAGTGTTGTCACAGCACAAGATGGGCTCCTCTGTCACTTGCATCAGCTGAGAAGAAAGGGAGCTTCTGTTGCCAATTAGTCTTTTTGCCACTTGGGAACATTCTGTTGGGGGAAGACCAAGCCGCATTTCATTTGTTTCAAAATACGTTGGATTGCCATTTCAGAAAGTCGGGGAGGGTGTGGAGGATGGGCCCCAGGCTGTTCCCAGTGGGGGCTGGCTTCCTCCATTCAGAGTCCCACCTGGCCCTTTGGGGATCCTGCAGTCACCCCCTCGGAAGCCTAGGGTATCTACTTTCACGGCTGTGGACAGACAAAAGTGGAAAATGTTCCATTTGGACACCTAATGCAAACCTCGAACCCCCCTGTGATGGAAGATGGGTAGAAGAGATAGGTGGGCCTGCCAGGTGGCGGCCCCAGCAGGATGGGGGACGGGAGTCCCTGCCCCGAGGGGCCTCTGGTTGGAACCTCCTGGGAACTCAGTGGGCAGCTTTCAGGTGGCCTGCCTGGAGCACCCTGGGGTCCGGTCCAGGGTCTCTGCATCACGGGCTAGGATGTGAAGATCTTTGAGGTGCCCTGTCTTCCCGCTCCCCCCGCTCCCCTCTGCTCCTGCCCCACAGCTTTCTCCACTGCTGTCCTCTCGCTGGCCTGTCTGTGGTGTGCACTGACTGTTTCACCTGCTTTGTCGTCCCTCCGCCCGCCTCCTGACCTCCTGACCGTCTGAGAAGAGAGATTTGGGTCTGTTTTCATCACTGCTGTATCCCCAGTGCACAGTAAGCTCCAGGAAACATTGTTGCATCAAAGTGGAATGATAAACCTGCCATTGGAAGTGGTGGTGGTTTTTCATCTTTTGAAACTTGAGTTGTGCCCTCGGGGGTCTTGTTTCTGTGGCTGATGTGGTTTCATCGCACACCTCCGTCCTTTCCCTTGCCGGCTAGAGATGCGGTGCCTGGGCCAGCAGACGCTGGGGATGTGAGCGGCCCAGCGCCCCGGACACTGGTGAGGGGTCGGTGGAGCTGGCTTACCCGCATCCCGGATACTTGTGACGCTTCCGGGAGCCTGCCCTTCCGGGAGCCACAGGGTCAACTCACAGGAGACTTGAGGCTTGGCATGGGTTCGCACACCAACAAGGGGGGTTATGCCACTGGCCAGGGTTGGTCTCAGGAATCCCTCCCTCTTTCCTTCAGTGATGTGCATTTTCCACGTCGCATCAGGCTCTAAGCCGCTGGGGCATCCTGAGGACACTTCGGGGGAAGTGGCTCCGTGCTGAAACAGCAGGCTGCTTGTTGCGGGCAGTTCCTGGCAGATTCGGGCTCACCGCTGTGTGTCCTCCAGGGCTCTGTGGCCACGACCTGCTCTCTCAGGACCCTCTTCAGGGGAATGGGACCCGCACGGAAGCAGGTGACCACGGACCTTCCTTGCTCGGAGATCAGCAGGTGGCTGGCGCCCGGGTAGCAGCTTGTCTCTGTCGGCTGTTGAGGTGACCTTCATCGTGGGCGTGTCGGTGATCTGGCAGGAAGTACTTGATCCTACGTGATCTGAACTAGCTAGGAGTCGGGTTCGGATTTGGGGTGAAGACGGTCTGCGTGTACCTCCTCAGGGCACACGAGTAGAGGTGTCTGTGTGTCCGTGCCGGTCACTCTCTGGTCACAGCACAGGGTGTGTTGCGGTTAAGTGTCGGAAATGTTGGTTGTCTTTAGGGTTTTAACGGTTCGGGTACGTGTGGGCCTTGGTTTGCTGATCATCGTGTTCTCTGTCGTGGGCGATGTCCTGGGGACCTGCTTGCACAGCTCGGACTGGACTTCTAGGGACGCAGGCAGGTGACTCCACCCTTGCCAAACTCCCAGGACTCGGGTGAGGTGAGAGACAGTGTGAGTGGCGGAGGGGCAGAGAGAGAGGGAGACACAGAATGTGAAGCAGGCTCCAGGCTGTCAGCACAGAGCCTGATGCGGGGCTTGAACTCATGATCTTGAGATCGTGACCTGAGCTGAAGTCAGACACTTAACCGACAGAGCCACCCAGGCCACCCCTGTTCCAACTTGATGCCCCGAGTAGGTACCGGCTGTTGAGGCTTCTCTTCCCTTGGGGACACAGCCCCTCCCAGGCCCCTGTGCCACCACAGTTGGGCATGTTTCCACTCTTTGATTTTTCTGTGAACAATTGCACCAGATTTTGTGTGGGTGGCACCCTTCGCCCTTTTCACAGCGGCAGTCGTGTCCCGCTGCGTGGAGGGACACGGGCTGGTTCTCGTCAGGGTTGCGGGGAGTGTCCTGCGGGCCGTTAGCAGATGTGTGCCCGTAGCCCGCAGGACGGACTTCCAGAGGGAAGTGTGTACGTTGGAGAGGGTGGGCGGTTTGTGCTTGACGGATGTCGGTGCCCTGTCCAGAGGCTCACAAGTCCTTGCAGCAGCGCCGTCTGAGGTTTTTCTCCCTTGT
The DNA here is from genome assembly GCF_018350215.1 of Panthera leo. Lineage (NCBI taxonomy): Eukaryota > Metazoa > Chordata > Mammalia > Carnivora > Felidae > Panthera > Panthera leo. The sequence continues at coordinate 567,776 of NC_056686.1, read as the reverse complement.
AAAACTGCTGTTCGTTCGCCGTCCGTCGGGTACTGTAGGTGCCAGGGGCACGGCGGCAAGCAAGAGGGACCACGTCCTCACTGCGTGGCGCTGACGTGGCAGTGGGAGAGCGCTAACCCCTGAGCAGACTCCCCGTCCTTCGTCTGATGCGTCTGTCTTGTGACGAGTGAGATGAAGCCGTTTCCTTCCTGTAACTTTCATGCCTGTGCCCTGCTCCTCTGGGTTATCTGTCTCCTCCTCTACATCAGGGCATGCTCAGCCGCGGCCCTGTTGACATTCTGGCCTGGAGGACTGTCCTGTTCCCTGTCGGAGGCTTAGCGGCCTCCCTGCTACCTAGACACCGGTAGCACCTCCCAGTTGTAAACAAACAAAAATATCTCCAGACATAGTCGAATAGCCCAACTTCTAGAAAAGCCCGAGACCCTTCTTGCCAGGCGGGGCTTGCGCGAAGGATGTGGGAAACACACGTGCTCTCCCGAGGCCTGCAGCTGGGGAAGTCCCTTCAGATGCAGAAGGTAATGGTTTACAGATAGACAGCTATGATGAGAAGTCCCATTTATTGAGACGCTTTTAACACTTAAATTTTTACTTTTACTCACCGTGAGTTTGGAAGCTTTCAAGTTCTATGCCGACTGACTTTTACACATGACCGCCACAGACCCGAGAGTGGTTATTGGTGGTGACAGAGCGTCGTGGGCCCTCATACCTCTGGTGTTTATTGTGAGAGGACCTCTGTCCCCGTGTGGGTTGTCACAGGGGCTGCGCTTCGCGTACATCCCCCGGTTGGTTAGGAGACACGCTCGTCCCTTTCCTTATCTTTGATCCAGGTTACAAGAGTCTCCACCACTCGGGGACTATCTGTTCTCGGCCCTCACAGCCGACACGGTGCTGCCGGCCGCCCCTGGGCTCTCGGTTCTGGTTTCCCGGCAAGCCCCACACCACAAGATGCTGGGGACGGGACGCGTGGCACTCCCCGTGGTAGAGTGTGCTGTTAAGTCCATGGGAGCCTCTCAGGAGTCAGGAGATAGAGGTCCTGTGAACCTGAGCCCTCTACAGAGGTCAGGGTAGTGGTCAGGCATCAGGAATGTTCCAGAAGAAATCTTCTCTGACCCTGCGTGTCTGGCAGGCCCCTGAGGGTCAGAAAGTTTCTAGGGGGACGTGGTATACAGCTGTGGTGCTCAGACGCCACCTTGTAACTGGGTTGAGACCCTCCGTCTTCCGTCCGGGTGGGTTTCATCCAGATTCGCGCAGCATGCTGCAGGATTGCTGACGGTTTGTGCATACGACGCCAGAAGTTACAGATGTAAAAGCGTGTTCTGTAGCATCGGCAGTCACTCTGTTTCCCGTGTCATATCCCTTAGTTTGAGAGGTTTGTGTCTTAATCCGACTGTGATTCTCTCTCCTTCCGTGTCTTTCAGCAAACGGGGATTCAGTGTCCGGTCCTTTGGAACAGGAACCCACGTGAAGCTCCCAGGACCAGCACCGGACAAGCCGAATGTTTATGATTTCAAAACTACATACGACCAGATGTACAATGATCTCCTTAGGAAGGACAAAGAACTGTATCCCAGTGGGCCGCCCCTTTACACGCCCCACGTGCTGGTCTCTGGCAGGTGTAATCGGTGACGTGTACGTCACTCCGACCTCCGGTTTAGGGGCGTCGTGAGGTGGGCACGTAGTGGCCACCTCCGTGGGGTGCGTGGAGTCTCCCCCCGCGCGGTGCAGAAGCGGACACGTAGGGTGTGCGGATGGAAGCGTGGAGCGCACCTTGACAGAGTCGAGGGAAGTTCCGATTTAACGTTAAGCAGAACAGCTTAGATGAGGAAAGCGGAAACCACAGGGTTAAGTTGCTTTTCTCACTGCAGGGCTGCCCACTGCTGTCCTCTGCAGGTAGGTAGGCGTGTGCGTGGGTGTGCGTGCGCGCGCGCACGTGTGAGCGCGGCGTGCACCGATGCGTCTGTAGACAGGCCGCTTCACACATCTCTGCCACGTTTCCACGGGGTCAGGTTAGTAGGAGGGCCAGGTTTGCTACCGAGGGAAGCACGTCAGAAGCAAATAACCGGAGAGAACTTTATTTCATTCCAAGAAGAGGCAGAACAGACAGGGTCTGCTACTTAAGACTCATGTGAAAGAAAAGGTATTTTTTAAATCGGTTTTATGAACGTGACCTCCGGCTGTGCAGTGGTTAAGATCATTGTTGCCTGGCTTTCGTCCAGGGCGCTTCATGATCACCCTGCGCTGCTTTAAAACTTCGGGGCCTGCCTCGTTACGGTGAGTGATTTACAGTTTTCAGGATGGAGCCCAGACATGTCCCAAGTGCAAGGAATATAAACACCAGACGGAGAACTTTGTCCTCGTGTTGGTGCTCTTACGATTTTTAATAAACTATAAATGTTTTTTGTAAATCTGTAGATTAATTAGTTAGCTGGAGTGTGGCTCCACATGTCATTCTAGCAAAGTGTAAAACTGGACCCTGACGGTTATTCCGTCTGCCCCCTGTGCTCTCCTTCCTCACCTACAATGAGAACGTTCTCGGAGGGCACTGAGGCCACGGTGCCATAGCCTGGCACATGGGGCTGTCTGTGAGTCCCTGTGGATGGTGGTCACCTGTGACGCACCACTCCCAGGAGTCCAGGACACGTGGTGCAGTGGACCCGGCGTCTTCCTGGGAAGTCCTGCGTGCCCCCTTTCTCAGAAGCCCAGAGCCGGCTCTGGGAAGAGACCCCGAGGATTTCCAGTGAGCCGTGCCCCGGTCCCGGCATCGCAGTGACGTGCTCTGCTTGTGTCCTTGGGCCAAGAAAGAAGGCTGGGCTCTGGCTCACCGAGAGCAGCATCTCAGGAAGGCTTTCTCCCTGAACTTCTCCCTTGCGTGGAGAGCTGGTCTTAAGTCTTGCAGAGAAGTGTTGACCACAGCCCCTTTACCCTGGAAAAACCTTTGACCTTAAGTCCAGGCTTTTGTAGCTTGTTATAAACTCTCCATGTGTCGTGAGGCTTATCTTGAGACTCTGTTTTTGAAGATCATTCTTCAGCTGGCACCATTCATCTTTAAAACTCTTATGTTCAGGAGGGAAATGAAATCAGAGAATATTTATTTGTTCGTACTCCCTTAATCATTACAAATTAGGCCTTCTGACCGTGGAGTTGACCATGATCCTCCTGTTTCTAGGAACAGGCAGCACGTAACCACATTTTAAAAAGACCAGAATGAGAGGGTTTGGAGTAGGAGGGTTGATGTGATGTCCTGGCAGTTGTGAATGAAAGAGCAGAGACCAGCTGCTCAGAATTCAGAATCTCCTTTGTAGGCTGACTTTGTACAGAGGCACAGTCTCTCCACAAAGCATCCAGTCCAGGAGACAGCCACACGTGTGTGCCTTTGCTGCATCGTGGGGAGGGTGTGGCTGGGAGGGACGTGGCTGTTCCAACTGTCACTGCACTATTTGCCTCCTGAGACCCTGCGTGGGAAGGTCATCTTCACAGACCTCCCCTTTTGATTGCCCCTCGTGAGGCTCTGGGAGGGACACGTTTGTCGATTTATTAGTCACTTCTCTTGGGTGGGATCTCTGTCCTTTAGGAAGGGGGTTGTAGTTGGTTAGCTCGCCCAAGTACAGCCCTTGGCCAGTAAAGGAGGGACACGTGATCCAGGGGTTCCCCGTGGACACTGGCAAGACTCAGGACGGGGCGTCAGTCTTCGTGCATGAGGGGAACAGGGAAGGAGGCGATGGCGGAGGATCAGCTGTGTGTTGGGGTTAGACACCGGGCTTGGGAGGTGCCCTGATAACACGGGAGGGGATACTTGGCCGGTAATGGGGCACTTCCAGCTGCAGGGGGCCTGCCGCTTTGGTTGCTTCCCCCATTGGCTTTTGTGCGCAGATAAGAGCTAAAAAGCCAGATCTGTAGCCTAGACTGCCAGGGCTCTTACGGAAGTGACGTTTAGAACCTGCTGTGGAGAGCTGGAAGGTATTTTAGGATGTAACTCACAGATAAAACACCACATTCGGTACATGCTCGAATTTTCAAGAGAGAGAATGACTGGACAGGAGAAAAATGGCACATGGTGAGCAGAGCTGGGAGGTGAGGCCGAGTGGCCCAGTGGCATGGGTCGGGCGCCCTATGGGTGTGCGTGCACAGCGCTCCTGAGGCAGAGTCAGGACGCAGTGCTGAGCGCGGGGCTCTCGCTAGTTTTGGCCGGCAGGCCTGCTAGTGTGAAAGCACTTTATAGGTAGGTGGTTTTTTTCTGAGCAGGGTGGGCCTCGAGGGGTTGGGGGCCTCTTGCCTGTGGCTCCCGGTGACGCTTGAGCGGCCAAGCCCTGGTCTGCTGTCCCTGTCGGACCTGCCGTGGGAGGTGCAGCAGGGCAGGGGCGTGAGGTGGGATACAGACCTTGTTCGGCTAACCCTAAACTAGTCCATAAAGCTGGACTGGTCTGGTCCCCAGTTTCCTGTGGGAATTATCTACCAATAGTACTGGGAGTCAAGTCAAAAACAGAAGAGTTTTGTGGTCAGAGAATCCATGCAGCACACGAAGCTCACGGTCTTGTGGGCCTTCGTGTACTTCATGGGGCCGTGCAACCATCACCGTGGTAATCGTGGACCGTTTTCACCGCCCCCCCCCCCCCCCACAGCGTCCCCCGCCCCTGTCACCCACCGGCTACCTTCTGTCCAGACGCTTCATCCAAGTGGAGTCCTGGGCCTTGTGCCCTTTTGTAACGGGCTCAGCCCCTCAGCATGTCCTCGAGGCTCGTGGAGCGTGTATCCAACTGTCCATTTTTAGACATGATTTTTTTTTTCCCCTCTTTTAACCTTAAGTTTTGTCTTCCTTTGCCCTGGAGTTATTTTGAATATGGAGCAGCTTTAAAGTTAGTGTTTCGCCCTGTGGGCTTGAGCACGGCTCCAGGGCTGGAGTGGGGCAGGCTTGGAGGCTCGGCTCGCACTTGCCCCCACGGCATTTCCTTGGGGGGGGGGGGGGTTTGCGGTGAAGAGCCCTGGGCCTGCCTGGAGCACCTTTCCTGAACCGGAAGTAACTTCTGCGACAATAGCGGATCACTGGACCCGGTGGAGGGGAGGGCTGCGGTGTCCTCCTCGGGCCTGAGAGTTTCGTGCGTTCAAATGAGTGCCTGTTTAAAACCTTTGAGTAGCTACATGCTTTGTGAACTACAAAATCACTTCCAATCACTTGTCTTTAAAAGCAAGTCAGTGTGTGGCTCTAAATATCCTCAATGACATTTTTAACTGGAGACCAGTTGCCCCCTAAACATGGGTTTGAAATGCAAATAGAGCTCTCACTCCCTGGATCCTGGATCCTCCATATTCTCATTTTTCTCCATCTGTTGTAATTACCTTCTGGGGTTAGCTTTTTTTTAACCATTTGTTCCTTTTCATCCTCATTTGCACTGTCTTTTAGGCCTTGGGTTAATTCACGTGTACAGTTGACCCCAAACAGCATGAGTTGAAATTGCCCAGGTCCACTGGTGCGCAGATTTTTCTCGATAAATACAGTACGGTGCTGTAAGTGTATTTTCTCTGCCTTGTGATTTTCTTAAATTTTTCTCTAGCTCCTTTGTTCTAAGAATACAGTATATGATACATACAAAATATGTGTTGATTGACTGTGTTCCCAGTAAGGCTTCTGGTCAGAAGCGGACTGTTAGTAGTTAAGTTCTTAGAGGGTCCCGAGTTACACCTGAATATTTGCCTGCAGGGAGCACCCCTCACCGCCCCCCCCATGTGGTTCCAGAGGCCACTGTATACCCCGTTCTTTACTGTGTACTTGTCTTGGGGTAAAAGGTGAAAATAAAAATGATCTCTAAGATCGTAAATCCCCACAGCCTCCTGACCTCTGTCTCGGGTCCGAGGTCGGTGGACACGGGAGCTCAAGAGGGGGTCTGTCCTCCCTGAGGCCCTGTTGCCGTGCAACAGGGCCTCTACCCTTTTCCAGAAGCTTGTGGTCTGGGTCTCCTCGGGCTCCTGTGTCCAGCTCAGCTGAGCCCGGTGGGGAGGGGGGGGGTGCCCGCCTGCCGGTCCCGTCGCGGGAACGGTTCCCGCAGCTCCAGCCAGAGCTTTCTCGTGCCTGCCCCGGGCCCGGCTCCACTGTCGGGTGAGCGCGCTCACCTGGCTGGTGGTCCCTGGCTGCCCCCTGGCTCGCTGCGCTCGAGGCGCGCCGAGGCTCTCTTCGCTTCTGCGTTGCACCTTGTCTCATTTCATGCTGGTTGGCAGCTTTTTAAAGTAGTTTTTAAGTAGTTTTTGAAAACAGTGTTTGTTTAACAAACGTCTGCTTCTTAAGCCAAACACTGATTTCTAGAGAAACTCTGATCTAGCATTGCTGGTATCTAAGCTTTCAGGTCTTAGAAAAGCACTCGTGCTTGAAGTTTACAGATGAGGAGCCGGAACAGCCACCACCGTGTCGGAGAGTGTGTGCCACCTCCTCTGGGGTAGCTGCCAGGGGTCGCTTGCGTGTCTGGGCGTGACAGAGCCAACACTGACCTCGCCCGCTGCTTCCAGAGCTCACCCGGGGCTGGGGGCAGGCCTGGTCTCCCCAGCCTGCGGGAGGTGATTTGCTGATGCCGGGCGTATAAACTCAAGGGTGGTCAGAGGACATTGTAGACTGGCCTGAACTGGCCGCCGAGCCTCGTGTTGGGGCAGCAGTTAGGTTGGATGCTGGTGGCTCGGGAGCTGACTTTGACATTTCCTCCGGGGGTTCCCAGGTTCTCATTTGTGCAGCCTGTATGCTCTGGAAAAAACGCTCTGATTTCCGAGTTGAATTTCTTCATATGAAAGAAGTCCCAACTCAAAAGCTTTTGATGTGGTGGTTCTGAGTATGGTCCCAGGGTCCCAGTGCTCCCTACGGCCCTTCCCGAAGACCCCATGCTTAAAGCTTACCTTTCTCCCTCTCCCCGAAGTGTGGAGAGGGCTCTGGCAGAGGCTCCCCTGCCCACCGTTCTCAGTCCTCCCTCTGACGGCTGACAGGCTGTTTGAATGCTTTTGAAGACGCCCCAAACCTGCCCTTTCCCCCAAAGCACTGGGCGCACCCTCTCCGGCTGGCTTTTCTTCCTCACGGGATGGGGAGGAAGGGGGACAGTCAGAACCGCCAGGTGCGGTCGGTCACTGTGAGGCCCGTGGGGACCAGACCCCGGGGGCCCAGGGAGGCCGCCGTGTCCCACTCCAGCCTGATAACCTGCTGGCTGAGGAGCAGCCACAAGAAACCCCTTGCTTCGTGCTGCTTCAGTGCTTTGCCCTGAGAACATGGGCTCGGGGTGTCTCCTGTATCCGTGTGGGTGAGGGGTGGTCTGGGTTCCCACGTGTGCTCCTCTCCTGGGGCCTTTCCTCTTAGTCCTCAGCGTGGTAGCACTTGGCGTGCTCCGTGATTCCTGCGTGTGGTTCCCTTTGGCCTTTCTCCCCTGAATCGAAACTCCGAGATGGTGTGGCCCGTGGCACGTAGCCAGTGCTGGACAGTGGGAATCCAGGTGAGCCACCACGAGCTCGGATGGGGGGGGGGGGGGGGCGGGGGCCGGATGGGCACACGGGAACGGGCCTCTTCCCCGGGCTGGGGAGCCTGCCCGGGCCTTGACCAGGAGGAAGTGCGGCGGCGGGGAGGGCTCCAGGGAGACAGCCAGGCTGAGCAGCAGACGGGGGTCCGGGGTCCCGGGGGTCCCTGCGGCATTATCTGGCTTTCCCACCAGCCTTGGGGGTGGAGTGCCCCCTGAGGGAGCCCCGAGCGCAGGCACCGGTCCAGCGGCGCCCACCTTGGTACTGACCACTAGCTGGAGCTGTGCGGCAGGGGGGCTCATGCACACGCAGGGCCTGAGGCCCCACCGGGTCTTCCAGCTGCCCAAGCTGTCGTCGGCAGATGCCCGGGCCCTCTGTCCGAGAGGGGCTCCCAGTGGGCGTGTGGCCTCTAAAACAAGGGACTTCATCAGGGTGGCTCTGAGGACACATCCCGAAGGGCAGGCAGCAGCTGCCATCGGCACCCTCGAGGAGGGCCTGCTCCCTGCCCCGGCCTCTGAGCAGGTCTGAGCGGCGTGTCCTGCCAGGATGGCCCCCTGGATTGCAGGTCACCTGGAAGCTTTGGAATCCTGTCCGCCTTTCCCCGATGCGTCCCTGTCCCGGCCCCGCTCCGAGCATGCTGGGCATCACCATTACCCTCCAGAGTAAGATTTCCAAGTCTGGGAAAAGCATCCCCACCGGGCCTTGTTGCGTGCAGTTCTGGGCGCGTCCCAGTTGGCGGGGGACGCTCAGCGAGGCCTTTCTCTCCAGAGGCCTCTGCACAGCTTGCTTCTCTGCTGGCGGTGAACCTCGCCGTCGGCTGTCCCGTGGCCACGGCTGTTTTCCCCGCTGGCTGTTTTCTTCGAGGCCTGTGGACCCGGCTGCTCTCGATCCCCACGAGGAGCCCTGCTGGGGGCAGGTGCGCAGCTGTGCAGTGAACACTGGCCTCCCCCCTCGGCAGGCGTTTCGACGCTATAGAAGCTGAGTGCTCGACGGGGGTGGGGGCGGTTTCAGCTCGGTGACCACCGTGGGCTTTGTCTACTCATCGTGTCCTGTTCCTGCTTTGGGCTTTTTTCTTCTGGGATTCTTAAATTTTGTGATAAAACAAGGGTTTTTTTTAAGGGTTTTTTTTTGTTTGTTTGTTTTTGAGAGAGGGAGAGCGCGCATCCAGGCTCTGCACTGCCTGCGGCAAGCCCAACGCGGGGCCTGAACTCCCAAACCGTGAGCTCGTTATCTGAGCCCAAGTCGGACGCTCCACCGACTGAGCCACCCAGCCACCCTCAACTATTTTTTTCTTAGCTCACTAACTAGAGTTTCATGAGGAAGAGGGATCGTTTTACTTCTTGTACTCATTCACAGAAGTGTCGGCCGTCGAGAGTAACAGCCCTTGCTCAGCCTGTGGGACGCTGCCTTCTGATGGCAAAGCCCCGCGTGTCACGGATGCAGGTGGTCAACGCAGGCGGCCCAGAGAGCAGGGTGTCTGCTGTTCGTGCTGCTGGGCTCAGCCCTCCTGTCTCCACGGCACACCTGGGATTTAGTCCAGTTTGGAACCATTTATGTAAACCAGACGTGATGATAGTCTAATTCATAATTTTAAAACTTTTTCTTAAAAAAGGTTCAAAAAGTAAGTTACCTTTCACTAAAATGCTCCATCCCAGGGCTCAGCTTTTTGCGCTGAGGTTGAAGTGTGTGTAAAATTAAGCAGCTGGGGGTAGGTGTGTGTCTGTGCCTGGCCGGCTGGGTCGGTGGAGCATGTGACTCCACCTCGGGTCACAGGGTCCGGCCCCTCGTAGGGCTTGGAGCCTACTGTGAAAACGCACACACTCACAAAGACTGAAGATATTTTTCCCACTGTAATTTTATTTATCTGGCCAAGTTATTTAAATTTGTTTTCTGAACTTCCTCAGATTTAAGCGGATGTGGTGGTTTAACCTGTTTGGACAAGTGGTCTCGTCTCGTTCTCTTCTCTTCTCTTCTCTTCTCTTCTCTTCTCTTCTCTTCTCTTCTCTTCTCTTCTCTTCTCTTCTCTTCTCTTCTCTTCTCTTCTCTCCTGTGTATTTATTGAGAGAGAGAGAGAAGGCAAGCAGGGAGGGGCAGAGAGGGAATCCCAAGCAGGCTCTGTGCTGGCAGTGCAGAGCCTGACGTAGGGCTTGATCTGACGAACTGTGAGATCATGACCTGAGCTGAAACCAAGAGTTGGACGCTCAACCGACTGACCTAGGCGCCCCCGTCATCTCTTTATTACGTAAAAGCTTCCTACGAAGCGCTAAAGTTTAATCATGCTGGACAGCGTGTTATGGTGGACCTTTGTCGTCTGTTCACTTGAAGCCGACTCTAGGTGGCCAGGGGTGAGGCCCACACGTTCGCTAAAGCCGGGAGCAGCCTGGGAAGGGGGGGGGGGGGTCAGTGACCTCACTGCCCCCACCTCCAGGTTTCTGAGGAGGTGGCGTGGCCCGCAGGATGGAAGAATTGTCATGCCAGTGCTGCGTTTTGTAAGCCCCCTTTAAAGGGGGTGTTTCCTTTGAAGAAACGAGAGGATGTAACCCTTCCCTCCGTAGTGTCTGCTGCCTCTTTGTGCAGAGCCGCCGTGGCCAGGTGTGGGGTGGCAGCCGCTCCAGAAGCCGAGTGCCAGGGTAGTTCCGACGGCATCCTTCTGCGCTGAGTAAACCAACAGGATGTGAGCCGCACCCCCCCCCCCCCCAAACTGGAAACTTCCCCAGTGAGTTGTGGGGAGGCCATTGGTGCCCCTGGGCTGCGGCGGCCCGTGTGTGCCGGGTGAGCTCGCCTGGCAGGTGCCAGCTGTACTCAGGGACGCTCTGACTCGTGTGCCCCGGGAGCCGGGCGTAAATGTCTCGGCTGGCACACTCAGTGTGACTACTGACGCAGGTCTCTCCACGCGCTCTGCTGGTTGAGCCCAGCAAGGGCGACCCTGCCGCGGCTGTGGGATTCTGAGCCTTGTGGGCGCCTCCGCTTTGGTGCACCTGCCGTGTGCCCTGCTGTCCCGTGTCCCCACTTAGCGCATTTGCACTGTGGGGTTGCAGGTTGGGCCTCCCGGGAGGCCTCTGGTCCCCGCACTCAGAACGTGCTACCCCAGAGGCCTGTTCTCGTTTTCTTTATCTTTCACGTAAGTAACACCTGTTCCTAAGAACAGTGCCAGTGACCTCTCCTGGTGGGTTCTTGGGAGCTGTGTTCTCTGGGGGGTGCTGTGTGTACAGCCCCCCGTTGCCACCTGTGTGTCTGCAGGACCCGGTGCTCAGTATTCTGTTTGTGGACATGGTCATTGAACATTAAGTTACCCTGAGGGCTCCCCACAGAGACAGAAGTGCTCCTGACCTGCTTCGGCTCTTGGGTTTGTGTTTTGAATGAGGCCTTAAACTAAACCCTGGAGGTTTTGTTCTAACGTTATCTAGGATCCAGGGAAACCCTGCGGCGTCTGGCCCTGGGTGTGTGAGGCTGACAGCCACGTCACTGTGGCTCCCGGGGCAGGGAGGGCACCAGCCCGTGCATTCAGCAAATGCGAGACCCCGCTGGCCACAGGCCTCAGTTGGTGCTGATTTGAAGTTGAAGGCAGAAATGCCACCACATAATCCTGAATTTGAACTGAGCTCTTGAATGCTCTCTGAGATGGGTGGGGAGGCTCATTCCCTGCCTGTTCCCTAGGTGCGTTGAGGGGAGCAGGCACCTGAGAGGCTCCAGCTGCACGGTGGGGGCGCCCGGACGCCTCTCCCCACTTCTGACAGGTCACACACTCCAAAGGAAAGTCCCTGGGGGCAGGAGGGGTGCCCAGGGGGTTCTTGAGGGCAGCAGAGAAGAGGGCTGCCGACTGGGAGTTCTAACTTCCTGGGCCAGGGAGTTGTCCCTCGTGGTGGATTTGGGGTCGGGATAGTACCCTGCGCTTCCTGGAAGCATGGCCCTGCTGACTTTAACACTGTGCTCTGTCCCCGTGCCTTTCAGGGGGTTTTCAGAAGCCCCAGTCCTCTCCTGGGGCATGGCTGGCTGTCTTCCGGCTTGGGAGCATGGACCTGGGCTCAGCCAGGCGGTGGGCCTTTTCCTCACCGTCACCCACCCCCATGCTGAGCACCTGTGGTGGCCCAGACCCTGCGGTGGGGGTGGGGGGGGTGGGGGGGTGCGGTGCTTGGGCATTTCTGAGCTGAGCTGCCCTTGAGGGTCTTTCCCCAGAGAGGACTTGGGTCCCCACTTGAAAATTCTTGCTCCGTATCTTATGTTTGCATATAATCAACCCTAGATGCAGGGTTTAAAAAGATGAGCAGGTTCTCTAGGTGTGGCCCACGCTTGGGGAGCCTTAACTATGGAGGGTTTGGGTTTACATCCAAGGCCAGCAAGTGGAAAGACCTGAACTAAGTATGGTAGTGTTGGGGACCGGAGCAGGTGTTGACAGGGGTCTGGTCACCCATCGTCTCAGCGGGGCATCCTCTGTTAACACAGCCTGAACAGTGGAACCAGGGCCTGATCCAGCCGCCTGGGGTCTGCTAACCCCCACGGGGGGTGGAAGGGGAGCCCAGTGCACCCCTGCCTGGGTATACTGGCCCAGGCCCCGCCCCCCCCCCCCCCCCCCCCCCGCCCCAAGGTGAAGGTTCTGACTTGGCCTGGTTGCTAGCCTCTGGGATCCACGGGCACTGTGGGGCCAGCATGCCCCGCCTCTCACCAGGGTTTGTCTTGATTACGTTTGGTTGGTGACATTTGTGGGGAAACGAGGCTTGGGCTGTGCTTCCCCATCCTTGGCAAGAGCCTCTGTTCGGCTGGGGAGCAGGGACGCTGGTGCCTGGTGGCAGCCTGGTGAGGGTGTGGAGCGTGAGGCTCCCCTGGGAAGTCTGTGGCCTTGGTGAGCGAGCGTCAGGCCCTCGTGCTCCTGCGGCGCCTTTCCTGTGCGAGCTCTGCAGATGGCTCGTCTCCTGTCCCTTGTCTTTAGCGGAAACCTCCGCCTTCCCTCCGTCCTTCATGGAAACCTCTCTGTTTGAGCCAAGGTTCCGCAGGTGCTCCAAGGGGCACAGGCCTTGCTCTGTGGCAGTCCCTGGCTCCCTCCATCCCCTCCCTCACCCTCCTCACGGGACAGCAAGTTGTGCTTCCCCTGGGGCTGTGAGGGTCTAACTCGGGGGGCCCAGGGTACACGTCCACAAAATGGCTGTGGAAGCCCTCGTCTTTGGGAAATCACTGGAGAGAGAAAAGAGTTCGGCTAAACCTCTTTAGGTTAAACCTGGCATTGGAAAAGTTGCTTTGAATCAGAACGAGAGCCGTGTGGCTCTGCTCTCAGGGAGAGCCTAGATCCCTCAAAGGGCGGCCCCTTGAGGCAAGGCTGGCCCCAGGCCCCCGGGGCTCCCTCCGGGCTTGGTGTGGTCTCTGCAGTGTTTTGCCGTGCGCATTTCAACTTTGCAGAGAAGACGAGTTATCGTGGCTTCCCTGTTCCTTCCCTCATCGCCTTGCTCTCTTTCCGGGGACAGTCTCCCATCCTGCATCCCAGGGGCTTCCCCTGAGTCTCGTTTGGCCTGCTTGCTGAGGTTTACGTAACAGCTTTGAGCACGTGCTGTGCGCTGGTGCTGGCGAGGTCTGAGTCGTCTGCTAGTTGAGACCCCAGAGTGTTTGAAGACGACCCTTCCCTTTGTACTTCCCGTGATGTGACCAGAACACCAGGTCCTCCCCCGGGGGGAAGGCGGGGGGGGGCGGGGACCTGCTGCCTTCACCTGTTGCAGGTGAGAGCGGTGAAGACAACTGCCTTCTGAAGGCCAGGAGTGAGGCGACAAGGCCGTCAGCCGGGAGTGCGCCGTGGCTCCCCGCGTCACACCACGCTGCTCGGCAGGTGGGAACCTCGCTGCGGGTCCGCATTGTGCCGCAAGAGCGAGAGGGCGTAACCGGCTTCATCCCCAGCAACTTGGCCTTCTGGAAAGATCTCGGGGTTCACTTGGAGGCAGAAGCTTCATCAGGAGCCTCCCCATTTATCCCAGGGCGCTTCCGGTCAGGGTGCTGGGGAGAGTGGCAGCCCGCATGCCACGTCCCATGTCCCCACCCTCCCGGGAACCCGTTCCCCAGCTGGACAAGGGAGCTCGTCCCGTCTGAGGGCGAGACTCTGGCCCGCTGCTGCCCCATCCCTGGAGATGCCTTCGTGCCTCTGGGACTTGGCCGGCCCCTTACTAAGCTGGTGGCCGCTTCCGGGCCCCCGTCGCTGCCAGCCACAGGAGAACCGTGCGTCGTGGGGGGTCTGACGGTGCTGCCTCCTTCCAGAAGCAGGGCCCTCTGCTGACCTCTGCTTTGGCCTCGCTGTGCCCGGATAAGTTTTTCGGCGGGGCCTCTCTCTGCTCCTCCACACCCTGTCCCTGTCCCTGTCCCTGTCCCTGTCCCTGTCCCGGGCCACTGTGACTTGGAGAACAGGTGGGTTTGTGGTCGGTCTTCAGAGGCTCCCGCCCAACCCGGCCTTGCATCTCTGCTGTTTGCCGGGAGACGGTGCAGAAAGGCCACCGTCACTCTTCCCTTGGACACTAATGAAGGTTAGGGTTTGGTCCCCGAACGAGGCATTTTTCTCCTTACAGGAATCATTTCATCTGTTCCTCTTCTCTGTAAGTGATTGAGGCCGAAGCAAAGGAGGAACGGCTTCACGAGGCCTGAGCGCTGCAGGCCCCAATGAGGGGCCTTCCCCGAGCGCCTGGTGGCCACCTGTCCCCAGGGGCCGGGAGCCTCAAGCCTCGGCCTCGCCCGAGACAGGTGTGTGTCTGAGGACACACGGGACACGGTCGGGCGCCGTGGTCTTCACCCTGCCGGCAGGGGTGCGGGGGGGCGAGACCACGGGCCGCCCCGGTCGCCTGAGCCGCCTCTGTCCGCCCTGCACCAGCGGGTGGGCCTTCCCGAAGCCGTTTCTTTACGCTGGACTTCGGTGCCGAGCGTGTGAAGGGCCGGGTGCTGAAAGGCCTCCCGAGTGGCAGCACAGCCGGGGGGGGGGGGGGGGGGGGGGGGGGGCAGGAGGGGCTGCGGGCCCAGCCCAGGGGCGACACGGGGGTTCGGTGGTCTGGCAGCTGACGGGTGTCTTTTCAATGTAAAACTCGACACGGGCCACTCACAGATGTTCTAGAAGCTCTTTCCATTATCCAAAGAGGTAGGAAATGTATTTTGAGTAATAGGAGATTAAATCGCCCTAACTTAAGATCTGGGGGAGCCCTAAAATGTATCACTCAGCAGTCCTCCAGCAGCTAATCTGTCTCGTAAACAGAATTAAAGATGCTTATTCCCAGCTGTCTGGAATGCCCTTTAGTGATAACCACGGACCTCATCTTTGGGGACTTTGTCCCTGTCTCTTGAGGTGGTGAACCCTATCCCTGGGGTCACTGGGTTGGGTCGGGTGTGGCCCTGTCTCGAGGGTCCCACGTGAGGTGCTTGCCCCTCCTGCGGGGCCTGGACCACCTTCTATTTTCAGTCGGCCCCCTGCTTCCCCCCACCCCCCAGCCTCCTCCATGCTTCCCTTTCTCTGGTGGGTTTCCAGACTTTTCTTTTTTTTTTTTTAACTGCAGCAACTGAGCCAGACCTGGGACTGGCTTTGTCTTTGCTGAAGGGCTTGTGCTCAGTGTGAGTGATTACAGAGTTGCCGGGGGGTGAGTCAAAAAGCAGGTTGTAGACACTAGGTCTCTGCTCTCTAGAAAAGGTTGGTCTGAAGGGCTGCCGGGTGTAGGGCAAGCGCGTCCCCCGCCCGGCTTGTCTTCCGCAGGACTCCAGGGACTGGCCTGGTCCACCCTAAAACGGCCTCAGCCCCTCCGTGGCTCTGATGCACCTGCCAGGAAGGGGTCCAGCAGCTCTGCTGTTGCAGACGCCGAGGTGCTGGGCTGGGCTGGGCTGTAGGCGCTCCCAGCTTTACTACAAGTCTTTAAGCTTCCTTGACTCCGGCGCTTAGCTATACGCAGAACGGCATTTTACATATGTTGGACAGAAACAAGAGAATCAAGCCCCGGCCAGAAAGGTTCCAGAACTGCAGAGACCTGTTCGATCTGATCCTCACCTGCGAAGAGAGGGTGTACGACCAGGTGGTGGAGGGTAAGGATGCAGGCTGGGCGCGCCGCACGCCTGCTGGCCGTCTGCCCGTCACGGCCTCGGGGGCGCCCCTGGCTGTGAAGCAGAGCCGGTCCCCGGACGGCCAGGCTGCCCCGCGCCCGGCTCGCGCTTCCCGGCCCGGGGCGTGGCGCGGGGTTCCTGTGGCTCCTGTGGGCAGGGGAGAGCGGTCAAGGCCGTGGTGGGGTGGATGGGGCCCTCCCTCCTCCTCGGCCCCCAGCCTGCGTGCCGAGGGTGGGGGTGGGGGCGGGAGGTGGTGGCCTTCGGGTGGCCGCGTTCGTCAGAGCAGACCCACCTGTGTGTCGGCCGACGGCACGGTGCGGGTTTTAAGTCTTTCGGGCACGTGCGGAGCATGTGCGAAGCAGAGGAACCAGGGGCCTGGTGCTCGGCGAGTGGGACCACGTGGCCAGCTCGTTGAGGATGACCGTCGCCGGGTCTCCTTGGGTCACCCCATGTCTGGCGTGCAAGTGCTCGGGCCTGGCTTGTTACCCAGGGGCCAGAGGCAGGGAGCGCGTCGGCCCCCTCACACTCTGGTTCTGAAGCCTCTGACCGCTGTGTCTCGTCCCTGTTAGATCTGAACTCCAGAGAGCAGGAGACCTGCCAGCCGGTGCACGTGATCAACGTGGACATCCAGGATAACCACGAAGAGGCCACGCTGGGGGCGTTCCTCATCTGCGAGCTGTGCCAGTGTGTGAGTACCCTGTGCCCTCCTGTCCCCTGCTCTGGCCCAGGAGCCCAGGTCTGCCTGACCCAGGGCCCCAAGGAGCAGTCTCTGCCAGAGGGACTTGACCAGGGCCACCTTCTCCTGACACACGGGTTTTACCAGGAAAGCGGCTATCACGTGATTCGGATTCACGTTCGGGTTATTTTCAAATGTTAAAGTAGGTGCAGAGGCGCCCACAGATCTGTGCATCGACCACACGGCTCTGGCTTAAGAACTTGCCTCTGTGCCTTTCGTTGGGTTGATGGAGGCGCGGTGCCCTGCTCCACGTCCGGCTTCCGCGGAGATGGCCGTGCGTGCCCACCAAGACCCGTCTGCCGAAACCCGGCTGACGTCGAAGGGAGCCTGGGGCCCTCAGAGGTGCCGTCAGAGCTCTGTGGACGCGGTGGGTCCTCCTCTCTTGACCCTCGGGACCTGTCAGTCCTTGGCCCGCCCGAGCGGCCCTGGGCAAACCTCCCTCGAGTGGAAAACCCCAGGGACTTTTGCAGCCACCGTGCAGCTGTGCTCAGAGCAAGACCTTCCCTCTCAGATGTGACAAAAGGACTGACCCAAGCAGAAACCCATGCGCCTCGTCCTGTCCTCTGCCCACAAGCTCTGCGTTTAGGTCAGCTGGCTAGGAGAGGCCGAAATGAGGGAAACGTGTGGCTTAACCAAGAAGCCAGAGACAGGCAGGCCCGGACTGTTTTGCTGTGAGGGCCCAGGCCCTGGTGTCTTGTTCCACACAGCCAGCCTCTGTTCCCAGCATGGCCATCGTGCGAGACAAAGGGCTGAAGGGGAGCGCATGGCCCAGAAGCTGCGCGTGCGCTTTCCATTCTGGTCACCCGACGAGAGGCGAGGTACAGGGGGTCTCTTCGTGTCAGAGAGGCGCTGCTTACAGGCCGAGGCTTGGGCCGGTGAGCGGCCTCGGCCACCGTGCGGCCCGCGCCGGCCCCGGGCCACCCTTGGGCCGTCCGCCAGCAGCACCTATTTCTTCCAGGAAGGGTCTCCACCAGGGGACGTCTGGCCTTCTCTGCTAACAGCTCTGGCTCTCACAACTGGGAGGGACCATAGTGGCAGCCGGGGGGGGGGGGGGGGGGGGGGGGGACGCCACAGATGTCCCAACACCCTGCCGTGCACGTGACGCCACCGCTGCAGAGCACGGGCTGGCTTTGGGCAAGCGACCGAGCCTTTACGGAATGGGGACAGCGGAGGCGGCGAAGGTCCCCAGTCCGTGTACTTGGGACATCAGTGGGCGGGCCTCCTGGGGTCAGAGCCCGGCCCCTTCCCGGGTGGGCTACAGCAGGCGGAGGCCGGGGACTGCCCGAACCCTCTGTTCTCAGGCCCCCGCGGGGGTGGGTGCCAGCGAGTCTCCAGAGCACAGGTCAGCACTGGGTCGGGGCACGGGCGGCTGGGTGCCCGGCACCCCCCCCCCCCAACTCCCAGGGCCATCGCCCACCTCCGCACCCGCTCAGGCGGCCTGTGCCTCCCCCCAGATTCAGCACACAGAGGACATGGAGAACGAGATCGACGAGCTGCTACAGGAATTCGAGGAGAAGAGCGGCCGAGCCTTCCTGCACACGGTCTGCTTCTACTGAGCCGCCTGCCCTCCTGAAGCCGACTTTCTGAGCTTCCTTTTGTTAATACTTTTCCTCCCTGATACCTGTTTTTACTTTAAGGTATTCTGCTGGCGGACAGCAGCAGTGCCCAATGAACTGTACATACAAAATGAGAAGATACACAGACACCAGATTAAACCAAATTCTTTTCTTTCCCACTTCTCCTTATGAGTGGGATGTCAATTAGGAAGTTTTCTTTCTTTAACCAAAAATGTAAACAACGGTTTATAGTACATTTTCCCCATACATTTGTGGCTCTCATTGTGGTTCCTCCCCTGTGCCCCCCAGACTTGCTGGAATGTGCAGATAACCTGAATGAAGCCGTGCACTCTGTCTCACTAGGAGAGAACCTGCAATCGTCCAATAAATAGATGCTGCTGCCTTTGCTTTGTCCTCAGTTGCCCACCTGGCCTGCCGGGGGGTGGGGGGGGGGGGGACAGGGGGTGCTCTGGGACCTGTGGACCGCAGCCTGACTTCTGGTGGGACCCTGAGGTCCTGCTACCCACAGGGACTGCTGGAAGAATGGAGCCCTCCCTGTGGCACCTCCTGGGGCTCAGATAGTTGTCCCCAAGAAGCCTTATTTCCTCGTGATCCTCCTGACCCCCATATCTGTGGAAGTCCTCAGGTCACCCTGGGGAGGTGGTAGGGGCTCCCACACCGGCAGTGCCCTTCTGGGGGCTGTGGGTGCGGCCTTGGCGCAGGGACTCTCTCCCGGACCCCCAGCATCCCCGGGCACTCTGAGCAGAGCCACAGACACTGGCCTGGGTTTTCGAGGTGCCCAGTCCCGGTGCCTGGTGCAGACTCCTCAGGGAAGATGGGCCTGAGGCTGGCCCTGCCGCCACTGTGGGGCACCCTTTTGGTCTTTGTTGGGCCATGTGGCCATGGCTTTGGAGTGACCTCCCTGGCAGCTCCCCAGCGGCCCTGCAGGGCGGGCGCTCCACCAAAGGCAGGTACTTGCTGGAGGAAGCCGGGTGCCAACCAACCTGCCTGCGGCCCCGCGACCCGGGAGGAGGGGTCTTCGGTTGAGCGCTGGGGCGGAGGGCCCGGGAGGGCGCAGGGCCCTCCCCAGGAACGACCGGTCTGGTCGGGACTGGCCAGACGGGGACGAGATCCCGCCCTGCGGTCCCCGGGGAGGGGTCCGGCCGACGGCGCGGGGCGGGGCGGGGCGGGCGGCGCGGCCCCTCCCGGGAGGCGGGCGCGGAGGGCGGGCAGGCAGCGGAGGCCGGAGCGGCGCCGAGCGCGCGGAGGGAGGAGGCCGAGGGCGGAGCGGAGCGCGCGGGCGCGGCGAGCGCGGCGGCCGGGCGGCCGAGCGACCCCGGGAGCGGCCGCGTCCCCTGCCCGCCCCGCCCCGCGCCTCCTCCCCGGCGGGTGCGCGGCGGGCTGACCTCTGCGGAGGCGGCGGGGGCCCAGCATCGGGCCGGGGCCGGGAGGGCGCCGGGGCCGGGGGGCGGCGCTCCGGCCCGGCCCGGCCCCGCCCGATGTCCATGAGCGCGAACACCATGATCTTCATGATTCTGGGGGCGTCGATCGTGATGGTGAGCGGAGGGGCTTCCCGTGCGCCCGCGCCCGCCTCCCGCGCCCGCGCGCCGCCTCCCCCACCTCCCGCGCCTTGTTTACCGGCCCGCGCGGCCTGCGCTCCCCTCCCGGGCTGCCCCGCGCTCCCCATCCCCGGCCTGCGCTCCCCATCCCGGGCTGCGCCGAGCTCCCCCTTCCCGGCCTGCGCTCCCCATCCCGACTGCCCTGAGCTCCCCGATTCTGGGGCTACCCCGGGCACCCCTACCCCTGGCCTGCGCTCCCCCACCCTCAGCGCGCCGCACCCCTGTCCCCCAACCCCCGCCCCGGGGCCCCGGCCAGGCCCCGCTCCTCGGCGCTGACCGGTCATGGGCTCTTCCAGGCCATCGCGTGCTTGATGGACATGAACGCACTGCTGGACCGATTCCACAACTACATCCTCCCGCACCTGCGGGGCGAGGACCGCGTCTGCCACTGCAACTGTGGCCGGTGAGTCCGCGCCCGGTTGGGCACACGCGTGATCACACATGTGCGGCGGCGGCGGCGGCGGCAGGGCCCACTGGGGCGCAGGCGAGCCCCAAGCGGGCCTGGCCGCAGGACTGCGCTAGGCCCGCGGGGGGAAGGACTAACCAGCCTCCGCTGGGCACCTGGGGATTGGCCAATCGCTTTCCAGCAGGGGGAGCATGCCCGGGTAGTCAGGACCCCCTCCCAAAATGCCTTTAGAGAAAGGGCCTGTGCCAGGGCGATGAGCGGAATGGGCCCTGGGCCTCCGGGTCCAGGGCCTGGAAGCCAGGAGGGCGACAGTCCAGTCCTGTGTGTCAGGAAGGATCCTGCGCACGGCCGTGCCCACAGAGTACACCATCCTCCCCGGGCCCTGCACTAATGTTCGTGAACTTTCCTGCGAGCCAGGTACGGGGAAGTGCAGAAGGTCAAGGTGGGCAGACCATCTGGTCCCACCCTCTCCTTAAACAGAGGAGGGACTGGGGGAGAGCTGGGTGTGGCTTGCTCAAGGTCATTCAGAGAGGGATGGGAGAGCCCAGGCCCCCACATCCACCGTGTGAACGCCCCCATTCTGTGCACATGTAGTAATGGAGTCTTCCTGGCCATGCATGTTTGTACGTCCATGTACAAAATAAACATCTTCTCATGAGACGCGCATATGTGTACTGTCTGTGCATATACATGTGCGTACACATAGCACACGTACACATTCGCATGCACGCCATCCCCACAGGAAGCCCTCTTGCCGGGACCAAAAAAAGCAGAAAGATGCTTGGGTGGGTAGAGACTCGCCCAAGGTCACACAGCTAGTAAGGGACGAGGGGCGTGGGCCCAGACGCTGTGTTCCTCACCCTTGTCCTGTACTTCTGCTCCACGGACATGTGTGCGCACACAGTGGGTGTGGGGGGTTGTGTAAGAGAGGATAGTTTCGTGCCTCACTATGCATGCCACGTGCCCGTGGGTGCAGACCGGTGTGTGGAAAGCAGAACACAGACGTCCAGGAAGGTAGAGAGGGGCGTGTAAATGACCCTCACGGGTGCTGGCCAAGAACCGTCAGAAGCGTTTGCTGGGCGGGTGGCTGCTCTTTCCCAGAGATCCCTGTGTTCCTTCCGGGTGCACGCGGCCCCAGGCTAAGGAAAGGCACAAGGTCAGCCCCGCCACCTCCTAAGACAGCCACGGCCACGAGTGGGTATAAACCGGGGCGGTCTCGAGACCCTCCCGGTGGCTGGCAGTGGGCGCCCCGTGAGGCCCGGGCTCCGAGCTCCATAAACGTCAGGAATGCACATTTTACGTGTGTGTGGGCCATCGTGTTATGACCAGCGTGTAAGTGCCTGTGACCTCCCGCCGAGGGCCCGTCTGGGCAGACGGGCTTTGCTTTCCGAGCGTATCTGCCCAGGGTGTGTGCGCGCGTCACCCGTAGCGTCCGGACTCAGGTAAAGCGAGTGCCCACGGAGGTGCGGCGGGAGCTCCTGGTCCCGTGTGTGCAGGTCAGCGTGTCCGTGGGTGCAGAAGACACGGAGAGTCACACCCGCCGCAGTTTCCGGGTGCGCATGTCCACGTGTGTGCTGTGTACACATCACCTCATACGGGATATGTAAATTCAGTGTGCGGCGTGGCACGTGTGGACGCCATGTATGTGGACGCGCGGCACGTGCGGATCATACAGTGCGGCAAAGCGGGTGCTCCGTGTGGGCGCAGCAAACGTGTCTGCAGAGAACAGTTTTGCACGCGAGGGATCCGTGTGTAAACCGCGCACACGAGCCGCCACGGCGGACTCCCCGTGTGCAGTGAGCAGGCCGCACACCCACAGAGGATGGCTGTGTGCAAAACTGAGTGCATGCGCACGTCCATGTGATACGCACCGTGCTCGTGCCCGGGCAAGCATGCACACGCACAGCGGAGCTCGTGGCCTGAACCCCCGTATACACGCCACGTCCTGTGCATGTGGCCGGCGTGTATACACAACATGCATCGGACCGCAGGCAGACACAGGCAGCATGCGTGGCCCAGACAAGACCCATGTGTGTACACATCGTGAAAACGCGTGGGCACACGGGAGACCCGAGCCCCTGTCCCCAGGGGCCTGACTTGGAGGAAGGAGGAGGGTAAGGGGCAGGGAGGAACCGCAGAGGCCAGGCCAGGGCCGGGGGCACGGGTTGTGACCTCCGACCCCCTGGAGGTCCCGAACCACCAGGGCTAGTTGGGGCCCTGGCCTCACCCTGCCCCAGGGCACCGGGGGCGTCTCTGGCTTCCGTGGCAGCTTGGTCTTCAAGCTCCCCGCCTTGGCCGGCTGCGTGTCCAGGGGCACGAGGCAGCATGCTGAGGAAGGCCCCGCCGGGGGTCTTCTGGGGTCTACCCAGAAGGCTGGGTAGAGCAGAAGGCGACCGTGCCGCTCCCTGTTAACAGCCCCGGTGCAGCCTGCCCGGCCCGGTGCGTCCCAAGTGACGGGCACCTCGAAAGGGTCATGAGTCTGCTCCTGGGCAGCCGGCAGCGGCTGCACATTCCGGGTGGTGATTAACAGTCTTCCGCCGCTTATTGGTGACTCATGGTGGCTCCTGACAAACTGTCAACAGAGGAGCAGGGCCGTCCTTGCCGACTGACTCCGGGCTGGTGGCCCCTGCTGCTCCGTGGGGCTGTGGCCGAGGTGGGACCACTCGGGACATGCGGAGCGGGATGGCCTCCGGGAGTTCCCAGGAGGAGCAGGAAGGGGTGTGAGCAGAGGCCTGCCCGCTGCCATCCCTGCTGGGCTGCTGCCGGGAGGAGGGCACTGTGTGGCCGCCGCTGGTGCAGGGACATCAGCAGGGAAGGAGCAGCAGGGACCTGTGATCAGGGAAGAGCGGTGCGGTTTCTGGTTTCGAGACCGTCCCTCTGGGGGGCAGCGAATGTGGCCAGTCGAGGGGTTGGGGTGGGGAACAGGGACCTGTGTTGGCTGAACACCGGGCGGAGGTGCCAGTAACTGAGGGGAGGATGGGGAGGGGTTTGGGGAGGGAGGAGCTATTTTTAGGTGTGAGTTTGAGGTGTCTGTAGATCCCACGTGGAGACGCCACACAGGCAGCTAGAGCTCAGAACAGACGTGGGGGGCAGCGGGGACTTCAGGGGGGTGGGGCTGGAGAGTTGGAGACCAGCAGAGGGGCTCGAGGAGGAGGGCCACCGGGAGAGGTGGCCTCCTGGGCAGAAGGGCCCCAGAGTGGTCCCTGCACTGCCAGGCAAGAGAGAGGGCTGCAGCCGGTGAGGATGACAGGGGCCAAGGGTGGGCCCCACGGTCCCTCTCCTGGGCTCTCCTGCAGGCCGAAGCAGAGGTGGGAGTGGGGACGGGCCTGGGTCGTCCTGGGTGCTTATCTCCAGGATAGAGCTGCCTGACCCAGGACCTCGGGAGCCCCGAGGGCTTCTTGGAGGAGGAGGGAATCCAGACAGGCCCGAGGCTGGAGAGAGCCTTGTGGGGAGAGTTCAGAGTTCCGCAGAGGTAAGCAGGGCTGCAGTTCAGAGGGCTCAGCGGCCCGGGGCCTGGCCAGTTGAGGGAAGGGGGGCTGAGAAACACCGCACAGACCTTGGTGGACGATGGAACACGTGGGAGGGAGCCCCGGAGAGCTGGAACATCCCAGGAGCAGCCGAGCAGGGCATAGACGTGCGGCTCCGAGGGGACACCGGCAGGAGAGCTCCCCCAGGAAAGGGGGTGGGAGACGGACACCCGGCAGAGCCCCGGGAGCCTCCCCTCCGGCACAGAGAACTGAGGAAAGGGAGGTGCCCGCAAAGGGTGGAGAAGGAAGACCAGAGGCCCAGAGCAGGGCTGACCCACTAGGCTCTCCGCAGAGAAGGTAATGAAAGGACATAGCCAGTGGGAGGGGAGGACAAAAGAATGGACCCCTAGGAACCAGCAGGCCCCCGCATCCGGCAAGTGGGCTGTGACCCTGCCACCAGATGGGGACACCGTGACCGGGGCCTTCGCACTGGAACAGCTTGTTCACCTGCGCTGTGTTCCCGCGACCCCCGCAGGGTTGCCTCTGAGCCCCGGGGCAGGAGGAAGGAGGGTGATACGAGGGGCAGGCACATCCCTGGCCAGGCGCGGGGCTTCACTCTGACCCCTGGCCTCGCACACTTCCACCCGCTGGGCAACCTCCGGCCGGGACTGGGCCCTGGGCGAGTCCGCTGGCCCCCTCCTGACCTCAGCTCCGCACAAGGGCTGCTTCTAAGACCAGCGGGGCGAATGGGTGCCGCTTACCGCCGGGGTCGCTGCCCGCCCCGCGGGAGAGGTGCCAGCCCGCCCTGCCGCCCCCAGGCACCACATCCACTACGTAATCCCTTACGACGGGGACCAGTCGGTGGTGGACGCCTCCGAGAACTACTTCGTGACAGACAACGTCACCAAGCAGGAGATCGACCTCATGCTGGGGCTGCTGCTCGGCTTCTGCATCAGCTGGTTCCTGGTGTGGATGGACGGCGTCCTGCACTGCGCCGTGCGCGCCTGGAGGGCCGGCCGGCGCTACGGTGAGTGAGGGCGGCCCCACCCCCCCGCGACCCCGCCTCCACCCCAACGGCCACGAGACCACGCCCACTCCGCCCTCTCCGGCTCCGCCCGACGGCGCCCCGCCCCCGACAGACCACGCCCACCGAGCCCTCCCTGGCCTCGCCCCGGCCAAGACCCCGCCCCCATCTTCTCCCTCGCCCGGCCACGCCCCCGCCCACCGTCCGGCCACGCCCCCACAGGGCACCGCCCTGCCTCAGCCGCGCCCCGCCCAGGTCATATCCCCAGCCCGGTCACGTCCTCACAAAGACCCCGCCCTCTCTCAGCCGCGCCCCGCCCAGGTCATACCCCAGGCCGGCCACGCCCCTCAGGAGACCCCGCCCCGGCCACGCCCCCGAAAGGGTCCCGCCCACTCACCCTCTGCGTCTATGCCTGGCTCCGCCCCGCGCCGCCGATGCTTTTCCTCGGCCGCGCTCCCAACCCGCCGCGCCTCTCCCGGGTCCGGGCCTCCGACCCGACCGCGTTCTGACACCGCCCCTGCCCCGCAGACGGCTCGTGGACCTGGCTGCCCAAGTTGTGCAGTCTGCGGGAGCTGGGCCGGCGGCCGCACAGGCCCTTCGAGGAGGCGGCCGGCAACATGGTGCACGTGAAGCAGAAACTCTACCACAACGGCCACCCGAGCCCGCGGCACCTCTGAGCCGCGCGCAGGACTCGCGGGGCCTTCGGCCAACGCGCCCACGCACACGGGACTGGACGGCCACCCCGGGCCAGGGCGCCCGCCGGGCGTGTCCAGCGGAAGGTGCTGTCTCCTCTTCTTTTTATAAAAGGGGGTCGGGGCGGGGCAGGCTGCCGGCCTGGGGACAGAACCCCGGCCGTCCGGCCGCATAGGGCGCGGGGGCCGGGACGGCGGGCCCCGAGCGGGGGCGCGCGCACCTGTACGGGCGGCCGGGACCACCTGCTCGCCCCCGCGCACTGCAGTCTCGCTTGCGCCTGGGCTGGGACCACGTCTGTTACTTAAACCCGGCTGCTCCTCGGGGCCAGTTCCGGCAGAGGGAAGCGAAGCCGGGAGAGGGTCTTGACAGGGAAGGGGGCCGGCCCCCGGCCGCGCCCACGTCTGCACACGGGAGCATGTGCATGGGGCGTGTGCGTCCGCGGGCCGCACTGGGGGTGGGGGGCGGGAGACAGGGGTCTGGGGGAGGCCCCGGCCTAGCAGCAATAAGGCCCCTGAGCCCCACTGCGGCAAGTGCGGCCACCCTGCCCAGGGCATCCCCGGTCGGGCGCCTCACTGTGACCCCTACCCCTGCTGGTCAGTAAATTCTCCAGAAAGCTCCAGCCTCTGCCTCTTCTTTCATTTCTGAACCTGTGACCCCCTTCAAGCCCCCGCCCGTTGAAATCAGCCATGAGATACACACGTTGTGAGGTATCCTGTCAGAGTTTTTATTAGATTCTGGATAAAAAGACCCCCACCCAATGGAGGGAGGGCTGCAGATCCTGTGGACTAGGGCAGCACCCCCCCCCCCCCCCCATGGTCCTGGCCAGGGGGTCTTGGGCCTCGTGGGCAACCCCACCAGTTGCTGGCAGCTAGTTCTTATCCCCGGGGTGTATCACAGTCAGACGTGTGCAGGGTACGTCCTCCTCCCTAGCACAGGGGAGAGCAACTCCCACCAGGCAGCACGGGGGCCTACTCTGCTCACCCCTCACCTGCTGGGTGGGCCTGGGTAGGGTCAAGCCCCCCACGCGGGCCCAGCTCTCTCAGCCAGGTCCCCTGTACTGCCGGTCACAGATGCAGCAGCTGGCCACGGGAGCTTAGGCAGCTTGGACACTGTCCCTGGGCATGGGGACAGTGGCTTCTCCCCCACTCAGCCCGGCTTGGAGACTCCCGTCTCCCGGCTGTGTCCTGGGGGGCAGGGGGCGGCCCCAGCCCGGCAGAGAGAGGAGCCAGCCCCGCCACAAAGACGCCACAGCTGCGGCTGGTCCCAAGCAGAGGCCTTCAATGCTGTCCTGGCCCTGACTGGAGAAGTACTTAAAACTGCTGAGGTGGGCGGCTGTGTAGGCCCGCCACAGGGAGAGGCGGGCATCTTGGGGCTTCTTCCCGGCAAAGCCACCTGGCTTGCGTGCCCCAGGTACCAGGGCCAGTTCACGCAGCCTGGCCACCCTCAGGCCTGGCTCCCTCAGCCTTCAGCCACTGCATCTTCTGCTGGTGCTGCTGGATGGCATCCTGGACCCGGGCATCCACCATGGCCTCAGTGAGGACTCCATCCTCAGAGGCATATGCCATGGCCTGGCAGAGAAAGAGAGTACCGATGTGGGGCACCCAGAGGGTCTGCCCGAGGGGCAAAGGGTCGCCCAGCCTCAGGCTTTCAGCGCCCACCAGTCCCCAGGAACGGCCCGCCCTGCAGGCCAGGGCCAGACCCAGGGATGAGGCAGCCAGGCTGGCCCCACCCTGGAGAATCTGACGGCCTCCTGTGGGGCGGGGGCCAAGTCCACTACCCTCAACCTTGGGCCTGCGCTCCGTCTCAGGAGGGGCCTGGCCTCACAACACACACGTGCCCACGGGCCCACGGCACATGCCTTGCTTCCCTGTGCGTGCTCACGAGGGAACCCACAGCCGCGGCAGCTGCCGTCCCCGCGATGCCCGCGGCCCTGCCCACATCCCCAGTTGGCACCAGTGCCACATTCTCACATCACTGAGTTTCTCAATGACTTTCTAAAAATAGAAGGTCTGAGGCCAGCTGTCAGGAAGCAGCTCAGCGCCCCCATCACAGGCCTGGAGGGCCTCTACCCGAGACTGGAGCTGGCTTCAGGGCCAGGGCACACGCGCCACTGTGACACCGGAGGGAGGGCAGAGCCCCTAGGCAGAGCGATCCCAACCTGGTCAGAGAGTATCCCACCAGGCCCAACCACCCCCAAAGCACACTGGGCTCCGTCTCTCACGAGCCCCCGCTGCCCAGGGCTCCCCAGCCCCGAACCGGGCCATGCGCACGGGTGGAGGCACCGAAGTGTGCCGATCAGATCAGGCCCCAGGGTGGTCCACGTGCCTCGGCTACCAGGCAGGTCACCTACGGCCAGGCCGCCACCCCTCCCAGGTGACTCACTGTCTCACCTGCTTCCTGTCACCCAGCCTGTCACTCTGACCGAGGTGGCTGTGCGGACGGCCTCAGCATTCGCCGGGCAGGGGGCCAGAGCCAGTTCACCTGTCTCTCTCCAGCTACCTGAGTGGCCTCGGCCCATGTTGGGCACTGTGAGAAAGTCCCTGCCATCTGAGATGGCCGGTCACTTTGTTCACACAGGCCGGCCCTACCCTTAGGACACGGCCACCCTCAGGACCCCGTGGCCAACCATGGAGCCAGGGGGCTGCAGGGGGAGCACACAGGCTCAGAAGAGCAGTGAAGGAGAGGCAAGAGGGGACCGCCAGGGGAGCACACCGGCCTAGGGGCCCACGTGGGTCAGGGCCTGGAAGTGGCTGGAAGCTTCCCTGGTGGGAAGGTAGAGGGAGTGCAGCAGCCCCTCTCGGAATCCCACAGCTGCCCAAGGGGGGCTGGGCCCCTGCTGAGGGATGGCTACACTTGGCGATGGGCTTCCGAGGAAAGGGGGAAGCGGTAACTCTGCATGGAGAACCCTGGCGGGCACCACTCTAACCAGGTCAACATCCCTGTGATGTTGTACGGCACTAGGTGCCCCCAGACCGGAGGCCATGACCAGGAGGACACCTCATCGCTGGGGTCTTCTCCCCAAACCCACAATCTTGGTCTAATTGTGAGAAAAACATCCGAAGGAGAATCTATGTAACGCCTGACCAGCACTCCTCAAAACTGTCAGGACCATCAGTAGCCAGAAACACCTATCTGTGGGCTGTCACGGCCTGGAGGGGCCTGAGGACACAGGGCAACCGAATGAGACGGGGGACTGTGGATGGGGTCCCGGAAAAGACGAAGTCCGAGTGGAGTCAACACTGACGTGGCAAACGTGCCTCGGGAGAGGGGTCAAGAGGGGTCACTCATACACGGTGGGGGAGGCTCCGCGCTACCCTTGCAACTTTCCTGTGAGCCGGAAATTACTGAAACAGGAACCTTCATGAAAGAAAGGAAGGAAGGGAGGGAGGGAGGGAGGGAGGAAGGAAAGAAGAGAGAGAGAGAGAAAGAAAGAAGGAAAGAAAAGGAAAGAGAGAGAGAGAAAGAGAAAGAAAAAGGAAGAAAGAAAGAAAGAAAAAGAGGAAGAAAGAAAGAGAAAGAAAGAAAGAAAGAAAGAAAGAAAGAAAGAAAGAAAGAAAGAAAAAGGAAAGTCCTGGACTCAACGGCTTCACCAGTGAATTCTGCCCAACGCTTATGAAACGGATCCTTCTCACACTTTGCCAAAAAACCGAAGAGGAAGGAACACTTCCTAATTCATTCTGAGGCCAGCATAACCCGGACAGTAGAAGCAGATAAAAATACCACAATAAAACTACAGACCAATACCCTCTATGAATATTGATACAAAATTCTTCAATAAAATACCTGCAAACCAGATTCAGCAGCAGGTTGAGGAGATTTACTTCTGGAATGCACGGATGACCCAAAAGAGGAAAATCAATCAACGTGTCACACCACACAAACAGAATAAAGGACAAAACCCACACGATCATCTCAAATTGATGCAGAAGACGCATTTGACAAAGCTCAACACCCCTCCTTGGTGAAAGCGCTCAACCAACCAGGAACAGAGAAGATTTTCCCTAACGGTCTAAAGGTCATATACGAAACCCCCACAGCAAATATATTATCAATGGTGAAAGGCTGACCGCTTTCATCTGAGGTCAGGAACAAGACCGGGACACCCGCTCCCACCACTTCTATTCAGCACGGTACTGGGAGTCCCTGCCAGAGGAATTAGGCAAGAAAAAGAAATAAAAAGGATCCAGTTTGGCACGGAAAAAGTACAATTATCTGTTTGCAGACAATATAATCTCATATGTAGTAAATCTTAAAGATCTCCTCCCGGAAGTTAAGAATAACGCATTCAGGAAGTTTGCAGGAAACAAAATTAACACACAAAAACCATTTGTCTTTCTATGTCTTTCTATATCATGATGAACAATCTGGAAAGGAAATTAGAAAATTCCATTTACAACAGCATCAGAAAGAATCAAATACGCAGGAAAGTAACTTAACCAAGAAGGCCAAAGAGTGGTATCTTCAGAACTGCAAAACACTGCCGAAAGGAAAGAAATTAAAGACACCAAAGTTAGGAAGACATGTGCATCATGCGTCATGACATGTGAGTATGTCAGTCCTACCTACCCAAAGTGGATCCACAGAATCATGCAACGCCTATCAGAAATCCCATGGTGTTTTTGGCAGAAATCAAAATCCATCCTAAAATTCATTCAGAATCTCAAGGGAGGCTGATCGGCCAAAACAGTCTTGAATAGGAACAGATTTTCAAGTCTCAAATTTCCTGATTTTTAAACCCACTACGGGGGCACCTAGGTGGCTCAGGTGGTTGAACATCTGACTCTTGACTTCAGCTCAGGTCATGATCTCACGGGTTCATGGGTTTGAGCCCCGTACTGGGCTGTGTGCTCACAGCCCAGAGTCTGCTTGGGATTCTCTCCCCCCCGCCCCCCTCTGCCCTTCCCCTGCTTGCGTGCACTCTCTCTCAAAATAAATAAATACACTTAAAAAGAAAATCTACTACAGAGCCGCGGTAACACAATCAGAGTAGTGCTGAGGACGGTCATCTAGACAGATGAAGTAGGACTGAGAGCCCAGAAAGAACCCTTCACATGTGGGGCGAGATGGTTTTCAACAAGGGTGCCACGCACATTCTAATGGGGAGAGGACGGTCCTCAACAAATGATGCTGGGACACAGGACGTCCACATGCAAATAAAGTTGGACCCCTAAATAACAGCACACACAAACTTAACTCCAGATGAATCAAATACCTAAATGTAAGATCTCGAAGTACAAAACTACTAGACGAAAGCATGGGGGAAGCTTGCCGACACTGGATTTACTGATGATTTCTCGGCTATGACACGGCCAGCATAGGTAACAAACACGAACCGGACTTCATCAAAACTCAAACCTTGTGTGCATCCAAGGACACTATCGATGGAGTAAAGAAGGCAGCCCACCGAAGGTCAAGAAATCTTTGTAAATCACACAGCTGATGAAAGGTTAGTATCCGGAATACGAAACTGCTAAAAGTCAACAAAAAACAACCCGATTCGAAACTGGGCAAAGGACTATCCATACAGTGTCTATCCATATAGACACTTCTCCAAGAAGACACATGCTTGGCCAGAAAGCACACAAGATGCTGTCACTAACCAGAGGGAAATGCAATCCATGTTACGAGGAGACACTTCACATCCCCCAAGACGGCTGCTATCCAAACTCGAGAAAACAAGTGCGGGCGAGCGGGGCGAGGGACCGGAGCCCGCTGCACAGCTGGTGGCGACGGGAAACAGTGCGGCCGCTGTGGAAATGGCCTGTCAGCTCGGCCGAAACTAAAACCGGTGTCATCGTGTGACCCGAGAGCTCCACTTCGGGGTGTACGCTCAAAGGAGTGAAGAGGGGGGCTCCACGGAGACCCCTGCACACCCATGTTCACAGCAGTTACTATTCACGACAGACGAGAGGTGGAAGTCACCCGGCGTCCGTCTCGGGGGATGAGCGGACGAACAGAGCGAGACCGGCCCACTCGGCAGATCACCACTCCGCCCTGAAAAGGAAATGCTGGCACCTGGTCCGGCACGGACGGACCTCGAGGACATCACACCGAGGGCAGTCCGTCACGAAACGACAAATCGTGCGTGACTCCCCTCACATGTGGGATCTAGAGCGGTCACGTTCGGAGAGAGCGGGTGCCACGGCCTGGGCCACAAAACAAACAAACAGAAGTAACGTGGGCTTCGGGGAACAAGTCCAGCCTGGAAGCAGGGGGAGGCGTGCAGGACAAGCCCCACGAGCACCCTGAGCCAGAGGGCACGCCAGCAAGGCCACCGCACCCCTCCCAGATGCCGAGGCCCGAAGCACCCTGGTTCACTCTCCTCTCCCATGAGCACGACAGGACTCCCGGACACATGCTGGGCTGGGCCGACCAGTCAATGACTTGGACGCGCTCTGGTGAGGTACCAGATCCCCCAGGGAGGGCACCCTGTGGGCTTCAGCACCTACTCACTGCCTCCTGCAGCGGTCAGGGGTCAGACCGGAGGTCTCCCCGGTTCTCCATCCACCAGGCACGCAGACCTGTCACCTCACGTGGGCAGGTGACATGTGACGTAAAGAGAAGGGAGGCGTGCGGGTTCTTGGTGGAAACCCCGGGCACGGACCGCAGGGCACGGTTTGCAGTCAGAGACAGACGCGTCCCACGTTCATACGGCGAAGCCCTGACCCCCAGAGCAGCTGTAGTTAGAGGTGGGCCCTCTGAGGAAGTAGGCAACGTCAGAGGAGGCCGTAGGGGTGGGGCCCTGATTCTACAGGACCAGCAGGCTCATGCGACAGATCTCCGTTTCTGCCACAGGAGGAGGAAACCGCGAGAAAACAAGCGTCTGCAAGGCTTTAGAAAGGGGGCTGCCATCAGAACTCCACCGCACCGGCACCCTCGTCCGGGCCTTCCTGCCTTCCGGACCTCGAGGAATACACGTCCGTGTTTAAGCCCTCTGGGCTGTGGCACCGTCACGGCAGCCGAAGCCGACAGACATCCTATCCTCCACTCTGTTGGTTGTGGAAACGGAGCCACCCTCGTCAGGCCTGGCTCCTGAGTGAGGACGGCTGGAGCAGAACGCCTGGCTGCCCGATCACACGTAGAAGCGGAGTCTACAGTCTGGAGCTGGGCGTAACCCAGCTCATCCTGATACAGGCTCCTGTGTATCCAAGCTGCTGTGTTCGAGTCACAACAGACGTCTCTTTCATTAACATAACACACATTCATTTAAAAGCACTGTCACGTTTCTAGCGATCAGACCGTCACGCAGCCTCAGTCAGATTTGACTGCGGGCCCCATGGAGGCAGTGATGGCGGCACAAAGCCAAGGGCGGCTGCAGACAGGAGCCACTGAGCACCCTGCACCCGATAAAGCTTTTCTCCTCAGCAATCACCAAGCTGCAAATGCTTTCTAGACGGCTGCACCCAGGACCCTTGGGGGTCAAATGGCTTCCCTGTCCTGGGCGGGGGGCTTGTGGGCACTTCAGAAGAGGAAGCAGGTATTGGGTAATGCCAAGAACCGCTCTGGGCTGTGTGCCCTGGGTCACAGCACAGCACAAGGCTAAAGTCAACTCGCATTCTCTACGCCGCCCTCGAGACCCCACAGCAAACCCGATTCTGTATGGAGCGGACAACATCCTCAACACCAGCAGTCTCCATCTGGCGCAGTGCTGGCAAGGAGACGCCCAACCCTTATCAGGTCAGATTCACCCCCTGGCCCATCTCACACGCCCTGCGATGAGCTCACAGACCACTTACGGGAAGTTCCATATGCCCCCGCGGTCTCCCCGACCATCTGTAGAGTCACCTGCCCCAAACGCGCTAGGCTTGAGACCGTGTCCCAACTCCAGTGGTGCCTGAGTCTGTGGGACCTTGATGCCGATGTGACACTTGGCCCATTTCCAGGGAGCCCCAACCGATTTCAGAGCCCTATCTGATTTGGACCAAAACCACGATGACGATAAGGTAGGCCGTAACGTGGGAAGCCAGGGACACCTCTCCACACGCTCCCTGCAGTGGGGGCAGAAGCAGGTGGTGGCTGCAAAGTAGAGCAGGGCGTGACATCTGTGTGCAGAAAATCCTTCAACAGAAGCACCCTAGGGGGGCAGGGGCCTGCACGGGCTGCCTTCAGGTGACTCAGTGTCTCCCAACCAGTTGGGCTCACGCCTGCAGGGTGCATGTCCCCAACTCACCTGCCATGCCACGGCAAGCTGGGAGATCTCCCGACCCGACATGCCCTCCGTCAGGTGTGCGATCTCTGAGCACTTCTTCCCGTAGTCAAACTGAGCCAGCTTCAAGCGCCTGGGGAGAGCAATTCCCACATGACGCCCTGCGGGCCTGAGGGGCCCAGGGTGACACTGGGGGTCTGGGACGACCCCTCGGCTCCTACGCGAAAGGAGGACTGGGTATCTGCCAGGCGCAGGAGCCTGTACTGGGAAGCCCTATATCTGCTCCTGGTTCCTGCCCTTTCTACCCGCTGGGCACCTCCCTCCCTTCTGGAGCCCGGGTGGGGTCCGTGTGGGGCTGTGTACGGACAGCAGTGCATGACCACTCCAGAGACAGGTGGAGGGCTGGTCAGGATGTGCCAAAGCGGAGGGGCTCTCGGAGCCTCGCACACAGCGCCACCACCAGGCTCGGAGGCAGGGACCGCATCCTTCTCCCTCAGACCTCCATCCGCGCCCAAACTAGCAGCACAGCAGCCACGCCCTGTCAGGCGTGGGAAGCACGTGGGAAATCAAGGGGAGAAAAGCCAACACCTCCAGGTTAGAGTGACATGTCACTGCTTTGGTTCATGTGCGGACCCCTTCCTAGTCAGGTCTGGCTGAAGACCCAGGAGATGAGCTCACAGGAGGAGAGTCATTCAAACACTCGTGGAGAAAGAGGCCTCAGGAACTCAGACCACATTCGGTGTCTGTCAGGCTAGAAGAGACGATTGGGAGGGTGGGGGGTACTGGGGCCATCCGGGCACACAGGAGAAAGGAGGCCCAGATAATGGAATTCAAGGGGGCAGGGGGACAGCAGGGGCAGGCAAAGCCAGTCCCAGAACAGAAGACAGCTCTCACTGCCACCAGCGACGGGAAGGATTCAGGTCAATGCTGCTGCGAGGTCTGGCTCCCTGGGGATAGTTAAAAATAGACCAGCCCTCACGTATCTGGAGCACTGTGGACAGAGAGCAGTGAGGGAGAGGGTGGCCCGGACAGAATGTGGAGGGCGCCCCCATCGCCCGGTGACTTCTGCAGAATGGGGGCCTTGCTGCGTGCCGGTGAGGGGCCCCGGGCTCCCGGGAGTCAGGGTGAGCAGGGAGCCCAGGTCCAGGACGGCCACCAACAGCCTCAGTGAGCAGAGCTCGGCCAAGGTCTGGCAACCACTGTCACGGCCCCGCACTTCCCAGGGCAGGACTGCAGCCTGGATTCCTCCAAAGCCCCAAATCGTTAAAAGACGCTTCACCTAGCAGGAAAGGATGGAGGTGCTAGCTAGTTTGTGACAATGGGCCGCCGAGTCAAAAACCTGGCAAAGAGTGGGACGGAAGCACAGGGCCAGCAAGTGAGCACATCTGAGCCCCAGGTAAAACCACAGGGTTAGGACTGGGTGTGGCACCTGGGCCAGAGGCTGGTGGGGTACGGAGGGCCCCACACACCCAGGCCATCAGGACACTTACTGCTTTCCTTCTGTGGCTGGCTTCAGAACATACTTGTCAAAATACATCCTCACCAGGCGTTCCCGCTCTTCCTGCCGCGGCAGATCGAAGCGGACCATCTCGTCGATGCGGTCGTTGACGGCCCAGTCAAACTGCTCGGGCTGGTTGCTGGCCAGAACCAGCATGAACCTGAAGCCAGCAGAGACAGCAGGGGCTGAGGGGCTTGCCCCTGGGATAGGGGGCCTCTTCAACTGACACAGGACTATTTTCTAACAGGACTTATCTGGCAGCTTTTTAACCCAGAAAAACCCAGACCCAGCATTGCCCTCTACCACCCATCCCTCCCTCCAACACCTCCCTGACCGATGGGCCAGCGCGATGGGGTGGCCATGTAAGCCTTGCTGTGCGCAGGAAGCACAGGGACCCTGGGGTACCATACAGATCTCTGCACCTCCCCCCCAACCTGAGTTGCAGGGTTTGGGGTTTAGCTGGTTGAGCGGAAGCGCCAACTCTGCAGGTACCAGACCAGACTCAGGGGGCCTGAGCAGGGTCAGGGGTCTCTGCAGGCAACAGCCACAGCAGGCAAGGAGGATGCACATGATTTGGTGGCCACACAGCTGACTTGGGGCCTTGACAATGGAGGAGAGCAGGATTAGAGGACTCGTAAGGAGTGAGCCCTTTCCCAGGGCAACCTGCACCCTAGGACACCTAGTCGTGGGGTGACCACCCTGACGGCCCATCACGGGAGAGCAGCCAGAGACGCCCAGTGCAGCGCCCTGTGCATGCGGACTTGCCGCCCGGCCCTCCTGAGACCCCAGCGCGTCCTCTCAGAAGGCCCCACAAGGGTGCAAAAAAGGTGCATCCCCTCTGCACCCCCACGGGCCCTTCCCATTGCCCTGTGCCCGCCCTGCCCCACAGCAGCCCTATGAGCTCAAGTGGAGCCTCAGTTTTCCTCTGTGAAGGGGCCTCGCACCAGAAGGTGGCCCTCACTTGCTGCTGTGCTGCCCTGTCCGGTGCAGGAATGCATTCAGGGTGGCCCTGAGGTCCTCGCTTATCTTCTCCTGCAGAAAAAGTCCTGGCATCAGGCAAAGGCTTCCAGGGGGAAGCTAAACACAGGCCCCACTCCATCCCTCCAGGAGCCACACGTGCCAGTGTCTCCATGACCCTGAATTTCAAGGAAAGACTCTAAAAATGCCACACATGTAACTCCTGCTTTTCAGGCCAGATTTATGAAGAAAGTGCAGCTGAGGACGAGGTTTGGGTCAGACTCAGTCGGGGCGGGGGGGGACAGCAACTTCCCCACAAAGCACAGATGCGGCCACTGGACACGCCACCCCTGACTGCTCGCTCACCTATGGCCAGCTGGACACAGCAGGCCACACAGAAGCTTCCGGAATACTCACAGTCGCTCGCTTCCTGAGGAAGGCATCTGCTTCATCCACGAAGAGCAGGAGGCTGTGAGGGGAGGGGAATTTAGGACTGAACGAGGATGGGTGAGGCCGCCCAGCCGGAACGCTAAGGGGCTGTGCACACGGAAACCGAACCAGAAGCACAGGCTGCTCTCAGCAGAGTCTGGGACTCCAGACCCAACAGGGGCACGCTGCGTGCCAGCATGGCAGGACAGCGACCGGACTGTGCCAAACATGCTAATTTGGCACTAAATTAAATACCAGTGCTGGCAGCCCCTGATCTTCAGTGTTGCAGTTTTTAAAATTTTTTTAACGTTTATCACTTGAGAGACAGAAAAACACACAGCACGAGCCGGGGGAGGGGCAGAGAGAGAGGGAGATGCAGAATCCAAAGCAGGCCGCAGGCTCTGAGCTGTCAGCACAGAGCCCCATGCAGGGCTCAAACCCACAAACCATGAGATCATGACCTGAGCCGAAGCCAGACGCTTAACCGACTGAGCCACCCAGGCACCCCACCCATTTTATTTTTGAGAGAGAGAGAGAGAGAGAGAGAGAGAGAGAGAGAGAGGGAGACAGCATGAGCAGGGGAGGGGCAGAGAGAGAGAAAGACACAGAATCCCAAGCAGGCTTCTGTGCTGACAGCTTGGAGG
The DNA here is from genome assembly GCF_018350215.1 of Panthera leo. Lineage (NCBI taxonomy): Eukaryota > Metazoa > Chordata > Mammalia > Carnivora > Felidae > Panthera > Panthera leo. The sequence continues at coordinate 531,076 of NC_056686.1, read as the reverse complement.
CTGACACAGGGACTCAAACCCACAAACCGTGAGATCGTGACCTGAGCTGAAGTCGGACGCTCAACCGACTGAGCCACCCAGGCGCCCTTTTTTCTCCAGTGTTTTTAAAGTCAGCCCCTCTTTAAAGTCAGAGACTCCTGAGAGGAGCACAGGCCCCCAGGAATCTATACCTGGGGTGAATTTCTCCCTCAGACCCCCACCCCAGACCACAGAGCTGTTCCCGCCTTGTGCACGCCCACAGGCACAGACTGTGGGGAAAGTCACTGACACACCCTCCCACCCAGCCATCTGCAGCCCGGTGGTGCCAGGAACCCAGGCCACGCAAACGCATGCACATGGAGGGCCACCCCAGAAGGGACCCGGCTCACCCTCGCCGGCTGGTGCTGGCCCAGTCGAAGACCTTGTGCATAGCAGTCACGCCATCCCGCCCCATGGGGGCCACATCCCCACCTGTCATGATGGCATAGTCCATGCCCGAGTGCAGCGCGAGTTTCTGGGCAAGAAAGGGCAAAGCGTGTTTACTCTCGTCCCCCCCAAAGCCTGCACAGACCGTGCTCGGGCCCCACTGCCCAGTGCCCCTGGGGATGCCCCTCGCCTGGAAAGCTGGCCCCACCACGTGGCTCCTGATGCCCCGCACCCACTCCCCAGAGCCGCAGCACGGCACCCCGCGCACCTGTGCCGTGTGCCCTCACCTTAGCAAACAGCGTCTTGCCGGTGCCAGGAGGCCCATACATCAGAATGTTCCTATAGAGGCTTCGGTTCTTCTTGGTGTTCCTTGTCGCAATGGCAATGTCTCGCACGCGCGCTTCCAAGCTGGGCTGCCAGGGAACGGGGCAGTTGGGACTGGCTCTGCAGCTAGCGTGTGCCTCCTGAGCCCCTGGGCTGGCCCCAGGAGGCAGCTTATCCCGGGCTGGGCCTCAGGCAGCAAATTCTACTTTAGGAAAGAAAAGCAGCCCGATCCTGTGGGGGGGAGAAGAGCTCTGCGGGCAGAAGGGCACCTCCCACCCCGACGCCTGTCCCGGCCCCCGTGGGCGGCACCACTTACACTGAGGACGACGCCCTCCAGTGCGTCCTGGGGCTTACCAAGGAGGCGCCTGCTGACCTACGGGGGGACACGGGGGACGGTCAGGGTCATCGGCAGAGCCCATGACAGCCACGGGGCACCGGGAGCAGCTAGGCCACCACACGGAAACAGAACTGCCGTGGCACCCCTCGGTCCAGGACACACAGGCTGGGCCTCGCTCTGGAAGGCGGGCACACAGAGCCAACCGTGGGACTGGGCCAGGCAACTTACAGATTCCTCATTGACCTTTATTTCCGTAGTCGCACACTGCACACGGGCGACTGCCGTGGACGTCCAGCCACAGCCCACGGAAGGAGTGACACTGCACCAGGCAGAAGCCTGGACCCCTTGGGGGAGGAAGCTGACACAGTACTGCTTCCAGCAACTTCTCTCCTAGGATGATGGCATGCAGGAAGCCGAGGATTTTGTAAATGACCCAAAATCTACCCAGGGGGCAGTCACACCAACAGACACATAGAGGCAACCGACAAACCAGGGTGAGGGTCTTCCCAGTGCTGATGTGGACGGGCCCCTAGGATAGCATCAAAGAGGAAAAAGCCACAAGCAAATCCAATGTGCAAGAAAGGACGGATGGTGTTTGGGTAAAAGGGGGAAATGAAGACGCACGTTCATAACTTGGCTGAAACACCAGAAGGATTCGGGCAGGACACGCCCAGTGAGGACCAGACCCACAGTTACCTGCATGGGGTGCCTCAGGGCCTCAAGCACTGTGATCCGAGACGTCTCCCTCACCAGGGACGGCTTCCCCAGCCGGGCCTCAATGTACCGTCCAGCAACAGATGTGGCGTTCTTGGCAGAGTAGACCCCCACGGCCAGCAGTGTCAGCCCGGCCACCTAGAGCAGGGCAGAAGGTGAGTGGCACCCACCACCTGTTCGGCAGCCAGCAACGCGCCCTCCTCATCCCGTCCCGTGCTAGGTGATGGCAAGGGTCATACAGGAGCAGCCCCAAGCCCAAAGCCTCAATTACACGAGACTGTAGATATCTCCAGACACAAAAGATACCAAAAAGCTTATCGCAAGCACTCTTTCTCACAAAGCTACTGGAGAACACATTCCGGCCGGACTGGAGGTGCTTCCAGGCGACAGGAACCCCAACCGTAAAGAGAGGAACCCTCAGGCTCATGGGGGACAGACCAAACATTGTGGTGGGACCACAATTACAGGGCCCACGACCAAGACCTACAAGAGGCTCCTGGAAATTAAAAGCTCTTCCCCACAAGACCAACAGCTTGGCTACCACAGGGGCAGCGAGGACTCTGACACCACATGAATGAGGTTCCAGGACACCAGATGGCAACTGCAGTGACAGAAACAAGGGCCCGAGGGGAGCAGGGGGGAGGGCTGGGCCAGCCCCAGGGCAGCCCGCGGCTCCCAAACCCAGCAACCTTTGATGTCATCCAGCCTTCTCCAGCAACCAGCCCTCTGCGCGTTTACCCAGCTTGTTTGGAAAGTAAATGCAAGGGACATTTTCCCACAGATTCCTTCATGTGCCCAGATTCCCAGCCAAGGAGCCCTGCCAGTGGGCAGACCCGGACTGCCTGCCAGCCCACCGCACCACCCCAGCCCGACAGGGATTCTGGACTGAGATGCACATGAGACTCAGTCACTAACCACAGGTGTTTACAGCAGCTGGGGAGATCTGGAGAGATCTGAGTGCCCGGGGTACTCAGACCGCAAGAGGAATCAGAATGCCCTTAATTCACTTTAAAACACTCCAGGGAGGGGCGCCTGGGTGGTTCAGTCAACTTCTCTCCCCCTGTCCCACTCTCTCTCTCAAAATAAATAAACTTTAAAAAATGTAAAATAAAGGGGCACCTGGGTAGCTCGGTCTATTAAGTATCTGAGTTCGGCTCAGGTCACGATCTCACAGTTTGTGGGTTTAAGCCCCCCAGCAGGCTCTGTGCTGACAGCTTCGGATTCTGTGTCTCCCTCCCTCCCTCCCTCTCTCTGTGCCCCTCCCCTGCTCTCTCAAAAATAAACATTAAAGAAAAACTTTTCTTTTTTTTTTTTTTCTTAAATTTTTTTTTATAACGTTTATTTATTTTTGAGACAGAGAGAGACAGAGCATGAACAGGGGAGGAGCAGACAGAGGGGGAGACACAGAATCTGAAACAGGCTCCAGGCTCTGAGCTGTCAGCACAGAGCCCGACGCGGGGCTCGAACTCACGGACCGCGAGATCATGACCTGAGCCGAAGTCAGACGCTTAACCGACCAAGCCACCCAGGCGCCCCAAGAAAAACTTTTCTTATTAAAAAAACCAAACAAAAACAGAGAGCAGCACCAGGTTTGCTGGTGGGGAAGCAAACCACATGTTTTTCACTCAAAGGGTCTCACTGCTTTGCTGGGGCTCTGCTCAAACCGGCCCCAAGGGCCTCTGCCCAGCCACAAACAAGGTCATGCCACAAAAGCAGGACCCAGGGTTATGAGGAAGAAGGCAGACGTGCTCTAGGGGGTAAAAAGCCACCACGCATTTTACAAACTCCAGTGACAGGACCTCGGTTTTTCAGGCGGGTTCATTAGCCCCTTCACTCCTGCGATGCTCACCGTTCAATGGCCTAGTTCAGAAAAATAAGCTAGCAAACAAGTTCCCAAGATTTGGAACTAAGTTTATTTATCTTGAGAGAGGTAGAGACAGCATGAGTGGAGAAGGGGTGGAGAGAGAGAGAATCCCAAGCAGACTCTGCACTGTGAACACAGACCCCAACGTGAGGTTCGAACTCATGAAATCGTGAGATCGTGACCGAGAGTCAGACACTTAACGGACTGAGCCACCCGGGCTCCCCTCCATAACCTTCAACCGTGAGCGTGAGCGCTCCACGCCGAGGCTGTTGCAGGAGCAAGCAGCTCTGAGGTGACCGGGCCTCCGCGTTAACGAAAGCTAAGCTTCTTCCAGGAGTAAGCGAATTCCAAGGTTGATCTAAAGCTGCCAGTTCCACGAAACCACCGATCAGCAGGTTGACTGGCTCCGATACAGGCAGTGACATTGAGACTCTTCCACAAGACGCTGTCCCCTGGCGCAGTACCCACAGCAGGTACTGAGCGCTTCCTGTGTGCCCGGCTGCGGCACAGAGGACACCGCATGGGTGCCACAGAGCTCCAAGGTGGAGACGGGCGAGGAGGGTCAGAGGGAGACAAGCACGCGGGTAAGGCCTGAGGCTTAGACGCTGCACAGCCAAGCCCACGTCAACTCTGTCCTCGAGTCTCAGACGGGTGCCCCCACCCAGCTCGGCACCAGGAGAAGGCAAAGCCCAGACCCCGTGCTGGGTCTCCCTCCTGTGGGAACCCCAATCTGAACAGGGGTGCCCAAGGGGGGGGGGCAAGATGGCGTCCAGAGGAAGCCCGTTTTCTTCACCAGAACACCAGAGGCCGTATTCTGGCAGCTCCCTATGCGAGGCGGGGAGTGGCGGGGCAGCCCTGTTGAGAAGCCAGAGGAACTGCTCAGCTCACCCAGCCCCCCGGGCTGCGGGCTGCATGACCCAGGGAGCCCGGACCACTTTCATCAGGGCTGAAACCCTCCGCTTCCAACCCGGAGTTACTCAAAACACGTTTGGGAAGACCACGTCAGGAGCCCCTGTTCGCCCCACGTCCCTGGCCTGAGCTAGAGGACTCGAGGGGCCATTTTAAGAACCAAGCGGTCCGACCAGCTTCAGGTTTCCTCGACCAGAGTCCTGGCCCTCCCCAGTCCAGTCCCTGCTCTCCCCAAGGCACGGCCTGACCTCACCTGCCCCCCTCACGGTCTCCAGAACAAGGCCAGAACTGTGTCCACTTGCAGAAAGAGCTTCAGGAACCAGCACATCAGGAATGCAAGGGCACTCCTGGTCAGCACGGCTCCCTGCCACCCCTTCGTTAGGGCCTCGGTACCGCGTGAGCAGGGGCCGAGTCGCACCGTGCGGCCCAGGACAGCACCGGGCACAGCGGCAACAATCCCCTCTGCCTCGAGTGGGGAGCAGCCCCATGGCACAGGGCTTTCAGAGCGCGTGCCTAGAGCCCTACAGCCTTGTTGGGCCTACCTCCGCTTCCTGCTGGAGGGTGGGAACCCTCACGGGAGCACGGCTTAAAAGGGTCCCCTGCCACATCTCCCGGAGGCCCTGGGGATTCGGCCGGGTCCCACTCCGGAAGCTGCCGGGCAAACTTCCGGTTCCCCTTTCCACGGGGCGGCACTTGTTAAGGAAGAGGGAAAACGAAGCTCCCTTCCCACATCTTCCAGCCCACAGGTCACAAAGCCCACCGCCAGTGCCCCACACCCAGAGGCTACACCACACGTGACTTTCCCAGGAGCGCAGCAGGAGGGACCTGCCTGGCACACTTCCTACCGCTGAGCGCCAGGAGGCAGGGACACAACCGAGCAGAGACCCTGACGCAGGCCACAAGCAGGAAGATGTGTCAGGGGTTATTACCGTGGCTGTCACTTTGTCCCAGTCTGTCACGAAGGCACGGAATCCTTCACCAAACAGGGCGCCGGCTGTCCTGTAGAGAAAGCAGCGACGCAACCAGGAGAGGATGAATCTGGGCACTTAGCTGGAGAAAGGGCAAGAGCTCTGAAGCTCAGCACACGGGAGGGCCTGCTGAAGGAGCCCGCCTCCCGCCAGTGTGCCAACCAAGGGCCTCCTGGGGACTGGGCCGCACCTGATGGACTCCAGAATGGTCTGCCGGTGCTCAGCAGCCTTCAGGCGTATCTGCTCACGAATAATGTCTGCGTTCTCACGCTCGGCCTTGGCTCGGGCGCGCGCCTCGGCCTCCACCCGCAGCATCTCGTTCTTGTGCCGAAGTTCCATCTCCCGTTCCACGGTGGCTGCCCGGGGCGTGGCAGGAAAGGGGTGCTCGGCCTGCAGTCCCCCACCCTTCCAGCGAGGCCCAGGCAACCCTTCTCACAGGAGGGAGGCAATGCACGTCAGACCCTGGGGGGACGTGCGGCCTGCCTAGGCTTCTGCTACAAAGCTCCGACTAAGGCCAAAGAACGCAGAGCCCCCGTCGAGGTTTGGGAATTTTACTTGGGGATCAAAGTGCTTGAAGAAACACATATCTATGCCTACGGCCTGCTTTCCCTGTGAGCCCGCTCCAAGGACGTAGCCCCCAAAAGCCCCAGGCAGAACTGACAACCCTACCTCGCCGCATGGCCTCCTGCTTCTGCACAGACTCCTCCTGCTTCCTTAAATTCTCCTCATTGAGAAGTTGCTGACAAGAAACCACAGGAGAAAGAGAAAAGCTTCCAAAGCTAGGAAATGACCAACATTGATCTAAGAGATCAGCGAGGGAAGCTTCTGCCACCACAGGGGCTCTGGACAAGCACAGCGAGGGGCCCGGTTCAGGAGCTCCTGCCTCTGGCATAGCTCCGCCCCAGGGCACTCCCAGCCCACTCCCAGCTGCCCTCCAAACACTCTTTCCCCTGTTAAATTTATAAGCCGTGAGGGCGCAAAGCATGATGGGTGCAAACACTTGGAAACCACCCCCACCATAAATTTGTCCCAGCCAGGTCCCCAGTCAGGTCTCACACAGAAGAACCCCTCCAGCACAGCTAGAGCCTGGAGGCCCCGGGCATCGTGTGTGTGCGTGTGTGTGTGCGCGCGCGCGCTCCTCTGGGACCCAGCACTGACTGCTGGTAAAACCACCCTGAGTTCTGGCCCACCAGCCGCCCCAGAAGACGCCCATGCTCTCAGGGAGGCCAAAGGAGGCCCTCCTCGCGTGCCAGTGTGCTGAGCTCACCTGCTGCTTCAGCTGGTCCTCGTAGCGCTGCCGGGCCAGCTTGTCCTGGTACTGGGCCCTCTGGGGAAGAAGACGGCAGCATGAACGCGGGTCAGCTGCAGAAGCTGGCGGACGGCCCCAAACCGACGTCGAGAGCCAGACTTCGCCGGGCCCTCAGACGAGCCGCCTACCTCCGCCCGCTCGCCCGGACACGTGTGCTCCCCGGCCCGCTCGGCGCGGACGTATTCGTGGGCGTTTGCACAAGGTCATCCCACGGCCTCGGGGGGTCACTAACAGACCCAGACTGAACGCGGGGACCACGGAGTACCCCAGAAGCTTCCCATCCTGGCCCCCCTGTGCCCGTGTGGCCAAGCGGCCCTTACAGCCTGGTGCTGCCGCGTCTCCTCGCTCAGAGTCTTTCTCCTTTCCTCAGCTTGCACGCGGATCTGCTCGCTCTTCAGCTGCTCCACGGCGGCCTCATATTCCTATAGAATACACCAGCTGCTGCAAGCCCAAGGCCGGCGGGGCCTCCCGCTCTGGACTTGGAGCTCAGGCCTCAACAACCCCCTCCCACATTTCATGTGGGCTCCAAAGGGGCCGGGACAGGAGCAGGAACTGCTTCCAGAAAACGCTCGCTGGACCAGCACCACTGCACGGGCACCAAGGCCCAGGAGGACCTAGACTCCCAGGCAGCCCCGTGGCAGGAAATCGGACAGGGCTGGGTCCCAAGGAGCAGGCCAATCCCTTGGGGTGCCAGTCACTCCCTCCCCAACACCGCTTCCAAGGTGGCTTATGTCACGTGCTCACATTTTTTTTAAGGTTTTCAGTAATCTCCACACCCAATGGGGGCTCAAACTCACAACCCCGAGATCGAGAGTCACATGCTCTCATGACTGAGCCCGCCAGGCAGCCCTCACATGCTCACTTTCTGACTACACTTTACAACAGCCAATGGCAGAGGGCAGGGCCCAGGCCTTTGCTGTCCTTCTCTGCTCAGCGGGAAGGTCCTGCCAAACGCAGAGACGCCCAGTCAGGCTCTCCCCTGGGGAGACCGGATGGTCCTCACCTGCACCAGCCCTTCCGGGTCGTCCTGCTGCAAGAACCCAAGCCACAAAGCCAGCACATCTTGGACCTCTCCGCATTTCCCTCTTAACCACAAGCAATAAGGTAATCCCAGGAAGGCGACGCCGGAAGCTCCCGGCCCGTGCCCGCCACCCATCGTCCCGCGTCCCTCCGCCACAAGCGCCGCCTCCGCTGGCACCGCACCCACTACCCACCTTGAGCTTGGACTGCTGCTCCAGCTGCAGCGTCTGCTCCTGCATCTGTGCAAGACTCAATGCCTCCTTGGCGTGTCCTGTGGGCAGCGGGCGAGTAGGGTTAGGACGCTCGGACGCCAGGCAAGCATTCACGTGAACCAAGGGGCTTTCGGGGAGACCCCAGCTCACCTCGACCTCAAAACGCGTGTGCCCACCTGCATTCCCTGACCGGATCTCGCTTGGCGCCCCCTCCCTCCAAAGACCAGGACTCCCTTCTCATCACCTGTGTCTGCCCTACGCCTGACAGAAAGCCCGTGTACAAGGTCTTGTACCCCAGCAGCTGTCACATCCTGGAGGGCTCTATCAGAAAGGCTGTTCCAGGGCGCCAGGGCGGCTCGGTCGGTCAAGTGTTCGACTTCGGCTCAGGTCACGATCTCACGGTTTGTGAGTTTGAGCCCCACCCACACTGTGGATCCTCTGTCCCCCTCTCTTTCTGCCCCTCCCTGGCTCATGCACATGCATTCTCTCTCTCTCTCTCTCTCTCTCTCTCAAAAAAAAAGAAAAAAAGAAAAAAGGGGTGCCTGGGTAGCTCAGTCTGTTGAGCATCCGACTTCGGCTTAGGTCAGGATCTCACATTCGTGAGTTCAAGCCCCGCGTCGGGCTCTGTGCTGACAGCTCAGAGCCTGGAGCCTGCTTCGGATTCTGTGTCTCCCTCTCTGTCTGTTCCTCCCCTGCTCATGCTCATTCTCTCTCTCAAATAAATAAACATTAAAAAAAATGTTTTTTAAGAAAAAAGGAAGGCTGTTCCACACTAGCTGAGAGTAGAAAGGTCAACGTGGCAGTCAGTTCCTAATTAAACAAAAAGGCACCTGTGGCTACAGTGTCTTATTTTTGTGGAAGTTGCTTAAACTCCTAAGCTTTTAAGCTTTCAGTACCTGTTATTATTAACCTACACGTGCAGATGATAAGATGAATAGGAAGCAAACAATTAAATTAGAAACAAGCCAATGCACAATGACGACTCTTCACAGACCTCGTGTTTGTTATAAACACACACGTTATAAATGTTTCCTGCGTATGTTTTGTTCACGAGATACAATTCACATCCATCGATATTTGGGGGTTCCAAAAAAAACTTCCGGTGGGGGCACCTGGGTGGCTCAGTCGGTTGAGCGTCCGACTTCAGCTCAGGTCATGATCTCATGGTTCATGGGTTCAAGCCCCACGTCGGGCTCTGTGCTGACAGCTCAGAGCCTGGAGCCTGCTTCGGATTCTGTGTCTCCTTCTCTCTCTGCCCCTCCCCCACTTGTGCTCTGTCTCTCGGAAATAAATAAATGTAAAAAAAATTAAAAACCTTCTGGTGCTCTCCTAGCCAAAAAAGCCCAGGCATACAGCTTCTCAAATATTTTGGTGATGACGCAGTTCTCCCATCTGCAGTACTTTACTGTAAAAAATATTCTAACACGTTAAAGCATGGAAAGAAGGTAGGGAATCCCTGTGAACCCCGCTCCCTGATGCTATAATGTACCTAGTCTTCTCCCTTTGCTTTCTCTCCACTCCCGCCCCACGATCTTTCTTTTTGAAGCCTTCAAAGTAAGGTGCAGACCCCAACCCCCACGAACTGCAGCAAACACGTAACTAAAGCATGACTTCTGTTTGCCATTCCATAAACACATCTACACATTTAGAGGGATGTGACAGAAGCCCTGGTGTCTGGACAGACTGCTAGGGCATGTGGTGTGCAAAAACACCGCCTAAGCCCGGGAAGGACCTTCAGAGCGGGTCAGGACCTGGCTGACACAGCCTTCCAGACCTCACTGCAAGGCTCTCCCCTAGGTCTCTGGTGACTGGGAGCACAGAAGAGCTGAACACCTGCCCCCAAGAACAGGCAGCACAAAGGCACCAGGGTCCCACACCCTGCGCTGTAAACTTGGGAAGCCACGAAGCCGAGGCCTGAAGAGACCGCCAGGGCCCCTTTAACAATGAACTCTGACCAGGAGGGAGTGAGGGCACAAGAGTGCTCATCCTGGGGCAGCAGCAGGAACGTGAGTGCCACAGGCCAACAATGCGGAGACCGGGTCCCAGCTGCCCTTTTTACCCACAGCATGACCTTTGGCCAGCCGGGTTAACCTCACCTGAAAATGGAAAAGTAGAGATCCCCCACCACTGACTCTTGAAAGGGGAAAACAAGAGACAGAGGCAAGACGCATCCTGGGAAGAAGGGTTTGGGGACAGAAGGAGGTGACAGACCAGGGCAAAACCTCTCCCACTGGCCAGTAGTTCGTCCAGGAAGGGTGGCAGGAAGAAGAAAAGTAGATGGGTGCCAGGCTGGCTCAGTTGGAAGAGCATGCAACTCCTGATCTCGGGTTTGTGAGTTCAAGTTCCCCATCGGGTGTAGACATTACTTAAAAAAATAAAAAAGTTTTGGGAGCACCTGGGTGGCTGAGTCAGTTGAGCGTCCGTCTCTTGACTCGGCTCAGGTCATAATCTCACAGTTCGTGAGTCCGGGCTCTGTGCTGACAGTTCGGAGCCTTCTTGGGATTCTCTCTCCCTCTCTCTGCCCCTCCCCCACTCACGCAAACTCAATACACTTAGTCTGGGACTGGTGGTGTTCCAGCTAGACCTAAGGGTACAGGCTGTTTGAGTCCCAGGCCCAAATATCCATATGTTTTTAACGTCCCTCTGGGGATCTGAGAGCCAGGCAGGCTCAGAGACCTTGGACCAGGGTTTTCTTGGAGTCTCTGGAGAAGAGCAGGAATTGAACCACAAAGTGCCAGGCCTCTGATTCCTCAGACAGACCCTTGTTTACACCATGGCTTCTCTACACAAGTTCCTTTAAGGGGGGGGGGGGGGGGGGGGGATGGCAGACCTCTGCTTAAATAAAAATTTGACAGCCGTTATGGTCCTTTTAATCAGTACTTATTCTGTGCCTTCTACATTCTAGCTTCTCAAACACTTAGACTACATCCTAAAACAAATCATTAAACCAACAAGAAAAAGGAAAAGTGAGAGGAAAAGATGTGGGCTTAGCGAAGGTCCAGCCGATGATGGTGCCTTGGGGGCCCGGGAGTCAGGAAGGCTACCAGGCAGAGCCAGGACAGACTGACCCCTATTGCTTTACAGCCCTCGACTGCCTGAACGCTAATGCTTTCCAGTAACACGCACAAATCTGGTTCGTTACCATAAAACCAACGGTCCTCAAGTGAGTCCCCTTCGCAAGGGGAAAATTGCTAACCACCACCACAATCTGGCCACGCTTTGGCCACGTGGAGGCAGCAAGAGGAGCAAAGAGCTCCCCTACTCTACAGGAGCTAAAGACCAGGCTCCAGCCCCAGCACCTGCTACCTGTGACCTCTGAAACTTCCATCCGCGGCGGTTTCCTCACCTGACAGACGCGTGACAGCTTGGAAGCTGCCGAGGACGATGGCATCCCCAACCTCCCCGCACCCAAGGTGGCTTGGCCGGATTTATTCCCGCAGACCAGTTTTCTCACCTGGGAAATGGGACTGCAGACGGCCACTTACCACTCGACCACTCAGAGGAGCTACATGCGCCCAAGGACCCGGCATGCCCGGTGCTCGGTGGGCTGGCTCGCTGTGGGTCCTGAGCTTCCCTGGCCCCTCGCCCCAGCCGGGGCCCCGCCCTCGCCGCCTCACTCACGCGAATGCTCCAGCTCTCGCGCCGCCTTGGCTGCACGTTCCAGGCCCGTGGGGTCAAAGTTGCTCCATTTGTCCTTGGGCGCCGGCCGGTCCCCCGCGCCGCGGTCCCCGCCGCCTTCGCCCCCGGGCTGAGCGGGCGGTAGGGACAGCGGCGGCCCCGCGCCTTCGCCCTTAGGGCCCTTGATCCCGAAGAGCCACGACATGGCGCGCGAGCGCCGCGTGTCGCGGCAGCCGCCCGGAGCTCAAGACGAGCTGAAGCGCGCGGACCGGAGAAGCCTCCACGAGGAGCCAGCCGGTGGTCAGAGCGCCCGCGCAGGCGCGACAACGCCCCTTCCTCCCAGACGACGGAAGCGCAGGAGGGCCACGTACCGCGTGGCCTTCGGATAGGCCGCGGGTATCGTGACATCACCGGTGGCCCCGCCACGATTGCTCAAACTAGCTCCGTCTGGGGGCGGGCCGTCGAGGGGCAGGGCGAAGCGCCGAGTTACGGGGGCCGATCGGGAACAAAACCGACGGGCTGGGCGCCTGTATATCCTGGTTATACGTCAGTTCCGCCTAGCAACAGCTCCGTGTCCCGTCGCTATAGGCGCCCGGAGAATCCCGTCAGAGCGGGGGCGGAGAGGCAGGTGCCGCGGAGCCCTGGGGTCCTTGGTACGCGGGTGTGGGCGACGCGGCGGTGAGCCCCGGATGGAGGGAGCGGCCGTGGGGGAAAGGGCCTGCGGAAAGCGGCTGATCCGCGCAGGAAAATCAACCCGGGGCAGGTGCGCAGCTGGGCCTCGATCCTGCGCCCCCGACCCGCCACCAGAGACACGACCGGGCGCGGGGACGTCGGGGCCCCTAGACGGTTGAAGCTGCGCTCCGCGGGTCTCCGTGCTAGCGCACATAGCCGGCCCATGATAAGGTGCTGGAAGGGTAGAAACGCGGTTCCTAGCCAGTCTCCTGCAACCGTCATTAGGTTAAAGAGCCGGCTGGAGAACAAGCTCTCCCCATCCTCCGTTTCGGTGTCTCGGCAAACCACAGTGGTCCGTGGGCGTATGAGCCTTCGTATCACTTAAAAGTGGCTCACAATGGGAGGGAGACAGAAATCGCAACCCCAGAAGAGTGGAAAAGCAGAGCCGACTCCCCCAAAAGCCCCACAAGAGGGCGCCCTTGCTGGAGGAGGAATCCTGGCTTCTTGGGAAAGTCCAAAGGCCATGTGCCTGCCTGTGGGACAAAGGGCCAGGCTAAACCCGCCTGGGGCAGAGGGAGAAAAAGGTGGACCGAGCCTGCGTTGCTCTAGAACCCACAGTGCCCAAAGTTAGCAAACTTTGCTTCTTGGGCCAGCAACCAAGTTGCCCCTTTGGTCTTTCTTTGATGGAATTGGTTGAGTTCCCAGAATTACACAGTTTCCCCACTAGACTGAAAACAATTTTAAGCCTGAGTAAAAATGGGCGGGGGAAGGGGGATTAAAGATAATTCTGTGATCTTTCACCTCCAAATGAAGAGAAAACCAGATGAGTTCCCCAGCCAGATGCCCCCGCCCCCGCCCCCACCCCAGTGGCCATTATGGAGGTTCTTACTGACTAGCACAAACTACCAAGGTTCTTATGGAGAGCAACCCTGGTAGGGCTTCGCTGGATTAGAAGAGGAAATGGGTAAGAGACATGAAGTCCTTGTCCAAACACAGCTGGGCCATGTGCCCCTCTCTAGCTCCAACCATCCCAGACCAATATTTGGCAAGCCTGTGTACTTTTACGTAAAAAGGAATCACTTTGAGAATAAAGTTATGCATTTAAAAAGCCAGTTTCAAATAAAGTCAGTTTCATCTGCCTTAACTTGAAAAACAGAAAGAGATGATTGTTTAAGGATTTAGATAATTGCATTCCCTTTGACAAAGGGGTCTCCTCCAGTTTCCCTCATCCGAGGGTGCTATGCTTTCCAAACAAAACATCCAGGCCACTGGATTGTTTGTCACTTATGATCTTAGACTGGGAGCCATTGAGGAGGCTTGACACACCTTTCCTAAAACACTAAGTTAATAAAAGGGAATTATGGGACCGCCTGGGTGGCTCAGTCTCTTGCATCCAAGGCTCTGGTTATGATCTCGTGCTGAGTTCCTGCTGACAGCTCAGAGCCTGGAGCCTGCTTCAGATTCTTTGCCTCTGTCTCTCTCTGCCCCTCTCCTGCTCCTCTCTCTCTCTCTCTAAAATGAATAAGCAGTAAAGAATAAATAAAGGGAATTATGATGATGCTTTCTACCTGATGCATTCACATTTAACTGACAAATGTAGGGTTCTCTGCTGCTTGTGCTGTTTTGCTGACAGATTCCCTGATAGCCCCCTCCCACAACATGTGGCTTTCTTCTGTGAGGGCGTCCTTCAGCATTGACAGCCTGGAGGAAAGACTGCTGAGCTCGGAGATGCAGGTGGACAGCTTGGCCTCCAGCCTGTCCTTTAGTCCAAAGAGTACGCTATGCCCCTGGGAAGCCAAGCCAAAAGGAGCAAAGTGGCCCCACCCAGGCCAAGTGCAGAGTGCTCTGCCCCTAGCGCCCAGGCAGTTGGTGTGGTTTCTGAGTCCACCCGAATTTGGCCAGACCTCCGGAGAGCTACACAGCACACCAGAGCCGTGGCCTACCAGTATGGCCCACAGCCCCCCACTACCCAGCCCCAGGGTGTCCCATCACCAAGACTGTGGCTGCTGACTGCTCATCCTGCCTGGTGTCTCCCACCAACAGTGCCTCTGCTGAAGCTCGGCTGCCTAAACTTGGAGCCTCTCACGGGGTGGGCCTGAGGCTGCTGCTGCCCCCAGCCCCCCTCCCCCACCTCCATATCGCATTTAAGGCCCCTAGGTCAGCCGGGCCTTCAGAAGTAAAGGGGTGGCTCCCTCTCCCATTCTCTCTCCAGCTTTCCGAAAGGAACTGCCAGTTCTGGTGTTGCTCACGGTCACCCCAGTCCACACGCACCCCATACCCACTCCCACTGGGCAGACCCCAGCCCAGCCAAAAGAAAAGCTGCCTAGCCGGCCTTCTCAGGCCCAAGCCCCCAGATCTCCACAGGGCCCCTGCAGCTCTTCCCTGTGCTTCCAGAAGTTCGGAAGAGGTAATGGGGGGTTGTAGTGCTGAGCCCTCAGATGAGCTACCTTGGGCCCAGGGCTGGAAAGGGACTCAGGACTGAGCCCAAAGCTCACTGCCCCTCCAGCTTTGTCTTCCTGAGCAGTGTTTGCTTCTGGTGAGCATTTGCCTACTCGGGTGCCCTGGCCTACTGTCCTCTCCCCACTGGAGACCTACCTAGCAGAAGGTCCACCTAGCAGAAGGTCAGCGCAGCCAGGACATCCCCAGAGGCACCTGGGGTGGGGAGCCCTCAGCACAGGCACTGGGCTGCCTGCCCACGCTGCTGGCAGGAGACCCACTGTGAGCACTGGCCTGCCCCTCGTGGGACTGAGTTGGGACCTCCACCTTCTCACAACAAAAGCAGGGTCAGATGCACAGTCTGGACAGACCTTGGAAGCAAAGTCGCATGAAGCCATGGCCACTGAGGGAGACCTGGTGTTCTCTGCGAGGGGCTGTGAGTGGGCACACATCTGCCACACGATACAACCGCTTGTTTTCTTGTCCTAACCAGAAGCAATCACAGCACAGACCTTTCCGATTTTCACGTCAGTGTCAGAAGCTCATACTTCCATGTGTCACTTGACACACAGTGACACGTACTAGTTCCTGTAGGTGGCAGTCTTGGCCCCAGACCCAGTGTATATTGAGGAGACAGGGCCTGTGTCTCAGGGGAGGGAGGAGCAGGGTCAATGTTGGGCGCGGGAGGAAACCAGGACAAAACTTTCCTGGAGATTGTTCCCAGACGTGGCCTGGACCCATCAACCTTTAAGTGCTGCCTAGGACAGGGACGCCTGGGTGGCTCAGCTGGTTGAGCATCTGACTCTTGATTTCCGCTCAGGTCATGATTTCACAATTGTGAGATCGAGACCTGCACTGGGCTCTATGTGGAGCGTGGAGCCTGCTTGGAACTCTGTCTCCCTCTCTCTGTTCCTCCCCAGCTTGCACGCTCTCTCTCTTTCTCTTGAAAAAAGAAAAAAAAAAAAGGTTAAAAAAAAAAAAGGAGTTGCCTGGGACGGTGCAAAGGGCTTCCAAGGGAGGGCTTCCAGGAGAGGTGCTCCGTGGCACAGAGACAGGAGCGGGGGCTCCTCTCCCTGGCCTCAGTGTCCAGCAGTGAGGAGGCGAAGGCTGGAGCCTCTTTCAGAGGGTAGGGCCACATGTCTTTGGTCGCTCTGCCCTCCCTTGGGATTGTAGGTGTGTTTGGGGGCAGGAACTCATGTGTCTCAAGCGCGTGACCGAGCTATTAGGAAACCACCCGCCAGCACTCTCCTGCTTTTTCTCCTGCAGCGTGCACAGTGCTCTGGAGGCTGGACTGAGAGGCTCAGTGTGGAGGGGGACCTCTCCGGGTGCCCGACGGGCTTGGACCTCCAGGCACCCGCGACATCAGGGTGGCGGACATTGGCCTGCCCATGGGGAGTTCTGGCCCAAGTCCCAGCCCTGGGGAGGATTCCCCTCACCGGCCAATGCTGCCCGGGACACTGTTGTTCGCATCCACCACCCTCGGAGGGGGCCAGGTGACTCTCGGCCACCCGCTAACTACAGGTCAGAGTGTAAACAGACACCCGCAGCGGCACACACGGGCCGCACAGTCCCACTTGGCTTCCCTGGGCCTGATTGCAGGGGCTTGTGGGGACATGTAGGAGAAACCCCACGCCCACTCGGCAGCACCTCCCCCAGCATCTGACCAAGTCTGGCCTGGCCGGGCACTACCATCTGCTCCTGGGACCCAGGACCCACAACCGTAGCCCCCGCCTCCACTCCGCTTGCTCTGGCCACACAGGCAGGGCAGAAGCCCCTTGTCTCCTATGCCATGTCACACAGGCACACCGTGGGCTCACCGCAGCGGGCCTCCACAGATGTTAAATACACCGAACTAGCGGGCAGCGCAGGCCCTAGGTGTTTAAGCAGGGAGCCGCCGGATTCTTGGAGTCTGCTTCGTGAAACATGGTGGAGGCCAGCTCGACTGAAGGCTGCCGGCCGCGCACACACCCCCACCACACCCGAGTGGGCAGACCAGGAACACGGCCTCTCCGCCCTGCAGTCGCGCGGGTGAGGGAGGGCCTCTGTCTCCCAATAGCAGGCAGCGGCCGAAAGTCAAACTGCTGTTGGGGGAGTGGTCTTGCCAGCAGAGGGCGCCACAGCCGCGGCCCCCACCCGGGTCCGAAGGCTGTAGTGGGGGGGCAGCGCGGCAGAACCCGGTCCCCGTCCGGGCTGTTCAGCTCCAAACGCCGCAGTCCCCGCCCACGGAAGCCGCCAGAGCTCCCCGAAGAGGTGTACGTGGCACGGTGTTCTGCGTCTCAGAGCCGAGGGGGCTCGGCTCCCCTCCTCTTCCCCCAGCACCAGCCACAAAACACTGGCCCTCCGTCTGAGAGCATTTTCGGGGCTGGAGTGTTCTGACAGGGAGTAAAGCACACTGAGGAGACCGCGAGGCTCAGTTTACATCTGATTTACTCTATTTTACAGTCTGGGTTGTTAGTGGGGAAGAGGCGAAGTGAGCACTGAGTTGGTGCAGGCAGAGGAGCTCATGCCTTCGTGGGGCTGAAGGACAGCAGCTACGCCCTTAGGACTTGTCTGGTGGCCCCAGGATAGTGGTAGTGAAGACGTAGGAGTCAGAAGATGCTGTAGAGAATCGTTGGGGTGAACCCACCCAGGGAAACCTTGTTTGTCCCTGCCCCCAGCATGGCAGTGCCCTACCCAGAAGCAAGGGAGGCTCCCTATGAGTGCCAGACTTGGGGCTTGCTGGGGCAAGGAGCCCTCCTGTCTCCAGGGTCCTGAATGCCAGGATCCGATCTTGTTCTTCCAGAAAGCGGCCATCCTCCCCCCGGTGGCTGTAGCTGGACCCAGCAGGGTCCTGGGCAGGAAGGCAAGGTCACTGTCCCCAGCAGGCACTGCCTCTCAGGCCAACTGAATGCCCTGATAAAGACCACCATTCTGCTAACCCAGCTGCTGACCACACCGGCAACCTGCCACCACTCCTCCCTGCCCCTTTCCAGACCCTGTCCCCTCCAGGAAGGCTTTGGGACTCGGCCAGAGCCCGCTCCTGCCCTTCATCCTTCCGCCTTCTACCAACATCTAGGACCTGAGTAGCCGCAGGAAGTCAGAGCGGCCAACTGGACCAAGCCCTCTCAAACGGATGCCGGGGCTCCGCCACCAGAGGGACTGGGCCTTCACACAAGCGAGAGGTCTAGCCGCTCCGCTCGGCCACCTCCTGTCCTGGGCCCACGGCCAGTCCTGTATCTGACGTTCTCAGCCCGCCCCAGACTCCCTGTCCATCTTGCTGCTAATTCCTGCCCAAAGGACGGCACCGTGTACCCAGGTCTGGGCCCGGGCAGGGGGTCGCGATGGCACGAGCTGCTGCCAGAGCTGCAGCAGAGAGAGGGTCAGGCGGGGGAGTCGGGCGAGGCCTGCGTCCTAGAAGGCAGACGCCCCGAGCAGGGAGCCCTCCGCCGCGGGAGAGTTCTGGGTGGGGGGTTCGCGCGGAGTCGCCGCGGGGCAAGGCCCTGCTACCGGCGGTGGGCGCCTCCCCCGCCGGGTTCGGGAGAAGGGGGCCCTCGGGTGGGCGGGGCGGCGGGCTCACGGCTCCCTGCCCCCGGCCCCCGGCGGCTGGGGACGCGGAGCGCGGCTGCGCTCGCCGTCGGGCGTGCAGGCCTTGGCCGACAGCGCCCTCTCGCGGCCCGAGCGGAAGGCTGCCGTGACGGTCACCAGGTAGGCGGTGCCGGGCGCCAGGCCCTGCAGCGTGGTGCTGTTGCGGCCCGCGGGCACCTCCACGCGCTGCGCCGCGCCGCCCAGCAGCGGTCCGAACTGCACGTGGTAGCCGAGCACGGCGGCCGGGCCCAGCGCCGGGGCCCAGCTCACCCGCAGGCTGCGCGGCCTGGCGTGCGAGATGACGATGCGCTCTGGCCCGGCCTCCTCTGGGGGGGGGGGGGGGGCGGGGGGGGGGGAGGGGAAGCGCGCGTGAGTGGGGTGGGGGCGGGACCTCGGCCCGGCCCGGCGCCCCCTCCCCGTCGCCCGCCCCACCCCCCACCCCGCCCGGCCTGGCCGGCCCTCCGCCTCGAGCTCACCCGGCAGCGTGTGCACCCGCAGGTACTGCGGCCTCACGAGGTGCACGTTGGACTCGGGCACCAGCTCCACGTCGTAGTCCGTGTCGGGGTCGAGGCTGACCCAGGCCCAGCCCGTGGCGTTCCCCGGCAGCTGCTGGCGACGCACGTTCCCCGGCTCGGCGCTGGGCGTCAGCTCCAACACGTAGTAGCCGGAGTCTGCGGTCAGCAGGGGCGGCCAGGCCAGGCGGAAGCTGCTGGACGTGACCTCAGAGGCACGGAGCTGCTGTGGCTGCATGGCGTCTGCGGGTGGTGCAGAAGGTCAGACCTCCCCGCGCCCGGGCTGGGGCCCTGACCGCCGACTCAGGGAAGACCGGCCTGGGAGATGTGGGGAACAGGAGCGCTGGAGAGCCCCAGGCCAGGGTCGGCCACCCCAACAGTGCTAACGATACACGAACCGGTGACAGGGCTGGGGTACGGACAAGAGTGCCACCCCAACTTGGGACTCCATCAGGAGCTTCCCTGCCTGCCTCAGCTGCAAACCCAGACGGGTGAGGAGCTATAATGGCCACCTCCCACCCAGCCCAGTCAGCCCCTCAAAAGTGGGGTCTGAGAACAGAGGACCAACCACCCTCCACAGCCCGAGTGGCCGGCACAGTGTGGAGTCAGTTCATCTCTGGACAGTCAAGGCAGAGGGGCACCACTGGTGCAGCCAAAAGATGGGAGGCCATCGGGGGACACTTGAGGGGTGGATATATGACAACTCCAGGAGTAGCTGGATGTGGGGCTCAGAGTACTGCCTGCCTCTGGTTTCCAGGAGAGCAGGGGGGGATTCCAGAGCCAGCCCCCCAAATGTGCATTCCTCCCGAGCCTGTGACACCGCATGGCCATCTGAGTGACCATGCAAGCAGGTAAGGCTGGACACCACATGGCTTGCATGTAAGGCTGATAAATGTCGAGGCAGGGTTGTGCCCATTGGGACCCTAATGCTTTCTCCTTTACTGCCGGGTGCTCCAGCTGTCAGCCTGGCACTCATTCTCCTGTCTATTCCCCATACTCAGACCCCCACCCACCCCTATCCCAGGAGCCCCCCACCCTTTTGCCTAACTGCCTTACAGCCTTGGGTTTCTCCTGTCCAGCTGCTTGCCTTTCCTCTTACTATCTCCTCCAGGTTCAGCCACAGTGGTTGACTCAGGGGCCACCAGGGGCCAGGTGTCCCTGGGGGAAATCTCTGGGAGGACCCTCTACCTTTCTCCAATCCACAGTCCAACTCCTGGTTTCTGGTGGATGATTAACCCACAGGCTGAGACTCAGAAAGAATCCTGGGGTTAGTGGCATTTTTTAGTGGTTAGAGCAGGCTGAGCCAGCAACCAGGCCCTTCATCTCAGCCCCTCCCACTGTGAGGTTTGGCTGGGGGTAGGGGTGGGGGTCCATTAGAAAGTTGGTGGGAGGGGCGCCTGGGGGGTTCCGGCGGTCGGACGTCAGACTTCGGCTCAGGTCATGTTCTCGCGGTTTGTGAGTTGGAGCCCCGTGTCGGGCTCTGTGCTGACTGCTCAGAGCTGGGGACCTGCTTCAGATTCTGTGTCTCCCTCTCTCGCTGCCCCTCCCCTGCTCGCACTCTGTCTCTCAAAAATAAATAAACATTAAAAAAAAAAAAAAGAAAAAGAAAATTGGTGGGGAGCTGCCATCCCCTGCAGCAGGCCCTCTCTGGTCCAGCCTCTTCTCCAGCAATCCCCAAAACCACCAATGGTGCAAACCCACTCAAACTCCTCTGTACTGTTCCCACCCACAGGGTAGCAGGGCCCGAGCTCTGTGGGAAGCAGTCCTAGCCCATCCTGACCTGGCTTTCTCATCTCCAAGCACGGTGGGAGCTGGCACACGTACAGGAGCCTGGGCTGCCCATCTGCAGAGTCCTCAGGCTTGGACCCTCCCTCTTCTTCCTCTCCACTTAACCACATCCCACCAGATGCAGCTCCTTGGCCTCTCGGCCCACTCCAGGCCCCCCAGTCGGGGTGGGCCCGTCAGCAGAGAACCCCACCCGGAGGTGTTTATTCAGGCCGACCCTCTGTCCCACTATAGCCCAGGTAGAGGGGCACACAGGGCACACAACTGGAGCATGTCCCCCAAGGATGCACAGAAAAGCCATGGGTGTTACCTCCCGGCCGAACCCCAGGAAGTGCCACTGTCCCCGAAGCCCTGGCCCCTGCTCCAGGCCCTCGAGTCCCTCTCCCCCATCTCTTCCGGGTTCCTCGCTGGGGCACCCCCAGGCCCTGCCTCCTCCCACCTACCAAGAATGGACCCCCTCAGCTCCTGGGCAATGATGTGCAGGTCGTCCACGTCCACAAAGTGCAGGTGATCCTCTGCGGGGGCCGAGGCAGCAGCTGACAGCTCCAGGAGGTTGCCACGACCGGTACTGACGATGAAGACGGTAACGCCCAGGTCCTTCAGCTCCTGCATGGGGGGCCCCACGGGGTCGCTGGAGCCGCCATCTGTCACCCACACCAGCACCTTGGGCACCCCTGGCCGGGCCCCTGCCACCTCGGCAAACAGCTGCTCCTTGGCGTAAGCCAGCGCCAGGCCAGTGTTGGTGTCGCCCATGCGCTGGGCTGCAGCACGTATGGCATCCTGGACAGCCGCACCTGAGCTGTGCTGGCCGAAGGGGAACTCGGTGTATGGGCGGCTGCCCACATGCACCAGGCTGGCACGCAGAGCCCCAGGGCCCAGGGGCAGTGGGGCCACCAGCTGCCCCAAAAACTCCCGAACTCGGGAAAACTCATAATGAGACACGCTGGCCGAGCTGTCCAACAGAAACAGCAGGTCCCCCTGGGGAGCCGATGCTGGGGGACCTGGGGGAGAGGAGAGGGTTCAGCCCCAGGTGGTGGCCCCCAGACAGTCCCACACCCAGGGCAGAACCCCCAGGGTCTGAGCTTTCCCTAAGCTGGAGCTTGCCCTTACCCAAGTAGGCCCCGAAAGCCTGCTCCAAAGGTCCTGCAGGCGGCACCCCTGGGGGAAGGGGGAAAGGGGTCCTGGGCCCACAAGTGGCCCACAGTCTCAGCGGGTTCTAGCTCTGTACCTCTCTGGGCTCTCTGGGTCCTCTTTGGGCTCAAGTCTTGTCTGTAAAGGAGAGCTGACCCCTCCAAGCCTCCACACCCACCCTTTCCTTAGCAGACTCTGTGCAGGCTGGAGCCGAGGGTCCTGGTCCAGCCCCTGGGAGTGTGGGTGGATAAGCCTAGGCCACAGTCCTTGTTTCCTCAGGCTTGGCTTCCAGAGAATCAGCCTCCAGGATGGAGTTCAGCCCTACACCCCTGCCTCCAGGTAAAGCAACTAGTGTGTGTGTGTGGGGGGGGGGGGGGGTGGCACAAAGCAGCTGGGGACACTGGGGGCTGAGATGGGCAGATGGGCAGATGAGGGAGACAGAGCATGATCACAGCCCATATGGCCAGGCTGGAGTCATCACCCCACTTACAGATGATGTTACCCCTCCTCTGGACCCATCCTCTGCTCCATCTGGACCCAGGAAGCAGGTAACCTGCTGCAGCAGCTTGAGGGGCCGCCAAACCCACAGGGCCTTCCTCTTCCTCCAGGTACCCCAGGGGGCAAAAGGACCCCTTCCACCACGGGAGCCAAGGGCAGACAGGAGTTGGGGCGTCTGGGTACTGATCTGGGCTTTGTGGCCTGTTTCCCCCAATCCGGTAGGGCGACTCCAGCCCTCTTACCGTCCCTCTACTAAGTGTCACTGCAAGGAGAGGAAAACTGAGGCAGGGACCGCCTCCCCGACACACACCTTCCCCTCCCCGTTCAGAACCTACCCCCAACACCTGACGCTCCTCTAGCCGCTCGGGGTACCTGGGCCCGCCCGCCGCAGGTGGGTGGGGTGCCCCTGCGGCCGTCCCCGCCCCGGGCCGCGGGAGGGAAGAGTCAGCCCCGCGCAGGCAGCAGGGGGCAGGGGCGCCGCCCGAGCTGGAACGTGGCCCGCCGCCTGCCTCACTCACCACGTTCGGCGCCGCTCCGCGCCAGCGCCAGCCGCAGGCTCAGGGCCAGGCTGAGCGCCGTCCAGGGCAGCATCGCGCGCGACGGGACGGGGCGCCCTCGGCTGCCGTTCGCCACTCGCTCGCTCGGGGACTGCAGGGCGCGCCGCCGCGCAGACCGGGCCCGCCCCCGCCCCCGCCCCCCGGGAGGCCCCGTCCCCGAGGCCCCGCCCCCGGTGAGCGCTCTCCCCGCGTGCCGAGGCGCACAGAGTCCGGGAGGCGTGCGCGCAGAGGGACCCAGGCAGAAAGCGTCACGCGGCACTCACGCAGATGCGACCGCGGCACACACGCGTGGGCGTGCGTACACACAGAAACCAGAGCTTTCTTTCCTGGTTGGGAGGTTTCGGGGTTCCGCACTGCCCCCTGCCCCCAACAGGGAGCAGAGTCGGGGGCCACTAAGCTGGGCCAGCCCCAGGGCCCACTGCCCGTGACCTCCCCACAGTGCTATGAGTCCTTGAAATCAGGCCCAAGAGCAACCCAGGGGTGCGAGGGGGTGGGGGTGACACCAAGAACAATGTCCCCCCCCCCCCCCCCCAGCAAGCCCCAGGCCCTGTCCACACCTTTATCCCAGGGGTGAGAGAAGGATGGGTGCTGGGGGCTGGACGCTTAGAAAGGAGACAGAGCATTGGGAGGGGGGCAGAGGCCTGAAGGGGAGCCTTTTGAGGGACACAGAGCCCCCACCCCACCTGGCTTCCTGGAGAAAGAGGCATAGGAGCTGGTTCAGGTCCTGTCCAGGGTGACCCTGCCGGAACTATGGCTGTCCCCATACACTCTGCCCAATGAGTGGCCCAGGGCTGGGCCAAGGGCAGGCCCCCAGACCTCTGGAGGGACCCACTGGCAAGCCAGGAAGGAACCTTGCAATCCAGGATTTTGGCTGGGCCAGACCAGAGGTGGCTGGCTGGAGGCGGCATCCCCACAGGCACTCAGCCCTTCAGGACAGATTCCCTCCCCTTAGGTGAGGCAGGGCAATGTCTTTTGGGCAGGAGCTGAGGGTCCTGATGAGGCCCCTCACCACTAAGAAGGCTTTCTGTAGGGTAACCACTGCCCTCTTCCAGCCACTAGTCTGTGGAGCTGGGAGGGCACAGGTTCTCCCAGCCCGAGGTGGCTGGGGCGTCTCTGCCAGGATGTCCCCTCCCTTTCCCTTCCCAGGGGATGCTCAGAAGCAAGGACGGATGGGACTCAATGGTTTTCCTTCCTCCCTTTATGGCAGGTGAGACACTCTGTGAGACAGGCTGGAGTTCCAACTTTGCCTAAAAAAGGAAGTGGCTGAGCCAAGCTGGAGGAGCTGGGGCAGGAACAAGCGAGAAGTGTGTCCCCGCCGCCCCCACCCCCTCGAAGGGAGTCTTGGCAGTGGTGGTGCTGGCTCAGCTCCACAGGCCTCAGGACTCCGCTGGGACCAGAAACTGCCTGGTGCTTCCGCTTGGGCCTGTGCGGGTGGTGGGGGCAATGGGCTCCCGCCCCTGAAGTCCAGGGTATGCCTCCCGGAGGGGCCTGGCCTGGCCCCCAGCCCCGAAGCACAGGAGGCTGACCAGGACTGGGGCCGAAGGGGACAGTGAGCGGAGGCCATGGTGAGGCCGCAGCAGCTGGAGGAGGCCTGGGGCTCCAGCCAAGAGCTGGCCCCGGGGGTGCTGGGGTTGAGGTGCCAGGTTAACATGTACAAACGCTCCTTGGTTCATTCTCCCTCTCACTGGGCACCCATCTGCCCGGGGCAGGGAGCTGGGCCATGGGCTGCTCTGTGGCAGGGCAGTTCCCCGCCTTGTCCCCCAAGTCCTGCATGGCAGGCGGGCCCCAGTCACGCTTCGGCCTGTGCTGCTGGGCTGACAGGGAAGTTTCCGTCCCTTCTGGAAAAACTGAGCGGGTCTTCTTGGCCATGACTCAGGCCCTCGAGGAAGCAGCCGCCCTCCTCCCTCCAGCCTCTCCATCAGAGGGAGAAAGATGGGAGGCCCCGTGTTAGGACTGCTCTGCCAGGGCCTCTGCCCAGCCTTGGCTGAGCTCGACCAGCAGCCCTGGCCAAGTTCCTCCTCAGCTCTGCCCACAGTCACTCCTGC
Organism: Panthera leo; assembly: GCF_018350215.1. NCBI lineage: Eukaryota > Metazoa > Chordata > Mammalia > Carnivora > Felidae > Panthera > Panthera leo. The sequence goes on along the minus strand of NC_056686.1, from coordinate 506,196 downwards.
TGCTCATGCTGGGCTCACACCTGACCCCTGGGAGATGCCCCCACATCCCACCACCCGATCGGCTCTACTCCCTTGGGCCCTGCTCTGCCCTGAGGCTCTACTGTCCACAGGGCCCCTGCTGCCTGCATCATGGCAAGTCTCATTTCAGTGTCCTGCACTCCCAAGGGGGGGGACACAGACAGATGGAGGACCCCCAGGGAGTTGTGGGGGTCAGCCAGGAGTGTAACAGTCAGGGTCAGGGCTGAGCTCGAGGCAGACGCCAGAGGAAGCACAAATATAATTGTCCGGAAACCTCCTCTCTGAAGAAAGACAGGCTGGGAGGCCAGCGGAGTTGAAAAGGACAGAGGCCGCCAGGACACAGCAGGCCCTGCCCCCGCCCCGTCGGCTCCCTCCCCCAAGCCCAGCCCCTGCTTGGTCCTGGACTTCGAGGGGCCAGGGGGAAGGAGCAGCCTGTGTGGCTGAGGCAGCCCTGCCCCTGCAGCCTTGGCTCAGTCTGAAATCCCCAGGGCATCACTTCCCGGAGCTGGCCCACCAGGCCTGCTGGTCCACAAGCAGGTGGAGGGGGTTCCCTGAAACGCAAGCACACTGCTGTCTGAAGGCACTGCCCCTGCCCCCACCGGGTCCACGGAACACTCCCTCCTCCGCACAGTCCAGGCCTCTGCAGAGAAGAAGGGCCTTTTGTCCCTAGCTCACTGTGGTCATGTTGACCCTAGGGAAAAGGGCAGCTCCCCAGGCCTCTGACCCCAGCCCCAGGGCACTCTGGGCCTCAGGAGCTGAGCAGTGTGGGTCCCCACCCTCACCCAGTGGTGGTGGTGGTGGTGGGGGGGGCGGGTACTACGTGCTGTTGCTGCTTATGGGTTTGTATCTCACATATGCACCCATGCATGTGCCCACCAGAAACGGGAACAGGGGCTGCTGTGGTCCTGGAATGGGGGCGTGGGGCAAGCCTGAGGCCCCCAGACCCCGTCTTCAACAGTAAGTGGGGTAGAGGGAGGGGGAGCAAGAGCCCAGAAGTTCAGCTGCCCCACCCACACATTCTTCTCGACTTAACCTGCCTGTTTGTGGTCAGAGACATGCCGAGACTAAAGGATCAGTCCTGAGGGTCTGGAGGTCCTGTTGTCGCAATCCCTAGGAGCCCAGGCCTGCTCTCTGTGGCCCCAGGGCTGAACCCTACCCAGTCCCCCTGCTGGCAACCATGGGGCGTGCAGCCTGGGCATGGGGTGGGTACCACCCTCTCTGAGTTCACCCAGCAGGTGTGAGCTGGGGCAGCCACATGCCAGAGTCAGTACTGGGGACATGCAGGCACCCTGTCCTCCCAGGGCTGCCGGGCTGGAGGGGGGACAGGCAGTGGCATGCCGGCCCAAGATGCAGGCCTACTTATTTTCCCTGTCAGGGTAGGGCCGTGTCAGACCACATGGACAGGAGCTACAGGAAGTGCCAAGACCCTGGGGCAGAAGCTGACTGGTGTGTGTCAGGGCAGTGAGGGGGCCTGGGGGGCAGAAGGGGTGGGGCAGGTTGTAGGGCTTGCATGGGGGAGGCAAGGGCCCATGGCACGTGCAGGGGCAAGGTTGATGCCAGGGGACGGACGCAAGGCACCTAAGGGGATGCCTTGGTGGCTGCCGTCTCGGGTAGAGCCTAAAGGACGAGGGGTGGGAGGCAGAGAGGAAGGCAGGCATCCAGACTCCCAAGTTTTTAGCCTGTGCAGAGAGCTGCGTGGTGTGCCCTTTCTGAGGTGGGACTCCAGCTTTGGTTCCCCCTGCTGGAAATGTCTGTATCAGGGAGGTGACCACCACAACCAGCCCCAGCCACGGGCAGAGTCCAGGCCAGTTTGGATTCGTGAGCAGAGAGTAGGGAGGGGTAGACCAGGGTCAACACCTCGGTGGGGGCTCCCCGGTGGTCAGGGTAGGACCCAGGGGACAGAGTGAGGGAGCTTAGCTCTCAGAGCCAGCACCAGGCACTATCTGTCGCCACCCAGCTCACCCACCCCAGCTTAATTCCTGCCCAACACCCTTTGCTTACCCCACATCCCTGGATGGGGGAGGGGGGAGGGGGGGGGCAGGGCTTACACCGGTTGTGTGGCTGGGGGGACTGAACCCGCCAACTCCCCCTGGACCCTTCCTAACTGCCACCAGTGTCTGAAGGGGTGCCTGCAGACACCTGAGCTCCCAGGAAGAAATACTTCGTGACTGAATATATGACCTTGGGCAGGTCCGGGAACCTTACAGAGGCCGATCTCACCACCTGTGGGGATGGGACAGTGTGCCCGCCTGGGGTAATAGGGGAAGCAGACAGAGGGATGCACATACCTGTACACAAACATGCGACGCGTGCGCACACACTGGCACACAGGCACATGTGCACTGTGGAAACTCCCCCCCGCCCCCCGTAGCCAGGCACACTCTTACAGGGCAGGGGCCTGGGCACCTGGGAAAAAAGTGTTGCCCGAAGTAGAGGTCTCCGCCTGGCCCACAAGTAACTCAGCGCCTCTGCCCTTGCCTTTCCAGACTGGCCCTCTAAAAACAGATCACAAGGCCCCTTCTGTTAACCTCCTACATCCCCTCACAGGGGCTCCTTTTGCGAGTGGGTGGGGCAGAGCTGGGGCTGAGGCTGGTCATCCCTGGGGCCAGCTAGAGGCCATGCAGGACCTTGGGAGCAGGCCTGGAAGCTGGGACACACCTTAGGAACCCTTCGGGCTTGGGCAGCTGAGCTCTCCATCAAGGCCTCCCCCCCCCCCCCCCCCCCCCCCCACCAGGCCCAGCTGTTGTTTTGATGACTCTGGGGCCAGGCGGATCCTCAGGAGAGTCCTCGTCTTCATAGCCTGGCCAGAGCCTGCCCAACCCTGGGCAGGAGGGGCAGGAAGGCGGACTTAGACCAGGGGAAGCTATCCTTGGGCGCTGGGCGGCCAGCCAGGCTCCTGTCTGACTGGGTGCAAACAATCGGAAAACCCCAAGAACTCCTGCGGGATCTGAGCCAGCCACACACCGGGCTCTGCTCAAGGCCATGGAATGAGCCCTGAGCCTGTAGCCTGAACCCTGGTCTTTGGGCACATCTGAGTCCTGCCCCTGCTGGTCACACACAGAGCCCTGCTGGCAACACGGTATGCTATCCTTTAAAAGGCCTTTCAGCTACCCCTAGAATCTGGACAAATTACAAGAAACATGTTTTTTTTTAAAGTAGTATCTATGCCCAACATGGGGCTTGAACTCACAACGAAATCAAGACTCACGTGCTCTATCAAATGAGCCAGCCAGGTGCCCCAAGAAACATTTTGAATACACTGCTGGGCTTACAAGGAAGTATCTATCTTCGAGGCTCCCCCCAGATTAAAAACACTAAAAATAAAGAAATAAATAAACAGAAGAGTAACGAGCAGAAACCCAGGATGATGAAAGGAAACAGATGGGAAAGCAGGACGTCCCTGGACACAGGAAAGGAGAGCTGCACTGGCAATTATGGAAGCCTGCACAGGACCCTCACAGGGCCCAGAGGGGGCATGCCTCACAAAAGGAATCTCCTCTGGAGGGGTGTGTCCTCAGAATTTTCACCGGCATTGGTGTGCCCGGGGGTGGGGGGGGGGGGGGGGGGGGGGGGGGGGAGGCTGTCGGTTGAGCATCCACTTCCTGCTCTGGTCTTGGAGGGTTTGAGCCCTCTGCCGGGCTTTGCGCTGATAGAATGGAGCCTGCTTCAGGTTCTGTCTCCCTCTCTCTCTCTGCCCCTCCCCCACTACCTCTCTCTTTCTCAAAAATAAATAAACAGGGTGCCTGGGTGGCTCAGTCCGTTGAGCATCTGACTCTAGATTTTGGCTCAGGTCATGATCTCATGATTCATGAGTTTAAGTCCTGCATTGCGCTCTGTGCTGGCAGTGTGGAGCCTGCTTGGGATTCTCCCTTTCTCTCTCTCTCTCTCTTTGCCTCTCTCAAAGTAAATAAATAAACCTTAAAAAAAAAAAAAGACCACAACTTAAAATAAATAAATAAATAAATAAATAAATAAACAAACAAACAAACATTAAAAAAAACCACAAAGAGTCCGGGATGCCTGGGTTGCTCAGCTGAGTAAGCATCCAACTCTTGATTTCAGCTCAGGTTATGATCTCACAGCTTGTGAGTTCAAGCCCTGCATGGGGTTCTGTGCTGACAGCTCAGAGCCTGGAGCCTGCTTCAGATTCTGTGTCTCCCCTTCCTCTGTCCCTCCCCTCCTTGAGCTCTGTTCTCTCTCAAAAACAAACAAACATAAAAAAAAAAAAAAAGAATTTTTACAGGTATGAGCTGACAGTTAAAAATGAGGATCCATTCAAAGAAACAATATGAGAATCAGCAGAAACAACAAATAACAGATTTGGACCCCCAAAAAGTAAGAAATTGGAATTGTTAGGTACAGAATATTTAAAAACTGTATGTGAAATGTTCAAGAAATTAAAGCAAAGCTGGAATCCAAAAATTGAACATGCATGAAGATACCATAAAAAATGATGAGATTTGAATAAAAAAAGCAAGTATGACTTTTACATATGATAATAAAATAACTTAAAATTGAATGGATGAGTTGATGGGACACAACCAGTGAATTAGTGAGCTGAAAGAAGATGAAGAAATCACCCAGAACGCAGCAGAGACAGGAGGTGGAAACAGAAAGAGAAGAACTGACATGGAAGGAGAAGGGAAAAGGTGAAGCCAGAAAGGTGTCCCCAGAAAGACTAGGTACAATGAACCAGGAGGCAGACTTGGAGACCTAGAAAACGGTTGAGAAGTCTCCAGAACTGATGAAAGATATGAATCTGTAGGAACAGGAAACACAGTGTATACCGAATGGACAAGTAAGAACATATCCACGACTAGAAACACGCTAATGCCAAAGATTGCAAAAGACAAAAACCTTAAAATTATCCAGAAAGAACAGACAGCTTTCTTAATCTGGCACCTATCTAAACGCTAACCCTGACCGCCATCTCAGGCTGAGCCATGCAAGCCTTGGGGCTGCTGGCCATCGCTAAGCTTCTGGAACCGTGTTCTTGGGCCGGTTGTGGAAGCCTCCCAGGCAAGTCTCACCACTTCTGGAACCCTCTGGAGGCCCGCTGACCGACCAGACATGGGGCCCTAAGGGCTGCCCTTTGGGAGGGAGCAGGAGCCCAGGGAAGCCAGTGACAAAAGCCAGGAAGGCCACCTTTCTCTGAGCCTGGCCATGCACCCCTTCTCTGGGAGGCATCTCCGTCCTCTCTCCAGGCTTCCCAGCCTCTCCGCGTCAGAGGGGACTGCGGGGGTGGGGACACCTTGGGGAAGGGCGGGCCTGGGTTCCGGGAAGTCAGGTGCCATCTCGCGGCCACTCGAAGCACTGCGCACGAAGCCCCGTGGTATGCCCGCGATTTCCGAGGACGGAACCTGGACGCAGACCCCGAGCTTGCCGGCCTGGGGCCGCCTTATGAGGGTCACGGGGGGAGGAGTTCGGGTGCCTCGCGGGATTCGGAGGTCGTGTCCTTTGGAGAGGCCTCTGGGCGGGGGGGTCACACCCAGGCACAGAACTGCTCTTCCCCGTCGGTGTGGCGTCCCGCCCGCCCACGGTCGCTGGACCCCGGGTGGCGGCGGGATCCAGGGGTCCAAGTTGGGGGCGGTAGCAGCGGGCGGAGACGCCGGGCCAGGCGGGTGCGGGCGGCCGAGGCAAGCACGAGCAGCAGAGGCAGCGAAAGGAATCCGAGAACGATGAGCGCCGCGGCGCCTCTGTCCGAGAGCAGTGCGCGGCACGCGGGGCGGGGCGCCGGGTGAACCTGGGGGCGGGGCGACCAGTCAAGCGGGGCGGGGCCTGGGTACAGGTGGACGGGGCGGGGCGCGCCGTCCTTGGGGGCGGGGCCCGATAAACGACCTGGGGCGGGAGTAGGTGGACCCGCCGGGGCCTGTGGTGGTCAGTGCGAACCAGAGGGGTGGGGCCTGGGAGCCTGGCCTGAGGTCTGGCGGAGTGGGGTGACTGGGGCTGGCTGTGGCCAGGCATTTTTGAGTCGAGAATGGGAGATCCAGGGCCCAAGCGGTAAGGGCTCAAATAGGAGTCTCTTGAGGGGAGGCTCAGAGACTTGCTCCCCGGTTGTCCCATCCCCACTTTCCTCCCTTCTCTGCTCTCCCATGGCTCTTCCCTATGTTGGCATCTGACCTCGAGCCCCTACCCGTGCCTCTCACCAGCTGGTACCACCCTCTCTTCTGTGGCCCGGCGCTCAGTCCTCCGCCCCTGCTTTATGCCTACCGAAGGAGGACACCGAACCCATCTGCCTACATCCCCCTTGCTTAGACCAAGCTTTAGCCCATTGCACATGGGGAAACCCAGCCCAGGGCAGGAGGGGTCTGTGAGTGGCTGGGGCGGTGGGTGGACTGGAGAACTTTGATGATATCTTCATCTTCTCTTCCTGGAACCCCTCCTCTTCCCACCATGCCCAGCTGTCCAGACCCTGGTGGCCCCTGGTACAAAGCTAGGAGGCCTCAGGGAAGGGGAGGGTACTGTTCCCTCCCATGACAAACAAAAGCCCTTCTTTTGCTGTGTGTGTCTGTGTGTGTGTGTGGGGGGGGGGTTGGAAGAAGAAGGGGCTTTCCAGGGAAGGGCACATATGTCTCTGGGGACAAGGGGACCATGCTGGAAAGGGGCATATTCACCTACAGCCCCAGGGCCCTGCACTTCTGCAGGACCCCCCGCTACCAAGGGCCCCAGCCAGCCCCCACCCTGCCCATGGAGGGCTTAGCTCACCCTCGAGTGGCACAGGAATCCCAGGTACACGATGGCAGCTGCTGGCAGAAGGGCCAGCAGGAACACGGTTGCAGGCAGCAGCAGGTGCAGCAGGAGTCCAGCCAGGGCCTGGCCAGGCAGCAGTAGGGTCCCAAGGCCTCGAACCACCAGGCCTACCCACCGTGGGGACATCAAGGCTGAGGCCTGGCCGTCAGGAACCCTTTCCGGCAGCATGGGGGCTGTGTCCGAAGTGCTGCCTCCCTCATCTTCCTCCATTTCCTTCTCCTGTTCACTCATGCTCTCGCAGGCAACAGGCCTGGTGTGTTCACGGAGGTAGTCAGATGGCAGGACTGAGGCCCCCAGCATCAGCCCTAAGTCCCCAGGTCAGACTCCCACCCAGACACCAGCAACCATAGTGGACCCAGCTGGAGGACAGCACCCTGGTCCAGGTAGGTCCAGCCCTGACCATCAGTCTCCAAGGCCACACCCCTGCCTCAGTTTTCCCCAATGCCAGGCTGGGCCTCTCTCTACCAGGCGACTACAGCTCCGGCTCTGGTCAGTGTCCCCAGCCAGCTCCTGTGTGTTCTGGGCAGGGCTTGCACAGCTGTCCTGGCACTGGGGCCCTCCTCCCTCCTGGTCCCGCCCTCTCCCTGCTTGGAACTCTCCCCGCCCCCCCCCCCCCCACCAGATTTCAGTTCATAGGTCTTGACTCTGACAACTGCCCCATCAGTTACTGCTGTGTACAGGTGGCCACCCACACCGCTTCCCAGCCTTAGTCCCTGCTGGTTGTCCTCATTGCTAAATGAGGTTGGCCTCTCTCAGCCTCAGGAAAACAGGGGAAACACTGGGTGCCCACACCACAGGGCTGTGGAGGAGGCATGTGGGCAATGCATGTAAAAAGGTGCTTGGTGTAGGACTCAGAACACAGTAGGTGCTCAATAACAGCATCCTTTGCGTTGGAGTCTCATCCATCCTGAAAACAGTGGGAGCACATATTCTGTTATTTCAATTGGGGGGACGTATTCCCAGCTCCTCCGTAAACCCCAACTAATTTCCCCAAGTATTACTAAAATGCTCTGAACTCCTAGCAGAGCATTCAGCATATTAAACCCCACTTATGTAACTAGCTGATGTCTAACTAACGAGTAGGTTACCCGTGAGCCCAATGAACAAGGTGTGCAGCATCAGACACGAACATTTCCCTTTCACACCTTCTCCCACCGTTGGCTTCATCACGTCCAACTTTTCTTCTAACATTTTCCAGCGCATAGACTCCCTTCGGACACATGAGGACAGGGGAAGACGGCAGCGATTGGGCACCGCAGGTTTAAGGAATGCAAGCCTGAGACATGTCCCTGTGAGAAGGCTGCTTGAGGTTCCCCGCAGCGCATGCCAAGCCCTGTTGCCGAACATGCATGCGATTTAGTTGTTTTCACTGGCACACGCAGACCCAAACCTTACAGTAGCTCGTTTTTTTTTTTATTCAGATAATGAATTTAGAGTAAAAAATGTTGCAGGTGATAATGTTCAGATGCAGAGTTGGGGTGGAGAGGGTACCTGCCTAATCTCTTAAACTCCGTCCTTTGCTCGGGTCCCTCTTGCAGTCATTCGCTCACGCGGTAAAAACTCAACACTGGCTGAGCTCCCTCAGTGTACCGGGACTGCCCTAGGCTGTGCGGACGCGATGGTAAAGGCCAATGTGGGCCTCTGCTCTGTAGGGACGGCTCTGTGTGGGTCCCTGACGAGCCTGCACGAGTTCACAGCTGAATGAGCTGCAGTGCTCCAGACGGACCGGACGGTGGCAGAAGCTGGGAGGACCAGCCTCGCCGCTGGCTCCCACTGACTCCTGCCTTTGGGAAGGCAGTTTCTAGGCTCATCTGGCTCTCAGGAGGTATGTGGTTTTCCACCAGGCCTCCCAGGGTGCAGGGTAGCTCTTCAGCAACGGGGTGCCCATTCACCCCCTCACCCCACCCCATGCCATTTGTCAAGCTTTTGCTCTCTTGCTCTTGTGGACTACTCAGGTGGTAAACTGTCCTCATCCACCCGGAGCATTTGCTTCCTTACTGGCTGAATCTGTCAGCCTGTGTGATGTGCCCAAACGGAGACTTCATTCTAGAAGAGGAAGGAAAACATTTAAAATAAAGTTAACACCTATTTTTGTGGAGTGGTAAGTGCTAGGGACAAAATAAAACAGGGTCGAGCTTCTCCAAATCAGGGGTGAGGCTTGAGGGTTCTCTTGGGGAGGTGACATCTCTAGAGTGACTGAGGCTCAGCCGGTAAAGTCCATATGGCTTGGGGGTGAGATGGGGCCACTCAGCTCCTTGCCAAAGACCCGCCCTTTTGGATCTGGCACAGGAAAGGCTTCTCTGTAGGGAGGTGGGGGAAGGGCCAAGGCTCTGCCGTGGGGGACAGGGCAGGGCCTTCAGGACACCTCATCACTGGGAGTGTGTGCGTGGGGACGGGGAGAGAGTGGCCATCCCAAAGCTGTACTGCCTCCGGCTGGCAGCTGGACAGGGGAGGCTGCAGGAGCTGGCTATACCTCCTTCTGTCTGGGCTCTGGACAGGTGGCCTCGGACAGGGATCGGGGATGGTAAGGCATCCTCAGGCCAGGGCCCCAGAGTCAAGGCGACCGATCCTGGAGGCCTTACTCAGGCCCTTTACTGCAGCACCACTTTCTACCTTCTGGACTTGGCTCTTGGGAAAATCTCTTTGCCTGGGTCCCTCCTTCTGTCCGGGGGCTCTGCCCCTTCCCAGGACCCGAGGGATTCCTACTCCCCACAGCGTCAGCCAAGTTGCCTGGCATCCATGGTAAGTCTTCTATCCTGGCATGGCATCTGCGTGTGGGGGAAGGGTCCCACCTCACCCTGTCCCCCTCCCCAGCCTGGAATCAGGGGAGAGGCCAAGCTCCAGCCCCACAGGTGGCCGTCTTGGCCAGCGGTGAACAGGAGTGGAGGTGAGCAGCAGGGCCTGAGGGAGGGACCCAAGGAAAGGCGTGTGAGTGCCTCCCTGGGGGCCTGTCAGGGCACATCAGAGGCTGTGGGCATGTTTCTGCCTGCCTGGCCTTTGTCTCTGAGGAGGGAGCCCAGGCCAGGAGCCCCGGCGGTTGGCAGGGGAGGAAAGGTGCTGGGGCAGGGGTTGTTGCCAGCAGGCAGGGCTGGGCGTCCCCTTAAGTTGCTGGGTGAACAGGGTGGAGAAGTGGCCCTCAGCCTGGCTGGGAGGCAGCACTGCTAACCCCCACAGCTGCAGCTGCAGCCCTCCAGCTTCTGGAAGCAGACACCCCCCGCCTCCACACTTCCAGGAGATTCAGGAGAGGGCCTCCAGGGCGTGGCTTGCCCAGGAACTGCATGGAGGGGATATCCAACTGGAGGACAGGCCCCCAGGGAGGACTCCCTCTAGGGGTAACTGGGAGCTGAACTCTTCAGAAGGCTAAGTGGTAGCCCGGTCCCTTGGGAAGATGGGGGGGGGGGGGGGGCGGTGCGGCAGTTCATATTGGCCTGGGGACATATGGGCTGGAGCTGGCCAGGGGCCTCCAGTATCCGTGAAGGATTCCTGTTCTTCTCAGATGGGCTCCGGGAGCTCCCGGCCGGGGGAGCAGAACCCGACCGAGGCAGGGGCAGAGCGGGAACTGCGGTGGGTGGAGCTGAGCTCAGAGGAGGCCCTGGGAGCCCAGACAGAGGGGCCCAGCGCCCCACAAGCCTGGGGGCGCCTGCTGCAAGCCGTGTGGAGGGGTCACCCGGGCCTGGTGACAAAGCTGCTGCGTCAAGGGGCCAGTGTGGAGGAGAGGTGAGCCCCGGGGCCGCTCCGAGAATCTTTACCGGGGTGGAGGAGGTGGCAGGGGCCCCTTCACTGAGCGAGGGAGGCGGGGCGGCAAGGGCGCCTCTACCCGCAGGCCCGCCCTGGTCCACGCCACCCTCGCCGCCCGCAGGGACCCCGCAGGCAGGACCCCGCTCCACCTGGCCGTGCTGCGCGGCCACGTGCCCCTGGTGCGCCTGCTGCTGCAGCGCGGGGCCGCCGTGGGAGCCGCCGACCGCGCGGGGCGCACCCCGCTGCACGAGGCCGCCTGGCACGGCCACTCGCGGGTGGCCGAGCTGCTGCTGCAGCGCGGGGCCCCGGCCGCGGCGCGCTCGCGGGCCGGCCTCACGCCGCTGCACTGGGCCGCCGCGCTGGGCCGGACGCTGCTGGCCGGGCGCCTGTTGGGCGCGCCGGGCCCGGGCCCCGCGGCGGCGGACGCGCGCGGCTGGACGGCGGCGCACTGGGCGGCCGCGGGCGGCCGGCTGCCGGTGCTGGAGCTGCTGCTGGCGGCGGGCGGCGCGGGCCCGGACGGCGCCCTGCTCGTGGCGGCCGCGGCCGGGCGCGGGGCGGCGCTGCGCCTGCTCCTGGCGCGCGGGGCCCGGGTGGACGCCCGGGACGGCGCGGGGGCCACGGCGCTCGGCATCGCGGCGAGCCTGGGCCGCACGCAGGTACGTTCCGGCCCGGCTGCGGGGAGGGCGCGGACAAGCGGGGCCCCCCGGACAGACCGAGCGAGACTGGAGGGCGGGAGGGGCGGCGGGGAGGGGCTGCCGGGGCCCTGAAGGCAGCCTTGACTGCGTGTCTCTCGGAAGCCCGGGGAGGACGCCTGGGGGAGGGGGGGGGGGCAGGGAGGGCATTCGGACTTTATTCTGGTGACCGGCAGCAACGAGTATGTATTGAGCACCAGGAGTGTGCTTGAGTCCAGCGGGTCCCTAGGCTGCGGGGAGGGGGGCAGCCGGCTGCTCAGTCTTGGGTTTTGGCTGAGAAGTTCCAAGTGGATGTGTTGGAGTAGAGCCCCTTCAGACCGGCAGAGGTGCTGGCTCATTCTTACCAAGCGGGGAAGCGGCATTGAGAAAGAGGCTGCTAGGTCGGGGAGGCCAGATGAGGTGTGGGTCAGACAAAAGCTGTGTGGCCCCAGCCCCTCACCTGCCTGGGCCAGTCCCTGTCCTCTCCTTCCCTCCTCTTCCAGGACATGGAGGTGCTGCTTGACCGTGGGGCAGATCCCAGCCTCAAGGACAGGCACAGTCGCTCTGCACTCCACAGGGCTGCTGCTGGTGGACACCTGCCCGCTGTCCAGCTGCTAGCGGCCTGGGGAGCGGAGCTGGATGCTGGAGACTCACTGGGCCTCACACCGCTGCACCACGCCGCTCGGGGAGGCCACGCAGAGGTTGCCAGCCACCTCCTAGACAGGGGAGCGCAGGTCAATGCTGCTGGGTGGCTCCACAAGACCCCCCTTCACCTTGCCATGGAGCACGGCCACGGCCCCACCGCAGAGCTCCTGCTGAGCCGAGGGGCTAGCCCCACCTTGAGGACACAGTGGGGTGAGGTGGTCCGGGACCCGGTGTCCGAGGGGGCCTGCCCCAGGCGCTGCTCACCCTTTGCAGAGAGTAGGAGTGGGAGGGGCACATAGCCCCAGAGGCCCTGAGCTGGGCAGAAGGCTCCAGGCTCCCACAGCCTTCCGAGTGTGCCAGGCTCCTCTCTTCTGGGCCGAGACTGCCTGCCTGGACAGAGGGGAGGACAGCTGAGAGGTTCCTGGAAGAGAAGGGGGGCAGTGGCTTGAGCTCCGGTAATGGGCCCGGGGACTGCCCCACTGCCCCCTAGGGGGGCACATCACCCCTGCAGCACTCGTTAGCAGAGAGACTGAGTTGTGGCAACAGATTTGACTAAAACCTGACAGTGTCCCCTGGGTCCATCATGGGGTTGTCACTCTCAGCTGCTCTGTACATGGGGATTATCTTCCTGTGTTTTGTTAGATCCGATATTTGTCTGTTGGCACCCATGTATTACAAGGCCGAACCAATGGCCCCAGCTGTTTCCATCTCTCCTGTGATCGAGCCTGTACTCAGAACTGCTGTCCTCTCTCCACACTCAGTTGATATTCCCCCTGTCCTAAATTATCTAGGGTCAGGTACCTGTCAACTAGGGACAGGCCCCATGCGCCAACGACCACTGGGATTATCCAACCGGTCAATTCTAAACTGCTTTCCTTGCCCTGCCTTGCCTTTCCTGTGGGAACCCCAGTGAAGGCTCTGGCCGGAGCTTTCCCCTTGCTCCCGCTTTTGCCTCCAGAGGACACTGGCGCCTCTCCCTGCGGCCCTGTAGGGCACGGTGTGCCCTCTTCTCTCAGGAAATGCAGGTAATAAGAAATGTACTCTCAATGGCATCAGCCTCTCCCTGTCATCACTCAGCCGTCTCCATAAATTAAAACTCCCGCGGCACGATTGAAACAGAGGGACGCTTGTCTCTGACTGTCCACCTCTGTATCCTCATAGAAAAATCACCACCATTGTTCGATTTAAAACTATAATTTTTCTGAGAGAACATCTTTTTCAAAAAAAATCTTTTTTTAATGTTTTACTTTTGAGAGAGAGAGAGAGAGAGAGAGAGAGCGAGCGCACAAGCTGGGGAGGGGCACAGAGGGAGACAGAATCTGAAGCAGTCTCCAGGCTCCAAGCTGTCAGCACAGAGCCTGACGTGGGGCTTGAACCCACGAACCATGAGATCATGACCTGAGCTGAAGTCGGATGCTTAACCGACTGAGCCACCCAGGCGCCCTGAGAGAACAGCTTTATAGGACACATTTCATTTTTGAAAAGTGAGAGTCGTGCCAAATTAGTGCCCCTGCCATGGAAGTGTTTGGATTTACATCTAGGGCAACAGGAAGCCTTGAGGGAATTTGTGTGAATACGACGTGGTCTGATCTGATCTGCTCAGGAGCCTGCCATGTACAGAGTGGATTGTATCTGGGGAAGGAAGATACAGGGAAACCAGTGAGATGGTGGCATGTTAGCGGGGGTGGGATAAGCCTCAAAATCAGACTGATTCTGTGGGAAGAGCCCCCTGGACTTGCTGGCAGGTTGGACATGGGGGGGCCAGGGAGACGGAAATAACAATGACTCCTAGTGAGACCTAGGCCTGGGGTGGAGGGTGGGTGCTGGACTTTTTACTACACGAGGAGGGCAGACACCCAGGAGATGAGAAGGGGGGGAAGGTGGGGGCTGGAGGGACGTCTTCAGGATCCTCAGTGAAGATGGTTTTCAAAGGGCAGGATGGCCCTACACCTGGCTGGCCGGCACAGCCTGTGGGCTCTACCTTCAGAGCACACTGGGCACTCAACTGCCTCTAACCTCCTCCACTGTGTCTACCACGGCCAAGCCACCATCAGCCTCGCCTGGAATGTCGTGTTGCCCCAGGCAGGCCAGCTTCGAGCCTAACTGCTCTCCCTGCTTGAGCCCTTGTCTCCCTGCAGTCTGTTTGCAAAACGGCAGCTCTAAGATTATTTAATAAGTTGGATGATGCCCGTAATGACTTCCCCTTTCACGAGTGTGAAAAACAAATGTGTCATATTGACGTGTTCAGATGCCCTAGTAACCTCACCCAGCTCACATACTCTCTCTACAATGTGATTTCCGTGTTTCTCCCACGAAAATTAGTAACAGAAAACCTCACTAAAATGTAGTTAGGAGGTTCGGTCAGGGAGCTCTCACCTCGCACTCCTCATCAACTGCTGACCGAACAAGAAGAGAGGGACTCTGCAGGTGGATGCTACTTCATGACCCCAGCTGAAGAAAAAAAGATTTTCTCATCTCCCCAGCAACAGCTCAGCCAATGAGAAGCCATTACACTTCAAACTCTCAGTTTACTCCGGTGGACTTTTTGTTTGCAACAGTTCCTCCAACTGCCACTTTCCTCTAGAAACCAGTCGCGTGTGGTTGTCGCTCCAGATTTTCCAGTAGTTTGCCTGGCCCGGATTGTAATTTTCTTCTATTCTCAAATAAACCTATTTTTTTTTTTGCTGGTAAAACAACTGACCATTTTATTTTTAATATTAACACTACCATCCGGAGTTGGAGTCAGTGCCTCTGCCCCTTGACGTTGAGTGAACTTTTGTGACTATTCAAGCTGCCAGAGTACTGCTGAAATGATGCCGTGTGGCCCTACAGGGTGGGCCAAGAAGGCGGTAGGGCATCCGCACCACCTCGCGCTTCAGCCACCATGCAGGGAATGACTGCCCTGAAGCCATCATGCTGTGGGGGATCCCAAATGCAGCATGGTAGCCAGAACATCAAAGTCCTTACATGACCTAGGTCCTACACATCCTCACCAACTTCCATCTCCTGCCTCTGATTTGCTCACTTTGATTCAGGGCTCCCTGGGATTCTCATTTGCCCCACCCCCAGCACATTGGTTGTTGTTGTTGTTGTTGTTTTTTAAGTTTTAATTTAATCTCTACATCCAACGTGGGGCCCAGCCCAAACTCCTGACCATGAGATCAAGAGTCACATGTTCCACCAACTGAGCCAGCCAAGCACTCCCAACGTTTTTGCTGTTGTTGACCTTACCAGGTGCTCTCCTGCCTCTAGTCCTTTACACCTGCTGGCTCCTCTGCCTGGCATACTCTTCCCACAGATATCTGCTTGGCTCAATCAGTCACTTCCTTCTGAACACTACTCTCTCACTGCACCCTCTAACACTATTTAAATTTGCCCCTCCCAAAGGGGAAAGCTCTTCTTTAAGTAGAGTGCCAACAACTATAGGAAGAACGATGGGGTCAGAAAATTAACAATGAATGCTCCAACGAATGAATGCAAATTAAAACGTTTTTAAATGTTTATTTATTTTTGAGAGACAGCGCACAAGCAGGGGAGGGGCAGAGAGGCAGAGAGAGAGAACCCAAGCAGGTTCCAGGCTCTGAGCTGTCAGCACAGAGCCCAACTCGAACTCACAAGCCGCAAGATCATGACCTGAGCCGAAGTCAGCTGCTTAACTGACTGAGCCACCCAGGCGCCCCAGGAGTTATTCTTCCCAGGAAGAATAATCTTAAAATGGAAAAAACTGTGGTTAAGCAACTGACTTTGGCTCTGGTCATGATCTCACGGTTCATGGGTTAGAGCCTTGCTTCCGGCTCTGTGCTGACAGCTCAGAGCCTGAAGCCTGCTTCGGATTCTGTGTCTCCCTCTCTCACTGCCCCTCTTTTGCTCACACACACACACACTCTCTAAAATAAACATTAAAAATAAAAAAAAAAAATTTGAAAAAACTGTAAACAGTTGGTACTATGGGGTAAAATACCTTGGGGAGTTAGAAGTAGTCTTGCAACTTTTCTGTAATTTCAAAAGTTACAAAGAAAAAAAGGGAAGGGGCGCCTGGGTGGCTAAGTCAGCTAAGCACCGACTTCCGCTCAGGTCATGATCTGGCTGGCTGCTGGTTGGGCTGGAGCCCTGCGTGGGGCTCTGTGCTGACAGCTCTGAGCCTGGAGCCTGCTTGGGATTCTGTGTGTCCCTCTGCCCCTCCCCTGCTCGCTCTCTCTCTCTCTCTCAAAAACAAACATTAAAAAAATTTTTAAGTTACAAAGAAACTGCATACTCCCATTCTGCCCCCCCCACTTCATTATTTTTCAAATTAATGGTAATATAGTGGTAAAATATACATAAAATTTACCATTTCGTCTCAATTTTAGTATACGTACTGCTGAAGTGAGCACCCATTTTGACCATTTTAAAGTGGACAATTCCATGGTGTTTAGCATCTTTACAGCATTACGCAACCGTCACCAGTATCCAGCTGCAGAACATTTCATCACCCCAAAAGGAAAACGTGCCCACGGGCGGCCACTCCCCATCTCCACCCTCCCACCTTCCCGCTTATTCTGGGCATTTCCTACGAGTGGAACCATTCATGTTTCCTTTCTCCACCGCCCCTTCCGCGTCCGACGCGCTGCCCTGTAAAGACTGGGAGCCCCACCCCCTCGGTGGCAGCCAGCCCCCGCGGAGGGCGCTCCGCAGCAGCCCGTCCGAGCCCCCAGCGACGCGAACTGTCACGCACGGGAACGCGCACCAGACTCGGCCCGTGGGTGAGGGCTCTGGCAGCACTCGCGGCGCCCCGGAAGTCCCCGCCGGGCCGCCGACCCGGAAGCGCTCGGGCGCGGCCACCGCTTCCGCCGAGGGCGGTGCGGCGCGTGCGCTGCCGGGCGCGGGCGCCGGCCGGTGGGTGCCATGGTCTTCCTCGGCGCGCCGCTGTGGCTGCGGAGCCGCCTCACTGACCGCTACTGGCGGGTCCGGGAGGTGCTGCAGCACGCGCGGGTGAGTCGGCCGCGCACGCCCCGCGTCCGCCGCGTCTCCTCCCGGCCCGGGGCGCGCTGACCAGCCTCCTTTTCCGTTTCTTCACCCAGCACTTTCGGGGAAGGAAGAATCGGTGCTACCGGCTGGCGGTCAGAGCGGTGACCAGAGCGTTTGTGAAATGCACGAAAGCGCGAAGACTGAAGAAGCGGAACATGAGGACAGTAAGCGCGGGCCCGGGGAGGCTAGGCTTGGTCGGCCCCTCCCTCCCTCCCTCCCTCCCAGCCCTTCCTCGTGGCGCCGGGAGAGCCGCGGTCGCTGCAGGGAGGAGGCTGGACTCTCCGCCGTCCGAGAGCCATTTCGAACCCAGCGAGACAGGCCTCTGGGTCCTGACCCTCTCCGCCCCCCCACCCCCCATCCCGCCTTAGGGGATGGCTTCTCCGCCCTCAGTACCACCGCCGGTCTCCTCGTTTCTGTTTCTCTCACTTCAGATCTTTTTTTTAATGTTTATTTTTGAGACAGAGACAGAGTGTGAGCAGGGAAGGGGCAGAGACGGGGGGAGACAACAGAATCCGAAGCAGGCTCCAGGCTCTGAGCGGTCAGCGCAAAGCCCGACGCGGGGCTCGAACTCGGAACCGGGAGATCATGACCTGAGCCCAAGTCGGAAGCTTAACCGACTGGGCCCCCCAGGCGCTCCCGTTTCTCTCACTCCACGTCCGAAACCCGGCAAATTCTGGCCGCCCCACGGACCGAATCTGGGATGTCCGGGAGCTCACCTTCTCCCCACCCACTGCCACTTGGGCCCGTGTCAGAGCCTCCTTGCCCTCCTCCCTCCTTCCACCAGCCACCATTGTAGTCTCTACTGCTCCCATCTCGCCTCTGCTTAAAACCCTGTGGTGGCTTCTCACCACACCCCTAATGAAAGTCGCCCCCAGGCCGACTTGGTTACTGAGACCTTGTCCCTGGCCACCCCGTGTGGCTCACCTGCCCCAGGGCCACTCTTGGCTTCCCATGCGCATCTGGAGGCGGCCAAGCCTGCTTCCTCACAGGCTGTTTGCACTTATGGTTGGTTTCTTCTGCGTCCTGGGTCCCGCTTCACTGCCTGCGGTGGGCGTCCCTAAATCTCGTGCACTTAGCATCCAATATACCACAAATTTGACTTCATTGGTTATTGCTCCCAGGCCCCAAATGTAAGTATTAGGAGCGAGCTTTGTGTTCTTTTGAATTCTGTAACCTCCCGCCTAGATCACTAACACTTTGCAAATATTGCCTGAATGAATAAGGGAGAGGGGAGAATTCTGACCCTTTAAAATCGGAAATGCCCCATTAACTGTAGGTTAGGATCACAGCATGATAGACTATCCCTGCACATGATGGCCTGGTGTGCAGGAGTGGCCTCTGCATCCCAGCTCTGTTCTTTGTGTCTTTTATTTTCTCAGAATGGTCAGGTGGTGCTTCCTGTGACCTTGTGGGCATCTGGTCAGGCCAGATTGCTGCTCATGGGAGCAGAGGTTCTCCTCGTGGGGTGGGGGCCCGGTACCGCCGCAGCCTCACGTAGGAACATGGTAGCAGTGTAGATTCGCAGGCCCCACCGCACCTACTGAATCAGAAACTCTGGAGGTGGGGCCTAGAAAAATGTTTTTTTTTTTTTTATTTTTTTTTTAACGTTTATTTATTTTTGAGACAGAGAGAGACAGAGCATGAATGGGGGAGGGTCAGAGAGAGGGAGACACAGAATCCGAAACAGGCTCCAGGCTCTGAGCGGTCAGCACAGAGCCCGACGCGGGGCTCGAACTCACGGACTGCGAGATCATGACCTGAGCCGAAGTCGGTCGCTTAACCGACTGAGCCACCCAGGCGCCCCTAGAAAAATGTTTTAATAAACCTCTAATAATTCTGATGCACGTTCAAACTTTAGAACCACTGAAGTAGAAGAAGAAAATGGACTTGAGTACCACCTTAAGATTGAGTAAAGAATGCCTTAAGAATCTAATCCCCCTTCTTTTTAAGATTAAAAAAATAATAACAAAAGCAAAGGTAAAAAAGATTTATTTTTAGAGTAATCGGTACACCCAACGTGGGATTAAAACTCACAACCCCAAGGTTGAGAGTTGCATGCTCTACTGAAGGAGCCACCCAGTTGCCCCACAATCCAAGCCCTTGTTTAACAGACCAGGTTTGTTGTTGATGCACAAACTTCCACATCACTCTGACTTACCTTCCAGATCATTCTGAACCTAACCAGCCTTGATTTCCCTGCAGTTTTCAGACCTTTTGCTGTGCCTGGAACCTACCCTGCTGCTCCCTGCCAGGAGGGTCCTCTGTGATGCTTCTCCCTCCCTCCAGCCCTGCCCCTCCCTCAAGACCGTTTTCCATCCCCCTCCGTGAAGCTTTCACCTCAAGTTTTTCATCCCCACCTGGTAGCACTGATCTCAGTGGCTGTTGTAGCTCATTGGTGTGTATCTTTTGTACACTGAGCTGTGTCTGCCACAGAATCTTTTGCTCATTTTTGTCTTCTCGGGGCCTAAAAATGTGTATTGAATTAGTGCTTTATACTGTGGGACTTTCCTATTTATCACTTAGAAGCTTGCATTTGAACGAGGAGCATCAGCCTTTGCTGGCTGACTGTACTACGGCCCAGTGTGCCTGAATAGAAAGCACTGCTTTTCTATTTTAATCTTTTTTAAGTTTACTTATTTTGAGAGAGAGCACAAGCAGGGGAGGGGCAGAGAGAGAGAGAATACCAGGCAGGCCCCTTGCTATCAGTGCAAAGACCGACATGGGGTTTGAACTCATGTACTGGGAGTACTGTGAGATCATGACCTGAGCCCAAACCAAGAGTCCGATGCCTAACTGACTGAGCCCCTCAGGCACCGCAATTTTTCTATTTACTTTTGCAAAAAAAAGTTTACTTTGACTTTTAGTTGACTCAGAACCTTTGCTGGGAGTTGTGGAGGTAATGCACAATAGTTCTTTTTTAAATTTTATCTTATTTTTATTAAAAAAATGTTTTAATGTTTATTATTTTTGAGAAAGAGAGTGCGAGCAGGGGAGGGGCAGAGAGAGAGGGAGACACAGAATCTGAAGCAGGCTCCAGGCTCTGAGCTGTCAGCACAGAGCCCGACACGGAGCTTGAACTCACGAACCATGAGATCATGACCTGCACGGAAGTCAGACACCTAACTGCCTGAGCCACCCACGTGCCACTAGTTCTTTTTTTAATTAAAAAAAAAAAAAGTCATTTGAGAGAGAGAGAGCGTGCGCGCGTGAGTGGGGGAGGGGCAGAGAGAAGGAGACAGAATCCGAAGCAGGCTCTAGACTCAGCTGTCAGCACAGAGCCTGATGCAGGACTTGAACCCACAAACCTCAAAATCATGACTAGAGCCGAAGTCAGACACCAAACTGACTGAGCCACCCAGGCGCCCCTGGACAACTAGCTCTTAAGCATCTCGATGTTTTCTTATTTCAGCTTTGGATTAATCGAATTACAGCTGCCTCCCAGGAACATGGCCTGAAGTACCCAGCATTCATTGTCAATTTAATTAAGGTACGGTTGAGGATGTGGTCTGTTGAGATCTACAGAAAGTGGCCCAACTGGTGTGGTCCAGTACAATGGGCAGCAGAGTGTCAGCCCCCTGCCGAGTTCTCAAGTTGGAGTTTTGGCAAGTTTAGGGACTCCTCACGATGGCTTCGTCTCTGCCTGGCTGGTAGCAGAACTGGCAGTAGGGCAAGTGGTACCAGGACATGAGCCCTCATGTTTCCCCATCAAGAGAAGCAGCAGAAAGCTTGGCTTTACTTTAAAGTGTAACTTCAGAGTTTTACACTGAAAGATTTCTGATGAGGAAGCAGATGAATTTGAAACTCCTGGTGTGAAACAGTAGGGTGGTGGTCTTGGGCAGGAGAGATTAAACATGTGTCACAAAATCTTGGTAATTGTTGAATGTAGTGATTATGCTAATCCCTCTCCTTTTGTTTGCATTCGATTTTTTTTTTTTTAAAGGGGATTGGGTGTTGTGCGTCTAGCGTGTAGCACGCCCTGCCTTTGGTACTTTGCAAGGATCCTCATGCGTGACATCCCCATTTTACTGACAAGGAGCTAAGGCTCAGGACGGACTGTGCCCAAGGCACATAAGGCCCAGGTAGCGGAGGAGCCACCCCTGCATAGTTGGGTTGATCCGCAGGATTATCCTTTCTTTTGCTCTTCAAGTTCGTCAGTTTTCAGAAGTCACCTGCAGTTTTACCCGATAGGTGGGAATTGAGAATGCCTGGTTTTGTTCCTGACTTCGTGCTCCCATCTCACGTACTTCTCTGTGTCTCATTTCATTGTAGAATGAGAATTGTGATATCCTCTTTGAAGCTGACTTAAAGGGCTACCCCAGGCCAGCAGTCATAGCTCTGTCTGGGTGATGGCCGTTGACCCTAAACAAGGTCTTTGTTAGTTTGGTTTCTGTTTTTTAAGTTTTGAAAGGGAGTGTGAGCGAAGGAAGGGGCAGAGAAAGAGGGGGACAGAGGATCTGAAGCTAGCCCCTCGCTGACAGCAGTAAGCCCAGTGCAGGGCTAGAACTCACAAACTATGGGATCATGACCTGAGCTGAAGTTGGACGCTCAACTGAGTCACCCAGGTGCCCGCCTAAACAAGGTTCTTAACTCCATGGCTGGCACCAGGACTGGGTGCCAGCATTCTTGTCCACGCACATCACCTCTTGCAGCGACGCCTTCCCCCGTCCTAGTCCACATTTATCCTCCAGCATCCTGCTTTGATAGGATTGGCCCTGTGCTCTCCACCTCCTCAAACAGACCATGTGTCCCAGGACAGAGGCCGCCCTGGAGCCGTGCAGGATGTGCTTAGCAGCAGAGACCGTAGGACTCTCAGCTGCATTCAGTCTTGCTGCTTTTCACTGAAACACACTTCCGATGCTGACACAGGATTTGATTTTCTTCCCAGTGCCAGGTGGAGCTCAACAGGAAAGTGCTTGCGGATCTAGCCATCTATGAACCAAAGACTTTTAAATCTTTGGCTGCTTTGGCCAAAAGGAGGCGACAGGAAGGATTTGCTGCTGCCCTGGGGGATGGGAAAGAGCCCGAAGGCGTATTTTCCAGAGTGGTGCAGGATTGCTGAGCGGGATTCCGACATGCATGCTTTCTGCATGCTCTTTGCAGCGGAGTGTCTTGGGAAAAGGTTTTTCCCCCTGATGATCACAGCAGCTAAAATAGGAGCTAAAAACTACTTGTCAACAGCGTGTGATCAGCAATTATATTAATTTGCATTTTAGTAAAAGGCGTGTAAGGCCCCTTCTTCCCTCATTGAGACAGATAAATAAAGCTTGTGTGGTGTGGTGTTCAGTGTTCTGAGTTGTGTTCTCTGGTATAAGCACACGTGCCATGGGTGCCCTGTGGGAGACTGCCAGGTTGAGGGGTTCAACTGAGCCTGTGCTTCCTCTCGGAGCCTGAGATCTCCTGTGGGTAGTCTGTTCAGAACTCAAGCCTCAAAACCCCACTCTGACCCTGCCCAGGCTTAACCTTGTCTTCTACCCTTCTAGCCCTCCCCTTGCCTTCAGTTTCCAGCAGGGACCATGGTGCTCAGCTCTTGGGCCACCCTGAGTGCCAGTTTCAATTTCCCTGCTTGCTTCCTCACTCTCCAGCCCAGTAAGAGCAGCAAGCTGGGTGGCTCTCCCTAAGCACAAAGTCAAGCCCAGAACAGGTTCCCAACATGCTAGCTACCTTGATGAGGAAGAACTCACCGCAGCTCTAACTCCGCACGTCCCTTATGTCCGTCCGCTGCTGACTGCTGCCTTGCAGGTGTATCTGCCTCCCTGCTCGGGCCCAGGTCCCTCCGGTTACCCTCTTGGTGAGCAGATGCCACCCTCAGCCTCTCTTGCGTGTATTTTACATTCCCCTCTTGGCCAGCTCTCGTCTCCACCTCTTGCTTCCTGCCACTGGGTCTACAGTCGGCCCCATCAGGCCTAGGCAGCTCTCACCAAAGCCATCAGGAACCAAAATCCAACAGATACAGTCAGCACTTGACCCCCAAGGACCACGGACTCCCTCCCCTCTTCCCACGCAGTCTCCCTCTGCCCTTTGCCTCACCCTCCCACAGGCTCCAGCCCAGGGGAGTTCTTCAGGCCCACAGTAGCAGCGGCTGTCTGCATTTACCTGGCAATGTACACCTGCCTACCCAGACCGGGTGCCCACCTTGCCCCCACTCCTAATGTTCCCATGATGAGGCCTCCATCCTTTGCTAGTAGTCCCCTGAAAGTCCTTCCGGGTTCCTGTGGACTCGGCACCCACCTCCAGACCCACAGAGAACCAATCAAGTCCTGACCGCCTACCACTTGGCGATCTCCTGAATCTGTCCACTTTACTTCATCTTAACTACAGGCCAGCATTTCTTCTGGCTTCAGTTACTGTACTGGCCTAACAGGCCCCTCCTCCTGACTCTTGGTGTCTAATGAAGGCCACCGGACCATTTGGAGGTGCGGGGCTGAGTTGTTCACGGTCTCTTGCACCCAGGGTGCTCAATGTGCACTAGTCAGTAAGTGGGTTTTGAATAGACAGCAGGGTGGAGGACACACAGGGCCCTTTGGTGTGTGGGGCTGAGCTGCGTGTGCCGTGAGCTGCTGCGTCAGAGCTGCCTGCCTTTGCTTTTGCATCTCAATAAAGGAGCATGGGTGTGTGGTAAACAGCAGTGGGCTGCCCCCAGCACCCACTCTCCCCCCAGCAACAGGATCCCGGTTTCCCCTCATGTAAGCCTGGGTGCATGGCCTGGCTCTGACCGGCTAGATCCATCAGCTTTTCCTTCGTTTCTGGCCACTACTTAGGGGATGGAAAAATCACCCAGGCAGTGCCAAAGAGAAACAAGCTGTTTCCTGGAGTTTCCAGACAAGAAAAAATTCCTCCTTTCCTGAACAGTGTGAGGACATTCTGGAGCTGCCAACGTGAGGTAGGGGTGATGGGGCACTGTAACCACGTTGCCCACGGAGATGAGAAAAAGGCTGGATCTTGGTTGGCACTGTTGGAGTTGCAAAATCAAGTTATCACCAGGGGTGAAAGCCAATGGTGGCCTCTGGGTTTGAGCAGTTTGAGGCGAGGGCAGTGTCTGCACCTGCCCCACCCAGCTGCCCCTCACCCAGGCTTTCCCAGCATCCTCACATGGGTTCTCACACTAGTCCTGGTAAAAGTTTCGGTACAAATCATTTGTACCGCAGTTACTCCTCTGGTACAGATGCGATAGCAGTACCGCTGTCAGATGACGTTAAAGAAAAGAAAAAGAAAAAAAGATAAAAACCCTGAGAGAGCTAGGAGTAACTGATGAAGAAACGGAGGTTCAGGATCAACAGGGGTTCACAAATGCACAAACCCCTTCGAAGGCTCCCCACCGGAAAATAAAGTCCAAGCTCCCTCCCACCCTCCCGGGGCCATCCACCCTGGCTCTCTTTCCCCCGATCCCGGGAAGAACTCAGGCCTTTTCCCATGCTCCGCAGAAACATCGAATTCAACGTTCATAGTTACTTTTCCCGTGGCCCCCGTTTGGCAGGCAAGAATTTCAGGAATCTGGTGGCAACGTCTGCACCCCAAGGATAACGACCACGCCAGCTGTCACGTATCAACTCCGGCAAACCGCACCCCGTGGCTGCGGGCGCGGGCTGGAGACAACTCACCAGCACGCGCACCAATCTTTTCATCCTGTCGACCGGCCACCGGAGGCCTCCGTGGGCCCTGCTCCCACGCCCCGGGCAGCCCGGCTCTCGGGACGCAATCCCGGCGGAAAGAAAGCCGCCACGCCCCCGCACGCGCCCTCACGCAAAGGTGCCGCGCCCCGCCGGTCCGGAGCGGGGTCGGCCTACCGCGCGCAGAATCTCTCAGGGTAGGCCGGACCCCGCTCCCCCAAGAAGCCCTGGGGCTGCAGCGGGAGCTCCACGAGCTGCCAAGGCTTTGTGCCGAAGGTTCGGACTCGCCGGGCAGGGCACCGCCAGTACTGCTTCCGGGTCGGGCCGCAGACCCTCGTCTCACCCGGGCGCCGCGGGGTCCCCTGGGTAACGAGCCCGCCCCCGCCCTCGCGGGGTTCCGGCGTCGACGTCTGTCGCGACGCTGACGGGTAGATTGCCCAGCCAATCGCGGCAAGGCGGCGCCGGGCCGCCCGCCGAGCGAACCAATGGCACGCGGAGGGGGCGTGGCAGTCGTGGCCGTGGATCGTCGCGAGGAGCCGCCCTGCCGGGAAGGAGCCCGAAGGGGAGTCAGCGGCACAAAATGGCGGCGGCGGCGGCGGCGGCAGCGGCGACGGTCGCGGCTGGGACTCCGGGGCCGGCTGCCACCGCGGCAGCGGTCTGCGCCCCGGGGTCGGGGAACGCAGCCCCCGGGTCGCAGGGGATGTTGATCGGGGACCGGCTGTACTCCGGGGTGCTCATCACCTTGGAGAACTGCCTCCTGCCTGACGACAAGCTCCGCTTCACGCCGTCCATGTCGAGTGGCCTCGACACCGACACAGAGACCGACCTCCGCGTGGTGGGCTGCGAGCTCATCCAGGCGGCCGGCATCCTGCTCCGCTTGCCGCAGGTGAGGGCGCGGCCGCGAGCCTCAGGCCGAGGTAACCGCCGCGCCGGCTCCGGGGGAGGCCGTCGGGCCCTTTGTTGGCGGCGGAGCCGGGCCTGGCGCCGACCCCCGGCCCCTCCTCGTCCCCGCCGGGGCCCCGGGCTCCGCGCCGATCCCGGCCCCGCGTCTCAGCGCTGCCGTCCGTCAGGGGCGATGAGGGAGGCGAGGCAGCGGGGCGCGAAGAGCCTGCGTGGACTTGGGACACGGCTTAGCGCCTGCTCCCGTGTCCGTCGCCCGAAACCAGGGGACGGCGCTGCGAACGCCTTGGGTCGTGGCTTTAGAAGTGAGGGGAACTCTTCTCTTTTCCAGGTGGCCATGGCTACAGGGCAGGTGTTGTTCCAGCGGTTTTTTTATACCAAGTCCTTTGTGAAGCATTCCATGGAGGTAAGCCCGCTCCCCCGTGTCTTTCCCGCGGAAATCCACCGAGGGAAAACCTGGGCTGCCGTTGGCGGGTTGCTCAGAGGAGCGAGAACCTGCCTTCTGGCTGGGGTGCTGTACGTGAGGGGTTGGGGAGCCCCCGGGCCTCGAGCGGCCTCTCGGAAGCGGCCCTTGCAGGGGGGTGCCCCCGCTCGCTGCTCTGCCGCGCTGTCGAGGCGGCGGAGAGTCTCGGTGGAAGGAACCCACCTGTGTGTGCGACGCTCGCCTTCCAGCACGTGTCGATGGCTTGTGTTCACCTGGCCTCCAAGATAGAAGAGGCTCCGAGGCGGATACGGGACGTCATCAATGTGTTTCATCGCCTTCGACACCTGAGAGAGAAAAAGTAAGCGTGGGTCTGCTCGTCTTCACCGTTAGGCTGCGCGAAGGTGTCTGCGTGTGGGGTGCTGAGCTGCGCCCGGGGGACAGGGCCTGCGGCCCAGGCGGTCCGCACCGGCTGCTGTTTATGAGCGAAGGAGCCGCGGCAAGAAGGGCAGGGCGCTGTGGCTACGGTTGCGGGACCCTGGCCTCCCGGTGTGCCCACGCCAGTCTCTCAGACGCTCTGGAGCTGTGCTCTCCGTCTCCACACTGCTGCCCTCACGGGCCGGATGCTGCTTTGTCGCGAGGACCGTCCTGTGGGCGGCAGAGTGTTTAGCAGCATCCCCGACCTCTCTCTCAGTCGTGACGGCCAAACCGGGTCTCCTGACCTGGCCCCGGGACAGCAGAATCGCCCCCCGGTTGAGCACCACCGCCCGGACGACCCAGACCGTGCTCCTCGGGCTGGCGCAAGTCCGTTGGAAGGCGCAGCCGCTGGCTGTTTAAACGGTCTGCGTCTGTGGTTGTCGGTTTTCCATTTCGCCTACAACGCACGACACTTGCGTCCTGAGCCGGGTGACGTGCTTGTGTGATGAGGTCTCGAAGTCTTCCGCTCAGTGCTCGTTGTGCGTCTTGGGCTGGTCGTGCGTAAGCAAAAGAGTACGTTTAGCGCCGGGGTCTGTGGGAGACCCTCTGCTTGTGTTAAAGGAGCCGAAGCGAGCTTCCTAGGCCACGTGTAGGGTGTGGCGCGTGTAGTGGACTTTCACCGGTTGGCGGTCATCGGGCTTCGAGGGACTGTTCGCTTTGACCCTTACGTGGACGTGTGCTTTGTCTGTGTAGGAAGCCTGTGCCTCTGCTGTTGGACCAAGATTACGTTAACTTAAAGAATCAGATTATAAAGGCGGAAAGACGAGTTCTCAAAGAGCTGGGTTTCTGTGTCCACGTGAAGCACCCTCACAAGGTGGGTATGTGGCCCTGCTGCCGCGTGAGCCCGCCTGAGCCACTGCTCCGTTCTCACCAAGGTCGAAAACTCTGAAGAGGACTAAACGTATCCCTGATGCGCTTTTCCAGTTTCTGTCTAAAACGTCAGAACAGTTACTTGTTAGTCTTCTCATACCGTTAATTTTAGTGGTACGTGTTTGAGAGTTCTGGAAACGGCGTTAAGTTTGAGTTTTCACAGAGTGCGATGAACTTGTAAAAATGGAATCTGTCAGTTTATGTTTTTCTTTCCCGACAACTAATTTTCTAAAGTTGCTTTAGCGATAGCCTTATTTCCTCTCTTGGGGGCATTGGAAGGGTTCTGAACCCTCTGTTTGGAAATGAGGTAAAGCAACGCTGTGGCGCATGTCCGCCGAGGAGCGTGGCCGCCATACGGCACCAGGGGAACTTTTATGGGACACGCACACAAATTTCTTTAAAAAACAAAAAAAAAAAGACTGCAATTTGCATCTTTGCTTTTATTCCCTTTTTTTTTGGTGCATGTCTTCGTATCTTCTCTCTCTTGCTTGTTTGATTTTCTGGCATTCATTCAAATTCTTGATAAGGTACCGTAGCTTTTAGGACTTTTTTTTCACACCGTGTCTTGTGTAAGTCGGTGACTAGGGTGCAGAGATGTTTAGGACAAGCTGATCTCACTGGTGGAAACTATGTCGAAGATGAGAATGAGAATCAGCCTTGTGATGGCCATGAAAAATGAGGCCGCCTCTGCTGTGGGAGCGGCCCGGTCCTCACGTGCTTTTGTGCTGCCTGGGTTCGACAGCAGGTAGCGGGGCCTGTCGGCAAAAACTCCCTCCAGCCAAACTGTGCACCGGGCATTTGACCAGGAGCCACCCCTGGGATCTAGCGTGAGGCTCGTGTTTGCTGCATGGACGCTCTCAAGATCTGGATTCTGGCTTCTCAGCGTTCTTGGTAATAACTGCCTGACCTGTATCTTCCAGATAATCGTTATGTACCTTCAGGTGTTAGAGTGTGAGCGTAACCAGCACCTGGTCCAGACCTCATGGTGAGTTTACTTTCCTTGTTTTATGAGACCAGCAAGGGCAGTGCAGGAGTATGTTGATTTGAGGCACTTGGGCAGTGGGTAGTCGGTCCCGTGACTTGATTGTGGGCTGGAGTTGTCTGAGTGCCCAGTGTTCCTGCCGTGTAAATTCCCGTCAGCCTCCCCAATATATCAGGCACTGGTGTAACGGTAAGGCGGCCCGTACCCTCCCCCGACCCTCCGGGACAGCACTTACCGGGCTTCCCTTTGGGGGCGGTTGACTCGGCACGTCACGATCTTTCCCACGTCGGTGCCAACGTCGATGTAGTGGTCCCATATCTCCTGTGAAATTGCTTCCAGCTGCCTCTCGTTAGAGAGGATCTTACGGGGAGAAAGAGGGTTAGGAGAAAGTTTTTCGGGGGACCGGTTTTAATGATGCATATGTGCTAGAAACGAAGCCCAAAGTAACAGTCAGTGCTGGGTGCTTTGTGAATTTTTTCCACCGAGTTAAGTCTGTAAGGGTCATATTTTTGCTGCCTGAATTGTCTGGTGCTATGCCATCTCTGATAGAGAACCCATTTTGACTTTTCTTTTCTGTACTCTTTCAATCAAAGGGTAGCCTCTGAGGGTAAGTGACTAAGACTTCTCCTCTACTGTCCAAGCGCTTTGGTGCAGGGACAGCGGCCGTCCTCAGCCAGTCCAGTGCAGGCTCTCCGCCGAAGGCCGGCTCTAGACGGTGGTATGCTCTCGATAGTATAGTGCTGGCCGACTGCTGCTGTGGTTCTCTGCCGGTTGTGCTTCTTGTAATCCTCTGTCGTGCTTTGGTAATTGTATCGATTAGAGTTAACTGTCTTGACTTGAATTTTGTCCCTTTAAAACTGCTGTACTTGTGCAATAAAGATGCAGTACCTTTCTCTTAAAAATTTTTTCTACGGAAAGCCGTAAGAATTGGCTGATGGGAATTCAGACTTCAGAGCGGGATTATGTCATTATTCCTGGAAGTCCTAAAGTTGCTCTTTTCAGCAGCTGAGTATTGACACGTTTTAGTAAAAGGTGTGCATCTTTACGTTATTTCATGGACACTTTTTATATTGTAACTTAGATGTACAATAAGTTAAAATACACGTCTCAGGGACTTCATTTGTTTTGTTTTTAGGATTTAAAAGTTAATAGATTAATGTTCTCACTGTTTGAGTACTGAAAATTTATTAGAACCAAAAACGTTACTGATGGTTATGTTGATGAAGTGTTTGAACTGTTCAGTTGAATTGCTCTGAGACCTACGGCCTTGGTGCCATCACATGGGTTTTTCCTCCATTACCTCTTGGTGCCTGGAGCAAGGGCTTCCAGAGCCAGGGGCCACTAGCTGGCGTTTGTTGACTGTATCACTGAGAAATCGGGAGCGGGTTTGTGTGTCCCCTTCGCCAGGGTTTAGGGCAGAGATATTGGGGGGTGGGGGTGGGGTGGGGGGGGTGGGGGTATCAGTCAAATCCGGCAGCCTGACTTGGCTCCCCTGTGGGTGTGGCCTGATCTTAAGGCTCGCTGTAGTGGGATACGTTAGGAGCAGTAAACGTATGATCTAGTTGACTA
This sequence comes from Panthera leo, assembly GCF_018350215.1. Classification (NCBI taxonomy): domain Eukaryota; kingdom Metazoa; phylum Chordata; class Mammalia; order Carnivora; family Felidae; genus Panthera; species Panthera leo. The sequence goes on along the minus strand of NC_056686.1, from coordinate 476,541 downwards.
GGTCTTCTCTTGGGATTCATCTGTTGTTTTTGCAGTATTGATGAAATTAATATGAGATCTGATTTTGGTCTATTTTAGAGAAACAGATCTAAAAGAAAATGTTGAAATGTAGCCAATTTTAAAACCCTTAAGCTTATTAAAAATGCAAATGTTTTGTATTTTTATATCTTCTAAAGTACAGTGTTTTTTAAATGTATTGATTATGATGAAACTTGTAGTGTTTTGTTGCTTTTGTCTGATTTTATGAATGTTCATTTTAAGACTCCTTATTGAAATGGGACAATTTGGAAACGGTTCTTTGATAAGCCTGAGAAGAGGACTTCCCTTTGGGCATTGAGTCTTCCTCTGCATGATGTTCCCATGCACCCAAGGGTGTTTTCCCTTTCCAAGTGGACTCCGTCACGGAACGAGAAGGGCCAGACCCTGAGCGCCTCTTCAAGGAAAAGGGACACGAGAGGACGGCTTGTCTCCGAAGAGCCCTCGCAGGCTGCCTGCTCAGCCCATTCATTTGAGTTTGCATGTTTCTCTGCACTATGGATTTTGAGCATTTAGATTCCTTTCATCAAGTACATTTCAACCACTACGGTAGACCTTTTTTCTCTGAGGCATTGTGCTTTGCACGAGAGCAGCCAGAAGTTGAGGGAAAAGTAAAGTTAAAGTCGGTTCTCTTTCATAGCAACACGTGTTGTCTGACATTCAGCCAGCTTTTTAGATTTTTTGCCAGTAATTTCCCTGTTTTCCTATCCTGTACTCACAAAACCCAGCTAGAATGTCTCTCCAGGAATCCTGAGCCTCACAGGACTGTGTAGCTCTAAGCCTAGGAGTAGACTGCGTAGAGTAGTGATCTTGTGTAGACGGCGCACACGGGTATCCTGGGGGTTCCCCGGGGCGTTGCAGTTCCTCCTGCCTTTGGTTTTCAGGAATTACATGAACGACAGCCTTCGCACAGACGTCTTCGTGAGGTTCCAGCCTGAGAGCATCGCCTGCGCCTGCATTTATCTTGCTGCCCGGACACTGGAGGTCAGTGTTGTGCCACCGCAGGGGATCCCCGTGTGACTCTTTCTCCAGTCTCCAGTAAACTTCTATGTAGCGTCCTTCAGATTATGCTCATCAGTGCCAACAGAAAGCATGTCTCGGTGACCAGCAGGCTTGTGTTTTCTTGCCCTAAGAATCTGATTGGCCATGAAGGAAAGTATTGACAGTGATGCTCTGTGTGTTTACAGATCCCTTTGCCCAATCGTCCCCATTGGTTTCTTTTGTTTGGAGCAACTGAAGAAGAAATTCAAGAAATCTGCTTAAAAATCCTGCAGCTTTATACCCGGAAAAAGGTTTCTATATTTTTCCATGTAACATACGCATTTGTGTTTGGCTAGAGGTATCTGGTTCTGAGTAAATGGAGTTTGACTCTCATAGGTTGATCTGACACACCTTGAAAGCGAAGTGGAGAAGAGAAGGCACGCCATCGAAGAGGCCAAGGCGCAGGCCAAGGGCTTGCTGCCTGCTGGCACCCAGGTCCTGGACAGCACTTCAGGGTTCTCGCCTGCCCCCAAGCTGGGTGAGTGTTGGGGTGTGTGGCCCTCCTTTCCTCCAGATTTCTTAGAACTGTGTCTGCTGCTGGCCCGAGCGGTCTGTAGGCACCAGAGTCCCCAGCAGATGTTTGGTGATCTTTGAAATGAGAGGGGTGCTCCTAAAGGAGTTTTCGTTGCTTGTATGTTTTCTTTTTAAGATTTAATTTGTTTTATTAAAAGTAATTTTTTAATGTTTACTTTTTATTTTTAGTATTTTTTAAAATGTTTATTATTTTTTGAGAGTGAGAGAGAGCGTGAGCAGGGAAGGGGCAGAGAGAGAGGGAGACATAGCATCCAAAGCAGGCTCCAGACTCCGAGCTGTCAGCACAGAGCCCGATGTGGGGCTCAAACTCATGACCTGAGCCGAAGCTGGACGCTCAACCGACTGAGCCACTCAGGCACCCCTGATTGATTTTTAAATGTTTATTGATACATTTTGAGAGTTCGTGTGTGTGAGCTGGGGGGAGACAGAGAGAATCCCAAGCAGACTGGGCTGTCAGTGCAGAGTCCGATGTGGGGCTCAAACTCACAAACTGTGAGATCATAATCTGAGCCAAAATCAAGAGTCAGATGCTTAACCAGCTGAGGCATCCGGGTGCCCTTAAGATTTTATTTTGAAGTAATCTCTGCACCCGACGTGGAATTTGAAATTAAAACCCCGAGATCAAGAGCTGCACGTTCCACCATCTAAGCCAGCCAGGCGCCTTTCTTCCTTACGTTTTTATTAGCAAGAGACGTGGGCAGGCTTTCCAAAATGCATTTGTTTATCCAGCCCACCTAGTTAGCTACTCTATTGATGAAAACAGCATAAATCTGGAGCAGCAGATTCTGTTGTCGGGGCCTAGAGTTAAGCATGCTGCACATCCCTAGTCCCTGAGGGAAGTCAAGTGAGACAGGTGGCCTTTCTGGATCTTTCAGGTGCGTGTTCAGGTTCTGAGTCCCAGGCCGGGAACGGGGAGTCTCCACAAGTCCCACAGAAGTGGTGTTGTCTTGCTCTGCTAGTGTGCTGCTTGTTAGAACGGTTTTTTGATAAGAAACTTTGTTTTTAAGTTTATTTTTTGAGAGAGGGGCACAGAGACCCACAAGCGTGGGGGAGGGGCAGTGAGACAGGGGGACGGAGGACCCGAAGCAGGCTCCAGGCTCCGAGCTGTCAGCACAGAGGCTGACGTGGGGCTCGAACTCATGACGTGTGAGATCATGACCTGAGCCAGTCGGACTCTTAACTGACAGTGGCACCCGGGTGCCCCTTAAATTTTTTTTTTTATGTTTATTTTTGAGAGAGAGAAAGAGTGTGAGTGGGGGAGGGGCAGAGAGAGAGGGAGACACAGAATCCGAAGCAGGATCCGGGCTCCAAGCTGACGTCACAGAGCCCGACGCTGGGCTGGAACTCCTGAAGCACGAGATCATGACCTGAGCCGAAGTCTGACGCTTAACCGATCGAGCTCCCCAGGTGCCCCTCTCTGATAAGAAACTTCTTGATTCTTTCTAGCAGAATCCCCCAAAGAAGGTAAAGGAAACAAGCCTTCCCCCCTGTCTGTGAAGAACGCCAAGAGGAAGATGGAGGGCATGAAGAAAGCCAAGGCTGACAGCCCGGTGAACGGGTGAGTACCCAGCAGGCTGTTGGGGTCGGCCGGAAGGACTTCAGGTCTGTAACTGCTCTCCCTGTGTCCCCAGCTTGCCAAAGGGGCGAGGGAGCCGAAGCCGGAGCGGGAGTCGTGAGCAGAGCTACTCGAGGTCCCCGTCACGATCTGCTTCTCCTAAGAGGAGGTATGTGCTGCGCAGGGCCCATCCGGGACCTGCACCTGGCAAGGGGGGCGTTTTCCCCAGGGTGGCTAGAGGGGGTGTGGCTGCCCCTCGGGAAAGTCACTCCTGACCCTGAGGTGGTTGGGGCAAGTGGTCATCTGCTTGGTGGTGGTGTCCTTCCTAACAGAAAAAGTGACAGTGGCTCCACGTCTGGCGGGTCCAAGTCGCAGAGCCGCTCACGGAGCAGGAGTGACTCCCCACCGAGACAGGCGCACAGAGGTGCTCCCTACAAAGGCTCCAAGGTAAGGAGCTATCGGAAGTCTAAGGACTGCAAGTACCCCGCCCAGAAGCCACACAAGTCCCGGAGCCGGAGCTCCTCTCGCTCTCGAAGCCGCTCACGGGAGCGGGCAGATAATTCTGGGAAATACAAGAAGAAAAGTCATTACTATAGAGATCAGCGAAGGGAGCGTTCTCGGTCTTACGAGCGAACAGGCCATCGCTATGAGCGGGATCACCCTGGGCACAGCAGGCATCGGAGGTGAGGCGTGGGGCTCCCAGAGCGCTGCCCTCTGACCCTTGGTGTGTACACCCCGGTGTGACTGGCCCTGTGGTGAGACTCTTTTTGGAAGCGGCTGTTGACTCTGGACCTTGTGATGAGTTTGGAGATGGAATCCAGAGGCCGGCGAGGTGCCCTTTAGGCCGGCCTGGGCACGGCGCACAGCTGTGCCGGCACAGGGCCCACCTCGGCAGCAGCCCCGTGGCCGCTGGATGCGGACGTCCTGGTGGTGTGGCTTGGTGCTAACGACAGGCTGTGTCTTTACTCCCGTACCGATACTGAATTACGTTAAACCAAGAAAATGACTATTAGAATCTTTGCCTATATTAGGTTGTACTTATGTACATATTTTGCAGCGTTTCACAATGAGAAAATGGCCTTAATAGCCCCTTATTCTCTATCCACCTTGTAAATAAACATGTGTTTAATACAAGTTAAAGCTATATATGAAAACTCAGAACTTGAATTCCGTCAGCTTAAAACTTGTGTAGAGAATTCGGATTTTTAAAATGTGAAGGTATTTAGATCTGTGTTGAAAGTCGTATATTTTTATCTGTGCGATGCTGAGTGCAGGCCACCAGCTCCTAAATAGAGAAGTTTCCTATATATGCATTTTACGTGGTTAAATAAACAATTCTCTCTACTCAGGACACTTGGACGCTGAAGAACGTGTAGTTTGTCATTCTGCTTGCTTGTCCCCGTGCACAGCCTGCAGCACCGTCCTCGTGGTGTGTCTGTGCTGCCGGCTCTGATCTCATTCCGGTGTTGCATTTCGTGTTGAGCTCCTGTGCAGCTGGTCTTCCCTGGAAGGCTGGTCATGAACCTGAGCCATCTCTGCTCTGACAAAGGCCGCTTCCTTGGGGGCCAAAAAGGGAAGGTTGGAAAAGAACAAAATGCTTCTGCAGTCCTCTTGGTCTGGAGGGTCAGCGTGTGTGCGTCAGGCTGGTGGCAACCAGGCAGGCACTTGGAGCATCGGACCTGGGGGGTGTCCCGCAGAACAGGGGTTTGGTGAGCGGGGAAGGTCTTGGGCCTGTTTCCCAGTCCTGTCTGAGCTGTAAAGATGGAGGCCTGTTGGGGGCTTGTCCTAGGCCCAGCGTCTTCCCAAACCAGGACCTCCAGGTGGGTGTGAGGCAACTGGACATGGCCATCCTAGTGTCACTGGCCCTGGAGAAAGGTGCCCGCAAGTCAGGCAAGTCCAGGAGCTGTGGAGGTGGCAGGGTCAGCACCTAGGGTCCCGGAGGCTCGCCCTGATGACCAAATCGTGAATGCCTGAGGAGGCCGTGCAGCTGGAGTGAGGCACACTGCGGGTGCGTGGGGGGCAGGTCAGGAGACCTTCCTACTTGGGAACCCGAGCGACACCTCTGGCCGCCGCTGTCACGGAACTGGGCCTGTTTCTGCCATCCGCTGGCCTCTCCTCCACTCAGTGCTTCGCCAAGTTGGGGCAGGGGGATGACCCGGCCTGGCCGCTTCCTGCAGAGACCCGCTGGGAGCTCCTTCTGCAGGGGCAAACTTCGGAGCAGATCCAGGGACTCCGAGGCCCCCCTCTCCTACCTGGCCCCCTGAAGGTTCACTATGGGGATCCTGTCCATCCTTGCCAACCTCAGCGAGAACAACGGGGCCCCGGCAGCCCCCTACCCCGAGGCGCGGCGGAACCCAATCCACGGAGGCCGCTTTCGGTTTTCGGCAAGAACTAAAGTTTCTAATTTTTCTTCCCATGGCATAGGAGGGGAGTCGGTTTTCAAAAAGGAAAAAATACGTATCCCCCTAAGCAAAAGGCGTCGTGCTCTCCCGCGTTAGAGGCACGGCCGCCTTCACTGATCCAGTTTCGTGGGCAGAGGAGGCTGCTGGGCCCGCAGCCCCGCGGGAGTCCTGGCGGACCGGGCGCCCCGGCTCTGCCTAGGCTCTGCCCCAGTACCCGGCACGGCGCCCTCCCCACCTGCGAGACCGCTCCCCAGGCCACGGAGGAGGGGCCGGGGCCCTTCGCTTACAACCCCAGTGGGTCACTTCCGTCGTCCCGAGAATTATTTCCGCCGCCGGGCCGACGCCACTTCCGCCCGCCCTCGATGCCGGGCCGCCGGCTCATCCGGAAGTAAAGCGGAAGTAAATCCGGAACTAAAGCGAGGTCGGGACAAGCCGGCGCACAGGGCATCCCTTGGGATTGTGGGAAATGTGGTTTTCCGCCAACGTTAGAGAGGGGCGGAGCCTGCGGGCTGTGGGCGGGGCAGGCCACTCCTCTGGCCGGAAACCGCTGCTTTCCGGGCCCGGCCGGACCTGGGCCGACGCGGAGCTGGACGCCGTGACGCCGCCAGGGGGCGCTGGGAGTGGGTACGGCCTGGCGGCTGCATGCGGGGCTGGGGGCCGGTTTAGGGACGGACCGGAAGTGCCCAAACTCGGCGGCAGAGTGGTCAGTTTCAGTCCACCCGGGTTAGGTGTGGGGAGGCTCGGCGCGAGCCCTCGGCTGCGGGGGGTCGCGGTCGGGTGACGCTGGGGCCGGACGGGGACCGCCGCCTCGGGGCCTGGGACGCGCGGCTTCCGTGCCTCCGAGCGTCGACTCCGCCCCCTTGGTGGGTCCCTGGGGTGAAGCGGAGGCTCGGGGAGAGTCGGTGACTGCCCAGAGTCGCGCAGCTGCGGAGCGGGGTTTGTGCCCCAGGCTGGCTGTTTGAGGGAGTGAGCCCTGTTTGAAGTGGCATCCTCATCGTGGGAGAGGGTGATGAGGGTGCCGGGAGTCCTGGTCTGACCGGGGCTGCCGCCGGCGCCTCCCGGCCACTCCCGCGTGACCTCCACGCTCACCTACCTATATTCCAGCCACCCTGAGCACCTGGGGCCGCCACCACCCACAGACCATGTTCCTGATGCGCCTGACTTCTCAGCTGCTTAGGGCTGTTCCTCGGGCAGGTAAGCGGCCCCGTGGGGGCAGGGCAGATGGGCAGGATACACCTGGATTAGGAATGTGGGGCTAGGTAGTCCCGACTGCTCCACCTGCAGAGCCTCGCCAGCTTGAGGCCGGGGCCTGGCCACACAGACTCCCTTGTAAACATCCAAGTAACAAAAAAGGGGAAGTCTGGGCCTGAGCACAGCCAGCAGGGGTTCCACTAGGCACACAAGGCCATGCTGGTCTGTGATGACAGTTCTGCTCCCCAGTCGGTGAGGCGGGATTGGCCGTGCTCAGGTCTGGTGGGGCTGCTTGAGTGGTAACTGGGCCATCTTGTTTCCTGCAGGTTGCGGTCGGCCCTGGCCCGTCTCAGGGGTGCTAGGCAGGTGTGCCTGTCGGCCGTGCTACGGCACACGGCCAACAGGCCCGAGCGGAGTCGCCTCCATCCCTGGCAGGGGGCTCCAGCTGGAGCTTGAGGAGATGCTGGTCCCCAGAAAGATGTCCGTCAGTCCCCTGGAGAGCTGGCTGACCGCCCACTACCTCCTACCCAGACTAGCTGCCGGAGGCCCAGCGACCGTGGCTCCAGCCCGACTCTATGAGTGTCCACCTAGCCAAGTGGGGGAACGGGCTGAGCAGGGGGAAGTGGGGGCCTGGGATGCACCCCGGATGCAGTGCAAAAACGTACTGAAGATCCGCCGGCGGAAGATGAACCACCACAAGTACCGCAAACTGGTCAAAAGGACCCGGTTCCTGCGGCGGAAGGTCCGGGAAGGGCGCCTGAAACGGAAGCAGGTGAGTGTGGGCCTCTCAGCCTAGGGCCCGGCAAGGAGGCTGAGAACGCGTGACTGTGCCACAAACCAGTCAGTGGTCCCTCCCTGTGCCTTTGCAGATCAAGTTCGAGAGAGACCTGAGGCGCATCTGGCTGAAGGCAGGCTTGAAGGAAGCCCCTGCCGGCTGGCAGACCCCCAGGATCTACCTGAAGGGCAAATGACTCTAGTGCTCCTCCCCCCACCCGTTACCGCTGATGACCCGTTGTAATAAACGTTCAGAGAACGCAGCTGTCCCCGACTGCCCTGGACCCTCTTCTGCCTAGTGTGACCTGTCTCAGGTTCGATGCTGGTGCCAGCCTCTGGTTTTCTAGGAGGCACAAGGGCCCCAGGGTGCAGGCTGGTGGTTCCTTCCCGGCGAGGGCCCTTCCTGGTGCCAAGCCTGCAGGAACGACAGCCTCCCCTGCCTAGGGACGGTTGCTGCCAGAACAGCTGTAAGCAGAGGCCCAGCCCCGCCCTTAAGGCTATTTCAGTGGGGGAGGCCGACTCTTACTGGACACACTAATGGCAAGAGTACCAAGGGACAATGCTGGGGGGTGGGGGAGTATCCAGACTGAGTGGGGTGTGGTTGGGTTGTAAGGCGGGGCAGGGAGGGCCTCACTGGGAAGACTGGGGGAGGGGGCCAGGCCGCGTCCCCAGAGATGGAGCTTGGTCCCCTGCAGGTCCCACAGGCCTGGGCCTCAAGTGGCTCTCCGAGCTGTCCTGCTCAGCTAGGGCTGGGGACCCCTCATCTCCTTTGGGCTCCGTGGCTCTGCACCTCACGGGACCCTGAGTGGGGGCCGATGAAGAAAGGATGGTTGGAGGCAGGTGCTCTGGCAGGCCGAGGGTTGGGGCTCACTGAGGACAGGGTGCCGTTCGCGGAACTGTGGAGACCCTACAGCCTTAGCGTGAGCCAGTGGCCCCCAGGGGTTGCAGGTTCCTCCTGGGTGCGGAGGGTCATATGATCTCCGATAGCGGGGGGGGGGGGGGGGGACCCGGAGCAGCCTGTGGGCCCCTGCATCCAGGCTTGGCGAGGGCTGGGCTGCAGGCAGGGGGGCCTGGCCGGAGTGCGATGGATGCGGGTGAGGCTGGTTCTCAGCATCTGCCCCGCTCCCTGGTGGCTGGTGTCCTCCCTCCATCCCCACCACCCCGTGGAGGGCGACACCACTTCTCACCGGGGCTGTAGGGACTCCTCGCCTTGTTCCAGAAACGTGTCTGGGGCCGGGCTTGAGTTCTCAGCAAATTACGCACCTCTCGGGGAGGGCTTGAGCGTGGGTTACCCGGCAGTTTCTCTGGGATGGAACAGACCACATTGTGTTTCTCACCCCACGTTGTCTCAGCGAGCCAGGTGGGCCCCTGCCCTGTGCGTGCCAGCCAGCCAGCCAGGTAACAGCTGGGCCTGTCCGGGTCTCTGTCCGTCAGGGGAGACGGCTCGCGGAACTGCTGTGTATTGTGGGTGATGAGAAGGGTGAAGCTGGCCGTGATCTGGAGGGGACCTTACCCAATTGAGGGTACAGGCCTGCTTCCGCATTCGGGCTCCTGGCAGCCCCCAGGGGTTGGGGCTGAGACCAGGGCAGCCAGAGCACCCTCCCGGCCCAGTCACCGGAGAGGGCCCAGGGGGGCCCTGAAAGGCTCCCAGCTAGGATCACGGGCATCCTTCCTGGGTCTTGGTTTCCCCATGTTGGGGGTGTGGGGGGCAGTCAGAGGTGCCAGGACCCAGCGGTGGAGCCTTCTGGGGTGGAGGGGACCATGCCCTGTTAGTGCCAAGTCTGGGCTCCAATCCGCCCAGGCTCCCAGCAGGGCCTCTGCTTGCCAGTGGTGCCCTTGGCCCATGCCCATGGCTGCCAAGCAGCTGCCGAGCTCACGGATCTTGGGCCACCCAGTCGCGGTAGCTGCCCTGCGGTTTACTCCACTCCTCCCCGGCCGGTGAGAGAGGCACTGGGATACTAAGTTGATCTGCCATCTGGAGACAAAGCCCCTGTCAGGAGCTTGGCTGGGCAGTGGATCCAGGAGGTGTGACTGGCTGGCCCGTGCAGGAAGCCACAGACCCAGGCTCCTGGAGGCCGGCAGCTGGCAGAGCACCACAGGGCCCCGGCACCCTGGCACCTGCTCCTGCCTCTTCCACCTGCGGTGGGTGCCAGCTGGGGGGGTCCCCTGGAGGTAGGGCACCTGGCCACACCTGGTTGTCCCAATGCGTGGGGTACTGACAGCAGGGGGCAGGGGCCGGGAAAGCTGTTAAATGAGCGCATGGGGCAGCCCCTGCTGGAGAGTAAAACATCATCAGTGGGACTGTGGTTGAGACCTCCGCTCCAGGTGTTACTGATGCCATTGGGTTCCCTCGTGAGCCCCCCCCCCCCCCCCCCCAGCCCCTGCTCCCTTCTCTCCCTGCCCCTGCCTGGGCTGCACATGTGCACAACCCCTCCTGCCCGTGGCTCGGACCTCTTTGGGCCCCAACCGCGACCTCAGGAGGCAATTTTGGTGGTTTTATTTTTATCTTTGCAGTTCCTCCCAGACTATAAGAGACTGCCCCTTCCCTCTTCCCTGTGGGGCCTCCACCCTGCCCTCAGCCTGCGGGGTGTGCAACTCCTCCCTACTGGCCCCGGGCACCTCCACCCTGCAGAAGGGCAGAGGCAGATGGGTGTGGCAGAATACCCCTCCCGTCCCTCACTCCAGCCTCTCCTAGCATTGCCTAGGGCTTGGGTTCTGGCCAGAGGAGGCCCCAGCCAGGGCCAGAGCTACTGGCGGTGTCCTTAGGCCCTCGCTGAGGCCCTGCCTCTTGGGCCCAATGTGGAGGCATCTCTGAACTCATCCTTTGTGCCTTGTCACTCTGCTGTTCCATGTCTGGGGCACAGCCAGTGTCTTCTTGCCTGGGTGTTCCTGCCTACACGGTGGGCCAAGGAAGGAGCCTGAGGCAGGCTCAGGCCCCGGGGGAGGATGCTGAGGCTGGATGCTGGGTCCTGGGAGGGCTGGTTGTGGCCTGTTCACAGCAGATGCACAGGAGACAGCGTGCGTATGTGCAGGGGCCCTGAGCTGTGAATGGCTGTACTCCCCGCTGTCCACGAGGAGTATGCAGACTGGTGAGGGTGACAGGCTGAGAGCGAGGCCTGTTCCCTGGCCTGGCTATGGTCAGCTGAGCTTGCTGAGGAAGGTCTCTGGAACCCAGGTGGACAGGGGTGGGAGGGAACATTCCTCTCGGGGGCTGAGTTTTGGGGAAAGCTCTTAAAGGGTTCTTGAGCTATGGCCCCTGGGATGGGGCCAAGGAGTCCAGACCTGGGTGTGGAGTTGGCCTCAGGTGGGGGCCAGAGGGTGACAACTCCCACCACCCGGCTTGGCGCCCAGAGGCCAGCCCGTGCCCCCATCAAATTCTGTCCACTGCTGACCTCAGCCTCACAGGGCCATTTGAATGAGGAAACTGCCCCAGGGCATTGGGTCACACAAGGGCTAAATGCTAGAGCCGGGCCTAGAGTCCAGGGAGGCTGGGACTTGGCCACTTCCGGGGGTGGGGTCTGAGCAGCATCCTGAGGCTTGGGGTTCTCGGAGGGTGTGGGGGGGCCTCTATGCCTGCGTGTGTTGAGGACCACTCCCGGATGTGCAGGGGAAGGAAGCCCTGAACACGACTCCCAGATGAGCCACGGGCAGGGGAGTGGCTCTGGGAGTGTGGGGGGCAGCCCCAGGGCTGTCAGGGCTCCCTGAGGCCGAGGCTGAGGGGAGGGGAGGCCTCAGGCCGGGTGCAACCTCTAGAACGTGGCCAAGACCGGGGTCGAGCGGGATCACCAGGTGGCATTCATAATGCCTGCATCTTGTAGAGGGTGCGTCGGCCCAGCAGATTCGGGAACACAGGGGTCAGCGACAGCTGGACACGGGTGAGTGCCCTGGGACCCGGCACTCCGCGCCCCACATCCTTGCCCCCCAGGCTGGCCTCACCCTGCCGCAGATGATGTGCGGTGCAGGAGAAGCAGAGCCCAGCAGCCCAAGGTCTGCTGCGGGTGGAAGGGGGTCCCCGAGGCCAGCAAGACCGTCTCATGGACAGGGGCCTCCTGTCCACCACCTGTGCCAGCAGAGGGGGGTCAGGTAACCACTGGGTCCTCTGCGCCCAGGCCAGGGGGGGCCGGGTCGGACGGACTCTGGGCCCCTCCCCTCCTCCAAGAGGAGCCCATTCACTTTGACCGGTCTTGTTGGTTTTATTATTTTGTATTTACAGTTGAATTTTATTCTTTAGCTTTTCAGCTGAAAGGGGTCTATTCAAAGCCCCCTCCCCAGTCAAGCTTACAGACAAAACTGACAGTTGTCTGCACTTGGCCCTAACTGGGTTTCTCCAGGTCGTGATGCTCTGCATTCTCAGAAAACAGACCCCAACTACAAAACATTTTTGTTTTACTTTTATTTGAGAGAGAGAGCTGGTGAGAGGGGCAGAGGCGGGGGGCAGGGGCGAGAATCTTAAGCAGGCTCCACGCTTGGCATGGAGCCCGGTGTGGGGCTCAGTCCTACAACCCTGGGATCATGACCTGAGTCGAAATCGAGAGTCAGATGACCAACCAACTGAGCCACCCAGGCGCCCCTGCAAAACATATTTTTCTCCTTCTGGGCCACAGCCCACATCCTGGATGTAGCCCAGGACAGAGCCCCTGGAAGACCTAGCACAGGACATAGACCCTGGAGAAGGACACCACCCAGGACAGAGCCCCTGGAGAAAGATACAGCCGAGGACAGAGCCCCTGGAGAAGGACGGCTCAGGACAGCCCTGGAGAAGGACACCGCCCAGGACAGAGCCCCTGGAGAAAACTGCCATCTCTTGCTGTCCTCTGGACCGGAGTCGGCCCCCTCCACACACACCCCCAAGGGCACAGCCAGGCAACCTTCTCACACCCTTAAAACCCCTTAAAAGGCCCAGCCCTACAGAAGCTCGGAGCCAACATTTCGCTTGACGTCTGGCCCCTCTCCTCCCTTGGAGAATCAACTCTGTCCCGCTGGCTGCTCCGCCCTGTGTCACGGCCACCCCAACACCCACAGCCCAGTAAGATTGTAGCTGCGGGTGAAGCTGTTGTACCAAGCTGAGGACAAAGCGGCACCCACTGCCTCACCCGCCCTGAGGCCATCAGGGAAGGGCACCCACGGCCCTGCATTCCTGTGCCTCCCGGTGCGGCTGCGACCCAGCCTCCCAGCACTCCCGCGGCCCCTCGACTCGGCAAGATCACGTTTCCTTTCTCGTTCCGCTATTTCTTGTCCGGTTTTGTTTTTGCGTGTTTTTCTATTTACCTAAAGTCTCGGTTTGGCCCAAAGCCCTCAAGGAATTGTTCACATGGAGCCACCCTCCTGGCGCCTCTGTCTGGGACCCCTTCGGGGACGCCACGTTCCCCTCTTTCCAGGTTTCCTCCCTTCTCCCGGACCACGTCCTTCTGAGGGTGCGTGGGAGATAGATCATACAGTAAGGATCATGTTTTTCTTTTAAATTAGTAGGGGGGCGCCTGGGTGACTCAGTCGGTTGAGTGTCTGACTTTGGCTCAAGTCACGATCTCACGGTTCGTGGGTTTGGGCCCCATGAATGGCTTTGCGCTGACAGTGTGGAGTCTGCTTTGAATTCTGTCTCCTTCGCTCTCTGCCCCTCCCCCGATGGTGCTCCCTCCCTCCTTCTCTCTCTCTCTCTCTCTCTCTCTCTCTCTCTCTGTCTCTCCAACAAAACATTAAGAAAGGTAAAAATACATAAAAATGAGTGGTAAGAATTGGCACGTGAGTGGATTCCCTGCGCCACAGGTGTTGTGCTGGTTCTTGACAGGAGTGACTTCCTTTCACAGCAGACCCGTGATGCGCCTGTTTTCCGAGGACCCAAGCACAGGGGTCAACTTGCCTACAGGTGGTGAAGAAGCATCCATGACTCAGCTGCAAGTTTGCCTGACTCTAAAATTTAATTTTAAAATATTTTTACGGAGGTTATGCTCGTATGTGCCCGAGTAGTTCAATAGTTCAACAGTGCTCATGGAAACTACCACACCACCTGCCCGGAGGCCACTGTAGCCCCTTAGATGATTCTTTTGGCATTTGTTGTCATAACTTCAAATTGGTGGCTTTTAGATTTTTTTTTTTTTTTTTTATTTTGAGAGAGAGAGAGTGAAGGAGGGGCAGAGAGAGCGGGGACAGAGAATCCCAAGCGGGCTCCCCGTTATCAGCGCAGAGCCCGATGCAGGGCTCAAACTCACAAACCCGCGAGGTCATGACCTGAGCTGAAATCAGGAGTCGGACGCTTAGCCGACTGAGCCCCCCAGGCCCCCCCCAAATAATTTTCATTTTAAGTATGTCCTGGGGGTGCCTGGGTGGCTCAGTTGGTCTAAGTGGCCAACTTCGGCTCACGTCATGATCTCAAGGTCTGTGAGTTCGAGCCCTGAGTTGGGCTCTGTGCTGACAGCTTGGAGCCTGGAACCTGCTTCGGATTCTGTGTGCGTCTCTCTCTTTGCCCCTCCCGTGCTCTCTCTCTCTCTCTCTCTTTCTCAAAATAAATAAAACTTGTTATTTATTTAAGGTCATGTAAACGTACACATGTATGTTTCTATCCTATGAAAATAAGTGCTCTCTATCATTAAAGATGTCTTCTTGTAAACGCCAGTGCTCTGAATTATTTGCACTTCATTATGCCACGTATCTCTCACGTCCCGTGGTATATTATCTTTGACGGTGTCACAACAGTGTCCCCTTCCCTGCACACATGCTGCTGGGCATCGTGACTCTGCTGCTCGTTCTACCGAAAGTGGCGTCTGCCTCCCTCCGCGTGACCCGCTCTGGCCCCAGTGTGGAAGCTGCCGAGCTTGGGCCTTGGGGGCCCGGCAGCTTCCGTCAGTGGAAGGAGGCCTGGGCTAGGTTGCTGAGAACCAGGTGAGCGGAGAGAAGGGGCCCCACGGACAGAGAGGGCCACGTAGAGAGAGATGGGGCCCCGTGGAGAGAAGATCCAGCCGATGCCCCCTCTGAGGCCCCGGGTGCCAGAATGAAGCCATCTGGACCCTCCAGCCCCGGTCGCCCCATCCCACCCGGCGCCACGTGGGGCAGACAAGCTGTCCTGCCGGAATTCCTGACCCGCAGAATCGTGAGCAGAAGATCACGGACACAGGTCAGATCCCTCCCGCACCACGCCGCGTGGTGAGGGCTGGGCCGCTGCCGGCTACTTTCTGCTTTGGCCGCATAAATGATCTGGGACTCTCCTGCCTTTATTTAATCAGCACGGACGCGGGGATGTTGTCTTTCTATTTGGATGACGATGCAACGAACTTGACTGACTTTCTTGCCGCACTGGCCCCAGCTTTGGCTCCTGTGCCCTTTGACCCCATCATTCTTGTTGGTCCGTTAGCACTTGCTTGCTTTTTGGCACCACGGGTTCTCCAGGCTTATCTCGTGTATTTCCTCCCCCGGTCCTAAAATAAGCCATTTCTTCAAGGAACCCCGATTCCTTTGTTGGAAAATGGTCTTAGGGACCAGGATCTAAGGGGTGGGCTTGCTGCCTCCCGAATGCAGAGCTAGAAAATGCGCGTATGTGTACCGACCCACGCGTAGACACGGCTCTATGCTTCACGTGCACCTGTGTGCACACCGCTCGGGACATGAGCTGATACGGGCGTCTCCAGCAGCAATCCATGGCCCCCCGGCGCACTGTAGCCTCCTCTCCTTCCTTAACCCCCAAGTAGTGACGGACCCGGCCGCCACTGGCCGCCACCACCCGCTTGCCTCATTGTACGTGTCGAACGGATAACCCGACCCTAACCCGCAGGGGACAGCTCTGTTGGCTCGAGGGCGGGGCTGTGTGCACTTCCTCTCCTGTGGTAGTGCAGACTCTTACCTTAACTTAGGCCAGCGCTGCCCACCCCCAGTCCCTCCCCTCCCCTCCCCCACCTCCTCCCCTCCCCCTCCACTCCCCACCCCCTCCACTGAGCTCCTTTCACTCCTAATGTCCTTTGCTTGCTTGTTTCTGTCACTTTCTGATTCTCCCAACTTCCTAGACGAGTTTTTAAAAACGCGTCTGTCTTGAGGTTCACAGAACTGTGTGGTTCCTCGGGTCTCAGTAAACACACAGTGTCGCTTATGCACCCTCACGGTAACGTACAGCAGGGCTCTCTTCCTCTTAAGAAATCCCCTGGGCCCCCTACTCAGCCTCATGTTGTAGTTTTAAGGTGGTTGGTTATGCATCAAAGGCTATAAGAAATATCTGGATATATATTGGAATTCCCAAAGATCGAGACTACAGAAATAGTGATCACGATAGAAAAACATTTCTTCTTTTCGCATTAGGTGTTGTTTGGATGGTAAAGTCAACGTGGTATCTGTGCTGTGTTGCATACGCACTTGAGTGCAGATAACCTGAAGCTGACCATTTAAATATGTTATCTACAATATAAATGTTTCTGAACGTGCACTCACACAAAGGTAAAGGAACGTTGTTAAACTGAGAGAGTGTGTACATAATAAAGAGAAAGTGGGGCGCCTGGGCGGCTCCGTCAGTTAAGCGTCCGACTTGGGCTCAGGTCGTGATCTCACGGTTCGTGGGTTCGAGCCCCGCGTCGGGCTCTGCGCTGACAGCTCAGAGCCTGGAGCCTGCTTCGGATTCTGTGTCTCTCTCGCTGCCCTCCCCCACTCATGCTCTGTCTTTCTCTTTCTCAAAAATAAATAAAACATTAAAAATAAATAAATAAATAAATTTAAAAATTAAAAAAAAAAAAAAAGGAATGCCATCATTACTGCTACGTTTGAGCAACGTCGCACGTTCACGCCCACGGGTGGGACCCGCACGGTAGGCGTGTTTTGGTGCCCTTGCCCGTCAGTGACAATCAGGACCCCGTGAGGTGAGCAGAAAGCCCCTGGCAGTTTCTCGTGCCCTCCAAGCTCCTCATCGGTTCTTGCTCTCAGAGTGATTGTTGATCAAACCCTTGGAAGGTATGTTACAGCTGAAGACGGGCTCCGCTCTCTGACCTTCGGATGCGCCGGCCGCCCCGTCAGCTGCGATGCTTCCTGCTCTCCTCATACTGCCCTGCTGCCAACTGCAAATCCGACGCGGATGTTTCTGCAAGAAAGATCAAGAGGGCCCGTTTATGACAGGCTGTTTCAGGGACTCTTGGCTGGCGATGCCGTACGAAACAATCTCCTTGGACAAGCTGTCATATGACCACAGCCGGGGACGCGTGCCACACTGTCCCCGGGGGCCACATCAGGGCTCCGGGGCCCCTCCGCACCAGTTGCTTCCTCTCTGGATGAGGAAGAGCATCCCTCTCATCCAGACTCAGCCTCTTTGGGGCCCCTCCTTTCAGTGTCAGGCTGGTCCCCACCGAAGCTCCAAGAAGACGGGCTGGGAACACATTCGGCTTAGTCCCAGGTCCCCATGACGAAGCAGAGTGAGCGGCGGCCCCGGCTGTGGGTGCAGGTGGGGGTGCTGGGCACACGCAGTGATGGGAGCCCCCCAGGCTGCGGAGCCCACGGCGGGCAATGCAGAGGGAGGCGGGCGCCGGTGTCCCTGTTGAGAGCACTCCAGGAAGATCGCTGTGGTCAAGTCAAGGCTTCAGGATGGCCGAGGGACCGTGCGTCGTGGGCACGACGCCACCGGCCCACCCAGCCCAGCCGGACACACGGGAGAGGCCAACACCGAGTGCAGAGCAGAGATGTGCACAGGGCTCCCGTGCGTGGCCCCACGGCCTGTCCTGGGGGACGGGATGGTGGTGGCAATGTCACGTTTAAAGGCAGATTTATTTCCCTCGGTCGGGCACGGGAAGCAACCATGTCCTCGAGGAGCCGGGACACGCACTGCGTGCGGGAGCAACGCTCCGTGGGGCCTCTCAGGACGCTGGCCTGGAGGCCGCTCCGCAGCCTGCCCGCCCAGCCGTCCCCAAGGACAGAGCGTCCCTTCCCGGCTCGCTGGAGATGTGGGGGGACATGGGGATCTCGCAGGCGGAGGTCACCCCCACAGTCAGAGGCGCCGCACGTGGAATCCGCTAGAACCAGATCATCGGTTCTTGGTTCCTGGCTTCAAAACTGATGGCCTGTGAGGACAGTACAGAAACGACCCCAGCACGACAGGAGACGCCGTTTACGGACGTGGCTTGGAGCCCGAGGCTTACGAACCATAGAATAAATAGGCTTCTGCGCATCATCGGCTGGTTGGCAGGGCCGCCACAGACCGAGGAAGCCGAGCGAGGACAGCACCCCACTAACGATGCCACGCCAGGAAACCGCTGATCGGGGGGCTGACCGTGACTAGTAAAATCTGTGGTCCCGGTCGCTTGACATTTTCTCGGGACGAAAGCGTTGGCTGGTCCCTGAAGCAAGGTTTCTGTATTTCCATAGTTTGTCTGTATTTTCAGATCACGGTGTCTCGATGCCTGGACGATGTCCCGGCCCCGTCTCGACGGGCCATCCGGCCCACGGTCCTCACGAGAAGGCAGCTCACGGTCTGTTCCCCGGGGTCACCGGCTCTCCTGAGGGACGCCCAGGCTGTGCGAGTCTACTGCCTCCCTCGTGGCGTGAGACGTGACCGTGGGGCAAACCGCTGCGCCTCGGGGCGAGGGACCAGCACACGTGCAAGCGGCCCCTCCCCGGGGCTGGTCAGAACCGGCAGAGGCTGGCTGCGGCGCTGGGAGAGCTCGCGTCGCTCACACGTGGACGCAGCTCCCGAGCAGCCTTGGGGTCTGCCCGCACCATCCCTGCGGCCAGCGGCCAGCCCCAGACCGGACACCAGGCGCTCTTCCTTGTGAAACTTGTGCCTCGTGCTGCCGTAGGCCCCGCCCCCGCCCTGTGCCGGGAGCCCGCTGCCTTGGCCGTCCAGTGCTGTGCCGCGCACGGCCACAGGTTAGCAGCGTGGCGCGGGAGACTCGCCACACAGCTCCCATGGCCCACACGCCCGGACGCGTGGCTTCTGGGCCCTCGGCGTCCTCCCCCGCGCTCATTCCGGGGGCGCCGCGGGACTGAGGTCCATTTTCTTCTCGGCTAGTTGCCCGGGGGCAGCCCCGCGGTCCCTTCCAAGGGCCCTTTCACGCGACAGCCGCCGTGATGGCGACCGGCAGACAGGGACATCCCAGCATGTCGTCACGGGGGTGCAAAGGACTCTTCCAGCCTTGTCGCCGCTCCTGCCCACGCTGAGGGAGACAGGACACGGGGGGGGGGGGGGGGGGGACCGAACCTTACAGCTCGGCACACCACCTGGCCCCAGCCGGGCTGTTTTCCTTGTGTGTTCACGTCAATCCCCCCAGCCCTGAGCCGTCTGGACCACACCCACCTCGCTTAGACCCTGCGGGCCCCCCCATGAGAGCCAGACCGCAGCCCTCACGGACCTCCCTGTGCGAGGCGCTGCTCTCTCCCCTGGGAGGTGGTTCCCCAGGCGCCGCCCGCCTGGAAGGACATTTACCCGTGCGTGTCCCTCCATCAGAGGCCATCCCGGCCAGTCCCACGGAGGAAGACCCTGCCCCGTTTTCGTCTCCAGACAGCACTTCTCCCAGAGATGAAGACAACCTTATTTGTCAGTGGGAGGACCCGCCGTCCGTCTGCCTCCCTCCAGCAACTCGCAGTGCCCTGGCACACAGTAGGCGCTCAGCAAATATTTGTTGCGTGACATTATTGGTGGGTGTGAGCACGTGTCTCTGTGTCTGGTCGCGGCTGGTGGCGGCTCTGAGTGCCTGTGGTTTCTCCTCCCAGTGAGCCGGGCCGCCTGGAATGTCTGAGTCCTCGGGAGGAAGAGGCAGAAGCTGAGTCTGTCAGGCTGAGTGACTGACCCCGGCCTCGTCCAGCCACGCCTCCGAGGAGAGGGGCGGTGGGTCTGGGCCTCCGGGCTGGCTGGGGGATCGGCCAGAGTTCAGGGTGGGACCAAGGTGATGTCCGTGGGTTGGTTTTGTCCTGGTCGGTTCCCTTCCCGAGGGAAAACGGAGTGCGGGCGACGCCGGGAAATGAGCAACCCACAGGCACTTGTGAAGGAGCGGGAGGCCTCAAGCCTCTGCGGGGGGAGGGGCACGTGGCCTGCTGGCTCTCTGCTCTCATCTGTGGCTATTTCCTGCCAAGAGCGGGGGTGGAGGGGTGGGCAGCGGCCCTTTGCCGCTGACTTTGGTTTTGCTGGCCTCGAGCAGAGAGGGCAGGGAAAGGGGTTTGCAGCCCTCCGCTGCCTCTGTCCCTTCTTGCCCAGGGTGCGTGGGGGGTCAGCTTCCCCCCGGGGGCGGCCCCCTCAGACTTCTGCACTTGGGCCGAGCTGAGGGCTGAGTCCAGACCTCGAGGGCCCCGCTGGACCTCAGTGTGCAGGGCCTGAGGCCAGGGAACCTGTTGGGAACAGGAGGGCGCCCACCGGCTCCCGGCTCAGGGCTGGAGCTGCCCCCTACCCCCTTGTCCCCTCCCAGACAGAGGGACCAGCCCTGGGCCATTTCTGTCTCCCTCCAGCACTGCCTGGACACCTTCCCTCCGTGGGGGAGAGGCAGCCCGGCAGACAGAGGCGGGAATGGGGGACAGAGATGGAGAGACATGGGCGGGGCCCAGAGAAGGGAGGTCACCAGCTAATATAAACCAGTTAAAAAAACAGGAGGAGAGGCCAGGCCTCAAGGCCAGCCAGGCGGGCTTGTTTTTCCAGAATGAAAGGCCCAGGGAGGGGCTGGGGCCAGGACAAGCTCTGATTCCAGTTTGGAAAAGGGGCTCCAACCCCCCGGGGGCCTGGGTCTTGCTGAGGAAATGGGTTCATTAGGTCTGGGTTGTGGGGGCCCTCTTCACACCCTCGTGGCTGGTCCCCCTTGTCGTGGCCCTCACTCCCTCCGTGGCAGTGGCAGTCTCCCCAGCTGACCTGGAGCCTAAGAGTCTGGTTGGGCTGGGTTTCTTGCTACTCTGAGGACTTGGGGACCAGGACAGGGTTCAAGGGTGAGATGCCAGCCACCAGGAACTGATGCCCGTGACCATAATTCTATTCAAATGGGCAGTCTAAAAAATGCACTGTGGAGTTTTTGCGGTTGTTTGGATTTTTTCTTTCTTTTTTTCTCTTTTTGAGGTTTGCTTAACTAGAAAGAGTGGGTTTGGTACACAGTGTGTGCTCTGTTATTTTGCATTTGTTTACGTGACTTGGTAATTTTTCCCAGAGCTTCAAATTTGTGCTTTCCGGGGGGCAGGCTCCCAGTACCCGCCCCCCCCCCCCCCCCCGGGCAAGGAGGAGGTGCTCCAGGGAGTATCTTACCCAGGGTTTGGTTTCAGGGACACCAAGGTCTGCCCTTGATGGTGGGCAGATGGGGGGGGGGGGGCAGGGGTGTGCAGGCCAGGGGGGAGGGGCTGCTCAAACGCTGGGCGCTCAGTGCTCAGGGTCCCCACCCTCATGCCCTGGCAGGCTCCTCTGGGTGGTAGAGATGACTGAGGAAGAGCAGGGCCCACTGTGCTGTCCTGAAGCTCCTGGGCTGGTGTTCCTGTTCTCTTATGTGAATATGTGCAGCGCCCCCTCCCCCCAGGAGGCTAAGGGGAAGAGCTGTAGGTCTGGCAGCTGGGGCTCCTTGGGGGTCCCCAAGCCCCAGGATGCCTGGAACACCACAGCAGGCACGGAGGGGACGGCCAGGCTGTCCACGTAGGGGAACCCCCTGGGCCAGGGTCCTCCTACAGAGGTGGAAGGGTGGTGAAGCACGCCCCAGAACCCCAGCTCTGCAGCAGCCCCAGAAGGGCCTCTTATGTCACAGCCGCCCCCACAGCATTAGGGCCATGCCCTCAGCCCTCCTGCCCCTCTAAGGGCTGGGCTACTGCCCCCCCCCCCATCCTCCCAGGGCCTGAGCCATCCCCAGGCCGGATGGCTGCTCAGATTCCCCTCACCTTGTCGGACACAGTGACCATGCTCCTACCCCTCCCCACCAGGCCAGACCAGGATTCGGGGAAGACTAGGGGCCAGCTAGAGCCAGAGGGGGCGGTCTGCAGACTGTCGACCCGGCCCAGGGCTCCGTGATGTCATGGCGGGTGCTAAGGAGGGGGAGGGGGCCGGGCTGTTTTTCTGGAGAGTTGGAGCAGAAGTGAGACAAAGCCAGGCAGGCGGGCCAGGCGGGCGCCATGGAGCTGCGGTCTCAAGTCCTGCTCTGGGAACTGTTGCTTCTGCAGAGTGAGTGCGGGGTGGGTGAGGGTCCGGGGTGGGAGCACAGGCAGGTCTTCGGGAGTTTCCATTCTGGGCAAAGCCTCCAGTCCGAGCTTGAGTGCAGAGGGGTGGGACACTCCCACCCTGCCGGGAAGGGGCTGGTCTGGGGGGCCTCGAGGGAGAAGCTCGCCAGGATAAGGGCCCCCCCAGGACCCGGGACGGTGTGAGGATTTATGTTGGATCTCCACCAGAACTTTCCCTCACACGGATTAGGGAGCCAGAGGCTGAGGTGGTGGGCGCCTCTCGCTGGGGTCCTTCCTGCACCCCACTCTTCCAGGAAGCTCCTCAGGTCTGCACTTCTCCCAGTGGCCAGAAAAGGAGTAGGTTGGGGATTTAGGGGGCCTGGGAGTGGTGCGGCTCACAGGGTCTGTTCCAGACGCCCCCTGGCTCCCAGGCCCCCTGAGCCCGCCTCCTGGGCTGGCCTGCTGACCCGGCACATTCCTCCTGGTCCCGGGCGCTCAGCCCATCTCTGGAGCAGGAACTTGCTGGTGGGGTGCGGACGGTCCAGCCGCTCGTGCTTTGGACCTCTGCCCTTCGGAAAGGCTGAGGGGGCTCCGACCCTGAGAACTGGGTGCGGGGCAGGGCTCCCAGCTGTCTGAGAACCCTTGAGGGCTCGTGTGGCATGGCCCTCGGCAGGTGCACCTACCATGTGGGATATGAACGTGCAGGAGCCCCCTCCCCCCCAAACCAGCTTGGGTATCAGGCTTTGGTGCTCTGGGGGCCTTGCTGCAGTGATGGTGACAGTGGCCACCATTCCTGAGGGGGGCTGTTGGTCACACACACACACACACACACACACACACACGCACACTCCAGAGCCGGCCCCACCGTCCAGCCCCAGAAGGGCAAGTGCTGTGCCACAGCCCAGGGAGGTGGCTGTGAGGACTGGGGGGGGGGGGGGGGCCGTGGGAGGGGTGCCTCCCTCATGCGGGGCTAAAGGAGACCCCCCTCCGCCCACTTGGCCTGGCCCTCCTGACTTTATCCCCACCTGTGAGGCAGGTGTTCATTAACACCCACCTGGCAGGGACTATAGAGGGACGCAGGGATCCAAGTGTGACGGCCCTGGGCCCGGTGGATGACGGGGGCGTGTAAAGGTTCAGGTTGCGCTCCCCCTCCCCCAGCGTGACTCTCCTCTTCTTCTAGGCTCCGCTGTGCTTCTGTCCTCAGGTTAGTGACCACCCCCTCCCTCGTGCCAGACCCACCCTATACCATCCCCTCGGGTCCTTCCCTCCCCCTGACTCCTCCTCCCCACCAGTGCCCTCAGGGCCCGCGCCAGCCGCCAGCTCCGTGGTGTCCGAGTCCACCGTGAGCTGGGCGGCCGGCGCCCTGGCGGTGCTGCGCTGCCAGAGCCCGAGAATGGTGTGGACCCAGGACCGGCTGCACGACCGCCAGCGCGTGGTCCACTGGGACCTCAGCGGCGGCCCGGGCGGCGGCCCGGCCCGCCGGCTCGTAGACATGTACTCCGCGGGCGAGCAGCGCGTGTACGAGCCGCGCGACCGCGGCCGCCTCCTGCTGCCGCTCTCCGCCTTCCACGACGGCAATTTCTCGCTGCTCATCCGCGGTAAGGAGCCCGGGGCGCGCGGCGGGGGTCGCAGGGGCCGCGGGGCCGCGGGCCGGCCGCGCACCCCACCGCTGGGTTTTCTCTCGGGTCCGCAGCGGTGGAGGAGGCCGACGAGGGGCTGTACACCTGCAACCTGCACCACCATTACTGCCACCTGTACGAGACCCTGGCCATACGCCTCCAGGTCACGGACAACCGTGAGTGCGCCCGCCCCCGCCCGCGCCCCCCGCCGGCCCCCTCCCCGCCCGCGCGCGCTGACCCGCACCTGCACCCCCAGCCCGGGCGGCCGGCGCGCACTGGGACGGCGAGAAGGAGGTGCTGGTGGTGGAGCGCGGCGCGCCCGCGCTGCTGACCTGCGTGAACCGGGCGCACGTGTGGACCGACCGGCACCTGGAGGAGGCGCAGCAGGTGGTGCACTGGGACCGGCAGCCGCCCGGGGTGCCGCACGACCGCGCCGACCGCCTGCTGGACCTGTACGCCTCGGGTGAGCGCCGCGCCTACGCGCCGCCCTTCCTGCGCGACCGCGTGGCGGTGGGGGCGGACGCCTTCGCGCGCGGCGACTTCTCGCTGCGCATCGAGCCGCTGGAGCCCGCCGACGAGGGCACCTACTCCTGCCACCTGCACCACCACTACTGCGGCCTGCACGAGCGCCGCATCTTCCACCTGACGGTCACCGAGCCGGTCGCTGAGCCGCCCCCGCGGGACTCGCCGGGCAACGGTTCCAGCCACAGCGGTGCCCCTGGCCCAGGTGCCGCGTGGCCCCTCCCCGCCCCAACCCCGGGCCCTGGGTGTCTGGCGAGGGGAGCCCCCCCCCCCCCCACCGTGGGGGCCCCACCGTGGGCCGCGGCCGGCTGTCCTTTCCCGGGACCCGGACCCGGTGCACGCTCGGCGGGTCATGCCGCGCGCTCCCTGACGCCTTCCCCGTACGGCCCCGTGCAGATCCCACGCTGGTGCGCGGCCGCAGCGTCATCAACGTCATCGTCCCCGAGGGCCGGGCCCACTTCTTCCAGCAGCTGGGCTACGTGCTGGCCACGCTGCTCCTCTTCATTCTGCTGTTCATCGCCGTCATCCTGGCCACCCGCCAGCGCCGCCGCGGAGGTGAGCTGGGGCTCTCCGGAGCAGGGGTGAGGCCAGAGCCAGCAAGCCTTTCCCGACCAGAAGCGGGATGTGGGGTGGGCGGGGATGGGAAGGCCCCTCAGGGCCTAGGGAGCTGGGGAGGGGGCTAGACGGCACCCAACTCGAGTCTCCCTCCCCAGGCTACGAATACTCGGACAAGAAGTCAGGGAAGCCAAAGGGGTGAGTGTCCCCTCCAGGCTCTCCTGGGGACCAGAACCCCCCCACCCCCCTCCACCCCACCGCCTGCTCTAACCACCCACCACCCTCGCACCTCCAGGAAGGATGTGAACATGGCAGAGTTTGCCGTGGCCACAGGAGACCAGGCTCTTTACAGGAGTGAGGATATCCAACTAGGTGAGGGGGGCCCCAGAACCAAGACAGACTGTGGCTCCAGGCCTGGGCTAGGGGAAGCACAGCCCCGCGGGGGGCGGGGCGAGGAGGCTCAGCCTGCTCTTTGCCTACACCAGATTACAAAAACAACATCCTGAAGGAGAGGGCTGAGCTGGCCCACAGCCCACTGCCCGCCAAGTACATTGACTTGGACAAAGGTGAGTGGCTAGGAGGGCGGGGCTGGTACCTCACCTCACCCACGCTCACTAGCCAACACCCCCCCCCGCCCCCGGCCGGGGGGGCAGGAGTCCCTGGGCGGTCCTGCTGGATGTCTGCCTTGTGTTTACCCCACCTGTCCCCCTTGGCTTCCAGAGTTCAGGAAGGAGTACTGCAAATAAGGTGACCCTGGGCTCCTGGCTGGGCCAGTAGCCCTGCCGACTCCCGTCTTGGAGGATGACCTCCTGACCCTCATGTGGCTCACCCTACACCCTTCAGCGGCTGGTCCCGCTGTTCTGGAACTTGGCCTCGACCGGCACAGAGCAAGGCTGCCTCTGGACTCCTCTCCCAGGAGCAGCAGGGGGGCTCTCTGGGACTCTGCTCCATGCAGCAGCCCTCAGGTGCCTACTGGCTCTCACACCCACTGGTGGTCCTGCCCCCCCCTCCCCAGGCACAGCCCAGACCCCACCGATGTTCACCAACCCTTTGGGCTCTCCTGGCCTCCGGCGCTGTGGGCTGGGGCTCGGTGCTCAGATCAGCCTCAGGACTAGCACCCCCACCCCTCCTTCACCCCTTTTAGGGGGACCCTAAGGCTGGGATCTGAGGATTGCACACTCCAGGCCCCAGGCTAATTCCCCTCTGCTCTGTGTTGGGGTACTTGGGGCTGCGCAGGGGCCCCTTCTCTGCCTTCCGCCCAAATTGCCTTGACAGTCACTGGGCTCCGTGTGACTTTTGACCCTGACCCCACTCCCACAGCCCCTCCCTGGGCTGGAGTCTGGGGCTGGGACCTCCTTCGGCCTGTTTTGGCTGAGGACAGGGGAAGGGTAAAGATGGTTCTAGAGTGGCTTGTGTTGCCACTCCCAACACCCCACGTTTGCTCCTCCTAGGAAACTGCCATCATCACAATAAAGACCACATGATTTTTAGACTCGGCCCGGGTATGCATGCCTCTGTGGCTCCTGCTTTATGTCCCGGGGGCAGAGTCTGGGCTTTGGGAACCTCAAAATGCTTTCCTTCATCTGAAGCCCTGCTGTCACTGCCCATTTCTTTGAGTGGAAGGTCTGAGTCCAGGTACCCTGGGAAGAGCCACATCAAGGTCAATCCTATGGCACTATTCCTGGTCGGTCGTGAAGGAATTTCAGCTCTCTTCTGAGGGTTTATTTGGACACGGAGGAGGAGAGCCAGGATGCACTCAGAGGACAGCCCTCTGAGAAAGCAGATGCCAAAATGGGATTCGATGTGTGAGGGTAAAGAGGGGGGAAGCAGGAGTGGGCACCAAAGGTAGGACACTTGTGAGGGGGAGGGGAGGGGGCTGCAGGAGGAAGAGGACTGTGTTTCTCCAAACATGCCCCCCTCCTCTAAAACTCCCCCAGGGCAGCAAGGGCTGGAAACCGGAGGTGGTGTGTCAGTAACATGCAGCTTAGGGCGCCCGGGTGGCTCAGTAGGTTAAGCATCTGACTTTGGCTCAGGTCATGATCTCATGGTTTGTGAGTTTGGGCCCCACCTCGGGTGAGCACGAGCCCCGCTTCTCTCTGCCCCTTGTGGGATTCTCTCTCTCTCCTCACTCACTTGCGCACGCGCTCTCTCTTAAATAAAAATGTGCAGTTTATGACTGTCTACATTAGGGTGCACAAGCCACCCACATGGAGTCCGCAGGTAACTTGGCATCTGAGCTCCCACTCTGGGGACGTGAAAACCCCAGGGCTACTTTGGGGAAGGCACAGTTTCAGTACACTCACACAAAGGAAGTCAAAAGATTTGTTACTTCCAGATCCTAGAACAGGGGTGCAGTGAGCAGGGGGAGGGCAGTTCTCTATCCCAGATCAGGAGAGAGCAGAAGAGAGACTGCAGGGTGCCATACGCCCCTTACTTATAACGTGGCTGGGGCAGGGGTCACTCATTTTTTGTAGGCTCAATTCTGAACGGCCAGTTTAAAAGGCGCCTAGGGAAACACGAGGCAGGAGTTTGTGGTGGACACCCTAAGCTTGGGTTCTTAGCTAAATGTCTGGACTCAGTGTGAGCAGGCTTGTCTTGCTGGAAATGCCTAGACAGCACCTCAGAATGGCTGTTTTCTCACCACACAGCTGCAAGGGTCCCACAGTGGCAAAGGCAGGGAGCGAGGCTGGGCCAAGGGGCTGTGGCTTGCTTGATAATGGGCCTCCCTCTCAGCCTAGTGACCCCTAGCCCCACAGTAGCTGCACTGCTCTGACCACGGACTCACCCCTCCTTGCTGTGCGCCAGCCTGACCACATCAGAATCCACTCTGGAATTGTCTCTAGCCTCCAGCTACCAGTGTCCTATGACTTGGGCAGTCTGGTGAGAAAGAAAGGCTTGGGGGGGCCAAAGCGCGGATGGGGCGTCAGACCCCCTGCATGTACGTGACCAGCAGTCATTTATATCCGGCCTGCGGGATGCTGGGCCACTGGTGAGCTCTCGGGTGGGGACTATCTTCCTCCTTCCCTAGAAACCCAGCAGAGAGCCATGGCAGACCCTTCATCCAAGGCCATACTGCGCAGTATCCTCAGATTACCTCTGGGGAAACGGAGCCCCAAGGGGAGAAAGCGCAGGCTTTGTTAAGTGGAGGTCAACCTCACAGATCCCTGCCCGCTCTCCCTGTCAGAGCGCAGGGGAATGGAGGTCAGCACCCTTGGCCCAGGCTGACCCAGGGGTGGTCCCCAGCCTGGGCTCAGGGACTTACCTTCTTCAGTCTGGTCCCGCCAGTCAGTGGTGGACTGATGGGCTTTCTCCTGTGCTGGTCCACCCTCCAAGGACAGCCATGACTAGGCAGATGGCAGAACCCAAGCTCCAGCCAGCTTCAGGGGGAGTGCTGGGGACACACCAGGAGGGGCATCCCCCTCAACATCACTCTTGGGTTCTGTCCTGGGGACTATCCTGTTCCTCACTCTGGCCAATGTGGGACTCCCTCTAGTGGCCTCAAGTTGTCCTCCTGGGACGGGGGCGGGGCGGGGGGGGGGGGGGGAAGGCGCGGGAGATCCTTTACCTCCAGTGGGAGCAGCGTGTGGTTGTACCCTCCACAACCCAAGAGGCACTGCTCTGAGTCTCCCGTGGTTCACAGAGGACCCCAGGCTGGTTGGATCCACAGATGCAGGGGTGGGGATCGGGGGATCTCTTCACCTGCTACCAGAAGCACCTTGCCTGGGTACCTCTATGCACACGCGCGAGTGCACCGCTGCCCACGCTGACCTCCGCTGTTGCCGTCAGCAGCACATACACGTGTTCACGCGAGCACTCCCGCCTTCACGCCAGCACCTGCATGCACTTGGCCCGTGTTTCTCAGGGCCTCCGTGGGACCCGGCAGAGGGCGCGAGAGCCCGGAGTGGGCGCGGGGACGCAGAGACCGGGCTGTCTTCGGCTCACGGCCCGGCCCGAAGTATCCTCAGCTTCCCGTGGTGCCCGCCGATATGATTTTGAGCACCTGAGGACCCTGGGAGACCTCGCGAGGGGGCGGAGGACCCGAACCCCGGCCCAGCCACACTTCTGTGTTCCGCAGTGGACCCAGGGAGCCCTGGCCAGGGGCTTGGCGTTGCCTGGGGCGGGGTCTCCTTTCTGACAGCTGGGTTGCACGTCGAGGGTCCCCAGCCGCCTCCCTCCGGGGGACGCCCCCCTGTCCGCTCACGGACCGAGACCCTAGGCCCAGCGTGGGGTGAGACCCGAGCACATTGTGGACGTCCTCTCGTGCCGGGCCAGGGACCCGTGGCCCACGACAGCCGCGAGGGCGGCGCGCCGGCGCTACCACCTCCGCCCCGCCACTGCCCACGCGCGTGCGCTCCGCCCTCCCGCCCTTCCGCGCGTGCGCAGCCCTGCCCCGCCCCGCGCCGCGGGCGGCCGGGTGACGTCAGGCCCCGCCCGCTCTCGGGCGCCCCCCGGCGGGCGCGCTCAGCCCGGGGCCGGCGGTCCCTTTAACTGCGCGGCCCGAGGGGGCGGCGGCGGCGGCGGCGGCGGCGGGGCGCACGGACGCGGCCGGGCCTCGCACGCCCTCCCTGCCTGCGTCCCCGGGCCGGGGCGGATGGGCGGCCGCGGGCCGCGGGGCAGCAGCCGGGGCGCGAGGAGAGCCGGGGCCGGCGGGGCGGGTGGGGCTGGGGCTGGGGCTGGGGCGGCCGGGCGGGGCGCCGGGGGCCTGGTAGCGGCCGGGCCCGGAGCGGGCGGGCGGGCAGGCGGGGCGCAGGCCGGCAGCGGCGAGGCGGCGGCGTCCGAGCCCCGGGCCGGGCCGGGAGCGCCGCGCGGGCCCCGCGCCGCCGCGCCATGGCGGAGACCAAGATCATCTATCACATGGATGAGGAGGAGACGCCGTACCTGGTCAAGCTGCCCGTGGCGCCCGAGCGCGTCACTCTGGCCGACTTCAAGAATGTGCTCAGCAACCGGCCCGTGCACGCTTACAAATTCTTCTTCAAGTCCATGGACCAGGACTTCGGGTCAGTGGGCCGTGGGGCCTGTGCGCCAGGACGGGTGTCCGCACCTGTCCGCACCGGGGCAGGGCCTTGGGGAATCTTGGGGCTGTGACTGGGGCAGTGCCTCCGCTCCCCGGGGTTGCCGTGAGTCCCATCTGTCTGTGGCCTGAGCTGGGAACGAATGATTGTCCCTGACTGCCTGTCCAGGAGCCTGAGAGTGCTGGCCAGTGTGCGGGAGAGGGTCCTCGTTTCTGCCCCCACTCTGGACCTGGGCCTGTGTGCCTGAGTGTGTTTGACTTTCAGGTGGTCAAGGTCCGTGGCCCAGAGTGAGCTGACGTCCTACCTTGGCACTTGTCAGACTCAGGATCCCACTGCCCCCCCTCCGTGGAAGGCAGGTGCTTAGAGCTGGCCTGGAGGGCTTGTGATTCATGGGGCCCCGGGGTCACAGGAGTGGGGGGGGGGGGAGAAGGAGAGGGGCAGTATCCCAGCTGCCCAGTAGGTCCCCTGTAGTTAGCATGGAGGAAATGAGGTACTCTGGGACAGACACAGATATATCTGTTGGGGTCTGCAGAGGTTTCCAGAGGCTCAAGGCTCAAGTCCTCTCTCTGGACCCCTTCTCCAGGGTCCTGAGGATAGAGCAGAGATCAAGGGTTACTGGGGACCCTGGATTGTCACTCCACCTGCCCCTGCCTGAGTGTTACCGGTTGTTGGGTCTCTATCCCTGTTGAGCCACATAGTACTTGGGTTCCTGGGAGCAGCCTAGGCCATCTGCTGACTCCAGGCAGCCTCTGGGTCAGTGTCCCCATGTCCAGCCTTAGTGGTGGTTGTCTTGGCTGAGGGGACTTCCCGCTTGCACTGGGCTGGGCTTCTGGAACTGTGAGCAGGAGGCTGGCTGTCCACTTGAAGCTCTATCCGAGGCCTGACCTAGCACAGCCATGGGTAACCTGAGTCCCCAGCTCAGCAGTGCTGGGGGGTGGGGTACTCAGAGGCCTCATGGGCTAAGCAGGTGGGCCTGGCCGCCCTCAGGCAGCCTGTGTCCTTGTGTGCCGACTGTGTCTCGGGACTTTGACATTGAGGCCATTTCCTGGATTCTCTGGTTTGCATAGATACTGGACAGCCCCAGGGCAGGTCACGCTGGGGCCATTCTGCAGTTCTCAGGGGGCCTGAGGTACATTTGGACAACTAGACTCTCTTGGGCACCACCACCACTGGCGAGAGGCAGAGAGTGAGGGTGTGTTCTTAGCAGTCCTGGCTGGGCTGGGGCAGCGGCCCTACCATGCGAGGGGTAGCCTGGAATCAGGGGCTGTGAGGAACACCCTGGTGAGCCTCCTGCCCCAACCTTCCTTCCCACTGTGGACCAGGGCCTGAGTTCCCAGAGCCTCATGTTCCCGGCCACAGCTGGACACCTAGTAAGGGAAAGGGGAGTCTGAGCTGTGGCCATGGCCACCTGCTCTGGGCCGGGTCCCACTCCCATTTTTGGCCAGGTGGGTGGGGAGTCCTGAGCCCACATCCCACTTTTCCCATGCAGGTCACAGCCATTCTGACCCAACAGAGCTGGGGAAGGTCTCTGGGCCTATGGTGGGCTGGCCCAGAGGTGCCAAGCTTTGGCTTTGGTGAGCCATGGTGCAGGGAGGGGTCTGGGCCTAGCTTTTAGATGGTGAGGCACACGTTGAAGTGCCCTTGCCACCGGGGCTGCCTTGCTGATTCCAGGCCTGGCTGGGCTTTGGCACTTAGTTTGTCTGCCTGGCGGTGGCCCTGGCCTCTCCATCTCTGGGCCAGGAGCTCCGGTCGCTGGAGCCACCTGCCTGTGGGCCGTGTGAGGGCTGTGGGGCAGGGGATGGGGGCTGGGCCTGACCCAGATTGCCTGGGTGAATGCCCACTCTGCCCTCCACAGCTGGTCCATCTGGGGTCAGTGCCTTAGTGGTGTCAGGAGAGGCCAGGGTGTAGAGGACCGGGGCCCCCTGGCCCTGGAGTCTGCAGAGCTGAGCTTGGGGGAGCTCTAGGCTCAAGAGGCAGTGGTGGGGGGCAGGTGAAAGCAAGGTGGGAGCTAAGGATCCCTGACTCGTGGGTGCAGGAGGGGGACTCTTGGAGGTCTCCCCGGTTGTGTCTAGTTTGCTCTGCAGCCTCCCGCTCCATGGTGGGGAGGTCTGGTTGAGGGGACCCTGTGCCTCTGGGGACACATTTGTGGCTAGCCCACTGGGAAGGACTGGCCTGTGGCATGCTGTGGCCTCTGGGAGCCCTGGGGGTTCCCCTGGGCCTGCGTCTGTGCCCGGTTCCAAGGGCCCCGGGGGTCCCCTTGGGCCTGTGTCTGTGCCCGGTTCCAAGGGCCCTGCTCTGCAAAGATTCCTTGCCAGGGCGAGTCTGCGGGGGCGGCAGGCGGGGCCGGACAGCCACAAGTTTGAGGTTAACTGGGATCTCGCCAGGAATTCTGAGGTTGGGGGCGTGATGCCAATGGGGGTGCCCCTGGATGGCCACCCCGGAGGGTCGGTGGAGACTCCTCCTGAGGCCTGCTCTTCCACCTGGTGAGGCCCGGCCCAGGAGGGAGCCCCAGAATTGCTTGGAGGCATTTCCCCCAGCTCCACTGAGGCCTCTCCTACCCTTGTCTCTGCCCTGGAGCACCCAGAGATCGTGCTGGCCAGTGGTGGGCAGCATCGTGTATCCTGGGGAAAGCACTCGCGCCCTTGTCCTGGGGGCTCTGGTGCCCCTTCCCCCAGCCTGGCTGTCTTGGCCTAGCTGGGTGGGGGACTGGGGTATCCCCCAGTGCCCCAGGCCTCAGGTGGAAGGCAGGATGCTCTGTCGTGCTGGTTGGAGGACAGGCTGGGGGGGGCCAGGGAAGCAGGGACTCTGGGCCCTGGGGATGGGGCGTCTGTACAGGGGTCGGGGACAACCCTGGCTGATTGGTCATCTCTAGGCCCTGGCCAGGTGAGCAGTAGAGACCTGGGGTGCTTCTGGGGCGTCTGCCCCTGGGGGAGCCAGGCAGGCCCTGTGGTGTGGGGGCTGGGGCACCCATCTGCCTGCTGGGGCGGGGGGGGTGAGTCAGAAAGGGCGGGGGCTTGGGAATGGCAGGAAAGACTGGGCCACCTGGGCTGTGAGACAGGAATCAGGTCCCTCCCAAGTCTCTGTCGCTGCCCTCACTCAGAGACTGTGCTCTCCGCCTGCTGGGCTCCCGGGAGGGCTTGCTCCAGGGCTTTGTCTGCTGGCTGCGGCTGGCAGAGCCCCAGGTGTCCCTAGGCCACCTCAGGTCTTGCTGTGGTGACACCCTCTTACGTGGCCTCTGCTGAGTCCGGGGCTGGGTCACGGCCTCCCCTGGAAGCCCAACTCTGTGGGCTGTGGTGCAATCGTAAGTTGGGGCGGCAGACGTGGGGCCTTCTCCCATTGGGGTGTCCACC
Organism: Panthera leo; assembly: GCF_018350215.1. Classification (NCBI taxonomy): domain Eukaryota; kingdom Metazoa; phylum Chordata; class Mammalia; order Carnivora; family Felidae; genus Panthera; species Panthera leo. Next base: position 443,883 of record NC_056686.1, on the reverse strand, counting down.
TGATCGTTGCATGTGTGGCTGACCCTGGCAGGGTGCCCCATCCCGCCCAGGCTGGCCTTGTGTCTTTTGTCTTCTGAGGCCTGGGGGGTGGGGGGTGGACTTGGGCCTTGCTCCCTGAGGGGAGTGTGGGGTGCCAGCTCTGTGGGGACCTCCTGCCACCTGTTGCTGCCCAGGACTAGCAGAGTCCAGGTGTCCGGGCTCAGCAGGTCACAAGGCTGCTTCCTGCCTGTTCTGGCTCCTGTTTCTCCACTGGGCCCAAGTCCCGGGTGTGGAAATCTCTCTGTGTTGGGCAGGGTTGGGCTCCAGGGGGGTAGGGCGTAGGGGTGCCTCCTGCTGTAGGCCTGACCCTGCCTGCCCTCATCCCTGGGGGTGCGTCTGGGCCGTAACCGCTGCCTGCTCTGCCCCAACGCCCCTCCCCAGCTGCCCCTGTGATCTGTGAGGGCTGCTGTTCTCCTTGGCCCTCTGAATCTGAGACCTGACACCCTGCCCCCCCCGCAAACCTGTGTCTGACCCCAGCATTGTATGCTTCCCTCCCGGCGTCCTCTGTGTCCTGCCTGGGTACCTTCCCCACCCCTAAATCCCCCCGACCAAGTGTGGCATTGAAACATAGGCCGGGGGCTGATTGCGGGGCATCGTGGCTGCTGGGGCTTGCCGGCCTCTGGGGCTGAGACTCCACGGTGGGCCCCAAAGCCTTGTGCCTGGCTGTGTTTCAGCCCTTGGGTTGGGCTGTTGCAGTGAGTCAGGGGGTCTGCTTCTGTCTCCTTGGCCAGTTAGATGGGTCAGGAGGGCTGTGGCCTGCCCTCCGTGTGCGTGTACAGGCCTGTCTGCCAGCCATCTCTACCCGCCTGTGTCCGTGTGGTCTGACTGACTGTCCTCACATCTGTATGGAGGCCTGCCGTGAACCAGGCCCCGTTCTGGGTTGGGGCTGGGGTTGGGGGAGGGGAGGTGGAGGGGAAAAGCCAGACAGAGGCCCACCCTCACGGATCCACACTGCGTGGGGCACACAGCACAAAGCAAGATTAATACTTGCGTTATAGGGGGCTGCAGGAGATGACCCCCTGCTGGTAGAGGGTCGGGAGTTTGGACCTCTCTCTGACCCGGGCCCTGGGAGGGGTCCCCAGGAAGGGAACGTGTTGGGCAGCAGCATCCGCAGACTGACATCTGGGCGTGGGGCTGTGCTCCCTGGGCCGGCACGCACCCCGGACAAGAGTGTGGGGAGGTGTTACCTCCGGAGTCCGCTGGTGTGAGCAGGCCCTGGTGCAGGTGGCCTCACGGCCGTGTCTGCCCACAGGGTGGTAAAGGAGGAGATCTCTGATGATAACGCCAAGCTGCCCTGCTTCAACGGCCGCGTGGTCTCCTGGGTGAGTCCGTGGGATGTTGGCAGAGGATGCTGGGCTACGGTGGGGGCTGGGCTTGGGTGAGCCCATGGCGGGGGTGGGGGTGGGAGGGGGGCCGCAGGCTGGGGGGCGTCCCTGAGCCATCGCTCTCCTCCACAGCTGGTCCTGGCTGAGGGCGCGCACTCGGACGCAGGGTCTCAGAGCACTGATGGCCATACAGACCTGCCCCCGCCTCTTGAGAGGACGGGCGGCATTGGGGATTCCCGGCCCCCTTCTTTCCAGTAAGGACTGTGGGCGGGGGGCTGAGGCTGGTGGTGCTGAGGGGCCTGCTGCCGGCCAGGCCTTTCGGGAGGAGGGGCAGCTGACCAGGGACCCACGGGCAGTAGAAACTGGTCAGCGGATGCGGGGCGGGCAGAGAGGCCCGATCTAGGTAGGTGGGCGGGTGGGAGAAGGGGCAAAGAGCTGGGAGGGCGTCCAAGGTCCAGCCTGCCCTGGCCCACCCCCTCTCGTGGGCACAGCCCCAATGTAGCCAGCAGCCGTGATTGCATGGACAACGACACTGGCACGGAGTCCACGGTCAGCCACCGGCGGGAGAGAGCCCGACGCCGGAACCGTGAAGAGGGTAACAAGGCCACACTGCGGACGCCCCTGGGCCCCTATGGTGCACCCCATGTCCCTGCCTGCTCCCAGTTACTGCCCCCAACCAGGAGGGGACCCCGGGTGGAGGTCCTAGGCCCGTCTGCACAGGACCCCGGTGATCCCGCCCCCCAGCAGTCCCACAGTCACCTGGCCAGCTCCTAGTTCAGCTGGTGCTCGAGGCAACACGGGACCCCACGGCCAGCTCCCCTGCTGGCTTTCCCCGCAGCTGCCCGGACCAATGGGCACCCGAGGGGGGACCGGCGGCGAGAGCTGGGGCTGCCCGCCGACAGCGCGTCCACCGTGCTGAGCAGTGAGCTTGAGTCCAGTAGTTTCATCGACTCAGACGAGGATGACAACACAAGCCGGTGCGTGGGTGTGCCTGCAGGTGTGCACGGGTGTGCTATAGGTGTACGCACACGGCGTGGTGTGTGGGGGCACGTGTGCGTAGGTGTGTAATGGGTGCGCACGTATGGGCATGGGCCTATGTGTGTGCATGGCCACATTCTACATGGGTGTGCAGGTGTATACAGCGGGGTGTGTGTGTGTGCGCGTGTGCATGGGTGTGTGTGACCCTGGACGTGTCCCTGATTGCACGGGCATGTGTACGTGAATGGGCGTGTGTGTCGAGTGGGTGTGTTACAGGTGTACGTGCACGAATGTGCTGGCTCAGGGTCTGTGTCTCCGTTTGTCCTGAGAGAAGTGCTCCGTGCAGGTGTGGGGTGTGTACGTGTCGTGTGTGTAGGGGCGTGCACAACCAGAAGCTGAGCCTTCTCCTGAGCAAACTGTACCTCAGCCCCGTGTCTCCCACAGCCGGCCTGGTCGGGGCCGGGGGGCGGGGGGGCAAGACCCAACGCCCATCACCTCCACTCCCTGCCCTGTGTGTGTCGGGCGGCGCCCTGTTCTCCCCGGCTGCCGCAGCCCTGCAGCCTGTGGCCTGGCCCCTGACCTTCATGCCCCCCCAGACTGAGCAGCTCCACGGAGCAGAGCACCTCCTCCCGGCTCATCCGGAAGCACAAGCGCCGGCGGCGGAAGCAGCGCCTGCGGCAGACGGACCGTGTAGGTGGCAGCCAGGCGCTGGGTGGGGTCTGCCCTTCGGAAGCCCCCACCTGCACCCCCTCACTCGTGCCCCTCCACAGGCCTCTTCCTTTAGCAGCATCACGGACTCTACTATGTCCCTGAACATCATCACCGTCACGCTCAACATGGGTGAGGGCTCCGTGGGGCCTCCCCGGTGGGGTGCGGGGCGCCTGGGTGGGCCGGGCCCTCTCAGCAGACCGTGGAGCCTCCCCAGTGGGGTGCGGGGCGCCTGGCTGGGCCGGGCCCCCTCAGCAGACACACCCCTCGCCCCCGCAGAGAGGCACCACTTCCTGGGCATCAGTATCGTGGGGCAGAGCAACGACCGGGGAGACGGCGGCATCTATATCGGCTCCATCATGAAGGGCGGGGCCGTGGCTGCCGACGGCCGCATCGAGCCCGGGGACATGCTGTTGCAGGTGCGGGGCTGCGGGAGCTGCTGGGGGGCTGAGAGGCCGGCACCCCCAGCCCACCGCGCTGAACCCCTCCCTGCCCCCCAGGTGAATGATATCAATTTCGAGAGCATGAGCAACGATGACGCCGTGCGGGTGCTGCGGGAGATCGTGTCCCAGACGGGGTGAGGCGTGGGGTGGGCAGGTGGCGTGTTGGGGGGCCCGCACGGGGCGTTCCCCGTGTGACCTGCCCCACCCCACAGGCCCATCAGCCTCACGGTGGCCAAGTGCTGGGACCCAACCCCCCGGAGCTACTTCACCATCCCGAGGGGTAAGTGACCCCTCAGGGCTGACAGGGGAGGGGGATGAGGGCGCTCGCCCAGCCTGAAGGTCCTTTCCTCTGTGCCCCCGTGCTCCATTGTGTGTCCTACCATCCGTCCGTCCGTTTGTCCATCTGTCCGTTACCACACGCATTACCACACGGCGGCCGCCCAGCTGACCCGGTTCGGCCCATCGACCCTGCCGCCTGGCTGTCCCACACGGCGGCGCTGACCGGAGCCCTGCCCCGCTACGGTACGAGCCCCTGCTCCAGCGCCGTCACGCGCACCAGCTCCTCCTCACTAACCAGCTCTGTGCCCGGCGCTCCGCGTAAGTGGCAGCTCAGGAGAGCGGGGACCTGAGGCACCCGGGTGGGGGACCCGTCCTAAGTGCCCACCCAGCACAGTCAGGCGCAGGGCACACGTACGGATGGACACTGCCGACACGTGTGTCTGACCCGTGTGTGCCCTCGTGCGCACCCTCCTTCCGGTTTGCTGCCTGTGCGGTGGGCGGAAAGGTGCCCAGGGGACCAGGACAGCCCTGTGGTCCCTGCCCAGGGCTCCGTCTCGGCGGGGACCGGGGCAGTGGCCTGTCCCCCATGTGTGTGACCCCCGCCTGCTTTCTTGCAGCTAACACGACTAACAGCCCTGAGCTAGCGGAGGAGTGGCGGGAGGGGGGTGGTGGTGGGGAGAGGCCTGATCTCTCCTCTTGGGGGTCTGGCCTGCAGGGCGGGGGTGGCTCCACCTTGGTTTGGGCCCAAGATCCTGATGAAGCATCTGCAGGGGTAGGAGACAAGAGGTTCAGTCTCCCCAGCCCACGCCTGCTCCCCGCCCCTGGGAGGGCCCATCCTGTGGTGGGCGTGGGCCCCACAGTCACGAGACGGCCTTGCCATCTGGGCTCTGTGACCAGAGACCCTACGCGGAGCCCGGTCTCTGAGACGGGTGCAGCAGCAGGGCCCGGGGTCCACCCCAAGCCCTCCCCCCGGCCTCAGCTGCTCAGGGCTGAAGAGGGGGCTCTGCCTTGCAGAGCTGGAGGAGGCGCCGCTGACGGTGAAGAGTGACATGGGTGCCGTGGTGCGTGTCATGAAGCTGCCGGACTCGGGCCTGGAGATCCGAGACCGCATGTGGCTCAAGATCACCATCGCCAATGCCGTCATCGGTGAGGGGTCCCCGCTGGGCTGGCTCCGGGTGGGCAGGGTCAGCGCCCCCAGGCTCCGTGCCCTGACACGTGCCGCGGGCCAGGGGCGGACGTGGTGGACTGGCTGTACACGCACGTGGAGGGCTTCAAGGAACGGCGCGAGGCCCGCAAGTACGCCAGCAGCATGCTGAAGCGTGGCTTCCTGCGGCACACGGTGAACAAGATCACCTTCTCTGAGCAGTGCTACTACGTCTTCGGGGACCTGTGCAGCAGTGAGTGAGGGGCTGCGGGGCAGGGGGTCCCCAGAGGGCCTGCCCACCCCGCCCTCAGCCACCCTCCCTTCCTGCCAGATCTCGCAGCCCTGAACCTCAACAGTGGTTCCAGTGGGGCCTCGGATCAGGACACGCTGGCCCCGCTGCCCCATCCGGCCGCCCCCTGGCCCCTGGGTCAGGGCTACCCCTACCAGTACCCGGGCCCCCCGCCCTGCTTCCCACCCGCATACCAGGACCCTGGCTTCAGCTACGGCAGCGGCAGTGCTGGGAGTCAGCAGAGTGAAGGTGAGAGCCTGCCGGGCGCCTGGCTCCCTGCTGTCCCCGCCGCCTGGCTCTGCCCTATGTGCCCGCCCCCTCCCCCCCCCCCCCCCCCCGCCCTGTGTGCTCCTGCCTGCTCTGTGTTGAGGCCCTGGGCGTGCTCCTTCTGGAAGGGGTGAGTGGCTGAGGGGGACGGGGCGAACCCTGCAGACTTCGGTGGTTGTGTGTGTGCGGGAGGGGCTGGTGGTCCAGGTGTGGCAGAAGCAAAAGGCCGGGAGATGACGCGGAAAAGGGCGGTGGAGGGGCCCTGGGACACAGTGGAGGACAGACCTCCCCCACCCTCGCCGCGGCACCTGCAGCCCAGCAGGGAGCCAGAGGGGACACTTTCACAGACAACCGCGCATCCACTCTGGGATGTGTGGAGAGCTGAGGAGGGGCTTGTTGGAGGAGTGGCCTGAGGCTGTCTGTGTCGCTGAGACCAGGAGAGAGAGGTCAGGCAGCCAGCCCAGTAGACCCAGAAAGGGGTGGGAGAGAGAGGAGAGCAAGTCAGAGGGCAGTGGTGCCCAAGGGGAAGCTGTGTTGGGTGCCTGTGGACCCTGGATAGGCCCAGCTGGTGGCGGCATGCCCCTGTGGGCGGGAAGGGTGACCAGGCTGGGCCTGCTGTGTGACTCATGCTATCCCTTGCTTTGTGCTGAGCAAGCCTTAGACTGAAGGACTAGCGGAGTGGACCCTCCGGGCCGGTAAGCCAGGGTCCTGCCCGGCGTCCCTCTCGGCATGTTCCCAGCCAGCTGGCCTTCTCAGGCTCCCCGCTCTTCCTGGGAGCCCAGGACGGGGGCTGAGCTGAGTAGCTGGCCAGGGCCTTGGGGCTGGACGGAAGGCGGGTCTTTGTGTGGGGGGGGCCCAGGATGGCCGATGGGAGCACCAGGCACACAGGGCCTCACTGGTGCCTCAGGTCCTCAGCTGCAAGGTCAGGCATTGGGGTGAGAGGAGGCACTGTGCTGGCCCCGGAGTGTCCCTGCCTGCCGCCGCTCGCCCTGCGCCCCCCCCTACCCCCACTGCCCCCCCCCCCCCCCGCCCCGTGCTGCTGCAGCTGCTCTGGCTTCTCTGAGTGGGGTCGGCCCTGCCCTCCTGTCTGCATGGCTGCCCCCCTCCCACCCACCCTGCTTGAGACCACCAGGCTCTGCCCCTGGTTGCCCTGGCAACGCCCGGTTGTCCTGGGAGTGGCACGGCCTCACGCCATCTCGTTCCTCCCTCCACTCCTTGACTCCAGGAAGCAAAAGCAGTGGGTCCACCCGGAGCGCCGGCGGCAGCAGCCGGCGGGCACTGGGCCGCGAGAAGGAGCGCCGGGCGGCTGGAGCCGGAGGCAGTGGCAGCGAGTCGGACCATGCAGCACCGAGTGGGGTCGCTGGCAGCGGCTGGAGGGAGCGTCCGGCTAGTCAGCTCAGCCGGGGCAGCAGCCCACACAGTCAGGCCTCGGCTGCCGCCCCGGGGCTCCCCCCACTGTACCCCCTGACAAAGGCATACTCGGCGGTGGGGGGGCCGCCTGGGGGGCCGCCCGTCCGGGAGCTGGCTGCTGTTCCTCCAGAGCTGACGGGCAGCCGCCAGTCCTTCCAGAAGGCCATGGGAAACCCCTGTGAATTTTTTGTTGACATCATGTGACCGAGGAGAGAGTGCCTTCAGCTGGGCCCCATGGTAGGGGAGCTGGTGGTCCTGGCCGTTCCTGCACGGGCACTGCCCCTGGAGCTTGTGTGGGCTTGCCTTATTGGTGGCTGTCCTGCCTCAAGCCAGCCTGTGCTCTGGGGCACACAAGGGGCCATGTCTTGGGGCCCAGGCCTGGACAGAGAGTGGGAGCAGGCTGGGGGGATGGGCGGAGGGCAGCCCAGACCACCACGATCTGGACTCGGTGGCCTGCACATTGCTGTTCAGAGCGCCTTGTGTCCATGCAGACCCTGGTGAGGGTCCTCCACCTCCCGGTGCCCTTGGAGTGCCTCTGGGACTCCCACTTGCCCACAGAGCCATGCACAGGGCTTCAGACTAAGCTGAGAAGTAGCTGCTGGCCCTGGGCCCCCTGTTTGCCCAGGACACAGGCCCCACCACTCTCTCCTGGGCTGGGTCGGACCCCTCAAAGGTGGAATCAGAGCCCCCAGGCTCTTCTGTGGATGCCCAGGATAGGGATCTAATTTATTTATTTATTGTCTGGCCTGTGTGCCCTGGGGAAGGTGGTGGCCAGGTCAGCTGCCCCCCTGCCCCCGGGACTCAGACTGAATGCAGGGACACAGGTTGTGTCTGAAAGTGGGAGGGTTGGTGAGGGAGAGACAGGAGAGGCATGTGTTTGAGCTAGCAGTGGTGGGGATGTGACCCTGAGGGGCAGAGGGCACAGATGCACGCAGCTGCTGCAGGGGCAGGGTCTGGGGGAGAGGGGGTAGGCAGCCCACCCTTCCTTGCTGTCCTCAGGTGACTGCCCACCCACTCACGCCGCTTCCTTCCTGGCGTTTCTGGCCTGCACACATCTGCGCTGTAGATACTGTATCAAGTCAGAGTGTCCGTCCAGATAGTTAATAGAGCTGCTTCTGTGTAAATGCTATTTTAAAGACTAAAAAGCATTTAATTTTATGGGACTGACGTGTGGACTGTCTCTTCTCTCCTGCCGGGGTACCTTAGAAGACTTGTCCAGCCTCCCCAGGGCCTGGCTAAGAGCTGACCCAGGACTGGCCAGGTGGTGCGCTCTGGGTTCCCGGTCAGCCACGAGGCTCTGTCCCCGGTGCTGGCTGCCAGCAGAGTCCCGGTGGCTGGTGTTCTGTCCGTGGTGCTGCCTCCCGGCTCCAGGGGTCTTCGTCGTGGGTGCTGGCCTTGGTGCTGAGTCCCACCACCACCCTGCCTGGGCTCTGTCCACGGTGCTGGTGGCGGCTGACCCCATTTTACCCGCTTGGGTTGGGCCAGGGAGGGGAAGAGTTTGGGTGTCTCCCTCCCCCACTAAATGGGCTTCTGCCCTACTCACTATTCCTGCACCACTCTGGGAACCACGGTCTGTCACATGCCTCTGCGGAGGAGTCAGCACAGCTGACCACCACCCACCAACCTCCCACCCCTGTGATGCTTGGGGTGCTGGCTGGGGTCTCCAGGGTGGGCCTGGCCAGGCAAGTGATGCCCAGCTTGGCCTTCAGGTGGTCTGGCTAGGGGCCTTCCTGAGCTCTTGGCCTGAGCTAAGGAGCCCGAGGAAACTTTTGTTGGCTTTATTCTGGAACAGTGGGGCTGGATCACCTGGGTAGGCCCTGGCCAGGGCTTGGCTGGGACAGGGGCAGAGTCTCTCTGGGGCCCCAGGTGGGTGCTGAGGACCTTCCTGAGTGCTGCAGGCCCAAGGATCATTGTGGCATCCAGGTCAGCAGTCAGCCTGCTGTCAAGATCTAGAACTGGGGGTGGTCTCAGCAGTTGAGGTACTGTCTGGGTTGCTTCATAAGAACTCAGTTTGGGGGCATCTCAACTAAGTCTAGTAGGCTCACTGCGGTGAGGTCACTGGATCAGGTGTCACTTGTTTTTGCCCCGATTCTCCCCTCCCCTGCCCCCAACTGCTGCCCTGTGCTCTGGCATTGTCTTCCAGGAAGAACTCAGGGGTGTTGAGCTCCGGCCGCTGCAGCAGCAGGTAGCACTTGGGCAGGTGGAAGGTGGCTAGGATACCCAGGGCACAGAGGAGGATGGCGCCCATCTGCACGGCAGGCTGGTAGGCCACGTGCACATTGGCAAAGAGGGGCACAAAGGAGATCCAGGTGATGAAGTAGGCCAGCATGGCAAAGGTGAGGCCGCGGGCACCATTGTAGCGGCCTGGCCGGCTCTGCACCAGGAAAGTGCCCAGGAAGCAGAGGAAGGCCAGCATGGCGTTAGTGGCATGCACCAGGCCGAAGCTGATCCAGGAGTGCACGTGGCAGTGCACCAGCGCCTCTGTGGGCAGTACCCGCCAGTCCGTCACCACCTCTGGCGGGAAGGCTACCAGGTACCAGGCACACAATGCGGCTTCTGCCAGCATAGCAAGCAGCACCACCAGCCAGGCCCAGGGCCCCCGCAGGCGGCCACGCATCTTCTCAGCCCAGCTTGGTGGCAGCTCCGACCCCACAAATATCTCGGCCGCTTGCAGGAAAAGCGTGCTCAGGCAGCCAGTGAGTGGGAGGTGGAACAGTGGCTGCTGGGCCAGGCAGCTGGCAGGGCCTGGCTGGCCAGGGAACAGGAGGACACTGAGGCAGACCAGGCCCAGGCAGGCCAGGCCAAAGCAGGCCCGTGGCCCACCTGAGGCCTGAACCAGCGGGCTGTCCGAGTGCCAGAGGAAGAGCCCCAGGGCCGCCAGCGCCAGGCCCAGCGCCAGAGCCAGCAGCGCGAGCAGTAGCAGCACAGCTGGCTCCCCCCATGCCAGGAACATGGGCTTGCGGGGGAAGCAGCGTGTGCTCCGGTCTGGGGACCACTGGTCCTGGTCACACTGGGTGCAGAGGAGGTCATCTGTGGTGTGAGAGGAGAGAGGGGGCACTGGGGGGACGGGCTCTGCCACCACACTCCCACCTGCCGTGGCCTCAGAGTTGGACTTGGAGCCAGGACGTGAGACCGTGTGGGTCCCCGCCCCTGCTCAGCCTCAGGGAGGTGCTCACCTGGGTTGCGCTGATAACTGCCCGCCTTGCAGTCCACGCAGTCGTAACAGCAAGAGTGGAAGCCCTTCACGCGGCGCACCTGGCCCTCCTTGCACTGCCGGGAGCACTGGGACACGGGCTGCTGGCATAGGGCCTCGGGGCTCGGGCTGCGCTCAGCTTGGTGCACCCCCCGCCCAGGACCTGCGGACGGTCCCCCACTGCGCCCCAGGCAGGGCCAGAGCTCTCTCCCGGCTGAGGGGAAAGCTGCTGTGCAGCTGGGGACCGGCCACCCAGTGCTCACCTGCTTCCCCGGCGTGTGCCAGCACATCTGAGAGCGCCAGAGCTCCAGGCGGCCCTTGAAGGTGCCTACGGTGCGCAGCTTGGGCGTCGGGTCCTGCCACACCCACAGTTTCAGGTCGTAATCCACGTTCACGTTCCCGCTGGCGTCGAACTGCAGTGCCAGGCCGCGAGCACGGAAGCTCACGTTGTACATGTTCTCTAGGAGCTGACGGGTGCGTTGGAGCAGGTGGGTGGGGCCGGGCCGGGCCGGCCGGGGCTGCCGCCAGCCCAGATTCCCCACTGAAATTCCCCCGCTCTCGGGAGGGTGGGGGCTCCTCGGCCTTACCTGCCAGGGCCGCACAGGCTCCCGCCTGGGGCAGCCCGAGGCATTGCAGCGCAGTGTGTTGTGAAGGGCCTGGGCCACGCCATACACAGCCGCGTAGGCAGCGAAGGTCTGGTGGTGCAGCAGCCCCGCAGATAGGTTCTCTAGCGTGACGTGGTCACATTGGGGGCAGCGTGGCCCCACCACGTGCTCCTCCAGGCCTGGCTGTTCAGCGTCCAGCGAGGCGCAGAAGGCAGGGTCAGCGGCCAGGGCCAGGCGGGTCCGCACGTAGGATGGGAACTCCGGCATCGGGGCGCCCTGCTGCAGGAAGCCCAGCACGGTGCCCACCCCAGGCATGCCGGGCAGCGTCATGACCAGGTCTGAGGTCAGCCAGGCCTCACTGGCCACCCACACCTTGGGTGAGAGCTTGCAGCGGATGCTGTAGCTGAAGAGGGTGCGGGCCGCGTGGGCGGAGGAGAACAGCACCACCACCTGCACGCTGCTCTGGTTCACCTGGCGCAGCAGGCCCCGTAGGGCGCCCAGCCGCAGGCTGCCTGGTGGCAGTGGCACCAGGCCCTCATGCGCGATGCAGATGCCCCTGGCGTTAGCCAGGCCGGAGAAGAGGCTCAGGCCCTGCCGGCCATACTCGTCGTCACTACCCACCGCCGCCACCCAGTTCCATCCGAGCTCCTGCAGCAGCTCTACCATGGCCGCCACCTGCACTTGGTCGCTGGGCACCGTGCGGAAGAAGGACGGGAAGATCTCCCGGTTGCTCAGCCGGTCGGTGCTGGCGCCGTAGCTGACCTGCAGTGGCCGGGACGCACCTCCTGATGTGGGGGCCCCGGTGGGCAGGGCCAGTGGGGGTGGGTGGCACCGGGAGAGGTGGGGGGGGGGGGTGCGCACCTGAGGCACAAGGAAGAAGCTGAAGAACTTGCCGGTGACGAGGGCGAGCTCGGATGAGTGGGGCCCGATGACGGCCAGCACGCGGGGCTGGTACTGTGTGTAATTGCAGTAGGCGGCAATGTTGCAGCTGCCTGCTTTGGCCATGAACATGAGGCTGGGCTTCATGGCCACCGTGGGCTCTGAACACGTGTCAAAGAGGTCATAGCCCAGGTGCAGCCCGGGCAGCAGGGCAGACCCGTTGTTGATCTCCTCCACCGCCATCTTCACGGCCAGTGCCCAGAGCAGGCCCAGAGACGAGAACCTGGGGCCACACAGGGCTGCGGGTGGCTGACACCTCATCCCCACTCAGGAGCACCCCCAACCCGAGCCACTCCCAGCCTCGCTCCCCACCCCCTGCATTCCTACCTGGTGCACACGGTAGCATTGGGCTGCAGCCTGTCGCCAAGACCTGTACCCTCGGCAGAGCCCAGAGGGAAGAGCCCACCCAGCACATAGTCCCCCTGCATCCTGAGCTGCTGTGACAAGCACAACGTTGCGCCCTCCCCATGGTCCAAGAGAGCCGTGAGGCCCAGGAGAGCCGTGAGGCCCAGGAGAGCGAGGCCGGGCATGGCAGGGATGGCAAATGAGAGAACAGGGTGGGGGCCCCAGATATGATGAAGTGGGGTAGGGTGTGTGCAGGGAATTTGCTTAGCAAAGTCCTCGCCTGTCTGCACCTGATGAGCCCGGGGGGCCCCTGGAGACACCCTTGATTCCCCGCCCAGTAGGTTTGCAACTCTCTGGACTCTTTGATCCTGATGTCACAACCAGGCTCTCTGGCTGAGCAACCACGGACCATGATCTTGTTACCTGCCTGTGCCCAAACCGCTCTGCACCCACCCCATTCCCGGAAGGGAGGGAGAACACTCAGGATGTCTCTGGGAGAGGGTCCTGGGGTCTCCAGCTGGCTGTAGGAGGTGCCAGTGCCCCGAGGAGTAGGTACAGAAACATCTGTCTCCAGCCCTGGAGAGGGCTGTTAGCAGCCAGGGGTGGGGAACTCCATCTACAGCCTCAGGGGACACACCAGCCCGCAGGCTTGGTCTCCACCCTGTGGCTGGGGTGGGGAGGGCCCCAAGGTGGGAACAGTGCAACTGGAAGGTCTGGGCTGTTGCTCTGCTAAGTGTCTGAGGCCTGGAAACTTTGGGGACCCTGAGCCTGGCTGTGCCCACACCGAGCCTAGGCTCTTGACACAGCAGGTGCCTCCCTCTGGGGACAAAGGTCACAGCTGGGCCTGCAGGACAGTGCATGCAAATGAGGGAGGAAAGGCCATAACCAAATGGGCCTCTGAAGCTGGGTCAGCACCAGGTGTGTGCAGGGGAGCCTCAGTGGATTGCCAGCATTCCTACTTAGCCTCTGGGCGCCTGGGGACCTGACACCAGGCTCAGGGGTGGATGTGCCCATTAGGCACCCAGAAGAACTGGGGGAGGCTGCAGACGCCCCCGGAGTGGAGTGGGAGAGCTGCAGGTGGACCCCACCCTGGCTGGGGCCTGGCAGATGTTTATAGGAGGTGGTCTGGCATCTGGTCTTTGCTGCCTGTGGGGAGGGCCCCCGCTGCATGGTGCTCTCGGGACGTGCACACATGTGCAGAACACACACTTGATGCACTGTACCTGCACACACCACACACACAAACGCATGACACGTATGCAGTGTGTGGCGCCTGAACATTTGCATGCGCGTGTGTGCACATACGTGCAGCACTGGCTCTCTGGTCCTCGCGGACCCCAGGCCGTCCTCGCAGGCTCTGGCACCACACGGTGCTGCGGTCCCTACTGGGTCTAGGGTAGTGCTGGACAGGGTGAAGCAGCAGACCCGGAGGTGGCGGAGGTGGCACGGGACACCGCTGTTCGGGTCTGATACGTGTTCTCTTTCCGTCCCAACCACCGTGTGGCACAAGGCGGCTCCCCTTCCACGTTCTCCTTACAAGCTGTGTCGTTGGCCTCAGACCTGCCCTTCCAACCCAGGCCCTTGTGCGATTGTTTTCTCAACTACAAAATGGGGATAATGTGGACCTCGGCGGGGGCTCGGGGTGGGGGGCAAGCTAAAGCCTGCACAAGGACAGATGGGCAGCATGTCCCTGCCCCCTGCTGGCCGAGACATGCCACGTGTCCCCTTGGTTGCCACTGCCCTGTGAACCTGGCAGTGGGGCCTAAGCCCCCACGGGGTCACGTCTCCCCTTCAGTAAGCCAGTGCTTGACGCAGCAAACAGCCCCCGTCCTGGAGCGTACCACCTGCTCTAGAAGGGGAATTTATTGATGTTTGAAAATCCATCACCCGTATCACACTTTCCCAGGGTCTCTGCAAGTTCACACTTACGCACATCTCCGTATGGTGGGTACAGTCCCCTTGGCATTGAGGGCCCTGAGCTCACAGTGAAGAGCCAGTAGGAGACGCTAGGCCCCCAAGTGTCTGGTGACGGCTGGCCTGTCAGCTGGGCAAAAGGGTCCAGGCTCTCTCCGTGTGCCATATCATCCCGGGTCTCCTGAGCTCTGTAGGGACGGGGAGGACGGAATGCAGCATCTTGTTGGATGACGGGGAGGGAGAGGCCAGAACTGGACCAGCAGAGTCATGGGCTCTCTAGAGCTTTGGAGGTGTGCTGTGCAGACTCACAGGCAGCTGCCTGGGGGAGCACCTGAATGACAGGGTGGCTGCAGGGGGCAGCTGCTAAGTGTGCAGAACTAGAGGCAGGGCAGGCCTCCGCTCAGGGCTTTGGCTCCTGCATGTTGCCGCTGAGGACATGTGGGACCCTGGCTAACAAGGAGGTGAGGGACAGGGAGAGGGCCTGTCCACTGCTGCCCAGGGGTTCCATCCCTGTCCTGGGGACAGCCAACCCCGTGTGGAGGGGCCCGGGCGCCTGGACCTAGGCACTGCACCCAGGGCCTGACACCGAGATGGGCCAGGGACAGAGAAGCACCTGCTGGGTGAGTTTGCTGGCAAGCAGGATGAAGTCTCTGCACTGTGGGGACCTGTGACTTCGCCCCATTTCACACACTTGGCTCACAGGCAGGGGGCAGCTTTTCAGGGTTTTGCACGAACACGGATACTGCCCTTACCCTCCCGCCTTCGGCACTTTACCCATGCGGGCAAGGCCTGGTTGCACACGTGTAACCTGGTTGAGGGTGAAGCCAAGGTGCCCTTGGGCAGAGCAAGGCAACAAGGAGGAGCGATGGCCAGGGCTTGCCTTCTCTGTCACGGCCCCCATGCCGCAGCCCAGAAGCTCAGCCCGAGTGGGCTATGCTGGGCCCGTAGCTCAGCTGGCAGGGGAAAGCGTATTTCCCATTCCTGGGGCACCCGCAAATCCCCACGGTGGGCCTGATGGGTCCTGGCTGCCCCAGCCCAGCTCTGGAAAGGAGAAACATGCCCCACCTCACCCGCTGGCCCTCAGGGCAGGTTCAGCAGGGAATGCTCAGTGTAGAGTTTCTGGGAGACATCGTAGACACGCTCAATGAAGGGCAGGGCCTCGCCCAGCATTTCCACAGCCTGCTCTGGGGACCCCACGTTCATGGCCTCCAGGAAGACCTTGCGTGTGGGCAACGTACAGAAGGCCACGGTGACGGCCCGGCGGATGATCCAGGGGTGGTAGGCAGCCAGAGAGGCGTTGTAGGAGTCGGTGCAGAGCACGGCAGTACGCGCGTCCTCGGGGCTGGTGCGCAGACCTTCCAGGAAGAGCTGCAGCCAGCGCAGGGCGCGGTGCAGCCGGAGCACCGTCCGGCAGCCTGAGTCGGGGTGCTGGGAACGACGCTCGAGGTCCACCAGCCGGTTGCCCACCTCGTAGGCCACCATGGACTGCAGGCTGCTGTAGTGCTCCTGCTGTGGGCCGCTGCACAGACGCTCCATGATCTGTAGCTTTGTGGTGACATCCTTAGAGATGAAGGAGAAGATGGCACCCAGGCTGTTCAGGAACCTGCTCGAGGGGAAGCAGGAGCTCAGCCCCGGGTGCAGGGGAGACTTCCCCCCACCTCCTGGGGTACATGTCCACGTGCCAGCAGGCGTGGTAAGGTTCGGCGCTGCCAGCCAGGTGGCGAACGAGAACGGCTGACCAGTTCCGGGCAGGCAGGAGCCTGGTGTGCACAGTGCATAGCATAGCATGCGGGAAGTGTGGCCAGAAAGGCCCCACCTTTGTGTGGGGGCCCACAGGGCAGTGCCCCTGAATGTACCTGACCAGCCCCCTCCAGCCAGCGAGGTAGTGATCCAGCAGCACCTCCTCCTTCTCGTTGAGACACTGCTTGAAACTGACTAAGACAACTTTCAGGTTGAAGTCCGACTCCAGGTCGCCCATTTTCCAACACACGCTGAAACACACAGGGAGCCAGGCTGGCGGGGGGGGTTGTGTCCCTGTGAGTCAGCTCGCTCCCTGAGTCATTACTTCAGGGTGGGGGGAGGGGCAGAAAGCAACAGCTGGGATCCCGCTGCCCCCCCACCCCCCCAAGAAAGCCCAGAGTGGGATCCATCCCCCGGCCAGGCCCCTTCTCCCCTGGAGCCTGCTTCACTCTGCTTGGGCCACAAGCTTGAACTCAGTGACCTGAAGCTGCCCTTTGCCCGGAACACGTGCCCACAGATGTCAGCGTGGCCCTGTCGTGTCACTTGGCTTGCACCATCGCTGTGCTGATCTCACCTGCAGCCTGTGTTCCTGCTCATTTCTTGCTTGTCTCTCACCAGAGCACCTGTTTTTGCCAGTTGCAGAAACACCTGCTGAGTCCCTGCCCAGAGCCAATTGCTCTCCCAGGCACTTGGACGCCCCATGAGACAAATAGCCCTGCCTATCAGGGCAACATTCTTGGGGAGGTTGTCAGACAGAAACAAAACCAGAAAATTCCAACACGGTGAGCAAAAAAAAGATGAGTACTATGGAAAAAGAGACAGTAGAGTGAGGAGGAGGGCCATGAAAGGTGGCCAGGTGGGCTGAGTCCTTCCTTGCTCACTGCTGTGTCCTGAAAGCCAGAGCAGAGGCTACAGAGTCAGCACTGCCGGACAGACAGACACCAATCTTTTCCTACTGGAACTGTACAGGTCCCACACGGAAAGGCAGCTGGGTCAAAGGTCCTTCTACACTCTGAAGACAGCCACAGGGAACCTTCCGGAAGTGCCCCAGGCCAGAGTTCTGCCCTAGATTCTGCTCACGTTAATGCAGTCACTCCATAAACATTCAAGTGCCCACATACTGGGTGGGTGCCACTGGACAACCCAGCCTCTGCTGTCCTGGGCACCCAGGGTCAGCACTGCAGTTGGGCTTTGACGGTCCCTGGGGACTCAGCTGCACCTCACCATCCAGGATGAGCCCTCACCCCACTGGGCCTGGGGGTTCCGGGCCCCTAGTGCTGGAAGCCCTGCAGGGCTTCTCCGTGAGGGAGGGAGGGAGGCTGCCCAAGCTGTGGCAAGAACCCTAGCCAGGGCTAGGTGCCCTGGGTGCCCTTGCAGGTTCTGTCTTCACTCTGGGGGCAGGTAACTCAATGTCTTAAGACTTGGTCCTTCATTTCTGGGGAAATGGGCCAGCACGCCCTGCCCCGTCTACCACCCAGGCTGCCAAGAGCATCTGTTGGGGTCTCGTGGCTGCTGAGGCCCTGCAGGCCCCATGGGTTGGGCCACGTGCTTGGCATTGGGCGGAGCCCCCAGAGATGAGCTCACCCTGTCTTCAGGTGTGGGGGACAGCTGTGCCTGGCCTCAGGAAAATGGTGCTCTGGAGACTTCCGGCACGCCCCTCCCCTCTCTCAGGGCCTGTCTTCTGTCCACTGAGCAGATGGTCTCTGAAGCCTTCAGGGCTACGTTCCTGGCCACCAGACATCCTGTGGGCCTGGCCTTCCTCCCCAGAACCTGAGCCAGCAGCCAAGAGGATCTGCTGGGAACCTTTCAGAGCTTGGAAACAGGAAGGACATTGGCTGTGCAGCCGGGGCAGGCAGCCTGCCAGCTCTGAGGAGGTGATGCAGGGCACGGCCAAGGCTTCCCCAGGGTCAGCTCACAGCCCCAAGATCAAGTCTCGGCAGGAGAGCTGCCTGAGCACCCCAGCTCCATGGCTGACAGCAGGCTGAAGGTCCCCACAGGAGAAGGGGGCACTCACCCTGGCACCCCAGGCCCAGCCGGCAGGAGCGAGGCCCTGTTCAGGAAGCTCTCTAAGTCTCGTTCGGGAAGGGAGCTCCAGGTGGCACCGGGCTGGGACCCGGGACTCGGGAGCTCCGGGTGGCGCCGGGCTGGGACCCGGGGCTCGGGCAGAGTGGGACCCCAGTCCTAGGCGGGTCCAGCTCCAGCTGAGGCCCAAGGATTGAGCAAGAGCCCAGCGTCCAGGGAGGCGTGGAAGCCGAGTCCTCGGCCGCCCCCTCCCGCGTCTAGCCCCTTGGCGATGCCCAGGCCCACCTGTCCAGTTCGGTTGGTATCTGCTCCCCTGCCTCAGGCCCGAGCCCGCCGCCCTCCGCACACCTGCGCCGCCGCCGCCGCCGCCGCCGCCGCCGCCGCCGCCGCCGCCGCCGCGCCGCGGGACCCGCCGCCCCGCCCCCGACCACAGCCCTGCCGTCCGGGATTGGTTGCCGCTTGCCCAATCCCGAGGCTCAACGCGTGGGCCGGCGTTTCCGGCGGGCGCACCGGAAGCTGGCGCCGTTGGGATCGCGCCTGCGCTGTGCGGTGCCGCGGGTTGTGGTGGCGCGCGGCGGAGGTCCTGGGTCCGGGATTTCGTCGTCGAAGTGGTCCCGCCGGCTCGGTGAGCGCAGAGGCGACGGGGCCTGGGAGCCCGCCCGACAGCATGCCCGAGATCAGGGTCACTCCCCTGGGTGAGTGAGGCGCGCTCGGCCGGCCTCGCGGTCGCGGGGCCGGGCGGTGGTGTGGGGACGAGCCGCGGGGGCGCAGAGGGCCGGCCAGGTTCCCAGAGGCCACAGCTGTCGTCCTCGGAGGCCTCGGGCCGGCTCCCGCTCCCGGCTCAGGCCCTGTGTGGAGAAGCTCGGAGGAGCACCGGAGGGACGGTTTTGGGGTCGGGTCCCGGCCCGCTGCGTCCCCAGCTTTCTTCACGGTGAAAAGCAGGCCTGAGCAGACTGTCTCTGCACCTTCTCCTGGGGCCTGCGCTCCGGACGCCGTCACCGTAGAGGCACAGGGTCTCCATCGTCGCTGCGCCAGCTTTTGTCCACATGGACTGATGCTTTAGGTCGCCTTTCCTCCCTGCCTCTGCTTCCTTCCGCCTCCTCCATCGTCTCGCACCCGTTACCTGCAGCTTCCCGTTTACCCAATACAGCCATTCACTCTCAGTTCAGCCCTTGTCTTACATGATCCCTGCGACGCTAAAAAGAAAAAAAAAAAAAAAAAAAAAGCTTTGAATTTTGTAAAAGATATAAACGGACACTTTTAAAAGCCCAGACAGTGCAGAACACTGTGAAGGATGAAAGATCACTGGGAATCCAGAGTCCCGGAAACAACTGGGTTATCATTTTGGTGGCCAACCCTCTAGGTGTCTCTGGGCATCCTTCCAGCACTCCTGCTCTGCTGTTCCAGAACCTGCCTCCTACACTGGGCTGTGTGTGGGGAGCATTTTCCTGCACAGATGTTCCACGCAGCTGCATATCCTTTCTCATGGTGGAGCTCTTCCCCAAAACAGCCCACCCAGTCCTTTGTGTGGACCCTGAGCTGTTGACAGTCACGATGAAGGCCCCTGCCCCTCGCCTGCCAGGTCAGAGTACACATCTCTTTGCTGCCATACAGGTCACTCCTACAGACTCTGGCAGCTGTTGGCTCAGGGTCCCCTCTGGCTGCTGTGACCCACACTCTTCCCTGCCTTTGGCTCCCTTCCAGGGGCCTCTGCGGGGTCCTCCTTCCAGCCTGCCCCTTCACGATTTGTCCCCTGTTCTCCTTGAACAGTTCTTTCTACTGCTTTTGTTACCCCAGATATGCACCTGGATGTGCTCCCAAGGCTGTAGCACCGTCAAAGCAGAACTATTTCTCTTGTTTTCCTTTGCCGGTTTGTACCTCATGGGCTCTCTGGCCAGATATGGAGAGTCCCAAAGGCTGTCCTATCACACAGCCTTTGCACAGCTGCCCCCCCCCATCCTGGCTGTCCCTCTCCACACTACTCAGAAGTCATTTTGTGGAGGACTTACCTGGTATGGTTCTGGAAGTTTTTGGGTTCCCTTCTCTGCCTTAATCTTCTCCATGACGCACTCAGTGCGTCTTATCTATGTGGTTATCGTCTGCTTGCCCTAGAACATGAGCTTCTGCGGACATGGCGTCTCTTTTATTTTCTCCGGAGTCCTGCCTCTTTTTGTGTGCCATCGACTGTTCCCCATCTTCCTGCCCAGTTCAGGCCTCAATCCTTGCTCCTCGGGATTGTTGTGGGTCCTGGTGGGAGCGGGTGGCCAGTGTCTCAGAGCTGAGCTCTGGAGTCCAGAAACCGTCCCTGGCCCTGTGCTTAGGAGCCATGTGCCTGTGAACTGATCCTATGACTTCTGTGATTTCACGTTCTCTGTAAAGAGAGGCAGCCCTCCCCTTTCCCCTGTCACAAATGTTTGGAGGGCCTCTGGGCACAGCTTTAGGGCTGAAGATGTAGCAGTGGGCAGACAGCTGAGACACTGCCATCGTCCTGCTGGGTCAGGAGCAGGCCTTTGAGAGACCTTCAGGCCAAGGCCTGTGGCAGAGCTCTTGGCTAGGATCGCCTACTGTTGTCATGGGTGACTGAAGCTTCTCAAGGACCAGCCAGGGTCCTGCTCTGAGCCATGGCCTGGTCACCCTCGTGTGTGTGGTGTTAACGGAAGGTTCGCGTGGCTGGTAGAGGGAGGCTTGTAGGATCAGGATAGAAAGCAGGTCATTTGGTGACATCATGCAAGGGTATGTCCCTTTCTTCCTGGGCCTCCAGACCCCAGAGGAGATGACACATGGCCAGAAGAGATTGCTGGGATGTGTCCTGCTGGGGCTGGAGCAGCTGGTAGGACTTGAAGTCAAGAACATGGATAGGACTCAGGTTAAGTCTGGACTGGGGATGTCTTGATGGGGTGCAGTGATGGGGCATCTGCACTGAGGCCACTGTAGCTGGTCATTGCTGGACAGCTGGGGCCCTGTCTCCCCATGGCTGGGCTAAAGCTACTGCACAGTGTCGCTCTGCAGTGGCACCACCTGGAGGCGCTTGATGCCTTCTGGGAGGGTCCCCACAGCTCAGATGTCACCCCAGTTGAGGTTTCACGAGGGGTGGCGAGGCCCCGTGGAGCATCACCTTGCCCCTATTAAGTGCCAGGACCACAGTCCAACACCTGTTGCACATCCCCTGGCCTTTGACGGTTGAGGCCAGCGGCAGCAGGTAGGCTGCTCCCTTGAGAGGTGAGGGGCGTTTTCTGTCTGACCTAGGTGGTAGTGGCAGGGCCTGAGGCTCGGAGGTGCGGTAGGGGAGGGCACATGGGCTGGAACCCGCCTGGCCCTTTGTCCCTTCCCTGCACATCTCCCTGGCCTGTGTGTGGAGGTGACAGCGCTTCTTGCCTCACCCTTTGTCCACACGGCAGCCGTGGGGATCTAGTTTCCCCAACCCGCTGAGGGTTCTGCAGGGCCAGGGACCCAGAGCACCCACTGGAGGCCTGAGGCAGGCGGCTGGGGCCATCACTTGCAGCAGCAGGGAAACGGACATGGGGGAAGTGGGAAGGGGGTGGCAGCACCTCATCCCACCTTCCCGTTCAGGAGCTGGCCAGGATGTGGGCCGAAGCTGCATCCTGGTCTCCATCGGGGGCAAGAATGTCATGCTGGACTGCGGAATGCACATGGGCTTCAATGACGACGTGAGTCCTGAGGGAAGGTGGAGGTCCCTGGAGGGACCTCACTCTGCCTGTTCCTTGTTGCTGTTCTCAGTAGGATCCCAGGCTTTAGAGCCTCAGGCTCTGACCCATAGAGTAGGGACAGTTTGGGCAAGTGGGCAGTGGTAGGAGGCAGGTGGGTCTGGGGTCACTGCCTTCCCTGGCAGCCCTGGGCCCCACCACTTGACGGATGGGGTACCCTGCGTGGAAGCGTTGATCTGTACCAGAGCAGGGGCTCGCGGGCTCCTGCAGGGTCATGTGGGGCAGCTCGGTGCTTCCCAGGCAGGGCTTCTGGCTTGGTTACTGGTTCTGTCGGTGTGACCCCTCCCTGGGTTTTCAGAGGCTGTGAACAGTCTATGGTCCTGGTGTGGCCTGCCAGGGTGGGGGTATTAGTGCCCAGGCTCAGCCTGTGCCTTTATTCCCCACTCCTGGGAGTCGCTCCCTGGAGTGCTGGCTGCCCGCCACTTCCATCACCTGCAGACCCAGGGCAGCTGCGTTCTGACCCTTTTTCTTGGCTTCTCAGAGGCGCTTCCCTGATTTCTCCTACATCACCCGCAATGGCCGGCTGACCGACTTCCTGGACTGTGTGATCATCAGGTGAGCGCCCATTGGCTGCTGGTCATAGTGTGATGTCGGCTCACATCTAACCCCACTTCGGGGGCCCTAGTGGGCCCAGGAGAGCCCCCCGGGGCCCGTGGAGGCTGCAGGCTGTGGGGTGTTGCGGGCCCAGGTTGTTCCGGGTTGCCTATGTGACTCACCCCCAGGGCTGGCCCTCTCCACCTCTGGACGGTGGTCCTGGAGGCTGTGTCTGCGTGAGCTTATAGGTGTTCATGGTTGCCCCTTGACAAGCTTTGATCAGCCCTGTGGAGGCGAGGGGCGCTCTGTGCTGTGGGTGCCTATTGGCTCTGCCCCTGAGTGTCATGGATGAGAGCCCCAGGTGCCCCAAGAAGATGAGGTTGTGTTAGGGCAATAGGCCCGTGGCAGGGAGGCCACTGCCCCCAATGCAAAGATGGCACATTTCACCTTGAACCCCTGGGCTGCTTCTCAGACTTCCTCACTCAGCCTCTCAACAGCATTTGGCAGCGGTGACTGCACCCTCCCTGCTCGTCCTCAGTCCTCAGACCTTCCCATACATCCTCACCCACGCTGCCCCTGACCTCTGGTCTCATGGTCCGGCTCTTCTCTGGCGACGGTTGAACTCCCCAGCCTGGCTGAATGGAGCTCCCGCTTTCCTCCTCTTCCTCACACTCCACCCAGACAGCCCACAGTTTGTGGGTCCAGCCCTCTTCCTGACCTTCAACTTTGCCATGTGGCCAATGACCAGAGCGGCCTCCTGCTGGTCTTCTCCCCACACCTTGCAAGCCAGGGACCTGGTGGCCCAAGGCGGCCTCGCCCTCAGCTGCTGTGAGGCTCCTGTGGACTCAGTCCCTTCTTGGACATGGGCTTGATGCAGCAGTTTGCTCCGTTTGTGGACCCACAGCACTCTGTTCCCTCCGCCCCAGTGCCTTCCTGGCCTGGCTCACGTGCCATGGGGTCTTTCCATCCATCTGCTGGAGAGGGCAGCTCTCCTGATGCCCTGTCCCCTTCTCAGCTACTTTCTATTTGACCGTAGAAAACGTACACCTCTGATGCAAGCATTACCTCTTTAACGCTCGCTGCTTTACTAGACACTCAGGTTGTAGGTTCCAGGAAGGTAGCAGTTTTCATCTGTTTTGCTGCCTCGTCACTCTGCAGCACTTAGGGTGGCGTCTGACACACGGTGGGGCCCTGGTGTGGAGGGGCCGTGGGGCGGGCTTGCTCGGGGAGCAGTGGCCCTGGGCTGATCTGTGTTGCACCCTCAGCCACTTCCACCTGGACCACTGCGGGGCACTCCCCTACTTCAGTGAGATGGTGGGCTACGACGGGCCCATCTACATGACCCACCCCACCCAGGCCATCTGCCCCATCCTGCTGGAGGACTACCGCAAGATTGCTGTGGACAAGAAGGGCGAGGCCAACTTCTTTACCTCCCAGATGATCAAAGACTGTATGAAAAAGGTGGTAGCTGTCCACCTCCACCAGACGGTCCAGGTCAGGGTCCCAACAGACCCCATCCCACTCTCTGTCTGATACTGCGGGGCCACTAGGAGGCAGCAGTGGGCAAGCATGTAGGGACCCAGCCCAGATTCAGGGTGGGAGGGGGGCGCTAGAGTGCCCATCAAGTGCACAGAGCTTCTGCTGCTCAGCCAGCCGTGCGTCTGAACACATGTAAGAAGGTGGAGACCGGACAGTGAGACGGGCAAGCCCTGGAGGGCACCCAGTACTAGCTGTGGAGTTTGGGCTTTGTCTCGGTAAGTGTCATATGTGGGTCGCGGAGGAAGGTTAAGGTTTTAAGCAGGCAAATGCAATCAAATTGGGTAAAACTTAGCACAAGGATTGTAGATTTGTCTGTTTCTCCTTAGAGTCAGTGGGTTTCGCTTGTTATTGGATGCCTATATATTTTGGGTTGTTTTATCCTTCTGGCTGAACGTCTTGTCAATACAAGTATGTGTATTTATCTTTAATAACGCTTCTTACCTTAAAGTCTGTGTTTCTGGTAACATTACACCATCCCTGCCTTTCCCACCTTTGGTTACTGTTTGCATGGCATGGCGTTTTCCATTGCTTTATTTTCAACTTTACTACAACACGTTTCAGATGTTTTTTTAATTTGTTTTTATTTTTTAAGTTTATTTATTTTGAGAAAGAGAAAGACAGTGTGCATGTGTGTGTGGGGGGAGGGGCAGAGAGAGAGAGAGAATCCCAAGCAGGCTGTGTGCTGGCAGCATAGAGCCCAATGTCATGAACTGTGAGATCATGACCTGAGCCGAAATCAAGGGCCAGACACTTAACCGACTGCGCCATGCAGGCGCCCCTGCATCATGTTTTAAATGTAGCTCTTTTAAGTGGCATGTAATTTGTTTTTGTTTTTGTTTGTGTATGGAAATTTCCTACTGTCATGTGTTCACCGTTAAATTTAGGATCTTGGTCTTTCCATTTTGCCTTTGTATAAGGCCAAAGGAGAGACATTGGCTACTTTGACAAAACCTTCAAGCGAACTCCAGGAGTGTCACCGACAGCATGACCTTTGTGACCAAATCCAGCAACCGGAACTTCATAATTTTCCTCAATAAAATTCAAACAGCCATCATTGGGTACAAAGGCTGAGATTTCTTTTGTCGTTCTTGATCAGCTGGACCCTGATACACTTCCTGATGGCAGAATTTGGCTGTCTGGTTTCAACCCCTACTTTTTCCGGCACATTCCCTGTGCATGGGAAGCGCCTCCACAAGGGTTGGCCTTCAGGCCCCACGGGCCTCCTTGTCCTGTTGGCTTTGCTGCTTCTAATCTTGTCTGTGGCTGGGGACCATCCTGGCAGTGTGAGGACTGACACTAGCCTGTCCTGCCGGCACCATGGGCCTGAGCAAAAGAGGTGTTGGTTTCTTTTTCTTTCTTTCTTCCTTTTTTTTTTTTTTTTTAAATCTAGCTTGATAACCTGTCCAGATGGAGCGTTTGGACTCCACATTTAATAACTTTGAGCTTAGCTCTACCTTCTTACCATTTGCTTCCTATTTGACTTGTCTGTTCTATGTTTCTTCTTTCCATTATTGCCTTTTTCGGATTAATTTTTTAAAATTTCTGCTTCTCTTTTATTTGGTTAGTAACTTCATGCTCTTCTCATTCTTGTAGTGGTAGAGGCTACAAAACGCATTTGTGACGACGCTCTAAGGTACTTGGAGCTTTCGCCTCTATGTATTGGAAAGCTCTTAGAACGTCGTAAATCTGCTTGTCCCTTCCCTGACTTAGGCTGTCGTTCGCCTTGACTTTGATTTGCTCGGTACACGGGAAACTCAGCAGGACTTCTTGACTAATTCCGATAAAGTCTTCTCTGTGTTTACCCTCTCTACTTCTTGTGTTGTTCACTTTCTAATTTGTCTTCCTGCTAGAGAACACCAGTGTGGATCGGTGGGTGATGCATTCTATTTATTTATTCTTATTTTTGTTTTTATTTAAAAAATTTTTTTAGAGGTCACGGGGGAGAGAGAGAAAGAGAGAGAAAGAAAGAGAAAGAGAAAGAATCTTAAGCAGGCTTCATGCTCAGCGCAGAGCCCAACATGGGGCTCAGTCCCACGACCTGGGATCATGACCTGAGCCGAAATCAAGAGTTGGATGCTCAACTAACTGAGCCCCCAGGCGCCCCCACAAATCTCTTTTATTTGTTTGCAGATGGGTCTGCTTCACCCTCATTCCTGAAGGACTTTTTTCATTACGTGTGGAATTCTAGTTTGGCTGTCATTTTTTTCTTGGTACTTTGGATGTGTCTTTCTATTCACTGTTTGGAAGAGCATCTTTAATCTTAGACTGCTTGTAGGGTTGTGTTCTTCTCTTTGGATTTTGGGGGGTGGATTTTTGGATGCTGCGATGGGCCTGAATGTTGTTCTGTTCTCATTGAATCTGCCCAGGTGTGAAGCCTCTTGGATCTGTGACCCGATGTCTTTCATCAGGTTCTTCCAGTGTTACTCCTGCCTGTTGCTCTCCTCCAGCCCAGGGCTCCAGATGGCAGAATGTTAGGCCTCTCACTTCAGACCTTCCCTGACGCTTTTGTCTTTCTGTGCTTCGTGCTAGATAGTCTTTCCTATATATTTTAGCGCATTAGTACTTTGATTATATGCAATGTGCTGTTAAATTCATATATTGAATTCTTTGAGTTATTATGATTTTTGGTTTAGATTTCCACTTTTTAAAATGATTTCTAGGGGTGCCTGGGTGGCTCAGTTGTTTGAGCATCTGACTTCAGCTCAGGTCATGATCTCATGGTCTGTGGGTTCAAGCCCCTTGTTGGGCTCTCTGCTGAAGCATGGAGCCTGCTTCAGATCCTCTGTCCCTCTCTCTCTTTGCCCCTCCCCTGCTTGTTCTCCCTTCAAAAATAAACCTTAAAAAAAAAAAAAGATTTCTAGTTTTTTGGTCAACATCCTGGGTCCTTTTTATGTCTCTCAATGTATTAGTCACAGCCCTCTTAAAGTCCATGTCTGAAAACTCTAGGAGCTCTGAGTCTGCTTCTCTAGACTGTTGTTTTGCTTTCTGTGGTGGTGTCTCGTCTCTTATGTCTGGTTGCTCTTGGTTGAAAACTGGACGTTGTGTGTGAGAAACAGGAAATGATGAAACGTGATGAAACGTGATGAGAACCATGTTCCCTTCTGCCCTCTGCCTCCCCAGTGTCCACCTCCCTGGCCCCTTTGCCATCGTCTTCAACCCAGCATAGCCTGCAGACCTGAGTTGAGGCCTCTTCTCTGTAGGTGGATGATGAGCTCGAAATCAAGGCCTACTATGCAGGCCACGTGCTGGGGGCAGCCATGTTCCAGATTAAAGTGGGCTCAGAGTCTGTGGTCTACACGGTCAGTGGAAGCACCTGGGGCACTGGAGGGACTGCCTGGCCGGGGAGAGGAGGCACCTGCCTTATTGCCACATTCTTTGCCAGGGTGATTATAATATGACCCCGGACCGGCATTTGGGGTGAGTAGGCTATGTGTTTGTTTCTTCCTGTGTGGACCCCCCTAGGAGTGCAGTGATGCACAGGGGTGTGCTGGGTGCCTTCAGTGTCCACCATGTGTCCTCTGTGCGTGGCAGAGTCTCTTCCTCCTGCTTGTCAGAGCGTCAAGGGAGGCTATGGCTGGGGTCCGTTTTGTTGCTCCTAAGCCTTGGAGCCTAGCCTTGCAGCCATGTGGATTGTCTACCTTGGCCCACGCCCGCCTCTGTCATAGAGCTGCCTGGATTGACAAATGCCGCCCCAACCTGCTCATCACAGAATCTACATATGCCACGACCATCCGGGACTCCAAGCGCTGCCGGGAGCGAGACTTCCTGAAGAAGGTCCACGAGGCTGTGGAGCGTGGCGGGAAGGTAGCTGGTGCAGGCGGGGCTCTGGGCCTCGTGCCCACCCGACCATGCTACATGGTCCTTCGCCACCTCCGGCATGTCAGGGGACGGGTGCCATGTGTTCTGGGTGTGTAGGGAGGAATGTGTTCTCAGCATTAGGAAGAAAAACTTCCCCGAAGACCACGGGGGTTCTTATTCATCCCTTATCTCAGATCCCAGCCCAGGGCTGGCCGGAGCATCCACCGCAGTCAGTTTTCGATGTATTGTGGCTGGGAGCAGGACTTGAGGGCAGAGCGTGGGGCCTTACCTGTGGCCTGCAAAGGGCCTCTGACTCTCGGGGATACCTGGCCATGCCCTCTCAGTGGACGCAGGCCCTGGCCATCAGAGCTGCCAGCAGGGCCAGTGTTTATAGTAGCCGCTTCCTGAGAAGGCAGCCACAGGGAACCACCGCCTGCCCACTGTAATCAGAGGTGGCTTTAACTTGGGTGGGCAGCATGGCCAGGGGTTCCTGCCTGAGCCAGCCTTGCCCTTCCCCTGCAGGTGCTGATCCCTGTGTTTGCACTGGGCCGCGCTCAGGAGCTCTGCATCCTGCTGGAGACCTTCTGGTAGGTGGTAGCCAGTCGGTTTCTGGGAGCCCTGGCTTGAGTGGGTGCCAGCGGCATGTCCATGTCCAGCTCTAGGCAGAGTATAGTTAGCGTACGTGACATCTGTTGGGGCGCCTGCCTGTACCGGGCCCCCCAGTCACGTGCCTGCGTCCCCTCTGTGGGACCTGGATGTGTAGGAGGGAGCGGGCAGGGGGTGATTCCTTCACGGATGCAGCCTGGGCTGGGGTGTGAGGGGGACGCGGGCTGGCCCTGCCCCGGCAGCTCCTCCACCGTGGCCCTGGCGCGGTCCGCAGGGAGCGCATGAACCTGAAGGCCCCCATCTACTTTTCCACGGGCCTCACGGAGAAGGCCAACCACTACTACAAGCTCTTCATAACCTGGACCAACCAGAAGATCCGGAAGACCTTTGTCCAGAGGAACATGTTTGAGTTTAAGCACATCAAGGCTTTCGACCGAGCATTTGCTGACAACCCGGGTCCGATGGTGAGGCCCTGGCCAGGAGGGGGTGGGGATGGCTGTCCTGTGCCCGTGGTAGCCAAGTTGGGCCGAGGCAGCCAGCGTTGGCTGTCTACCTGTGTGCACCTTCTCCGTGTCTGGGACGTGTGAGTGGTCCCTGCCTGCAGGTCTCCCTCAGGGAGTGGGGTGCACTGTGCTGAGGGAAAGATGGGGGGGTGGTCAGAAGATGGGGCCGGTGGTGGGGGCAGGGTCAAAAGACTCTGAGGGCAGAGGAGGGGCTGGACTCGTGGCCAGTGCTGGTTCTTTGGCAGGTGGGTGTCCACTGCCCTGACTGTCCCCTGCCTGCCCTGCAGGTTGTTTTTGCCACACCAGGCATGCTGCATGCCGGCCAGTCCCTGCAGATCTTCCGGAAGTGGGCAGGGAATGAAAAGAACATGGTGAGGGATCTGGGCTCCAGGTGTAGCTCCCAGGAGGGCCTATGAGGTTGGGCAGAGGTGGGGGAGCAGAGGCTCCGCCCGGCTTGGGGACACTGCTGTTGTCAGGACGGGGCTCGGTATCCCAGGGCCCTGTGTCTGACCCGGGCAGCTCCCACCCTTGCTGTGTGTCGGCCCCTCTGCATCGGGCAGTAAAGCCTTCTGGCTTCCCTAGCTGATGTGCTACTCAGGCCTGGGATGGGGAACTGCTGGCAAGGGGAAGGGGCCATCAAAGGTTCGGGTTTAGACAGGCAGCAGGGGTGGGGTGGAGAGACAGAGAGAAAGCCCAAGGCAGGAATGGGGGGGGGGGGGTGTCTTCTGCAGGGTGGCCACCGGCTCCACGCCTCACTGCCCCACAGGTCATCATGCCTGGCTACTGCGTGCAGGGAACCGTGGGCCACAAGATCCTCAGTGGGCAGCGCAAGCTGGAGATGGAGGGGCGGCAGGTGGTGAGTCCCCACTTCCTGATCGCTCCACGGGCCCCACCTTGGCTCGCTCGGGAGCCCTCTGAGCCTTTGCTTGTGGTAAGGGCCTGTGTGCACTGTGATTCTGCAGCTGGAGGTCAAGATGCAGGTGGAGTACATGTCCTTCAGTGCCCATGCCGATGCCAAGGGTATCATGCAGCTGGTGGGCCAGGCGGAGCCCGAGAACGTGCTGCTGGTGCACGGGGAGGCCAAGAAGATGGAGTTCCTGAAGCAGAAGATTGAGCAGGAGTTCCGTAGGTTGGGGTGGGGGGTGGGGGGGGCGCGGGCTGCCACGGGATGTGGGGGGGGGTGTGTGGGGAGGGCTTGGGGGGCACGGGGGGGTGTGTGGGCTGCCACGGAATGTGGGAGGAATGGGGGGGCGCGGGCTGCCATGGGGTGTGGGGCACGGTCTGCCCATGGGGTCAGCATGGGCAGAGCCAGCTGATCCCGACAGGCTTTCTGCCCCTCCCCCTCCGGCCCAGGGGTCAGCTGCTACATGCCAGCCAATGGTGAGACGGTGACACTGCCCACAAGCCCCAGCATCCCTGTAGGCATCTCGCTGGGGCTGCTGAAGCGGGAGATGGCACAGGGTACGCAGGGCAGGGTAGGGCAGGGCAGGGCAGGGCAGGGGAGCGGCTCAGCGGGTGGACCCGATGGCAGCTCCAGTCCTCGCCCCTTTCTCCACAGGGCTTCTCCCTGATGCCAAAAAGCCCCGGCTCCTGCATGGCACTCTGATCATGAAAGACAGTGTGAGTGCGCGTGGGCGGGGGCACGGCGGGGGCGGGCGCTCCATGCCCCCTGACCTGCCCCTGTCCCGCAGAACTTCCGGCTAGTGTCCTCAGAGCAGGCCCTCAAGGAGCTGGGTCTCGCCGAGCACCAGCTGCGCTTCACCTGCCGTGTCCATCTGCACGACCCTCGCAAGGAGCAGGAGACAGCCATGCGGGTCTACAGCCACCTGAAGAGGTAGGTACCCAACCCTTTCCGGCCCTGGGGCGGGTAAGAAGAGGGGTACGAGGCAGGTCTCACAGTGCTTCCCCACAGCGTCCTCAAGGAGCACTGCGTGCAGCACCTTCCCGACGGGTCCGTGACCGTGGAGTCCATCCTTATCCAAGCCGCGGCCCACTCCGAGGACCCAGGCACCAAGGTGCTGTTGGTCTCTTGGACCTACCAGGTGAGTGGCCTCCAGGGCCCGGTACCCGGCAGGTCAGGATAGGCGGGGTTACCCCATCACCTTGCTCTGCCCAGGTATGGTGGTCAGGGAAGGTGAGATGACTGCCCCCTCTTGCATCTGGCTACAGGATGAAGAGCTGGGAAGTCACCTCACGTCACTGCTCAAGAAGGGCCTACCCCAGGCCGCCAGCTGATCACCAGCCAGAGGGCCCTAGGCTTCCCTCTAGAGCCATGTCTGTGCCTCAGGTCTTCCCTGTGTCCCTGGATGTGGAGCCCACGGCTGGTCACAGCACTTGTCTGTGAGGACACAACCAGCGTTATGTGCCTACGTGATTGGCCAGTTCTGGCTGAGGAAAGAAATAGGCCTGGGGACTTCATCACCCTTTATTTCTATTCCTGAGCCCCCAAGAGATGGGTGGTTGCTCCTGAGGTATTTTGTCCAGTAAAAACAGAACCAAAGACCACATGGGTGTTCCCTTCTTGATGACCAGACCTTTTTCCTGCAGTCTACCCAGAGCAGCCCACCTGGGGCAGACCGGGGTACCCAGGAAGGTGGGGACTTCTGGAAGGTACGGGCCAGTGGGAGGCAGGAAGCCTGCTGTGGCTCCGGATGGCCAAGTGCTGGTCCCTCCTGCTCCATGGCATGCAGAGCTGGGCAGGGTCCAGTGGCAGGGCCTAGTATGTCACGGCTGCCCTGATCTCACCTGGGCATCTGGGGATTATCTGTGCCTCCCATGTGGTGAATCCTGCAGGGCACAGGAGGTTTTCTACAGGGGCTGGGCCTGTCCAGGCCACAGTTTCCTCTGGGCTGCAGAGCCTCTGCCTGTCAAGGCCCTCCCCGCTCCCTAAGGCGAGCCCCCTCAGCCTCCCTCCCTACTGGGAACTTGATCACAGGGGCCGGGTCAGGAGTATGGCTTGGGTCTAAGGGCCCAAGGGAAGGAGACCCCTCACTCCAGGCTGCCTGCTTTTGGGAGCAGCTGGAGACTTTTTGTCCAACTTGGTTGGGGCTTCCTTGCCTCCAGGGCCCTGGCTTTCCTGCTCAACACAGGCTGGATTCCCACCTGTTAGGACAGAGGAGAGCTGCAGCTGTGCTGCTACCAGGAGCCCCTCCTCCCATCAAGCACCCCACCTTGGGAGGGGCTCAGTCATTGGGGTGCATGCAGGGACTTTTCCAGGCTGTCTACCCTTACCGAGACTCCCGTACTGCACGGACTTGAGGAATAAGCCGTGGGCCGGGGCCACACGTGTCTGGTGTCTGCCGAGGGGGTCCCGGCTTTCCAAAATCACCTTCACTTGAGCGGGCATCAGAGCTCCCAGCCCCACAGCCACCAGCACAGCTGTCATTCTCCGAACCTGCAATCCGAGGCCAAGACTGCCATAGTGACCCAGCTCCTCGGGTCCGCCCCCACCCCTGGAGGCCCAGGCAAAACCCACCTGTCTGTACAGAAAGGACTGGCTCTCAAACTCCAGGTTCCAGAACTGCAACCTAGAGATAGAGGCACCTGTGACGCCTGGGCCAGGACAACCCCCAGTCTGCACTGTGGCCCCAGAAGAGGGGGGCAGGGGGAGGGAGCTAGGATAGACTGGTTTCCACTCTCTCTTCCACCCTAGGGGCTTCCATTGGCCACCCTGCCCTCAAGTGAAGCTGCTGGGAGAGACCTTGTGAACGGGAGGGGCTGCAGAGCCTTCTGAGAGGCCTAGGCAGTGGAGACAGGGCTCTCCGGTGGAGGTGCTGCCGAGGCACAGGTCCTAGGGCAGCTCTGGGGCAGGGAGGTGAGCATGACCAACTCATCTACCAGAGACCCAAGGCCCAGGGTAGGGGTTCTTCAGCTGATCACGCAGAAGTTCCTCCTCCCTTCAGTGCAGGCTCAGACTGAGAAGGTTTGGGAAGCCAACAGCCGACATCTGGCCAGAGGCCCCAGAAACAGTGGAACCAACCGCCTGCCAGGTAGTGCTGGGACCACTGGCCTGGTGCTTCTCTTCCAGCAAAGTGTTTTCAGCAGCTGCCAAGATCCATCTACTAGTCCACAAGCCGTGGCTGGACAGGGCTGGGAGCCCTTGGAGAAAGCATTCTCTGTTCCCAGTGTGGCAGGACCCCAGCCCAGGGCGGGGAGGGCACAGCTGTAGGTTCATGGTTGTTGGGGCCATGCCACTTAGCTGACTAGCATCTCCCCTGTGAGGTTGCTGATGGGCACCCAACTCCAGCTGTGTCCTGCACCACCCTCACCAAGGAAGGTGCTAAATCTAAATCCAGCTCCCCCAGCCTCTGGCCAGTGTGCAAGGTGCTTTTCATTACCTGTTCTCCTGGGGGAGGACAAAGGGGCTGCCTAGGTCAGGGGACACAGAAGCTCGGCGCAGTGTGCGCACTGAGCTCGTGGCTGGGCTGCCAGCTGACTGGAAGGCACTGAAGTCATGTGTCCCTAGAAGGTGCTGGGCAGCCTCCTGCATGGCATCTACATCCAAGCTGCTGCAGGGAGACAGGTGAGTGGTCAGGAGGGAGTAGCCAGCCAGGTGTGCCTGGCAACCCTCTCCTGCTCCCTCACATCCACGCTCACCCTGCCCGTAGTGCCCAGCATCGGTTTCGTTCAAACACAGACAGCTGATCGGGCCGGTGGCAGCCGGTGGCCAGGCGGTACAGGTAGGTCCTGGATGTGGCAGCATGGCGGGCATGGAAGTCAGCGGGTACTCGGAAGGCCTGCAGTACCCTGCGGGAGCACGATCAGGCATACCAGAATGACCCCTATGCACCCACGGACCCAAGTGTCCCCTTGGTATCTCCATCATTCCCAAGTTCTGTGCAGACACCAAGTCCTTCCTGACTCGTGGTCTCCACCCACAGTGGACCAGTTTGGAGACAGCAGACAGGTGCTCACCGGATGGCCGGGTGCCTCAGGTGGGCATTGAGAGCTTCAGCCAGGACCTCGGGGGAGAAGGGGGGCTGGCCTGAGCGGCGCTGGACGTCTAGGTGAGCCGCGTTGCTCAGCGCGTGGACTCCAGCATCCGTGCGGCTGGAGATGGTGAACTTGACCGGCACCACCGAATTCAGCCTCTTTGCAGCCTCCTGCGAGGACAGAGCCGCCTGGGGCGGGGTGGGCAGCGCAGGGCGAAGGCCGGAGCCCAGAGACCCGGCGGCTCCCATCTGCCCATTCCCCGGGTCTCCCTCTTTCCATTCTGAGGGGGTGGCCGGCGGAGCTCACCTCCAGGTAGTTCTGGACCCCGATGGCGCGCTGGGAGCCCCTGATGGCCGCGACCCCGCTGCGGGCAGAGGCGGACTCAGATTAGCTGACGGAGGCCCGCCCCGCACAAGCCCGTTCCCTTCCCAGGCGTCGAGTCCTAAATTAGCTCCCCCGCCACCTCCCCGGCCCCACCTAGGATGCCGGGATACACTTGGAGGCCGCGGGCATGAATGGGAGGTCCTGAAGACGTACTTGAACTCCGTGCCCAAGTACTGGAAGTACACGAGGTAGCGCGCCCTCACCGAGGCTGCGGCAGGGCCCATGGCTGGAGTCGGCAGAGCCAGGACCGGTCGAGAAGGGCCAGGCTGAGCAGATCCGCGTGTGTGCCCTGCGCGCGCGCACGGAAGCAGCCTGGCCACGCCCCCCGGCTGCGCCTGCGCCTGCGCCTTAGCTTTCCTCCCTGCAAGGCACTCGCTCGCCCCAAGGCCGCCGAAGGCCAGAGCAGGGGAGGGGCCGGACTTAGGGAGCGGGTGCAAACTGCCAGCGGGCTGAGGAGCGCGTGGATCGGATTCGGACAGTGGCACCCGGGAGGGGCTCCCGCGGACGGGCGCTCTTTCATCCGTCCTCTCGCCCGCTCACCCACTTCCCACCGTCCCGGAGTGGGTCCGTGCCCACGATCCGCGCAAGCGGTTTTCGCAAACGCCCCGACTTGCGTAACGGCCGCCTCGCAGGAGCGGGCGGTCCCGCGCCCTCCCCGCCCCTCGCGGACCGGCGACTGTCGCTGGGCCCGACCCTCTTCCCAGCCCGCGGTGGCCTGGGAACGGGGCGGCAGGACGACGGGGCGTCCGGGCCGGAGCCAGGCGTGGCCGTGGCCGCAGGGAGGGGAGTTGGGCGACGCTCCCCGGCAGTGACAGCGGGAGGCGAGCGCGGGCGGCGAACATTGGCGACGCTCCCCAGCCGTGACAGCCGGCGGCGCGCGCGGGCGGCGGACTTTGGCGACATTCCCCGGCAGTGACAGGCGGGGCGGGGCGGCGGCGCGGCGGCCTCATTCCGGGGCGGGCGGGCGCCGAGCGCGGCGCGGGCGGGCCGGCTGACGGAGGAGCGAGCGGGCCGGCCGGGGATGCCGCTCGGGGCGCCGCGGTCCTCGTGTCAGTGAGCGCCGCGCACCGCCGCAGCCATGACGGTGGAGTTCGAGGAGTGCATCAAGGACTCGCCGCGCTTCAGGTGCGCCCCCAGGGGCGGCGCGGCCCTTTGTGGTCGGCGGGGGTCGTCGCCCCCTCGGGGCACCCGGGGTCTCCGAGGGTGGGCGCACGGGGCGGGGGGGGGGGGCGTCGTTGTCGCCTTTGAGCCGGGGCACGGGAGCCGGGGGTGGGGGGGCGCGGGAGCTGGAGGACCCCGCCTCGGACAAAGCCCGCAGCCCCGGGCCCAAAGGCCTTGAACAAAAGATGCCCCTTGTGCCGGTCACCTCGCGCGGAGAGTGCGCGCGTGGGGGTGGGGTGGCCGCCGGTACAGCCACCTTTCCGTGGGAGTGTCCACCCCCGCTTTGTGTCTGCACCATCGAGCTGGCCACCTGCACGGGGCTGAGGCCCTCCTGGCCCTGCGGTCCTTCTCTGGCCGGGGTGGCCTGGGTGCCAGGAGCGTCAGTCCCTGGAATGTGTCTTGGTCCCTGTGCCCAAAGCAGTGCATGGGGGTCAGGCAGCAGGAGCCACGCTTCAGTCTAGGGCTGGCTGCTTGGCAGGGGTGACCTAGGGGCCTGGAGGTGTGGGCCCTAGGCTGAGCAGACTGGGTGGGATTTTCGGGTGGGGGTCCTGCCCTGTACCCAGCCCTGGGCTTGTCTGTTTAGTCCTTCCTGGTAGTGCAGGTGGGCTCACCCACGTGCACCACGAAGCACCCTCTGTGTGGCAGGTGCATATGCTTGTGTTCTGGTGCATATGCGTGAGCTCTGCTCCTCTGGACCCTCCCTTGAGGTGCCAGATCCTGGACGTGAATGTGTGGGTGGGCCGCACCCCTGGGCTGGCATGTTTGATGTGTACATGCAGACCAGGGATAGGTGTGTGCCTGCGTGAGTGCGTGTGCACGTGTCACTTAGTAACCTCTCTGTGTGGATATGTACACGGATGTATACACGTACTACGTGTTTATCATGCACATATGAGTTCTGGCACTAAACACACGTGTATTCTGACAGTAGGCATGTGTATCTGTACATCTGTGTGTATCGTGTATACATATTTGAGTGTGTGTGTGTGTGTGTACTCTGTGCCACTGCCTACATGCACATTTGATTGCACGTGAGTGTTTCTACCATGCTTCTGTGTACATGTGTCCTTGGTCATGCGTGTGTGTGCCTGCTGGGTCTTGGGTGTGCTGGCATGAGGACCTGTGTGTGGATGGACCGGTGAGCCTCAGCCCTGGTGCTCTTCCCCCTGGGTCCCTTGCACAACCGTCACACAGGGACAGAGAGTCACAAAGGCTTGGGGAGGCTACGGATGAGGAGTCAGGGGTCGGTCCAGGAAGGGGCCCCAGGCAGAGGGGCTGGGGGGACCCTCTGCGCTCACCCATCTTCTGTTGCTGACTGGTTGAGGGAGGGGGTGTGAGCAACTCAGGCACCTACAGTCGTGGGCCCCCCCCCCCCACCACCCACTGCCCTCCAGGACCCAGGCCGTAGGGGGAGACATAGCCAGGGTCTTGGTCCTGGCTGAGGCACGCTAGCCTCACCCTCCCCGCTTGCTCAGAAACCTCATGATCCTTCTCCCCCGGAGTGGAGGGGTCCAGGCCCACCTTGCCTTGTCGGACTGGGGGCACTGGCATCGCATTCACCTCCTGGCCTTCCCTCCCACTAGCTTGGTCTGCCACCACTGTGGCTCACAGTGGGTGCAGTGGCTGCCTGGGTTTTGCCATGCTTCCTCTGGCAGGGAGGGGCTACCCCTGGAAAGTGCCCAGCTGGGCCTGGGAGGGGGGCTGAGGAGATTCATCTGAACCTTGGATCGTAGAAGCTACACCGTGTTGGTTTGGCGGTTGGGCTGTGATTTAACAGGGCGTTGAGGTTCTCTTGGGGGTCCACTGTCTCCTCCCCCACAGGGACTTCCGGTGGCAGGCCTGAGATGAGCCAGAATGGGGCTGGGTGGGAGGCTGTGGCCAGTGATGTGAGGCCAGGTGGCTTCAGACCTGGGAAGAAGGACCCTGCCTACATGCTCTTGGCCTCGGGAGAGCCCCACAGCCTTGGGATGCACGTGGGAGAGTCCAGACTCTTCCAGACAGGCCTGGAGGCGCAGCCCCCTAGTTCTTAGTGCCCCCTCCCCTGGGTGGGGCTTCAGGCGCTGAGTCATGGCTTTGGTGGGAGAGCCTGCCTCACCCTCCTCCTTGTCATACAAGCTGCTGAAGAAATCCTGGGGGGGGGGGGGGACAGGAAAGGAGGTCTCGGGTCCTTGGGGGCCAGGGCTCCCAGGACAGGGTGTTGGTGCTTTGCTCTCTGCTGAGCACCCACTTGACTCCCATGAGCACACTC
Source organism: Panthera leo (assembly GCF_018350215.1). Lineage (NCBI taxonomy): Eukaryota > Metazoa > Chordata > Mammalia > Carnivora > Felidae > Panthera > Panthera leo. Next base: position 406,813 of record NC_056686.1, on the reverse strand, counting down.
ATCAGCATCTGGTGCAGCCCCACCCTTGTGGGGGACCCCCCCACCCTCCACCGGCCTTGCCCAAAGGCAGCAGCTCTCTGTGCAGCGGCTCAGGACGGTTGGGGCAGCCAGGGTTCCTGCTGCAGCATCCACTCCCGGTGCGTGTCTCGTACCTTCTCTGGAACTCAGAGTCCCCTTAGCCCCACTGGAAGGGATGGCGCTCAGAGAGGAGCCCGTGTCCTGCCAGGGAGTGAGTGCGGTGGGGAACTTCCAAAGTCGCTGGCTGGGGCTGCCTGGCATCCTCCCCACAACTCCAAATTGTAGGCATGTGAGGGACTAGGAAACACTGGAACACAGCGCCCCCCCCCCCCCCCCGCTGGCCATGAGGGCAGCAAGGGGGTGGGGGGGGGACACTAGACCTGGGTGGCCTTTGCTCTGCCTGACCCTGACCTAAGACCTGTCCCTGGAGCTCTGCCTCTCACCTCTGGCCCTGTTGTCAGCCCCGACCCTGAGTCCCCGTTGTCCTTCATCCCCTGGAGGCCAGATGGGCCCAGTTCACCAGCTGAGTGGGTTGTGGGGGGGGGGGCCAGGATCCTGGCCCTCTTTCCCTGTTTCCTGTTCCCAGAACACGGGGAGGGGGTCACGTGCCAGATCCATCTGCCTTGCCTTCCGGGGATTCTCCCGTCTGTGGCTTCTCTGGTGATGTCATTCGTTAACTCTTCCCTCCCTGAGGCAGCCCCATTGTAAGGCTGTCCCGGTGGGAGTGGGCTCCTCTGAGGCCTGACCCACCACTCCCTTTGAGCAGACTGTGCTGTTTGGTATTCCGAGGTTGGAGGAGTCAGGGGGCACCCGTCCAACAGTTATCCTGGGGTCTCATAATCTGCCGGGACCGGAGACAGCAGCTGGCCCATGCTTACGGGCCCTGAGACTGGCTGGCCCCAGGCTCCCTAGGACCTAGGTGGGATCTGGGGTCAATTCAGCCCTGGAGTGGCCGGGCCAGGAGGGTGACCAGCAGCCCCTCTTTCTGTCCTCAGGGACTTGATGACCTTCTCTCCCTGGGGCCACAGCAGCCAGCTGCCATCACAGCCGACTGGGCCTCTCTCTGATGGGAGTGGTGGTGGGTGCTGGGCGGCTCTGGAGTCAGCTGGACCCGGGTCCCAGTCCCACACCCTCTGCCCAGGGGGCATCGGCCTTTGCCGGCTTCTATTTCCTCGTGTCTGAGGAGCGTAGGACAGCGAGTGGGCTGAGGGGAGCGGGTGGCCTAAGCCGAGCGGCCCCTTCTCACTGCAGACCCTCCCGGAGAGGTGCGTGGGGCTGGGGGCGCTGTGGCTTGGCGGGTCTGCAGCCACCTGTGTTCCTGTTGCAGGGCTACTATTGACGAGGTGGAAACAGACGTGGTGGAGATCGAGGCAAAACTAGACAAGGTGAAGGCGGGGCCCAGGGGTCAATGGAGGGTCCTGGGCTGCTTGCTCTCTCTGCCCCCGTGCCTGGCCCTGACCTGGCTCACACACAGGCTCGTGTATGAGTGTGTGTGTGCGTGTGTGATCAGGGCTTGGCCCCTCCCTCTGGGTTTGTGCCTCGTTCTCCCCGGCTGTACCCTACCTATCATACCTGTCCCAGGGGGCGCGTGCGGCACACGTGTGTCTCCTGTCAAGAGGGGGTAGGCCTTGGTGAGTCCCCCGCTGCCATCTTTTGGGCGAGGGGTGGGGATTGTTACTAGGGACGGGGTGGGGAGGGTGCTATTGAGTGGCTGGGTTGGGGGCCCGAGGGCAGGGGCAGGGGAGGAGAAGAGGGAGGAGGGAGGGGTAGCATCCCTGAGCACCCTCACTGGCTGGTCCTGCCAGCCCCCTGGCTAGGACCACAAGCCTACCTGGGCCCTGGGTTCCCCAGTCTGGGCTTCGCTGTCCTGCTCCAGCCTTCTGCTCTGGAGCCAAGACGCACCCGGCACCTTGCTGCCCTCCCGGCTCCACGTGGGTCACAGGGAGGGCTGGCTCGCACGGCTGCATCCCGGGCCCCGATGGGCCCTGGGGGGCTCCCGCCTCTGTGGCCTGATCTCTTGGAGGAGGCGAGGGCCGCCCCTTGCAGGCCATGAGAATGTGGCTCCTTCCGTCATCCGTAGCTGGTCAAGCTGTGCAGTGGCATGATCGAGGCTGGCAAGGCCTATGTCACGACCAACAGGCTCTTCGTGAGTGGTGTTCGAGACCTGTCCCAGCAGTGCCAGGGCGACACCGTCATCTCGGTGAGGGGGCGGCTGATCTCTGACCTCTAGACAGGGGTGGCACAGGCAGGCAGCCCCTTGACTGTGCCCAGGCCCTGGGAGCAGGTGGGCATCTGTGCTGGGCCGCAGGGGTGGGCGGCTCGGATACCTGTGGGTGAGGAGGTGCCAGCCACCCTGGGAACACAGCTGTCTCATCTGAGCAAGGGGTCTCCCCTACCCCGCCTCCCCCTAGGAATGTCTGCAGAGGTTTGGAGACAGCTTGCAGGAGATGGTCAACTACCACATGGTAAGCCCTGGCCACAGTGCGGTGAGGTATGGGGGCCTGTCCAAGGGCACATCCCTCTGGCTTCCCATCCCAGGCGCCCCCTCCACCCCACCCCCCACCCCCCTGCCGGCTCCCCGCAGGCCCCGCCCAGCCTGGAACGGCTGTCAGCTGGCTCAGAGGGAGCTGAGCTGGCGGGCTGCTGGGAAGCCACGTTCCTATTCTTCCAGTCTGTGGGGGTGGGGGGAACATCACTGAGGTGCTCTGCTGCGTCCCAGGTGAGGGCCAGGCAGTGGGGAGGTTATTTGGATCCTGGGGGTGGGAGGAGGTGGCAGCATAGTCGAGGCCTGAGGGCAATGGGGTCTCAGAGGCTGGTCCAGGGTCCCCCAGTTGAGCAGGGGTCTCTGGCCAGGCGGCAGAAGTATCTCCTAGGCTGACCCCACGTCCCCTGGTTAACTGCCAATCTCATTGCTACCCAGGCTGGGTCTGGTGACCTCAAGCCCCTCAGAGCCCCCAGCACAGGACACACAGAATAGGGCCCAAGGCACATGTGGGTGGTCAGACCCTGGCTTGGGAACCAGATCCCAGACTAAACAAGGAGCCCCACCCCCGCAGGGGAAGTTTAGAAATAAACCAGCTCAGGATAGCTCATTCTGCACTGTCTGTCAGTCTGTCTGTTCCCATTTAGGGCCCAGCCCTCCTCCCATGTTGGGAGGGATCTGACTATGGGTCTGGTCAGCGCTGTAGGGACCCCTGACCTGTTCCTAGGTCGAGTCCCTTGGAAGCTCTGGGCTCTAATCCTGTTCTTTCTCCTGTAGGCCTGGCCATCCTTGAGGTGGCCTCCCAGGGCCGGGAGGCCGTGTCTTGTGTATGCCTGCCCTGGGTTGGCATGGGGTGGTGCTCTGGTCTCTAGTTTGGCTGAGAGCCCAGTGGGGGAGATGGGCAGGTGGGCACAGCTGTGGCCTCTGGGCATCAACCCAGGCCTGGGGCCACGCCCAGTCCCCTGGACCCTGTGAGGCTGGCTCTGGGGGGGGGGGGGGCAAACAGCTGGAGCCCAAGCAGGGCTGGGCAGGGCTTTCCCTGGTCCTCATCTGCAGTGACAGGGGCTTGGTCCCTGGAGCCCTAACCCCACCGCCCCCACCTTGGCCCACAGATCCTGTTTGACCAGGCCCAGAGGTCTGTGCGGCAGCAACTGCACAACTTCGTCAAAGAGTGAGTGGCCCCCAGAGCCCTGTGGCCTGGCCTCTGCTGGCCCTGGGAGGGGCTGGTGGTGGCACCTGTGGTAGCACAGGGAGCAGATACAGCTACGCCTGATTGGGAGGGGGGATCCTGGGGCCTGCCTTCAAGACTGTGGGTGGGGGACTCAGCAGGAGCCAAGGCTTGGAGGTAGGACAGGCCTGGGGTCAAGGAAACAGTGCCTGGAGGGCAGGGTGAGGGGTCAAGGTGCACACAGGGTAGCCAGGAGGGCCTCGGGCAAGGAGTGAGGGTGGGCTATAGAAGGCATTAAGGTTGTGGGAGGGGTGGGGGCTGCACTGAGGCCTGACCTCTATGCCTCATGTGCAGTTGGGGTGCCTGCGGCCCCCCCCAGGTGAAGATGTAGAATTGAATCTGAGTTTGAGTCGGGTCCAGGGTGAGGCAGAGGGTCTCCCTAGGCTGGACTGGTCCTGGGAGTGAGGTGGTGAAGGGCAGGGGGAGGCCCTGGATCATGGGAGGGGCCCTGGTGGGAGAGGAGGAAGAGGAGGAGGAGAATAGGGGAGGGGAGAGAAGGAGGAGGAGGAGGAGAGCCGTAGCTGGGGGGTGGGGTGCCGGGACAGGCAGGTGGGGAAGGGAGGCCCTGCCTGGGGGCACAGAGTGGGCACAAGTAGAGGGAGAGCATTTCATGGACGTGGGAGACCCTACATGCACCCCTCCCAAGACCCTGGCCTGACACCTGCTGGCCCTCAGGGATGTGCGGAAATTCAAGGAGACCAAGAAACAGTTTGACAAAGTTCGGGAGGACATGGAGCTGTCCCTCGTGAGGAATGCCCAGGCCCCACGGCACCGGCCCCACGAGGTGGAGGAGGCCACGGGTGCCTTGACCCTCACCCGGAAGTGTTTCCGTCACCTGGCACTAGACTATGTGCTCCAGGTCAGCGGCTGGGCACAGAGCAGTTGTGGCCTGGAAGGGGGTGGAGGCTGCTCTGTATTCCGACAGACAGACAGACAGAGCTGTTGCTCGGAGGGGCCCCTCTGCCTCCAGAAAACCCGACATGCCAGATCTTGGGAAGGGACAGGGTGGCGGGGTGCCCAGGCAAGGGTGGGCCGGGGACAGGGGTGGGGCTGAGGCCTTGAAGATCTTGCGGAGGGGGCCTCGGAAGGCCTGGGAGCAGGTCTGAGAATTTCTGGCTTTGCCCGTGGGAGGAACCCACGGTCCTGACGTGGGGAGGGACTCCTTGACCGTGGGAGGGTGAGGCTGGCACAAGTGCAGGGAGCTGAGGATGAGCTGGGGGTCTCAGGGAACCACAAGCAAGCCTGAGAGGACTCTGCGGTAAGGGACAGTCCATGGGCTGCCTCGTCCCTGACACCCTTCACCCGTTCACCCCTCCCCTGGCAGATCAACGTACTCCAGGCCAAGAAGAAGTTCGAGATCTTGGATTCTGTGAGTGACTGGTTGGTAGGGGTGGGGGGGGGGCATTGGCCTTGAGTACAGGCCGTGAGATGCAGGGGATGTGAGTGCACCTGCTGGGCCCCTGGGGGCCTGGTCCCACCTGTGCCCCCCCGCCCCTGCCTACAGATGCTGTCCTTCATGCACGCCCAGCACAGCTTCTTCCAGCAGGGCTATAGCCTGCTGCACCAGCTGGACCCCTACATGAAGAAGCTGGCAGCCGAGGTGAGCCCGCGGGGTGGGGCGAGACCCAAGACCCGGGTCTCAGGAAGAATGTTCATGCCCCTCCCTGGTGCCCCTCCCCCACAGCTAGACCAGCTGGTGATCGACTCGGCGGTGGAAAAGCGTGAGATGGAGCGAAAGCATGCTGCCATCCAGCAGCGGGTGAGGCCCTGCACCCCCTGACCTCCGTGCATGGAAGGGGGACCCCAAGAAGCCAGTACCCCTCTCCCCCAGGCCTGCCCACACTGCTTCGCTTACAAATGTGTGCTCAGAAGGAGAGGTCTCTGTTTGTTTGTTTTTTAAAATTTTTTTAACGTTTATTTATTTTTGAGGGAGACAGAACACGAGTGGGGGAGGGGCAGAGAGAGGGAGACACAGAATCCGAGGCAGGCTCCAGGCTCCGAGCTGCCAGCACAGAGCCTGACACGGGGCTTGAACTCACGAACCCGTGAGATCATGACCTGAGCTGAAGTCGGATGCTTAACGACTGAGCCGACTGAGCTGCCCACTCTCTCCAGAGAGGTCTCCATTCTTAGGAGCCTCAAACGGCAGAGTAGGAGGGGCATCGGTCACTTAGGGGTCACTTAGAGGCCAGCCCTGGGTGGGCAGGTGAGCCAGCCCATCCGGGTTCCAGATGCTGGGGCTGGGGCTAGAGCGGGGACCCGGGGTTTCCTTCCTTTGAGGCCAGTGGTGGTCTCTGAGGCCTCAGTTGCTGGCTCTTGCCCAGACAGCCCCAGGGTAGAGAGGTGGGCTGCACGTAGGAGTGACTGTTCCCAGACCACTGGGAGCCCACTCATCGGCTCTCTCTCCCTCTTTGCACCCCCTCCTGCTCCTGGCCCCCTCAGACGCTGCTGCAGGTGAGTGGGAGTGCCCTGGGGGAGGGAATGGGGGGGGGGAGCAGTTGAGCAGGCAGGGCGGGGCCTCTGCCCTCCCCCGCTCCGCAGAGCTTCAGCACCAAGGACACCTCACTTTGCTGCGAGCACGCGGCGGCGGCTGGCACCAGCGGGGACTTGGGCTGAGCTGGACTGCATCCCCCGCGGGAACAGCAGCAGCTGTCCCTTTCTGCCCCCACTCAGCCAGGGGAGCAGGTGGCCGGGCCTCCTCTCCTGCCGCCGGACACACAGGACAACGCCCAGTGTCTCCTCAGTCTCTGTGAATGGAGCTCTCTGTCAGGCTGGCTGGAGCAGGCCCAGCTGGCAACGTGAATGGGGGACTCAGGATGGGGGCAGGAAGCTTCCTTCCTGATCCGAGAGCCTGCTGGCCCCACAAGACTGGGGGTGTGGGCTGGGGCCCTCAGCTGTAGTGTGAGGCGTCTGGCCTCAGTGGGGTTTCAGGGTGAAGGTCCGTGCTGGGGTCAGAGGAGTGCCCCACCTCAGCGTTGGCTCTGGGGGAGCCTGGCAGGGCAGCAGTGTCCTCGCAGCCAGGCCGGGCACTCACTGGGGGCTGGGCTCCAACCACCCCCAGGACTTCTCCTACGATGAGCCCAAAGTGGAGTTTGATGTGGACGCGCCCAGCGGTGTGGTGATGGAGGGCTACCTCTTCAAGAGGGCCAGTAATGCCTTCAAGACGTGGAACCGGTGAGGGAGGGGCCTGCTCAGGGGGTCTGCGGGGTTAGACAGGGGGCTGGCCCTGCCTGACCCCCTCCTGGCCCATCCACCTGCCCAGGCGCTGGTTCTCCATCCAGAACAGCCAGCTGGTCTACCAGAAGAAACTCAAGGTGCGCTTCAGGGCTGCTGGGGCTGGGTCAGTGACAGCCGGGCCCCTCCCCGCCTGGACCCCGGGGCGGGCTGGGCGGCGGGGGTTGCACAGGGTTGAGGACGCTGAGCCTGAATGGGCCGCCCGAGGGCCGAGACCACCTGGGTCTCAGATGGTCTGTGTCTCTAAAATGGAGCGATAAACGGGTGGTCAGCGCAGGGCCAGGGCTGCGTGCTGAGCGCGAGGGCCCCGGTGGTGCTGCCCGCAGGACGTGCTCACCGTGGTGGTGGATGACCTCCGTCTGTGCTCCGTGAAGCCATGTGAGGACATCGAACGGAGGTTCTGTTTTGAGGTCGTGTCACCCACCAAGTGAGGAGGCCCAACCCGGGGCGGGGTGGAGGAGGGAGCCCTTCCGCCCGCCCGGCCTGATGGTCCCCTTCCCCTAGGAGCTGCATGCTGCAGGCCGACTCAGAGAAGCTGCGGCAGGCCTGGGTTCAAGCTGTGCAGGCCAGCATCGCCTCTGCCTACCGGGAGAGCCCGGACAGCTGCTACAGTGAGGTGCGGCCCTCTCGGGACCCTCCACGTGTGTGCACACGTGCCTGCGTGCTGCGGAGAGGCAGCCCCTGCAGGCCGCGTGCCAGCGTGCGTGTGAGTGTGAGCACGTGCTCATGCACACGTAGGTGTGCGCGTCGTGTGTGCGTGCGTGCGAGTATGCGTGCACACACGGACACGCAGGCTTACGCTGCAGGCGTCCTAGCCTGTGCTGGCATCTCTGGGTGGGGGGGGGGGGGGGAGAGGGGGCCCACCGGGGCGACCGAGGCTGGAACTCCTGAGGGCTGAGTGGCCCCTCACACCATCCCCAGAGGCTGGACCGCACGGCGTCTCCATCCACGAGCAGCATCGACTCTGCTACGGACTCGCGGGAGCGCAGCGTCAAGGGCGAGAGCGTGCTGCAGCGTGTGCAGAACGTGGCTGGCAATAGCCAGTGTGGGGACTGTGGCCAGCCGGATCCCCGCTGGGCCAGCATCAACCTGGGGGTGCTGCTCTGCATCGAGTGCTCCGGCATCCACAGGTGCGCCCACTGGGTGGGCGGGGGCTGAGGTGCTGGGGTAGAGCCACGCCCTGACTCACCCCTGCCTCCTCACCTCCCAGGAGCCTGGGTGTCCACTGCTCCAAGGTGCGGTCCCTGACCCTGGACTCATGGGAGCCAGAGCTGCTGAAGGTACGTATGAAGGCCATCTCAGACCGTTGGCAGGGGGTGGCGGCTGCGGCAGGAGCCGGGTCTGCAAGCCTGGGGGCGGGGGTGAGAGGGAGGGGCAGGACCTGGGGCTGATGCTGCGCACCCCTTCTCCTGCTAGCTGATGTGTGAGCTCGGAAACAGCACCGTGAACCAGATCTACGAGGCTCAGTGTGAGGGGCCAGGTGGCAGGAAGCCCACAGCCAGCAGCCCTAGGTGAGGTTGGGGGGGGGCAGCCTAGACGGGGCCAGGGCAGCCCCCACGCACGCGGTGCAGCCTCACGGCCGTCCCTGGTGCAGGCAGGACAAGGAGGCCTGGATCAAGGACAAGTATGTGGAGAAGAAGTTCCTGCGGAAGCCACCGTCGGCACCAGCCCGGGACGTCCCCCGGCCCTGGAGGGCGCAAAAGTGCCAGCGCCACCACAGCTCCCCCCGGGTCCCCGCTGCCCGCCGCAAGGTCCGGCTGGAGCCCATCCTGCCCTCTGTGGCTGCTCTGTCCTCAGGTGCCAGCAGGCTGCTCCCTTAGCTCACGTGCCCACGCAGAGTCAGGGACGGGCTCCAGCAGGGAGGAGGAGGGAGGCAGGGACTACCGGCATGACTTGGGCACCCTACCTCGCCTTGGGTCTCAGTCTCCCCACCTCCCCGCAGCAGGTGCTGTGGAGCGCAAGTTCCGGAGGGACTCTCTCTTCTGCCCGGATGAGCTGGACTCCCTCTTCTCCTACTTCGATGCTGGGGCTGCTGCAGCCGGTCCACGGAGTAAGTGCCGTGAGGGCCCTGGCCCCTGTCACCCGACTCCCCTCAGTGAGGCCAGCAGAGCAGGGCCAGGCATGCTCATCTTGAGGTGGATGAGTGTGGACAGCCTTAGCCATGTGCTCGGAGACCAGAGGGACAGGCGTTTTTTGCAGGAAGGACTGGGCTGGGGCTGGGGAGAATTTAGGGGTCAAGCAGGGATAAGGTTGAGATAGCATCTCAAGGGTCTGGGGTTACTTGGCCACTGACTTGGAGACCGAGGCCCTGATCCTCGAGAGTGATGTGTATGAACTGTGTGCGCGGCGCGCACATTGGAGTGTATGCGGGCGTGTGGCTGGATGTGCGCATAGGCATAAAGGTACGTGTGTGCGCGCGCGCATGTGCATGCTGGGGGCCTGGACAGCTGTGTGCTGGAGCCAGCCCCTGAGAGAATTGTGCCCCCTTCCCAGCCCCTCTTGGAGTTGGGGGCCACATGCTACAAGCAGGGTTTCCCGCCAAGGGCTTCCTGTTAACGATTTACCAGCACCCAGTGGTCTGGAGCACTTGTAGAGCCTTTCTGGGCAGTGTAGGCAGAAGGCGTGGACCCAGGCCAAGAACAGACAGGGCTGCTGGGGGTGACAAGGGCGTGCCCTCAGGCGGCAGAGGGCGCTGCCTCACCATTCCTAAGCCTGGGGCTGCCCTTGGGTAAGCCAGCTGAGATTTCGCTCAGCATAGTGGGGGAGGGGGAGAGGAGGTGGGGGTGTCCCAGGGCTTGGCAAAGACCCCTTGCTGCACAGTGACCTCCCAGGGTGCACTCAGCACAGACAGGGCTGAATATCCTCTGTGCGTGGTCATGCTTCCGCCCATCCATCCTGCCAGGGCTGACCTGCTGGGGGGTGGGGGGGTGGCTTCCCCTGGTGTTGTGCTCTCTGATGCGTTACTTTGGCTCCTTTGAGCCCTTCCTTGGTTTTCTCCCCTCCCCACCCCACCCCCCATCCTAGGCAGGGCTCCCCTCCCCTCGTGGCAGCAGATCCTGTCCCTGGAGGATGGATGGGGCTTCCAGCCTTCCCGCAGGGCTCCAGCAGGAGTCAGGAGCTCTAAGGACCCCCTCTGTCCCCGGACCCCGCAGGTCTGAGCAGCGACAGTGGCTTAGGAGGCAGCTCTGATGGCAGCTCTGACGTTCTGGCCTTTGGCGCAGGCTCTGTTGTGGACAGCGTCACTGAGGAGGGTGGGTGTGCCCCCCCCCCCCCCGTCCCCGCCCCGGCCCTCCCCAGTCCCACCCCCGGCCTGGTCACAGCCCCTGACCACAGCACCTCTCCCCGTAGAGGGTGCAGAGTCGGAGGAGTCCAGCGGGGAGGCGGACGGAGAAGCAGAGGCCTGGGGCCTGGCGGACGTGCGCGAGCTGCACCCTGGTCTACTGGCGCACCGAGCGGCGCGAACCCGAGACCTCCGAGCGCTGGCCATGGCGCTGGCGCACGGGGCAGAGGTCAACTGGGCCGACGCGGAGGACGAGGGCAAGACGCCGTTGGTGCAGGCTGTGCTGGGGGTGAGCAGGCGCAGGGGGGTGGCACAGGGCACAGGTGCATCTTCAGAGCCCGCTTTCTTCCGGCGCCCACACAAGGGGCCCTTGTGCCCGCCCCCCCCCCCCCCCCCACCTCCCGGAGATCAGACAGGAGCCATTTCCTCAGCTTAACCTGACTGTACTCGGCTCCCCAGGGCTCCTTGATTGTCTGTGAATTCCTTCTGCAAAACGGAGCAGACGTGAACCAAAGAGACAGCCGGGGCAGGGCGCCGCTGCACCACGCCACGCTCCTGGGACGCACGGGGTGAGTCTCTGGCGCCCCTCCTGCCCGCCCAGGGAAGGGGGGCTGGGGCCACCTCCTCCCGCCCCTGGCCAGCCCCGACCCGTCCCCTCCACCCTTCTTCAGTCAGGTCTGCCTGTTCTTGAAGCGGGGGGCCGACCAGCACGCCTTGGACCACAAGCAGCAGGACCCGCTGAGCATCGCCATCCAGGAGGCAAACGCGGACATCGTCACTTTGTGAGCGCTGACGGGGGGGGGGGGGGGGGGGGGGGGGGGGCCGTCGGGGGGGGGCGCGAAGGCTGGGGGCTCTGGGGGAAGGAGCGCGTCCGCTCTCGCCCTCCCCGCCCCTCCACACCTCACGCCGCGCCTCCCCCAGGCTCCGGCTGGCCCGCATGGCTGAGGAGATGCGAGAGGCGGAGGCGCCCCCGGGCCAGCCGGGCCCCCTGGCGGGCAGCAGCCCCACGGAGCTCCAGTACCGCAGGTGCATCCAGGAGTTCATCAGCCTCCACCTGGAGGAGAGCTAGGGCGGCCAGGCCCCTGCCCTGCCCGGGACGCCCCGGCCGTTTCCCGGAGCCCCAGCCGCCTGCTCTGCCCTCCCGGGAGCTGCCCGACCCCCAGGGCCGTGAGAGGGACCCCGGCACGGAGTCTTCTGAAGCCCCACGTTTCCCCCCTGGGAGGTGCTGCATCATCTGATGCCCCTCGCCACACCCGGGGACCCTACGTCTTCAGGTGGCCCCTTCCTCGGGAGCCCGGGTCGCTCGTGTCACAAACCACCCTCAAGGCCCCGTGTCACCTTGTGCCCCTCAGAACCACCCTCCCTCCCCCGCTCTGGGGCCGGTGTCACCTCGTGCCCCCGCCTTTACTGCCGTGGAACACTGACCTGCTAGTTGGGTCCCTCCTACACACCCCCAGAGCCCCTCTGCTAGGCCTTGGGGCTGGTGGCTGGCCACCAGCGCCTCTCAAGGGCAGAAGGGGACAGCCCATCCAGGGAATCAACCCGCGTACCTCACTTAGTGACCGGCATCCAGGCTGGGCTTCTCGGGTGCTGGGGGGGGGGGGGGGGTTGGGCTGTGGCCTGGGGCCTCAGCCCTGGCTGGACGCGGGCGTCCCGAGGCCACGTGGCTGGCCACGCAGGCCCCAGTCCTGGGCAGCCCGAGACCTGTCTCTGCCTCCTCCAGAGGCGCTTGGCCCAGAGCCGGTGCATAAAGGACTTTGGCACTTTCCGCCCCTGCATCCGACATTCTTTGTCACAGACTGAGCGGATTTTCTACAACGATCTCTTTCTCACTTTGTCTCGTGTCTTTTCTCTGTGGACTCTCGAGGGCCACCTGGACGGGCCCGGCTCTGCCTGCTGCTGGGGGGGGGAGGGGTGGGGCTCCTGCAGCTCTGTTCTGCCCCTCACCTGCCTCGCTCCTCTAGCTGGGCCCTCGGATGGGCCCAGGGGTCCCTCAGCTCACTCCCCAGGGCCCACCAAGGTGTTCGCTCTGCACTCCCCTTTCCTGGAGCCCTGGGGCAGTGGCTGGGCCTCTCCCCAACTTACATCCTTGGTCAGGCCAAGGCCAGTTGGCTGGTCACTATGCAAAAACCGTCCAGGGAGGCTCCATTGGCGGCAAGGTGGGTGCTGACTAAGCGCCCCCCCCCCATCTCCCTTGCCTGTTGGCCGTGACCCCTAAAGAGCAGAATTAACTCCCTCCTTTCTCCCTGCTTGAGCTCCGCCCCCACCTCCCACCCCACCACCTGCATCAGGGCCTCGGGCTGGCGGGACCCGCCCCCCGCTCCAGACCACAGTTAATAAACCGCTGCTTGCACCCCTGCCTGTCATTGGCTCACCCGCCTCACTCCACTCTGTCTCAGCTGGGGAGGGGGTGTCTCCGGGTCACCTGCCTTCCCCAAGGGGTGGCCCTGAGGGGGTAGCACCAGTGCCCCCAAAGGACACAGTAAGCCAGAACCCAGCCTCTGCCTGCTGGGGACCTGCTGGGGACCTGCTGGGGACCTGTGGCTTCTTTGATGGAAACTGACTCCCAACACCAACAGGCCCCATTCCCTGGGCCCGCCGCCTTTCTCTGGCCTGGACTGTGGCCCCTGGAGGGAGTAGGAGTGGATGCAAAGCGGTGGGGGTGATCTGGGTCTGGTCTTGTCTCCTGGGCAAGCCCTGGCTCTACAAGCTAGCTGTGGGCACAGCTGCCCTCCTGCCCCCTGGCCCCCACAGCATGTCCGTGGCTCTGAGGGGTGTGGTGGTGCAGCCTGGGGTTTCCAGCTTACTCGGGAAGGGTGACTGGGGAGGTGCACACACTCGGCCACCAGGTGAGATCACAAGTTTTATTATAAAGCAGCCCAAGGTCACCAAGGTGACCTTGGCCTGGCCCTACCCTTCCTTCCACCTGTCCTGAGTTAAGGAAGGCTCTGCCTGATGCCCGCACACACCTACACGTAGGTGTAGACAGATATGTTGGCACACTCAGAAGCACACGTTACGTTTTTACGTGACAGTGACACCAAACACAGGCACACTCCCATGTGGAGGTACCCCCCCACCCCCTTGCACGCACACACTCACGGGTACGTACAGACTAGACGCAGGAATCCAGAGTGGTGGGGACACTCCCCTCCCCCCTGCCCTGGGCCTCCTTGAGTGAGGCCACCCCTGGGCCACCACTGGGCTGATGAGAGGGCCCAATGGGCTGGGCACCCTGGTGCCTGCCTGCCTGCCTGCCTGCCTGCGGGCTCCGTGCTGCTGCTTCCTGGGCCCCGGGCTTGGCTTGGCTGCCCGGTGGTGGCTCTGTGGGGCTGGTCTGGTTCACTCTGGGCAGCCAGGAGAGCCCAACGCTCCCATACTCCTCAGGGTCAGAACAAGCTCAGGCTGGTTCAGGTGTCAGGAGGCTGGGGCTCTCACTTGGCCTAACTCTTCAGCAAAGATTCCTGCCACAGCTCCCAGAAGCGGCATGGGGGAAGAGGCCAGCAGGGCCCCCCAGATGATTAACGTCGTTCCTGCAGTCAGTGGGCAACGGGCTGGCCTCCGGCTTGGCGTGGGACGCCACTGTGGCTGCCCCGTCTGGGACCCGAGTTCTGCGGAGCCGGCGGCAGCCCAGTAGCAGTGTGAGGGCTACGGCATCGAGCAGCAGCTCCAACAGCTCCAGGACAGAGAGAACAGAGGAGCCGAACCACAGGCTCCAGAGGCTGCCCATGGCTGAGAGCAGCTCGGGCACCTGCAGGCATCAGTGGGCGGTGAGCAGGTGCACAGGGCTGCGCCATGGCCGGGCCCCGGGGGGTCTGACCAGGGCTGGTCCTGCCCCCACCACAGCTCTTGGTTCCCGGCTGGCTCACCGAGTAAACGGGTGTCTCCTCCACTGTTCGGTAGTTGAGCTCCTGGTAGAAGATGTTCACCTTGGCCATGTTGTTCCTGGGGCAAGGCAGAGGTGTGAGGGGCAGGGCTCCTCCTTGGGGCCCAGAAGGGCAAGGCTGTCAGGGGGAGGGGCCCGGATGAGACCTCTGGAGGAGGAGGAGGAGTGCACCCACCTGAGGCTTGGGCTTGGGCTCTTGCTCTGGCTTGAGCTCCTGCGGCCTGGCTTGCCCAGCACAGCCAGGATCCAGTCCTGCACACAGAAGCCTCGTTGTGGCCACTGCTCCTCCCAGCCCTCAGGGTGCTGTGGGGCAGGGGTAAGAGCAGGGGTACAGCCTGGTCCAGGGTGGGCTCTTTGGGACCTGTGAGGCCCACCAGCTTGTCAGCCCCTCACCCCACCCCTTCAGCGGACTCACAGCTGACTTGGAGGAAGGCCACCTCGAGGTCCCGGCAGAGAGCTTGTAGGAAGACTCCCTAGGAGAGGCAGATCCCCATAGCACTCCTGCTGTCGTGCCATGGCAGTGACTCCTGACCCTGGACCCCAACACTTGCCACTCACCTGCAGGACCTGGGGCAGCGGGAGGCACAAGGAAGTCGGTGTGTCCCCAGGTCCCTGTAGAGGCGGTAGAAGCAGTGGCCTGCAGAGGTGGGGGGGGGGGGGGTCACAGATGAACCCATCACCCCGACCCAGGGTGGGGTGGAGGAGAGCTTTCTAGGTTGACCAGGCCTGACCTCCTTCCACCCCCAGGGGAGGGCGTGGCGGAGGGGGGCGGGGCGGAGCGGGCGGAACGGGGCGGGGTGGAGCGGGCTGGGCGGGGCAGGGCGGAGTGGGGCGGGGAGGAGCGGGCAGGGCGGAACGGGGCGGGGCGGACGCGAGCGGGCGGGGCGGGGCGGAACGGGGCGGAACGGGGCGGGGTGGAACGGGCGGGGGCTGGGGGAGGAGCGGGCAGGGCGGGACGGAGGGGGCGAGGCGGAACGGAGCGGAACGGGGCGGGGCGGACGCGAGCGGGGCGGGGCGGAACGGGGCGGGGCGGGTCTCACCCCAGGCTGGGTGCCGGGAGTAGCTGCAGTACTGGGCTCCTGCCGGCAGAGGGTAGAAGTAGTAGCCGCAGGAGCAGGTCTCCACCATGAGCTGCTGGAAACAGGATACCAGGCAGGCCTGGGGGGACAGCAGGGAACACGGGCTGAAGGTTCCAGAGGCAGCCATTCCTCCGCCAGAGCGTGCAGGAGGTCCTGTCTCACCTCCTTCTCAGCAGCGCACCTGCCTTCCCTGGGCCCTCCTCCATCACCCCCTCCCCCCTTCCCCCAGCCCTCCCCGCCTCTCCCCACTTCGTCCCTCCCCCCCCAACTTCCTCTCCTGACCATCCTCTCCCTCGGCCTCCCCTGGGTCCTCCCTGAGACGCTCCCTTCCTCCCACCCCATGGCCCCAGACTCACCTGCAGGGTATAGGAGGCATTGTACAGCAGCTGCCCACCCACACCCTCCACACCGTCGGTGCAGTGACTATAGGGGCTCCCCAGCCGGCGCACCTCGTCCTGGGGAGAGGGAGAACGCTACAGTTCCACTCTTGTCCCGGCCCTTGAGGCCCCAGGGTGAGGCAGGCAAGTGGGGAGTGGGGGGGACGGGGCGCACCCACCTCTCGGATGCCGATGGTGGTCTCGGTCCCTGGCCGGATGCTGAAACCCTGGTGCTCCAGGAAAGGTGTGTGGTCACGTTCATGAATCATGACTTTGATGCCAGCTTCCGTGGACAGCAGCGGGAGGTGGTCCTGCTGCTCAGTCCTGAGGACCAGGCTGATTCCTGGGGGAAGAAGCGGGGTGAGGCCAGGCTGGCCAGGATGCCTTCTCCCCCACTCCGCCTGCGGCTGGCACTCACCATGGGTGATGCCCGGGCGCTGCGCAGCCCAGACACCATTGAAGGTATAGCAGCTGCCATAGGTGGGGTGGTGGAACGTCTGGAAGTGCCTGGAGCCGGGAGCCACACTCAGACCAGCACCCTCCTTTGACCCATGACCCCACTGCATGTGGCCTGAGGGACTATGACCTGCGTCATCTCTGGAGGAAACTCAGCGGTGGCACCCATATCTGCAGGGTGCCACCTGCAGGGGGAGCGAGGGGAGCAGCCACCCGCCCGCCCCACCCCTACTCACCGGGCCTGGCAGTCCCGGCCGTCGAATTGGCAAGAGAAGACAAAGTGGCCACCGTGGCTCTGGTGGCTGTCCTCGTGGGCAGCGGGCAGCAGGGCCAAGATGCTCACATAGTGGAAGCGGTACCATTCTCGGGCGGCTGTCACACCTGACGAGAAGGCCCGGTAGAAGCAGTCTCCGCCTGTGCTGTTACACTGAGGGGCATGGGGTCAGCACAGCACAGCCTCCCTGCCTGCCCACGCCCAACGCGGAGCCCTGCAGAATGACGGCTCGCCAGGACCTTTCAGGCCTAGGGACACTCACCAGTCTGAAACCCACTCTGCTCTGGCCACCTGGGTGGCTCAGCCTCTGCAGACGGACGCTGCGGTCCAGGTAGAAGGCAGGCTGTGGGCCCTGGTCGTCGGCAAAGGGGACATCCCCGTCCTCGCTGAAGTTGAATTGGTAGAGAGAGCGGATGTTCTCCCGGGCGAACCGATCGAGTGCCTGCAGATGGTGGCGGACTGAGCTCGGCCTGGCGGGTGGAGTGGTCAGGGCGAGGGAGGGGGTGAGCTGAGCCAGGGCCACCCCCTAAAGTCCCCCGCATCAGTCACGGGATACCGCTGGGGACAGCGGCCTCGCCCCATCCTCGGGAAGCCTGAGCTTCAAACTGGGCTGCAGAGTGAGGCCAGCCCCCCCCCCCGCCCCCCCGCCCCCAGCCTGGCCTGGAGCCCGTGTGCACTCCACCAACCTTCCGGCACAGCCGCTGCTCCCCCCATCTTTGCCCCCTCTGCCTCCCCGCCTGGAATGTTATCCCGCTCTCTTCTCCGGTACCCCCCGACCCGAACCCTTGCTCCAGGCGGCCCAGCACCTGGGTGTCTGGGTGACACTGACCACCGCAAGCTCCAACTGGCTCTTCCTTGTCTGGTACCCGTCCCACCCCGCACTCCCCAACCAGAGTCTCGGGGTTCCTGAGCCAGTGGAGCTTCCACTGTGACCACACCTGGGGAGACGCCCGCAGGCTGCAGAGGTGAGGAGTCAGGAACCCTCACCTGTGCGGGTTCATGTCACACAGAGTGACCGACGGGAAGAGCTTTCGCTCCGAGTGCACGGACACGGTCATGATGACCGGGTAGCTCCAGTACTGCTCAAAGAGGAGCCCAAACTGCCAGTAGAGTGCGCCCAGGGCACCCAGGAACAGCAGCCCCCAGGATGCCGTCTTGAGGCGGTTCTGGCTGGAGCAGACGAGGCGGATGGCACCATGGACGGTGGCGTTGGTGCAGAAGAAGGTGAACAGCTCCCGGAAGGAGGCATGCAGCTCCACGAGCCTCTCCCCTTGGCCCTCCTCGTCCTCGGGCTGAGGTGGCGGTGGCAGCTGGGCATCGTGGGACTCTGGGGAGCCACCGGATGCCTGGGCCACGGCTCCTGCCTGCGCCCAAGAAGCAAGCTTTAGTGTGGCCCCTGCCTGGTGCCTGGCCTGACTCCCACTCAGGCCTCCTCACCCCAGGCTGGTAGGACTTCGTTCTCTGTCCCTGGGAACTCTAGGGACAGTTGTGGGCCTCGGCCGCCTATGGCACAGCCCAGCCTGCTGATGCTTGAAAGAGGCCCTATCAGAGGCTCGGGACCAGTCCTGCAGCCATCCCCCCCCCCCCCCAACCCCCGGCCGGGCACCAGGCGGCCTCCTCAGGCATGCCTCATCGCAGCCAGAGCTGGGTCTGGCTGGTGGGGATGGGGACAGTGGAGGGTATGGTGTCTAAGCCCTGCCTGAAACTGTTTGCAGGCTGGCTTGAGGCTGGGTGGGTCTCTGCTACTGTCCCCTAAGTGGGACCGGGGCCTCTGGGGGACGGGCAGGCCAGGTGGCCTGCTTGTCTGGGTTGTGTCCTTGGCCCAGAGCCAATGTGGAAAGTCTGGGGCCCTGGAAAGACCAAACTCTGGGCCCCAACGGCCTCTACCAACCCTCAGTGGCCAGTACGGCCACACTTGATTGGGACGGACAGAAGCAGGCTGCTCGGCCACGTCTGGGCCAAGCGTCAGGCCTGAGTGTCGCTCGGTGCCGTGGGCCCACGGTGAGGCGTCGCCTACCAAGTCGTGTCCCCAGCGAAGCCCTGTTTGTGGACCTTGGGCTTCAGGAAAAGCAGGCAGGGGTCAGTGGGCCAGCCAGTGGTGGGGACCTGAGGGCCCCAGAGAAGTAGAGCCACAGACCAGGGCCCCCAGACCCCCAGTTCCTCCAGCACACAGGGACATGGGACCCTGACTAGGCCAGGCCTGTGAGCCCTGAACATGTGCTGAGTCACCGCATGGGCTTCCGGTGGACTTTCCACATTGTCCGCATCTTGATCTGAATCACTAGGCCTTCTTGCACCCAGGGTATGGCCTCCTGAGCTCTGGCCCCCTCCTGAGGCGCCTGGGGAGGGGGCTGAGCCAGGGGCAGCGGATAAGCATCTGCCAGCACATGCCCGGCCCGGTACACCCAAACAGGCTGCTCCCGTGAGCTCCGGGAACCTGCATGTTGGAGCAGGCTGTAGGTATGGCTTCGCAGGGCCATAGGCACAGGTGCGGGTAGGTTGGCCTCCCTTCCCAGCTTCAGGTTTGCGGGCCTCCCTCGTGCCTGGCCAGGAGCAGGTACCAGCACAGGGTGCTAATGGTGGGTCTCACGTGCACAGAGCTCCGCTCACGTGCGTGTCCCCCACGATCAGAGCGGGCCTTCGCGGGTGAGGTAGGATCCTCAGCTGTGTGTTATAGGTTAGGCAAGAGGAGCTCCAGAAGGTTCTTTCTGAATCCAGGAACCGTGTGTACCCTCCCCCAGACGTGTAGCCCAAACCAGCCCCCTTCTGCCCCAGCTGGGGCTATCAGGGCAGGAAAAGGGGAGGCCCCGAAGGTGGGGATCTGGAGGACCAGGGAGAGCCCCCAGGGCTTCCTGAGATAGGGGCAGGGTCCAGACACCTGGGAAGAGGGCCCCGGATGCACTGGGGTGAATGTGGGCACTCGGGATCCGAGCAGCCTCAAGCCAGACACAGCAGGAGCAGGGGCGGCGGCCCCTTCGGACACACTCGCACACACATGTGCGTGTGCAAATGCATGTTCTCCTGTCACACGCACCCAGCCCCCGGTGGGGACTACGCGACCCTCATCTCTCGCCCCTGGTACGTGCTGGTGCTCCAGGTGACACGTGGGACACGGCGCCCTCCACCTCAGGCTAGAGAGACCCCCAGAGAAGACCTTCCCTCCCTGCCCCGGCATGGGCACATCAGGTGTCCCTGGGTACCTTGAAGCTGGAGCCTTCCTGTGCAGGTGCCTCCATTCTCCCGTGGTGGGTGGCCTGATGATGACGCTGTAGTGGGTAACAGGCAAAGCGGGATGTGGCCCGACACTGGCCAGGCAGCCTCCTATTTATAACAGGCTGGCTGGGTGTGGGGTGAGGCGGGGAGGGGCCTGGCTGGCGGGGGCAGGCACACCCACTCTGGACCTGGAAGGGGAAGCCGTGAGGGCAGGGATGGGGGTCCTCCCCCTGGGTGAGCCTTTCTTGCCCAGAGCCTTGGGCGCCAGGCCTAGGGGTAAAGGGCTCTTGGGGGGAGAAGAGACCCCCCTGGATGGCTGCCCTGCCTCTCTCTGAGCGGACCTTCCCCTCCCCCAGCTCCTGACGCTCAGAGCTCTCTTGGGTCAGACACCCGACTCCCAGCAGACCCTGCAGTGCCCTGGCCCCTCGCCTGTCTGCCTGCTTGCCTCCTGCCGGGCCCGGGAGGGATGCCTGCTCCCCACCGCCTGCCTGGCTCACGCTGCGAGCACCGACTACAGGTATTTGTGGCCAAGGGGCACTGGGCAGGGGCCTCCGCTCCCAGAACTCAGGTGTCTAGGGCCAGCCGCCCAGCTGCTGGGACAGGCTCTAATTGTGGGAACAACCCAGGGCCTGGGTGTGGAGATAGCACCTGGTGGCCTGTGGCACACAGTTCATCCTTCCTACCATATAATATGGCCACCGCTGACCACACCACACGCTAAGACAACACGCCTCCCACGAAGATGAGACACCACGTGTCTTGGCCACATATGCGCTGAGACCACATGCTGACAACACACACCACACTCGAGGCCAAATCACACGGTCTGGGGGGGTTGAAGTCCTTGGCCTCATTGTCGTTGTGTGAGGCCGGACGGTGCACCAGAGGCAGGACAACCCAGGACACCCCACCCCTCTGGCCCAGTTGAGGGGGGGGGTGGCGTCTAGCATGTCCCCAGGATGACCCAGAGGCCTCACCATCCCAAGCGACCAGATCCTCAGCCTGATCCCAGGTTTGAGGGCGTAGCTCAGGCCCCACTGCCCCCTCCCCAGGGCAGGCTCTACACCCTGCCCCCAATGGGTGCTGAGGGAGGGAGCCCCACTTCCAATAGGCCCTGCTGGGACGCCTGGGCTCTGAGGAGGGGTGGGGTCATCAGCCCTGTGGCTCTGGAAGGAGGCAGATGGCCCCTGGTGATGCCTAGAGAGGGAAGTCATGCCTTCACGCCTGGGGAGAGCAGGCCTTGGACTCACACGGGTGTGGGTACAAATCACATCTCTGTCACTTACTGTGGGACTTTGCCCAAATTACTCAACCTCTCTGAGCCCATTTCCTTAAGTGCAGAATGGGCCTTTGTTTCCTCTTCCTGCACAAGGCTCAGAGGTGGGACCAGTTGATATCACTGGTCCCTCCCCAAGCATCATAGCCCCTAACCTCAGTACGGGCCTGGGGTGTCTCAGGCCTCTGCCACCACGCAAGCAATTTCCCTTTGTGGGGTAGGCGATGTTACCAAGGAGGTGGGGCACACACTGTCCTGCGGGAGGCCTCCTAGCAGCACGGGAAGGTCCCAGGGGCTCTGGAATGAGAACAGGGGTAACCTGTGGCTCAGGAGGCTGAAGAAACGAGCCTTCAGGAAGGACGGCCCTGGAGGCCCCGGCTCAGGTCTGGTCAGAGTCCCTGCCAGCCAAGGGCAGCGTGGAGGGAGCTTGGAGGGAGCCCCTGCGTTCCTGTGGGAGAAAGAGCCCTGGCCAGGGACAGAGGCACGCCTGTGCCGACCGATGCCCAGTGCCCTGAAGGACTCGAGTCGAGTGCCCTGAGGAAGCTCAGTGCCCTGAGCTCATCCAGGCAGAAGGCACAAACCTTCCTTCCCTCCTCCTGGGGAAACACCTTGAGAACTGCCAAGGGGCCAACAGAAGGTGCCAGGGCCAAGGGTCAGCAACCAGTGGGGAGGGGAGGAGGCCACCCCAGAGCCCACCTCTGAGAGGGCAGAGAGGACACAGAGACTGCATCTAGTGGCAGTGAGGCCAGCAGCCCCGCCTCTCTTCCGGGCACATCCCTTCTCCTGCCTCCCCAGCCTCGCTGGCCCCCAGAGGAGCAGGATTGAGGGCTGGGGCCAGGCAGGGCATCCCCAGCCCCTGGCACAGTGTGGGCCCATGCGGTCACTCCTCTATAGCTGTGTGTTGAAGGGATGTGTGGACGCCTCAGAGGCCCCACGCACTCCACCCTCTCCGCAGGACAGTAGGATGCTGGCCCCACCTGGAGTACACCCCCCATCGGGACTTTGAGGGCCAGCCTCCACTGAGGCTGGGTCTAGGGGTGCCAAGGTGTCCCCGTCCGGGCTGGGGCTCTCCTGGACACTGTCGGTGCTGGTGTTGCATGGGGCCCCCAGGCTCAGCTCATTCCTCTGAGGGTGGCCCTACCCTCGGGCAGCTCAGAGTCGGTCCTAGGAGATTCTGGTGTGACAGAAGTGAAGTCGAGCCCGCCCACGGCCCCTGCACGTGTGCTGGATTCCCGGTGGGCATGGGCGGGTGGGGGTCATCCTCCCTGGGCCTGGGGGCTGGCCCACCTGCTTCCAGGAGGGTGAGGGGCCTTCCTGGTGCAAATGCAGAGTCCCCTCACTCCCCCAAGCACTGACCACAGTGTTAAGCAGAGGCTCTGGCCAGCACAGAGGGGGCTCCCTGAGGTGCCTCCGGGCAGTTGGGGGTGGGTGGAGCTCAGGGTCTGCCCAGTGTTCCCACTGGAAGGGGTGGGGTGTGTGCACACTTCCTGCCTGGTCACCTCCAGGCTGGCTCTTTGGTACCCTCTCTTGAGCCCTGGTCCCATGGTCCCTACTGGTCACATGCAACTGAGACCCTCAGGTCCTGCCCTGGGGCGGGGGTGGCAACCGGTGGTGGTGGTGGTGGTGGTGGTGGTGGTGGTGGTGGTGGTGGTGGTGGGGGTTGTTTTCTTGGCTCTAACCCTCTTGGCTTCCTGGCAGCTCTTCCGACACGGACCATGGATCCTGGACCCGAGATGCTCAGGAGTGAGCATGGCCATCTTCTCCCCACAGCTTGGCCGTTGGTGGAAGTGGCAGTGGTTGGAAGGAAGTCTGGCAGGAAGGTTAGCTCCAGCTTCTTCTCCAGAAGGGTGGCTTTGGGACTTGAGAAGGTCTCAGTTGTCGTTAACTGCCAGCCTAGTTGCCCACTCCTGCCTGACTGCTGAGGCCACCAGCTCTACGGCCAGAGGCCTGGGCAGCGTGGGCCTCGTTGGCCCCGAGGGCAGCATAGGTAGGGCCGGTGGGCCAGGGTCTTGGCAGGACCTGGTGGCCACGTCTGTCTCGGGAACCTTCTTCCTCAGGTGTGACTCAAGGGTGCTTGGTGATCAGGAGGTTGGGACTGATGCTGGGGGATTCTGAGCTGAGCTTTTCCATCAAGATGCAACCCCACTGGCTCCCCCACTTTACACAGACACCAACTGAGGCAGGAGAGTGCCTCTACCTGCCCGAGGACCCAGGCCCGTACCGCCACTGCCTATGCTCTGCAGGTGTGCGTGGGTGCGTGCCAGACACACCTGTGCTTGAACCCCAGGTGCCCTGGGGTAGCCTCCCTTACATAACTTTCCGTGTGCTAAAAAGAGCTGGGCCCGCCCTGCATGGGGACGGCAGAGCTCTCGGAGGAGGCAGAGGAGTGAAGGCACAGGCACGATGCTCAGTGTAGCAGCAGGAGGCCAAGCTCCAGAAACCCCCAGGTTTCCCCACCAGGCAGGCAGGCAGGCCAGGACTGGGTGACGTGGTAGAAAGAGGAAGCAGGCTGGATTCCCACGGGTCGACTCACCTGGCAGCAGACTGGGGGACGATGGGCACTCCTTCTGGGTTCTGCCCAGGGCCTGGGGCCAGATCCTGCCTGAGATGCCCCGGGTGGGCCAGGGTCAAGGGTAAGCATGGCTGCCTGCCCTCTGCTGGCATCTGTTAATGGTTGTGTGATCAGTCACCTCGCTGACTTGTGGCCTATACCAAGAGGCACTCAGGGGCTTGGTGAAGGGTCTGGAACCCCAGCGTTGTCCCACAGAGCCGTGCAGTCCGGCACGTGGTCTCTCCAGACCTGTCCAGGCTGATGATTAGCACCTGCCTCAGTCGATATGCAGCACTTGCCCTGAAACAACCTATGAGTGGATACCCCAGCCCGCACTTGGCCCTGTCCCGGGTTTTCTCTCCAGGGAGGGCAGTAGGCAATAAGTATGCTGGCTTACTCAGCTGCCCAGCCCACCCCGCGTTCAGACACCAACTCTCCTACCTCCTGTGTGCCATCCTCACGTCCCTCCAAGCCCTCCCCCACGGCACTCTTGAGGAGCAGAGAGGGCCAGCCCCAGGCCTCTGCAATCAGGACCCTTTTGATGCTGGCCCTGGGAGCAGCAGCTGCACCTAACTGCTTCAGGCATACTCACAGTGGCCAGGCTCTGCCTCCCCCTCCCCCAGGGCCAGGGAGGGGACTGTGGGAGCAGAAAGCAAGCCTCAGTGCAGTGTCCACTGTTGCATAATGACCCCATTCATGGGCTGGGTGGAAAATTCAGTTGGGGAAACAGTGAAACTATTTTTATGAGGCCAGCTCTCCCCATAGGCAGGGGCTGGACAGGCTTGCCCATGGCAGACCCCACCTGGCCCAGGTTCTGGCAGTGCTCCCCATCCCCATGCCTCACTGGTGGCCAGACAAGGAGATTCAGGACGTGACTCTCAGGGGCCCTGGGCAGGTTCAGTTACTGACGGGGCCGGAGGATTCTAGCGCCTCCAGCTCTCTCCTGTTAAGTGGGCACAAGGACTGCGCTCCCCAGGCCGGATTGCTCCCGTCCCGTGGAGGGTAGCATGGTGGGAGGGTCGGGGTCCCAGTGAACTCAAGGAGGAGTTCACGCCGGCACCTCCGGAGACACCCTTTGACGGAGCTTGTCTGTCTTCCTGGGACAGGCGCGCCCCGCTCTCGGCCAGGGTTCATGGGGAGGTAGTGTGCAGAGTGAGGGGATCCGGGACCCCTGCGGCCGCTGACAACCCCTGGGGCCGCCCGCCGACAACGCTGTAGCGGAAAGATGCCCAGGAGGGCCTTGGCGGCCTGACCAGATCAGCGGAGACACCGGAGGTCCGACCGCCCGGAGCTGCCCGCCGAAGCGCATGCGCCCACCGTCCCGCGGCCCCCGCCCCAAGGAGCTGCCCGCTAGTGCGCACGCGCCGACGCTCTCTCTGTTGCGGGGCGCGAGGCGGCAGCGAGACGCAGGCGACGTCCGCCCGGCCGGCTAGAGCGGCCACCCCGGGGCCCGGCGCACCGGAATCGGAAGTGGGGGTGAGCACAGTTCCCCCGCCCGCCCCGTGAACGGCCATCTTGCAAGCTTAGGCGGCGGCGGCGGTGGCGGTGGCGGTGGCGGAGGCGCTGCAGCGGTGCGGTGGGCTCGCTCCCGGCGCGGTGAGGCTCTCCGGCGCGGGCCACGCTCTTCCTTCCCTGCTCCGGTCTCGACCACGGCGAGCCTGAGCGCGGCGGCGGCCCACGCGCGGCGACGGGGAGAGGTGAGCGAGCGGCGCGGGCCTGAACCGGGGCTTCGGCCGCGCGTCCGCCCCGCTGGAACCGGCCCGCGCGGAGCGTACGGGGCCGCCGCGAGGCTTGTCGCCGTTCGATCTGCCGTTCGAGGGGCCCGGGCCTGGAGCTTCCGTGCGCGGAACCTGAGGTCGGTTACGGCGGGGCGCCCGGGGCTCCGGGCCGGGGTGGTCCTGCGGCCAGCTTGGGGATTTGGTTGGCCTCGCGGCTGGGGCTCCCACGGAAGGCCCTCCTGTTAGTGGCACGCTTGCGGGCACCTCCGGGACTAGCCGGCATAGATCTTGGTTTGTAAATGTATCCCGGGAATTGGTGTTGGGGTGGCTGCCATCGAGCCCGCCGCTTCACCCGTAATCAGTACCCAAACTGTTTCGTAAATTCCAGCAGGAATGAGTGTCCTTAGGGTTATGCCTCTTGGGGTAGTAGCTGAGAGAAAATCCAGGCCGTAAGACTGGGAAGCTCCAGTCGGCTGGCTCCACCGTGGGCCTTGCCGACTAGCGCTCACGTTGGGCCCTGGGCCAGTTCCTCGTCTGTGCCGGCCCACTTTCCACCTCTGCCGGTCACCTGCACCCTCTCAGCTTCCAGAGACGTGAACTTGTAGCTCCTTTTTCACTGGATGCCACCTAGCTGGTCTGTATTTAATTCAAGTCCGGTTCCCAGCCGCTTTCTGGGCCCAGGCATGGAACAGCCAAAGAGGGGTAAAGCCTAGCGGGAGTAGAGCTGCTAAGTGCGTAAGAACACAGCGCAGCGATGGGCCAGGTGGGTACTGTGTTTGTTCCAGGTCAGTGAGACTTGGTGTAGTCCGGCTTTAGTAGAAAGGAGCGTCATTGGAACACTTGCTGTGTAGACTTCAGGCATGGTGCCTCGGGCTTGCAGTCAGCAGTCTGCTGTTTTCTGAAGTGTTGACCTGTGTGGCAGGTGCCTGAGGGGTAGTGGGACTGTCTCCACCGGCCCTGGGCCCCTGTCCAGCCTGCGAAGCAATCCTGGTGGAGAAAGGAGAGACTTCCGTGAAAGGCTCGGGCTTGGGAGTGTCACGTGCCCTTCTGGTCGGTCGGGCCAAAGTCTCATGCCACTTTGTCACCTGAATTACGCTTACTCAGAGTGGGAGAGAGGTGCAGAGAAGAGAGGAGCAGGGTGTTTGGGTGCTGGGCAGATGACAGGTGTGTCCGTGTGAGGCTGGCGGGACTCGCGGCCTGCCGGGCGTTGGTTCAGGCAGCGCGCCCTTACCTCCCGTGTGCTGACACTTTGCTTCTGACATTTGTTTTCATGCTACACCCTTTTTCTTTCAGCATAACGCTTTTCGTGTTCCCCATCTGTGGGGATTTGCAGGGAACCTGAGACCTGCTTCACGGGTCTGTGCAGGTGCCGTAGACCAGAGGGGCCCCTGAGGGCACTGAGTGAGGCGAAGGAGGGGTCCTCAGGGAGCTTTTTCTTTGTCCTGAACTGAGTCGTTGAATCATAAATGTGACTTTAAAGAGTATGCTTTTGAGGGGCATCTGGGTGGTTAAGCGCCCGACTTTGGCTCAGGTCATGATCTTTCAGTTTGTGGGTTCAAGCCCCGCATCGGGCTCTGCGCTGACAGTGTGGGGCCTGCTGGGGATACTCTCTCTCTCTCCACCTCTCCCTGCCCCTCCTGCACTTGTGCTTTCTCTTTCTCTCAACAATAAATGAATTTAAAAAAAAAGTTGATACCTTTGAGAGCAAGAATGAGCGAAAAGTTTGTGACTGACCAGGCAGGATCTATTTATTTTGTGTGTCCGTCCTGTAAGATTCATTAAGCACCCAGCCTTGCCACATAATTACGCACAAACACGGTGGTATTTGAATTGCCCAGGGAATTTTTTGCGTATTACAGAGTGTTAATTTTAGGGTGAACATTTAAAAATTTTTTTTAATGTTTATTCATTTTTGAGAGACAGAGACAGAGCATGAGCGGGGAAGGGGCACAGAGAGGGAGACACAGAATCTGAAACAGGCTCCAGGCTCTGAGCTGGCAGCACAGAGCCCGACACGGGGCTCGAACTCACAAACTGCGAGATCCTGACCTGAGTGGAAGTCGGACGCTCAACCCACTGAGCCATAGGGTGAACATGTAAAAGACACCCAACAAGTCCAGTGTGGCGGTTCTGCTTCCGGTGAGGTGAGCCACCTGGCCCCTTTGGCTTGGCCAGGAGCTTGGGGGCAGTGCTGCGCGGGAGAGCACTCACTTCCCAGGCTGTCTGCAGCCTGCTCCTGCTCCTGCTCCTGCTCCTGCTCCTGCTCCTGCTCCTGCTCCTGCTCCTGCTGGCGCCTGGGAGGCACCTGTGTGGTGTGGAGCGGGGTCGCAGGGAGGCCTGTGGGGGCATTTGACTAGGGAAATGAGGGAGGCTCTTGAGGGACTTAGCTTTTGAGCTAGGCCAGGAAGGGCACAGGTGGGTTTTCTGCCAGTGGAGACCAGGCTGAGAGACAGCCGTAGGGTTAGGGTGAGGAGGGGGTTGGGAGTCAGACACTAGGAGGGCTCGTTGGGCTTCTTTGTCGGGGGCTTGGCAGGAAGGGGGAGGTGTTGCAGTTCAGTCTGTTTGGCTGTGGGGAGATCTTGAAATGCTATGATCAGAACTGTGGGTGGAGAAAGTTAATCTGATTTAAGTGTACGGGGTGGACCGAAAAGGGGAGACTGGAAGCTGGGGGGGGCCAGTGGCGAGTCTGGTGGTGCTTGATGGGAGAGGTAGTACGACCCTGCATTAGGGTGAGTGGAGTGGGAACAGGAGGGAGGGGTGGGCAGTGACGTGTGCAGGAGGACCGCTCTGCAGGCCTTGGGGTGTGGGAAGCACACCAAGCCCCGGCTGTAGTGCAGTGGGCTTAGTGCTCTGAGGGGAATCGAGCCAGCAAAGGGGCGGGAGTCCAGAGACCTCTGACCTGACGGATCGGAAGGAGCTGTGGCTGTTGCCAGGGAAATGAGCAAGCAAAGGCCCTGAGGTGGAGATGATGGGGGGCGGAGGGTGACTTCAGGTTTGTGCAGGCTGGAGGTCAGGGTCGAGATCCTGGCCGCTGATGTCCAGTGTGCTGGCAAGATGGCCTCAGATGGCTGAGTGGCAGCGTCAGTGGCGTGGAGGAGAGCAGGACAGGCATGGCTTCGATCTGCCACCACTCTAGCCTGGAAGCTGCTGTCCCTTCCCATTCCCGCATACCCCCATGTGTCCTCTGTCTCTATCATATTTTAGACTGGCAGCTTTCACACTTTATTTTTAGCAGCAGAACTTTTTTGCCTTGCTGTCTTAGGGGAAACTTCTGCATGCAGAGCACATCAGGCTGAGCTGCTCCAATGCCTGTGAGGGTGGGGAGCTCTGTCTTCTCTCTCACCATCACTCCCCTCTGCCTCCGAGCATCACTGAGGTGTCCCGGGCTCCACCCCCCCCCACCCCCTGAGCCAGGCCGTTTCTTCTCTTGAATGATGGCTGCGACCTCACTCCTGGTCCTCAGCCTTCAGTGCTGTCCGGTCCCTCCCGTGCCATCTCATCTGTCTCATGCTGTCCTCTTCAAGCTCTGCTAACCTGTCCCAAGTGATCCAACAGAAAAGCTGGTCTCTCTTAAGACTTGGACCTAAAAACTTTCTGCAGTGCTATTGGCTGCGTGGCCTTGCCTCCCTGGTCAGCCTTGTCAGCCACCATTTACTGTGCTGTGGCTCCTTACACAGTGGCCCAGTGCCCTTCCCTGGACCCGTGATGCTGTCTGAAGCCTCTACCCGTGTCCTTAGCTCTGATCAGGAGGGTGCTCCTTTTGCCTCTTCCCAGTGTGAATGTCAGACTTTCAGGGCCCCCCATCTTTCTCCAGTCCTCCCATCCATTTTGTTTTTTAGTTACTTTTTTTTAAAGTAATTTTGTGAGACAGCACTCATGCAGGTGGGGGAGGGGCACACAGAGAGAGAGAATCCTAAGTGGGGCTCACACTGTGGGATCATGACCTGAGACGAATCTAGGGTCAGATGCTTAACCGACTGAGCCACCCAGGTCCCCCGTCCTCCCATCGACTTTTGAGCAGTAGTAGATATGTTGGAAAATGTTTAACAACAGGCTTTTGTTGGGGGCTGGTTTGGGGTGCATCCTGATTTCTGTGGTGTAAACATTTCATTAGCACAGAGCGCAGGAGCACCAGGCCATGCTGGCCTCAGCACACCGGTCCTTAGGACCCTTTAAATTCGAGGGCTTTCTCCCGGGTAGTTTCTTTGAGGACGGAAGCGGGGCTTTGGTTTTGTTTCGTTTTTTATCTTTGACCTGGTGTCACATAAACGAAGGTTGTGGGGGGCAGACCCCCAAGGAGACTCGTCGAGTCCTGCTGGTGTGGGGGTGGGCGGCAAGTCAGGACAGCCCGCAGGCCTGGCTTCTGGGTGGCTGGGCTTAACCTCGTGGGACTGTTGAAGCTGTCTGTGGCTGAGGAGGCAGGGCGTGTCTCTCGTTCTTTGGAAACAGACGTTTGCTTTCCCTAGATGAGCAGCAGCAGCAATAAAAGAGCTCCGACGACAGCGACCCAGAGGCTGAAACAGGACTATCTTCGCATTAAGAAGGACCCGGTGCCTTACATCTGTGCTGAGCCCCTCCCTTCCAATATCCTTGAATGGTAAGGCTCCACGTTGACCATTCACCCCACGCTGACTTGTCACCTGGGTTCTCTGCTCGCTTGATGGGGAGGCCCTGGTGCTCCTGTCCTGTCGTGGCATTGGGAAGGGTGCATCTGTCTGTACCGCTTTCAGATGCGGGCAGGCTGAGGCCTACGGATGAGGCCTGGTTGTCTTCCTGATGGGCGGCGGCTGGGGCCACCACGGGGTCTTCCTTGACCTCTGTCCCCTGGGTCTGGAGAGAGCACGCTGGGGAGCGCCTCTCGGGTGGGTCTGTGGGATCCATAGGGGAGGCTTCGGGGCACGGCATAGGTCTCACGGCTGTTGGTGGAGAAGTTGCATTTCTAGACTCTCCTTTTGCTCTTTGCGTCTTGGTGCTGTAGAGTGGCCTGTCCTGTCTTAGAGAGTTTGTGACAGAGGGTCAGGGGCCCTGATGCTTGGGTTCCTGGCGCTGGCTGGGGCAAGTGCTTGGTAGCCCTGGCCGGCGTAACAGGCTCTGAGCCTCACGCACACTCGCTTCATAGTGACTTTCAGGCCGTGCTCAGGTGTGGCCTTAGGAGGTTACGTGCTTCTACAGAAAAGCTGCCCTTACCAGATTTATCGGTTCTGTGGGAAGTAAAGTGTAGGGTTGAGATAGTAAGCATTTTCTGTGTGAAGGGTATTTTGTCCAGAGAAAAGGAATTTGACTGAGTTAAAAGCTGTTCTTTAGATTGGACAGGTGTTTGGACAGGTGTTCACGGGTTCTGGATCTACCTTCCTCAGCTTGGGGAGGAGGGGCTGCTCTGGCAGGTGAGGGAGGGTTTTCAGGGTGAAAAGGGCCGCGCGGGACTGAGGCTTTGGGGTTACAACAGAGCTTCCCCGGCCCCCTGAATTGGCAGATGGAGGGACAGCTCCCACAGCAGTCGCAGGGTCGTCCTCGTTGTTTGGGGAGCCTCTCTCTGCCTGTGAGTTCAGATCTCCAGGTTCAGTCATTCACAAGGAGGATCGATCGCTGAGATTTGTTTCCATGGAAAACCAGCAAAATTAGCAAAGGGACAGACGGTGCGCTGGAGTCGGAGTCCATAGGAGACCGACACGAGCCCCCCCAGCCCTGCTGTGACCACACACATGAGGTGCTGTCCCCCAGGGAAGCCTATCGGAGACCCAGGACGCAAGATTGCCAGTTGGAGCAGGTCGTGTGCCTCTGCCCGGCACCTCCCAGTGCTCCAGACCCCCAGCAGGGAGGCTGGCTTCCTTCTAGCACGATCCATGTTGTATCGTTGGCATAAACAGTTTATGTTGCATCAGGGTGGCGAGCCCCTCTCCCCACTCTGGAATCCAGTTCCCAGACTGGCTGGGGACGGTCGTGTCCGGCCTGCTGGCTGGGCTCTGTCACCTGCTGGGGGTGTCCCCCGAGTGCCGTGCTGCTTGGCCACCCAGGCTGCTGGGCTCTCTGCTCTTGCTCGCTGCCCCTACCCAGTGTTCCCAAACTGGACCCCGGAATTGGGAGCAGTGACAAATTAAGGCCACGTTCCTGGGTGTGTCACGTGCTTAAGCTCTGAGGCTTGTTCCTGGTCCACCAACACAGGATGGCAGTGTTTGCGGAGTAAAACATACCAGCTGGCATGTGTTTCATCCACGACGTTCAAGTGGCATTTGTGGGAAGAGGGGTTTCCGAAGGGATGCTTAGTGACGTGCTAACAGCTGTGTCTGATTGGCTCTACGTCCTCTTTTGTGCTTTTCTCTTCTATTTGAAAATGCTTAAGTCCACGCACCTCTTGACATGCGGCCGAAGCTCCTTATTTGCACGGGAGAGTGGAATCTGTGAGTGCCGCCGCTCGTGGTCTGAAGCACGTGGGTCCACCTGGGCTTGGGCTCTGTGTGAGGACTTCAGTGACAGTTACAGGCTATCCCTGTTCTCCTGCGTGAGGCCAGCTGCTCTGAGGTCCCACGTCTGCTTCTTCTAGAACATCAACACTGGGGGACACAGAGCCACCTCGTGTCACCAGCTGTTCCCTGCTTGGCCTACTTCGTGATATTTGGGCACACTGAGAAGTGCAAGTTTCTAAGTGCATCTCAAGAATGTGTGTGAAATTAGCATTTGAAAATTTGTTCGTGGACTTTCATGGTTAGAGAGTGTTAGTTTCTTAGGTGTTGCAGGCACGAAAGTATTTTGTGGAGGACGTGAAAGACACGGTTCCTAAGACCCCGTTAGGAGCGCGTAGACCGCAGCGCAAGTTCACCTGGGATGTTCGCACGTCTGGTTTCGGCTGGACCCCACACCCCGGCCGCGGAGGGACTCAGAACTCGGAGTGCTTGCCGTCCCTAAAGCCAGCTCCTTTTCTTCTCTCCCTCAGGCACTATGTGGTCCGAGGCCCAGAGATGACTCCTTATGAAGGTAAGTGAGTCTTCAATCCGAGCGAGGGGAACAAGAGACCTTTTTGTCTTCTGAACAGACCTCTCCCGTCCGGCACTTCGTGTCTGTGACTCACGCTCTGGTCTGCATGTCCGTTAGTAACATTGCACTTGCTTGGAGTCCGTCCTCGTTACTTCAGATCCTAAAGCGGTTTAGTCTTCAGGGGCTTTCCGTGAGTCTCAGAGGTTACCCAGCCTCTGACGTGAGTGGGGCCGGAGCCGGAAGACAGACCTGGTAAGCCGTGCAGTGCAGCCGTTTTCTCCTGCTGTGTTCAGACCCGCACGAATGTTGTCGGGAAAGAAAGCCGTGGTTATCGAGCACTCGCTCTGCCGAGCCCTCTGAGCCACGTGGTAGCCCCTTCGTGTGGATGGGGCCCCGAGGCTCACGGGGAGGGTGCAGGGTCTGCCCTGGCACAGCCGGGCACCTCTGCTCTCCTCGTTCTGCCGGGGCTGACCTGGTGGTGCTGCCCAGTGTCCTCTGGTGTCATTTACAAAGTAGACCTGGGATTTTTCAGTCAGCGGGTCGGGGGCCTACAGGGAGCCTGGCACCAGCCTCAGGGTTCGGGCCAGGTCGGGGGATGAGCCGTGGTGGGGCAAGCCCAGGGCAGAGCTGTGGCCGGGCCGTACCTTCAGCTCTCCTCACTTTGAGTGGCATCTGCCTCCACGTGGGGGTTTTGCGTAAGATTTCACTGGAAAAGAGTCCGGCTGCTGGAGAAGCACATTCGAGACCCACTGCTCTGGACCATGAGGGGAGAGCTGTGGGTGTGGGTGGGTGGTTAATAGTGGAACTGGCCTGGCTCTCTCGAAGGTGGTTTGGCACGTGTGTCACCAGCCTTATGAGGACTCTCCTTTGACACAGGAGTCTCTGTTCTGGGAAGACGTGTCCTGGGGAAACAGGTGCAGAAGCCTTTCTGTAGGCTGGGTGTGTTAATAGTGTCACACTGGGGGCCGCCCGAGTGTCCAGCAGCGGGGTGTGGGCTTGATGGGCTTGTGGTGGGGTTCCTAGAAAAGCAGCAGCAGATGGGCTTCAGGGCAGCCTGGACAGGTCATAATTAAAATGCTTGTTAAGGAGGCTCCTGGGTGGCTCAGTCGGTTAAGTGTCCAACTTCGGCTCGGGTCATGATCTCACGGTCCGTGAGTTGGAGCCCCGCGTCGGGCTCTGTGCTGACAACTCAGAGCCTGGAGCTGCTTCGGATTCTGGGTCTCCCTCTCTCTCTGCCCTTTCCCCACTTGCACTCCATCTTTCCTTCTCTCAAAAAGAATAAACATTAAAAAAAAAAAATACTTGTTAAATACATGTGTGTTTCTAACAAACTAGGAATGAGCATGTTTTCTTTCTCACAAGTGGGATTTTAAGTTTTTTTTTTAATAGTTTTAATATTTTTCCAAAAAACTGTGAACATTTAGTGATTTTGTAACCAGGCCTGTTGCTGCTGGAAGTGAACCTGGACAGGGGTGGAGGCGGCAGGGGGAGGAAAGGGCAGGCCCCGAGTGGAGGCTGCCGGGCTTGGGACCGCAGGAGACCCCCCCCCCCTCCCACCCCCAACCCCCAGACCCAACCCTGTCACCAGGGCTTCTTTATGTGTGGTCCTGCCCTGTGTATCTCCCTGCTGGTCATGGCCTTCAGGCTGTCTCCTCAGAGACCAGCTTTTCCTGCTGTTCCTCCTTCCCCTTCTTTCTTCTTTCTCTCTCCCTCCTTAGCCTTCTCTCCCTCCACTGCCTGCCTCCCTCTTGCCCCTCAGCACCTGCTCCTGTCTCTTCCCCTGCTGCCCATCCTCTCTTGCGCTCAGGGCCGCACTCTGCACTCTGTAGCCCTGCCTTCTGCTGACCATTCTCCTCAGGGTCGATGAGGGGCCCCCTGAATTGTCAACCCGAGGGATGGCTCTCCGGCCTCGGTGTCTGGGGTTCTGTGGACTTTGCTGGTGTGGGCTCCTTCCTCCACACTTGCTCCTTCTCTGGCTTCTGGATGTTCCGAGCCCTCCTTCTCAGTCTCTCATGGCTCTGCACCCTGGCCATGTCCGTTCGGCTCAGCATTGGTTGACCACCGACCCTGTCCTTGCTCTGGGCTCTGCGCCCGCGCTACTCCTGGCCGATTCCAGGCACACCGATCCTGACGGTTCAGAAGCGGCTTCCCGCTGGTACAGGCGTTGCTGAAGGTTCTCCCTGAATCGATCTGTGGATTTTACCCGATCCTGTCAAAGTCCTGGCACAGCTTTCTGTAGACGTACACAAATTTATTCTGAGATTTTTATTGCAAAACGTACACGGAAAGGCAGAGGACCCAGAGCAGTTGAAACAAGAACAGAGTGGGAGGAGTCAGTCTGCCTGGCTTTGAGATGCCTGAGCTTCGGTGAGCCGAGTGTGGAGGGAAATGCGGGTCAGCGGAACAGAGAACCCAGGAGCTGCTTGGCACCGCGGTGGCCCACGGCTCTTTTGTTGTTGTTGCAACGGAGTTGCAGAAGCGGTTCAGTGGAGGAGGTGCGTGGTACAACACCGTCCCTTCCCGGGCGCGGTCCTCCCTGGCCTCTCTCCGGGGCCACCGTGCTCTCTGGGGTTTCCGCCCCCCGGGGCTCGGTCAGGGCTGTGCCCGTCGCTCGTCCGCCTGTGGACGCTCGGAATGAAGGATGTGGGAGCTGCTGGCGTGGGGGGTGCGTGCGCTTCTTCTCTGCGCTCCCCAAGGGCTTGACCCCTGGGTGAGGCTCCGCCCTCCCACGTCCCCTGCTTTGCCTCCTTACCTCTCAGGATGAGCCTCCCCCACAGACCCTCCCGGAGTTCGTCTCGTACGCTTGACGCCGCACGTCTGGCCGGGGGGGGGGGGGGGGGGGGGGGGGTTGCGTGCGTCTGCGGTCCGGCGCGCGCCGCCCGCCTTGAGGTTGCTTCCCCGGTTTGCGCGGCAGCCGGTTGCCTCTCTGCGCGGCCCCTGCGGGGCGAGCCCTCCCCTCGGAGGGTGAGCCGGCGTTGGCCGGCTGGCACCTGCGTCTCTCGGGTGGACGCAGGACGCAGGAGGCGGGGCTGCCGGGCAGTGTGGGTGTTGACCTTCACGCGCTCGCGGCATGACGCGGGCCGCTTCCTGCTGCCCACCTGCCCTCCGCTGAGCTGCGGGCGGGGCCGTTTCCTGAGCGGCCAGCTCCAAGCGCACGTCGGCCGAGCCTGCTTCCTCTTGAGAAAAGCACCCGTTTGTATCTCTTGCTTATTTTCCAGTTGGGCTTTTGTCAGCGATTTCGGCCGACGGTGCCTTGAGTGTCGTTCATAGTGCTAGTTTCTCGCTCGGGGGCCCGTCTGGCTGTTGAGTCGGCCTCACGGGGGACACTCGCTCACGTCATCCCTCCAGTCCTGGCAGAGCTTGGAGTGGGAGACGGCACTCACGTGAGGCGGCCGGGGCGCCACGACCCGGACGAGACGTGGGGAGGCCCGACCCGATGGCGTGAGAGCAGACGTGTGTGGTGCGTCCCGGTCCTTGAGGTGGGGCCCCACCCGGGGTGCTGGGGACGGCAGGGGGCCCGGGTGGAGGACAGGGCGGCACTCCTGAGGCCTCGCTGCGCGAGCACGCACGTGCACACACATCACTGGGTGTCCGGTCAAGTCACGTCCCGGGTCGCCTGCCTGCAGTGGGCCCGGGGCTTTGCGTTTCCGGTAGGCTCCCAGGTGCAGCCCCGAGAGAAGGGTGTGAGGTGAGGTAGCCCGCGGGACCGTGAGCTGCGTGGGCAGGGGCGAGAGCCTTGAGGCCCGCGAGGTCATCCCGAGTGAGCGGTTTGGATCAGTTTGGAGGCGTGGCCAACAGGGCTTGCTGGTGGAGGACGCGGGAGGTGATGGCGGCGGCGGGGGCAGGGGGGCAGCGGGGCCTCCCAGAGTTTGGTGTGAGCGGCTAAGAGGGTGGAGTTGCTGTTCGAGGGAAATGGGTATCGTGTCTTGGACCTGTCCGGGCAGTGTCGCCCGGATGGTCGGCCCGTGGGTCAGCAGTGGGGGGAGGAGCCCCAGAGGGCCAGGTGCAGGTGCCAGTTGGAGATGTCCCCGTGTCACGTGAGCCTGAGGACCCAGAAGTGTGAGCGGTCAGGGAGGGCGCCAGAGGAGCCGGCGGCCAGTGCTCGGGGCAGTGGGACGGGAGTGGGGAGCCAAGGCGGGGTGGCGCCCAAGGAGGCAGGGGGCGTGGTTGCGAGGTACGGGGGCGGGCTCTGCTGACCTCCGGGTCGGATTTGGGGGACCGCGGCGGGGGCAGGAGCCTCGGCAGGGTGGGCCTGGATGTAGCTCTCGAGGGGTTTTACGTAAAGGAGGGTGAGTAGCTGGCAGGAGGGGGAGTGAGGTGGGGTCAGGTGTGTTGTTGTTGTTGTTGTTTTTTAAACATTCATTTGTGAGAGACAAAGACCCAGCACGAGTTGGGGAGAGGCAGGGACAGGGGGAGACGGAGAATCCCACGCAAGCTCCACATTGTCAGCACAGAGCCCGATGCAGGGCTCAGGCCCACGAACTGTGATACCGTGACCTGGGCCGCAGTCAGATGCTTAACCGGCTGAGCCACCCAGGCGCCCCTGGTTTTTGTTTTTCTAAGATGGGAGAATCACACGATGGCAGTTGGTTGCTGCAGGGTGTCATTCGGTGGAGAAGGAGAGACCGGGAGTGCGGGAGAGGGGTCTGGAATAGGGGTGACCTCAGCCGACCTGCTCAGGGGTGGGCGAGAGGACCCAGTGAGGAGCTGGGTACGGCTTTTCCTCTGAGGCTCTGTTCTCAGTGACGGGGGGCCCGGGAAGGGTGAGCAGGGCTGTGCATGTGGGGCAAGGGCCACTCTTGATTTGTGGTCGTGAGCCCCCAGTGAGACTGCCAGCAAGACGCTCGTGTCCCAGGGGTGGTCAGCCGCTGGGCCCGGGATGAGGGGGGCGGCGCTGGCAGGGTGGGGGCAGAGTGGGAGACTGAGGGTCGTGGCACCAGCCTGAGGGCTGGAGCGGAGCTTGGTGCCTGGGGCTGCCCCCCCAGGGGGTGCACTGTAGACCGTGACAAGGCTCTTTCTCTGTTTTGCTATAGGTGGCTATTACCACGGAAAACTAGTTTTTCCCAGAGAATTTCCTTTTAAACCTCCTAGTATTTATATGATAACACCCAATGGAAGATTTAAGTGCAATACAAGGTAAGGCATTTCTGCCGTGCTTCTCAAGTGTGAATGTGGTCATGGCGAGTGTGTGTGCTCTGTTGAGTGGGTCCCTGTCTTGCAGGCTGTGTCTTTCCATCACGGATTTCCACCCAGACACGTGGAACCCGGCCTGGTCCGTCTCCACCATCCTGACTGGGCTCCTTAGCTTCATGGTGGAGAAGGGCCCCACCCTGGGCAGTATAGAGACGTCGGACTTCACGGTGAGGGGTGGAGAGCGCACGGTTCGCATGTCGGGGGGCTCCCGCTCATGTCCTCGGCAGTGGGAAGAGCAGGCCGGGCTTCCCTCCAGGGACAGCACGGTGTCTGGTCCTTGTCGACCGGTCTTGATTTTCTTATTGTCTAAGTGGGAACTAAGTTTCGTGTCGTTAATTGCCGATAGTGAGAGACGAATAAGCCTTGATGAGGCTGAATTAGTTTGTGGTGAACGGCAAGTTTATCGAGTGCTTTCAGCAACACGAAGACGACAGCTTTTGAGGATAAGATGTGTGTAGAATTTGAAAGAGTTGAAATTAATCTTCAGGCTGATATTTCCCTTCTGTTTCTTCCTAGAAAAGACAGCTGGCTGCACAGAGTTTAGTGTTTAATTTAAAAGACAAAGTCTTCTGTGAATTATTCCCTGAAGTCGTGGAGGTAAGGCACAGATGCTGGCGGTCCGTTTGGCGATGCCCTCGCCAGGAGCACTTCCAGATTTGATTCTTCCAGAGAGAGAACTGTGCTGCTGTGTGTCCCTTTGCTGCACACACACAGCACGCAGGGCGCCTGTTCTCACACGCACCTGTAGGTGCTGACTGGCAGTTGCAGCCCTGCCCCCCTCCTCAGGGCGCAGGGCTCCTCGGGTGGGCTGCTGGGCTGTGGGGAAGGGCCTGCCAAGAGGGGCTGGCATGTACCCTCATCTTCGCTCTGGAGCAGGGTAGGCTGCACCCAGGTCGAGGCCACAGTGATTCTGTGTCGCTTGGACCTGCTCAGTCTAGGCCCTGAGAGGCGCAGGCTTGGTGTTTTTGACGAGTCCCTGGGTTCCCTCGTCTGTTAAACAGAGTTAAGAGCGCCTCCCGCTTCCGAGGGTGAGTGTCGGGCCGGTGACCACTGGCCTCCCAGGCAGGATCTTTGTGGTGGATCTTAGGACCCTCCCTTGTCCTAAAGGAAGCAGTTTATTTAGACCAAGCCTTGTTCCTTTCTGTTTTTATCTTAGGAAATAAAACAAAAACAGAAAGCTCAAGATGAACTCAGTAGCCGACCCCAGGCTCTCCCCTTACCAGATGTGGTTCCAGACGGGGAAACACACCACGGTCAGAATGGGCTTCAGCTCCTCAACGGGCACGCGCCGGGGGCCGGGCCGCACCTCGCGGGCCTCCAGCAGGCCAACCGGCACCACGGACTCCTGGGCGGCGCCCTGGCGAACTTGTTTGTTATAGTTGGGTTTGCGGCCTTCGCCTACACGGTCAAGTACGTGCTGAGAAGCATAGCGCAGGAGTGAGCCCCGCGCCACAGCCGGCAGAGGTGGTCGAACCGAGGGCACCGCTCCCGAGCTCGCCATGGGCTGGCTGGACGTGCCGCCAGGCGCAGGGTGGACCTGCCTGACTTCTGGGGTTAGCTTTTTAAAAACCTTTAAAAGGAAAACAAAAACCAAAACCAAAGCGTGTAATTTGGATTTAGAGGAGGTGCAAGATTCTCAGCTCCCTGTCCTCGCCCTGGGGTCTGTTGGGAACCGTGGAGCTTGGGTGTCGAGGAGGGACCTCATGCTTTGGTTTTATAGCTTAATCTCCTGTATCGTCTTTCGGACCTGTTTTAGTAAACCTGTTTTTCATTTTACTAGATTTGGTCACTTAAAAATACAAAAACTCGATTAGCAAATACTCTGCGTGCAATTCTTGGTCCAGTGGAGCCCTGGCTCACCAGGCAGGAGCAGTTCCCACAGCTGTGCCTGGCCAGAGGGCCCAGGGGCCTGGCCAGGGGGCCCAGGGGCTGGCCAAGGACGGCCACGGACGGGGGTCCAGGAGACGTGGGGGTTTGGCCTCAGCGTTTGAAACGTGTTTGCATTCTCTTGGAAAGAAGCAATCCTTCCTGGGAAAGTGGGTTCTTGTTTTGCTGAAGTTGAAATTCCACATCCGCTTGATGTCTGACCACAAGGTGGCGTCCTTTGTTCAAAGAGCCACCCTGTCCTCTGCGGTCTCTGCGGTCCCGAAGGCTGCTTTCACTTTACCACCCCCCCCCCCTTTCCTCCACACCTATGCCAGGCTGGGCTCCCCACTGCCACCTCCAGGTTCCTGGCTACTGCAGGGGTGACCTTTGGTACCCACAGGACATTTCCTCTGACCCCAGCAGCCCCATGGAGTTCTGCACCTGACAGGCTCCCCTCACACTTGGCCCAGATCTTGGGTGTACCCTGAAGACAGGCTCCTGTGTTCCTTTTCACAGCTGCTCCCTGTCCAGTGTGGGCTCTTCCCCTAGAAGACCACACGCAACTGGGCATCCAGAGGAGGTGAAGGCTGCCCCGGGAGGACTGGCCTGAGTTGCGGGCGGGGCTGGTGGGGTTAAGCAGGCTCCCTGGGTCGCTGATGTCTTCCGTTAAGCGCCTGCTTGATCGTTTCCCTTGCACGTTATTTGGAAGCACTGTGTCTGTGAGTCATGGGCTGAGGTGCTGTGATTTCACTCCAGAGGCCACAGGGGGCTTCAGGTGCAGCCACGCACTTGTACATCTTCGACTTTGGGTTTTGATCAGTTTATTTAAAATTGCCCTATAATTTACCACTTGTGTGTATTTAACCCACTCGTGTGAAAAAAAATCTTTCATTATATCTTTGTTCCTAAATTTTGTGCCGTTTGAGTCTCTGTTGGCGGAAATGCAAGTCCGTCTCAGCCCGGTGCCAGGCTAGCCGCTAGCCCGTGGGCAGGCCAGCGGTTGGGCCTGTGAGGGGTGGGGGGGCTGGAGCTGCCGTATCTGCAGCTCGGTGGTGCCCCAGGAATAACCGCGGGCCCTGGTGGCAATGCTGCTGGGCCTGGGTCCCTGTGTGGGCGGCGCTGGGCAGTGGCGAGGCTCTGCTGTGCTGGATGCCGGGCCTTGCCCTCTGTCCACACCTGGCTCAAGGGTGCGTCTGTGGAGGTGGGCATCTGATCAAACACTTAGTGTTTCCTGAGGTTTTTGAGGAGGTAGATGGCTTAGCAAACATTTTACTCGACGCGGGTTATTTCTTTGCTGTATGTGAAATCTCAACTATCAAAAACCCTTTGTCAGTAGTAGAGGTAGATCCGTGCAGTACAGAGCCTTCACCAAGGGTCCAAGGCGGTGTGCTGTCTGAAGCGACCCGAGATAAAAGACGCACTTGGGCACCTGGCTGGCTCAGTCGGAAGAACGTGCGACTCTTAATCTCGGGGTTGTGAGTTTGAGTCCCACGTTGGGTGTAGAGATTGCTTAAAATAAATAAAAATTAAGAAACAAAGATGAACTTGTCCTGTGGGGCTACACGTGTTGCTCCCTCTCGGAGGAATCGCCGGCCCCTCGTTCTTGTGTGGGGTCCCCGGTGGAGGGCAGTTGGACCCCCTTAGGCCACCCATTGGACGTGTGCTTCCCCAGCTGGCCCGGCTGAACCCCTGAGTGTAAGCCGTGCTGTGAAGTCTCTGGATCCAGGGGGAGAAGCCCCCCCCAAAAAACTGGTCCTGTATGGACGCCAGTGAAACAGTCCCGGAGGTGTGCCCTGTGGTCCCAGAGAGGGGCATACCCGACATTTATTTCTCCCCCAAGAAACTTCCCAGGCAGCCGACAGGTCTGGGCTGAGGCTGGAGCGGCCCTCCTGGTGCCAAGGGCATGACTTCAGGCAGCCCGTTGTAGGGACGGCACCCAGCATGTGGGCTGTGGCTGTGTGGCATCTGGCCTGAGCCTCCCCTGTGCAGGCAGTTGATGTCTGCGGCAGTGAGGCGTGGACGCTGGAGAGCGGGGTCCCTGTGGTGGTTCCCGGCAGCTCCCGTGCTCACTGGGGGCGCTGGGCCCTGGGAGGACCCATGGGATGTGGGGGAGGGGGCACTGAAAGCAGAGAGCTGGTTCCCTGACACTGGACCCAAGTCTAAGGGGGCAGTGACCTCATGCAGAGCATGACTTGGCTGAGACTGCTGGACCAGTGGGCCGAGGAAGTGGCTCCTGCTTCCTGCTTGTTCTCAAGGTGCCTAGGGATGGGAGCAGAGCTCATGGTTCAGGCATGGTTGGACCTGTCTGAGGCCCGTTGCCATGTGGCTCCCCCATCCTGCTTCAGAGGCCCTCTGCTGTTGGCCTGCCTTTAGGAGGACCGTGCCGGAGCCTGGTGCAGCTGGCAGTGTCCACACGGCAGCCAGAGACGGCGCATTGCCGATGGCACTCCAGTGACGCACTTTTGAGCCTCGAAGGATCAAACTGTCAGGATGCGGTTGATGGGAGCACAGGTACCCAGCCTGCAAAGGGGGGTCTGGCAGCTCGGGAGGAGTCTTCTTGGCTACCTTCCCTGACCCGGTGTTGGGTGCAGGGCACATCTGGGGTTCCACGGGGCAGGGCACGAGGGGATCTTCTGCAGTGCGGCGCCCCCCTCAGGACCCGGGCGTTGGGAGCTCACCAGCTGGACACCCGAGAGACCTGAGGCTCCCAGTCGTGAGCTCAGGGTTCACCAGAGCCGGCCTCTGTTGTCCCTGGAGGTGAGCGACCATCTCTGCCCGAGCCAGCAGAGGGGACGAATGACCCTGGGCGGACACTCCTCACACCTTCCCCACCAGGCTTGTCTCGGCGCCTCGGCATTCCTGGCAGACATCGGGAAGTTGAGGGGTGCCTGGAGGACTCCTCCACCAGGACCGGTGTGCCCCACCTTCCTCTAGGCCGGACTGCAAGCAGCAGCTCCTGCGGGGGCTATAGCCATGGCTCTGACCCGTCCTAGCCTCGGTCCCCACGCAGGCCCTCACCACGCGGCGAGTGAGTCTGTGCGGCTTGTTGGCTTGCGCTGGCCCTGGCGGACCCGTTGCCCGCGGCGTGCACCCTGGAGGTGGTTCGGGATGGGTCCCAGCTCTCCCCGGGGACCCGCCCACTGTTGCTCAGGTCCAGCTGAGGGGAGATCCCGAGCTCCCTCTCCTTGGGCGGACAGCTGTGGAGGGAACCGGCTCCTCTGGCGCCACACGGCCACCCAGGGGCTCACGCTTGTGCTGACCTCCAGGTTGGGGTGCAAAGGCCTGGGGACTCCGCTCCCTTTCCCCTGCTGGC
The DNA here is from genome assembly GCF_018350215.1 of Panthera leo. Taxonomy (NCBI): domain Eukaryota; kingdom Metazoa; phylum Chordata; class Mammalia; order Carnivora; family Felidae; genus Panthera; species Panthera leo. Next base: position 364,397 of record NC_056686.1, on the reverse strand, counting down.
TCAGGACCATCAGAAGCACAGAGGCCTGTTTGGGTGAGGGCAGCCCCTCAGGCAGTAAGGGTTGGCCTCGTGCCCCAAGAAGAGGAGGGGGCAGAAGGACGTTGGGGCGGCCGGGGCCACCCACCGTGCCTTTGCTCTGAGGTCGGTCAGTCCCTCCCCTCACTAGCCAGGCTCCCCGCTAGTGGAGGGCCAGCGCCCACTGCCGGGACAAGGCTGGGAGCCTCGTGGGTCAGCTGTCCTGCTTCCTGGGTCCCGCCTTTCTCAGGAGTGGGATCCGAGCCAGGCTTCGGGGCATCGCCGGGACCTTGGGGTAGGGGTTGCTGTGTAGAGGGCTTGGGGGGCCCGAGCGAGGTGGGTCATACGTAGGAAGGGCAGTTGGGGCTGTCGGTCCTGATGGGAGGGCTCCCCTACCCTGGGCCACCACCCTGAAGGGGCTGGATGTGCGGTGTCAGGAGCTGAGCTGGGAGGCAGGTGGGGTGAATTCGTGTTAACAGGTTCCAGGGTGAGTTGGCCCTGGGGGGGGGGGGAAGGGTGGGGGCTGTTTCCAAAGGCTCAGAGCGCCTGTGGGAGGCGCGGCCCCTGCTAACGCCCCGTCCACGCCCCCGGGCTGGCCTGGGAGCCCTCGGCGCGGCGCGGCGCCGGCGGACCAGCCGAGTGTGAGCCCTCCCCCTTGGAGCTTCGGGGAGGAGGGGAGGGTTTATTTGGCGGCGGCGCGGGCGGCCGGGCGCCGGCCCCAGCCTGAGGGAGCAGGAGCGAGTCTGCCGTCGTCGTGCCCGCCCCGCCGCTGCTCCAGCTCACCCTGTGTGCACATGCACCGGCAGCAGCCAGGCGCCTCCTGGGGCCGTGTCCCCGCACCGGGGCCCTGAGTGCGGCTGTGCTGCTGCCCCCATGAGCACACCGGGCTGTCCCCACCCGCAGCGCTGAGCCATCACCGAGGTCCGGAGCTGCGGGCTGGCCGCCATGCACTGGGCCCGGGCTGCCGCAGCCCTCCTCTGGCTGCAGCTTGTGCTCCTCGGGGGCATCGGGGCGCGGCGGGAGCCCAAGAGGCCACGGCAGCCCGGCCAGCGCACCGAGCACCCCACCGCCACCGCGTCCAACAGCGAGGGGCTGCCAGGCTCCCCCAAGGTACATGCGGGCCGGTTGCACGTGGGTGCGGGTGTGCACGCCATTTGTAGACTTCAGGGGGGCCCCGGCTCTGCAGGCCTCCCCATCCTGTCCCCACGAAGTGGGACTTTGGGCACGATTTGCAGCAGCTGCTATTGGGGCATCCATGGGGCCCCCCTGGCCCAGGGGAAGGGGCGGGGGAGGAGAGGGACTTCCCAGAGGGGTTACAGTGAACCCTTTGAAGCCCTAGGTTCCACGTGCTGCCGTTTGGTGTAACTGCTAATTCAGGAGTGGGTGGGGAGGAGTTCTAGACTCCTCGTTGGGAATCCAGGTCCCCCACAACTTGAGTGGCTGGAGAGGCCCAGGCTAGCCTGGACCCTGTGCTTCCTGGAGGTCCTTACCCTGATCGCTCACTGCGTGGCCAGCACCCTCTCCGGCCTCTGGCACAGGCTGTGTTCCTGGTTATTGCAGTCCCTCTGGCCCCAGTCTGGCCCTGGGTCCTCTCTGAGACAAAAGTTCCCCGCACCCACCTCAGCGCTGGTCCTCCACCTTTCCTGCTCCTTGTATCTCCAGAGGGGGTCTCGGAGCTGACTCCAGCAGGCCTGGTGGCTTTGTGCAGCTGCCCACCTGGGGGCCGCGGGACTGGGAAGGGAGAGGCCGTTGCTGGGACAGGTCCCCCACCCCCCAGCCCTCACGCCTTTGATCCTGGCCTCCAGCCTCCCAAGGGCGTCTCTGCGGCGGCCAGCCAGGCTGCTCTCAGCCCACGCGGCCCGTTGGAGCCCGGGGCCCCGTTTGCCAGACGGGCAGGCCGAGCCAGAGAAGAGTGGGCTACCCGCAGCTTCTGGGGCTGATTCCGGCCAGTCACCCAGGGGAAGGTGCTTAGTGGTCGTTCCCTGCCCTGCCTGGCACGAGTCGGCCTGGGGACAAACAGGAAAATCTCTATTCCAGGAGTGGTCTCCGTGGGTTGGGGGGCTGCCATGGGACACGTGCCCCGGACAGCCCTCCCCAGACACTGGAGCTCCTGCTCTTCTTGCTAGGGATGAGCTCATCTTCCACTTGTCCCCTGCTCCTGCAGCCCTTGGCCCCTAGACGCCACTGATGTACCGGTCTCTCAGGGCTCCTGGGTCCCTCAAGCGTGGCCAGGGTGGGTGGCAGCCAGGGGACCGGGCAGATACCAGATATGCGAGGAACCAGGACATTCCACAGGACATTCCAAAGTTTTTTTTTTTTTTTTTTTTTTTAATCTTTTTAATGTTTATTTATTTTTGAGAGACAGAGACAGAGCATGAGTGGGGGAGGGACAGAGAGAGGGAGACACAGCATCCGAAGCAGGCTCCAGGCTCCGAGCTGTCAGCACAGAGCCCGACGCGGGGCTTGAATTCACGAACCGCGAGATCATGACCTGAGCCGAAGTCGGACGCTCAACCGACTGAGCCCCCCAGGCGCTCCTGGACATTCTGAAGTTCTTGGTGTCCTTCTCTTCTCTGGGTGGGGCCCAGACCAGGGGTGGGAGGTGCCCTACCCTACCTGCCCTTCCCATCCCCCCCAGGATAGAGACTTGGCCTGGTCTATGGAGAGGAGGCCCTGGCTTTCCCAGGTCAGGAGGCGGCACCTGCCCCGGGCGCCTGGCTCTTGCTATGCTAGGGACTGAGGGCTGACTGCCGGCCTGGACCCCGGGTCAGGACTGCTCAGCTTCCCCTGCCTGGGTCAGCCTGAAGAGAGCGGCCAGGACTCTGCGAGCCCCATGGTGGTGGCTCTCTCCCAAACCTCGCTCCAACAGTGAGGTGGACTGGCCAGCTGTGGCCTGGGTCAGAGCCTGAACAGCAGGGCCGGCTGGGGGGCCAAGGCCACCAGCTCACACACTCATGTCCAACACAAAGCAAGGCCTGTGCCTGTCCTCCCCCTGGTTTCGCATGGTTCTGGGACTCTCGAGAAGCCCCACAGAGAACTCGCTGCTCTTCACTGCTGCCCGCCTCAGCCAGGGCCAGGCCTCTGTTGGGACTTGTGGGGCTGGTCTTGTGTATACACAGGTGTGCCCATCTGCTTGGGAACAGGGTCCAGTGGGAGGGGACACGGTCGCTCTAATACAGAACCCAGACCACGGTGCCTGGATATCAGGCCCCGAGCCCTTGTCCTGTGTCTCATCTTGGTCTGGGTCCCCAGGGGTGGCCCGCGGTGCCCCGTTGCCACTTTTCTTGTGTGTACCCTGAGTCCTGCCCAAGGTGGCCTGGGTCCTGAGGTTCCCCGATGTCCGCTGGGGGCAGTAGGGCAGGACTCATTAGGGCCCGGTGGCCAGCTCACTAGCCCTGTTCCCTGGCCCTGCAGCCGCCTGAGGCCTTGGGGCCTGAGTTCTCAGATGCCCACATGACATGGCTGAACTTTGTCCGGCGGCCAGATGATGGGGCCTCGAAGAGACGGTGCCGGGGCCGGGACAAGAAGTCGGTGAGCCCCGGGGTCTGAACCCAGGGCAGGGGTGGCTGTGGCTCCAACTAGGACCCTCACTTTGCTCCTGCCTCCCCGCAGCGAGGCCTCTCTGGCCCCCCAGGGCCTCCTGGGCCCCCTGGGCCCCCCGGCCCCCCCGGTGCAGCAGTCAACCAGGAGGCCCTGTTGCGAGAGTTTCAGGAGATGCTGAAAGGTGAGGCCCCTGTCCCTGACTCTTCCCGCCTGGGGCCCCGGGGGTGACCCCACACTGACCCCGAGGTGCTGCCTCACCCTTTTCCCCGCAGAGGCCACCGAGCGCCGGTTCTTGGGGCTGCTGAGCCCCTTGCTGCCTGAAGGGACAGGCAGGTGGCTGGTGGCTGAGGCCTTCCACTGTGGACTGAAGGGCCCTACAGTGGTGGACGAGAGGACACTGCTGGAGCTGCGTGGCTTCCAGGCTGTGAGTGGGCTCGGGGGCTCGGGGGGGCCCTGGTCCTCTTGGGGCATCTGCCGTAGGCCTTCCTCATGTACCAGCACGGGCCAGCGGGGTGCGTGGTGCTGGGTGGGCTCCCCACCACTGGGGGGGCGGTGCTCACAGCCAGCCTGGGACAGCCACCCAGCACATAACATGCAGGGGGAGGTGACCTAGGTCAGGGTTAGCAGGTCTCGTGTGCCATGACTGGGTGGGATCCAAGGTGGCCGGGAGGCAGGGATACCTTTCCAGGTGGGGGCTCTTGAGGGTTCATCCATCCCTTGGGGCCTGGAGCCTGTGCCCAGGGGCCCAGAGGGGCATAGACACGTAGGTCACCCCCCACCTTGCCCACCTGGGGCCTGCTTGGGGTGGCGGCTGTTGGTCACAGGCGCCTCCCCCAGGCTGGATGTGCAAGATGAGGGCCCAGGCGCTGCAGCTGGCTGTTCACCTGCTATCCCTCCAGCCCACTGCCCAGGGCGCCTTCCTGCGGGGGTCCGGCTTGAGCCTGGCCTCGGGCCGGTTCACAGCCCCAGTGACCGCCATCTTCCAGTTTTCTGCCAGCCTGCACGTGGGTGAGTGGGGCCGGCCCCCAGACCTGGGTCCTTTGCTACAACCCCACCTCCCTGGGGGTCTCACTCAGGGCCACCCTCCCCCAGCCCTCAGCCGCTCCTGGGCCTACATCTGGCAGTGCGTCCTGAAGGCCCCCAGTCCCAGCCCCCTGCCCCTCTCTGCTCCGTCCTCCCTGAGGGCTGTTGCAGGCCAGGCCCTGTCTCCACAGACCACAGGGAGCCGCAGGGCAGGCCACGGCTGCGGGCTCGGGACACAGTGCGGGCGCTCGTCTGCATCGAGTCCCTGTGTCATCGACACATGTGAGTGGGCCTTCCTAGGGGGCGCCCTGAATGCTGGGCGGTCGCGGGGGGTGGTGCCCCAGTGTCGACCGCGCTGTGTATGGGGGTGGGGTCCTGGCCCCGCAGTCAGCTGTGCCCTCACCCCTGTCCTGCGCGCCCTGTCCAGGTCCCTGGAGGCCATCTCGGGCCTGGAGAGCCGAGGCAGGGTCTTCACCATGCAAGTCCAGGGTCTGCTGCACTTGCAGGTGAGGCCAGGGGGCTGCACCGGGGGGGGGGGGGGGGGGGGGGGGGGGCGGGGATGGGGGTGGATCCGAGGCCCGGAGCATCGGCCAGATGACCCCTGGGGTGGGTGCAGGTGAGGCCGGGGGGGGGAAGGGGGGGCTGCACCGGGGGGGGGGGGATCCGAGGCCCGGAGCATCGGCCAGATGACCCCTGGGGTGGGTGCAGGTGAGGCCAGGGGGGGGGCTGCACCGGAGGGGGGGGATCCGAGGCCCGGAGCATCGGCCAGATGACCCCTGGGGTGGGTGCAGGTGAGGCCGGGGGGGGGGAGGGGGGGCTGCACCGGCGGGGGGGGATCCGAGGCCCGGAGCATCGGCCAGATGACCCCTGGGGTGGGTGCAGGTGAGGCCGGGGGGGGGGGGGAGGGGGGGCTGCACCGGCGGGGGGGGATCCGAGGCCCGGAGCATCGGCCAGATGACCCCTGGGGTGGGTGCAGGTGAGGCCAGGGGGGGGGCTGCACCGGAGGGGGGGGATCCGAGGCCCGGAGCATCGGCCGGATGACCCCTGGGGTGGGTGCAGGTGAGGCCGGGGGGGGGCTGCACCGGAGGTGGGGGATCCGAGGCCCGGAGCATCGGCCGGATGACCCCTGGGGTGGGTGCTGTGTGCTGGGGCTTGAGCTTCATCCCTCCATGCGCTCCCCCGGGCAGGCGGGTGTCGTGGGTGGTGACATCCACTGTGGGGTGTCTGCAGGCTGGACAGTACGCCTCCATCTTTGTGGACAACGGCTCTGGGACAGCCCTCACGATCCAGAGTGGCTCCAGCTTCTCCGGCCTGCTCCTGGGCACGTGAGGGCCAGACAGGGTCCCCCACCCGCCCCCCACTGTCCTCTGTAAAACCTCTGGTGACAGCAATAAAGAGCTCTCAGCCCTCCCTGTCGCCTGGTCACTGTGTAGTCATGGGGGTGGGGGGCGCAGGTGTGGCCCTGGAAGGACGTGTGGCCTCATGTCCGGCCTGGAGGCAGCGATCTGTGGACACGTGAAGGGCCAGGGGCCCAGACCCGTTCAGCACCAGAAGTTGGTCAGATGGTGGCCAGATGGCGCGTGCCGTGCCTGTCTGGGGTGCGGAGCGCGAGGTGGGGAGTCCTTGGGAGGGCCTTGTCCCGTGGGGCAGGTGCGGGGAGCCCACGGGTGTGGGCCACGCACAAGATTGCACGTGCGCGTGCAGGTCACCAAATCCCACACGTGAGCCCAGAGGGCGTTCCTGCCCACGCTGGGGTGCTGAGTGCGCCTGTGTTTGCGAGGCGGGGCCCAGGGTGGTCCAGGCCCAGGCCGGCAGGGCACCTCGCTGACCCCACTTCTCCTTGGTGGCTGCCGCATCAGGTGGGTGCAAACCCCAGGTGGGGCGGCCAAGGCCGTGCCCGCCCGTCCTGTGGGTTTGGGGCCCTCTACCCCTACCCCGTCTTGGCTCCAGCAAACCCAGACCAAAGAATGTAAATCGATCTTGGGATGTCTGGGCCTCCGCAGAGCTGCTGAGATACTATCTCTGGTTGGCACCTGGGTCCTCGGCAGGCGGCCCCACCTGGAGGGCTGAGGTGAGGCCCCTGACCCCTCCACAGAAGCCTGGGGGCCGGAGGTGGGGCTCGGGTCCGCAGCAGCAGGGCCTGAAGCCCCATTTCCAAGGCTGAGCAGGGAAGGGCCTCTTTCACCCTGTAGACGGAGGGACGGGGCAGGTTGAGGTTGGAGCCCAAGGGCCGTTGTTCAGCTTCTCCCCCTGGGGACCCTGACCCCTGTGGGGGGGGGGCATGGCGTGGGGGGGGCATGGCGTGGGGGGGGGGCGCGGAGCATGGGAGGGACCCTCCCTGCAGCCTGCTGGGTAATGAGGCGGGAGAGCAGTGGTGCCAGACTGGCGCCAGCCCGTGCAGCCCAGGGTTTGGCCGATGACCCACCCCACCTCTCTCCCTGGTCGTCCCAGGCTGGCGTCAGGGGCTGGGGGGCTGAGTGGGGGGTGTCTCTGCTTCAGCTGCAGGCACCGGCCTGGTCTGAGTGGGGATACTCTGGTAGCTTGTGGGGGTGGGGCGTGGGTGCCTTCCTGGGGTCTCCAGTGAGAAGGTTGGGAGAGGGGGGGCACACAGGGGAGGCAGACGCTTGGGAGGACACAGCGTCCCCCACTTCCCATGACCGAGGTCCCGTACCAGGCTGGCCAAGCTTGGCTTGGCCATGGGCACCAGTTTATAGAGGGGTAACAGCCTGTGGGCTGACGGGGCTGCCCAGGGCACAGTGGGAGGGGACACTGAGGGATCGTGGCCAGCACCCAGCCAGACTCAGCCGGGCCCGGGGCCTCACTGCATCCAGGAGCTCTCCCGCAGGTCCTTCAACACCAGCCAGTCCCCTGCCCAGCCTGGTCCGGGAGGGGGCAGGTCTCACATACCCAGAGCTGCTCTGGGGGCGGTGATGACAGAGATGGAGACCCAGAGCCTGCAGAGAGTGACAGACAGGGGATGACAGATGAGAGGTGGGGACGCGAGGACAAGGACGAACCAGGCCAGCCCCTTGGAGCCCACAGGGGGCAGGGGGCCAGGGCCAGGTTGTGGCGCCTGACTGCACCTGCCTCCCGGTCTGTCTGGTCTTTCCCCCTGTCTCTGCCACCCTAATCAGAGGTCATTAGCCACTTCGCTGCAGTCCCCCTGGAATGTGCTGCCTCCAGCTGAGCCTCCGTGGCTGAGGATGTGAGAGCAGAGGCGCGGGGGGCCGGGGTGGGCCGATATGACTGCCAATCAGCTTCGAGCACTGTGAGCGGGGGTGGTCACAGCGTTCAGGCCCCAGGCTCAGACAGGCCCCCAAGGACACAGGCTGGCCCCCCAGTGTGAGCAAGGGGCCAGTGCAGGGCGAGGCTCCCACAGGCATACCCTGGGCCCAGCTGCATCCTTTTCTCTCATCTCTCCTGCCTTCAGGAGCTCCCAGGTACAGCCCTCACAGACACAAAGGGAAGCAGTGTTCTGTCGAATGGAAAAGATCAAGGTTCTTAAGTAGCTGACTCTGGGACCTACTTCAGCGGAAGCTTGTTGCTGTATTGTCTTCAGCCCGAACTGTGGTGTTTGAAAAGCTCCCTGAGGCCTTGGGAAGGGTCTGGAGCCCCCTAAGTGGCCCTGGGTCCTTGCAGTGATACCCAGCCTGAGCAGGGTTCCCGGGAGTGGGAGAGCTTGGGAGATGGGGCCGTTTTCCTGGGCCTGGTCTCTTCTGGTTTCATAGCTGGGCTCTGGGGTGGCCTGAGCGTCTGGCTGGGCCACACAGCTCTGGAGAGCCTCGGGTTGACTGTTGACCCCAAGCCGTGCCCAGGAGCAGCGGGAAGTAATGGGCTGATTTCACTGACCTCTTTTAGGGCTCAGTCCCAGAACCTCCATCTGACCCTGGGGCTTGCCAGGGAGGGCTGTAGGCCCTGCTGTGCTAGGTAGGGGCCCCTGGGAGGGGGTATGCTTCCTCTGGCACCCCCCAGCCCTCCGCTGCCAGATCCCTGGTCTTGGGTCCATGGCCTGGTTGTAGGCCTTGGGGCCCTGGGGGTGGGGTGTCTCGGGGGTGGGTCATGGCCTGCCCCTCCAGTGCCCTCCATGTGCTGTGTTTGAGGGCAGACAGGAATGTGGGCATCTGGCTCAGGACAGCTGGAAAGTCCTCTTGGGGGCCAGGAGCGCCCACTAGCTTAGCAGCCAGGCCTCAACCTCGGTCCGTGGCAGGAGGCTGGAGGGGCAGGATGGGGGGGTCCTGGCTATGGGCGAGAAGGCTGCCCGTCCCCTCTGCCCGTGGTCCTCCTCTGAGAGGCCTGTGGGATGGGACAGGGTGGGGGTGAGGTTTCCAGAAGAGCACCCTCCCCACCAGCCTGGGCCCTGGAAGAAGTGTGGGCTTTAGGATACAGCCAGGACAGGCTGGCCCTTGGTGGCCGGGGCCCAGCTTTGGGCGTGACTTCCCCCCCTCGGGGTTGGACCTGGGGCTGGTGAGTGGGAGGGCTGTTCCAAGGGCGGCTGCTTGTCCTCCAAGCATACCTGGGAGGTTCTCACACCCCGTCGGGACGTCCCGACTCCTACGGCCTGGGCCAGGGACTGAGAGTTGGCCTGGGGTGTGGGGGGGTCGGGGCGGGAGTGTCCGTGCTTCTCTCGGGGCTCCCTGTGCTGACTTGCTGTCCTTGTGGTGGCTGCGATCGTGTCTCTGGGCCAGTGGAGCTGCCCGGTGCTGCTGTGTGTGAGACGTGTGTGGGGTGGAGTCTCTGTGTCTCCTCTGTCTCTGCCCTGGGACCAGGGCTTGTGTGCTGAGCTAGAATCACCAGGCCCCTGGGGAGCAAACACAGGGCAGGTGTCTGGGGCCCAGTGGCTGGAGCCCCTGGCCAGCCAGTCCCTGAGCTCGGTCCTGGGCGTCAGGGAGGCCGGCTGGCGGGGCTGTGCGCGTGGCCACAAAGCCGCTGGACCCTGGGGTGGGGATGTGCTGCTGTCAGCCCTCGAGTTGGACTCTCCGTGACAGCTGGGGACTCTGGGTGCTGGGGGCAGGGGAGAGGGCTTCCTCACCCCCAAGGAGAAGCTCGCAGCGCACTGTCCTGGGACAGAAGCTCACTGGGATGGCGGGGGGTGGGGGTGTGCCTTGTCGCACCTGAGGCCTCCGATCCGAGGCCGCGCAGCCCTCTGCTGGGGAGCAGGGTGGGGCACTGCACCCCGGGGTCTTGCTCACTGGCCCGGCTTGAACGGTGCACTCGATGGGCTCTGAGTTCAGGCGGCTCCGAGCTCCGCACGACCTTAGGGCCCTGCCTCAGGGTCAGCCAGGAGCTGAGGCCTTCAGCATCTCAGGGTCTCCCCGAGCCCGGCCCCTGCAGCCACGTTAAGCGAGGCTGGGAAGCACGTCCGGATGTCGAGCCCGTGCCTGCTCCCGCCATCGGCAAGTCTGCCCACTTGTGTCTGATGGTGTGCACAGGCGGGCCTGGCCTAGGGGTGGGGGTGTGGTGCTTGGGGACAAAAGGCCTTTGTTTGGGGGAGTTTGGGGTGCAGCCCCTGCCCCGGGGCAGTGACTCATGGGTTCCTCTGGTTGATAATGTCAGTTTTGTAACAGCCGGCAGGTCATACACACACCCGGGGCGGCCTCGAGGGTAGGAGGGACCCCCACCCGCACTCGCGGCCCCTCCAGGCTGCTCTGTTGGAACCTGGGTATGTGAGGGGGTGGCAGCGAGAGCAGGAGTGAACAGGAAGGGTGTCAGAGGGCCAAGCGAAACTCCAGTTGTGAAGTAAAGCATCTCCAGAAGCAGTCGCTCAGCCTTCCTGCAGCCCCTCGCCTGCCTCCTGGCCCCCTGCCGTAGCCCTGAATCCCTGCCCCCTGCCCCCCGCCCCCCCCCCTCCGGGCTCCAGAAGCCCATCCGCAGGGGGCCCTCACAGCAGCCTGCACCAGGGCCAGACCCAACAGACCCAAGGACGCACTCTTCGGGACCTTCGCCGTGGGGTTGTCTGATCCTTCCTCTGGGGCCAGAGGGACAGGGTGGGGGCCTGCCTGGGGATATGCTCAGAGGGCCTGACGTGGTGACTCCTGTCGCTGGCTTGAGCCTGGCTCTGGCCATCCACCCGTCACTCCCTTTGAAGGATCGAGTGGGCGCCTGCGTCAGGGTGCCGGGCCCCTCGGGGGTTGGGCCTTTGAGATCCTTGGACACCGCTGGAGGTCGGGGGCAGGGGTTGGATCCCCGGGCTGGGCCAGGCCCTGGGTGGTGGGAGGCAGGCTGCAGGTGAGGGTCCTCACCGGGTTTCCGTCCTGCTGGCTGCAGCCTGTGGTGTTTACTCTGGAAGACGGGCTAGTCCGTGGTCCGGGTTCTCCGTGGCCCTGGCTTCTCCCCGGCCTGTGAGCGCCACCACCAGCCGAGCTCTGCTTGGCGGGCCCTGCCACCCAGCCATCTGTGAACCCTGCTGGCTGGGAGAAGGGCCTCTGGGGCCATGTGCACAGGAAGTGCAGGCACCTGGGGCCAGGGGCGACAGGGGCACCTGGGCAGGTGGCCGGCCACAGGTGTGTGTGGGAGGGCCCCTGACCATCCTGCTGAGTGGCGGCGACTGGCCAAGCAGCTTCCCCCACTGCCACCCCTGCCTAGACCTCCTTGGATTCCAGTTCCTGCTGCCCCCCCGCCTCCCCCTCCCAGCTGCCAGGGCTCCCTTCCTGGGGGTAGCTTTCATCTCCAAGCTCAAGTGGAGACCCCTCTGCAGAGAGCCTTGACCCTCGTCACTTCCTGGCCCCCCCCACACCCCCCACTCCCAAGATGGCCCTGGTGTAGCCCTCAGGTCTGTGTCAAGGCGGGGGAGGGGCAGAAGCCACTCCACCCCACCATTAGCTTCTGCAGAGGCTGGGTCTCCTGAGAGCAGCCTGTCAGGAGCCCCACCCCAGGCTCGGGATGCTCTCCAGGTCCCCACCAGGGACCTGGGGCTAGATGGGCACCCGCTCGTGCTCAGACTGGGGGCCACACCTCTGCCCAGTCTTCTGACTTGGGCAGCTGAGGCTGGCATACAGAATGGGGTCCCACATCCCTGGGACCTCCCAGAACACATTCCCCTGACCCTGGTGCCCTGCCCTAGCCTTGCAGAACTGATCTTCTCCGATTTCACTCATTTCCTGTTCTGGGCCCCTCGGGGGCCAAGGGGAAGGCCGGGAGCTGGGAGTGGGCGCCCTGCACCGATGGCCATCGGCCTCCATGATGCCCGCTGGACCAGGCCCCGGGCACAGCAGCATGCCTGAGCTCGGTCCATGGGATGCCTGCCGAGGCCCGGCTGCGAGTCTCCTTCGCTGCAGCCGGAGCAGAGGCCTGACGCTGTCAGTCTTCCCTCTCCCCTCCCCCTCTCCTCCCTGCCCCCCGCACCGCTTGTCAGGCCACACCACCCACCGCACCACCTGCAATGGGACCCCACAGTGGGGGAGGCACAGGGTCTGTGGGGGGGGAGGGGCTCCAGAGACACCCAGCAGAGGACAGTCCCCAGGGCATGCGGGCCCCAGGACACACGGGGCAGTGGGCTGTTTTGTTGGCTTTGAGTGATCTCAGAAGCAGTCGGCCCAGTGGGTAGGGTTACCTGGCTGCGGTGTGGCCATGGGGGGTAGTGCTGGGCCTTCTGCAGGAGACTGTGAGGGCACGAAGTGGGGGAACGGGGATGGATGGGGGGCCAACGGCACCATCCACAGGAAAGATGGGGGGCAGGAAGGGCTGGGTCAGAGGAGAGTGTGGGGGTGAGTGGGGGTGGGTGAGAGCAGAGGAGGGTAGGGAGCTCCAGGGGGTAGCCCAGGCTGGCAGTGAGCCCACCCTGGCCCTGAAGATGGGGGCACAGGTGCCCACAGAGGCCAGGTGATGGGATTATTTCAGCTCCCAAGCTGTAGGATGTGGGGAAGGTCCTCTGGGTGGGTGCCGGAAGGTGACCGCCGGGGAGACCCTGGAGTGGAGGCTCATGGGGTCTCAGGAACGGGAAGACTCACAGGGCTTGGACCATGACCCCTCGAGAGCCCAGGGTTTGTTCTGAGGCCAGGCCGTGGTTGAAGGACAGACACTCCCCCTAAGGACTGCCCGCTCCCTAGGCTCAGAGAAGGAGAGAGACATTAGCTCAACCCAGGGCACACTGACTAGAAACAACCTGAGCCTCTCTCCAAATCCCTGGGTCCGGAGCGCAAGCATCAAGGAGCAGCCAGCACGCAGACTTTTTGGGATTGGCTTTTCTTGCTTGATGGAATTCTTTGGAGCTTCATCCTGTCACTGCCAACGTTTCTGAAGTTTCGACATTTTCTGGTCCTGGAACCTTGGCCAAAGCGCTCAGTCTCTATGCCCCGTCTCTTCCTCTTTCTCAGGAAAACGAAGGGGCCGTTGCCAGGGCTGCACGCCAGCCCGCAGAAGTGCTGAATGCAGGCACTGGCCTGTTACCCTGGTGTCCCAACAGCTCGAGTCCTCTCCTGACACCTGCTCTCCACGTTGGCCCCGGGGGAGGGAGGGGCGGGGCCAGGGCCCTCCATGAGAAGAGGGGCACCACTCGAGGTGGTGCCGGGTGGCCCATGCCCCTCCGGGCCTGAGGCTCTCTGCCAGTGTGGGCTGACGGCCACTTAAAGGGACACTGGTTTGGCTGGGAGAGAGTTGGCTGCCCTGTGTCCCAAACCCCCAGTAAAAACCAGTTCGGTGGTCTGACTCCCCATCTCCCAAGAGCCTACCGTCTCCTGGGCCCCTGGCCGGCGTTGGGCTCAGCCACTGGCCTTAGGACACACGTGTCCAGGTGGCGTGCAGCCTGCAGTGTGTGGCTCAGTGGGCGGGAGGTGCAGTCTGGGGGGGGCCACCCCGACCTGGAGAACCCGCCAGCCAGGGCGGGCTCTATCCATGGGCCCCAGTATTGCCGGCAAGGTGATGGCGGAGGGTCCCTCCAGGAAGGGACCCCTGGCCATCAGATCGAACGTGTGGTCTGAATCCTGACGTTACAACTGCAGTAATGATGTGCACAGTCAGCCCAGGAGAGGGTTTGTTCTGTATGGAAATTTAATGATTTCGGCTGAACGACAGGAAGTTTCCATTTTTGTCAAAACTGGTTGCATCCTGGCACCTTCACGTGATTCAAGCGAATGCTCAGTCTCGTAGGTCCCCCTCGCCTCAAGAGACACGTCTGGGTTTTTAGATTTTTTACAAGGAGGCCCTGGACATGGCTGCCATGCTTCCTTCCCATGGGGTGTGCTCTGGACGAACCGGAAACTACAGCAGGACTGCAACGCAGGGCAGGGATCAGAGGTCCACCCCTGGGCTCGGAGCCTGGCTCTGCCCCCGGCGCGTGGGTGCCGGCAAGCTGTCTGCAGAAGGAGAATGGACACGGGCACACGGCAACTCCTTCGACAATCCCGACGTTCACGCAACACGTTCAGGCGAAAAAGGTCGGCGGGGTCCCATTCTGCTCACCCCGGTGTCCCCAAACCTGGCTCCTCTTGTGAATCCTTGTCCCGCAAACCAGGTGTTCACAGGGGAAAGGTCAGTCCTGGCTCAAACTGGCCAATCAGAAAGCCGACGTTCACCTCGTAATCAGAATGTGTCAGCTCTTGGGACCTCTCTGGCCCGGCTTCCACCTTCTAAAGGTAGGAGAATCGCAACCACGAGACCATCCCCCGCTTCCTTCTGGCCCAAGACTCCAGACTCCGGATACCCTTCTACCTTTCAACAAAAATAACCCCAACCTGCCGCTGTGGACTACATCCCCCCAAACTCAGACTGAAGCCTCAACTCCCAATGTGATAGTATCTGGAGGTGGTGGTAGCTGAGGTCATGCGGGTGGGCCCTCTGGTGGGATCAGCGTCCTTGTAAAAAGAGACACCAGGCACTCGCTTGGCTCTCTCCCGTCACAAGGCCGCGGTGAGAAGGCAGCCGCCTGCAGGCCGGGAAGAGGGCCCTCACCACCCAGCCCAGGTGGGGCCGATCACACGTGCTCTTAGAGCCTGCAGACTTGAGGGACACACATCTGTGGCGTTTTGTCACCGCGGCCCAAGCTAAGACGCTCGCTCTCACGATCCACGGCCCGAGAACACCAGAGAGTGTCAGGTCAGAGGTCTGTGCCTTCTGTTTGCGTTGCTTGAGGTGCACTGCGGACACTGGCCGCGTGGCCAGGTTCCCCGGACAGCAAACCCAGGTCAGACCCCAGAAGAGCTCTGTAGGACCATGCACCACTGTACCGGGAGGGGCTCGCGCTGTCCCGGAGCCTCTCTATTTGACTTCTGTGACGGTCGCAGCGCTCACTTTCACATTTAACGGGGAAAAAAGGGACCCGAGTCTCCGAGGATGTGTCCAGGTTTGAGAGGGGTGATCGCTCACGGGGGCGGTGCACGTAAATGCGTTCTGTCTCCAAAAGGACGCGGCAGCCAGTGAAGCCTTTCTAAAGACAGAACAACGGACACCTCACCGATACTTGTAAGAGTTCAGATTCCTGGAACTTGGGCTCAGAGTCTAAAATAACAGATGTGCAGGTGAGGAACACTTTGGCCTGCACGGCTGCGAGGAAGCCTTAAAAGGAGTCTTTTCAGAAAGAGACAATGGGACCGACTTTCCAGTGTAAACTAGAAAGAGAAATGGACAATTTTAGAATTCTTCCACATTTAAACACACATGCAGCAACGAGCCTACAACTCAAGCTGTAAAAACAGATTAATCCACAAATTCCAAGTTCTGATAGAAAAGTCTTCCCTTAAATAATTTAAAAAATATACTGAGACCCACACGCTCCCAACTTAAAACTCTTATCTACACGAACTTACAATATTTATAAGTCACAGACTCGCGCCGAAGCACACTGATCACAGATTCACTTTGGAGCAACACAGACCAAAACACCACTGAGGCCGTGAAACAGTGACACCAAGTGTAAACCCTAGACTTGCACATGACAAATGGTACCAACACGAAACACAGAAGCAGGTAACCTAACTCGATACGGCTACAGCAATTCTGAGGAGGAAAAGCCACTGGAGTGCGTCGCAGTGAAGGTGCAACATGCAAGGGCCCGAGGGTCAGATCCCTGCAGCCGCGGCTCTCTGGGCAGTGATTTCCTACGTGGACGGTCACCACAGGATGCAGGACAAGGCACAGTCCCCACCCCTGAACGAGTCCAGGTTCTTTCTCTGTGGTCAGGTCCGCAAGTGCCCGTCAGCTCCAGCCCCTCGCTGCTGCTGGCCCCTACGTCGGGAGAAGGACAGGCCGGGGCGCGGCGGCAAAGCCCTGCCAGCTCGCCCAAAGCTGGGCGTCTTCACAGCCAGGCCGATGCCGGCTGAGATCCAGGGACCGGACGTTTCTACCTGGAGGTAAGGTGCTGCCCTGGCAAGGCCCGGTGGCGGCCGCTGGGGTGCACGGCCCTGGGCGCGCCCACGGGAGCTGGCACCCGCGAGCTGTCCGCCGCCGCTTGGCGTCTGCCTGAAAACCTTACCGGTCGCCGCAGAAGCCAGGTCCCCTTGAGGGCTGGGCTCCTTCCGGACACCCGGCCAGAACCCGTCAGCCGTGCCCGTGCAAGGCCGGCGGGAGGCCGCCTCAGCGGCTGCCTCACGGGACCCTGAACGACCGTCGCGGCGGCGGCCGCCTTGGGGGCCCTGTCCCGGCCTCCGTGCGGCTCGCGGCGGGTCGGCTGCGGCCGCGGCTCAGGGGATGCCCTCCTTCCTCTGACAGCACTGCGAGGGGGGCGCGGACCAGTCGTAGATGTAGGACAGGCGCAGCTGCACCTCCTGCCTGCACAGGCGGCCCTCCCGCATCAGCGTCTGGTGCTTCTCCAGCATGTCCTCCAGGCTCTGCTTGTGAGTCACCAGGTACTGGTTGCTGCAGCCGCGGGACTTGTACTCGGTGTCGAAGCGCGGGTCGTGCTCGCGCTGGACGTCCACCGGCGCCAGCCAGGCGCCCAGCGACACGTCCTCGCTGTGCCAGGCGCGCAGGTACTCGCGACTGAGGCGCAGGTAGCGCACCAGGTCGGCCGAGAGCACGTAGCCGCCGCCCAGCGCGTAGGGCAGGTAGTAGTCACAGAGCTGCCAGGCGGCCTCGCGCCAGCGGCCCCCGGGCTTGACGCGGCCGCGGCCCGAAAAGAAGCCCCAGTAGAGGCGGCGGCGACGCGCGGGTTCGCGCGCGCGCAGCTCGGCCAGCAGCGCGTCCAGCCGCGCGAACGAGTCGTCGTCGGCCTTAAGCACGAACTCGAAGGCCACGTGCTCGTCCAGCCAGGACAGCATGGCCAGCACCTTGGCGGTGAGGTTCTCATACGCGTCGCGCAGCGCGGGCAGCAGCAGCAGGTCGCCGTGCCGCGCCTGCTCGCGCTCCAGGGCGCGCCGCTCCTCGGCGCCCAGGCCGCCGGTGCCCACGGCGAAGCGCGCCCACACGTCGCCCGGGCCGCCGCGCCGCGCCGCCGCCAGCCACGTGCCGCGGACCACGCTGCGCCGCTCGGCCGCCCGGGGCGCGCTGGCCACCAGCACGGCCAGGAAGGCGGCGGCGCGTGCGGGCCCGGCGGGCGGGGGGCTGCGGCCGGGCGGCGGGCGGGGGCCGTCCGCGGCGCAGCGGGCCAGGTAGAGCAGGCCGGCGCCGCAGAGCGCCAGGCCGCCCAGGGCCAGCGCCGTCCGGTGCCGCCACGCGCGCCGCAACAGCTTCATGGCGCGCGCGCGCACGGGAGGCGCCCGAGGCTCCGCGGCTGGCACGCAGGCCGCGTCCCCCCGCGGCGGACGCGGAGGGCTACGGGGCGCCCGTCACGTGGGCGCCCGTCACGTGGGCACGCGCGCCCTTCTCGTTGGTTGCCTCGGGAGGGCGGCGCGGCCACTTCCGCCCAAGGGAAAGATGGCGGCACCGGCGTCGTCACGGCGGGGTCGCGCCAGCGCGCGCCGTTCCTGGTCCGCCTCTTCCCGGAAGAAAGATGGCCGCGGCCTAGGCGCGTCCCGTCGGAGGCGTCACGGGCGCTCGGGCCCCGCTTGGCGGATCCTGGGCGAGGGGAGGGAGGCCGGTGAGTGAGGGCTCCGGGGCGGGGGGCGTCGGGAGGCCCGCAGACGCGCCCTCGGGCCGCTGGACCCTGGGCTCCTGTCCTCTCCGCCCACACCGACGGATGCCGCCGGGGAACTGAGGCTGGGGGAGACAGGTCGGCAGGGGAGTGGGGTGGACCCCGGTATTTACCAGCGAGGTGACCTCCCTCTCCTACTCTGTAAAAGGTGCCCTAATTGGTAGGGCTTGGTGAAGATTTGGAATGATGCGTGTAAAGCCCTTGATTTCCGGTTCAGCCAGTGGCAGGTGTTAGGAACACTCTTAGCGGGACTCCAAAAACCGGAACAGAGCTGTGAGAATAAGGTTCGCGTTTTTATCGGCAAGAGATCTAGTTTCGCCTGAACGGACACCCCAGGATGGCCAAGAAGTGTCGCCTCCACTTAAGCTGGTCACCCTGGGGCGGCGTTAACACCCTCCCCTGACGTCGTTTCTAGAGGACGGCGACTCCCTAGTCAAGGGGGCAAAGCCCCCTGCCCTTTGAAATCCCATTCTGGTGGGGCAGGCAGGGGACGAGGAACTGAGCAGTTGACTGAGATATTCAGCCGCGCTGCTCCTTTTGTGCTTACCAAGATAGGTAACTGTCGTAAGCGGAGAGGAGGAAGTTTCACTTGACTTCCTGATGTCCGTTCAGTTATCTTGGCGTTACTTTTTGTACAGAACGTAGTGTACTACCCATGAAGATAAGCGCACGGTTGATTTTGCTCTTTCAAGGAGCAAAGTACAGCCTGTTTGGACGCAATGTGTTTTTATGGCCACAGTCAGGGAGAGTGACAGTAACGTCAGGGGAAAGCTCTCTGGGTTTGCAGGACACTTTCCTAGCCAGGAGAGCTGGGATGCAGCACTGGAGTCACACTCCAGCAGGAAAGGAAACCGTCCTCAGCCATGGGAAGAAAACCCAGCATGAGCACCTGCGTCGGGGGCTCCCTACCTTGGTGGCTGCAGGCTCCTACAGGTCTTGGCTTATGGCAGGCTGCATTTCCTCCCGGGCCCACCTGAAGGCCAGCGCCACTGGCATCTCCTTGGCACCTGCGCAGAGCATCTCCTCTTGGTTTAATACCCCCGTGACCTGCTTGCCAGAGCTGTGGGTTCCTTGCCAGGCACCACTTCCTCGTGGTCTGTTTACATACAGTCCTGTTGGTTTTGAGTCACGTGCCCTGTTCTCTTCCCATGGGCCCTGTGTTTTTATTGTGCGCTCTTTTGCGCTGACGTGTCCAGGAACGTGCATATTGCGATGTGGCAGAAATAGCTGTATGTGTTCGCTCACTTCTGTGGAGTGCCTGCTGGGTGTAGACGGTGTGAGGGCCGTTGGATGGCGACGTGGGGGAGGGTGTGGCGTTCCAGTAGATGTGATTGAAGGGCAGTCACAGCACAGAGAGTACCATGGGGCAGCTGGCGGGCGCTCGTGCCCGTGGGGAGATCGCAGGCCCCAGAGGCCTGGGAAGAGAGACGTTTGCCACCCTGTGAGAGGCCCTCCCTCAGAGGGGTGAGACAGGTGAGGTGAGAGAGGAAGGGCTTGTCGAAGGGCCCAGACGGTGCGCAGGTTCAGAAGGTTAGTGCATCAAGGCATCACGTGTCGGGAGAATAATGCTGGTGAGGAGCAGGTAGCCTCAAAGGGAAGCATCGAGGAAGCAAGTGGTGGCATCTGCTAGTGCCCCCGGGCCAGCCTTGGCTCGAGCTGTGTGCCCTCAGGCTGGGGCGTGGTGGCTGTGCTGCTGGCCAGCATAGGCAGGCGCTGTACCTCCTGAGCCCCATATGCCCCAGCTTGGCGGCGGGAGGGCACCCTGGCCTGTGGCCAGTGTGTCCAGGGCCACCACCGCTGGGCCCTGGGTACTGGCGGCTTCCCTCTGCCGCTCCTCCCTGGAAAGACTGCCGGAGGAGGTGAGGGTCTCAGCTGCACCTGCGAGGACCGGGTTATGTCAGGGGCAAGAAGGAGCTGGAGCCTTCTTTGGGAAGTGTGGAATGCAAGTGTCCGTGGGAAACGGAGTGGGCAGCACTGTCCCAGCGCCAGCCAGAAGGGAATCTGGAGGCACCCGGAGGGTGAGGGAAAGCAGGAGGGCCCAGGCAAAGGAGCAGATATGGGAGGAGGCTGGGATGGCCGAGTGCTAGGCGTGAGTGCTTGTGGCCCCGGGATCTTTAACGTGGTGACACGGACAGGGAGGTGGCCTTGTTTCATCGTTGCCAGGCCCAGGCATACCTAGGACGACAGACTTCCTGGTGCGCCAGTCTTGGTCCTGTGTGAACACGAGCAAGGATGTGTGCACACACGTGCACGTATATGTGGGTGCACACGTGTAGGTGTGTATGCACAAACACCTGTACATGCGTGGGCATGGACATAAGCACACTTACGCGTATCTGTCTTGTGCACGCATGTGCGTGTATGCATGTGTTTGTGTACGTGTGCGCGCATCTGCAGAGGTCACGGGGTGGGAAGGTGGGAAGGGGCTGGTGCCCTGCTGGGCGGGTTTGGGCATTTGCACTGGCACCAGGCTCAGCTCTCACAAAGCCTCGGGGTGGGGGAGGGGCTGCTGGGTGTTCCTGTTACATCGGGGAAACTGAGGCAGGGGAGGTCAGGTAGCTTAGCCAAGTTCACAGAGCTCACAAATACTGAATTGGGATTCGGAGAGTGAATTACCACGTCCCTGGGGTCAGTGTCGATGGCGGGAGGGGTGGAGAGAGACTGTTTTGGGAACACCTGCTGTAGGCATTGAAAAGGGGCAGGTTTAGTGGTGCTGGGCAGCCCTTGAGATGGGGTAGCTTTACGTGAGTAGGAGGGAGAAGGGCCGGAAACCCAGCATCTTTGGAAAAGGAAAAAGTAGCACGTCTAGTCCGGAACCCATCAACCCAGAGCTTCTGTTTCACGTCGCAAGTAAACGCTTTTTCAGTGAAGTATTTGCTGAGGCTCCCCTGGACGATGGCTGTGTTCTCTTCGTAGACCATTAACGTTGGGGTCTGGCAGCCATGGGCGGTTGGCCTTCTGCAGCGTCTGGGGTGGCGGAAGGCTGTGACCCCAGGCCTCGCTTCCTCACCTGTCCCGCCCCTCTCTCCCCAGCTCCTGGCCACACTTGCGGGACATCCCGAAGTCCGGACCCAGGTGGCCATGGCGTCCAGGCGGGCTTCCCTCCGTGGCCTGGCGTCTCACTGCCTCTGGCTCTTGGGGGTCATCCTGCTGATGGATGTGTCTGCCCGGCCTGCCAACCACTCATCCGCTCGGGAGAGGGCAGGCAACAGGGAGGAGCGGGAGATCCTGCCTCCGGACCACCTGAATGGGGTGAAGCTGGAGATGGACGGGCACCTCAACAAAGACTTCCACCAGGAGGTCTTCCTGGGGAAGGACACGGACGGGTTCGAGGAGGACGCGGAGCCACGGAGGAGCAGGAGGAAGCTGATGGTCATCTTTTCCAAGTAGGCGCCCAGGCCTGGGGGGCGGGGGGCTGTTAGAGTCCGACTGATCTGCTCACCCGGCACGTACTGTGGCCCAAACCCAGGCGGGTCGCGTGCTGGGGCTGGGTGGGGTCCCCAGGTGTCAGGGGCCCAGTGCCTCAGCACGTGCCTGGTGAGTTCCGGGCTCCCACGGTATTGGTGACGTGGTGGCACAGTCTTGTGCCAGGACCCAGGATTCGTGGCTCTCGGTTCCGGGAGAGAGACTGAGAGGAGCTGGGACGTGGGGCCGACTCTCTTGTGGGAGCCGCTCTGAGCGCACACAGGTGTCACACGGGCCGTGGACACGCACACAGGCCACACGCGCTGGCTGCAAGCACACACAGAGGTCACGTGGCCTGGGGGCTTTGGAACCTCCGAGGGAGGTGAGGGGCCTCGCGGCTGGGGCCTGAGCTCAGGAGGAGGCCCCGGGCAGTTGGACTGGGCTTTGTTTCCTGAGCCCACTAGCCTCAGCTTCCTTGTCTGTGAAAGGGGGTGTTGAGAAACCCCGCTTTCCCAGGCATGGTGAGAACGAAGTCCCGGGACCTGCTGTGTGCTTGCCGTCTGCTCGCGGGACGGGACGGGGTGGGATGAGGGCGGAGCACAGGTGGAGGGCAGCGGGGCTGAGGGGCGTGGTGGGTTTTGCCCGTGGGTGGGTGGGAGGAGACCGGGCGGCCGCAGGTGGAGGCAAGGAAGGACGGGCGGGTGGGATGCTCCTGCAGGCCGAGCGGAGACGTCAGGAGCCCCGGTCCCTCGGCGGGGCTGAGGGGGAGCAGCCAGCAGGCGTGCATCTGTCCTCGGCGTCGAAGGCCAAGTCTGGGCGCTGGGTGACAGATCCAGAGAGAGGACCGTGGCCAGACCAGGGCCTGGGGGGTTCAGAGGTGAGGAGAAAGGAGAAGCCGCCAGAAGGCTGTGGCGAGAGAGGGCATCGCTTTCCCGCACGGCCCCCTCAGACGCCGCCCTGGAGGACGGAGACGGTCAGCTGTGCATCAGAGCCTCGTCCAGCGTACAGATTTTATCGCTGTCGTCCGGAGTGAGCTTTGCTGCTTCCAGTGAGCAGAGGAAAGCTGGGGACTGAGCCACCAGTGGCAGGTGGCTCCTTCTTGGCGGTCAGATGGAGGCCGACCCACAGGAGGCAGCAAGGTTGGCGTGCCCGTTCTTTCCTCTCCGTGGTGCCCTGATGGGGTTTCCCTGGATGGGTGTTGGTGAGAGATGTGGATCCCGGAGGCCCGCTGGTGTGAGGTGCTCTGGGCGCAGGGTGCAGGGGTGGGGGTGGGGGCAGGGGGAGCAGCAGGTGGGCTGCCCGCTGGGGGCAGTCCGTCGGTGGGCTGGCCGAGACCGAGGACAGAGGTGGGCGCTGCTCGTGATTCGGCCAGCTCACGCAGAGGGCGCTGGGCTCTTCCCAGGAGTCTGTTGGGAGTACCCATCCTTACACTGAGAACCACCTTCCCGGCAGCCTGGGGAGGGTGGGCTGCACCACTTGGTGGGCCAGGGGCGAAGTGTATGCCCACAGCCAGTCTTTGGGCTAAAAACCCGGTCCAGGGGATCTACCCAGGCCTGCCCTGGGCGTTCTCGGGAGAGAGGGTGGCCCCACCCTGGGTCCTGAGGTCCCTGGGGTCCCTGAGGGCCCTGAGGGCCCTGATGGGGTCCCTGGGAACTTTGAACCTGTGAATGTCTTGCCTGTTGTGAGATCTTCCATCCAAACAGGTTCAAACTCAGCTGTTGAAGCAGCAGTGGGTGCTTCCTGGCCTGGCTTCTGTGCCTTAGAGCCCTTGGCACTTTTGCGTGTTCGGGGGCCTGGAGGGTCTGGTGGATGGGCCTAGGGCTCTGGGAGGAAGGGGCCCCAGAGGGGCCAGGCAGGGCCTGCTGGACAGGTGATGGCAATGGGGCAGAATCCAGAGAGGGTGGGATGTCGTCCAGAGACTCAGTGCCGGGAGCAGGTGCGTGACACCGGAGCGAGGTTCCGAAGGAGCAAGGCGCGCAGTGGGGAGGTGGGACTCTTTCCTGCTGTGCGCACACCGTAAGTGTCGAGGGTTAGTTCTTTAGCTGGTTGGCACATAGGTGGGTGTGGGTACAGAGCGATACCGAGCAGTCTGGTGCCACAGCCAGGCCGGGGCCGTGAGGGCTGGCGTGTGCTCAGAGCCCCTTGGGGGTTGGGCCCCACCCGCATCTCACACCGGGCGGGGCTCTGAGGGCCGGGTGTGCGGATGTCCGTGTGGGGGTGGGGGCCTTCCGGGCCACACCTGGGCGCCCGCTGGCCTGTGTGCCTGGAGCCACGAGGGGCCTGCGGCGTGGAGAGGTGGGCGCTTGCTCAGGGGTCACGATGCTAAGGTCACATCACCTGAAGTGCAGAAAACCAGACCGGCAGCCGCATTGCCACCTGGGAGGACAGTGTCCGTGGGCTCACACGCTGGCTGCCCGTCTGTCTCTCTGAGGGGTGGCTGTCTGTCTTGCTTTGTCATGACCTTGACAGTTTTGAGGAGGACCGCACAGGTGTTGTGTCGAATGTCCCTCGTTTCGGGTTTATCTCTTGTGTTTTCTCATGGTCAGAGGGGGGTTGTGGCTTGGGGAAAGGACACCCCAGAGGTGAGGTGGCCCTCTTGTCACATCCTATCAGGGGGTCCTGTTGGCCGGTCATCTGGTTCGGGTGGTGCCTGCCGGGCATCCCTCCTGTCTTCCTGGGCAGCAGCCACTCAGTGAGGCGGTCTCCCTGCGGGGCTGGGGACGAAGCTGTCCTCCCTCCCGGGACCGGGGTGGGGGGGGGGTGCGGGGGGCGGCGGGGAAGAACCGCTGTAGTATTTGGAATTCTGGAGGGAGGAGTTCTGTCTCCCCCACGTGCTCACGTTTATCAGCGGTCCCCTCCACCAGCAGGGACTCGTGGATGTGTGTCGTGTACTTGGGGTCCAGCCCCGCACTGTGTTGTTGTGCCCTGGCCGTTGGGGGCTCTTTCATTTGCTTGTTTCGGGGGCACCGCCTTACTTTGTGGCCCTGCCGGGGGCTCCGGGTTCATCTCGTCGTGTGCCCGCCTCAGCCGTAGCGGCAGCCACGTCTCCAAGGAGCCCTGGTGTCTTTTACCGGAGGACGGTGTTTAGAAGCCAAGATCCGGGCACTGGTGTGCGTCTTGCTGCAGATGTCACGGCCTGAGGTCTTGTTGGCGGACGCAGTCAGATAACGTGTGCGTGCGTACCAACGTGTGTATACGTAGGTGTGTTAACTCACGCACACACGTGCTAATATGTGTGCACTTGCGTGCACTAGGCGGTGCATATGCGTGAGCATCGCTGACTCGTGTTTGCACGGGGGCGTGCTGGCCCACGCACACACGTGGACACGTGCTTGCGCCTCAGCTACCCGTCTGCTTCATCAGCTGGCCGTCTGCACCCGCGTACGAGGCGCGACTCCGCTCTGGCTTCGCGGCTCTGGTTCGGGCCTCGGCATCTGCCGCGAGCAGGGTCCCAGTCCATCCACCCCAGCGTGTCCCTGTTCACGGCGGTGGAGCCCTGCCAGCCACCCTCGTGTCCGTCGGTCCACCTGTGCTGCCGGGTTCCAGAGGCCTCGTGTGACACTGCCCCTCTGCCCGCAGGGTCGACGTGAACACCGACCGGAGGATCAGCGCCAAGGAGATGCAGCACTGGATCATGGAGAAGACGGCAGAGCACTTCCGGGAGGCCATCGAAGAGAGCAGGGTGCACTTCCATGCCGTGGACCCCGACGGCGACGGTACGGCCGGCAGGGCTCAGGCCGCCGCCGGGAGGGGGCGGTGCGCAGAGGGCAGGGGCGGGGGGTGGGGGCGCCCGCCGACGCTGCCCGCGAGAGACCGCCCTCCCGGCGGTGAGGGCAGGGCGGGGCGCAGGGGGCGGGCCGGGGCTTCGGGCCGGTTCCGGCCGCTCCCCTGCTTCTGCTCCTTCAGTTGCTTGACGTCTGGAAACGGTTACGTACCTCTTCTCGCATATTTATCCTTTACCATTTCTCTTAAGTTCGCTTATTTATTTTGAGAGAGATTGCGCAAGTGAGGAGGGGCAGAGAGAGAGAGAGAGACAGAACCCCCAGCAGGCTCTGTGCTGACGGCTCAGCGGGGCTTGAACTCACGAGCCATGGGATGGCGACCTGAGCTGGAACCGAGAGTCAGACGCTTAACTGACGGTGCCGGCCAGGCTCTACTGCTCACGTCTTTGTAAAACTGTCCGTCGTCAAACACCCTAACGGTTGGTCTTTGCTTCTAGGCCGTGTGTCGTGGGACGAGTATAAGGTGAAGTTTTTGGTGAGCAAAGGGCACAACGAGAAAGAAGTCGAGGAGAAGATGAAGAATGGCGAGGAGCTGAAGGTCGACGAGGAGAGTGAGCGCCCAGGCCCTGCCACAAGCCCGTGAGGGGGACCCCAGCCGGGGAGAGGGCGGGTCTGGGCCAGGAGGAGGGCCCGCAGGGTGAGGCAGGTGGGGCGCAGAACTCTGCCCGCCCCTCAGCCTTTCACAAACATGCCTTTAAAACCTCAGGGACAGAAACTCGGTGCACTAGGGTGTTGGCCAAGTTCTAGAGCGCGGCCGGAGAACACTGGCGCCTTTCCCTAGTGACTGCCTTCTGCTCTGCCACCCCGTCCCACCTGGGGGCCCCTGTGGGGCCCAGCATATCCTGTTCCTCCTCCGCTCAGTGGGTCACCGTCCCCACCCTTGTCCCATGGTGTCTTCTCTTGGTGGATGCGCAAGCGTGGGAGTTTCTCTGCGGCATCTTTCTGCCTGTGACACGGTCTCTCACGTGTCCGCGGCTGTGCTGGTGAGCGTGCTGGTGGCCTCTGCTTTGTGAAGGGTGCCGCTGTGTCCCCTGGGCCACAGGTGTTCACTGCTGTTGTGTCTCCAGATGAACGGTGGGCCCTCTTGTCTGTGCCAGTGTTTGTGTATCTAGGCCTGGACCCCTGTGTCCTGTGTCGGGACTGCAGCCGTACCTTCTCTCTGTTTGATTTTCCCTTTAGTCTTTAATCCCGATTCCCCGTGTTCCGTGCGGGTGTGCAGGGAAGTGATGGCCTTTCTGCGTTAACCTTCGTCCTGTGGTCTTGATACGATTGCCTAGTGGCTCCAGGAGTCTTTGTCAGCTCTTCCGGATTTTTTCTACAGGCAATTGTGACATCTGTGAGCCAAGACCGTTTATTTCCTCCTTCCCAATCTGGGTATCTTTAACTTCCCTTTTTTCTTTTTTGTTTTTAACTAATTTTTAAAGTTTATTTCTTTATTTTGTAATGTCTGTTTACTTTAGAGAGAGAACGCACACACAAATGTGGGGAGGGCGGTGGGGGTGGGGCAGAGGGTCTGAAGTGGGCTCTGTGCTGCCAGCACAGAGCCTGATGCAGGGCTCAGACTCCTAAACTTCGAGATCATGACCTGAGCCAAAATCAAGAGTCAGCCGCTTAACCGACTGAGCCACCCAGGCGCCCCTTTAATTTCCTTTTCTTATCTTACTGCGTTGGCTGGAACTTCCAGTACAGTGTTGAAAAGCATCTTTTTCTTGTTCTGATCTTCGAGGCAAAGTGTCAAGTTTCTCACCATTCAGCATGACGTGAGCTGTAGGTTTTTTGTAGGTGCTCTTTGTCAAGTTGAGGAAATTCTAATCTGTTCCTGGTTTGCTGGAAGTTTGGATCATAAATGGGTGTTGGATTCTGTGTAATGCTTTTTCTGTGTTGATAGGGTCATGTGGTTTTTCTTCCTCATCCTGTTGATGTGATGGTTACATTAATTGATTTTTGGATGTTGAACCAGCCATGCATACTTGGGGTAACTCCCACTTGGCCGTAGGATATAATTCTTGTGTTTTTGGATTCAATTTGCTGATATTTTGTGGGACATTTAAAAAAAATTTTTTTTTCTAATGTTTATTTTTGAGGGAGACAGAGACAGAATG
This sequence comes from Panthera leo, assembly GCF_018350215.1. Lineage (NCBI taxonomy): Eukaryota > Metazoa > Chordata > Mammalia > Carnivora > Felidae > Panthera > Panthera leo. The sequence goes on along the minus strand of NC_056686.1, from coordinate 337,527 downwards.
TGCGTGGGTTAGGGGCAGAGAGAGAGGGAGACACAGAATCCGAAGCAGGCTCCAGGCTCCGAGCTGTCAGCACAGAGCCCGACATGGGGCTCGAACTCACAAGCTGTGAGATCGTGACCTAAGCTGAAGTCAGACGCTCAACTGACTGAGCCACCCAGGCGATGTGGGGCATTTTTGCATGAGAGACACCAGTCTGTAGTTTCCTTTTCTTGCAGGGTCTGGTAGTGTCTGAGTTCCCAGCCTTCCGGCTATCTCCTTGGGGGTCACCTGTCACGGGCACCTCGTTAATGTCTCATGCCTTTACTTTTCCTGCTCAGTCTGTTCCTGGAGCACGTATAACTTAGCAGAGTCTCAAGTTAAACACTGAGGAGGCTCCTGAATGCGCTCCGACGCCAGTCGGCCTTTCCCACTTCCCAGGACGTCATCCAGTATTTTAGTTCTGTCCTTTTTAAACCCTGTGCCTTGGATGTTACTGTTTTTTTCTGAAATGGTTGTTTGCCTTTTTCATATCTGTTTGTGTTTTGTGTTCCCACGGTTTGTCCTGTGGTTCCGGCTGTTCCCTGAAGGTGTAATTTGGAGGTGTCTGGGCATCCTGGGGGGCCTCTGCCCTCTTGCCAGCATTGGTGATTTGGCATCAGCTTCTGGGGTGGCCGCTGGGGTGTGGGCTGCAGGCCCCCTGTCCCTGCCCGCTCTCGGGAGCTAGTCTGTCTTCAGCGCCTTTCCTTTGGCCGTGTCTGGGGTCAGGGCTGTCCTCCAGGGGTGTGAGTTCTGTCACCTCAGCACGTGTCTTCGAGGCCCCTGTTCCCTTCTTTAGTGTCGGTGGGGCACTGCAGGTGAGGAGGGGCGCCGAGGGTCTCGGAGGCCGGGGGAGGGTGGGCAGGGGCTGAGAGGTAGGCTTGGGGGTCCGCACGTGGTGGTCTGCCTCCTCGGGGGACCCTCACTCGGCAGGTGCCTGTGGGCTCATGGGCCTCCCTCCCTCCCGGCCTCCCTCCTTGTCCCTGCTTGTGGTCACGTTGCCGCAGTCTCTGTGTGTCGTCTTCTGCCGGGAGTCCTGCTGTTGGCTTCAGGGCCCACCTTAAGTGCCTGGTGACCTCATCTCAAGACCCTTAAGTGGTTTTGGCCGCACAGACCTTTTTCCAGGTCAGGTGCTGTTGACAGCCTGCAGGCGAGTGTGTGCTGGCCCCTGTTCCTCTCGGCCCTGCACACGGGCAGGAGGGAGCCAGTCACCCCACCTCCCTTTAAGTGGATTCGCCATTCAGGGTAGGCCACCGTGGGATCTTGTGTTCATCAGAAGGCGCTAAGACTTGAGGCGACGGGTACCGTGTGGGATGCAGCCGTCTCCCCTGTTGTGATGTGCCAAGGCCTGGGAGTCCCTGTTCCTGGTGACGGTGGTGCGGTGCGGACACACCTCCCGCCTGAACCCTTCCTGCTCGCCTGGCCTCCAGCTGGACGGTCCTTGAGCCTGCGAGGCCGCGGGCCTTCCCACGGAAGGAGAGCGGGGGTGGGGCAAGAGTGTGCGGGGGATGCTTGAGTCATATCTGGAAGCTGGGTTTTCCTCCAGAGCCCTGCCCTCCGTGTAAGGCGCACGTGAAACAGATGGAAAAGAACAAGGTTATGCTTTGTTCCTGTAGGTGCGCGGGGAGGGTGAGTCAGCCTCCACCGTGCTTTTCCATTTCTCCCGAGGAGCAAACAGCAGTAGTGAGCTGGGGCGGGGGCTGTGTCTGGAGGAGGGTCAGCCCCTGTATTTGGTGGGGAGGATCTGTGTCCAGGGGCATATGTGTGTGTGTCTTGTGGGACCTGTGTCTGTGTCTTGGGAGGGTCTGTGTCTGTCTGGGGGCTTTGCCCCCTCTGCCTCCCTGAGGGCCGAGCTCTCCTTCGGGGGAGGGGCGCTAGGCCTCGCTTAATTACCGCAGCGTCCTGAGCCGGCCCTCCTCTGCGGGCAGCACACCTCAGAGCTTTCCTGGTGCGTGCAGGTGCCGTGGGGGCCTGGGTCCTCACAGATGTGCCTCTCTCAGCACAGGAAGTCCTGGAGAACCTCAAGGACCGTTGGTACCAGGCGGACAACCCCCCCTCGGATCTGCTGCTGACTGAGGACGAGTTCCTGTCGTTCCTTCACCCCGAGCACAGCCGTGGCATGCTCAAGTTCATGGTCAAGGAGATTGTCCGGGACCTGGGTGAGGCCTGGCCGGAGGCCCTGGTGCCCCCGGGGTGGGGGTGGGGGTAGGGGCAGCTGGGCTGGAGGGCGGGGCCCACTGGCACCTGCAGCGACTCTCCCGTCAGGGGTCAGCCTGGGGGTCTCGGAGGCTGTGTGGCCACCTGGTGAGGGAAGGCCAGGACTTGCCCTGGGCCGTCTGACTTCCACCGGGCTCCTGGGCACCTGTTTTGAGACGCACCTGTTCTGCTTTAGGCTGAAAATTTGGCAGCAGACCTGTCTGATGGACTTTCTTCTGGGTGGGCCTGGGTGGTCCCGTGCTCACTTGGGGTCTGAGTGTCCACACCTCTGTCCTGCAGACCAGGACGGTGACAAGCAGCTCTCGCTGCCTGAGTTCATCTCTCTGCCCGCGGGCACGGTGGAGAACCAGCAGGGCCAGGACATCGATGACAGTTGGGTCAGAGACCGGAAAAAGGAGTTTGAGGAGCTAATCGACGCCAACCATGATGGGATCGTGACCATGGCGGAGCTGGAGGTGAGCGCAGGTGGTGGGGGGCGTGGGGGCGCCTCTGGGGTTGGGCTCAGGGCCCCGAGGCTTCCCGTGGGACTGCAGTGGGAGGGAAGGCGGCACCGGTCCGGCTGGGGCCGGTCACTTGGTCACTTAGTGGCACCTAGAAGCGGGCTCCCTCAGGGGTGGGGGTCCACCCCACCAGCCTGGTCGCCTTTGGCACTCAGAGGGGATTCGAGCGGGGTGCCTGTGCCTGCCCCCTGGTCGGGGTGCCCCCTGGTCGGCGTGTCTGGGTGTCTTGGCCTCTCGAGGCTCCAAGAAGCCGCTCCCCAGTGGGCATCTGGCTGGACGCTGGGGCCGTGGGCCACGTTGGAACCCACCATCTCCCCCCGAAGTGTTTTCACTGGTGCCGAGTAGGCTTGTTTCCCCATCGCTGTATGACTCGTTCGTCGCACATCAGAATTCTCCGCTCCCTTGCTGATAGCTGGAGGACGGACACCTGTGGTTCACAGGTCGAACGGTGGCTGATTTGGTCCATGTTTCCGCCTGTGTCCGTGCCCCGCGCGCCCCACTGCCAGGCCGCGGGTGGCCACTCAAAGCTTCTTGCGCTCCAAGAGAGCTCCCCTCCCTCCCTCCCGTGGTGGGGGCTCCCTGGCGAGGACGGGGAGGCAGTGAATCTCCTGCACCCACACAGGCGAGGCTCCCTGGCCCTGAGCCACTTCCAGCCTGGTGTGTGCCTTCCAGAACATTCAGGAACACGCCGCCGTCCCCTTCCTGCTGCTTCTGTGCTATCAGCCATTGGGGGGGTGAGGGGGTGGGGTTTAAACAAGGACTTGCTCTTTGTAGCTGGTTAGAGGGTTCCAGCCTTGCTGCTGCTGCCTGAGGCACAAGGTGCTGACCTCGCTGACCGGGTGTCCGTGTGGGGCGGGGGCGTCCGCCTCGGTGGGGGCTCTCAGCCGTGTCACCACGCGCGGACTTTGGGCGCCATTGTGACAGCGGCACCTGAGGTCCGGGGGTCCCAGTGCCGCCGGGGAGCGGGCGGGCCAGGGGGTCCCTGGCGGCCAGGGCCGCGCTGACGCGGTGCCCGCGACCACCGTAGGACTACATGGACCCCATGAATGAGTACAACGCCCTTAACGAGGCCAAACAGATGATCGCCATCGCCGACGAGAACCAGAACCACCACCTGGAGCCCGAGGAGGTCCTCAAGTACAGCGAGTTCTTCACGGGCAGCAAGCTGATGGACTATGCCCGCAACGTGCACGAGGAGTTCTGAGCCCGAGCCCCCCGCCGCCCGCCCCTCCCGGAAGCCTCCCTCCCTCCTGCCGCCCTCGGGCCCCGGGTCCAGGCTCCTCAAAGTTGTGCCAGAGCAGGCCGGAGCCCCCGAGGCGCGCCACGGGCTGGCCACCCCTGTGCGTGGGGCCCCACGTGCTGCCACGTGTCACTTCTGGGAAGCGGGTGCCGTTGTGCGAGGGCACGGACCACAGTGGCGCCCTGCGGGCTCACCACACCTGTGGGAAGTAACGTGGCTCCTGCCGCCTCCTTAAAGACCGAGCGGTGGAGCTCGTGCTCGAATGTGCTGCCGGTGGCCAGTGGCTGGGGGTGCCTGCCCTTCCGAGCGGAGGACGCTCGGTCTCCGAAAACACAAACACTTGTGACAAGAATCTTACGAATTTACTTTAAAATATAGTTGCCTTTTTCTCCCAGCTTCTTTTTTTTTTTTAAGCCCGTACAATGATTTTGGAACGTTTGTGGCTAGGTGGCTTCCACTTAGCGCTTTTGAGGTGGGCGATTTGGTGAGAACAGAGAGTTTGGTCAGGCAGGTGCGGGAAGGACCAGGATCCCGGGTGGGGCTGCATGTGACAGATGTGTTTACCGACAACGGGGACCTCTGGGAGCTCGTGGGAGATGGCTTTCGCAGGAAGCCAAGGGTGTGGGCTACAGATTTAAAGTCAGGAGCCTGAAGCCTGGGCCTGGGTGAGACCCCCTGGGAGGGGCCGGGGGGGGGGGGGGCAAGGGAACCGGAGTTCCTGGTAGAAAGGGAAGATCTGAGAACAAGCCCTTAGGGGAGGGACCGGGGTGGGGGGTGGTGAGAACTCAGGAGTCCACCGAGACTGGCCTCAGAGCCCCCAGCCCGGCTGGTTGTGGGGGCCTGGAGTCTCCCTGAGCCGGTGGTCAGGGCCTGGGGACAGGACAGCGATGTTGGCTGAGGTTCCACCAGACCTGCATTTCTCACACATGCTGTCCCAGTCCTTCCTGGGGGTCAGCTCTGCCCCGTGCTTGACTGGCGTTGGGGACGGAGGGCATTGAACTGTGAGGGTTTCGCAGTCCCTGACCCCACATGCCTCTCAGCTGCCACCTCCGGTCTCTGCTCCCCCCACCCCCTCCCTGCTGGCCATCCTCTCAGGAGCCCTGCGCTGTGGTCCGTGGCTCCTCAGCGGACAGCTCGCCCAGCCAGTGGGTCCACCCTTGCCACAGGGACCCGCTTCCGAAAAGCGTGGGAGCGGGGCCGCTGCAGAGGAACAAGGGCGCGGTGACACCTGGGCTGGTTTCTAGGCAAACAAGAGGAAAGACTTCAGAAGGGACGAGAGTGCGTGGTGGGAGGGGTCCCCATGGTGGCCAGGCCCACGTGGGTGCATCAGCAGCAAGCAGGTGTGTGACACTTGGAGGTGTGGGCTGAGCTGGTGGGGGGGGGGGGTCGGCTGGGCCCACAGGATGGCGGTGGATCGAGCGGGTGACATACAGTTAGTTGTCTGTGCTCCACGGGCCGCTGTGGACCGATGCGGATACATGGGCCAGGTGTGCAGGGCCTCAGGCGGTGGAGGCCGGCGCCGCCGGAGAGGGGAGCGCTGCCCACCAGACCCCCGGGTTGTTCCCTCAACCTCAGAGGCTCTGGTTTGTTTTTGTCAACTTAAGAAAAGGTTTTTCTCACCACCTGTGGGAGACGGCGTGCACGCACACACACACACAAACGCGCATGCACATGCACGCACACCCGGCCGTCTGGACGCCCTGATCCCCTTCCCTGTGTGGACCCCGTCTCACTTGGCAGGCGTGGCGAAGGCTGACCCTGAGTGGCCCCCTGCCCGCTGGGAGAGCTGCCTCTGCCTCCGCCCCGGCCGCTGTGGGCCGTGGCCGCCTCCCTGGCAGCCTTGCCCAGGAGGAATTTCCCACAGACGGGCCGGGGGAGCTCAGCTTCCTTACCTGTTTTTCTCGGGGAGGGGGATTTCCAGCTCCTACCCCGCTCTTGTCCCATCCCCAAGGGAGGCCCCCTGCCTGAAACTTTTTAAAGTAACTGTTGAATGGTTAATTTCATCTCACGGTTGTGATTTGAAAGGTACAAAAATGACACAGTAGAGCGTCCCCTTCCTCGAGGGGTGTAAGAGAAAATGCACACGTATGTACACGTTCGTCTGGTGTGCGCACATGCGTGTGCCTGTGTCCTTCCCCCTTGACCCACCACAGAGTTCCTGCACACGGGCCTTCCCCGCCTGCCCTGGATCCACCCAGATCTGTGTCTGAGGGCGCCACGCGCTCCGTAGGAGCACACTGGGTCGTTCCAGTCTTTACTGCTGCCTTGGTGCTGTGGGGGCACCCTAAGCCCAGGGTGGGTGTGGGGCAGGGTGGGGAGAGCCTGATGTGGCCTCTAAAGTTCGTGGGGAGGCAGAGTTGGCCCCGCCGGCAGACGGCACGCAGAGTCCTGCTGGCCTCTGCCCGGCCGGGGAGTCGGAGTGGGTGCTGATGGTTTGTTTTCACAGGACTCCCCACCCCCACCCCAAAGAAGTACCTGGGTGTTCACACACGTCCCGGCACGTGAGGCCGGTGACACACACATGTGCCCGCGCACGGACACAGGTTCACACGTGCTCTTGGGCACACTGCCCCCAGGATGCATCTGCAGGCGTTTGGTCCGTGGGGCCGTCCGAACACAGCACCATGCGTGGGGCAGCTTAAACGGCAGTCCTGGGGCCCCGGTCAAGTGTGGGCAGGGCTGCTCTCTCCTGAGGCCTCTCTCCTTGGTGGCAGATGCCGCCTTCTCCTTTGTCCTCGCCAGGCAAAGAGACCCTCCCTCCCTCAAGGTGGGAAGAGACTCTCCTGGGGTCTCTCCCAAAAGGACCACGGTCCTGTGGGGTCAGGGCCCAGCCCTCTGACCCCGTCTAGCCCTAACCACCCCCCTAGAGGCCCCATCTCCAAACACTGCCACGTTGGGGGTTGGCTTCAGCACGTGGGGACACAGTTCAGTCCCTGACACTTGCGGTGTTCAGACACGCTCAGCCTCACGCACACTCTCCCACACCAGCACCCCCCTGCGTCCGCACCTGCCTGCTTGCCACACTGCTCCACACCTGCACACGCTCTCCCACGTGCTCCCACGTGTGCACGCTTGCTCTGAGCTAGTTCTGGGCACTTGTGCCAGGGACCGTGCCCTGGAGGCGGGAGCACTCCTTTTCTTCCCCCTGAGCTGGTGCCCAGTCACGGGTCCAGATGGTGAAGGGCCTGTCTCCCGACCCAGTGTGCTGCCTCAGTTCACCCGTGTCCTCTGTGCACCCTTTTGCTGAGGGGGTGAAGACTGGCGTGAACGTGGCCTTTTGTGTGGTGTGTGTGGGGGGGGTAGGAATAGCCAGCCGCCTGTCCCCCCGGAGGGGCCGACCCTGCCCTGTACAGGGAGAGTGGGTGCCCAGAAGGAGCGGGCTTTGGAGGGGTTCTGAGACCAACCCTCCTCCAAGTGGCTTGAGTGGGCAGAGCAGGGCAGGAAGGCATCCAGGGTGCCCCGCTTCCCTGGTGAGATGGGAGCCAGAGGGGTCCCGTGTCGGGGGGCGGGGGTGGGTGTAGACCGGATGGGCCTGGCAGGGGCCAGGGGGCTGTGGGGCCGCACTTTGGCCCCGGGGTCTGTCTGCATGCTGCAGGAGGGGTCTGGGCTGGTGCCCAGCTGCCAGCTGGCTGAGCCTGAGGTTAGTAGGTGTCGTTGAGGGGATGGGGACCGGGCCCCGGGGCAGAAGAGAAGCCCACATCCCAGACAGGCTGCCTTCCTGCCACCAGCCCGGGTCAGGGGTCGCCAGCCCTTCCTGGGCCTCCTTCCTCCTGGTCCCCTCCTCCTCCCTCCCTCCCCACCCCTCCCCCGCAGCCCTTATAGCCACATCCTGCAAGGAAAAACCCCAGACTCCTGCACCGGGCAGAGATGAGGGTGGCTGTGGGGGCTCAGCGGCCCAGGGCACCTCACTCAGCTGTCCAGCTCCTGGGGCTTGTGCTGGGCACCGCGGCCGCGCTCCACTGTGTCGGGAACACCTACCCCAAAGACGGCAGGTGCTGTAGCGAGTGCCCACCAGGTGAGTGGTCTGGCCACAGAACTGGGGAGGGATGCCTGTGGGGGCATGGGGATGAGGTACATGGGGAGAGGGGACATGGAGACCTGGGACATGGGGACATGGGGACAAGGGACATGGGGATGGAGACACGGGGATCGGGGAGGGGGAAAGGGGGACAGGGACATGGGGACAAGGGGACAAGGGCCATAGGGATGGAGGCACGGGGATCGGGGAGGGGGAAAGGGACACAGGGACATGGGGACAAGGGGACAAGGGCCATAGGGATGGAGGCATGGGGATCGGGGAGGGGGAAAGGGACACAGGGACATGGGGACAAGGGGACAAGGGCCATAGGGATGGAGACACGGGGAAAGGGACACAGGGACATGGGGACAAGGGGACAAGGGCCATAGGGATGGAGGCATGGGGATCGGGGAGGGGGAAAGGGGGACAGGGACATGGGGACAAGGGGACAAGGGCCATAGGGATGGAGACACGGGGAAAGGGACACAGGGACACGGGGACAAGGGGACAAGGGCCATAGAGATGAAGACACAGGGAAAGGGACACAGGGACATGGGGACAAGGGCCATAGGGATGGAGGCATGGGGATCGGGGAGGGGGAAAGGGGGACAGGGACATGGGGACAAGGGAACAAGGGCCATAGGGATGGAGGCATGGGGAGAGGGGGACAGGGACATGGGGACAAGGGGACAAGGACCATAGGGATGGAGACACGGGGATCGGGGAGGGGGAAAGGGGGACAGGGACATGGGGACAAGGGGACAAGGGCCATAGGGATGGAGGCATGGGGATCGGGGAGGGGGAAAGGGACACAGGGACATGGGGACAAGGGGACAAGGGCCATAGGGATGGAGACACGGGGAAAGGGACACGGGGACATGGGGACAAGGGGACAAGGGCCATAGGGATGGAGGCATGGGGATCGGGGAGGGGGAAAGGGACACAGGGACATGGGGACAAGGGGACAAGGGCCATAGGGATGGAGACACGGGGAAAGGGACACGGGGACATGGGGACAAGGGGACAAGGGCCATAGGGATGGAGGCATGGGGATCGGGGAGGGGGAAAGGGACACAGGGACATGGGGACAAGGGGACAAGGGCCATAGGGATGGAGACACGGGGAAAGGGACACAGGGACATGGGGACAAGGGGACAAGGGCCATAGGGATGGAGGCATGGGGATCGGGGAGGGGGAAAGGGGGACAGGGACATGGGGACAAGGGGACAAGGGCCATAGGGATGGAGGCATGGGGATCGGGGAGGGGGAAAGGGGGACAGGGACATGGGGACAAGGGGACAAGGGCCATAGGGATGGAGACACGGGGAAAGGGACACAGGGACATGGGGACAAGGGGACAAGGGCCATAGGGATGGAGGCATGGGGATCGGGGAGGGGGGAAGGGGGACAGGGACATGGGGACAAGGGGACAAGGGCCATAGGGATGGAGGCATGGGGATCGGGGAGGGGGAAAGGGGGACAGGGACATGGGGACAAGGGGACAAGGGCCATAGGGATGGAGACACAGGGAAAGGGACACAGGGACATGGGGACAAGGGGACAAGGGCCATAGGGATGGAGGCATGGGGATCGGGGAGGGGGAAAGGGACACAGGGACATGGGGACAAGGGGACAAGGGCCATAGGGATGAAGACACAGGGAAAGGGACACAGGGACATGGGGACAAGGGCCATAGGGATGGAGGCATGGGGATCGGGGAGGGGGAAAGGGGGACAGGGACATGGGGACAAGGGGACAAGGGCCATAGGGATGGAGGCATGGGGATCGGGAAGGGGGAAAGGGACACAGGGACATGGGGACAAGGGGACAAGGGCCATAGGGATGGAGACACGGGGAAAGGGACACGGGGACATGGGGACAAGGGGACAAGGGCCATAGGGATGGAGGCATGGGGATCGGGGAGGGGGAAAGGGACACAGGGACATGGGGACAAGGGGACAAGGGCCATAGGGATGGAGGCATGGGGATCGGGGAGGGGGAAAGGGACACAGGGACATGGGGACAAGGGGACAAGGGCCATAGGGATGGAGACACGGGGAAAGGGACACGGGGACATGGGGACAAGGGGACAAGGGCCATAGGGATGGAGGCATGGGGATCGGGGAGGGGGAAAGGGACACAGGGACATGGGGACAAGGGGACAAGGGCCATAGGGATGGAGACACGGGGAAAGGGACACAGGGACATGGGGACAAGGGGACAAGGGCCATAGGGATGGAGGCATGGGGATCGGGGAGGGGGAAAGGACAGGGACATGGGGACAAGGGGACAAGGGCCATAGGGATGGAGGCATGGGGATCGGGGAGGGGGAAAGGGACACAGGGACATGGGGACAAGGGGACAAGGGCCATAGGGATGGAGACACGGGGAAAGGGACACAGGGACATGGGGACAAGGGGACAAGGGCCATAGGGATGGAGGCATGGGGATCGGGGAGGGGGAAAGGGGGACAGGGACATGGGGACAAGGGGACAAGGGCCATAGGGATGGAGGCATGGGGATCGGGGAGGGGGAAAGGGGGACAGGGACATGGGGACAAGGGGACAAGGGCCATAGGGATGGAGGCATGGGGATCGGGGAGGGGGAAAGGGACACAGGGACATGGGGACAAGGGGACAAGGGCCATAGGGATGGAGACACGAGGAAAGGGACACAGGGACATGGGGACAAGGGGACAAGGGCCATAGGGATGGAGGCATGGGGAGAGGGGGACAGGGACATGGGGACAAGGGGACAAGGACCATAGGGATGGAGACACGGGGATCGGGGAGGGGGAAAGGGGGACAGGGACATGGGGACAAGGGGACAAGGGCCATAGGGATGGAGGCATGGGGATCGGGGAGGGGGAAAGGGACACAGGGACGTGGGGACAAGGGGACAAGGGCCATAGGGATGGAGGCATGGGGATCGGGGAGGGGGAAAGGGGGACAGGGACATGGGGACAAGGGGACAAGGGCCATAGGGATGGAGGCATGGGGATCGGGGAGGGGGAAAGGGACACAGGGACATGGGGACAAGGGGACAAGGGCCATAGGGATGGAGACACGAGGAAAGGGACACAGGGACATGGGGACAAGGGGACAAGGGCCATAGGGATGGAGGCATGGGGAGAGGGGGACAGGGACATGGGGACAAGGGGACAAGGACCATAGGGATGGAGACACGGGGATCGGGGAGGGGGAAAGGGGGACAGGGACATGGGGACAAGGGGACAAGGGCCATAGGGATGGAGGCATGGGGATCGGGGAGGGGGAAAGGGACACAGGGACGTGGGGACAAGGGGACAAGGGCCATAGGGATGGAGACACGGGGAAAGGGACACGGGGACATGGGGACAAGGGGACAAGGGCCATAGGGATGGAGGCATGGGGATCGGGGAGGGGGAAAGGGACACAGGGACATGGGGACAAGGGGACAAGGGCCATAGGGATGGAGACACGGGGAAAGGGACACGGGGACATGGGGACAAGGGGACAAGGGCCATAGGGATGGAGGCATGGGGAGAGGGGTACAGGGACATGGGGACAAGGGACATGGGGATGGGAGACATGGGGTGAGGAATGGGGAGAGGGAGATAGAAACACGGGGGCCTGGGACACGGGGATGTGCAGATGGGGTCCTGGGACACAGGTGTCACGGACTAGGGGACTCGGGACAGTGGCCGGGCCAGAGGCTGGGCAGGTTGAGTCCACCCTCCTCGTCCTGCAGGTTATGGGATGGAGAGTCGCTGCAGCAGTGACCAGGACACCAAGTGCCTCCAGTGCGCGTCCGGCTTCTACAATGAGGCCGTGAACTACGAGCCTTGCAAGCCCTGCACACAGTGCAACCAGAGTGAGCGCCACCCCGGCCCTGGCCCCTGGCCCCCCACCTGCGTCCCGTCGCCCCGCCCGGTGCTCTCGTGAGGCCCCCAGCGCCACAGAAACAAACCCCAAACCACAATGGGGCTGCCACACCACGGAGGTCCCCAAGGAGAACCTTCCTCCTCCCAGGGGGGCTGAGGCCACGCGGAGTCAGGGAGGAGCATGTGCCTGCCAGGTGGCCTCTGGGGTGACGAGACCTGGATCCCAAGGGCCACGTAGGGTCCTGGTACAGGCCTGAGGGAAGGTGGGAAGGGAGGCTGCCGTGGCCACCGGATGCCCTAGGGGCCAGAGGAATATGGCCTCCAGGGGCTGTGTGTGGGGCTGCTGGTCCGGGGACCCTCGGCTTCTGTCCTCCGGCCTCTCTGCATCCCTGCCAGCTGTGCCTGCCTCACCTGACCCCCCCCCCCCCCCCAGGAAGTGGGAGCGAGCCCAAGCAGAGATGCACACCCACGCAGGACACCGTCTGCCGCTGCAGGCCGGGCACTGAGCCCCAGGACGGTTACGATCGTGGAGTCGGTGAGCCCGGAGTGGGGGGGCAGTGTGTGCGGTGAGCCCCGGGCGGGGTGGGGGGCAGTGCGTGTGTGAGAGGCCAGGGTCACGTGCCTGGGGGGGCCTCAGGAGCTGTAAAGGAAGCATGTCTTCCATATCGCACGCTCTCACTTCCCCTGTACCCCCATCCCAGTCCTGCCACCACGTTCCTTTCCCCCAACAGACAGGTGCCCAGAAGGGGGGGGGGCGGGGCACCGGGTCCTGGCCAGTGGGTGGATGTGGGCAGGGAGGAGCTTCCGGAGGGCACGGTAGGTGAGCGCCTAGCCCTCCAGGACCAGCCCCCAGTGGCTGCAGCGTCCAGGTCCCTGAGGTGGCAGGGGATGGACTGAGATTGTCCTTGTCTTTGTTGCAGACTGTGCCCCGTGCCCACCGGGACATTTCTCCCCAGGTGATGACCAGGCTTGCAAGCCCTGGACCAAGTGAGTGTCCTGGGGGCCTGGGGATCAAGGGGCCAGGCCTGGGAGCAGGAAGCTGCCGGCTGGGGGTGGGGTGCTCCTGGCTCCTGCTGCCCTGACAAATGGCCCGGTCCCCTCATGACTCCTGCTCCTCATGGCCCATGACCCTGGCCCCACCATGGCCCCTGCCTGCCCGCTCAGCCCCGGGTCCAGCCTCCTCCACCAGCCTGGCTGCTGGGCCGGAGCGAGGAGTGTGTGAGACTCTTTCCCAGGCCCTGGGAGTTTATGAGACCAGTCAGTTGTAGCTGGGGGCTCCGTGGTGGGGGCAGGAAGAGACGAACAAGCTGGTGGTGTGAGAGGGCAAGACTGGGCTGGAGCCGGCTGGGAGGAGACTGTGGGGAGCAGAGGGAGGGGAAATGGGGAGTGAGGGTGTGAGCAGTGGCCTTGGAGACCCTGCAGGGTGTGAGGCCCCCTGGGGGGGGTGAGGGGCCCGGGCAGGTCTTTGGCGGCCCACACAGTGATCCAGTGTGGGTCCCCAGCTGCTCCCCACATCCCCCGGTCCTGTCTCGGTGCTGGGCCCATCCCGTCGGTCTGGCAGGAGGCAGGGGAGGTGGTGGTACAGACCTATGGCCTGATCCGCACCCCCTGCCCTTCTCAGCTGCACCTTGGCGGGAAAGCGCACGCTGCGGCCGGCCAGCCAAGGCTCAGATGCCGTGTGTGAGGACAGGAGCCCCCCAGCCACCACGCCTTGGGAGACCCAGGGCCCCCCAGTCCGGCCCCCTACCACCCAGCCCACCACAGCCTGGCCTAGGACCTCACAGGAGCCCTTCACACCCCCTGCAGAGCCCCCCAGGGGTAAGGGGGCCTGGCCTTGCCCCAGCAGGGCCCTCCCCCCAGTCCAAAAAAGAAGGGGGCTGGGGGAGGATGGGGTAGAGACGCCCTCTGCCCTCGTCGGGGTCCTCCTGGGGCGGGTGGACTGCTTCCTCTGGTGGCCCCAACCTCAGCAGGCCCCGCCTCCCCACAGGTCCCCAGCTGGCCGCTGTCCTGGGCCTGGGCCTGGGCCTGCTTGCCCCGGTGGCGGCCGCACTGGCCCTGCTCCTGCACCACAGAGCCTGGCGGCTACCCCCCGGTGAGTGCGCAGTGTGTCCCCAGCCCAGACGGCTTCCCGAAGGGGTGGGGCCGTTGCCCACCTCCCCCCCTCTCCTCCTCCCCAGGTGGAAATAGCTTCCGGACCCCCATCCAAGAGGAGCATGCCGATGCCAACTCCACCCTGGCCAAGATCTGAGCGGCCAGGCCAGGGGCCCAGAGGGTCTGCTAGACATTGAGGGGCCGTGGGGCGCCCCCAAGCACGGGCCGCCACATCCCACCTTCCCACCACCCACCCTGCCACCCTGCGCCGTTTTAGGTGCTCCTGGGCTGACACCCAGGGCTCTGCTATGTATGCTGTGCATACTCCCCGCCCAGGGTGGTGCCCCCCCCCCCAATAAACGACACTGGCACATGTGGTCTCTGACCGGGCACTGGTGGTCTGGGGGCTGCACACGTGTGGTGGGGGGGGGGGGCGGGGGCTGGGGCTGTGCCCACCTCTGGCTGGAGAGGGGGCTCAAGCCGACTGCTCAGGGACCCCAGGACCCCTGCCCTCATCCTTCTCTGGGCACGTCCCGGCACCTGTGGTGGGATGTGGAGGCCTAAATGAGCGTCCTGGGGGTGGGGTTTGGACAACCCAGCAGCTTGTGGGGGGAATTCAGGAGCTGCTCCCCCCCAGACCCTAAACCTGGGTGAGTGGGCCCGAGGCCCCCCCAGTGCTAATGGGAGCAAGTAGGAGGCCTGAGGCCCTGGTCCCCAAGGGGACTTTTGAGAGCGACCCTTCGGGTTTATGTGTTCCCCTGAAGGAGAGAGCTCTTTCTCGAGGCCTCTCAAACCCCCTGCCCTGCCAGACCTGCGAGTGGGTCCCCGCAGCAGCACTTTGGGAAACGAGAGGCTTCTGGCGGGGCGGACTGCACGGCGGCCGGCTGTCCAAATGCCCATCGACGGCACAGTCCCACTGACCTCAGCGTGCCTTCCAGGACCATGGGGCCCTCCCGCTGGGGCGCCAGGCCACAGAGCGAATGTCCTTCATGGCTGCGGGGCATCCCGCAGCCAGCAGGTGACTCCGAGCCCTGGTTTTGGCAGAGCCTCAGCTCTGGCCACCAACCCTCCTTGTTTCCTGGGCCATCTTTCTCCCCAAGGTCGCCCCAAAGGCCTGTTCAGCCTGTCTGCAAATCTCCTAGTGCTCCCGCCCTGGCCCGAACACCGCCAAGGGGAGACAGGGCCGTCCCTTGTTCATCAGCACCGAGTCCCCACAGGCGTGGGACTCAGCAGGGAACAAACCAATGTAAACCGTACCCTCCAACAGACAGCAAATCCACACCATTGATTTGGGGATCAGGGGTCCCCAGGACAGCATGGAGGCTATGGAAAAGTGCTGTGGGGCTGGTGGAGGGGCCAGATCCTTGGGGCCCAGGGCTTCCTCTCCACACCTCCCCGCTCTTCCCCCCCTTCGCACACCCAGGACGCCCTTCGCTTGCCTGGCTGCCCCAGCTCTGCCATCGGACGGGAAGGTGGACAGACTCAGCTTTTCTTTGCTGCCACACTGACCCTGAGCACACTCTCCGACCCCTCACCCCCTGCCCGTCTGCTGAAAAACCCCAGCCTCCATCTACCCCAGGCCCTGCCTGACCCCCGAGCCTGGGTGTTGAGCTGGTACCTCCCACAAGCCCCAAAGGCACACGCTCAGCACGGCGACTGGTGTGTCTCCAGCTTCCTTCTCCCACGCGGCCCCTCCTCCACGCCCCCACCTGGCTCCACATCCGGGCCCACTGTGGGTACAGGTACAGGCTTTGAGATTCCCATCTCCACACCACCACCACCCACCCCCTTCTGGTTACTGCCTGGCTCCTTAAAGGGCCCTCTGCTAACAGGAACAGGGGTCACCATGTCGGTTGGAACAGGTGATTGTGCAGAAATGTGGCGAGCTGCTCATAAAGGATTGGAAAACGCAGACGAGCAGATAAAGATCATCTCTCGCCGCACTGCCCAGTTACAGAAACTCTACTCATCCACGCAGCCTGTGGCTAGGGGTGGGGGGTGGGGGCTTCCGGAGGGGCTGGAACGAGAAAGCAGACGCAGGCACTGACATTTTGCTGATGTCACTCGTGCCTTTTGAGGGGGCTTGCTCATAAGCCACCATTCCGTGGGCATGATGTAATCTAGGCCCTTTGATTTTTGTGCTGCTGTGGCTGGTAACCACGGAAGATCCTTCTTCTCCCACTCGGGCCCCTCCAGTGGACATTTTCTGCACAGAGCTCCTCCTGCCCAGCCCACCTTCACCCCTCCCCCACAATAAACTGCTTCCAGAAGTTTCTCTGCCCTTGCTTCCGGAAGGACCAGCTGATGCATGGCACAGGCCGACAGAGTTTGTGGGTGTTCATTGTATTTGCCTGGGCCACTTAGCGGAAACGGGGTGACCCTGCGCTGCCACAGACGGGACCCCTCAGGTCTTTGAAATGAGCAGTGGACGAAGGAACTGCCCCATTCTGTACTTGGAGCACCTTTACCTGGTGTCCGGCAATGGCCAGCGCTTGGACCCGTCTCGTCTAGGAGCTGAGCGGAGATCTCAGGGCTCCTTAGAGAGGGTGGGCCTTACTTCAGCCCGGAGCCCCTCCCTTCCCTGCAGGACCCTGTCTGACCGTCTGGGGAGGGGCTGTGCATCCTGGGACTTGAACAGTTGGGTCACAAGTTGCTAATTCCCGTCATTTCCCTCGGGCCAGGTGGCAGGTGCAGGTCTCAAAGGCCTATGTCACAGCTATCAGCACACCTACAGCCCGTGGGGCACATTCCCGATTCCCCCTCCCCAGAATTCTCAGAAGTCTTCACCGCTTCCCTGCCAAGACTCAGCTGGAGGGCTGGGAAACACGGCTGAGCTTTCCAGGGGGGCTTACAATAGGAGGCAGGGCCCCAGAACCCCTCTGTGCCACACGGGGAAGCCGAGGCTCAGAGAGACAAGGGACAGTGAGCTGGAGGCTGTGTTCTCTGTGGTTCGAGAGCTCTGTCAGGGGCTGCCCCTCCACCCACTTCCAGGAGGACCAGATTTGTCTGGAGAGGTCTGGATACGAATGGGCCCAGCAGTTAGAGCTGTGACCTGAGCAGGCCACCTCTGACCCAGAACTTCAAGTGACCGGAGGCTCAATCCATGCCCAGACCTCTCCTTGCCAGCAACCTCTCCCAAGATCCAAAGAGGTCCTTGGGTGGGGAGGTGTGAGGGGGCTTCCCTGGGGGCTCTAAGCCATGAACAAGATGTCCGCACAGCAGCAGTCCAGGGTCCAGGTGCGTGTGTGTCTGTGCGTGTGTGCATGTGTGTGCGTATGTGTGTGCATGTGTGTGTGCGTGTGTGTGTGTGTGTGTGTGTGTGTTGTAAGATGACACCGTGTGCATCTGGAGCCCAGTCAGACCTTCTTGGCCAAGTGAGGGGTGTTGTCTTGATCCCTAGAAAGTGTGTGTGTGTGGGTGTCCTGATCCCTGGAAAGTGGGGGGCCTCTTGGTATTGGGCTCTGTGCTAAGGACCGGTGAGCTGGTAGGTCTCTGGGGCCCGGATGCCAAGGGACTTCATCCTACACTCTCTGGTGGTTGGAGGAGATCTTTATTTTTTATTTTATTAAAAAAATTGTTTTATGTTTATTTTTGAGAGGGGGGGAGGAACAGAGAGAGAGGGAGACGCAGAATCCGAAGCAGGCTCCAGGCTCTGAGCTGTCAGCACAGAGCCCGACGCGGAGGTCGAACTCACAAACCTCGAGATCATCACCTGAGTTGAAGTCTGATGCCCAACCTACTGAGCCACCCAGGCGCCCTGAGGATGTGATCTTTAAAAGCCCACAGAGCCCTCCTGAGGAAGTTGGATCCAGGGTAGGGGACGAGGCCAGGTGTGGAGGGGGCACAGAGAGGGAGCAGTCCCTGGCCAGACCACCCTTCTGGGGGGGGGGGGTCCCTGCACCAGTCTACCTGTGCCACCTGCATCTGGCACCCACCCTTCCTGCCTACATCTCTCCCTACAGACCTGACAGACTGCAGGTTTTGAATAGAAAACATGTTTTTAAATGTTTATTTATTTATTGGAGCGGGGAGGGTCAGAGATAGCGGGAGAGAGAGGATCCCAAGCCGGCTCCACACTGCACGGCGTGAGATCGTGACCTGAGCCGAAATAAAAGGCGGCCCTCAACCAACCGAGCCACCCAGGCGCCCCTGAACAGCAAACATTTCTGACTTTCCCCCCTCCGGTCCTACCCCAGACATAGTTGGGGGTGTAGGCTGTGTTCCATGCCCCCCTCAGCACTCACACATTTGGCAGCATATTCAGTTTCTGGGTAGGAATCCCTGGGCCAAAGGGCATGAACACTTAGGAACCCCCAAGGTCACCGCTGAGCCTGAGTCTCCTGGAGGTCCCCAGCCCCGCCCTGTGAGGTTGGGTTCTCCACCTCCTTGAGATAGAGCTGGGCCCAGTTGACTTAAAAAAATTATTACTTGGGGCGCCTGGGTGGCTCAGTCGGTTAAGCATCCGACTTCGGCTCAGGTCATGATCTCACAGTCTGTGGGTTCAAGCCCCGCATCGGGCTCTGTGCTGACAGCTCAGAGCCTGGAGCCTGCTTCCGATTCTGTGTCTCCCTCTCTCTCTGTCCCTCCCCTGCTCATGCTCTGTCTCTCTCTGTCGCAAAAATAAAATAAAAAACATTAAAAAAAAATTATTACTTAGAGCAGTTTCAGGTTCACAGAAAACTGAGGCGCAGCTGCAGAGATTCCCACGAGCCCCGGCACCCCCCATCGCCCCCCCCCCCCCCCCCAGGGGCCATCTCTGGCCGCCAGGGACACGGCATGGTCTCCCAGGGTGCCTGGTCTACAAAGGGTCGCTCGCTGCTGTGATCTGTGGTTTGGGCAAAGCTGTAATGACGCGCGGCCACCACTGGGGTCGCACGTAGTTTGACACTCCGCCCCCTCCCATCCGCTGTGCTCCGCTCGCCCGTGGAATTCTGAGTTGCCAGGGGTCGGGGCGGTCCTGGTGGGCACCGTTTCTGTGCCCTCCCTGCATCGCGGCCGATGCCCGGGGGCCGCGGGCGGGGTCTGGGCGTGTCCGGATGGGGGCGTGGCGGGGCGCATCCCCTAAAATCCCGCAGCTCGGTGGGGCGGCGGGGGCCATGGGGGCCAGGGGCGCGCGCGTGGCCCTGTGCGGCGTGGCGCTGCTCTGCGCGCTCGGCCTGGGCGAGCGCCCCTCGGGTCCGAGCTGCGGCCCCGGCCGCCTGCTGCGAGGAGCCGGGACGGACGCGCGCTGCTGTCGCCTGTGCTCCGCGGGTAAGGCGCGGGGAGCCCGTCTCGTCTCGGAAGGCGGCCGCGCCGCGCCCCCTCCCTGTGCTCAGCCTCGGCCTGGGAGGGGCGGTGGGCACCCCTTCCGGGTCCAGAGCCCTCGGTCCCAGGGGAATGGGTGAGGGGGCGTGTGGCGGAGAGGAGCTCAGCTCAGGCCAGTGGCCCAAAGGCGGAGTCCGGGGCTATGGGCGGGAGAGCCTTCCTCAAGGGGCGTCTTGGGTCCCAAGGGGGAGGAAGGCTGTCCCAGCTCCTACTGCGTGGACAGTGAGCCCCTGCCCATCGCCCTGGCCGCTTTCTGCCCAGGTGAGGATTGCAGCACTGTTCTGCCCCAGACCTACCTGTATGGGTGAGGGGCAAGTGGAAGGTGGCAGTCTGGGGACAAATATTGCAGGGAAAACACCCCCAGAGTATCACCCTGGTAGATCTTGGGGGTTGAGGAGGGGAGTCCGAGGGTCCCGCGTCTCAGTGTGGCAGGCAGGGACAGGCAGCCTGCCTCAAGGGCTATGGCAGCTGGGGCCCGTGCAGGATGGAAAGAGGAGGGGGCGTAGGTCCCCCAGATGACTTCCTTGTCCTGCAGGGACATGTTCTGTTCTCCTGCCAAGTCACAGTCACCCTGGGCAAGAGCAGCCTCAGGGCAGTGGGGGACACAGCCAAGTCACTCGGGTGGGGGAGCTGGGTGCCTAGGAAGGAGGTAGACAGCTGGACCCAACTGGGGTCCTGGCTCCCAGACAGGTGCCCTCTGCCCTCCGGGGCTGCCTAAGGGTTCCCCCTGCGGGGCCTGGGGGCAGTCCTGGGGAGGGAGGCGCTTGGCCCAGCTGCTAAGAGGGCTGGCCTCTCTCTCGCTCAGCTGAGGAGGTTTGTCCTGAGGGGGACTGCACATGTGTCCAGCCGGAGTTCCACTGTGGAGACCCCCAGTGTGACACCTGCAAACACCACCCCTGCCCGCCCGGCCAGGAGGCGCAGCCACGTGGTAAGTCCCAGCAACTGTGGCCGGAGCAGGTCAGGGGGTTTGAGCAGGGCCGAGCCACAGCTCACGGGAGCAGCTGTGCACAAGTGGCGTGTGGGTGTAGAAGGAACACACGTGTGTGGAGGGTACAGACGTGTCCTCTGGGCAGGCAGGCACCGGCGTCTCCGGTCCTGCAAAGCCTGGGTGGGTGGGGCCGCTCCGCTGCTCACTGGCGCAGCCCAGATATGAGCCCCAAGCACGCACGCGGCTCCGGGGAGGGGTGGGGGGTGTCCTTCCCCGTCACAGCCCGGGTTTCTTCGTCCAGAGAGAGGGTGCTCTTCAGAGAGGATGTGGGTGGGGTGGGGGTGTCCAGGGCCTGTCTGGCCCTCGGGCCCTGGCTCTGACTATGCCCCAGTCCCACACCTCCCCTGAGCATGTGCTTGGCCTGCCCCCTGTTGCCCTGCCTGGGGGTCAACCCTTTTCCTGGAGGGAGCAGCTCAGATCCTCTTGGGGCCTGGGGCGTTGTGAGTTGGGTAGGGCAGGGTCCAGGGCCAACTGGGGCGGGAGCCTCACCTCCTTTCTCTGGGACCCTCACTGGCCTCTCGCCCTCCAGGCTACTGGACCCGGCACAAGGTCCCTCCTGGGTTTTGCTTGGTCTCTGCTTCCAACCCCCTGCCCCCCACCAGCCTCCAGTGGGCGGGCCCTTCCCCTCCCCTCTGGCCAAGCACCACACAGTCTCCTCTCCCAGATTGCCCCGGGGACCTCCACTCAGCTCAGGGTCACAGCCTTGGGGTGCCCCAAGTCTGCCTCCCCGACAGATGCCTGGAATGGGGCACACGTGGGCGTTGATTTATGCCAGGTCCTAGTCTTGTAGGCCTCAGAGGCCTCTGTCCAATGGATAAGGAGTGTGTGGGTCATTCTGCTGTGGCCCCAGATGGGTCCCATCGCATCTACCCCAGCAAACCCCGGCTGTCTGTCTGTCTGTCTGCAGGGAATTTCAATTTCGGCTTTGAGTGTGTTGACTGTGCCACAGGGACCTTCTCTGGGGGCCGTGAGGGCCGCTGCAAACCCTGGTCAGAGTGAGTGCTGGTGGGACCTTCAGGTGGCTGGGAAGTCCCTGAGGGAGGGGCATCTCCGGTCCTTCCTGGTATGGTGACCCCCCCACACTCAGAGGACAGCGGCCAGGCAGAGGGGCTGCTCTGGTGGCCAAGGGCTGACTGAGGGCTCTGTGTCCGTGTGTCCCAGCTGCTCCCAGTTTGGGCTTCCCACCATGTTCTCTGGGAACAAAACACACAATGCCGTATGTAGCCTGGGGCCGCTGCCCACTGAGCCGCACGACCCCCTGACCATCGTCCTCCTCACCGTGGCCGCCTGCATCCTGGTCCTGACTGCAGCCCAGCTTGGCCTGCACATCTGGCAGCTGAGGAGGCAGCGCATGTGGCCCCCAGGTCGGTTGTGCCCTCGGGAGGGAGAGGTGGGCCCTTGGCTTGCCCGTTGACCGAAGTCCCTCTGCAGAGACCCAGCTGCTGCTGGAGGCACGGCCGCCAGCCGAAGACGCCTGCAGCTGCCAGTTCCCCGAGGAGGAGCGCGGGGAGCAGCTGTCCGAGGACAAGGGCCAGCTGAGGGACCTGTGGGTGTGAGGCCTGGCTGTCCTCTGCCACAGCGGACCCAGAGCCAGACCTTCCCGGGAGGCTGCCCGGGGCTGACTCTCGGGAGCAAGAGCTCTGCACCCTGCCGTGGGACCCCAGCTCCGGGCCCGGCCCTGCTCCCCTCGATGGCGGAAGTGGGTGTGCGTGGTGACAGTGACCGGTCCCCCAGACCATGCAGAAGAGGCAGCAGCCGTGGCCAGACCCCATGGGAGATACAGACACAGCCACGTCTGCCTCCCTCCCTCCCTTGCTGGCCCTGTTGGGGTGGGGTCTCTGGGCCCCTGGCTCCCAGGACAGGAGGCCATGCCCAGTGCAGGACCTAGCTACAGGCAGTGCTCAATAAACACTTGTCCAGTGACCTGAGTGGACGTGATCGGGGATGGGGGGACAGGGAGACGAGGCCTCCCCTACCAGTACCCTCAGTCGCCTTCCAGCGTAGGCAGGGCTGGGAGTGGGGCCATTCCAGTCCCAGGCACGAGCACTTAGCAGGGGCCGTGGGACTTGGAAGGCTTCCCGGAGGAGGGGCACCATGATGGACACTTGCCCTCTGTGCCTCTTTGCTGCCCTGTCCAAAACCCCTCCCCTGGGAGTCAGCCTGGCACTTTGGGACAGCTGGGTTCTGTGTCCAGTCTCTGGGCCACTGCTGCTCCAGACGCTGGGCCGGGCACACAGCCTGCTGGCTTCTGTGGGGTGCCTGTCTCTGTCGTTCCGGCCCGAGTCCAGGGCGGGGTCACTTTCTACACCCACACCTCCTGGTTGGGAGGGCAGTCCTGGAGTGGCCTGCCTTTGGCCCCCTCCCGGTCTCCAAGCCCTGCGCCTGCCTTTACCACCTGCTGAGATCCCTCTCCCTCCGGGGCGTGGTCCCAGGCCCCCACCCAGTGAGGTGAGCAGCCTTCTCCGGGCCTCCTGGCAGGAGCTGCCGGGCGAGGCTGATAAGGGTTCCTTGGCACAACTGTCCAGGGTGCGGCAGGCGGGCCAGTGGAGGCTGGTCTCAGCAGCAGCGCCTTCAGGTGCCAGCGCGTTCGGCCACCTGCCCGTAGTCCCAGGGCTCCAGCTCCCTGACACCCCCTTCCTACCTGCATGCTGCCCAGGAGAGTGCCCTCACCCCCACTCAGACTCGATGGGCAGCGGGCCGGGTGCACCCAGCTCACGGCGAGAAGGTGGTGGAGAGATCTGCACGGATCGCGCCCGGGGGCATCACCCCCACCCCGCTGCACCGCAGCATGGCGAAGCCCACTCCTCCCCGTGGAAGGAGGGGCGTGGACAAGTCCTTCGTGATTTACTCACATGGGAAACACTCATGCTCTCCGTGCCTGCTGGCTCCCAGACCCCGGGCACTCCCCCGGAGCCCCAGTCCAGGTGAGGATCCAGGCGAATTAGCTAATAAGTGAGAGAATGCAGGGGCACTGGCCAGATGTCAGGGGACAGCGGGAGATACGGTGCTGGCCAAGTCGGGTGTGTCCCAGGAGGCCCTCTACAGACTTCTCTGGGACCTGCTGGCCACCCCCACCCTCACCCCCCTCCGGTTCTGTCTCCAAGCCAGGCCTCCTGCCCTGCCAAACTCTCACCCACCCTGCTTCGGGAAGCTAGCTCTCCTCTGGGCTTGCTCTTGTCACTTGGGTCACCTGACTGCCCCGTCCCCACAGGTGGGGTACATGGGGTGCTCACGGCTGTCCTAGACCCTCCCGAGGTGCTGGTTCAGGCTGCCCTGGGGCAAAGGGCTCCCCAGCCCCGGCTCAGCTGTTCCCTCCCGTGAGGGTGGTGGTGGGGGGGGGGGACTCAGGTCGTCTGCAGTCATGGACCTTCCTGACTGACAGGTTCTGAGGGGCCTCTCTGGTCGCTGACTCAGCATGGAAACTCCGCGTGGGGGCCCCCCCACTGTGTGAGGCAACAGCGCCCCAACGTCAGCATGGGGGCGGCACAGAGCAGGGTGGGAGATTCCGAGGCCCAGGCGGAGTATGGGGAGGGTGCTGGATTCAAGCAGCAGCACAAGAGGGTGGGAGCGTGAGGCCTGGCCTGGGGGCTGGGCAGGAGGGGTCTGGCCCCGAAGATCTTAGGGCTTTGGGGGGGCCCAGAGGAACGCTTGTGGGTGCTGGATTTGCCCCCTTGTCTCCACCCCCCCCACTGCCCCTCGCACAGATACCCCCTGTCTCTCACCCCAGATCCATCTGTCCACTCCTGCCCCCCTCCCTCCTTAGAGCCCCCAGAACCCCATGACCAATCAGCAAGCCTCGCTTGGCCCTGAGACACCCCAGCTCAGAAGACAGAGCAGGAAGTGGGCATACGGAAGGGCTCCGTCTCTGCGGCTTACAGGACAACTCTTTGGTGAAAGGTTCCGTGCAGGGCCTTGGGGGCACAGGGGCTGGACGGGCAGGCAGAGACCCCGGGGCATAGGTGTGCAGCAGCCACCATCGGGGGGCTTAGGTAGGAGAGGACTGGGCAAATCCAAGTTCTAGGGATGGAACTGTGGATGGGCAGTGGGGGAGGGGAAGTGCCCAGGGCAGCGTGGGGAAAGGGGTGGGGGGCTGCTGCTGAGCTAAGGGGCTGGTGACAGGCTCCTGTCCCCCTCCCACTCAGCCCAGCTTCCTGGGATGGGGACAGGAATGCGCCCACCAGCAGAGCCTGTCAGATCGCCTGATCTTCTGGGCCACCAAGCCCTGAGAGAAACCCCACTATGAGGCTCTGCTCCAGGCCCCTCTCTGCTTCCCCTGGAAACCCCCACCCACAGGAGCAGCTCTCCAGCTGTTCCGGAAAACCGCAGCTCCTCCCCCTGGGGTAGCAGTCCACATTGTCTCTCCAACCTCAGATAAGGGCCTGCAGGCCGCCCTTGGTTCCCAGAAGTGCTTCCGGCCACAGCAGCTCCCTACCTGGTCCCCTCCCCTCCCCTTGCTGGAAAAGGCCCCTGCCTCGCCCTTTACTAAGATCTGGACTCAGCTAGACAGAGGGGTGGGGGCACATCTGAGATGGAACTGGACACTGGCCCCTCTCAGCCTCGGCCCTCGGGCAGCTGCAGGGAGCTATCCAGAGGCAGGGGGTCCCTGGCTGCCCCCAGTCGCTGGGATGTGCACCTGTTGAGAAGATAAGGTCCCCGGTGCCAGGTACGCCCACTCAGGAGCTTTGACCGGGACCTGGGGCCATCGCTCTCCCTCCCCCCTCCCCCAGCCGTGGTTTCCTGAGCATTTGGGAGCAAGCCATGCTGCCTCCAGTGGGGTTGAGTTCGAGGTCAGAAAAGGATTGGGTCCTGGAGGGGCTACCCCCGTGGCCCTGTGGCCGAAGTGGAGAGATGGCCACTTCCACACTCATGCGTCATGTTTCCAGGAAGCTTTGGGAACAGAGGTGCTGATTCAGGCCAGGGCTGCTCCAGACCCTTTTCCCAGACGCACATTGCACGGAGACAGGCTTGGGGGGGTATATGCGGGCACGGGGGATGGGCTTGGGGGGCGTACGGGGGGGCTGAGTCTTTGGGGCTCCATGGGATCTTTGGCTGAAATAGACACACGGCTGACGGAAGGTGCTCAGCCGGTGGAGGATGCAGGGGTGGTGGGGGTTCCACACCCACCGGCAGGGCCCCAGGACTCATCCCTGGAGGCGCAGAGAGGGAGACGGAGGGAGTGAGTGTGGGGGAAGGTGGAGGCATAGGGGACGGCAGGGTGGGGGAGAGATAGACACTCAGCTTTTAGGAGCCCATATTCACCTTGAATTACAGACTCCAGCCATGGTGGGGCAGCCCTGCCCCAGGCACTGGGTACGCTGTCCCTTCCATGCTGCTGCGGCCAGCCCCTCAAGCCTCTGCAGGGGTCTGGGCCCCTCTAGTGCCTGCTGCCCATCACGTGCTTTGAATATTCGGATGCACCTGGGACCTCCAGATACTCAGGCCTCCCTCTCCCTGGCGGCCCATATAGTTCGGGCTGGCAAGGGCACTTCGGGGCCCAACGTGAGCTGGCTGGGGCCAGGGGAAGGTCCAGATGGGGGGCGGAGCACGGCCGTCACTCCTGGGGGATGAACAAATAGCAGTGGTTCTTGAGAAAGTCTCTTTATTGACATTTGGGCTCTTGTGGGGGTGCCAGGGACCCCAGAGCAGCAGGGGGTCGGGCCTTTGGGGAAGCCCGAGGAGGGGGCTCGGTCCACACAGGGCAGGCCATTCTGCCAATGTGCACTTCCCTTCACTTTGCCCCCACTCAGGGCCAGGGAAGCAAGCATGTCACGGAGGCCTCAGGTCACTCTGAATGCCATGCTGGCAAGCGAGGCAGCCCCAGTGTGGCGGCTGAGGAGCGTGGGAATGCTCTGGGATAGCACTGTCGGGCCACACGGAGAACCACGGCACGATGTGGGGGGCAGAGGACCTGTGGGCTTGCAGGGCGGATGCCATTCATGCAAGGAAGGGGTGGGAGAGGCCTGTGAGCTGGGACATGAGGTACAGAGGCCCCAGGGGGTATCAGGAAGGGACTCTGCAGTGACATGGCTGTGCCGTGTAGTGGCCTGGAGGCTAGCAGGGGACATGGCCCTGACCCCAAAGACCTGGGTGTACTCAGCGCACCCAGGAGGCCACTGCACTCCCACCCCCACACAGAGGCAGGTTTTCTGGCCTCCCGGCCTTGGGGCCACAGCAGGCAGTAGGCTGAGCTTGGCCCCTCACAGCGTGACCATCAGACAAGCTGGGAGGGGGAGTTAGGGTTCCTGGACCCCAGGCACATGGGGACAAGTGTGTGCTTCTTGACTTTTGTCTGGGGACCCTGTAATCCAGGGCACAGCAGCAAGATGAGGGGGTGCGGCAGGGTGCATTGGGAGAGCAGGGGTGCGGTGGGTGGGCTGTGACTGGCCAGACCGGGCTGGCTTTTGTCAGCTCCCTGGCCTGAGACACAGCGGTGCACAGCGCCCTCTAGTGGTTCTGCAGCTTCCCTTCCCTGGGAATGGACGCGCCCTCCTCGGGAGGGAGCGGAGGCTGGCCCGCAGACCCCGGTTGACCCCAGGTCCCACCAGCACGCCAATGCAGAGGCGAGAATGGGTTCCAGCAGTCCCTGACCCCGCGGGTCAGGAGGAGGGCCTTTGGGACTTGGTGGTAACCATGGAGAGGTGAGGGCAGGGTGCGTGAGAGGGAGCAGCGAGGAGGTGTGCAAGCCGGGGTGGGGCTGCCCCGACCCTGAGATCTGGACTGGAGAGGGTGCGAGTGGCTGGGGACGGGGGTGGAGAGGGGATTATGGCTGGACCTGGACACTCGGTGGTCGTAGGGGGCTTGGACACATCAGAGGCCCTGAATACCCCTCCCCCCCCCCCCCCCCCCCCCCCCCCCCGCCCGCCCGCCCCCAACCTGAGGTCTGGGTCCATGGGGAAGGCGAACACCTGAGGCCATTCATGGACTGGCCGGGGTAGGGCCAGTGCCGGCTCAGCACGTCCTTCAGGGCTGTCCTGCCATGGCTGTGCCCCCTCCCCCACGACCTTGTCCTCTGGGCCTCTGCAGCTCCAGGCCTGCAGGGAAGTTAGGGCCCGTGGAGGTGGTGGAGAGGGCAGAGCCCGGGTACCTTCTTGGCCCAGAAAGGAGCTGTGCCTGGGCAGGCCCCCTTGGGGCCGCCTCTGTGGAACGATCTCGGCTTTGAGCAAGCCCTCCTTTGCTTGGGGATCCGGATCCTTTCCTGGCGATCACAGAGCCAGGCAGTAGGGCTCATGCGGGTTGTGGGACTTCGGGAAAGTCCTGGTCTGTGAGGGACACAGGGTGATGTGGAGGAGCCCTGGACCTGCGGACTTCCCCGCGACAGAGGCAGCCCCCCCCCCCCCCGCCCCCAGGGCAGAGCAGGAGGCTGTGGGGAGCTCATCCCCCTTCCAGTAGGACAACACCCCCGCATCCCTCCACCCTCGGCCTCCAAGCACAGGGCCCAGAAATGCGGCAGAGAAGCCCCCATGAGAGCGCCTTGGGGGGCGAGCGTCGGGGAGGCCTGGGGCCACCTGACCCGCAGCACGGGCCGTTGGTAACAAAGTAGCCTTTATAGGTCCCAGAGGGCGCCGCTGGCCCGCCCGCTAGGAGCCGCGATGGCCCGCGTTCTTGCGCTCCTCCTCCGCCAGCCCTGGGGACGGCTCCCGCGCCGGGCCCCCCGCTCCCTCTCGCGGCCGCTCGGCCCCGGGCTCCCGGCTCTGGGTGCTGCCTTCGGGGCCGCGGCCCGGGGGTCGGGGCCGCGCGTGCGCGCCGCCGGGTCCCCGGGGTGGTGCGGGCGTGCGCGCGCCTGGCCGCGGGGCGGCGCGGAGCGGGGGCGGCGGGCGCAGGGCGCCTCGGGAGCCGCCGGGGCGCGGCCAGAGGTCGGCCTCGCCGTCGTGCAGGAGCACGAAGTGGCGCTGGGACAGCAGAGGCAGCATCTTCTGGCCGCGCAGGCTCTTCTGGAAGGTCTCGAGCGCCAGGTCTGGGGGAGACAGGGGAGAGGGGCGCGGGCTCAGGGTCCCCGACCTCGCGGTGGCAGGGCTGAGGTCGTGCCGGCGCGGGGGGAGGGGGTGGGTGGTGAGGGACGGGACCCAGGCGGGGATGAGGTGTGTCGGGAGGCTCGGCGCGGACGCCTTTTTTCTGTGGGGCGTGAGGTTTCCACGCAGGCCCTCCGGAGGTTCGAGAGCTGGGCGCGGGCTTCTGAATTTGGGGGGCGGGTGGGGTGGCGCATCCGAGGCGGGGCAAGCCGCGAGGAGCCGGTTCGAGGGCTCTGCGGGCTGCGCGGGGGCCTCACCCAGGGTTTCCGTGACCACGCCCGGGATCACCTCCTTCAGGACTTCACAGTTGGTGTGCAGGGCGGGGTTGGAGTTCATCTCCAGCAGCCACACCTGCAGGCACCCCTGGTTAGCGTCCCTCCCCACCAACGCTTGGCCAACAGGAGGCTGAAGCCCTGGTCCCCTTTAGTCTTGTGATCCTGGCCCGTCACTTCTTTTCTGTGGCCTCACTCCTCCTATTTTCCAAGGAGCTAAGACTCTGAGGGTCTGAGGGTCTGGCCTTGAGGGCTGCCCCACTTCAGGATCTTGGCAGCGGGTGGGGGAGTCTGACTGTAGACTCCACCCCACCGGCTTGCCTGGGTGGTCAGGGTGTACACAGACAGCCCCTGCCTCCTTCCACCTGCCTACCAAGTCCCATTCACCCTGGGAAACCGCGGCAGTACCTTGAAGTTTTCGTCGATCAAGAAGTCACAGCCAATGAGGTCGAAGTAGCCCAGCTTGCATTGGAGCTTGGACTTGACAGCCTGGAAGCAGTGAGCCATGATCTGCTGCATCCGCTTCTGTGGATGGGGGCAGGGAGGCGGTGAGCGGATGTCGCCCGTGCTTACATCTCCCAGGCCTGGGACCACAGACACCCCTCACCTGCATTCCCGTCTGTGCCCTCACCTGTGCTTCCACCAGGTGTCCTTCCTGCACAGCCACACTGCCCACACTTGCATACGGAGTCACAGACTCACAGCTAGAAACTCATTCACTCTTAGTTTACTCCTTCAGCAAACATGTGGAGCTCCTCTCGCATGGCAGGTATGGGGGTTCAAGACTGAGGACAGCTTTGGGCAGATCACTCACAGTAATGGCGACAGGAGGCAAATGTGTCACATGAATCACTGTATATTTTGTGCAGCACATCAAGCAATAAGTGCTGATGAAGAAAATGAAACAGCGTTAGGGATCGGGGGTTCTGGGGGGATGGCTGTAAAAAGGGGTATGGTGTGTTGGGCCTCATTGAGGAGATAGTGAGCGGACTGAGCACAGGGTCTGGGGGTACAGCATGGGGAATTTGCGGTAAGAACAGCTGTAAGTGGGAGCCTGAGGTGTTGGGGGGACAGAGAGACTGCTGTGGTTGGAGCAAGCTGGGGGGGGGGGGAGCAGGAAATGAGTCCCGAGTGGTGCCGGTCACATTGTAGGGGCATGGGAAGACGTTACCTTTCATGCTGGAATCAGAGCTGTTGGAAGGTGGGGCACAACTGATTCATGACCTAATAGGATCTACTGGCTGCTATGCTGAGAGAAATGGAGAGGCCATGAGGAAGTTGTTGGAATAATTCGGGTGGCTTGGGCAGGTAGAGGTGGTGGGTTGGATTCTGAACATATTTTGAGGTGGAGCTAACTTGATTGGTTGATGAATGGGTTATGAGCTGTGGAAATAGTTATCCCTAAGGGTTTGGTCTGAGATTCTGGAAGGATGGAGTCCCCATCAGTTGAGAAGAGGAGGACCATGGAGTCTGAGATATTTAGGAGCTTGCTGATGGGTGGGACAGGCCCTGGGATCTACGGCTCAGGAGAAGGACCAGGGCCAGATGTTTAATTGTGGAGCTAGGAGACTTCATCCCAATGGGTGCAGATAAAAAGCAGGGCTCTGGACCTCAAGAGAGCAATAGTTAGGATGGGGGGCAGGGGAGCAGCACAAGGGGCCAAGAGGGAGCAGGTGAAGTCCTGGAAACCATAGGGGTAGAGCACCAGGGGGTGAGCAGTTGTGTCCAAACTGGCTGACAGATGAGAGAAGAAAAGGACTGGGAATTGATCCCTGGGTTTGGCAACAAGGAGGTCACTGCTGACTTCAATGAGTATTTCAGTGACACACTAGAGAAGAAGCCTCACTGGAGTGGGTTCAAGAGAGGCAAGGAGGATATCAGCAAAAATGGCAGAGGAAGGACATCTGAAAATAAGCCACTCCATAGAAGCCACCAAAAAAAAAAAACAACAAACAAAAAACAAACAAACAAACAAACAAACAAACAAACAAAAAACCTGGCAAAGAAAATCATCAGAATCAACTTTTTAAGAGCTCTGGAAATTAACCAAAGGCTTGAAGCAACCTGAGGACTGCACAAGAAAGAAAAA
Source organism: Panthera leo (assembly GCF_018350215.1). Lineage (NCBI taxonomy): Eukaryota > Metazoa > Chordata > Mammalia > Carnivora > Felidae > Panthera > Panthera leo. The sequence goes on along the minus strand of NC_056686.1, from coordinate 306,922 downwards.
TCTTGAATCTTGGTAAGAACAGCAAGCTTTGTAGCATTTTAACTTGACCTGGTTTTATCCTCTACTTCCCAGCTCAGTGCTAGCCTTGAAAAAAGTCTGCATTCTCAGTACGGAGGTAGCAGAATGGACCTGACTTGCAAGAATTGTAGCTGTTTGTTGTGATCTCTCTGCTGCTTCCCCCTCCCCACCAAAAGACCTCACTTGGAAAGAACTAAAAGAAAATATGAGAATGATGACTTACCAAATAGAGCATATCAGTGAAGAGACAGAAATTATAAAAGGAAACATACAGAGATTTGGGAGTTTAAAAGTATAGTAACTGAAAAATGAAATTCACTAGAGGGGCTTAACAGTAGATTTGAGTTGGTTGAAGATAGGTCAGTTGAGATCATTTAGTCCAAGAAACAGAAAAAAGGGAATGAAAAAAAAAAGCTACAGAGACTTGTGGGACACCATCAAGCCAACACACATAATGGGAGTCCCAGAAGGAGAAGGGAGTATGAGGCAGGAAAAATAGTTGAAGAAATAATGGTAAAAAAACTTCCCAAATTTGATTTAAAAAAAAGTCTACGCACTCAAGCAGGTCAGTGAGCTCCAGTTCGGATAAACTCAGAGATCCTCCCTCCGTACCATAAGCAAACTTTCTAAAGACAAAAAGAGAATATCGAAATCAAGAGAAAAGTGATGAGTCACAAGGGTGCTTAATAGGATTGACAGCCAACTTCTCATCAGAAACCATGGATTCCAGAAGGCAGTGGGATGACACATGCAAATGCTAATGTGTGCCCATCAACACAGATTTAGAATTACTGCTTTATTTAGTTGTTTTTTAAATAAGAGAAAAAAAATAATTACCAAAAAATACATTAATATGGCCTTTTACATTTAACTATGTAGTTACCTTTATGAGAGTGCTCTTTATTTCTTGTGAAGTCAAGCTACTGTCTAGAGTCCTTTCATTTCAGCCTGAAGGACCATAGGGCAGTTCTACTAGTGATAACTTCTGGTTTTTAAAATCTTGTTTTTGAAGAATAGTTTTGCTAGATATAGAGCTGTAATTTGTGAGAATAACAGCATCAAGGGATGTAAAGAACTATGTAGGAACAATAGGGTTTTTTTTTTTAATACTATTGAAATTAGCTTGGTATTAATCCAAACGAAATTGTTATAAATTAAGATGTTAATATTAATCTTCAGGGAAACAACAAAGAAGATAATTCAAAAATATATAGTAAAAGAAATGACACTAGAAATTGTACACTAGGAAATATGTATTTAGCGCTAAATGAGTCAGTAATGGAGGAATTGAGAAGCAAAAAAGATATGACATATAAAAAATAAATATAAAAATATAAGATGTAAATCCTACCTTATCAGTGATTATATCAAATGTAAATGGATTAAACTTTCCAATTAAACTAGAGAGATTGGCAGAATGTATTAAAAAACCCTTGATATACTGTTTAGAAGACACTCACTTTAGATTCAGAGACACAGGTTGAAAGTGAAAGGATGGAAAGAGATATATCATGCAAACAGTATCAGAGAGCTGACATGGCTATACTGATATCAGAGAAAATAGATTTTAAGACAAAAATTGATACCAGAGAAAGGAAAGGACACTGTATAATGATAGAACAAGAAGATGTAATAGTTATAAACATACATACACCTAGCAACAGAGCCTCAACATACATGAAGCAAAAACAGAATTGAAGGGCAAAACAGACGATTCAATAATAATAGTTGGAGACTGGAATACCCCACTTTCAATGATGGATAGAACATTTAGATAGAAGAACAAGTAGATGGAAGACTTGAACAACACTAGAAACCAAGTAACCCTGTCGGAGACGTCTGTAGAATACTCTATCCACAACAGCAGAATGTACATTCTTCTCAAGTGCACATGGAACACTCTCCAGGGTAGACAATATGTTAGGACATAAAGCAAGTTCCAGGAATTATTAAAGGATTCAAATCATAAAAGTATGTTCTCTGACAACAATGGAATGAAATTAAAAACCAACAAGAGAAAGAAAATTGGAAAATTCACAAATATGTGGAAATTAAACAACACACTCTTTAGTAACAGATGAAATGAAAAAAGAACATACAAAATTATATGAAATTCAGTAAAATCAGTGCTCAGAGGGAAATTTATGGCTGTAAACACCTATATAAAACCAGAAGAAAGATCTCAAGTCAGCCTTAAGATTGAGATCTCTTCAACCTTGATAAACTAGAAAAAGAAGATAAAAATCCAAAACAAGCAGAAGGAGGAGCACCTGGGTGGCTCAGTCGGTTAAGTGTCCAACTTCAGCTCAGGTCATGATCTCACAGTTCATGGGTTCGAGCCCTGTGTCAGGCTCTGTATTGACAACCCAGAGCCTGGAGCTTGCTTCAGGTTCTGTGTCTCCCTCTCTTTCTGACCCTCCCCCACTCATGCTGTTTCTCTCTCTCTCTCTCTCTCTCTCTCTCTCAAACAAATAAACATTTTAAAAAAAGCAGAAGGAAGGAAATAAAGATCAGAGTGACTATAAATGGAAGAGAGAATAGAAAACAGCAGAAAAAAATAAATGAACCTAAAGCTGGTTCATTAAAAAGATGGACCAAATTGATAAACTCTTAGACTGGCCAAGAAAATGGAGAGAAGACTCAAATTACTAAAATCAAGAAAGAAAGACCTTACACAGAGATGAAAATGATTATAAAAAGGATTATAATTGTTTGTAGAACACTATGAACAATTGTATTCCAAGCAAATTAGATAACTTGAAAGAAATGGACCAGCTCTTAGAAAGACAAACTAACAAGCTTGATGCAGTAAGAATCAGAAAATATGAATAACCTATAACAAGTAAAAGTTGAGTTGGTCATAAAAAACCTTTCCACAAAGAAAAGCCCAGGACCAGGTGACTTCACTGGTGAGTTATTCAGACATTTAAAGAATTTACACTAATCCTTCACAAGCTCTCCAAAAATAGAAGACAAAGAAATACATCTGAAACCAGACAAACATACAAGAGAGTGCTACAGACCAGTATTGCTTATGTGTGTAGACACAAAAATACTCAATGAAGTACTAGTGAACTAAATCCAGCAGCGTATTTAAAGGATAATATACCATGTCTGGGTGTGATTTATGCCAGGAATGCAAGAGTGTTTCTACAAATGAAAACCAGGTAGTGTATTGCAACACATTCATAGAATGAATGAAGTGGCAGCCATCAAAACAGTGTGGCACCAGCATCAGGATAGACACACCCACCAATGGAATAGAATTGAATAGAAATAAACGCATACATATCTGATCAACTGATTTTCAACAATGTGCCAAGGATGGTCTCTTTGACCAGTGGTGCTGGGAAAGCTGGATATCCACACACGAAAGAATAAAGTTAGACCCCTACCTCACACCATACAAAAGTTAATTCAAAATGGAGCAGTGACCTACCTGAGAGCTAAATGATAAAACTTTTAGAAGAAAACACACAGGTACAAATCTTTGTGACTTTGGATTTGGCAATGAATTCTTATATATGACATCAAAGGCATGAATAACCAAATTAAAAATAAACAAATTAGGGGCACCTGGGTGGCTCAGTCTGTTAAGTGTCCGACTTCAGCTCAGGTCATGAGCTCATGGTTTGTGAGTTCGAGCCCCATGTCGGGCTTTGTGCTAACAGCTCAGAGCCTGGAGCCTGCTTCAGATTCTGTGTCTCCCTCTGTCTCAAAAATAAATAAACATTAAAAAAAAAAAAGAAAAAAATAGACAAATTGGACTTCATCAAAATCTAAAATTTTGTGCAAGAAAAAGGACATTATCAATAAAGTGAAAATACAAGAACAGGAGAAATATTTGCGAATCACATATTTGATAGGGGTCTAGTATCCAGAATATATAAAAAGCTCTTATAGCCTAACAAAGAAGAATGGACAAATGATCTGAATAGAAATTTTTCTAAAGCAGACCTGCAAATGGCCAATAAGCATACGAAAAGATGCTCAACATCAATCAAAACCACAATGAGACCCCACTTCACACCCACTGGATGACTAAGAAAGAAAAAGAAAAAGAAAAAGAAAAAGAAAAAATAACAGGTGTTGGTAAGGATGTGGAGAAATTGGAACCTTTATGTATTGCTGGTGGGAATGTGAAATATCGCAGCCACTGTGGAAAACAGTTTGGTAGTTCCTCAGAAAGTGAAACATAAGTTACCATGTGACCTCACGATAGCATTCCTAGATATATACCCAAGAGAACTGAAAATATGTTCATGCATAAACTTGCACATGAATATTTACAGCAGCGTTACTCGAAATAGACAGAAAGTGGAAACAGCCCAAATGTCCATCAGGTGGCAAATGTTTACCAAAGCAAATTGTATGTCCCTACCATGAAATAGCGTTGAGTCACAGAAAGGAATATTGTATGATTCCATTATTATGAAATGTCCAGAACAGGGAAACCCATAGGGACAAAAGTAGATGAGTGGGTGCCAGGGACTGGAGGGAGGTGATGAGAGTCTGACAGTGGGTATGGGGTTTCTTTTTGAGGAATTAGGTGGTGATAACTGCACAACTTTGTGAATATGCTAAAAACCACTGAACTGCACACTTTAAAATGGTGAACTTCATGTCATGTGAATTGTCGACAGTGAGAGAAAGAGAAAGAGAAAGAGACAGAGAGAAGCTGGAGCCCCTCCGAGTGGCCAGCCTCCACACCCGCAGCACACACATAGACACACGTGAGGCACACTTCCACGCAGGTGCATGCCCTCAGGGACTTCTGAGCACCTTGTGCCCAGCACCTACCCCTCATGTACCATGAGGGGTCTTGACCCTTACCCCCTCCCCACAGGCTGGCACCGGGAAGAAGCACACGGACCGTAAAGGTAGTAAAGACCCAGTCCCTAGGGAGTCCCTTGGTCTTCCGGAATTTGTCGTTGATGTAGCGGTTGAGGTGGTCCATGCTCCATACCGTGTCCTCCTTGAGCAGCATGTACAGGGGGCTCTTCTTCTGCATGAACTGGGGGGCAGTGCAGCATCTGGAGCCCACCACTCCAGAACACCCAGAGGCCCTGCCCCTGCTGAAGGCCCCTAAAGAGAGCCTCACGCTAACCCAGCTACCCAGTGAGTCCACAGAGGTCCTGGCCACCCCAGGACACCCTGCGGTGACACTGCCTGCTGAGACCCTCCCTAGCACTTTCTTCCATGAGACCCTCTCAACCGTCAAGTCTCCCACAGATCCTCATGGAAGGCCCCCACCTAGATCCTCTCATGAAGATCCTTCCGTAGAGACCTCTGCCTACAGGATCTCTCCACGGAAGTCCTCAGAGACCTCATTTCCTACCCCTACCCACACCCCATCCGCACCTAGAGGGAACCAAGCTGGGGGTCAGGGGCGCAGGGCTCTCAGTCATCAGTCATTTCACCAGGATGCCCTTCCCTGGCTGAAGGTGAGAGGTGGTGCTGACTGCGAGCAGGGCAGCCCGGGATCACCACCAGGCCTGGGCCACCTCCGGGCCCCTGCCACCTTGGGTCTGAGCTTCCGCCTATAGCTGAACTCTCCTTTGTGTCCCAAGCAGTGATCTTGTCCCAAAGCTGCAGAGAGGGCCCTCATCTGTGGGGTGCCCTTACCTGGTTGGTCAAGTGGCCACTGAGGTCGCTGGAATGGGGGTCATAAAGGCTGAGAGTGAGGCGGGCATAGCCGTGACCAAAGAAGACCATGTACGGCGTGGCACAGGCGATGAGCAGGTAGGAACGCACGTCAAACTTCTTCCCATCCAGTAGCAGTGGGTTCTGGATGTACCTGGGGGACACATGGGGGCTGAGCACATGGCTGGCCTATCCTGTGTCCCCTTGGCCCCCCAGACCAGTTCCTCAGCACCACTTGTCCCAGGTGTGATCTGTGGGCCCTCTCTTCTGGCTGAGTGAGTGTCCATCGTTAAGGGGACATTTCTGAGCCTGAACAAGTCAGGGAACTGGGAGGGAGGGTCTGGCCCTTAAATCTCAGACCACTGCATGATCTGGGGTGCCCAAGGGGCAGGAGAACGTAGTTGTGGCAGCAGCCACCCTGGTGGATGTGGAGGTCCAGAGGGACCTTTGTGAGGCCACATTGCCACCCATCCACCTCTCCGTGTGAGGCTGTGAGTCAAGACCCTGCCCAGGGGCCCAGGGAGCTGGGGAGGGGTGGTCCCTCTGGCTGCAGCCTGCAGGCCGCGGCTGGCTGGGCTGGGGACAGAACAGAGGCTGGCCTTCCTGCAGGAGCAAACTGCCCGAGACCTCTCTGCCCTGCCCCGTGTCCAGGAGCCTGTGTGTGTGTGTGTGTGTGAGGGGGTATCTCTATCAACCCCGACGAGATGTGACACCCCCACTTCTGCTGGCCACACAGAGGCCCAGCTGGGGGCACCGCAGCTTTCCATTTCCAAGCCCGCGCTCCCAGGCACCGGCGGGGCCCAGGGTCAGCGCCACCCTGACCGATGCCCTTTGTGGTGCCCTTGCCCAACACCTCTGCACGACCCGCGCCTGAGGCGCCCGGAACGGCATCTTGCGGTAGATGGGGTCGTCCTCGATGCTCTGGGTCTTGACTTGCAGGGCGGCGACTTCCTCCTGGTTCCTGAGCAGGAAGATGCCTTTGCCCTGGTTGGAGGCCGTGGGCTTGCAGATCCACGTCTGATTTTCTGTGGGAAGAGCCACCTGAGCTCCTGGCTGGCCCCGCCCCGTTCTGACCACGCCCAGCCACGGCCCCAACCGCCCTCCCGGCCATGGTCCTGCCCCCTACCAGGCTCCGCCTCCACAAGGTCCGGCGTTGACCCTTCACCTTGACCCATCGCTTCAGCCTCAGCCCAGACCACGCCTACCTGGCTCCACCCTTCTCCATGACCACGCCCCCGCCACGACTCCGCAAGGCCTGACCCTGCCCTAGTGGAGCCAGGTCCTTGGTCCGTTCCTGAACCTCTCTGCCCAGAGCGGGCCTGGCGTCCAGTGACCTCTCACCATCAAAGAGAGTGAAGAAAGCCTCTCTCTCGTCCCTGATGTCCAGACGGTAGGTCTCTGGGAAAAATTCTTCCATTTTCAGGACTCTGGCGGAGCAGGGGGGGTGGGGAAGACACAGGGAAGGCTGTTCCCTCGCCTTAGACTAGCCAGCCTAGAAAAGCCAGCCTTCCTAGGGGTCTGACCTGGGAGCAGCTGGAGGGACAGGTCCACTGGAAGGCTGGTTGCCTCTGCCAGGAGCACTCTTTTCAGGGTCATTGCACACCTGGCTTCTCTACGGGCTGGTCTGCCTCACTCACATCCTGGCCCCTCTCCCACCTCCTTGCTGTTCCCCACGCCCCCTCAGGCATTGTGAGTGGACAGTTCAGAGCTGTGTCCCCAGGCTAGGACAGTGCCCAGCACGCAGTGAATGGTCTGCATGGGTCCCTGAGCACCCCGGCCCAGTCCAGACCTCTTCCCCTGGCTTGGGGTGCCCTGTAACCGCCAGGCCGTCCTTCAATTTAGGGCAGAATGGCTCCTCCCAGCTGGGCTGAATGCTGCTACCTCTGTGGCCCAAAGCATCCTGGGCTGGTCCACGTGAGCTCCTCAAGGGCGGAGGTTGTGTCCTTTCTGGATCTGTACCCCAGGGAGACACAGGGCCTGGGCTGAGCGGCCACTCGGTAGTGTGTGGAGAATGGATGGATGGGTGTCTGGAGAGGTGAGGAGGCGTGGGTGTGGATAGGTGGGTGGTTGGGTAAATGGATTTTGGATGGAAGTAGGTGGGTGGATGGGCAGGTGGTCCGGTGGGTAGACAGATGCTTGGAGGCGATCGATTAGATTTGTTGACAGAACTGGGTAGGATGGAGGTGGACGGCTGGACACGTAGAGGTAAGGTGAGGTCACGGATGGCCAGGTAAGTGGGGGGGGGGGCTGCCTGCCTGGTGGAGGGCGGAGGGGGGAGGCGGGTGGTGCACGGCTGGTTGGATGGGCAGGCAGATGAGCGGACGGTAGTCGGATGAAGACCCACAGCGGCTCAGGCAGGGCTGTGTGGTGGGTGGGGGGAGGGGAGCAGGTGGCAGTGGTGTGGGAGGTTCTGGGGGACGCATTAGGGTGGGTGGACCACGGTGGGTATGTGCACAGATCGCTGCCTGGTCCGGGGGGTGGGCAGATGGAGTGGGTGGCAGGTATTTGGGGGTGCATGGATGTAGGTGAACAGACAGAACTGGGAGTGGGCTGGTCCCATGGAGGGTGTTCAGGACCAGCGGCTGGCACGTCCGTCCGATGGATGGTGGTGCCACTGAGCAGAGGGCGACGGTGGGTTCGCGGGACTGGGGTGTGGTGGGGGAGGACACGTGGGTGTGCAGTGAGTTGGTGGTGGGTCCCAGAGGGCCGGGGCGGGCTTACTTGGCCTGGGCACACGGTGATGTCTTGTGGGTCCTGCTCACGACCCTCGAGTACTCCCTCAGGGCACTGAGCAGCCCAATCTTGGTGGTGAGGAGCTTGTTGTTGGGGAGCTGGTAGAGCAGCTGTTCGCCTGGCGGGTGGAGGCCCGGCTGGCATGCGGGGCTGCGGGGCCACCACAGCCTCCCCCCGCCCCTGTGGCCACCACCTCCCCGGGTGGAGGGCAATGGCACCGCCCGGCCCCCGGCTCTGGCCCAGGGGGCTCTTGCAGGCTGTGCCAGATCCCGCGGCCCCTCCCCTGCTACCTTCCCGGAAGCTGTAGTAGCTGTCTCTGCACTTGACCTCGCACCACTTCAGCTTGTAGTCCTCCCGCCGGCTGTCCTCAATGCGCTGCCAGCCCTTGCCCTTGCAGTAGGAGCTGATTCTGTGGAGGCACAGGGGCAGCGGTGGCCGCGGGGGCCTTGGGAGCCTGGGGGTGGGCAGGTGCGCCAGCGGAGGGGACGTGGGGCCCTGAGGGCAGTGGAGCAGGGCCCAGCCTGAGGCCCCCACTCACATGGAGGCCCCGTTGGTGCCTCCGATGTAGAAGTAGGGCCCTTGCCCACTGCCGTGCAGCTGCCTCTCCCCCTCTGGCAGGTGCCTCTCCAGGAGAGAGGCCTGAGGCCTGGCGGTGTCAGCAGCGTCCAGGAGGTCTATGGGCAGGTGGCGGGGGTGGGGGGGGTGGGGGGGATGGGGGCGGGGTGTCAGAGGCTCTGGCCTGGCTGGAGGGCTCCCGTCCCCTGGCCCTGCCCCTGCCCCAAGCCCACCTGCATCTTGGCCCGACTGGCTTGGCCGGTGCAGGGGCTGCTCCTCTTGGCTGCTCCCCATCGGTCTTTTGTGGGCCCAGCCTATGAACAGGGCGGGGTCCGAGGGGGTGGCTGGGGGAGGTGCCCACGGTGAATCTGGCCATCCTGCCCATTTCTAGTAGCCCCTGGGCAGTACCCCCGGCCGCCTGGGCCCATCTCAGTCCTGACCAGTGGGCCTGAGCCTATCTTGGGCAAGAGGGGAGAGTCATCACCAGCCAGGGCCGGCCTTGGAGAGGGCAGGGTCCCTGCTTACCAACAGGCTGGGGGCTCCGTGCAGGGGAGAGCTAGGCTGTGAGGCTGCAGCTGGGGGGAGACGTGGTGCAGGCACATGCCCAGGAGAGTGGGGGTCACAATGTGTATCATGATGTCATGGGTGACCCATGTCAGGCAGGGGAGATGGGCCCAGGCATGTCCTGGACAGTGGCTGGGTTCTGGGCCAGGCAGGGGCAGTGCCTGCTACGGCTGCTCCTCGTGGTGGTGCCTCCAGACCGTGGAGCGCTGCTGTGTCCCCTCTCTGTGCCTGTTCCGGCCCTGGCTCTGCTGTCCTCTCTCCTGCTCAGCTGGCGCAGACCCCACACCCAGTGCCTGGCCTTCTCCTGGCCCCCCTCCCAGTGAATGGCTATATGTGGTCCCCTGATGGGAATGCCTTCCCTGGGGATGGGGTGCCTGTCCCCGGGGAGGCACTGGACAGGCCCAGGGCTGCATTCACCTGGCACCCGGGTGTGGCTCCGCCGGACCCCTGCAATCCTGGACCACTTGCCCCTCTTCCTGCTGACGTGGGTCCTAGTGGGTGGTCCCCGATGGTAGATGAAGCGGGTGTGGCTGCGGGCTGCAGGTGTGGGAGCACAAGGGCGGGGGCAGCTCTGGGAAGACACCACCCCCACCCCTCTGTGGGACCTTTGGGCAGTCCTCGGTCCTAGCCTCAGGGAGGGGTGCCTCCCGGGGTCCTGGACTTGGGCCTCTGCTTGTGGCTGGCTCCTGTCTCTGCGGTGACCGTGGGGCCTGGTGCCCTGTGGAGGCAGGGTCATCTCGGCATCCTGTTTGTTCCAGGCGAGGCTTTCCCTGCAGGGACCATGTGTCTGGCATTGCCGTGCTTGGCCTCGGTGGTGCCGGCTGTCAGGTCTTCGGGGGTCTGGAGGGGCACCCTGGCCCCAAGCGGGTGCCCCCTTGGAGCTGAGGGTGGCACGTGTGTCTGAAGTGGGACTGGGCAGTGAGGTGCCTGGCAGCATCTTCACGGCTGCTCTGGGCCCTGTCCCGAGACGACGCCCCCTTTTGAGTGCCCTTTCCCTTGTGGCCAACTTGGGGCCATTTCAGGGAATTTTAGCTATTCTTTGATGGGTCCGTCCCGGTTTGGGGACTGCTTGGGGGGTGAAGACTTTGGAAAGGATTGAAAATGACAAGCATTGGGGAGGCAAGCACACTGTGGAGTTGGCAGAACAGAGAAGGACAAATCAGGTGTCGGCAGGTCACTATCCAGAGAGGACAGTCACTCTGCAAACACACCAGCTGGTCACCCAAGAAATACTTTAGTCCCCCCCCCCCCCTTAGGAGAGGAGAGGAACAAACTGAATAGCTGTCAACACGGTTATGGGAGGTGGGCTGGGGTTGGGGGGAGCCTCACACCTCTGCTGAGGGGTGGGCTGAGCACGTATGGATGGCCCAGAGCCCCTTGCCCCAGCCCTGGCCCACCCAGAATGGGAGGGTTCCTTGGAGGGTGCTGAGTGTGGGCGCTGGACCTGGTCCGGCATGGCTGGGGCGATACAAGCCTCCCGAAAACAGGGAGAACGCGAGCGTGTGGGTGCGTGCACCCCAGCCCCCTCCCGTGTGTTCCGAGAACCAGCAGCGAGTCCCAGGAGTCCTGCTGGGATAACCTCCCCCAAAGGTACTCATGTCCAATACCATCCCTCAGCAGCTTGAGTGCGTGGCCATGGGGTCAACAGGCATCTGAGGGAGGCCCCCCAGGTGTGAGTGAGAGCGCCACGCGCACAGTCACGCACGTGCGCACAGGAAGTGGAAGAGGTGGGGAGAAACAGATGACCGGGAGTTGAAGGAAGGCAACCCCTGGAATGTGCTGGGTTGTGAACGGGAGAGTCGTCACCCCTGAAAGAGGGCTGGATGCCACCAGAACAAGGGGTCCAGACCACGAAAGAGCTCGTGGAAATAAAAATGCAACAGAAGGGTTGGAAACTCAGGGCAAGGAAATTGTCCAGGAAGACACGAACATGAGAGTGGGAGGAAAATGGAGTTAAGCTGGCATCTGTGGGGCACCCGGCACTGGACTGCCAGGAGCCCTGAGAGGCAGACGGGTCAGAGGGGGGTACATCCAGGGCCCCTGGAGGAGCGTGGTCAGAGAAGTTCCGGACATTTCCCCACAGGGAAGTTCCTCAGCAGTTCGCCTAATCTCTCTGTGCCTCTCTTTCTTCGCCTGTAAAGTGGGCTGGCAGGGACAGCAGCCTGATGGGGCTGCTGTGAAGACAGAGGGCTTATTATACACACGACGCGTGTCAACGTGGGCTAGCGGCGGTAATGGCGAGGAGGACGTGGCGACATTCGGGCACGACTAGAGAACGGCCGGAAGAGAAGCAAGTGCACAACGGGCCGGTGGTCGGCTCCGGAGGGAGCAAGCCGCGCCTCCCACCGCCCAGAGTGGACGGAGAACTTCTGCAGCGGATCTGGAGGCTTGGCAGCGCGGGCGCACTCTGCAGAAGCAAGCGCGGCCGCCACGCCTCCCTCCACCTGGCTTTCCTAACTCTGCGCGGGATCGCCCTCCGCCCTGGCTTTCTGCAACTTCGAGTTATACCGCTTCACTTTTAACTTAGCAGGACCCACATTGGTACCTGCTTTTGCTAACTGAAAGAAGTCCGAAGAGGCTCTTTGCCTTTACGGACAAAGGCGAAAAGAGAAAATAGCGTTCAGCGGTTTGTTTTGCAGTGTGCCTTACAGAGGCAGTGGACAGCTGGCCGGCCCGCCCAGCTCCTTCCTGGGAACCGCCCTCAGCACCCCATGTACAGACCCAGAGCTCTGAGCTGTGTCTGTGACGATCTGGACTTTATCTCAACTTATGTTGTGCGTCCATTAGCAAGATGTACCCTGAGGTATCAGAAAAGCCTAAGGAAGGTTATTTTTTGGGCCTGGACGCGCTAACATTTTTCCCCATATGCCTCTTTGCTTTACAGCATCTTGGCTTATGAAAGCGTTCATAGGGTTGCTCTACTGATGGTGGGAAAACCTGTGTTTATTACTTTCACAGAGAAATAAGCCGTGAATCTTCATTTCTTGTCATTCAAATGAACAAAGGTTAAGAGAGAAAAAAGAAAAAAAGGCCCCCGGTGTGCACGCAGGTGGGGACATGTGACGTCTGTGGCTGGCAGGGGCGTAACGGGTGGGGGTGGGAGGTGTGCATGTCAGACCTCTTGGCCCCGCAAGCCTTCTCTCTAGTGCCTGCGCTTGTCAGAGTGTCTCTGAAGGACGTCATTCTAAATACAGATGCAAAGCTTTATGCTCAAAGAGGTTCACGGAACGCATTTATCACAAGAGTCACAGGATGGGAGCCCCCCACAGCAGAGGATGGCCCCCACATCGTGTGCGGCCTGCAGAAGCCCGGGGCAGGTGAAAGCTCGACTTTAGAGTAAATTTTGAAATAAACTTTTTACCTGGTCAGGTAAAAAGACTGGCAGGAAGCGGCACCCCGGTACAGGATGGAAGGCAGGCCCTGGCGAACCTGGAGGAAATGTTCAAGGAAACGAGAAGACGTCAGTGTCCTGCCGTGCGTCTTCTCCCCAGGCACACGTGTCATCGTGGGTTGCTCGGGAGGTGCTGACATTGTTCGATGGGCTGGTGCCTCCCGGCTGGGGGCGGGCTGTCTGGGAGGACGCCCTGTGGGGAATTGGCCCAAGGAAGCAGCCCTGGTCCTGGGCAAAGGGGCTCGTCCTGAGGAGCCACTCCCACTCCCCCCCAGGAGACAGGCTCCTCTTGGCCCGGCCTGGGGGTTTGTGACCCTCACGCTGTGGTGCTGGGGGGGTGGGCCCTCTGCAGAGGGGGCTCATCTCAGCCAGGACGCCCCTCTCCCCACCCTCCTTCATGTCCCTTCTGCTCCTGACAGAGAGAACTGAGAGAACCCACGGGGTCCTTGGCAGCCAGGTGGGTAGGGGACATGGGATGGTCCCCTCAGCGAGGACCTGTGCCGGTGGCCCGCCTGTCCCTCTTACCTGCCCAACAAGGTGGTGTAAGCCCTCTGCCGGGGAAACAACAGTGGTGGCCTGGCAACCGTCTCTGGGCAACAGCCACCCAGTGGCCCAGAGGCAAGCAGGTGGGAGGGGCAGGAGGCCAGGCTCCACGGGGAGCTAGTGGAGGGGGGGCTTTGGTGGGAGGTGGGGTGGGGCTGTGGCTGGAGCAGGGGCCTATGTGCACAGTCCCCACACGGGCCTTGCATCCTTCACGTGATCATCCCTGAGCCTTCTGAAGACCCCCAAACCCACGCCCGGAACCCCAGACCCGACCCCGTAAAGGTTTTCGCGTTCCCTGTCTTACGTGCTCCGTTTCGTCTCCGCTTACCACGGCCTCTCATGTGGTGTCCACCGTCCAGCCACGTGACCTCGCCACCCTCCAGGGTCTTGTGTGGGTCAAGGGCGTCTCTGCTTAGGGTGCCTTCACTTGCTTCTTGCAGGGCTGGATGGTGTCCCCCCAAATGTGTCCATGTCCGAAGCCCCAGAACCTGCAGATGTGACCTTACTTGGAAAAAGGGTATTTGCAGATGTGATTGAGGGTCTTGAGATGAGATCCTCCTGGATTATCTGGTGGGCCCTAAATCCGATGGCCAGCGTCCTCACAAGAGGGAGGCAGAGAGAGGAGACCCAGGAGAAGTCACGTGAAGATGGGGGACAGAGGCCGGAGTGGTGTGGCCACAAGCCCAGGGATGCCTGGAGCCACCAGAGGCCGGAGGAGGCAGGAAGGACCCTCCCCTGGAGACTCCAGAGGGAGTGCCCCCACGCCCCCACCTTGATTTCTGAGCTCTGGCCTCCTGAGCTGGGACGGAGTGCATTTCTGTTGCTTCAAGCCCCCCAGTTCGTGGCCCTTGGAGGTTAATATACCCTTTAAACCGCTCCTTACTTTGGGTGTCCTGTGGACAACCCCCCCCTGTGGAGAGGCTTCCCTGACCCCACGCCGATGCTGGTGCACTCCCAGGCTCCTCGCCTGCCTGTGCTGGTACTGGGGACTTTCAGGGGTCAGTCCTGCTGGACTGTGGTCTGAGACTTTCTGCCCCAAGGTGGCCGTGGGTCAGCCTGGAGGGTGGACAGCTCCTGCAGCCAAACCCTTGACCTGAGTGATTAGGGCTAGTGGCCGCCAGCCTGGGCCTGCCGGGGCAGCAGAGGGTGTGGGGGAGTGGGGCCCTGGTTTTTCCCTTGGCCTGAGCACAGAGCCCCCGTACTTGTCTTCCCTCAGGAACCAGTGCGCCCCTCCCCCGTTTACTTCCAGGGGCCCAGACCCCTTGGAGGGCCAGCCCACCACCCTGGGTCCCTGTGGGCTCTGGGAAGGTGGCCCCTTGCCTGCACTGACACAAGAGCTCAAACTGCAAAACCTTGCCTCATAACCCGACAAACTGGATGGTGTGGGTGCCGCCCCAGCCTTTCCCACGGTGGTAATGGCCTGGGGCTGGGCGCGTCACTGTGCCTCTGCAGCCCGGAGCAGGGCAGGAGGATCATTAACTTGCCATCCCCGAGGGGGCAGGTGGGCAGCTGGGGGCCTCTGAGCTGGGGGGTGTGCTGGGGGCAGGAGGCAGTGGCCCAGCCCTACCTCTGGGGCCAGGGAAAGTGGGGAAGAGCCCAAGCGGTGGGTGGGCAGTTGGTGCCTTGTCTGGGGCCAGGCTGTGCTGCCTGGACGCTGGGCCAAAGTTCTCCTGTCGGACTCCATGCAGCCTCCGGTACCTCTGCTTGGTTCCCGCGGGTGTCTGCATGGTCCCCACTTGGTCATCTGATCCCAGAGGCCTTCCTGGGCCGGCTTTACCCACCCCCACCCCCAACCACCACCTTCTCGATTGCTCTGGCTTCTTCAACACTGACAGCCCTCGTAGTTGACGTGTCCTGCTCCCCAGCCTCCTCGCACCTGCTACCCCCTCTCAGGGACGGTCCTCCTCTCCCGGCGTCTAGAACTGTGCAAGTTGGCCACAGGTGCTCAGGAGAGACTTGGTGATGGAAGGAGGGAAGTGGGGGGTGGAGAGGAGGAGGGAGCAGGGAGGGGGCCTCCCCCAGAGCCCCCAGAGGTCCCCTCTTCCTGACTCAGCCTGCAGAGCACTTGAGCAATGTGCAGACCCCAGGACCTACTCGGAATTCTCAGGGGGGAAGAAGGGGCTTTGGGGGGTGCAGCCGTGAGACTGAGGGTGGGATCAGCATCCAGAAGTTTGGTTTTGGGGATAGCTCTAGACAGAGGACATCTCCACGAGCTTCTCAGAGGGGAGCAGCGGGGAGCAGGGTGGGGGCCTGAGAGCAGCTGAAGATTAAGGGCTGCCTGCCCCGATTCAACCCCATGTTGATGGTCTGGCACCTGGAAGCCACTCCTTGACTGCCCAAGCCTCCGAGATGGGCCTGTGGGGACCCGGTGGGGTCCTGAGCGTAGGCCCACAAAGGGAAGCAAAGGTAGCTTGTACCCCCCCGCCCCGCCCCGCCCCTCGTGCTGCCTGGGGTGGGGGACAGTGTGGCCCAGGGAGGTGTCTGGGTGCACTACTGGCCACAGGTGCCCTTCCCTGCTCTGCGTTGGAGGTTTGGGGGTCTGGGGCTGTTTCAGTCTCGTCCTCCTCAGGACCCCCCTGCCTGGCACAGGTGGGGGGGTGGTGAGGGCTCTAGGTGGGGCTCCAGGGGGCTAGCTGGCTGCAGCCCCTGGGGGTTCTTCTGGCCCCACGGCAGTGCCAACAGCATGACTTCTGCCTCACCTGCTCGCAGACCTTGACGGCCCCATCCACCCGTGGACCCGAGATGCACAGAAACCAGCCACCTCCACACCTCTCACCCTTTATTACAACGATAATCCATTATGGCTGTGTATCCATTTCGACCCCCTGAGGGGTCAGAGGGCTCCCCCGGTCTGGGTCTGGGGTCTGGAGGCTGGGGAAGTCCTGCATGGCCCATGCCCTGTGGGGGACACGAAGGCCCTGGGCCTGGGCAGGTGTGCACTGCCTGGCTCAGGGCCACTAATGGGCCCGTAAAGGACCACGGGCCTCGCCCTCCACCCAGTGTCCCTCCAGGGGCCCCTCCTCCAGCGGTGGTCAGGCCATGGATGAACGGCATTACCAGACAGTATTAGACAATGGAACCCAGATCTAACCGTGTCTGGTAAGACGCCCATCGGCAGGCTGTGGTGCAGGAGGCCTCCAGTCAGCGGCAAACACTTCCAGGATGGCAGTGCCCTGCCCTGAGGAAGCAGTGACACCCCGACCATCCTGAGTCTGCAGAGTGACCCCCAGAAGTCCCGTGACCCAAGGCAGCCCCAGCACGCAGCCCCCCAGGTGCGTGTGCCTGTGGGTGTAGCTACGGAGCGAATGATCTGGTTTCCCTGCACTTGAACGTGAGTATGCTTACTGTGGCACCCTCCCCAGTTCCCTGAACGGCTCTTGGCTGGTTAATGAATAACGGTGAGGCCAGGGTCAGACCCCTCCTCCCTCCCTAGAGGCCGGCTGGGGACCCAGTACAGGGTGGGGTTCCCGGGGCCTAGAGGGGCCGCCCCTGTGCGAGTCAGCTGGGCAGGTCCGGAGGCTGGCATCCTGGCTTCAGATCAAAAAGATAAGACAAAGGGCCATCCCGGCCTCGCCAATGGCAGACAATGTTCCCATTCTCGACTGTGACACCGTGGGGGCTGGTTGGGGGAGTGGGAGACTCTGTTCTCGTTGGGAAACAGCACAGAATGTCTACTGCCCCCCGACCGTGGGTTTGGGCCGGGGCACCTGGACACACCGTTGTCCTTCCTGCATCCCTGGTTGACCAAGAGAGTGAGCTCCCCTTTGTAGAGTAAGAGTCCTGGTGTGAGAGAGGCCACCGCCCATGGCTGGCCTCACTTGACTGGGGCCTCTAAGGGTGGGGCCAGCTCCCACAGGACTGGCCATGGTGCCCTAGACAGCCACGGTGGGTGACCCTGTAGGGTGGACAGGAGGGGCTGCGAAGGGAAGGTGGGGGCTGCCTGTTGCCAACTCTGTGCCAGCCAGAAAATGCATTTCCTCAGGCGGCTGCTGACTGGGCCCAGTCTCCACTTCTGCTGACAGGCCTGAGTTCAGCCGCAGCAAACATACAGGGGCAGAGCAGGCGGGGCTGGGTGTGCGGGCCAGGGCCCCGGGACGAGGTTGGTGTCCAGGACATGACAGGTGGCCCTTTTCCGGTCCTAATGTCCCAATCCTCGTGGTCTCTCCCCGGGGGTCAGAGCACCCTGAGAACTCAGCTCGGGAGGGAGCCAGGGGTCCCCAGCCTGGGCTCAGTGGTACGGCAGAGGGGTACCAACCTGCAGGTGGGGGCTGCCCTGATGCGCCGGGCTGCACAGCGGAGACAGGCTGTCTGCCCAGCCCTAAGCCAGCTCTGGGCTCTTGGCCCGTCTTTGGACGGTGTGTCCTCGGGCCGCTTCCTGGCAGGCAGGCGGTGGGTCACCTTTGAACATCGTTACCAGACAGTGTTAGAGTCAAGCCAAGAAATCCAGCACTGTCCGGTAAGATGCCCACAGAGGCCCAGGTGCGCCTCGGCCCGAGGACAGGGACAGACACCTGGTGCCCACCCGTGGGCAGGCAGGGTCCAGGTGGGAAGGGGTGAGGATCCCCGGGCAGGGAGGCCCGAGGGCTCCTCCCTGCTTTCTCCGGAGCGAGGAGACCTGGGGCTCGAGACCCAGGACCAAGGCTGGAGATGTTGCCAGTCTGCAAGGTGGCCCGCCTGCCCTGGGGCTGTCTCGGGGCCACCCCGAGGCCCAGGCTGGGCCTTTGCCCTCCAGAGCCCTTTGTTGTGGCCCGCTCAGCCCACACCTGCCGGGTGTGGTGGCAGCACCTGCTGGGGTGTTGTGGGTAGGGCCTGATACCTGAGCGTCCTAATCCAGGATCCCTGGGCGGGGGTGGGGGGGCTCAGTGCAGCTGCAGGACACCTTTCACTCTGGGGGGCCAAGAAGGGGCACTCAGACATGCCTGGGTCCAGGGGAGGGGTCACCTTTCTGCCCCACAGCCCCACCTGGCAGGAGGGGACAGAGGCACTCTGGGTGGGTGGGCCGACTCAGGGTGTCTGTCGGGGAGCTGGGGCCTGCGTGGGGCCTGCGTGGGGCCTGCGTGGGGAAAGGGAGGGGCCTGGGGCTGGGGGAGGGCGGCCCCGTCGCTGCGTGCAGGGCCCCGCCGTCATCATTACCAGGCAGTATTAGAGACCTGACACCATCCAATGCTGCCCAGTAAGATGGCGATGGCCGCCCCCAACTGGGTCTGGGGGCCGCCCCACGGGGGGGTGTGGTCAGCAGCCTGAGGCAGAACCATGTTCGTCCTCGTAGGGCATGGAGGGGGGAAGGGGACCCGGAGGGGTGGGGGCTCAGGAGAGTCCCCGGACATCCCGAGGCCATAGTGCTGGGCAGACACAGGGGAGCCTGGGTGGGGGGGGGGGGGGGGCGGCGCTGGGCCGCAGCACCTGGAAACCCCTAAAGGCCAGGACCACAGGGTGACCTCCTGCCCGGCCAGCCCTGCCCAGCTCGGCGGGGCCATCGACTCTGGACGTGGCCCCAAGGAGGGACAGGGTGTCCTGCCTGCCGGAGGCAAGGACAGAGTGGTCCCAGGGAAAGGTCTGGACATCGGGCCCTGCCCCCTCAGGGTCCAGGTGAAGGTGAGTGCGTCTCAAACCCGAAGGGCTGCTGAGGCTGGACAATGAGCCTCTGTCTCCCAGACGCCGCCCCAATGGCTGTCTCCAGCCCGGCCCCCTGGTGCCCTTGTCAAGGGCGCGGAAGGGTGTTGGGACAAGGATGGAGTGGGCCATGGCTCTTGAGGCAGGACAGCACGGGGGGCCCCTCCTCAGCCCCACCCCAGCAAGCAGGGCGGGAATTCCCCAAGGCCCAGGCCCTCCACCTCGCTCACCGGCCAGGTCACAGGTGGGTCTGTCTGCCCGCCCCACTGCTCCGTGGCCCTGGGCTTCTGGCTGCTGCTGGCCGTGAGGTCCGAGGCTGAGACAGCGCTGGGCCTGGAGGAGGGAGCAAGGGGGTAGCCCCGCCCAGCCTGTGCCCAAGTACAGAACGCAGGATGAGCACCCCCACCACCACCCCGTGCCCGTGCGGGCCAGGCCAGTCTTCAGAGTTCAGAGTGGGGTCAAGGAAGAGGACGGCTCTGTGTCCGCACCTGGGGCCCTGCGTGGAACTGAGAGAACCCTGGCCCCCTGCCCTGGGGAGTCTGAGGGGTCCCATCCAACCTCTTGTCCCTTCTCTGTGACGGCTGACACCTGGACCTGGCGAGCGGGCCAGAGCAGCTCCTCAAGTTTTCCGGCACCTTCCACCCACAGAGGCTGTAGAGACGGGGTGTGGGGCCCATGCTGATTCTCCCCAGGCCACCTGCCTGACCACAACAAAGCCTGTCCACCTGCCTAGCCAAGGTTCACCTCGTTCTCCAGAGTTGTCCTCAGGAACAGCCAGCATTTCTCAGAGGGCCTGACGGTGACACAGGCCCAGCACTGGGGGGACAGGTGAGAAGCCTGTCCTCTGCATGGGAAGGCGGCTTCACAGGAGCCCGGACCCTCCGGGTGGCTGTGTCCAGGCTCAGAGGGTGGAGCCCATGGTCAGCCTCTTGCCCTGTGCCCCCGTCACCACCTGCCCCACTCCGGATCCACACCTCACCTTTCCAGGTCTGTCCTACAGACCCTGTAAAATCAGTGTGCTTTAGGGACGCAATTCTACCTCTTTCTGAGCTAGGCGAAACTGTCTCAACTGTGCTTTCAGGGCTGAGTTAAATTTCAGCTCTGCTCTCAGCTGCCAGGCTACAGGGGAAGGCGGTGGGGGCTGGGGGCCCGGTGTCCCTCCCTTGTAGCCAGCCCGCTGTGCACAGACCGGCCTCCCACTGTGTGGCCTCTGGAGCCAGAGCCCGGTGTCCCTAGTGTCCTTGGCCGAGGAGCACCCGAGGCCCTGGAGACCCCACGGGCCCAGAGCTGGCCTGGCGGCAAGCCAGGGGAACAGGCCACCCCAGCTGTCTGCTGCCCACTACTCATCAGCCCTGACACTGTCACCTAGGAGGTGAAGAAGTGCACGGACACAGAGATACATGGACGGAGCCGGGGCAGGCCGGTGGGCAGCAGAGTGCCCCCTCCTAAGTTCCAGGACACAATCCCACACTCTTCCTGAACTCAGAACCTGTAAATCCACAAGGAGAGACCAGCACCTGGCCTTGGCCTCTGAGTGAAGCTCAGCGTGAGGTCGAGATCCCCGACCCCCCTGCGCCCACCCTGCGCCCATCCTGCGCCCCGGGCAGGTCCTACGGGCAGATACGAAAAGTGGAAATAAACCTTCCCTGTTTCAGAGCGACTAAATGGTGCTTTCTCGGCCCCTTGTTGGCAGGGAGTGAAGCCAGCGTTGTGTTCCCAGATGTGGGGTCTGGTTAATCATCACCACTCTGAGCAGGCTCAGCTTGGGAAAATCAAGGAATGAATCGGGAGGCCCAGGGCAGCACCCTCCAGGCTCCTCTTTGCAGAGCGAGTGCCCCACCTGCCCAGCCCTTGGCGGGTCCCACCTGTACAGGCACGGGTGGGGTGGGCGGGGAACGCGATCCCAGCGTGAAAAACTAACTTGCCGGTTAACCTGCCTGACGGGCCTTAATCAACGTTGAGGGCCGCACGGAGAACAAAGCGCTGAAACCCAACCCCGTGTACCGCGCTGGCCAGCGGGGCCCAGAGGCCGCGGGGTGGGGGCGGGGTGGGGGCGGCCGAGCGGGCCTGTCCACACGCAGGGCGTCTCTCCAGTGGCCTCCCGGCCGCCGTTCCCCGCCATGTCCCCGCGCCCACGCTGGCCCGAACCCGAGAACAAACCGGATGCCCCGGGAGCGGGGGTGACTTCTGGGCGGTTTACCTCCTCTCAGATTCACCAAAGACATTCTTACCGACCCGTCTTGCGGACGAGGTATTTGCAAATTACCAAAATGTCGGAAAATTCACGGTAGACCGTGTCCCTGTTTTACATTTGCTTTGCACTTTCATAAACCTGCACTTATTCTGGCTAATTCGGCATGCTGCCAGCTGCTCTGACTCGTAAGCATCTCATCTGGGTTACTAGAAAAAAGCAAAACAAAACCGCCCTATTTTTCCAGATGCTCGGCCTAAGAAGGCCTAACATGCCCCCACTGGATTAATTAGAACGTCGTTTGCCTCTGCCCTACGAGTTTTGTTCATCCAGAACAATGGAACCTATACGATGCCTCAGAGAAAGTTAGCTTTATGTCACATCAATGTTATCACCTCCTAAACTTGAAGACCGTCTAAAAAAGCCAGCGATCTGGACTATAAAAGCTGCTCTCGGGGAGCCACGCGGCAAGTCCAGAGCTGGGTGTGCGCGGCCGAGGTAGCGAGGGCCGTACTTTGCCAGAACGGAGTGTTGGCGTGCCGTGATCGTTGCTACTTTGCATTTAGGGAAGAACCTTTGGAAACGCTTTCCTGCCCTGAGTAATGGTGTCAGGCAGGGGGCCGGCCTACACCTTCTCCAAGGTGCTTCCGGCTTTGTTGGCGCCTCAGACACAGGCGGGTGAGAAAGAGTCTGAATCCAGGCCAGGCTGGCCCTGGCCCCGAGCTCCGGCCATCACCAGTGTGGCCTCTGGTAAAGCCAAGCCCTTCCCTTCAAGAGCAAATCCAGAAGCCCATGACCGGGGCTGTGGGTGCCCTTGAGCCCAGGCCCCCAAGTGTTCCTTCCCCACGCCCAGCTCTGGAGGAATAAGGTACCTCAAGAACTGTCACATCAGTGGCCGGTTTGCAAGCTTTCCAGAAGGTCCTGTCGCCAGGCGGAAGGCGGGAACGCTTACTGTTGGTGACCCTGAGCTGCGTGCGCCCCCCCCCCCCCGCCCCCGTGGGCTAGAAGACACCCACTGCCCGCTGCTCATGCCTGCCGGACCCTGAGTGGCCCTGGCCAGCCCAAGACGGCTCTGAATCCAACACCCAGCGTGCTCGGCCCGAGGGGCCCACCTCCCCGGAGAGGAAGGACTACCCTTCCCCGGGCCTGAGCCCATCAGCCACCGTCGCTCAGAGTGTCCTCTCCGGGTCAGCCACTCGAGGGCCTCTCCCCACGGGCGGGCGGCCTCCTCAGACTCCTCCGCCTCCACCTCCTGCGTTACCTGCCCCGACAGGTTCTGCGCCTGGAGGAGGAGGGTGGGAGGCCGCTCCCGACCCCAGCCTGGCGGCTAGACCGGCATGTCCGGCACTGTCCCTGCGCCCAGGGCCCCCCCGCCTCCCCAGGCCTCAGGACAGACATCAGAGAAGCTTTGGCATAGTCACCCCAAATACCTCTGAGCCTGTGGTGAGCGGCCCGGGTGCCCAGCCTGACCCCAACCGGGATCCAACCTTGGAGCAGCTTAGGAGGCCAGTGAACACTGCCCGCCTCCTGGAAAAAACCAGCTTCCTGCCTCCCTCAGCTGAGGCTCCTCACAAAGGAAAGACTTAAGTTCACACGTGTGCAGGTGGACAGATGGCCTGGTCTTTCGGGAAAGTTTTGAGAGCGACGGGGAACAATGGAGGCTGTGGCCGGGTCCTTCTGCAGCTGTGAAGGGCAGGGCAGGGAAGAGACGGTGGCCCCGGGCTCGCCTTACATGTAGGGCCTCACCCCGCCCCATGCAGGTGCCTGCTCCCTGCCGACCAATCTCTGCTCCTGGCCGCCAACAGGTGTGTCCCCCGGGCTCCCATAGGCCAGGAGGGAGGCAGCGACGTGACGCGGCAGCTGGGCGGGCAGCAGGCCCCCGCACACATTCCTGCCCCCCCCCCCCCCTCACCCAGCTCACCCGCCTGCCCGCCCGCCGGGGCCCAGCTTGAACAAAAACCAGGGAGGAGAGCTTCTGCAGGGGCTGCAGTGAAGTGTGCAGGCAGCTGGGAGGCCCAGGGCAGCAGCTACTGTCCTGGCCCCTGGGCACCGCCTTGCCGACGAGTCGAGTCCGGGGAGGCGAGTGAGGTCACACGCCACACCCTCTGCTCTGCCCCAGGGGTGGCCCTGGCAACGGCCGCATCTCCCATTAACAGAGGGCCGAGCCTGGACCTGCCCCTCTCAGCTCTGGGCCCCCGGCCCCAAGCCGGGGCAGCAACGGCGGGGTCTCCTCTGCCTGAATCTCTCACGATCCCTCCCTTGGGTGCCCCCAGCAATAACCCTAGGGCAGGAGGCCACGGCACGGGGTGGGCGTGGGTCACATAGACTCACATGCTGGTGTCGAGAAGAGGAGCCCTTCTGGAGGGTGGGGGGCTGGTCTGGGGGCTGAGGTCGTGGAAACCCCTGTAAGCCCCAATTTTGGGACCCCCGAGGCTAAGGGATGCAGGACTGCACATCGGGGTTTGCAAGGGTCTGGGGCCACGGCCGCAGGGTGGGGAGGAGCAGGGCCCCGGCCCCGTCTGGGGAGGCGGGTGGAGGGCACCCCCCGCGGAAGGTCCCGCAAGGACACGCAGCCCCACACGTGATTAGCCCCACCAGTGGGGATCCCAAAGGACCCAGCTGTTTTCCAGAGCGAACTCTGGCAACTCCCCTGCAAGCCCCGATCACAAAGGGCCTGTCCCCGGGCTGTCGGCTCCCGGGTGTGCTTCAGCCCGGGGACTGGGCTTTGTGGGGCCTTGTCTTTCTGTCCAGGCTCTGGTCTTTAGACCCAGAGGCTGTCCTCCAGGGGTGGACGTGGCCAGGAGAGTGGCTGCCACAGAGGGCTCCAGAGGGTGCTGTCCCTGCCATGCCACCCTGTTGGCCTCCTGTCCCCCCCGCGCAGAGGGTCCCAGTGGAGCAACCCGAAATCCCTTGGGGTGGGGCTCCGAGTCCACTGTCCACCCTAGTCCACTCCCCAGCCAAGCTCAGCCTGGCCTTCTGCCCCAAAAGAGCTGTGCTGGTGATGGGGGTGTCCGAACCTGCAGGCTCCTCCCTCACACCTCCCGACGGGACAGCCGGGAGCTGGTCTGGTCCCCCTGGCCCCCGGCGCAGCATCTGGAGGCATCAGTGGCCTCTGACCCTCTAACCTCCAGCCCCTAGGGCGGTGCTGACTAGGGTGACCCACCAGGCACACCCCTCCTTCGGTTCAGGACTGTGAGGACCCCCACGCCCCCAGTGCCCGCTCAGGGTGTCTGTGCTTGTGTGGGGCTGGGGTCAGGATGCACCTGCCAGTGGCGTCCGTGTCTTGGGGGAGACCGAGGCGTCGCCGCCTAACAAACCCAGAGGCGTTTGCTGTCGGAGGGGAGGAGGGGCTGCTCGCTGCTGACCCCCTTCTCGGGCTCACGCCCTGTCCTCCACACGCTACCCGTCCGCTGGCTGCAGGACAGCTTGATGCCTCTGTGCGTAGGAGCCACCTGGCTCTGCCCAGAGATGTTGGGGTCAGGGCTCGCGGGCATGGCGTGGCCAGACTTCAGAAGCTCCCAGGAGGACGAGGGCGGCTGGATGAGGCCCCACTCAGGTTTGGTGTCTGGGACGGCGGGGAAGGAGCCCCCCTGGAGCCGGGGAGGGGGGACAGTCCCCTGAAGAGCGTCGCGGGGAAGAGGGCACCCGGAGTGAGGCAGAAGTGAACCCCCGCCAAGTCGCGGGCCCAGGGGGCGGCCGTCTTTCGCCTTTGTGGCCACTGCAGCGACACCTGGCCTGGTCTGACGACCCTGATCCTGTTGCCAGCCGGGCGAGGAGGACACCGGACTTTGCCGTTGATTCCAGCGCTCACACACGCTCAGAGACACCTGGATCACAGTGAACTCTGACTCACGAAGGACCACACAGTTTTCTGCAGGAGGTTGAATAAAGAGCCTGTCCTGGGAGCTGCCCGAGCAGCCCGCCGGCGCCGTGACTGGCCCGGGGCAAGAGCCCTCTGCACACGCTCCTGTCCCGCTCTGGACAAGGGCGCAGCAAGCTCGCTGTCCCGCTGAGAGGCTGCCCGCGCTGGCCGAAGCCGTGTCGCTGAGGGATGCTCCTAGCCCGGCAGCGGAAAGGCCAGGGAAGAGCCGGCCTTTTCCCGAGTGGAGGCCAGCTCCCTAAGCCGAGTGCGGGTGGGTCCAGAGTGGGCAGGTGGGCAGTGGGCTGTGGGCTGCGATGCCGCACGGCCAGCCGGCTCCCGGCCAACGAAACCTACATTGACCGTCCCCGCTGGCTGTCACTTTGAAGAGGAAGGTTCTGGTCTGGCTAAGCACCTGCTCTCTGACCCGACGGTGACACTCACCGTTCTCCTTGTCCTGCTCTGCTTGAGTCCCAAGGAGAGTAAAAATGACCCAAAGTCACGCTGTGGAACCTGCACCATCAGCTCCCTTGTGCTGGCAAAGGGGCCCGGGAGGGCTCAGCGCACAGGCCGGGCTCCCATGCGTCACACCTCTCGGCTTCAGACAAATGGTCAGTTGGGACGTTCCTGTGCTCCTGTGGTTGTCACAGGCAGCCCCTGATGACGAGGCTGGGCCCTGTGGACTCTCAGGCCCCTCTGAACTCTGCCGATGGCCGGCTTCAAGACCCCGAGCCCGGGGCAGTCACTCCTGACCAAGCAGCCGTGCGCGGCCACCAGTTCTTGGCGGCAGCAAGATCCCAGCTCCTGCCCGGGGCAGGGGCGCTGGAAGGGTAGGCCTGGGACCCTTGCCCCCCACAGGTCTCTCTGGGACAGCATGCCCCCACCCCTCAAGGACGTATGTGGACGCGGCGGGGGGCAGTGGGGCAGGACCTGGAGCCTCTGGCCTCCTCCAAGGGGAGAGCCACAGTGGCCCTGCCCGCTGGTGCCTGAGCCCTGAACGATCAGCCTGGGGCCGCCCTACGCGGCACAACGGGCCCGGGTCGTCCTGGCCTGAAGGGCGGCAGCTGCAGTCTGTGCCAGGATCACCGGAGATGGAGACGGAGACACTGGTGGCTGCCAGACAAAGGTTCTGGCCCGGCCCACCTGCTGGGTGCGGACGTTGCCATGGCAGCAGGAACAGGGTGGGACAGGAGAGACAGGTTTTCTAGGGACAGGGAGGCCTGACCTGGGAGGGTGATAAAGGCCACCTCATGCTTGGGGACACAGTCTGGCTGGTGGCAGAGCTGGCCTGAGGGGGCCCAGCCTCCAGCCCCCCAGCCCTGGCTGCGGGCAAGGCCTGCCTGGGTGAGGCAGCAGGACAAAGGGCCATTGTGCTGTGGCTCCTGGCTACTTCCTGCATGGCAGCCAGCCACAGATGGCCTCAGGGTCTCCGCACCCGACCGAGGCTGACTTTGGCCTGGAAACCAGGCTGATGGGGGCTCCCACCTCCGTGCCAGGGGATTGCCAGCCGGCTGGGGCTGTGCTGGGGCAAGGGGAGGGCCTCGGAGCCTCCAGAGCCTTGGACTCGGGGCGGGGGGACTCTCCTAGCACTTGGCCAGCTCTGGGTTCTGAGGGGACCCGAGCTCAGAGACGCCTCTGCAGGTCCCTGCACCTCTGGCTGGCACCGGGCGCTTGCTTCTCTGCACAGGCTGGGGTCTTCCTGAAGCCCCAGGCTCCTCTGTCTGACTCACCTTCTGGCCACGGCACAGCAAACACCTGGGACAGGTGTGGCTGGACTCTGGGGGGGCCCTGCCAGCCCACACGTGCTCCTCTTGGGCAGCTGTCCTTGGGGTCAATGCCCCTCATGGGAGGGGAGGGGGCAAACACTGCTAGTCACCTCTCTCTCTCTCTCTCTCTCTGTCTCAGGGGTGTGTATCTGGATGGGGGAGGGGCCCCCTCAGCACTGCCCTAGAAACTGGGAAAAAGGTCAAGTCACAGACTCAGCAGAGCCAGACCCTTATGTTCAAGGCTCAGACGTGGCGGTTCTGCGCAGGACGAGGGCTCCCCCACAGGGCACTGGCTCTGCCTCCTCAGGACTTCCCAGTGGTGTCGTTCCCAGCAACCTCGCCACCCCCCTCCCACTCTGAGCTAGCCGATGCAGCAGAGGCACCTTCCCCCCCGCAGCGGGAAGGCCTCTGGCTTAGGTGCTCTCTCCTGCTGTGCTGACCGGGCAGCACAGCCTGGCACAAGCAGGTAGGCCCTGCCGTGATTAGATGCTGCACCGAGGGGGTCCTTCTTCACCTACCTTTTGATCTATTTCCACCCCTTCAAGCCCTGGCTCTTCTCACCTGAAGACAAGGACCCAGGGACCTGCTCGCCACTCCAAGCTCAGAGCACAAAGGCTGCAGCCAGAAAACCCCTCTCTTACCCCAAGGCACCACTCCAGCCCTGCCTAGCCCAGATGGAGGCCTGGTCATCACATGAGGCCTCAGACCTGCCCACAGATCAGGTTAAGTTAGCTCCGCACTGGGGACCCCTCTCCAAATCTCCTGGATAAGTCCTGGCCGCCCCTTCCCCCACTTGCCTGCCCTGGACAATGATCTCAGGCCCCAGTGTCCAGGCAGCGCCTGGCAGCGACAGCCTCAGCACCCTCAGGCCCTCCCAACTCTGATGCATACTCCTGTAGTCTGACTCAGTCTTGACCTTGGCCCCTTCTGCCTGAGACCCTGAAAGCACCTGTGTTGTCCCCGAGCCTGTCTTCGCAGGGACCACACTCGGTCATGCCATCCCGATAACACCAGGCCAGAAGTCTGAAAACCTGTGTTCGTTGTTCTTACACACAGCCTCCTGCTAGGTAACTATTTGCCTGATCCTCGTTGTCTATTTCCTTCTTCTTTGGTGCTCATCAAGAACCCATCCCTGTCTTCCACAGCAACTGGCACTGAGGTCCCTAGAGGCCTTTAGGATGTCAAGTCCCTTGGGCAGCCCTCAGACCTCCTTGACTTGGCCTGTTGGCAGCTGGTCACTGTGTTCTCGGCACCTCCATGCCACTGGGTCACCAGAGCCCAAGGCATTCTGAGTCTCCCCATCTCTGGGAGGCAGTGCGTCAGGGTGCTAGTGCCATGGGAGGGGAGCAGATGCAGGTGGAGCAGAGACCAGGGGCCTGAGGACAGAGCTCTTGGCACCCCAACATCTGGAGTTTAGGGAGGACTCAGAACACTATTCCCCAGTGTCCTGTGGTTTCAGCTCAGACATGGGCTGGTTCTGATTAGGCAGGTGGAATTGGGGTGGGAATTTTCCAAGTGGAGATTCCACACTGGCTGTTGGAAGTCAGCAGAGAACCCAGGCAGGAGATACACCTGCTATCTCCTGCTGATGGTAGGAATGGAGGCCACAGTCAGGGTCCACTGTGCTGGGAGGAGTCCCAGGATTCCTGGTTGGGAAGTAGGTGATGGACTCACAGTGGAGACAGAGGAGCAAGAAGGAGAGTGAGGAGCCCCAAAGTCAAGGGCGAGACAGCCCCATGAAGGAGGATGTGGCCAGTATGGTGGCTATTGCCTCTCAGCAATAGTGGAAGGCGGAGGCTCTTAGGCCAAACCAGCTCACGGAAAACCAAAACACTAAGCTATCTTGCGAAAGCTTTGGTGAGCCATGGAACCGGTAAAGGGCATATCAGGCTGCAACCAAGGAAAATCGTGGTCTTGAGAGGCAAATGCACACAAAGCCCACTGTCCTGTTGGGTCAGATGAGAGTTATTGTTCTGACAGTCTTGGGGAGCTGGGGGACATAAATGAAAGTTCAGGGTTCCCACGAAGTGCAGAGGTGGGCCTAACAGGACACCTTCCCTACAGAGAGCTGGGAGCCCCAAGGTTTCCATTGAAAATGAGGTGTAAGTGCGGCTCAGTTCAAGCTGCAGGGATCTTTCTCAAGTCAAGGTGGTCCCAGACTAGGCAGGGCCCTGGTGGTTGGCAGAAGGAAAACAAATTGGGAGGGCAGAAGGAAAACAAATTTTCAAGTACAATGACTAGCACACAGTCAAAGATAACCAGGCATGCTAGAATATAAGACACCATGAACAAGAATCAGTAGAAACAACAGAGATCAGAAAGACTTGCAAGGACCTCAGATTTGGAAATTATCAGACACAGACTGAGAAAAAATTACTATGTTGAAAAAGAAAAAGATAGCAAGTTTAATATCTGCAAGCAGCTGGAACTTATAATAATTATATAGTAGATTTAAAAAAAGCAAATGAACCCTTAGAAATGAAAACATGTAGTAACTACAATTTGAAACTCTATGGATAGGCTTAACATCGGGTTAAAAGTAGCTGAAAAGAAGGGACACCTGGCTGGATCAGTTGTTGGAGCATGTGGCTCTTGATCTTGGGGTCATGAGTTCAAGGCCCACATTGGGTGTATAGATTACTTAAAAATAAAATCTTCAAAAAATAAATAAAATCTTTAAAAATTTTTAACGTTTATTTTTGAGAGAGAGAGAGAGAGAGAGAGAGAACGAGTGGGAGAGGGGCAGAGAGAGAGGGAGACACAGAATCGGAACCAGCCTCTCAGGCTCTGAGCTGTCAGCACAGAGCCCAACACAGGGCTCGAACTCCTGAACTGTGAGATCATGACCTGAGCCAAAGTCAGACGCCCAACTGACTGAGCCACTGAGGTGCCCCATCTTTTTAAAATCTTTATTTAAAAAAAAGTAGCTGAAAAGAAAATTGGGGAGTGGAAGATAGGTAAGAAGAAATTGTCCAGAATGGAGACTAAAAATGGAAAAAAAAAAAAAGACATGAAAACTACAGAAGGGAGGGTAAGATATAGGGGTTTGTATAAAACACACAGAATTGAAAGAGAAGAGAATGGAAGACATTAATGTTTGAAAGGAAAGTATCTGAAAATTTTCAAGAACTGTTGAAAGACATCAAAATACGGATTCAGGAAGCCCAGTGAATCCCCCGTAGGATAAATAAACAGAAACCCATACCTTGCCATCCAAGTGAACCCTCCAGAAAACTAAGGACAAAACATTAAAAGCAGCCAGAGAAAAACAAGACTGGTCAAGAGTGGGAGTGACTGCTGATGTCTGGACAGCGCTGATGGAAACAGAGGACAGTGGAAAAAGAACCCAAAGTAACAACAAACCAGAATGTCTTTCCTCAGAACAAAGATGGAATACAGCACAACAGACAAAAGTCAAGAAAGAAGAACTGGGAAAATTTGCCACCAACAGCCTTCTATAAAAGAACCACAAAGCATACACATCAGCAGGAGAATGATTCCAGGGAGAAGGTCTGAGGTGTTAAATGTGGGTCAATCTAAATTTACACTTACACGACAGCGATAATAACGATGAGCAAGTGAACTCAGAGATCATTAAAAGTAAAGTACAAGACAATAAAAAATGTCCCACTGGTGGCAAAACTGCAGTTGAGTGATGAGTCACGGTGACAACAGGCCTCCCTGACGTGACATGGTGAGGAGGGCACTGCACCTCCGTGGGCCTCCCCCAAACCCACGCCCCAGTCTAACCACGAGAAGAACATCAACGCGGCTTCCAGAGACACATCACCGGCACTTCTCAGAACTGTCAAGGTCAACAAAAACAAGGAGGAACTGTCACAACCCAGAGGGACCTAAGGAAATGTGACAACGAAACGTCAAGTAAGATCCTGAACGGGATCCTGGGACAGAAGGATCATGTTTCGGAGAAACTAAGGAAATCTGAATGAAGTGTGGACTTTAGATAACATTATCAATATCGGTTCGCTGTGACCGATGATTCGTAGTAGGTGCAAACTGCTAACGACGGGGGGAACTGGGTGTAGGAGCCTGGCGCCGTCTTTGCAACTTCTCTGTATATCTGAACATGTTGGAAATAAAAAGCTTATTTAAATATATTTTGAAGATTCCTGCCAGTGACCTTGGCAGGTGTCCTATCTGTGGCCTGGGACCGAAGCAGTTTGCTATGGGTGAGGTGTCAGGGGAAGGTGAGGAGATTGAGACGGGGACGGGAGTGTTTGCCAAAAATGAGCCCTGGGCCCTAAGGCGGGACGGTACTCAGAATGGAGCCGGGGTGGGGGTGGGGGGGCTCTGGGTCTGAGGCTGCCACTAAATCTTGGCTGGGGCCATGAGGCAGGGCTGCGGCCAAGGTCCCTTCATCCCCCACCTGCCTGCGGTCAGGCTGGGTTTGGTGTGTGGAAATTGGGGGACCCTGAGTCCGGTCGACCGTGAGCTGAATGTTCCTGGGACTCTGACCCGACACTCAGCACTTTCACGGTCACCTCCACGTGTGGTCTGTTGGGGCCATCACTGGGCGGCCTCTGTACCTGGAGCCTGCTCTGCTCGGGGCCAGGTCGGGAAGGGCTGCTGGGTCCAGCCCCTGAGAGATCGAGGGGGCTCAGGAGACGGACCTTGCCTTGGATAGCCAAGGGCAGCTGTGTGAGAGGCAAACCCCAGGAGCAGGCCCTAGAGAGGACGGATCTGGGGAGACAGGCGGTCTCAGGTGTCAAGCTGAGGACACAGGCTTCTCTGACTCCCTGTGCACGGGAATCTGCAGAGGTCAGCATCAGAAAGCAGACTCTGATGGGGCACACTGGCGGGGACCCAGGGGCACCCTGGTGCTGTCCTCAAGTACAGCCTGAGCCGAGAGGTTCTGGACAAGGGTACTTCCAGACCAAAACCCTGGGACCGAGCCAAGGACCCTTCCAAGGATGTGCCTGGAACCTTGGAGCTGTGGGCACTGAATAAGTTACCCCCAGTCACCATTCCAGGGGGCTCAGTGGGTTCACAGGTAGCACCTGCCAGAAACAGAGCTTCCGAGGGAGCCAGGCAGGGAGGTCTCAGTACAGCTGAAGCAGCCACGGAAATAGAGGTGCAGACCCAGCAGGCACTCAGACCTCTCTGCTGCCCGGCCTCTTGGCCTCCTCTCTTCCAGCCTCCAGAGGGAGCTCTAGAGACTCAGGGTCTGATGGGGGCAGGTGTTCCCTGCCGGCTCTGGCGGGGGAGTCGGGGCGGGTGGGTCCGAGTACCCCGCACTCCCAGAGGCCTTGAGCAAAGACTGGCTTGTGGTCTGAGCAGCTGGCGGGTGCCCCCTTTTGTCCTTAGCAACAAGAACTGACCACAGGCCTGGGACCTTGGCGTCACAAGGAGCGTCTGCACACTGTCTCCTTAGCCCCTCAGCCCAGGACCCCTCAAAGCCCCTTTGCTGGAGAAGGCTGGGGAGAGGCTATGGGGGAAGGCCAGCTCAGCCCTGCCACACTCTGACCTCAGCCAATCCAGCCCTTGCCCCGCTGACCGCTGGCCTTCCTCTCTGCTTGGCCCTTGTTTCCAACTGCCCACTGGTTTGGCCGGCCAGGCCAAGGCACTGTCAGGGACGGCTGCCCAGGCCGAGGAGGTCCCCCAGCCCCCACCTCCGGCGCTGTCACCTAGAGCCATATTTCCTGGTCATAACCGGCCGGTGGCCAGGGCAGATTCCTGGCCACCCCGCTGTCTTTGAGGAAGACGACAGGGGCCAGAGCTGTGAGGCCCAGGATGGGACAGGGTGCCCAGCGTCAGTGCAGAGCACATTCTGCTGAGTGACTGACAGGCGAAGCTGGGCCCTGCCCTCCCCTGTGGGCTGCGCGGAGACACCTGCTTGCTCTTGACCACCCCCCCTCCCCCGCCAACTGCAAGGAACTGCCTACCCGGCAGGAGACCTGTCCACCTGGGGGTCTCGAGGTGCTGAGGTGCTTCGGGACCCTCAGGTTGCGCTCCGCAGGCCTCAGGCATGGAGGGCCCCAGGCAGAGCCAGCCCGAGGGGCTGCTGGACCCCACCGGAGGCTTCCTTCTACCTTTTCTGGCCCTGGCAGCAAAGGTGAAGCCAGAGCTCGTGGGCAGGCGGGGGGTGCTCAGTGGGGCTCAGGGGAGTCCTGAATCCTGGCTCCTCCTGTGTCCGTGGGCCTACGATGCTGGCTGAGCAGGGCCCCGGGGATGGGGGCGCATCTTCCCTCCAGCCGTAACCCCCAGCCTGCCCTGCCGGGACTGAGCCGCTCCAGACCGCAGCAGGTGCCCCCGGACTCATCCTGCTGGGAACCTGAACTCCACCTGCCCTCTTCTGCCCTGCGGGGCCTACGCCAGCTGGGCCTGGCCTAGGTTCTGGTGTTTAGGTGAGGCCAGGCCCAGTGATTCAGTGGCCTCTCAGGAAGAAACCGGGAGCCTGGAGGCCCCGGGGGAACTTTTCCCAGATGTGGAATACGACCTGGGCATCTGTGTTCGCTGCACAAACAGGGCGTGGCCACAGGCCCGAGGTCACACAATCTCCCAGGGAGACAGGTGGCTTGGCCTCACCCCCCGCCCCCACCGCCTTGGCCAAAGCTGGAGGTTTATGAATGCCATGTTGCTCCTGAGAGCCCACAATCTGTGGGCATCAGCCCCACACTGAGCACTCAGGAAAGGAGGCCTGGTCTAAAGGGGCTCCCATCTTCCGGCTGCAAAGAGAGCCTGAGACTTGGGGACAAAGCAGACTAGGGACCCCAGGACTCCACTGCATTCCCCCAGCTGTGCAGGAACCTTCTGGAAAAGGGCCTGTAGCTCTTGCACTCAGAGCAGACCCTCATTTCTCCACCACACAGCTGGGTCTAGAGCAGCGGCGGGAAAGCCTCCAGTGTAGACTTGGCCCCCTGGGGGAGGGTGTCTCAGACCAGATCCCCAGGCCTCTGCCTCGTTCCGGGGAAGCACCAGGTGCCCTCCTAGCCCTCACAGCCCTGAGACTACTACAGCCCCCAAACCAACCTCTTCCAAACTCGGGATTCCCAGGCCCCTCCTGGCCTCACCCCCATGTGGTACTGGGCCCCCCAAGCCCCCAAAGTCCCCTCTTTCCTGGTGTTCCATCTCTTGTCATCACCTCCTCACCCATCACCTGCACCTCTAGACGCCTTTACTCTGTGCTTTTCAATGCCCCTGGTCCTAATTCTTCAATGGTATCAGTGACTGCAGCCCTGAACCCCCGTTCCCAGCTCCTCTCCACCGCAGGCCTCCAGAATCTCCCGGAGCAGGGGTCCTCCCTCCTGCCCTCACTCCCCGAGGCCCCCTTCCTGGCACGGGCCTACTAAAGCCTGAGGAGGGCCCAGCCCTGTTTGGGACCTTATTTTGCTTTATCTTAAGTCTCTCCTTTGTGGCAATTTTTCCCTTTTTATTTTGAAATAATTTCAAACTTACAGAAAAGTTGCAGGTACAATACTGTCTCAGTCCTCTTGGGCTGCTGTGACGCATCACCACAAACTGGGCAGCTTAGACAATGGACATTTGTTTCCTACAGTTCCTGGGCCTGTGAGGTCTAATATCAAGGTGCCAGGAGATATGGTGCCTGGTGAGGCCCCTTCCGGGCTCGCAGACAGCACCTTCTCGTGGTGGCCACACAGCCTTTTCTTGGTGTGTGCAAGCAGAAAGGGAAGAGCCCTCTGTTTAGAAGGACACTAATCTCACCGTGGGGCCCACCCTCATGACCTCACCTAACCCGATCTCCTCCCAAAGACCCCCCTCCCTATACCAACACATTGAGGGGTTAGGGCTTCAACACACGGATTTGGGTGCACCCCAATCCATAGCAAGTATATTTGGGTGAACCCCACTCCATAGCAAGTATTGGGAGTTTCTTCTAGGACATTTGAGAGTGAGTTGCTGGCTGGATGCCCCTCACCCCTGACCTACAAACAGAGATACCCCCACCCCTACCAAAGCAACACACGGCCACGGAGCCTGGGAATTCTCGTCACCTGCCCCATGCCCTCCAGGCTGGTCTCAGACCCTGTTGACCAGTTGTCCCAGTGCTGTCCTCCCAAAGGATCTGACCCAGGACCGTATGCCGCACTGAGCTGTGGTGTCCCCTAGTCTCAGTTGGTCCAGAACATTCCTCGGCCTTTTCCTGACTGCTGAGACCCCCTTTGAAGGCTCCAGGCCCATCCTTCTGCACAAAGTCCCTCCGTGCAGGGGTCTGACAGGCTGTGCACCCGTGGCAGTGGTCACAGCAGAGGCTGTGGCTTTGCTCACTGGTGGTCGTCGCTGGCAATTTTCTCCTCCGTGGCTCTTCTGAAAGGAAAAGCGGTCCCCTGTCCTCCCCCCACACCTCACGCATTCCCATTCATTGACCGGTTACCCTCTGTCACTGTCATCCAGGTCTGTTCTGGCCGGGATGCTGCCAGGCTGCCTCAGCGCGGCCCTAACACGTGTTTCTCCCAGTGCCTGCGTGCCTTTCGCCGGGCAGTGAGCCCTGCCGGCCGGTCTCCTCCTGCCTCCTCCTCCCTGCCTCCAGCACTGAGTTCTCAGCCATTGTCCTCAGCCTCCTGCCCTTGACCTTCTGACACCATGGGTCAGCAGCTCCATCTGGAAGCATTTCTTTCATTGGCTTCCAGGAACCCCTGCTCCTGTCCCCACCTTTAATCTGGCCAGGCCCCAGTCTGTCCATGTCTCTGTCCCCCTCCCCCACACCCTCTCCAGTCACCAGACCGAAGAGTCATCATGCCAACAGCTCCCAAACGCACTACCCGCCTGCCACAGCGTGTCCAACAGCCATGACAGACCGGTCTGGACCTGCCCCATGTCTACTAGGGGCCCTCCCATCTCCTTGCACCCTCTCCAGCCGCAGCCCCTAGGAGAGCTGGCTGGACCTTCCTAGTGCACCCAGACCTGGGGGTCCTTCTGACCTGTGTCACTGCCTGCTCTGGCCGCCACGGTCTCTCCTGGGTCAGTGCTGTGATCTTGACTGGCCCCTGCAACTGCCCTCAAAGGCTGTAGGCTCAGCCTCACCCACAGCACGTGGAGACACGCTGTCCCTGGTCCCTGGCAGCCCCCCCCCCCCCACCTCTGACTCAGAACTTGCCACAGCCGGGCCCACATCACCCCACCCCATCACCCCTGCCACATTCCCGGCCCCTTCCTGGGGGTTCCTTGTGGCACCCTCACCCTTTTGGCTTCTTTGCTCACGTGTTACCTCTCAGTGAGACCCAGACATCTGCTAACTTCCAGCGGGGCCCGCACTCTACCCAGCACTTATGTGCCAACCACGCGCACAGACTGAGGTAGGTCTCATGACCGGGCTGCAGTTTTGTTCAGGGCTGACCAGGAGACTAGGTGAGAGTACACACTGATGGCACCACGGGCATTTGCAGAATGGACGAATGAACGCTGCTGGAGTGTCAGCTCTGTCTGGATCTCCAGGTGCCCTTCAGGGACACTCACCGCCGGGCAGGGGAATGCCCGCAATTTGGGGTCAGAGGACAAGGGTCAGGTCTTGGGTGCGGGACCCAAGAGCGTCAGTTTTTGTGTCCCTCCCAGGCTGGCACCAGGCACCATTGAAGTCGCTGTGACCTTTCCCCACGTGGAGGCAAAATGACAGCAAAGTGTCCAAGGTCAACTTGTAACCAGGGCTGGCTTTATTTAACAGTGGCCTTGGAGCTGACCCTGGTGCTGACCTCCTTCCTCTCCCGCAGGCAGGGGCTGCCCAGGCGCTGGCCTCCACCACAGGAGTTGGAGCAGGAGGCCAAGCCCTCTTCTGAGGCTTGGCCCAGGACCACACGGGCAAGTCTGTCGTGTGCAGGAAGAGCTCTTGGAAGATGCCAGACGCCCCAGTGGCTCTACCAACAGGGGCGACCTTGTGTCCTGGGGAACCCAATTTGGGGAGAACCCACTCTGCCCCCCCCCCCCCCTCCCCGGGGCCACAGGGCTGCGGAAGCATTTGTGTGATGGTTCAGATTTGCATTCCAAATCGGCAGCTGCAGCAGGCATTAGCATCTAATTTGAGTGAAGATTCTCACATTCAGGGGAGAGGGTCCAGAGCCCACCCCACAGCCAGGCTAAAGTGATGTTGAGGGGCTTCTGCAGGGTGGGGGAAACTTGCCCACCAGCCCCCAGACAGTGCTGGGTGGGGGCTCCCAGGGGCTCCAGGGGCTCCCACCCTAGCCATAGCCTTCCTAGGGGCTTCCCTGGCTGGAGACACGCTGCCCCTCTTCTGGAATGTTCCCTTTCTCTCTTATGGGGTTAGCCTCTGAAACTTGGGGTACCCCACCCCTCAGCAGGCTGTAGGCCCCATGAGCCTCCAGGTGTCCCCAGTGCTGACAGGAAGTGAGGGCTCACGAAATCCTGATCAGAGGAAGGAGGGGGACAAGGTCAGGTTGGGTCAGTGAGAAGGTCAGCAAGAGAGTCAGGTGGGGTCAGCAAAGAGGTCAGATGAGGTCAATGAGAATGGCAGGTGGGGTCAGCAAGGTCAAGTGGGGTCAGCAAGAAAGTCAGATGAAGTCTGCAAAAGGTCAGCAAGGTCAGGCGGCATCAGGGAGGAGATCAGGTGAAGTCAGCAAGAAGGTCAGGGGGCTCAGCGAGAAGGTTAGGGGAGCTCAGGGAGGTCAGGCGGTCAGCAAGAAAGTCAGCGAGGTCTGATGAGGTGAGAAGGTCAGGAGGGGGTCAGCCAGGAGGTCAGGTGAAGTCAGTGAGGTCAGGCAGGATCAGTGAGGAGGTCACTCTGGGTTGTGGGGCCCCACCCCCATCCTTTCCCTGGGGTCCCACCTGGGGATGCCCCGTCCTGCTCCTGGGGGGGGGTTGTTTCTGTCCATTTCCTGTAGGGGCCTGTCCTATGGGGCTTCTTCTCAGGGTCCAGCTGGGGAGGGACTGGAAGTATATAGGTCTTGGCCTGTGTCCCAGGTTAGATGCACATATGACTATAGGGATCAGGCAACTAAGGGCTTGTCTAGAGGGGTGTGGGGGT
Organism: Panthera leo; assembly: GCF_018350215.1. NCBI lineage: Eukaryota > Metazoa > Chordata > Mammalia > Carnivora > Felidae > Panthera > Panthera leo. Next base: position 269,092 of record NC_056686.1, on the reverse strand, counting down.
GACCTCTAAGAAGGAAACTAGGGGTGCTGGGGTGAGGCCCCTCCTAACTTTCTGGGGGCCCTTTGGCAACAGACGCCCTGAGCCAAGGGGAAGATCCTCGTGCCACAGCCAACTCTTCCCGTAGATGCTTATCTGCAGATAAGCAGAAATGAGGACATTGTGTCCCCACGTTTTCTGCTTCAAGGTGGTCAGAAGGTTCCGTGGGCTTTGGGGAGAGGTACCTCCTCTCAGAGGGTGATGGGGAGCGAGCCCGCAGAAGGCCCTGGGCCCCTCTTGCTCCCATGGAGGGTGGGCAAGGGGTCAGGAAAGGTCATGGACCCTGGCGGAAGCCAGGATTACTCAGAGGGCTTCAGGGAGTCGGTGGCCTATTTGGGAAATTGTTCTGGAACCAGTCTCTGGTTTGGCCTTGTCCCTATCAAGTCTGAGCAGACTGCCTTACAGACCCTAGAGAAAGAATCATCCAGAAACCCCATATTTATCAGGTAAGGCGGCATCAGGGGACAAGCGGTGGTTGTGGCAATCCCGAGGGGGGCAGAGCCCGACCCACACCGCCAGGCGCCCTCACCCCCGTGGAGCAAGGCAGCTCCGGCCTGGGGCGGGGAGCCTGGGCCTTCAGGGCAGGGCGCACCCTGTGCCTAAGGTGCTACTGGGGCCCCCGAGGGACCCCTTGTCTGATGCAACCCCAGCACCAGGAAAGGCAGGCGTCAGCTGGGCTGTTGCCACGGCAGGGAGGGAGCTCCGCACTCCTGCACCCCCTGGCACCCCTGGGCCCCGGGGGTGGGGCCTGCCCTTGGCTCCCACTGGCAGAGGCCTGAGCCCACCTGGGGGCCCTGGCGTGGTGAGGTTCCTTCTGCATCTCCAGGTCCTTGGGGCCCGGCCGAGTTGTCTGGGCCGTGGACCAGCTGCCCTCCCCGGTCCCCCTCCAGCGGAGAAAGCAAGCTAACGAGGCCACTGGGCCCAGCTATCCCCCTCCACCTGGGTAATTGGTCTCCAAAGGCAGAAAAGTGTCATGGAGATGCCTGAGGCTGCCACCAGGGATGGGGCTCGGGAAAATTACCACCCTCTTTTTCCACTCGTTGGAGTCTAATTGTGCTCTGGGGCCGCCCACCCGGCACCAAGCAGATTTGTTTTTCAGACACACACGAGGGAAGACTGGCTTCCCTGTTTCCAGGGGCACAGATGCCTTCCTGAGCTGAGCCTTCCAGGGCCCATCCACACAGAAACTGGGGGGCAACCGCCTCAGGAGTGAGAGGGCCCGGTGGCCCCAAGCAACACCTGGATCCTATTCTGATGGGGTTTGGTTTGATGGGAGACGTGTTTACCAAGGGAGTATTTTTTAATTGAGTTGAAATTCACATAGCATAAAGCTCACCGTTTTACAGTGAACAACTCAGTGGCATTTAGTGCTTGCACGATGTTGTACAACCACCGTCAGCATCTAGTTCCAGAACATTTTAGCCCCCTGAAGGAAGACCCACCGGGTAGCCCCCTGGCCCCAGGAGCCACCAATGTGCCTCTGTCTCCATGCACTGGCTGGTCTGGACACTCCTATCAGTGACCCCCACGGCGGCATTGGTCCCGCCACCCTCCCTGTGCTGCTCACCGACGCCAGCAGGAGACCCCCCACCCTCTTGCCCACCCTTCGGGTCGGACAACAGGAGGCGTGGAAATCCATCCACAGACGATTTGTTCACAGTCTGGGCCCTGACCTGTGGGCAGCAGAGGGAGAAGCCGGCAGGGTGCCCTGAGGGGGAGGGGTTTGGGGGAGGAGCCACTGCTCCACAGGATGGGGCCGGAGGGGGGGGACGAGGCTACCGGGAGGGGGTGACGCAGCACAAGGGAAGCTGGCGGCCCGGGGTGCAGTGGAAATCCGAGGCAGGGCTGGCAGGGTTGGGAGGATGCACAGAGGTTGCAGCTTTGGGAAACTGTGACATGATGGCCACCCAGACGGACCCCTAGGGCGTCAATGGCCCGAGGACCAGCTCCCACGGGACTCTCGGGTTCGAGAGATCGTTTGTGAAGAGAATCTATGCCCTTCGACAAGCTCGCTGGGCACGAGGGGGGCAGCGGTTGGGAAGGAGTCTGAGCTATTGTAACAAGGTGCTGAGGGTTCACCCCTGAGAAGGGTTAGGGCTCGGCTGAGCCTTCGGCTGTGCCTCGACACTTTGCTTAGAACAGTGGGGGTGGGGGGTGGGGGAGGGCATCTGGGTGGCTCAGTTGGTTAAGCTTCTGACTTTGGCTCAGGTCATGATTTCACGGTTCATGGGTTCAACCCCCACCTTGGGCTCTGGGCTGACAGCTCAGAACCTGGAGCCTGCTTCGAGTTCTATGTCTCCCTCTCTCTCTGCCCCTCCCCTGCTCGTGCTCTGACCGTCTCTCAAAAATAAACAGTAAAAACAGACCAAAAAAGAATTGTTGGTGAGATTGCTGTCACAGCCCCTGTGGCTCTGCTAGGTCTGGATTGGCCTTTCCAAGACACTCGGTAACTCTGTCCCAGGATTCCAGCATAGCTGGATGGGCCAGGGGCTGGGGTGTAGCGGCCGGGAAAGAAGGGCTCTGGGGACCGGCCTGGGCCTGCCTGTCAGTGGGAGGAAGAAGAGGCAGACGTGGCCGCTGGTGCACAGGTGCTGGGACCTGAGGAGTCCCAACCGCATCAGAGGACAGCGTGAGGGGGGAGGGCGATGGAGGGAGCTAGACCAGTGGGAGAAGGTCACTGTGACCTTGGCAGGAGGGAGGAGCCAGGCTACGAGTTCTAGAAGTGCTGAGGGAGGAGGCAGGGAGTTTTTTTGTGTGTTGCAGAGGAACAGGCTGGAACTAGAGACATCACTGTGGCCAAGCAGGGTCTTGTTTAAAGTTTATTTATTTTGAGAGAGACAGAGAGAATGGGGGAGGGACAGAGAGAGAGAAAAAATCCCAAGCAGGCTCTGTGCTGTCAGCACAGACTCGGGGCTCGATCCCATGAAACGTGAGATCATGACCTGAGCTGAAATCGAGAGTCGGATGCTCAGCTGCCTGAGCCCCCAGGTGCCCCAAGGAGGGTCTTGTTTAGAGACCTAGGGAACCAAGGGAGCTGTCACCTTCTGACACTGGGGCAGGGTGGGACCCCCAAGGCTAGGGAGGAACAGCATGGATGGACCCATGAAGGGCACTGACCAGGGCGAGGTGGGGGGTTCACGGGCTGCAGGCGTGTTCATGGAGGCTGGGGTTGTAGGGTGGGGCAGAGAGGCCTCTGTGAGGGCAGCAAGTAGTGGGAGGGTGTAGGAAGGCCTGTTACACAGAGGGTGGACCCTCGTCCCTGACCGGTGGGGACCGGAGTGGGGACAGTGAGCCCTGTTTGAGAAGCAGGGCTGTGTGGGTGAGGGTGGAGGAAGTGGGCGTGGTCATCTGCGATGGGGCCCTGGGCAGGGGCACGTGCCACCGCTCGGCTCTGGACCTGGAGTCCGGGACACCTGGGGGCCTTGGAGGAGCGGGGATGGGGACAGTCTGAGGGAGAAGCCCAGGGCTGCTTTGATGACAGCGATGGGCCAATATCCTGTCCAGCCAGATGGAGCAGGTGGGCCGGGCAGCCCCTCAAGTCCTCGCGGGAAGTGGACCCTGCCCCCACCCTGGGTCTAGGTGCAGTCTGGGGGGGCAACACGGGCCCCTTTCCGGTGCCGGCACCTGTACCATGGGTGGGGCCTCCTCTCCTCCCCCATGCTGTGGGCCTCTGGTCTGGCTGAGGCTTGGGACCTGACCCTATGCAGTGCCTCGGGGACCCCTGCATCACATTGGGGTGCATGGTCCTCCGGGGCCCCACTCATTTCTGCCTCAGGACTGGGTGAGGGCTGGGCCAGGGTCCCAGGGATGTGGGAGCCTCTTGAAGACCCTCGGTCCCATTGGGTTGTTTACTGGCCTTGATTGATGGGTGTCCTGGCGGCCAGAGGTTCCTCCCGGAGCCAGATGTAAGGAGACATCTCCAGGGCTTCTGTCTCTGGGGGTGGGGGTGAGGGCTGGATGCCCAACTAACCTGTCAGGGGCTGCTGGACTGCAAAGCTGGGTTGGGCAAGACACCCCATGGCCTGTGCTGGAGACAGAGTATGGCCGCTCAGCCACTGAGGCTTCTGGAACCATCCAAGCAAAGTGCAGATGCGTCTGCATCAAGTAGTGATAACCAGGAAAGCTGGAGATCACACGAACAGAAGTCACTCACAAGCAGCCTCGAGTAGTGGACGGGGGGCGGGGGGGGGCACAGGTAACGTGGGCGCCGCGGGCGAGTCCAGTGACTAACCTTAGGGGAATGTCGTGCCCTCGCGCGGATATTCCACACCTCAAACCTGCCTCGGCCACAAGGCACCCACGGCAGCCCTGTCCAGCAGACCCGGAGCTCGGGGTGAAGCAGGAGTCACTAGGGGACCCAGGGGAGGTCCCCATGCCTGGAATGCTCAGCAGGTTCTCTCACCCTCATTCTGACTTGAGCCCTGAAGCTGCCGCCTCAGAGATGGGGGCGCAAGGCAGAGGGCACCCCATACCCATCACCCTGGCTGTTCTGCTGCCCTCAGGGGGCCCAGGGAAGCTGCCTGAGCCTCTTAGGCTGAAACCAGACCTACCCCTGAAGGCAGTTCTCCACCTGATGCACAGGGACCCCTTGCCCCACGCCCACCCCTGGTTAGCATCCTGGGAAGCTCCCCAAGCCCTGGCCCCACCTGCTCCCCACGGGGCACAAATCACTCTCAGGAGTGTGCCTCTGGGCTGGGCTCTCCGGGCAGCACACCTTGGACAGGGTGTGAGACGCTGGAGGTCACGTGCTCACCCCAGGGCGTCACCCCAGGGCACGGCCTCTTGTCCGAAAAGCTCCCCCACCTGGCCGTGCCTCCCTGGGGGCATCGCCCCTCAGATCTCACCCTACGGACTCCCAGAGACTCCCTCATGTGTCCCCCCAACTCTGCCTGGGTGTTGAGAAGCACTGGGATCACATGGGGGCACCCCAGGCCCTGTGTCTAGGGTGGGGCAGTAGAGGGGGCAGCTCCTAGCCCACCGCCACTCGGCTGCCACCTCTGGGCCCAGCTCACTCTGGCTGCCCTCCCTCCTCAGGGTCACATGGGGGGGGGGTCCTCCCTCCCCGCCAAGCACAGTGCCCCTTTAGACATGGCCCACACCCCTATCATCAAACATCCATGGACGGGGTCACCTCCGTCCCTTTGGGTTCCAGGTCACCTGTCCTGCTCTCTGAAGGTGTGGCTCCCATCCGGGGTTGCTATCCCCGGACCCCCCTGAGGCATCGACTTCTTCCTCATGTCTGGGCCCCCAGCCAGCTCTGGTCAGGCGAGAGTACACGTGTGTACATGTCAACACCCGCGTGTCCTGTGGACGGACTCCGGGAGCATCTGCGAGGGGCTTGTCTGGGGTCCCAGGGTCCTGAGCAGACTCCGTGTCAGGCACTGAGGTCAGGATTGGGATGCAGGTAGGGTTCACGAGGAGAGGCTCGCACACGGGCGTGCAGCACGCGTGTGGAAACGCAGGCGAGCATCCGTAGGCAGGTAGACAGGCGTGTGGCACGGGCGTTCACGTGCGGGGCTGCACACACGTGCACACGCAGCGTCCCCAGGACTCTGTCCCCGCTTCCCGATGCCAGGTGGTAACAGTGAGGGAGGGATGGCATTGGGCCATTGAGGGAGCAGCTCTGCCCTCAGAGGAGCAGGGCGGGGGGGTTCCACCCGGCAGGAGCCTCTGTGCTTCTGGCTGTTCGCAAGGGAGGCTTTCTGGGTTCTTTTCCTTAGGGAACCCCAGAGGAGACCAGCTCGGACCCCGGGCCTTGAGCAGGAGGGTCTGTGGTGGCTGGGAGGGGCCTCGGGCAGGGGCTGGCCGGGAGGGGCCTGAGATGCCTCCCTGTGTGTGTGGCGGGGGGGGGCGCGGGGGGCTCTGCAGGGCCAGAGTGGACCAGGAGGTGGCTGGGGGTGCGGTGGGAGTTGGGCCTAGGTCAGCTCACCCCAGGCAGCTGTGGGGAGGCCCCCGTGGTCAGATGCCTGCTCCCCCAAGTCTCTCACACCCCAGTGCCATCCCCATCCTGGGGAACAAAGCTGAAAGGGAAGAGCGGTCTAGGGACATCGGCCCTGACCGGTGCCCAGTAGGGAAGGAGCAAGTCCCCGATTCCGGGAGATACGGGTGCAGGACCAGAAAGACAGAGGAGCAGACCCACAAGACGTGGGATTTCGTGCAGGAAAAGGAGGAGCTGGTCATTCACCCCCTGGGGGTGGGGGGCGCAGATGCATGTAGAGCCCTCCTGACAGCATTCACAAAATAGGACACCCAGAGCCCAGCGCTGCAGGGAGGACGGGTACAAAGTCGACCACATAGCATATTGTACAATACAACGCAGTGTGTGCACTCACAAGAGGAAAAACACCCAGATACAAAGCGCTGAGAAAGGAAAGAGACCTGAGCAAACTTAAACTTCAAGACAAGGCTGGCAGAAGGGTTGTAACGAGTCTCACGGGATCAGGGGAGACTGCCCACCTCCTCCCACCCCGTCCTCCCCCTCAAGGGCACCCCTGGGCACGTTCGCTGGAGATGCCTGGGGGCGTCCTGGCTTTTGCTCAGGACCCAGGGGTCCCGAGGCCACCCCGCCGCCACCCGACGCTCCTTGCTAAGCCTCCTTCCGTTGTGGGGGACACCTCTCCCCCTTGTCCTTCCCCTTCTCTGCCTTTTGTCTTTTCCGAAGCAAATCCCAGCTCTGGGCCCGAAGCGGAAGCGAAAAGCAGCCCTGAGTGACCGCAGCCGCCGGGAACCCAGGAGGGCGCCGATGTCTCCAGGAGCCCAGGAACTGCGGCTGGAGAGACGCTGCCTTGGTTTCCGGGCTAAGGCCTCGTGCCGCCAAGAAGCTGCCCATAGAAACGAAGCACATCTCTGTCTAAACACAGAGCAACTACATTTTCCTTTGCGGGTCCTGCCATCTTAGACCCCAAGTTCTCCTCCACGCGCTGCCCATAACCTAACGCCAGCAGCCACCGCTCGGGGCGCCCTGCCGAGCTCCAGAACCCAGATCCCCAGAAGCTAGGGCAGGGCCATCTGGTGACCTCCCCCGCAGCTGCCACGCTCAGGGCAGTGCTGACCCAAAGCTGGAGAGAGCTGTGATCCCGGCCGGGCAGCGAGCGGACTCCCGGCCCACAGACTCCTAGCGGAGAGGGCAGAATGGGGTGTCTCGCTCAGGTCGAGCCAGAGCCTGTGTCAAGCAAGGACGCAAGTAGTTAAGGGTACCGCAGCTACCAGATCTCAGGGACACCAGCACCGGCTGACGACACCCCAGAACTGATAACAGGCGGAAGCAGAGGAGGCCTGCGGGGGCCCTAGACTGATTAAATCCCTTCAAAAAGGCAAGGATCGGGGCGCCTGGGAGGCTCAGTCGGACAAGCGGCTGACTTCGGCTCGGGTCATGATCTCACACTTCACGGGTTAGAGCCCCACGTCGGGATCTCTGCTGACAGCTCGGAGCCTGGAGCCTGCTTCGGATTCTGAGTCTCCCTCTCTCTCTGCCCCCGTGCCCCCTTCCTCAGAAATAAACATTAAAATAAGCAAATAAATAAATTAAAAACTCATAAAAAGGGGAGGGCTCTTGCAGCAAACTGTCAGACTCCTCAGGTGACCGCTCTGTGCCCGCCCACTTAAAAAGGCAGCTCTGAAGGCAGGCGGAGATCTGGCACGGCTGGAACCTAACAAGCAGTGAGCACCCGGGGCTGACTCGGGCCCACCGAGGCCCTGTCTCCACTGTGTGCTCACAGACTCACCTGAGTTTGGTTCGCCAGCTCCCCACCCCCTCTGTGTCTTGCCTGTTGTGTGGCTGCTCTTGTGTTTTGCTCTGTGTGCTGTGTGAGAAGCCAAGTTTAATCACGTGGTGAAATGTCATCGAGTTTGGAATCCTGAACTTGCTTTATAATTGTGACTAACTCTGCCTTCCGACTGGGTAAGGCTGACCTGGTGGAAAGACACAACTTGCGTGTGCGCCCTCCTAGCGTGCTCATGACACCTGGGGAGGACGGCCCCTCTGTCCTCCGTGCTCCAGGGGCTACCACTTGGGCCAGGAGCACAGCTTTTGGCCACTGTTCTGTCCCTCCCTTCAAGAAACGCAGCGCTGGCCCCACTGTCCTGACTTCGGGGGTTAGCACGTATTTGTTTGACACGAAGGGCACTCAAGACGGCTGCCATCTACCACCTAAGCAAACGAGGCTTTAACACCCGTCACCGGGGAGGACGCAATCCTGGGCTGAAAGATGCTTCCTTTAAATTGCACACGCTCGAACTCAGCTTTCTGGAAAATCCACTGCATTCCATAGACTAGCAAAGCCAGGGCTGGCCCTGCTTGGGAAGGGCCTGTCTCGGCCCTGACCGGGGGCCCTCCTGCATGCCCCCTGTGCCTGGGCTCCTGCTCCACGAACCCACAGGGCTTGGAGCTCCCTGCCCCCGTCTCTCAGGGGTTCCCCTACTGTGCCTGCCCAGAGAAGGAGGTTGCTGAGTTTCCAGATTGTGATGGAAGCTCAGGGAAGCGGTCAGACCCAGGGAGAGGAAGGGCCACACCCTGTTCTGAGAAGGTGGAAAGCAGGAAGGAGCTCATGGCTTCCAGCCAGGTGGAGCCCGTGTGGGTGGGACAGGCCTGGCCTGGCCAGCCGGTGAGATTGGCGGCGGGTCAAGACCGCTCCGGTCCTGGTGAGACCCAAGAAAGCAAAGCCTGTGGTTCTCTGTGAGGCTGATATAGTCAGTGTGCTGCCTCCCGGTGCCCCCCACCCCCCATAGACAAGCAGGAGGCCTGAAGGCCACGGTGGGGGTGGGGGGGCCACCTCTGGAAATGAACTGAATGGCGTGAGAGGTGGATGGCCCAGGACAGGGCCAGAGGACACTCTGCAATGCTGGTGCCTGGCCGCCAGATGCACATTCCTCTGGGTGTGTGCACGCCGGCGGCTGTACATGGGGGATATGGGGGGTTGGGAGGGGGTGACCTTGTGTACGCGTTACTGGACACATGTGTGACTAGCGTGTGCGTGAGACAAACCTGAAAGGGAAGAGCGGTTTGGGGACATCGGCCCTGAGCAAGTCCCCGAATCCCAGAGATACGGGTGCAGGTCCCGTATGCGGAGCCCGGAGGAGGAAGGCAGTTGGAGGCACAAGGAAGGGGACTGGGAGGGGCCCAGAAGAGCAGGGGGTGCGGGTGGTCCAAGCTCCTGACCCTCTGGGCTGTGCCTGAGAGGCCAGAGAGACCCCAGCCCTCCTTCCCACTAATGCTGCTTGTGTCTCCCCCTTCCGTCAGCTCCTGTGACTGAACACCCTGAACCCTTCCTCAAGGTCACAGCGATTTGGACCCAGGCCCAGAGGCTGTGCCACAGCCCTGAAGCGGGCCAGCTGGGGGTTGGAGGGGTCCTTTCTCCAGGAAGCCCCTCCCTCTGTAGGTCCCCAAAGCCCCCAGGGGGATGTTCCTGCATTTAGGCTGGGGTGGGGGACGGTGCCTGGGACACTGCAGGTGGCCTAGTCCCCAGAAGGACCCACACAAGGCCCACTGCAGAGGGCTGGGGAGCTGAGGACCACAGGACCCAGGCTTTGTGATGGGGGACCCATGACCCAGCACAGGGCTGGGGAGGCTGGGGCTGTAAGGCACCTGCCCTTCTCCAGGAAACCCGCTCCGAAGGGGTGATAGGGACACATAGGCGCGCCATGAGAAGCATGCTTGCCTGCCTTCCCCAGGCTCCCCTTCTGTCCCCAGTGCAGCCTGCGAGGCTGGGGAGGGGCCCACGCAGACGTGGGGCAGGAGGCTGGGGCAACCTCGGGCCTCTTAGCCCCACACTCACATCTTCCCGCCGGGTCCCCCCCCCCACCGCCACCTCACTGCCTCGCACAGACCAGGGGAGGGGGTGTGGACACCCCGCCTGGAGGATCCCCGCCCCTCAGAGCCAGGCAGGCAGGGGCGGGCCACCCGCCTTTGTCTCCCGCACCTGGCGGGGCTCGGGTTTCCTTATGCAAAGCTGAGTTTCCCACCCACCCTCCCAGGATGGGCCCAGTCCCCAGGGTGAGGCCACCACAAAGCACCCTGCTTGCTTTGTTAGCTGGAAAACCAAAGAAGAGGCGGGGCTGAGGGGTCGGGGACAGGTGCCCGACTCCAGAGGCCCTGGTGCCCGTGAGTTTGCAGAGGGAGTGGGAGGAGGGCTGCCTTGGTCCCCCTCCTAGTCTCGATTGGACCCGGCGGACCAGCAGGAGTGAGGCCGCTATCCCCACAAAGGTGCATGTGGCCAAGTACTCAGGGCAAATTGAACTCCTGGGCCTGGGACAGGCCTCCGACCCTCTTGCCCCCATAGGTTTGCCACCCTGCCCCCAGGGTCCCAAGCAGATCGGTGGGGAGAGGGTTAAGCTGGCCTGGGTGGTGCACCTCTGTTTGCAGGAGAAATGCACCTGCTCCCGAGTTAATCCAGACAAATGAAGGTGAGACTGCATGAGTCCCCCAGAAAAGAGATCCGCCCTCCTGTCTGTCTCTGGCAGCCTCACCTAGGCAGAGGCACTCGTCTCGGCCCCAGAGCCTGCTCCCACCAGCTTCCGGCCTTCCGGCCTGGAGGGCGGGACGCAGGCGTCTATGCACATCAGAGAAGTTCTGTATTTGGGCTGTACCAGCAGGAGTGCAGCCTCAGCACCGTGCCGCCCCGCCCGCCTGCCGGCAGCTGTCCAGGCCCGGAGCCCTGCACCCCAAGAGCTGAGACCCCCATCCCGCGCTCTGTGCCCCCTTTGTTGTCTGGGAGTGACGGGAGCCGTCCCTCAAGGTAAAGGCCCTCGTGGCACCCACAACACTGTTGCCTCAGACACACAGCAGAGACCGGGGCTCCCTCTGCGGCTTGACAGCTGACATCCCACGGGCCACCAGCAGCCTCTCCAGTGCAGGTACCTCTGACCCACCTCACTCTGCTACAAGGTGGCCACGGCTGCAAATCGCACCTCCCCCCCCCCCCCCCCCCCCCGCCAGCCCAACGCAGCCTGTCCACCTGGTGTGCCCAGAGCCTGGTCCCACGGTCCCGCAGTCCTCCACTCACCAGCCCCCGGACACTGTGTCCTACAGGCCTCTGCTCAGCCCAGACCTCCAAGGGCTGCCTCCTGCACCCCCCCAGCACCCCCCCTGTGTTTCTCAGCTCTGCCTGCACCCCACGGGCTGCCCCTGCCCCACCTCCCCAGGGCACAGAGAGCTGGGGAGTAAGTGGCTCTCTTGGCCTCGGAGGATACGTGTGGGCACAAAGCTGCGGATGTGGACCCCCCTCCCTTAGTTCCTTCTATGGGCACCCGGGAGCTGAGGAGTGGGCCATGGCAGGCCCTCAGCCCACGCTTGGGCACGCACCGTTACCCCTGTGGCCACGGGCCACAGTGACCCCGAGGCCCTGCTTTCTGGCCTAGGGACACCGGTGCTCCTGTGTGATTCACATCCCACACGGGAGCGCGTCAGGAGGACAGGGAGTGGCTTAGGAGACACTCCTGCCTGCGGATTATTACGCCTTCCACCTCAGTGTTCACTGGCTGCACCCCGGCGGCTTGAGATCCTGGTGGGTGTTTTCACTGTGGAAATGGGCAAATGCCACAACCAGGTGCCCACCCCCAGGGCCAGCTGTTAAACATTCACTAGCTTACCGCGGCCTGGGACATCCCACTCCCTGGAGAGGGAGGTGGCAAGACCTTCTAGTCCCTGCCCAGGAAGTTGTGGACGGGGTGTGAGGGCACTGGTCTCATGACCCAAATGCCCTTGGGCAGCCTTGGGCCTGGTCAGCAGGACGGTAGGAGGAGCGGACAGTGGCCTTGGGACCTGGTTTCCCACAGAGCCCTGGGGGATGGTCAGAGGCTGCAGGCGGCACACCGCTTTGGGAGGTGGGGTCGCAGAGAGGGGCTCTCCCTAAACCCTCGGAAGCCACAGGCATGTTGGTCTGGGCCTAAGTTGGAGCAGCCCTCTGGTGGCACTGCTGGAGGGGAGTGTGATTATGGTCAGGTGGCCCACCCGCCCCTCCATACCACTCTCTTCCGGCCTGGAGGAACCCTGGTTTAAAAAAAGCCATGCCCCCTCACAAATGGGACACTGACGAGGCTCGGGTTTGAGCCAAGGTCAGTGTCGGCCACAGATTGGGCCCCAGCCTCCATCTGTCCTCTTCCCCGGCCTTGGTGGTCGGTCCACCCCTCCTCAACAAGACCCTGCTGTCCCCAAGGACTTCTCATGGGACCAGTCCTTCTGTGGGACTTCGCCCTGTCACCAGATCCCATATTCCACCTCTGAAAGCTGTTTCCTGGGGGCCAACACAGATGTGGGCCCCCAACATAGATGCTGTCTCTAGGGTCCTCTTTGTGACCACGTTCTGGGCACCTGTTCACAGAACACTGGAAAGAGTTGGCACCCATCTTGTGGGGGATCCATGGGGGTCCTGCAGAGTCCTTCCCAAGACAGTGAGAAGTTCTCAGAGATGCCCAGGGTGTGATGACAGCTCTGGGGCCCCAGGGTCACGGGCCTGCCTGTGTGGGGACCTTCCCTCCCTCAAGGCCACCACACAGTGATGTCCTGGGAGGTAGGGATGGCTCTCTCGGATGTTGTTGTTGGGATGTTATTGGTGTTAACAGGATGTGAGGAATGGGTTTATGGAGAGAAGTGGTTGATCTCCATAAAATGAAGTGGTTTTCGGAGTGGGATGGCAGGAAGGGAGGGGGCAGAAGGCCCGAGAGGGGTCTGTGCAAGGAGAGGGCAAGCCTGGACTTGGATTTCCCAGTGAGCTGATGTTTAGTTGTGCCTCTGTTTCTTAGGAGAGACAGAAGCTTTCGTGTCTTCCCGACCACTAGCTCTTCACAGGCCCAAGCAAGGGAACTTACGAGGAAGATGTGCAAATTAATCAAACTGTTCTCTTTCAGGAAAACCAAACGCGGAATCTACTCTCTAGGACACTTCCCTCTCCCAAGACCAATGACCCACTGGGTCAAACTCCAGAAAACTATACGCTTGTCCAAACAGACCCAGGAACCCCTAGCCTAGCCTGTCAAATCATTTCATGGACAGACATTGTGGGTGTCCCCAAAGTTCCTGCTGCTGACCCTGGCACAGACCTGACAGATTAGAGGGAAAGGCCATTGTTCTGTTCCTTGAGGTGGGGGGTGGGGGGGACAGGTTTCTACAGAAACAGTTAAAGCCCCACCCAGGGTTAATCAAGCAGGGGAAGGAGTGAGACATTCAAATGCAAGGCCAGTTGTCCCATTGGCTGCCTTCCCACCACTGCCTGGGAGCAGAGACTCTGAATCTAATGCAGGAGCCCCCCCCCCCCCCCCCCCCCCGCAGGGACCAACCAGCTTGACACTGGGGCCTACCGAGCCCCTGGGCTAGTGGGGAGGGCGTCATGTGCCTCCAGCTCCCCGCCCCTCTCACTCATGGCCTCCCTGAGCAGTAGAGAAGATGACATTTGTGCACACAGGAGCGTCACCCTTGCGATGACCCCATTTGGGAAGGACGCACCAACAGCCAAAGACGGGAGACCCTGGCCCACCACCGGGGGCACTACAGATAGACCAGAACCCCTTCCCGGGCACCACGGACAGACTGCACACACTCAACGCGCCCAGCCAGCCCTTGCGAGTGCTCTCTCTGCCTCCCATCACACGCTGTGAGCTGCCGTAGGACACCTTCCCTCGGGCCTCCTTGCAGGCTCCCAGTGGAGTGCTCCTGATTCCTGCATCCCCCATAGCGCGAGAGCTTGCTCTCCCCACAGGCGCCTGTGTAGCTGTTGGTGCTTCGCTTGTTCGGTTTTGCAAGTGTGACTCCTCCCAAACGACACTTCACCTCCAATGAAGCCAGGTGCCCACCCGGGAACCCTTACAACAGGTGCACAGTCCCCACCGCCCAGGGTTCTCAGCTCCCTCCTGGGGGTTGTCACCCTCAAAATGATGACTGATACTCTGCAGGGTAGCTTGGCCTGCTCCCCAAGGCCAGAAGCTCCTTCTCTGCCCAGTCTTGCTTCTCTGTTCTCTGAGGCACCCCTCCCCACAGTACTCCTCTTGCACAGGATCCCCTGCCCCAGGCTCTGCTTCCAGAAAATGAGCCAGTGTCTGAGTTTTGCCTTCCCGAGAACTAGTGAATCTGAACTTTTCTCAATTCTGATGGCCCATGGATGTGATCATTGGCTCACTGGGCCATGGCCCACTCCTATCTGTCCATAGAATATCTTGTGTTTTTCTTTACTTTTTAAAAAAATTTTTTTAAATGTTTATTTATTTTTGAAAAAGAGAGAGGCAGAGTGTGAGCAGGGGCGGGGGAGGGGCAGAGAGAGAGGGAGACACAGAACTTGAAGTGGGGTCCAGGTTCTGTACTGTCAGCACAGAGCCTGATGTGGGGCTCAAACTCACAAACTGTGAGATCATGACCTGAGCTGAAGTCAGATGCTTAACTGACTGAGCCACCCAGGCGTCCCTATCTTGTGTTTTGCTTGACAATTTATCAGTTCTTAATTCTGATTCAACTTTGCTATAGCAAGCATGACTGTAAGGAAATAGGTGCAGAAGTGTATTTATCACGTTTATTCAGAGTCTGTACGAGAGGAAAACTTAAAAAGGAGAGATTATTAATATCTTCAATGAGATGAGAGAAAATAGTGTGACCACAGTAAAAGATCAGAATGCTGTAGAAATAAATATTCAGAGAACAAAAATGTACTCTTGGAAATTAATATTACAGAAGAATGAAAAGCTCGATGAAGGAGTTGGAACACAGAATAAAAGCATTTCCTTGAAAGTGAAGCCACAATACTGGGAAAAGGAATTCAGAAAGGTCATTAGAGGCCTGCCAAAGAGGTCCAGGATCCTGATATTTACCACAGAAAGAGGAAACAGAGAAAAGGGAAGAAAAGAAATAATTTAAAATTAGTAATTCAAGAAAATTTTTTGGAACTGAAGGACAGGAATTCCCAGACCAAAAGAGCCACCAGGCATCTAGCAAAAGGGATGGAAATGAATCCACACAAAGGTCATTTTCATGAACCGTCAGATCACTCAGGACAAAAAGAAGCCCCTAAACACCTCTAGCAAGAAGAAACAAGCGGTTTCCATACCACAGATCAGGACTTAAACAACGTCGCCTTTACCCACAGCAGCGTCAGAAGCTGGGAGACACTGAAACAGTTCTCACATTATGGAGGGAAAATGGTTCTATACCCAACCAAACTATCACACAAGTGGATTAAAGATATTTTAAAGCCATGTGTCTGCCATGTGCCCTTTCTCAGGAAGCTACTGAAGGACGTGCTTCACTAGAACAGGGACTAATTAAGAAAGAGCAAGCCTCAGATCCAGGAAAATCCAACCCAGGGGAGCAGCAAAAGGAATCTTCAGGATGCAGATCAAGGAGTTCTTGAGGGGCCAGCCCTGCCGTGGACCCAGGGAGAGCTGACCAGGCCTGGGACAGGGCAGAAGCTCCCGGAGGTACCTCCTTAGAAATACTCCGTGTGTTTGAATTTAAGCCACTGGCAAGAATCTAAGGATGAATTAGTAATGAGTTCAGAGAAAACTCAGCAAGCATGAGAAAAGAAAGGTGATTATTAACTCCAGGGAAAACAACACGTGTGTGGGGTGGAACAATAACCATGGCATGCCACAGGCCTGGTGTGAATACAAATCTAATCCCTGAGGACAGAGCTAACTAAAATTATAACTCCATTGAAAACGGGGGCACAAGTGTGGGGAGAGGTGGAAGGAGTAAAAGCTATTGTCCATAGAATGAATTCAGTGGACAATACCTAAAACAGAAACACCAGGAAACTGTGGTTTAATCATGTTGTTGCACAGATGCATGTAAATAACGCAAAAGATATCTGGAATATGGAAGTTGTCTTTGGGGACAGCACAGGGGGTGACTGGGAGGCTGTGTTTGTCCAAGCCTCATAGGAATGCCTGACTCCTAAGCTACATACAAGTATAACTTTGATAAAAAATGAAATAAGGGCCGCCTGGGTGGCTCAGTTGGTTGAGCGCCCAACTTTGGCTCAGGTCATGATCTAATGGTTCGTGAGTTCGAGCCCCGCATCGGTTTGCTGCTGCCAGCACAGAGCCCCCTGCAAATCCTGTGTACCCACCCCCTGCAGCCCCTCCCCCACTCACGGCCACATGCTCTCTCTCTCTCCCTCTCTCTCAAAAATAAATACACATTAAACAAATGAAATAAAAATTCAGTCGGTATGCTTTGCACCCTGTGAGGCCTGGCAACCACTTCAGTAATGTTGGAATGACCTGTAATTAAAGCTCAAACTTCTCTGCTCTCCTACGATAAGTGACCTTGTCACACTCTCCACTCCTCTTTTGATAGTTGATATTCAGCTGGGACAACGACCGTTTCCCCGTGATGGGGTCTCACGGAGTCTAGCGCTCCCACCCTGAGTCCACCGTTCTGGGCAGGCATAGTCTCCGCCACGTTCTGCCCCTTTTGTCGTGAGACCACTCAAGGCTTAGCCCTACTGTGGACCGTCCTGTGTTTTAGGCCACGTCTTGTTTCATGACCTCACATTACCGTGACACCCTGGGCTCCGAATCTCAGCAGGGTTCAATTTCAGCTTTGATGGAGGAAGCTGGCCCTACCCCAGCCAGTCATGAATTCCGCACCTTTAGAGTAGTTACGCATAGTGCACGTGTGTCTTGTGAAATGGAATAACTTTGGTTTCCTTGCCGGCGCTTTCTGGCCATTGTCCCGTCTAGGAAACGGGAATGATCTCAGTCTTGATCCCTTTCTCCTTGGGCCCCCAGGATCCTGGCTGTCATCTTCAGAGATGGCCAGGTAATAAGTGAACATTCTAGGGACTTAACAATCATTCTTTCCCGGAGGATGCTCGAAAACACCCACACCCTTCACAGAGGGCAAAGACCCCCATTCTGCTGGGGAGACTGTGTGTCACCTCATGGCCTTTGTATGCAGCCACATGGGGCTGGATTTCCAACAGGTCACGGAGCTGTGGGATCTCGGGCAGCCTGCCCGGCCAGCACAGGCCCGGTGCCCCCTCCCCCCGCCCCCCCACCATGCCCAGATATCTTCCAACACTCCCAAAGATGGGCCTTGGGCAGCTTCAAATCTACAAATAGTAGAAACACCACCAGTTTTCTGTAAGACCCCTTCAGCTGACGCAGCCCCTTCCAAAGGCCCCCACTCTTTCTCTCTTGAAAGCTCATGGGCTAGGGCCTCCCCATGGTCCCTCATGTTTCAGTGCCATCGGCAGCACCAGGACATCCCAGAGACTGTGGGCTGGATCACAGCTCCGAAAGAAAAAGTTCAGGTTGGTGGGGACTTTCAGGCCAGCTCCGATAACAAGTGATGAGGTCACTGTAGACCCCACGAGACAAGCCTCTCCCTGACGCTTTCCCAGAAGCCTCGGTCCTACCTGGTCCCCGTGGGGACAGCTGGGCGGCAGGGCAGGTGGGCAGGTCGGCAGGCTCGGCTCCCAGGGCTGCCTTATCGTGGCCTGGCTGGGCGGAATGTGGTGGAAACCTTTGCCTGGTACAACCGGCCTCTGCAGCACAGCCCAGGAATTTTGCGTTGAATAATTTTTAACTTCTGCTCTGAGAAAAAACCAGGGCTGTATATAGTGTCTGTCTACATAGGAATGCCAAGCGGCTTTCACTTAAAAGTAAATACCTCAATAATAACAAGGAAACCTGCCTTGGGAGAAAAAAAGAGAGAAAAGAACAGAAAAAGAAAGCAGTCACAGGGGCTTAGGGACCATTCAGCTGGGCTACAGCCAGGTCTTACCTCTCCTTCTGTGGTGAAGCCGGGGCGCTGACTCCCTCACACTCTGGGTACAAAGCCGGCTTGGCGGCCGCTCCCCCCCCCTCATCCCCCCACCTCCCCCCCCCCCCCCCCCGCCCGTAACTCCTCATCCAGGACTGATTTCTCTCAACAGCCTCGGATTTCAGGAAGTGCTGGGGCCAGGCACCATTTCTGCCACCTGCAGACCCCGACTTCCATACTCCTGGCGTTAGTTGTATATTCATCCAGGGCTTGGGCCTGTAATCCTGTGGCCGCAGGAGACAGAGGCCGCCTGGAGCTCCAGTGGGCCCTGGGGACGATGGCAGAGGGGACGGCCTGGCCGGCCCTGCCCAGAGTGACCATCATACAGCAAGCTGGAGCTGGGAAACTCACAGCCTGAGGCAAAGTTTTCCTTCAAAGACCTCGAGTCTTTCTTCAGCTCCAAGACAGGCGTGACCGACACCCTCGACGTCCCGGGAGAGGCCTACAGATCCACGCAGGAGGGTGCTGGGCTGCCACAGGAGGTGGTATCACCATCCACTGCAGAGGGTGGGGATCCAGGGGGCCCAGCTCTGTTCTGCCACATGGGCCACAGGCTCAGCTCCCTGGGAGTCGCCACAGGGAACCCTAGGTGTTGGAGGGACTGAGCCTGGAAGGGGCTTAGGTCCAGCCTCTGGGGGTGGGGTCAAGCAGTGGGGCCAGATACAAGGGTCCTGGGCAGGTGGTCAGGAGGGGCTGGCTCCCACCACCCTTCCCCACCTTGGCTCCCCAGCCTCTTCACAAAACATCGTGTGGTCCCTGGACACCCCTGGGCTTGTTCAGGAACAGCAGAAAGCTCATTTTGCAATGACCCAGCATGTGCATCATGGCAGCTACAGGCCATATGTCCAAGCAGGGCGGACACTCATCCCGGCCCGTGTTGGCAGTAAACCTCAGGAACATGCATGGGGAGCAGGGGCTCCCCTCAGGACACGCCCTCTTGCACGCTGGATGCCAAGGGGTGAGTAAGGAATGGGAGACACGGCAAACCCGGGCGAGGCCACAGGCCAGGATCCCCGACGGTTGAGGGGTAACCTGTTGGGGTGTGGGCTCAGGCTGCAGGTGGCTGGGGCTCCTCGGACAGGAGAGCTCTGATCCTTCTTACCGTGGGTGAGGGGAGAGGTCGTGCCCCCACCACTCCCCGCGCTGCCTATGGGCCACAGGGTTGCTTTAAGCGTGGGCGCTGTCAGCCCCCAGTGTGCTGAGCTGGCTGACGCTCCTTCCACCTGTGTTTGTCCTGCACCGGGTTCAGGATGTGTCAGTTAGCCCTCGAGCTTCCAGAAAGACTCCCAGCCCTGTATGCTGCCCTCTGGGGCTGCCCACCCACGCGCCTGCCGCTTCCCTGACAGCACGGCAGGGACGCCCACGCCCTGCTGTCCACACCCCAGCCAGGCTGCCTCGTCCACACCTGCCCACACACTCCACGTTGGACAGTCTGGTGGTGAATTCTCGTGATTCACTTTGCGTGTCGCCAACTGCTAATGTGCTTGACCGTGTCAAGCCACGGGCTCAGGGGCCCCTCTTCTGGAACATGCTTCCCCACGTGGGGCCCCAGGCTCAGGACCCCCTCTTCTGGGACATGCTTCCCCACGTGGGGCCCCAGGCTCAGGACCCCCTCTTCTGGGACATGCTTCCCCACACGGCCCCGGGCTCAGGGCCCTCTTCTGGAACACTCATAGCCTTTGCTCCTTTTCTCACTTTTTTGGGATGGGATTTCTATTCTTTTCCTGTTAAATTGCAGAATTCCTTATATACCTTAGATAGCAGTCCCTATGGATTTACTCATTTCAGTGAACTCAGGTCCCGTCATGTCCCTTGGTCAGGAATCCCTGACCTTGATATAACCAAATGTATCCACTTTTGCCATGATGTCTTGTACATTTGTACATTTGAAGTTTTGTTTAGGGTCTCTGTCTCTGTCCCTCCCAGGCCACCAGGCATCAGCGAGTTCTCTGGCCTGTCTTGCGCCACGTGGTAACCCTGTTTCCCCTGCCCCGGCCCAGCTGACTTGCCCGGGTACGGCTGCTGCTCCCCCCGCCGCTGTGTCTCTCTTTGCCCAAACCAGCTGGTTGGTGAAGCTGTCGCTTTGCCAAGTGCCCCTAACTCCTGGAAGAGCTGGCCCCCCTTTCCCTCTTTTTTGATATTTGCTTGGTTATCCTTTTTTTTTTCATATCTAGTTCCTGAAAAATCTCCATCTGTAATTTGGAATAGGATTGCATGGACTTTGCAGATTAATGAGGAAATCTTGTGTTTGTATAACGCTCACTTCCCCCATCTCAGAACAGAGAGCCTCTCGCTGGTTCAGATCAGCGTCCACAGGCTTTATTTGAGGTTTGCTGTTCTCTCCACAGACGCTGTGTGTATTCTTAAGGTGACTCCCAGATACTTGATCGTTTTCCTTGCTATTGTGAGTTCTTTGTTTTCCCTAATGGGTTAATGCTAGTTTATAGAATACTATTGGTTTTTTTCATTGTTAAAAAATGAAGTGAAATTTACATAACATAAAATTAACCTTCTTCTTCTTCTTTTTTTTTTTTTAATTTAAGTGGTCTCTGTGCCCAAATGTGGGGCTTGAACTCATGGTGTCAAGAGCCAAATGTTCTACCAATTGAGCCACCCGGGTGCCTAGGCGCCGTGATGTATTATTTTTAATACACTGTTTCATTTGATTAGTTGCGGAGAGGATTTCCATTTTGAGAGCCAAAGGCTGCATCCCTGCCCCACAGGCCCGCACAGCAGGGCCACCTCCCCATGGGCACTGCTTGACCTTTCTCTGCCCTGACCTCCCCTTGGCCTTTCCCCTCTTGGGTCGGGGCAGGGTCCAGAAACCTCAAAGCAAACCCCAGGCTTCGAAGCACACGGGGAGGCCTGTCTCCCTGCTGCCTCTGTTCCCTGTGCTGGGCACTGGGCGTGAGGTCCCTTCCCTCCCATCCTGGGGGCATCGTGAGGCCCCTGGAGACTTGGGGGACCATCAGTAGCGTCCTTGTAGCCACAGCAGGTGCTGTGTGTGTGTGTGTGTGTGTGTGTGTGTGTGGTAAGATGTGGATTTAGTGACATTTAAATGCTTATGCAGGTTCTCAGGGAATCCAACAAAGGGAACAGAGACATTCCAGAATGCAGAGAACACAACTCACCCTTTCCAAGGGAAAAAATGACAGAAAAAGAGCCGAGTGTCCTTCACATAAGACATTTAAAGGACTGAGAAGTTAGAACTCTCAGGCTTTCACAGGAACTCCTCTTCAAAAGAAGCACCGGCAGGCACACTTGGGAAAATGTCCAGCGCCAGCAGTTAGAGAAACACAAAAGCATCAGGCACCATGAGTTCAAGTTTATTCAAACACTAACACTGCTGTGAGTGTATGTAAAAAGTATACACCAAACGGGGTGCATCCTGGGGTGTCTGCTTGCGGCTGTCAAATCGGAACCCTCGCACCCACCTCTCAGGAAAGCCCACCAATGTTGCAGCAGTAAGACCACGCAGGGGACAGAGGAGCAGAGAGGGACCCCAACTACCCCCGGATGGAACCCACAAGCTCTGACCAGGCGCAGTGAGTACCAGGCACTGAGGCTGTGTCCGTAAAGGACAGAGAGCAGGTCTTGGGAGATGGGGCGGCTTTAGTCAGGGGGCAGCATGTGGACTGAGCAATGAAAAGGAGGCAGAGGGTGAGGGTCTTAGGAAATGGCCTGAGTGAGCAAGTGGAGGGGGTGGGGGAGAAGGCAGGTACGGCTTAGGAGGCCAGGCAAGGCTTTGGGAAGAGAGTTATGTCCCAGGAAGGCAGGCGTGGCCAAGGAGCAGGTACGGCAGGTGACACATGTTGCTGGGGTGGGAGCAGGGCCAGAGCGCGTCGGACCTTGCCGACTGGCTGGGGCCAAGGGTTGGATGTGAGGAAGCCACGAATGTACAGGGTTGACACAAGACGAGACGTCCCAATCCCTGGCAGGAGTGACAAATGGGGACAGCAAACAGGCCAGGAGGAACCGTGCTTCCGTGGAACAGGTCTGATGATGGGGGCGACGAGCAGGCCCAAGCCAGAGAGGGTCGGAGAGCGGTCATTCTGGAACCCCGACCACATCCCCAGGCAGCTGAGGGGCCAGAGAGGTTGTGTGTGCCCCACAAGCAGGGGCCTCTCACATGTCCAGAGGAGAGAAGGGCAGCACCAGCTGTGAGCCTCTTTCAGCCCCTAGGAAGTTCCAGGACACCGGGGGAGAGACCTCCCGACACCCACCAGCATGTATGGTGATGGGAACACCGCCCTGGGAGGACTGCCTTGGAAAGGGTCTGCTGGGTGTGTGTGTGCAAGTATGTGTGTGTTTGTGCGTGCATGTGTGTGTGGTGTCCCCCCCACACCTACATTGCCAGGGAGGTGACAGAGGACCAGGTCCAGCCCTTTACTGGGAAGCCTGCCCAGGTCCCAGGCTGCCTGGAGTTCAGGGAGCCTGGGCTTGGCCACAGGTCGGAACCGTGAGAATCCACAGGCCGGGGCAGTTGCAGGGACCAAAGCAGCCAGGAGGGCCCGGAGGCCCTGGTGGGGCAGCCTCTGACTGGTGGTGGAAAATGCCTCCCCCCACCCCAGGCCCCGGTGTGCCGGGCACCCTCAAAAGGCGGGGGGCTCACAGCTGACGGCCGTCCATTGTCCTCAAGATGGGAGGGATGCCTGTGATGTGTGGGAGCCAACGAAGAGAAGTTGCCCTCTGACGATGTGTGGCTTCCAGGAGCCAGCGGGTTGGAACGGCACCAAGCCAGGCCCATCTGCGCCGAGCAAAGAGGAAGGCACCTGACGCCCGCAGCCCACGCAGGTGCTGGGAGACTCAGGGGAGTGCGATGCTGGCCACCCTTGGCCCCAGGGCACCTCCTGGGGGGCCGTCAGCGAGGTGGTCGGGGGTCGGCTGTGGGCGCCCGGAAGGGAACAGCCTGCTCCCGGCCGTTAGCCGCCTCCAGAACCGCACAAATGGCACAACGTGGGAGGCTCGCCGTGAGCTCTCCTTAGAGCCCGCTCGGCCCACACCACTGAGCTCGGCCAGCCCTGGCGGGAGGGCATCTGCAGGCCCCAGGCGGACAGCACCAGCTCTTGAAAGCGGCCAGCCATTCCCATGTTTACCTGAGCCGGATCACCGGTCACCCGCTGGGGTCCCACTGGAATACAAAGCTGGAAGCCTCACGGCGGGCAGGCGTGTGCTGTGCGCACCAAACAAAATGCGCCAGCACATGGGGTCCCCTGATCACGTGGGAAATACCCACAAGCGGAAGAAGAAAGTCAACACCAGCGCTGATCCACTCCTAACAGGCCCCAGCACCGGCACTTTGGTGCCTTCCCTCATAAACTTTTTCTACACGTTGACGCAAGAACTGGGTTAAAAACCAACCACGCTTTTTCGCATTTGAGACCGCACTAGATTTTCTCCCTTTTTTGTTGTGACATGCTCAGCACACATGGCTGAGTAGCTGCCTGTCATGATATCATCTGCCCACAACAGGGTTTGCTCAAGTTGGTTTCTGGGGTGTCAGGCGAGCGCCTCATCTCTTATTTCGGGTTAGAATTCTGGGGACAAGTTCCAAGGGCCAGCACCCTGGGCAGCCGGTATGCCGGTTTCTGTCGACTTACAGATGAGCCACGGGGATGCCGAGTTGCTCACCCCAGGTCTGGCCGGGGGCAGGGACTGAGAACCTGGTCCCAAGCTCTCCCGGCTGGCCATGTCTTGGGGTCCCCATGGAGGGGAAGACCCCACGCCTTCCTCGGGGTCACTGAGACCTGCCCAAGGCCAGCACTCTGGGGTGGCCGAGGGTCCCCGCTCTCAGCCAGAGCTGTGGGGCCTCCCTCGACTCCTCCTCACCTGCGCCCTCTGCCTCCCTGCCCAGTTTCCCTTTTCTCAGCAGGATGGCTGCCTCGGTGGGTCAGGACCAGCTGTGGGATCTGCCCCAGGCTTTTGCCAACTTGAAGGCGGCTGTGTGCTTCATGTCTGCACCAGGGAACTGCGGGGGGGGTGGTTCTGTCAGCAGGAGAGTGACCCTCATCTGGGACCAGGCTCCTCCCTGCCTGGACGGCACAGTTCTCTGGAGGAATGTGAGTCAGGATTCCTCGTGCCATGTCCCCTCCGTGTGCACAGAGAGCAGAGAGGAACGAGGTCTTGACCACGTGGCAGGCCCCAGGAGATCCCCACGGGCTTAGGGAGAGGTCAGAAGCTGCTGAGTCTGTGTGGCGGGGTCCCTAGAAGACACCTCAGCCACGACAGCCCCTTCCAAGGTGAGCACGTGGTGCCACCAGGAGAGGCCTGCAGGGTGCCCAGGGGCTCCAACTGGACACACCGTACGGCCCCCTTCCCACTGCTCCCCAGTTCTGGGGTGAGGGCAGCCGTGCTGCACCTGAGCCAATACTTCACTGAGGGCCAGCCTCAGGCGTCTTTCCAGACCACAGCCCTCGTACAATGAAGGCTACGGATCCCTTTCATCACCTTCGCCTCCACTATCACATCATCAGCACACAGAGACTCAGCACCAGGACACGTCCTGTCCCCCACAGGCCACTGGCCACCTCCCAGCACCATGACGCCCCACACCTTCTGCACAGGGGATAGGTGTCCGAGCACCCGTCCCCATGGCCTCCTGCTCCCATCCCCCGGCGCCCTCCCGCTGCCCCCACCCTGACAAACTTCCTGCTCATGCTCTGCCGCCATGGCTCTGAGAAGCTTCTTGCGGCCTTCGTCCTGGTGAGCCCTTAATTGCCAAATAAATATTTGCCCAGGGTGGGGCTTGGTGCTCAGGGTTAAGTATTAAATGGGCCTAAAGTCAGAGGATCCTGTGGCAGCCGTATAAGGGCCCGGGCGGCCATGGGAGCACGGGAGATGACAGATGTATTGTCAGGCCACATCCTGGCCCCCCTCTTCAGACTGGAAGGCAGAGGTCACCCCTCAGCCGACCCGGCATCAGGCAAAGGCCAGCAAAGGGACTGAGCAGAACAGAGGCACTGGGAAATCGGGGGGGGGGAATGTGAGGGGCACAGGAAGCCATCATCCATGCCAGAGGCCAGCCAGCAGGTGGCAGGTCCCACAGGTGAACAGAGTGTAGTAAAGGGGCCTCCATGTTGACCGTCAACAGCCTGAGTCCCCGTGGCTGTATGAACTACCTATCACTGCATGACAAGTGATCCCACGTGTTGTGTGTGCAAGGACAGGCATTTGTCTTCTTTCTGTGGCTCAGGGAGCAGAACAGTGGCCGTAGGGGAGGCTGCACTGTGGTATGGGGCGGGGCTGCATCACCTCAGAGCTCGGTGGGAGGCTCCCCCAGGGCGGGCAGTCCTAGAGAGAGTCCAGAGACAGGCTGCAGCCTTCTCAGAACCAATCTGGAAAGTGCTGCCCTCGGAATTTTGTTGCATCGTGTCCACCTGGGGGTAAGTGCGGAATCAGGGAGGGGAGGGGCGGCACAGGGGACAAATACCTCACAGTGGGACGCCTGAGGCAGCTTGGAGGTTGCCCACCATGGGTGCTTCCATTCAGAACAGCCACTGGTCAGGATCGCTGCCCACTCCCTGTTGTTTCCTTTTGCTTTTTCCTGGAAGCCATTCATCTCATTTATGGGTGTGCTTGTTTGTGATTGGTTGGTTGAGTATCAAGTGGGAGGAGTTTTGAAAAGATACGCATTTCAACTAAATTCAACTGGGAACAGGCCTTCTCTCCAGAGACCCCAGGAACCCACATGCACACTGAGGTCCCTGCTACCTGTTGTCTGACAACATCTTGTTCTACAGAAATGTTGGCACACGTTGTCCTTATCTGGTCTTTTCAAGCATTAAGCAATTTCATAAGAACGGCCCTGTGTGTGGTCATTCCATCCGTTTATACTGTACTTCAGTCACTCTGCAGCACCTGAGTCTCCAAGCCAAGCCAGAATCTGGGTTGGTTTTGTGTCACCTTGGCTGGGCCACGAGGGGCCCCAGATACGTGGTCAAGCATTATTCAGGTGTTTTTGTGAGGGTGGTTTTGGATGAGATTAATGTTTGTAGAGGTGGAGGGAGTAAGGCAGATGGTCCTCTCCAGCAAAGGTGGGCCTCGTCTGATCCACTGAGAGCCTGAACAGAACAAAAAGGCCAACCCTCCCCCACCAAGAGGGGATCGCTGCTGCCTGATCACCTTCAAGACGGGATATAGGTCTTTTCCTGCCTGTGCACTCGGCCTGGAGCTAAAGCAGCAGCTCTCTGGGTCTCTGCCTTGCCAAGTGCATCTTGGGACTTCTCAGCCTCCACAATCTGATGAGCACATTCTTCACAGTAGATCTTTATACAGGTTCTGTTCCTCTAGAGAACCTTGACCAACACATACCCGACACATACTTTCCCAGTGAGTGGTTGACGGTGGGTTGCATCTTGCTCATCTAATGGAGCAGAAGGGACGGGGGGTGGGCCTGCCCGCCTCAGGGGTCCAGCGTATCTATCCCGCCCACGCTGCCCCCCTGGGTCAGAGATATGCCAGCCACTCTAGACCTGTGCGTCAGCCTCACATCCAGGCCCAGGGGCTGGTGAGCGACTCTGGGGGGTGAGGGTCACCTTGTGACTCAGAGAAAAGATTGGGTTTCTCAGGTCATGAGAGGGGCCTCAGCAGGCTTTCCAGAAGCAGGAAGACAGGCTCCCTGGAGAAGGAGCAGTCCTCACGTGCTTGCAGAGGTGCTCAGAGTGTGTGTGTGTGGGGGGGGGGGGGGGTGTGATGGCCCCGGGTTTGCCAGGTTTCCTCTGAGGTGCTGGTGAGGGTTTGGGGGAGGGGGGCAGGAACCCATGATCTGGTGCTTTTGGATGCCTGGGACAGGAGGTTCTGGGTGTTACAGGTTGAAGGCAGGATCCCTTCCTCCCCGCCAACCTGAGGAGCACTCTGACATTCCTCACTGTGGAGGGGCCAGCGTTCAGGTCCTGAGAACCCCCATTTGAGCACTTCCCTGAGAAAGGGCCTAGGTTCTCACCTGTGCATCAGAATGGCATGGTGTCAGGGGTCCAGGCTGGACTCCCACTGGACAGGGACGCCACCTGCAGGCAGACTTGAGAACGTGCCGCCCCCGGGGATGGGCAATCCAGTGCTGGGACGAGATCCCATGGCCCCAGACCAAAGGGAGGATGGGGTCCCATTTCAGCCCCGCAGCAGGTGGCTAGGTGAGGCCCCGCAGACCAAGGATCGAGGTCACCAGGGCAGTATCCCTGTGCCCAGGCCCCAGCTAGGGGGTGGTCGAGCCCTAAAGGCAGCGTGACCTTGGTCATAGGTGGGGCATGTCCTCCAGCTTCAGAGGTTTGCTAATAACAGGATACTGGCTTCCCTGCAAGGCTGATTTCTTGCATTTCTGAGAAAGTTCCAGCCAAGGCTGCAATGCTCTTTGGCTCAGTGAGTAGGGAGCCCTCGGGGCCCAGGGGGCTCAGCTTGACAGGCCTAGTATCCAAGAGGCCAGCACTCTCCAGGCCCTGTCCCCACCCAGCCCTGTGGCTGACTCAAGGACAAGTATTCACACTGTGTCCTTGTAGCCCATGGCTCCTGGGGGAGCACTGCCGCGTGCTGGGTTCCTGTCGTAGGTGCCAGGCCTGCTGATGGCCACCGCTGAACACCTCGAGTGGTAGGCATCCCAGCAAGGCCCCCTCTCCGCTCACACCCTTGAAAGGCAAAGACAGGGTAGGGTAGGGCAGTCTGGGGCGTCCAGGTCGGCTTCCCCCCTGGTCTCTGCACGCATGCTCCTCACATACCCCACAGCCTAGGGAAATGGGCCTGGTTGCGGAGGACAGGGTGGGGGGTGTTGTAAACACAGCAATTAAGGCCTCTCTCTAATGGCAGGCAATTAATTAGCTGATAATTGAGCCTCGCCCAGCTCCCGGCTGTTTGGGAAGAGCCACCGACTTTCGCCTGCTCCTGGTACTGTGCAGGTAGGAGGTGGATGGGGTCACCAGGCAGGCAGAGGGGCCTGAGCCTGCCCACCTCCGCACATGTCCCTGAACAGCTGTGTGGAAGCCAGGGCACCTTCCCCGGAACTGCAGGGACACTCTCCCAACGGAGCCCAGGAGCTCCCCGCCTTCCCGCCTGGAGCGATGAGCCCAGGCATGTCTCTTCCCTCAGGCTGGCACAGGAACCTCCTTCCTGAAGCAACATCAGAAAGGCCTCAGATGCTCCTGCAACCCCTGGGAAGCTGGCTGTTTTGCTCAGGCTCCTCTGGGACGATCCCGGCCCAAGAGAGTGTGGCTAGTCCGGGGCTCTGTTGGCAGCTCAACAAGGGCTTCCCGTCTTTCAGAAGCCGCAGGCCCCCTTTGTCCAAATAGCCACATTATGGGAAAAAGCTGGGCATAAGGAAGGTGACTGGGTTTCAGGAGGCGGAATGGAAACCGATGACCCAGAGACGGCCGATAAGCAGCAGACAGCTGCAGGTACCGGAGGAGCAGGTCCCGCGGGTCCCGGGTGCCCCGCACTCAGGCCCCCCCAGCAGTAGGACCTTCCTAAAGACACGGGGCACATCACGGCTGAGAAGACAAGCGTGTGCGCCGCGAGCTGACCTGGCCACTGAGGCTCCTCTCCTGCCCCCTATCCCCGGAGTGTGGCCTCCCCACTCCCGGGACACACTTTGGAGGTGGTGAGGTGTGGACAACGCCTGCACCCGTGACGGAGCCACTGAAGGCCTCTGTATACACTTTTAAGATTTGGCGCATGAGTGGGGGGATGCATTTGTCCCGGGGCTGCCCAAGACTAGCCTCTACCTAAGTTCCCTTGTTTATTAAAGCTGTCACCTACCCAGCGTCCTGCCTCTTTCTTTTGTCTCGCCTGCCCTCTGCTTTGGGGACAGTTTCAGATCTCTCCAGGGAGGCTGGCCAACCATCACCACCTGGGAGTGTGTTTATTCTGTCATTTTAGCCCACGCGGGATTCCTGTGACCTCCCTGCAATCGAGATGTGGAGTGTTCTGCCCCACGGAGACCCCTCCTGCTGCCCCTTCTCGCCATCCATGCCGTTCCTGGATGGGATTTTTTCCCCCAGCAAATGCTAAACTGTATGAAATTTATCCAGCTAAATTGTATGAAACTTATACACAGGTTATTCCAAAGCGTCTCTTAACTTTTTCAACACTGGAGATAAGTTCAGCAGGATTTCACCTTACAACACAAAGTCTGAGAAGTTTCGTCTGGTGAACAGGATTCGATGGCAAAGCCGACTCTCTCATGGGATGAGTTCTCTCCGGCATTACACACATAAAACGTGTTCTGATTCCGTTTCAATGCCACACACGTTTGTGCATGACGACTTACTGACCGTCCCAGGCTTTCTCGGGCCGAATTTGAAATCTCTCTAGGATGGAAAGGTGTTCATGCAGGGACACAGCCAGCCCAGCGGGCCAAGGCCATGCCCCCACTCTGAGGTCTCTGCAGGATGCTGGCGGGATCCACCCCCTGACCGTGGTGGGTTCTTATGGGCACCAGCCCACGTCCCACGTTGTGTTGCTCCCTGTCCCCTGCAGGGAGCATTCCCCACATGACTGCTGAATGAGATTTTGCATTTTTGGCCCTTAAGACAGTAAATATATTTCTTGTTTTAGTCTAGAGAACTTTCTTGAACTTTATGGGCTCCTTAGGAGATGTCTTGTATTATCCACCTAGCCTAATAAAATCTTACATTCTTTCATATTCTCGGCACTGTCTAGCTCATGGGGTTACTTAAAATGTTCCAAGAATGTCTCTCTCGGCCTTTTCTGGGCCACAGGGGGCCACCGCCCATCAGAATTTTCACCTAATGCAGACTTTTCCTCAGTGTTCGCTGGGTGCCCTCACTGACAACAGCTTCACAGATCCTGCTGGCCTTTCCCTGCCCTAGGAGATGCCAGGCAACCCCCGCCTGCCTTCCACGGGAGGGAGGGGCACTGGGCTGAGGATGGGCCACTGGGCAGGGGTTGGGGGAGCACCAGGGGGGAGGAGGGACACTGGGTGGGGAGGGGGGGCACTGGGGGGGGGGGTGCGGTTCGCACCCTGCAGTTGCTTGGCAGCCAGGACACGAGCTGGAGAGAATACTGCCCTCAGTGCCTGAATGAGATAGGGGACAGGAGATACTCGTACAGCAAGGCCACGAAAGGACACGTAGGGAACCAGAGACAGTCATCCAGGACCACAGACAGAGGGCAGGAGGCAAGATGTAGAAGTAAGTTGGTCCCTCCCAGGGGCCAGGTTCCCTGACCATCCCAAGGGATGCCCAGGAAGCCTGGGGAGGAGGCTTGAGCTGGGAGGGAGGTGGGGTCTGGCAGGGGCTGAATTTAGATGAGTTGAGGGGCGTGGGGCAGAGAAACAGTCAGCCCTGAGCTCTGTCCTGCCATTGAGCAAAGGGAGAGCCTGTGGGAACCGGCAGTGATGGGGGCGGGGGGACTGGCTGATGGAGAATCCTTCGGGTGAGGAACCAGATGGCTGGCTGGGAGTCAGCCTGGCTTATGGTCCAGCCCCCACCAGGGTCCCTGTGGTCAGTTCCTGCCCTCAGAGCCCTAACCCTTAGGTGGACCCTGGGTATAGCTCCTGCATGGGGCCCCTCCCCCTACACCTCCACCAGCTTCCTGGGGGCCGTGGGCCTGACCTTGCCCTCCAGCTTGGAACCAATCAGGACCAGAATGTTCAGAAAGGCCGAAGCCCACCACTGGGCCTAGCAGGAACAGCCCGCGTTCACCTTCCCACAGCAGCCTCTCCGGCCAGCTCCGTCGGCCCCTGGCGCTCTCACGGCAAGTCTGTCCCTGGAACACTGGCCTGCACACCTGACAGCCGTGCCTGTAACACGTCAACTGCCACAGAGGCCCCCGAGGAGCACCCTGGGCAGCACTCCCACCTCCAATTAAAGAGGCTCGGAGAATGCCGTCTTCCAAGAAAGAGACACAAGAGGACTCTCCCTCCTGTTCTCAATACTCCTGCTTGGAAATATCCTTATGCTGCAAGGCTAGCACTCTATTTTCGCTGAAAAGTCTGGACATTCAGACTTGGGAAGGATGTCCTAAGGTGCATTCTGAAGGGAAGAGAACACCCAGGACGCAGGCACAGAGGCCAGCTGGGAAGGAGGTCGCATGGATGTCCCAGAGCTGGGGAGCCCCGGGTGCCAGAGTCCTGTGGCACCCACGCCCCAGTACACTTGCAACTCCTAACCCTGACCCACACTCACTTCTCACTCAGACACCCCTAGGAAGGCTGACAGGCTCCAAACCCTTTTATTAGCACACGAGAGACTCTATCTATTGAAAAGCTGTGAGTGTGCAGGATGCACACAACTGTTCTTTTTGTCCGGGGGCAGCTCAGAAGCAGAGCCTGAGACCACGCTTGTGGAAATTCCACCAGCCACGGGGTCATCCTGTTGGCACAGAGCGAACCCAGCACACTAGACACATGGATCCCATGGACTTTGGAACTCATTGTGGGGAGCAGTCACAGCCCCCTCCCCATCCATGAGTCCTTATGGCTGCAGGGTAGTCTAGTGGGAAGAGTAACCGGTCACTGGCCCCACCGGCTGGCACCTGTTTCTTTTCCATCTATTCCTATCCACAGCGAGGTGCAAGTGCAGGTGAGGCCTGGGTGCCTCCTTGTGCCTGTGCTGGGCAATGGGTGTCCTTCCTGGTTCAGGCTGAGGTCGTAGCTCTCCCGGTTCACTTACAGGCCCTTGAGGAAAACCAGTCTCAGCCCCATGGGAAAGCAGCCACTCTTTATTCATGATGACCCCCCCCCCCCTTTGTCCTTTCCTGTCTGCTGTGCTCTGGAGGGCCATCAGGAAGGTATAACCATGCTGGACATACAAAGGGGAGCAGTCAGTCTTACTCCGTTTTCTCCTGGAAGCTCCTTGGCATACCCTTTCTCCAGGGGCTAGCTCTGCATGCCCGCGGGAGGATGGGGGGGGGGGGTGGTTGAAAGGCCAGCCTTGGTGTGGACCAAACACTAAGATATCCTATTTAATCCCGACCCCACCCTGTGAGAAAGGCTCTGCATCACCCATGAAAGCTGACCAAGGTCTTTAAAGCAGCAAAACTGGTCTGCAAGGTAAGCCAAGAACAAAGATTCCTTTCTAGGGCTTCACATCAAGAATTCCACACAGAGCAAACATTTCAAAGGCCTAGTCTCTCCCCAGCTCTTCACTGGGGCCAAGTGCTGGCCTCTCGTCCAGACAGCCAGGACACAGGGGTCTGAAAGGTCTTGAAGGGGCACCCCGGACCTGAGGTAGGAAGTGTAGATTTTACAGAGGGCTTATTAGGAGACACGTCTTCGCTTCCCAAAGGAGCTTTTGCTTTTCAGTGGGCTAGTCGGCTTACTCTCCAGACAAATCATAAAATGGCATTGTCCTCTGAGGATGTTCCTGTCACGTAACCTTGTCATGTGTGTAAGGTCACACCTGTTCTCATTTCCTCTCGTAAAACCGAAAGGTAGCCCTAGAATCAGCCACACGTTGGAGCTCTCTATCCCCCGCCTAAAACCGACAGTATTTGATAAACGTTGTCGCCTTGGGGACGGACTTGGCGGTCTTCATTTCCAGGCAGCCTCCGCTAAAGCGGACATGGGCCGAAGCTCCAGTTATCCAGGACTTCCTCTAGGGTAACGCGCAGACGCTGACTCCCCGCACCCGTCCCTGCTGACGCGGGGCCGCGGAACACATTACCTTTCGCGCGCCGCCACCTGCTGGCCTGCATCCCGGGGCTTCCCGGTCTCCTGGCAACGCCAAAGATGGCCGGCGCGCGAGGACTCCTGGGGAGTGTAGTTCTTCCCCTCCTTTCCACTCTGTCCATGGCTCAGCTATTAGGACCTAGGCGCCCTGGACTACACTTCCTAGGTTGCTCCACGCGCGTCTCCCACAGCCTCGCGAGAACCCTGTGCCGGAACCCATCTGGAGAGAGGGAGCTCTCGCGAGGACCGCCGGTAGTTGTAGTTTGAGGCTGAGGAGAGACTATAGAGGAGTCTACAAGGCTGAGCGGAGACTACGAAGGCGGAGAGACTACAAGTCCCAGGGGGAGAGGCGCGACCGCCTGGAGGGCGGGGGGTACGAAAGAGGAACGCGAAGGGCGCCGGGGTGAGTGATGGGCCGGGGGCGGGCGCGCGGTCTGCAGGGCCGGGGGCGGACCGGGGGCGGACCGGGGGCGGAGGCAGGGGCGCCGGGGGCGGCCTTGGGGCGCGGACGCCCGGGCCGGATGGTCTCCGACGCGGTGTGGGGCGAGGAACCCGGACAAAGGTCCGCGGGGACCCGGCTCCCCTCGGGCTACCGAACCTCCCGCAGGAGTCGTCATCTGAGAGAGACCGTCGGTAGCTGGACTCAGGCCCCCTCCCCCGCCCCCGAAGCCGCGGAGCCCCAGGAGGTCTCGCCCTCAGGACCGAACGCAGGCCGGGGTGGGTGGGGGGAGTGTGAGGCCGTCGGCTGCCCTTGGAAGCCGTGTTCACACCGGCACTCTCCCTGGAGGTTGCGGGATCTATTAGTCCGTTTATCGCCACGAAATTGTCAAGGTTGAGTCGTTATGCAGGTTTTCGAGGAGCGTGTTGCCACCGTAACAATTTGACTGATGTGTTAGTTCCGGTGTAACTTAAGAGCAGGTCACTAGGGTACATTCGGATACGGCCTTTCAAGGGTTTGAAGGAGTAGCATTTTGGCAAATGCAGCTTCGCCCAAAAACCTGTTTTCTGACAATTCTTAACGGTTTCGTTTGATTCGAAGGTGTCAACCTTGGCCCCGTTTTTCGTTTTGTGTTTTTCTTAGTATTGCTACATTATAAGGAGGATGCTGACCTAGGTCTTCATCTTTCTCGTGGTTTTTAACCTGAGGAAGGCCTGGACGGGTTCCCGTACCGGGTGGTCAGGGAGCCCGCCTAGATTACTCCCACACCCGCTCCCAGCCAGGAGCCAGTGGATAAGTAGTCTGTGTTCAGGCAGAATCTTAATGGCCACATTGTTTTCAGAAGTTCCTAGAAGGAGATAGAATCTGAATTATCCAAAAAGTTTCTTTTCCTAGCACATGCCGGCGCCCTGGTACAGTCCTCCCGGGAGCAGAGCAAACAGATGCATTGGTGGGTGATCACCTGAGTGGGCTGGTCCACAGGGACACCGCAGGACCCCAAAGGCACCTCCCAGCCCCTCGCTTACTTCTGTCCTCCAAGACAAGCTGTGACTTATCATGTGACTCATTAGAAGCATGAAGGAGTCACCACAGCGCTGAGAGTTCCGCACCTCCAAGGCGAGGGATGCCTTTGAGTGGTTTTCCCGCATGCAGACCCCAGGCGGAGGCTGCAGGGGTCCACACCCCTGTCAGGTGTGCAGAGGCCGCAGAATGGTGGGCAGTGGGTGCCACGTGGCATTCGTGGCATCGGCCACATGTGTCAACAGACCGGAATGTATCCTTTCTATCCGGTCAAACCGTGGACGGCATCTATTTTCCATCACAGCGCGAGATGGGACTTTTAGATCGGGAAGCACGTTCCTAAGTTCTCAACGGTTCTTATCTTCCCGGGAGACAAGTTCCACGTTGGCTTCCTTTGCTTGCTGAGAAGACCATCGGCAGTACCTACTCTGATTGGCGGGGAGGGGTGGGCAACGGGCCTGTGTTGTGCTTCATCAGTGCCTCAGAGCCCGAAACTGGTGACCCCCTGTCCCCACTCTCCTGTCCTGCCACAGCTGCCTGGAGGCTCGGGGAACCAAGCTGCAGTGAGCACTTGTGTGCTCCCTCTGGCTGAAGAGCCTTTTGCAGGGTCGTCCCCCCAGCCCTAACTCCTTATGGAGGGACCACAGATAACCCCACCCAGTCAGCCCTGATGCATTACTTGCCTAGGGTCACAGCGGCCTGGAGGCTTTATTTCTTCACTGAAACCAGTTCTTCTAAGGAAAAATGAGCTGTGAGAGAACATACAGTACAATTTAAATTCTCACCAAGTTTTGGGGTGCGTGGGTGGCTCAGTCAGTTGAGCATCTGACTTCTGCTCAGGTCACGATCTCCCGGTTCCGAATTCGAGCCCCATGTTGGGCTCTGTGCTGACAGCTCGGAGCCTGGAGCCTGCTTCGGGTTCTGTGTCTCCCTCTCTCTGCCCTTCCCCCGCTCGTGCTTGCTCGCTCTCTCTCTCTCTCTCAAAAATAAACATTAAAAACATTTTTTTAAGTAAATTAATTAATTCTCACCAAATTTTTCATTGCCACGTAGAAATATTTTTATCCAGTTACTTAACCTTTTCGCTCTGATACGATCAGGACAAATCACATCTATTCAGTCGGTTAGTGAGGTGTAATTCACATGCAGTTATTGACAGATGCACCCAACTGTGTAACCTGCACACCGATCATGATAGAAAACATTTCTGTCATCCTGGAAAGGTCTCTCGTGTTGTGGACTGAAAGGCGTGTCCCCCAAATCCATATGTTGAAGCCCTAACTCGCAGTGTTTTGGTATTTGGACGCTGGTGGGGCCCTTGGGAGGTGGTCAGGGTTAGATGAGGGCGCGAGAATGGACCCCATGGTGGGATTAGTGCCCTTAGGAGAGAAGAGAGAAATCTGGTCACAGGCACAGGGAAGGCTGTGTGACACCGAAAGAAGTTACCATCTGCAGGACGGGAAGGAGGCTGAGCCAGACACGGAATCTCTGGAATCTTCCGGCATCTTGGTGTCTTGGCTCCAGTCCCTCCGTGTTGCTGTGTCAGGACTCCTGGGATGTGCCACAGTGCGCCTATCAGTCCTGTGGTGGCACTTGGCTTAGGTGACTAAAGAGGTTATGGACATTGTGCACATCTGTGGGTGTGCTTTCCTTTCTCTTGGGAAAATCCCTGGGAGTGACACTGCTGGGTTGGGTCTACTGAGCAGAGCAGTGTTTTGGGGTGGCTTTAATTTGCATTTCCTTGAGCTTAGTGATGCTGAGCACCTTCCCACCTGCTCATTACTGCTCACACCTCTTTTCTGAAATGTCTGATCCAGTCTTTTGCCCTTTCTAAAAAATTATCAAGTTGTGAAAGTCCTTTCTATTTTCTGGATACATGGTTTGTCAGATATATATTGCAAATATCTCTCATTCTTTGGCTTGCTTATTCATTTATGAATGTTACATTTTAAAAATTAACTTTAAAAATTTTGGAGGAGTTTTAGATTTACAGAAAAGTGTTAAAGATAGCCGGTTTCCCCTACTACAGACATTTAGGTGACTGTGGTGCATTTTTCAGAACTGAGAATAGCAGTGCTCACGTTCCAGACGGCAGGTGTCACTCAGGTCCACAGCGTCCCTGTCCAGGTCCCACACTGCGCTGAGTTGTCGCAGCTCCTTTGTCCCCTCTGGGATGTGTGTCTCAGCTTCTCTTGCTTTGTCACGACCTTGACAGTTTTGAGGAGGACCGCACAGGTGTTGTGTCGAATGTCCCTCGTTTCGGGTTTATCTCTTGTGTTTTCTCATGGTCAGAAGGGTTTGTGGCTTGGGGAAAGGACACCCCAGAGGTGAGGTGGCCCTCTTGTCACATCCTATCAGGGGGTCCTGTTGGCCGGTCACCTGGTTCGGGTGGTGCCTGCCGGGCATCCCTCCTGTCTTCCTGGGCAGCAGCCACTCAGTGAGGCGGTCTCCCTGCGGGGCTGGGGACGAAGTTGTCCTCCCTCCCGGGACCGGTGGGGGTGGGGGCGGGGGGCGGCGGGGAAGAACCGCTGTAGTATTTGGAATTCTGGAGGGAGGAGTTCTGTCTCCCCCACGTGCTCACGTTTATCAGCGGTCCCCTCCACCAGCAGGGACTCCTGGATGTGTGTCGTGTACTTGGGGTCCAGCCCCGCACTGTGTTGTTGTGCCCTGGCCGTTGGGGGCTCTTTCATTTGCTTGTTTCGGGGGCACCGCCTTACTTTGTGGCCCTGCCGGGGGCTCCGGGTTCATCTCGTCGTGTGCCCGCCTCAGCCGTAGCAACCATGTCTCCAAGGAGCCCTGGTGTCTTTTATTGGAGGACGGTGTTTAGAAGCCAGGACCTGGGGCAGTGGTGTGCACCTTGCTGCAGCTGTCACGGCCTGAGGTCTTGGGGGCGGATGAAGTTAGATAACGTGTGCGACTGTTTGTCTATCTGTCTGTGTGTCTGATCTGTGTGTGTGTGATCTGTGTGCGTCTGTGATCTGTGTGTGCGTCTGTGATCTGTGTGTGTGTGTCTGTGATCTGGGTGTGTGCGTCTGTGATCTGTGTGTGCGTCTGTGATCTGTGTGTGTGTGTCTGTGATCTGGGTGTGTGCGTCTGTGATCTGTGTGTGTGTGTAACCTTCCTGTGAGAACCTGGCTCCTACAGCTGCCATCGGTTTCTTATCTCTAGCCCCAAGGTGCACACAGAGGCAGTTTCAGAACTGCTCACCCACATTCCACCCCGACAAGAAACAAATTTACCAAGTTGAGTGTAGCTTAAGTGTGGTTCTTTGGATCTTTAGCTTCTTAGTCAAACACCGTTTTCCAGGGGTGCTGAGGTCAGCTCCTTGTTTTGCATCCCCTTCAGTGTATTGTCATATATTTGTGACCCAGTTAGAACCATTGGTCACAGTCTGTGTTCTGTCTTGAGATCCCCAACATCGTTTGATTTGTGTACATTGAACTTTACTCTCTGTGATACATGATCCTATGGCTTTTGACAAGTCCTAGTCTTGTGTCCACTGTGGTGGTGTATTTTGCTGAGCAGAAGTTTTTAATATTGATAAAGTTTAATGTATGAATCGGTTTTCTTTTTGGTTCATGCTTTCTGCGTCCTTTCTAAAAGTCTTTGACTAACCAGGTCACCAAGATATTCCCCTATATTTTCTTCTAGAGGCTTTTTCTGGCTTCAGTTTTTACATTTAGCTTCATGATCCATTTCTTAGTTTTCATACTATGTGAGTACAGGTCCAATTTTTTTTTTAATGCTTATTTATTATTTTGAGAGAGACAGACAGACAGACATGAGCAGGGGAGGGGGCAGAGAGAGAGGGAGACACAGAATCTGAAGAGGCCCAGGCTGTGAGCTGTCAGCACAGAGCCCGACACGGGGCTTGAACCCACGAACCGCGAGATCATGACCTGAGCCAAAGTTGGACGCTCAACCGACTGAGCCACCCAGGTGCCCCTGTATTTTATTATTTTTAAAAAAAATAAGTTTATTTATTTATTTTGAGAGAGAGAGAGAGAGAGAGAGAGAGAGAGAGAATCTCAAGCAGGCTCTGCACTGTCAGCTCGAACCCGTGAACTCTGAGATCATGACCTGAGCTGAAATCAAGAGTTGGACGCTCAACCGACTGAGCCACCCAGGTGCCCCTTGGTCTTACATATTTTAAAATAAACTTATTCCCACAAACTATGTTTTTGAATGCCATTGTAAATTATATTTATTTGTCGTTTTCCAAATAGTTGTTGCTAGTATATAGAAATAACAATTGATTTGTATGTTCTTAGAACATTGCTAAATTCACTTATACTAGCTTTTTTCTGTAGATTTCTTAGGATTTTCCATATAAATAGTCATGCCATCTACACAGAGACAGTTTCTTTGTTTTCTCTCCTTATTATACGGACTAGCACCAAGGATATTGGATATCTTGATTCCTTCAGTCTTTAGGGGGAATGTCCTATATTTCACTGTTAATATGTTAGCTGTAGGTTTTTTGTAGGTATCTTCTATCAGGTTGGGGGTGTTTCCTTTTATTTTTCGTTTGCTGAGAGTTTTTATTATGAATGATCCTGAAATTGTGTCAAAAGCTGGTTTTGCAGCTACTGAAAAGGTCATACGATTGTTTTTCTTCTTTAATCTGTTAAAGCATTGGATTGTAATAACCGGTGTTTGTGTGGCAAGCCAGCCTTGTGTCCCGAAAGGAGCTCATTTGGTCACGTTCTATCACCTTTTTCATGTGTTACTGTATACAGTTTGCTAATATTTTGTCAGAGTTTTTGGATTGATGTTCATGAAGGATAGTAGTCTGTACTTTTTTCTTTGTAATGTCCTTGTCTGATTTCCATCCGGGTTATGTTGGACCATCTTTGAGTCTTGCTGGCCTTATAAGTGAGCTGGGACATGTTCCCTCTTTGTTTTCTGAAGGACTTTGTGTCATATTGGTACTTCTTCCTTAAATATTTGATAGACTTCATCAGTGGAGACACTGTCTGGGTTGTTTTCTCTGGGGGAAACTTTAAAACTGTGAATTCAGTTTCTTTAATGGCTATAAGGCTATTCATATTTTCTGCTTCATCTTGTATCATTTTTGGTAATTTTTATCTTTAAATAAATGAGGCCATTTCATCTAAATTGTTGAATTTATTGACTTAAAGTTCTTTATAATACTGATTATCCTGCCATGTTTGTAGGATTTGTAGTGATTTCTCCCCTTTCATTTCCGATATAGATAATTTGCATTGATATTTTTTCTTGATTATTCTTGCTGGAGGTTTGTCAGTTTTATGTATTTATTTTTATAGAAGTGTGATTAACATACCGTGTCGTATTGGTTTCTGGCGCAAAGCGTAGTGATTCAGCAGTTCTTATGTTACTGTGTCCGCGCTCACTGCAGTCAGCGAGGTCAGGTCCCCGTCCGTCCCCGCGCGGCACGTCTGCAACCTACTGACTGCATTCCCTGTGCTGTACTTCCCACCGGTGACTTACTGACCTTGTAACTGGAAGTTAATCCCCTTTATCGATCTTACCCATCCCCCACCTGCCTCCCTCTGACCACCACCAGTTTTCTATACTCAAAAGTCTGAGTTGGGGCGCCCGGGTGGCTCAGGTGGATGAGCGTCCGACTTCGGCTCGGGTCACGATCTCGCGGTTCGTGAGTTCGAGCCCCGCGTCGGGCTGTGTGAGGACAGCTCGGGGCCCGGAGCCCGCTTCGGATTCTGTGTCTGTCTCTCTGCTCCTCCCCCACGTACACTCTGTCTGTCTCAAAAATCAATAAAGCTTAAAAAAAAAGTCTGAGTTTATTTGTCTCTCTTTTCTTTTCTCTTCCACTGTTTTGTCTCTTCCATCCCACATATGAGTGAAATCATACGCTATTTGTCTTTCTCTGATCGTTTCACTTAGTGTAATTTGCGCAAGCTCCATCCCTGTTGTTGCGAGTGGCTGAGCAATATTCCATTGTGCACGTTTCCCCCCTTCCTTCTCCACTCACCTGTGGAGACACTTGCGCTGCTCCCGTACCTCGGCGATTGTAATTCTTGTGATTAGTGCCGCGGTAAGCATGGGGTGCGTGCACCTTTTTGAATTGGTGTTTTTGTTTTCTTTGGGCAAATACCCGGAGTGGATTTACTAGGTCATATGGTCGTTCTACTTTTAGTCGTTTGAGGAACCTCCGTACGGTTTTCCACAATTGCCGCACCAATTCGCGTTCCTGCCAGGAGTACGCCAGGGTTCCTCTGTCTCCGTATCCTCACCAGCACTTGTTATTTCTTGTCTTTTCTGTTGTAGCCGTTCTGACAGATGTAGGACGATCTCTCATGGCGGCTTTGATTTGCACTTCCTGATAATTAGTGATGTGGATGTTTTCACAGATCCAAGTTTTGATTTTACTTCTTGTTTCTAATTTTTGTCCATTTTCTATTTCATTAATTTCTACTCTTATTTTTATTATTTCCTTTCTCTTACCTAACATGGGTTTAATTGGATCTTTTTCATCTTCTTAAGATGGAAGCATAGATCAATTATTTTACATGTGCCTTCTTTTCTTACATAGATATTTAAAGTATAAATTTCCCTCTAAGCATAGCTTTAGCTCCTTACACAAAATCTGATATGCTACACTTCATGATCTTTCTGTTAAAATGGGTTTTTATTATTTATTTATTTATTTATTTGAGAGAGAACAAGTGGCGGAGGGGCAGAGAGGTGGGGTAGAGGATCCAAAGCGGGCTCTGCGCTGACAGCAGAGAACCTGATGCGGGGCTTGAACTTACAAACCGTGAGATCATGACCTGAGCCAAAGTCAGACGCTTCACCAACTGAGCCGCTCAGGCTCCCCCCTTTCTGTTGAAATGTTTTGAAATTACCTTTGTTTCATCCGTGACTGGCTTAGAAGTCTATTGTTTAATTTCCAAATATTTGGAGATTTTCTGAATATCTTTTGTTATTGATTTTTAATATAATTCCATTGTAGTCAGAGACTATGCTCTATGATTTTGATCCTTTGAAATTCATTGGTATTTGTTTATGGTTTAGCATGTGATCTCTTAGTAAATATTCTGTTTGCACTTAAGAAGAATGTGTATTCC
This sequence comes from Panthera leo, assembly GCF_018350215.1. Lineage (NCBI taxonomy): Eukaryota > Metazoa > Chordata > Mammalia > Carnivora > Felidae > Panthera > Panthera leo. The sequence continues at coordinate 228,167 of NC_056686.1, read as the reverse complement.
ATTTTTGTGGAGTGTCATGTTCTACAATTATGAGTTGAGTTAGTTGAGAATTTTACCCAAATCTTTTATATCCTTACTAATTTTGTTTTCTACTTAATCAGTTATTCAAAGAGGGATGTTAAAGTCTTCAACCCTGGTTGTAGATTTGTCTTTTTCCTTTTCACTCTGCCACCTTATTCTTTATGTATTTAGAAGCCTTCTATTAAGTGCATACGTATTTGAAATCGACTTATCTTCTTGGGGCACCTGGGTGGCTCAGGTTTTTTTTTAACGTTTATTCATTTTTGAGACAGAGAGAGAGCGAGAGAGAGAATATGAGCAGGGGAGGGGCAGAGAGAGAGGAGAAGACACAGTATCCGAAGCAGGCTCCAGGCTCTGAGCTGTCAGCACAGAGCCCAACATGGGCTGGAACTCACGAACCATGAAATCATGACCTGAGCTGAAGTCAGACCCTTAACCGACTGAGCCACCCAGGTGCCCCTCCTTTCAAGATTTTTAAAGTTAATCTTTCGTTTCCAGTAATTTGAAAATGATGTGTCTAAGTGTGGCTTTATTATATTTGTCCCATCTATGTCTTCCACCAAATTTGGAAAGGTTTTAGTCATTGTTTCTTCACATATTTCTTCTGCTCCACTATGTGTCTCTCCTCTTCTTCTGGAACGTAGAATTACCCATGTGTTAGATGTTTCATACAGTTGGATTGGCCCCTATACCCTTCTTGGCGCTCTTCATGGTTTTCTCCCAGTCATTTCTCTTTTTTTCCTTCAGACTATGATTTCTATCAATCTTTGATGTTACCAAGGATTTCCTGTCACTCCCATTCTACTAAGCTGTTCAGTAAAGTTTTTATGTCAGATGCTATATTTTTCAGTTCTAAAATTTCCATTTTGCTCATTAAAAGTGTGTGTGTGTGTGTGTACATATACATATATATCTTCTATTTCTTTGCTGGGATTTTCTATATTTTTATTCATTTTGAGTGTATTTTCCTTTATCTCATTGGATATAATTATTAAGTCTGCTTTAAAGTGTTTGATCAATACCGGGGTCATAATATAATTAGTATCTGTTGTGTGTCTTTTCCCTTGAGAATGGCTCATATTATTGTGGTTCTTCATATGCTTGATAATTTTGGATCGTATCCTATATACTGCAAATGTTATGTTGTGGAGACTCTGGATTTGATTATATTCCTCTGAAGAGAGTTAATGTTTTTGCCTAAGCACGCAACTACTTTCATTAGATTCAAAATGCAAATTCTGTCACACCTGTGATAAGTTCTGGCTCAGATCTCAATTCAGATGGCTTCTCAGCCCGGACTGCACACAGACAGTTCAAGACTTGGCTGGAAATCTGAGCAGAGTTTATACACAGAATCCCTCTTTCTCAGATTTCTCCTCTCACTCTTAAGCAGCACTGGTTGCCCAGCTCCTTCTCCTGGTTTCTCTAACGAGAAAGATAGTGGGCTTTCTGTCAGAGTTTTCATCACCTAATACCACCACTGTGATGACTGTGCTGCCCTCAGGGTAAAGACACGAAAACAGGAAATGCATTCTGTTCGGGCTACTTCCTTTAAGTTTAAACTGCCCTCAAAATCTGCCTGTTTTTGTTCAGAGCCTTCAGGTAGCTGTTTTTGTCCAGGATGCGTAATTACCAGTGGGAGAGTCATTTTGTTAGAAGCCAATTCTTCATACTGGAAATAGAACTGCATGGCTTTTGTATTCAGAAACCAAAGCAACTTTAGTTTCCAAATGGGGGGCACAGGTGTCGTTTCCTAAGCACTACAGCTGTCAACAACAGAACACTTGCAGGGAACTGCTGTGCCCCTAGAATATCATCTTCACTGGGCAGGAATTAGATAAAGACAGGCTTCGTGTGGGCCTCAGGACAGTAAACTAAGGATGCATGCTAAAAGACACTCCTATGGGATAAGAATATGAATCTAATTGCAAAGAGATAAATTTGAGATGATAAGTTGCACTTACCTTACTTTAATAGACCCTTTCATCTTTAGAGCATTCTTGAAAGAACAACCAAATTAATAAATAATATTCTGACATTAAGTCTCCTATGAAGTGTTATTTTACGTCCTTAGAGACGGTATGTGAAGCCAGGGCTGGCCTTTCATGCCATATTGGTTTGAGAAGTATCAAGAAGTCTCTTTTTGTTGGGGTGTCTGGGTGGCTTAGTCGGTTAAGCATCTGACTTCAGTTCAGGTCATGATCTCATGGTCCAGGAGTTCGAGCTCTGCATCCGGCTCTGTGCTGACATCTCAGAGCCTTGAGCCTGCTTCAGATTCTGTGTCTCCCTCTCTCTCTGCCCCTCCCCTGCTTGCACTCTGTCTCTCTCAAAAATAAATAAACATTAAAAAAAAGTCTCTTTTTGCTGTAGATCCTGGTTCTCCAAGGGACAGGAATCTGTTCACTATCTAACAACAGCAAGAACAATGCTTATATAGCACTGACTGTGTGCCAAGCACCACTCTGAGTGATTTACATACAAGAACTCATTTTACCCTCTCAACAGTGCCTATTATCAACCTGTTTTAAAGAGGACAAAACAGGTTTACAGCAGATCCCACAGCAAGTACAGGCAGGGTAAGGAATGGGCCTGGCCTCTAGCTCTAGAACCTCTACTCACCGACCATACTAAACTAGCATCTGAGAGTTTTTCAGCTGGAGCCAATGAATATGGCTTGTTTTACAACGTTGAACAAATAATATGTTTTACACATCTGCCCAAGTATGATGCAATTCTACAGAAATTCTCAATTTAACAAGTGAAAGTACCCAAAATTAAAAAATATATGTAATACATCTTTAACTATTATTTAAAGACTATTAACTGAAGTAAAAATAATAACAGTCTGTTGTAGAATTTTCTCACATATGTAGAAGTAAAAGACATGCCAACAAGAGCTCTAGGGGTAGGAGGTGGTCTGGGGCCTGCTGTAAAGGTTCTCACATTGCTCGTGAAGTACAAGAGTATTTTTTTTTTTAACGTTTATTTATTTTTGAGACAGAGAGAGACAGAGCATGAACAGGGGAGGGGCAGAGAGAGAGGGAGACACAGAATCGGAAACAGGCTCCAGGCTCTGAGCTGTCAGCACAGAGCCCGACTCGGGGCCCGAACTCACAGACCGTGAGATCATGACCTGAGCTGAAGTCGGACGCTTAACCGACTGAGCCACCCAGGCGCCCCCAAGAGTATTTTTTAGACCACATAGACGATGATGAGTTTGATATGCATATTTAGTCTGTAGAGGAACCACTAAAAAATAGCATAAAAAGGGAGAATTAAAAAATCAGTAGAGGAAATAAAATGGACTTTAAAAAACTTGATTCACCCCCCCCCCCCCCAGAAAAAGGGAGGAAGGACAGAGAACAGAGGGGAAATACAGAATTCAAACATTAAGGTGGTAGATTTAAACTAAAATAATCTAATAACTGCATTAAATGTAAATGGATTTCAATACTCCAAATAAAAAGTAGAGATTAGCATTTCTAATCATCAGGGATAATGCTACTTTGCATCCATGAGGATGGCTATTATAAAAAAACAGAAATAACAAATGTTGACTAATTTTTTTAATTAGTCAAAATTTTTAATTTTTGAGAGAGCGAGAGAGAGAGAGAGTGAGAGAGAGCATGCGAGTGGGAGAGGGAGACACAGAATCCGAAGCAGGCTCCAGTCTCCGAGCTGTCAGCACAGAGCCCAACGTGGGGCTCGGACCCATGAAATGTGAGATCATGACTGGAGCCCAAGTCGGACGCTTAACCGACTGAGCCACCCAGGCACCCCCTAACCCCAATTTTTTTTTTAATCTTGAAAGCAGAGAGAAGCAACATATCACATATAGTATAGCATTGCAAAGACTGAATCAGGGAACATGGAGGCCAGGGTCAAGTGGTATTGCACCCTAAAATACTAAAAAGAAAGAACTGTCAACACAGAATTCTGTACCCTCCGAGACTGAATGTGAAATGAAAGCATTTTCAGAGAAAGGAAAACTGATAGGATTTGTTGCTACCAAATGTGTACTGCTAAAAGTGCTGGGGAGGTGTTTATAGACTGAAGGTAAATACCAAAGTGAAATTCAGATCTTCTGAGTGAGTGATGAACATCAGGAATGGTAAATATCTGGGGGAAATGTTCTCTTTCAAGTACGTATTTTAATTAATTAATTTATTTTTAATGTTTATTATTGAGAGCGCAAGAGTGTGCCAGTGGAGGAGGGGCAGAGGGAAGGGGACAGAGGATCCGAAGCAGGATCCGTGCTGATGGCAGCGAGCCCGATGTGGGACTCGAACTCACGAACCTCGAGATCATGACCTGAGCCAAAGTCGGATATTCAGCCAACTGAGCCAGCCAGGCACCCCTCAAGCACATATTTTTAAAAAAATTAAAACATCTCTTGTGTTTGCAATGTATGCAGATGTCATAGGTGTGACAGTCGTAGCACAAAGAATAGTAAAGGATACACGAACCTTTAGAGTTGCAAAGTTTCTAGATTTTTTTAAAAAGTTTATTTATTTTAAGAGAGAGAGTGTAGGGGAGGGGCAGAGAGACAGGGAGAGAGAGAATCCCAAGCAGGTTCCATGCTGTCATCCCAGAGCCTGATGCAGGGCTCAATCTCATGAACTGTGAGATCGTGACCTGAGTGAAAATCAAGAGTCCTGTGCTTAATTGACTGAGCCCCTTAGGCACTCTGCAGTGTCTACATTAAAAAAAAATTTTTTTATGTTTTATTTATTTTTGAGAGAGACAGAGAGAGACAGAGTGCGAGCGGGGGAAGGGCAGAGAGAGAGGAGACACAGAATCTGAAGCAGGCTCCGGGCTCCAAGCTGACAGCACAGAGCCCGAGGTGGGGCTCGAACCCATGAACTGTGTGATCATGACCTGAGCCAAAGTCGATGCCTAACTGACTGAGCCACCCAGGCACCCCTGCAACGTCTACATTTTAGTAGAAGTGGTGCCATATTCTAATTAGGCTGTGAAAAAGTAAGGATTGTATGTTGCAGTCTCTATAGCAACAGCTATAAAAATACGTAAAGAAGTATAACCAAAGAACCAAAAGATAAACTGAAAGAGAATTTTTTAAATATTCAAATAATATAAAAGAAAGCAGGAAAGAGAGAACAGAGGAATAAAACATCATAGAGACCAAAAGAAAACAAAATGGTAGCCATAGTGTCTTTATACATTTTTCAAAGCCCACATATACATCAAGAGTGACGATAAGGGTGTTTGGGTGGCTGAGTCGATTGAACGTCTGACTTTTGATTTTGGCTTGGGTCCTGACCTCACGGTCTGTGAGTTTGAGCTCCGGGTTGGGTTTTGTGCTCTGTGCTCTGACAGCACAGAGCCTGCTTGGGATTCTCTCTCCTTCTCTCTGCTCCTCCCCCATTCACACGTGCACACGTGCACACACACTCTCTATCAAACTAAATAAACCTATCAGTATAGGTTCATTGATTATACCAAATGTACAGGATGTTGATAGTGGAGGAGGTTCTGCTTCTGTTGTGGGGGACTATGGGAACTTGCTTACTTCCTGCTCAATTTTGCTGTGAACCTAAAACTGCTCTAAAAATATTTTATATATTAAAACAAAATAGAGGGACAAGTAGAAAACAAACAATAAAATGGTAGACCTAAATCTAACAATAGTGATAATTACATTAAGTGTTAATGGACTGAACTCTCCAATTAAAAGGTAGAGATTGGGGCACCTGGATGGCTCAGTCGGTTTAGCGTCTGACTTCAGCTCAGGTCATGATCTCACAGTTCGTGAGTTCTAGCCCCGCGTTGGGCTCTGTGCTGACAGCTTAGAGCCTGGAGCCTGCTTCGAATCTCTCTCTGTTCCCCCCCTGCTCATGCTCTGTCTCTCTGTCTCTCTGTCTCTCTCTCTCTCTCTCTCTCCCCTTCAAAAATAAATAAAAACATTAAAAAAAAAAAGATAGAGATTGCCACAATGGATACATAAGCAAGACCTACTACATACTGTATATAGGAGATTCACTTTAAATATTAAAAAACACAGGTTGAAGATAAGATATATAGATGCAAAATATATCTATAGATCTAAAAATCCATCTATGTTGCAAACAGTGAATATCAGACTGTATTGGCTGCATTTATATCAGATAAAATAGATTCCAGTATATTGAGTATTACCAAAGATAAAGGGGAAATATCTGATAATAAAAGGGTCATTTCTTCAAGAAGACCTATCAATTTATGAATGTGCCTAATAACAGAGCCTCACAGTAAATGAAGCAAAATTGACAGAGTTAAAAGGAGAAATAGATAATTCCATGATTATAATAAGAGAGTTTAACATCTCTTTCTGTCACCAATTATTAGAATAAAACAGCAAAAGAAATTAGTAAAGACACAGAGGATCTGAACACTACGCTCAGGCATCTTGACCTAATTGATATTTGTAGAAAGCTATACTCATCAAAAGCACGATACAGATTCCTACTAAGTGCACAATGTATATTCTCTAATATAGACCAATTGTTGTGCCCTAAAACAAGTTTCAAAAAAAAACTAAAGAAGTAAAGCTGTATTTATTTGCAGATGACATGATTGTTTATGTAGAATAATCTAAGGAATCTACAAAAAGTGCGAGAACTATCAAATGAATTTAGTAAGATTTCAGAAAGCAAGGCAAATGCACAGATTTTAATTGTATTTTTATGTACTAGCAGCAAACTATTAAAAAGTGAAATTAGAAATTCAATTCTATTTACAATAATACCAAAAAATAAAATATTTAGCAAGAAGTTTGACAAGCTCACTTATTAAGTAGTCTGAGCTCATGTATAGGACTGGCTTATTCAGAACCCACTTATGCCCAGGACCACCTCTTCACTGCAAACTACAGAATGTTGCCGAGATAGCTTAAAAGAAAATGTGAAGAAATAAATGGAGGGTGATAGCACCTTCATAGATCAGAAGACTCATTATTGTTAAAATGTCCATTATTCTAGCCAAAATGCCACCAGGCTCTTTTACAGAAATTAACAAGGTGATTTCGAAAATACAGAAATGCATATGACCTGGACCTGACAGAGCAAAGCTTATGCTACTGGTTTACAAGCTTTCAGGAAAGCTTCAGTAATCGAGACTGTGGTGTTGGTGAAGGACAGACACATAGATGCATGGGGCAGAGTAGAGTCCAGATGTAGACCCATACATACACACTCAGTTGATTTTCAACAAAGATGCCATGATGGAAGATGCCAGAAGGAAAGTCTTTTTACATTTTTTATTAAAAAAAAAATTTTTAATGTATGTTTTTGAGAGAGAGACAGAGAAAAATAGAGTGTGAGCAGGGGAGGGGCAGAGAGAGAGAGAGAAAGAGGGAGACAGAGAATCCAAAGCAGGCTCCAGGGTCTGAGCTGTCAGCACAGAGCCCGATGCAGGGCTTGAACCCATAAACTGAGAGATGATAACCTGAGCTGAAGTTGAATGCTCAACCAACTGAGCCACCCAGGTGTTCAGTTTTATTTTTTTATTTTAGAGAGAGAGTGCACATGAGTGGGGGAGAGGGCAGAGAGAGAGAATCTTAAGCAGGGCTCAATCCCACGACCTTGGGATCCTGACCTGAGCTGAAATCAAGAGTCGAATGTTCAACTGACTGAGCCACCCAGGTGCCCCAAGAAGGAAAATATTAAAAAAAAAAAAAAATCCCAGAGACAGGTAGCCTGTTTTAATTTAAATTTTTTAAATTAATTAATTTATTTTGAGAGAGAGAGAGAGGGAGGGAGGGAGAGAATGAGTGGGTGAGGGGCAGAGAGAGAGGGAGAGAGAGAATCCCAAGGATGCTCCAAACTTCAGTGTGGAGCCCAGTGCGCGGCTCAGTCCCACAAACTGAGATCATGACCTGACCCCAAATCAAGAGTCAGATTCTCAACCAACTGAGCCACCCAGCCACCCCCACAAAGGATAATCTTTTTATCAAACAGTGCTATAGACCCTGGACACACATCTGAGAAAAATGAACCTTGATCTTTGCTTCCAGCCATACACAAAAGTAACTCAAAGTGTAAAACCTAAAACTCTAGAACTTCTAGAATAAAACACAGGAATGACCCTCGGGTCAAGGCAGAGATTAACCTTAGGACACAAAAAGCAAGAAATGTAAAAGAAAAAATGGATGCATTGGATTTTATCAAAGTGAAAACATTTGTTCTTCTAGATCCCATGTGAAAATGAAAAGTCAAGCCGCAGATGGGAGAAAATACTTGCAATATACTTACATCTGAAATACACATATCTGACAAAGAGCGTGTGAAGAGCTATTATGACTCAGTGATAGAAGGACAGCCAGTTAAACAAAATGGACGAATGATCGAAGAAGACATATGAGGGTGAGGAACCATCATTAGTGACCAGAGAAATGCAAGTTAAAGCAACAGTGAAATGCTCACGGCACAGCCACTGACACGATGCCCACTGTTGGCAAGAATGTGGAGCCGAAGAGCCCTCATACCCTGCTGGTGGGAGCGCACACGGTACCGCGGAAGACAGATCGGCAGGTTACACTTCCCTTGACCCCGTTGCTGCAGTACTGAGTGCCTACCCGAGAAATTAAAGCAAATGTCCACGCAAAGATATGTATAAAAATGTCCACAGTAGCTTTATTCACAGCCACTAAAATCCAGAAACAGTCCAGGTGAACATCAGCAGGTGGTTGGGTAAAGGCAACGTTGCGTACCATTCAGCCATAAAAGGAACGAGGTACAGATGAATCTAAAGATTATTATTTCAAATGGAAGGAGCCAGGCACACAAGTGTACACACTGTGTTCATTTACGTAGAATTCTAGAAAATGCAGGCCGATGCAGTGACAAAGGCCAGCCCCGTGGGTGCATGAAGCCAGGGTTGAGGGAAGGACGGCAGAGGGGCTCAGGCGTCGTCTGTGGGTGGCAGAGACGCCCTGCACAGCGTGTCCGAACTCACCGAGTTGTGTGCTCTGCATGGATGCGGTTTATTGTATGTGAATTATACCCTAAGAGGTTGACTGACTAGCAGATGATGGTGTTGGTTAAAATATGTACTTCTGATTCCTGAATTGAAAGGGTGTTTTGTGACTTAGTATGACCCTGGGGTTGCCTCTTAACCACAGATTGAGCTGAAGGTCCCATGACATTTAGGGTTTCCACAAGGCACGGAGAGATAGATGGCCTCTGCTGAGCCAACCTTACATGGGCAAAAATGGAAAAGATGTGATCACACCCTGTAGATGAGGGTCAGTGTGTCTGTGACATCAGCAGTTGCTGTCCTAGAAAGAAGGTGCATTTCGAATAAAGCGTGCATTTTGGATGGATGGCATGAATGAGGGGCAGCAAGGGGGCTCTTAACAAGGCCTGATAGTTGTTTCTGCCTGTGTAGGGCTTCTAGCATGAAGCGGATAACAGGACGGAGCCCCGCCCTTGTTCCTATACCGCCCTCCTGCATGTGTCATCCTGCCTTCACCCTCCCTCCCCGCCGAGCTCGGAACCCTGGGGCCCACAGTGCAAGGGGCCTGTCAACCATCCTCGGCAGTGGGGCTCTTCCCCAGGACCCCCAGCCAGGAGCTCGCCCACCGCCTGGTCTCGATGGGCCCTCGGCTGGCTGAGGGGGTGGTTTCTCATTCCCCGGCTCCAGATGTGTTCCTTGCCGACCCACCTTGCCGCTGTGGAAGCTTCATCTCCAGGAACCTGAACAGGTTCCCTGAATAAGCAGCTCTTTCTGTCAAGTAGAAAGTCCTTTTATTTTTTAAAAAAACCTTTTTTTAATGTTTTATTTATTTTTGACAGAGAGAGACAGACAGAGCATGAGCGGGGGAGGGGCGGAGAGAGAGGGAAACACAGAATCCGAAGCAGGCTCTAGGCTCCGAGCTGTCAACACGGAGCCCGATGCAGGGCTCGAACCCACGAACCGTGAGATCATGACCTGAGCCGAAGTCGGACGCTCAACCGACTGAGCCACCCAGGCACCCCGTAAAAAGCCCTTTTAGAGTTGACTTTTCTATGTCCAAATATTTAGCCAGCTGTGTTTTGGACAGATTATAATTATGGTTACCACCTTGTAAGTTAACAAAAATTTGTTCAAAACTGAAACAATTCACTGCAGGGGTTGTGCGGGTTAGTGGGTTTTCTCTGACCACATTGGAAGTGTGGCAGTGTAAGCACACCTCACGGGCTGTGGAGTTTTGAATTTGCTAGTGTCAGGAAACTTACCTGCTGCGTGGGGCCCCGTCAGCCATCAGAAGTCCTCTGCTCTGGAGTTGTCCTCAGTTGTGGTTTTAGGTAGCACTTTTATCACCCGAGCTGACATCTTTCCTGCAGTTTCATGACAAGAACAGGGTGAGTAGCAGAAAATTAGAAGACTGCAGGTCCCTAACTGGCCCGTGCTGGCCCCAGAGGCACCTCGCTGCCCAGGCGTTCTGTGTCTTGGTGAAAATGGTCGAGTTGGGGTTTCCCTAGGACAGAACAAGATGGCAGATGGACAACATCCATCTGAGCTCAGGAGTAGGACCGGCTGGTCCAGAACCCCCTTGTGCTTCGTCCTTTCAGGAGGCGGTGAATGGCTGAAGGCTTTGGAGGAAGCAGTGAGTCTATCCAGCTCCAGCTCCAGACGGACTGAGCACGGCCCCTCCAGTCCCCCGGCTCCGGGGGCTCCTTGTGGTGAGTCCGGTCGACCTGGGAACAACGGGCCTCAGCCGTGTGCCTTGGTTTGCAGGCCCGGGACCAGGGATCTGCGGCTTCTTAGCAACCCCACCCTGCCCCCTGAGCACTGGGCGACAGGCTCTGGATGTCTGCAGCTCCCATCCCAGAAGGCCAGGTAAGGGTCCTGCACCTCGGCCCCCACGGTGCCCCAGAAGGAGGTGCCTGCACCCACACAGTGCCCCTGTCTGTTGCAGACCCTGCGCTCTGGGACATGGAGCTCCAGCGCGCTGTCCTTCTGGCGGGTCTCCTGGTGGAAGTTGCTAGCAAATCCTCAGAAAGTGCGGTAGGTGACGCGTCACGGGGCAGCATGGGTGCCAGGAAGTACAGTCTTCCCAGTTGTTTGCCCAGAGGGGCCTCACCCTTCGACCTTTGGGGGTCACCCTTGCCCTGGCCCCAGAGACACTGACTGTGCCCTCTGTCGCGGTCAGGGAGGCCTGTGCCACGTGGAGGTCAGCAAACACATGCCCCCACTGTCACCTGTTCTGTTATGTCCCCTAGAACCTCCTTTCTGTCTCTGCCAGACTGAACCTGCTGCTGTAGCTGAAATAGGGTCTCTACACGGCTGCCCCCCACTGGCCCTGAATGGAGCCCGCGGGCTCTCTGCCCGACAGCGGGGTGGTTGGAGACTGCTTACTCCAGGCAAGCAGTGGCATAAGGCAGGATCTGCCCCAGGCTTCCTGTGACCAGGTGCCCTGGCTCTCCCAAGCCACACGTCATCCAGGCCGGGTGGGGCCTTCCACCACTCTGCCTCTGCTAGGGTTGGGTGGAATGGGATGGCTGGGGTGTCCCTCGTGGGCTGGGCCTCAGCTGCGAACCGGCCTTCGACACTTCCTGTGGTGGTGTGGGTACTCCGTGCCATTCCTTAGACACCTTACTGTTCACTGTGGTCTTGTCGCAAGAAACAAAAGCTCAGCTACGACAAACACACTGCGCCGAGCTCCCCTTGGAAACCCCTCAAGTCCGGTCCCGTAAACGCCAGCGCTTGGCATGTCTGTCCCCCGCGTGGTGCACTCCTGCGTGCTCACCCAGCGGGTGTGAGGTCATACCCCACAGCCTGCCCTGGTCTGGGCACTTCCTCTTCGAGGGCCAAGCTGAAAACCCCCGGTGGAAGGCATCCGTAGCATTTCTGAGAACATCGGTGGACCAGCCAGGACCCAGGGGGTGACTATTTTGTTGGGAGTGAGGGGCAGACACACCTCACCAGGGAGGCCAGGGCCGCCTGGGTTTACCTTCATATCTTATTATAGCCTAGAAAAACGCGTGTGTCCTTTCTTCATGAAGGAGTCCACATGTGGCCCTGCAGTAGGGTTTGGCACCTCTGTCGTCTGGCAGGTGGCGAATAGCCAGGCACACCTCATTTTATTGCGCCGTGCAGATACTGCATTTTTCCAGATTGAAGGTTCGCGGCCACCCTGCGTTGAGCGAGTCTGTGGGTGCCACGTTTCCACCAGCATCTGCTCACAACAGGTCTCTGTGCCACATTTTGGTGATTCCCACACAATATGTCGACTCTTTCATTACTATCACATTTGTTACGGTGACTTGTGATCAGTGATTATGACCCGCTGAAAGTTCGGGTGACGGCCAGCATTTTGCAGCAGTAAAGCAGTTTTAATCAAGGCACGTACATTGTGTTTTAGACACGACGCGACTGCACGCCTAATGGACTATAGTGTAAACGTAACTTGTACACATACCTGAAACCAGAAAATTCACTTGACGCGCTTTATTGTGGTCTGGAACTGAATCCGCAGTACCTCTGAGTAAAGCCTGTCAATCATTTCTTGGACTGAAGTGCCCCACCGCGTATCCGCCCGTGGTCCGCGGGGCGATCGGCAGCAGCTCCGCCCCAGACCCGAGACCCACCTGGAGAAAGGGCCACGGCCCCCACCACCTCCCAGGCGAGGCCTTGGGTGGTCAGCCGGGCAGGCAGTGGAGGGAAGCGACTCCATAAACCTGGGTCCCGGAAGTGTTCCCAGGACCGCTCCCTGCCCCTCCTCGCTGCCCCAGGCCAGGGCCGTTCCCAGCCCGGCCTGCTTGTCCTGCCCGAGCGTCCGGCTGTGGGGTCTGGCAGCTCACCACCATCTCCCCTCTAGGGCCAGCAGCCTGAATGTTGTGTGGACTTGGTGGATGTCAACACCACCTGCCAGAGCACAAGCCCGTGTGGCCCAGGTAAGCTGCTTTGGCATGAGCCAACCCTGACCGGCCATCACCAGCGTGGTGACGAGGACAGCGCTCATGTGAACTCTGCTGAGCTCACCGCACCTGGTGTGAGCAGGAGGGCACACGGCCCCTCCGGAAGGACGCTGGAGAGGCCTGGGAGCTGGGCCAGGGGCTGGGAGAGCGGACAGAAGCCGCAGGAAGGGGACAGGACCGCGTCTGAGCCTCCCTCCTGGCCAGCAGCCTGGCTGCCTCTTCTTGGGCAGAAGGGGCGGGACCCCGTGAGGAGACTGGCTCCGGGCAGTGGGAGGTGTGGGAGAAGCGAGACTCTACCTCAACTCCTAGGGTGTCCGGCCGGACGATTCACGGGGACAAGCCCACAGCCCGAGTCACATAAGCTTTATGCGACACGGGAGCCTCATAAAGAAGCCAGGACGGGAGCGCTCACGCGCCAGGCTGAGCAGGGAGAGGTGACTGCGGGAAAGTAGGCTGCGTGTGGGGTGGAGGCAGGCGAGGGCGACCTTAACGAGGTCCGCCGGGCTCGGGTCCCTGGCGATGCGCGCGTTCCTTTCCCCCTGCTGCGTGGGCGTCCTCCACGTGGGGCCTTTGTCCCTGCTTCTCGGGGAGAGAAAGGGACGCCAGAGCCCTTCTTGCTCCTGTGTTTTGAGGGTCTTCAGCTCAAAATAATTTTTGTGTGAAAGAGGCATATTTTGGGGTGACGTTCGGGTTCCCTCAGCCCCCGCGTGAAACTTCATCCTCAGAACGTTTCACACATTAAAAGCCAAGCTGGTAGTTGAGGGAGATTTGCTTGGAAGTTGTGAGATAAGGGACGGGCAGTGGGAGAAAGAGCGTAGGTGGAGCGGGCAGGAAAGAGCGGGTCTGAGCCCTTGGTGGCACGCCTCGGGCTCGGTGTCCAGTGAGACCGATGCTCAGGCCGGGCCTCCACCGGCACGAGGCCTGGCGTGAGCGGGCAGGTGTGTAGGCAGAGGCATTTCTGGGGAAACAAAAGAAAACAGACGTGAATGGTGGTAGCGAGTTACAAACCTGGTTTTTCAGTCTAGAGGGCAGTCTCTAAGTACCTTTCTGGATGCTGCACTCAAAGCCTGTTTGGGGGGTGAGGACAGCAAGAGGCAGTCTGACGGATTTCCCGGGTTGCACTGCGGCGAGCGTCTCTGGTGAGGTCGTGGGGCTTCTTGTGAGCTTCCCGAGTGGCCCACACAGCAGTAGGCACGAGGTTGTCCACACGTGAGGTGTCGAGGTGACTTCTGCAAGGCTCGTGTCAAGACGTCCGGCCTCAGCTTGCAGGGCTTTGGGGAGACGGCAGTTTAGTTCTTTTTTTTTTTTAAATGTTTGTTTATTGCCCACCTGGGCGGCTCAGTCAGTGAAGCATCCGAGTCTTGATTTCGGCTCAGGTCACGATCTCACGGTTCGTGGGATTGAGCCCTGCGTCAGCCTCTGTGCCTGCTTGGAATTCTCTCTCTCTCTCCCCCTCTGTCTGCCCCTCCCCCTACTCGTGCATGTGTGCTCTCTCTCTCTCTCCAAATAAATACTTAATAAACATTCAGCACGGAGCCCATCGTGGGGCTTGATCCCACGAACCGTGAGATCATGGCCTGAGCTGAAATCAAGAGTTGGATGCTCAACCAACTGAGCCACCCAGGCGCCCCGAATTGAATTTGTTTTTAAAATAAGTCTAGCCTCACTAAACTTGGCCCGATTACCTAGCTAAGTGCAGCAAGAATAGTGATTAACCATTTAGACTTTTAAGTCTGCCTTGCTGGACCTTTTCACAAGGAATCTTAGGTTGCACTCTCGAGGCTGGGAAGCCAAGCCAAGGACTCGCCATCAGACCTTACCTGCAGTACCTATAGATGTCGGTGAATTCCTCTCTCCTTTTTTTTATGTTTATGTATTTTAGAGAGAGAGAAGAGAGAGAGAGAGAGAGTATGTACGAGCAAGGGAGGGACAGGGAGAGAGGGAGACAAAGGATCTGAAGCAGGCTCTGAGAGTGCACTGCCCGACGCGGGGCTCGAACTCACAAACCGTGAGATCATGACCTGAGCAGAAGTTGGATGCTTCACCTATGGAGCCCCCCAGGCGCCCTGAATTCCCCTCTTCTCAAGGTCAAAATACCCTTAAGTTTCCTGGATTTGCCAGGAAGTGAGCTTCCTTACTCACCTGTAAGTGAGGCTGGGAAGTATCAGGTGGTTTTCCTTCCTTCCTTCCTTCCTTCCTTCCTCCCTCCCTCCCTCCCTCCCTCCCTCCCTCCTTCCCTCCCTCCCTTCCTCCTTCCCTCCTTCCCTCCTTCCTTCCCCTCTCCTCCCCTCCCCTCCCCTTCCCGTCCCTCTTTTCCCTTCGCCTCTTATCTCCCCTTCCCTTCCCTTATGGATTTTTTTTTTTAAGTAATCTCTACACCCATCGTGGGGCTTGAACCCATGACCCTGAGATCAAGAGTCACACGCTCCACTGACCGAGTCTGCCAGGCACCCCTCCTGTGGTTTTTCAAAAGCGGCTTCATTGGCTTCGTAAAGTCAACCTTAGCTCCTTTGTCTGGTCACCAGTCCTGGCTCTCTAACTGTGCCTTGTCCCTGCACAAAGCAGCCCAGCCCTGGGCCTCCTTGGGGCCGGCAGCCCTGCACCGCTTTGCCCGGTTACCCTGCAGCCGGTTGGAGGGGTGCTTCCCAGAAGAATGGCCTCGCCGGCACCGGGTCTGTTCCGGGACCCCACGCTCCCAGCCCTCCTGGTGTGGTGCTGGGCCTGTCTGCCCGCGGTTACCACAGGAGTAACCGCTGGTCAGTCTTCAGGCCTGCCATCCACTTAGTGTCATCTCACAGTGACACATTGTGTAGATTAAACATCGCACCTGAGTCTGGGGCTTGTCCCTGGACACTGCCCCCGCGGCCAGCGCTAGCATTTAGGCCCAGGTCAGTACCTGCAATCGAGCATGTGTTTGCTTAGCCTCTGTGCTAAATGTTGGGGATGTTAAGAAAAAATAAAGGTACAAGACACAATTCTTGCCCTTAAGGGGTGCCCTGGCTACTTGGCAAAACAGACTGTCCATGAACCGCTGGCCGGTGAGAGCTGGGCTGCTCCCAGCACCGGGGGAGGGGGAGGCTGCTGGCCGACACATCAGTCTGGGACCTCCCCAGGGAAGGGTGCGGAGGGCGGGGACAACAAGGGGGCAAGGGTCACCCCTGGGCTGGAGGCAGTGCCACTGACGGGGCAGGGTGAGGGCCGGCGGTCAGGCCATCGTGGTCCTCCCACGGCCGTGCGTGGCACCCGCCTGCAGAATTTTACGAGATGTCCGGTAAAGGAGCCCACAGGAGCCCCTGGGTGAGCGAGCTCGCCGTGGCTCCCGTCGAGTTTGTTTCTTTTTCTGAGAGCAGGTATGCCGTTCCCATCCAGACCTGCAGAATGCACATTCTTGGACGAACTCTCATTTCACAAAGTCAGAATACAGAAAAGCCCCCTGAAGACAGCTGGCGTGGGTCACTCGCAGCTGAGTCACTGTCTCTTGCGCAGGCTGCTACAGGCACCGGAACGAAGACGGCAGTATCAGCTGCGTCCGATGCAGAAATGGCACCTACCACGGCTCCGAATGCAGAGGCCGCACGTCGCTGCCCAGCCGCCCCGCGGCACCCCCCACTGGGCCTGCCTGGCCTGCTTCCCGCCGAGGGGCCTCATCTCCAAGTTCTGGAGGAACGGGTGGGAGTTGCCTTTCTTGTTCCCACAGCAGCGGGTGGCCCACCTCACCCGGGACCACCAGCCGTCGAGTGAACACCCTCGCTCGGGTCCCCTCTGTGCCCAAATCCTTGTCCCTGCAGGACGGCCATGGGGCGAGGGCAGCTGTGTCCCCATGGCCACCTCCCTTTCTGGTTTCTGGCCCGTGATTCCCCGCTGAGCTGTGTCTCTGGTCCCCTGGGTGTCCTCAGCTGGGTCCCCGTGCGTGGTCCAGACCTGCCTGTGGGTCTGGGCTGCCCGGGAGCCGGCACGCTGACACGTCTGCTTCCCCACAGCCACTGGCTGGGGCACGCACTTCCCGGTGAACAGGAGCACAGGGACACCGGGGCGGCCTGATTTCGGTAAGTCTCCGGCTCACCGGCCCAGAGCAGGGCTTCTGCCAGGTCTCGGTGGAAAAGGGGGCATTCCTAGTGCCCGTGACCACTTACGCCGGCCTCGGCAGGGCCACGGCTACGGCCAAGGTCGAACTGCAGCCCGGCCGAGGGATCTATGTGCGAGAACCCTGCCTGATCACAGAGCGGGGCTGGCGTCAGTGGGCACAGGCGGGAGGCCTTTGCCACAGCACTCACACGTGCCCCCGAGGTTCTAGTTAGTGGAAGGCCACCTCACCCGTGGCCTCAGTCCTGGCCCACCCAGCCCCTCAGTCCACAGAAACTCTGGGTGTGCGGTTCTCTGGAGACTGGAGGGTGCCCGGAGGTCCCCTTGCCTCCCTCCGCTGTGGCTCTTCTGGGGATGTGGGGTCTGGCCTGCAAACACTGCGTGCCAGGCAGAAGAGCCCATCACACCACCCGGTCCTCGGGGCCAGACCCAGGCCCCCCTCCTGCACACTCTGTCCTCAGCCTGCTCCTGATCACTGGGCGTCCCATCCCGTCCGAGATACGGCATGGTCCTGCCATGGAGGTGTGGCACCCCAGCCACTGGGGCCACTGCAGTCGGGGAGCAGGACCGGCCCCAGGAGTGGTCACCTCTTCTGAGGTGACCAGGTGGTGACGGGGTCTTGTGACCTGCAGACGCTGGGCCTTCAGCAGAGGACACGTTGTACGTGGACTGAGAGGGCTCTGGCCTTCTGCACAAGTTTCAGGACCAGAAGCAGGTGGCTTTGTGCTGACCTGGACCACCAAGGTCAGCCACCAGAGGAGGAGTTTTAGGGTGGGGTCAGCACAGACGGCCCCAGCCTCCTGTGATACCGCGCCGGGTCTGGCAGTGGGGGTGCTGATGGCGGAAGGCCGCGAGTCTGGCTGTCGGGCCCATTTTCACTGCAGCAAGTTTGGGGCAGGACACCCTTGCCAAATGAGCTGGAATTCATCCCCACTTCTAGGCCCCGGTGTAGCCGTGGCCGCGCCTCATGCCCGTCCACGGGCAGTCTGAGAGCACTTTCCCCACAGTTGCCACCCAGAGCCCCCACCCACGGGCCCAGCCAGCCTGTCCTGCTGACCCGTGTAGGTAAAGACGGGCAGGCATCGTGGGCCCAGGGTCCCCTCTGCTGACCGGCCCCCAGGAGGGGAGGACGTAGTGGGAACCGCTGCCCGAGTCGAGGGCTTGGACCTGGAGTGCCAGGGGTACGGGAGCCCACAGTCCGTGCCGAGCCTTTGGGAAGGAGACGGGGACCCCGGGGCCTGCTGTTCTCGGGGGCTGGAATCCTCGGCCCCCTCCATATCCCACCCCCCTGTGGGAAGCCTGAGGCCGAGGGAGGCTGAGCACCTCAGCCCCACAGCCCAGGTGTGTTCAGGGAACGGGGGTCTGGGGGGTCCCCTGAGGCCTGTCCAGGCTTGCCACTGGCTGCCACTCACTCTGCTCACAGGGGGCCCTCAAGTGGCAGCCTCTCTCTTCCTGGGGACATTCTTCATCAGCTCTGGCCTCATCCTCTCCGTGGCTGGGTTCTTCTATCTGAAGCGAACCAGTAAACTCCCCAAGGTCTTCTACGGAAGAAACAAAGGTATTTCCTCCTGCCACCGTGGCAACACCCTGCTGAGCCAGCGGGTCCTGCCCAGTGCACACACCCGCACGGAGCCACGGGTACTGCCTGGGGGGCACGGGGAAGTGGGAGCCGGGGTGGCGAGATCCAGGGTGCCCAGCAGTGAAGACTCCTCACAGAACGACAGGAAGGGGACTGGCTTGTCACGTGGTTCTTGTGTCTCAGAGTAAGAGGGACAGCCACTTCCTAGGGAGGCTCCCGTGTGGATTCTGTGGGACTCTCAGGGTGGAGGTGTTGGCGAGACTCCACCTCAGGGCATCACAGCGGGGTCGCCGATGAGGGGTGGGAGGGGTGCGGGGAGGGGGTGACATCCCTGCTCGAGGGGCCGCCTGCCTGCAGCTCCTCCAGCCAGCTGTCTCCTCTCCCCGTCCTGCCTCCCCGGGACTGGGGGGGACAGGCAGGCTGGTGCAGGGACAGTGGGGCCCCATGCCACTCCAGCTTACCCTGGACTGGATTGCAGACCCGCCTCCCTCCCGAAGATATGGGTGTCACTCCCGCCGTGCGCTCGGGTGTGCCGGGCAGATGGTCTGGCCGACGGACCTGATCCTACGGTGGACAGTGCTGGGGGTGATTAGCTAGAGCTTCCTTACCTGGCCTCAGTGAGACCCTGTCCACCCACCGATGGCCAATGCTGGGGGCCTCCGAGGGGCTGTTGTAGCTCGAAGGTCCTGAGAGTCAGGGGCCGGGCCCCCACGCCAGTCAGGATGGGCACTCCGAGTCCGCCGTGGGAGGCTGCTCCGCTGCAGTGGCCACGGAGGTCCTGGTGTGTCAGTGCAGTGGCCGGGGCACCCCCACTCCGAGCCTCCTCCCTACCGCCCCCAGAGCCGCTCCCGGGCAGCCTAGGTGCCCACCGAGAGCGCAGGGGTGCATAGCGGCCTACCCGACGGAGGTGAGAAGTGGGCACTGTGGTGGTCTCCTGAGGCGGGCCCCCAGCTCTGGGCCTCACCTGGAAATGCAGGCAAGGGTAGAGCCTTCTCTGCCTTCCTGACGGTGCTGGAGACCAAGAGGAATGTGCCCGCTGAGGGCTGGCTTGTGGCTCCGCCAAGAGGGCCTGGGAGGGCGGCTCTCCCTGGGGTGCTTGGGGGCCCGTCACCCCAAGTGCATCTGGGAAGTGTGGCCGGACAGACCACTGCTAGGCTGAGGGCGTTGCTGGGCAGGTGTGTGGAGGTGGGGCTGGGCTGAGCCTGGAGCGGGGGAAGAGCCGCTGCAGGCCCTGGGGACCCCCTCCCTAGGCGAGGGACCCCCGCCCCGGGCGAGGCAGCTGTGTGGCCTCCAGGTGACGCCTGTGTTTGCCCGCAGCCCCTGCCCTGCAGCCTGGCGAAGCTGTAAGTAACCAGAAGGATGGGCTGAGTGCCCCCGTGTCGTGGGCCTCTGTGCTGGGGGCCGCCTGCACTTCTCACTGTGCCTTTTCTCCTTTTCAAGGCTGCTATGATTCCCCCGCCACAGTCCTCAGGTACGTCAGTCCTCATCTCAGGGTGAAAGATTTCAAAATTGTCCCTCCCTTGGGATCAGCCGCCCTTCAGGGACCACTGCAGGACTGGGCTCTGCAGGCACCTGGCCCTGTAGTTCTCGGGACACCAGGTTCTCCCATCGTCAGCCACGGGACACTGGGTTCCCCCGTCGTCAACCACGGGACACCGGGTTCCCCCATCGTCAGCCACGGGACACCGGGTTCCCCTATGGTCAACTGCAGCTCTCATGCCTTTTCCTTTCGTTCCTGACATGCTCTGTCGGGAGACAAGGAGAGTACCCAGCAGAGGGTCTGGGGCCATCCCCGGAAGCCTTTGCTCGGCCCTCCCCAAGTCCCAGCTCTAGCTGGGCGGTAGGTGCAGGGAGCAGGCTGGCCCCTCCGGGTGGCTGGCACTTCAGTCTTACTGGGTCAGGTGTGCCCCACCTTGGATGATTCCGGGAGTAGGTACACACACGAACCCTGTTATAGATGACGCCATGACCACAGAGAGGTTAAGTGACTGGACCGTGGTCACATATCCCACACAGCCACAGGCCATGCAGCAAGTCTCCTGGCCCTCCCGGTCTTGTTCTTACCTCTGTGCACAAGTCTGGAGTGGGGACAGGGTGGGTGTCCCTCTTCTTTGGGCACAAAGAAGTTACTTGGTCAAGGCTAGCTCCTCCCTGTCCCATACAACGCTTGTCTGTGACGTCTCTAAAGCAGTACCAGCTACAGGCATCTTGAGTGTAAGTTCCTTGCATTAGCACCCTGGGGCCGTCATAACAAATGCCCGCAAACTGCAACTGCGGGGCTTGAAGCAACAGAAATGCACTCCGTCCCAGCTCAGGAGGCCAGAGGTCAGAAATCAAGGTGGGGGGTGGGGGCACTCCTTCCCGAGTCTCCAGGGGAGGGTCCGTCCTGCCTCCTCCGGCCTCTGGTGGCTCCAGGCGTCCCTGGGCTTGTGGCCACACCACTCCGGCCTCTGTCCCCCATCTTCACGTGACTTCTCCTGGGTCTCCTCTCTCTGCCTCCCTCTTATGAGGTGCTGGCCATCGGATTTAGGGCCCAGCAGATAATCCAGGAGGATCTCATCTCAAGACCCTCAATCACATCTGCAAATACCCTTTTTCCAAGTAAGGTCACATCTGCAGGTTCCGGGGCTTCGGACATGGACACATTTGGGGGGACACCATCCAGTCCTGTTGTGCCTCATGGACCTGTTGGCCTCTGTGTTTCGGGAGAGCAAGGTGCTCGTCCAGGCCAAGGTGCTTGGGGTGCAGGGGCACCGAGGGTCCCAAATGAGCGGAGCGTTCGTCACAGAGTCTCCCCTCAGCTGCGGCCACTCCGCTCACAAGCTGGAGCTCAGTGGGATTCCCTCCCCCTCGGCTGCGGCCACACCCCACTCCTGTGAGCTGTGCTGAGAGCCGACACCGGGGGCCATTCCTCCTGTCCCAGGCCCCCCTCTGACCCTGCCCGTTTCCGACCCTGTTTCAGTGCGGAAGCCGCGCTATGTCAGACGCGAGCGGCCTTTGGACAGGGACACAGGCCCCACTGCCATCTCCTCGGTGGAGGCCCGGGTCAGCAACGTCTGACCCGGGGACCCACCCACAACTCTGCACACCGCCGCGGAGAGGGCCCAGCACACAGAGGGCAGGTCTGGACACGGCCCCCGGCTCAGCTTGACCGTCTCCCAGCGACAGATGCTCAGTTGGAACCCGCCCAGCTGCCGGAAGGTGCTTCTTCCCACCCCACAGCTGCTCGGTGTAATGGAGGGGGAGGCGCCCCTGAGGCGGGCTCCAGAGCGTGGCCATGTGGGGTCTGGGCCCCTCAGGAGAGACAAGGACTGCTGGGCTTCTCCGTGCTTGGCAAAGCTGGGAGCTCAGCCACCCTGCCTATCAGAGCCCACAGCGGGCAGACATCCCCCGCACCACCAGGCCAGTCGGCCTCCTGGCCTCCCCGCCCGGACGGTGTCCGGACCAGGGGAGGTGGGACATGAGAACTGGCCCCTCCAAGGCTGAGGCGCCTACAGGGCCATCCTGTAGCCAAGAGCCCCGCCCCCTCACCCCGAGCCCCAAACCACAGATTTCCAGGAGCTGCAGAGGCGAGTTTCTTGGTTGGCTACTGACTTCTGTCAGTTTGAAGCAGCAAAGGCGGAGGGGCCCTGTTGTCCTGTCTCCTGCTCATCACCTGCTCCCCACACGGGGCCCATGTGTTGCAGGGACTGGCCTGAAAGCTCTGGAGGCCAAGGCCAGGTCCCCTGAGGGACGTGTCCGCCCAGGGTCACATTTACCTGTGACTGCTGCCTGGGTAGCCTGGTCTGGATGGACCTGTGGAGGGCCGTGCTGTCCCTGGCTGCTTGCACACAGAAAGGGGTTCCCGAGGAGAAGGGAGCGATTGTGGCTACCTCCCACGCACTGGGCTCGGCACTGACTGTCCTTCCCAGATTCTCAGTCGAGAATGATGGCTCCTTCAGCACCTGGTCCACATCCCAGGGTCCCGAGGCAGGGCCTGTGTGCTCAGCTGCTGTGCCCTTCTGCACCGTGACACGTGGCCCACGCGTCTACAGTTTATGGGTACGAGCTCGCTCGAGACTTGAACCCGCGACGGGCCCAGCACTGAGCGGGGCGCAGCAGCTCAAAATCAGTGTCAATAAACTATTCAGGGCTTTCCCCATCCTCACTGCGCCAAGGGTCCTCTGTTCCTCAGTAAGGGTGAGGCCCCGCCGTGGCCTGGCCCCACCTGCCCCACTCTGGGGGAGACCTAGGGGTGCTGAGAAAGCCAAGTCCCCCACGGCGGGCCCCCAGCCAGGCTGACGTGGACTCCTTCACTTCTCCAGGAACGGTGACCTGTCCCTGTGGGCACTGTTGTTCTTTCCTCTGTCCCCTTGGTGTGAGGAGAAGGGGACCCAGAAGGAGGTGGGGAGACCAGGCTCAGGGTCCCCCCCCCCCCCCAGCTTCAGGGACCATGGGGAAGTGAGGTGACACTCCACTGCCCATCTGTGCCGATCGGAGGCTGGGAGGCTGGGGCTGATTGCCAGGGGAGAACGTGCAGGACCGTCCAGACTCCCTTGGTTTCTGTGGCCCCCGAGGTCGGGGGGGGAGGGCGTCCCATCTTGTGGGTCCTTGTGGGGAGGGAGGCAGACGTGCGAAGACACTCGCTCGTCCCCGTTCCCACATTTGCACCAAACCCTTGCTGCTAATCTGGGGACAAAACAGGAAACGAAGAGCCATGTTCAACCAGGATAGCAGGTAGCGCCAGTCAGGCCCTGAAGGCCCAGGCTGGGCACAGATGCCCCCGACCCCACCTCCGGCGGCCTTCTCTATTTCCTCCACCCTAAGCTGCAAACTGGAAACCTGGGGCCATTCTAACATCTCCGAGTCCTCCCCCCACCCCCAGCCCCCAGCCCCAGCTTTGCCCCATCCCTGGCAGCAAAGACAAGTCTGTATTTCACCCTGCAACCCCTCTGGCTCCTACACTCAGGATGACCTTCCCCTGACATTCAAGGCCTGGGTGGCTTGGCCTCTGTGGCCCTCAGCCACGCCAGCTGAGCCCCCGCCCCCAAGCCTGAGACCACAGATCCAGGAGCCGCAGAGGCAAGATTCTGCCACTGGACACCCCTGGGCCTGCGTGCCACTGTTCTCTAGGCCCCAGTGGGGAGTGTGGTCACTGGACCAGTTCCACGACCCTAATGGGCATTCAGGCTAGAAAGCTTGTGAGTGAGTGGGTGCCATAGGGTATGGGGGCACCTGAGCTGGGGGCGGGTTAGCTGGCAGAGTCAAGGCATCCCCGGTGGGGCCCTGACCAGCCCCTCCCATGTCCATCCTGAGCTCCAGCCGCAGCCAGCCCTTACCTGGATCCCAGCTCTCGTGTAAGAAGCCAAAATGAGGCCGATTTATGGGGTCATCGCTCAGGCCAAAGGCAGGTGGGGTACCTGTCACCTCCTGACCCCCCACCATGCCAATTGCTTTGGAGCTCCCCCTCACCCTGGGAGGTGAGCACGGTGTGGGTGGTGAGCAGTTGGCACAGTCCCCGGGTCATAGCTGGCAGCTCATCCATTCATTCGTTCACTCAGCACTAGGAGAATCACTGAAAGCTGGAAGAGGTCAGAGGCCAGCAAGAGGAAGCTCTCCAGCAGCATTAGGAGGTGGGTGCACAGAGCAGGACCGAGTGGGGCGCAAGGAGGTAATGTGAGTGCAGAGGTCCTGGCCAGGAGCCTGGGCACAAGACCCCAGAAGGAGTTGGCCGCAGCATGATGGGGGAGGGCTGGCCGATTGACCTTAGGGGACCCGGTTCTCCATGCTGGGCATGAGAGGGACAGGACTGGCTGAGTCCACCGGACATCCTGGCAGGGTTTCCTCATGCCCACAGGGCAGTGCTGAGCCCATCCAGAGCCCAGGGCCCGTTCTCTGCCCATGTCAGAATTGCAGCCCGGATGCGTCCCAGAGTCTCTCCCGTATCACTGTCCCTAGCTGGCAGGGATGGGGCAGCAGAGCAGTTGACAGATCAGCCAACACTGGGCAGGCAGGGTTGGGGGCTCAGCCCTCACACCCCCAGGCCACCTGGGCCCCAGATGAGCCCTGAAGGGCCTCTTCGTGCAGCGGCCATTGTGTGTGTGTCCTTGACAGCACTTGGGGTTTGAAGCCTGTTCTGTCCCAGTCCTGGGGGGGGGGGGGGCATAGCTGAGGTGGCCCTTGGGGTACAGTCCTCCCTGCTCATCTGGCCAAGGACAACGTCTGTGTCCGGCCCAGAACTCCTAGGTGTCTAGGGAACCCCACATCTCAAAAGCCACAGATGGACAGGGGTGAGGTGCTCATTAGGGACCTTGTCTTCTCCTCAGCACAGCGAGTCCCAGGCCTGTGGGGTCACACACTGAAAGCCATGCTCCCTGCACAGGTGTGTGTGTGTGTGTGTGTGTGTGTGTGTGTGTGCACCTGCACCCGAGGGACACATTTGTGCTCAAACACAGCCAGGTTGGCCTGTTGGCACACATATACCCCCTTACACAGAGAGCGCGTGTGGCCCCACATCCACGCAGCACAGCTGCCCATCGCTGGGTGGAGTATGAGCAGGGGTGTGGGTACCAGCTGGGTCAGCCAGGTCCTGAGCTGCCGAGATCCCAGTGCCAGGGTCTGGACCCTGCTCCCGTGCAGTCAGGCCTGGCCACCGCCCCAGATGCCACATTCCTCGGGTCTTCCCTTTGCCTCTGGGCACTGACTTGTCCACTGAGGAGCTCAAGTGATCTCAGAGCTTGAATATTCCCAGAAGCCCTCAGGAGGGTGTTCTCAGAGCAGAGAGACAGAGGGCACTTCCTGGAGGCAGCATGTGGCCCTGAGTCACGGTCCCCTTGGGAACCGGCACCCTGTCACGCAGACGCTGGGCCAGGCCCACACAGTAGCTCCCCACATTGAGCCCCCAGCCGTCTGAATTTCCGCCCCCTCTCTGGGT
This sequence comes from Panthera leo, assembly GCF_018350215.1. Classification (NCBI taxonomy): domain Eukaryota; kingdom Metazoa; phylum Chordata; class Mammalia; order Carnivora; family Felidae; genus Panthera; species Panthera leo. The sequence goes on along the minus strand of NC_056686.1, from coordinate 202,672 downwards.
CCCTTCCCCCTGGCTGAGCTCCCCCTCCCCTGGCCAGCCAGCACACCTCTGTGAACCAGCGGGGTCTCTGGTTTCCCACTGTCAGAGCAGCTGCGACATGGCTGTGAGGGGCACAAGCCGTACCACTGGCTGGGCCTCGGCCCCCCACGTCCTCCACCCAGGCCCCCAGGCCCCCAGGCCCTCCATTCAGCCCCCCCTGCCTTAGCCCCAGGCCTTTGCATAGGCTGGCCCTGGGGTCTGCGAGGACCCCACACTGGCTGAAGCCATTACCCCTCCCCCCCAGGAAGATCTCCAGGCCTCCTGGCTGTGTCCGGGCTTCCTTGTGCTCCAATATCCCTGCCCTTGTGTGTAACTGAGGGTGTCCCCGGCAGACACTCACCCAAAACAAGTCCTATGGCCAGTCTGATCCCTCACTTGTCCTCGCCCTGACTCCACCCCTGGGGGTGCCCAGCCCTGACCTCTCGCCCCACTCCCTGGACCCAGAGCAGGAAGTTCCCTCGCGGGTGTGTACGTTGGGGTGGCACACGCATGTGAGTGGGCCGTGTGGATGAGGCGGGGGGTGACGAGCGAGGCTGAGATTGAGGGTGGGGGGCTCCTCGGAGAGGCCCTCCTGGGAGGCCCACCTGGTAGCTCCGGTGCTCCGGGGCCTTAAACAGGGTTAGTGAGTGGATCGGTCTCTGGACCGGCTCCTCCAGTATCCCAGGGCTGCTGCGGGGGGAGGTTTTACCCAGGCATCCGGCCCGACCGTGGAGACCCACGCCGACCCCCAGCCTCACCCCAGCCTCTGATCTCTCACCTCTGACTTCCTGCCCGCCGCTGCCCAGCCCGCCAGGGTGAGGACAGGAGGCCAGCCGATCCCGGAGGCCCCAGGCCACGCCCCTGGCCTGCATGACCTCGAGTGTATAAATGCACCTGCCAGGAGTGCACACCCAGAGAACTCACGCCTGCTCAGACGGTGCCCTGCATCTAGAAGAGCACACACGCTCCCCCGAGCCCCACCTGCCTGGGATAGAGGAGAGGGCACGCTTGCCGGACCGGTACCACCAGGACAGCTGCTGGCAGCCTCTGCTGCAGGGGGACGCCTGCCAGGTGGAGCACGGGCCGGCCCTGCTGGGCGGGAGGGCTCAGGGCCTGGCCGTGGCCCAGCCGAGAGGATCATGCCCAGCCCTTGCTGAACCCCGGCCACCAGGTAAGGCCCGCTCGGCCGGCACTCACCCCTCACCGGTACGGGCTCAGGGTGGGGTGCCTCTGAGGAGGGCCGGGACCTCAGTGCCAAGGAACTGATCATGCGGGGGCACGCTGGCCTGGAAGAGGTTAGCCCGCGGTCCCCCCCCCCAGACCATGCCGAGGCTGCTGCCGTCCCCAAAATGTGGTGACATTTCATGTTGCAATGCTGGGAGCACTCGTGACATCACGGTGACCTCACCATGATTCACGGTGGTCACGGTCATCATGCAGCAACACCCAAACCTTCAGGACACATCACCACAGAGTCGTTCCGCTGGTCCACCTGGATTAACCAGCAAGTCGGGGTCAGGGGTCACGTCTGGGGGCGGGGGGTGGGGGGATTCCTTCTGAGCTCCATGGGGTCTGTCCACTGTCCTCCTTGCCTTTCCTCCTCCAGGCAGGGCCCTGGGCGGCAGGCAGGTCACCTGAGTCCTCCCCGGTGAACAGAGGCCCGGTCTGCTGTGGAAACGGGAGTCAGGAGGGTCAGGAGGGTGGCGGCTGTGTGCCTACGGGACCCTGCAGGGGGCCGGGTTATCCTGGAGGATGGCTGGGGCTCCTCCACCTCTGGCTCCTGGGCTGAGGTGCATCTCCAGGCCCCGAGGGCCAGCAGAAAGCCCTCGTCACCAGCCGGACATGCTGGCCCTACCGGTTCGGGCAAGGCTGGGAGACGAACCATCCTTAGGACGCGGCCCCCACCCCTGTGCGGGCCGGCCCTGCTTGACTTCCCACAGCCTACCAGCTCACCCTGGACCCTAGACCGAGTCCGGACTCTCACCCAGTTGGGCCTGGCACCCTGCCCTCAAGCACCTGCCCGAAAACTGGATGTGTACCGACAAATCAGATCCCCGTGTTGGGATCCACGTTCAAACGCATTTCGTCTGACCCAGAGTCACACTCTTCCAGTGAGAGCCCAGGCCCTGCCGACCTCTTGGCCAGGTGACCCTGGCTGAGTCACTCCACCCTCTAAGGTGCCTTTTTTAGACCGTGGCTCTTGTGTGTCACGTGACCTGGGCCCAGTGTGGCAGAGCCCAGATGTCAATAGTAACGATTGCGGGCCATCGTCATCAACTTTATCTCTGCCCAGATGGCACAGCCAGGTAGGACAGGCCCCGTAGGTGGCGTCCGCTAAGCAGTCAGCATGATGCCCTTGCGCGCACGGACTCCGTGGCCAGGCCATCCGTGGGCCGGTCAGACCTGGAGCACCCCCACCCGCAGATGCTCGCCCCTGACTCGGCGAGTGGGGGAGGGCAGGGTTACAACTTGAACAGAAAGACCTTGACTTGGGTATGGGGCCTTTCTAGAGTTAGCCTAGCAGAGATCTCTGGGGCCGGTGTGGGTGAGAGAGACACAGGGTGAAAAGCAGCAGACCGTGCAGGGAAGGGGCAGCCTGTGGTCACTCACAGCGCACTCCGTTCGTCCCGCAGCTCGGAGGCATGTCGTCAGGCCAGCAGGCGTGGCATACGGCCGTGCTGGCCCCTGGTCGGACCAGCCCTGCAGCCACGGTGCCCGGGTCCCCCAGCTCAGCCAGCAGCCCCAGGTCCCCCAGCACCCCGAGCTCAGAGAAGGCGGCCTCCCCGCTGGAATGCTCCATCTGCTTCTCGGGCTACGACAACCTCTTCAAGACGCCGAAGGAGCTCTCCTGCACACACGTCTTCTGCCTGGAGTGCCTGGCACGGCTGGCGGCCGCCCAGCCAACCGGCCAGCCCGGCAGCGAGGCCGTGCCCTGCCCGTTCTGCCGGCAGCCTACGGCTGTGCCTGCCGCCGGGGCCCCCGCGCTGCGCACCAGCCGCCAGCTGCAGGCCAGGATGCCGGCGCACCTGCGGCGGGAGGAGCCCGTGTGGCTGGAGGGCACGAAGCTGTGCTGCCGCCCACCGCCCTCCGCGCCGGGCCTTCCCGAGCCTGGCTTCGTGTGTGTGGACGTGGGCCTGAGCAAGCCTGCCCAGCCCGCCGCACCCACGCCCGCTCCAGACCCCGCGCGCCACCGGGGCCGCCTGGCCCGCTGCTGGGCCCGCTGCAGGAACTGGAGGCGGGTGGCGCTGGTCACAGCCCTGCTGCTGGTGCTCTCCTGTGTGGTGCTCTGGCCCGTGCAGTGCGCGCTCAAGACTGGGAACTTGCACTGCCTTCCTCAGCCCTCCGCGGCCACGGACACGGCCACGGCCACGGCCACCGCTTTCTCTTCTGGGCCCCTGGCTGACAACTAGGGTCAGCCACCCCTGCCCCAGCTGCCCGCGTGGGTCCCTTGCCCCCCGCTGGGTCACAGGAGCAGCAGCTCTTGGGAGTTGGTCCCCTGGAGGAGCCCCAGCATCTCTGAGGACCCCATTTCCCATTCGACTCACCTTCCTTGCACTCTGTGGTGCTGGGTCCCGACGGCATGAATAAAAGGGTCCCTGAAGCCTCCAAGAATCACAGGCTCCCACGGATCCCAGAGCCCACCTTCCTCTTTCCCAGGGTGCAGATGGAGACCCGGGCCCAGGAGAGACGGCCTTGGTCAGGTCCCTCCCTCTACGCTGCGAACCGCCTGCAGTGGGAGCCCTCGGCTGAGGAGGGAGGGGACTCGCCATCTTTATTTTCACATTTCACCCATGGCCCCTTCCCCAGGCAGGGCTGGCCCCTTCCATTGTGCGGGAAGTGGGGAGGGCGGGGGGGGGGGGTGGCGACCAGGGGGACAGGGGGCAGCAGCAAGAGGCCGGGTCCCCCGGTACCCACCCCCCTCTCCTAAACTGTACATTTTTAAATAAATTATTTTGTATCCACATTTGGTAAGGGGTCCTCACCCTGTAAGCCCTCCTCCCTGCACCACCGAGCCTCTCCCTCCCAGAAGAGCCAGGTCTGCCCCTGCCTCGGAGAGCTTTAAGCCAAGAGGACACCCCCACCGGATTGAACTCCCAGCAGCCCCCAGGGCAGACAGACCCCAGGTTCTAGGGTGTCCAACTCCTGTTCCCTGGGCTGTGGATGGGTTGGAGCAGTCCTGCCCTTCCCCTAGAACTTTGAGGCTCCCCCAGGAAGATGGGGAGGGGCTGGAGCAGCTGGGCCGGAGTGGGGCGGGGCCCTGGCATGGTTCAGAGCCCCCCACTATGGACGCAGCAGGTGGCACCCCAAGAAGTCGTAGAACCCCAGGACTGAGCTCCTGGGAACCAAGGCCTAAGGGTGTACAGAAGCAGAAGTGACCACCAGTGTGTCCCTGAAGATCTCTCACGGATCCTCCCTGGGCCCGGCCTGGCTGGTGAAGCCGCGAGGTGCGGTGGCTGGACGGGTGGGCGGCAGGCCGCCCGGATCCGCTCCTGCTGTCGGCCCCAGGAATCCCACACCGCCAGTTAGCACGGTGAAGAGAGGCCAGGCTGGTTCCGGCTCGCCAGGCCTCAGACTCCTCGCCCCTCGCCCCAAAGCCCGGGACTTCCTGTTCCAACCAGCGGGGTTTCTGGCCGGCCTGGGATAGGGAGGGTGCTCAGGGAGACCCTCGAGAAGCTGGGCCCCAGACCCCAACGAAGACGCGGAACTGAGAACGAGGCATTTTATTGAGGATCCCACAAAGCCACAGGGCCTTCCGAGATGGGAGGGTGTGGCCACAGACTACATGCGGGCGACATCACACCCGTCACACACACCAGTCCACACGTGAGACCCACGCCAGGCACGTGACGTCGCACACGCACTCACATGGGCATCTCGCACGTTCCCTGATGAGGCATTTTCCACATGTAACCTGTGCTGTGGGTGGGGCTGAAGACCAGCTCTGAAGGGGGGTGGTTGGGGTACAGGGGAGCTAGGCACAACACCAACGGCTACAGTCCCGTCAAGCACAGACTGGCCACTTGCTCGTCGGTGACTCGCGTCACACATACAGGCCGACACTCAAACGTGGCACACGTGGGGTCGCACTGGTCACTGTGCTGTGCGGGTGGCGACTGGTGGCCCCCCGGTGAGCGACAAACCACCGCCCTGAAGCCCTGCTTCCCCCTCTTCCCTCACCTGGGAGCCCCAGAAAGGGCAGGGGCACTCGGGGCTCCCGACTGCCCCTCCCCATTTCTAGGCATCCAGGCCCAGGCCAGTGAGGGTCTGAGGGTTCCGGGACCCCTCCCCCAGCACTCAGGGACAAGCTCCGGGCTGTACAGTGCTGAACACAGTCTTTTGAGGAGTGCCTCTTGCTGGCTCCCGCCTCCAGCCGCGGCTCCAGGCCCTGGGGGGTGGGGGGGGGGGCGGGCGGCGCACGCGAAGACCGTCACCGCCCGAGGCCCCGCAGGTTCTCTACACGCCGCCGGGGCCCTCTGGGGTCCTGCGGGCGGAGAGAGGGTTCGGCCGGCGCAGGCGCGCGGGATCCCGTGCCCCCACGGCCTGCCCACTCCCGGAGACGACGCCGTCCCGCCCCCACCCCGGGACCCGGGCCCGCGCCCTGACGGCCCCACTCACGCCGCCGGTGCCCGGGACGACGCGGGCCCAGGGCTGCGGCCCGGGTCTGCCGACGCGAGGCCCGCGTTCAGATGCTCGTGCTCTTCTGGCGGCTGGCGCGGGAGGGGGAGGGTCGGGGTGAGGGTGGGGTGGGGGGACACCCGCCGGTCACCAGGGTGCGGTCGGCGCAGGCCCCGCCCCAGCCCGGCCCCGCCCCCACCTGCTCGCGCAGACGCAGCTGCTCGTCCTGGATGTACCGCTGCAGCGCCAGGTACACGAACTTGTACTGCGCCTCGGTCTGCACCATCCCCGAGCGCTGCCGTCGCACCAGCTGGATCGTCTTGGGCACATCGATGTCGCAGTCCAGACCTGGGCACGAGCGCGCTCAGGGCGGAACGGGGCGGGGCGGCGGGGTAGACGGGGGGCGGGGCCGGCGCCGGGGAGGCGGGGTAGCCGGGAGGAGAGGGCCTAGATAGGAGGGGCTGGCCTGCGGGAGGGGGCCGCGCGGCTCACCCTGCCTGCGGATGATGTCCACCAGGATGTCAATCACGATGATGGTGCCAGTGCGTCCGATGCCGGCGCTGTGGGGACGGACCAGGAGGCCTGGGAAGAGGTTAGGGGAGAAGGCCGCGGCCCCGCCTCGGGTGGCACCTGCGTTGCCCGCCCACCCCATCCCCGATCGCACCTGCAATGCACCACCATGGGTCCGGCCCCTGGCATGCTGTTCTGTGCCCTGTTCGCTTGGTCCAGGAAGTCGAGGACGCCGGCCGGCTCGGCCGGGACCCCGTGGTCTGGCCAACTGAAGTACTGGTAGTGCTTCACTGTGCGCGGTGGCTCCCCCTGGGCAGGGCGGGCTGGTGAGTGCCAGCCAGGCCAGAATGAGCAGTTCCCAGGCGGGGCCGGGCCACAGGGTCAGAGTGGCACTGCCGTGACCTCCGCACCCCCAGGGCATGGGAGGAGGCGGGGATTGCCATAAGGAGTGACCAGCAGGGTCAAGGCTGAGCAGAAAGGGTTGGGAGGGAAATAGGGAATTCAGGGCGTGGGGGCCCTCAGATGGCCCCAGGTGGCTCAGGCCCCTAGGGGAAGGTAGGGGGTGTGATGGGGTGAGGGAGCAAGTTTCAGGGACAACGACCTCCATTTGGGAAGAACCAAAGGGATGGTTAGACATAAGGGACGGGGTGGGGCATGGGAAGGGATCTGTGCCTGACACGAAAATAGGTACCACTGGCATATGAAGGGCACTGAACCTGCTCAGTTGGCGCAGGGAAAGACTGGGGAGGGCGAGGCGGTGTGGGTGTGAGGCCACCCTGGAGCCGGGCACCTGGGACCAGCGGCCTAAGGTTGAGATTGTGGCCTGCCTGTGAACACTGCCCAGTAGAGCCCGGGCCAGGACTGTGCCCACTGGGTTGAGGGATATGAATACCCCCAAGGCCGATGGGCTTGGATGGAGCCACATGGGTGGGTGGGTTTTCTCTCCCAGCACAGGGCTCACCCCCAGCGCAGACCTGGGGACTTCCTGACCACTGTGACCCTGGCCCCGCATATCTTGTGGCCCTCTAGACTCACCTGATCTGGCCGCCACACCTGCAGTTCCCGCACACAGTAGCCCTGGGCCTGGTGCTCAGCCAAGTTGCAGACACACACACGGCCATGTTCTTGGCGGCCATGCAGCTCTGGCCAGTATCGGAAACATTTGTTCTGGGAGGGAGGGTGCATTGCATCGGCTGTGCTGGAAGGCCACCTGCGCCCTTGCCCCTGTGCCCTGTGGGGACTCATGCATGCACATGCATCCGCAGGGTCTTTCCAGAGTGGTCCGCCACTCCCCCCAGCTTCCCAAAGGCTGCAGGAGAAGAGAGGCTGGGCCAGCCACCACACGAACACATGGTGGGGACAGGGCTGTCAAACCCAAGCTCATACCCGGCCTCGCTCCACCTCCCTTGTGGCCATGACAATGACACGTGTGTTCTCCTGGTGCACCATCGCCCAGAAGGCCGCCACTGTGGTCTGCAGACAGCCCTGGGTAGCGATGTATACCTTGCCCTGTCCATGGCCTGGCTTCTCTTCTGGATCACTCTGTAAGGGGATGGGGGCCAGGTGTCTGCAGTTTCCAGGATTTAAAGTGCCAGAGGACGATGCAAGTCTATGCAAACGATGTGCAAAGTAGCCGCAGGTGGCTCACACACAGCCCCTCCTGCCCTAGGTGAGGGAGGAGCTCAGGACCAATATTTAGTCCGGCCCACTCCGAGGACTCCTTGGAAACCACCACAGTCCCTCTCCAACAATGTCTACTGTCCCGTCAGGGTCCATGGATCGTTCCTGGGCCCGCCAGAAAGAGCTCCAGGTTCATAATAGGGGGATGGGGTGACTGGTGTGTCCACACATGGCTCAGGATGTCTGTCGGATCCATGCAAGACTACGCACACAGCCGGCCACACACACCTGTCTCTCGCACACCCACCCTGATGTAGTTGGCGTTGATGTAGTTGGCTCCAGGCACGCTGTCGTCCACGTCATGCAGGGTGACACGGGTGGTATCAACTGGGAAGGGGAAGATACTGCTCGGGTCTCCGGGGGGGCGGGGGGGGATGGACCCACCTGCCTCCTTGCCTGCTGACCGCATGGTGAGCAGGAGGAGGGAGGAAGGAGCCCTGAATGTGCAAGAGGGAAAAAGTCACACCGGTGGTGGGAAGTGACATCCGGCCTCAACCTCCCCAGGGCCCCTCCTTGCCGGATGGGCCCCACATGGAGTGGATGGAGCTCTGGCCCCGAACGAAGCCCCCGCCCCTGGCCCTCACATGGAAGGATGTTCTTGTAGCGATTCTTGGCTTTGTTCTCCAGCCGCTGTCCCTCCTTCCGGGGATACAGGAGCTGGCATTCCTGCTGCTGCAGCATCTGGGCGGGGGGGGGGGGGGGGGGGGCAGAAGCTTCAGCCTGCTGCCCCACCCTCCCCCAGAGCCTTCAGTGACTGACCTACCTCCCCTCTGCTGGCCCTCACCCCAGCACCAAAGGACGGGAGTCCGTGGGAGAGTGGGCGGTGGGGAGAGGGGCGGGCACCTCAAACTCCTCCCAGAAGCCCTGCTTGGCCTTCTCGCCGGCGTCAGTGGCCCCGGTGAGCTCCCGTACTCGGCTCTCGATGCTTGCGGCATCGATCCTCGTGGCCTTGAGGGGCTGGCACGGAGAGGCCTGCGTCCAGGCTTCGCAGGGTCCAGCAGACCCCACAGCGCCCCCCAGGGGCGGCTGCTCTGGCCCCAGATCGGCCACCCTGCCCTCGGCACTGGCTAGCATCCTTTCTCCTGGGCACCGCTGCCCCTGGGGCCCTCCCACCCCAGGGGTGCAGCTCGCTCCGGATCCTAAGGGTCACGTGCCTTGGGGCGTACCTGCTTGAGGTGCACCACGACCCCCGACTTCTCCACCATGGGGTTCTTCTTGTGGCACTCCACCAGGCCCCTGAGAGTGTCGAACCGTTCCCCACCTCCCACGTCATACGTGCCGTCTGGCTGTAGGGGCAGCAATGAGGGGCCCGGCCGCTGCCCGCCTCCCGAGTCACACCCCTACCTCACCCCTGCTGCCACCTCCCACCTGGAAGCGGATCATGATGTGTGTGACCCGCGGCCGGCGGCCTGCCTTGTCCAGCGGCTGCGTGAGCACCGACAGCACGAAGTCCCCGGGTTTGCTCCGACTCTCCCGCGCCAGGAAGGTGCCCGGACGTCCTTTTTCCATCAGCAGCTGCTCGGCCTCCTGTCCAGACAGGTGCCCATGGTACCACCTGGCCAGGTGGAGGTGGGAAGGAGTGCAGGTGAGACTGGAGGCCATGGCCCGGCCAGGTGAGGGGACACGGACCCACCTGCAGCCAGAAGGCTCCGAGCCAGAACACAGACACAGGGACAGACAGACAGACCCACTCAGACTTCAAGGGCCCCGGCAGTACACCTGCCCTGCCCAGCTCACCTCACCCTACCAGTACACCTCACCCTACCCGGGAGAAGGCAGGAGTCAAGACAGGTGGGCTCTGCGGGGCCCAGGGTGGCCACCAGGTGGCAGCCTGGTCCCCAGCAAGGAGGGGCAGGGCCACCTTCCCAGACCCGCTCCATGCCCCCTCCCTGGCAGATGCAGCCTCTTCAGGCCTCAGCAGGGCAGGCAGGGAAACTGAGGCTGGAGAAAACTGCCCACGTGAGTCACCAGCCAGAGGGAAGGTACAAGACTGGCAACAGGGCTCCTGCTGTCCACTCCCACCCCTGCAGCGAGTGCCCAGAACCCCAGGGGACACTCCCTCAACTTTGCTGCAGCTGTGCCCAAGCCTGAGCCTGAGCCGTGGAGGGCAGAGGACGCCCGGGGGCCATGCCCAGCACACCCCGCGCCCCTCGGACACGCACACGTTCACAAACATGCAGATGCCTGCCGCTCACCGCTCAGATGTGGGGTCCCGGCAGCCCAGTGGGTGCCGGAGCTCGACGGGGGCCCCGCTACGCTCGCGGAGCAGCCCCCCGTGCTGGCCTGTGTGGTGCTGCACCAGCTCGGCCAGCGTCGCAAACTTCTCCCCTCCGTAGAGGCCATAGTAGTCCCCCGTGTTTTGGATCTTGATGTGTGTCACCTCATCATGGCGCCTGGAAGGGTGGGCGCACCAATCACTGCTGTGGGGGGGGGGTCTGTCCCCACAACCCCCTTCTTCCCATCACCGCCCTCAGTTTCCAGAACAGTCCCTGAGCTTTTCCAGCCCTGACATCTCTGCCTGTGTGCTCTTCCTCCATCAGGAACAGCCAAGGACAGGCCCCTCCGTGTCCAGCTAGGGTGGGGGCCCCACCATGGGGGGTGGACACCCCACCCCCGCTGCCTCCTCCCCACCGTGCAGTCAGGACTGGCCTTGCAGACCATAGGCCTGATTCTGCCTTGGCCTGGAGGCAGATGCTAAAACAGCCCTCCGCAAGGGGCTCTGCCTCACCCCAGACCACCTGCCTAGGGGCTCCAGCTGACTGGGGACAGGGCCCTCAAGATGGCTTTCCCAGGGTCACAGCATGTGATGCTATCAGGGAAGCCCCTGGAGGGAGAACCTCAGTCTCTCCGAGGTGGAGGAAGTCCATCCTGAGGGCTGGCATCATGACGCCTGCTGCCTCAGTTTTAGCAGAGAAACTGGGAAGATCTAGAGGCCTTCTGGAAGCCTCCCCCCACCCCCCCAGCCCTGATCACCACTCTGCTGGTTGCAGCCCTTTCCCATTCCTCCTCCCTACGCAGTGGCCCTTTCATGGCCTCCAGCCAGACCCCCTGTGGGCAGCATTTGCGAGCATCCCCAGGACACGGGATCATAATCAGGGCCACCGAGGCCCCTGTCCAGCATGCCAGACCCCTCAGAGGGCAGGAGGGAGGTCCTGACAACTCTCTACCTCACCGGGCCCTTCTAAATGACTCCCTCCTGCTCAGAAGCCATCTGGTCAGGAATGCCAGACTTCCACCCACCCCTTGCCAAACCGTTGGCTCCCACCTCCCGACAAGACCTGGATTCTTGGGTGTCCAGCCCCCAGCAGGGATCCTTACTGCCCAGGATGATGCCCAACACCCCTCTGGGAAGAGAGGGAGACTGATCCCCACCTGCCCCCCAGCTGAGGGTGTTCAGATGGCTGAGGCTCCTGGAGCCTCAGGCCTGTTCACAACTGGCCGTAGCACCCACCCACCTTCACCCACCTGACAGACAGTGTGAAGGCCCCTGGGCAGCTCTTGCTGGGTCTTGCCAGGAAGCTCCCGTGCTGGCCCCTGGACAGGAGCAGCCTCTCTGCTTCAACTCCACTGATGTTGGGGTGAAACCACCTGGAACGAGGACCACAAGTTGGTGATCCCAGAGAGCTGGGGTGACACTAACATTCCGGCCGCCCCCCCCCCCGTCCCCCAAAATCCCGGCCCACATCCAACCTCCACCCACGGTGCCTGTTTTGGCCCCCCTGCTCGAAACCCGCATGGGTAATGACCACAGGGCCTGAGGCCTGTGTGGAAGGAGGTGGGGCTATGGGGTCCTAGGGACACAAATGGGCAGACCCCTGCAGCTGGGGTGGGGTGGGACAGACACCCTCCAGCACCTGCACACAGCTACCATTAGGAACCTCGCCTCAAACTCTGTGTCTGGTCCCTCCGGCCTTGCCAGGGCATCCCAGCTAGGCCAAAGGCACTTGGGGTGCTCCAGTGTCACCCAGGGCTTCCTTCCTGCCCTCACAGCCCATCAACAGACCCTGTTCGCTCCACTCCTTCCGGTGTGGTGTTGGCTACCACCTCCCAAGGGGCACCGGCCGCAGCCCCAGGAACCGCGCCGTAATGTGTTAGTCGCTTAGTCAGCCCTCCCGACCACCCTTGTCCCCCGCCCCAGAACAAAAGCACAGCCTACAGGCTCAGGTCTACCTTCCACCCTGACCCCTCTCCCCAGCCCTAGCTCCTCACTCACGTGAGGTCATTGACCACAGGGCCTTTATACTAGCTGTTCTCTGCTCCCTTGGCCCACATCCATATGACTGAGGACTCCTCTCATTTCTCATCCTTTATTTTATTTTGCTTTATCTTTCTTCATAGTTTTTGTCACCTTCTGACACATGATATATTTATTGGTTTACTGTCTATCTCCCACTTAAGGATTTAAGCTCCAAAGGGCAGAAACTGTTCTGTGCAGTGCTGTATCCCAGGGGCGAAAACAGTGCCTGGGTATTAGTGACTGTACTTGAATTAAGAAGTGAATGAATACGTGGGGCGCCTGGGTGGCTCAGTCGGTTGAGCGTCTGACTTCGGCTCAAGTCACGATCTCACGGTTCGGTTCATGACTTCGAGCCCTGCGTCGGGCTCTGCGCCGACAGCTCAGAACCTGGAGGCTGTTTCGATTCTGTGTCTCCCTCTCTCTGCCCCTCCCCCACTCGTGCTCGGTCTCTCAAAAATAAACAAACATTTTAAAAAATTAAAAAAAAAGAAGTGAATGAATACGTAAACGGATGGTGGGGGCGTGGGTGGATGGATGGGCTTCACTTGAGAGAAGGGCCTGGGCAGCTGCAGGTCAGGTCAGGAGCTGTCTTCCTTCTGCCAACCGTGGGGCCCGATACAGACTGAGGCAGGTGTTGGTAAAGGACTAGAGGTGAGGGGGGAGTGTAGGCTGAGAGGGACCCCGCCTCTGCCCCCCGCCCTGCCTCCCGGGACTGTCCTCCTTCACAGCCTCTGCCATGAAGTGGGGGACAGGCCAGGAGGGCCCTCACTCAGGGCTGTGCATAAGCCCGTGTCCAGGGTCAGAACTGCTGTGTTCTTTGCCCTCGTAGCTTTTGCTTCCCTGTTACGGCAGGAATTTTGGGCCCAGGTTTAGATCTGACCCAACAATAGGAGCAACGATGGTCCTGCCCTGTGGAGGCTTTTCTACAATGGAAATCAGACCACGCGTCTAAAGCTGCAGGACCCTTCTCCTCTGGGCTCTTCTCGTCCATCAGGCTTCCTTTCACTCCTGCCTTCGGGGCCCGTCCTGACGCCTCCAAGGAGCTGTCTGTGTGCACAGTTTGCACGGGCGTGCCCAGCACAGCAGCCTACAGCACGCTGAAATGTGAATGTAAATGGATGAAAATTCAGCAAAGTCAAGACCCGGTTCCTCAGTCACACGGCCACATTTCACTGCTCAGGGCCACGTGTGGCTTCGGAGACCATTGACAGCGGTAGGAGAGACTTCCCTTGCTCTGTGCTGCTCTCCACCGTCCGCCCTTGCCTGAGTTTGCCCTCCAGCCCTACTGAGACCTCAGCATCGAGGGTGCCCATCGGGCTCGGGGACCTGTGGTCGGGCCTCAGTCCTCAGCAGCATTTGACTGACACGGGCACCCTGCCTCCTTCTAGAAACGTGTTCTCCGCTCCCCCCTCGTTTTCTGCCTCACCTGGCCAGGACCCTTTGCTGGGCCCTCCTTTTTCTGACCCGTCGATGTCAGAGCTCCCCACCTGTGCCCTGCGTGTGCCTACGCATCCGTGCGCCTTCTACACCTCCAGCCCCACCCGGGCTCATAGGTACTTCTCCCCTCGGCATCTCTACTTGGAAGCGTAGCCACATTTCTATCTTAACATTTGCAAAACTGAAAACTCCCGGCCACGCCCACAAGCCCCTGTTCTTTTACGTGGTGCTCACTCAGTGAAGGGAGCCGCCACCCCTCACAGCTCAGGTCACCAACCCGCAACCCCTCCGTGCTCTCTTCCCCAGAGCCCTCTTGTCCTACCTCCCAAACGCTCCCAGAACCGACCACCCCTGCTGGGCACGGCTCACCGTCTCTGCATTTTACTGCAGCCCCCACCACTGTCCTACCTTCTACACAGGACATCTGTTAACAGCCCATGGGCACCTCTACACTTTTGTGTCAGCCTTGTCTTCACTGAGGGCAGGCTCAGTTCTGACCTTGATGGCTCCCCAGGGTCCATGCGTTGGTTCAGAGAGGCCCGGGAGCTCAGGTGGCCTGCCTGGGGCCACCCAGCCTGAGCAACACTCCTGTTTTCACTCTCCCTGGGGAATGGGGGTTACCGCTGTCCAGGCACTTCCTGAGCACATTCTGAGCATAGCGTTTTGAGTTCTCCCTGACATGGGTTTGTAGGGGAGCCAGACCCGGGGGCAATTTTTGGTCAAGTGGTCCAGCAGGTGAGGCTGCCAGGGAAGGCTTCCTAGAAGAGGAGATGCCACATGGTGACCTCCAGAGCCCATCACAGGAGAGTGGGCAAGGCCACCGGGAAGAGGGCAATGGCTTTGTGCTGTCGCCGGACCCGTGATGAGATACTGTGGAGGCGGGGGGGACCCGAGCCCAGAAGAAAGCTTCCAACCACCCCTCCACCCTGGACCACCTACTCTGCTGAACCACATCCTGTGCCCAGATGCCCGCTGCCCCTGGCCACAGCAGCCTCAGATTCCAGTCCAAGATGGGCAGTGCCCAGAGTGTGGGGACAGGGGCGGAGGGTGGAGGCCCAGAGTCAAAGCCACAGAGAGGGGTGCAGGGTACCTTGTTGTCCTTTCAGGGACTCTCAGTCATACTTTCCACTGCCCTCTCTTCCCCACAAACTGCCGCTGGGCATATCAGGTGGAAATCTCCAGGGGCGGGGCGTCCTGAGAGGTTGCAGCCACTCACACCACGGCCCTCCAGAATCCCAGGCTGAGGCAGGGCCTCACATCCCCCAACCAAGCCTCGAGGTGGAGCTGACACCCAGGAGGCCAGGAGGCTTGCTGGCCCCGGCTGAGGGGGAGGGAGGAGGTGGGGAGGCTACAGGTCCCCATCTCCGAGTCCCATACCCTCTCTGTGCCAGGGCCCAGGGTCACCTCTGTGCCAAAGCGCTCCCTGCTCTGTGATGGGTCAGTGACTCAGCTCTGCCCTGGTGACATGTCCTTGCAGGCCCAGGGAAGGGGGGCAAGCAGGGTGAGCAAGGCATACTGGGCTCCCAACGGGTCTAATGGCTCGGGCTCCTCAAGGCCCAGCCGAGCCCCGTCAGTGCTCTGGGGCCCAGGGAAGCCCGTGTCACCCAACGGATCAGCCTGAACCCAGACAGGGCACTGGCTGGTCTGCCTCCCCGTGTGGCCTTGCTCCAACCTTGGAACCCTGGAAGGCACACGAACGGCCTGTCAACACGCCTACACACACGATACAGCGGCTGGACACTCCTGCAGGGCAGATGCTGTTGCGATGGTGGGGAATACACAGGCCAGTGGAGGATTCTGGGTTAGAATTGCAGGCCTCAGGACCCCAGAGCACGGGCAATAATCCTTCTCCTTCTCCCTGCTCCCAGCGCCCCATCCTCAGACCCTGACCCTTCTGGTCCAAGAGGAAACTGAACCAAGGTCCACCCTGTCTATATAGAACTAAATTAACCAGAGATGCACCTTCTTCTCCAACTCCTAGAACAGAGGGTAAGCCTGAGGGGTGTAGCAGGCCCCCCACCCCACTGTAGGATCCGGCCCCCTCCCAGGCATCAGTACCAATGTACCTGCACCCAGTTCTGCCCCACAGCACTAGAAGCCCCTGAGTGAGCAGAGCTGACAGAGGTGCCCATTGGCTCACAAGCCAGAGGGTGACTGGAAGGGGACACGAGGTGGAGTTGGGCACGGGGGGATAGATCTTACTTGGGTTTTAGTCAGATCTGCCCAGGCCTGACAGGGGTGTGCAAGGGGCCCAGGGGCCAGAGGAGTGACAATCCAGATGGTCGCCACAGGGTGGGGCAGACAGGGGTTGGCAAGGGCGGGCAGAGCCCTACTCGGGGCTTTCCCAGGCTGGAGCCTGTGACACAGACTGGGCCTTCTCTGAGCACCAGAACTTGTCTGGAGAACAATTAAGAGTGAGGCTGAGGTGAGTCTGAGAGGTCATTCCAACCAGACCTCAAAACCTCCTCCTCCCTCAATTTGGGCTATTATCACAGAGCTTTGGAGCTGACAAGTTCCGATTTCCACTACTCCTGAGCCTATGACCTTGATGGAGGCCTCTGTGCCTGGCTGCTTCCTAACCACGTCCCTCATAGGGATCCCGGGACCCTCATCACTGAGGCACTGCTGGTGGGAGCTGTGGGGAGGCAGTGGCGTCCGCCTTGGGCCAAGGATCTTGCTCAGGCAGAGAGATACCCTTGGACCCTGAAGCCCAGACCTTGTCCAGCCCCTCATTGATCTAGGGAGTCACGCAGGGTCCTAGCACGACCCCTCTTGTGACCTCTGGCCTCACCCAGCCCCTAGTGATATGTGTTTCACACCTGTATGACCCCCCACTCACATCCACATGCACGCTAGAGTCTGAGCTCACATGCGTGTGTGCACACACCCAGATAGCAGGGATCCAGCAGAAAGGGCAGGAAGTGCCCAGTTCCTGTCACATTTCCCATTTTCCCTCTCCACGGAGGCAGGAAGCTGGCTTGACCTGCGGCCGCTTAGGCTCTCGA
The DNA here is from genome assembly GCF_018350215.1 of Panthera leo. NCBI lineage: Eukaryota > Metazoa > Chordata > Mammalia > Carnivora > Felidae > Panthera > Panthera leo. Next base: position 186,169 of record NC_056686.1, on the reverse strand, counting down.
ATCCCTTCTGCGAAGCTTGCCCCCTAAACCCGGCCCCAGGAGGGTCTAGAGCAAAGACGAGCCTCTCCAGGGGGAGCTGGTCCTTACAGTTAGGCAGGGTCAAGGGACCGAGTCTAGAGCAGGGGAAACTAGACCCTGCAGGACCCCTCAGTGCTACTGCCCTGGGTTTCAGGCCTGGGGAAGGAAGAGGTAGCCCCCACCTGGCAGAAAACAGCTCCGATGGCCCAAACAGAGCCAGGAGCTGGGCAGAGTCTACACCTGCCGCCCATTCTAGGCTCCAACCACTGTTACCCACCACCTGCAGGGCATGCTCTGTTCCCTAGAGTTAGGGTACCTCTGACCTTCACCCAGGCCCAGCCCCTCACCTCCCATTAAGAAAGAGTCCTTTCATTTGCCTGGGTGAGGCCCAGCCTCAAGGGCCTGGCAGTGGAGAGAGGCTGCGCCAGGAGGTCAGGCCTGGGGACATATCACCGCTAACCCGTCGGTGCCCGTCGGACCCAAAGCACATCTCCAGGGGTCGCGGCGTCAAGCCACCTAGCGGCCCTGGCTCACCTGCGCGAGGTCATGTCTGCTCCACGCTGGGCGCTTGGCGGGTCTAGGCGGCCGCGCCCTCGGGCCGCTTCAAGAAGGCCCCGCCCCCAGGAGCCCCGCCCACTCGGAGCCCAGTCCCTGAGCTTCCTTAAAGGCGCCACGCCCACACGTCTCTCGCGCTTGGGAGACGTTGGGATAAAAGCAAAAGTTTTCGAGGGCGCCCAACTTCAGCACCAGGGGATTCACGCGGGAGTCCCGGGCTCGGAGGGCGAGGGAGCCGGGCGGCAGGGGTCCGAGTGGCCCCCAGCCTGGCCAGCCGTCTCCGCCGCTCTGCGACAGCGGATCAGTCCCGGCCCCCGCGTGTCCCAGAACCCGCAGACCTTTCCTGCCTTGCCTCCTTAATGGGGGGGAGGGGGGATGTGCTCCCCTCATGGGGAGTGGGGGGAGGGGACTCGGAGCCAGAGGAGGAGACCCCTGAAGTGTTGAGGTGGAGGATGGGTTACCGGATCCACTGTGATAACCGCATCTTCCTCTAACCCCTCCTACGAAACGGGGCTTCCCTCGCCCCCCTCCACCTCTGCCACTCGCACCAGGCAGTCTCCGCACGTCCTAAGTGATGCTGACACCCCCTTCACCTCAGAGCCTTTGCTTCTGCTACAGCTGCCCCCTGTCTGCTTGTTTCTTGCCCCCACTGGCCAAACCACCTTTCATAAGCCTCTCGCGGGGGAGCACCACCCTAATTTACCTGGGCTCTCAACCTTGAGATTCCCTCCTTCGGAATTTTGGGGCCCTCTCCTGTTCAACTCCCCTCTGCCACCTTTTCAGGAGTGGTACACCAAGGCATGGAAACTTCTGCAGCTTCCAACCCCTGATCCTAGATCCCTACGCACCAATGTGGAGAGCAGGTCAGCTCTGGCTACCGTGCTTCCTCTCCCACTCACCCAGGTCCCCTCACCTGGCCACCTGCGGGTCCTGACCCTCAGCAGCAGTTACCCTGAGAGCCCCCTCCTTCTGGAAGCATCAGCTCCCAGACACTCTTGGTCTTCCCGGCCTCACCGGCCCACCTTCTCCTTAACCTCCTGGTGTGAGGTCCTCTTCTCCCCTCACTCGACGCCCAGAGCAGTCCACCTGCTCCCTTATGTGCTGGACTTCAGTTCAGCACCCCTCCCACCTGGTACTACATGGCTTCCTGAGCTCCATTCAGGTGGCTCTCAGCTCCTCAAGCCCGGCCCCTCCACATGAAATCAGGGTGGTGTCCACCCAGGCGCCCTAGGGCCTCCATCAGTGTCCCCTGCCCAGCCCAGCCCAGGCCTATCCACTCTTCTCCCAAATCCCTCTCTTCTCTTTTTTAGAGAGAGTGCGAGAGCGAGAGCATGCGTGCGTGTGTGGGGGAAGGACAGCGGAAGAAAGAAAGAATTTCAAGCAGGCTCCGTGCTGTCAGGACAGAGCCCAATGTGGGACTCGATCCCATGACCCTGGGATCATGACCTGAGCTGAAATCAAGAGTCAGATGCTTGGGGCACCTGTGTGGCTCAGTTAGTTAAGCGTCCAACTCTTGTTTATGGCTCAGGTCATGATCTCACGGTTTGTGAGTTCGAGCCCCTCGGCGGGCGCCAGCAGGACAGTGTGGAGCCTGCTTGAGATTCTCTCTGTCTCCCTCTCTCTGCCCCTCCCCCCCCCCCCTCTCTCCCTCTCTCTCTCTCTCTCTCTCTCTCTCTCTCAAAAAAAGTTAAAAAGAGTCAGATAACCAACCAACTGAGCTACCCAGGTGCCTCACCCCTCTTCTTTTTATTAGTACTTGGGACCCAGCACTCTCTCACACATCAGGAGCCCTTCTCATGAAGTCCGAGCAACTCCGGCTCAACCCCCCCCAAGATCTGTCCTGTCCATCTTCGCCTGTTCCTACCAGCTTGGCTGTTGGCCTCACGGTCCTGCATGTGTGGCCTCCAGCTATTTGGGCTGGCCCTGCACTTTCTCTTTCCACCTCAGGCCTTTACACCCTTGCTCCAGCAACTTGCTCATCCTCAGGCCAGGGTCTGAGCACCAGGCCTCCTGGAACTTTCACGGAGCCCCAGGTTAGTCCCGCCCTCCTTTCCTCCATCTCACCTGCCAATCCCTCCCTAGCACTGGGGGTTTAGGGCTTCCCTCCCCTCCATCCCCAGTACCTGACAGGTGACCAGGTGATGGGAACACAGCATCTACTCCATACACATCTCCTGAACAAAACAGCGAAAGAATAACGGATGAAAATGTGAATGCCCAAGGGCTAATAGGTCACCCGGGTCCTGTGTGTATGGGTATTTTTCCAACGGCTGCCCTCCCTCCTGAGCCAGTGGAAAGGGCAGCTTGCCCCACCCACCCATCCTGGCTGACCCCCAGGCCCCCCTCCTTCCCTCCCCACCTACCCTGCCCCTCCACCCCGTTGCCCCTCTCCTCACAGTCCTCCTTCCCATCCTGTGCTCACAGACGCATGCACGTAGATGACATGTGCAAGTATGCACACACACGCACACACACGGGGGTTGCTGCCCGCAAGGTGTCCCATCCAAGGCTGGCCTCCATGCCCCTACCCCCACCATAACCAGCACTCTGTGAAAACCAGCCCTGATCCCCAGTGCATGGCACCCCCCTTCATCCAGAGCCTCCTAAGAGAACTTGCAGCCTGTGCTATACCATACAGTTGAATGAGAAGCCATGGGACGGAAGCCAGCCAGGCGGGTCATCACCGGGCCAGGCAGGGCTCAGGACAGTGTCTGGTGTGGACAGATGCCAGCAATTCTTTTAAAGTGTTCAGACTTTAATTCACGGTGATTGACACAGACACAGACACAGACTGGAGTTAGTAACATGACACAGTCCCAGATGTGGGGGTGTTGGGGCTGCTACCCCCACGGAGGGGAGGGTGGGGGGGGACAGGCAGGACGTGGCGTAACGTTGCAGTTTTTTCTGCTGCCTCTACACCCGCCCCTTGGCCTTGGTCAGACATTCGGCCGACCCCCGGTCATTCTTGGACAATGACAACTACCCTCACGCCAGAACCTGAGAGGGAGTTTGCTGTGTGGAGTCCTCAGCCGCCCTTGGGCCAGGACAGGAAGAACGATGGCCCTGTCACTCCACGTGTCAAATAAAATCAATGCATAAAGGTTGGTGGTCAGGCCCGAACATCCATCCTTGAGAGGGGGATGCCGGCTGCCCAAACGAGCAGGCAGTGGACATCAACCACATCACACAGCGGTCCTGCTCCCTCTCAGGACTCCTCATGGGACCTGGGGTATCAGGGAGGGGACACAGCTATGTCCAGGGTGGCCGGATGGACAGGCAGGCCAACTAAGGGCCAAGGTGCCCTGACCAGGCCTGGGCTTGGCCTCTGCTCTCCAGCACTCTGGGACTGGCGGACACGGCTGGAAGGAAGGGTACAATATACAGCCCCAACAGTAACATTGCTTCTAAGTCACAGTATTGGCACAGGAGGCCTGGGAGGGGCCGGTCTGCGCTCGAGGCTAGCCCCGGCCTACCGCACACGCCAAGGGCAGGAGCAGCTCAAGTGGGAACCGAGGAGGCCCCTGAGGGCTTGCAAGGAGGAACGGCCCCCTCAAGCCCCAGCAGCGCCTTCCTGCTCTGGGGACACAGGCCCGGCCCAGGTGGACACACAGGGGAGGCACAGCACGAGGGGCCGGGACACGGTGGCCCGAGGTGGAGAGGCACGTCCTGAGACTAGCGCTGGAGTCAAGCCCTCCACGCTGCCTGCACCACCTCCCCCTGCAAGTCCCTTGACACGGAGTTTGCCTCTGTAGCTTGTCTGTCTGGATGGGAGGGAGGCCGGTCCAGCAGTCCCTCTGGCCAACATACAGGCAAGAAAACCATATCAAAAAAGCAATGAGTTTACAAAAATAGAAAATAATGACAGCAGGGCGGCTGGTGGGCTGTGGCGTATGTTTCACGGGGCGGCACAGGCCCGAAGCCCCGGCTTGGTGACAGCATCTTCCAGCAGGTGCAGCGGGCGCTGGCCCACCACTACATCCCGGAGGCAGCCCACAAAGCCTGTGCTGTAGGCTTTGGGCAGGGCCTGGCCCATGGGCGGCTTCTCCAGGCCACCTGCAAGAAGACAGAGGGAAGGCCACCCGACTGTGACACAGGGATGGGCAATCTGGGACGCTAGCCAGCAGACAGACCCAGGGGTACTGAAAAGGACAGGTGAGCTACCTGAGGCCTGTCAGTGCCCTGGGGGGCCACATGGCCAGGAGGCTGGAGCATTTCTCCTGGCCCCATAACTGCCCAGGGCCTAAGACAAGAGGGGACAGGACTATCCCAGCCAGTGGGTCGGCTGTCCTGGATGGGTGACTCAGATGGCACTGAGTTGCCAGCCCCAAGGGATGAGGTCTTCCCTCAGATTCTGAGACCCCTGGGTACCCCTTCCCTGGCCTCCCCCAAAACACTCACCCAGCCACAGGGCTCCGTCTGTGTCTAGCTGTGTGGCACCCAGCGGGGAAGAGCCAGTCACAGGGGCCTCATTGCCCACCTGGAGGGATCCTTCCCTCTGTTCCCTGGGGGTGTGGTGGGGTGAGGCCCTCAGGTGGTTCCAGAGGGCACACCCTGCCACCCCTAGATCCTGAGCCCCCAAATCCCTCTCGCCAGAAGCCCTGCCCCGGGCCCGCTGCCGTCACCCCTGGGGGCCAGAATGGGTGGCACCGATCCCCAGGAGCGCACCCTGTGGCTAGCGCAGGGGAGCCTCCTGTGGGTTAAACTTTGCTAAAGGGACGGCCAGGCTCAGGCTGTATGGACAGGTCTCCAAACAGCGTCTGGGTAGAGCAGGGACTCTCTTTTCAGATCAGGGGTTCCCTGGCCATAACTGCCTCTCCCGTGTGTTCCGGTCCCTCCCCCCATCACTGGCAGTGACCTCGGGTGAGTTAGCCCTGCCCCCACCTCAAGCCTGTGCCCTGGCTACAAGCGACTGGGCGCGCCCTGGCCGGGCAAGTCCAGGCAGCGCCCGCCACTATTCCTGGCGCGCCCCGGGCTTCTCACTGACCTGTGTGCCCTGACCCGCAACCAGCGGTTGGTGTTGACCGGCACGGTGGAACGCAGCACCACGGGCTGGGAGCCCAAGTCGTAGGTCAGCTGCAGGCGCCCATCCACGATGGCCAGAGCGACGTAGTCAGCCCGCTCTGTGGCCTTCCCGCTCCACAGCACCAGCCCCTGTGTGGCCTCTGTGCGTAGGCTCAGCTCAAAGTGGTTGCTGCGCACTGCCTTCTCACTGCGGGGCAGAAGGCTGGTCAGCGCCTCCGGGAGGGCATCCTGGGATGGGACGGGGGAGGCGGGAGGGCAAGGGCCATGACAGCAGCTGTGATGAGACCGGGGAGACCGGACGGGCAGGCAGGCGGGCAACCACACGGAACAGACAGGCCGAGAGACGGATGGTAGGGGATGTGGCCGGACAGGCAGACACACAAACAGAGGAGCAAGGTGGACAGACAGCGGGGGTTGGGATGTCACTGCTCACCTGGGGAGGGCCCCGGAATCCGGAGCTTCAGGACTTAGAAGCCAGAAGAGAGGGGAAGCAGGTGAGCAAGGGACAGACAGGTTGTAGCGCAGGGTCGGCGGGGGGGGGGGGGGGGGGGGGGGGGGGGGGGTTGTGTGGGGCGACCTGGAAGCCCCGCCCCACGTCCCCTTCCCAGCAATGGAGAGTGAGAGAGCCCGCACGCGCGGAAGATACACGGGACCCCAGGGAATCGGCTCTCCCACCACAGAGCCGGGGCAGTGACATGTGGGTACACGTGGGGCTGGCGGGCATGACCCAGGCCAAAGATCGACGGGTGAGGCATGGGGTGGCGTGGAATGAAGACCGAGGGCTCACCCGCCTGGGAGAGGCCTTTGTCCAAACACACATGACATACACACGCCGCACACGGACCCGTGTGCATCCACATACTCAGACACACAGGTATTCTGATGCGCACACACACGTGCACACTCTGCTGGGGCCCTCTGTCAAGGGCAGTGGCTGCTGGGGTGGACGTGGTGACTGGGCTTCAGCACAGGTCCCGGGAATGGGGATCTTCCCACTGCCAAGCTAGGGAACTAACCCTTCCATGGCACGAACGGCAGCCCAACCCCACTCTCCTCCACCAGGGTGGAAAGTTTCGCGCTTGCCCTCAGTGGGGGTGGGGCAAGGGGCATGCTGCCAATGGATGAGGAACTGAGAATGGGTGAGAGTGAAGGCGGGGATGGGGGCCAAGGTGCTACTTACGCTGGGATCTCATTGGTCAGCTCGCTTGGAAACAAAGAGACAGAGGTGGTGAGAAAGGAGGGTGGAGGAAGGTGGTGGGTGGCCGAGTCGACGGGGGGGAGGTGGAGGCGCCGCTGGGCCTTCCCCTCTTGGCCACAAAGCTGAGGGTGACTGTGGAGGGTCTGGGCATCTTACCCAGCACAGCACGCACAGATAGGACCTGACACACAACAGAGGGCAGAGGAGGTGCCCAGCTCCCGGGCGGCACGTTACCTCTCGGTCACGGCATTGAGATATTCAACGTAGGTTTGTCCGTCGAAGGCTAGGGCATCCAGATCCCCTGCCGACTTCTCAATCAGCCCTGAGAGATAGTCGGGGTGAGGGTCACCTCGGGCGGGGCTCCACCCCACCCAGCCTCAGCTAAGCGCCAAGCAGCGCTCACCCTTCTCGCAGTGAAGCCCCGAGAAGCCCCCGGGACACAGGCACTCATAGGAGGCCTCCCGAGGGAGGCAGGAGGCCCCATTGAGGCAGGGGTGGCCCGAGGCCTGGGTACAAGGGTGGTGTGTGAAAGACGAGACGTCCACTGCCCGCAGCACGTGCTCCTGGGTCAGCAGCTGGTGGCCTTTCAGGGAGACCTAGGGAGATAAGAGGCGGAGAACCTCCGTCCTGCCGGGTGTCCTCCCTACCATGGCAGCCCCTGCCCCGGGACAGAGGCAACTCTGGGATGGGTGGGCCCTTCCTCACGACGCCACCACCCCTGCCCCTGCCCCACGCACCAGCTGGATGACGCCGTCAAAGCCGGAGGACACTGCAGCTGCCCGGGCCAGCTTGCTGAAATCAGGAGCCCCTCCGACATAGAGCGGCTCCTTCAGGTTGAGGACTGTGTGTGGCACCTGAGGGGAGGTGCTGGGTGAGGGAGCTCACTGGGCAGAGACAGGGACGCTAAGCCCCAGATCAGCAGCCCCGCTGGCCCGCAGTGATCCACCCCCCCCTCGCCCGCCAGCCCACCTAGGAGGCAGTTAATCACACAAACACGGCCGATGTGGGGACTTAGTGGGGGTAGGGGCTACTCTAGAAGGTGAATGAGCGGGATGAGAGCAGAGACCAGTACCTTGCGGGACTTCTGGCGTCCGAAGAGCAGGGTGGGGGTTGCAGAGCAAGGGCCAGAGAGCAGTGAGGGCAGAAAGAAGACAGACAGACAGAGGCACAGGACAGACGGGGGAGAAAACAGTTCAGTGAGAGCCAGCTGTGGGGTGGGGGCTGCCATGCCTCCCAGGAGGAGGAGGAAGAAGGAGGCAGGGGTGTTGGTGGTGGGAGGTCCATGGCCCCGGGGACACTCACCGGGGACTCCCCCAGCACTCGGGGCCCGTCACTGACACGCATGGCGCCCTTGCGGCCACTGCGCTCCAGTGAGACCCTGGTCCAGGTGTCCAGGGCCACTGGCTCCTTGCTCCTGGTGAGGAGGGGGTACCGTGAGCGGGCTCTGGGCCCTGCCAGCCTGCCCACTCAGGAGCCTGAGTGACACTGCCGAGTGTCCCCAGTCTCACCCCCACGCCCACCCAAGAGGATGCACCTGATGACCGCTGCCCCCTTGCCCAGGTCATAGCGGAACTCCAGGAATCGATCATGCAACGCCAGTGACACAAAGTCCCCCTTGCCATCCGTCTTCTGCCCATTGTAGAGGAGCAAGCCACTGGGGCCACGGGCCAGGAACACCACGTCCAGCGCCATCTTCTCCCTGGGGTCACGCAGGGTCAGGTGGGGGCGTCTCAATGGCTGGACGGGGTTGGCGGGACGCTTCCCCCTCGTCCACCCCTTCCGTCCCTACTGACCCTAGATCTCGCGCAAACGTATGCAGGCCTTCCAGCTCCAGGTAGGAGAAGCCGCTGAAGTCAGCCAGGAAGGGCCGGGGATAATCCTGCTTGGAGACTGTGCAAGACAAGAGAGCAGTCACACAGGGGGCTGGGCCCTGACCCCCGGGGTTCCCTGGAACCCCACTGATCTATGCGCCCCAGGCCTAACTCAAGCCCTAGCGCTAGCCTGACCTCCGATCCTAACCCCAAACCGAACCCACACCCTAATGCTCAATCCAAAACCCCTCCTCCTCACCCTCCTCCCAGCCCTGACAGCCCAGTGCTCCCACCTGTCTGACAGAGGGCGCCCCCTCGTCCCTGGGGGCATTCGCACTGGGCCTCGCCCCCAGGCAGCACACGGCAAGGGGCTGCCCCGTGGCAAGGGTTCGGCTCACAGGGGTTCTCGCCATCACTACAGGTTGCACCTGGAAGGAGACAGGAAGGGGTCCCAGGAGACTTGAACCCTTGCCCACAGACACACAGCTGTGCCCCCTGCCCCAGCACCCGGCCCAGGCTCCACCCTCACCACAGCGGCCGGGTGGGCACTGACAAGGGAACACACCAGCCTGCAGTCCCTGGCACAGGGCCCTACGGAGGCAGGGGTGGTCCCTGCACTCACCCACACCAGAGCTTCGGGTTACTGTCCCCTGCCAGCTGCTGAGTTCCAACCGCTGATTGTTGATGTCCAGCAGGCGGATACAGCCCTTGAGGCCAACGCTGACGGAGGTCCTTTCGAGCACCCTGCCGCCAGGATGAGGGTCAGGCGTCAGAGGCCAGAGACCAAAGGCATCCTCCCTCACAGCCCCCTGTGACACTGCCCCCCGCCCCCCAGTCAGCCAGGATCCCCAGCCCCAGCCCCTTTGATGTTCACAAGATGGCTAGTCCCACAAAGAGGACAGAACCAAGAAGTGGGTTGAGGGTCAAGGCTCAAGGAAGAAGGTCAGGGCCAGCCTAGCCCCTCCTTAGTGGTAACACAGTAGCCAGCAGGACCATCCCTGGTCGTCAGGGATGCCACCCCAGGGGTGACAGAATCAGGATCAGGATCAAATCAGGGTCATTGCCATCATCCACGCTCACCCTTCCACCCACGAGAGTCAAGGGTCAGGACCAAGGTCAGGGCTCCAGGATCAGGGGCACCCCACCCTCCTTGATGCTCACACGGAAGCCTGGTCCGCTGGGACGCCGCCCACAAAGAGGTCTGTGTCCAGGTTGAGACCATCCGTACCACTGGGGCTGTGGCCCACAACAGGGGTCTCACCATCCACTGAGAGGGTACCCCGGCGCCAGTGCCGAGACAGCTCCAAGCGATGCCAGCGGCCAGGCTCTACAGGCACTGAGCTGGTCAGTACCGCGGGCCCCGAACCTGTGTCGAACCTGGGGGATGGGAGCAGGCGGTCAGCACAGCGAAAAGGAGTCAGGTCCACTGCTCAACCTCAGCCTCCCGCCCTAACCCTGAGCCGCCTCACCTCCAGTCCTGACCACCCCCGCCCCAGTATGCCCTGGCCCTGATCCCACCCCGGCCTAGGCAGCCCTGCGTGCTCACCTGAGCTGCACGCGGCCCCCCAGCAACGTCAGTGACAGGAAGTCCTTGCCCCGGGCGTTGCCATTGTAGAGCAGCAGCCCCTGTGGCTCCCACGTCCGGAACTCGAGCGCCAGGCGCAGTGTGTGGTAGGCACGGAGGGTGGGGAAGGCCAGGAAGGAGTGGCCTCCGAAGGCTGGCAGTGAGGGCTGCAGTGCTGCAGGGGGACGGGGAGGGACCGGCTGCAGGGTGCAGGAGACCCTGGCCCCACCCTGCGTGTTCCTCCAACTGGAGATCCCCAGCCCTGTCCCCGGCTCAGGGGTGCCTAGCCCCCAACTCCTGACGGTGGCTTGGTGCAGCCCCGACCCTTGCCCCTTGCCTCTCTCCAGTGTGAATGACCCTTACCCTTCTCGCAGGTGTCTCCCCTCCTGCCCACTGGGCAGCTACAGGTGAAGCCTCCACCTGAGTCTTGGTCCTGGCAGGTCCCTCCGTGGAGGCAGGGCTGGGAGTCACAGGGCCTTGGTGGCTGCTGGGTGCCTGGGGGCAAGGGCCGGCGTCCAGGCACATGACGGGGGGCAGTGGTGGGGAGCTGGCGTGTCGTGGGCAGGGCTGTGGTCCTGCCAACAGGCCGGCTTGTGTGACTGGGGTAGAGGGCCCGCTGGGTCACAGCAGAAGGCAGGTGGGCCACGGTGGTGGCCCTGGCCGTGGCGGCGGCAGGTGTGGCTCCCGTGGTGGCTCCCGTGAAGAACGCAGGAAACCAGTCTGAGGGTTACGGAGACTGTCAGGATACCCAGAAGGCAGAGCACAGGGAGGGCCAGCAGGGACAAGGGTCCTCGGGGTCGCAGGGGATGACAGGACAGGCAAGCCACAGCACTTGGCCAGACTGGGCACTCACCAAAGTCCATGAAGCGCACGTGCTCCTGCAGTGGCCGCCTGACCCCCAGGGACCGGCGCCTAGAGGCCTGTATCTGCCGGAGCAGGGCCTGGCCCACGTCGGGCGCCCGAAAGGTCGTGGCTGAGAAGGAGGGGACACTGAGCACGGTGGAGCCCCACACAGCGCCCCTATTGTCTCCTGGGAGGGCCCAGGGTAGGGAACTCACCAGGATCAAAGTGCACGTCCACAATGGCTCGGACTGAGCTGCCAGGCCCCAGGTCCCGCAGGCGGACACTTCGGAAGTCCTTCTTAACGTCTGAGTTCCGGAAGAGGTCATCCAGCTGTGGGTGCGGAGCGGGTGAAGGCTCCGGGGAGCTGCCCAGGCCGGGTTGTCAGGCCCTCTCGCTGCAGCCCGTCTCTGGGTCTGTCCCGGGAGGGAAGTGCAGCCCTGCTCTGTGGGCCCCATACGTACTGTGCTCTCGATACTCCTAGCGGTCTCCCCAAAAAGCTCTGACTTGGGGTCAGCCATCTCCGGTGTATAGAACAGCTCTTGCCCCTCGACTCCCTCAAGCTCCAGCACACCCTGGAACGCCTTGGTGGCTGTGGAGGAGGGGGCAGTGAGGCCCTGCCTGGCCTCTGAGCTGGCCACGGGCACAGGCCCCAGCAGCAAGCCACACGGGGTGCAGGGCAGGTGGTGGTTAGTCAGATGATCATGAGGTTAGTGGGGACCCGGGGCAGGGCTGGCATCAGTTACCAGGCAGACTTCTTGGAGCAGTGCCCGAGGCCGGCTTGCAATAGGAAAGAAGTTAGCCACAGGGTCCTAGGCACCCACACGTGCGTGAGGGCCGAGGCCACACGTGTGCATGCCTACACCGAATCCCCGAGACCACGCACGTGTGTGTGCCAAGACCAGAAGACTATAAACCCTGAGGGCCCACCTGCTGGACAGGCCTCCTGTCTGCGGTGGGGGGAGACAGCATTCCTGGCTGTGTCCAGGCCACCATTCACGTTCCACCCCAGCCCCCGGCTACCCACTCACCAGGACAGTTGGAACCTTCTGTGTCCAGCGAGGGCGTCTTGCCATCCGAGCAGCAGCCCAAAGGTGAGTTGTAGCAAGAAGCCCTCTCTAGGGGTGGCCCAGGGGTCACAGCGCTGCCACCTTCAGGGGGCTCGAGTCCTGGGAAAGGACAGTCTAAGCCTAGCCCCAGGGGTGGCCCTCCTGGGCGCTGTCCCCCACATCCCTGGGCCCATGCTCACCCCCTGAGCCCGTCCCACTGGCTTCCAGGTCACCACTCAGTTCCTCATCGCCGCTCCCATCAGCACTGCCAGATTCGCCAAAGGCAGATGGGGCGAGATTGGGGGCTGTGGCAGGGGCCGTGGGGGGCATGGTCAGCACGGGCCTCGTGGTTGTCCTGGGGATGCGGGCAGTGGTCCGAGGTCCCGGTGAGGGTCGAGGAGTGGGCCGGCTGTGAGGGGTACTGCCGGGAGTCAGGGGGAGGGCGCTGGGTGGGGGCGGCAGCGCCCTGCTCACGTTGAGCCCCAAGGTGGCCACGGGTGCAGGAGATGTTGGGCGGGCACCAGAAGCAATAGCCTCTGCAAGAAAAAGAGAGTCTGAGTGGAGGGCTGGGTCGGGTGGTCAGCCCAGTGTCGGGCCTTCGCGGTCAGTTCTGGGGCGGTGGGTTGGGCCTCACCCTGGCATGGGCCAAGGCTCTGGACAGAGATGTCCAAGCCCTGGCGGCAGGCGATGGTCCTCAGTTGGCACTCGTTGCCGTAGGTGACTCCGTCCGACCCACAGACCTGGGGCACAGGGCAAGGATGCTGGCGGAAGGCCCCTCGCCTCTCCTACCGCCCTCCACATGCCCCACCCCTCACCTTGGTGGCACTGGCCTCTGGACAGGTGGGTGTTGGGCACACGCAGTGTGCGGAGCCAGCTTCCTCCACGCAGGATGCCCCAAACTCGCAGCGCATCTCAGCACAGGTCTCGGGCGCCAAGGAGTCTGGGGCAGACACGGGGGGCCCTGCTGGCTGAGGAGGCCTGGCCCCTATGACGGCCCCACCCCCAGCAAAGGGAGCCAAGGTCGGTGCCAGGCACGGCCCTCACCTGTCTCACAGCCAGCAGGGCCCAGGGTGTGGCCGTCCGGACACTGCCCGCACTTGGGTCCGGCCACCCCAGGCTTACACGAGCACAGCCCTGCCATCTGCTCACAGTCGTCCCGCACAGCACCCCGGGGGTCACAGCTGCAGGCTGGGGGGCAGGGGGAAGAACCTGAGGTCCACGCCTGGTTTCCCCACTGGCTCCAGAGCCCAGCCCAGCTCCTGCCTGGTGCGGATCAGGCCAGGGTCTGAGCAGGTGAGACGAGGAACACAGTGACAAGGTGGACAGGTGGGAGTGCCCACCTGGGAACTGACCGTCGCCCCTGTCACTCACGAGTGCAGCCGCTCCGGCCGTCGGTGACAATGCCACGGAAGTTCCAGAAGCCGGGCTCACAGCGATCACACTTGAGGCCCCCGACCCCTGGGCGGCAGGAGCACTGGCCTGTGGCTGGGTCACAGGTGCCACTGTAGGAGCCATGTGGGTTGCAGTGGCAGGAGCCTGCAAGGCCAGGGCAGGATAAGGTCACTGCGGCTACATGGCTCCACCCGGCTGGGGGTCGGTGTTGGGGTCAAATACTCACTGGGGCAGCCAGCCAGGCCCACACCGCGGGCAGCAGTGATGTTGTCCTGGCAGCAGCCGTAGGGGGTCTGGGTGCAGTGCGGGGGAACTGCAGGTGGCAGCGGGGCCAGGGTGGGGCCTGCAGGAAGGGGGCAGAGGGTTCAGATGTCACGCATTGCCTGATGCCCACTCTGGGCCTGGCCACTCCGCCTCAACCTCCCCTGATGGCAACTCCCACCAGGACCTGGGTACCTGGGGCTCGGACCACACCACTTATAAAACACGTCCGGACGCATGGGACCAAGAGCATGCAGAACACCCAAGGTCACGTATGTACACACACAACCGGAACCAAACACGCTTAGGGTAGCACGTTTTCACAGACTGGCACACACACACACAAACGCACGCACGTGTGCACCTTTGCCAACGTTCCTCCAAAACCGCGCGCATTCAAACACCCCGCAGACGTGCGTGTGCACACGCGTGCAGAAGTCCACGCGCATACGCCCGCGAGCACTCGTGCACACGTAGAAGTACCTAAACGTGACGTATCCACCGGATCACCGTCAGTCTTCCCCCAAAACAAAGTGTCCAGAGCGTGGGCCTCCCTAACACGCGGCCTCCCTGCACCAAAGCCCAGTCTGGCGCACGGTGGGTGCTCAGCGCACCTGCTGACTGATGGGCACCCTACGGCCACGTGTGCAACTACACAAACACGAATGCTCGCCACCGCCGCACATTTAAAACGCTTACGTGTGCGCACGCCCCACACGGCACGCGCGCGGCGCTCACGGGGACGTGCCTACCCACATGCCTCACACGTGTGTGCACACACGCCAAGGCACATTCACACACAGGGCACAGGCCACACACGCCCAGACGGAGCCCGTGTGCCCACTCACCACGGCAGGTTCCCTGAGCCGCGACGTCCAGTCCCCGCTGCAGCTCACACCGGGCCTTCTTCAGCTCGCACTCGGTGCCGTAGGTGACCCCGTCGGAGCCACACACCTGGAGGGCGGGGTCAGCGTGGGTGGCCACAGCCGCTTCCCCGCGGCCCGCCCGGAGCCGGGGGAGCTTGGGGGCGGGGGCGGGCGGGGGTTGCTCACCGGGCTCCGCGGGGCGCTCTGGCAGCTGAAGTCACAGACGCAGGGCCCGTCTTCCGAGTCCTCGTCCCAGACGCCGCCATGCTGCCGGCACAGCCCCCGCTCACACTCGCCGTCCTCTCCAGAGCCAGAGCCTCCGGAGCCGCACTCGGCTGCGGGGAGGGGGCCGGGTCACCCGTGGGGTCCTGTCTGAGGCGGGTGCACGGCAGCCCCTGCCGGTCATCCCCGAGCCTACCCTGCTCACAGGGCCCCGCCCGGGCCTCCTCGATCCGTGTCTGCTGCTGGCAGGCAGCCTCCCGGAGCTCACAGGCGCTGCGGTAGGTGACACCGTCGCTGCCACACACGGGGCCGGGCGGGGGGCGCTCACACCGGGGACACACACACCGTCCAGCCGAGCACACCGCGCCAAAGGCACACACCGTGTCTCCGCAGGTCTCTGTGGAGGGCGAAGCCAGGCGGCGGTCAGGGGACGCCAGCCGAGCGGGGGAGACCCAGGACCACAGCCTGCCGGCCCCCACGGCCCCACTCACGGCAGCGTCCAGCCGAGACCACACGCAGGCTGATCTGATGTGTGCAGGCGTGGACGTGCAGCTCACACTCGCTGGCATACGTGTGCCCGTCAGAGCCGCACACAGGCTGGGCCAGGGCCACGCACTCGGAGGGGCACACGCAGCGCCCGGTCTCGGCCTCACACAGAGCTCCGAAG
This sequence comes from Panthera leo, assembly GCF_018350215.1. Lineage (NCBI taxonomy): Eukaryota > Metazoa > Chordata > Mammalia > Carnivora > Felidae > Panthera > Panthera leo. Next base: position 170,704 of record NC_056686.1, on the reverse strand, counting down.
CGGCACTGCCCACAGCGGTCTAGGGAAGGGGCTCCGTCACCACGGCGACCAGGACCCACGACCCACTGGCAAGACCCACTCGCCCGCCACTGACCACAGGGTCCTCTGCGAGCCACCCGGATCTCCCGTCCAAGGGTGCAGGCCGTGGCTTCCAGCTCACACGTGCTGCCGTACGTGACGCCATCACTGCCACACACAGGATCATAGATGCCCGAACACGCCTGCTGGCACACACACTCGGCTTCCCCGTTCTTCACAGCACACGCTGCCCCAAACGGGCACTGCACCCCAAGGCACGGGGACAGGGGCTGGTCTGGGGAGGACACAGGCACCCAGTGAGCTCCACCTGCTCCCCCGGGCTTATGCACAAAGCCCCCAGCTCCACGCAGCAGACCCTCTCCCAGGGTGGGGACAGCGGAGGGGAGGCGGACCGGGAGAAGGGCCGAAATGCTCAGGACACAGCAGAGAAAGGGACAGACACAAGACAGACGTGGACAGGGACACAGACCCAAACAGCCTCGGCCCCCTGCGTGAGTGGAGGGAGGGGCCGCCCCCAAGACGCAGGAACTTCCTGACTGCCCCCCCTGCCGTGGGTTGAGGGAAGGCCAGGCTTATGCAGCCATCCGGGTCACTGACCCCTGGCCACCAACAGCCCTGGGACACCCACACAGGTAGGGGGGCTCTCTCCCCATGGCGGGGGAGGAGTCTGCAGCCCACAGTCACACCCAGGGCCACAAGGGGGAGGAGGTGTCTGTCCACTTGCTCTGAGGACCACAAGGCCAGGCAGCAGCGAGCCACCCCCCCTCCCTGCTGTGCCGGGGGCAGACCTCGGGCTGTGGGCTCCTGGCGGCAGGCGCGGTACCTCATCCTGCCAGGTCAGGCTGGAAGACACAAGAGGCGGAGCCAAGAGGGAAGGAAGGACAGAGGAGAGAAGACAGACGCAGAGAGAGAGAGAGAGAGAGAGAGAGAGAGAGAGCGGAAAGACGGACAGACCGACTGACAGGACACGGGCTGGGGGTTGGCAGAGCCACAGCAGTATATGCTGTCTCCACCCTCCACGGCCCGCCCCCACGCAGCCCGAGCCTGACTGAGACTTTGCCCGCACAGGGCCCAGGGGACTGGAGGGCGGAACGGCCCCACGCAGGCACCAGGGAGCCGGGCACCCGGCTCTGCCCACTCCCCGCTGGGTACTCCCGGCACCCTCCGAACAGAAGCCACCGCCCCAGAGCCTATCGACAGACAGCAGCCCGGCCGGGCCTCCCCCGTCACCGGCTCTCGCCCAGGACCCCAGCGGGAGTGTGACTCAGGATGCGGATGGTGTGTGATGACAGCCGGCAGGGACCCATGCAGGACCAGCCCGCTTGCAGCGTGGGCCCCACCCACTGGTGCTCACCACACGGGCCCTGGTGCTTGGCGGGGATGGCGCGCTGCTGTTGACACTCAGCCTGCTGGCGCCAGCAGTCACTGTCGTAGGTGTGCCCGTCGTGGGCGCACACAGGTCTGTAGGCCCCGTCGCAGATGACGCGGTCACAGGAGCAGCGGGGGCGACCCCGGCGGATCAGGCACACGGCGTTGAACCTGCACACATCTGGGCACTGGTCTGGGAGGGCAGAGCAAGGAGATCAGACCGGCCGGAGTGCCGCCTTGGGACTCGTACAGGAGGTGGTGAGTGGGCACCAGGGAGGAGCGCAGGAGAGTGTGGGGACCGGCAGGGATGTAGGTCACACAGAGCGGCAAGGCCGGGCCCGCCCGCGGCCACCCACCTTGAGGCTGGCACTGGCCGGAGCGCACTTTCTGGAGGAGGAGGCCACGGGCAGCTCCCGTGCGGCCCATCGTACAGTCGTTGTCGTAGGTGACCCCGTCGTCCCCGCACACGGGTGCCTGCCGAGGAGGGCAGCTCTCTGGCCGCAGCAGCATCTCAGGGCGCCGCGTGCGTGGGTTCACACGGCAGATACGACTTAGGTCACTGCGGGCGCTCTGGCAAGGGTCTAGAGGGCAGGAGGGCGGAGGTCAGGGTGCTGTGCCGTGCACGCGCACGCAGAAGTCACGCTACGCGCACAGGGGCAGGGCTCACCACAAGGGCCGTCGAACTTCCTGAAGATGTTCTCTTGGCGCGCGCACGCGTGGCGCAGGAGCTGGCACTCGCTGGGGTAGTCGGCCCCGTCGCTGCCACACACGGGGCCGTCAGGGGGCCCCCGGCAGGTGGCCGGGCACAGGCACGTGGCCGTCTGCCCGTCTGCTGAGCGCACACAGGTGCTGCCGAAGCTGCACGTCACATTGGAGCAGGGGTCCCGGGAGCCTGTGGGGGTGGGGGGTGGGGTCACAAAGCCGTCCCCTCTGCCCTTGGGGCAGCGCCCAGAGCCCGCACTCACCGCAGGGCCCGCGGCTGAGGAGGCGGATGCGTCGCTGCTGGCTGCACTGCGCCCGCTGGAGCTCACACTCGTTGCTGTACGTGGAGGCGTCGGAGCCACACACAGGCGCCACCACAGCCGGACAGGCACTCTTCTTGCACACACAGGAGGCTCTGCCGGAACCTTCCGCGCTGGGCTCACACACGGCGCCAAAGCCACACAACATTCCTCGGCATGCTGGGCGTAGGACGGGAGAAGGGAAGGTCAGGGCCCAGCCTCTGCCGGCCCCCCGGGCCCCGGTGCACACTTCCAACGTCCACGCATCTGCAGAGACCTCACGATGCACTCGGTGTGTTCGTTCGTTAGCCCCACGGACACGTCCACACACGTCCACGCTGGCACGCGCGGAGACGTACCTATGTGTGTCCATCGCGGCCATGCACACACGCACCCGTGCGCGCTGACAGGACCTGTTCCCTCTCCCTCTCCAGCCCCACCCACCACAGTCCCCCCCCCCCCCCCCCCCCGCCACCAGCCCCAGGGCCTTTCCTCATGGTAGAACCTTCTCTGCCCCCTCCCCCAAACCCCACAGCTGTGCAGGGGGGCATCCCCCAGATCTCACACCAGCACCAGGGAATCGAGTCCACCTGTTCCTGACCCACCGCCGTGGGGACCCTACACACAGAGCCACACACCTACAACCCCCAGGACAACATCACAGGGAACTGGCTCCGGGTTTGCTCAGGAACCCACCCTGCCTGCCTCCACATCAGAATCAAAGCCCCTCATCTGACCCGTGACCCGCCCCCCAGAGCCCCGGTCCCGGCCCCTTCCTGGGGGCGGCTGCTCCAGGGTCCCAAAGTGGCCCGACCCCTGCCACCTCTGGCCTGAGTCACCTGGTTTTAAGGCAGGTGTGGGGGAAGCATCCGGGGTCAGGCCACACATTCCACCTTCGGGCTCTGGGTCCCTCCTTGGCCCCGGCCCCAGGCCTTCCCCTCAGGTTTCCTTTCTCCCCACATCTTTTCCACGTAAGCTCTGCCTCTCCGGCTTTTCTCGGCCCACCCTGCGAACCTTCCACACCCCTCTCGGTCCCTCAGCTATGGCGTTCTCAATAGGGCCTTCTCCAGGGTTCCTGGCCCTCCCACCCTCCCGGCCTCCCCCGCTGAAAGCTGACGGGGTCTCTCTCTGAGGTCCCTCGGGTGCTCACACACCTCCCTCTCCCCCGTCTGTCCTCTGCGGCCTCCATCTCAGTAAATGTCCTCCCCCTCCTCCCCAGTCCTGCTGCCCACCCCCCCCATACTCTCCACCGTGACCTCCTCTGGGAGGCTGAGCACAGGGGCTCTGCAGATCTGTTACCCTCCTCTTTAAACACTTCAGTGCCTAACCCTGTAGTTAAAAACTGTTGTGTGCCCAGCACACACCCTGTGGCTGAACCTCTACTCTCTACAGCAGCCCCAGGAAGTATTGCTCCTGACCCCACCGGTGAGGGACCACAGTCCCTTGGACCGGAGGAATGAAGGCTCTCGGACATTTAAACCCAGAGCCGTCAGAGACAGGTCCTCCTGAGAAGACCCAGGTAGGCTGACTGCTTGGGACCCCCACCAGGACCCCCACCAGGACTGCACGCCCACACGAGTGCAGGCCCGATATAGGCTGCAGCCGTTTAGACCTGATGAATGTTTAATCGCTTGTAATTATCATTAATAAGTTATGGCGCAGAGGGTGGGGTGGCTCCCCCCATCACCTCCCAGCAGGCTCAGGAAGTGGGGCAGGAGGGGGAAGCACCTCCATTCCGGGGGGGGGGGGGGGGGGGCAGGGCCCCAAAGGGAGCTGCAGCCAGCCGTTGCCACGGCAACAGCCCACCCCAGGCTCCTCCGGGCCTGACTGGGCATCCCTACCCCCACCCCACACAGGCCGAGTGGACCGAGGCCTGAGGCAAGGGTGGGGCCAGTAGGGACACCCCAGCTTGGAGTCCCTGCAGCCACCGGTACTCCCCTCCCACTGACACTCCTGTCTTCCTCCTCCCCACCTCACCTGAGCCCCTGCTCCTGCAGAGCCCAGAGCCAGGCTGCCTCCAACTCTGCACTCACCCGCCCGCCCGGCGACTGTGGGCGAGTTATCACCTTGCCATGCTTCAGTATCTCCTTCTGTGAGTGGGGACAGTGGGACCTGCCTCCCAGGGTTACCGTGGGGCCAATATCTGCAGCGGCTTGGAGGGCGCCCAGCACGTAGCTCTATGCGGACCGTAACAAGAACTGTCGTTACGTCAGCACCCCGCTCTGTCCCGCCTCAAACCAAACTCAAATCCTGTCTACCCGCAAGCCCTCTTTACTCTCTGTCTCCCTCCAACTCCATCTACTCTCCCCTAGCACCTTCCTCTCATCTTCCTTGCCCGAGGCCCCCGGGACCCCCCGGGCAGAATCCACAGGCACTTGCTGATATCCAGTGGCCCCGTTTTGTTTGGCTTCAACTGGACCTACCGACCGAGGTCTCTTCCAGAGTACTGGACCCCGTGGCAAAGACTTGGTCGTCACCTCATTACACCTCTGGTTCCTGGGCTGCCTGCCGCGTGCCTGTGCCCTTGGTTTGAGACCTCTCTCCATCTGATCACCCTCGGTCCAGCCAGACCGCTCCAAGGCTCCCACCCCTTGGACAAAGACATCTACGCCTGGATGACCAGCACGTTCCTTGCCCACCAAGACCTGCACCCTCCCTCCACAGCCCAGGGTTCTGCTTTGTCCCCCCAAGATAGCTACTAGTGGGCGATGGCGGTGTTGACAATGGCAGCTAACCTGTGACAAGCAAGGCTGGGGCACTGGGTCAGGCGGAGGGAGGATGATGGACTGCAAGGTGAGGGGGCTGGGGGCAGAGACCAGAGCCGTCTCGGGGACAGGGTCCTTGGAACTAGCTGTCGGACTGACGGTGGCTGAGGGCAGAGGAGAGGCCAGGGTGCCTCTGGGGGCCATCAAGCTCAGGCTCCCGCACTGACTCCCAAGTCACACAGGCGGGTCCAGCCCCAGCGCTCCCACCTGCCACCACTTTGTGGAGCCCACGCCGCTGTCAGAGTGGCGGTTCGCCCGGGGCCATCTCCTGGCTGCAAAGTGGGGGTAGATCTCGCGGCTCCCAGCACAGTTACAGCCCTTGGTGATGTGACGTGGGCAGAGCAGAAGCCTGAGTTCACGGCGCTCACCCTGTCCAGGCTGAAATGGTTTCCCTCCCCAGACCCGTGCTCAGGCCGTCAGGCTAGGCGAGGGCTGCTCCCGCGCGTAGCCCTGATACAGCTCCACAGCTGCCCGTCCCCATGTCTGCTCTCCACACCCCCCCCCGGGTCTAGGGAATCACAGAGGCTCAAGACAAGTTTCTTGATTGGACGTAAAACACGCACAAGCACACACACGTGCACACGTGTTTGCTGGCAAGCTCATCACAACAGCCGTGCCCTGCGTGTGGCAGGCACCACTCGAGCCACGCCCATATTAGCCCTTAATCACCCCATAAACTGCCCCTCATAAATGCAGGCAGGGCACCCATATACCCACGAGCCACGTGTCCTGCCGCATTCGCCCCAGGCTAGACTCCTACAGGAGCCTTTCCTCGGCCACTCAGCTTCCCTGCGCAGTCTTGCTCCCTGCACGCCCAAGGGCTCCCTCACGCGTGCCATGCTGGAGGCGGCAGTGGCTTTTTATAACCACCGGTTGGAGTGAGTATATTCAACTCCTCCCCTGGTCTCGGGTGGGGGATGGACTGGATACCCCAAGCCCTGCCCATGGCCACAAGTACACAGTGTGTGTGCCTCGGAGGGATGATGACGGCCGTGGCACGTAGCCGTCCCCAAGGGTGCAGTAGGACCAGAGGGTGGGTGTGGGGGCCCACGTGTGCAGCTGCAGGGAAGACCGGGGTGTGCGTAAAGCAGAGACGCAGCTCTTACGCTTTAGGAGAGGAGACTGGGGACACCGGCAGAGGGGAAGGTGCCTCCCGACCCACGCCCCGCCTTTAAATCCAGACAGCTCCAGGACCCTCTCCCACAGCCCATCCCATATAAGGATACCCTCCTACGTGTGACTTCTGTGGACGGGGCCAGGCACCTGCCCAGCAGGGCGCCCGGTACTGACAGCAAACCTGGTAGCTCTCCATGTCCCCACCCAAGGAGAGGACCCCAAGCCGCCCTTTCTGGTGGCATCAACAGCTTCCTCCCCTCCCCTTCCCATATTAGCTAAATCACAGTGGCCTACAGACTAGCAGACCTCTCAGGGAGGCCAGCCCATAAAGTGGGTCAGGAAGGCCAAGCCCAGGCTGTTCAGTCTCAGGGACAGGCCCTCCAATCCCTCCTCAGTCACCGGTCCTTCACACCCACCCCCTGCTCTGCACATGTCGTCTGACCCATCTTACAACCTGCAGGCCCCAGGACTTATTCCCAATTTTTCGGCCAAGAAGTGCAAGGCCCACAGAAGTTGGAGACATGCTTGTGTGCGATGGCCCTTGGCCAGGACAGGGCCGGGCCCAAGGACTCCAGACCCGACACGCCCTCTGCCCGTCCACCACTGTGATATCCCAGGAAGGACCCAGGCTCCCTCATCCAGCCTCATCTGTTCCAGATACACCTGATATGTCTGGTGTGCACACCCTAAGAATGGCTCCTGATCCCCAAGAGTGCCACTGTCCCTCCAGACACAGTCTCCCAAGTGCAGCCGGTCCCATCGGAGGCCCCCCACTCACTCACCGTCCGGAGGCACTGGAGGTGCTGGTGTGAAATGGGTCCCAGGTTTGTCTGGAAAAAAACAAATGTCTGAGTTAGGCCTCACTGAGTAGGCTTTGCCATAGCTGTCCCTTTGCCCAGTCTGGAGGGGCCGCCCCTGCACACCCACACCTGCCCTCTATGCCCGTGCCCACCCCCACCCCTGGCCCCATTCTGAGCCCTGAGGGTTGGCCAAAGCCTGTGGGCAGACAAAGGCAGAGGCCCTTGCTTTTCTCTGCCTCTTCAGCTGTGTGGCTGGACACCTGACAGGGGGCTCCAACAGCAGGGGTGTGGGCAGCCTCTTATTCCCATAGGGGCCCAGCCCCAGACCCTGCCAAAGCCCCCACTTGCAGTGTATTCAGCCACTCCCTTCCTCCCCCGCTCCCAGAACGAGTTGTCTCTGCAGCTCAGGGTGAGGGTCAGCTCCCCATGAACGCAAGGACAAGCTTTGACAGGCCCAGGGGTCCAGAGAATGACTCATCCTGATCCTGATCCCCAAAAGATGCAGATGGCCCATCGGAGCCACCTCTCAGCTGGTCGCCTCTATTTGACCCTGCCTCTCCCCCAGTCTTTGGTGGCTGAGGCAGGGGAACTCAGCCAGCAGAAGGAGGGTCACACGAGCCTGCCCCGGGGGGGGGAGGGGTGGGGGTGGCCATGCCGGCAGCCACGTACAGTTGTTGAGGAAAAGCAGCACGGCGAAGCCCAGCGTAGAGGTGGCCAGCAGGATCAGGCAGACGTTGCAGGGGATCATGAAATACCGCACCAGCAGGGAGACCCCGCGCTGCTGCCGCGGGTCCCTCTCCAGAGGTAGTGGAGGCATGGCCCTGGGCTCCTCAGCCCCCACTCTCAGGGTGAGCGGGTCGCTCAAGGGGCGCCCTTGGGCCTCTTCGGGGCAACTCCTCCCATGCTGGGTCCCCTGGGGCAGCGGACAGCAGCTCTGTTCTCAAAGTTCAACGCCGGTCACAGCCCAGAGAGCCAGGACCCCTCCGCAGCCTTTGAGGCTCATAATGGGAGATGTGCAAAATTCTCCCGGAGTAGCACCCCAAATGTGGGCTCAGAGGGAGGCGGAGGAGAAACTGAGGGCCCGCCAGCGGCCACCCCCTGTATCCACAGCCCGGTAGTCGTAGGTGCCCGCAGCTCTCCGGCGTGCTCAATCTTCCCGGAGCCCCCGGGAGCCCCCGGTCCCGCCCGCCGGGCGACCCCGGAAGGGCCGGCCCGAGGGGCACTGGCGGCGAGCGGGCCCTCGCCCGGGGACCCCGTGGGGAGGCGCGGGCGGCCGGGCGCGGAGGGTCTCGGGTCCCCAGCAGAGGCGGGAGCGGCGCAGGCAGCGAGCGGGAGGCAGAGAATAAAGAGCGGGTGCGCGGAGGGCCGCGCCTCGGCTCCGTCGCCCTCGCCGGGGCTGGGGCGGTGAGTGAGGGGCGAGGGGCGCCGCGGAGGGAGGGCGGGGAGCAGAGACAAAGGAAGCCGCCTCCGGGGACCCCGGTGTCCGTGGGGAGTCGCGGCTCACGGCGCAGAGGACCGCGCGGAAGAGGACGGGAGGGCGGGCGGGGGCAGCAGCAGGGGCAGGCGGGGGCGCTGGGGTGTGGGGTGGGGTGGGGGGGGGGGGGTGAGGTGGGAGCCGGGGCCGGGGCCGGGAAGGAACAGGGGTGGGGGGAGAGGAGGCAGGTGCCGGGGCGGGGCCGGGGTTGGGGGGTGGGGGCCCGGCTCGGAACCGGGTGGGCGGAACCAGAAGGTGTGGGGCGGGGTCAGGGGCGGGGCGGGTCCCCTTCCGCGCCCACCCGGCTGCGCTGGGCCGTACCGCGTGCGTAAGCGGCCGAGGGCGCGGCGGAGGGCCGGAGGATCGTTCTGAGCGCACGCCGCGGGGCTCAGGCCCGCACGCAGGCCCCCACTCTACGCTACGGGCGCGTGTGCCTGTGCTGGCCCCGCCCTGGCGCGCGCATGTGGGGGAAGGGTCCCCAGGTACACGCTCAGGTGGGGAGCGGGCTGCGCCCAACGCGGAGGGTGGAGGGGGCAAGATGGGTCCACCCTCCCGGGAATTGGTGGCAACTCCTCAGACCACCCGCGTGCCCCCCACCTCCCTTCCGGCCGTGGAGAGGAACATGCAAATGAGTTTCTTGTAAAGAAGTGTTATGCAAATAATCGCGGGACTCCGGCGCCGTCCCGCCAGCCTGGAGCGCCCCCCAGAGGCCACCAGGGAACGTCGGGGCCGTGACGTCACAGCCGGGCCGGGGGGGGGGTGCCTGGTCCTTCCCGGAGTCAGGCCTGTCCACATCCGCCCCCAGAGGACGCCCCTTTCCTAGCCCCTGCCCGGTTGGGGAGGGAGGGGGGCAGGGGTCGCGTACCTTCCCCACCATCCACACCAGTCACCCTCCGCAGCCAGGATCCCACTGGTGGCGATCTCTATGACCAACACCTTCACTGCCCTGCACTCCCGTCCCTTCACGTCCCACAGTCCTCTGGGAGGAACCCCTAAGCGCCCACTGCCACACCCACCACGGCTGGCCGCTTCCAGCCTGGACCTGGTCGCAGGCCCTTGAGTCTCTGCAGTGACCTCTGTCCCTCTCTTAGAGTCTGCCAGCCCTTTCTGAGGAGAGAGGGGGAGGAAGCTTGGCCTCCAAGGCACAGTGGGTCCCTCTTCAACTTGGGATCAGGCCTCCCCCCCAGCCCCATCCTAGGACTCCTTCTGGTCCCTATCCCAGCTGAAAAGATGTTAATTGCACCAATGCTCCCCCCACCCACCCCCATGCTCAATCATACGCAGCTACACATAGTCCCACACTCCACAGACTCACGTACCCGCCCACTCACTCAGACCTACACCCACACTGCACTTAGGACTCCGCAGGGTTATTTGTAAGTGAAGTCAGCAGGTCCCCCTTCCGGCCAAACCGCTATTGCCACAGCCACCAGTGCCGCCCTGGTCACTCTTAGGTCTCCTCTCTGTCCTCTCTCAGGTCTGTGGGGCTCCTCCGCCCTGGAACAAGCCCTTCCTGGTGCCAACTCTCCACTCATCCAGAGTAACGCCACCCCAGGGCACCAACAGGTGTCTTAGTGCCTCAACTCCCACCAAGCCTCCACCTGGACTCTCCCTAAAGTCCCTCCACCCGACGATGTATTTCTCTGGGACATAAACATGTTCTTAACCACCACCACCCCCCCGCCCCGTCCCCTCTGGTCAGGTAGGCTCCTCCACACTCCACCCAACCTTCTGCCCGCCCCCCCCCCCCCACTTCCTCAGCAACAGCAGCCACCTGCCAGCCAGCACCCAGTTCTATGAGGTCCATCTCCTTTGAGTCCTTTCCATCCGGTGGCCAGGCACACCAGTCCCACATCCCACAGGGTTAGCCCATCCTGTCAGGGTCCCCCATCACCAACAGCGGAGGTCTTCAAACCTCTTAGAGCCCTGGAGCCTGAGATTCTGAGGAAACTTTGCAGGAAAAGCCAATCAACAAAGTGGTTTCCTCACCTCGCAGTGCACTGGACCCAGAGCAACAATCCGTCGAACCACCTAGAGACCCCCGCCCCTGGTCAGCCCACCTTCATTCACCTCGGGGGTGCCTCCCACCCTCTACCTCACCTCACGGGACCTTGGCAATGCTTACCACACTGATAGTGCTGGCAGCTCCCCGGGACGTCACCCTGGACTGGGAGCACCCAGGGCAGGGTCTGACTTTTTATCTTCTCAGGGCAGGGCTTGGGTCAGAGCCCAAAGACTTGGTGTAGTGAGCCCAGGCAGTTCACACATTTTCTCATTTACTTGTCACTGCAGCTCCCCCAGGAGCTTGGCTCAAAGAGGACCCACGGACAGTGCTGGGGTCAAACCCCAAGCAATGTTCACGTGCCCACACATGGACCCTGTCTGCTGCCGCCACAGTTTCATGGGTGGGCTTTGCAGGAGGAGGGGCATAAAGGAACCAGGGTGTGGGAGGGGTAAGCCCAGGGATCAGTATAAACCTGGGGTGGGTGGGGGCTGGCAAGGGATTGTCTCCATGGGCAAATGGGCTGGCTTTCAGATGCTCATTTGAAGGGGAGAGACTGGTCCACCCGGCCAGCATGGTGGGGGGCGGGGGGGGGGGGGGGGGGGGGAGCTTAGGGCCTGGCTTGGGGGAAGGGAAACCAGCAGGCAGCCTGTCCTTCCTGGCCCCAGTCAGAGTCTGAGCCCCCCACAGGGGCTCCATGCCTTCAGAGAGACAAAGGGCCATTGAGGCCCCAGACCCAGTAGGGGGAGGGGAGTGCAGGCTACCAGAGCTATTTTGGGATCTTCAGACTCAAGATCATTCAGCCCTGACCAGCCCACTCAGGCACATGCCCTAGGAAGGGGCAGAGGATATTCTGAGCCAGAGATTGGCCCCTCTGGTCTCTGGGCTCACACACGGCAACATGTGACCGCACAGATGTGCACATACACATTCGGTGTTCCAGGTGTCACCCAGGCAGAGACCCAAGTACACGCACTCCCTCAAGTCTGCACTGGGCGTTGTACAAGTGTACAACTCACCGGCATGAACACACACTGGTTGTCTCACACACACGCACATGCCCACACACACACACACACCTCTAATGCTGAGGCCTCCGCCCCCACCCCTGCCAGTGCCACCTCCAGTCTGTCTGTCCCCCCCAGTCCCCGGGGATCTTGAGGCGCGCACCACACTGGTGCGCAGCCGCCTGTGGAGCGCAGCAAGAGAACACAGGCTACCTAGCTGGCCCAGAGTCACAGGTGTCTGGCTGCCCTGGTGGGGGAGGGGAAGAGGACCAGACAGAGCGGCCCCACCCCCAGGCCCCAGCTTCCTGGTGTCTGCTCTCAGGCTGCAGCCATTCCCTCTCCCGGGGCCTCAGCAGACAATGGGCACTTCACAGCGGGATGTCGCTGCTGGCCCAGGGCCAGCCACTGGGAAGGAGGCCTCGTCAGGCCCAAGCCTGAGTCTCACCTCAGGTGCAGCCCAGAGGTACCCATGTTTGACTCTGCGGGCCTTGTGCCCACCCACCCAGCTACCAGGCAAGGCCCACACTTCCACTGGGTGGTCTACGCTGCAGGGTGGTGGCATTAAATGACAGTTTTGAGGAGGGGGTCAGCACGGCTGGATGCTTGGACGCCAGCTGCCTGACCAGCATTCTCTGTGCCCAACCCTCACTCCTTACACATAGCTATTGGTGCCCCAGGCCCTGTACGCACTAGCCTGTCTGAGCTCCTCCACTGGGAAGGCTGAGGATATCCCAAGTCAGGTAGGTTCTCTGCCCTCAGGGAGGGTACAGTGTAGCGGGGGGGGGGGGGGGGGGGTGACCTAGATTGGAGGGACTGGGGGATGACATCTACAGAGACCTGGGTGATGCAGAGAGGGATTTGCATAGACCAGGAGGAAGAGCTTCCAGAGGCAACTACAAAGGCCCAGGGCCCAGGCCCACAAAAGACCAAGTGATGCCAGTGTGGTGAAGCCTGAAGGTAACAGGCATTAGGAGTAGGAGATAAGGAGCCAGAGGGGCAGATCCTCAGGCCTGGGGAGGACAGGGGGAGGGCGCCCAGTTCAAGGCCTGCACACCTGCCGGGATACCAGCTGTAGCCACCAGGGGGCGCCATCTGAACAGAGGTGGAGGAGAGTAGGTGCCTGGAGAAAAGAAGGTAGGGATGGAGTGGGGCTGATCCACACCCTCTGTCCCTCTTCTCCAGGACGGCTCCAAGTCCCCCTCTTTTTGGTCAGGCCCTGCCCGTCTCCAAGAGGAAAGGAGAGCTGGGGGATCCAGGGAGCCACCCAAGTGTGGACAGTGCGTGGTGAGTCAGGAGAGTCAGGTGAGTCAGGGAGTGTTCCTGCTGAGGGCCCGGCTGTGTTGAACTGGGCACCATGGGGGGTGCACAGACTGGCACCAAGGTCTGAGTGGCGGTGCTTTATGAAGGTGATGATTGGGTTGGCGTCAGGATGCAGAGGAGTGGCAGGCAGACACCGGGGGGGCGGGGAGAGGCAGAGAGAGGTTCAGAGAACAAAGGGGCAGAGAGACGGAGCCCCAGAGAGGAGAGAGCTGCAGACAGGAATGGGGTCTGCAGGCGTGCTGTCATCGTCTGGGAAGGCGCAGGCTCAGAGGGCGAGGGCCAGCTTGCTCTCTCAGCCCGCCGGTTGTAGCAATGGGTTCTGGTTTTCCAGCCCTTTCTCCTGTACCACGCCTATGGCGGCTTGCTCCCACCCCTCACTGAAGCTATGCCCTGCACCCACTGAACCTGCTGCTGTCCTCTCTGCCCAGAACACCCCTGCCCCTCTGCCTTCACCTCCCAACACCGAGCTCACCCCCATCTCCATGGGAAGCCCATTCAGGACCCCAGCAGGGCCTGTGCAGGTGGAAGCAGCTTCTTCCAGGCCCCCCCCCCCCCCCCAACACACACACACCTTCTAGTGAGGATCTGGTGCTGGGCTGTGAATGGATGTGTGCATGAGGAAGGAACCACTAGATGGATTAATGAACGGGCATAGCTTCACTGCCTCCCCCTCCAGGAAGAGAGAGACGTACCCTCTTCTCTGGTGGGTGGGCACAGGCAACAATCTGGCCCAGATGTTTGTGCTTTTACTTCTCCCAGATGTGCACTGGAGCCTCTCGTATCTGTGGACGGAGGGGCAAGTGCCCCCAGCAGCCGTGTCAGGCTGTCTGCTTCTCCCAGGGCAGGTGGTCGGGTGACTGAGAAGGGGGGAAGACTCAGGCCCACCTTAGGCCAGATGCAGACTTGCCCCTCCTGACTTGCCCAGCTTGACTCCTTAACTACCCTGCCACCCCCAGAGCCCTGTGTCAGACTCAGGGTCCCACAAGCACATGCTGGGATAGTGAACCTGAGCGGCCCCCAGGGACCACAGCCCTTTCATCTCATCGTTGAGAAACCACCGTGGTCACTCCCAGAGGAGAGCCTGCAGGACGAGGTGCCCAGTCTTTGCCAGGCACAGGGTGGGCAGCAGGCAGGAAATGGGACAGCCATAGCAAACAGAGGCCGGGTCCTGTTCTAAGGCCCCTGAGACACAAGCAAAGGTTGCCTGCAACCAGCCAGTTGGCAGACCACCTGCAGGGCTCCCACCCCAGGCCAAGCCCAGGGAAACAAGGGTGGCAGAAACCACAAGCCACCAGCTGGGGCTCTGACCAGAAGTCTCATGTGCCCAGATCAGTAGGTCTGTGGTTGCAGGCACACGTGCATACAAACACACGCATACACACGTGTGCAGGCCACACAGCTGGAAACAGCTGGCTGCATGTGAGGACAGAAATTTCCCCCTCTCCAGAGCCTCGGCTCCGTTGGGGGGGGGGGGGGGGAGTGTTGACCAGGAGGGGCCTTCTTCCCCTTCCCAGATCCAGCTGTAAGCAGCCCCTGGCAGGGGATCTTCCTCAGAGGAAGTTCTCAGGGTCTGCTCTGGGTAGAGGGGCCCCTCTAGGGGAGCTTCTCTCCCCACGGGACGCTCCACCAGAGGCCTAGGTCACCCCCTCTCTAGATCCTAACCACAGCCTCAGGCTCGAACCTGAACCCTCTTAAGCCCCAGTGTAGAACCATGGGGGGCACGTTACCCTCCTTCACTGAGCTGTCGCTATCATTAGGGTAACTGTCACCGGGGTGCTGTCTTGTTTCTCTGAGCCCCCTTTTTCTTATCAGTCAGCGCTTCCAGTGAGAACTTCCTGGGACTTGAGGTATATGGCACTATGTGGGCAACTGTGGTGAGAGCGCCTGCAGCCTCCAGCCCAGCCCCAGCCAGGCCTCAGTGACCTGAGTGGGAGCTTTGATTCCCCAATTCCAGTGGCAAGGGGAGTGCCAGGGCCAGGAGGGCAGAACAGGAAAGGGAGTCCATTCTCTACCCTGTGCCCAGGCCTCTGGGCAAGAGTAGAACTTGTGGGGATGGGGGGCATGCAGGGTGGTGCAACTGGTCTGGGTCCCGCAGGCAGAGGCAAGGGACTGGGGGAGGGGGGTGCGGAGAAGGAGGCCTGTTTCTACAGCTGTTTTCCACCCTCCTGTGGTGATAGGGGGCAGGCTCTGATTCTCATGGGGTTGGGGGTGGGGGATTAACCCTTCAGGAAGGAAGCGACACAGCCAGGATGGATGGAGGAGGCCGTGCTGGACCGTTGGTGCTGAGGTCTGGGCCCCTGTCCCATTAACTTCCCTGGGGCAGACCCATGCTGCCCTCCGCTACCCTGGCACTCGGCCTGCGAGGACTGGTAGGGTGTGGGCGGGCAGCCGCCAGACCTAGGCCAGCTAGTGCTGACCAGGTGATCTCCCATTTCCCCATCTGTGCACAGGAGTCCCAGCACCCACAGAGATGCTGCAAGGGCATAACCAGCCCTACAGGAGTGTGTCCGGCCCGGCACAGCTCGGGAGGCCCAGTGAAGACAGACGGAGAGGACACGACAGTTCCAAAACAACCTTTTTTTTCCATTTCCAGTCTGCAGGGGCTGGGGCTCTTCTCTGGGTGGGGAGCCAGGGGGTGGGTGGGTCTGGAAAAAGCCAAGAGCTGTTTTCACTGGCTTAGCCCTGCCGAAGTAGAGACATCCCAGGGAAGTAACAGGAGAGCCCGCCGTCCGTTTCAGCTAGCAAAGCCCACTCCTGGGACTACCCCAGCGAAGGTACACTAAAATCAAAGCCAAAGCCAGCAGGTGCCCCGGAAGCAATGGACTTCCTGCCAAGGACTCCCTAGGTGGGAACAGGACTGCACGGTGGGGGGGTCATCCCCCACCTGGGCAGACTCCCTCCCCCCAGCTGTGGAAGGGAAGAAGAGAGAATAAGGGCAGGCAACCTCCAGTCTGGGCCTGCCTTCTCTCAGCCCTCTTGGCTGACCTGCCTGGGGGAGGGGCTCAGGAGGACACTGGGTGGGGTCTGCAGGCGGTGGGGTGAGAACCCAGTCTAGAAGAGAGCAGGAGAGGAACAGGGAGAAGCTACCTCCCACTTCAGCAGGGAGGAATGTGGGGGGAGTAGGGTATGAATGGGGGGGGGGGCGGAATGCAAAAGCTAACTGCCCAGAACCCTCCCCTGAACACCTACCTGCCCCCACACTGTACAGAGCTGGTCTCCGTCTGGGGGTGTCTCCACCCACACCCAGCTCCAAGGCCTGTAGTGCCTGAAAGAAGTCAGAGGGCCCAGGACCCATTGCCTCTCCAACTGGACCGATAGCACTGCCCTCCTGAAGGCCCTAGACAGCTGGCCTGGCAGGGAGGAAGGGACGGTGCTCACTAGAATCAGGCCTGCCAGGTTGGGCTGGGGATTGCTGCCGCCAGGACCCCCTTCAGGGCTGGGCAGGGCTGGGCTGGGCCAATGCCAGACTCACTCTGACCCTGTCCCTGTGCCAGGGCCCCAGAAGGGCAGACAACACTTCCTTTCTCTGCTCTTGGCTCCTAGTGGGGAGGCAAGGGCCCCAGGACTTCAGACAGGCCTATGTCTCTCCCCGGGGCTACAGGAGAAGCCCCAGGACCAGTCTTCTTGAGGCAAGGGTGGGGAGAGTAGTGGGTGTGTGTGGGTAGTGTCCAGGCCCAGGCAAGGTGGCCGAGCACTGGGGGAAATGCCTGCTCAGCTGCCAGCCTGGGCAGGCTCGCGGTGCGTGGGCAGCTGGCACTGGAAGAGGCCAGGCTACTTCCCTGACAGAGCAGGGGGCGGGGGTCTCCCTCTGGCAGAGGCTGCCCCGGAGCAGCAGGCCTCCCTCACCCAAAGGTGGCGCACAGGGAGGGACACATACCTGTCTCAGTTATGCCAGGAATGTGGTTCCCCAGGCGGAGGACAGGGGGAGGAGGAGCCTTCCTGGGGGCCGGAGGCTGGGGAAGGGGGCCTGACCTGGCAGAGTCAGAAAGACCCTGTCGGCCCTGGGGGAGAAACTGAGAAAGGCAAGTCCTAGAGATGGTGTGTGCCGCGGCGGCAGGTTCCCCTTCAGGACACTGCCAGGAGCAGTGCTCAGGCAGTGACGACGAGGGAGCGAGCCCAGGGTGTACCCCAGGAGGTGGGCCTGGACGGACACTGCCCCCCACCTTGGCTGCTCTGGGCCGTTAGGAATGGGGGGAGGGCGGCCCTGGGGAGGGAAGTGTGCCAGGGATAGGGGTTTCCTGCACGCAGTGGGACCTGGCAGATTCACGGTGACTTCCGCAGATTGGGGGCTGCCCAGGCTTCACCCTGGGGCTGGGACAACAGTGCGGCCCCTGGGAACAGAATGGGGTCAGAGTCAGATAGGGAGGGGTCAGCTTAGCTCCAGCCCTGTCCATCCATCTCCCTCACCAGGGTGAGGCGCTTGATTCCCAGAGAACCTAGGGTGGAGTCCTGGGGTGGGGTCCAAGGTCCTTACCTAACACAGAATAGGAGGCGGGCCAATCTCCCACCCTCACCCAGCTTGGAAAGGTGGGCACGGGATTAATACTTGCCCAAGCCTGGCCCTAGCCCCTCGGGATCTTGTGCCTCAGGCCTCCGGAGCCTCAAGGGGGAGGCACCCCTTCACCCTGGGCCATTGGGATGCAGCAACCCTGTCCTAGCACCTGGCCCTCCCAGCCCGCCCCGCCCGCCTCCCCCCACCATGGCACCCTGGTTTGCTTTCAAAGTAGAGATCTATGTCGCCCAGCTCAAAACTTCCCAGGCACCTTACAGTGGAACCCAAGCTCCTCCATCTACACCACCCCCCTCCCCAGAAGGTTCTTCCCTCCACCTGGCTCCACCTGCAAGGCTCCAAGCTAAGTCACAGCAAATGCCTTTCTCTGGGTCTCGTCTTCCCAAGACCACCCTCCCTAGCAGGCCCGCCCACCCCAGGAAGAGTCCAGTGGCTCAGCCCCTCCTGGGTGCACACCAGTTGCTGCACACTGGCCTACGGGGCCAGCACTACCCCTTCTCCAGCTGGAGCTCAGGTCCTGGCCTGGTAACTGAGTGCTGGCTGCCCAGGGCACACAGTAGGTCAAGTCTCACCCAGTCCTGGTTGGGGGGCTCTCCCTGGGTACCCTCCTCTCCAGCTGTCTCTGTGCCCAGCCTGGCATATACAGAGCCAGGGGCTGCCATGGGTAGAACAGGCTTTGGCAAGGTGCCAAACCTTGTTCTGCCCAGGGTGGCCCTCCCACCACATGCCCTCTGACCCCACAGAAGGCCACAGTTACTGAGTCACAGACCCTCAGGCTGGACCCGCCCAGCTGTAGAGTTGATAATTCACTCTCTCTATCTTATAGGGACAGGGGACTTTCTGTACCCTGACCCCTCTTCTCCAGCCTCTCCTTAGCCCCCCCACCACCACCCATCCCCCAAACTGGGTATCACCATCTCACAGCCTGCCCCATCTCCATGCCACCTTCCCATCTTTCCCCCCAGAACACAAACACCCAGAGCAGGGCAAGGTTGTAAGGTGTGAGGGGGCCAGGCTGGGTCCCCCTCATCTGAGTCAGTGCTGGGAAGAGACCGGGAATACACAGCCCTGCCGGCTTCTGTGTGTGATGCTGTGGCCCAGGACCCCGGAGCAGGCTCAGGAACAGATGATCATAGCAGGGGCAAAATGCCACAGGGCTCCCCATTTCAGGTCCTGCCCCTACCCCTGCACAGTCCCTCTCAGACCACCATCCAGGATCCCGCAAAAACCAAGCCAGCATCACAGCAGTAAGTTAGATAGAAAGTGGGACTTCCCTGCTGGCCAAAAGAACAAATCAGAGGACAGGGTTGCCTTCCCGAGAAAGGAAGTCACAGACCCTTCCCACTGCCCTGAGGAGGAAATGTTCTTTCCACCACCACCCCCGCCACCCCCCTCCGATGCATCCCTTCCCAGGCAGCCCTGAGAGGACAGACAGGATGTGGGGGCGAGGGGCAGTTCCTACATTCTCCCTGCCACATTCCCCAGCAAAGGATCTCAGCCCCCAACTGCGACTCTCTTGGGGCAAGGGGGTGGGGGGGGGCGGCAGGGAAGCCCTTGGTCATGTGATTCCAGCTCACCTCCCAGAGGCTGGGCTGGGGGAGGGGAGCTCTTGGGCCATTCAGAATAGGCATGTGCTGTGTGGACAGCAGACATGGAAACGTTCTTCGACTCAATTAGAGCATTTCACACCCACTCAAACCCCCAGAAGTCCCCACCCCACACAAACTCCCCCTTCTAGAAATGACAGGCCTCTCGGAACACATAAGGGGGCACTCTGAGGGGTTTGCTCAACATCTGGGACCCGTCCAGACAGATGTTTGGGCTTCTCCAGGAACATAAACAGCTGGTGTTCATTCACCTGGTCCCCTCCTCCCACTCAGAAAAGGACCAGGAGGGGGAGGGTAAGCAGAAGAGGAGGAAGCCTGTCCCCTTTCCAAGACTGGGGCTTGCTTGGCCCTAAGACAAAAGACGGTGGCACTGTGGGACCGGGGGTGGTTAGTGGGGATCCCTGCTAATGTCAGAGATCGGAGCTGTGGCCTTGCGATGGCCAGACTCAGCTGGGAGATGAGGGAGGAAGGAAGGAGAGCAGACTACCCCAAGACACATGCGCTCTAGCCTACAGCAAACTCTCCTCTGCTCCCCAGGGCATGATATGGAGCTCCTCCAAGCCTGCCCACCTCAGTCACCCTCTGCCCCTGGTCAAGTCCCCACATACCTTCTACACAGTGCTCCACTTCCTCCAGATTCCGCAGAGTGATACGCATGAGGCTAGAATTGAGCATCAGCTCGTTCTTGTGGGCTGGCCACAGGTACGGGGGAGCAGGGTTCACAAAGAAGATCCTGGTGTCCCCGGTGGACACCTGGTTGTCACAGATGAGGGGATCTCCAAAGCCGCCAATCACCACCTTGTTGCCACCATCAAGCAGGCTCTCTTGGGTCACCATGTGTTTGCCCTTCAAGTACCGCCAGACCCGAACCTGGGGTGGACATGGGCGGGGGGGGGGGGGGGGGCAGGTATCAGTGATCCTCTTTCCACTGGGGAGAGTCCAGGAACAAGTACAGACTGGGCGCCTGGGCTTTTTCTTCTCTTCCCACCTCAGTTGCTCAGGCCAAACGTCCAGAGTAGACTCAAAGCCTGGGCAGAGATGTGCGTAGATCTTTGGGTCAGCCCGCAGGAGGGGGCTGCAGGGAAGCACACACACTTGATGGGTGCCACAGCCTGTGCGTGTCACACAGAAGGACGTGTGCCCTCACCCAGGAGGCAGCACTCCCACCCACTAGGTCTAACTGACGTCAGCCACCCCAATTCCTATAATGTCCATCTCAGCTCAGGCTGGAAATGGGAAGGGGATCCACCTGGCCTGGGTGCCTGCTTTCCACGTCCTTACTTTCTCCACCTGCCCACCACTACTTTGGGCCCACCCCTGGGGACAGCCAGGAGCAGCGAACATGGACAATGGGGTGTAAGGGCCATGGGCCCCGAGCTCAGGGCTCTGGGCCAGCTTGGCTCCTTGCAGCCCTGTGGGTGGGCTAAGACACCTTCTCCGCCCACACACCCCAGGAGGTGAAAGACCCCTCCTCCTGCCAGGCTCCTACAGTGAATGCAGTCAAGGCAGCCTCCGAACCACAAAATCAAGTTTGGGCAGCACAGGGCAGCCCCACCCTACACACTCTCACTCCTGGGGCCCTGAGGGTACCTGCTCTGACAAACCAAGCCCTGAGACACCCACAGCCCGGGGAGCGAGGGGGGTGGGTGGGTACAGGAGGGTCTCAGCAGCTGCAGCCTACACTGGGATGTTCTCCAAGGAACAGATCCGTGGGGACATATGCACAGGGGACATGAGTCCACCACACATTCCCTGAGAAGAAGCCCCTTTTCTCAGGAGCTCTGGGGATCTGAGACTTCTGGAACGGGTGATGAAAGACAATGGTGGCCTGCCCACCTGCCAGGTCCCTGCTGGGAGCCTCAGGAAGGCAGCATCTTAGGGACTCCCTCCACCTTCCAGTGGCCCAGTTGTCCAACCTTATCCCTCCCAACCCCAGACACACAGTAGGCTCCAGGAGGATGATAACCAGCAGGGAGAGGACTGGGCCGCTTTCCTCGCCTCCCCCCACCCCAGCCACACCCAGGAGCAGCGGGGAGGAAGTCGGGAAAATCCTGCAGGGACTTGGCAAAGTGCCCTGGCGTGGTGGAGGGGAGGGGGCTGGGCGGGGGATCCCAGCTGTAGCCAACACAGGCCAATCTGAAAGAAGCTGTCCCCCCCCACCCCCATCTCCATGGAGAAGGAATGATCCGATTTCTGGTCAGGGAGGTGGTTTTAGGGGCCAGAGCGGGGATGGGCCCTGGATCCCCTAAGTCCTCCCTAGGAACGTGTTATGGGAAAAACCCACCATACCTAACCCAGGAGACTCCCAGATCCAGCTGAGGGAGAGGCCGAGCAGCACCCCTCCCCTGTGGCCAGGGGGATCCAGTTCTCCCAGGAGCAGGATGGGGCACCTGTCCCTGCACCCCTCCACAGCTGAGGCTCAGCAACGGTTCCACCCACTTTTCTGCTCCTGTCCCCACACCTAGTCACTGCAGCACCCGCCGCCAGGATGCCTGGGGGTGGGAGATTCTATGTGCACTCCACTCTCTCCGGAACCACCCCCCCCCCCCGCCGCCCTCTGGCCCTGGTAAAGGCCTCTGGGAGGGAGTAGTGACAGCACTGACCATAGGCCAAATTCCCACTTTCACCCCAAACAGCAGGCATCACCTCTCCTTGTCCCCGTTCCTTTCCTATGGCTGATGGGGAGGGGGTGCGATAGCCATACAGTTTCCCTGGGGGACGGCGCACTTGCTTCCAGTAAGGTGGTGGGTTTGGAGGTGGGGGTGGGGGCAGACACGATTGGGTCTCCCGGGCCTTGGCACCACGAGGTGGGCCCGCAGCGGTGCCGCAGGAACTTTCCCTCCGGCACTCGCGAGTTTTCCGGGACCCCGCTCCCCACCCGGGGGCCCGGCGGTCGCCAAGGGAGCGGGAGCGAGAGCTGCGGAGCGTCTGGTGCCCGTTCCCACGGCCTGGGATGGGGGTCCCAGTGGGGTGGGGTGGCCGGCCTCCGGGCTAGGGGCGCAGGCTGGCAGAGGAAGAGGCCCCCAGCCCCGGCTTCCAGGAGGGGCTCTCTGGGGCGAGGGCGAGGGGTCCCGGCGGGGGCGCACCTTGCACGAGTACGTGTGCTGCACCGGGTCCACGTTGAGAATCTCCTCCACGGTGCCGGTGAGCACCACGTTCGCCTCCTCCTCCCGCCGCTCCAGCGCGCGCTCCGGGCACGTCCCGTCGGCGCGGGGCAGGGCGCGCGCGGCCACGACCAGGAGCAGCAGCAGTGGCTGCAGCAGGGCTGGGCCGGGCGGCCGCAGGCTGGCCATGGCGCGGGCCGACGACGGCGGAAGGCGGCCGAGCGAGCGCGCGGGCCTGGCCGCGCCGGGAGCGGGACTGGACAGGACGGGACGCAGCTCCCGGGAGGCGGCGGGGGCGAGGGCGGCGCGGGGGCGGGACCCGGGGCAGCCCCGCCCCCTCCCCGCCCCTTCTCCCCCCTCCCGCCCCCCCCCCCCCAGCCCAGCTCCCCAGCCCGCGCGGGTCCCCTACCCTCCCGGCGCCCAGCGTCCCGCGCCGGCCGCGAACAAAGCGTCGGGACAGCGACGCCGGGCGGAGGCCGGGCTGGTGGGAGGGTGGGGGTCGGACTGGGTCGGGCCAAGGTGGGTGGTGCGACTTGCCAGGGCGGAGGGCGGAGGGCGGACGGGACGGGGGGGGAGGGGTGGTGGGCGGGCCCGGGAGGTGCTCGCTCTTCTGCGGCGCACCCCCGTGGACGCCCCTCCCCCTCCTGCGCGGGCGTCTCTCCCCCACCCCCACCCCCGCCCAGGAAATGCGGCTGCAATCGGGTTAATGCATAATCTGGAGGCGACGTGACGGGACTTCCAAGGGGCTCCGGGCTGCGCCGGGGCCAGAGCTGCGGGAGCTCCTTGGCCGCGGGAAGGGGCTGCCAGGTCCTGGGGCCCCGCCGCCCCTCGGACCCTGCAGGGCTGCGCCCCTCCCCTGGCGGGAACAGCTCGATGGCACACCACAGCCCCTCTCGGGAGCTGGGGACAGAAACTCGCCCGGGTCCGGGACCCCCAGCAGGTTCGGGCGAGGAGGCGGCCCCAGCAGGCCGCGCCCCCGGCCGGCTAGGACCAATGTGGACCGGTGGCTGTGGTGATTGGTCAGAACGGAGCGCAGACCCGCCCACCGCCCGGTCCCGGGGCGGCCCCGGCCTGGCTGCAGAGCGGAGGGCTCCCTCTGTCGTCCAGCCGCGACTGTGTCGGCTCAGCAGGGGACGGCCGGCCACGCCCCCTCCTCAGCCGCGCGGTGGGCCCTTCTCCACCCAGCCTGTCTAGGTACATGGGATCAACTGAGATCCAGAGAGTACAATTTGGAGCCTAGCTTAGCTGAAGATCGAGGGGGAGGGGGAGGAGACCCCTTCTGTCCGTCCAGGGCTGAATCTGTGGCACACCCCCTCACCCCAAGCCATCCACAGATCTCTGAGCCAGAAGCAATGCAGGAAGTAGCCCCTCTGGGAGAAGGTACCTTACCTCCCCGACCCTGGTGGGAGGGGCTCAGGGAAGGAGGATGGCCCCAAGGATGTATGCTCACACCTGCTAATTTGTAGTATGACAAAGAAGTGAGGGTGGGGACCCAGGAAATGAACCTGGAACCAAGAGAGCACCCCTCCCACATACATACACACAGCTGCCTGTCTACACATATTGGTCACAGATGAGCAAGACCTAGAAGTCTCTCAGCCCAGATACAGACCGCCCCTTCCCCTCCCGGGCCCCCCCCCCCCCCCGCCCCCCGCCACAGACCAGAAAGGGGCTTCTGGGTCTCCAGCCAAATTACTCTGAACAGACTGAAGGCTGAGGTCTGAGTCCCCAGAGTCGTGGACTTTAGCCCAGAGAAGCGTATGGGTATGTTCTGTGTCTCTCCCCCCACCCCCCATCTTGCCTGTGTCCAAAGCTGACTCAGTCTGGCTCCCATGGAATTCCTGGGAAATTGGTATAGAGAGAAACAGTCTACGTGGAAGCAGGTGTAGTTTGTGTCAAATTAGGTGCGTGCCCTCCATCTGAGACAAGCTCTTCCACATTGGACTGAAGGAATCGCCCATTCCAGGGGGCCCCTCACCTGCTGGCCATGGTCTCTCCATTAAGGTATATTTGTTGGAGAATAGTCTCCATTCAGCAGCTTGCCAGATGGTAATGTGTGTGTTCAAGGCCCTGCCCACACCCCTCCCTGGACCAGTGCAGGCCGGACAGGGCAGGCTGATGGGTTCTGGAGGGCCATGAGTGCCAGTGGAGGAGCCTGCCTCACAACCCAGCCAGGCAGGCCCTAGGGCCTCACCCTCCGAGCACTTCCAGGGGTGCTGGTCCTAGTAAGAACCTGACCACACCTTTCCCTCCCTGTACTGTCTGCTGACCCAGATGTGGGGGATGGGAATCAGTTATGCAGGGGCTGACTGAGGCTCAGCCTGGAGGTAGGGGTGCGCGCCAAGAGATATGTCTCTTCTTTCTCTAGAATGTAATTTCTCAAAGGTGAGGGGACATCTTCAGTTTCTCCGAGGAGTGGCTGGGAGTGGGTCACTATTTTGATCTCATTAGACTTGTGCCTTAACTTACTTGGCAAATGCAGCCTAGTGACCACCCGGTGACCCTGGGTCTCCTTATCCCACTTCCTCCTCTGCCCCTCCCCCAGCCTCATCAGTAGGGGTGCAGAAGCGAGGGGTGCTGGGGGAAGGCGGAGGGCAGAAACGGAAGGAGACGTTTAATTTTGCGTCAACTTTTATTACCCACACTTGGTCAGGGACTTGGGTGGGCAGCCCTCCGCGCTGCTGCCCTGGTCCTGCCTCACCCACCCCGCAGGCGCAAATTCATGATCAGAGTGCACTGGGGTGTGAGTTCATACTCCCCAAGCCGGTGCTGGTCCTCCATGGGCTTCCCCTCGAAGGTCAGCCAGAACAGGTCGGCCTGCACATGCTCCTGCCGGCATATCTGCTGCTTGAGCTCAGCCACCGTCTGGGTCAGCCGGACCTCGTAGGCAATGGCGCGACCCTTGTGGTTCCTCACCAGGATGCTCAGGGGGTCCTTGCAGCTCTGCACCACCAGCAGGACCGTGCTGCCGGGGCTCAGGCCCTGGCTGAGGAGGGGAATCCCATCGCGCAGCACTGTGCCGCCAGGGTGGGTGGCCAGTCTCTGCTGGAATGCGGGCACGCCAGTTTTCTGGGCGATCTGCTGCTTCAGCTCCGACACCAGCATGTTGTCTCTCAGGGGCACCAGGAACTCGTCACCCCCCAGCATTTTCACCTTCAGGTCCCCGCCCTGTGGACATCACACAGACTTACAGACCCTGGCATCAGTCCTGGAGCCACTGCATGCATGGCATTGGCCACAGGGCAAGCTCCTAGGGGCTGGGGCTGCTGCTCTCCTCCTCACCCACCAGGAAAGGGACCCCAGGTGCTGGAGGCGAGCAAGGAGCATTTCCAGAAGAAAGGCAGCCACTCGCAACCATCCCCTCACTTCCCTTAACCCACGAAGATGCCCCTCTGTGCCAATGCCCAGGGATCTCGGGGTTAAACGCTGGGCAAAACACACTTTCCAAGACTCAGACCCTGGCGTCAGAAGGAGCTCTGTCCACCACCCCGCACGATTAGGGACCTGAGGGAGCTCTGAGCACCTCCACTTGCCTGGCACACAGTGAGTGCTCCACCCCTGGGAGACCCCAGCGATGAAATGGGAAAATCGACTGGTACAGAGCCCACCTGCCCCCACCCGGCAAACCCCCCTCACCATGGCTGTAGGCTCTGGCACCAGGTCTTCCACAGGAACAGTCGAGGAGGCTGCCTCTCAGCTTCCAGCTCCCCTGCGGCTCAGCCCTTTTATGAACCTGAGCTGTGCACGTCAGGGGGCAGTGTCGGGAAGAGAGCCTCACCAGTGGCTGAATTCAGCTTCAGTTTCAGTTTCCTTTTCCCAAGGTGTGCCCCGTGAGTGACAGAAACAAAACAGAATGACAAGGGTAAAAGCCGGGACTATCCACTTGCCCCAGCACTCAGGACCCTGCCCCTGTGTGCATTCAGAAACCCCCTAAATGTCCATCACTTCAGGTCCTTTACAAGATGCACAGAAGTCGCAATAACACGAGCTAACGATTAGAACTTTCACTTTCCATTTACCAATTTGCAAAATTAGTAAGTACGGAACACATTGCCACATTTGATTCAGAAATAACAAAAGAGTGGCAATCCAAACTACCCAGAGATAATCACCATTGGTTTCGGACAATGTTTCCTCAGATAGTTTTTTTTGTTTTGTTCTGTTTTGTTTTGTTTTTTTTTTTATAATTTTTTTTTTCAACGTTTTTTATTTATTTTTGGGACAGAGAGAGACAGAGCATGAACGGGGGAGGGGCAGAGAGAGAGGGAGACACAGAATCGGAAACAGGCTCCAGCCTCCGAGCCATCAGCCCAGAGCCTGACGCGGGGCTCGAACTCACGGACTGCGAGATCGTGACCTGGCTGAAGTCGGACGCTTAACCGACTGCGCCACCCAGGCGCCCCTGTTTTGTTTTTTTTAATGAAAGAGATGTATCTCTTATTTTCTATAAAAATGAACTAATGGTCACTATCCAGAAGGTGAAAAGATTGTTCTCAAAATGGAAGAAAATGTTTGGAAATCATATGTCAGATAAGGGTCTAGTGTCCATAATATATAAAGAATTCTTATAACTCAACCATAAAAAGGTAAGCAACTCAATTAAAAATTGGACAAATGTTTGAATAGATATTTCTCTGTAGAATATATAAATGGCCAAAACCACATGAAAACCTGCTCAACTTCATTAGCCATTAGGGAAAAGCCATTAGGGAGATTCAAATCAAAATCACAATGAGATGTTATGTCATACCCATTATCATAGCATAACTATAATAATAATAATATATTAGTATAACATAATAATAATTCAAAAAGAACAATAGGAAGTGTTGAGGAGCATGTAGAGAAATTGGAACCCTCATATTATTGCTGATGGAATATAAAATGGCCCAGCCACTGTGGAAAACAGTGTAGTCACTCCTCAAAAAGTTAAACAGGAGTTTCATATGACCCAGCAATTCCATTCCTAGGTATATGCCCAAAAGAATTGAACACAGGTGTTCAAACAAATATTGTAACCAAATGTTCATAGCACCACTATTTACAATAGACAAAAGGTAGAAACTGTGGGAACAACCAAATCCATCAACAGATGGATGCAGAAACAAAACACGATACACCCTTACAATAGAATGTTACTGAACCATAAAAAGGAATAAAGTACTGATAACTGCTACAACACGGATGAACCTTGAAAACATTATGCTAAGTGAAAGAAGACAGATACAAAAGGCCACGTATTATATGATTCTATTTATATGAAATACCCACAATAAGCAAATCCATAGGGCCCAGTAGGGATTTCCAGGCATTGGATGAGAGCAGGAACAGGGAGTGATTGCTTTATGGATATGAGGCCTCTTTTGGGGGTGATAAAATGTTTTGGAACTAGGTAGAGGTAATGGTTGCACAACGTTGTAAATATACTGACACTAAATTATACACTTTAAAATGGATACATTTTTGTTACGTGAATTTCACCTCAGAAAAACAAAGCTAAAAACACACATTGGGACACTTGGGTGGCTCAGTCTGTTAAGCTTCCCACTCGGCTCCGGTCATGATCTCAGGGTTTGTGAGTTCGAGCGCTTCGACAGGCTCTGTGCTGACAGGCTCTCTGCCCCTCCCCCGCTCACGCTGTGTCTCACTCTGTCTCTCAAAAATAAATAAATGTAAAAAAAAAAAAAAAGAAAGAAATCAGAAGATATCAATACCGTGTTTAACAATGGTCATTTGGGGGAGATGGGGGAGATTTTCACATTCTGTATTCTTTATCTCAATAAACATTTGTGGTTTTCTTTTTACAATACCAATATGACTTATGCGAGGAATGAGTCAAGATATAAACTTAAAATAATAAAAAGAAGAAAAATTAAACCCCTCTGGTTTTTGTGTGTTCACAATTTTGGAGTCCTATGAGATTTGGGAGGTGGGTGGTGAAAATGGGGAAATGAGATGGGAAAGATTTATATTCACAACATTTATTTTTCCACTCTTTTACTTTTTTTATTTCAAAAATTATTTACTTTCTTATTTACCTAAATTTTATTTATTTTGAGCTAACTTAAGCCTGCTATATGCTATTTGTATTAGCAAAAATTTGGGAACAACCTAAATATTCAACAATATGGGATTGATTAAATTCCCCTCTATACTATAATGGATTCATTATGCTATGGGAAACACATGTAGCCATTAAAAATTGTTTTGCATAAAAGTATCTATTAATATGGAAAAATGTTTATGATATACTATTTGAATGAAGCAGGTTACAAAATGGTGAGAGTAGGATGTGTTAACTTTTTTTTTTTAATTCCCTTTTCCTTATTCCTTAAAATATATTTTTAAATTTTTTAAATGTTTATTTATTTTTGAGAGAGACAGAGAGACAGAGCATGAGCGGGGGAGGGGCAGAGAGAGAAGGAGGCACAGAATCCAAGCAGGCTCCAGGCTCTGAGCAAATGTCAGCACAGAGCCTGATGCGGGGCTCGAACCCACGACTATGAAATCACAGCCTGAGCAGATGTCAGACGCTCAACCAACTGAGCCACCCAGGTGCCCCAATGTCTTCTGATTTCTTAATACTGACATAATGGCACTAGACTCTTCGTTTTCTTTTAGTTACTCCATCCCATTGTTGGGAAGCAGTTGTCTTCCTGCTTTTGATAGGAGGAACTAAATGCAAAGTCATTAAGGAAACAAACTGACAGAACCTGTCTCAGTTCCTGGGGCTGTCATAACAAACTGCCACAGACTGGGGGGCTTGAAACAATGGCAAGAAGTCTGAAATCCAGGGGGACTAAATGACCAGTATTGTCAGGCTGGTTAAAAATAATCTAATTTTATGTAGCTTACAGAAGACAGGAATCACCTGAAACACAAGGATACAAGAAATTTGAAAGTAGAAGGATGGGAAGAAACATACCACATGACTATTAACTAAAATGAAGCAGTTGTAGCCATATTAACAATTTTATTAACATATCAACAAAGAAACTTTATATGCAAAGTGTCACAGAGATACAGAAGGTAACAATAAAAGTTTGAGTTCACTGGTAAAAGAAAATAACTGTAAACTTGTATGCACCTAATAATATGGCCACAAATATATAAGTTCTAGTCTCAAACATTAATATTCTACTTATGAAATTATAATGGTCACTTATAAGGGGACCTTTAGTTAATATTTTGTCTCATTTACAAACTAACTTAAACTTCCTTAAACCTTTAAAACTTTTCAAGTCATTTAACATACTTGATTTTATTTTTAAACCCTTCACTATCTAAAAACTGCAACAATAAAAAAACCTTTCCAAGAATGTCCACAGTTCTTATCTCATAGAGGTTTTAGTCTCACAGCCCAGACTCTTCTATTAGTTGCAAATCTACCACCTTTACCTTTTATTTATTTATTTATTTATTTATT
Source organism: Panthera leo (assembly GCF_018350215.1). Classification (NCBI taxonomy): domain Eukaryota; kingdom Metazoa; phylum Chordata; class Mammalia; order Carnivora; family Felidae; genus Panthera; species Panthera leo. The sequence goes on along the minus strand of NC_056686.1, from coordinate 141,165 downwards.
TATTTATTTTACATCCAAGCTAGCATATAGTGCCACAATGATTTCAGGAGTAGATTCCTTAATGCCTCTTACCAATTTACTCCATCCCCCCTCCCACAACCCCTCCAGTAACCCTCTGTTTGTTCTCCATATTTAAGAGTCTCTTACATTTTGTCCCCCTCCCTGTTTTTATATTATTTTTGCTTCCCTTCCCTTATGTTCATGTGTTTTGTCTCTTAAAGTCCTCATATGAGTGAAGTCATATGGTATTTGTCTTTCTCTGACTAATTTCACTTAGCATAATACCCTCTAGTTCCATCCATGTAGTTGCAAATGGCAAGATTGTATTCTTTTTGATTGCCGAGTAATACTCCATTGTATATATATCCCACATCTTCTTTATCCATTCATCCATCGATGGACATTTGGGCTCTTTCCATACTTTGGCTATTGTCGATAGTGCTGCTATAAACATTGGGGTGCATGTGTCCCTTCGAAACAGCATACCTGTATCCCTCGGATAAATACCTAGTAGTGCAATTGCTGGGTCGTAGGGTAGTTCTATTTTTAATTTTTGAGGAACCTCCATACTGTTTTCCAGAGCGGCTGCACCAGCTTGCATTCCCACCAACACCGCAAAAGAGATCCTCTTTCTCTGCATCCTCGCCAACATCCGCTGTTGCCTGAGTTATTAATGTTAGCCTTTCTCACAGGTGTGAGGTGGTATCTCATTGTGGTTTTGATTTGTATTTCCCTGGTGATGAGTGATGCTGAGCATTTTTTCATGTGTCGGTTGGCCATCTGGATGTCTTCTTTGGAGAAGTGTCTATTCATGTCTTTTGCCCATTTCTTCACTGGATTATTTGTTTTTTGGGTGTTGAGTTTGATAAGTTCTTATAGATTTTGGATACTAACCCTTTATCTGATATGTGATTTGGAAATATCTTCTCCCATTCTGTCGGTTGCCTTTTAGTTTTGTTGTTTCCTTCACTGTGCAGCGCTTTGTAGATTTTATTTTGATGAGGTCCCAGTAGTTCATTTTTGCTTTTGTTTCCCTTGCCTCCAGGGACGTGTTGAATAAGAAGTTGCTGTGGCCAAGGTCAAAAGGGTCTTTGCCTGCTTTCTCCTCGAGGATTTTGATGGCTTCCTGTCTTACATTTAGGCCTTTTCATCCATTTTGAGTTTGTTTTATTTTTGAGTTTACCTTTTAATGAGACACAACAATCTTTGCTCTCATTCAGATCTGATTCCTTTCCCCTACCTTTCCACCTGGCCAACCACTGCTCCCTGAGACGATCATCCTGGATGACGTCTGATTAGCTAAGGGCCTTTGGTCACAGCTCGAAGGTCATGCACTGTGGAATGATGAGGGTGGGCTGCCCCCACAGACCTCCCGATGGACAGATGTTGGAAGCCCAGGCACACCATGACTTGCTGAGAAAGTGGCACAGAGCTTGTTGGTCACCGTGGCTGACCAGGAAAAGTGTTGCCAGAGACACTGGGTGGGCCAAATTTCCACTTATTGTTGAAGTCTAATTAGTTGTAAATATCTGCTGGCTGAGCTCATTAAACAGGCAGCCCCTCCTTTCCGTGCTCTGAGGGAAAAGTGCCACTCTGTTTCTCCACCCGGCACTAGGAAGGCCGAGGATCCCCTGACCCGGGCCACAACCTCACTGTCCTGGACCCCATCCCTTCTCATGCAAGAGCCTCACCACCCACTCGGTGGACACATCCCTCTCCTAGCCACAGCTCCTTGTAATGGGTGTCTAGGGAAAACAGGACTCAGTGGAGGACAGAGAGTGGAAATAAAGCTGCTATCCCCACACTGACCAGCTATCCTAGAGCGACGCTCAAACAGCCCCATGTCCGGTTCTCCTCCAAACAGATTCTGGGATGGGGTGGTCGGTCCTCAGGGAAGTCAAGAGATAGTCTGCAGATGAGAAAGATTCCTTTTGCTACAGGGATGGCCCATGGGGGGTGGGGGTGGCGGAAGAGAAGTAGAAGGCGGACCTGAGAGGCAGGGGTTGTGCTAACCTGGGGAGGCAGTGACTTGGAGACGTGGTATGGGAGGAACAAGGGGGGGGCACTGGACTTAGTTCAAACCCACAGGAGCTGGTGAGGGCAAGGAAGAAGCACGCCCGCACTCTGCCCCACATGGCCCCAAGATCCAGACACACCCTGTAATCCTATGTGGCCACCTGTGTGCTAGGGACAAGTCTCCTGGGTTCTGGACCACACGAAAACAAGGCCTGGAGTCTGCAGTGTGGAGACCCAGGGCCCGCTGTGCTGGAGGTACCGTCAAGGGGAGGAGGGGCTTGGATTGTGCCCAACCGGGCTCCCTAATGTCCCTGGCCACTAAATGACACTTTCATCCCTTCACCCCAGACCCAGCAGGGAAACAGCAGGCACCTGACCAACCCAAGGCTGATGGCGAAGGACACAAAACAGAAAATCCAATGGGATGCATCTGTGGGCCCGACCTGTTCCGCACACGCTTTCGATGGAAGAGGAAGAGGTGGGAGGGGGAAGAGAAGGAAGGATCAGCCATCGTATCCTCCCTCTCCGCAGAATTCGCCTCAGGAGACAAAGCCCTGATACCCCATGAAGTCTAGCCCTTGCCCTGAGCCACACCACACAATCCTTCACTCTACCTGGTTGGGATCTGGGCCTTGGGGCCAAAGTGGGGAGGAGGAGACTCAGGTGGGATGGTTGGGGGAGAGGCCACCAGTTCTTAGTGTTAAGAAAATTATCCTCAACTTGGAAATCAGGCACAAGGATCCTTCCTATCCTTGAAGGTCTCTCTGGAGGTGCCTTTGCTGATATCCTTGAAGTTACAAGTTAATACGGTGTAGACATCCGTCCCACCAGACACAGGGGACATCAATCCCGGAGAAACACAGTCTTGCCGCCCCATGTGACATCTGCCAGTGTTGTACTGACCTGTACTCCTCCCTCAAAGCCTCTTGGAACCTGTTGGTTTCCTCTTTGGTGAGCTAAACAGACACTGGACATGGGCTCGCTCTGCATTTGCATGGGAGTCGTGTTTGCCTTTTGGGATTTTTTTGCCTTGGAAATCATATTTTGACATCAGATATCGGAAGGTATCCCTCCATTGCTCAGATGCCAGTGGAACGGTCACCACACTGATTTTGGGAAAAGACGGTATCATTGCCTGGACGTTGGGAGATACCACCTCTGTCACTCATTCATTTGGCCAACACGTCTTTACAGAGTACAAGGCTACATGCCAGGTACTACCCTGGACAAGATGGAGCTCATGTTCTAGTGTGGTGGACAGACATCACACGGGATGGGGAGGTGCAGATGGCACACGTTGTTGACAGGGATAAGCAGGAAGGAGAAAGGGCAGGAAAGGGGGGAGTGTAAGTCCTGAAGTGGGGGAGGCAGAGAGGAGATACCAAAGCGGCCTTTGAGTAAACACCTCAGGGAGGGAAGAGCTTCCCAGGCAGAGACACGGATGCTGCAAAGGCCCTGAGGCAGGAGTGTGTCTGCACATGAGCGAGGCGGTGAGGCTGGAGAGTGGATGCAGAGAAGTAGGGCATGTGGATGGCCACTGAACACACCAGGCTTTCACCATGGAGGGTCCTGGCCTGATTCCACTCAGGCCTGACAAGATCATCAGGACGGCTGCATGAAGTGAAAGACCTTGGGTCAGGAAGGGAGCTGGAGACGAATCAGGAGACCAATCAGGAGATTCTGTGAAAATCCAGGCGAAAGGTGAGGTGACACAGTCAGTGGCAGGAGAGCAAATGGCCAGAAGTGGCGTTCGGATATATCAGGGAGCTAGAGCTGCAGTAGGGCCTGATGGGCCAGCGTGGGGAGTGGACTCCCAGTGTTAAGCGTGACGGCAGAATGCTGGTCTGAGAATTCCAAGAAAGGTCCGACGCAGAGGAGGCAGGGAGCCTCAGTCAGGCCCAATCACCAGGCAGAGACACTGCCCGCCCCGGTTGTCTAAACAGAGAAATCAGTGTAAAGACTTATTCACAAGGCATCAGAAGCCTGAGGCTACACAGGAGAACATGAAGACACCTGCCAGTCAGTGCAGGTGAGAGGCTGGGCCGGAGAGAAGAGGCTGGGGCTGTGCAGGGTAGAGGCAGGTCAAAAGTAGTCCAGAGGGAGGTTGACCTCCTCACCTGTGCCCCTGTGGTCAGGGCCTCCTAGTGGGTGGGAAGTCCAGGTTGGGTGTGAAACTAAGAGCATCAGTCAAAATCCAACACCATAGGACACTATCAGGAACTTGGTTATGGGCATGTTGCGGTCGAAATGCCTATTAGACTTAAAATCAGGTAAAGGATACAGCCTGGGGTTCATGGGTAAGCCCAGGCTGTGGACACCAATTGGAGTGCCACCAGCAGGAGCCTCAGTGAGGTGTGCAAGGGAGTGGGGACACACAGAGAGAGTGAGGACTCATGGAGAAATCAGAAAGGCAGAAGGAGTGGCAGTGAGGCAGGAGGGCAATCAGGGGTTGACAGGTCTAAGAAGCAGTGAGGGATGTGTAGGCACCTCGTCACTACTAGATCAGCCACAGGGACATCCTGGTGACCTTGGTGAGCTTGGTGTCCATAGAGTCTTGGCAGACCGGGAGAGAGTTGGAGAGAAGGGAGGAGAGGAAATGGGTTCACGAGGTAGGTGGTCGCTCTGGGACCTTTGCCACAGAGCAGCAGCGGTAGATGGAAAGTGAGGTGGGGACCTGATAAGTTGATGCCGTGTGTGCTTTTCTAACCCTGAACAGCAAAATGGGAATGAATGCACAGGGAGAGGGATTGAGGGTGCAGAGAGAGGGGATGGTGCCGGGTACCAGCCTCGTGCAGGAAGCACCAGTACACGCAGAGCACGGGGCTCAACCAAAGGACGGGTGATCTGCAGGCCTGTGTGTCCTCAGCTCCATATCAGATGAGAGCCGGACAGGGCGGAGGCACTGTGGGAGAGAGACCAAAAGTGTGCTAGAGCTGTTCAGGAGCACGCTGGGGAGGGGCCAGGAAACGTAAGACGCCTGGGCAGCATCAGAGCCACGAGAGGCCCGTGGTCCAGAGTGTAAGGCAAGGCTGATCAGTGGCTCGGGGCCTCTCTGGCCACATGCAGCTACAGGATGTCAGAAGATTGACGTGACTGATAGAGAAACACGGCCACGGCATCTCACTCTTGAATCTGGCTGGCCTCGTGACCTGCTTCAGCTGATGAAATGTTGGCAGAAGTTTCACCGTGTGAGTTCTGTAGCCCAGGCCTCAAGAGACCCTGAGTTTCCGCTTCACCCTTCTGAAATGTTGGCCAAGCCACGTGAGGAAACTGGTCCGGCTTGGGCAGGATGGGGCCACGTGGCAGAGCGCCAGAAGCCCGGTGACCACAACCCCACGTGTCCATACATAGTGCCACTTGTATCCCCGCAGCCTAGCTGACCCTCAGCTGACAGCATGAGTGGGGCCCTGGGGAAGCCACCAGCACCGCCCAGATCCACCAACCGTGAGAAGGAACAAAGACACAGAGATAGCTGGGATTTAACATGGGTTATGGTTTGGCCAAGTGAATACGATGAAGCAGGAGGAGGGGGGTAGGGTTAGGGAGCAGGCACAGTGGCTGATCTGGAGAGTCCCTCTTGATACGGAGGAGGGAAAGGCCATCAGGGGGTGAGAAAGTACTAACCTGGGTCTTATCCAAGGACCGCAGATCTCGGCGGGGCTAAAGGGGAGTGGAGGGCATGAGCTGCAAGGTCGGGAACTCGTCAGAGAATGTGGGCCTTGAGGTTAGACTGTGGAGAGGCTGCGGTTGTGAGAAGGACCCTGGCCAGGGGAGCGAGTGGCCAGCTGGGAAGGTGACAGGACTGCTGAAGGGGAGGATGTACAGAAGGTTGGAGAATCCCCTGTGGATTCGGAGATCACCAGGAACTATGACAGGAGTGGTTGGGGAAAGGGACAGGGAATCAGGAGTAAAACAGGAAGGATTTTAGGGAAGCCCCCAGGCATGCAGGCAACTCCAACAAGTTAAGATCTGATGATATGAGGTTCAAATCTGGGGCTTTTGTGCTAGGAAAGAGACAGGTCTGGAAGTGCCAAAGAGGAGGCACAAGGAAGCTCACCTCTCACCAGGTGCAGCGGTCCAAGAAGAATGAACAGCAGCACCGGGGGGAGCCAGTGGGCCAGGCAGCGTCCCGTGCAGACAGAGCTCGGAGGGGCTTCTGTCACCTCCCAAATGTAGAGAGGTGTCAGTGCTCAGATTTGGGTGAAAGCATTGATAACACCCTGACCACTCAGCGGGTACTGGGGGTCAGTGCTGTCACTCACCGGGTGCTGGGGGGCGGTGCTGTCACCCAGCAGGTGCTGGGGGGCGGTGCTGTCATTCAGCGGGTGCTGGGGGGAAGTATTTGGGAGCTGAGGGAAGGTGTGTCAGTTCCAGGTCCTGTAAGGGACGAAGATGCCCCTCTGGCCACAGAAGATGAGGGTCGTCCTGGAATGTCAAACAGCGTCCGTGGCCTGTGCTCCTGGCCTCTGCCTGGGTCCTGGGCATTATGCTTCCCTCACCTCTATCTTGCATCCTGGATCCCATCAGCCCTGGCCTCTGTCACTTTACAATTCCAGCAAACACCAATAAAAGACTCAGCCCCTAACTCCCACCTTGCAGGAGAGAAACTGCAACAGTTCTAGCCTGGTCACTGGACAGCTCTGGTCCCAGCTGCCTGAGCCAATGGGCTGCTGTCTCTTGGCAGGAGAAGAGGGTACACGGGGCGGGGGGGGGGGGGGGGGCGGACAGGGGCAGGTGGTGGGTCTGTGGTGTCTCTGATGTTCTGGAATCCATGCGCCCGAGGAATGTGAGGGGCAGGGTGTAAATACAGTTGTTAACCCCATGTCAAAATTTGTGGTGGAGGGGGATGGGGGCTGTTTACCGGTAGACAGCACTTCACAGGCCCTCAAGGGACATTGGCTGAATACCGTCATGTGGAATGCTCACAGTGGCCTATGTGAGACCTCCTGCCCACAAGGCTGGAGTCCCAGGTCTGGCCTAGAAGATACCTCTGTCTTTCCCCACAAACTCCCACACTGACTATCTTGCTTTGCCCCCCCCCACCCCACTCCGCACGACCACCAGCGGGCCCCGGCGATGCCCGCTGGACCACCAGCCACCTGGGGCTTGGCCCACTTGGGCCTGGGTACAAAAGACAGACAGCTGACCTTTGATGGCTCCAAGAAGCACCTCATCAGATGGAAAGCCGGGGCTCAAAACCACTGAGCCTCTGTAAGGGTTGGAGGGGCGCCTGGGGGGCTCAGTCAGTTAAGCATCTGACTCTTGGTTTCGGCTCAGACCTTGATCTCACATGAGATCAAGGCCTGCATCGGGCTCTGTGCTGATACAGAGCCTGCTCAGGATTTTCTCTTTCTCTCTCTCTCTCTGTCCCTCTCTCGTGCACGCCCGCGAGCTCTCTCTCACTCTTTCAAAATAAATAAATAAACTTCAAAAAGTTAAGAAAGCTGAAGAAAATAGGGAATGAGGACATCGAGGAAGAGGTGGGTGGGAGGAAAGGGCCCCTCTCCCAGGGTCCAGGGCTTGGTCCATCCAGCTATCCCAGTTCCTACTACTGTAGCAAATGATCTCAAGATGTCACAGTAAACAACTGTCCTGTGAATCAAGAATTGGAACAGAGGGGGGCCTGGGGGGCTCAGTCAGGCAAACACCTGACTCCAGCTCAGGTCGTGATGACATGATTCGTGAGTCTGAGCCCCGTAGCAGGCTCTATGCTGCCAGCACAGAGCCTGCTTTGGTTCCTTTGTCCCCCTCTCTCTCTCTGCCCCTCCCCCACTTGCGCTCAGTCGCTCCCTCTCTCTCTCTCTCAAAAACAAATGAACTATTAAAAAAAGTTAAAAACAGTTGGAGCAGAGCACACAGGGCAGCTGGGAAAACATAAAGTGGGTGGCATGGCAACTTCGGGTTAGGGGTTCACTCACGTGTTTGCCGTGAGACGACTGGGCTATTGGCTACAATACCTACGCCAGGCCTTTCCATGGGACCTCTCCTTGCGGGCTTTCCATGGCACCAGTCTGTGCTTCCTTGCAGAGGCAGTCTGAGGGACAATGGCCCAGAGAGACAAGACCATACAGATAGCGGGGGTGCGGCCCTGTGGGAAAGACACAGTGAGGAAAGTGCCGTTGGGAAAGCTCTGGCCTAGAGAGGGCTCCTGGCTGGCTGGGGCTGGGAAGGCCAAGACACAGGCCCCTGGAGACCCTGGGTGGGGGCCTGCTTCCCTCTCTGGCCAGTGTCTGAGGATGAGCCTAGGGCGTGCTCAGAGTGTAGAGAGCACTGTGGGGCACATGATGAAGCTGAGGACAGGCATCCCACTGCCTCAGTCTTCCCTCTGTCCAGTTGTCTCCACCTTCCTGGGTCTCCCCTCTACCCAGTTGTCTCTCCCTGCCTCAGTCTCCCCTCTGTCCAGTTGTCTCCCCCTGCCTGGGCCTCCCCTCTACCCAGTTGTCTCCCCTGCCTGTCTCCCCTCTATCCAATTGTCTCCCCCTGCCTGGGTCTCCCCTCTACCCAGTTGTTTCCCCCTGCCTCGGTCTCCCCTCATCCAGTTGTCTCCCCCTGCCTCAGTCTCCCCTCTGTCCAGTTGTCTCCCACCTGCTCCCCTGGGGAAGTAACAACAAGGTAGCTGACATGTACCCAGTTCTCTCTACGTGCTGCGTGCTTTCAGAATAGGGTCTCATTCATCTTCCCAATAATCCTGGAATATATAGAAAGGTGACCCATTTTACAGGCGAGGATGCAGGTATAGGAAGGTAAGTCAGCCCATCTAACAACTAGTGAGAGAAAGAATGGCCAAAAACGTAGTTCTTCAGGCCTCTCCTTCCAGTCTGAATCCCCTGCCTATCTGGCCTCCACAGGAGGCTAGGGGCCTCCCAGAGCCCACCCACATCTGGTCCTGGAGGCAGCTTCCTCCATCACTCCTGGAAAGAGGAGGAGGCGCCAGTGGCCACCGAGGGCGCCCGAGGGCTTCTGTCCTCTGGAATCCTCATGACCTCCAAGTCCTCGACAGCAAGACTAGTCTGAGCCAGGCCTGTACTGACAGACCAATCTCGCTCCCAGGCTTTTCGTGCTAGCGGGGTGGGGGGGTGGGGTCCCCTTCGGAAGAACCTTGCCTGACCCCAGCAGCTTTCCAATGCCCCCTCCACTCCCACGTGCTCCTCTGAGGCCGGAAAGGGGAATGGGTAGCCTCATCTGGGTGCCCGTATGCGACTGTGTGGTGGGGAGAACTTTAGCTGCCCCCTGCCCCATCCCTGCACCCCAGGCCGACTGTGGGAGGCATCGGTAGAGGGCAGGGGCAATCTTTGCCTGGCACTACACTAGAATCAGCCTCGGAATGGGACGAAGGCCTCTGGATGGGACCCCAAAGTAGGACCCCAGGAATGGGCGTTGGGTCAGGGGGCAGCACCAACAACACTCACTATGGAGACCCATAACAGTGGAGGCAACCCTTTCCGAGCTGCCATTTGGCTCATTGCCTTGCTCAGAAAAGGCCCCTGAGGCTCTCAGATCCTTCCTGGAGCCAGAAGCCTCTGCCCGCCCCTTCCCCTCCTCCCTTGGCCTCTGTGGTCCCTTTCGAATTCTAGGGATGCCACTCCCTCACCCTGGGGCCTTGCAAAGCTGCATTCTCCCCAGAAGATCCCACCTTGACGTGAGGTGAAAAGAAAGATTTCTTCTCTCCCAGCAGGCCACCCATTTCTTTCTATCACTTCCAAAGGAATGATTATTTTGCTTGCCCTGTCATCCACCAGATTAGAAGCCCCAGGATAGGCTTCCCCCACCCCAAGGGCTGGCCAGGCCCACAGTGAGCCCCAGAAATGTCTGTGGGATGGATGGCAACACTGCCATCAGGCCACAGTGGACTGGAGACTCTGAGTACTCGAAAGAGTATAGGCCAGCAATATAATTCAAAATGAAAATAATATCACAGTACCTGGCTGGCTTGGTCAGTAGAGCCTGCGACTCTTGATCTCTGGTTTGTGAGTTTGAGCCTCGCCTTCGGTGTAGAGATTACTTAAATATAAAATCTTAAAAAACCAAAAACCAAACAAAAAACAAAAATCCAAACCAGAACAAAACCCACCAAAAAAGCCCCCAAAATGAAAACAATATGGAACAGGAAGATAAACATAGTCCTGTTTTTCCCACTATATCACTTTGAAATAGCACATTTTTTTTTAAGAGAAAGAGACAATTTTTTTAAATTTTTTTTTTAACGTTTATTTATTTTTGAGACAGAGAGAGACAGAGCATGAACGGGGGAGGGTCACAGAGAGAGGGAGACACAGAATCTGAAACAGGCTCCAGGCTCTGAGCTGTCAGCACAGAGCCCGAAGCGGGGCTCGAACCCACGGACCGTGAGATCATGACCTGAGCCGAAGTCGGACGCTTAACCGACCGAGCCACCCAGGCGCCCCAAGAGACAATTTTTTAATGTGTTATTTTAGTTTTTGAGAGACAGAAACAGAGTTTGAGCAGGGAAGGGGCAGAGAGAGAGAGAGAGAGAAGAGAATCAGAAGCAGGCTCCAGGCTCTGAGCCATCAGCACAGAGCCCCATGCGGGACTGGAACTCACCAAGGCGAGATCAGGACCTGAGCCGAAGTCAGACGGTCAACTGACTGAGCCCCCAGCACCCCTGAAATAAGCAGACTTTAGTAACTGTTCCTCATTTTTTGTGAGCCCTACTTTGCTGTTGGGTAATCTAGACGAATGTGACATCACCAGCCCCATGACCTCCCCTTGTCTGGGCTATCACCATGTACCTTCACCAGAGATATCACCTCTGATTATCTGGTGGCATCGCCAGCCTGACCAGGTGACATCCTTACATCTTCCTGCGTGACTGGTGACATCCCTCTACCTGCAGCAGCACCCTCATTGGTTCTATGTCACAATTTAAATGTCCCGTGACGCCACCCTGCCTGCCTCATGACTTTGGGCAGCGGACCTCTGTCCTGCCCAGTGGCTGGTGTTCACTGTGTCACAGGCCTTGAGGAGGTGTGCGGGCCGTGGGGACTCCGGGAGGCTAAGCGCGTGGCAGGTCAGATGAGACCCTAAGCCCTGGTGGGGACTGGCGATGGCGGAGGAAAACGGGAGGCCTGTGGACTAAGGCTCACCAATCCCGGGGCGGGCGGGGGTGGGGCGTCTGACCCATTTCCCCTGGAGAATTCTCCTTTCAGATTTCCCGCGCCGCCCACCGTGAACTCCGCGCCCCCCCGCCCCCCCGACTCCGCCCCGCCCGGGGAGGGGGGCGGGGCCCGCTGCCCGGGGCGGGCCGGAGAGGCCCGGCGCAGGCATACGGCTCCGGCCACGGCTGCAGAGGCGGGGGCAGGCGCCCTTCCCGCGTCGTCCCGGCCTAGCTGGAGGCGGGCGCGGGCAGGGCGCCTCCAGTGGCCTTTGTCGCGGGCCCGGAGCGCAGGCTTGACTGACGTTTGGCGGGGGCCGGGGGCGGGCGGCCCCGCGCGCAGCCCGCGAGTGTGCTGGGGGGAGCGGGGAGGGGGAGCGCAGCCGCTCATTGGCTGGCGCGAGCGTGGGAAAGAATGCGGAGCCGAGTTCACACGCCCTGCGGCCGCGCCGCCTTAAGTAGCCCGGCGGCCGGCGACGCTCCGCGCGGGCCCGGAGGCGCGGGGGCGCACCATGCCCGCGGAGACCTCGGGGAAGCCGAGAGCCTCGCCGCCGGCCGGAGCGCCGGCTGAGCCCCGGAGCGCGGCGGAACACCGAAAGGTGGGGACCTGCCGGGCGCGGGGTGGGGGGCGTGGGGTGGGGCGGACGCACGCGGGACTCAGCCACAGCCCGGCCCGCAGTCCTCCAAGCCGGTCATGGAGAAGCGGCGCCGAGCGCGCATCAACGAAAGCCTCGCGCAGCTCAAGACCCTCGTCTTGGATGCCTTCAGGAAGGATGTGAGTCGGGGTCGGGAGGTGGGATCGAGGGGCGGAGGGGGGGGCGGGTGCCGGGAGCCTCGGCGCGCCGCCGTGTTGCCAGCCGCCCACACCGTCCCTGTCCCCAGAGCGCCCGCCATTCGAAGCTGGAGAAAGCGGACATCCTGGAGATGACCGTGAGGCACTTGCAGAGCCTGCGACGCGTACAGGTGACAGGTGAGGCGCGGGCGGGGCGCGGGAGGGGGAGGTGACGGGAGGCGCTCAGGGCCACCGCGGCGGGAACCGACCGCCTGTCCCCTGCCGCCCCCGCAGCTGCGCTCGGCGCTGACCCCGCCATCCTGGGCAAGTACCGCGCCGGCTTCAACGAGTGTCTGGCGGAGGTGAATCGCTTCTTGGCCGGCTGCGAGGGCGTCCCGGCTGACGTGCGTTCTCGCCTGCTGGGCCACCTGGCGGCCTGCCTGCGCCAGCTGGGGCCCTCGCGCCGCCCGGTCCCCCCGGCCCAGGTCTACGGCTGCCCGCCGCTCGCGGCCTTTGACGGTCCCTTCTTCCCCCTGCCGCGCCCCGGGTCGGTCTTGGCGCTGCGGCTCCCGCCGGGCCTGACCGGGGCGCCCCTCGCCGCCCCCAGGGCTGGCCTGCAGGGCCGGGGCGCGCCCTGGAGGCCGTGGCTGCGGTGAGGAGGACTGTAGCGGAAGCTGCACCCCGTTCTAGGGCCGCGGCCTTTGCCGGGAGTGGACCAGAGAGTATTTGTTTCCAGGGCCCACGTTGAGAGAGTTTTTATCTTTTTTTGTCCTTGTGAAGAGTCTAGTCTGACGTCTCTTTCAGCGCTTAGCTGGGGGTGGGGGCGGTCTGCTGGTTACTTTGCGCTGGACTTCCGGGGCGGGACTTCGGGTGGCTCTTCCCCACAGTCTGCACCCTCGGGTCGGCCCTTCCCTTCTTCCCTTCCCGCCCCCCCCCTCCCCCCCCCCCCCCCGCCCGCCCAGCCTGGCTGGTGCGCCTGCGACGGTTCAGAGGCCAGCGACCCTCCTGGGGGGGGGGGGGGGGGTGAGAGGCCCCTCAGGAGGCTCAGGCGGCAAGGTGACAGTCATCACGTTTCCCAGAATGTATCCCAGCGTGGGAAAGCAGTTGTGCAGCGTCATTGGGCAAGATGTTTGTTTGTTTGTTTTTGTTTTTTTAAGGTACTTTACCCCACTCCCACTTCTGTGGACCTTGGAAGGTGGAGACATAGTCACACACTTGTCTTGGGCAGCTGAGCTGTGGCCAGAGCCAAAAGCTTGCCCTGAAGCTTCAGCACTGGCCTGGTCCACTTCCTACTTTGTTCTCTTGGTTCCTTCAACACAAAGCTCCCGGGACTGAGTCAGCCCCAAGGCAGCATCTGCCCAGGAGAGGGTGTCTGAGTCCTGGGGACAAGGAACTGGGGCAAGACTGGCAAAGAACACTTAGTGCCAGCGGTGGGAGGGGGAGGGGTACTCCCCCACCAGAGTGCAGTCTTGACGTGTGCCCTGGGAGGGGAGGTCTCTGCTAGTGGGAGAAGACTGGAGGGTGGTCCTGCCCATGCCTTTGTCCTGAGTACCTACTGTGTCAGCCACACAGTGCCAGGCAGTGATACTAGGCAGCATTGGACATCAGCCCTGGAGTCACTGTCCCGCGGTCCCAGGTCTTCCTGAGCTGCTGCAGGGGGCTGTGCTCCAGGTGCAACGAGGGGGTGTTCTGAGCCACATAAGCTGAGACTGGAGTGTCTCACCCTGAGCCCATCTGAGGCTGAGCCAAGATTCATTTCCCAACTGCAGCCGAGTTCATCAGACGGTTGCCTGCCTCCTGCTTGGCCAGGGCTCTTCAGGGAGAAAGGGTGGGTCACTGACAGAGGTTAGTCTGCTGCTCCTCCAGTGGCCTCCGTGGCCGTGTCGTAGGCGGGAATCACCTGGTTCTCCTGCACTCAGCCATGCTCACCTGTCAGGGACTTCCAAGTCCCCACCAAGCCTGTCATCCCTGCCCTCTGGCTGCTTTGCCCATCTCCCTGAGAGTCAAGGACCTGGGTCAGTGGTGCTAGATGGTGGCAGCCACGTGGGCCTTGGAGATACACACATTCGATGATTCTGGCCCTGGGGGAACCTCAAAGTAGTCCCTCTGTCTCGGAGCTGCAGCTCTGGCAGGGCTGTGGGGAAAGAACAGTTGAACAAGGCCTGGGAAGCCCTCTTTGGCAGGAGACCTGCCCAGGGTCTATTGCTGGAGCAGGGAGCTCAGCTTGGTTGGGGGAGGGCAGTTGCTCAGGGAGGGCCTCAGTGCAGAAGAGGGGTGGGGTGGGGATGTGAAGCCTGGTGGGGGGGAGGGCTGGAGGGTGGGTAGAGTTTGTACAAAGCAGGGGCCCACACACCCTGCAGGAAAGAGAGGGTCCTCCCTACCTGTGTGGCCAAATGAAAAAGAGCCACCTGGGGAAATCACCTGGAACTTGGGGCTGTCATGCTCTCCCTCCTCCCATAAAAGGGCAGTGGTAACTCTAGACCAGATCCCTGGTGTCCCATTTCCTGCCTGCCTTACTCCCTGTCCTTCCCACCCCCACCTGCACCCCCATGCTACCTTTACTTCCTGTTTCTGGTAATGTCTTAACGCTGTTGCCAAAGGGAGATTTGCAGCGAGGACCCTCCAAGGGTCTCTCAGGCTCTGTCGGGGACCACACACAGTTCCTCAGCCACACAGGCGCCTTCTGATCTCTGTGTCTTTGAACTCAGCCTCCTGGCTGGAATTCTCTCCCCACTTTCCCACCGGTCTCCGTGGGCTCCAGAGGCCAGGGCCATGTCTGTGTCAACCACCTTTGTCCTCACAGCTGCTTGGAATGGCTCAATTCATACTGACTTGATTCATTTGGATGGAGTCAGGAGGTTTGAGAAGAGTGTCTTTTGTTATTTTTGAGGTATAGGTGATGTACAATGTTACATTAATTTCAGGGGTACAACATAGTGGTTCAACAGTTCCATACAGCGCTCGCTGTGATTGGAGTAGCCACCGTCTGTCAGGGTACAAAGTTATTACAGTATTATTGAGCATATTCCCTGTGCTGTACTTTTCATCGTGACTTATTTATTTTACTTTATTTAACAATTTTTTTTAATTTACGAAGTTTATTTATTTTGGGAGAGAGAGAGAGCAGGGGAGGCGCAGAGAGAGAGGGAGAGAATCCCCGCAGGCTCTGCATTGCCAGCGCAGAGCCCGATGCAGGGCTCGAACCCCCGAAACAACAAGATCATGACCTAAGCCGAAGCCAAGAGTCAGACGCTTAACTGACTGAGCCACCCAGCTGCCCCAATTTAAAAAAAAAATTTAAATGTGTATTTTACTTATTGTGAGAGGGAGTGTGAGCAGGGGAGGGGCAAACATGGAGGGAAAGAGAGAATCCCAGAGCAGGCTCCTTATGGTTGGTGCAGAGCCCGATGTGGGACTCAAACTCACGAACTGCAGGATCATGATCTGAACTGACAAGAGTCAGACACTTAACCGACCGAGCCACCCAGGCACCCCGGTGACTTATTTATTATATAACTGGAAATTTGTACCTCTTAATCCCCATTGCCTGTTTCACATAGCCCCCCACCCACCTTCCCTCTGACAACCACCAGTTTGTTTCTCTGTATTTGAATCTGTTTTTTTAAAGATTTTATTTTTTAAGTAATCGCTACACCAAATATGGGGCTTGAACTCACAACCCCGAGATCAAGAGTAGCGTGCTCCGATTAAGTCAGCCAGGTGCCCCAAGAGTCTATTTTTTGATCATTTGTCTTGTTTTTTAGATTCCACCTGCAAGTGAAAGCACATGGTATTTATCTTTTTCTGTCTGACTCATTTCACTTAGCACAATACCTTCTGGGTCTATCTGTGTTGTCACAAATGGCAAGATCTCATTCTTTTTTATAGCTGAGAGGGGTGTCATTCTTGCTTAGATTCGGGAGGTCTGAGCAAGCACAGCTCAGGCTGAAGCTGGCCCCCTCCCCAGCCTGCCCCTTCTCAGCAGCTGAGGGCACCTGGTTCTCAGGAACAGCATCCTTGCCTCCAGCTGTGGAGAGCATCCCACCCCTCCCCACGCCCAGCCTGGACACCAGCCCAGTCCAGCAGACCCCCTCCAGCAGTTTCTACAAGGCCTCAGTGGGAGGAGTTATGGCCCCAGGTTTGCAGTAATCCCTCCCTCATCAGGGGTTCTCCTTCCCACACTCCCCACTCTTCCACCCATTTCTGCCCCCTCCACCCCCAGCCCCCAGATGGGCTCTTGGTTATTCCTTTGACTCCAGCCTCCTACCCACCCAGCCAGCTATTTCTGTCTCAGCGTTTGTCTTGCAGACACTTAGGAAGCACCGTCTCCTGGCCAGGCTGTGTGGTAGGAGTGGGGGAGGGGTACGGACCTCCTCCTCCTCCTGGGTCGGTTCCCTTCCATAAGCAGGCAGAGTCTCATTCAGTATCTGCGTTTCCTTCCAGCCCAGTTCCTGGCAAGGATCAAGGGTCAATAAATGTGTGCTGAATCCATATGCACAGTCAGCAGAATTGCCTGCCTCTGTGGGTGTGGGAGCCCTGTTTATCCGGGTCCCTTCTGCCTGTGGGACCAATCGATGACAGCAAATCCTAGGTTTTTGGAATTTGGAGAATCAGTCCCTATGGTGACAGAAGAACAGGTCCACGAAACTGCAGTCAGTTGGAAATTCAGAGCAGGGGAGGGGCTGGGCTGTTTGGAGCCCTGATTTGTGAGAGGTGAGGCCTTAGCTCTGGCGCCAAAGCTGCAGTGGCCGCCCTGATTGTCTCCAGGCCCCGGCAGCCTCCTCCCATCACCTGGCAAGCTCTGCCTCACTCTGACTCCAGGACCTGCTCCTTTCCAGAGGAGAAAGCTGAGCTGAAAGTTCCCACAGCTGTGTCTGGAGTCTGCTCCCCAGACTGTATCCATCCTGGGATGTACCGTGGTCAAGGAAAAAGGCCTTGGAGTCGACCACTTCCTGAAAGGCCACCGGTGGTCCCCTCCTGGTTTGCAGCCTTGTGAATGTGACCAATAAGGTCCTGCAGAAGTGACGGGATGTCTCTTTAAGGTTAGGCTGCAGGTACATCTTGTTCCGTGCCTGCCATATTCACTCTGGGGGAGGCCAGCTGTCCTTTACTGTGGAAAGGCCAACACAGTGTGGACCTGAGTGAGAGTGAGTTTAGAAGTAGGTTCTCCAGCCCCTCGAGGCTTCAGGTGAGATCCCAGCCACTTTCAACATCTTGACAACAACTTAATGAGATCCTGAGCCAGAACCACCCAGCTGAGCAGCTCCTGGACTCCTGTCTCTCAGAAACTGTGTGACATGTCGTTTTAAGCTATTATACTTTAATTTGTTATGTGGCAGTAAGTAACAATAAGTTGTACATAAAATAAATAATAGCAATAAACAGCTAACGTACCCACAGTCACCTGACAAGTCCCCCCCACCTGCCTTCCTGACCATGGAATGGTGGAAGAGGTTGGGTGGGGGTGAGGACTGGACTTTTGGGGAGAGTAACCCCAGAAATAGTCCCTACAGCTGTGGTCATAAGCAGGGGGTGGATTGATTCTGCTTTTGGCCAGTCTGGCTTTGATCTGGAAGCAGTTCCTAGCAAGCCCCGAGTGGATGGGTACAGTGACAGGTCCAGGGCCCTGCCATGGTGCTGACCAGCCACAGGCCGGGTCCACCCCTGAGGGATCCAGGTGAGACTGGGGATCGTTTCTGTGGTGTAAGTGATAGGGCACCCTGAGTCAGAGCATGGAGTTGGGGATTCACAGGCTACAGGTCTCCAGTAGATGAGGGATGCTTCATGCTAGAGCCACAGCGCGTACCACCCTGGATGGGCAGCTGGCCCTGCCCCCCCGGCACAGACCCTGTGACACTCAGGCCACACTGCGCTTCTCCCCGGTGGGGTGCCTCAATTCTTTTGGCAGCCTGGTAACCGTGGTTACCAAAAAGTACCTGGTTGCTGCTGCCTCGAAGGTGTTTCCTCCTGGTGTCCCACCTGACGCCCGCCTACCTGGTCGCTTTGGGCTCATTTCCTGGGCCTCCACAGTCAGGAGTCTTAATGTCTGTGTGGGGAGATAGGGGCTCAGCGAGGAGTAGAAAGTCAGTGTTGGACGCTTGAAGCCCTGGGCTTGGTCCTCATCAAGCCCTGACCTTAATGTAACGGAGGTTCACGCACCTGAGCCAGCAGGAACATCCTACCCAGTGGGCCAGGAGGGGGAACCTCCCTGCAGCTGTTGTGCCGGCCAGAGGCTGGTGGAGAGGAACGCTTCTCCAGCTCTGCCTCTCCCCGCACTCACGGTCCCCCCAGCATCCTTTGCCCTGTTTATTTTTTAATGTTTATTTATTGTGTGAGAGAGAGAGAGTGGGGAAGGGGCAGAGGGAGAGGGAGAATCTCAAGCAGACTCCATGCTGTCGGCGCAGAGCCTGACGGCAGGGCTCGATCCCACAAACTGTGACCTCGAACTAACAACAAAAAAAGTGCCCGGGAGCCAAAATCAAGTCGGGCGCTTAACCGGCCGAGCTAGGCCCTGCCACGCCCTGTTTAGCACGGTGAGGGGGAGCTCAGCAGCCCTGGATGTAGGGAGGTGGCAGTGTCCATCCCAGCCCCCGCGCTCACCCCCCAACTTGTGCCAAACGCTCACACCCAGAGAGCTGGGGGCTGACTGGACTCCCTTCTCATTGTTCTTTGAGGCCGCGGGCCCTGCAGTGGGTGCCCTGGACCTCAGCTCTGCTGCCAGTCTAGGGTCAGGAAAAGTGTCCCGTATGTAAGTTCTGGCCGAGCTTCTTTCTGTACATTGAGACCAGCTCTGAATGCAATGCTGGGGTGGGACAGGCCATCATCTGGCTGCGTGAGCAAGGAATTTCCTTCTCTCCTTTTCTGCTTTGGGAAAAGGGAAAGTTCCATGAATTGGCTCTAGGAGTTTGGTTTGTAAAATTAAGAGGTAAGGGTCACATGCCAGGATCTGAGCTGACCAGTCTGCCCACTTAGAGCTGGCAATCTTTGGGCAGACTTTTCCTGGAAGAGGGCCCTCACCAAAACCAGACCCCCTTTGGCACCCTGATCTCGGACTTCCAGGTTCCAGACCTATGTTTCTGTTGTGGATAAGCCACCTAGCCTGTGGTCCCCAGAGGATTAGACACCAGAGCTAACTGTTACCAAGTAGACTGGTGGCAGGAGGCCGTTGCTGACTTTCCAGAAGTCGCTGGGTGAATGCCTGCCCCTCTGAAGACAGAAACTAAGGTTCGGGTGTCTAGGCTAATGCTCTTTTGTGTGGGTGGCTCCTCCCTGGCACTAGGGTACACAGAAGGACCCCCCCCCCCCCGCAGAGGGCACACACGGGGTCCTTCCCTGGCACACAGGCACAGACAGTTGGGAGGGTGGGGCCTGAGGAGCCATGGGCTTCCCCCCAACCCCCATGAGCCTCATCACCTGCCTCCAATCTGACCTTTTCCCCAAAGGCAGCAAGGCAGCTTCCTCCTGGGTGGGGAGACCTGCCTGCCCAGCATGAGCCCCAGAACCCTGGGGAATGTCTGGGCCACCCCTGTCTGGAGCTTGGGAGGGTTGTGTGAAATGAACGAAATAGTGCTAGAATGTTCCAGTCCCCAACAAGTTCTTAGAGCTGGCAGCTGTGACTGCACGGCCTGTGGCTGCAACTGCGTGTGCACGTGTAACTGGGCTGTGGGTTTCTTGGCTGCCATCCACTGGAGTCTGGGGGGCACAGTCCCCTCAGACCTGCGATGTGATGTCGGGGGAAGTTTGGAGAAGGGAAGGTGGGGGGGGGGGGGGGAAGCAGTTACCTGCTGTTCCTAGAGCAGCACCTGCCTCTGGGCTTCCAGGGATTGTCCCGCCTAGAACTGGGCTCCACCCGGGCGGGTGACTGAGGGGGACAGACATGCAGTGCCAGAGACACACAGTCCCATGGTCAGAGCTAGAGACCGAGTTACATAGAGATAGAGACCCCTTCAGAGGTGGCCAAGGCCTTTCCCACAAACACATACAGACTCAGACCTTCTCTCCCATGTCCTTGAACTTCCTTCAGTGTGCTCTGTGTTTGGGAAGGCCACAGACGTGCATCCCACACCCACAATCTCTGGGTGGGGCACCCCCTCAAGGTCTTGTCAGCACAGGAGTGGTTCAGGGAAGGCTTCTAGCACAGACTGATACTGAATTTTATTTCTGCTGTCACTTCGTTGTGTGACCTTGGGCAAGTTACAGAATCTCACATGTAAAATAAGGTTAGTAATAGTACCTCCCTGGTAGTGCTATGTGGTTGAAGGGATTAAGTGAATAATCTGTATAATGACAGTTGTTTCCAGCAAAGATGGAGTAGCAGGGACCAGATTTACTTTCTTGCCTGAAACAACTAAAAACTGGACAAAATATATGAAATAGTAGGCTTTTCCCTCAGTAGGGTCCCTGAGAAGTGAGAAACCAGTGAAGTGAGCCCTGTGTTGCCCCAGCTGTCAGAAGACGGTGTTTAGCCCTTGACCTCAGGGAGGGGAAGCCAGGCAGAGCTTAGCAGACTTCCTGAGTCCAGGAGGCAGAGCTGACAGGGTGGGGCTGGGGGTCCACTGCTGGAGTCCTGTGACAGAGTGTCAGCAAGGAGAGAGAAGCCACGGAGGGGACTCCAGAGACATGCAGAGGGTCTCCCTGAAGGCTGATCGGATCACACTGGGAGGAAACTCCTTGAGGCCAGGAAAGGAGCCACCAGAAACGATTAGAGAGAAAAATCCTCTGAGTTTACCCAGGCTCATCTCTAGCCAGATTGGAAAAGCCCGTAATTCATAGGGCACATGGTAGAGTATTCAGAAGGACTTGTTCCAGTAGTGAGGGACAATTAGCCTTACGGTGAGTGCTGTTCCTAATAAAGTTTATGAACAAGGCCCCAGGGGATCAAGCTGTCTCCAGACAAAGCCCCAGAACAAAGCCCAGGAATATTTATTGGAACACAGAAATATCCAGCACCCAACAATTACTATTCATGATGTCTGGCAGCCAGTAAAAAATTACCAGGCATACAAGGAAGCAGGACAATATGACCCATAATAGGAGAAAAATCGATCAATTGAAGTAGAGCAGAAATGTCACAGGTAATAGAAACAGTAGACAAAGACATTAAAAGTGTTGTTACAGTGATACTTCATATGTTCAAGAAGCTACAGGAAAGACCGAAGGTTTGAGAGACCTTCATAGAAACCCACTGAGCTTCTAGACATGGGTGTGATGGCAGATTAGACATTGAGGAGGAAAATACTGGTAATAGTGAACTGCAAGTATACCCATAAAATCTATTCAAAGTGAAAGAGACTTAAAAAGTGGAAAAGAAGCAAAGACAAGAAAAGCACATTAGTTAGTTGTGGGACAACTTGAAGTGGCTTAATATACATGTAATTGGAGTCCCAGAAGGAGGAGGAAGAGGAGGCAAAACAACAACAACAACAACAAAAACACTGAGAAATAATGAATAGAATTTTTCCAATATTGATGTCAACTATAAACCCACAGATCCAAGAAGCTCATTGAAACTCAAGCCTAAGAAATTTGAAGAAAACTACGTCAAGGAGCCACATAATCAAACTGCCGCGATACGGGGATAAAACAATGGTGTCCATTCTTGCCGCTTCTGTCCGGCGGTGTAGGGAGTTCAAGCCAATTAGGCAAGGAAATGAAATAGAAGTCACCCATACTGGAAAGGAAGAAGTAAAACTGCCTGTGTTCAAGTGACATGATCTTATATGCAAAGAAATCCACTAGGAAAACTATCAAAACTAATACATGAAATAAGTGAGGTTGCAGGGTGCAAAATAGATATTTTAAAAATCAGTAGTATTTCCAAACACTGGCATCTAATACTTTTGAAAATGAAATTAAGAAATCTTTCACTAATAATAACATCAAAAAGAATAAAATACTTAGGAATATATTTAATAAAAGAAGTGCAAAACTCAGGCTTTAAAACAACAGAACATTTACTGAAAGAGAGTAAAGAAGTTCTAAATAAATGAAAAGGTATGGATCAGAAGATTAAACATTGTTCAGGTATTGATACTTCACAGGGGTGCCTGGGTGGCTTAGACAATTGAACATCTGGCCCTTGATCTCAGCTCAGGTCATGATCTCATGGTTTATGGGTTCCAAGCCGCCGCGTCAAGCTCCGTGTCTCTGCTTCTCTCTCTCTCTCTCTCTCTCTCTCTCTCTCTCTCTCTCTCGCTTTCTCAAAATACATAAACTTAAAAAAAAAGATGCTAATACTTTACAAACAGGCCTTTGGTTTTAATGCAATCTCTAACAAGGTTTTAGTTAAGATTTTTGCAGAAACAGACAAGCTGAATTTCCAAATTCATATGGAAATTTAAGCAACCCTGAATATCCAAAATGGTCTTGAAAAAGAAAAGCAAAGTTGGAGGGTTCAAACTTCCTGATTTCAAAACTTATTACAAAGCAATAATAATTAAGACAGTGTGGAACTAGCATGAGGTTAAGCATAGTGACTGGTGGAATAGAACTGAGAGTTCAGAAATAAGCCGTCATATTTACAGTCAGTTCATTTTCAACAAGAATGTCAGGACAACCTAATGTGGGAAGAGTCATTTCAACAAATGTTGGGACATCTGATCAGCCATTCCCTTCCTCACACCATACACAGAAATTAACTCAAAGCAGATACTACACATAAATGTAAGAGCTAAAACTTTCATAAAATTTTTAGAAGAAAATGATCTTGGGTGATGAAGGGCCTTAAGCAAAGCCTTTTTAGGCATGATACTAAAAGCATAAGTGACAAAAGAAAAAGGATAAATTGAACTTTGTAAAAATTAAAACTTGTGCCTCAACAGGCATTATCCAAAAAAAATTGAAAGACAGAGGAGAAAAACAATGCAAAACATGCATATAATATATAAATATGTATTAATAGGTATTATATATATATATAATATATAGATAACTCTCAACTCAATAATAAAAAGACAACCCAACTAAAAAAAAAATGGGTGAAAAATCTGAACAGACATTTCTCCAAAGATATATAAATGGCCAACAAACACCTGAAAAGCCACTCAGCATCATAGCCATCATGGAAATTTAAATCAAAACCACAATGAGATACCACTTCACACCCACCAGGTTAGGTATAATTAAAAAGGGGCGTCTGGGTGGCTCAGTCGGTTGAGTGTCTGACTCTTGATTTCAGCTCAGGTCACGAGCCCAGGGTCCTAAGATTGAGCCCTGCGTTGGGCTTTGCACTGAGCTCTGAGCCTGCCTAAAATTCTCTCTCACCCTCTGCCCTCTCCCCCACTGGTGCTCTCTCTCTCTCCCTCTCAAAAAAAAAAAAAAAAAAAAAAAAAAAAAAAAGGCTGGCCCCGTCAGTACAGCATATGACTCTTGATCTTAGGGTCATGAGTGAGAGCCCCACATTGGGTATAGAGATTATTATTTACTTATTTTTTTTTAATGTTTATGTATTTTTGAGTGAGAGAGACACACACAGAACTCCAGGCTCCAGGCTCTGAGCTGTCAGCACAGAACCCGATGCAGGGCTCGAACTCACGAACTGCGAAATCATGACCTGAGCTGAAGTCATACGCTTAACCGACTGAGCTACCTAGGTGCCCAAGATCACTGTGAAAAATAATAAAATAAAATTAAAAAAAAATTTAAAGTACAGGTGGGGGTGTTAGCAAACTTGTGGAGAAATTAGAACACTTTTACATTGTTCATAAGAATGTAAAATGGTGCAGCCATTTTATTTATTTGATATTTTCTTTTTTCAATTTATTTTTTATTTTTATGGCTCAAGCACAATTAGTTTTTTTGTTTTTTATCCACGTTAGTTAACATGCAGTATAATAATGATTTCAGGAATAGCATTTAGCGATTCATCACTTATGTATAACACCCAGTGCTCATCCTGACAAGTGCCCTCCTTAATGCCCATTCCCCTTCTAGCCCATCCCCCCACCCAGTGCCCCTCCAGCAGCCCTTAGTTTGTTCTCTGTATCTAAGAGTCTCTTATGGTTTGTCTCCCTCTCTGTTTTTATCTTATTTTTGCCTCTCTTCCCCTATATTCATGTTTTGTTTCTTAAATTCCACATATGAGTAAAATCATATATTTATCTTTCTCTGACTGACTTATTTCTGTTAGCGTAATAGTTCTAGACAGTGTCACCTAACTATAGTTACCAAATCCAGATTGATGGTTACCTTGGGAGTAGGGGAAGGAGGTATCACCAAGAGCATAGGAACCTTTAGGGGTGATGAGCATGTTCACTCTCTGGATTATGGTGATGGCTTCCTGGGCATCACAAATGTCAAAACTTAGCAAATTTTACACTCAAATATGTGCAGTTTATTGTATGTAAGTTATACCTCAATAAAACTATTTTTTAAAAAGTTAAAAGCTCATAATTTGTGTAAAGCGTTTACGACTGCTTGGCACGTGGGGTGTCTGGCTGGCTCATTTGGTAGAGCATGGGAATCTTGATCTCAGGATCTCAGCCTCGTGAGTTCAAGCCCCGTGTTGGGAGTGGAGTCTACTTAAAATAAAACTTAAAGAAAAGAGAAAGACTCCTTGGCACATAATAGCTACTCATCGAAATTGGCTTACTTTTACTGTCTCAAGTTCAAGGGCTCAAGGGGACTACATGGCTTCAGGAAAGGGAGCCTAGCGTCCCCCAAGTGTCCATTCCCTCAGACCTGGGTAAGGGCGGAAGGGCTGAGCTCTGTCTGCTTCCGGTGGAACTCTGGTGCCCTCATGTGGTCCCTGGGGGTACAGCAGGCTGCCCTCTACTTCCCTCTCCCTGCACCTTTCCCCCTGCTTGGGCCCATGCTCCCGGCTCCATGGAATGTGTGTCTGACTGCCCATCTATCCATCACTTGTTCCCCCTGGCCCAGGTCTCCACCAAGACTTAACATCCACTGTGGAACATATCCTGATGTGCTATAGAGCTCTGCCTGGTTTCCTCATCCTACAGCAGACATCCCTCCACTACCCCCCACGATGAGGTCCTCCAAGATTGGGTGGGAGAGGAGGAAAGGAAAGCCTCTGGGTAGAGCTCAGTCCTCACATGGCCTCACCCTAGTCCCCCTGCTCCCTCCCCGCAGTCTCAGAGCTGGTCTCCCTGCCTCTCCCAGGGCAGCCAGGGCAATTGTTAAAAAGCCCCTGTCCCAAACCCTCCAAACCTCCTCACCTTATGGGGCTCCAACCCCATGTGGGGCTGTGCTGCTTTGCCCCTGTAGACAGATAAACCCACACACGTGTGCCACCCAAGCCTTGACATGGCACTGGGCCAACTAGGTGTCCGCACGGAAACAAAAGTGTGGCAGGACCTCCCATCAATACCAGGTGGGTTGCAGATACAATTTGAAAGCTAAAAGGCAAAGCTTTAACAAAATATACAAGGACACCTTTATGAAGTCTTTATGACTTTGGGGCAGGCAAAGTTTCTTTAAAAGAACAGAAATGATGATACCATAAAGGAAGCTGTTGATCACTTGCACCATATTAAAATTTAAAACTGTTTACCAAAAGGCACTGTTAAGAGAGTGAGAATGTGAGACTGAGGGAAGGTATTGATAATACAGACAGCAGTGAGGAGTTCTCGTCCAGAGTGCACAAGCCCTACAAACCAGTGAGGAGAAGGCATATGAAGGTGGCACAAGCACCGGGAAGACACACCCTCAAGGGAATAGAAAGGCCAGGGGCCAAAGGGAATGTGGATTAAATGGCAGTGTGGCATGACCACGGAGCCACCAGAGCGCCGAGTGGCAGAGACGGCGGTCCGTGAGGATGCGCAGCACAGAGACGACCTGCGCGTGTCCTGCAGTCGGGGCAGATGCGCAGCCACTTGGGAAACCGTCGGGCAGTGGCTTCTGAAGCTGAACAAGCTCGCCCCCCGACCCGACCCTCTGGCCTCTCTGAGGCCAAGTACACAGGTTTTCCGAGAGAAACGTTCGGGCACGTTTGCGACTGTGAAGCGGAAACAACCCAAATCTCCTTCCACAGAAACATGATGCAGAGACGAGGCCACTGTTGGTGGTGAAACTGACCAGCACAGCCCCCGAGGTGCCTGACTCCGAATCACGTTGAGGCTCCGAGGAGGCAGACGTGAGATTGTAGAAAATACACATATTCGTTTCTGCTCCCAGTTCCGGGCCCAGAGCTACTGAAACCCTCGTAAATTCCTAAGTGATAAGAGCACCAGGACCACCTTTTGTTCTAATGAGCTGACTCCGGGTGGGCTCTGGGATAGAGATACTCACCAGAAGGACCAGCCAGGATTAGAAGCTTGGAAATTTCAGCCCCAGCAACACCCCCTCTTCCGGAGAGGGAGGGGCTGGAATTGGATTTAATGACCCATCATGCCTATGTGAGGAAGCCTCCATAAAATCCCGATCGTATGGGGTTCACAGAATTTCCATGTTGCTGAACATGTGCAGGTGTGGGGAGAGTGGCACCCAGGCCATAATTCACCCCACACATCTCTTCCATCCAGCTGTTCATCTGTACCCTTTATCATACCCTCGTACGGTAAACCGGTAAACGTAAGTAAATGTTTCCCTGACTTCCGTGAGCTGCTCTTGTAAGTTCATCAAATCCAAGGGGGAAGGGTCATGGGAAACTGGTCTGTAGCCAACAAGTTGTGGGTGACCTGGGGACCCACTACCTGTGACTAAACTCGGAAGGGGGGCGGGCAGTCTTGTGGGACTGAGCCCTTCACCTGGGGATCTCATGCTGTCTCCAGGTAGATGGTGTCAGAATTGAGTTAAGCCGTAGGACACCCAGCTGGTGTCAGAAACAGAAGTGAAGTGTGTTGTGTGGGTAGCACAGGAGACTCACAGGAGAACAGTGTGAGTAGGAAACTAGTTTTTCTTTTTACGCAGACGCGGAAAGGTTCTTGGGGCACAACTCCACTTATGTAAAGTTCACTATGGGCCAGGCTGGCCTGCACGAGGTGGCCGGGTGGCACACACCGACAGGCAGGGTCCTTTCCTACACAGTTTGTGCCCTTCCTGCACGTGTCATACATTGGCTGGCTTACTGGGAATCGAAGCGCCCCGGCCTTGCTCCCCCTGTGTGAAGCTGCCTCTCCACCATCACCCTTATGGCCTTGGCCCTCTCTGTCTCCCACCCACTGAGTCCTGTCCCTCGGGCTCTCAAAGGCCTTTTAGCCCAAGGGCCTCTCGTCAGAGAAGTCTCCAGCCCCTCCGGGGCACCCCTTCTCTCCACAATACTTCTTTCTTCCATTGTGTTGCTATGGGAGATGATCTCATCTACCTGTCTGTTTAGATGTTTGCTGTCTGGCTCCCTTACTCCCCCTTCACATCCCTTATAGCCTGGAAGCCACAAGTGTGTGTTACAATGACCTGTGTGGGATGGGCACTATCAGCCCCGAGATCAGGATGGCCTGGAGCGCAGCTAAGGGCGCTGGGTCCTAGCTCTGCCATTTGCTAGCTGTGTGGTCAGGCAGGAGTCGCTCACCCTCTCTGTGCCTCACCAGGCTCAACTCTGAAAACAGGGTCTTCTTTGTGCCCCCTCCCAGGATGGATAAGTTTTGCAAAGAGTGCTCAGGGAGGCCTGGCAGAGGAGGGGCACTCTGGAGGCCCATCTCTGAGGCACTGTTACCCCTGCCTGCCTACTCTTGGTGACTGGTTCCGCTGGGGGTGGCAGCACCAGGACCCCTTTCTTGAAGGAACAGACTCTGTTTTCCCTCCTCCTCCTTGGGCCCACCACCGGCGTCTAGGTCAGGAGAGATGCTGGTGCAGAGTAATGCACTTTCCTCCCCTGAACCCTCCCAACCCTCTCTAGAGGCCAAAGCCCATTCCCCTTCGGCATGCTGGCTACCAAGAGCCCTCAGTGGCCCCACTTGCCCCTTTGCCCCCACCGGCAGGTGCAACAGTGCTGCCTGGGAAGGGGCCAGTAACCCTCTGGAGGCCGGAGGAGAGAGGTGCACGC
The DNA here is from genome assembly GCF_018350215.1 of Panthera leo. Classification (NCBI taxonomy): domain Eukaryota; kingdom Metazoa; phylum Chordata; class Mammalia; order Carnivora; family Felidae; genus Panthera; species Panthera leo. Next base: position 113,328 of record NC_056686.1, on the reverse strand, counting down.
CTCACTCCACTATTATACACCCAGTCATCAGCGGCCCACCTCCAAAGGATCTCTAGGAACATTCTGGAAGGGTCATTTCCCCCTTTATCATCACTCAGTAACCCTCTCTATTCCACACAGACGACAGGGCAAGGCCCTAAGACCCAGACAGGCCTGGGCTGGTGGGAGGTGGGGGCGGCGCTGCTGGCAGGGGGGAGGGTTCATAGCAGGTGAGGCCACTTTAAGAGGAAAAGTCAGCCCGGGCCAAGAGTGCAGTGTGGCCTTCAGCTTGGGAAAGAGGAGGCCCGTGCAGAACTGATTGCAGGTTCGCATTCTCTGGCCGGCATCTGACCTGCCCAGGAAGGTGTCCCTCACGTAGCTGGAGGCCCCTCAAATGCCATCTATTTGTGGCCTGGACCTTGACGGCTGGCAGGAGACATGTGACCACAGGGATGGGGTATTTTTGGCAGTGGGGGTGGGGCCTGTGTGGTGAGCCCAGCACCATGCCGCTCTGGGACAGGCAGCTCGGACGCCCAGCTCCACTGCCCTGGCTGGCCACAGGGTCCCAGGTATGACACTGTTAGTCCCTTGTTCCCACCCCAAGAAGTCCGAAAGTCAGACAGCCCCAGAGGGACTTCCCCAAGGGCCAGAGAGGAGGGGACATTTCAGTGGGTCAGGAAGCCACAGTGCTCCGGTCTCAAGGAATCTTCATCTCAGCACCGGCCTGACCAGAGTGACCTCCCACCTCCCAGGGTGCGGTGGTGGCTGGCCAAAGGTCAAAGGTCACCTCCCATAGGAGGCTGAGACACTAGGGGCTCTCAGGCAGTTGGGGTCGCCTTTGTTCACAGAGATGAGGCAGACAAGGGGGCTCTGCTAGCTGGGCAGGCCTGGGTCAGGGGCGCAGACCTTGAGGATGGCTCTAGTAACCCACTGGGAGTTAGGAGGCTCATTTCTGCTCTGTGACCTCCTGCCTAGGCCAGGGGCAGAGCCAGGTGCTCCCTGGTGACCTCTGAGTGGGCTCTGGCCAGCACTAGAGTGACCTTGAACTCAGGGGAAGCCCGGAAACCTGTCCCAGCCAAGGATGGTGGAAGGTCATCCCCAAAGGCTGGTCGCTTGCTGGACGCTGCCACCCCTCCTCCGTGGCCAGCTGCCACCGTGGGCCCGTGGGGACAGGCCACAGTTGGCCATCCCCCACCTGAACTGACTCCCAGTGAGTGACCCTTGAAATGGGTTTTGCTGTATGAAGTTTACTTTGGTACCTACCGTTCTGCAGGAAGGTTGGAGAAAGTGAGGCTGACCTAGCTGCACAGAAAATGCTCAAAGATGTGACGTAAACCACTTCTGGGGACAAGAATTCAAACACAAGGAACCCTATTTTCTTAGTGTGCCTCACTATTTGATTTGCAGAATGTAACATATGTCATTACACGGTTATTATTAGGGGTCAGTTTGGAAACAGGCAAAGCGGGAGCCACGCGTTCTCTAACTCGGAGGAGAGGTCGGGTTTGACAGCAGCTCAGCTTCCCTCCGGATTCCCTTTTCTGCTCTCTTGCAGGACATAGATGGAGCGCCGGCCCCCGAGCCAAGGAGGTGGGGGGCACCCCGGGGACTGGGCAGGGTGGTGGCAGCGTATGCTGGCCTGTGTCCGGGGCCTGGGTCCGTGAAGATCCCACCTAGCCTCAGGCTGTGCTGCTCAAGCGCCTCTGCTGACCTGAAATGGAAAACTTCCAGTACAGCATCCAGCTGAGTGACCAGGACTGGGCCGAGTTTGCAGCCACGACTGAAGAGTGTGGCCTCCCGCAGGCCAGCCTGGCCTCTGCGGATGAGCTCTTGTCCAGTGACATTGACCAAGGGGACAGCAGTGGCCACAGGCCCCCTGGGCCTCCACCCCGCCTCGAGGGGCAGCCGGCTGCTGGGGGGAGGGGCTGGCCTGGTTTCAAGAAGGAGGACAAGGCCGCTGCCCGGCCACTGGTCAGCAGGTCTTGGCGTGAGCCTGTCTTGGCCCCGGGGGCTGATCAGCAGATGCCCGGCACGTCCGCACAGTCAGAAGCTTTGCCGTCCCTCGCATCTGACGCCGCCCCTCTAGGTCACAGCTCGTCGCTCCCAGGGCCGGCGTCTTCCAGAGACGAGATGCAGAGACTTCTGCAGGGGCCAGCCCCCCAGGACCCTGATCCTAGTCCCCCTGGTGAGTCTCCTCAGAGCCCCGAGTCTCCCGGCTGCACCACTGCTCCCCAGAGGCCCCCCGGCACTCCTGGAGCCGCGCCACGCAGCCCTGGCGGAAAGAAGAGGCACACGGCCGGAGCCAAGGGGGGCCGGTGCTCGAGTACTCCGGGCTCCGCTCCCACCCACCTGGGCTCCCTGCTGCCTGCTGAGGCCAGGCCCAAGGAGGACCTTGGTCTGGCTGGGTCCAGGGGGAAGGGTCTCTCGGCTGGAACAGCAGAGCAGACGCCAGGAACCGGGCAGAACGGACTGAGTCCAGAGTCTGCAGGAGCGCCTGTGCAGATGACCAGGCAAGGAACAGATTTGGGTCTGTCTACACCAGTCCCTACGACTGAGCAAGGTACAGACCCACTCAGAATGACCCCCAGAGCCGAGCCACACACCGCGTCCACACCTGCCCAGGAGACTCATCCAGATATCTCCGTAGCTAAGTCAGATGTGGCTCCGTCTACACTCGCCTCCAAGCTTCAACCTGACATGGCTCTGTCTACACCTGCCCCCAAGTCTAGACTGGACACGGACCTACCTGTGGTGGGCCCAGTGGTTAAGCCAGAGGTGGACTCATCTACGCGTGCTCTGCCTCACCTTGTTTCCAAGACCCGATCCGATGCAGGTGTGTCTACACCTGCTCCCCTCCCCCGGGCTGGGCCTGACTTGGTGGAGGTGGAGGCTGCCCCAGTGGCCAGGCTGTGTTTGAGCTCTGTTGTGTCTCCAGGAGGACACCAAGAGAAACCCAGAGGGGAGCCTTCAGCAGGTGCCCCTGGACATCACTCGGGGGAGCCCCCCCGACCAGGCTCTGTTCAAGCACCCAAGAAGAAGAGAGTGCGATTTTCCATGGCCGTGCCCAGCCCTGAGGAGCCAGGTTTGGGAGAAACCTCAGGCCCACCCTCACCAGCCACAGCCCGGCCCGCGCCTCCCAGGACAGCAGCCGGGGGCCGAGACAGGCCTGGAGGCTGGGATGCCATGGCAGTCGGGCCCCGGTCCCCCCAGCCTCGGATCCTCAAACACCTGCCTTCCCCTCCCCCCTCTGCCTCTGTGGGGTCTAGGCCCAGGCGCAGCTTTGCAGTGACCCTCCCAGAGGCCTACGAGTTCTTTTTTTGTGACACTATTGAGGAGGAGGATAAAGATGCCGTGGAGGCGGCAGAAGCTGACCAGGCGCTGGCCGGAGTACAGTGGCCGGACACGTGCGAGTTCTTCTTCCAGGACCGCCGAGCCCAGAGGTCAGGGCACTGGGGGGGGCACTCCGTGGCCCACCCCCCACAAGCTGAGCCTGTGCCAGCCTGTCCGCCTGGAGACCCCGTGCCCATCTCCATCCCCGAGGCCTATGAACACTTCCTTGGGGAGGACGTGTCGGGGGGCGTGCTAGAGCTGGCTGCCCTTCTCCAGCTGCAGGCCACAGAGCCCCCCGGGTCGGTCCCCTGGGGAGTGGGGTCTGGAGCCTCACCAGAGCCTAGCCCAGTCACAGCAGAGCAGCTCAGCCTGGCAGTCGGGCAAGCAGGTGAGTGTCGCGTGGGCCCCGGGGCTGTCCAGGTCCCGAGAACGTACTGTCCAGAGAGCTCAGCCAGGAGGGCTGCTGGGGAGGGACAGGCTAGGACCCCGGGTCATGAGCCCTTAGGGGGGCCTTAGGGATGATCCGGGAAGGATGGACTAGCTCCTGGCCATCCCAGGACACAGTCCAGGTGGGGTGGATGAGGCCAGACACCACGGCCACTCAGGAACTTGTCTCTGCACTGGCCGTCATTCTGTATCCGGGCCCAGATGACAGCAGTGCCCTGCCCCCGGCCTCTAGCACAGTAGACACCGGGACAGCTCACGCTCAGGCCTTGCTGCCTGCTGGGTCGGGCACTCAATAGACTTTCTCTCACATTTCCCTGCAAGATATTTTACAAACCAGGAAATGGTACCCCAGCGGCAAATCCTGCTGAGGTCAGCTTGACTCAACTGTGCCACACACTACCCTGTGTCCTGGGACGGGGTACTGCACGGAAGAAGTGACTCAGACAGGGTGTCTGGGACAGACGAGCCTGGGTGGAGCCGGAGCACAGAGCATGCTTCTTTTCCCTAGGAGAGCCCCGGGAGCCTCTCACCTCGTTTACCTTCAGCCAGAATGACATGTGCCTGGTGTTCGTAGCCTTTGCCACCTGGGCTGTGAGAACGTCAGACCTGCACACCCCAGACGCCTGGAAAACAGGTTCGGGGGCCCTGGGGGAGGAGGGGGCTGGTGCCCAGGATGACAGCTGGTGTCCAGTCTCGGCTGCCGGGCCAGCAGGGATGAGGGGTGCGTGGAGAGGCACAGATGTCTCCCCTGACCCACCCCTAGTTCCGCCGGCCTCCTCCTGCCCTTGGGGGGCCGGGCCGTGTGCATAGAAGACAGCGGCCAGACCGGAAGGCGGCCGGCACTCAGGAGGCTCTCTCATGCTTCTCTTGCAGTCTTGTTGGCCAACATCGGCACCATCTCTGCCATCCACTACTTCCGCCGGCAGGTGGGGCAGGGGCGCCGCAGCCGCAGCCGCAGCCGCAGCCCCAGCCCCAGCCGGTAGGATCCAGGCTCGGTCCAGGAAGACGCAGGACAAAGAAGTGGCCCCAGGGGCTCAGGACGAGGTGCTGCCTCAGGTCTTGCCCTTTGATCCCTGTGTCCTGTGGCATCTAGGAAGGAGCCAGTGTCCTCGGTCCTGGCTCCCTTGGATTCCACCCAAAGGTCTAGCCAGCGGCTGAGGCCACGGCTGTGCTCCACACCTGGAAAGAGGGAGATTCTGGAAGGCTGGGTGGGTAGGGCTGAGCCAGGAGCTGGTTAGTAAGGTGGCCAGATTAGCAAATAAAAACATAGGGTGTCCGGTGAAACTCGCATTTCGGACATGCAGTATTGGAGATTGTACTAAATTACGCGTGGCTTATCCGAAATCAAATTTGACGGGGTGTCCTATGTTTCATTTGGCGAGCTGGGGTGAGAAGCAGGACAAAGCGTTGGAAACTAGAAGGTGTCAGTGCAGCAGCAAGGCTGCAGCTGGAAATCCGGGCAGGGGGCAAGGGCGAGGAGACTGGGTGGCCTTCAGGTGGAGGGGGGTGTCCCAGAGACTATCTGCCCTGTTTACAAGTGGGCTGGGGTAGTGAAAACCTCTGAGGCCTCTTTGACCCCTGAACCCCGGGGGCGTGTGGCCAAGGCCTTCTTGGCTCCTGAGACCGTGAGCGGGAACCCATAGGGGCCTATAGGAGGGCGGCCCTAGCAGGGTGAGGGTCTGTAGGGCAGAGGCTGGAGCCCCTCCTGTGGGGAACCCTGGACGAGGCACAGGGGCAGAATATGGTGGTGTCAGGTAAAGGGACTGAACATTTGAGGTTGTCCCGGGGCTTTGAGGAGCCAGAGATGGGGCAGGAGCGCGGGTGGGAGGCTGGTGGCAGCAAAGCAACGGAGGCTACCAAGCTGGGTGCCGGGTCGGCATGTGCACAGGGTCCCCAGGACAGGGGACTTCTGGCTGCTGAGTGGAAAACGCGGGGACACGCAGCACAAATAAAATCTTTATCTTTATGTTTAGTCTCTTGTCAGTTTCTCCCAGCCGGCCGCAGTCCACTCGCATTTGCCCAGAACACCCTCCTGCCTCTGCTTGTGATGTCTCAGACTTCGCTGACCTCCTACCCTTGTGCTCTCTGACCTCACGTGCTCTGACCCTCACTAATCTTTCTCAGCCCTCTGGCCTTCACACCTACGCTGTTCTCCCACCCCCAGGTAAAGCCTGCACCAAGTGGCCTCCCCGTGTCTTCCCTGGAGGAATGGTTCAAGTTTGGTCCCTCCACGCATCCTGCTCTGATCTGTGTCTGACCTGAGCAGTGTCACCAGGCCATCTTCGGTATGAGGCCCTCTGCCTGGCCCCTCCAGAGCCCAGGGAAACTCAGAGTTCTGGAGACCCCTGCACCCTGCTGGGGTCAGACACTGACTCAGCCTTCGATGGCGTTCAGGTATTGGATGCTGGTCAGCCTGTGGCCCTACAAAGAAAGACCCAGCTCTGCTGCAGACCCCCCACTCCCGGCTTAATGCTGGCGGGTAGTCCCAAGAACCAGCCGGCCCAGGGGCCATCAGATCCACTGGATGAGCCCCCCACCAGCCTCAGGTGCTCCGCGGGGCCAGCGCTTGTGGGAAGGAGATGAAGCTTTGTCCCAGATGTTGTCACAGCTCCTGAGGGGATGGCCACCTGGTGGGGGGGACAGAGATGCATGTGCCTTCAGGAAGCAACACCCAGAGCTCCCCTCAGAAAGAGGCAAGGGCCTTCACTCACCTGAGGGAGGCGGCAGGGGGTCGGGTGAGACTTCTCTCCCAGGGGAGACCTGGGGACCCCAACCACAAGTCTGAGATCTGAGCCCTGGGGGGGACGCTTGGAGACCAGCCCACGAGTCTGCCAGATCCCACCCCTACCTTTTCCTCCCGCACCTACCCTTCCTACAGCCTCCCCCCAGCCTGCTGCTGCTTCCTGTCCTTGACCTGCCATATCTTCCCTGTTTCTGTCTGTCCTGCTCCCCCAGGGTCCCCGAGGCCACACACTGTTTCCACCTCCCCGCAGAACCCTTTGCCCAGCAGGGGTGGGTGCTGCTACTCACATGCTGAGGGGAGTCTGGGGGTGGTGGACCCTGGCCCTGGACAGAGCCTCGGTGCCGCTGAGAGGCTCGCGGCCGCAGGGCTCCCTTCTTGGAGAGCAAGTGGGGACCACAGAGCCCAGAGCTGGGGTCAGAGACAGGCACAGACACAGGGACCGAGGGGAATGCGCTCGAGGACTCAGGTCCAAGCGAGCTCTGCATCGCGCTGAGGAACTGCAAGAAAGGGGTGGTGACCTGAGGCTCTGGACCAGAACCTCGGTAGAGCCGAGGGAATCCCTGTCCCCGAAATGCCTTGGCCTCTCATCATGGCTGAGTGGACCTCAGGCTGTGGACACACCCAGCCCTGTCCGTCCCCCACAGGGAACTGACCTCATCCAGGCCCTGGACATCTGTGATCTTGTGGTAGGAGGTAGCAGGTGGTGTGTAGGGATCGGCATAGAGCGGGGACCGTGGGGCCTCCGGAAGCTGGTCTCGGGCCTCGGGGTTGCCCTCCGGGCTGTGCTTGCTCAGCTGCAGGCAAGAGGCGGGAGGGACAGGTTTCCTGAAGAGGAGGTGGCCTGAGTCCTCCCTTCTCTGAGCAAGAAGGCCTCTAGGTGGCTCCAGGGCCACCTGGGCCTGAGAAATGGAGGCCAGGGAGATGAAGGGTGGGATGGAGAACTGGGTCAGCGTGCTGGGCTCACCTTGGTCAGGTCCAAAAACAACGAGGTGGCCTGGCCAGACCCCTCAGCCCGGGCCTTGTTCCTGGGTGACCGACTGCTGCTGCTCCGTCTCAGCTCTGCCCTCTGCCTGCTGGTGCTGGTGCCGCCAGGGTTGGCCTGGTCCTGTGGGGACCAAAGACCTTCCAGAAGGTTCCCTAGGGCCCTGACCCACCCAACCCCATGAGGCTGCACAAAGTTCCCTTCAGTCTGAGTCTCCTCCCCTGGGGAACTAGGGTCCTGCTTGAAACGGGGTGCCATGGGGGTCCAGGTTCCCCAACACAAACTGTCCTCGTGACTCCCTGCCCCCTTCTTCTGCCTATCCCTCCCCACTCCCAGATGCTCACAGGCACAGGCTGGGCGGGGCAGCCTGTGGTGGACGGCACCGAGGACTCAGGGAGAGAGTGGCTGGTGTGCGTGGACGGGGGTGCTGGGCACCCTGAGCCCCAGCTGGTTCGTCCATCTGAGGAGAGCGAGCCTCGGCCACCACCCATGACCTGGACACCAGGGGGCAGGCAGAGGGGAGGTGAGACAGACAGCAGGACCCCTCTCCCTCCCCACCCACCCTTCTGCCCAGAACCTGAGAGGTGGGTGCAGCATCTGTCCTTGCTGGCCCCTCACCTGTGTGGACACCCGCAGCCCTGGGAAGCTCTCGGGGCCAGGCAGTGGGGGAGCTCCGTCCCTGTGGGAGACCGTCTGCAGGCAGAGCAGCCAGTGGCTGTAGTCCTCGTAGCTGGCACACAGCACGCGAATGGTGTTGATGAGACGGCCTAGCACACAGACACTGTGAGGGGGCCTGGCAACAGAAGCCCCCTGCAAGGCCCCACTGAAGAGCTGGGGCGCCCGGGAGGCCCACGCCCTCCCTCCCAGCCCAGGCCTCCACCCACCTTCGATGAGGAAAGAGCGGATCTGCTTCTCCTTCTCCTCCAGGTTGATGTGGATGGCGCTGAGTGGGAGCTCCCCCTGTGGGGGCAGTGATGAAAGACGGAGCCTCAGTCTGGGTGGGTGCAACCCTGTGCCTCTGCCTGGGCCCATAATTCTGTCTCACCCTCCAGAGCCGGGCTGGGCCCTCAGAGCACAGGCAGAGGGCAAGGCAGGCTGAGGCTGACATCCCTGAGGGAGGTCAGTGCTCCCCGTCTCTCCTGAGGGATACCTTTACCCCTGGACTCTGGGTGGGGCCTCCATCAGCCAATGGCAGGCACAGATGGATGCTTCTGGGGACTGGTCCCCTGGGTCACCTATTAAGACTGGGGCTAGGGTGGGAGGGATCATGCAGGAGACCCCTGTATGTTCCTCAGTGACTGAGGGTAGAAGGTTACTGTGATACACATGACAGACACACTCCAGCTCGAGAGGACCCTCACACACACACACACACACACACACACACACACACACACTGGAAAATGTCCACTCGGAGGTATAGGCCCCTCTCAGAGATACTGGGGGCCAACACAAGAGTGCCTCCCAGGAGGGGTTCTGCCCCCATGCACCCTGCCTCGGTGACGGTCCTGCTGGCGGTGGAGGATGCTCTAGGATAATAAGGGGTCGTACGCAGGGGTCCCTCCTTAGCCACATCGCAGCTGAGACCAGACTGACCAGGGCAGCGGGCCAGGTGGGTGGGGCCAGCACACTCTGTCCCAACAGGCCCCGAAATACAGGTTCCTCCGGAGCCACTGCCCTCTCCCACCCCCACACACAGGGTGTCTCCCTGGGGCAGGTCCACAGTGGGGAGGGACCCACCTTAAAGCAAAGCCCATCTGCTTCCTCAGAGAAAATGGCCAGTGACGTTGGGTACAGGACCAAGAGCCGGTCCCACTGTTCCTGCAAGGGAGTCAAAGGCAGAGGGGGGGCTCGACCAGTGTGGGCGAGGGCCTGGACCCCATTCCTCACCCCTCCCCCATCTTTTGTCCCCTCCTCCATTCCCCCTCCCATCCATCCTGTGCCCCCATGTCTTCATCCCTGTGGCCCCATCTCCTGTCACCCCTGGGTCCCCCCGCCTCCCACGCACCTGTGAAGGCAGATGCTGAAGCTTGACCCTCGAGGCACAGATGGCACTACCCACCATCTGACGCCCCGATGCTGTCCGCAGCCGGGTCAGTCTGCGCTGTAGAGTCCAGGGCAGCTCGTCCTCAGGGAGGCCCTAGCGGAGGGGGGTCAGGGGCAGGCAGAGGGTGTGGGCGCAGGGGGGATGGAAAGGGGGGTGGGGGTTCCTGGCACTCACCTGCGGGGGCGATGAGTGGCAGTGCTGCAGCCCTCCCACGAGGGCCATCTGCTTTTCCAGGTGGTACAGCCAGCGGCCCAGCTCAGCCTGGCTGGAGCAGAGCACGAGAAGGGGAGCAGGCAGCGGGCCTGGGGGTGGAGGAGTGGAGTGGGCTGGGCCAGCAGCCCACAGGATAGGCCCTGCCCGAGGGATCCATGGGCACCCCAAGGCCTGGAACAGGAGGAGCCTGTGACACCATCTGGGACCATCGGCCACTAACAGGGCCACATTCACAGCCCTGGAGGTCCCCTACCCGCTACCTTGCACCCCTGCCCAGCAAATGCTCATGGGCACGCTGGAGGAAAAGCCAGGATCCCCCAGTGCACTCAGGGTCCCTCCATTGTTCTGAAGCTCAGCCAGACCGAGGTCCCTGAGCAGCCCCAGCTAGAGGTCCCTCCTGGGGGCCAGGTCCACTCATGCCCCCCACACACCTGTGATCTGGAAGGCATGCTCTCTGGATCCCTCGAGCGGGCAGACACTCAGCTCCACCAGTGGTAACAGCCCCTGCCAGAGCACGTGGGGGAGAGGAGGGCTGGGGGACCCCGAGTGGGACGTGGACACCCGCCTCCCAGGAGGCTGCTCTCTTCCTCTACCCCTAGCCTCCGCCCTTTGCCTGTTTCCCCGCACCTGGAAGGTGAGTCCTTTGGAACCATGGGCCTGGAAGTACAGGTAAGAGGGGAACAGCTCCAGGAAGCAGTCGCTGATGTCCTGGGGGAGAGCAGGGCTGCCGGTGTGACGGGCTGGGGGTCAGGCCCCGGGCTGGTACCCGAGCACCCCTGCCCCCTCCCCGCTCGGCCCGGCCTGACCCCACCTGGCTGTGCTGGAATCGCAGCTGGACCTTGGCATAGTGTATAACCTTGCCCAGATTCCTCACAGGCACCCTCCGCCGCCCCTTCTTGAACACACTCAGGAACGGCTGCTCTAGATTTTCTCGCTGGCTCTCCAAATCTGGGATGTCCTGTGGGGAGCAGAGCTCAGGGGAGGGGGCCTGACCTGGGACCAGCTGCCCCGCCCATACACACCCCTACAGTTACACAATACAAAGGTTAGGAACACACACACACACCATCGCTCATAGGTACAGAACCGTACACACACTCACAGCTTCTTAACGTGGAAATAGTGGGAAGATACACACACGAGCGAACACTGCCTGCCAGTCATAAAATTACATGGCCCGGTGGTAGAGACAGCGAAGTCTGAACTCAGCGGAGATCCAACCCTCATTTTAGACATTTCCTCAGCTGCATACCCTCGTGTCAGTTACTCAGCCTCCAAAGACTTGTCGGTCAGAGGGGTTTGGGGGCATCTGACGGAGACGGTGCTCGAAACACTCCCATGCTTGTAGTGTTGGCTGTAAATGTTTAATACCTGGTTCTACAAAGTGGGGGAGGCGATTTCGATGTAAATACTCCCACCGTGGCCCATTTCAAACTACCAGCATGTCAGTGACTGGGGAGCCGGAAAAAGATGCATCAGATCAGCCCTTGAGAGTCTGTGCCGACAGCTTTGGCACACCACAGCGGGCCCCTTCACCTCACCCACAGAGAAGCCCAAGGTCCTGGAAATGGCTCAAAGGGTCCCCTGTGATCTGCCGCCTCCTGTAGTCCTATTCTCTCATATCAGGCACAGGCTGCCTCAGGGCCTTTGTACTTGCTGTCCCTCTGCCTGGACTACTCAGGCCAACTCTCTTCTCACCCATCAGGATTTGGCTCAGATATCACCTTCTCTAGGAGATCGCTTCTGGGTAACTTTGTAACCTTCCCTGATCCCTCTGCACACCTTTCCTCCTTTACTTTTCTCCTTAATGCCACCACATCTGACTTATCATATCTTTTACTTGTTATCTGGCTCTGTCACAGGGATGGGAATATCAAGAGAATGGGGTCTTTGTCTATTTTGCCCACTGCTGTATCCCCAGGGCCTAGGCCAGGCCTGGGATGCGCTGGAGGTTCAATGCCTGTCTGTTGAGGGGAGGGGTTGTCAGTGCCCACACACACTTAGCTGATTCTGGCACACAGGGGATCCTCTGTAGTCGGGGGCGTTAATCATCAGATTGGGAGTCGGATAGGGATGGGTGTTGACCTGACACCCTGGCTGGAAGGGCTGAGGTCTAGGGGCTCAGGGGCGAGTTGGGGCCATGCTTCATTTGGGTGCTAGCAGGGGCCATCTCAAAGGCTGCTGAGTCCTGGCCAAGCTAAGCCACCCCTTGGGCAAGCCCAGGAATGTGAACAGGCTCACGGCTTCCTGGCCTCCCTGACTCTGGGTGGGGCCTCCTGTACCCACACCCAGTGTGGCGAACAGCTCAGGGATGGGACCCATGAAAATTAGGCCATGGAGCAGGAAGGGCCACACAGCTGTCCCTGTGGCCCGGGCCCAGCCTTAGGGCCCAGGGAGGAGTTAGCTCATAGCTGTGGCAAGGTTGGTTCACTTGTAGGTTCAACCTGCCTGGTCCCCTTTCCTGCTATGTCCTGCCAAAAGAGGACCACCAGGGCCACCACACCTCACGTGACTCCACCAGGGTCACATGATGCGACCACACGGAGGGACTCCAGCCCAGCCCAGCCAGAGCCTGGACAGAGTGCCCTGCCCACTTCTCTGAGGCAGCATGGTTTCTCAAGCCAGCACTTTGCCTGCGGAGAGCCCTGGGACCACAGAGGGCAAGAGAGGGGACAGGGGTGGGCTTCCCAGCCTGAGAGGAACACGTTGGAAAGGTGAGCTCTGGAAGCCCACACCAGCTGCTAGGCCTCAAAGGGGCAGTGCGAGGACAGAGGGATGCAGGGCGTGGGCCCTGGCCCAGAGTCACAAATGTTACTGCTTCTATGTCTCCCAAGAAATTGGAGGCTCATTTCCCTCATGTGCCGGGGTTTCTGCACATAGCAGAGCCTCACCCCCACCCGGTGCTATCCAAGCTGGGGAAGAGGGCTTGGGGGTCTCTCCCCACTCAGCTAACCCTTAGCCTCAAGGAGGTGGGCAGGGTGAGAGGGGGTGGAATTCAGTTCAGAGGCGGGCCTAGCACACGGGAGCCACATCCCTGCTGTGTGGCCTTGGCGGGGGGGGGGGGGGGGGGGGGGGGGGGGGCGGGGCACAGTGGGCTGCTGTGGAATGAGGCAGCAGTGGATGCCGAGATACCCCCTGGGAGAAACAGGTCCAGAGTAGGTGAGAGGCTGGCTCCCTGTTCACCTAAAGCCTCTTCCTCTCAGAGTAATGACAGAGGGTGGGGGTTCACAGCCACACCACCACCGTGACACCCGCGCCCACGCGGCGACATAGATACATGTGCTTGGTCCATCTCGAATATGCCTGGACATGCTGTCCCGCGCCCAAGTCCTGGGGGTGGGCAGACACCACAGGTACGGTTCTGAGCGGACAGCCTGACCTTGGGGCCCCCTCCCGCGTAGCAGAGAGACTCCTGGAGGCCCCGCCTGTGGCCCGCCCCTGCCCGGTGCTCCCTCGCCCCACTGACTCAGTGTCTCTCAGTTTCGCTCTCCACTCAGACTTTCGGCCGCACGAGCTCCCTAGGGTGGGGCAGCGTCTGCTTCCTCACCTCACTCGGGATCTGACTCCCCCCAGGCTGAGGGGGTAAGACCCTGGGCCGAGCGAAGATAGGACAGGCACACACAGCCACACGGAGACCACCGCCACCGCACCCCTGTGAGCTGGGACACGCCCACCCGCCTGCTCACCGTCCCAGGGACGTAGTAGAAGATCTTGTCAGCAGTGGCGTCCCCGTCAGGACCGGCCTCGGTGCCAAACAGGCCAGCCAGCTTCCTTGCGCCATCCTCTCTGGGGACAAGTGAAGTGGGGCTCACAGCCTGGCCCCAGAGGCAGACTGAGGGACACCCTGTGACCTAGTGGCCGAGGCTGAGCTCCCCCCTCCCCCGCCCTCACCTATTTCCCTTCAGCGAGGGCTTTCTGGAGAAGGAGGCCCGGAGCCTCCTAGGGGCCTGAGGGACGCAGTGGCTGTTCCCCATGGGCGGCGGGAGTGGCGTGCCCCAGTGGAACAGGTCGACCGGTCTGTGTCCCTCGGTACTGAGCCTCACGTCCCGCCTCCCAGGCGGGGCTCTGGGAAGTCTTGCCCTATACCTAAGGGCCGGACGAGGGTGGAGCCTTTCTGGGAGGGACCCACCCTTCCCTGGGCCCAAGCCTTTCAGCTCTCTGCCCTGGTCCTCCACACACACAGGCTAGGCTGGAGTTGGGGTGGGGGTAGGGGTGTGGGGGGTGGGAAGAGTCTTCTCCCGGGGTCCAGCCAAGAGAACCCACCTTGGCCTCCAGTCTGTACAGCAGTCGCCTCGAAGGCCTGGTTTATGAGTATGTGGCCTGCCAACACTCAGGTTGGGGTTGCCTGGGGCTGGAGCTCCGTGAGCCCAAGGATCGCCCCCTCTCTCCCCTGCCTGATACAACCCCTCCCCACTGAGAGCACACATCCTGTTTCCACCCAAATGCCATTGAGTCACCACTGACTAAGGGGGTGTGTGCTTACTCTCAGCTGCTGAAACAGGAGTGTGCAACTTTAGGGAAGGGGAAGCCAGGACCCCCCCCAACCTCTCCGTCCCTGGCCAATGCCCAGAAAAGGAGGCCACAAACCTCCTGGGTGTCCCCAGGACCATCGTGGTGAGGCAGGGGTAATGCTGTGTACACCCACCCCCCTCTCCAGAGCCTGGGATGATGAGATGGGACCATGAAGGCCTCTCCGGACCGTGCGGACAGCAAACCACACTCCTGGCCGGGTGCTTGTCCACAACATCGCCTCCCTGTCCCACCTGGATGTGACGACGCGGCCTCAAAGCCCCCAGCTGCCAGCGCAGAGCCTCCCCCAGCCGCACGCCTGTCCCCGCGCCCTCCCGGTCATTCCAGGCAGGACCCCAAAGGGTGGAGATGTACGCTCAGCCTCAAGCCCACAGAGCCCCAGAAACATGTTTATTGTTCAAGTTGGCTCATATTGCTGTGTGGGGTCTGTGGCACGCTTGTGCTCAGCTCAGTGCAGGATCCAGAAAAGACACCATGCCCACGAGAAGGAAGCCTGCTGCTTCATGACTTCCTTGGGAGTGTGCCTGGCTGGGCATGGTAGGGGTGGTGTGCAAAGCCCAGGCTGGAAGGGTCTGCACCTGCGCAGAAAGCCCCCACCCCACTAACCCTGGCCTGCTGCTCTGCATCTGCCCCTCAGTCCATCTAGGTCTGCAGAGTCTGAGTTCACCCCTGACCCATCTCTCCCTGGTGCCCCCAGTGGGGCCGCAGGACTCAGGGGAAGGCAGCTTGGTCCCAGAGACACAGGACACTTCAAGGGGAAACTGTAAACTGGTGGGTGCTGCGCTGCTCATCGATCAATAAACAATGAATAAACCAACCATTAAGTAAATAAACGGTACACACACAAACACTGAGGAACGAACACAGAAATGGACAGCCTCGACGCAGAGAGACATGGACACACAGGGCAGGACTTTCCCGGTGGGGGTCGAGCACCCCGCCCCCGACACACGAGGCGCTGGGGCCACCCCTTGGGGCTTAAGGCATGTGGGAGGCCGCGGGGCCGGGTCTCTGTGCAATCCGCGCGGCGGCTCAGAGGCTGGTGGACGACACGGACAGCGTGGGTGAAGAGGGCGGCGGGAAGTTGAGCAGCTCGAGCACCGCCGCGCCCACGCTGCTGCGCCGCGTGAACATGCAGGACGCGGCCACCCACTTGTTGGTCCTCGGGTTATACTTCTCGATGGAGTTGAGGCTGGAGCTGCCATCGTTGCCCCCCACCGCGTACAGCCAGCCGTCCATGGCCACTAGGTCGTGGGTGCTCCTAGAGGCGTGGGGGTGGGGTCGGGGTGGTGAGCCTTGGGGGTGGGGCCAGGGAAGAGCTTCTGGGGGCGGGACCAGGAGAAGAGCTTCTGGGGGCGGAGCCAGGGGAGGCGCTTCTGGGGGCGGGGCCAGGAAGGCGCTTCTGGGGGCGGGACGGGGCGGGGGTGGGGAAGAAGCTTCTGGGGGCGGGACCAGGGAGGCGCTTCTGGGGGCGGGACCAGAGGAAGAGCTTCTGGGGGCGGGACCAGAGGAAGAGCTTCTGGGGGCGGAGCCAGGGGAGGAGCTTCTGGGGGCGGGGCCAGGAAGGCGCTTCTGGGGGCGGGACGGGGCGGGGGGGGGGGGGGGGGGGGGTGGGGAAGAAGCTTCTGGGGGCGGGACCAGGGAGGCGCTTCTGGGGTGGGACCAGGGGCGGAACTTCTGGGGGCGGGGACCTGGAGCTGGCAGAGGGGGCGGGGGTACAGATGGGAGGGGTCGGCACACCCCACAGGGGTGAGGCCCTAAGACCTATCTGCCAGGCGCTGGTAGGTGGTGGTGACGACCCCCGGGCTGTGGAGGAGGGGCGAGCGCACCTTCGGATGTTCATGGGTGCTACACTCTCCCAGGCACCCGCCTTAGGGCTGTATCTCTCCACAGAGTTGAGGCAGCTGGTGCCATCATTGCCGCCGGCCACGTAGACAGCCCCCTCCAGCACGGCCACCCCTGCTGAGCTTCGTCGGCTCAACATGGAAGCCACGGGCGTCCACGCGTTTACCTGTGGTTGAGGAAAGTGGCTGGGGGCAGACCCACCACAAGCGCAGACCCCTACTCCGGGGCAGGGTATCTGTGCGAAAGGGATGGGATGCAGAGGGTTGACCCTGGTCATGGGTGACCAGAGCGATGACCTCAAATAGCTCTTAGAAAGGGAAATCAATGTGAGGGTTCGTACCTGGGGCTCATACTTCTCCACAGTTGCCAGGTGCGATGAGCTGTCGTAACCACCCACCGCGTACAAGTTCCCATCTGCAGAGAGTCAACATACCCACGGCGTGCTTGCTACTTGTGGGGTCCTCAGGGTGGGGGCAGGTAGGGGTGGGGGTGTGGGCACTACACAAAGCAGGCTCTGTCACCCACCAAGCATGGCCACACGCACGTATCGCCTCCGGGTGCTCATGGCAGCGATGGACGTCCATGTTCCCGTCAGAGGGTCATAGCGCTCAGCACTGTGGACACCAGGTCTGCTACTGACCTTGAGCAGTGGCAGAAAGGCTGCCCTGGTTCCAGGACCTGCCCTCCCCTACGGAATGACTACAGTCCCATGCTGGGCAGTCACAGAGACTGACCCCAGAATCCCACTGCAGCAAGAAGCAGGCCTTCTGGGTGGGCATGAGCCACTGGCCGGCTGCCTGAAAGACCCTGGGCAAGTGTCCACGTGGGCCCAGCCCCTGGGCTGCTGGGAAGAACTTGAGAGGAAAAGAAAGGGCAGCTGGGCTGGTGCAGATGCAGAAGCCCAGGGCACCGGGTGACTCGAGTTAGGTGGGATCCCTCTTTGCTCCCCTCAGGCATGACTTCTGCAATCCTGATGCAGCCACACCTACAGCCAAACCAACCCCAAGAGGCCACCCGGCCCTGACCCCGGCCACTACCTGTTGAGGCAGGAGGCCCCATCGTAGCCACCAGCTGCATACAGGAGCCCATGCAGGGCGGCCACACCCAGGCAGCTGCGCCTTGTGCCCATGGACACCTCAGGCTGCCAGGTGTTGGTCACGGGGTCGTACGACTCTACGGTGGCCAGGTCTGAAGTCCCATCGTAACTAGGGGAGGGGTCCGTTGCCGGTCAGGATTGGCCCAGCGGGTATATGCTGAGCCCCTGACCCCAGACCAGCCTCCACACTTACCCACCCACGGCATACAGCCGGTTCCCAACTGCTGCCACGCCCACCCGGGCCCGGCGCGTGGACATGGAGGCCACCACGTGCCAGCGGTCAGTGCGTGTGTCGTATGCTTCACAGTCCCCGTGGATGGCGAACAGGCTCCCTCCACCTAGGGATGGGGAGGTGACAGGGCAGGACAAGGGGCCCCAGGGAGGCAATGGGCTGGGGGTCTCTAGCATAGGTCAAGGTCAAGAGTATGGGGGCTTGAAGCGTGGGTGGGGGTGAGGATTGGTGAGCGGGTCACACCACTCGGGGTCCTCCGTAGGCTGACAAGAGGAGCCGGTGTGGGGTGGCTGCAGGATGTGACCAATATAACGTGGGGTAGGCTTGCACTGGCTTACAGATAGAAGGCATAGGTCAGGGATGGGAGGGGAGAAGGAGGTGATGTGGGGGGCGTGGAAACCAGGGGACACGATAGGTGAACATACCCACAGCAAAGAGCACAGGGCCAGCACCCTCACAGCGCCGGGGCCGCGTACGGCTGGTGCCCAGAACGCCCCTCTGCTCAGGCAGCAGGTGGAACTTGAGGGCCTCAATGAGCAGGTCCTTGCAGTCAGGGTGGTGCCTCACCAGGCTCTCGGCATCCACATGGCCCAGCAGGAAGTCCCGGCTCAGCAGGGGCAGGCGCACACACTTCATCAGCTGGGGGGTGCAGGGGGTGCCATGGTCAGGGGGCAGGCCCCAGCGAAGAGACTCACTCTCAGACACCCTGGACCCTTCCTGAAACACGTGCCTGCATCACTCCTGTGAAGTGTCTCTGGACACGGCAGAGCCCAGGTGCACCCAGGCCCTCAGCCACTGTGCAGCCCCTCCCGGGTACGCTGGGCCCCCCCAGGCGCTGGCCTCACCCTTGGGACATGCTGTCTCCGAGAGTCCACGTCATGCTTGACCCAGCTCAGGACGGCACGGTAGACGTCCTCCTCCGAAGGCACGTTCAGGCTGTCGCTGGAGACCAGTTCCAGCACCTGGGGGTGGGGACCCTCAGACCTGAGATCTGGGGAGGGTCTTGGGGGCCCATGGAGCCCTGAAGGTGCCTGGGAGGGAGAGTCTGATAGGGAGCCCAGAGTTCCTATGAGAAGGGGCCAAGCAAGGTCAGGAGCCACAGATTTGGTTCCTGGGGACCTAGGCCCAGAGCAGTCCTGGGGATGTGGAACCAGGGACTAGAGGTTGTAGGCAGGGGTGTGGTCAGGGCAGGATGGGATCAGAAGTCAAAGGTTGAACGCTTAGGTGGGTCAGAAAATGGGGATGAGGTTGTGGGGCTTGGTCAGGGGATGGGTCGTGAGCCTGGAGCGTGGGTCATGGGTTGGGAATAAGGGTTGGGGGCGGGGGGAGGGGGGCAAAGGGCCAGGTCTTAAGGGCCAAGATGAAGGGAGCCAGGGGCCTAAGGACGGGGTCTGGGGTCCAGGGTCTAGGGACTGGGTCAGGGTCGAGGCTGTATGCCAGCTGGCACGTTACCTGCTTTAGTGGCAACAGCATGAACTCCTCAGTCTTGGCCACATCCACGAAGTGCTGCAGCACGTACCTGTGTGCTGCCTTGAGCAGGTCACCGCAGGAATGTGTGTCAGCAAAGCCCCGGATGCCCAGGCAGTTGGAGGGGTCGAGCTGACTCAGCAGGAACTTGCAGCAGGCGTCACGGACGCCATTCAGCTGCAGGAGGCTGGCAGCTGGGAGCAGAGTCTGTGGGGTGAGATGAGAGAGAGCCAGGGGAAGAGGGGCGGAGAAACGGGACGTGAGGCACTGAGGGACAGGGAGAGGCACGAGAAGACACCGGGAGCTGAGGCACGAGGCCCAGGAGAGGTGCCGTGAGTTGTGAGATGAGGCACCCTCACCTGTACGTTGCCCTCGCCCACGACGATCTCGGCAGTGTATGCAAACTGCACCAGCTGGTCCAAGGCCTGAGGGTCAATGTCGTGCAGTGTCACGTGCGTCTGGCGGCTCTCACTCATCTCATCTGTGGGGACAGCGGGTCAGGCCGGTCCCTGCCCTGTGAGATCTGCGGAGCCCCCCAAGTGCCCAGACTGGATGTGGTGGTACTTGCTTGTGAACATGGCGTGGAAGTAGGGGCTGCAGGAGGCTAGCACCACCTTGTGTGCTCGGATCTCCTTGGCTGCCACGTGCAGGACGATGTCACACAGGAGGCCACGCTGCCTCATGCGGCTCATGGCCACGAAGGCGTCGTGATAGTGCCGTTTGGAGTTGTGGGACACAGTGTGGCCCTCACGGCTCAGCAGCTGCATTGCACCCTCCATGGGGGCCGTGGGCCGGGCCTGCCGAGGACGTGCACGCTCTGCCTCTGGGCTGCAGGTGGGTAGTGCCAGGTCAGGGTGCACTCTGCAGGGAGTTGTCCACCCACCCCTGAAACCTCAGGCAGGGCCAGGACACCCAGGAGGTCACCCCTCCGTCCAGCAGCCCGTACCTGGCTTCCATCAAGGACCACCCTCCTCAACTTTTCCTCACGTACGGGGAGCCTCCCTGGAGTCCAGCAAAACTGCCCTGTCCCTGTTCCTAGCGTGAGGTTCAGTCACGCACCTGATGTCGACTGTCGGGCCTATACGGCTTCCTCTGCTGGGACCCTCCTGGCACCGCACTCCCCCCTGCCCAGGTGTACCCATAAGAACCAGGACCCCCTCTGCCTGTGACTCTCCCAAGAACCAGGCTTCCTCTGCCCTCCTTGGGACCAGGTTCTCCTCTGTCTGTGACCGGCCACCGTTCCTGTTTCCCATGAGTCCAGTGTCCTCCGCACGAGCTGGGCACACAGGACGTGCATGAAGCGAAACTGGCTAATGCTGTATGACAGCTCTGAAGAAGACCCCTATGCCCACCATCAGGCCTGACCTCACTTGACCCTCCGAAGCGGCTCCACCCGCCCCTCTCCCCACCCCCCCCCCCAACACGCATCCTGCAGACAAGCCGCCTGAGTCTAAAGAGCGCAGCCAGAATTCAAGGGCGGCGGGAGAGGACAGAGCCTCCGGGAAGCAGCCACCTCTGGACGTCCTGTCCCAGGTCTCTGTGTGCGCGATAAACGGAGGAGGAGTTGTACCCTCCACCGGCCGGCCGAGTCTGCGGGGCGCAGAGGCCGCCTCCTCCGGGCAGCCTGCCAGGGTCGGCGCGCGCCCCTCCTTGTCTCCTTCCCGGACCCACTCAGCCCCAGGTCTGGCTTACGGTCCCCAGACCCTCGGCCCACTCACGCCGGCGGCTGCGGCGGCGGTGGCGGCGGCGGCGCCTCCGGCCCGGGCCCCGGACTGCCGTGCTCCGGGCTTTGTGTCCTGCCAGCCGGGCGCTCGCTGCGCGGCTGCATGGTCTCGGCCGCCGGACCCGCCGCGATCCGCGGAGAACGCACAGATGCACGGACGCACTGACGGCTGGAGGGCTGCTAGGCGGTGGCGGCCGGCTCAGCTTCCCTCGGTCCCGCCGCCTGCCCGCAGCCGCTGTTTCTCGGCGCCGCCCGCTCCGCCTCCCGCGCAGCCCGCGTCTTTGGGGACTGAACGAGGCACTCTAATCCTCCCAATGTCTGGGCTCTCTGCCTGCCTCCTCCTCCAGGAAGCCCCCTGGGCCCCGCCCGCCGCCTGTCTAGGAGAAGCCTCACCGACCATCATCCATCCCCGCCAATTCATTCAAGAAGCCCCGCCCCCGTAAGCACCCTGGACCCGAAGCTTGGAAGGCCCTGCTGCCCCTGGGGCCTGAGGCAGCCCAGGACCACATCCTCCCTGACCCTTTGTGACCCCACGCAGACCACTTTGCCTGTCTGGCCTTTGCTGAGTTCGCTCCATGAACTCCTACAAGTACCAGGCCTTGAACTGGGTGGGGCGGGGTAGGGTGTGGTAGGACAGGGGTGCATGGCCTGGGGGACCTGGCAGGAGCCACGACTGCTCCCAAGAAGGCTGTGGGATCTGGCTGTCCAGGCCCACAGAGCCTTGCCTTTAGGTAGATGGGTGGAGGGAAAGAGGGCACAAGCTGGCCTTCCATCTCCTTTCTTCTCCAGGCAAGGCAAACTTCCAGCCTCTGGGCCTTTGTACCTGCCGTACCGAAGACAGGGCAGAGGAAAAGTGGCCGTTCATGCCCAGCCCCGTATGTGGACTAGGGCTAGTGTATTCATAGGCAAGTTCCCGGCAGAAGACTCACTGGACTGAAGTACAGGCACAATACTTTAAGGAAGATTTGGCCAAACGGACTTCAGTAAGGGCTCTGGGATCTGTCCATTGCCCACCCCCCGCTCCCGCCCCGTGATGTGGCCTGTCCAGTGAAATTGTAATGACTCTCATCATTCTCATCCTCGTTTGATCCGGATGAGACTTGCCTGTCTCTCAGTGTTTTTTTTTTTTGGTTGTTGTTTTTTTTGGCGAACTGCCCATCCAAGGCATTGCCTTTTCAACTAGACCGTTTTTCCTACTAGGTTGTTGGGTTTTTATTATTGATTTGTAAAAGCTTGTTGCATAGAAGTCCTCTCTGTCAAGTGTTTCCATCTGGATGCATTTTGTCCACTGTCAGTGCATTGACATCTCACAGGCACGTGCCATGGAGCTCTAGGGAGGCTGCGGGCAGGGCTGGGAGAGGTTGCCCCAGGTCCCGGCCTCTCTTCCCTCAGACAGGTACCGCTATTACTGTCTCCTAGAACCAGGAAGGGCACAGATTTGTGAGCAGCAGGTCAGGATTCTATCATATGCAGTTCTGCCCGATTTTCGAGAGCTACGGCCCCTCACTCAGTGATGTGTGCGGGACCCATGACTGAACCAGGCCTGCGCCATTAGCCCCAATTCCGCCGGCCACCGTGGGAGCCCGGAGCCAGGAGGATGTGAATGCGCCCTTCCGCCTGGATGCCTCCGGAGCCACCGCTGGAGAAACTTAGAGCCACCGGTGGGGCGCGGAGGGGCGGTATTGGGGGCGGGGCCCGCCTGGAGGAAGTGCGGCTAACGCACGGCATTCTGGAGCCGGAAGTCGGGCGCACGCTGAGGTTTGGCGGTAATGGCGGTGGTGCGGGGCACCAAGCGGTAAGTTGAGGCTCTGAGGATCGGTTCGGCTTTCCAGGGGACCCTTATATTCACAGCGGCTCTCCTTGAGCTTAAACGCGTTCCTGGTGCAGCAAGGCTGGGGCAAACCGGCCTGGCAGGGAGTCCTGATCCAGATGTCGTAACCCGCAGGCGGCTGGCGGAGCTGACGGTGGACGAGTTCTTGGCTTCGGGCTTTGATTCTGAGTCTGAATCGGATCCCGAAGGAGCCCCAGAAGCGGAGACGTGGGCGGCGTGTGGAGCCGACCGGAGTCTGGATAAGCCAGGCGGAAGCCCCTCGTCCAGGTGAGGGGAGCGTTTCCCGCGGGACGTCTGTAAAGCCAGACCCTCTTCACCGTCCTGGCCCACCCGTCACGTGTATGCTGACCAGTCCTGGGGCCTGAGGATCGCTGGCCCCTTCCCCAGACCCTTCGCCTTACTCATTCTTTCTTCCCGTGTTTGCTGAGGTTGTGTTCTGTGACAAACGTACATTGGTGAATAATAGGCCCTTTTCTGGTGTAGAGGAGCTCGCTCAGTCTCGGGTGATTCACGACGTGTGGTATGTGAGAAGAAATGAGTGCGGCAAACAGGAAAAATAGAAGGGGTAGAGAAATGGGGAGCGTGTTGGGCACCAGCTGTTGCTGTGTTTACTGGAGAAGGCCCTTTGAAGAGCTGGTAATTGGACAGAGACTTGGGGGAGTACGCCACGCAGGCGGGAAGAATGCTTTGGTATTTCATGCAGCAGGAACAGCCAGGCTCCTGAAGTGGGAGCGGGTCTGACACAGAGGTGAGTGTGTATGGAGGAGCGAGGGGGAGAGTAGTAGGAGGTGAACCAGGAGAGATGATAACGGGGTCAGGTTTTGTAGACAGTTTATAAGACATGCGCTAAAATGGGAAGTCATCTCAGGGTTTTGAGCTGTGAAGTCACGTCCTGTGACATGCAATTCAGGAGTCACTTGGGTTGCTGTGTTGAGAGTAGGTTGGAGGTGGTGGGTGTGGAGATAGGGAGAGACCACTGTGGTAATTGGGAGAATTGAGAGATGGTGTTGGGTTTTTTTTTTTTAATTTTTTTTTTTAACGTTTATTTATTTTTGAGACAGAGAGAGACAGAGCGTGAACAGGGGAGGGGCAGAGAGAGAGGGAGACACAGAGTCTGAAACAGGCTTCAGGCTCAGAGCTGTCAGCACAGAGCCCGACGCGGGGCTCGAACTCACGGACCGTGAGATCATGATCTGAGCCGGAGTCGGACGCTTCAGCGACCAAGCCACCCAGGTGCCCCGAGATGGTGCTGGTTTAACTAGGAGGCATGAGAGGCTCTGAAGGGCTTTTGCCAATTCGGTCTCATGGCACATTGCATGCTGGGTATGAGAGACAGAGGCTGTCTTTCACCTGAGTGCCTGTAAAGGTAGAGTTACCCGCAGCTGAGGTGGAGCAGAGTGCTGGCAGAGCAAGTTTGGGGGAAACCACAAGTGCGGTGTCGTATGTGGGTTTGAAATGCAGGTGTTGAGGCAGTTGGCTATGCGAGTGTGGAGTCTGGGGGAGAGAGGAATCTGCTGAAAACTTAACTGCTGGAAATCCCCTACCTTGGTTGTGGGTAGCTGTTGTGGAGAGAGCAGATCACGCCCTGTAGCTTCCCTGTGGAGGCTGGCGAGCTTGCAGTGTGGAGGACAAGAAGCCTTACCCCACGTCCCGTACTCCCCAGTCCTGTGGGCTATGCCTGTCCTGTGGACTTGACGACCCCTGCCTTCTCAGTCGGCGTAAAGGTCGTGCGTCTGAGCATAAGGACCAGCTCTCTCGGCTGAAGGACAAAGACCCGGAGTTCTACAAGTTCCTGCAGGAGAATGACCAGAGCTTGTTGAACTTCAGTGATTCGGACAGCACCGAGGACGAGGAGGAGCAGCTGCACGCTCTGCCCGACACGTTGGAAGTGAGGGCTTAGGCAGAGTTGGTGGGGGCAGGGGCACACTTATGGCCTCTGCATCCTGCTCCAGCCTGGTCCTCTGTGTCTGGTGCAGGAAGCAAGTGGGGAGGAGGAAGATTCGGATGAGGATGAGGTCCCCAGAGGACTGAAGGGGAAGAAAAGGGATTCTGCTCCTGTGACCCTAGCCATGGTTGAGAGGTGGAAGCAGGCAGCAATGGTGAGAAGTGGCATGGCGTGGGCAGCTGGACACCCCCCACCCCTTTAGGAGTCTGCCCTTGACTCATTTTAGTTACCTGGGTCTGTGGCAGACGGGAGGAGCCCCTTCTCTGAGCACCCACACTGGGGTCCTCTTCTGCACCAGACCCTCATGTGAAGGATGTCGCATGGTTCTGCCTTTCTGCTAAGAGGCTCCAGGATTGCATTCTCCCCTTCGGTCAGAGATTCTAGGGGCTCTTTCTGCTCTCTTCCACTCAGTGTCTCTCTCGGGCTCCCTGTTCCCTGAAGTCTGTCGTGGGTTAGGACATAGTCTCTGCCTTTGTCAGGAGCTAGAGCCCTTCCTCCAAGGGTTTTACGTTGGTTTCTGCAGAGATAGGAAAGGACAGAAGGGAGAACCCTAGAAACCACCTGGTGCAGGCCACCATCCAGATCTGGGACCTTCAGCCTCTCCCCTGAGCCAGGCTCCCTGCCCTTCCAGGAAGATTCTGGACTCTGGTTTTTTGTTGTTTTCCCTGCACGTGGCTCAGCAACACTGCCTCCACCTCTGCTCCGTGTCTCAGAATGTGGGCGAGGGGTACCTTTCTGTCACAGCATGTTTCTGGAGCTCTGGTTGCCTATTGCTCTGTCCAACACCGCTGACCGCTTCCCCAACGTTCTGGGTCCTCTTATCCCTAATTTAGCAGCACCTTACTCCGAAGCTGTTCCATGAAGTTGTGCAGGCATTCCGAGCTGCTGTGGTCACCACCCAAGGAGACCAGGAAGGTGCTGAAGTCAGCAAATTCCAGGTCACGGACAGTGCTGGTGAGCTGGGGTGAGGGGACCTGGGATGCAGGCTCTCTGTTCTGTCTTCTGTCCTGTGAGCGGTATCTGTGGTCCCCTCATTGCAGTGTTCAACGCCCTGGTCACCTTCTGCATTAGAGATCTTTTTGGTTGTCTCCAGAAGCTACTGTTTGGGAAAGCCCCCAAGGACAACAGCAGGTGAAAGGGAAGAGGGGAGGTAGGGGGGGTGTGGTCAGGACCGCGCACTGGGGAAGGCAGAGGCCTTGTGATCTGGCAGTCCCCCTCTCGACCCAACCAGCACAGAGGGATGCCGAAGACGGAACCAGGCCCTTTGCCGGGCTCCTGGGAGAGGCTGGGCGGGGCCGGTTGGGTGGCTTTGTCCTTCCTCCTTTCTGTTTTCCTTCTGAAAAGGTACATTCTCTGCCCACAGTTCCTCGGGGGGCCCAGAGTGTGTGCTTGGCTTTGCACCACTGGTTTCTTAGGTCAGGATTCTCCCCCTTTCACTCTTTTTTTCCTCTTCAAGTGAATATCTCATCCACTCTTCTGCTGTTTGCTCTGGGGATGGTGTGTGTATCTGTAGGTAGGGGCCTCACTGAGGAAGCTGACAGGTGATGGTGGAGGGGATAGCCTTTGAGCGAGTGGGCAGCAAACACACGTATCGTGAGCGCTGCTGGCATCGGCCAGGCACAGACTCTTGTGCGAAGGGGGCCGCTGCACTGGGAGAGCAGTCACCGTGAAGGGTGGGGGGCTTTGGGGGGAGGTGTGCGGTGCGGGGGGGGTTCGCTCAAGATGGGGTGGGCTTGGTCTCTCTGCAGGGTGCTGCAGCCGTCCAGTAGCCCGCTGTGGGGGAAGCTCCGGCTGGACGTCAAGGTCTACCTGAGCTCAGTCGTACAGGTGCAGTTCCAGCGGGGAGGGGGCCTCCTGTATCCCGCGAGGCCTGGCTGAAGCCGGTGGTGCAGTCCTTCCTTGTGTCCCAGACGTGAGTGGGTCTGGGGCCCCGCTGACCCTCCTGCTTCCCCAGCTGGTGGCCTGCGTGACGGAGGCGACAGCAGCGGCGGCCGTGCTCCAGCACGTCAGCAGTTCCGTGCCATACTACTTGGCCTTTCCCAAGCAGTGCCGCGTGCTACTCAAGGTACCCGGCTCTCTCCCTTTGGCACCGTGATCGGAGGCGCGTGTGGCCACCCCTCCAGCGTGCCCCGCCCCCAGCCAGAGTGGGGGTGGCATCTGCACCCGCCCCCCACCCTACGCCCTGCTGGGATTCTGTTTCGGTCAGCTCTCTGCCCTTGGTGCCGCAGGCACTTGTCAGCTGACAAGAGCTGTAGCAAGACGAGCTCTTCTTGTGTTCTAACGTGCCTTTCTGCTTAACCGACGGAGCCACCCAGGTGCCCCGTAACGTGCCTTTCTGGACGCGTGCCTAACAACAAAGCTGTGTTTCTGTGGTACAGCCTTCTTGGGGAGCCTCTGTTACCTTTCACGTTTTTGTTACTTTTTCACTGAGGTGTAACCGTAGCTCTATCCTGAGGTGCTTAGGGAAGGGCTGTCTCCTAGCAGTGGCCACAGGGGCCTCTGGCTGGGCTTGGGGAGGCTGGGGCAGGCAGTGATGTCTCTCCTTCTGCAGAGGATGGTGATTCTGTGGAGCACAGGTGAAGAGACGTTGCGCGTACTGGCGTTCCTGGTCCTCGTCAGGGTCTGTCGGCACAAGAAGGCTGTCTTCCTGAGTCCTATCCTCA
The DNA here is from genome assembly GCF_018350215.1 of Panthera leo. Taxonomy (NCBI): domain Eukaryota; kingdom Metazoa; phylum Chordata; class Mammalia; order Carnivora; family Felidae; genus Panthera; species Panthera leo. The sequence goes on along the minus strand of NC_056686.1, from coordinate 86,255 downwards.
AGGTAGTGTGGACCCCCGGCTCCTGCCTCTGATGCCCCCCAGTCTGTGTCCATTAGAGTCTGGGTTGAAAGTCTTGGCCTGAGGTCTGGGCGGCTGCCTTTGTGGTCAGCTCCTCTTGCTGAGGCTGTGGCTCTGGGCTGACCCGGGCCATCACTGCAGTTCTCTCCCTAGGAAGTGGGGGACAGTGACAGGGATGGGAGCTCTTGGTCCCCTGGGGCTCCACATACACTGCTCTGCACAGCTCTCCCCTCAGCAGATGAGGACATCGGGTGTGGAGAGGGACAGGGACCCTGCTGCTTGGCTGCACGCCTGGGGTGATGTGTCCCGCACAGTGACCCTCTAGAAACCCCTGCGTGGGCCTGGCCTGTAGCTGCAGCTTTTCTAGCCCCTCCTTCCCAGTCCCTCCGTGGTCTCCTTGCCTCTTCCTGCAGTTATTCGCGCTGCGTTTTCCTTGGCACCGCGCCCTCCCTATAAGTCTCCTGTTCCGTGCGCGGCAGACTTTGTGTGTGAGATTGGTGGGTACACGTGTGTGGCAGCTGAGCAGCAGAGGGCCCAAGGAGCGTGTGCCACGTAGGGGGAGGGGTCTGCAGCAGACGTGGCCAGCCGTGGCTCCCACTGAGGAAAGGCCCGGGTGTCTGGCAGCGGCTTGGAGCTGGGTAGCGGGTGCACAGTGCCCTGGAAGCTCGGGTGGCCCTGACTGGGATCTTTCTGGCAGCAAATGTACATCACCTACGTGAGGAACTGCAAGTTTACCTCCCCCGGCACCCTGCCCTTCATCAACTTCATGCAGCGGACCCTGACCGAGTTGCTTGCCCTGGACACTGGCATCGCCTACCAGCATGCCTTCCTCTACATTCGCCAGCTCGCCATCCACCTGCGCAATGCCATGACCACACGCAAGAAAGTGCGTGGTTGGGCTTATGGGGTGGGGGTTGGCATGTCCGGGGTCGGGCCCCACCCCACCGTATACTTAGGGCTCCACAGCTGAGGGGCTGGGACCTCCTTGGAAGCCTCCGTATTCCTGTGTAGCCCTGGGGAGAGACATCCCAGTGTCTCGGAGGGCTCAGGGCCCTTGCCGGGGGGGGGGGGGGGGCTTGGGGAACAGGTGGAGGGTGCGGGCAGCTCTGAGGGTGGGTCGGGGAGGGGGTGGGGTAGGTGGTCGCTGCGGCTGCTGGCTGGGACCCCGTGGGTGAGGGAGGGCTGGACCCTTCTGGGACCCCTGGGCTGACTTGGAAACAAACTTCACTCTGTGCCCAGGAGACCTACCAGTCAGTGTACAACTGGCAGTTCGTGCACTGTCTCTACCTGTGGTGTCGTGCCCTCAGCACTGTGTACCCCAGCGAAGCCCTGCAGCCCTTGATCTACCCCCTCTCGCAAGTGGTAATTGGCTGCATCAAGTGAGTGACGGATGGGCGGGGTCACCCTGAGGGCCAAAGGAGGTCAGGGCCAGGGTATGTGGGCTGTTACGGGGGTCAGGGTTGTACAGACTGTCTTTGGACAAGGTCATGGGAGGCTGGTTTAGAGGAGAGGGTTACACAGGGAGGCATCCTGGAGGGTCAGGAGGAGCTAGTTCTCCAAGGGTATGAGCCATCCCTGGGCCCTGGGGTCTGTTACTTGGCAGCACCTGTGGAAGGACGGGGGGGGGGGGTTGGCGCCATCTGTGGCCCAGAGGCCAGCATGGGAGAATGCCCCAGATTCATGCATTCTGGGAGATGCTGGGTAGAAGGGACTATGTGCGGTTTGAAGGGAGTTTGGGTGTCTGTCTTACCATGGGGTTCTTGGGCAGCGGGTCTAGTACAACGCGCCACATTTCAGTTGTGACCGTTGAGCTTCGGTTTCTGGGGGCAGAGAATGGAGGAGCCGCGTGCGCCCAGGTGGCTGCCTTTGTTAGCCAGGAGGGGTCGCCCCTGTGCTCCTGAAGGAGGAGACTTGAAAGCAGGGAGCTGGGAAGAAAGAAAGCTTTGAATGAACCATCTCCCGCTGCTCTCCTCCTGCATTAAAGTGAAATAAAGTTAAAAGCCGCGTGGGATGTTCTCTCACCCGATAATTGAGTGAGGAGGCAGGTCCTTAAGACCCGGATTTTAGTCGGGGACTTTTGGTCTGCCCTGTTCTGTCTGGAAGAATCAGAGCAGGTGTGGCCCCTGACCCTGACAGAAGTGACCAAGAGGGGCCCTTCCTGAGGTTCGAGCCCCATGGATAGAAACAGGTCATGGGGAGCCAGGCTGGGATGGTGAGGCTAGGGCCTCTGCTCACTCCTGCCTTTCCATGCTCCCAGGCTGGTTCCCACTGCCCGCTTCTACCCCCTGCGCATGCACTGCGTGCGTGCTCTGACCCTGCTCTCGGAGAGCACCGGCACCTTCATCCCAGTGCTGCCCTTCATACTGGAGGTGAGAGGGTGCCCGTCGCTTGGGGTGGGAGGGGGCAACACAGTGCCTCTGTGGTCTGCTTGGAGGCGCTCCTTGCTGCGCACAGACCGCCTATCCCGAGATGCAGTGTAACCCTCCTGAGTGCTGGTGTTCTCCTCTGTAGAGGAGGTTTTATGAGGACATTGCTCTGTGCAGTGCCTTGCTCCCTGCCCCAGCTGGGGTGTGTGTTGGCAGGCGAGTGGCAGGGAGAACAAGGACAGCTGCTCTGCAGGGCTGGCCTGAGGGTGCTGGTTTTAGGACACGCTTGAGTCTATTCCAGTGGGCAGGAGAGCTGGGCTGGAACCCTAGATCTGATTCCAAAGCTGCGTTTCTTTTTGCACGCTCCTTTGTGTATGCGTGTGTCTTTGCGTGTCTGTGTGGATCTGTGTGCATGCTTGCATGCCCCGGGGGTTAGGCCCCACCCCACCTTATACTTAGGACTTCACATCTCCCTACTAGAGAGGCCCTTAGTGCCACCTGCTGGATGGGCCGGATTAGTGGCTCAATGTGGCCAGAGCTGTGGTCTGCACCGGTTTACCAAAGTAGGGGAGAGAAGGGAGCCCCTGGGGTTTCTCTTCTGATTTCGTGTTTTCTTTTTGCACAGCCCTTGTACTGATCCCTGCGTCAGCATGCCATAGCTGTACTGGCATGTCCTTTTTACATCCACAGGTGCAGGCCTGTCCTTTCCAGAGAAAATAAGTCACAGAGGCAGAAGGAAAGCTCTTTGCACCCAGGGCGTTTTTGCCCTTGCCTCCCTGGGTGGGTGGGAAGGGGTGCTGAGAGCAGCCCCTGCTCCACCTCAGGCTGAGCCAGGCTAGAGAAAGGGCAGTGCTCCCCTAGGGAAACCTGTTACTAGCACAGTCATGGGTGCTTTTTATCTGGAGCTGTGCTGAGCTCAGCTGTGAAGCATCATCCTCTGCTCTGTGGTATCTTCAGCATCGGCCACCCACCCCCCTCAGGACAACATCCTGGATCACCCCTGCGCGAGGGTGGTGAGGAGGGGCCAGGCATGGCTCCTGCTCCGCTATCCCAGGACAGCCCGCAGCCTTCGGACACGGGGAGGACTTCCCTGAGAGGCAGAGGCCGATGGGCACAGCCTGTGGTCTCTGTGGAGGATGAGGAGTTATGAGCTCCTCAGGCCCTTGCTGAGACCCTCTGGCCATTGGCATATCACTCCCAGGATGCAGCCTTGGGGTTGGGACCAGGCCTTGGGAATGCAGTCATGGGTGAGGACGTTGCAGTGTCAGTGACCCTGTACAGAAAGGACCTTTCTTTTGTTTCCAGACACTGGTTCTTAGGGCTTCTGGGTCTGGTTTTAGGAGAGGGTCGGTAGCAGTGTGCACGGGTGTGCTTCTGATCCTGCCCCCGTTGGCCAGAATCCCGCTCTGCAATGAAGTGATGCCCTTGGAGGCTGGAGCTCTGGAAGGGAGGGGGTCTCTGGGGCCACAGGACTGGCACTGCATGTGGCTACCTCTCCCTGGTTTTGGGGCCTCTAAGGATGTGGGGTACAGATGGGGGGGGGTGGGATACAGTGGGGCATGAGGCACAGCAGGCCGAGCTGAAGTGGCTTTTGGGACAGGTTTTCCAGCAGGTCGACTTCAATAAGAGGCCAGGGCGCATGAGCTCCAAGCCCATCAACTTCACTGTGATCCTCAAGCTGTCCAAGGTCAACCTACAGGAGAAGGCATACCGGGTAAGGCTGGCCTCCAGGCCTCCTGTGGAGACGCTTGGGAAAATACCTTGGGCGGGGTCATAGCAGGATGTTCTAGGGCACCGAGGTCAGCGTACGGGGTGACTGGAGTCCAGTTAGTGTGGACGGGAGGGGGCTTGCTGCCCTCCAGTTTGTGTGGGCCTTCGTGGGTCTCTTGCGGGGGAGGTTGTGCTCCTTGGCCTCAGCCATATTGAGCCAGAGTGTGGCTTCCGGGGAGGCTGTGGAGGCACGTCCTCCGATTTCCACCCTGATAGCAAGCAGGCGTGAAGAGGGCTGTGTTCCCATCTCCCCTGACGTTCTCCTTTCTTCTCTGCTGCCTCAGGATGGTCTGGTGGAGCAGCTGTACGACCTCACCCTGGAGTACCTGCACAGCCAGGCCCAGAGCATTGCCTTCCCCGAACTGGCGCTGCCCGCTGTGCTGCAGGTGTGTGCCAGCCGTCCGGCTCCCTCTTCCTTTCCCAGATGCCTTGATGGCGTGCTTCGTAGCAGACTAGGCTGTCTTCACGGGCTCAGCTTCCCATTGACACAGGGGCCAGAAGGAGGCACCCTTGTCACAGCCACACAGGGTCAGTGGCAGAGCCTAACCTGCTGCGGGGTTTCATGTTGGCGCTGCCTCATCATAGGTAGCACGAACATAGGGGTGTGGGGTCCTGAGGGGTGGGGTTGGCGCAGGCGAGTTAACGGGGACCCTCGGACTTGCTAGCTCCTCCCCAGGCCTGTCACAGCCCAGGGACCAGACCGACCAAGAATTCTCTTCTAGGAGTAGTCCTGGTGGAGCGGGCTGGACCCGGCCCCCCAGCCCTGGGTCAGGCTGGTCTCCTGACTGTATACTTTCCCAAATGGTCCTGCATGCGGGTTTGGGGCAGGAGGAAGTCCCGGTCAGCCTCAGCACCAACCCTGCCTCAGTTTTCCTTCAGGTGACACAAGGGTGGGGTTGGAGTCCTTTCTCTCACAAGTCCCTTCTGGGCCTGTCAGAGGTCCATTTGCTCTCAGCCCAGGTGTTTGCCATCTCAAGGAGGCAGGGGCCTTTCACGGGAAGGGCCAGGTCCTGTCCCTGATTCTGGTGGGCAGAGTCAGCTCCCCCAGCTGTAGGCCTGCTTGGTGAGTAGGGGTGGGCTGCCCACACCCGAACTGCTCCTGGTTCCGAGGCCCATCCGGACACATGTGGCCGTGTAGGCAAGGCTTTATTTCTGGACTCCAGGTCCCAGAATCATGGTCTAGAACATGGGTCAGCAAACTGTTCTGGCAGAGAGAGCTAAATGGTATTTCAGGCTTTACAGTCATGTGGTTTCTCACAACTGCTCAGGTCTCCTCTTTGAAGTACAAAAAATCCGCAGAAATGCCTAAGTGAAGGAGTGTGGATGTGTATCAATACAGCTTTATTTACACAGACAGGCTGAGGGTGGGATGTGACCTGGAGGGTAGATCCATGCCGCCTGTTCCTCTGCCCGGCCCGTAGGGTGGGCCGTCTGCTGTCCAGCCCCCACAGGGCCCAGGCAACAGGGTCATGTGGCACCACGCCGCGGCCCCCACCCCACACCAACGTAACTGCCCCGTTCCCCAACTGTGTGCGCTAGGGCTGTGAGACACATGTTTCCTGCTCCCCCATCGCCTCCCGTGGTCATGTGTGATCCCGGCAGATCATGGTCTGTGCCTGGACCTAGGCTGAGCACCGCGCCCCCCCCGCCCCTCCCCCCTTCCTTTTGCAGTTGAAATCCTTCCTCCGGGAATGCAAGGTGGCCAACTACTGTCGGCAGCTACGCCAGCTGCTAGAGAAGGTGCAGGAGAACGCTGAGTATATCTGCAGTCGCCGCCAGAGGGCCTCCTTCGGTGTGGCTGACCAGCATGCAGTGGTCAGTTGGGAGCTGGTGTCTGGGTGGGTGGGGTGGGCAGCACTGCCTGAGGGCACTGGTCAGTGTAGGGCTGGGGTTTGGAGGTTTCCCCAGGGTGGACATGATCCTGAACCTCTCCCCATAGGACACCTGGGAGAAGCAGACCCGAGAAGAGGGGACACCTCTCACCAAGTACTATAGCCAGTGGCGGAAGCTGAGAGAGCGAGAGATCCAGCTGGAGATCAGTGGCAAAGAGCGGGTATGTCTGCAGAGGAGGTTCGGAGCGGGGATGTGGGCATGACCACCTGGTTTGTTCTGAGACCAGGGTCTAGCACCCTGGCTCTGACTTTAAGACCAGAGTGGGGAAGGGGGCTTGTGGGAGGAAATAGTCTCAGGGACGATGTCACCAGGACGGTTGGGGCCTGTTCCCAGCTGCAGCCTGTCCTGGGGCTGCTCTGGAGGGGCAGACATCATGCATTACTGGGTGACCAGGGGGCTTCTCTCATGACCTCCAGGAGGAGGTCCTTACCCCTTGTCAGGCCTGACTGGGCTGGGGATTTGGGGGGAATAAGTGGCCAGACTGACCTTGTTTCTCAGGCCAGCCTGTGGACACCAGGAGGGCAGGCAGGGAGGGGCAGGAGGAGCTGTGCCGGTGGGTGTGGCATGGTGTGACTTGAGGGGACAGTTTCGTGCTGAGTGGCATGCCTGTGACTGTATCCCTGTCCTGGTATCATGGGTCTGCAATCCCATGACGTGATGGCTAAAGACGTGGAGACACAAAGGTGGCGGGGGTGGGGGGGGCTATAGCTGGGCCTTCAGCCAGTGGATGTAACTATGCTTTTGATGGTACTTAGTGGCCAGTGTGCGTGGCTGGGGCCCCCTCACCTGCCTGGCAGGGTGGCTGTCCAGGAGTCCTACCCAGTGATGCCTACCAAGTTGGCCAAGCAGAGTCTGTGTGGGGACGGGTTGGGAGGCAAGGCCTGAAGGGAAATGGAAAAGGGAATAGGATGCCGGGTTTGGGTAAAGTCTGTCTTTGGGAATGGGAGGGAAGGACAGTAGCTGCGGTCAGGGCTCTTGCTGCATGACGCATGATGTGACCCAGCTGTGGCTGTGAGCTAAGCCTTGAGGTGGAGGGTGGGGCCCAGGGCTGAGACATGGTGGGTTGGGGATTGGGCCAGGTGGGTTCTCTCATGGCCACCAGACCACCCTCACCACTCTGGCTTTGGGTCTTTGCAGCTGGAAGACTTGAACTTCCCAGAGATAAAGCGGCGGAAAGTGGGAGGCAATAAGAATGAAGACAGAGTGGAATTTAAGGACCTCTTTGATCGGGACAGTGACGAGGAAGACAGTACCGTGGATTTCTCAGAGAGAGGTAGGGGCCTGGACTCCTGAGCCTGAGCTCCCTGTGGGGAAGGGGTAGGTGGCCCTGGAAGGCTTCCTGACACATCCCATGGAACCAGAAGAGGGTGCCTGTTTCCCCTGGCTGCTCACGTTTGCGGTGCCCCTTCTCCTACCACTTCACTTGCTTTGAGGTGAGGGCCTCCCAGAGTTGGGACACGTGTCCCAAGACCTTATTCCCTCACCTGTACTATTGGCTGGACACTTCTGAATCCTTTCCACCTGTACGAAGGGGGCCTGAGGGAAGGGTGGGTGGGTGCGGGGTTGTGAGCCTGGCCCACACTCCTACATTAGCTGTCCCCAGTATGTATTTGCTGGTGGGCTTACTCCCATGGGCTCTTCTTGGTCCCCAGGGATGCCTGGGTCCCCGAGAGCTTGGCAGAGGGTAGAGGAGGAAAAGGAGGAGGAGGATGGCAGCCTTAGCAACCAAGAGGAAATCAGCAATGCCAAGGGTGAGTGATTCCTGGGAGTGAGGGGTGGTGCTGTGGCCCTTTGAACCTGTCTGTTCAGGAACCCAAGGCTGTCGTGGGCGTCACTTCGTCGGTGGGTGGGTGGGGCCATTGGGTGGGAGAATGGCTCTAAGTTGGGCTCACACCCCTCCTTGAGGTTGCCACACCAGCTGCTCCGTTCCCGCTGGCTCTGGCAGCCAGTAACAGTGGCACCAATAAATTAATTAGGGCTGTGATTAATTAGCGATGAGTAATCTCCAAGGCTGGCTTCTTCCTGATAAAGCAGAATTTATGTAGCCTCGGTCTCTCCCTGCAGATGGAGACCCAGACACAGAGGCGGGGCTGCACCTCGGGGAGCTGTGGCGGCTGGCCCAGGGACCAGAGGATGAGTTGGAGGAACTACAGCTCTCTGAGGAGGATTGAGGGCTGCCGGCCTGGGGCGGGGCCTGCGGGGACTGCCGTGCAGTGTTCCCACCTTACCAGGCAGCCAGGCTTGTGTCTTCTTGGTCGGTGCTGAGACCCGAGGCCAGGGCCTGCGCAGTGCGGGGGAGGGCAGTAGATGGTGGACTGGGCTTTATTTTCACAACACGAAAGACCAGAAAGTACCGAGCCCTGTGCAGATCCCTGGAGTGGCGGCTGTGGGGATGGAAACCAGCACCATGGAGCCTGCCCACACTGCATACCGCACTGCTGGGTTAGATCCATCAGCCCCGTGAGGGAAGCTGGTCTGGAGTGGGACTCTGCCCTGACCTCTCACCCGATGGCAGGATGCTGAGAATCTCGCAGACAACTGTCCCGGTTCCAGAGAGAGCCAGCAGGCATGGCCAAGGCCAGTGTGGCATGATGTGCCTTCTCCGCCTCCTCTGTCATTCTTTGGTTTGTCTGCAGGTACCCAGGATGCAGAGTCCCTGTGCCTGGGCTCAGGTTTGGGTCCCCAGGCTGTCTGCACCTGACTCTACTCCCAGAAAGTTTCAGAAACTCTTTTCCTTTGATGTCATGTTTTCCTTTAAAAAAATCTTTGTTTTTGCATCCAAAACCAAAAAGAAGAGAAGCTGTGGAGTGGGTCCTTTGTATCAGAGCTGCTGGCACCGAAGGGCTTAGGGATTAGGGTGGTCCACCCACCAGGTTAGCACAGAGGCTGGGAGGGGTCTGCAGGCCCTGGGAGTAGAGCCACAGTTCCATTCTCTTGCTTGGGCGAGGCTCTCCCAGCAGGGGGGTGCCCCCCACCATAGGGGGAAGGGGCCAATGCTGGGGACAGGGCCTGCTCTCCAGAGGTGAGCTCCCGCTCTGGGGCCCGTAGTGTTGGTGGCTGCAGTGGCAAAGCCACAGGGAAGCTGGCCATGTAGAAGACTCGGCCCAGGCGCTTGGCCACCTGCGGAGAGATGGGCCTGGGTGGGGGGGCCTTCTGGGTTGCTGGCCTGCAGCCACAAAGAGCCTCAGCGCTGACCCACCATTGTGTGGAGACTGCTGCCCCCAGCTGGCACTCACCTGGGCCCGGATCTTGAGAGCAGGCCCGAGCTTCAGCCCCATGGTGGTCAGGAGGTGCTCCTCTGTCAGCAGGGGCAAGGTCTCCCCGTCGATCCCCTGTTCTCTGAAGACCTGGGGGCGGGCAGAGGTCCAGGCCTGAGTGCTGGGACCAGTGCCCGCCCACCCCGCTGAGTCCCTCCAGCCCACCAAATACTGAGTGTCTGGGGTTGCCTCAAGGCTCTCCAGCGAGAGCAGGGCCAAGGGAAGCTGCTGGCACGGTGTGTCAGAAAAGCTTGCAAATGGAAGGAAGGTCTGTGTGTTGAGCGTGTACGTGCCAGTGTTGGAGGCAGAGGCACTGACGCGGCACAGGGCAGGGGGAAGCATGCAACGGCATCCCCCTCCTCCCCACACACTGTTGTTGAGGAGGGGAGATGGGGAGGGGCGGGGAGAGGCGCTCGGAACCATCTGAGGAAGGTGTCCCCCCACCCCCCTCACCGGTGCATATTCTCCACAGCCAGAAAGGCCCCCCACAAAGCTGCAGACATCGTCCACTGTCCACTTGCTGAGGTCCTCAGGGGCTGTGGTCTCCTCCCCATCCATGAAGAGTCCCCCCATGGTGCCTGGGTTGGGGGGGGGGGTGGTATTACTAGGACTATGGCCAGCTCTTTCCTAGGCTCCCACCCCTGTCTGCTGACCTTTGCCCAAAATGTTCAGAGATGTTGGACTGAACACTAAAAAGGATTTTTCTTCCCACGGACACCCTCCCTAAGACCCAGGGCGTGGTGGGGGGAGGGGGCGCAGAAGGGGAGCTAGGATTCTTTCCACCCCTGGAGGGATCTAAAGCGTGGAGAGGGGATGCCCACCTGTGTGGAAGTAGGGGCTGACGGCGTAGGGTAAGCCCAGGGGCAGTGGAGGGGGCAGCATGGACCCTGAGAGAAGCCCCTTCCCCTCAGGGCTGGCCCCTCCGGTTGGGGCTTGGCCCAGGGTGGGGCCCTGGCCCCCGGCGGCCACCATCTCAGGGTCCTCTCCTTCTGAATCCTTTGGGGGCTCATCCTCAGAGCCATCTTGTGCCCAGAGCCCAGCCCCCGTGGTCTCCTTGGACTCACTGGAGTGGGCTGAGGCAGGGCTGGGTCCCCCCTTCCGAGGGGCTCGGCGGACAGGCTCCCGGGGAGGGGTGGGTGGGCCGGGGCCCGGGGGTCCCTGGGGGGGCAGGGCCAGCAGCGGCGCGGAGCTGTGTCTCAGCACCAGCATGGCCCCGCGCCGCTGCAACTCCTCGGCGCCGTCGGCGGGGCGCAGGGTGGCTTCCGGCGCCAGCAGCTGCGGCCGGTGCGCGCTCTCCAGCTCCTTCTGACGCAGCAGCTCTGCCGACATCTCCAGTCTGGACCGGGAAAAGCAGACAGTAGTGTGGGTCATGTGGCTCGGCAGGGCCACCTCCTCCTCACCGGTCGCCACGGCACCTACCGGGCCAGGTTCTGCTTCCGCAGGAGCTCCTGCTGCCGGGCGAGCATCTCCGCCTGGGCAGGGGGCAGGAAGCCGTAACCTGGTGGGAAGGGGACAGACCACGAGGCCAGGTGGCCGAGTGGTCTAGGGCCGCCCAAGCCCACCTGGTCCGTCCTTGGCTTCGGCAGGGGCGAGGGTAGGTACTACGGAAGCCCTCGTGGAAACCGGGTCGGTCATAGGCAAACCCGGGTGCACCCACACCAACGGCCTCCCGGCGTGCGCGCTCACGAGCCCCTTAGGACAGGGTCGCGCACCCGCCTACTCCTCACCTGGGGTCTGGCACAGGGCCGAGGGCACCCCCAAAAAGGGAGGCCGAAGGTGGGGGCCCAGGGCGATGTGAGGGGCATTCTGGGGCGACAGCAAGGGGGGCGGCTGCGACAGTTCCCTGTGGACGACGGGGCGGTAAGAGTGCGCGCCGCAGGCCCCGGCCCCGCGCGCCCCCTCTATTCGCGTAACTGCCCTGCTCCCCACCCCCCCACCCCCCCGCCCCCCCGCCGCCGCCGCCGCCGCCGCCTCTACTAATTGCCGGCCCCGCGGGCGGTCGATGCACCGCTCGTTACGGCTCCGGGTCGCGCGCCGCCCCCGCCCCCGGCTGGCGGCGCCAATTAATCTCGGCGGCGGCGCGGAGGCGCTGACCCGGCGGGCGGCGGCGACTGCAGCGGTAATTACCGCGCGGGGCGCGCCGGGCCCCCGCCTCCCCGCTCCCCATGGACCCTGGGCGGCTAGGGGGGCGGGGGCGCAATTAGCTGCAATCCTGGAGGCGGTGGAGGCAGCTGCAGATAGCGCTCCGTTGGGGGGGCGGTGCGGGGGGCTGGGGGCTCGGCGTTGTTGGGGGTTGTACCCCGGGGCCCGGCTGGAGACCACCGAGAGCCGCCACAGCCCTTCCCGCCCCCTAGCTCGCTCACCCCTTGGCCTCTGCAGGTGGACGGAGGGCGGGGGGGGGGGGGGGGGGGGGGCGAGGGCTCCCTTCCCCAGCTCTCGGCTGATTTCAAGGTTTCCAGGCCTCGCACTGCTCCCATCTTCTGCCTTCCGCCCCCTCCACACCCTCCTCTCCACGGACTCCCCCAATCTGCCTCTAGCCCCCACACCTACCTGTTGGGGGAGCAAAGCCCTCAGCTGTTTCTGGAGCACCTGGATTCAGCCAGTCCCACAGTTGCTCAACGGAAAGTGCCATCACCCTTAGCACCCTGGCCAGAGCAGGGGTCACCCCCCCCCCCCCCCACACACACATTCTATTCCAGGAGTGTTCTAGGCCTCTGACCAACTCGGGGGTCAGACCATGAACCTAGGGCCAGCACACTGCCTGGCACACGTTCTGTACCAACATGGCTGCGTGTGACTGTGGCGGGGGAGGAGAGTGTGTGCACGATTGAGGGCAGATGCAGGCTGTGGACGTGACCTGCAGAAACCAGGTGCTAGGTGTATCTGAGAAGCCAGCGAAGAGAATATGGGGCCTTTTCTGATGTGGGCACCCAGTACCTCTCTGAGAAGGATGGGGTGCCAGCTGGCACGGTGCCCTCTCGGTGCTGAGCCAGGCCCTGCTTTCGGCGCTGACCTGCCGTGGATGAGGGTAAGTGGACTTCCAGGCCACTGGGGCTCCTCACAGATGCTGCTGCCACCTCTTGCCGGACCCTCAGGAGATCTGGGGGGGTTGGGGTGGGTGGGGATGGTCAGTGGTGGTCTAGAGGCCAGACTCCCCCAGGGCTGGGGAACATAGGACACTGGCCAAGGACACCAAGGAGACCAGGTGCTGATGAGAGCATGTCCTCAGAGCGACCTTGCCGTTTGGTCCTGGGGACAGAAAGATGAACAGAAGGCCACAGGGCAGGGGAGACCAAACCCTTAACAGCGCGGCTAGCTTTGTATGGCGCTGGGAGTGGGGGTTGGGAGGCACCCACCTGTATTGAGAGAGGGGCAGGTTAGCATTGAAAGCGATGTGGGGATGCCAGTAACCAAGATGCAGTGGGAGGGAGGGGAAGGCCTCCCTTTCAGGGGATTCTGTGGCCTCTGAATGTTGATATTGACAGGAGTTCAGAGGTTATGGAGATCAAGGCTGCAGGGGGCCTTGAGGGATGGTGTTGTGCAAAGACCCAAGAGTGAGGGATCCTCAGGCAGGCCTGCTCCTGGAGGCGTGGGGATGGGTCTCCAGCCCCGGACAGACGATGCCCAGGTGACTTCCTTCCCGGTAACACTCCGTGCACACTCGAGGAGTCTAGCCCTCTGCTCCGCATCCGGGTCCCTCCATCCTGCTCGGCCGGGCCTCTGAGTCTTCCCCCACTCCCACTGTCACCCTTCCCCCCCCCACCCCCCCCCTCCCCCCCCCGCCCTGCGCAGCCCCAACCGTGGCCGCCGCCGCCGCCGCCTGTTTATAAATTAATTACCCGAAAAGCGGAGGTGGGCCCTGCCCGGGCCGGGTGCCAGCCCGCAGAGCCCAGCCGGCGCGGCCGCCTGCATCGATCCCAGCGGGGCCCCTCGCCCCCGCGCCCGCCCGACGGCCTCGGTTATTTACAGTCGGCTCCGCGGCGGGGGCGGCGGCGCAGGGCCATGATTGACAGCCCGGCTCCCGGTGCTGCTCCCCGGTGGCCGGCGCCCCCTCCCCCGCGCAGGCCAGCCGAGCGGGCCCCAGGCAGGGCAGGGAAAGCAATTAAAAAGGAAGATTTTTAAATTATTAACATTTGGTGAATTATTCAGGCTCTCGGTGCCTGACTGCCCTGGGGGACAGTGCCTTGTGTAAGGAGAAATCCTGCCCCCTTTCCCAGCACCCCTCACCCACCTCCAGCCAGAAAAGCCAAGCTAGCGGCAGCACCGGGGGCTGGGGTCTGCCAGGCCAAGGTGCAGCTGGTCCGGGTGCCAGATGGTGGGTGGGTGAGGTGTGTCCATGAGAGGCAGGAAGGACAGATGGACAGAGCACAGGGTGGGGAACCGGGTGGGGCAGGGTCCCCGCCTCCAGCTGGAGCTTCTCCTGAGCACCAGTGAGGTCCTGGTAGCCACATCCCAACTGCAGCCCATCCTGCCTTCTGGATGTCCTAGCCTGACTACTCCCCTCCTCTTGGCCCCTCCCACCTAGAGACCCAGGCTGACCCCCAGGTGAGGTGGCTAGCACAATCTCACACATGGCCCTGACAGCTGGAGTAGGAAGGACTACAGCATATAGACCCAGGGACAAAGAGAAGCTGCATGTACTGGAGAGAAGCAGGTGGGCCTGGTTCAGTCCCCACCTCCCACTCTCACCGGGGTTCACCTCAGACTCTGTTTTCTGTGTCTGTGAAATGACAGTGCTTGCGTGTCACAAGTGAGGCATGGGTCTGCTAGACAGTCTGGGAGACAGTGGGGTATGCAGGTGGGGGATCCCCCACATCTGCCCAGGCAAGTGGCTGCCTGGGCAGAAGGGGAGGAGAGTGACTCCTCATTGCCCACCTACAAGGGGCCTGTAGGGACCGAGGGGCCTACAGACCCACATCCAGACCCAGATTTGGTCTTAGCAGCCAAAGACCCCAGGGCCTCTTTTCACACTGAGCAGAGGCCTCCAGGGACAGTTAGAGCCTAGCACATGTGGGTAGACACTTGGTGGGGGATCGTGCCACGGGGAGGGGGCACATACCGTGGCTGGGGAGGCCCAGGTGGTAGAGACGCTGCGGGTCCTCAAAGGTGCCGGCCTCACTCAGGGCAGACACAAGCCGGCGGTAGTGATCCTCAGGGGCCATGCTGGGCCCTAGTTCTGGCAGCAACAGAGTCTCTGTGTTGGGAGGAGCATAAGGTAAAGGGATTCTCCTTCAGATACCACCATGGGAGAGAAGCAGAACCTCCCCTCTTAGACCCTGCTGTGGGGCTGATTTTGCCTCGGCAGGGTCTAAGTTACCCCCTCCCTCCTCTGGGACCTGTCCCTCCACCTTGAAGTTGAGTTCCCACCTTGGGGTGGCTTGCTTCGTGCCTTCTTCTCCAGTGGGCACTCACTGCTGACGTGGGGGGTGCGGCCTGGCCTCTTGCCCAACAGGTCACCTGGGGGAGGGTAGAGTGAGCCCCACCCTGCGTCTCAGGGCTTGGAGGGGATGGAGGCTGGGAAGGCCAGGGGCAGGGAGGGACCCAGCCCAGGCCTCGGTCCCCGCCAACCTCAGCTCAGAGCCTAGCACACGTGGGTAGGGGATCGTGCCACGGGGAGGGGGCACGTACCATGGCTGGGGAGGCCCAGGTGGTAGAGATGCTGGGGAACCAAATCCATCATTGCTCAGGTGCCCTTGGATCCTGGCCAGGTCAAAGCCTTTCCCAGCCCAGGCTCCCAAAGGACATCTTGCCAGACTTTGGACAGGTCAAGGGACAGTTCTGATCCTGGGCTTTGGGGTATGTGTGTATGTGACAGGAGGTTTGTGGTAACAGCCCAGGTGCCAACTCAGGACCCCACAGGCACCCTGCTGCCCCTACCCAGCCAGATTAGTCTCCTGTACAAAGTAATGGTCCCTCCTGGTCATTCTGCTAAAGGGAAATGGAAGGCTTTGGTTTAGACTGGAAGCCACTTTACCTCCCCTATCCTCTACCTGCTCAGGGAAGTCCCTAGGCAGCAGGCCCCCAAGGCCACCTTGAAGCCCCCAAGGTCAGGCACACCTGCCACACCAACTCCTGGGTACCTCCACCAAGGCCACACCCCTCACTGCCCTCAGAAGGCCTGAGCCAGCACCCTGGCCTTTCCGGCCACACACCTGCCTACCTGCCCAGCTGGGCTCTGAGCTCCTGAGGGCGCCCCTGAGCGGTCTCACCTGCTCTACACAGCCTGGCCGTAGTAGTGGGGGGAGGGGCAGCCCCACTTCTCTCCCGAAGGCCTCTCTCAGGTCCTGCATCTAAAACATACTCATCTGTCTCCCCAAGGCAGCACCTTTCCATCCCAGGCCCTAATCCCTCCTTCCTGAGCTCAGGGCCTGGGGTGGGGGTCTCTGCTGAACAGCTCAGCAGATGCCCTGCTCTCCTGGGACCACCCCAGTGCTGGCCTCCAGGCCAGATCCTGTGCTCTGGCCCCCTCTCTGACCTGAGAGGCCGCCTGGGTGGGTGGGGTGAGGGGGCTACCCGCTCTGTGAACCAGGCCTGCCATGACACCTCAGCAAGGCAGGCTTCCCAGAAGCCTAATTCCCAGAGCCTAATTCCTTTCTCTTATTCCCTTAATCTGTCATTTTTATCAGGCCGGGGAAGTGCGGCAGCAGTGAGAGGCCGATCAATCTCCACTTTACAGCTGACAGAATGGTGCTAATAACTTATTGATCTCAGCCACCTCGCTGCCATTGGCCTGGGCTCGGCAGCCCAACCCCTGCCCTGGGAGACGAGGTCCTCGCTGCTTGGTTGAAGGGTCCCCACCTCAGTGACCTGGCAGGACAGGTAGGGGGCACAACCAGCATGAGGGCCAGCCCCCAACAGCCTTGGGGCCTCAGGGCAGGAGGGCCACAACATCCAGCTGTGCTGGGCCTGGAAGTGGCTTTGGGCTGGGTCCACACCGCATCCTGCATACACCCCTTCTGGGTTTAGCAAAGAACCCGGCACCCTCACTTCCCTGAGTTCTGTTTCCCATTTTCCACAGTGGAACCTCCCCTTCCCCTTTCTCTTGGGGGATGAAGGCTCCCCTCTGTCTGGGGGAGGTGCTGCTGGAGGCAGAAGGGCCCACAGTGAGACTCAGCCCCGGGACTACAGTAAGATCCCGCCATGGAGATCTGGGGGCCCACCAGTCCCTGATGAGGGCCACACTCACTCATAGACCCACATACACAGTTGTAAGATGCCAGCACGGACCCCAGCTGAGCCCCTCACAGTCCTCCGCGGCCCTTCCTGTCTAGGATCCAGGGAAGGACCAGGGCCGGGGTTGTGGGAATAAGATTGACAAGCGGCTCCCGGAGAAGCAAGAGGAGGTGACGGCAGGCAAATGTCTCCACCCAAGGGCCCACAGGCACAAGTGGAAGCCAATGGGGGACTGCAGCCCCGAGGAGAGGGCAAACTCTGACAAAACCTGGGCACGGCGCACACATGTGACACTCCATGCAGAGCACCTGTGACCCCTGACACGCTTGTACGCCCATCTCAGCGTAAAGTGAGAGTGAGGACACAGGTGTGTGGCATGGTGACACCCAGACACGGGGTGTGAGCTGGGTGCGGGGCCACGCGAAGGCCCCAGGCATGCAGCCCCAGCTGGGAGCAGGGCACGCATGCACACTCGTGCTGTGTGCCGTGGGGAGGTCTCCATGTGTACGGGCAGCATGGGGAGGGCCTGCTGGCTTAGAATATCTCAATCACTGTGTGGCTCCCGCAGCTCCGCCCGATCGATGGGGCAATTAGATTTTATCAGCTGCCTGCTCAGCCGCCTCCAACAAGGCTCCAGAAGCAGCCCCCTCACACCCACCCCACAAAGGCCTTCCCAGGCACAGGCACGCCTGGGGGCACTAATGGGGGATGACCGTCTTCTTCCCGGCCTTTCTGAGAGCTGTAGCCACTGCCGGAAACTTCCCTGCCCGGGGTCCGTAGGACTGCAAGGGACCCCTGCCAGCTCCTCTTACCTCCCCTTTAGCCGAAGCTCAGCCATGCCCCATTCTCTGCAGCAAAGCCCTGTGGCCAAGTCCCCTCTGGCCTACTCCTCTGTTGGGGGAGGGGCGCGGTGTCCCCCAGCTGCCCCCTCCTTCTGAGCTCCTGTTGCCCCCAGGAGCCGTCCCTCTGAGATGACCCTCTGAGATGACCCCAGGAGCTTCTGAGCTAGCACTCTCCTGCCTCACCCCTGCAGAGATGCCCCCTCTCTTAGGCGATGGACCCCCTTCCTCCAGGCGCCTGTGCTCCATGGGGTCGGTGGGCACTTTCATGCATGTAGAGCGTGTCCCTGCCCTCAAGTGAGCCATTCACGATGTGCATTTCTGAGCCTCTGTGAGGCCTGCACATCCGTGACTGTCCTCCCGCTTCTGCTCCTATGGGAAGGGGGTGGCAGTGGCCTTGGCCACTCCAAGCCCACCCCAGAAGCAGCCACGGTGGAGCCACACTGCCTGTGCCTCCTGTCTGCCCAGCTGGCCGGGATTAACACAATTACCATCACATGGAGCCCCAGGGGACAGCCGGCCTTGCCACCTCCCGCCTCCGCTGGCCTCCCTGGCTGTCAGCCAAGGCTGCTGGGGGTGGCGGCATCCAGAGCTGCTGAGCAGAGACACTGGGAGGGCGGCAGGGCAGGCTGTCCCCAGGCTGAGCTGCAGTGGCCCTGGCAGCCCTGTTCTCTCCCCCCCACCCCCCCAGCTCCTCACCTGCAGCTCCCAGGCCGATCTCCACACCACCTCTCTGGAATTCACAGCGGCTCTGATGCTCGGGCATAACGAGGTGGCGGCTACGATGGACGCTGGATATGAGGGTGGGCAGGTCACTGTCCTGGCTGTTGTGAAGCAAGACAGCGAGGGTAAGACCCCAAGAGGCCGTGTGCCCAGTGCTGGGTACAGCAAATGCCTGACTGAGCTCGAGTGTGGGCACGCATAGAGCCTGAGGACAACACAGAAGTGCAAGGCCTCCTACACACCTCTCTGTGGCCTGTGACAGCACACATGTGGGCATCCCCACGGCCGGTCCCAGGGGAAACATCTAGTGGGTGTGACCTATCCAGTCCCACCCAAGACCACTAGGACCTGCCAAGTGTCTACCTGGCACGGGACCTTACACTCAGGCCCCACCATGGTCCCCAGGGAGGGTGTGTACAGAGCTCAGGAGCCCAGCTCAGTTTTGCCATGCTCTCCCCAGAGTGACCAGAGCAATCACCAGGCAAGGGGCGGGGGGGGGGGGGGGGGGGGCGGGGTCTGCTCATGAGAAGGTGCCCAGAGAGGACACTGTCATACATGCACATATCACTTATCTAGCACTTAACTACTGTGCTTCACTAAGGAAGTTGCACGCGCTCTTTCAACTAAAACTTGTAACCACTCACAGACCCTCAATTTCTTCAAATAAGGAAACCAAGATTCAGACCAAAGTCCTGCAGCCAATGAGGTGTGTGCGCACACAGGGACACATGTACACTCACACAAAGGGCCTAAAGAGCATGCACCTACAGACACACACAGACACACAGACATACAACATGAATGGGGAGCCTGGTCCTCCCGTGTGTTCAGGACACTCTGCTCTCCCCAAGGCTCCCAGCTAAGAGCCTCAGCCACCAGGCATGTGCGGGCCTGGAATAAGCATGTATTTAACTCTTTTGTTTCCTCATTTCTCTTCCTGCTAAATCAGCTCAATCCTACAGCACAGAGTCCCAGAGAAAACAAGGAGTGAGAAGATCTCAGTGCGACTGTGTGTGTAAATGGCCCCATTTGCTGTTGATGTTCTTGGCACGGGGAAGGGTCACCCGCCATCTCCCAGATACAGCCTAGAGCAACAGGAAGTCAAGACAGAACAGGAGAGGAGCAGGGAGGGCCCTTGGCGCCCCACCCTCCCCAGGACCATCGTTCCCTGGCCCACCTGTACCAGAGCAGCCTCCCAGCTGGGCCCCTGCTAGAGGGCCTCCACGGAGTGACCTGGGAACCGACCCTAAACCTCATTAAGTAGCCCCCAGCCCCCCTGGCCTGGGCGGCTGGAGTAGGCTAATCCAGGCTGGCCCCTAAGCAGATCAGTTTCAGCCCCCAAAGACTCCAGGGCTGGGCTCTAGAGCCTTCTGGGAGGCCCAGATGTGGGTTCTCTCCCCACCCCCACCACCTCTCCCAGGAGGAGAGAAGGGCCCCCCCACGCACACAGGAGTGCAGGTGGGGTGGGAGTAAGTACTTTATGGGATTAATTGGCAGCAATTCTCATCCCTCTATCATCCTCATCAATGCGAAGGTGTTGAGGAGAGAACTGCTGTCCTCAGCACTAGGGAGGGGGTGAGGGGGTGTCTCGAGACGCCTCCGAGTTCTCCCCTGAGGGTCCAATTCTGGTGTCCCCAGGGCTCCTACAGGAAGTGAACCAACTACCCGCAGACCGGATAGGTGAGGAAAGAGCCCATCAGTTTGTTCCCCATGAACCCTTAGTCCAGCACCCACACAGCGTCCTTGGACTGTACCCTCGCGCCCCCCCCCCCCCCCCCCCCCCCCACTATGGCCATCAGTTCTTTTACTGACAGGTCAGTTATTCAGGCACTCAGGTGCTGTGGCACGGTGGAAGTGAGGCCTAGTGGGAACCAGAACACTGCCGCCCACCCCACCTCTGCTCTCTGCCTTGGGGGTTTATCCCACAGGGCCCAAGACAGCCTGGAAAACATGTTCTGGTCATCTGGCCACTCACTGAACAAATATGCCAGGTTTTATATAAAGAACTACAAAGAAACAGCAGGCTGAAAATGCGTAAGCCTTGCATTTGGCATCCCAAGTACGAGGTTCCCGTGGCCATGGAAACACCCTCTGCTGCGTCCTGCTGTGCACAAGGGACAAAGCCCATGAGGGACTTGGGAGGCTCTCTGTGGCACCATGGAGTGGGGCTGTGTGTCAGAAGGTGAGGGGGAGAGCTTGAGTGACAGAAGGGGCTACACGGAGGAGGGTATGCTGGAGGATGAGGGAGAAGGGTCTTGCCCCTTGGAGCCCAACTCCCTCTGAGGGGCACCCTGGGCTCCTCCAGGCTCCCTCAGCGACCGTCATACCGTCCAGTCCTTGCCCATATCCTAGCCAACTCAGGGGCCTCAGGAGGGCAGGGACCATATCTTCTGCCTGCTGCCTGGGGTGCATGGCCCCTGAGGTGGGAGTTTCAAGCAGGCAGGCCAATGGATGGAGAGAGACAGACAAACGGAGAGTGAGAGATGAGGACGTTCGAGCAGACAGGCACTATCGAGTGGACGGATGCAGAGATCGAAAGGATGAGAATAGCAGAGGGACGAACGGACAGAGCCTAGAGAACAGACAGGAGACAAGGACAGACAGACAGACGGGGCCAAAAGGAGCCAGGAAGAGACAAAGACAGAGCCGGGGAGGGGGCAGTGTGAGGCAGCTGGGCTGTGTGCCTGGCCAGAGGCCGAGGGGCCGTATCAGCAGGGAGTGGGCGGATGGGCCGTAAGTCCTTTTGACCATGCTCTGCCCCTGCCCCCAGACTGCAATCTCCCCTCTGGTAAAATCCAGAAAGTCATCCCAGCCACCTCTGGGAGCTTGTGCAAGAGTGAAGGACCCCACATGCCCTTGGACTTGGCCCCTTACCAGGGGCCCCCTGCGTCTGGACACCTGGGACCTTCTCTCACTTTACAAGGCTGGGGTGGATGAGGAGGGGGCTGCAGGCAGGAGGAGTCATTCTAGGAATGCAGGAGCCTCCCTTGGGTTCCCTATAAGCTTCGCTGACAAATTTATCCTGTAGCTTCCCAAGTAAAAGGCTCATAAAATGTCATCAATGTTCATGACGGTTCATAAAAATGAACAGTTGAGTGGGCAACTTCAGAATGAGGTGGAAATAAGTTTGAAGGTGTTTTCGTTGTAATCCGGCTCTAGGACCCAAACATTTTCAGAGATGTAACTAAGAACACATATGGCACAGGGCCAGGCTGGGGGTGGGGAGTGCAAGCCCCTAAGCTGCTGGGCTGGCCCCTTCCTGTGTCCTCCCTGGAAGCCCCAGGGTAAGACTTGACCCCGCTGACCAGAAACCACAGCCTGGGCTGCATCCACAGACTGACCATCCTCTGCCCCTCTGGAACCTGGAACTTGGGCCTTCTCAATGTCCCCCAACCTCCTCATCAGGTCCCCTCATTTTCTCTCCTTACTGAGTCTTGGGTTTGCAGCCCCCCTGCCCTCCACCCTGCTTCTACAGCCTGCAGTGCCGTGTACTGGAGCAAACCTCCAACCTCCTGGGCAGGGCCTCCAAGAAGGACCCCATCGAAACACTCCGTCAGTCCTCTGCTCAAGAACTTCTGGTGGCTCCTCACTGCCTGGAGGACCCTGTCCTACAGCCTCAGCATCCAAAGTTCTTTAGCATTCAATTGAGTCAGAGCTGCCAGTTCCCCCCAAGCCCCCACCCCCATCCCACACATCCCCTTGCCTTGTTCTTCCATACCTTTGCAGACTTCCTCTTTCCCTAGTAAACGCCTATGCATCCTGTAAGATCCCATGTACACACCACCATTCTCACCTCCTGGTGGGTCTTTGGGAGGGTGAGAGGGAGAGGTCACGGCCTCACCTTTGGGCAGATCGACTCAAATGGCCAGTCCCATGTGGGAAGGGGAGTGCACTCTGGCTCCAGGATTGGGCTGCCCAGCACCCATGCCTGTGCTGCTGTCAAGGCCCGGGCACAAGTCGACAGACAGACCACAGGGTAAGGAGGGGAGGAAGGGAGGGAGCTAGAGAGATCTAGCAGCAGACCCAGGGGACATGGGGCAACAGGTCTCCGTCCTGCCCATGCACAGGGTATGGGGAGAAGCCTGGCCCAGACCCGAACCCTACCTGCAGGACGTCTCTCGGAAGGAGATGTTCACGTCCCAGTGGGTGTGGACTCTGCAAGGAGAGAAGCAGAGGGTCAAAGTGGCCTCTAGGACCTAGTACGTGAACAGCAGGGCATGGGTATGGCATAGCCCTCATCTGCCCCAGAGCGCTGGCCCCAAGGGAACTGGGCTGGCTCAGCTTTGTCTCCTGTGCCGTCTGGTACCAGCTCAACCAGCCGGTGGCTGACATCAGGGTAGAAGCATGGGGTGGGAGCCAGTTCCTGGTCTCACGGAACAAAGAAACTGGGAAGGACGGAATCGAGGCTGCCATACCTCTGCCTCTTGGTGCAGTGAACCCAGAAGAGCTGCCACGTTGTGCAGAGGGGGCAGGGCAGCCTAAGGCTTCTTCTGCCCAGCAGCCATATGACTGAACCCAAACTGCTTGTTGTTAGAGCTGCTTCGGCCAGGCTGGAACTAGGGCACGGAGCAAGCCCCCTGACTGCCGCTAGCACCAATGGTTCAGTGTCAGCCCAGGTGGGTGCAGCTCCCTGGGTCCCAGGTGCTACCAGTCCGCCTCTTGAAAGTGAGCACCGCACCCCGTAGGTAGGAGGGATGCCAGAACAACAGTACGACAGTCAAGTAAGGAAACAGCTCTGCCCTGTGCCTGTGTCCTCACCCACAGCAGTGCTCCCAGAAAGACCCTCAGGCTGAAGGAGGGTGGTTGGAAGCCTGTGTGGGCGTGTCAACTTAGCCAGCGGGGGTATGGGGGCTGGGAAGTGGGGGTGTTGGGGGTTTGGGAGGGTTATTTGAGGGTAGGAGAAATTGGAACATGTTAAAAGACTAGGCGAGAAGAGAAAAGGCCTCGAGGATCTGGGGATGTGTGACATGTGCTGGATGGACAGACAGATGGACAGACAGACAGATGGAGGGATGAAGAGGTGAGTGGACAGAGGGAGGTGCCTCTGCCAGGAGGGGAGAGGGTGGGAAGTCAGGAATAGTGACCCTCAAGGCTGGAAGGGACGGTGAGAAGCCAGGGGAGCCGCTGCTTGCCAAGGAGAATGAGCACGAGCGTTTTAGGGGCTGCTCCCAGAGAGGGGCTGCTCAGCCTCCTCCTCTCTGCCTGGCTGTGGTGGCGCCAGGCCATCCCTTCCTGGGTCTCCCTGACTGCCCTCCTCCTAGAGCCGCTGGCCCAGCCTCCTTCCTCCCCCCCACAGAACCACGTCGGCCCCTCCCTCCGGGTGGGTTCTCACTACGGTCCCGTGGCATGGAGGAGTTCAGGCTATTTCAGCTTCGGCAGATACCAAGACAAGAAAATCCAAACTTGGGCCCTGTCCTGAGGTCCAAGGGCCCTCACCCTGGCCTGGCTTTCAGCTGCCTGGAGGCCCCAGTCTTGATGTCCCTCCCTCACCACCACAGCCGGAGCCCATGTGCCCTCCCCACCCGGTCATCGGTAAAAGTACCTTCTCTTCATGATACGGACATGTGGGGTGTCCTCCTGCTTCAAGCCTGGCCGCTGCCCGTAGGCGGGGCCATTCCCATCGCTGTCACCATCACTGGCTGAGAAGCTGGTGGTCAGCTCCTTCTTTAGGACCCGCGCAGTGGGGAGGGCAACCGTCCTCTTGTCTGCCAGCCGCCCCCGGTTCTGGGAAGGGAGGGAGCAGAGGAAGGTTAGGCTAAATCAGGACCCTCAGCCTCCTGGGCAGCTTGCACCCCAGGCCCAACCTTCGGGCAGGGCCCGGGTGACAGAAGCCCTCACAGCAACCACTAAGATCAAATAGGGACCATCAAAGGCCCTGCTAAGGTGCTTCTAGCCTGCAGTGCAGGCCCCAGCGTCCACATGAGCCCCGGTGGCCACAGGCGAAGACAGGAGCAGAGAGCTGAGGCCTGGGTCAGCGACCCCTCCAGACCACCTTCCTTGCTCCATGCCACCCTGGAGGGGGGTGAGGCGAAGGGCTGTGGGCCCTGGCCAGGCTGCTCGTGACACATGCCTTGTCCAGACTCCATACTCCAGCCTCGCCCCCTCCACAGGCGATCGGCCCGAGTGTGGGGATGTCCACCTGGAGGCCAGCCCCAGCTTTCCTGGCGCCAGGGAGCCCCAAGAGGCCGTGAGAGCCCCCACAGCAGAGGTCTGTGTTCTGCCACTTGTTCAATGTGCCGTTACCACTGTCTGCATGTGTTTGCCGGACAATCCCACACAGCTCCCGTGTGAACCCCCAACCGATGCCGGGTCCTTTTTCTGTTCTGCTAGTGCCATGCCAGGTCCAGTTCAAGGGCAGTGTGAAGCCTGAGTCTGGGGCCTGAGCCTGCTGACCCCTTGCAAACTGCAGTCCTGGGGTTCGCAGGTCACCTGGTGGGGAGGCCTTACCAGCCCAGACCCTTTGACCCAGCCTCTGGGGGCCCAGCCTCTCCCCTGCCCCTCTCGGGGCCCAGCCTCTGGGTCAGAAACAGAGATTCAGTATCTCTCACAATACCTACTTCTCCCCACCCGGCCCCCATGTTGCGAGTATGTGGATGCATGTGTGTGCCGTACGCTGGGAGATCAGAGCAGGAGGCATTTGCACAGACGTGGAGGCCAGTCCGCACTGAGCTTGTCCACGCTGAGCATGCTCACACACCAGCGGGACAGGCAAGGTCCCTATATACCACCGCTCCCTCCAGTGTCTTTAGGTCCTGCCGCCCCAGTGGAAGAAAAAAGTTATTGATTATTTTCTGGTGGGCAGGAAGCTTTTTCTTATTTAATAACGGGTTGCTGTTTCCGGGAGGTGGCAGGGACCTTGGGATTATCTAATTCTCTCTCATCCTTTCAGTTACTGAGGCCTCCTCAGACACCCTCTTCCCTGTTGCCAGGACAATGCCACCATACCCGGGGGCCCGAGGAGGAAGGTGTGAAGGAGGGTCTTGCCTCACCAGTGTCATCCTGGACCTAATGGACAGCTGTGCAGCCACCACAGTAGTCCTGTCCTCCAGAGTCCTTCTCTTCAGACCCAGCCCACTCAAGTCTCTTCTCTTCAGACCCAGCCCACTCAAGCTCCAGATTTGGGCTGTGGTGCCGAGAGCCAGGGAGCCCTGGTCTTCTCCCCCTCCTCAACTGGGTCTGGGGACCACAATTAGCCCCGTCCCCAGACTCCAGGAGCCAGTCTCCATAAGCCAGCCCTTATGAATCCATTTGGGACACCCTCATGTTCCTCTCTGCAACACACTCAATGAGATATACGGGACAGCATTGGGGTGGGTGGGGCAGTGGAGTCTGAGGGTAGGCCTGAAAGATGAAAGGGCCTGCTTTGTGGCCCCTTCTGAGACCCTGGCCTTGGCCCTGTGCTCTATTGGAAATAGCAGAGAGTGGGTGAGGCTGTAGGTGTGACCGCCTGTCTGGTCCCCGCGCCTCTCTGTGCCAGCTAGTGGGCTCCAGGGGGAAGTGTTTTCAACAGCCCCTGGCCTGGCTGAAGTGTGCACTGCTGGGAAGTCCCCTCAGCCCTGCCCTTCTCTAGCCTATTGTAGCCCAAGCACCTGGACCTCCTCTCCTTTCTGCTTTAGTTAAACTATTCCCTCGAGAAGAAAAGGAAATGCACTTCCCTCTGCTTCTCATCTGTAAGACAAGGAAGAGGAGAGGGAAATGACAGCAGTAAGACTGCCTCCTGGGACGGAGCCTGACCAGCTGTGCTGGCCTGGAGTGGCTCCTGTGAAGGGGAACTGAGGAAGAGGGACCAGGGCCCCAGCCAAGGACAGAGAACATACGTGCCTCCCAGGCACACCCAAGACCTCAACCCGTGCTCAGCAGCACAGATTTGAAAGCTGGGTGCCCAGCCTCTGCCCCTCGCCAAGCACTGGCCCCTCAGAGTGCAAGCGTGGGTGCATGAAAGCCAGCTTGCATGGCTGCACGATTCCTGCGCCACATGCACACCCACATTCTGCCCCTGGAGTATCTGTGGCTCTGAAGTGTGTACGTACCTTTGGGCCTGGCTGTGGGGGGGTGTAGAGCAAGACAGTCTCTATGTGGCTAAGGTGGATGCTAGAAAGACAAGGAAGTCTGTGGAGCTCCTTCCTAAGGGTGAGGTACAGCGACAGGCTTGGGAGGGACCAGGTTCAGGAGAAGCAGGCCCAGGTCTGAGGCATCCCTCCTGTAGGGCAGTGACCTGGGAGCCCCAGACAAGTAGGCAGTTCTAGGCTGGGCCTCATCCCTGCCCGACCTACCCACCCACCCTGCCCCCAATCCAAGCAGTGTCCTGGGGAAACTGATACTGGGCTCAGGCCACCTGTACCCCACACTCTTGGGAGAGATCTCTGGAAGAGTGGGTTGGGAGAGGCTGGTCCCCTCCGACCCAAAGAGAAACTCCAGGCCAGCCTGGAAGGTGCCCAGAGGACTCTTCTCCAGTACCAGCTCCTTGGAAAGGTGCATATGTGGGGAAGGAACTCAGTCTCTTGCCTCAGGCAGGAACCGTGGTGGTGGGCAGGAGGCCGGCTGCCTGTGCAACAGACTCTGGCGATAAGCCCGTGTCAGGCACGTGAGTGGGACAGGTACACAGGGGAGGTGTGGCCGTATCCCCCTTCCCCTGTCCAATCTGTGCATCTGATCTGGTGTCTGTCTTCACAGGGGTGTCTGTGGCTTCCCAGCTCGCCCAGCTTAGCTACCTCCGGGGTCCACAAGGGAACCAAGACGTCCCTTTCTCCTTCCTACTTCTAGCCCAAAGCAAAGAAGCCGAAGGTGGGTGTCTTGGGTCCTCTCTCACCACCTCCTGTGAGAGGGTGCTGCTGATGGTGCCAGGAACAGCGGCGTAACCCTAACTGCCACCAAGGGCCAGGGCCCTAAGTGGCTCTCCCCCAGAAGCTCAAAACTGGTTCCTCTCAAGAGACAATTTCCTCTTCAGATCAACCCTCCAACTACCGCTGCCTGGAGGACATGTGACATGGAAGACAGTGCTTCAGGGGCAGGCACAGCACCCCGATCTCTGCTGCTCCCCTAGGCCAATGAGGGGGTCGTATATGTCTGCGCTGGGTTGGGGACCCCACATCAGCCTCCAACCCCAGTTCTTGACACTAAAGGCCCACACTGCTCAGATTCTGCCCCTAATTGGGTTGTATCTTCAGACTCTCCTGGACATCCAGAGCCTTGCCCAGCAGGGGTCTAGCTCTTGGCATCCCAGAGACACATGTTAGTCACAGCTAAGCTGTGACCACCCCAGAATGCACATCCAGGCCAGCCAACACTGTTACATCCCAGAACAAGTTTTACCCCGGGACCAGCCTCTTTCCCAACCTGGGCCAGCTGACACAGTGGGACCCCCCCCCCCCCCCGACATGTGACAGGGCAGGATCCCCAGGCCACAGCTGGATGACATGCCCAGGGAGGACACCTTCACACCCTGTCCCCAGGACCTCAGGAGAAGCAGCTCCAAGGCTCCCCAAGGAGTGGCTCCAAGATAGGCGTGATCAGGCCCTGCATCCAAAGGGGAGAGGGCTCCCCCAGGATTCCCACCCAAAGCAAAGTCTCCCCTGTTTGCTCTTCAGGGGCTCCCTCCTGCACACTGGCACGGACTCTGGATCCTAGAAAACAGGCACAAGCTCTGCAGGGGAGAAAGAAGATCCCAAAGCCCCAACTTTTCTCCCACATCTCACCACTGGGGAGGATATTCGACAGCCTGGACAGTCGCAGATCGGAGGGTGCACCTGCAGAATCCCCTTGGACATAAGCGTCTTCAGACTTTTTCCTGTGAGGAGGGCCGAGGCAGAACCGGTGAGAGAGCAGGGCTGGGCACAGGTAGAGTCGACTCACGCAGGAACGCTTTCGGGGCGCAGTAAACTGCGAGGCCCGCTCCCCCTCCCCGCACGTGTGTGAACAACCACCTCAGGCCAACTTCCGAACCCACCCCGAGGCCCTGCCGCCCACCCCACCCTCGCGGACGCCACGGGGATCTGCGGAGCTCAGAAACTCTAGTTCCCGGCGAGCGCCCTCCCCTGACCAAAAGCCGCCTCCTCCCCGCCCCCTGCGTCCTAACCCTCTCCAAGCCTGTCTGCGGGGACTGGGAACCGGGCCCAGGAAGGTCGATCCAGCGCGCAGGTGAACGGCGCCGCCAGGACCCGGGACCGCGCGTGACCCCGCAGCGGGAAGAGGGCAGCCACAGCTGAGCCGCGAACCCCAAAGCCCAGCGCGACCGGGTCCCTAACTTTCTAACGACCCCCGACCCCCGCGCCTGGCGCTCACCGCGCCTCCCCTGCTTGCCTGCTCAGGCGCCCGCACCTCGCGCGCTCGGAGCCAGACTCCTGAATTCTCCAAGCAGGCTGCTACCAGCCCCGCTGCCTTTCCAGCTCCGCGCGCGCCCCCGCCCCGACGCGCGCCCCCGCGGCCCCCACCTGCCTGCGCCACCCACACACCTTCCCCTTCCCTCCACCAAGTCCCACCGGCAGCCCGGCCGCATGTGTGTCCCTCGACTCCCGCCGGATCCTGGGGGCTCACCGACCAGGGAGGGAAGTGTGTCCCGCCCAGCCGGTCTCCCGCAATTTCCCGAGTTCCCGTAAACTTCCCCTGAGCCACAATGCCCAGGAATCCCGCAAAGACCTTCCGAGTGGGAGGAGGGGCCGGCTTGCGTGCAGTTGGGAGCCCAGAGCACCGCGGCCCAAGCTGGGGTGACGGTGGAGGCCGAGGGAGCTCTGCCTCGGTCCACCAAGGCGACCGTGCTGCGGAGGTGGGGGGGGGGGGGGGGGGAGGGGGCGCCGGGGGTGGGAGGGCTGGCGGGGGAGTGTCCCTGCTGCAGCCCCGGAGCCGCAGCGCCCTCTCTGGGCGGAGACGGAGTCTCCCAGGTGGCAGAATGAGGGGGTCCCGACCCAGGGGTCCTCGGGGAGCGTAGAGGAGGGACGGTGGCGGCCGCACCTTTGTGGCGGATGCTGCGCTTCCAGTCCTTGGCCGTCTCCCGGCCGCTGACGAACTGGAACTCGTTGGGTGTGAGCCACTCCCCGCGGTGGCGGATGGACGGACCTTTGCTGCCCTGGCAGAGTTTGCGCACGTAAAGTAGCGCGCGGTTGGCGCCGCACTCCACCTCGATGCACGGCTCGCCGTTGTCGAGCAGCGGCTGGAAATCCGGTGCTGCGGCCGCAGTGGCGGAGAAGCGCTCGAGGGCCAGGGGGTCCCGGGGCAGGTGGAGGTACGGGGCGGCCTCGTGTAGGCTCAGGTAGGCGCGCGGCGAGCGGAGTGACGGAGCCAACAGCGCCTCGTAGCCGGCGGTCGCGGCGGGTAGCGAGGCGGCCGGGGGCAGGGCGGCCGAGGCTGGCAGTGGTGTCAGGTAGCCTGGGAGCGGCGGCAGTGGTAGTGCGGCCAGGGTCGGACGGAAGGCGGCCAGAGCCAGGGCCAGGTCCTCGCGGCCTGGGAGCTCCTTCTTGACCGCCGGCATGGCGGGCCGGTGGCCCTGCAGCCCGGCTCTCCGCCGCCGGCGCAACTTGCTTGGGCCCGGGCTGGAGTTGGAGCTCGAGGGCCGGGGGCCCAGGAGTCGCCTGGCCGCGCGCCCGCCCTATCCGCTACTGCACCCCAGCACCTGCCGCCGCGCCGCCCGCCGGGCCACCTCGGACCGCTTCCCGGCCGGCTGGCGGGGCCTCGGCTGCCCGAGTCATGGTGCCGCGGGAGCTGCTATCGATCTCCTATCGCGCTCCGGAGCGCCAGGGCTCCACAGGGCGCCGGGCCACCTGCGCCCGCGCCCCGTGAGGCGGCCCCGCGCCCCGCTCGCCGGACTGCCCGCGGGGCCCAGCCTGGCAGTGGAGTCGGGAAGTCTGCGGCCGTTCGCCCCGCCCCGCCCGGGGGTCCCAGGCCCAGGTCCCGCCTCGCCGCCTCGCCGCCCCGCCGCCCCGGCCGCGCACCCGCGTACACTGGCGCGCGCCCGCCCGCCCGCCCGGCGGGGACTTGGGAGACTCCCGCCGCCGCCTCCGCCGCCGCCGCCACAACTTGGCCCATTTAAACGGCCCCGGCGCGGCGGGCGGGCGGGCGCGGGCTCCGGCAGGGGGTGCGTGACGGCCGACTGGGCTCACGCGGCTGGCGGCGGGGGGTGGCGGGACGGGGCTGCACGCACCCTTGCCTCATTCCCGAGTGGACGAGGATAGGAGAAAGGGAGTCCCGGGTGTGCGAAGGGGCGTATGCCAGCGAGAAGCTGCGCGCACCTACCGCGCCATTGTTGAGGGAGTCACTAGGCGCAGCTGGAGTCCGGGACTGCACCGGGGCGGGGGGGGGGGGGGGGGGCAAAACCCGGAGTGGGCTCCTAGCCGATGGGGGATCGGTGATCTGGGACTGCCTGCTTGCGTGGCGGCTCTGGGTAGGAGTGTTGGCACAGGGGCGGTGGGTGGTGGGCATTACTGTCGGGCGTGGGTGGTCTCCTCTGCATCTGCAGGGCGTGAGGCTGTGGGTTTGTGGCGTGTGGCCTCAGCAGATGTGTTGGGGAGGCTTCATGCTCTGTGAGTAACAACAATTCTGTCAGTTATTGCCACCTTACTATGCGCTTTACATGCCTTAGTTCACTTGATCATCTCAGTGAGTTTTCCTCATGGTTTCATTTATAGATGAGGAAGGTGAGACACAGAGAGGTCAAGTAACTCTCTTGATGTCACACAGCTGCTTTAAATCCAGGCCGTCTGACACCAGGACAGACAATATCTGAGCCACGTTGTGGGGCAGGAAGGTGGGCTGAGCCCAGTCTGAGTGAGGGTTGGGGGATGCGGGGAAGAGGAGGGGCCAATGAATGTGGGATTGTGCACTTGAGAACATTTCTGTTCCCTATTAGGAGCCGGTCTGGGGAAGAGGAACCCGCTACATCCATGTCCACTTTGGTGTCCTGAGGTAGCAGGTCTGGACTGAGGGTAGCTTCTCCCGCCCGTCTCCCTGCACAGCAGCATGGCAGCTTGCAGCAGGAGCATTAGGAGAAGAAACAGAAACCCACTAGCAGCTGCTGAGACAGGGTTGTCTTTCCCTGGTGTGTTATTTTGGACAAGCTAGAAAGTAGCCTCAGATCCAAACCCAGCACGTAGGCAGCACCCCCCCCTCCCCCCGCCAGCCCTGTGAGATGCGTTTGGCAGGGTGTCCAGAAAATGTCGGACCCTAGAGGCACATTCACCTTTGGTGGCCCTTGTCTTGCTCTCAGGTGTGGTGCCTCCGTCTCTAATAGATGCAGGAGGCTGTTGCTGCCCAAGAGCCATGGCCCACGGAGCAGCCATCATGTTAATCTGTGGTCATGGCACCGTGTGGAGAGGCTATCAGGACTCAGAGGGGGCCAACTGTCGTGTCTGACCACAGCCCTGACACTGCTTTCAAAAGATGGTTTCCTCCACTCGCTTCTTCTCATGTTTGTCTGCACCTGTTCACGGATCCTTAGGCCTCCTAACCCCTGACCTTTAAACTAAGGTTTGGGGAGGGAAGCCTAGTGAAGTATGTCTCTAGATGTGAGAAGGTACCATGTAGCCTGCGGAGGGAGCCTCCCTTCCTTTCTGCAGGAGCACCCCTCACTCACCCCTGGCCTCTTTCATCCTGAACAGGCCCACAGTGGGGAAGGAGGGGCATAGAAGGCCCCAACCTTGGCTTTCAGGAGCAGGATCCAGCTGGCAAGGTATGGGGGCTAACCTAGCTCACCCAACCTAACCTCCATGCTACTGTCTTGCCCCACCTCTCTTTGGAGGACCAAGGTGCCTTCCTGAAAAGACCATGACTGGGGTCAAAGTTCCCTGCAGAACCCCTTCTCCTCCAAGGGCCACTCCCTGACTCCCAGGAGACCCCCTTCCAGGGGCTGTCCAGGACTTTGGCTAATCAGTTCACCCCTACCCCCACCCCTACCTGTTTCCCCCTCTTCATGGGAAATAGACCTCTCTGCCCACAGGGTCAGAGCCACTTTCCCACAGGGATCAGACGTCCTTAGTCCTGGACATTATACTCCTTCCACAAGGATCTGCTCACTTCTTCCCTCCTATCCACCTCTGTCCTGGTTTGGCATCTGGGGCCCCGTGTGCTCCTCTGCACTTCTGACTGAGCCAGAGGTCAGACGGACAGAATTTTGGCTCTAGAATCACCCCTCGCCTCGCGTTCTGGCCTGGCGGCACCCCGGGGAACACTGGTGGGCTAGACGGCCAAAGCCCCTCCTCCGACCCGCAGAGGCCCCGCCCCCTCCCCTTCCTCCGGGCCTCCGCGGCGCCCTCGCTCCTCGCGGTACCCCCTCTGGGGGCCCTCCGCCGCTGGGCCGAGGCCGGAGCCGCGGCCGCCACCGCCGCCGCCACCGCCGCCGCCGCCGCCGCCAGGGAGGGGGAGGGGGGGGGTCATAAATAACCCTTGGGGCGGCTCGGCCTGAGCAGCGCAGACTGTGACCCGAGACGTCTCCGGGGAACGCGGGGCAGCCCGTAGACCTTGCTGCCCCCAACCCGGGGCTCGGCCAGCCATGACCGCCTCCTCTGGCGCTATCTGACCCTGTCCACAACTGGCGTTCCTGCCAGAAGCGTCCCTCCCTTCCTGGAGTGCCTACCTACCCTCATCCCCAGACTGCTCCCCCTAAAGCCCCCTTTTCAGCCATTCCTTCACCAAGCAATCATTTATTGAGCACCAGATGTGGAACCCAGGGAAGAGAGATGGGTGAGGTTGGAGGAAAAGAGACGCAGAGGAGACCTGCTCCCTCAGCCTTAGTCTTCCTGAGCTCATCTAGGGCGGCTGTCGGGGCGGGAGAGCAGGCCCAGACATGCCAGACACAGGAAGGCATGTAGGGCCAGATCACACAGGTGTGGGCACAGCTGACGCAGCTGTGAGGAAACGCATCCATGGGTACACATCCGTGTGCCCAAAGCCACCAACAGATGCAGGCATTCGCAAGAGCTCATGCCTATACGCTTCCATATGCACGCACAGCAGCTCCCCAAGCTGCACACACAGCACAGAGGCTGACACCCTCACCACAAACATGCACAGACAGTATGTGTGTTAACTTACATCCAAGATCAAAGACACCACCAACACCTGTGCAAAAGCATACATAGACACACAGGCCTGCAGCATGAGCACCAGATGGATATAGCCGTCGTACCCAAGACAGCATGTCTGGAGCAAGGGTCTGCTGGCTGGCAGCAGTGTTCCACTCGGAAGAGTTAGCCTGGGAGGTCAGAGGTCAGTGGCGAATCAGCTAGGGCTCCTTTACACTCCCTGCTAGAGTGGTCAGAGCTTCCAGGAATGTGTCTGTTCCCAGCCGCAGGTCAGACACAGGAGGGGCTGCCCTGCTAAGACTTGCCTTGCCTTCGGCCCGCCGTGAGCTGGCTGCAGGCCGTGCCTCAGGAGTAGACATGTTTCCGAGGCCAGCCTGTTCACTGACCTTAACTGATGCTATATAAAGGAGTAGAGAGATAGGGCTTAGGGTCAACCCTACATTCCCCTGTGGGTTCACGGACTCGGGGCACCCACAAGGCACACGCTGCCAGAGCATTGGTAACATATACCATGATATTCACCTGCTGCATCACGCATAAGCAGACACACACACACACACACACACACACACACACACACACAGTGACCCCAGGCAAAAACACAGTGACACAGGTGAGCTTGACACACCACAGGCTGCACTGGATACACTCGGAAGCCATACAGAGGGAGTTGTTGGTCTGGCAACATGAATGGGAGTCCTGGCTACCACCGGCTCTGCAAGCCAAGTTCCTCTGCAGGAGGAGTGAGGACACCCACTCACTGGCATCACCGGGGACAGAGAGCAGCACCTGCCTCAGGCAGCCTGTCACGTGCTGTGGCCCCTCTTGGGCCTGGGTTGTGCTGGAGTTAGCCTGACACAGGTGGTAAAGGTGGCAGACCCTTCAGCGGCCTGAGAGTTGGGCCCTCCTAGCCAGCCACCGAACGACCCAGCCTTCTCTGCCCTTCTCAGGACCTTACTTTCTCCATCTGAAAATGAGATAGGGGTTCAAAATCTGTGGGGTCCTTTGGCCGGAGCAGGGCAGTCAGGGTGAAATGTGGCTACAGGTGCCCTGGTCAGCACGGTGAGGCAGGCCTAGCACACTCTTGATGCTTTCTCCATAAATGGGCCCAAAGTCCAGGAGCTGGGGGATGGGTTCACCCCAAGGTAGGGCCAAGCAAAGGGCAGGAATAGAGTCTTCTAGGGCCCCCGGAGACAGAAGAATCTGTCCCAATGAATGAGCACGTGGGCTGGTTCCACCCCTTTCTGTCCCTGCAAACGTCACCTGGTCTGCTGCCTGGACATGGCCTGGGGCGGGAAGGGGGTCGAGGGGACCCCTGGCTGCAGCTGTTGTCCTGCTGTGTGTCCATGAGGTTGCGGTCCTTATCCCTCATGGCACAAGCCGCTGCAGCACCGTAATCTTTCAGATGTCAGGTCAGGGAGATGACCAGAGTGGAGTGGCAGAGCTATCAGAGTGGTGCTGCACGCAGACTCAGTTCCAGTCCCATTACACCCCCACGTCTCGGGAGTGTGCCAGCAGGGGCTGATCGTGAGGGAAGAGCAGACCCTTACCCGAGAGCGTAGGGTTACCCATGGGCTCACATGTGTCTATGCTGTGTGCTTATGCGTGAGTGTGCTTTCCTCCTCCTGTGACCACAGTCCTGCTGCTCACGCTCAGTGCAGATCCCACGTGAAGGCCTCGGGGACCCATGCTCCTCCTTGTGGGCGTGTAGGCCCTGGAGGGTCAATCCCAGCTGTGCTGGTCACATGTTCACTCTTGGCCTGCTCACCTGTTTTGGCCTGGGAAGACCTGTGAGCATTCGGAACCTACCACGGTCCTGATAGAGACGCTAGGATGTGCCACCCTCAGTCACAGGGCAGCAGTCAGGCCTCTGGGGGGAGGAGTGGGCTCAGGTAGGCCTCTGCCAGGACTGTTAGTGGAAGTTGAAGGAGAAAGGACGTTCAGGCGGGGACCCTCGGCACAGAAATCCTGGAGGAAGAGGGAAGCTGGAGGTAAGGGGCCAGTTGGTGGAGGGCTAGGAGGGTGGGTGGCTGGAAGGTACTGCCCCCAGGCCCAGCTCTGAGAGACTCCCAGCCTCCACAGCGAGCCCAGACTGGCCCTGGAAGGGACTGTTTATGTTGGGCTTCCTGTTGAATGTGAGCTCCCTGCGAGCAGGACTTTTGTTTGTTTTCTGACATACCCACCACGCGTCAGCATTTGAGGCTTGTTTACAGGGCTCCACCCTGGTGTGGCCCCCTCCGCCCGGCTTGGCCTCCCTGGCCTGAGGCAGCCCCAGGCCTGCTAACCTCTTCTCCCGGCACCTGCCCACTGCGCTTCTGCCCAGGCAGGACTCTGAATACCTTCCTATCCCCAGAAGCTTCTTAAGGTTTGGCCACAGGCATTGTCTTCTTCAGAGAGAGCGAAAACTCCCAAGCCTGGGGAATCTCTTGGCCCGGCCTCATCTACCATGCTCCAGCAGGGTTGCAACTCTGTGCCTGCCTACCCTGGGAGGAGGGGTGGGTTATCTGGGCGTACTTCACGCACAGTTCCACCATCAGGGTCACCCAGACGACCAACAGTCACCTTGTCATCATTGATTTGTCACATCAGGGGTTTTCAGAAGTAGCATGCTGAGGTGGTCAGTGAGTTTTACTGGTTCACAACTGCAGCCCAGGCTGGCTTTCTGAGGCGATGACTTAGCCCGACCCCATCCAAGGCCCAGTCCTCCTTGCAAGGGTTGGTTGAGTTGGTGATATGCCTGCTGAGTGCAGTGATGTCGTTGTGGGTGCCCGTCTGGGTATGAGGGTTCCTTTATTACTGCAACTGTCCACGTCTTCCACCGGGTCATTTCATCTTCCGCGTTGCTGTCTGTGGTTTCACAACAGAGTAGCTCTGCACATTTTGCCATGAGAGTGGGAACTCTGTGATGTCCGACCCTTTGAAGTTCTGCACGGTGCCCCAGGTGCAGCCCCAGAAGTGTGTTGGACTGAAGAGCACAGCCTGGTGTGGGCTGAGACACTGAGCAGAACCCGCCTGCGGAGGCCGGACCCACACCTGCCGTGGGCAGGGGAAGGGCAGCGATCCCAGGGTTCTGTCCAAGGCCACAGCTTGGCTCTTTCTCCAGGGCGTTTAACAAAGTCCCAGGTTGGTCCTGGGGGCCTTCCCACCTGTAGACTGGCCAGGCTGCTTGGAGGCCCATGGAAAGTGGGAGCGGAAGAGACACCTGGCAGGACTGAGGCCGGTCTGAGGGGGTTTTCCCTCTGCGTAGAGGAGGGTAGGCATCCCCAGATGTGGAGTCCTCGTGCCCTGCTCAGAACAAAGGAGCCTGACCTTTCATGCTCTGTGTACATGCAGATGCTAACAGATGTCAGCGTGCTGCAGACTCCTTCCAGCAGAACAGATAGACCGTTCTTTCCGACTGGGAGGCCTTGCAAAAACCTGAGTTTGCCACATGTTAGCAGTTGAGTAACTGTGTGTCTGAGTCCAGCAGGTGTGTGTGGGCTCCCGGGCTCCTGGGGCTTCAGAGACAGGATGGGGTGATTCATGACTGGTGAGGGGCAAAGCCAGGACTTGGGCTGGGTCATCCCATCTTCCAGCCGGGAACATGGCCCTCAGCAAACTTGTCAGCTTCTGCATAATGCCTTGTTTGGCATCAACACATTGGGATTTTTCTTGGTGCTTCTAGTTGACGCCTTGCTATGTATTAGATGAGCTGCACTCATGGCCCGGAGACCCTCCTCTCAGCTCAGCCTCCCCTCTCATTCCTTCCTTCAGGACCCTCTTCTGCCTCACCCACCCCTCAAGCATAGGATGGGTGGGGGGATGGATTGATGGGTGAACGAGTGTATGATGGGTGAAAGGGTAAGTGGGTTAGGCTTCCACTCTAGGCACCCTTCTCTTTCATATGTACTTCTTTACAGGTTATGGAATCTGAAAGTCTATCTTCAGTCCAGACGCTCAAGAGTCTGTAGCCTGCCATATGCATCCACCCCATGGTCCCCTGGGTCCCTTTTCCACCATCATGCTGTCATGCCTACCTCTCTTGCAGTCACTGAGCTGGCACTACACTCCTCCCCATGAGCCAAGCAGCTAGCTTCATCTATGCTCCCTTCTAGATTCCTCTCACTGCTGAATACCTAACCTGGCCCCTCTCACCTATCATATTTCTCTGATACTCCCAGACTCTGCCTGCACTCACCCAGTGCCTGATGGGCACATCTGGCCAACTTTTTCTCCAGGGGCTCCTTTGGGAATAGTCCAGGACCCCTGGCCTCCAGGCCTTGCCTCTTCCCCAGGGCCCAACTTCCTGTTTCCTTGTCTCCCCTCAGTGTCTCTGAGTGAGGCTGAGTTGTTTCCTCTGCCCGGGGAGTGCCACTCCCTAGAATCACTAACCAATGGCCCCGTTACCACCCGTGTAGCACCTTTTGTATTTGGGAGTCCTTTCCTCCATTGAAAAGTTTTAAATTATAACTTACAACTCTATTGGTATAAAGATAAATATAGCCCATGATGGATTAATTCTTCAATACTCGTTGTTATTATATTATTTTTTCATTCTGGTTTTAAGGGAAATTAAAACTAAAATGTTTTGTGGTCTCTAATAGTATCAGGGGTCCAGGTTCTGTGCTTCCCTCACCTGGTGGTAATGTTGGCCCTGCCTCCACCTACTCATCTTTAAGACTCACAGCAGCACCCCCTCCTCCAAGAAGCCTCCTAGGAGTACACTCCATTCCTGTCAGGGTCCCTTGTACCCCAGGACACCAGCACATACCCTGGCGCCACAGATTTACTCCTGTGCTGCTGAGGCCCTGGGCAGATGAGGGTGTTCAGAGGGGCCAGGTGAAGTCCCCTTGGGGATGCTGATTTGGGTGACCTCACCTAGAAGCAATCATGGCTGGCTGGTGCAGAGGCTGGGCTGGAAGTATCAGTAGCAGAGAGAGGTGGTATTGGCAGAGACTGAGATTTGGAAGCAAGACTTGACCTCTAGAGAGGGGCGGGCGAGGCCAGCAGATATTATTCCCAGTTCCGGGTGGCAGGATCCCAGACCCAGGGTGGCCCGTAGCTGCCAAGACCTTCCTGAGTCCGCCTGTGGGGACTCTGGACAGGTTGTGTCTGTACCTGCAGGTAGAGCCGGACCAGGCTACCACATCTCTGGAGGCAGGGGCTTGACTTCCCTCTTTCTGCCCCCCTCCCCCCCCCCCCCCGCAGCCATTTGGCCCCCAGAATTCCCAGGCAAGTCCTGCTTCCCCCAACCCCCAAACCCCACTCTGGCTCTGGCTGGGTTCCCAAAGGTCCACCAGGGAGGGAGGGGCACAGACATATGCATGCCTGGGTGCACACCGGGTCTCTGTCTTGACCCCTGAGTGCCCAGCCTGGGGACTCATAGTGGCTGCTCAGTCTGGTGCTCTGGGGATGGGGATCTAAGGGCAGTTACAGACCAGGTCCAGGGGATGCCTCGGTTCCCGGTGCCTGCCCATGACGACAGGAAAGACTGATCCCTGGGCACCACCAGGCTACTCTGAACAGCACAGGAGGGTTCCAGAGCAGAGGACTCACCCCTCCCCCCCAATTCTGGCGCCTGCAGCACTGAAGCCAAGACCAATAAAACACCCACCTCACAGGAGACAGCTTTATCTTGTTGATCGGAAGTCTGCCAGCCCAATTTATGATGGAACATAAGCTCTCCAAATCTGAATTTATGCGCTGTAGTATAACGAGAGGTCAATGGGATTAAAAGTGGGCTCGTGAGAGAGCCACAGGCGGCTCACTCCTCCGTGCTGCCACAGAAACCTCACGGCCTGAGTCTCTGAGTCCCAAGGGAGGACAGCCCAGCCCAGCACCAGGACAGGAAAAAGGAAGGCAGGGGAGAGACCAGCCTGAGTAGGGGGAAGAGGATGGGAGGCAGGCAGGAGCAGCAGGGGGAGCAGGGCACAGGGCTGGGGCCACTGATGGCCCAGGCCAGCAATGTCTGATGAGGCAAACACCGGGGGAGAAGGATAAAGAGAGGGAGGGAGCAGAGGTTGTCAGGCAGGAACAGGGGTGCTTTCTCTCACTGCCAAGCCCTGGGCTAGCCCCTGGCCCCGAGAACAGGTAGGAGATGGCCCTGAGGCAGGTTGAAGGACAGAGTTCTGACCCTGGCTCAGGGGGCACGGTGCCTAATGAGGCTGAAGTGGGCACACTTCAGTCACCCCACCTCTCCGTCCCTTCCTTGACACCCTCTGTCTTCACATCCCCTTGGGTTCCGGGTGAGGGTGAAGGAGTGGTGTGCTCTGTCCAGGTGGGGGTCTGAGCACCCATCCAGCGTGAGGCTGGCTTTCTGAGCTCAGACTAGACCCTGACTTCAGAATTTGTGCAAATAAACGAAATGAAAAGTGCTGGCAGTCCTGATCTGATTACGGAGTCATTCATTCTTTGGTCGTTAATAATTTGTGCAATAAAGGATTGCGGCCGCTCAGCGTGAGGAGGAGGCTGTGGCCCAGCCTTCCCTTGGCGCCGGGGCCGCGGGAGCTGGAAACATAAATTATTAGTTTCTTATCGCTCAGCCTGCCATCGCTCATGCTGCCAGGGGCCTAGCAGGAGCCAGCGGCAGTTCCACTGCCTGCCTTGGCCTGGCTCTCAGCTGCTGCTTGTTGTGGAGACTCTGGGTGCGGACCCTCGTTGTCCCTCGCTGGTGGGACCCTGGAGCCTCCGTGTGGGCCGAGGGGCTGCAGCTGGCATGGAGGCCAATTCTGGAGCTAGGGGAACTTTGGGGTTTCGGCGCTTGTGCCCTGAGCCTCAGACTCTCCCTCTCTGTAAGTGAAGCCAAAGCACTGGAGGCTGGGAAAGCAACCACGCGCTCCTGGCCCATGGCACGAGCTCAAGAAGGGCAGCGGTCATTATGAGCAACACAACAGAGGCCCACAGACGGCTCCCCCTACCGACCGCCCCCCCACCCCCCACCGCCGCCCCAGATCAGGGGAAAGGAAAGGTCTGCGTCTGGGTGTGTGTCAGCTCCTCTGAGTATGTCTCTGCCTTCCTGGGTGGGACTCAGAGCAAGCCCCTGTACCTGAGTGTCATACCTGCGGACTTGGCATTTGCTCCCTGGCTCTTTTTGTTTTCCTGCGTCCAGCATTGGCAGGCGGGCACTGAGCAAATAGTCTAGGCGAGGGTGCTGATGGAGGCACCCGGCGCCCAAGCTGCAGAAGGCTGGGGCCTGTTGGGGAGGCTGGGAGATCATGCTGCGCCCCTGGGCTGTGCGTCTGTACCCCCAGATGGAGCTGCTGAGGTGTGCAGAGGAGGGGGGCTGAACGCGAAGGCTGCAGATGAGTGTTCCGGCCCAAGTGGTGATTAAGGCAATTATGGTAATTACAGAAATGAGCACCCTCAGGCAGGGCTCCCAGCCTGCCCACTGCCGTTCCCTGTCTCCACTCACAATCTGGGGAGGCCGAGGCGAGGTTGGGAAATTGGGGTGGGGGGGGCTCTGCCCTGGACTCCACATATCCTGGATGGAGGGTGCAGACAGAATCCGGCTGCGAATCTGGGTGCGGGCACTGACATCTGCCTCCTACCAGCTACTGGTATCGGACCTGAACTCTGATGTGCCTCCTGCCTTGGCTTGCATCCTGGGGGACTGGGGTTATACCCTAAGGCTACCTTGAACCCGCCAGGTTGGTGAGACCTGGTGGCTGGAGGTGTGCTGCACAGAGTGCCTGAGGCTGCAAGCCCAGGGACCTGCACCCACCCCTTCCTGGCTTCATGGCCTTGGGGAGACCTCTAACCTCTCTGAGTCTCAATCTGTAAAATGGGAATGAGAATGAAACAAGACAATTAATATATACTGAGCACCAGCTGTGCCCCAGGCATCCTGAGTCTGCGTACAGTGGGATGGAGATGAGGCCTCCCGGGAGCCGGGCCTGCCGGGCGGCCACCTGCAGGATCTGGGTCTGAGCCCAAGTCCCCCTGGCAGAGATGCTACTGTGGCCACATCCAAGAAGTCTGCCCTCTTCCCAGAACTGACCTCTTCTGGGAAGCCCCAGAAGGTCCCCACTAAACACAGTCTGTCTTCTGCCTTCTTGGACACCTGGAGACAGCTGTAGTGGGCCTCTTCATGCCCTTGTGTGCTCACTCTGCCAACCCCACCATTTCTGGGTCAGCATCACGTGACTGACTTTCCTTCTCATGGGTCGTGTTTTCCTGCTTCCTGCCCGGTGATTTTTAGTTGGGTGACCAGGATTGTGAACTTTGATGGGTGCTGAATATTTTCATGAATATTCTTGTACTTTGCTCTGGACATCAGGAAGTCATTGAGAGGAAGTTTGGTTCCTCTAGGTCTTGCGTTTAAGCTTTGCTGGGAGGACCAGAGCAGCGTTTGGTCTAGGGCTAATTTTGTCCTGCTTTGAGTTGAGGTCTTCCGGACTGGCCCCTGGACCGAGCACTCTTCACAGCCCCGTGTGAGCTCCGGGCAGGACTTGCTGTGACCCTCTCGCTGGTTTTCCTGGCACGTTCAAGCACGTTCCTCACGCTCTGCAGATCTCTAGGACTCCCCTCTCCCGTGCTGCCTCCTGCAAACTCTAGCTGCCTTAGCTTCCCGGGACTCCCAGCTCCTTCTCTCCCCTCGTGGGGACCCCTGAGCCTGCCGGGTCCCCTCCCTGCACTACAGCTGGAAATGCTCTGGGAAGTGAGCTGGGCCTCTCAGGGGCTCCCTCTTCATCACATGATACCCAGTGTCTTGAAGGCCATGTTTTCTGTATTTGTCTGGTATTTGAGGTTTTTTTTTGCTTTTTTTTTTTTTTCTGGCAGGAGGGTAAGTTTGGCTGCTCTGTCTTATCCATCTGCCTGTCCCATGAGTGTGCCTACGATGTGCTCCGTACCTGGTGCAGGACCTGGCATATAGGAAGCTCTCAGTGAATGTTTTCTGAGCATGCCTGAGCTCTTTATGTGACCCAGTTCTGTGGCCCATACAACCTGCAGCACACCAGACCCCTGGCCCCATCACTTGCTGACCCAATCACAGCCTGGTAAAGCTGGGTCATCCTGAACTTCAGCCCAGGAAAGGGGCATCAGAGGGGATTCCACGGTCAGGGGCCTGGGAGCCACAGCTCCCTGAAGCACTCCCATCGTGGTACCCACTGGCCACTTCCACCTCCAGGACCTTGGGCCAATCCCTGCTGCCTGGGGTGACTAGCAGCTTTGCTGTGGGGACCAGGAGGACAGGGAAAGAGGGAATGGGCCACAGCACAGGAACTGTGAAGGTTCACCCCATGCCTGGAGCAACAAGAGCTGGGAGTGGGGGCTGAGTCCACTCTGGGGAGAGCGTGATGGACCCTGGGCCAGGAATCCATCCCTCAGCAGGGAGGGCCTCATCACCAGTGCCCTAGGATGCTGTCACTGGGGGAGGAAATTCCATCTCGCTAAGTCCCTGGGAATGGAGAGAAGCCTTAAAGATGCTGGGTTTTCTTTATTGCCTGGAAATGGTATCTGTGGACTGTATGAACAGCAGCTTCGGTCATAAACACACACACATGTGCCATGCAAGGCTGTGCATTTGCTAACATGCGTGTACACACGAGACACAGGCAGGAGTGGACATTTCCTGAAACTGAGGTGGGTTCAGATCTTGGCCGATCGCTACCCAGGGACTCCAAGGACAGGGTGTCTCTGACATGGGGAGCTCGGAGTGGGGGAACTCTTTGCAGCTGGCCCTCTAGCTGAAGAAGCAACCTGGGGCATGGTACCCGGAAGAGGTGGACAGCTAACCTGCAGGCAGACAGGGGCCTTGACTTCGACCTTCGCAGACAGATGGGCAGACAGCATCAGGAACGGGGTATTCCAGAGCAGTGTGGAGGGACAGAAAGGAGGGGAGTGAGGGCACCATCTACCTGAGTCTTGGATTTGAACTGGGCTCTGTTTCTTCTGTTTGGGGGACAGGTTGGATCCAAAGGCTCCTATGAGCCAGGCATTCTTTGAGTGACAGGTGAACCTCTTTCTCAGAGAGAGAACCTGGGCCCAGTCCCGAATGCCACCCACCTTCGGCACAGCCAGCATCAGGGTAGAGCATCCGGGAACCCCATGTCAGAGGCTTCCACGGGGAAAGGATGCTGCCACCAGCTACCCCAGGGGAGCTTGGAGACCAGTGTTACTCCTGGGAGGTGACCTCTGTCCCCACAAGGCACTATTCTCAAAGGCAGTGAGTTTGGGAAGCTCAGTGCCCAAATAGCAGGCACCACAGACACTCTACACAGCCATTTTCCTCCCCGGCCCCGAGCTGTCTCTGACGAGCCCCCTCCTTCTCGTCCCACGCTCGCTCCCCTTTTAGAGTCTTGCCTTGCCCCCGCCCCATGCCTGGCCTTGTGGGCAGCCCGCTTAGGGTACTGTTGTCTCTCCACCGACCTCTCCTGTACGGCCCAGAGTGTCTGACCTGTCATTTCTCGACTCATTAACTCCACGGCTCCACTGCCTGCAAGATGAACACACATTTATTATTTATCCCTGGTTTGTTTCATCAGCACTGAGTCGGACTCTGTGCCTGTCACAGTGTTGCCCACCTAGGCACAAAGGTGAACGGTTCACACAGCCCTTTCTTCCTGGTGCAGGAGACAGAAAAGGGGCTACCTGAAGCTGGTGGGACCATCCACATTCCAGGACAGCACTTTGACACCAGTCCCCTCTGTCCGATTCTACTTGTCCTTCCATGCTAATTTCAAGTGCTGTGTCCTCTTTGAAGCTTCCTAGAGCTCTCTGGTCAGAGTGAGACCATTGTCCCTTGAACATCTGAGCACACTTCCCTGCATTTCCAGAACTCTGACTCTGGATCTGGCTGGCACAGGAATCTGATATTCCTACCTGATCTGTCAGCCCCAGAGGGGTCCCATCTCTACTCCAGGGGCCAGTCAGCTCTCAGGAGGCCTTGGAAATAAGTGTCACAATGACTCAGCAGTTCACAAGCATAATCTCAAGTGCCCTTAGAGCAACCTGTGTGGTCGGTGCTCTTTCCACCTTCTTTTATAGATGACAGCTGGCAGGTGGTGGAATAGCTTTGAGATCTGGGCCTCTGGACCTCTGTGCTCTACCAAAGGAGCCCACAGCTGCTCTGGGCCACGGTGTGCCCCTGAGGTCATCATTTTGATTATTAATTAACCCCTTAGTCATCAGCAAAGGACTTCTCACGAATTCCTGGGCTGAAAGAAGAAGAAAGCAGGGGATCCAGTAGGATCCAGAGGAGCCATTGGATATCATTCTGCTGCCTGGGACTGGTACTGAGAGTTGCCTGACCTCTAGCTGTCTCAAGGTCCAGAGGCTCCAGTTAGGATGGGCAAGGGCTCATCTGACACCTGAAGCTGTTGGAGGCTTCTTTGCTGTGCTCACCTGCAGCTACATGGCCACTG
The DNA here is from genome assembly GCF_018350215.1 of Panthera leo. NCBI lineage: Eukaryota > Metazoa > Chordata > Mammalia > Carnivora > Felidae > Panthera > Panthera leo. The sequence goes on along the minus strand of NC_056686.1, from coordinate 41,866 downwards.
GTCGTCCTGCCTGTATGCTCATGAGCTGCCTGCTTCCTCCCCTCAGCACCAGGCAAAGCTCCTAGACACCCAGACCCTCCTCCTGTCTGCCCTAGCACCCTACTCCGTGGCTCACCACAGTCTTCTGATCCCTCCAGGCCCTTCATCTGGGGATATAGCCTTTCCTATCTGTGGCCTTGCCTAGACTCTGAATCCCAGCTGCTACAAGGCTCAGCCCCCAGCCCCCGTCCCACCATTACTCTGCAGAGGATAGACACAGAATCACACATGTCTTTTTACCAAGAGTACCCACGAGGACGCACAAATCTACTAACTTGGCCCTCGCCAGGCTATGAGCTAACACAGAGATAATTCACCCCGGGTTTCCCTCACCCAGGCCCAGAAACCCTGAATGGGGCACCCCACCCCCACTCCGTATGGTCGCCTCTAGACTGATTTCATTTATCACTGGCTGAGGATGAGTAATTTTATCGTGAAACACAGTTCAGGGTGATAGATGAGGGAGTGGGACAGGTGATCGCCTCACTGCCTCCCTCCCCTTGGAGAGGGAGCCTGCAAGGAGATTCTTGCCCTTTTATAAAGGGAGAGCAGCCTAGGAGGGGGGAGCAGGAGGGGAGCCAAGATAGGGTGGCTGGCAGGGCCACGGTGGGAGTGGGGTTGGGGAGTAGAAGGACACAGACTAGGTCCAGGCCCCCCATGAAGAAGATGAGGCAAGGCCAAAGTAAGGAAGCAGACATGTCCTTCCCCCCAAATCTTGTGCAGGGCCGAGGCCCAGAGGGTCCTACTGGGGTGGTTGCAGGTATGTGGCCCCAGTGTCCAGACAGAGAAAGTGGAGAAAACTTTTCTCTGAAAACCTCCATAATCTTTTCCTCATCTTGATCTTAACCTTGTCTTCTTTTTGCGGTGAAACTCTCTGAATCGATGTCCTTTTCACCAGTGCCCGTCTCACCAGCATGAGCACATGTACACTTTTCAAAATAACCAAGACTATCCACACTTGTCACATAGATTTACAACCTATAGTTTTGGATTTTCTGGAGCCTCTGTGGCTCCAATTAGGATTCTAGCCTGAATGGCTGGCTGTCAGTGGGGGGTGGGGGGGGGGGGAGTGCTGGCCTGCTCAGCCACCACCAAGGTCCCTGGCCATAGTGGGGTGGCCGAGGGCTCCACGGGGTGCCTAGGGAACAAGTCCACCCCTGTTTGTATGGTATGCGAAGTTCCTGGGGTCTGGGAGGGGGGATGAAAGCATCCAGCCCCAGCTTTCCCCTAGGTGTGATCAGCTCCTCCCCCAGCTTCATGACCTGGCAGGTTGCCCCATGGCTAGACACCAGGACAGACAGATTCAGCCCCTACTGGGGACCTGGGACCCTGCCCGCTCTCCCGCCGGGAGGGGCACAATGTTGGCTGGCTGGCGGGCGCTCTTCCTACTGGCACGCGCTGGAGCGCGCTGACAACCTCGCTGTCACCGCGGTTGACGAGCACCGAGAAAGACAGTCCCCGCCAGTCCCCCAACGGGGGCGGGAGACTTGCGGGGTGGGGGGCTGGCGCAGGAGCGGAGCTGTCCCCAGGCAGCCGGGCAGCGCGTCCCCGGAGGCCGCCGGCGGCGCAGCGGAGGCGCCAGGCGCGTCCGGGAAGTCTGGGCGGCCGTCCGCCCGCAGCTGCCCCCGGGTCCTGCGCCCGAGCCAATCGCGACGACTCGCCGGCGGCGTCAGCTCCCCCTTCCAACCCCCTACCCGGCTCGCGCGCCGGTAACTTAACCCTTCCCTCCCCTCCCCGTTCCCCGCCGGGTTGGACTGCAGGCCAGGGGAGTGGCCTCTCCCATCCCGGGTGATTCAGTCTGGATGCTGGCACGGAGCTGGCACGGAGCTGGGGGAGGGGGGGGGGGGCCGGATGGGGGGTGTGTGTGTGGAGGGTCCGGGTCTGGCCTGCGGAGCTTGGAGTGTCCTTGGGGCCTGGTCACACCGCCCAGACAGAGATCCTGGTGGGCAGCCTCAGCAGGCTGCAAGTGCGGGGACCTGGCCAGCTGGGTCCTCTGGCCCTATCTGTGGTCAGTGGCGTCTCCCAGGTCACTAAGGAGACTACACCTCATTCCTTGGTCCCATACTCTACCCTACCCCATCCCCCCAGGTTCTCTGCAGCCATATCTGCGCTCCTGTGGTTCTTCCCAATATCACAGGGATAGCAATAAGGACGTACTAAAAGCAATGACTGTTTTTACTAGTATTATTAGTGAGGTAGGCACTGTGCTGTTAATTCAAGTCATGAAGCCAACGATCACGGTGTTGCCCCGGGTTGCAGATGAGGAAACGGGTCCAGAGAGACCCAAGTCACAGTAGAGGAAGCTGAACAGGGTCCTGTCTCCTGCTTCGGGACTAATGCCCCCTCCATCCCTGCTCCTGCACCTTCCTCTCTTCCCTCCGTCACATTTCCATTGTGCGGATCTACCACAATTTGCTTATCCATTCATCAGCTGGTGAATATTCGGGTTGTTTCCAGTTTTTGGCCATTGCAAATAGTGCTTCAGTGGACATACGTGTATATATATTTATTTATATACAAATATATGTATATATATTTGAGCACCAACGTTCAGTTCTTTGGGTGTATGTGCCTAGGAGTGGGATTATAGGATCCTATGGCAATTCTGTGTTTAACTTTTTGAAGAACCATCAAGTTGTTTTCCTCAGTGGCTGGACCATTTTACATTCTCACCAGGAGTGTATGAAGACTCGAACTTCTGTCTTCACCAAGACTAGTTATTTTTCTTTTTTCTTTTTTGTTACAGCCATTCTAGTCGATATGGAGTGATACCTGGTGTATTCGTTTTCTCGGATGAACAGTGGTTTCAGGTGGCAGCGATTTACCAGTGGGGTGGGAGAGAAGATCGAGCTGCCTGGTGATGGGGTGAGAACTGTACACATTGCCTCTGATGGTTCTAACAACTCTCTGGGAGGCACTTTTATCTCTATGACAAATAGCCTCACAGAGGCTGGGGGACTTGCTTAGGGACATGTAGCTTCTTACCCCAGGAAAAATTTTCCAAAGCCTCCTTCTCCTCTATTCCCTGTTGTCCCTACAAGTCTTGGGACATCTGGTCCCCAGATGAGCTCAAACAAAATCCCACATATACTCACCCAGAAGTGGGGGATTGGGTAGATGGCAGGAGCAAATTTCTATAGGCAGATACTTGCTGGAACATGTGCCTCTTTCTGTGAACAAGGGGTCCAGAATAAGACTAGAATTTAGGGAACCTGGCCATTGTTATGATGTCTCCCCCCCCCCCCCCCAAAGCTTCCTATTTGCTCACTCTTATTTCCACACGTTTATTTTTTGAAATTCTTCAGCAAGCAATGTGTAGGAAGCCCAGGGAAGGTTGGAGCAGCATTTCAAGGAGGAGCAGCGCCCCCTCGTGGCGGTGCTGCGCTCCTTCGTGAAGGACCCACAGCAGGTCCAGCCTGGGGAATCAGGACCACGGATGGGGATCCGTGCCCTCTCAGGGACACGTAGGCAGGAGCCCATGGTATCTAGGGACAGGACACGGATGCGAGGAGGGCAGGAAGGGGCAGCCCCTCAGTCATCCAGGTACTGGAGGAGGAAAGGCAAGTGTGAGCAAGCACATGGGCCCGGCACCCCAAGCCCCAAGGGTCCTGCTTCTTGGGCAATGGGAAGGGGTATCAGTGGAGCCTCACCAAACTCCTGGGAGCAGGGGCCTCTTTGGACCTCACAGGTTTGAGGGTGGAAAGGGCCCTCCACACTCATATTTTCCAAGCTCTGGCTCTTGAGAAGTGGTGGCCTAGTGTGGGCCCTACCACCCTTCTGCTGCTGTCCCTGGACTTCACGGGGGGTTCTGAGAAGAGCCTGGTGACACAATAGATGAGTCGCTGAGGGGTAGAAGGCCTTGCTTCAAACAACAAAACGGTAAGACAAGAATTCGGGGACACTGGGACTCACACCATCCTGTGTGGCTGGCACAGAGCTCATCCGTGAGCTCTGGTGGCTTTGCGTGGCTCAGTTATTCTCACTGATAGGGAGACATTGCAGTGACAGAGGGAACTCAGGCTGCAATGGTTTAGTCTAGAGCTGCATCTGTCTCCCTGAGAGACCCTTCACTTGTACCGAATTCCAGGTCCCCCTAGCCCAGATCCAAGCTCTTTCTTGGGACTGGTCGTTGGTGATGCTGTCTGCGGCTTGCTGATGTCCCCTCTAGTGTTGGTTCGTTCCTCACCAGCAGAGGAAAGGGCTCCCCTGGACTCTCCCCCGTGTCCTCCTGCACAAGCCTAGTATGCAACCTTTTTTTCCGACATTTTGGAAATGTTTTTCTAGCTAAAGGTCCAACCTTTACGAATTACCCTCCACAATAGTATGGATTTACATAGATTAACATAAAATTATGTAAGGCCTAGTGAGGAGGCCGAGCTAGTGTCCAAAGAACATCAGCCTCTGGATTCCTTTCCAATGACAGGCCCTGGGGTCTCTGATGAGGGCCTTGTAGATGAATTGATGAGCCGTATGGGGGGTGGGGTGGGGGAACGGTCTAGAGGAGGGAGATGAACACATGTTGGCAGATGTGGGGTGTTCATTTAGTCTCAGCTCCTAAGTGCCCAGTATGTCTAGATGCTGGCAGTTGCTCAGAGGCGGGGCTTTGAGTATACCATGAAGCAATGGCTGAAAACTTCCTTAACCCGAGGGAGGAAAGACATTTGAACCCAGGAGGCAAACAGAATTCCAAATAAGATGAACTCAAAGACACCAACACCAACACACATCATAATTAAAATGTCAAAATTTAATGACAGGAGAGAATGGTAAAAGCATCAAGAGAAAAAACAACTTATTACCTACAAAGGAATCCTCACAAGACTGTTGGCAGAGTTTTCGGCAGAAACTTGCCAGGCCAGAAAGGAGTGGCATGATATATTTAAAGTGCTGTTGGGGGTGGGGGTGGGGGTGTATGACTGGCTGGCTCATGCCAGTGGAGCATGCAACATTTGATCTCAGGGTCATGAGTTCAAACCCCACAGTGGGTGTAGGGCTTGCTTAAAAATAGAAATAGAAATAAAATAAAAATGGGGGCGCCTGGGTGGCTCAGTCGGTTAAGTGCCAGAGTTCGGCTCAGGTCACGATCTCCTGGTTTGTGGGTTTGAGTCCCATATCAGGCTCTGTGCTGACAGCTCAGAGTCTGGAACCTGCTTCCGATTCTGTCTTTCCCTCTCTCTCTGCCTCTCCCCTGCTCACGCTCTGTCTCTTTCTCTCTCAAAAAGAAATAAACATTAAAAAATTAAAAAAGAAATAAAAATAAATAAAATTACTTAAAAAAATAAACGCTGAAAGAAAAAGCTTGCAACCAAGAATACTCTCCCTGGCAAAGTTATCATTCAGAATTGAAGGAGAAATAAAGAGTTTTCCAGACAAGCAAAAACTAAAGAAGTTCATCACCGCTAGACTGGCCTTACAGGAATTGTTAAAGGGAGTTCTTGAAGCTCAAAAGAAAGTGTGCTAATTATGAACAAGAAAACATGAAAGTATAAATATCACTGGTAACATAAAGGTAGTGGATTAATCACTTATAAAACTAGTATGAAGGTTAAAAGCCAAAAGTGGGAAAAATAGCTGTAACTACAATAATTAGTTAAGGAACACACAAGATAAAAAGAAGTCAAATGTGACATCGGAACCATAAAGTGTGTGTGGGATGGTAAAAACGTAGAGCTTTAGAATGCATTCAGCCTGAAGTTATTATCAAGTTAAAATAGACCATTAAAATATATCGCTATATGTAAGCCTCATGGTATTGACAAACCAAAAACCTGTAGTAGATACTCACAAGATAAAGAAAACTGATTCTAAGCATAGCACTAATGAAATTCAAGCTACAAAGGAAGAGAGCAAGAGAACAAAGGGACAGTGAGGAACTATAAAAACAACCACAAAGCAATTAACAAAATGTAAATAAGTACATACTTATCAATATTTACTTTATGTGTAAATGGACTAAATTCTCCAGTCAAAAGACATAGCGTGACTCAATGGATAAAAAAACAATACACATCTATATGCTGCCTACAAGACTCACTTTAGATGTAAAGACACACACACACTCTGAAAGTGACAGGATGGAAAAAGATGTTCTTTGCAAATGGAAACCAAAAGGAACTGGGGTAGCTATACTTATATCAGACAAAACAGACCTTAAGACAAAGACTAATAAGCAGCAAAGAGGGGCATTACAAAATAATAAAGGGGTCAATCCAACAAAAGGATATAACATTTGTAAATATTTATGTGCTCAACATAAGAGCACCTAAATGTAAGAAGCAAATATTAACAAACTTACAGGGAAAAATAGCAATATAATAATAGTAGGGGGTTTCCATATCTCACTTACATCAGTGGACAGATCATTCAGAAGAGAATAAAAAAGGAAAAATTGGCCTTAACATATGAGACCAGATGGTTTAATAGATATACAGTTAACCCTTGAGCAGCACAGGTTTGAACTACAGGAGTCCACTTTTATGTGGATTTTTTTCAAGAAATACAATACAGTACTGTAAATGTATTTTCTCTTCCTTATGATTTTCTTAATAACATTTGCTTTTCTCCAGCTTGCTTTTTTTGTCAGAATAAAGTATATAATATATACAACACACAAAATGTGTGTTAATCCACTGTGTATGTTATCATTAAGCCTCTGGTCCACAGTATGCTGTTAGTAGTTAAATTCTGGGAGAGTGAAAAGTTCTACATGGGTTTTTGCCCTGCAGTGGGTCAGCACACCTAACCCCTGCATGGTTCAAGGGTCAAGTGTATACAAAACATTCCATCCAAAGACATCATTTTTCTCAAGTGGACATGAAATATTCTCTGGGATAAAACATACATTAAGTCACAAAACAAGTCTTAATAAATGTAAGAAGACTGAAATCATATGAAGCACCTTTTCTGAGCACAACAGTATTAAATTAGACATCAATTGTTCACAAATATGTGGAGATCACAAAACATGCTACTGAGCAACCAATGGGTCAAAGAATAAATCAAAAAATGCCTTGAGACAAATGAAAATGGAAACATGACATATGAAAACATATGGGATGCAGCAAAAGCAGTTCTAAGAGGGAAAGTCATAGCAATACATGCCTACATGAAGAAACAAGAAAAATCTCAAATAAGCAACCTAACTTTATACCTCAAGGAACTAGAAAAAGAACAAATTCCAAGGTTAGTAGAAGGAAGGAGATAAAAACATCAGAGTGGAACTAAATGAAATAGAAACTAAAAGGACAATAGAAAACATCAATGAAACAAAGAGCCAGTTCTTTGAAAAGATAAAGAAAATTGACAAAACTTTAGTTAGAGTCACCAAGAAAAAAAGAGAGAAAGAGAGGGGTCAAAGAAATAAAATCAGAAATGAAAGAGAAATATCACAAGAGACTACTGTAAACAATTATATGCCAACAAATCTGATGGCCTAGAAGAAATGCATACATTTCTAGAAGCATACAACTTACCAAGACTTAATCATGAAGAAATAGAAAATCTGAACAGACCAATTACTAGTAAGAAGATTTAATCAGTAATATAAACCCCCCCACAAACAAAAATCCAGGACCAGATGACTTCACTGGTGAATTCTTCCAGACATTCAAAGAAGAATTAATACCCAATCCTTCTCAAACTCTTCCAAAAAGTAGAAGAGGAGGGAATACTCCCAAACTCATTTTACAGGGCATTACCCTGATACTACAAGCAGACAAAGATGCCACAAGAAAAGAAAATCAAAGGCCAATATCCTGATGAATATAGATGCAAAAATCCCAAACAAAATATTAGCAGATTGAATTCAATAATACATTAGAATAATCATATACCGTAATCAGGCAGGATTTATTACAGGGATGCAAAGATGGTTCAACATCCACAAACCAATCAATCTGACATACTGTATTAACAAAATTAAGGATAAAGTGATATGATCATCTCAATAGATGCAGAAAAACCATTTGACGCATTTCAACATGCATTTCAGATTGAAAAAAGCTCTCAACAAAGTGGCTATAGAGGGAATGTACCTCAACATAATAGAGGCCATACACGACTAGCCCACAGCTAATATCAAAGTCAACAATGAAGATCTGAAAGCTTTTCCTCTAAGGTCATGAACAAGACAAGGATGCCCACTCTCAGCACTTTTAGTCAACACAGTTTTGGAAGTCCTATCCAGAACAGTTAGGCGAGAAAAAGAAATTAAACGCACCCAAATTGGAAAGGAAGAAGTAAAACTGTCACTATTTGCAGATGACATATTATATATAGGAAACCCACTAAAAACCTGTTACAACTAATAATGAATTCATTTAAGTTACAAGATACAAAATCAATGTAAAAAATCTGTTGCATTTCTGTATACTAATATTGAACTATTGGAAAGAGAAACTAAGAAAGCAATCCCATTTATAGTTGTATCAAAAAGAATAAAACGAGTAAGAAACTGAACCAAGGAGTTGAAAGATCTATACTCTGGGGTGCCTGGGTGGCTCAGTCGGTTAAGCGGCCGACTTCGGCTCAGGTCATGATCTCACAGTCCATGAGTTCGAGCCCCGCGTCGGGCTCTGTGCTGACAGCTCAGAGCCTGGAGCCTGTTTCAGATTCTGTGTCTCCCTCTTTCTCTGCCCCTCCCCTGTTCATGCTCTGTCTCTCTCTGTCTCAAAAATAAATAAACATTAAAAAAAAGATTAAAAAAATAAAAGAATAAAATGAGTAAGAATAAACTGAACCAAGGAGTTGAAAGATCTATACTCTGGGGCGCCTGGGTGGCTTAGTGGGTTAAGCGGCCGACTTCGGCTCAGGTCATGATCTCGCGGCCCGTGAGTTCGAGCCCCGCGTCGGGCTCTATGCTGACAGCTCAGAGCCTGCTTCAGATCCTGTGTCTCCCTCTCTCTCTGCCCCTCCCCCACTCATGTTCTGTCTCTCTCTGTCTCAGAAATAAATAAACATTAAAAAAAATAAAGACTTGAATGTAAGACCTAATACCATAAAGAAGAAGAAAATATAGACAGAAAGCTCCTTCACATTGGTCTTGGTGATGACTTTTAAATTTGGTGACAAAAGTAAAAATAAATAAGCGGGACTATATCAAACTAAAGAGCTTCTACACAGCAAAGGAAACCACCAGCAAAATGAAAAAGCAACCTACGGAATGAGAGAAAATATTTGCAAATCATATATCTGGTAAGGGGCTAATATCCAAAATATGTGAAGAACTCATACAACTCAATAGCAAACACAAATAATCCGATTAAAAAATGGGCAGAAGATCTGAATAGGTTTTTCCAAAGAAGACACACATGGCCAACAGACACATGAATAGATGCACAATATCACTCATCATCAGGGAAATACAAATCAAAAGCAAAATGAAGTATCACGTCACGGCTGACAAGTGTTGGCTAGAATGTAGAGAAAGGGGAATGTTTGTGCACTATCATGAGAATGTACAATGGTACAGTCACTGTTGAGAACAGTATGGAGGTTCCTCAAACAATTAAAAACGGAAATACCAGATGATCCAGCAATTCTATTTATGGGTGTTCATCCAAAGAAAACAAAAACACTAATTTAAAAATACACAGGCACTCCTATGTTCATTGCAACATTATTTACAATAGCCAAGGCATGAAAACAACCTCAGATACGACAGAAAAGTGGATAAAGAGGATGTGACACACACACACACACACACACACACACACACACGCATGCACAATGGGATATTATTACTCAGCCATAAAAAGTGACCAAGTCTTGGGGCACCTGGCTGGCTCAGTTGTGGAGTGTGTGACTCTTGATCTCAGGGTCATGAGTTAAAGCTCCATGTTGGGTGGGAAACCTACTTAAAATAATAAAAAAAAAGGGATTGCCATCTGCAACAATGTAGATGCACCTTGAGTGAGTTATGCTAAGTGAAATAAGACAGAGAAAGACAAACACTATGATCTCGTTTATATTTGGAATCTAAAAACAAAAAACTTGAGCTCATAGATGCAGAGAACAGATTGGTGGTTGTCAGAGGTGGGGGTGGGGGAGGTGAAATGAGTGAAGGGGGTCACAAGGTACAAATTTCCAGTTAATAAAGCCATGGGGATGTAATGTATAGCATGATGACTATAGTTAGTAATAGAGTATTGCATATTTGAAAGAGTAGATTTAAGAGAGTGGATGTTAACAGTTCTCATCACAAGAAAAAAACCTGTAATATGTGTGGTGGCGGGTATTAAGTAGACTTGTGGTGATTATTTCACGACGCACACAAATAATCTAATCATTACATTGCACAACGGAAACTAATAGAGTGTTGTATGTCAATTATATATATATTTATTTATGCTTATTTTTTAGAGAGAGAGAGACAGGGCACGAGAGGGGGAGGTGCAGAGAGAGAGGGGGTCAGAGGATCTGAAGTGGGCTCTGTGCTGACAGCAGCAAGCCCAATGTGGGGCTTGAACTCATGAACTGTGAGATGATGACCTGAGCCAAAGTCAGATGCTTAACTGACTAAGCCACCCAGGTGCCCCCAATTATACCTCAATTAAAAAAAAAAGACCATGACTTCCATCTTGTCCCCAAACTCACCCTGAATAAGCTTGGTTACCATGTTGTGAAGCAACTTCATGAAGGACAGGGACAAGGCCTGACCACAACCACCTGACTGAGTTTGAAAGTGAAGTTCCTCAGGTCAAGCCTTCAGATGAGACCATAAACCTGGCCAATAGCTTCACAGAAAGAGGGCTTGGGAGGTAGGGTAATTTAGGTTGTAAGGCCAGGAAGGGCTTTGTGAGGCAATGACATTTGAGCTGAGCTTAGACGATGAGAAGGAACCAGGCACTGGAAGGTGGAAGAGACCCGGACTCGGAACAAGCTTGGTATGTTCCATGGGCAGAGAAGGTTGGTGTGGCTGGAGTGTAGTGAGTGAAAAGGAAAGAGATGCCATGGAAAGAATTTCGGTGGATCGGGTGAGGGGGGTTGGGCTCTGAGCAGGGAAGGTGCAATGTGAGTAGTCTGGCTTGAGAGCTTGGGGCCCAAGAACGTTCCAAGGTTCAACAATCTGGGACACTCAGACTGAGAGAAGGAGCTGGCACGGTAGGCTCACAGTTAACAGTTCATTACAAGGAGAGGATGTGTGCTCACAGCTGTCCATTCTTAGTGGGACATCCAAGCAGAGGTCTTGAGTGCATAGTTTGAATACGTGCGTCTGGAGTTTAGAGCACAAGTCTGGTGTGTAGACGCTTATTTGGGGGAGCAGGTATCAGCAAAGTGAAGCCACAAGTGCTTTGAAGCCAAGGGAACATTCTCTAGTGGTGTGTGTGTGTGTGTGTGTGTGTGTGTGTGTGTGGACAAAGCTCTGAAGGTAGCTAGGAAACTTTCACCTATGGGGACAGCGACCCCTGGGGCAGAGGAGGAGAGCCAGAGGGACATTTGGAAGAGTATCCCACGAGGGTTGTTTGGTCAGCAAAGCTAGTCGGAAGGCAGGGAGGAGGAGGCTGAAGATTGTCCCGGACCGGCCGCATGGAGGCTGCTAATGGCCACACAGATCCTGACTGCGGTGGTGAGAAATGGGGGAGGTGAGGGAATGGGAGCCACTTCTCCAGAGAAGGGATGCGTGAAGCAGGCTGCAGGAAAGGCACTGGACCGCCCCAATCGTGGACACGGTAGCCACCAGAAGTCTGTTGAATTGAAATGCTCGAAGGTAGATAACGAACAGACTGGCCTTGTGGAGGAGTTAGCAGGCAGGGAGTCTACACCACTGGAGTGCCACCCACTGCAAGTCCGCAGATGCACCTGGGGTTTCTCTGGGGCTCCTCTCCAATTCACATTCCCATCAGTGCCTTGACAGTGTGGCAGGGCACGGCCAGCCACCACTGCTGATGACTCCCACAGCTGTCCTGATCAGGGACAGAGTCATGAAGGGTTTACATCCCCTAGGCCTGATGCCCCCTGCTTGTGCCCAGAGCCTCTCAAAGCTTCCACGAGGCAGCTCCCTCTGTTTCTTACCCTCCAACAAGACTGTCACATGCTATGTACATGCCAGGCCACTCTCCCATTGTTTCCATGTCCCCTCTCGGCTCTCCCCACGCTCCCCTGCCATCAAACTCACCTTTCCTCCTTTGGAAAAAAAACTACATTCCTTTCCTTATACAGGTGAAATGTCTGAGCTCCAACCCTTCCCCGAAAGTCACTGTGGTACCTAGTCTATAGTCCATGCTCATGGCTGAGTCCTGTGCAGGCAGTGCCATGCATCAGGAATGTCTGAAGTTAACCATGTCCCCAGATTCCCAGTAGGACAGTCAGCATGAGGCCTGGCTGCCCTTGGGAGGTGTCTGCAGTATACCTGCCCCAGGTGTCCCAGCCTTTCCTTACCTGCTGGGCTTTTCCTTACCTGCTGCTTTTTCTCAGCTTGTCCTTCCTGAGCTTTTGCTTATGTATGAGCAGTTAGCACCCTGCTGTCCTCTTGCCCAGAGCTTAGCCTGGGGGGATATTACAGTCTCTTTCCACTTTTCAACTCCTCCCTTCCCCCTCTCTCAACTGTGCTGTTGGGAAGAAAATGAAGGGGGGGGTGCCTAGGACCTCGGGGCTGGGGGGCATTGGGGACCCACGGAAGGAGGAGGGGACTTGGGACTCAGGGCCATTAGAAGGGAGTGGGCTTCGGCCTGGCTTGTGTTGAAAACAGATGAGGTACCCCTGCTCATCTGCTGGGGCTGGCAGGACATCAGTCTGCTTTTCTGGGGGTTGGAAGCTGCAGCCTCACAAAGTTACGGCCAGGCTCCTCCTACTGCGGTGGGGGCAGGGGCCAGAGGGTCCACACCCCGCATGGATCTCGTCCCCGGGTCCCTCCTTTCTCTCCAAGTTATACTCCCCTGCTTTTAAACAAGCGTCCAGTGTGCTGATGGCCAAGAGGTCCTGGTAAACGTGGGCAGAGACCAGGCCCTGGCACGCAGAGGTGGACCTGTTGGCCAGTGCAGCAGGACATCTATGGGACAACCCTTTGGGGGGATGCTCCTCAGGACGCTGTGCTGGGCAGCCCACACATGGCCCCATGCTGATCGCTCTCCCACCGACCTTCCTGGGGTTCCATCTCCAGCCCCACATCTGGAGGCCCAGAGACACTCAGGCTTGGCCTGTCCCAAACGAAGTTGCCCCAAAACTGTGCTCAAATAACCTCTCTGCAGGGGTCACTTGTCTGCCTACCTCTCTCCCCCTACATTCAGGACTGCCTTCTAGACACCATCCCTGCCGAACCCTCCTCGAGAGGGTGGCTTGGGGTCTCACAGGGGGGATGGAGAGTCTCCAGTGCTCTGAGGCCCAAAGGTTAAAATGTGGCTCTCTTGGTTTTTCTGTGTGCCATTGTCTTATTGGCTTGGGCTCCCATGGCAAAAACACCGTAGACTGGGTGGCTTGAATAATGAAAATGGACTCCTAACCTCTAGAGCTGTGAGCAAATAAATTTCTGGTTTTGAAGCCACACAATCTGTGGTGTTGGTGATGGCAGCCTGGCAAACGGATACAGTAACACTCAGCTGCCCATATATATCTGGAGTGGGTGGCCGTCCATACAACAGCACTCCTTGCAAACCAGCTTTGCCTTTCAGAGGGGCTGACAGACTTTCCAGACTCAGGCGAGAGGTGGTTGTTATTGACTGGCTCCCGCTAACCCACCCCTCTCCCCTCTGGGAGGCCCATCGGCTTCTCCTTACAGGGAGCGCAGGGGAGCGTGGTTCCCGGGGCAGTTGGGGCTGGGGGGCAGAGTCACCAGGCCCAAACAGCCTCCTTCAGCTCGGATGACACCCCGAGGGTGGGTGGAAGGCTTGTCTGCAGGAGCCTCTTAGGCTTTGCCCAGTTACAGCTCAGGACCCCAGGCCAGGAGAGCACCCCCGCCCGCCCGGTGTTCCTTCCATCTGTTTCCCATGGCACCCAGATAGTAAGTCGTTATCTCGGGGCTATTGGTTAACTTGGTGGCACAGCCAAGTCGCCCCCAAGACTCCTTCCCTCTTGTGGTGAAAACTACTTCACACTCATCACGCATGGGCAGTCCCTCAACCCAGGGTACCGTGCGAGGACTGAACTCTCCTCCCCACCACACAAGGGCACCTCCACACTGACATCTCTTAGTAAATAAAATTACCTGCCCACCCACCATCCCGCTTAGCGTCACACTCGCTGACCCCCTAGACACCTTGCACACACACATTCTTACACATGGGTGTACGTACATGGCATCCCTCCACACACATACAGATGTAACCCTGATCCTTCACACTCATCCGTGTCCCCCAACACCCAGTCCACATGGACCCTGGCCCACCCACAGGTTATATACGCAGTACATACACCCCCTCCTCACATGTGCCCATGCCCCCACCACTTCGCCCCACCCCCCCTGGGTTGCCTGTGCAGACTCCTCCCTGTCCCACATACCTAGAAGGAAGGGAGGGGTTTTCCAAGTGCGTCTTTTCCCTGGGACCCCCTCCAGAGACTCCAGGTCAGGGAGGCTGGACAGAGTGCTTTTTGTGGGCCAGGGTATGGTTGGTCGAGGTGGTCTGGGGCTTTTCTTTCAGAGAGAAATGGTCCTAGCCCCTCCTTGCTGTGCCTAGGAGACTTGGGGACCTTATTTGTCTTGTGTGCACATAAGCAGTTCCTAACTGGGTGGGCAGCTCAGGAACCTGAGGCCAGCACTTGCTCCCATCCCGCTTACTGATTTCCAGATGTGGCCTCCAGGGCCTTTGTCACAGAGGCTCGCATGGTGTCCGATTTGAAAAGGCGTTTGACCCAGAAGAGAGGGCAGTTGAGGTCAGGCCATGGAGACTGCAAATCTGGGCTGCAGGAGAACCTGGAGGGGCAGGGCAGCAAGGCTTTTACCCCTTCACTATTACCCAGCTCTCCTAGTCAATAATTCTTTACATTCAAATTTTTTTTAACGTTTGTTTATTTATTTCTGAGAGAGAGAGAGACAGAGAGAGAGAGAGAGAACGAGCATTGGAGGGGCAGAGAGAGAGAGAGAGAGAGAGAGAACGAGCATTGGAGGGGCAGAGAGAGAGGGAGAGAGAGAGAGAGAACGAGCATTGGAGGGGCAGAGAGAGAGGGAGAGAGAGAGAACAAGCATTGGAGGGGCAGAGAGAGAAAGAGAGAGAGAGAGAGAGAGAGAGAACGAGCATTAGAGGGGCAGAGAGAGAGGGAGGGAGAGAGAGAGAGAGAGAGAGAGAGAGAGAACGAGCATTGGAGGGGCAGAGAGAGAGGGAGAGAGAGAATCCCAAGCAGGCTTCACACTATCAGTGCAGAGCCCGATGCAGGGCTTGAACCCACAAACCATGAGATCATGACCTGATCCGAAACCAAGAGTTGCCCCTACATTCAAATTTCATTTTTTCATTACTAGGGTGAATTAATGGGAGCAGCTAGTAAAAGAATGAGCCTCCTCTAGTCAGGTTTCCTGTCCCAATCCCCCAGAACCATCGCTGTAAGGTCACTGCTGACCTCCACATTGGTAAATGCAACATGCCCTATAGTTGATCCCTTCTTCTTCCAGACCTCCAAATGCTGGAGGGCTTTGTCTTTGGGCTTCTTCTCTGTCCACACTGACTCTGTGATGATCCCATCTGGTTATACACACGCTGGTGGCTCCACACACATACCCCTCCCCGCCAGCCTCCTTCTCACACGGACGTGTATTTGCGAGCCCAGCTCTACGCTCACACCTCTTCATGGATACTGATGCTGTCAGAGCCCACCCACTTTTCCCACCTTTCCTCCACACTCGCCTGTAGCCTTTTTAAAAAAAATTTTAATGTTTATTTATTTATTTAGTTTTGGGGGGGAGGGGCAGACAGAGAGGGAGACAGAGGATCTGAAGCAGCCTCCGTGCTGAGAGTGGAGAGCCCGAGGCAGGGCTCATGCTCACCAACTGTGAGAACATGATCTCAGCCGAAGTCAGAAGCTCAACCAACCGAGCCACCCAGGTGCCCGCACCTACAGTTTTTTATTGCAAGCTCCTGAACTCTACTGAGGGCTTTCTGTGGTTTCAGGAATGTTCTTGTCCAATGTGCCAGAGAATTCATACTCTGGTAACAGCCTCTTACCAGAGACGGATGGGGGTCAGTGAACAAAAACTCAGCCATCCGTGCCAGGGTGCAAATCTGAGGTGTGTTCTACGGTCTCCATGAAGTCTCTGAAAGGACTGAGTCTAGTTTCCCACAATGATAACCTACCTGCCCCCCCCCCCCCCCCCCCTTAGGATACCACCCCTAAGAAAAGAAAAGAGCTACTTGCACTCAGATACAGCCTAAAACCCATTCTCAACCCTAGGTTTCTGCACATCTTCACACCCTGGAATTGAATGCTACTCAGGCCAAACTTTTGGCCTTATTGCAAACTCCTCTCTCTTGTCACACTTTACACCCCTCTATCTGAATCTGACCCCCTCTTTGGCCACCGCCACCGCCACCGCCCTGGGCCACGTTGCTATTGCCTCATCTGCAGTCTGTTCTTGACCTCGTGGTGGGACCGCAGATCAGCTCGCGGGTTCCCCTGCGCGACTCTCTCTTCTCAGCTTTCCCCGTCCCACCCGCCCCTCCCCTCCCTCCGCCCCCTCCACCCCCTCTGCCAGGTGCCTCATCTCTTCCCGCAGGGCGGCCTGGAGGGGCTACCCATCCCGGAGGCGCGCCCTCTGCCTGCCTTCTTTCCTCCTTCGCGTTCGTCCCTCTGCCTCTGGGCCGTGCAAGCATCCGGGGGGCAGGGCTCTCCTCTGTTATTTATGATGAACAGCAGGCAAACCAGAAACGCGATTAATGTCTGTTGGACGCTTCTCCCGCAACCCGTGGCCCCTCCACCATCCCAATGACCAGCTCTGAGACCATCTGCACGCCAGTGGGATCCACCCGATGAGGCGAATCCGCTTTCTTTGCCCCAGGAGTAGCGCAGACACGCAGGTCCCTGGACTACAAGTCCCAGAAGACGCCGCGCCGCCTGCGTCGTTCGTGTCCTTTCCGATGTGGCGCTGAGCCTTCTGGGAAGTGTAGTCCACGCCGCTTTCGTGCGCAGCCTTGGGCAACCAAAACGGGCCTGTACTTTTCGGCTGATCGGCTTTCTCCAGCGGTGTAGCCACTTCTTCTGCCTTCTTCGCCTCAATGTGAGGAAAGTCTTTGGACTGCCTCCCTCCCATGGTGGGCCAAGTGCCCCTCACAAGTGCCCCATTATTTGTGCGCCTTTAGTTGTGGGAGCATTTACTGTGTCCATCAACTTTATTGGCTGACGTGTCACCCACCTCTATGAGGACACCACCCCACGCAGGGCCCGCGCACACCATTTTGTTCATCGATTCGATAGCGTTTGACCACCAGCTGCACACTAGGCTGTATAGGAAACCCTGAAAACGTCCCTGCCCTTGATGCAGTTTTAACTGTATGACTCTGGCTATTGTATTTAAAAAGGCCTATAGAGGGGCAAGGGCTGAGCAGAGGGAACCTTTAAAGAAAGAAAATCACATAGGGGCGCCTGGTGGCTCAGTCCGTTAAGCTTCCGACTTTGGCTCAGGTCATGATCTCCCGCTTTCCCGGGCTCGAGCCCCGCGTCTGGCTCTGTGCTGACAGCTCAGACCCTGGAGCCTGCTTCGGATTCTGTGTCTCCTTCTCTCTTTGCCCCTCCCTCACTTGTGCTGTGTCTCAACAATAAATAAATGTAATAAAAGAACTCATAAAAAAAGAAAAAAAAATCACAGGCCCAAATGGTGTCACTTAGACCAAAGTGGGGCTGGATACCTAATCTAACCGCAGTTTCAACCTCTCCCAGAAATGTAGTCTTCACCGGTCAGTCAGGAATCGTTCAATCAAGGCCCTGAGTCTGCCACATGGGCCTTCTCTATCCTCCAAAGAAAGAGGCAGATTACCTTCGCTTTTCCCTCTAAGGGAAAGTGGCATGAAACAATCCATTCCTTTTGCTGATAACTTTCTTGTCCGACATTCCTTCTATAAAAGCCTTCCCTTTTGTACATCCTCTCTGTTTGCTAACTAGGATGAAGCCCCATTCACGAATCATTTAATAAAGCCAACTAGATCTTTAAAATGTACCTGTTGAATTTTTGTTATTTAACAAGTCTTCTCGTGGTGTGACCTTGGGCAAGTCAGTTGACACTTCCATGACTCAGTGCCGTCATCTGAAAACTAAGTATAATAATAGTATCTACCTCATAGGGTTGATGTCAAGACTACATAAGTTGTTAAAAAGAAAATCACATGCCCCAGATGGCATCACTTGGGTTAAGGTCCCAAGTTGGTTAACCAAGACTTAATACCTAACCTAACTGCAGTTTCTAGCCCCCAGGAATGTCACTTTCAACCTGTCAACATGGGAATTTCCTGGTCAGCATTAGGAAATTTTCTTATAGACACCTTTTGTTCTCCTTAGGACTGTAACCTTGCCTAAAATAAAGGATTGTTTGCTAATAATTTCCTTTTTCCTGCTCCCTCTCTGTCTTTAAAAACCTTTCCTATGTCTAACTCAAGGGAACTCCTCTCTGCTTGCTAGATGGGATGCTGCCTGATTCACAAATTGTTTAATAAAGTCAATTAGATCTTCCAATTTACTCAGCTGAATTTTATTTTTTACGGAGTTAATGCAGGGGGAGTATTAAAAGCAGTGCCTAGTAGAGAGAAAGAGCCATGCATGATTTAATAATTCTCATTATTGCACTCAATGCCACTGCAGGTGAGAGGTGATAGTGGTTTTGGCCAGGTGGTAGTGACAGAGTAGGCAGTTAGTTAGACATGAGCTGGAGGCAAAGGCAGTGATAAGTAGGTGACACATTAGAAGCCTGAGGGCACAACACCCTGAACTTTGGGGGGCTGACAGACCAAGAGCCACAGGTGCAGAACACGCACTCTCCTCTTCAACCTCTGCCCCAGGGTAACCTATAGCTTCATTATAATATATTTACATTGTGGTTTCAACCTCCCCCATGGGGGAATATGGCCCTGACAGTACTTTGTAGGGCCCAAAACTCCCTCTCCCAAATGGTAAGAAGAGTCCCTTAGGTGACTGGAAACAACCTCAGTCAGAGACCACCCTAGCTGTTTAGCAAACATAAAAAGAAAAGACACCCTTGACCCCAGTGCGGTTGCTACTACCTCCAGGCTCACTCTCCTTTTTGAGAGTGTAGTGTCCTTAATAAACTGCCTTGTGCTTGCTACCTTCCTTCTGGCTGTCTTTGTTTGAACATGGGTCCTCATGTAAATCTTCCATGGGGGATCCAAGAACCAAGCCCTCCATTCACATAATGCAGACTCTCCTACCGGGAACAGTAGCAGTGGGGCTCATGAGAAGTAGTCACATTCTGGAGTCGGTTTTCAGGTGGAACCCACACATTGTGCTAAAAAGTTGGATGAAGAGTGTGACAAGGAAGAGTTTTGGCCTGAACAACCAGGAAGGCGATGGCATAATTTCCTGAGTGCAGAAAGACTGGGAAAGGCCGGCTGTTAGGAAGCATCAAGAACTGAGGTTTGGATATGTTAAGTTCAGGATGGCTATTAGACACGCAACACAAAGGCTGAGTAGGGTTAGGGTTAGGGTGAGGGTTAGGGTTAGGTCTCAGGAGGCTCCAGGCGCTGAACCCACAGTAGTGCAGTTTTTTCCTGAAGGTCTGAGTTGAGGGCAAAAGGGTTGGTGCTGGTCAGGGTTAGTCTTTGGTTCGAAGGCTAGACAACGAACGTATGGGCCACTGGTTGGGTAGGCCTCAGGAATCCTCTCAGGCAGCTGCAGCCCTGTCTTCAAAGGGCATAGTGATGTTCCAGGTTCTATGCCGAGTGATCCTGCACTGCTTCTGGACGCCAGGCACGTGGTTTTGTCAGACTTTGGTATTGGGTCCCCATGGGGAGACAGCCCTAGCTAGGGTTGGGATTCGGCCGACGGAAGTCACCAGGGCGGAAACGACTGGAGTCTCATAATCTCCCTCGATGGCTGAAGTGACGGCCCATGCGACAGTGCGGGTCAAGTGTAGGGTTAGGGTTCGTGATAGGGTTAGGTTCCGGTTGAGGGTTCTGGTTAGTGTTAGTGTTAGGTCCCAGGAGGCTCCAGGCGCTGAACCCACAGCACTGCAGTTGTCTCCCTGGAGGGCTGAACTGGGGGCACAAGGGAGGGTGCCAGACAGGATTAGTCTTTGGTTCCAAGGCCAGCCAAGTCTATGGGCCACTGGTTGGGTAGGCCTCAGGAATCCTCCTGGGCAGCTGCAGCTGGGCCTTGGAAACGACATGGTGATGTTCCAGGTTCTATGCTGAGTGATCCTGCACCGCTTCCGTTCCCCAGGCACGTGGTGTCATCAAACTTTGGTAATTGGTCCCTATGGGGATATATCTTTAGCTAGAGTTAGGGTTCAGTCCAGGGACGTCTCCAGGGCCGAAGCGACTCCAGTCTCGTGATCTCCCTCGAGGGGTAAAGAGAGGGCCACAGTGTGGGTTAGAGTTTGAAATCAGGTTAGGTTTCGGTTGAGGGTTCCGGTTAGGGTTAGGGTTAGGTCCCAGCAGGCTCCAGGCACTGAACCCACAGCAGAGCAGTTGTCTCCCCGAAGGGCTGAGTTGGGGGCACAAGTGATGGTGCCTGTCAGGATTAGTCTTTGGGTTCCAAGGCCAGGCAACTGTATGGTACACTAGTCGTGTAGGCTTCAGTAATCCTCTCGGGTACCTGCTGCCCAGCCTCGAAAGGACCTGGTGATGGTCCAGGTTCTATGCCGAGTGATCCTGCACTGCTTCTGGCCCCCAGGTGTGTGGTGTTGTCAGACTTTGGTATTGGGTCCCCATGGGGAGAGAGCCTTAGCTAGGGTTAGGGTTTGGTCCAGGGATGTCGCCAGGGCTGAAGCGACACCAGTGTTGTGAATTCCATGGAGGGCTGAAGTCATGGCACATGGGCGGGTGTGGGTCTGGTGTAGTTAGTGTGAGAGATAGTGTTAGGTTCAGGTTTAGGGTTAGGGTTTCGGTTCTGTTTAGAATTAAGATTAGTTCCCAGGAGGTTTTAGGCCCTGAACCTACAGCAGTGCAGTTGTTTCCCTGAAGGGCTGACTGGAGTGCAGAAGGGAGGGTACCGGTCAGCATTAGCCTTTGAGCTCCAAGGCCAGACATCTCTATCCACACTGTTCGGTAGGCCTCAGGAATCCTCCTGTTCATCGGAAGCCGTGCTTTGGAAATGATGTGGTGATGTTCCACGTTTCACACAGAATTATCCTGCACCGCTTCTCAATCCCTTGTGCGTGCTGTTGTCAGACTGTGGAATTCGGTCCCCATGTGGAGAAAACTTTAGCTACGGTTAGGGTTTGGGCCAGGGAACTCTCCAGGGCTGAAGTGACACCAGTCCTGTGATCTCCCTGTATCGATGATGTGAGGGCACATGCATGGTGCCAGTCAGGTGTAGGGTGAGTGTTAAAGATGAGGTGAGGTTTAGGTTCACGTGTATACTGTGGGTCACCATTAAGATTAGGGCTTGGTCACAGAAGGCTCCTGGCGCTATACCCCAGTAGGGCAGTTGTCTCCCCACAGGGCTGAGTAGAAGGGTCTAAGGAGGGTCCCAGTCAGGCTGAGTTTTGGGTGCCGGGGCCACTCCTCGGTTAGGCCTCAAGAAGTCCCCTGTGGAGCTCCTTCTGGTCTTTGGAAATGACATGGTGATGTTCCAGGTTCCATGCTGAGTAATCCTCCTCCGCTTCTGGGGCCCATGTCTGTCATGTCCTCAGACTTAGGAACTGGGTCCCCATTAGGAGAAAGTTTTTGCCAAGGATAAGGTTCGTTCCATGGACGTTGCCAGGGCTGAAGCGACACTAATGCCATGATCACCCTGGAGGGCTGAATGAGGGTCCATGCGCGGGTGCGGGTCATGTGTAGGGTTAGGTTTAGAGTTGGGGTGAGGTTTAGTTTGAGTGGTATGTGAGTGTCACAGTTAAGGTTAGGATTAGGTCCCAGGACGCTCCAAGCGCTGAAACTCCAGCAGGGTAGTGGTCTCCCCAGAGGATTGAGTGTGGGCCTCATCAGAGCGGGCTGTTCAGGCTGAGTCTTTGTGTGCCAGGGCCAGCCTCGTGTGTGCCATCTTCAGTTGGGCCTCATCAACTGCCTTGTGCAGCTCTATGCAGGCATTGGAAATGTCATGATGATGTTCCATGTTCCATGCTGAGTAATCCTGCACCGCTCTGGGCCCTTTGTTTGTGGTGTTCTCAGAGATAGGAATTGGGTCCCCATCCAGAGAGATCCTTAATTAGGGTTAATGTTCTGTCCAGGGACTTCACCAGTGCCGATGTGACACCATTCCTGTGTTTCGTGTGCGTTGAGTTAGGGTTTGGGATTGGGTTTGGTGTTAGGGGTTAGGGTTACAGTTAGGGTTGATGTTAGGGGTTAGTGTCAGGGGTTAGAGTTAGGTTTAAGCATTAGGGTTGGGTTCAGGGTTATGGTTAGTGTTAGGGTTATGGTTAGAGTTTAGGGTTTGTAGTTAGAGTTAGGTTTGGGTGTTAGGTTAGGCTTATGGTTTGGGTTTGAGAGTTAGGGTTATGGTTAGATGGTAGGGTTAGGGTTAGGTGTTAGCATTAGTTTGAGGGTTTGCATTAGGTTTAAGGTTAAGTTATAGGGTTCGGGTTAGAAGGTTAGGGTCAAGGTTAGTTCCTGTTACGTTTACTTTTATGGTTCGGTAGGGTTAGGGTTGGGTTTAGACGTATGGATAGGTGCAGGGTTTAGTACTAGGGAATGGTTAGAGTTAGCTGTTAGGTTTAGTTGTTGGGATTTGGGATAATGTTAAGGTTAGGGCTAGGGCAAGAAGTAGGTTATGTTGCACTCCCACTTGGAGCGGGAGGATGTTCATGCGTGGACACCGCTCTCCATCTGTGTGGGAGGGATTGCCTTCATTTGATTGCCCCTGTATCTCTGCACTGGAGGTTCTTCTCGCCTCGCCCCATGCCAGCTGGCTCTGGAGTGTTTCATACTTTCACCCTGCCCTCTCTCGGTAGGGAGGATTTTACATACTGCCTCATCCATTTTTGGTCCAAGGCGTGCATAGTTTTAATCTTTATATCATTTATTTCTCCTCCGATTTTAATTATTTTCTTCATTCTGCTGTTTGAGGGTTTTGTTTGTTGTCTTTTGTCTGGCTTTTATAGTTAAAAGGTTATGGATTGGGGTTTACTTCAGGTTTTTTTTTTTTTTTTTTTTCCTGAGGCAGACCGGTATTTCTGTAAACTTCCCTGTTAGAACCAGTTTTCCTGCTTTACAGAAATTTGTATTGTTGTGTTGTTATTTTCATTTGTTTCCATGTCATTTTGGATTTTTTCTTTGATTTCTTCGTTGAGCCATTGATTGTTTGGTAGCATGTTATTTAACTTCCATGTTTTTGTGCCTTTTCCAGATTTTTCTTTTCTTGTTGTAGTCTTCTACTTTCATAGCATTGTGGTCTGAAAAGACACACGGTATGACGTTGATCAGTTTGATTTTGTTTTGGCTTGTTTTCTGACCTAATATTTTATCGAGTGTGGGGAATGTTCCATGTGCACGTGAAAAGAATGTGTATTATGCTGTTTTAGGATGGGATGTCTAAAATATACCGTTTAAGTCCATCTGGTCTACTCTATCATTCAAAGTCACTACTTTCTTGTTGATTTTCTGATGGAATGATCTCTCCATTGATGTCATTGGGGTGTTAAAGTGTCCTACTATGATTGTATGACTATCAATTCTTTAGTTTTGGACTGTTTTGTGTCTTTGGATGCTCTCAGGTTGAACGCATATGTGTTTATAATTGTTCTATCTTTTTTTGGATTGTGCCTTTTATTAGTATAGTGTCCTTCTTTGTCTCTTGTTACAGTTTTATTTTTAAATCTATTTTTTTCTGATATAGGTATGGCTACTGCAGTTTTCTTTTGATACTTTAGTTCTATAACTAGTCTATAATTGATCTTGCTGGGCATGCAATGCCACCATTTCTGTCCTCATTTCCAGAAGCCTCCTTTCATTCAACGAATACAGTTCCTTCACTCTGCTCTTTTCTAGATTGAACTCTAGTTTGGTATCTGTCCGGACTTTGACCACTTCATCCATTACTTGTTGTTTTAACCGATGTAGTTCGAGGTTTATTTTCTCATTTTCTGCTCTGAGGGCTGAAAATTCACTCTTCTCCAAAATAACCATATCTTTTTTCACATTAGCAATCTGAGACATTATTTGCTGAACAGTGATCTCCTGCTGCATCTTCGTGACCATATCCTTGTAGACGATATCCATATTGGCATCAGTTATTATTAGGTTTGTACCTAACCACTTCTGCATATAGAAGCCTATATTAAGTTGATAGTTCTTTACTCCTCTCCTCTCCGTGTTGTAGCTATGTAGTGTTCCTAGTCTTTTGTAGGTAGAAAATAGATGGGTCCTATGTTGTATTCATTCTATCATGCAGTGCCTTTTATTATGAAGAGAGAGAGCGCAGGCATGGGAGGGTGGGGTGGGGGGAATGGGGGAAGAGAGAGACAAAGAGAGAGAGAGGGAGAGAGAGAATGAGAATGAGAATGAATCCTCACCAAGTTCCATGCTCAGTGAAGAGCCCAATTGGGGCTCAATCGCGTGATCTTGGGATCATAGCCTGAGCTGAAATCAAGAGTCGAAATCTCAAGCGATTGAGCCATCCAGTTACCCCTATCTGTCACCCAGTGCCTTGATTTGAGCATTTATTTTGTTACCATTCAAAGTAAGTGATAGACATGTACTTGTCCTATTATTACTTGATGTTGGTGGTTTCTGAATGTTTCTGATCCTTTCTTCTCTTTCTCTTTTTTTGGTTTGCTGGGTTTCTTCACAATTTCACAGTTGAAATTGCTTGTCTTTATACTCTGCATATGTATTAGTAGTGTTTGGTTGTGGTTATTATTAGGTTTGTACCTAACCACTTCTGCATATAGAAGTCTGTATTAAGTTTATAGTTGTTTAAGTTTGAACCAGTTCTTTACTCCTCTCCTCCCCGTGTTGTAGCTATGTAGTGTTCCTATTTCAAAACCTTTCATATCGTGAATACCTTGACTGATGTTTTACAGATATACTCATTTTTATGGCTTTTGCGTTTCTCACTTTAATATTGTCACTTTAGGTGTTTCTTTTCCACTTAAAGAGTCCCCTTTAACATTTCTTGCAGGGGTGGTTTGTTGGTTGTGAACTCGCTGAGTATTTATTTGGGAACCTCTTTATCTCTCCTTCCATCTGAATGATAGTTTGCTGGATAGACTCTCTTTGGCTGCAGATGTTTTCCATTCAGCACCTTTACCATACCATGCTGGTCACTTACGGTTTCAAAGTTTCTTCTGAAAAACATCCAGTGATAACCTTATGGGGTTTCCCTTGTAGGTATATGTCATCTTTTGTTTTCCTGCTGTGAAAATTTTTCTTTATCACGACATTTTGTGTTTTAATTACTATATGACTTGGTGTGGATCTGCTTCTGTTGAATATATTGAGGGTTCTTTGTGCTTCCTGCTTCTGGACCGGTTTCATTCCCCGCCTTAGGGAAGTTTTCATCTATTGTGTCTTCAAATAAATTTTCTGGTTCTATTTCTCAGAGTTCTGAGAATGAGAAATAGGACAGAAAAGACCTATTGAAGGTTCTCTGATGAGTCACTGGATTTGCATGTGTGGAGGATAGCTTTGGGACTCAGATGAACAACCTACCTTTAACTTCAAAGAACTAGAAAAAAACAACCATCTATGTCCAATGTTCTCAAAAGGGAGAAAGTAATCCATATGAAAGTGCAAACCAATGAAACTGAGACCATGAAGTCAATAGAAAATATGAAGAAGACCAACAGTGGGTTTTCAGAAGAGTGAAACAAAATTGTCAAGACTATACATAGACTACGCTAAGACATAGAGAGGACCCAATTCAAAAGAATTATAAATAAAAGAGAAAATATTACGCCTTATACCAAAGAAACATTAAGGAGACAAAGAGACGACTATGGCCAAATTAGATGCCAGCAAACCACCTGCCTAGAAGAAATGGATAGGTTCTTAGAAACACACAACCTACCAAGACTGTATCAGGAAGAAATAGAAGGTTTGCACAGACCCATTAAAGGAAGACTGTATCAATACAAGAAGATAACCAATGCAAATCAATTGAATCAGTAATCGAAGTTCTCCCAGGGAAGAAAAGCCCAGGACCAGGTGGATTCACTGGTGAATTTGACCAAACGTTTATAGAAGAACTAACAGCAGTCATCTCACTGATTCAAAAGGAATGAATACCACCAAACTCATTTCATGAGACTGGAATTACCCCGGTAGGAAGCCAGAAAATGATACTACCTGAACAGAAATCTATAGGCCAGTATCCCCGTGATGAATGTAGATGAATAATTCCCAATAATGTACAGGCTAACCAAATTCAGCAGCACATTAAAAGGATCATTGACCGTGATGAAGGGTTTTTTCCCTGCAAAGCAAGGATGTTTCAGAAATGCAAATCAATCAATGTGACCCCTCACATAATTTAATGAAAGAAAAATCAACCAGAAACAAGACTCTTAACTATAAATAGCAAACGGAGGTTACTAGAAGGGAGGTGGGCAGGGGGATGGGTTAAATGGGTGATGGGCTAAGGAAGGCACTAGTAGTGAGGATCACTGGGTGTTATATGTAAGTGATGGATGACTACATTCTATACCTGAAACTAACATTACACTTTATGTTAACCAACTGGAATTTAAATAAAAACTTGAAAAAATAAATACTAAAGAAATACATAAATACATTTAAACTAAACTAAACAAATACATTTAAAAAAATAAAAAGAAAACTCATGTGATGATGTCAGTAGACACAGAAAAAAGTTCTGAGAAAATTTGGTATCCATTTGTGCTAAAAATCTCTTTAAAATTCAGTGTAGAAGGAACATATCTCAACATAAGAAAGGCCATGTATGTGAAGCCCACACCTAATATCATACTCAATAGTGAAATTCTGAAAGATTTTCCTCTAAAATCAGGCACAAGACAAGGATGCCCTAGATATCTGAAGGGGATTGGGTGTTTCAGGCTTCTGGTTATGCAATGAATAAATAACAGATAGAAGATATAGCATAGGGAACATAGAGAGTGGTACTGGAATAGTGATGCATGGTGACAGATGATAGCTACACCTGTGTTAGCATAGCAGAATGTATACACTTGTCCAATCACTATGTTGTTCATCTGAAACTAATGTAACATAGTGTGTCAGCTATTCCCAAATAACATGTTTTTTTTTTTTAAATAAGGTAAATAAATGAAGTAAAAAGTTTAATGTAAAAGATCCTGTTGATATCTAATCAAGAAATGCAGTAAAGTTCCAAAATAGAAAGTCACCATATCAAATTCTGTAGCATTCCTATACACTAACCAAATTATCTAAGAAGAAGTAAAGAAAACAATCCCATTTACAACAGCATCAAAAACAATAAAATTTATAGGAATAAATTTAGCCAAGGAAGTGAAAGATCTCTCTACAGAAAACTATAAAACCTGTGTGCAGGAATGGAAGAAATTCAATTTGGGTGAAAGAAACAGAAGAACACACAAGTCAGTGAAAAGCCATCCCATGTCCATCTTTCGGAGGAATTAATATAGATACAATGTCCACACTACCCAAAGCCATCTAGAAATTCAGTGCAATCTCTATCAAGGCTCCGATGCAATCTTTATGCAATTAGAAAATCATATCCTAAAATGTATGTGGAACCACAAAAAGACCCCAAGTAGCCAACGCAAGAAAGAACAAAACAGGAGGCATCACACTTCTTGATTTCAAGCTGCATTCTAACACAAAGAAATCAGTTATGTCACTGGCATAAGCACACACACAAGACAATGGAACAGAAATTGAGAGCCCAAATTAACCCATGCATGCACAGTCAACTAGTATTTGACAAGGGATTCAAGAATACACAGTGGAGGACTAGTCTCTTGAATAACTGGTGCTTGGAAAATTGGATATTCACATGTATAAGAATAAAGCTTAGCACCGTATGTTACACCACTCCCTAGAGAGTGAAAGTAAGAAACAGAGAGAGATGTGGTTAGAGAGAAACAGAGACAAAGAGGAAGTACAAGAAGGAAATAGAGACCTGGTTCAGGTATGTGGACGGGGTTAGATGGGCCAGGGGAGAGGGGATGTATGAAGTGGCTCTGAGTGCTGGGGCAGAAAGGGCTTGTATCATGGGCATCAGAGTTCCATGACCCCAAGACTCCAACATCCCTGGGTCCAAGCTCTGCAGAGGCCTTTGCAATTGAAAAAATGGGTATCCCTCATTTCTTCTGGAATTGTGAGACTCAGCCTCACGTTCTGTCATGGAGAGGGATGTCTTGAGGGAAAGTGTGCTGCTCTTTGGCAGGTAAACTCCAGAGCCTGCCCTGTGGGGAAGTGTCCCGGGGTCATCTCTTTCACTGCCCCAGGCCCTGTTGGATTTCCCCCCTCCCCCCACCATCTGGCCTTCCTCAAGTTCTGAACCCAGGCATCAGGTATTGTGCTGCCCCCAGGTCCTGCAGTCTGGACCTGGCCAAGGTGGACTAGTGATATTGATAAAAAAATATTTGACAATAAGGTCCATATCCTCCCTCTGGGACTAGCGGTGTGCATCAAAATCGTGGGTTGCTATCCTCCTGTCCACAACCAATCTGAGGATCCCAGAAGGTAGGTGAACCCTTTAAAATACCATAGTCTTCTCTTACATCAAATTCAAAGACATTTTCTTGTCCCAGCTTTCTTTTAATTCTGAAGAGATGGCAATTAGTAATTGAAGGCATAATGGTCCTATAGGAAATTGACCTATATGACTGATGGACATTATTTCATCATCCGTATCCCTAAAGCACATTTCGTTTGAAATATTGGTCAAGGATACATACTGTAAATTCACAACAGATGTGTAGCTCCCTGTAAGTTGCATTCTGACCTTGTCACATATGTGTCATCAAAGATATTATTAATGACTTTTCAGATAAGCTCTCAACATCTAGATGGTCATGTTAGATAATCTGGTATAAATGGAATTGCACAGATTCTAAATGAGGAATGATTTTTCATTTTTAATCCTTCTTTTTTTGAGAGAGCCCAAGCTGGCGACAGGGGAGAGAGTGGGAGATACCAAATCTGAGGCAGGCTCCAGGCTCTGAGCTCTCAGGACAGAGCCTGACGCAGGGCTCAAACTCATGGACTGCAAGATCATGACTTGAGTCAAAGTCGGACTCTTAACCGACTAAGCCACCCAAGTGCCCCAGGAATGATAGTTTATTGGCAAAGAAGGAGAAATTAAAGATAGTGTAATGGATGTCTATTTTTAATTGAAATATTGTTCACACATTTTTTGTATTAGTTTTAGGCATACATTGTAGTCATTCCATATGTCTATACATTATGTTGTACTTAACCACAAGTGTAGCTATCATGTGAAAGCATGCAACAGTATAATTACAGGATTGACTCCATTCCATTGGCTGTAACTTGTATCCCTAGCACTCATTCATTCCATAGCTGGACACTGGTATCTCTCTCTCAAAGGTGTCCATTCTTTATCTAACTTAAGTATATTGGTGGTAAACGCAATTACCTCTTGTTTAGCATGTGTAAATTGGCGGTCTAGTTTTCTGTGAACATTGCTTAAAACATTACAAATGATGTCATTACGTTAATAAATTTGGTTTCATTCTTCACTCACAAGAAAGGAGAAGGAAAAGATTTCTTTGTGTCCCAGGCCCTGTCACTAAAACCCTTCCCAATGTGGAGAACAGACTTAGTTGCCCAGAGCACTTTCGGTCTCTCAGGGGAGCGACCAGGGCCTTCAACATTGCAGGAATTCCCATGGTGGCCAGCAGAGAGAGCTCGAGCACCACAGACCCTGAGGGACGGATTCCTCTGCCCAGGCAGTGATGGCCAGCAGAGGGCGCACCATCGGCTTTTCTGACCCAGGGCACCTGAGAGCAAGAAGGGCTTCTATTGCTCCCAGAGGACTCAGGGCCTCTGCTGCTGCCTCAGTACAGAGAACAGAGCTGCATTTCCAGCGGGTTCTGCCACCCGCCCCAGGGGAGACCTTGGGAGCTTAGCAGCAAGTTGGCATCTCCTGAGTCGTCAGAGAGAAGCTGCCTTGTTGTAGTGAGTGCTGAGGAGGGGGCGCTGGGTGGCCTCCCTGGGCAAGCTGGTTGCTGAGCAGCACAGGCCCTTGCATTTTCTGGGCTGTTCCTGTGTTTCATTCCTCTCCTTCCCGGACAGTATTTGAACAAGACGTATTTTACTAAAGAACTCGTGGATTGCGGGGTCCCACGACATCACCTCATAGATGCAGTCGATGGTTTGTTCCAGATCCAGGCTTGTTTCCGGGAAGAAACCCTGACAGAAATTCAGAAGAACGGGAGCTGCATTCATTTAGGACGTGGATACATGAAATGTTCGTCTCAGGACCTTCTAGAAGAATGAGCTGGGACCCACGTTCTAAGTCCTGCTGGAACCAGAGACCGAGGTAAGGGCACACACTGTCCCCCACATCATACATGCTTTTTAAAAAATTTCATGGTTAGTTTTCCAACCTAGTGAAGTGATTGAAAACTACAGAAAACCTGGTAGGTACCTGTCATTAACCTTAAGCTGTCTTTTAATTTAAATTCCAGTGAGTAAAGCTACAGTGTAATATTAGTTTCAGGTGTCCAATATAGAGCAACACTTCACACGTCACGCGGTGCTCATCCCAGGTGCACTTCTTAATCCCCATCAGCTGTTTCACCCATTTCCCCCACCTCGCTGTGGAACTCCTCAGTTTGCTTCCTAGTTAAGTAAGAGTCTGTTTGTTTGTCACTGTCTCCTCCCCCCCCACCCCGTGTTTTGTTTTTTTGCCATGTGTTAGTGAAATCATCGGGTATTTGTCTTTCTCTGACAGGCTTATTTCACCCCGCATAACATTCTCTCGCTCCATCCACTTCGTGGCAAATGACAAGATTTCATGTTTTTACGGCTAAATAATATTACATTCCATATACTACATCTCAATTTATTCATCAGTTGATGGATGCTTGGGCAGTGTCCGTAATTTGGCTGTTGTAGAAATGCTTCTGTAAACATCAGGGTGCATGTATCCCTTTGAAGAATTATTTTTGTATTCTTTGTGGAAATACCTCGTAGTGAAATTGCTGGATCGTAAGATAGTTCTATTTCCAGTTTTGGTTTTTTTTTTTTTTTTTGACAAATCTCCATAATGTTTTCCAGAGTGGCTGCACCAGTTTGCATTCTTACCCACAGTGCAAGAGGGTTGCTCTTTCCCCACATCCTTGGCAACACCTGCTGTTTCATCCTTCATTGATTTTAGTCATTCTGACAGATGTGATGTGGTATCTCATTGTACTTTTGAATTGTATTTCCCTGAAGATCAGTATTGTTGAGCATCTTTTCGTGTGTCTCTTGGCCATGTGTATGTCTTCCTTTGGAAAATGTGTATTCGTGGCTTCTACCCATTTTTAATCGGATTCTCATTTTTTGGGTGCTGTATAACTTTATATATTTTGGACACTAACCCTTTATCAGATGTCGTTTGCAAATATTCTGTAGGTGTTTTAGTTTTGTTGATTATTTCCTTGGTGATGGATGCTTTTTATTTTTACCAAGTTCCATTATTTTTGCTGTGTTTCCCTTACGTCAGGAGATATATCTACAAAGACGTTTGTACAGGCAATGTCAAATAAGATACTACCCTTATTATCCTCTGGGATTTTTATGCTTTCAGGTTTCACACATAGGTCTTTATCCATGTTGGATTTATTTTTGTGTATGTTGTAAGAAAGTGGTCCGTTGTTTTGTTTTGCAGGTTGCTGTCCAGTTTTTTCAAAACCATATGTTGAGGAGACTTTTTTTTTAAGTTTGTGTTTATTTTTGAGAGAGAGAGAGCATGCAAAAGAGGGGCAGAGAGAAATGGAGAGAGAGAATCCCATGCATGCTCTGCACTGCCCTGAGATCATGACCTGAGCTGAATCCACAATCACACACTTTGGTGACATAGACACCCATGTGTCCCAAGACTTTTTTTTTTTTTTTTTCCATTGGATATTCTTTCCTGCTTTGTTGAGAATTAATTGACCATACAGGTGTGAGTTCATTTCTGGGTTTCTATTCTCTTGATCTCTGCCTCTGTGTGTTGTTGTTGTTGTTGTTGTTTTGCCAGTACCATACTGTTCTGATCAGTACAGCTTTGTAATATAACCTAAAGTCTGGAATTGTGATGTCTCCAGCTTTGCTTTTCTTCTTCAAGTTTGTTTTGGCTGTTTGGGGACTTTTGTCATTCCATACACATTTTGAGATTATTTGTTCCATTTCTGTGACAAATGTTTTTGTTAGTGTGATAGGGATTTCATTACATGTGTAGATTGTTTTGAGGAGTGTAGACATTTTAACAGTATCTTGTTCTTGCCATCCATGAACATGAAATGTATTTCCATTTCTTTGTGTCCTCTTCCATTTTTTTCATCAGTATTTCATAGCCTTTAGAGTACAGGTCTTTGACCTCTTTGGTTAGGTATATTCCTGGTATCTTGTGGTATTTGTGAACCTGTAAATGGGTTTGATCCCTTACTTTCTCTCTCTGTTAATTCATGATTCGTGTATAGAAATGCAATACATTTATGTACATTGATTTCTGTGTATTGACTTGTCGAATTCATATATCAATTCTAGCAATTTTTAAGGGAGTCTTTCATGTTTTTTATAGAGCACATCATGTCAGTTCCAAATAGAAACTACTTCTTCCTTGCTGATTTGGATGCCTCTTATTTCTTTTTGTTGTCTGATTGCTGTGGCTAGGGTTTCCCGTACTCTGTGAATAACAGTAGTGAGAGGGGTCATCCCTGTCTTGTCCCTGACCTTGGAGGAAAAACTTTCAATTTTTCCCCATTTAGGATGAGACTAGCTGTGGGTTTTTCCTAGATGACTTTTGTTATGTGCAGGTAGGTTGAGTCTCAATGTACTTTGCTGAGCGTTTTTATCATGAATGGATGTGACATTTTGTCAAATGGTTTTCCAGCATCTGTTGAAAGCATCATATTGTTCTTATCCTTTCTTCTATTACTGTGGTGCATCATGTTGATTGATCTGTGAATGTGGTACCACCCTTGAAGCCCAGGGATATATACCACTTGATTATGGTAAATGATTCTATTAATGTATTGTTGACTTTAATTTGAAGGTATTTTAATGAGAATTTCGGCATACATACTCATCAGGCTATTGGTCTGCAGTTTTATTTAAAAATTTTTCAACACTTTTTTAAATGTTTATTTCTTTCCTTAGAGTACATAAAAGTGAGGGAGGGGCAGAGAGACAGGGAGAGAGAGAATCCTGGCCATGCCCCGCACTGTCATGGCAGGGTCCAACGTGGGACTCGAACCCATGCACCGCAAGATTATTTCCTAATCTGAAATTAAGAGTTGGACAGTAAACCGACCGAGCCACACAGGCGCCGCTGCAGTTTTGGTTTTAGTAGAGGCTTTATCTGGTTTTGGTATCAGGGTAATGATGGCCTCATAAGATGAATTTGTAAGTTTTCCTTCTTTTTTATTTTTTTTTAATTCAAGGAGAATACATATTACCTCTTCCTTAAATGTATGGTAGAATTCATCAATGAAGCCATTTGGCCCTGAACTCTTGTTGGGGGAGATTTTTTAAATTACTGATTTGATTTCTTTCTGTTTTCAGATTTTAGGTATCTTCCTGTTTCAGTTTTGGTAGTTTGTGTGTTTCTAGGAATTTGTCAATTTTTCTCAGAGTATCCAATTTGTTGCGTATAGTTTTTCATAATATTATCTTCTAATTGTATTTTTGTGGTGTTGGCTGTTATTTTCCTTTCTTATTTGTGATTTTATTTTATTTGAGTCCTTTCTCTCTTCTTTGTGAAAGGTCTGCCTAGGAGGTTTTCAAGTTGATTACTGCTTTCCAAGAACCAGCCCCTGGTTTCATTGATTTGGTCTAGTGTCTTTTTGGTTTCTATATTCCTTATTTCTGCCTTAATCTCTATTATATCCTTCCTTCTGCTGTTCTTTTTTTTCATTCCTTTAGTTGTAAGTTAGGATTGTTTGAGATTTTTCTTGCTCTTTAAGGTAGGCTTGTATTGCTATATACTTCCATCATAGACTGCTTTTGCCACATTCCAAAGGGTTTTACCAGTGTATTTTCATTTTCATTTGTTTCAATGTATTTTCTCATTGATTTCCTGTTTGACCCATTCATTTAGTAGCATGTTATTTAATCTCCCTTTATTTGTGGCCTTCCCCCCTCCCCTTTTTTTGTGGTTGACTTCAAGTTTCCTAGCTTTGTGGTCAGAAAAGATGCTTGGTCTGATCTCTGTCTTTGGGTACCTCTTGAGGCCTGATTTGTGACCTAGAATGTGATCAATTCTGGAGAATGCCCCATGTGAGCTTGAAAAGAATGTGTACTCTGCATTTTAGTATGGAGTGTTCTGAATATATCTGTTAAGCCCATCTGGTCCAGTGTGTCATTCAAAGCCATCGTTTCCTTGTTGATTTTCTGTTTATGGGTTCTGTTCATTGATGTGAGTGATGTGTTAAAGTCCTCTACTATCATTATATTATTACAAATGAGTTCCTTTATGGTTGTTGTGAAATGTTTTATATACTTGGTGATCGCATGTTGGGTGCATCAAAATTTACAATCATTGGGTATTCTTGTTTGGCTGTCCCCTTTAGTATGAGATAGTGTCCGTCTTCATCTCTTGTTATAGCTTTATTTTTTTAAAATTTAAGTCTTAGTTGACATACAGTGCATTCTTGGATTCGGGAGTAGAATTTGGTGATTCATCCCTTACATACAACACCCAGTGCTCATCACAAGTGCTCTCCTTAATACTCATCATCCATCTAGCCCAGCGCTGACCCATCGCCCTCCATCAACCTTCAGTTTTTTTTCTCTAGCATTAAGAGACTCATGTGGTTTGTAACTACTCTTCTCTTTTTCTGCCCCCTTCCTATGTTTTCATGTGTTTTGTTTCTTAAATTCCACATGAGTGAAATCATAAATTTGTCTTTCTCGGATTGACATATTTCACTTAGCATAATACATTCTAGCTCCATTCACATCGTTGCAAATGGCAAGATTTCATTCTTCTTGAAGCTGAGTTATATTTCATTGTATATACGTATGTATGTATATACGAACATACACATATGTACATATGCGTATACATATGTATACACACACACACACACCACAACTTCTTTATACCTTCATCAGTTGACAGATACTTGGGCTTTCTCCATAGTTTGGCTACTGTTGATAATGCTGCTATAAATATTGGGTGCATGCAACGTCAGTATTAAGTATTTACCCAAAGGGTACCAAAATAGAGTCTCGGTTTTAAAGTTTATTTTGCCTGATATAAGTATTTCTACTGGCTTTCTTTTGACATTATTGGCATGATAAATGTTTCTTCATTCCCTCACTTTAAATCTGCAGGTGACTTAAGTCCAAATAAGGCTTTGTAGGCAGCATCTAGATAGGTCTTGTTTTTGTTTGTTTGGTCCATTCTGATGCCCTATCCAATGTCTTTTGATTGGAGCATTTAGTCCATTTATATTCAGAGTGATTATTGATAGGTATATATTTAGTCCCATTCTACTAGTTGTTTTGTCATTGTTTCTTGATGTTTTCTCTGATCCTTTCTTGTCTGTAACACTTTTAGTCTTTTATTTCCACTCAAAGAGCCCGATTTAAATATTCTTTTCTTTTGACTGGTGGTACATTTCTCTACTTATTTTTAATAATAAAAAGAAAGGATATAATAATAATATAATAAATAATAATATAATTATAATAATAAAATAATAATTATTATAATAATTTAATAATAATTAATATAATATATAAACATTATATAATATTTATATAATATATTTATTATATAAATATATAATAATATTAATAATAAAATAATATTAATATAATAATAATAATAAAAATAAAGTTTGTTCCTTTTTAAAATTTAAGCCAAGTTTGTTACCTTATAGTGGAATACAGTTTCAGCAGTAGAATTTAGTGATCCATCAAGTATAAAATATACCCAATACTCATCCAAGTGCCACCTCTAATGCCCATCACCCATTTAGCCCATACCCCTATTCAGTAACCCTCCTGGAACCCTGAGCTTCTTCTCTGTATTTAAGAGTCTCTTATCGTTTGACTCCCTCTCTGTTTGTATCTTATTTGTGCATTCCTTTCACTATGTTCATCAGTTTTATTAAATTCCACAGATGAGAGAAATCATAG
Source organism: Panthera leo (assembly GCF_018350215.1). NCBI lineage: Eukaryota > Metazoa > Chordata > Mammalia > Carnivora > Felidae > Panthera > Panthera leo. Next base: position 5,534 of record NC_056686.1, on the reverse strand, counting down.
GATGTGTGTCTTTCTCTGACATATTTTGCTTAGCATAACAAAGTCCGGTTCCATCCACGTTGTTGCAAATAGGAAGATTTCATTCTTTTTGATCGCCGAGTAATAGTTCATTGTATGAATATACCACATCTTCTTTATCCATTCATCTGTCAATGCTCATTTGGGCTCTTTGCATAATTTAGCTATTGTTGATAATGCTGCTGTAAACATTGGAGTGCATGTGCCACTTCGAGTCAGCGTTAGTGTATCCTTTGGATAAATACCTAGTAGTGCAATTGCTGGGTCCTAGTGTAGTTCTATTTTTTAGCCTTTGTGATGAATCTCCATACTATTTTCCAGAGTGGCTATACCACTTTGCATTCCCACCAGCATTGCAAATGGGTTCCCTTTCTCTGCATCCTTGCCAACATCTGTCGTTTCCTGAGATGTTAATTTTAGCCATTCTGATAGGTGTTAGGGGATATCTCATTGTGGTTTCATTTTGTATTTCAGTGATGATGAGTGAGATTGAGCATCTTTTCATGTATGATCAATCTGGATGTCATCTTTGTTAAAGTGTCTCTTCATGTCTTTTGCCCATTTCTTCACTGGATTATTTGGTTTTTGGGTGTTGAGTGTGAGAAGTTCTTTATAGATTTTGGATACTAACCCTTTATCTGATATGTCACCTGCAAATATCTTCTCCCATTTAATTCAGTTGCCTTTTAGTTTTGCTGATTGTGTCCTCTGCTGTGCAGAAGCTTTTTACCTTGAGGACCCAATAGTTCATTTTGGATTTTATTGCCCTTGCTTGTGGAGACAGAACAAGCGAGAAGTTGCTGCGGCCAGGATCAAGGAGGTAGATTGCCTGTTATCTCCTCTAGTATTTTGATGGTTCCTGTCTTACATTTAGATCTTTCATCCATTTTGAGGTGTGTGTGTGTGTGTGTGTGTGTGTGTGTGTGTGTGTGTGTGTGTGGTTTAAGAAGAGAATCCAGGTTCATTTTTTTCAATGTCCAGTTTTCCCAGTACCATTTGCTGAAGAGACTCTTTTTTTCTCCATTGGATATTCTTTCCTCCGTTATCAAAGATTACTCAGCCATATGTTTGAGGGTATATTTGTGGTTTCCCTATTCCATTCCATTGATGTCTGTGTCCATTTTTGTGTCCATTTTGTGCATACTGTCTTGATGATTGTTGCTTTCTAATACACCATAAATCCAAAATTATTATGTCTCCAGCTTGTTTTCTTTTTCAATATGACTTTGGCTATTTGGTGTCTTTTCTGGCTCCTTACAAATTTTAGGGTTGTTTGTTCAAGCTCTGAGAAGAAAGCTGGTGTTATTTTGATAGGGATTGCATTGAATGTGTCGATTGCTTTGGGTAGTATTGAAATTTTAACAATGTTTGTTCTTCTAAATCATGAGCATGGAATACTTTCCATTTCTTTGTATTTCTGTAATTTCTTTCAGTAGACGATTTAAAGTTTGTTCCTTGGGTCGCCATGGGGAGAGAGAATTAGCTAGGGTTATGGTTCGGTCCAGGTATGTCGCCAGGGCCGAAGTGACTCCAGTCTCCTGATCTCCCTCCAGGGCTGAAATGAGGGCCCATGAGATGGTGCAGGTCAAGTGTAGGGTTAGGGATCAGTTGAGGGTTCTGGTTACTGTTAGGGGTAGGGTGAGATCCCAGGAGGCTCCAGAGGCTGAACACACAGCAGGGCAGTTGTCTCCTTGAAGGACTGAGCTGAGGGCACAAGAGTGTGCTGGCCAGGATTAGAATTTGGCATCCAAGGCCAGATAACTCTATGGCACACTGGTCGGGAAGGCCTCAAGAATCCTCTTGGGCAGCTGCAGCCAGGCCTGGGAAAGGACATGGGGATGTTCCAGGTTCTATGCCGAGTGATCCTGCACCAATTCTGGACCCCAGGGGCGTGGTGTTGTCAGACATTGGTATTGGGGCCCCATGGGGAGAGATCCTTAGCTAGGGTTAGGGTTCAGTCCAGGAACGTTGCCAGGCCAAAGCGACTCCAGTCTCATGATCTCCCTTGAGAGCTGAAGTCAGGGCCCAGGAGATGGTGCGGGTCAAGTGTAGGGTTAGGGGTCGACATAGGCTTAGGTTTCGGTTGAGGGCTCTGGTAAGGGAAAGGGTTAGGGATAGGGTTAGGTCCCAGGAGGCTCCCAGCGCTGAACCCACAGCAGTGCAGTTTTCTCCCCGAAGGGCTGAGTGCAGGCACAAAGGAGGGTGCAAGGCAGGATTAGTCTTTGGGTTCAAAGGCAAGACAACTCTAAGGGCCACTGGTCAGGTAGGCCTCAGTATTCCTTTCTGACAGATGCAGCTGGGGCTAAGGAACGATATGGTGATGTTCCAGGTTCAAGGCCGCGTGATCCTGTACCACTATTGGACCACAGGTGCGTGGTGTTGACAGACTTTGGTATTGGGTCCGCATGTGCAGGGAGCCTTAGCTAAGGTTAGGGTTCTGTCCAGGGTCCTCGCCAGGGCCTAAGCGACTCCAGTCACATGACGTCCCTCGAGGGCTGAAGTGAGGGCCCATGTGACCATGCAGCTCAAGTGTAGGGTTAGGGTTCGAGATACGGTTAGATTTCAGTTGAGGGTTCTGGTTAGGGATAGGGTTAGGGTTAGTTCCCAGGAGGCTCCAGTTGCTGAGCCCAAAGCAGTGCAGTTGTCTCCCCAAAGGGCTGAGTTGAGGGCACAAGGGAGGGTGCCATTCAGGATCAGTCTTTGGGTTCCAAGACCAGAAAACTCTATAGGCCACTGGTCAGGTAGGCCTCAGGAATCCTCTCAGGCTGCTGCAGATGGGCCTGGGAAACCACATTGTGAGGTTCTAGGGTCTATGTCGAGTGACCTGCACCGCTTCTGGACCCCAGGCGCGTAGTGTGTTCAGATTTTGTATTGTGTCCCCAAAGAGAGAGAGCGTTCGCAAAGGTTAGGAGTTGGTCCTGGGACGATGCCAGGGTGAAGCGAATCCAGTCCCAGAAACTCCCTCGAGGGCTGAAGTGAGGCTGCATGGGATGGTGCAGGTCAAGTGTAGGGTTAGGGTTCAAGATAGGGTTAGGATTCGTTGAGGGTTTTGGTTAGGGGTAGGGTTAGGGTTAGGTCCCAGGAGGCTACAGGTGTGAACCCACAATACTGCAGTTGTCTCCCCAAAGGGCAAAAGGTAGGGCACAAGGGAGAGTGCTGTCTCAGATTAGTACTGGGTTAGGGTTAGGGTTAGGGGTTAGGGTTAGGGGTTAGGGTTAGGGGTTAGGGTTAGGGTTAGGGTTAGGGTTAGGGTTAGGGTTAGGGTTAGGGTTAGGGTTAGGGTTAGGGTTAGGGTTAGGGTTTAGGGTTAGGGTTAGGGTTAGGGTTAGGGTTAGGGTTAGGGTTAGGGTTAGGGTTTAGGGTTAGGGTTAGGGTTAGGGTTAGGGTTAGGGTTAGGGTTAGGGTTAGGGTTAGGGTTAGGGTTAGGGTTAGGGTTAGGGTTAGGGTTAGGGTTAGGGTTAGGGTTAGGGTTAGGGTTAGGGTTAGGGGTTAGGGTTAGGGTTAGGGTTAGGGTTAGGGTTAGGGTTAGGGTTAGGGTTAGGGTTAGGGTTAGGGTTAGGGTTAGGGTTAGGGTTAGGGTTAGGGTTAGGGTTAGGGTTAGGGTTAGGGTTAGGGTTAGGGTTAGGGTTAGGGTTAGGGTTAGGGTTAGGGTTAGGGTTAGGGTTAGGGGTTAGGGTTAGGGTTAGGGTTAGGGTTAGGGTTAGGGTTAGGGTTAGGGTTAGGGTTAGGGTTAGGGTTAGGGTTAGGGTTAGGGTTAGGGTTAGGGTTAGGGTTAGGGTTAGGGTTAGGGTTAGGGTTAGGGTTAGGGTTAGGGTTAGGGTTAGGGTTAGGGTTAGGGTTAGGGTTAGGGTTAGGGTTAGGGTTAGGGTTAGGGTTAGGGTTAGGGTTAGGGGTTAGGGTTAGGGTTAGGGTTAGGGGTTAGGGTTAGGGTTAGGGTTAGGGTTAGGGTTAGGGTTAGGGTTAGGGTTTTAGGGTTAGGGTTAGGGTTAGGGTTAGGGTTAGGGTTAGGGTTAGGGTTAGGGTTAGGGTTAGGGTTAGGGTTAGGGTTAAATTTTAAGGGTATAATTAGGTTAGGGTTAGGTTTAGTGGATAGGTTTAGTGTTAGGTATCGTTTAGGGTAGTTTTAGGGTATCTAGGGTAGGGGTTAGGGTTTATGTGAAGGGTTCTGGTTAGGGTAAATGGGATCTTTAAATTTATTGATCTGGAAATTTATAATTGTAATGTAACTTTTAACTTTTAATGTTAACTTTAACGTTAACTTTATAGGGTTACTGGTAAGGTTAATCGTTAACTTTAACTTTAATATTTAAAGTTATAAACTTTATATTTTAACTTGAACTGGTATAATTTTAATCGGTTAAATTTAACTGTATATTTAACTTACTTTTAACTTTAGGTTTAGTTTAAATTTATAGGTTTAACTTTAATTTTAACTTTAACTTTATAACTTTAATATGTTTATCGTTAAATTTAACTTTAAATTTTACTTTAACTTTAAATTTTTAAATTTAACTTTAAACTTTGGGTTTAATTTAACTTTAACTTTAATTTAACTTTAACTTTAAATTAACTTAACTTTAACTTTTAAATCTTAACTTTAAATTTAACTTTTTCTTTTAACTTTAACTTTAACTTTAACTTTAACTTAACTTAACTTTAACTTTAACTGTTAACTTTAAATTTAACTTTAAATTTAAATTTTAACTTTAACTTTAACTTTAATATAATTTAACTTTAACAACTTAACTTTAATTTAAACTTTAACTTTAACTTTAACTTTAACTTTAACTTTTTTATAACTTTATACTTTATATTGGTTAATTTAACTTTAAATTTAACTTTAACTTTAACTTTAACTTTAAATTTAACTTTAACTTTAAATTTAAAGTTAAATTTAACTTTTATATTTAACTTTAACTTTAACTTTTACTTTAAATTTAACTTTAACTTTAACTTTAACTTAGGGTAGGGTTAACTTTAAATTTAACTTTAACTTTAAATTTAAATTTAACTTTAACTTTAACTTTAAATTTAGGTTTTAACTTTAACTTTAACTGTAACTTTAAATTTCTTAACTTTAAATTACTTAAATTTAACTTTAAATTACTTTTAAAGTTAACTTTTTACTTTTACTTTAACTTTAAATTTAAATTTAAATTTAACTTTAAATTTAAATGTAAATTTAACTTTAACTTTAACTTTTACTTTAACTTTAAATTTAAATTTAACTTTAACTTTAACTTTAACTTTTAATCTTTAACTTTAACTTTAACTTTAACTTTAACTTTAACTTTAAACTTAACTTTAACTTTTAACTTTTAATTTTAACTTTTAACTTTAACTTTAACTTTATCTTTAAATTTAACTTTAACTTTAACTTTAACTTTAAATTTAAATTTAAGGTTTAACTTTAACTTTAACTTTAACTGTAAATTTAATTTAACTTTAACTTTAACTTTAACTTTAAATTAACACTTTAACTTTAACTTTTAATTTAAGTTTAAATTTAAATTTAA